>NC_090133.1:24397758-27069379 GCF_040581485.1 Linepithema humile | reverse complement strand
AACAGGTGCGACGAATTTCTCTCTCCCCATCGCTCTCGACTGATTTTTGTAATTTTTTTCCCCTCCGTACATTCTAAAGAACGAACGAAGGAAGAAGAGAAACGCAGATGTACAGAGATACAGTCGCGCGCCCCGCTCGATCGGGCGACTCGCTTTCAAGGGAGGGAAAGTCTCGAACACAATGCGAATGACGAAAGAGAATGGATGATGCAAGTGTCGTCGTTAAGCTTGCGCAAGACCTCACATTCGTTTCCTACTATTTTTGTAATGCGACGTAAGACGATTGACAGCGAGCAATATAAATCGGCGGAAGACGGGGACAGGAGGAGAGCGGAAGTGCGAAGAAACGCGAAAAAGTGCGGAACTGTAACATTGATTCTCTTACACTTGAATTGTCATCTCTCTCTCTCTCTCTCTCTCTCTGATCATTTAGAGAACCCCTTCCGTTGATTTTCTCTTTAAGAATAGTCCTCACGATAGCTGAATTGTACATTGTTCTGTGTAGCGATTTACGAAAACAAAATTGTTTCCTCGTTTGTTGTACGGTTTCGTAGAGGAGCGAAAGAGCGTGCAAGCTTGCGAGAGAAGAAGCGCTAACGTTTCGCCGCTTGTTCGCCGCGAGACGCAATATATTAGAACGACGCGAGGATAGAATTAGGTCGGTGCGTTACCGGGGAACGAAGTTTCTTGCCGTTCAGCATATCTTTGCCGTGTATGTGTTTACATTTAACGCGCGAAGCAAGCGAGTCGGTGGATACGCTTGACATGTAAAGGCCGGTGGCATCGACGGAGGCGATCCAGCAATCTTGTATGCGCGTATTCTGTAATTTCTCACGACAATATCGCTGTGCCTCGTCGAAATAAGGTGTGATGTGTTCCATTCGAGTTTTAGATCAAATGTTGAAAAATGGCACACCGAAGTGCGCACAATTAATTTTATTGCAGAGTTGCACAATTGAATTTAAATCTCCCACTATTTAATTGGCCACTTGTTGTCTTCTTTTATTTATCCAAATTGTGGCAAATAAATACACTGTTATGTATTTATTTTATTGTTAAAAAGATAATTGTTGCAGAGATTTTTCGTTTTTAATTGTGAAAATTTTGCGGCTCTTTTGATCGCGGAACTTTTATGCGGAGATAAAATATTGGGAAGGCAAAATACCATTCGCTTCTTTCTTACTTTCAACATTGATTGTATATCTACGCAATGACGTCATAACAATATTGTCGTTGAAGATTACGGATTAAAATAACGTACGAATCTTCTTCCTGTATCGTAAGTCGTAATCCAGATGGAAATATTCATTCGTCCGGGAAACTTCGAAAGCACTTTTGCACTATTCTTACTCGAGCGGAATTGCCGTTCGAATCGAAACTGCAGGAAGACGATTTTTTTTTTGGAGGAAGACTCTTCCGATTCCAGCATCTTTCGCCGCGCATGGTCAACCAGGATTAGCCCTAAGCCGCGTCGATGGCGCCCGGTCCTGAAAGTAGACACGTGTTAGTCGGATGACACGGTCAAGTTGCGAGTGCATCGATATAAATATATATTTTTTTGCGCATGTGATGTGTGTTGCAGTATATACGTGTAACACGAGGATGAACCAGTGGCTGTGCCTCCATGCTTAGCGACGTACCTTATCGCGATTGCGTTCTTTCCTATTTTGCTAATCCCGCGCACGACAGAGAGCGACGATTCGCGCCACTTGTCCGAATGTCGATCGTCGGATACACATAGGGCGTATAAGTATTTAAGGAAGAGAGATATAATTTATATTTATTATAATAAGATTTGCACAGCGGATGGATGTCCCAACGCGTTCACACGCTCGAGAATATCCACCGATTCCTCGCTCACTCGGAGAAAAAGCGTTAAAAGATATAATCTTAAATTAAAGAAGAAGAGTAAAGAGAAGAAGATGGCGAGAAGGCGGGGAAGTGATTGATAAAGCGAAGAACCGCTTTGAACTTGTGTGTAAATAGCATCGCGAGGAGGAGATGAGAAAAGAGAAGACGATTGACAATTCTGTGACGTAAATAAAAAGAGCTATATTATTCTCATCCGAAATGCACAACATCATAAAGAGAGAAAGAAAAAAAATTTGATATAGAAGTCATGTCGCTCTAATTATATTTCTTGTTATATTATATACATATATATATTATATATATTATATCATATTTTCCAAAAACGAATTATATATATAATTCAATAAAAAAAGAAGACACTCTCGTTTGATAATTTGCCAGCTCGCGTCAATTATTTATGTCGTGCGAAACACTTCCCGTTCCTGTTTTTTTTTATCTACTTGCGCATAATCTAAAGCCAATACATTAGACGATCTATGATTCGCGACAAGATTCAAGATAGAATTACTCATTTCTCTGCGAAGAAACAATTTCATCGATTTCCTTTTTTTACGTAAAATATTAAGAATAGAATTCTGTGGCGAATTGTAAATCGTCTAAGTTTAGAATTAATAGTTTGAGAATCCTGGAAATGGAATGGGAATTAAGAATCCTGCAAGAGAGATTGAAACAATTTTTCATTTTATGATTATTAGCTTTTTTTTTATTAAGTTTCCGTTATTTACACAGATTCGTTGTAGATTCTTTTGACAAAGGTCCAGAGGAACATTGCGGGAGCATCGGGACTCGCATTACCTTAAGTAGAGAGAGAAAAAAAAAAAGAAACAGGATTCTATAGAAGCATTTTTGTCCCCAATGATCACTATGAACCAATGCCATGGCGCGGCAAGAGATCACGCGCGATCCGCTTGCCGAGCGATTCCGACCCTCGACAGAGATTCCGACGGACCTTCCGGGACGCCTCGAAGTTGTAAGAGTATATTGCACTTTTCGAGGGATAGCACAGTGGGGAACCGGACGCCGTCAATTTGCTGCGTTATCGTACAAATCATGCTCTCGCCCCTGAATCAAGTAAATGCGTGTACGCAGACTGTCATACGCGCAAGAAGCTGTCGAAGAACGCGAGAGCATTGAAGAACACATCTCTGTATTCTCTGCACGGTACGTAATATTCTGTATCGATTTTTGAGTTCTTTTTCAACAGTATGTAATATACACTTATCGCTCAAAGCTTTAGAACATTTTACAATTATTAAATTAATTTTTTCTACAAAGAATATAATGAAAAATACCGACATAAACTTCGATTTCATTTCTTTCATATAAAACGTGTAATTTTGTAGTTGCTTTAATCTTGAATATTACACGCTCGTAAGTGAATATCTCAATAAAATGGTTATGAACGATTTTATCTAAAAATTAGAAAACGCTTCAAATTTTTGAGCAACGGTGCAAGCACTATACATTTTGCGCGCACAGAGAATAAATGTTCCATGAATAAATTTTGTTTGGGAAAGCACGACGGCGCCCGCAAGCGTTGTGTCGCATTCGACGCGCCGAGGTCCGTCCGGAACAGCTGTCGTCTACATTTTCCGCAGAGAACTGCACCGCACGCTCCTGCACATAGGAGCTCGTCGCGGCGATCTAGCGTATCAGCATTCGATGCGTTACATTACGCGATGTCGATTTCTCCCTAAAATGTAACATTTTTTTACGGTCATGTACCCACCACCATGTTGGACCCGGTTACGCAACTGCGTTGGCAGTAATCTTCTCGCTTTCGTCGGTTAAGATCTAAGCTCTCCCCGGGCTGGCGCAATGTCGATATTCTCAACGTCTTCCCGTCGCGCGTGATTCATAATATATTCTTCTATCCTATGTTAATTAAGCTGCATTAAATTAGAATCACACGAAACGTCGTATTAAGAAATGCTACACGTGTTCACTTGATCATCTTCGAACGACTTGGAATACCGACGTTGGAGCAGCGTCTCGTTTCAATTAAACTAGTTAACATTTAACATTTTGCATTAACGTTTAAGCGTTATAACGGATTACAATCCGATTCCGCATTTACATAATCTGAGATTCCAGACCGAGCGCACTTACGTACACGTTGCATTCATTCGAGCGTCGCATCGTCGTAGACATCGGAAATGATATTTATAAAATCGCTTGTACATTTATCATTTCGGCATTTAATCGATTTGATTAGTCGAGTAAACTCGCTGTGAATTAAATATCTCTACGACGGCGATGGCTCATTTACATGTAACTTCACTTTATAACCGACACACACACACACACACACACACACACACATCCTCACTGAATCTTGGTTGCATTTTTAGAATTATATTTTTTAAGAGAAATATGTTCCTACTATGTTTCCAAGATTTGTTTTTTATCAGTAACACATTCAACAATTATAATTAAGTTAAAAATGCAAAGAATTAGCAGACTATGTTTGTTATTGCCTGCTTCATTATTCAAGGAGTTAATTTGAACAAAATTATTTCGTACTTGATTTCTACATTAAATTTTTCATTTAAGAAAAGTTGAATTAGTAGATTCGCGATTGGAAATATCGACATCAATATTTTCTGTACACATTAAATCACAATTGAGAAACAATTTGAAACAAACATTTGCTTCTGAGAACAAAACTGTGAACAGAATTACAAAAATATCAGATGACGTTAGAATCAATTGCAGACGGAGAAGCCGGAGAGTAAAGTAATACGTGAAACATCACTGGAATATTTGCTTGGATTACTTGAAAATTCATGTGTCGGCTTAAATCTAACCGAAGTGAATTCACATACAAACAATTAATTAGAGTTAAATTATTGAGACGACCACGGCTGGCTGGATGGTGCTTCCGTGTGTGAATATGTGTGTATTTAGTGCAACAGTATGTGTGTTAGGTAGGACAGCGTATACCGGACTAGTGTACAATATAGTATATTACGTAGGTATGTATATGTATGTACATACATATATATATTTTTTAAAAATATATATATATATATATATTGGAGTGACGTAACTCTTTCGACGGAATGAGCTATGTCGATTCGTTAAATATACGCGATCGGCATTAACGATAAGTCTTGCTAAAGTGTACAGCTTTCATACGGACGGACAGACGCCGAACAATCACTACTTCAAGCACAATATTTTCTAGTAATTTGAATAATAGCGAAGACCAGTGGATTTTATTCAAAAAAATTCGCATTTCTGTCGCAGACAGATCTCAAAGGGTTTGCGCGCAAAAAGCACCGATGTATATTCTTTTCCTTAGAAAAGTAGTGATCAGAAAGTTTCTTCGGATTCTGCATTTCATTTTTATCGAAAAATCTTAAGGGATTTTACGATTCAATATAAATTTGTAATTATAAAGTGTTTTTTAAATTTCAAAAATATATAAATACTTTTATAATGTAATTTTTAGTATTTAACAAATTTTATATTATATTTTTATCTTTTAGCTAAAAATATGTAGTTTATCAAAATATTGCACCACTGAATGTGAATTTCGTTCCACGAATTATCGAGAGTATCGCAAAAGTTTCTCATTCATGAAGGAGGAAGGAGCTAAGAAAGCTTAAAGGGCCTGACTATCATCAGTTTCTTAGGCATTTTAAAGCACCGCCATCAGCTGGATGACATCATGCGAAACGTCGAATTAAATAGTACAAGGCAGTAGCGTCGGCAGTTGAGCAAGAGATTCGCATTTCGTTCGTTTCGTTTCACCGCGCCTCGCGCGCGCGGCGTCTTCGATTATCGCGTACGGTCGAAAGCAACTAATCTAATTATTTTCCACATAGATCGAGAAGACCCGCCGAGACATCTCGTGCAGTCCGAAGAATCGCGGAACGCGGATCCTCCGGGCTTGGGTCTCCGAAGGATTCGTCTCGATCGCGTGCCGAACGAGGCAGACTTAGCTACTGTGGCTGTAGGCAGTGTTCGTGTACGGTCCGCTGTAAATGGACGATCCCGTCGTGGAGACGCTCTTGTGCCGCCTCTTGGCGAGCAGCACCAGGATGGCGGCCACCACCGCCAGCATGAGTATGAGACCGGCAATGGCGATCCCGATGGCGAAACTCCTTTGCGAGATGCAAATGGTGTTCGGGTCGTCCATAGCCTGTTACATTTCGTACGAAATAAGCTTCATCTCTTTTTTTTTACTTAATTTGAAAATTTTTGATATCCAAATAAATTCGAAAACATGTCAAAGTGATTGGAACACTCGATGTTATCGTGCACTTCCGGCAGTTGGAGACTTACCCTTTCTCTGAAGACATCCTCGGAGAAATCTGCCTTCGAGACGTCCGAGGCTTCATTGACGTAAAGACCGCTGTAAACCTCGATCGTGGCCGGAGTGCCGTCCAAGCCTTCGACATTCTTCACCTCCTCATCGCCGGCAGCATCCCTGCGTCGTCTGGCGATCGAGTTGCACAACGGCGGCTGCAAATGGCCGAGAAACAATAATTAATAACACATATATTTGGACGAAGCATTGCTTTCGGAGCGTGAAGTCGACTTGCAAGAACAAGAAACTATTTTTGAATATTGAACACAACTTAAACTACGTGTTTAAAAAAAACACTAAACGTGCCTTATATTTTTGGATCAAGATTTTTGCTCGAATTAGTTCATTTCTTTACCAAGCAATTTTTTAACGCGCTATTTGAATATTTTTAAACGAATAGTGATCATTACGTGTGAATATTCAGACGCGTACTTTACTGGAAAACAATCGGAAATGTAAGACGCTAATAACGCTATACGTATCGACTGCAGTTGACCACCAATTATATTAGTTCAAAAAGGATAAAATCGAAAGATTGGCAATTGCCGACTTCACGACTTCTATAGGAAAATTATGGGAATGCTCGAACTGTACATTATCGACGATGACCATTTTCGGCGTGTCTTGAGGAAACTCGCGAGTATTCCTTTTCAGGGTCAGTAATTACGTAATACTGCGTGCGCTCGCGTACCACACTTGGCAAGTAGGTTCAATTACAGATAATCGTGACAGTCATAAATGCGCTGATATTTTTGAATGATAGGTATCTATTATAAGATCGTTAAAGGATGATAAATATGTACTTAGAAGGTCCCCATAGTCATTATTCGAGCTAGCTGACGCTTATATATCATAATGACGGCGGTACCGTATTGCTGCATCCTCCATCATGCTTGATGCACAGCCTAACGTTGCACTGATAATACACGCTCGCCGTGTACGGGAACTTGTGCGCCTGGAAGTTCACCCTGGCCTCCGTCTTGTCCTCATTGTACGTGAACTGTCCCATGATCTCGCCGTCGATCGGACAACTGCGTTCGGACAAAACACGTACTCGGATTAAATAGCTTCGTAGCGAAAGTATATAAATTCACCTCATTTATTATCTATATTCTATAATAGTATTTTCGTCTTGCGTTAAATATTTATTTTTATATTTTAGTCTCCTTTTCAACTATCACTTCTTTTCACTCGCTTACCCCTCGTCGTTTATGAGCCGCTGCTCGCCCCATCCGAGACCGTCGCGTACCAGACAATCGGAGATCTTCAGGCCGAACATTTCCTGCTTGTCGATGCCGATGACAAGAGTCAGTGGATCGCCGATCTTGACGTTTTCCGCCACGTGATGCTGCGTTGGATCGCCGCTGAAGATCTTCATTGTGCATCCGGGCATCGGCGCAGTCGACTGTGAATAGTTTGCGATTTAAGTAAGCTCAAAATTGTCAATTTACTCACATTCGCTTGTATAAACTAGACATTGTTTAGCGACAAATCGAACTTTTCTCAATAGCAAATTCTCGTTTCAATGTGTAGGAAGAAATTTTTTAACAAAACAGATTTTGTCGTCGCGTTAAACAATTCTTTATAATAGCTTTTATCGCATCAAATACGCAGCATATTCTTTTTTTTTTACCTGCAATGGTAGCGACTGCAGCATGGACACTTGGGTCTGGTCGTTCGTTACGACTTTGTCGCGCGTCTGATATCTGCACCGCACGTGGAAACCTCTGCCCTGGTTCGTGACCAACTTCAGGTGTGGTTGCACCACGATGGTGTTGAAGTACTCGATACCACCGTCGTCCTGCGAAACAAAGGCAACGGAGCCGTGAGCGTCCGAGTATTCGCCGACAAGATCGCACGTACAAACAGCCGAGGAGTTAAGTTTGGAAAATGATGTGTTACCTTTCCATTTGTTTGCTCATACATTTCTAACCGATCGATTTACTTCTCTCCGGGAACAAGCGAATTTGCGAAGCGAACGGCTCGCCACGCCGGGCCCGAAGTTGGAACGCGGTGAGCGAACGCCCGCCCATTGTTCGCACCGCCGGCCGCTGCGTATCCGTGTTTCGGTGTCGCGAGTGTCGCAATCCGATCCGCAAGTCTACATTTTACTCTCGTTTCCGAGAGTATATAGCGATCGCGAGAGTACGCGCGCGGCCGCGTTTCTCTCTGATCACTTTCAGTGTTGCAAGCAGCGGGAACAGCAGCCGTCGCAGTCTGTCCTTGCACCCTGCCAGCAAAAACCGGACCGCTGCTCTCCCCCTCCTTCCCCCCCCCCTCTCCCCCTCCCACCCGTCGATTCCGTCGTTCTCGCTCGTCCGAGATGCCCAGAAAGGGAATACCTACACGTAATTTACATTCCCCACTGTTCTCCCTCCCGATTATTCCGCCATTGTGTACGCCTCCTTTTTTTCGTGGATCTCAGAATGCGAGGGGATCCCTTTTTTAGGATACATATTTTCTCCAGCTAGTATTCTATCTCCGATCGATCTTCCTTTTTACAATTCTAGAAAATGTGTTTCTGCCATCTTTCTTGCGAAAGGACTTCGTGCTATTTCTGAACTGCGGCAGATTTTGCTCGAGCTATTGTAATTATTCCCTTCTTTTCTTGAAATATTTTATCGTAACGCCTTTTTTCAATAACTTCTTTTTATAAAAAAAAAATTAAAAAAATCAAAGATGGAATAACAGAAGATGTGTATCTCAAAGAAAGAATTTTTTAAAATCTTTAAGCGCACTTTCGCTGTATTTTTATTTTCGATAGATTAATCTTGTTTCTACCATCATCGTCCAATTTTTGCTTCCCTCATTAATCAGCTTGCTGATGACTCACTCTAACGAAGTCGCTAATTACAATTAATTTGCAGTGTATAATTTTTTTCATATCTTGCAAATATTGAAGTTCCTTCAACACCCACAACAGGATGTGAAAAAAGAACTGTTCTTCGAAAAAGCCACGTTACTCCTCAATCGAATGCCAGTAGTCACCAGACTGACAGACGGTCATTAATGCCGACGATGATCACTAATGAGGGTAGTAATCTGTAATCGAGGAGTTTCCTGCCATTTCCGCGGACAATGAATGTAATCAAACGGATAATCATCGTTCTTAGAAGAGCCGATCGGCCACAGTCCAAAGGAGGGCTTGGTTACTCTCGGCGGTAAGCACACACCCGACTATTCGGTAGTAATTTGATGGTATGGTAAAATTAATTTTCTGCTTCATATTACGAATACACACTGTGTAATGTAATAATTCGCCATTATTATACGCGGCGAGAGTTGTATGTAAATCGCTAATGTTACACGTTTGCTGGATAAGATTGATGCTCGTCGCGCGTTTAACTTACTTTCGCAAAATTCATGCCGAATATCATAATTGAAAGGCACATCGATATTACTCGACACGGTAAATTAATCGAGTTCACTGCGATCGAGGAAGAAGACCCAGCAATAAGGAAGATTTAATTTTTTTACTTTGTTAATTTGTAAGGAGCTATAATTATTTATTATATTTCCTTACAATTATTATAATATATGTATAATGGTACGCTTATTAATTTATTAATGAAGATTTATTTTTCAAAGTAATAATTCTCTTTTTCAAATAACGATAATTGCTTTTCTTGCAAAACAGCTTTTCTCGCGGGCGCAAATTGGAAGAATTTTCTTTATTTATTTCAACGAAATATTGAATCAATCCTTGAAGAGCACAAGAAAAATCTTTGTCATCTTCTAGTATTAAATTATTTCATTCTCAATATCTGCCATCAAAACTTGTCGCTTCTCTTGAAATCATTTTCCGAAAAATGTTCAGACTGTCTTTCGACGGTGCTCAATTAACTCAAACTTATTAAAATTCTATTCAAGTTCTCGCTTCACTATCGAGGATCCATCCAAGGATTAATTTCAATTGGTAGGTAAGGTCAAAGTACTTAGCGAACTAAAGTTCAGCATTCTCGCGCGCATCTCCCGCGGCGAACGGCTTGTGCGAGCGAACGGACGGACGAATGTTGCGAATTCCTAGACGAGCACCGGGTATATCGAGCAGGCAACGACCTTCGGCGCAGATCCCTCTCAGCGTTCGACCTCAGCAAGGATACTCGCAATCTGCCCGGTGCATCGGCCCGAGCTCGGGGAGACGTCAGCTCGCTGACTTTACGTTTCACACCCACCTAGCAACCGGGCGAGCGAGCGAGCGAGGGTCTCGGCAGCTTCATTATTACGCTCGAGATGGGGCACAAAGGATAACACGAGGATACGGGCCCCGGTGTCCCCGATTACAGTCCTGAGACCGGTCCTTTTTCCTACCGCATACCATCGCGCCGACAGCAGGACACTGTCACGCGATACGGGCTCCGCAGTCCTGCAAAAGGACCAACGCCTCTGGAACACTTTCAGCGCCTCGTCGTCCTCCTCCTTCGCGTTCTTGCACAAACAACTATTCCCGACCACCCTTGCACGTCTAAGTTTATGTTTCCATATTTTTACGCCGGTCCCAAGGATAGCTCGCTCGCAGTAACAACAAATAGGTACCGTATTTTTGGCGTCTCGAGACTTCATGCGCGAGAAAAGTATTTTTCATTGTATTTTTTTTTTTTTTTTTCTTAAATTCGTAAAGCTGAATTCCTTGTGTTATGTGTCGATTTAAAAACTTTATTTTTATCATTAATTTATAGTTAATCGATTTTACCAGCTTATTTTAATTTTCTAGTCCTTCGGGAAATTCTTTCCGTTACAGAAAAAAGCCTCCCTTTGTGATCGTTGCGTTATCCGCGAGCCGCAATTTCAGCCGGAAGGTATTTGCACTTCATTTACATTCGTTCACTTATAAAGATATGCAAGACTTTAAGACTTCCCGACCAACGGTATTTTTGACATCGCATTCCTACCCAGCGTATCCTCGAACATCATCATCCCCGCGGAGATAAACTGCGTTTCCTTGCGCGGTATATAACATTACTTCGATAACTCGTATACGACGTAAGTGCGAGTGAGGCGAAAATTCTGCACGAAAATAAGTCGAAAATATATGCACAATATTCCTTCTCGTAGATTTTATTTAAAAAATCGATTTTAAAAGTCAGGAAATTAATAACATCGTTGCACTTTTCTAAGCTTTAATCTCAAACTTCTATCTTTCATTACTCGTGCCACGGCGAGTTCACGTGTAGCGCAACGAAGGACCGATCGTGTATCTATGCGCGAGCGCACGAGTTGAAAAGAGCCGAGATTAACGGCCAATTGAGTTGGGTAATAGATTTAATATCGATAGAGCACACCCAAATTATATAATCGCGCGGGAGAGCAAAGGCCGCGGCACGCGAGATACTCAGGAAGGTCTTTGACGAGATCTCTTTCGAAGCACGGCTGACTCGCACGTGTGCTCCGAAGTGTCGATGTGCTTATTTGTCTTGTCATGCGCTCGAGTTAGAATCCTCCTAGTTCCACTCTCACAAAGTTTTTGGATTCAATTCATTCCTTAGATTAAAAGTAAGTAAAAAACCAAAGTTTCGCCGCGAACAACGTGATGTGTTTAAAATTAACGATAGAACAAAATATCGCCGACTTGCTAGTAGAAACAGCCATCAAAGATCAGACTATTCTAAAATATAATTCATTTCTTATATTAGAAAAATTACTTTATAAGCGAGAACAGGGCGATTTGTCGTAAGAAATAAGTTGAAAATGTACAATAATATTTTTGTTACACGAAATTATTTTTGAAATCGACTTTGATGCGTTTCATTTGCGAGAATCGAAACCTAATCAGACGTGCAAAGTATAGACTCGGTGAAGTATGTTTACATGCAAATATATGCTTTACACACAATGCATGAACATCCCTTCGAGCTGTGTCCATTGCATATATGTACATATCCATTTTCCGGCCATCGATGCTCATCGGCGCACGCTCGTCCCGCGCGTGAATCAGCGCGCTTCGAAAGGGATCTCGTCAAAGGCCTTCGTGAGATATCACGCGCGCCGCGGCCTTTGCTCTCCGACGCGATTCATCCCGCAGAAGCCAGTCGTCGGGTCTTTATATCGCTTTATATCGCCGAGCTTCGCCGATACTAAAAATTTCCACGGGCGTGGAATATCGCGTTTCGCATATGCACGTGCCACTTCACGCGCATGAGCGAGACGCGCCGCGGGAAACGCAAAAAAAAAAAAGAGGACGAGACAAAGGACGAGAGAGAAATGGAGAAAATCCATTCTTCGTTATTATCGGCGGCACTTAAGCGATACTAATAATAACAGCGGGAAGATGATACGCCACTCGCGAAGGATAACGAGGGATTCATTACGCGCGCGCAAAAACGAACGAAAAAAAAAGCGGCAATCTCGTGATTTTTTCGCGCCGCGCGCGATGTATCATTACCGCGCGGCGGCCATCCCGCGATTTTTTCCCGCTTAAGCGGATCGCGAAATCGCGCGTGACCCCTTTGGAGAACTTTGCCATTAGCCGCGATCGCCATTGGCTCTTCGCGCGGCGATGGATTTTTCCATCTCGCCGACATGCGCGCTCTAAAAGCGTACCACCACGTGGTTACCGAGCGATCATTATTGTCTACACGCGGCGATCACATTCGACGTGAGTGGAGATCTGCTTAAAGGCTCTCCCTCTCGGGAGAGGTCTTTACGTCCATTACGGACATCCCACTTTCTGCCCTGTGGCATGAATAGGGGATACGGTAGCTAAGAGACTCATGCAAATTGGCCCATCAACCGGCTCATCAGCACCGCCTTTTCGTCATTATTATTAATGCTCTCGCAAGTCTCGCTCGCACGTCGTACTCGCCGTGGCGCCTTAATGCAAGCTGCTTTCGTCATGTTGCGAGCGTATTTGATATCGTAAGCAAGGTGCTGTGAAACCGCTTAATTTATATTTATTCTACGTGTGCGTCTGTTATATCTTCAATCCAAGATGTATGCGGATAATTTTAGAATTTTAATCGAAAACTTTTATCTATCGGATTCTGAATATATTAGATTGATGCGAAAGACTTGTCGCTCCTCCGCGAAGGTCTGCTAAAATTATCAATTTGCATTCTAAGAGGTTTTCAAATTAAATGTATAGAAATTCCAGATAAATGCAATCAACGGCAATTATTTTCGTTCGCAAAAATTTATTTAAAACCCCGCAATTCTATCTTTCAATTTTACTTGACGAATGCGACAAATGTTTTGCAACGACCTGATACAGTTTAGTTGTCGTTGAACATTCCGCGCAATATTATTTTTATTGCAATAGCGCGATGTATCGTTGCGCAATCGTGAATGCGCAGGATGCTCTCTCCGAGATACGCTCGGAGAGACGCGAGCAAAATAAAGGGACTAACGGCACCCGGGAGAAGATGCATGCTGAAACGTTCGTTTCTCGCTGCATCCGCTGCAAGCTATATGTCCGCGACGCGCGCCGCAGGACACGCGTCCGACCAGGAAGCTGCGAAATATTGTAATTATAATTCATACGCGTGGTAAATTGTCATAGAGGAGTCCCGCGCGTCCGTTGTGGCAGCCGTGCCGTACGATTTCCGTTCATTTCTCCACGTCGGTCGTCCTGATAGAATGTCCGTAACAGTACAATGCGCTTCCACAAAGAGTTACGCCGGTAAACGCAGCTGGCACTCGGTCGAATTTATAATTGCTAAGCAGGAAACCGAGCAAAGATTGCCGTTACGTGTGATTTATGCGGCGAATAAAAAAGTCCGCGGAAACAGAATTATTATATTGTCCCGGAAAATATAGAAGCAACTTTGTAGTTTACACTCATTGATAAACAGTCGTGATACTTTAACCAAAGACGATTGATAATGTAAAATTAATTTCATATTTTCAGAACTCTAAAATTTTAGTCCATTTTTCAGATCTAAATTAAAAGTGTGGGAAGATAATTTTGCTTTGAAATTTTTTATTTTTACCGGAAATTTCTCGGTTTTGCTCATTTCGCCTCGACATTTTTCTTCAATCATAGATAAAACCACACAAGAAACACTAATGCACGCCGTAGCTATAAAAATTAAAAAACAAATGTACAGCAATTCCACTTATAATGGAGAAACAAGAAGTGCGCGTTTGTGAAACGTTTGCGTTGCAATTTGTAAACGCATTTACGACCTACTCGCGATCGCAATCAAAGTACGATTCGTGCAGGTGCATACATTACGCGCTGTAGCGCGGTGGCGGTTCCGTAAAAATCTATGTGTACCGTAATGCTAATTTCACGTAAACCAGGAAGCCGCTAAGCTTCTTATTAGCCGAAGCAATTTCCTCGCGTGCGCGCGGGCGCGCAACACGACCGACCGACCGATAGCGGATGTATGCATGCAATGCGGAGCGCGTCTTTCGTCTTCTGTCTTTCGGTCTATGATTTACGAGCAACGACGATCATGCCACATGCCGATGTCCCTCATGCGAATCGAGAAGAAGAAAACCTTCCCCGTCGTCGAGCGACTAACGGGACCCGTGATTGGAAAATCATGGGGTTTTGCACGCTTGCGGTCGACCGGCGATGCAACCGGAATGGAAAATTATTGCGGGCGACGCGTGCGTGCATGTGCGTGCGTGCGAAATGCCTACGCGTGCGATCGATCGATCGAGAAGATCGGAATCGACGCGTCGGCGTCGAGTCTACAAATATCCAGAGGAAAATTTATCGCTGAAACGTTCCCAGGCTATTTGCGTTGCGCCGACGAAAGCGAGAGAAATTTCGCGAGGACGAATAAAAAAGAAAAGTGCAGCTAATTGGTAGCTAATTAAACAGCGGAGCTATTTTCAAGTGGATTTTAGTTAATTGAAAATTTTAATTTGAAGTTTTTATATGCTCCAAAATTCGAGACATGTTAATACCAAATTTGAAGTTGCGATAAATAATGATTTCCCTGCCAAAATCCTCGGCCTCTCATTTTAAAGTCCTCGTATAATTTCTCTGTCAATTATCGCAAAAATAAATAAATCAAAATGCAATTTCCCTTTTTTTTTTCAAAAACCTCTCTCCGTCGTATTGTATCGCGTCCACACATGTTTGCAAAGAGCAAACGTTTGATCTTAAATAAGAAAAAAATGAATGAAGAAGAAAAAAAAAGAGGATGGCTGCGAGTCGATCCGCACGAACGCCGATGCATCCTCCTCTCCTGGGACTCGCCCTGCCCGTGGGGCACTTCGTGCACTTATTACGATACATCTCCTCGCGGAGAGCGCTTCTCGGGTTCGACGGCCGGTCAGTTGAGCGGCGGCGACTGCAGCTGCAGCTGCATCGGCGGGTGCCGCGCCGGCCGACTGCCGCTTCGCGTGGAGAGAGAGAAGAGACCTGCCTTCTCTCACGCCACGTTTCACGTACGAACTTTCCGCCTGGTAGTCCTGGCGTGAGATCACGACGCGCGGAATTTTCACGGGCACGACGGGCAACGCGCGTCCGTCACCCGTGCAAGTCGAATTGATCATCGATGACCCCCGCGACTTTTCCCACAACCGGAGCCCCGTTCTCGCGTGAGAAAAACAACGCCGCAAAGGGCAAAACGAAAATGCGAAGCATAAATTATTTTCAGCCAATCAAAAGCGTGGAGAAGAGAGAAAATTTGTCGCGAAGAATTATCGAGTATTTCGAGCGAAAGTTTTTTAGCGCTCACCTGTCCACTTTAATTGCGGAAAAGAACGCAACGGCGGTCACGCCAACGGAAATAGCGATGCGTTAAGAGATGAAATCATGCGGCAAGCGCACGAACGACTCGAGAGGGGAGGGAAAGAGAGGCGGAAACTGGCGAAACGTGAAAAAATGCCGCGGATCGGCCGGTTGGTGTTCGCTCGTTACGCAGCGGTCCCTCAAATATATTATTCCACGTACGCGCTTACACGTCGCGCAAATATCCCGCGGAATCTCTCGGAATTTTCGTCGCCGCGGGGCGACACTCCCGACGGTATTCCCCGTGCGAGGTGTGCGCGCATCGCTAAAAATAGCCGGCGCGCATCCGGAATCGGAATTCGCGGAGATTCCGCTTCTTGTCCGCCGCGGGATCGCCTCGCATGGCGTGCGAACGCCATGGCGAAAAGCCGTCGCGATTGCCTTACCTACGCGCTACGTCGGCGTCAATTACATGGCGAAACCGACGATCGGCATCGCGGTGCGGAGCTAACGGTCGCGTGTACGACCGGTCGGCTATCCTGTATAATTATCGAGCGGTCTCCGAGAGGAGTGGGAGAAAAATTGAGAAAAAATGCACGCGGCAGTTCCGGCGGGTGTGAACGATCGACAGGAAGCGCGAAATGCTCGTTACTTCTGCATGATCGTTACGTCTCGCCGCCTATGTCCGACAGGATTTTTCAGGGCGGTTTTTATCCCTCGAAGGTTTCCCGGAAAATCTAGATGCATCATCCTAACGAGTTCTTCAAAGATTGCACAACTTTTGCTCGAAATACTTGCGCGTTTATTGTACAAAAAATTAAGGAAATGTCTTCGACGAGATGTCGAAAAAAGTATGATTGTTTTTGTTTCTGACATCGGGAAAGATAAAAATCAGCTCGTAAGAAAATGTTATAATAAGAGTAAAATAAAAACAGTCGCTCAAAAGAACCGATTTACGATCGAAGCAACGAGAACTCAGGATTTTTTTTTATGCTCAACGCGTAAGCGTAGAAATAAGATCTCTTTTTGCGTAATCGGCATAGTGTTGCGTGTTATATCGCGGTTTGACCAAACCAGCGCCTGACTTTACATACGTTACAAAGTGTGTCAATGAAATACAAAAGTAGCTCGCGGCGCGTAGCAATGAGGTACCGAACGTAATATGCGGCACGCATGTGACATCTGCTGTGACGTAAGGATACGCTAAGAAAATGACGAAGCTACTGTCCGTCGACGGTAAACGAAAACGTTTTATAACTTCTTACATAATGTCACACTTGGCGCGCGGAATAGCGCAATCGGCGCTCGTTTATCGCACCCTCTCCGCGTTCCAACGTTCAAACGTTATCAAAAGCTGCAAATGCGTTGAAAAAATTAAGTGTAGCTTAGGACAAGACAATCTGCAACTGTTGTACATCGCTAATATAGGCGAAGAGAAAACAGGATCTAACGGGAAATTAATTCTATGAAATTCAATCGTTCGTGGCGTGGGCGAGACCCCAAAATTGGTATTCGCGTGGGTAATTTTATTCAACGACGAGTAGGCGAGAGATTGCGACCTACCTCGTCCTTGCAAAGCTCAAGCCTTCCGAGAGAAATCGAGTTTTACGGCCCACCCCAAATTTCAAATTCCTCGCGAGTGATGGCGAAGCCTGAATTAGGATTTCTCGTGCAATGACTGTCTCTTTTTAAAAGCAACGACGGAAATTTATACTATCTCTCAAAAGTTTGAAACATCTTATAATTTTTAAATAAATTGACCTTTTTTTACAGATACAATTATGTTTTTTAAAATATCGACGTGATATCAATTTTATTTTGGAATATTAAACACGTTGTTTGAATTTTAAATTATTAAATAGTGCACACATTCGTGAACAAATAAAGCGATATTTTACAATAAAATTATTGTATCTGATTTTATTTTAAAATTACAGACGCTAAACTTTCGAGCGACAAACTCCACGAAATCCACGATGTTACAACATAAGCTGTCGCTTGCTTACTGAGAAGTTGATAAAGTCGTATGAGTACTATGTCATACTCACTTTCACGCTGAACAAACGTCGGCGTCATCGACGTTTCTGAATTGACTGTTTTCTCAAGAAGTATATAGCCTTGTCGTCGCGACATGTATAGTTTTGTTGCTTTCCCGCTTAATGTGCACCCATCTAAGTGTCTTGCCTACACGTGTTTGCGCACTGTATAATGACACGATTTCGAAAGCGCGTTTCATAAATCCGATCGTTAAAATGCAAATTAATTCAATTACTCTTACTATTACTATTAATATTGTAGAAATCTGCAATATATTTTATTATCTCACTCTGGATTTTATTATCTTACTAAATGATACTATCACTCTTCATGATTTGCGCAATTGTATTTTATAATTTTTTTACACAATCGGACAAGATGAAAAACTGATAAGATTGAAAACATTCCGGGATGTATTACCAAAGCGTGAAAAATATATTTTTCCGAGATTATCTCTGGGAGAGAGGCGAGTTATCACAGTTATAATTATCTAATTACACCCTTTGCCTTCGCAACATCGTATCTGAGTTGCCTATCGGAACTGCGATTCCCTCTTTACTTCCAATTGCCTTCGCTACCACGAGGCAGGCGAGCACGGCACGGCAGTTCGTCATCGCATAAATACGGCTACCGTGGCTCGCAACGACCTTCCCGCCTCTCCCCCCCGCCCCGCCGAAGGGAGGTCCGCGGCAGATAGAACACGGAAGGCAAGCAGAAGCGTAGTTGAAGGGGACGGAAAAATGCATTCAAGTTCAGGGCAAGAAACGAGTTAACGACGAAAAGGAAGAGCAGGATGGGAGTGTGCGAGGGAGGCGCGGGGAGAGGCGCTACGTAGCGGCGAGAGGCACGACTTAATGACGCGAGGAAGCTCGGGGAAATGATTTCAGCATGATCGTCCGTCCGCGATTATTATTCTCTTTCTTCATCGACTCGCGCCTTTCCTACACTCGGCCCTTCCGTCGCTTTTTCCGCCAACGGAATATCTGCCGCGCGGTTTTGTTTCTGTCCTCCGCTCACCTTCCGCATTTTATTCTGCCCTTCATTTCCGTTCGTCACATTTCACGTGATTTCTCCCGGTTACGTTTCTTTGAGGAAATATTCCAGAATTTCTTTCAAAGAATTTGTATTAATTTTTCAAACGTTTGAATCTTCGAAAGTGAATTTCTAAAAAAAGAATCTCTTCGGAACGCAAGGATGATCAACAGGCTATACGTATTTATGGGCTACGCAGGTAGATTAACCCGTTTAACCTTGATCTATTTATGCTCGATGATTCTCGTCTCGCGAAGATGTTTCTCGTATTTTTTGTTTTAAAGTTTCATCCTTTGAATCGCGTGACGCATGCCTTATTACATGAATATGTATGAAAGTGCGCAGGTACATGTTTTGCCGCTTAGCAAGAAACGCCGATGACCTCATGATTATTAATGTCTTCGCATAATGCTGCATCCCAAGTTACTGTTATTCAATTACTGAATGATGACTAACATTACTGTTGGCCAAAGGTGACATTTAAATTCAGCTTAAATTTTCTTCTCGAACCAGCAGAATTCTGATTCTCGTTCCACTTTTATGCAATTATTACGCAATTAAGTTGGTGCGAAAGGTTTGTCGCAAGTAAGATCGACAGAATTTTTGAATAAACTCTTTTAAACTAAAATAGTCGCCGTTGATTTCAATAATTTTTTTATCTAGAAACAAGTTCTTATTCAAATTATAATTTTATTTAAATTAAATCTTCACGGAGAAGCGCATACCTTTTGCACCGATCTAATAGTTGCACAGCGGTCGATCTCGCAGCAACGCCTTTACGAGATTTCCAGCCACCGCTCGCTATCCACGTTGTCCAAGAAAGTACGTTCGCGAGATTAAACGACCTTGGTTATCAGCGCTTAACTGGCTTCACAGTGTAGCGACTGCTTTTCGCTTAGACACGCGGCTTTATATAATTACGCGAAACGGCCTTTTACGAGCGTCATTACGAGCCCGCGCTCTGACGATTTGCCTACGAGCTCTCGCCGGCGAATGAGATCTGCTCGCGAAAATAACGCACCTCTCATTCTCTCTTCGTTCAGCCAGCTAATTTAGCGCTCTAATTTAGTTTTGCCCAACACTGTTGGTGCCTGTGAAATCTTTCAAACGTAGATTTAGCGTTTCACGCACAAGTCTCGCTCTTCAATTTTGTATAACTTCAATCATCCCGCTACATTATTCGCTTTTAAGTAACAACGGCGCAATAAAGTACATTCTTAAATTTTTTTACTTTAACCTCGATAATGCAAAAATTACAAAAAAATTTATCACGTTTCTTAAATCAAAAGATTTTGAGAACAAAAAAATTTCTCGGCTGCTCAGTTTTCTTGCTGAAAGCGATCGAGACATTTAAATTTTAATCAAGTAACAAGTTCCTCGAAAATTTCTTTTTCTCAATCCTTTCTGCATTACTGTTTCCAATTTTATTAAATAATATATATTCTGTCATATATTACATTTTATTTGGAATAGAATTTAGCAGAAAACTTTTTAAATTTCTTTCGCTTTCGCGCCAGTTTAATATTTATGGAATATCGTATAAAACTAACTGAAGACTTCTGCTTTCAGCCACTCGGAGATTACCGAGCAGCTCTGCGAAGAGGGAAACCAACAAAGGCGCTTGAACTGCCGCGGGCCTCTTAGTCAATTCGCTGCAAATGTTCCGCGATCTGTCTCGCGCGCGATTTCTTTCCGGTATGCGCACAGCTCCGGGCGCAATTCTCCGGGATAACGAAGGCAGATGGACCGAACGAGGAGGCGCGTATTTCACCGTGTCCGACCGCGGGAATTACGCCGATGCACGTGTTTACGAGCCGCACCCGCTTCGCCAGGCTCGCATTTACGATCTCGCGAACGCCGGTAGCGAGCGTTGCCTCTTCCGCTACGCGGAATGTCCACGTCGGGGCATTTGCTCGCGAGATTGAATAGCCGTTTCTGCCCTTATTTATGGAGTATCCACCCGGGACCGCGCGGAGGAAACCTTCTTCCGCGGACATCAGCATTGAATAATCGTGGGAGAGATCCGCGCGCGAGATCCGCGCGCGCAAACGTCCACTCTTCTCCACCGCCCGGTTGTGCACTTCCTGCACGCCCAGGATCAAGCATAAATCCCATCAATGAGCGGCACGACGTATAACTTAATCCCTGAACCTCGACCGCAGCCGACCGGGTCGAGATTTCTGATCTTTCGGATAGCTTATCCGGCAAATTTATGAGAAACGTCGATCAAACCGGCGACTGGCGGACTGGCGAGTACGAGATATCCGGTAACACGCGAATAAAAATCTTTCTCCATTTCCTCAGAACGATTCCTTGGCTTATGCGCAGGATTATTCTATAAATTCAGAAATATACTGAAACTACCGTTCGGTTAAAATTTGCGCTCGATAAATGTGAAATTATAAAATACTTATTTAATTCTTGAATTTCAATAATAGAACGATTTCGATCAATTTAAATTAAGTCCTGTCAAAACATAGCCTCAATGTTGCTCTAGAAGTTATTCGAAGAAAGAGAAATTTCATAAAAAATGCCAGGAATGTTATAAAAGAAATAAATGAGTCTTAAAGATTCCTGTTATGCATCCAAGTTGTTTGGCCTTCCGGATAAGCCGAGCAAGGCAGCCTCGCTTCAACGATTTTATTGAAAAAATCTGCGAGCGTTCATCGAGACGGTAAAGAACTTCGAAAAAAAGAGAAAATACAGCTATGAGAAGATATTCAAAGTCCGATATTCTGTATCGTGTAAAATTGTAGCATGCTATAATAAAGTGAAAGGCGATGATAAATACGAAACAACAAAATACTTGCTCAATCTTTAGATCCAATAATAAAAATTTGCAAACACTCGAATGACAAAAATAATTTTAAGAAATTCAAATTAAATACTCTGAGTCTCTCGAAGTTCCTCTACAAATCATCCGGGAGAAAAAGTCTAATCAAAGAATGTTAAAAAATTTCGTGAAAAGAATGAATTCTATAGGTCGGTCTCTCAAAGACGTCTCTTATGCATCCAAGGGTTAAGTTTGATTTTCTGAGTGAGCCAAGCGAGACAGCCGCGCTCGAACGACTTTGCTGAAGAAACGCACAAGCGTCCGTCGAGACGATAGAGGACTTGAAAAAGAAGGAGAAAACACGGGGAATGACGCTCGAAGTCCGGTATTCTGGATAATGCGGCACGACGATCACACACACGGCTCTCGCGGTCCCTCGGCGCCAGCATTGTCCCCCCCGGACTTCTCGGTGCGACGAGGATCGATGGCACTGGAGCGCACTGCCAGATAGCGAAGGGACGTCGGAGCTCCCCCCGTCTCGCTCTTTCTCTCCCCGATGAAAAGAGGAGACCGGTCTCGCTCGCGGAGTATCACGGGCAAAGTAGTATCCCCGCGAACACTGCCGTCCTCTCGGCGGTTTGAAAAACCAGCCGACCAGCGGCGGCCGAGGTGCCTGTTCGCTCTCAGTCAGAGGTCAACAAGGTTGAGGGGACCTATATGTTGATCCAATACACTCTCAGGTACGTCGTGTATACCTGTGTACAGTGGCTCTCATGGGAGGACGCGCCGTTGCGCACTCCGCGGCTGGAAATAGCCGAGATCCGCGACGCTCGGAGATTTGTTGCAACATCTGCTATTGAACTACACTGCTTTGTTGAAGCTCATCTTGGACGATCCGTAATTCGCAACGGAATACAAGATGGAATTTTATTTACCGCACATTTCACGGGCCGTGTGCAATTTAGAAAATGTTTGACGAATTAGAGCACTTCTTCCAATATTTTCATTGTGTAGAAAATTATCATTATTACGCGCCAAGTGGAAAAGTGAAAGTTAATTGAAATTTATCGATCACCTGCTTCCAAGCGACACGCACGGAATATTCACCGAGCTAATGGAAAGTCTACAAGGCCACATTTAAATTCGCGGCTCAAACAATAGGTCGTTTGAGGAGGAGTTGTCGGAGCGGACGCATCTCGCGGTTTTATCCGCTGCGTGCAGAAAGCGAGCAGCTTCTTCGTCGACTCTTACAAGGTTCGCAGAATCTTGCAGTCGTCACATATGCAGCAGTGATTCTCAACGCAATCAAAGGGTAGATAATCATTTATACTTTTTACACGTGTGTGCGCGTAGCATTGAACGAAATTACGTTTCTCCATTTCTAATTACGCATTCGCGTATTAAAATAATCAAATCGCATTTAGATTCAACTCGAAATGATACAGTTACATTTAACGTTGGAAGTGACATTACAAAACTCAAAGCGACGATCGTCAGCGGAGGATGAGAGAGCACGATGCAACGGCTGATACGGATCTCGCTTTATCATTTCTCGCGATCTCGTGATCTTCATTTATCGCTTACGCATCGCGCAGTGAATCGATCTTTTTCGCCGGCTGTACGGTGAACTCGTGCCGTCGTGAAAATGTAACGGACGGCGTAACGGTGTTACTATTAGAGGCGTAATGCACCGTGACAGAAGGCGCTCCGGCGTGCATTAAAATGCCACGTGTGACTTTTTGCCGATGCACAAAAGGGGGTGTCATTACAGCCGCACGCTATGAGTGCGCGCGGCACGCCGCTGCCCACCTTGCGGAATCGGACACCGTGATTTAACAGCTCGTTCCGATTTTATCCCGCGTGCGCGCGCGAAAAGAAAAGAATGCGCGCCGTCCGTTAACTAAATTTCCTCGTTCCGACACGTGCATCACGCGCAGCCGTTACGACAATCGTCATTTTGTCGTTACTCTTCGCTTTGCATATATGGCGTTGTGAGTTATCAAAATATTTATGCTGGTAACGTAGTTACTTTGTAGGGAGCGGCGCTCGAAGTACAACGAGAAGCATCGGTTACCGTCAACAATTTTACGATGCGTGTAAAGAAAAAGAAGAAATATATTAATCATCGTGAAATTGTTGCCAAATAATTATGAAATCATCAAAAGGCAAAATTTACATAATTTATCACTATGGGAAAACGCATTGCACTATTGTGCGCATTTTCTCACAATCATTCCTATGAAATTATTGTAACTAGTTACACGCACACGCGATCTACGAGATTCTAAAAAAAAAAAAGAATAGTAAACATTGAAAAATTCACGTTTGTGAATTGACGGCGAAGTGTTATGGGTGGAAAGAGTAGTCGGCCGCTCACGGTGGCGGGGAAAACGAAAGAGGTGAAAGTCGATCGTTAATTCCGGTGCACCGAAGATCTACTGATCGCAACATGTGAGCAAAGTAGTCGCGAGATGACCACGTTGAGCATCAACGAGTCCTTTCTCACGACGTTTCTTTACGCCAATGATTATACGGCATATAAGAGCGCAAAATTATAGCCGCCCGGTGCTTCAAGTGACGTTGATCCACGAGAGAATTTTGTTTGTACATTTTGCAGGCATCACAAGCTCTTGCGCGTTCATAATCTGCACTTTGCTCGCCGGAAAAATTCAAGCGAGCGTTGTGTCGGACGGCTATGAAACATTTAACGAGGAATTAGCATATCTATTTTATGCTCTCGCGTAGAAATTGTCTTATCTAAATATGTATAATTAAGGCTTCTTAGGCCGCGAGACTCGAGAGTTATAAGAAGCTTATATCGCAGAAAAATATATGCATTTAATATATAAATTCGATTTATTTTATAGAGAAATAAAGATATATGGTGTTAAAAGTTGGAAAATTAATTGACAATAAATTATGGCCTCCCACAACTATTTCGCTTCGTAAAGGAAAGCAATTCCAGACCGGCCGGTAAATTCGTAATGGAGGTAGCAAGTTGCAGAATATCTTGCACATGTCTTTCGGATGACACAAGGATAATCAAACTCGGCTTTAGCTCCATTTAGAATCACGATTAGTCCCTGAAGATCCAAGTTAATCATCGACTATCGCCGCCTATCGAACCGTAAAGCATCGAGGGTATGCAGCCCTTACAACGATAAGTTCAGCAAAAAGGCCTGTGTCGCTAAGGGAGCGGCCGGGCGAGCGGGATAAAAACAACGTGTAATTTCCAGGCTTCGGGCTAGGATTTTACGATTTAATTGGGCCTCGAGGAGAGGAATAGCGAGTTCGCCCGTATAACCAGTGGTTACCTCACTACTAGGAAGATATTATCCGGTCTCTCTTTCTCTCTCTCTCTCTCTTTCTCTCTCTCTCCGGAGAGAGCCGCGCCGGGGCGCGGGCAAGGGCACCGTTCATTCGCTGGGCTAATAGTGATGTGCGTGAGGACGCACCGCCTGCTGCGTAAACGAATACGACGGGATATACCGGCGAATTCCGTAGGAAGAAGATGGATGTTCCCTTGCATCGAACAAATAATAACCCTTCTCGATTTATCACCCTTCCATAATTATCCCGATTCGCCATAACGATCAGCGGAGTCGGACATCACTTGAACAGATTTGTATTCGAACAACTTCTTTTACTTTGATTCAAAACTTTTTGTATAAATTAAAAATGTGAATTCGTAAAGATGTAGATGATTTTTGGAAAAAACTTGAGAATTAATTTTGAACGATGTTTGTATTAATATATTTTTCAATTTGCCAATATTTCAACTTTTGTATTTAATTATATAACTATTTATTTATTGGATAACAAATTTGCTTTAAATTCTTGGCTCAAATATCTAGCAGATAGAAAATATTTTATTAAAATAAAAGTTTACAAATAAATTTTTCTTATTTTTAATTCGTTATTCAAAGTTTGCGAAACTCTGAAGATCATCGTGAATATTTGTCAGAATTATATTTCCTTAGATGTAAATTATATAAAGTATAGAAGCTTTGGTAAATGTGTGCGCGCGTGAACTTTGTTATTTATCAAATGGATAAAATATGTAGACAGATATTTATACCTTGTTCTGTATCTATATTCTTAGAGTTATATTTATAGAAAATATATGCACAGAATTTATTTATTTCCTTTCATTCTAACAGTCGTATCCGCGGCTCCGCATTAATTTGAATAATATGATAATTTCGATTGAGAGCGTTATCAATGAAATGCAAAGCAAGTAGTTCGAGCAGTCCGAAAAACTTCCTAATGAATTCCGAGAGGATGGAAAAATGGGAAAATGTTATCTCGATGTTGGGTAACACGTTTTGCGAAACATCTGGACAATTTCCTCGAGCGACTCTTGAATGATTCTGAAGTAATGTTTCCGTCGTACAAAAACAAGATTTCGATTTTACAGGCAAAATATAGATGCGAAGAGCATAAAACGAGAGTTAGAAGCAAGCACAATCACCTGACGAAACAATTTAACGTCATTGGCGAAAACCAAATGCAGATGTTAGACATCGCGTGAAACAATGCGAAATTCACGTTGTCGTGAAACTTGACTCTTGGATGCAAAATCAAGCAGGCAAAAGCTAATCTATTAAAATCTAAATATAGAATAAAATTTAGAACAATGATTTTATTAAAAAGAAAAAGAAGGCATCATGAAAAATAGCGAGAGACCGTCACAGACGTATTCAAGGGTTAAACAAGTCGTCGTCCGATCGTTACGCGATCGTAATAATTCGCTACGTTCGATTAATCGACCAGCTGCTGCAATATACTGTGCACACGCGTGCAACGCGCGCGATGCGTTGCTCTACGCGTATGTGCAACAACTGTGCATTCGCAAGGCCGCAGCCAAGGACACAGACGTTGCGGGCCGAGGCTGTTGAAACAGGATGCTAGCAACTCGCGTTAGCCGCAAGCGAGCGCCGCGTTTACACGCGACATGATTTAGCGTGTACCTCTCCGCCTGACGGCCGATTTTTCCCCGATTCCACCCTACGCTCGAATGTCTCGCGGCTCCGCCGCGGCGCAACGATTCCGTTAACAATTTTTACGGCGCAATCCAACACCGGCGATATATTCGCGGGATCGACACGGGCAATAATTGAATCTCATCGAAACCGCAACTCGGCTACGCGAACGAATTTATCGCGTTGATTAAACGGCCAATTAAGCGGCATCGTAACCGGCAATCTCGGCTTTCCATCAGCCCGCCCGGTCGCTCGCTATTGACACTGTTATTAAGATGATAGAAATGATTTTTCTGCAAGCGATCAAAGTCACTGATGAAAAATTTACGCGATCGTTTTAATCACTTAGTCGCCGGCGAATGTGCATCGCTGCAGCGCACAGCCGGCCGCTCGCGCGCTCTTCTTCGTATAATTATACGGCGTTACACTCGGCGAACGACCGCGAAAATGACGAGCGGCAGAGTTGGTGGATTTTTTTCCTGACTCGTACATTTCATTCTCACGTTTCGCACGGTGCCGAGATAAATGACTGTCGTTAAGTAATTAATGTTTACGCTCGTACGAATTTACGGCGCACAGTTTGTATCGCGCAAAGACATTTCTTATTGTTGGCGACGTGCCTGAGATGAACGGTCGTACGTTAAACTTATACTCCGTCCGTAAATTAGTATCATTGATGAACTTTGTATGCGGAATGTCAGTAGATAAATTAAGTGTATAAAACGGGAGAGTAAAACAAACGCGCTACCGCGCGCTGCGGCCAGGCGGTGCATGTAAGCCAGCGGGGATGCCTATATGCATTGTCGAACTGGTCTGACTACTTCTGGCGAATTCTTTCCTCGTGATTTTGTATCCTCTTTCGCAGAAGCGAGCTGACGGCCCATGATTTTACGCGCATGAAGATTATTGGCCGCGATTCCTTTTAGCAGAGCGAAAATAATTAAGTGAGATTTCAATGATGAGAGCAAAAACTGCAATTAATAAAATTAAATTGAGAATTACAAATACTGAATCGACCTCTTGAAGAGAAAAAAAAAGGGTTAACAAGAAGCGGAGAAAGGCGGCTTGAAAAAAATTGAGTTATATAACATCGAGTTCCTCGACAGGTGGTCCACCTTTTTGGCGACTGAGAGAAAGTTATCGATTTCGACAGACCGGCCACTTCAATCTTGCGTGGCCGTTTCGGGCGTGTGATGAATCTCCCTTTTGACGAAATTCAAGCGTGTCCTTAAAAGGCGACGCGAAATTTTTCGCAAAGATATTATCTTGATATCTTGACATTTTCGCTAAGAGAAGAAGTCGACTCCAAATTGAGCTAAGAATTAGTCATGAAAAGAACATTTATCAGTTTTACAAACTTGCATAATTTATAGTTGTGATTTTTTTGATGCATTTATCTTTTCATAATTCTAAATACCCGTTATCTATTATACCGATTACAACGGAAATATGTAGTCGTTTTACATCTTGCGTTATGTGTGTGTGTGTGTGTGTTTTAATGATGCACTTGCCCGCGGAACTCCGAGAAAGCTATGAAAATCGAATATAAGTGTGTTGGAGCGAACACTCAAGGATACGAATGAAACCGGCCGCGGACTTTTACTTTTGTGATACAGAGGCGTGGGTCGGTAAGCTCGCGTCACTGCTTTCGAGATAGCGGCCCACTCGATGCTGGGCCTTAAAGCCTAGTCGTTGGTAGTAAATTTGTAAATGTGCAAAAAACGAAAGGCCGCGAGCCATAAAATTCGTAGGCAGATGAGCTTACATCTCAATACTCGCGATTTTACGGCCTCCAACGCGGAATTATTTATGAGGAGAGTTTTTTAAAATAGCGAGAAACATGGAGTATTAACACATAAAAATGCAGATTTAAAAAAAGTGTTTGCCCAAATTTACGTATATTTATATTCTTTTCAATTTTTTTTCAACGAAAATGTCAAGGAAAACTTCGTTATTTTTATTTTTTTGTATGTCTTAAGAATTTTTAACATCATATATCTTTTCGATTAGAATTTTATTAAAGTTTCTTTAAAAATACCTCGAAAATTTAGTTTCGATATTTATTATTTTTTTTAATAAATCGACAATTATCAATGCCTTGACATTTTGATGAAGGAAACTCAATTTCAAATTGGTCGGAGAGATTATTATGGAAAGGATATCCGTGAATGTTGCAGCAGCGTGTATACAATGTAGAGGGAGGAATTTTTCAAGATCGGGACGACTGATTGTGAATTAAATGGATTTATCGAACAATGGTAATCGGATGGTAATCGGATTTGCAGGCGGAGGAATCTGAGAGCGCGGCACGCCTGTATTTCTCTCGTTGCGTAAGAAGACACCGAATCACATGTATGTGCGCGAAAATGTGCACTTGAAGAGGATTACGTAAAGATCGTGCTTGAAACAGCTTCGCCATATTGGGATGCAGCTACCTACCATTTCAGTCGAACTCATCTTGCGCGTTACTTGCGAATAAGAACAAAAAAAAGAGAAAAGAAAAACGAAACAAATCTAAGTTTTGGCGCACTAAAGCCTGCCGTCTTCATAAAAATATCATTATCAGTCTTCTGTATAATATTACATAATTTTCTTTTCAACAATTTTCAAAGAGAAATTTTCGCGTAAAAACAGGTCGAGAAGAGGAGGAGATCGAAACGGGTGCAAATTTATGCGGGAATGTCAAAGTTGTTTGACGTGAATTCAGCAGGCGTGCGCAAAACCGCCGACGCGTGTTCCACGACTGCCCACGACGAGTCCGCCGCGTTCCGCGACGCCTACACCGGGAAGATCCACCGTGAACCCGGCTCGTGGAGGTCAAAGACTCCCCCTCACCTCAAGAGACCTCGTCTTGCGAGCGAGCTCGCGGCTTCGTCGTGCCCGGCACGAATCGTTGTTCCCTTCGGCGTGCCAGCCCTTAAATTATGCAGACCCCCTCGCGCCGGCGGTAGATGCTATTCGCCATTAGACATCAGAGAGAGAACCAGTCTCTTCTCTCCCCCTCGACATCGTCGTTGCACCTTCGCCCTTCCGAGGGCACGCAGGTGACGCGCAGGCGGTGCGCTGTGTGTGTGTGTGTGTGTGTGTGTGTACGGTTGGTAAATCAAATTGTCGGGTACGCGCGTTGTACGCTGCGAATTGTCGACCGCACATTCGTGCGCGAATGAGTGCAATCTGTTGACTTAATGACATAATTTGCCGCTAATAGAGGTAGCTCTACACATCTGTCATAATAGATAATTCGTGTAGACTCGCGAGAATGCGCTCGCTTTGACTCACGGACAGTTCTATTTTAGTTTCAAATCTGTATCTCGTTAGAGATCAAATGTTAATTCAAGTTTAGATTCAATTTTTAACAATTACGTTCTCAAAGTGATCGAAAAGTAATTATGAATTGTCCCACATTTTACAATTTTAAAATGAACATTAAAATAAATAAATTTGACAGATATAAAGAATATTGATAAATTATATTATTTGTTATTAAAATATAAGTGAATGAAATGTAATGTACAAATGTAAATTTCTTTGAACATTCCTCTACATTATTTTATAAAAAAAGTGTTACTTTACGGGAAATCAATTCAATAATTAAACAGAAAAATCAATTAAATTAATTAAAAGGATTTATTCTGATTTTAATTTAAAAAAAAAAAAAATAATATCGTAATGTCGCTGACATTTTGTCAACATCTTAATTGGATATTTGCTTTTTACCTATTCAATTACTTTTCCCAATTGTTTATTATCATTTCTAGCTTTCTCAATTGAGTTCACACGGAGCCTAGAAGTACATGATCGTCGTCATAATTATCACCGCGACGGAACGCTTCTATCATCGACACGGCGGAGGCGGTTTGCATCGCCTCGGGATTCTCCCGGTGTTATTATCGACCGATCGAACAAGCGGGCAATCCGTTAAGGAGTCAGCATCTTTTGCATTTACATTGCAGAAAAGGAACAAGAGTCGGCAGCTGCTGCGAGCTACGTCTCCGGTTTCCACCCCGCCCGAAGAATCGCGTTAGTCATACGCCGAATGTGATTCACAGTCGCGCGCACCCGGTGATTACTGGCTATCTTTGTAGGCGGTACGTAAAGTGCCTGACACACATGCTGCGAATTTATGCGAATTTATTCTCCAAGCGAATGGCCCGCGGAGGAAGCCGGCGATTAGAAATCTAGCATACATCTGCATCACATCGCGAATGCCGCACTACGTCAAGTCGGAGCGCGTGGATAATGAACCGAATGAATAATTACCGTGCCGAAGTTATGGCTTCCAGCGAAAAAATTTCCCCCGTTTCGCAAAATCAAATTGTACAGAATGTCTGTGAGTGCTATAAAATCGTGTAAAAAATTCTGGGATTACGTTTTTTAATTGCCGATGTTTAAAATATCGTTAGGATGCGTGTTTACGCTACCGTCGACCGGGAGTGAATAACGGATGGATTTAGATACCGCGGCCGCATCGCGTATCGCATTCATCTCCCGCGTTTATATCGGATTTTTAGCGTGGCGAGATACTCGCACGATTCATTACCGGCAAATGAAAGAAGGAACCGTACAACGGCCCGTTAAAGATACAAATGCGGTTCTGCGCTTAAGTACGCGCTGACATAAGGCGTAACAGTTTACGTTGCACGCTACGTATATATTGCGTATCGCTACATACGGGATGTCACAAAACTACCAGACGTTCTTTTCCTCTTCGCCAGTTTAAAGATTTTTTTCTCAACAAAAATATCTTTTAATTCTCCAGGAATTAATCGTTAAAAACATGGAGCTTTTGACGAACTAAAGATGATAAAATCGTTGTCTTTAGTCAATTTAAAAAAACTCGACTTTAATAAATGCTTAATTTCAAATGTAATTAATATATTAAATTTCTAAACCAAAATATTTTGAAAATTTCAATTTTTTAATTATATTTTGATACCATCATTATCACGTGCATAATTAATAAAAATCTTTTTAAGTTTTAAATGAATACGACTGTTGCAATTACAACACTCAGATTTTTTTAAATGTTACGTTTGAATTTATAAACTAAGAAAAATACTTTTCCACGTAAAATAAATATGTAAAATTTTGAAATAACGTTCGCATATATTTTTGTTCAAAAAAATTCGCGAGGATAAGGCACTCTTTCTCGAATAAAATATCCTTTTAAAAGATCACCGTTTCGATTGTGCAACATCCTGTATATCCCTCTCGTAACGCTCCCGAGCAGAAGGCCGCAAGTCCGGTCACATAACGGTCCAGTTATGGTATGGCGAGGAAGCGAATCTCTCGACACACGATTCCCTCGTTACACGAACGTGTCCTCCACCACCGATATCACCGCGTCGTATTTCCGTCCACCACCTTGCTTATCCTCCGGTCACCGCTGATGCGCCTCGCTCCTTCGAGCGTATACCCGCGCGTGCATTCACGCCTCGATATTTTCCCCTTTTTATTTTTTTTTATCGCCTCGACGAACGCACGAACGATTGCGATACGCGTCGAGATACATTCGACCGCAAATAAGCACGTTGGTCTTCCCGTTTGTGTATACATTGTGGTAGATAATAATAATAATGACATAATGACGTAATCACGATAGTTACGATAACATTAGGTATGTTAATGGCTCTTATTAACGTGACTGTTGCGATAGCATCGTGCTCGATACACGCGAGACTACGCCTACACACAGGACTTCCTTCCTCGAGATATCCTCGAAGCGTCTTCAAAATGAATGTTTATGCCTGTCTATTTAACCGACTATTTTTACCGCGGCAGAATCAGCAGCTATAATATTATTATTGTATGCTAATTTTTATTACTGTCCTTGTATCGCAGCCAGCAATCACCTTATGCAAAAATTTCTATTATGCAGAAATTTCTCGTACAAAAATTTCATTTCATTTTCTTTATTAAGAAATATCGTTTCGCGATTTCATCATGCAACACGCAATAAATGCGATTTTAATTATCATCTTTGGATGAAGATCGTAATAAGGCGCTGCAATAAGCGCAATGAGCGCAGTTCCGAATCAGGTGTGTCGGAAGAAGTAAGGAAAATGGAACAAAACACTCACTTGCGTCACACAGGCCGAAAATTACGGATATCGCCTACACTTACCTCTTGATTGAACCAAGTCTCGGTGCCTTTCGGATAATTCCGATCCTTAAAGCGGCAGAGATCATAATTACCGTCGAGACCGACGGGAAATTGTACGGAGTTAAATCGAGAGGCGATAAATCGAATTAAAACGATCGCGTGGAAGGTGCATGCGGGTGAGTGATGCAACGCAATAATGATAGTGGCAATGATAATTCCACGGCGCTTGTTAAGATAACAGGTAATAAGCTAATTGGTTTGCGGATCGACCCGACAAACACGGCGCAAGAAATATTTTTTTGCAGTTAAAAGAGCAGAAATAAATACAAATACAAAAAATTGTAGAGTGCGAACAAGCTAGCACTTCTACAGTTAGGTAGCGCCGAACTATCCGTGTATTCGCCATTTGCGTGGCAATTGCTAATATCGCGAATTATAAATGCACACGTGATCTGCCGCTAGCTTGACCTTTGATCAGAATTAATTTCATGTCCGCCGTACGTGCGGTTTTCGCGCCGTTCGTTGCACAAACCTTAAATTTTCGCGGCTCAGATTAATTTCGACAAATAAGTCAACGTTAAATATTTTGTCCTTAGCGCCATCAGGCACGTGAGACAAATTGAATCAATTTTTGTTATTGGGAAATTTTACGAAACTTAAAAAAGTATGCTTTGCTTATTGCGACTGTGAGCTGCTTGGAGAACCGAGGATCGTCGCAAAGCACTAAAAATCCACCTCGACACAAGAACCGCAAAATGTCAATGATGCGAGCATAATGATCCGTCAAGAACTCACCAATTCGGTGGGCATGGTGTTGCAAGACCTGAGAGGCAGATTGTAGGTGATCGGCGTTGGCTGACTCCTGTATTCCTGCAGACAGGAGCTGTTCTTCGACAATCCTCGCGGATAGACCAGACCGTGAAAGTCCGTGTTGCCCTCCGTCGAGATGTGAACGATTATCGACTCGCTCGCGCACTCGATCTGCACGGTGCTCGCTATCGCCGCGGTCGCTGGAAAAAAAGAATCAACGATATATTATATAAATTACAACAATTTTAAACTTATGATTCGCGATGTAAATCCGGATCGCAGAAACCCAATCTAAATCTAAATTACAAAACGCTGGATTAGAGACGCATCTTTGAATATTACGTATATCGATACACCTCTCGGGTGCGAAGTGGCGTAACGGTACGCCTGACGCGATCAATTATTCGATACCGCGCCAGATATACTTGAATGAGGGACGATACAAATCGGTACACCCATCGGACCGACTGCCATATCCGTGTAGCACGCGCGGCGGGGCATTGTACCCGGCGTACGGTAATTCATCGTTATTAATGCCCGACACGTCCGGGCTAATTCGCTCGGAGTTTAATAACCCAAGTTCATCTGTTGCGAATCGCGCCTGCTCTCGATTTCAAGATAATCGCACGAACGAGAGAACATGAGACTCTCCGTTACGAGGCGAAGCGAGCTTCAATTACAGACAAGTCCGATAATCTTTTCCGACGATTTTTAACGAGGCATTCCGTCGCGGTGCTTTCCGATGTAACAAATAAGTTACCCACGCTGTCTGTCATGGGCGCTGCCGCCTTTCGAGGCGTTCACGGTTCACTGGAAAGGGATCAGAAAACGAGAGGATTTTCCGCGGCGACTATTTGTAAGAGTAGCCGAGATGAAAACGAGCGCGACGCGCAATAGCGGGGACAATAAAAACGCGAGAAATCGAGCAAAACTCGCGCCGATTGCGGAATAATTGCGATAATGTATGTGTGTGTATATAAGCTATCGTTTTCACAAGAAACTAGATCCGGTCAGCCTTACAAAGTGCGAATCATCGATTATCTTCGCAGATACACTCCTTTTGATATCGCAAATAAATGACTTCAACTCCTATTTCATAGAACTCGTCTTACGATTGTTGAAAATGACGTCATTTGCGAGAGAAATAGAAGTACTTCGGACACTTCAATTTAATTATAATGATGCAAGCTATCATAGAAAACTCGCAACTTTAATTTTAATGACAAAGCAAAAATAAACGCAGAAAGTAAAAATAAACTTAAGTTTTTCTACAGAACATTCTTTTTCAGTTGCGATATATTTTCTGCATTTTATTATTATAAATTTATTATTACACTTTTCTTGTACATTTTGAAATCTGTTTGTTCCACGAAATTTTTTATTGATACATAGTTGTTTTTCAAGTTTTACAATTTCGATTATTTTGAAGGAGCCTTTAAGTCTTTCATTTGTCTAATAAGTTTCAAGTAAAAATCTATTTTAAATAAATTAAAGAATATCTTATTATATCGTGTATAAGTGACTTAATTCTATCGCTTACAATATTCTCAATAATTGCTTACGCGATTCAAAAGTGCAAGAGGAATGAGTGGTCTTTCTACGGTAAATCTTTCATGGCAGAAATCCTAGAAGATTAATGAAAACTTGGTTCATGTCCGTTGGTCCCTGACTAATTAGCCATAAAAGTGCATTCACATACCGAAACGGCGCATCGCTTCCACAGGCGTAAAATCACGCTGCCGACCGCTTCGCCGCTCACAATTTCGTTCATCAGCTTCGCGCAATCGCGTTACGGCCGGCGATGAGAACTTCAATTAAATTTATTACGTATGCGCGACGGAGAGTGAGCAAAATTGCAGAGTCAGACCGCGCTCAGAGGCTACTCTTAATGCGCGGCGAAAATTGAACTCGGCGGAGCGAAATGAATGGCTGCCATTAACAACGACAATGGCTCATATATCGTTACCTGCGATCACAGGTTGTACACAACGCTCGCGTATGTATCTCTTCTCTATTTCGTTTTTTTTTTTTTTTTCTTCTTTCTTGCGCCTACAATATTTTACACGTGGAAAATATTATCTCGTTAATGCCGCGGAATATAATCGACCGAATCTGCCATTACCAGCGGGGGCGATTAAAACGGGACTCATGCACATTCATCGCGTCTAATGAGCTCCGCGGATTATCGCTCCAGAAAATTCATTAAAGCGTCGAGACGACGAAGCGCGAGCGGGAGGAGGCGGCGCCGCCTGAACCAATTGGGAAGCTCACATGCACCGCGCGCGAGTCGTAATGACAATAATCATTGGCGGATCATCATTATCAGTCCGCTCGGGGAGACAATGATGAGAGAGTTGTGAACTTGACTCGTCGTTGTCGGCCGGTCACGTCGAGCATGCCGACGCGCTCTCTTCCCACTCTCTCGCAACGAAGAATCTTATTCAGACGCGAAATGCTGTATCGTGTTACTCGGATTATTATCCCCGCGAGGAAGTATCGCGATGTATCAGTGATTGCTCTTTCCTGTAAGGAAATATTCCCTCCATCGAATAAGCTCGGAATTCCCATTCGACATCCGCACTTCTGCGCTCTCTTCTCGATCTTTGCTTACTTGCTAGAAGAATAATTGCATTAAGCACATTTTGTATCTGTTGCAGTATGAAATAAGTAAATAATTGTCAAATTTAGAGGTAATATTTTTAGAAAGATATAAAATTAAATATGAAGACATTTAATAATTAAATCTGATCAACTTATCATTTAATTTCACAAACTTTCTATTCGGTAAATTATATGTAGCATGTTTCACAATTTTAATGGCAGATTCTCTGACCAATTTCAAGTCGATTTTCCCGTAGCAAAAATATGACACAAAAACTGAAAAAAAAAAATAGGCCTTTCAAGCTAACTAAACTTGAAGAGAGAACAGATACAATTATTTCTCTAAACGGGTTCTACTTTAATAGAAATTTAATTTAAAGTTTCGTTACAAAGATATATAATGTTGCATGTATATTTTTCAAATAACTATTTTTTCTAAAAGAAAGATAATAAGATAAGAGAACAGTCGGTTATATCTTATAGAAGTACATTAATTATATTCATTTTTCATTTTCTTTTGTTTGACATTCTTTCGCGTCACAGCTGGGCAACGTAGATAATCACAGAAAAACCTAATTCTCAGACGGACAATTCAAAGTCCGCGTTTGACGAGCGTTTCCGCGGCGCTATTCAAGTGTCCCTCCTTCGCTGAATCGAAGAACGATGCCCGATCACGTTGGAAAGCAATTAACGACACGCGAAAAGTTAATGGCGTTCCTCTTCGCAATACCGAGCCCCGATCACATCGGATCACAGTTGGAAATATCAAAGCGGTACCCCGAAACGAAGCCGTGAGGTTAACGACCGGCCGCGTTCACGATTCCACACGATTTATTTTGACTTTTCAGCGCTTCTTGTGTAGCAAAGTCGATTGAGAAAAAGAGGAAGAAAGTCTTTTTTCGACAAATACAGAAGCATCGCTTCTGAACATAATTTTTATGATATAGATACAAATTTTTATCGTAATTTTACAGTGTTCAACTGATATTAATAAGTCGAAATAACTATATTTCCCTCAAATTATCTATAATTCAATTAATTATACATTAGTTGCTCGTGTTCGCTGAATTTTATAAATACAAAGATTGAATATTAATACGCAAGAAGTTATACTGGCTTAAAGCAGAAATAAGTAAAGCAAAATATCTTTTGCGAAATCTATTACGCCACTAATATGTAATTAATATTTACTCGTTGGTATCATTATCTAGAACCAATTATACGTGTTTAAAATCAGTCGATAACGATTCGTCACGACATCCTGCGCGACATTATCACTCTGGGACGAAATCAAGCGTCGGATCGCGTCGCATGGTCCAAGTCGGACCGGAAATCGAAGGTACTTGACCTTTCTCTTTACGCGACGGGCGGCGGGGCACGTACGTGGGACACGTATTGTGAATCTGGTGTCGGTGGTGCGAAGAAGATAAAAATGCTAATGAGTTCGCCTTACACTCGGCGTCACTTCTATTCGGTTTTCCTTTCTCTCGGTGGTAGCCTCTTCTTCTCCACCGCATGTGTGTGTACATTGTGGAGCGCGTACACACGCACACACACACACACACACACACACATAGAGATGCGGTATTCTTTTCTTTTTCCGCCTGTGACTCACACGAGTTCCCGAAGGGCGAAACAAAGGCGCAACGTCGAAGAAGACGTTCCCCTGAGCGAGCGCAATTTGCAAACGACACGCGAGCCTCTTCCTCGCTCGCTGTGCGACTTCCGCCGCACGCAGAACCCGCATAAGAATTCACCTTCGCGTCTCCCGCCCCCTGCGATTTTTTTTTTCCTGTTTTCGTTGAAACTCATCTTCGCGCGCGGAATTGTTGCCGCGATCGTGAGAGACGACGAGAGAGCTGCGCGCAGTGCCAGAGCTACGCGGGATGAGAACTGTATTACCGGATAGTATTGAGCCGAGGATAGCTGCACGTGCAACATGCGCTCATTATGAAATGATTGCGGCGTGACGTCTGTACACGTTCTCCTATACGTTTCGCTCTAAGTACGTTTAGATTGCCTACCGAGTAGCCTAATGAAGCAGTGACGAGGCAAATTGAAAGTGCTCGATTATGCACATCAAGGGTCGTCCGTTTCGCACTAGGATTGGATCAATTATCTGATCGCGCAAAGCCAGATGAGAGATTATATTAACCTTACAACGCAATTGTAATGATTTTCAATGAAAATACAATTTTGCAATTTGTGCGATTCATCTTTTTTTTCAAACGAAAATAAAACCACGGAAAAATGCACTTTTCTATATGGTTGAGTTAATAGAAACGCGAAACATTTATATTTCATAATAACACTTGCGTGAAACAATTTGCCGACTTGGGTCTTTCGCAAAAATCTAGGCGAAGAATGAAGTAAAGACGAGGCGTGTGCGTTATACGTAAATGTGGTTTACTCAATAACCGTTCTCGTGTGTGCATTTTACCGCTCGAACTCGTAAAACCGGCCGTGCCTTTGGCAAAGTGATACTTTTCAGAATTCTCCCGACGGCACCGCGGTTCAACGACCCCCCCGTACTTACGGTATATAATTCATTTAAGTCGCGGCAAGCACGTCGGTAATTCAGGATGCTAAAATATGAGGAGAAATTAACGGCGATCCTCTATAAATACCGTTGCAAATTACATCACGCTAATTGCGTGAATCTACACCGTCAGACTGTCGGAAAAATATATTCGACGTGAGATAATAAATTAATTACAATTACTAACTAGCGAATTAAAAAAGTTAAATAAATAACAATACAGAAAATATGCGAAAGAAGAAAAAAAAAACCATCTAATTCGACACGGATGAGTACTCGGCGGAACTGAGCGTTACATAAAGTCCATTTGCATTGTAAATAATAAGGCAACAAGTGATTATCAATATTGAGAAATTAGCGGAATCAATCATCAGAACGGTGCAACGTCGAACGTCGGAGTTACCGCACGGCTCGACGCAGTCGGCGCTCGGACACGCACAGTTATGCAAGCGCTCGGTGTGTCTTTCGTGCATGAGATTTTAATGCACCATGATGGACATGAACGGCATAAGATATAGGGAATGTAACCGCGCCCGACGTCGAACTTCCTGCCGTTGAACTCGCCGCGCCGACCGTGCGGAAAAATGTCACGCGACAAATCGCGCACGCGATTCCTCGGAAAAGCGCAAGGAAATTGCATTCTTTTACGGCGAGATAATGAGTCGTTCAGATTTCATTAAATTCGTTTCCTGTTCGAAAATGGTGAAAATTGTAAAGTTGTGTGTTTCCATCGAAACCATTATATTAAATTATAGACTTAATATAATCCTTCATTTAACTTCGCGAATCTATCCAATTCAAATGAAGCGAAACGGAATTTGACGTAAAATTTCGGGCGGTCAATTAATTAGCGATGCGATTGCAGCGAGGAGATTAATAATCCAAAAATCAGCGGCGATTAATTTGCATAATCGCCGAATTATCTCGCTCTCGCTCGCGGATCTCGTTGCGAGAAGCTCGTGGCGAAATCGGAAGATTTCAGCTAGCTCGGAGAGAATCCGAGGGAGGAAACGCCCCGGTGAGCGAGCATCTATGTACGTACAATACCTAAGTCGTCACGCTTGTTAAGATTTTCGGCGGAGATCGGCGGATGTATCTTTACGAAATTTCGCTGAAATCTCTTCTCCGACTCGGCGCAGAGATTTTGCAGATATTAGGCATTAGTTTCAAATATCACGATGGATCCGACTTTCTATTCCGTTAATTTTTATTATCTTTATTCTTCAGTCTCTAAGAAACAATACGCGAAAAATTTAGAAATCCAGTTTAGGATTTCTAGAAGATTGCTGCGTGTTTAGAAAAATTTTGTAAATTAAATATTTTAACCGCTTAGTTTCTCTTCTCCGGCAACTTAAAATCGTCATTAGGTGGCCAAGCACGCAAGAATTTATTATAATATTTCTGTTTCCCTTCTTTCTTTCCTCGTTTCAACTTAATGCAATTAAATTTGTATGAAATCCCATTCGCAAGTGAAGAAATAAGCATTTCAACCGCGTGACGCGCGTCGACCAGCATTTATGTTATACTTTGATGAGACAACGACCCCAATTTCTGAAAACAGAGAGTAGCGGTAGCCTACGAACGCGACCCGGAATTAGACGAGACAAATTATACAAATGTGCGACGCTAATGATCGGTCAGCGCCACGTGAATGCCGTTAGGACTGCGAAACGCGTTTCCATTGACTTACCGCCGCCGCCGCCGCCGCCGCCGCCGCCGCCGCCGCTTGCATTATAACTGTCATATTGCACGCGTTTCGCGTCTGCATCGTCCGCATCGCGGTCCCGCTAAGCAACCGGAAATGACGACGTTCCTCTGCACAGTCTCGCCCACGCGAAGCGTTATAACGCGTTTATTGCATTATCGCAGCCGTAACTACACGACGAATATTTCTATGTAAAAAAAAAAAAAAAACACAATTCGTTCGCAGTGCGTGCTTGAGACGCGTCTGCATTTCCGTCGATTACGTCGTACGTTTCAAGGAACGTTCGAACGGAAGAAATGCATGCGTTGCATACGTTAGTGTTTACGCGTACGTACAATTTCCACGAACGAACAGGGCGAGCGGGTGAGCTTAGCATAAACGCGCAGGTACGTAAGTGCGCTCTTCCGGCGCCAAGAACGGTCGTTTTCCGTTAAGCTGGAGGTTACAGGCCTTTTTCTCCTTTAATAATCGCAGTGATTACTCGCGGCATAATATTCAGGATAATGATTGCAACGTCGCGGCTAAGGTCTGACAACCGATGAACATAATCAAGACGATTCGAATAAACTTCTCTACTACCTTCCACGCGATTAATCATTTAATACGACAACTCGTAACGCAATCAATCACGAGAATTGATCAATTACGGAGCTCAATTCCGAAAGAATGTAGGTAAGACGTAAATTTTAATTATATTTGTACCGTTTGGTTGCCTAGATATATAACCAAAAAATTATAAAAAGAAATATTTCATTATAAAATGTTAAGAGTTGGAAATTTTCGAAACGGTATTTAAAGATTAAATTTATCAAAATAAACAATTTTCTCTAGTTTAAATCTTAATAAATCGTTATAAATTATCAGCATACATGCACAAAAGTTGTACATTGTAGATTTGTATCGGTTCACCGTTATTTTTAAAGAATGAACACGGATGTGTTTCAAGAATAAAATTAAAATAATATAAAGCTAAAGTGATTAAAAACATTCTGCTTGGAAAATAAGACACGAATTTCGACTTAAATTGAAAATATTAAATAAAAGCTCGCATCACCGTACATTCAATCCACAAGCTTAACATATTCCCACCGCAAGAATAATTCCATTTGCGTCGCGCAAAATTAGAAATGCAAATGACATTGTGCTAACGGTTGCGTGTTTACGCGAATGTGACGAGACCAGGTGTTTGTATCGGGATCGAGATTACAGTTCCAGATGCATAAACAAAACGTGTCCGGCGTGCCGAGAAGGAAATCCCGTCCTTAGATCACGTCCGAGATCGAGATGCGGGACCTTTATGGACGTTCACGGACGCCCGGCGGTCGCGCGAATCTAGCACGATCAAGATAGACATCGTCTCGCGCGTCTCGATCTCCAACGGAAAACCGCCGAATGTCGCAAGAGTGCTTTAATATGCGCAAAAAAAAAGAAGAAGAGAGAGAAAACAATTTTAATGAGATAATGACGGGAAGATGCGCGAATAACGATAGGCGATTCGCGCGCGGCGCAAGCAATTGCATTATGCAAGGAAGTTACGTACACGCTGGGGAGACGCGCAAGGTTACATCCGACGAGGCTGCCGCCGCAATCGTCGGATCACGCGATTTACAATTCACGATCCGTTACTCGAACGTCCATCCCGAGGTCCGCGAGAGACTTACGCAAGAGTTACGCCATTATCGCGGTATCGTGTAAAATTGGAGGACAGACCGTGCGAATAAATGCAACGCGCGCGAATCCCGCGAAGCGGCGATGCATCGAGCAACGAAACAGACGCGAGAGATCTCATAGCGATAATCGTGAAAAAGATATTCTGAGAAAATTGGATCGGACTGGATTCTAACAAAATTGGCTACGCAAAATACTCGCAATTCGAGAGAGATCGGGCAATCACGATCTATCCGTCGGGTTCGACGATCTGAGAAACGATCTGGCAGGCGTTCCGAGAAAACGATTCGCGTTAGAATTCCTGAATAATTATCGCGACCTTGGGAAGATGCGAGCAAATTATGCCAGCTGTTCAATGAATTTCGAATTTATTTAGAAGAATATATTCTCCTAAAAGACATCATTTTACTGAGCTCAAAGTCGTTATTTATAAAATGTATATATTGTTACTTCTATGTTAAATATTTGTATATTATACAATCGAAATTATTTTTTCAATTATTACTTTTCTATCAAGCTAACTTTTCACGAGTAAGTAACGCTGCAAACGGGATCGGTTAAAGGAAGACTGTTCTGATCCTGGCAAAAACGTAACGTTGAGGTCGATCCCACAAACGTAATCGCCGTCTGATCGAATTGCGATACTGTTACAAATTTTTTATGACCACGTTCCTCGACCGTTCCGAAACGGTACAGAAAACTCGAGCAGCCAAAGTTATTGCGGAATCGCGATTTATCACGCATTCGCACGGTTTTGCTATCGTTTGGACAAAATCCAACGGGTACAGTTAGGTGAACGGACAGAGCCGAGGAAGTCGAAGTAGTTCGGCGATTCGGGAGAAAAAGAACATCAGTGCGTGAATTCAGTGGTGGCCGCCGCCCGGCGATAAATCCAACAGCGGCTTCCAGTCACGGAGATCGGCCGGAAAAGATCCGTCTGATCCGTCTTATCTCTTTCCCGCCGGAATATTGTCTTTTCCCGGCGCGAACAAAGGCTCCGATTGCCCACTCGGTTCTCGCGATGCTTATCCGCGGATCGACGCATCGCGCCACGGCCCTGGCCGGGTCCACCTGTTATCTCCCTCAACGAGATTTCCCCGCTTTTCGATCTCCCGCCAACAGCACCACCCGTTGTTCAACTCCCCGAAGCACAGGATATTGCGTTTGTAAAAAGGATTAATTAACAACATTCACATGGAGGGTCTTCCGCAACGAGAGTATCTTTTCGTAAATGAAGTAAACAAACTTTTGTGATTACACTACCGTTTGAAGGTTTGAACGCCCTTAATTTTTAGATAAAATTAGATACGATTATTTTATTGAAAAATAAATGCCTGTATTTATTTATAAACGTATGCTATTTGTGCGTGAAATTTAATATTAAAGTGGAAAATTAATTATAACTTATCTTTTCGTAAAGTAATTTTAGATTTGCATTATCTGATACAAAAAAGGGAGAATTTTTTCTTATAAAAATGAATTTAATTTATTCAACAAATTGTAATTATATATACTTTTCTGCCATTTTAACGTAAACTTTGCAAAAACAGCATACATTTATGTCGACACTTTTAATAACATAATTGTATCCATAAAGAACATTAATTTATTTAAGAACTGTAAAGTGCTCAAAACTTTTAAGCGACAGTGTACATGACGAAAATATTTCAATTTATTCTGCATCGCAATTTAAAATTCTACAGCAATTAATATTTCGTATAAAGGTGTAAATACGTTTTCATCATTTCATCCACAACTCTTCAGATCAAAGAATTAAGAAGCCAAAAGACTTTTTCAACCAGCTCGGATGACTCTCGCAGCCTTGCAATTGACGCGCTTCGATGCATCCTCGCGTTCCCCGACGAGTCTTCGGCGCCTTTATGTCCGCCCACAACGGAGGTTCCGCAGTCGCTGCACGCTCCCTATCATTCGTTACGCTGCCAGCCCGCCGGGTTGCTCATTTTGAATAATAGTAAATCAAGTCACGTTTCCGTCTCTTTGCAAAGGCTGTTCGTCGGTTCGACGGTTGCTGCGGTCTGGCAACCTTGACACTTTGCGTCGCCGATCGTCTTTTGCACGAGGGAGGAGATTCCTGCTCTGCTTGCCGTTCACAATGGTTCGTGTGGGACACAATGGCGATAAAACATCGACGTTTTTCCGAACGCTTAATTGCTTTCGTATACGAGGGAGCAAAATGGTGTCATCGCGATGATCGGTCCGTTCAATTATCGTGCGCTTCGCGTCGCATCCGCGCCATGCATCAGCGACGGCGGCCTTCATCGTCGCAACGATGAGCGCTCATTGTCCACATTACGTCGCCTTTTTTTATTTCAGAAGGCCGTTTTTTTTTTTTTTTTTTTTTACTGTACGTGCGTAAAAGTCCGATCAAACTATTACGCACGATTCTGACATTAATTATACACCGCGTTTCACGCCGGAATCATCATCGCGCCTCGCGCAATTATTTCGACTTAATAGCCAAGGTCGGTCGGCGTGCAGCGAAGGTTCCTGCACTCAGCGTTCGCAACAACGCCGTTCGTTATGGGAGACCGTTCCGTTCTCACTCTCGGAGTCGTGTCGTCGCATGCCGAGCATTAAACTATTCGCTCGGCCGATTTAGATCGCTGTAACGCTCGTTCATGTAATTAATGAGCGAAGCGTCTATTTCTGATCGCGACGAATCGCGAGGCATCATCGAGGAAGAAGCCAGCAGGACTGGCTTCAGGGTTGGCTTCAAGGTCTCCGGGCGCATGCCTTCGCGCGATCCCGTGAGAATCTATCGCTCATCTCTCTCAAAAGGAATTTATCCCGCTGAGTCTATTATCTCTTATTTTAATCGACAGATTGGCGCGCAGACCAATTAGGTCTTTTACGCAACGCGCACTAATCGCTGATGTTCCAATAAGATTGCGTTCTCGATTTATTTCTATTATATACGCTGCTTGTTAAATTATTATTTTTTAGTATCTTAAAAGCAGTGAAAAAATATGATAGAGAAGAAAAAAATTGCTTGCTTATGCTAGAATTGAAAATGGCTAATCAAAACTTTATCACAATCAAAATATAATAAAAGATAATACTAAAATATATATGATGCAGTATAATAGATAACAGATTCGTCGATTTATATGTATAAAAACTGTTAAATTAATCAACTTATGATTAACATTTTATTGCATAATCAACGTAAAATTTACTGTGTATTAAAAATATATAAGATAGCAAAAACCTTCAAATTCCGTTTTTTTTTTTTTTTCTTTTTTTTTTTTGAAGTGCTAATTAAGAACTTCTCGCACCAAATCGACCGAATCATTACATTAAATAACGGTTGCCTTTCGTCTCGTACCTTTTTTTCTTCACGGTACGAATATTAATGAAGATTGACGTTGATATAACGAGGTATGTAGAATATGAAATAAAATAATTCAAGAAAAAATTGCGGACGCTGTAATGTAAATTCTAGACGACGTAACGTATAAAAGTAGCGGGAACAGCAGAAGATAATGCATAAGAAATAAAGTCGTCGACCGAGTCGGAACGTGCCATCCGGTAATATGATTTCGCGTGCAATTCTAACGGCTCCTCTCCACTCGACCAAATTGATTCTTACGCAAACGATGTCTCGCCGAGAGTCGCAGACGAGGATTCCACACGTGGTATACCGTTATTGGGTGTTCCGAGCGTTTCGGGCATTCCGCAGACAGAATTGAGTATATTTCATTTCAAATAAATTTTTATTTAAAAGCATTCACTTATTTGTCGGTAAAAAAAATTTTTTTTTAATTTTTATTTGTGTCAGAATTTATTAGGTAAAAATTTATTCTTTATTTGTTAGGCAGTCGAGTAAAAGATTGTGAAGAAAAATTTATTGAAAAATAGAAGATTGTGATTAGAGAACATTGAAAAAGTATAATATGAATATTCATTTTATTCGTAAGGTTAAAAAATTTATTCCAATACTTTGTTTAATAAAAATTCACTTAAATAATACTCAACTCCATCAGAGATAAGCGGAACGGTATATACATACCGCTTCCCGAGGTCGTGCGTTTCCTCTGCGCGCATTGAACTCGCCGTTTCCTCTCTTCCGTCTGTTTTCTCATTGTGAACGCCACGAACCCCTCGACGAGCTCTTTCCACCTTCCCCCCCTCCCGCCCCGTGCATCTGAGTTGAATAGCGCGATATCGTCCCTAATTCCGACGGCCGTTTGTCGACACTTGGTGCTTCCGGGGAGAAGCGCGGCGAGCCGTAACGCTGAGATCGCGATCGCCATAGATCTTCCCTTCGATCGGTGCCACGGTGATCGCTCGGACGATCGCCTCTCTCAATCGGCTCATTGTCTTCCACCGGATTACCCGTGATTTACATCAGCGGTCGCGCATCGCTGTGCTTTTCGTTCGAACGCGGACAAATAATGGCGCGCGCGGAAGGACGCGACGGGGAAAGACAAAGCGTATGGTGTGCGGAAATGCAGTATCACCGCTGCATCGTCATCGTCGATTGGGATCAGGAGGATGTTCGGTAATATTGTTTCTGTCAAGTGTCAACGATTAGAACAGACGGCATGCTAAAAAATAGACTAACTAAAAAGCCGGAGAGAAAAGTCACGAATCCAAGGACGACTCGTTATGAGAACACACTAACACATTTCAAAACGTTTTTAATCTTTAATATTTAAACTTCTTAACATTTTAATCAATCAACATAATTTTTAGTACTTCAAAAATACGACAAAAAGAAGAAATAATTGAGAGGAAGAGAGAATGTTTGTATTAATAATTTAAGCTAAAATTTCATCACTCAAAAGATATATAATATAAATATAAAATATAAAGTAATATAATAGATAACAGATTTTTCAGATGCATTAAAAATATGTCAAGTAACAAACGTTATTCTTTTCTGTTATAAACTTTAACTTCGAAAATCTTTAAACCTCGTTTTCTTCGAAGCGTTAGTGATTTCTCGCACTGAACCGAAGGCCTCGTTATTGTACTTAAAGGCATATAATTTCGAATCTCGGTCAAAAGAAATACTTTTAATTTGACAACGACCGTGTACGTTCAGTCGTCTAACGGATTGCGACCGTTAACTACAGGCTATTCCGTAATTGCTACGCGCCAGGTGTTGATTTTCGCATTTAAACGGATCGTGAAAACCGATCAGAATAAATTCGCGACTAACGGAACAGCGTCGGAACCTCAAAAAGGGGACCAGCCGCGACCGCAAACATCAGGCGCCGCTGACCGTTTAACGATCCGGCGATCATCGTCAAGCGGGATCATTTATAACCTCTCGCTCATCATATTTACGGTCCTTTTATAACCCGCCAGTCACGGGTCACCGGCGGTAATTATGGACAGGCGGCACGGTACGCCATCGCGTGTTGTACGCGTGCGAACGCGTTTGAACACAGTTCGCCAATCACTCTATTGTGGAGTCAACGAAAGGCACTTAACGTCAAGGTTGAATTTGCAGCCGGATCCGAATTATCGCGAACGCGAACGTTCAATGCGAGTTCAACATCGCGGAGTGGAAAATACCTCTTTAAAAAGTCCCTCTGTCATAAATGTCATCGATAAATCTTTGCAGCATTTTCACAACGCTTATCAATCGAATGATTTCACAAAAGCATATTGAAAAATGGACAATTACTCTGACGCGATGTTAATTACTTTTGTCTGTGAAAAAGAAGTCGTACTTGTGGCACAAAAGACAACCGTCATTTAACACAATTTATTATCTCAACTAAAAGCAAAAAATCGGACGGACAGCTGTATCTCGAAAAAAAAAAAAAAAAAGTATTGAATCATTACATCTGGCTTGCTGAGGCGTCGGACTGAACGCCGGGCATTGTGATGTAAGTGCGTCGTAATGATGAAGTTAGATTAAAAGATAATGACGTCGCGAGTCAACGGTAGAGTGTAAAGCAGATTAGCCTGCCTACGAGCGTCCAATGACGTAAAGCTAAGCGAATAATTAATTCGTTGCAGCGAGAGTCGTAGCGAGAAAGCAACGGGATCGATCGATAAATCGATGATAAATGATTTCTTTGATATCAAAGAGCCTCGGTTATGGCTGCAAATAATTCGCCATAAATAAATTCCGACTGTGCGCAAGACAAATTTTCGCAAGTCGTAATTCTGCGGCTTTAATCGCGAAAGATATCGATTACTTGTACGGACACCGCGTATACGCGCGTGGGCGGAAATCCCGGCGAATGGATGTTTCGTGTACACACAGATTTACGTCGCTGATTCAATCGGCTGGATTTCGCAAGAGAACTCGCATTTGCGCGAGTACGATTACGTCTTCCGGAGAGGACTGGTGAGATTTCTTCTCGATTCTTATCGACAAGAACAGTCTCTGCTTTAGATTTATAATTTGCCGCAGAATTCCAGATAGACATCTATTTCTAATTTTATCTAACGAAAACTATTTGAAGAATTATACGACACGTATATAAAATATACATATATTTTGTATAAATATCTATTGTACGATTTTTCAAATACTAAAATTATTCAAAGATTTTTCAAATTAAAAACTTTTTACATTCAAAATAATTTGTTTTCTGTATTACGGCGCATAAAATTATAAATATTCTCTCCAGAATTATCAAATACCACGATATTTAAATAAGCTTTAATTGCATATTTTATATCAATTGCAAGTTAATATTGTACCAAAGACATTTTTTTCGTTCATAGATAAATTAATAACTTAATAAATCCGTTTTTAATCCTCGCAACAAGTACAACATCCGCAGTCTTCAATTATCTTATCACGCGCTAACAAGTGACAGCAGTTTTACTCATGAATAAAGGCAGTGTGAAAAATTCCTCGAGAATGTAAAACGACCACGCATTCAAATACGCGAAACGCGTTGAACGCGGACAATCCGATTCGCACGTCCCAGATTTTTTTGCGATGTGTCCTCGCGTCTTCCATTATATCAATCCGACATTTTCTCAGGAATTAAGCATTTTTTCCGGAGTATCGCGTGCACTCATTCATTAGTGTGATTTATCTATCTCCGACATTGGAAGCCACATTGGAAGCGAGATCCTCTCTTTCGCTTTCTGCAAAAATAATTTCCAGCCGCTGATTTTAGAACATATCTGGCACAAGAGCGCGCCCAATTAAGGTCGCGATTTTTTCCAGCAGAAAGCGATGGTTTCTCCGACTCGTTTTTTAATGCGTTTTTAATTCGCGCCGGCCGACAAGCGGAATAATCTACTTTTCAACGCTCGGATTTTTTTATGCCAATGTTCAACGAGAAAGAAATAACGCGCTGCGACGACTTAACGTTTAGCGCGACAATTGACACGGCCAGACGTGTACGGGCGTGCAATTGTAACGCGTTGTAATGTGTTGTAACGCTTGCGAGAATAATAGCGCCTCGTCCCTTGCGAGCAAACATTTGCATGCAAAAGTAGGGGCGAAAATAATACTTTCTTAGAAGGCGCGGTTTCCCGGGAGTGAAGAAACAACAGTCTGCGGGACGTTAAACAATGCTGCAACCGCGTCCGACTATTTGCATTTCGTCTGACTATTTGCAATGCAATAATTGCAAATCTCTCGAAGCGAAATTGTATACATATAGTTGCGTGGATGAATGAAGCTTCTTAATTATGACGCAGAAGGCACGCGACCGGTTTGTTATCAGGGCAGAACAGAACAATTTCATTTTCCTACATCTCGCGATGATGTTCTGGCGGAACAAACAACAAAAAGTAAAAGTCCGAAAGTAGCCGCAGGCGGCTTCGACGAAGACTTTCAATTCGTCACTGTCGCTGAGGAAAATCGCTGCGTTCGTCTCGCTCATTAATCGTCACCTTATTACGCCTGAGTGTCTAGTGCTAAAATCACCGGGGAAATTACGAGTATGCAGTCCACTCGTCTGGAATGCCACTTTTAGATTCGCGTCAAACAGCCAACATTCATGCGACTTAATCTCGTGTTACTTTATCTCAAGCATTCATTTATTTAAACAGGTTGTATAATATTTTCCGGAAATACTCTCAACTGACAATGAAAAAAAGCTATATCGATATTAAAATAAAATTGAAATAAAGCCAATCTTATTAATCGCTTCTATTAACAAAATTAACGAGAATAATTAAAATTAACTTCATTAATATCGCGAAGCTAACAAAGTAAAGAAGAAGATTCTAAAAAAGAATTTAAAAAAGAATTTAAATAAGGTTCAAAAAAGGATATCGCTCACTTTCACTCGCGGCTTTTCCTACACGTACGGATCTAACGGGCGAGATTAGCGCGTTCCGCGGCGATTTAGCCCGATCGACGTTGAATCGTGATAAATCCACGGCGGAGACACGATTTCGCCGGACGCGAAAATAGGCGACTCTATTATATACCGCGTACACGCCGCCGTACTTCCGTCGATACGACGAGTGAAATTCGACTCGCCGGTCTTCGGCTGCGTGAGGTAAAAGGCTGAAAGTGTCCGCCGTCTGCACATTACAGGGGACTTTCGATTCGCGCCGATGCCACGAAGGATATATCACGCGGTATCCATCGCTCGTCCCTGTTAATAATCGTCATCTCGTTTCGTGCCGTTTGCATCTCGCATCGTTTCCTCTCTGTCCCGCCTCGCGAGCACGGCTCCGGCTCCTTTCCACATGAGTATCTAGGTCGCACGGCTGCGTTCACCTTCCAGCAAAAGCAATGTCTTCCAAGGAAGGTCGCCAGTCGGTTTCGTCCGGAGAGACTCTCTTCCGAACCACGCTTTTCCCTTTCGTTAAATTATCCGTCCGCGGCTCGATTAATCACTCTCCTCGATCTCGCCGACGTAAGAAAGGTAAATGTTCCTTCTTTCAATTTATCGTTAAATATATTCTGAAAATCTACTTTTCTGGCGAATTAAATCTCTGCTTTTTTTTTTAATTGTCAATTATCGACAAACGATTCTTCAGAAGCGAACGATTCCCTTCGCTAATTTCGGTAATTATCGCGCGCGCGGGTAATTGGACGTGGTTAATTTAACAGCACGATTTAATGATTTCGTACTGTCTTCGTGCCGGAAGTTTTTCACATTTCCATGTTTAATACAATTCCGATGTATTGATAAGAGCAGCATTTTGAATCGCGCAAATAAATAAATATGTCAAGCGCGGATAAAAACCTCGAGATGGTCTTCGGCTCGTGTGTTCGAATGCGCGACTAGTCCGCAGACATGCAGGCAATTAACCCGCGTAATTAATTGAACCTCTCTGCCGGGCAATAATTCAAGTGAGCACGAATATACCCGAGAGGTCGATTACTTTCCAGTAATTACGCGCAAACTGTTATACTTCGTTATTCCCCAAGCGTGCCCCCCCCCCTCAAATCATTGTCATCAGGCGGTATTGTGCCGTCATTAGAAAGTGCGCATCATGTGGAAAGCGTCCACTTTTATCTGATTATCCGCCACTTTGGCTTCGCGTAGAACCGCGCGCGCGCACGCGTGCGATTTTTCTACGGGAGAGAGTCCGCGTGTTTGCATCGAGGTGGAGAAGAAAGAGACAAAAGGAACAGACGCCAGTGGCGTGTCGCGAATTTTCCTCGATCCCGCGAACGCGGCATCGAGCTTCTAATTGATTCGCTTTAATTAGCAATCGCCGTCGCTGACAATTAGAAAGTTATACTCACACGTTGGCAGCTGCTGAGGTATCTGGGCTGCGTGTGCACCGCCGTGCCTCGTTATTGTGATCTGAAAAGAGGGGAAAGGCAATGTTTTTAGATCTCCTCGCTTTAACAAGATACAATTGTTAGCGCTAACTTAGCCGCGCCATCGCCCATGTTAGCCGTCGCTGGCGAGCGTATATCGCTCGAGCACGCAATTAGAACAGCGCAACGCACGCGATATTGTAATGCGCCTGAATAAATACTTAAATAAGAAAATTATTAGGAGTAAATACTCTTCAGCGTGCGAAATAAACATGCAAAGTGTTTCCCGATGCCGAAGCGAGAACGTGATAAGTTTTTCGCGAAATGCCTTCGAAGCCGCTCTTAAGATCAGCGACTCGGGGATACCTTCGACATGAATATGCAGCGAAACGATCCACAATGGGATGAGACGCGGAAAAAGATTCCCGTAAACGGGAAACGGATCGCGTGGAAAACGTTACGTAAAACTGCGCACAAGGTACGTTAGGTAAACATCGAGAGAAAGAGTCGTGTGGAAAAAGAGAGCGCGCGCGCGCGCGGTGTCTCCGTCACTTTTACCGGTTCGTATTTGTCGGGGTGGCGGGGATTATTCCCGGTGACGGAGCAAGTTGCCACAATTGGCGGTGTGATATCATCGGCGCTCGCGCTGAAGTCAATGATGAAATAGACGGTGCGCGATGCTGGTTGTCGAGAGAGAAAGAGGGAAAAAAAAAAAGGCATTCGGTTCTCTCTCGGGAACTGTAAAACGTTGCGGATGTGCGCGCGCTCGTTAAAGTAACGCGCGTAATTACGATCAATCAGCCACTGTATCCGCGATGCGTGTGCGTCAGCGAGCGACGATTTATCTCGCGATTCGAGTCTGACGTGACTCCTCGTCTGTGAACTTTCTAAACAATTTTGCGATAGCATTATCCGCTTTGACAGCAATAGCGTAATGCGCCTCATAACGCGCGCGTATTAACTGCAATGCTATTTTCGAGTAGGAGATACTATTAGCCGCGCGATTTTACGTCACGTCGTTGTGAAACGGTTATGTCTTTGGACAATTAGAAAGAAACATCTCCATGATAATTTCGTTAATGGTCAATTTGTCGCTTTAATCGATGTTCCTCGCTTCATACGTCGAACAAATTGGCGATAATATTATCTATAATTTTCGGGCCGAGCAATATAATTTCAAGCGCTTCGAAGATTTTTTTAAATGCGTTGTACATGTAATCTTCCGACGTATATTTCATGTCGAGGTATTAATTTCATCGATGCGGCACAATGATTGATCGGTATTCGATTTAAGTGCGCGCCATGAAAGTCTCGTGAAAATGTCAAGCATGACACAGGCTCGATCGTCGCTATTCGCTTTCCAGGATGTATGAATCATGCCGTTTTAATGTTTCGTTTACGAATAAATAAATAAATTGAATTCGACGACCAAAGAAATATTAAAATAAATGATCGTTCGAACGCAAGGTTCGGCGTAGCTTGCGACATTCGCGATAGAAAGGAAAGCTTATCCCGCAAGGCCGCCGTTAAAAGAAAATCAGATTAAAACACGAGCGTACTCGTTATTTGAATACGCAGGGGAAATGAAGTGATGAAACAGTGATTAATCTCTTCAGTGAAACCTGGAAGCTCTTTCGTGTTACAAGATTGTTAATGAGACGAGTGAAGACGAGTCTTTGTACATCGCGCGAAAAGACGCGAGCGGGTCCGGTTTGATAATGAAAAAGACATGTCAGCGCGTTAACGTATTCGCGTAGTAAGATCACGTCTAATTACTCTATCCGACGTAATGCCGCGAATCTATTTTTAGATTAACTGCGACGAGACACACAAGTGCATCGTAATTGCCCTCCATCTATCTAATTCGAGACTCATTACCGCAGTGTGTCTTGGGATCGCAGTTAATTTCGCGTAACGCGAAACATGCAGTCATGTAATCGTAATGCAAGGGATATGTAGATCATGCTGGACGATTTAATCGATAACAGCGCAAGTCGCAATTTAAGCGTTTATTAAAAGTCGCTCTTATCGCTTTAATACACTTTTTTAATTTTGCGGAAAAATAAATATCATTTATAAATAACAAGTAATTTTTCATTCAAAAAAAGTAAATCAATTAACTTCCACTCATTTTCTACATCTTTCAATTTTCAGTAATTATTCAGTAATTATGAAAAACAAATTTTGTTTGAATAAATTCCAATACAAATAGAAATAAAAACTTGTTCATTATTTAAAACTAAGTTTTTTAATGTTATTTTTGTATCGATACTCGAAATAAATCTTGCGCAATTCTGATCGTAAGCGATTAAAAGTCACATGTGTGCGCGTCTTTGAATAATATATTTTATTTATTTGAGCTTTTTTTTACTTTTTGTGTAACTATTTAATTATTGCTCCCAGCATTTTGCGTCATTTCCAATTGAGATATTCCGATTCAGCAACGAGTGCGATCAAGTGTATCTGCATGAAAGCAACAGTCGAGCGACTTTAGAGGCTATCGAGGAAATCGAAAGAACCGGGATGGAAATTACTACGTGCGCTTCAGCGTTTATTTGTATGACGGCGTTTATTTATTCGACGGAAAGTTTCGCCAGAGGAGTCTTCGCGGTGAACTGACGTCAGCGTGGTCGGGCGCGTGTTCGTCCGTGCAATGAAAGTGGTCTAGCGAGTCACTGACCATTCAAGTGTATACACACGGAGCGACGTGGTCCCCTGCACTTCTCCCGTAAACTATATATATTTGTGACTGTCTATCTAACGCGCCGAAGTGAAGGCGGCAGTGAGGGTATCGCGCTTGGTAGCCCGACTTTTGTCGCGAGATACCGTTTCATTAATTTGATCTACGGCACAAGGCGGGTTATCGCGAAATCGACAATATCGCCCGGAGGCGATCCCTGATGCGTTGTACAATTGGATCGAAACGCGTTGGACGTTACAAACGCGAAAACAGTCCGGCGATACCTCGATAAAGCGGCGCGCGGAGTCACCCGCCAACGGCAGACCGGACCATATATGGTCCGCGACGTTCCATCTGATGGAATCCATCGACGACTGACCTTCCACAACGCTTCACTCCATCTGCGAAACCAGCGCGTCTTTCATAAAACCCGCTTCGACGATCCGCAAATTGTAGAAAAATTCGAGATAAAATTCTATTTATAACTTCATGTCTTGTGCGATATAAAGAAACATTTCGAAACTCGTATATGCAATAAAATAGTTGTATTTGGCTTTATCTAAAAATTATAAGGTGTTCCAAATTTACGTATTACTAATATGCACTTTGATTCTCCAAATGTTTCCTCCACACAGCGCGGAAAATTATAAATAAAATTTTGTCGCAAATTACGTTTGAAATGAGTTTTGTAAGAAAAAATCGGAAAGTATTCGCTTAAAGCCTTTGTCGATCAATTTTCTCATTATTCGCAATTCATAATACATCAAAACAAACTATTAATCGTCAAATTATCATGCTCTTATTAATAATGCAATTAAATCAAATTGACGCTGACATCGTGCAGCGATTAGTAATTTTTGCAGTCGATGTGCAGTCGTTAGAGGCGACCCTTAAACGTCTAGTAGTTTAATGGGTAATTGGAGCGACGAACGCGACAACCAATCGACGAATGACCGCGAGATCGCGGATCTTGCGTGGGCTGCGTTCTCCTTGAAATCGCCGCCCATTACTCGCTCCTTCGGCTATTGGAAATATGTTCAGGGACTCTTACTTAGTTACTTAGTCGCTCTTGTACATGCAATTCCTGTCGCGGCGCGTGGCCCCCGTGACGTCGTGAATTGATGCCGTGAGCGAAGCGGCGATTACGTCAGAAACAGTTTAAGTATTTCGTGTGGAAACGATCGTTATGATGACGAGGTCGCCGGAAGAAAAAAATATCTAGAATTTTATCGCATAATATAAACCATCTGAAGAAAAATAATTCTTATTTCGTTAAATAAGTTGTTAATGTTATTAAAAATTCTATGAGTTTCTTTTTTTTTTTTTAATTCCAGATTGTTGCATTCACATTATGTGTCATTTCGCGTAGGCGAAGAGATTACGTTCATCCACGACGAACTTCCGAACTTTAACGCGCACCCACGCGAGTCCTTCGGATACAATCGTATCGACATCAATCGGATGATTTCTAATAAATCGGCTTGTTCGATTAGCGAATCCTAATTTGGCGAATGTGCTGAATGAATGAATAAACAGCTCGACACGTTAAAAGATGCTTATACAGAGTGTTTCAAAATCTACGTACATTCTCTTAACAATGGATGGACTAATTTAATATTGATTTTCCCTCAAAAACTTTATTACAATTTTTCTAGTTTTTGCATTATATGTACAATTAATTAAGACTCAAATTACAATCCTATTAAATTTCACTGAAAGTAACTGAAAAATATAGTTTCGTTATCTATTTAACTCTTTGAAGTTCAATTCTCAAAAAATCAATTATTTACAACTCGAAAATTATTGGCTCAAAAAGTTAACCACAAATTAGTTAAAGAACTTATCATTCACAGAACGTTAGGTGGTTCTGAGACATCAAATCCCGTGAACAAAAACAGAATGTACATATTTGTCACACGAGATTTTTTACTTTCTCCTTGTCAGCACACACGTTTCCATTGACTTTCCGCTACTACATCACATAGAATGTTTGCAAAGAGTGTTATCGTCTTTTCTATTGCATCTCTAACAAAGAGAGAGCCCGAAACGCTTGAAAAATTTTCTCCTCGACAATGCAATTATTGTCAACCAAAGAATAATTCCCGACTTATGAATATTAATTTTTTAAATTTTCTCTTTCGAATAAAAAACTCGCAAAGGGGAAAAAAATGCGACATATATTGAAAATTTGATAGATTGCCAGCGTCTGACGAGTTTCGTAAAGAGAAATGTGATATTTAGCGTCGCACTTCCGGCTATCGATGGTCTTCTGTGCTATTCTACCGCGGAGCGAAGTGTCCGTGGAAACGCGCCAGCGGGCTCTCTAAGATCCCGGCGTCGATATTTAAAAGAACATGAAGTAAAAGTGGGCGTGGCGGTTCCGAACGGATTGTCTTTCCTTCTTATATGGATGGGGTGTTCCAATAACACTCGACACGCGAACCCTCTTTTCCCGTCCACGCTTCACCGGTGAAAAAGAAAAAAGAAACTTGGATTCTACTTCGCAAAACACTTTCTCATAAGAGATTTTTACAAATATATTAAAGTTATTTATACAACATTAAGTGTGTACGTTTTTTCATGATATTCTGGCACTAAACGAGAAACACGCAATTTCATGTCAGGCGAGCACGAGATTTTAGTTTGCATAATCAAGTTGCGCATTTTTAGCCTGTAAAATTGGAATGTGTGTTAAATGAATAAGTATTTTTAGTGTTTTTTAATGCTTTGCTTTTAAGATGAAATCTTTTTGAGAAATAATGTGCAAGATTTATTTGTGCCATTAAATTCTGAGTGATATAAAATTGTAAATGGAAAAGTAAATGAGGCGTACGTGCCTTGCTGATTACTTGAAAGAATAATGAAATAGCCTGAATTTTCAATTCAGCTGCAATCCTTGAATTAAAAATACAATATATTACATTATAAATTTTAATCGGCTAATTAACTTTATAAGCCGTAAATCAGAATTTTTCTTAACATTTCAATGTTATAACTTATAAAATGAAGTCATACGCTACTTTACACAAACTATTCATTAATTTCACATTTTACGTAAGCGATGCATGTTAACAATGGAAAGTTTTATAAAAATAAACGGAAGCAGTTAATTGTTATACCACACCGCCCATTAGCGACGCGCGTTACAAAGATCCTGTCGTTGGAGACCTAAGGTGAGCGTAAACGCCAAGTTAGCTTAATTGTCAATTATTACGTGTTACATAACGCCGCGGATTACCGTCTTCTGAATGTGTTAACGACATTAAGATCCACCAGCATTTTTATCACATGAACGATCCCACGAGTATTGTCGGAATAGTGACATAATACGTTCTCCGAAACCGCCGCGAACAACAAAACCGACACCCGAATTACCGTAATTTGATTTCAAGGCCATTGCAAGCTATAATCCTTGCTTTAAAAATACAGTATACGTTACATTGTTAAATTATAATTAGCCAACTAATATAAACTGTAAGAAAAAAAATCTAAATTTTCTTCTGATGTTTCAATAAAGTTTAGAAAGTTATTCGTTAATCCACAACCTATAAAATTAACCAGAAAATAACATAAGCAAGATGTAAGAATTTATTTTATTTATTATTTTTATTTCGTTTTCTACTTTCCTATTAATCATTTTCTTTCCGTAATCAATGAACTTTCACGTTACAAACAAATTCAAATCAATATCAGTCGAATGTATTCCTTCGTAGATAATTCAAAAAGCCAAAGTCAATGACACACCTTTGCTTGGGAAGGAAATCTCGTGCGCGTGTATTCTTGTCCATATGTTTGAAAACCGTTCGAAAGCCGTCAGGTTGCTTTCTCGAGAGGATTATTTGTCAAATTTTCTCTGACGAGCGCGTCGATTTGAATATTACGCCCGCGGCTATTTCGTGAAGGCTTACGTTAGTAGTCACACTTTTTCTGGGATGCGCGTTACATGCCAACAAAGGATTACATAATGCAACACATACCTAACTAACACGCGTGTATGACGCGGCACGCACGAGAGAAAGTGTATGTATGCACTGCGAGCGCCATTAATCCACGCTATTCGAAATGATGGTGAGTGCGAATGCTAATGCGTATTCCCGATTATATATTACCTGTTCGTCCTTCGGCTTTAGGACGTCGAGCCGAGTGCAAGGATAATCGATCGCAATCCATTTCTTTCGATAAAATCAATGACGGAACAATCGCGGGATAGAAGTGCCATTTTGATCGCGTACTTCCTTTTTGCGCGTCACTATTGTTATTCGGCATTATGTCAGCTTTGCCTCGTGCAAATTGCATAACGCAATTAGATTGAGAACAATTATAACCGATGTGAACTTCGGCAGTTAACACAAGTATAAAATAAATCAAACATTTGTTGCGCGAGCAAATTGCGCAAACTGTTAAAATGATAAAACTTCATATTAAATATATAACATGAAAAAATAGAAAATATTAATTATATAATAATCAATAATAATAATTATATAATAATCAATTATAATAAATACATAATAAAAAATATAGCCAAAATGCTAGAAATGATATTACTTTTTACATTACTAATATAATAAATATTTTTCTATAACGTAGATATGTAAATTTAGACACATTTTAATTTGCATATTGCAAGAAGTAAAGCAGAAGGCGCAGAAGAATCAAGCCGCTCGAAGGATTATCATGTCTACGCTTCGTTCAAGCGTAAATTTTTCGTGCCTGATAAAAAATTAATGTCTTTTTTTGTATTTTACTCACCACCAAAAATGCCAGCACAATCCCCCTCCAGTCCATGGCTAAAATAAAAGAGAAAGTCTTATTAATAACTGGGTCGAACTCCTGTAAGTACGATCGACCGCGCAAACATTGTCTCTATTGTACGAGAAGCGGCGAATTCAAAGATTCGCCGCTTCCTATACATCGCAAAACCTTGCAATTACATTTCAGCGATGCCGCGGCTATATCGTAAGGTGCGCGCTTTGTGAGCTCTCATCGTGCTTATCACGCTCGTCCGCAAGATAGATATTTCTTATCAGTATTTTATTAGCTGCAATAAAACTCCTTTCTTCCAACAGCTTTAATCAAGGTGATTTGGTCAAATTCTTGAGAAGAGAATATTTGAAAAACATTAAATTCACAAATATAAATAGAACAGATACTTATATATGTTGATAAACATTTACTCGTATCATAAATATTGGGAAATATTTTATTATGTATATTATATATAATTATAAATGATTATTTATTACGAAACATCAATCTGCTTCATAAAATCTAATAAACTTTTTAATTATTATACATTGTTGGAAGAATAATGTGTATCTATCTATTCGAAATGCATTTTGGAATACAATTGAACCAATTTCGCTTCGAACCATTTTTTTCCTATCGCTAAATCATTCTCCCTGTCTACCTTGAGCTCGTTTTTAATTCTCTATCATTTCTTATGCTATTTATGTCTAATCCATAAAAAAAGTCCTTGAAGAACCATCGCCTAATATCCCCATAAATCAGCACGGGACTCTATATTTTTCTCGCCTAAAGTGGAAGTCTGAGAATGTGCAAAAAAAAAAATACGGCGCTACCCTGCGTCATGACGTCACCCCGAGCGAGGGTTGAGGCCGACCTCGACGAGCGCGACGGTGGACGTTTTCAGGTGGGTTAGTATGCGGCGGAGGCTCGGTTCACGTTTGGGTGTGCAGGCGTTCTCGCAGCATGCTGAGAAAGCGACATGCCCGTTCGCGAAGGCGGCGGCGGCGGTTGTGCACGATGCAACGTTCACTTTTTAGAACACATCACGATAGGCGGCGGCGACGATGACAACGATGAAACACACGGCCGACCTCGACCGCCACCGGACCACCATGGATGCGTGGCCATTTTCGCGCGATTGCCGAGCCCTTTTCGAGGGCTGGCGCCGGATGTATTATCGCCGCGTGCCTCTGTGATTTACGAGACCGCGGGAATTTCCCGCGAGCGCTACTCCACCGCGATCTTTCTACATTTTTTTTTTTTACATCTCATTAGATCTGCGATCGCGACTAACTAAGTACGTACTCCTTGTTGTTTCAGTCCAAAGTGGAAAAAAATGTTCTTTTAAAAAATAAGCAAAGGTGCTTTTTTGATAAAAACAGAATATTTTCGGTTCAGCGCGAATCGCTAAACAATATTTATTAAATTTATTATATTTTACAATTATTATCTCTTTATCTTATATCTTATTACAACCAATACAAATTTTTGCGTTAAAAAGATGTAACAAAAATTGTTTTACTGTCACATTTTCTTTTCAATATTACATTATTTCTTTTTGTTGTAATTTTTTAAATATCATTTTCATTTTTTAAATATCCGCTTTCTTGAAAGTAATTAAATATTAGATTTTTTAAACTGAACCGATAAATGGATCGATAATATAACTACACCATTAGATGGATTATTTAAAAAAATTATTTGTAATATCAACATATATTTCTTTAGAAATTTTTTATATACAATTATTAATATTGTTTGTGAACCACAAAATCAAATAATTTAAGTAGAGGAAGTGGACATTTCAGCGGCGGAAACAGCTGTCGCAGAAATAATTTGCTTTGGTTCGTGCGCGGCGAGTGATTGAAAAAAGATAATATAACGATAATTCAAGGACAATATAACGAACGTTATTTATGTGAGAACAGTCCCAGGCCTGTAAATTCCCCTTTCACTATTAGAAAATTAGAGAAAATACCTATGTATTACATTCTTCAATAGAATACGAGTTATGTTTTCAATATAATTTTAACATAAATCCTTATCCAATATTCATATCTTTCGAATACTTTAAATTCAGTATAATCTGTTGAATAAGTATTATCTAATTGTACGTAATATTGCAAAACTGATAATTATTATTAATAATTTATAAATGTGCGATAATATAAAGATCAACAAAAACGAATTAATTGATGCACGTAGATGTTTGGATACTGATACTTGTGTCGAAACAGAGGGACACGCGTTGGAATCACCGGAGACTTCAACGCCTGCACACAAAAGTGGAAAAAGTTTTTAATGACTTTAATACCGACGCACAGCATCCGCTTGATTGCATAGAAATCTACGGCAATTACCGCAAGTTTTACAAAATCGATACCATGAGATTGTGCAGATTAAACTCAGAGAAGTTAAGTTAATCCACCAGTCACGACAGTCACTACATCGCGTACACACAGTCGGTAAACTCGCTCTGAAATCGCTTGCATTTAACTAATGATTGTTCGAAACGTCTATCAAAACCCACGGCTTAACGGTACGTCGCAATTTGAACCTTGATGTTGCGTATTTGGTTAAAGCTCGCCCACAACGAAGTGCACCGATGAGCTGCCCAACGAACAAACGGGCGAAGCCTTGGGCTCGTTTCAACGTTGCATAACGTCGTTATTTAAAGTGACTGTTAAGTTGGCATTATCCATCCGGCAATTAGTTATTGTCACGCGCCTTTTGCTTAGATACTCTCGTTTTTTTTCCAAAATTATCATCAACGATTTCGCAAAATTATTTCTGTATAAACGTTTCGATAAAAATGTAACTGTTTTGAATTGTTTTTAAGAATTGATTGAAATAATAAATTCACAAAGTGACGTGATTGCAAAATTAATCTTGATTTTACTTCCTAATTTTTGTATTAATATTGAGAACGTATGTTGTTTATTTTATTTTTCAATCACCCTAATTAACAGATTTGCAGGCACTGCTCACATCCTTGCTTTGCAATTAAGAAAATTTAAATTTAATGCTTAAAAAATTTAATAATATTTAAGAGTTTGTCTTTTTAAAATCGGTATAAAATAATAACAATAATTTGCAGAAATGTTTAATCTGTAAGACGCAATTTGGCTATGCCAATATTTGAATATCATAATTTTTGAAATCACACACATTTTCGTAAGATGTCTATGCGGACGAGCATGTAAGTTAATCGCACAAATATAATTTGCTAAATCTTGAACTTCATTAGCGTGGATCTATCGACAGTAGCAATTACAGTAAATAATTCTCACCTGCTGCTCCTTTTTTTGAATCTTCCCAAGATAATTTCACGTTATTGTCACGCGGCGTTGCAGCGCCTAACAGTGAAATGATCCTTTCCTTCTCTCGACGACGTTCGCCAACTCGAGCGGGTTAGTGTCGCGACGGAATTGTCGAAGTACCAAAGGAAGTTCCACAACGTGATGATCGATCTCAGCTACGATGGATCATCGGCGGTTTCGTGAAGCGTCGAAAACGCGTTCTCGTCGGCCACAGAATCCACTTCCTGTATATCGACATCCCAAAAGATTGCTATCCTGGCATCTGCTTCTTTTTCTCCGTCTCTCTCTTGCTCTTTCTTGAAAATTTTGCGATTCTACCTAACCTAACCTTCCGTAAATTCCAATGAGCTTGCTGATCGAACAGCTTTCTTTAACGGAATTCGTTGCTAAACCTGCACTCGACGCACTCTCGCAACTTTCGGCAATCACCTTTTCTAACAAATCGATCATTCAAACGCGATTTCCTTCTTCTTGGTCTATCGAATTGATTGTGCGATCAACGCGCAACTTCGTGACGTTCGCCAGCAGCCTTTTCGCGCGCGTAAGGTGCCCTCGTAATTGTTCGAATTTTGTATTTGTTTCAGTGTCTCGATCTTGATTGCAGGAAGATTTGTCAAAAGATGTAATATCGGTATCATAAAGTGTCACCTTATATTTAATAAATAATCGAGAAAACTATGCGCGTAGGATGTTGCTGTACCTCGAAACAATATCGAATTCCCTGCTCAATCGAGTCGTTGCCGTTCGCGTCGCGAGCGCATATCTTGCGCTCATCTTTCGTCGTTTCGCTTCTTTCTTTTCCACTCTCCTTCTTTGTTCTTTTATTTTGACACTACACTGCACCTGCTAGGCCCTCGGTTCTCCATGGGGCCGGTCGAGCGTGGAAGAAGAACCGTGACCACGGAAAAGCAATCCGTTACGAACAACGCGAAGTTCGAGACTAAACGAACGTTCGGCTCGCGGCGCCACACTGCGTGCCTCTCGTGGGATGCGCATGCGCAAGAGAAAGAAAGAAGATAGCGATGGCTGAGTCAGACGGAAACAAACGATCTGACAACGCATGCAAGAAAGAGAGAAATAAGGGATGTGTGAGTGAGAAAAAACGAACTGGAAAGGATAGAAACGGAGTACTCGCAGCCGACATGTGAGACAAAGATAACTCGCGATAGAAAAGAGATGGAGCACGACGTTATACAGGAGAAAAAGAGAGTATATCTGGCATAGATTTCAATGGTTTCAAATTATTTTTTATTATTATGTTTCGTATATGATATATTAAATGTAAACGGATAATTTGTACTTTTCATATGTTTATTATAATACTACTTTCAAAATAGATGGACAAAGTAGAAAATATTATTCGTAATACACGACACTCTGATAAAAAAAAACCTCTATGTTCAATTATATTTAAGACAGATATTATTCAAATATAATAGTTAGATTGGAACGTGTACACAGGAATATTTAATACACAGTATTTTTGCAATCAAAATTTGAAACTAAATGGTTAGTTGAGTTAATAAATCTATAAACGATGTAGTACCAATGCTAATGTAGTGTTAATGTTTAATGAGAGCAAATTTTAAATGCGTAAGAAATATAAGTAATATACACAAGCATATATTATACATTTTATATCAATTTTAAGATTGCGCCACAGCTAACATTTCTTCCTGATGAATTAAATGCGTTGTATGGTTGACAAGACCCATCAGTTTCGATAATGATGCAGCCCATGCGTCTAAGAGAGCAGCTGGCTCTTGCGTACTGGTGAAACGTACTACGCCAGCTGGACGATCTGTACGCGCATTGATTACTCCAGTCTCTACTAGATTGCAAAGACATGATTCTGTTTCTTCAGTCGGAAGATCTAGTAACTCAGCCATGCGAGTTAACGTAATCTTGGTGTAATATTTGGCCATAATTCTGATATTCTACAAAGAAAACAGTTTTTTAATAATATAATACATGTATAAAAGATTCTTTCATCAAATGCAGTTCCTTCAAATTGAAATTTTTATGTCTAATAATTTGTTTTAAAGAAAATTTTAAGGCATCTACAATATTCTTCAGTTATATAATGATTAAAAATAAAATCTTTTCCAAAAATATCAAATTTTGAAAAAACAAATTATATTTTCGACTAATTATAAATAGATTTTCTTTAATCAGCTTCTAAATCTGTATAACTTACATGTTCCACAACACGGTTTCGTAGATCTGCCCATCGCTTGCGGCCTTCTTCTGTAGAAGAAGAAAAAACTTCAGTTGATCTCAGATCTTTTTCATAAATTTCGCACAATCCCGACCATTTTATCAATTCGGGATTTACAAACAGACGCAGTAATTCCCTGTGGATCAAATTGCTCTTAGAATCAAAAATAAATATTTTCAATATTTTGTGGTTATAATCTTTACTTGTATGTGGGTATCTCATCCAAGAGTTTATCAGCGAGTAATCTATGAGTCAAATCAGCCTGCTCAGGTTCGTGTGGAGCAAGCACAAGATACAAAACTGCCCTGGAAAGTGCAGTATGTCTTTTCTCCGGATCATCTCGGATTGCTGGAGTTTCTAATACTGCTCGATTATGTCGGCACAATTCCAAATGCCAACCTTCATGACGAGCCAATTCCATCATTAAACTAAACACAAAACATGATTTATTAAAGCTGTTTATGGTTGAACCTAAACTTATACATAACATACATACTCGTAATATTTTAATTTTAAAGCCTGGGTTTCTTCATCGTTCTCATCGCTGAAGAACTTAACATTAATTTTCTTCGCAATAATTTGCGTTCTCATAAAGTCTTGCTTAGCTAAGCAAAGTCTCATTTGTTCCAGAATAAGAGAGGCTTTTTCTCTACGCGACATACTGCCATATGTTTCCACCTATGCAACAAGTTATTTAGTATTGCACTCTAATTTATACAATTTTACAGTGAATTATTTTACTAGTTACTTTTTCAGTAGAATCTTCACTATTGCTAAAAACTATATACCTGTAATTCAAGCATTACAGTTGCAGCACCAGTAGTGTCTCCTTCCGCTTCTTTTATTTTAGCTAAACGATGAGTAAGTCTTGCTCTTTCCACTTCCACATATATCTACAATCAATTTTCAGTTAAACATAATTTTCAATATAAATTATATAAAATTATATAATTGCATTATATTATTACATTATATAATTTTATATAATTAGCAAATAAATCTAAAAATTTTATTAAGTTACATTAACCTATTGATATTCTTGTTAAATGATTTAAAACATTGTAGCAAGTTGTCTCGACAAGATAAAACGCATTGAAAACTTTCGCTTTTAAAATAAAATTAAGTACAAAGATAATCAGCTCCAACATAAAATATTACAAACTAGACTATATAATTTCATTATAAATTAAAAATATAGTTTACCTTTCCTTCTGTAACTGAACGAAGAGTTTCTATTAACTTGACCATAGTTTCTTTATTAGGCATTTTGTCTACGTAAGTACAACATTCTTGAACCATCTTTGTAACGGCCTGTTTAAGTTGGGAGCGTCTCTTCGATAATATAATTATATGTTCATTAAGTGCTGACCAATTCTTTGCTTCTAAGCAGATTTCAACAATGGCTACAAGAACTCTTGACGTTGATGTCATATCAGCACCCTACATATAAAAGAGTAGAAAAACTTCTATTAATAAATGATAAAAATAATAAGATTGAAATCTTATTCGAATATATACTTAACAGTTCTGGTAAGTTTCTCTAAGGCTAATAATTGATCTAAAGCGTCATGTAGCTTGTCTTCCAAAGCAAGCTTCTTGCATTCTGGAATTTTTGTATCGCAAGTGTTGCTGTAATCCACTTCCATCTTCATAAGTCTACCAGAGTTATCCATTGCTGCATCTGCCATTGTCACTGTTTGGTAATGCCTAATTTTGCATATGTAAAAGATGAGAAAAATTATTGCTATTGCAGATGTGTACATTAAGTATTTATTTCAGAAGTAGCAATATTGACAAAGTAATTTCATCGATTACAAGTATAAAAAAAAAAAATAATCCAAAATACAAGAGTACAATTAAATCATTAAGCAAGAAAAAAAGAAAATAATATTCATTATATATGTATATACATATGTGTGTGTGTGTACATGTTAGCAATGATTGTGAAAAAATTAACCACATTTTACTAATTTGTTAAAACAAAATATGTATATTATAATACCTTTAATATGAGTTATCACACAACACTTTTGTTATTTCTTTTTACGCACAGAATATTATTAGTTTTCTGTAAATCCAAATAACGTGGAATAATGAAATGCCAACCCAAATCGATTGTCACGATTCACGATTCTCACAATTATGTCACGAAAAGTTTATAACATATACATGTTTTCACTATCCAAAATCACTCCGAGTTTCATGAAGGCGTCGATTTTTTTACGCAAGATGGCATAGTTAATCAATTCTCACCAATAAGAACTACATTATGATGGATTCATACAGCGTCGGATTCTATCCAATAGGAAAACGCACTTTCTAGAGATTTTATTAAGTCATATTCATTTCTAGAAAATAAATTTTTTTACATCAAATTGCTTAATACGCAATCGATGCCCAGATGTCCTTTATCTCATAAAAATTGCAATATAAATTTTCCATTCTGCAGGGCAGTTAATCAATACACTCTAAAAACTTTTTGTAAGATAAGTAACGTCAAAAATAAACCTAAAACTTGCTACACATGAAGTTACCTAAATATAAGAACATTGCATCAGTTGTATTTTACAATTTCTCCACGAGAGGCTTCTACTATCAATTTGTTTCATGGTGGCAATGCGCGACATCGTTAAACCAACTGCCAATCCAATGGAAGCATTCTCCTTCAAAACAAGATTTGAGAAAGCTTAACCGTTTGCCGCGTACGAACATTCTGCTATAGACAGTGCAACGAATGTGAGGAATGAGTGTTGATTTTATGTATTACATTTTATCTCATTTTTATATTTATTGCTTAATTACGTGCTGAGCAGCATACAAATCGGATTTATTACTTTAAAAAGTAGAAAGTGTTTCTCAACAAGTTTAATAAGGTTTGTTTTTGAACAGTTTGTAACAATTTGTTCAAGTTAGATTAAACTTGATAAAAAATTTAAATACATAAGTTTTTTGCAAAAATGCAGTGTATTTTATACATATATATGTTGAGATAAAAATCATCAACAACTAACATAGGATATTCACAAAGGTTGAGGTCAAATTTTTACAATGTATTAATGAAATTGAGTAGGAAAAAAAGTTTAGATAAACTTATGTCCAAAAATACTTTATTAAAAAGTTATAAGTTTAAAGCAGTGTTCTAGTGTTCAAAGCAGAATCATTTTTTATAACAATTCATATTAAAAATCATGATTTCTGCCACAGAACTTGAAAGGTCATATCAAAACAATAACAGATCAAGGCAATAACAGATTAAAACTGAGAATAACTGAAAATTATTTGTTGTTAAGTCAATAATTTTATCTGATATGTTATAACTTTTTAATAAAGCATTTTTGGACATAAATTTATATGAACTTTTTTCACTTAAGCACATTATATAAGAGTTTGGCTTCATGTTGAAAGTTTTGAATTAAATATATATATTTCATTGATTATTTTTATAAAATTTTTTGGGTACACTATAATTTATATTGTATGAATTGCAATTATTAAAATTGTTAGATTTATGAAATTATAATTTTACATTGAAATTATTTTTATGTTTGAAGCATTAGGTAATTATACAACTATATATATTTTTTAATTACAGATGGAAAATACACTGGACTCGATCCGTCCATCTGAGAACCCTCAGGAAGACATGTCATATCTATTTGGTAGAGATCCAAGTATTTTAGCATACAGTCAGAGGCCTTTTCCATCAAAGGATACAAAAAAAAATCTGCTTTCATTGTATGAAGTAGAAGAAAGCAATTTCTCTAATGAAAATGAATCTGAGCATTCCGAATCACAGACCTTACAAACTGTCAAAGTATATCTTCGACTTAAACCATTTCCAAAGAAATTAAAATTAACGGAAGAACAACAAGACGCTTACAAAATAATAAGTTCTACAACATTGGTCACAAAGCTACCAATGGTAGATAATAATATAAGTTCCATTAAACAATACAGAAGCAGTGAAATAATGGGGAAAAAATTTACCTTTTCACAAACATTTGGTCCAGAAACCACTCAATTAGAATTATTCAAGCAAACGGTACAGCAGCAAATGATAGAGTTCTTAGCTGGACACAATTGCACTATAATGACATATGGTAAGAAATATGATGTGTGGTGACAAAAATGTCTCAGATATACAGTATTATCTTGCATCTATGTTTTTTTAAATCAATGTTAAATTAATTTTATCTTTGAAGCATTAAGGGTGCGGTAATATTGAAGATTCAATTTTGTAGGAACTACAAATTCAGGAAAGTCGTACACGTTGCAAGGGACCAATACTTCACCCGGACTTATACCACGAGCGCTGGAGTTTGTATTTGCAAATATTACAACAAGACCAAACCCATCTTATAAACCATTGCATTATTGCAACGTGGTCAATCTTAATGCACTTGAACGTGCACAGGAGCTTGAAGCAAAAACCAAGCTGCTAACGTTTAGTTCAGTGGATAAGCATCAGTACATAAATTCATATAAACAGATGCAAAAATTGTTGCAAGAAGAATCGATTCGTCCCAGTCAGTGTCATGATGCTCACTATTCGATTTGGGTTTCATTTGCAGAAATTTATAACGAAATTGTATACGATTTGTTGTCAACTGAACCCCAAAAGAAGAGAATGCCTTTAAAACTGGGAACAGACTCCAATGGTAGAGCATTTATTAAAGGGTTGAAAACTCTTTATGTTAATTCGGCGGAAGAAGCCTATCAAATTTTGATGGCAGGGCAATATAACTTAAAAGTAGCTGCGACTGCATTGAATGCAAAAAGCTCAAGATCTCATTGCATATTCACAATTATGTTATTAAAGTATTATACAGAAAATTCACCTGACGCGGTTGAAGTGAGCACGTACGTATATCGTATATAATATTTTGTAATGATTTATCTAAAAATCTATGTATTAATGCTTTATATTAAATATTGAAATATTAAATATTCACACAGGTTTTCTTTCTGTGATTTGGCGGGCTCTGAACGCTTAAAAAAGACGTTGAACATCGGAGACAGATTGAAAGAAGCGCAGAATATTAACACTAGTTTACTAGTATTAGGCAGATGCTTGAAATCGATTCACGAAGGACAATTGGCAAGAAGTAAAACGGAAGCTATTGGACCGTTTAGAGAATCTAAACTGACCAGATTATTTCAACGAGCATTATCAGGAAAGGAACATCTAGCTTTAATAGTTAACGTCAATCCTATGCCAAATCTCTATATTGAGACCCAAAATGTTCTCAATTTTGCTGCGATTGCGAAAAAGATAATTATAGAAAAGAAGAAGCAAATACAGAAGAAATTGAAGTCGAGATTCTCAAAAATAGTCACGCAAAGTATACAAACGGTGACGGATTGGGATGCTACAGAATTAGAAAGTGGCGATTGGCAACATACTGTGGAGGAGAATATCACGGAATATATTACTTCGGAAGAATATATAGACCTCACAAATGAAAATGAAGAATTAAAGAAGGAAATTGCTCTTTTGAAGAATTCAGCTATAATTCGAGATTTTCAGAGTCGACAGGAAATGGCCAAAAAGTACATTGCGATGATAAACGAGCTTGAAGTTGATTGGAAGCAACGTATAAACGATGTGGAAAGCCAGCATGAGGATGATCTTGAATGGAATGTGAAACAAGTTGAAGAATTTTACCAGGAAAAGTTGAAACAACTGTCTAAGAGGAAGAGAAAACATAGCAATTGCAGTGATGACAGTAGCGACGAAGATGATGATCTTCAGTCAATTCGAAAAGAATTAAATCAAGAGAATGCAAAATTGAGAGAAAAGAATGAAACTCTGAAAAAGGCACTGACCGAACTGAAAGTAATGAACGAAACTTTAATAGTAGAGAAAAATAAAGCTTTCTTCGAACTGGGACTGTCAAAGGAGGATCTAAAAGTAGCGAAAAATCTTCTAGAAGCTGCTCAGAAGGATCTCAATTTTGATCACGATGGTAAACTTTACATAAAGGAAATGGGATTGCAATTGCTGACTAAAGAGGAGCAGATTAAAAAACTCAAAGAATTTCTCAATGAAGCAAAAGAAGAATATATCACTATTACATCTGATTTAAGGAAGAGAGAACTTTACATTGATGAGCAAGCAAAGATTATAGTAGAACACGAAGATAAAATTGAAGATTTAGAATCGGATCTGGAACAAATTAACTTGTGCTTTACGGAAAAATCTAGATCAGTAGAGTTGCTTGAAAAGAAATTGGAACGTCAAGATGAAAAGTTGTTCGATGCCGAGAATAAAGTGTTAGAGCTGCAAAACGAAATTGAACGGTTGAAAAATGAAAATTTGGCATTACTCGAGTCTTCCGAGAAATCGATGTCGAAGACATCTGACGAAGAGATTGTTATAAAGAAAGAATATATTACTGACATATCAATAGATACGAATAATATCACGCAAGAAAGAACTGAAGAAGTATCTAGCGAAACCGATGCAGACTCTATTTCGAAAGAAAAGCCCGATACTGCGTGTAAATCTTTACAGATATTGGTGGAAACAGGCTGTCAGGTGGATATTGAAGACAAATTGAACAGGAGCATTCAGACTATTGCAATATCAACAACGACAGAAGATACTCAAACCAGTTATCACGAAGTATCTCTGAAAGAGGAAGCTGTTCAAACTGATAAAATTGTGGAGGACGCTAAATTGCAATTGGAACAATTGACTGCACGATACGATGACATTCAAACGCAATACAAACAGGAATGTTTGAAAATCAAAGAGTTGACCGAAGAGTTATTCGATATGAAAAAAACGATGGAGGCTTTAAGAGAGGAAAATAATACGAATAAAGCTGTCATAGATGAATATATGCATTCCGCTAAAGCACTCGAGGAACAACTGTCGCTTGCTGCAGAAGAGAAACGAAAAATGGAAGAAACTCTACAGTGCTCTGACAAGATTTCAAAGCAAAAGATTGAGGAATATAAACGTGAAATTGATCAGTTGGAGAAACATCTTTCCGCTGCCAAAGAAAATGCTCAACAGTATCTGGAGAAGCTGGAAGCAACTCAGAAAGAATTCGATAACTTTATATCCAAACATAAAGAGGAAAAAGAGACTCGCGCGTCAGACGAATCTGTCCCGATAAAAGAAGAAATAGACGATACAAAAGACACAAATGTAAAACAACTAGATGAGTATGCGGAAAAGGTGTTGCAACTGGAAATGAGTCTGAAAGCTGTAGACAAGCTGAAGGATGTCATCGTTCAGTTGAACAAAAACTTGAAAACCTGTCGAACGGAGATGGATTGCATGCAAAAGGTACTTCACGAGAATGATGAGAAATTGTTGCAACTTAACAACCAATTGCAGGAAACGACTGTCAAAGAGCAAGAAAAGGATACCGAGATCACGACTTTGCAGAAAGAACTGAAACGCATGATACAGCAAACCGAGAACATGGAAAGGAACGATGGCGCGATGGAGGCGGAGTTGAAAAGTAAATTGGGCGAATTAATGCAGATGAAGGAAACGCTTCTCGAAAAGGAGCAGCACATCAAGGAGCTAAAAATTCATATGGAAAATTCTGAGAGAAATATAAAGATATTCAATATGCTGGAGGATAGCGCGAAAGAACGGCAAGTCGAAAATGAACGATTGCGAAAGTTGAACGACGAAATGAAGATCAATTTGGTTGAGAAGGAGCGCGAAATGGAAACGTTCATGAAGAACCGAGACGAGACGGTGACCAAGTACGAAATGCTGGTGAAGAATCTGCAAGAGGAATTGGACAGAGAGAAGAGGGAAGTGAAGAGGTTTCAAGAATTATTCCAACGTAGACAATTGACACCCACGCCTAATAAAGATGACTATAGGAAATTACAAAATCGTATAGAGATTCTTCAGGATAGATTGCAGAAATATGAGATCAGTGCAAAACTGAAGGATCACTGCGATATGTCGGAGGACGAAACTCTGGGTCAACGTCTGACCAGACGACGAGGGAAGAAGGTTGCGTCGTCCGCCAAAGAGGATGAGTCAATCATCGAACTGTCCGGATCAGAATCGAAACGCAGCACGAGGCGCAACGCTTTGCCTCCGCCGGAAGAATCGACGGAGAAACGCGTGACGCGTAGAAAGAAGTTGTTTATCGCTAATGACTCATTCACAGATATCGAGCCTTCCGCAGATGTAGTGCCTGCGTCACCCCTTCCAACTCGCAGTTTGAGAAACCGGAAGAAATGAGTGAAATGAGAAATGCATTGTAAATATCGTGTATATGTTTAAGGAAATATGGTAAGGAATGAAACTGGAGGTAAAAACGAAGTATTAAACGAAAAGGATGGCCTATACGCTCAATCTAAGTTGAAAAACAAATGTCGCCTCTGTGATATTAATAATTAAATAATTAAGTAAACGTCATACGTATAATAATAAGCAGAAGTATTGCTCTTTAATAAATTTTCTCAATTATTCTTTTTTATTCTCTTTATTACTGTCAATTATATCTTGTAAATGTGCTTGTAATATTAAAATTTTTTTATATACCAAGCTTATTCATCTTAAGACATAATGTAATAATTAGGTTTATCGTTGGAAAAAAAAACACCTGTCTTATTTTCCACTTTTTTTTGTACACAATTTAAAAAATTTATTGAAAATTGCAGCAAACATTTTTACATATATATTGAATTTTGCAGCAAAAGTACTACTTTTCTATTTTATGTATATAATTTTTTAAATTACTAATTTTTCAGGGTGAGTTGCAAAAGTATGAGATCAATTCAATAACTAGTATCTCATCCTATTTAACGGACAACGTAACTATCCTCGCAATGATCGTTCACTTTTGTATTGACCTCAACTTGCATAACTTGTCCTGAAAATGTATATAAACTTTAAAATTAGTAATTTAAAAATTAATAATTTTTAAAATTACATACATTTTCAGGACAAACCATGCAAGCTAAGGTCAATAAAAAAGTGAAATCCATTGCGAGGAAATCTAGTTACGTTGTCCGTTAAACAGGAGATATCGCCTAATACTTTTGCAGCTCACCCTGAAAAATTAATTTAAAAAATTACATACATAAAATAGAAAAGTAGTACTTTTGCTTAAGTTGCAAAATTCAATATACACGTAAAAATATTTGCCGCAATTTTCAATAAATTTTTTTAATTGTACAAAAGTGAAAAATAAGACAGGTGTTTCTTTCAACGATAAACCAAATTTTACATTGTGTCGTCTCTTAAAATGAATAAGCTATCTTGATATAATAAATATTTTAATATTACAAAGCACATTTACAAGATATAATGGATAGCATAACGAGAACAAAAAAGAATAATTGAGAAAATTTATTATTGAACAATACCTCTGCTTATTATACGTATGACGTTTATTTAATTATTGAATATCACAGAGGCGACATTTGTTTTTCAATTCAGATTAAACGTATAGGCCTTTTTTATTTATATTTCGTTTCTATTTCTAGTTTCTCCTTACCTTACTTAATTATTACGTCTGCAAATTGAATTATTTCAAGTAATCCGTAAGTTTTATAAAATTGAGTATTTGTATTTTTTTGTAATTGATAGTTATTTGACAATATAGTATTAAGAATTAGAGTACATGTATATATAAGTCTGAATGAATGAGTTAAGAACAATGTATTTTTTCACTTTTTACATCAATAAATTCACATATAATAAATAAATAATTTTACTACGTTTGTATGTACTCGACTTTTTAATTCCTTCGCACTGTTTAAATAAAACCTCTTTAATTAAGAACTAGATTACATGTATAATTAATTAAGAGATAAGTAATTAAAGGTATAATTAGAAATATATATATGTATATATATATATAAATATATATATATCTTTAAAAAGCGCGCACAGAAATAGTGTGTATCAGGCATATGATGCGCCCTCGTGAAGGCAGACGTGAAACTAGCGGGTCGATTTTCTGTACATATCAGTAGTGCATATACAACTGATACTAACCGTGTTGTCAGCATTCTCAGCTGACGAGACAAAAGGATAATAATATAAAACGTCGAAAATGGTAATATATTTTTCAATGTGCGATTGATAGCATGCTCCACGATACGTGCACTTCCATCACATTTATATATGCATATATTTTTCAGTCGTTCGGCGAAAAAATAGCATCGATCATGCAAAGGCCTGGACAGGACCCTGTTGCCAAGGATGATGTGCCTTGGTGGATGAAGTATGCAGGCCGTGGACTCGGTACCGTAGGCAGTATAAGTAAGTTCACGCGTGCAATGACGCAATTATAATAAGATATTTGTTCTGTGTTAATTATCTTTTTTTCCTTTTTTTTTTGTACATTGTATAGTATTTTCATATTATATGTATGTGTGTCTGTGCTCTATGTCACTTCCTCTCTCTCTCTCCTCTCCTTTCCCTTCTTTCTCATTCTCTGTGTGCTGTGTGTGTGTGTGTGTGTGTGTGTGTGTGCGCGTGGTATATGTGTATGTGTGTATATGTGTATGTGCATCTGTATAAAAAAATTAACTTAATTTCATAATTCAAGATAAAAATTATAGTTTTAGCCTGTTTTATTTTTACGAAATATTGTTGACTTTTCCATTTCATTATATACAATTATCTCGGCATGCATTAGTTAATACAGTTTTGCAACATTAAATGTAGAAATTAACTCTTTAAGCTGTCAATTTCTCAAATAGCAGAAACAATTTGTATAGAAATTTTCATGTTTACTTACAGTTGCAATTTTTCTTGGAGCCTGGAATTGCGCATCGATACTTTTTGGTCAAATTGACTGCTTAATTAGTGGTATGTGGCAAATGATAGCTGGTTTCCTAGTTGTAATGATCGAAGCACCTTGCTGCTGCTTGTTCATCGACTTTGTACAGAATTTAAGCGATTGGGTGGAGAAAAAACCATATTGGAATAGAGCAGCTGCTTATTGTCTGTAAGTATTTTATTTCTTTGCCTTTTCGATAATTTTCAAAGTATAAAACTCTTAATATTGTCGCAATAAATCAAATCGCCTTTATTATTCATTGATTTAGAATAGCGTTGCCAGCAGTCTTCCTATGCCCAGGAATGAGTAGTATATTTGGCAGTGGTTTAATATTTGCAACGGGTATAATATATGGATTGATGTCTCTTGGGAAAAAGTAAGTAATATAATTCTTCCAAAAATTTTATTAAATAATCAAATAAGAAAATTTCATCGAAAAGGGATGTGAGATAAGATTATTAATTGTGAAAGAAATTTCAGGAGGAAATTTGTAGTGCACATGTTTAGTGTAATTTGCCGACAATAATCTTTTGTCAACAAAATCAAATTTATTTTGATAGAGCAGATTATATAAAATGCACTTTTAAAACTTTACCGCTAATATTGTTATTTTTTTAAATGCCTTACAATATCAATTGTATTTTTCTTAGTTTCTAAACTACTTTAATGATTGCTTTGTTTTTATTTATTTTATATTCTTTTACAATGTCGCACATTGATGAAAAAGTTTTAAGTGCATATTATAAATCTGTATTATCGAACTAAAATAATTTTATAGACGAAAAGTTACTAATGTGATCCTAAATTATAAAAACCAACTATCTGTTTATTTCATCTCTTTTGTTTCTATTTATTGAATATTTTTCATCTAATTTGATATTGCATTAATTTATGTACAATTAAACAATGTGTGATGTGTCTTTTTTTTTATATCTTTTAATGCATATCATTTTTTGCTCTTTTTTTCTTTTGGCTTTGAGGTGGACGAATTTTTTAATAGTGTTTGCCTTTGTGTTTTAATGCTATTGCTTTGGTTTGTGGGAAAATATTTTACAAGACAATTTTACAAAATTATTTATCGTATTTGTATGGAACACCATGTCAGAACTGTGGAAGACGTTTGTGGAAAGTGTTTATGTTGAACATTGAGGGAAAAATGTCTTATTTTGTCGCATCGAATAGTACATCTTCATAAACATTAATGTAAAAGCTTCGATATGCGGTCTGCGAGATACATCATGTTGTAGAGGAATTTCATTTTGTTTTTGTTTTGATTATAATCTGAAGTGTGTTTTCCTACTAATTTATAACATAATAATAGAGGGTCCAGGCCCGACCCAGCAGGAATGACGTCGGGCGTGGGTTCCCCACAGGGTACAGTGCCTCCTACTACAGATCATCATACTACTCTCATGGAGGATCCTGATGTCTGGAGGCCTACATAAATCATCAAACATTCATTGCACCACTTCACTAACCAGGCAATAATATACAAGATTTACTACCGCAATAAATCCTTGCATACTCCATTTCAAATGACCAGCTCGTTTCAGCTTTCTTGTTAATTTGTGACTTATTGGCTGCTCTAATTCGCTGCTCTAATTTGCTGCTCTAATTCAGTACTGAAATAGTGATGGAATATGATATAATTTATGTAAAAAAAAACTAGATAATAATAAGATTAACAAATATTAATAACAGAAGTAAAATAAAAATAATAACTTAATCATTTTTATGAAGGAAAAACGTGAATTTTTTTCAAATCTTAAGGCTTAAAAATATCTCAGTATTGAATTACATAAATAATGTTTGAATAATTTGTTTCCGCAATCAGCATGTTGCATTATTTGCTTCTAAAACTTTTTATAAGCATTTCATTATTTGAAATTTTACGTGTATTGCAATATTACTGCGTCCAATTGTGCTTCACAAGCAATTCCTGGCTATAGTGTTGATCGATGCAATCTCGTATATCTTGTTTATTTAATGCAAATGTTTAAAGTGTTTTTTATTGTAAATTTATCATTACATGTAATTTAATAGATATATTTATTAAATGTAATTACTAAAATCAATTATGCAATCGTTATACAAAATTCTAAGATTTAATTTGTCGTATAAAGTTGTCTTGCAAGAGAAATGAAATCCCATAATAATATTATAGTAAAAACAAGGTTATCGCTTTCTGGCATGTGTGATATTTGAGGGTTTATTGGAATTTTTCAGCTAAAAAAAAGAACACTATATAACTTTTAATATCTATAAAGCAATCGAATCGAGGAACGTTCTGTCTAAATTATCTGGTGTTAACAAAATAATATTCGTAAAAGAGAAAAATGGCAATGCCATTCTGGGATTTTAGAATAGAAAAATGGATGTCATATATTTGTGCATGTGACAGGTTCTTCTAAATGACTGCATAATGACATTTGTTGTTTCTTATAAAAAGATATCTGTGTATGTAAGTGTTAAATATGCTTGGCGATAAAGTGAAGGTGATAAACTTATTCGGAATGTAATGAATATAATGTTATCGTGATAGAAGGAAATAAGCATTTTCGAAGATATTTAAAACGGTATTGATGTTTTAGGGCACCCTTTGGCGAAATGAGAACAGCAGCAACGGACATTCAAGCTCCATCATCGAGCATGCGATCCACGCTAGTTGAAAATACTCAGCCAATCGGTCTTAGCAGTACCCCAGGTAGTATTGTTTGATCGTTAGGAATTAATTGGATGAACAATGTAATATGTTTTGTGCGAATGATTGTGAGTGATAACGAATCATTTAAATCAATAGCTGAGCCCACGAACACGCTTCGTTTCATTTTAGCTATGACATTAATGCGTATTGTAATTACAGCCTTCCAACAATAATTTCACAAAACAATCGAATACTCTGTATGATGTATAGATTCGTATATTATAAATATATTCGTTATTATAAATATATAGAAATGCGTTACACGATTCGAGAGGGGAAAAAAAAGAGAAAAAGATAAGGAAGTTAAACTAGAGAAATTTCTTCATTTCCAATACTTAAAATAGGCTTTCTTTTACATCTAGTTTCGCTTTAACTTGTGAAAGTTGACTAACAAGAATTGCATGCTCATATATTATGTGTTTGTGTGTAAAATGGGATGGGGTATATTACAAAGGCAGTATAGAATAATTTGTTGCTTCATTTAAAATAATGCCAAAGTCAAAGACTGTCATAGAAGATGTTGTTCATGGGCCTAGTTATATATAGGCCCCCATTGGTGTCCACTAATAGACGTTATGCGAAACAGTAGAAAATTGTAAATGACGACACAGCTTGTTTTAACGTAATATCAAAGTGCTTCATTTTGGAGATGATTATTTTGTTACAGATTAGTTAAGTATAAGCTTAATAGTGTAAGCTACACTTGACAGCAAAAGAAAACCGAGCGATAATACTTCCGCGATTAATTTCGCAGATCCGCGAAAAAAAGAAAATGGAGAAGTCATAACACGTTAGTTTTATAATTCTTTTATGTATCATATTGCGCTTGTATAGATAAATTTCTCTCTGCCAAATGAACTGTGTATGCGTAAAATTTCAATATGTTTTAAAATGGCACTGTTTATACTTTTATCGCGCGGTACTATAATTTTCATTATAGCGCTGTAAGCTCAATCGTATGACAGATTGATGAAATCACGAATATGTGCGCAAGAATTAATCGCTTTTTTTATGGGGAAAGAGTTATAATTTAAATTTTCTAAGATAATTAAATTATGTTTACATTATTTTTTGAACCAATTAGTTTATTTAAATCAACCAATTTATTAGTTTGATAAGTGAAAAATACGAATTTATTTCATGTATGTATTTGACTACATTACTTTTTGGAATTAAGACGAAACGGACTCTTTTGCGCGTATTTCATATTAAAAAAAAAAAGCACTCGTCAATGATAATTACTTTATCACGCGATATAACAGAGAGATGTAATAATCTTTACTGCTGGCACATATCAAGAAAATTAGTAACTCAAGTATTGCGTACATACAGGTTGCGTCACTTGTATTAAATTTTAACATTAGGTTTTTTGATCCATCTGTCCTTCAGATATAAGTCGAAGACGCCAAGAATCAAGTTTTCCTTGACCTATCTTTCCTAAATCCCATCGTCATTCTCTAAGAGTCTACACGAGGTACCTAAAACTGTGCAACACCCTGTATATATGCGTATATTCCGACAGAGATGTCCGACACACAATTTCTATTACCGCATTTCCAAACAACTAAACACTCATGTCTTCTAAGTCTGATTCTGTCTTATTCAAATAATAGGAATTGTGGACGAGGCATCTGTAACACTTGGACGTTCACATGTGAATTAGTTCGATATTACTCCATTGTGCTTTACTGAATTAGTAAATTAGATGTGCCAAAAAATGTGCTTTTTGAACATCACATTGTCGTTTTAGCGACAGATTTTTATTTATGATGTGCTGATAAGAGTTTCTTTTCTTTGGGTGTCTTAGACTTAAATCTGCGCTCCAAATTTTTTTTTTTCCACACATTCCTAAGTATATCTTATTTAATTTATTTGAGGGGGAAAGAACTGTGTATAAGATATTCGCGTCATTGTCTGGCTCCTGCTTGATCTTCGTGAAACTCGTTGTTGTGCTTCACGATCATTAAATAGATATCCAGTTGTCGATACGAGTATCATAGAAATACTTTTTAATTGTGATTTATTTCATATTTAGAGAGAGAAGTGTAATTGCTCATTAAATTAGATTCTTGTGATTATGTATTACATCACGTGTACACACAACACACACTTCACACAGTACTATCTGTAGAGAAACATCAATATGTTTGATAGTATGTACGATGTGTCGCCAAAATTTGTTGAAGATTTTGTCATTAATGATTGATCTGACAAAAATGAACTATCTTGTATATATGCTACGTAGCTCACACACATTTGCTGAGTATTTTTGACTTATGTTCTCAAGAGTAACCAGCATATTGTAATACTTGAATGTAATTGACAAGCACAGTTGAGGAATCGAATTTAGGGATATACGCGCGATTATTACCAGCGATTCTGTTGCATTCGCTGACAACAGTTAATAATTATCTTTGAGTAAGTATAGTCCATTTAATGTTGAAAATCATATTCTCTAATTATATTATAAATGCAAGTAAAAATTTAAGATAATAGATAGCAACGTGTGATTCACTTATTATATTCTGCGATAAAAATCGTTTCATCTATCCTAAACCTGTTAATTTCAGAAGGAAAGCGCCATTGGTGACGTAAAAAGAAAAAGAAAAAGAAAAAAAAAAAAAAAAAACGCTGCCCCAGATTGGTAGCTGTGTTCGTAAAGGCATACAGTTAAATTTCAATAATTTCTGTCATTATCTTAAAATCTGAACATACTTTTTAAATTAGTTCAAAAATATATTTGTATATCACATCTGAAATTTTTAAATTAACTTAAAATCAACAATAGAACAAGATTATTTTCATTCATGAGACTTTCTAAATAGATTTAATTTGAAAAAATCTTTGGTAACTAATAAGAGATTTTAATATTTAAATATTTTCCAAAGAAATTTCTTAGATTTTAACGTACGACAACTGTACGATACGTCACTGGAAAAATTTTATGAGGGAAAGATAAAGTCTCAAGATAACGTAAGTTATCAGTATTATTATATTTTTATTGCGTTCTAATCTCATATAGAAGTACATGTAACACACTGAACGTAATATAGAATCCTTTTCACATATTAAATACATTACCAATGTAAAATAGACGCAGAAATAAATGTCCTATAATTAAAGATGTTTTTATGACATATAAGAATTACACGATTCAATAAAGTTACATAATTCTTAGGTCAATTAACAAAATAAAATTATATATATTTTTTATCACATTTTGTTTTACTTATCCACTGTCTGGTGAATAAATCTTCTTTTTCTTTACTTTACCAATATATTTAAACCTCAGAATTCTGTTTTTGATTAAACGGTTCAAATAAATTTATAAGTTTTTTATTCTATTATACATATATTATGCCAATAATACATATGCATTTCGCATATATTTGTATAACAAAACAATCGAGAAACTTTTTTTAATGTACTTAATAATGAATGTACTTTATTTGATTAAATAAAGATAAAACTATTGACATATCAATATTTTAACGCATTTCTTTTAATCTTAGTTTAACCTATTATCTTTAATGAGTCTTTAATTTTGATCAATCTCTAATTCTCTCATTCTGTCATAAGTGCATGTCTATATACTAAACTTATTTCAGTTGCGAAATTATGGCCATTTCATGAAGTTACTTAAAAATTGCTAGCAATAAAAAAATTATCTTCTTTTGACGTGATTAATTAATGTAATTCGTTCAATCTTTAAAAATACGTTTAAAAAAACAGAAGAGAAAACATATGCGAATGTAAATTCTAAAAAAGTTTCAAAATTTAAAAATATACATATAACGTAAATATACAGAAACTCTTGACCTTAAAGATTAGAAATTTGTACAACGTACAATGATTTTACAATAAATACAAAATTTTGCAAATAAAATTTTATACAGAGACTGCAAGAAATTATTTGAAATGATTAAGTTAGCTGTGCTTCTTTTATCAGTTGTTACATAAAATATAAAGGAAAGCATGTAGGTACGTTGTTTTAGAAAAATGGAAAGGATTAAGAATGAGAGGGTTAATGTACTTTTGTAAAGACGCACTTGTACCTTGTACAACAATCAGAGCACCAGTCAATCATTAGTATATGTGTGATATGTATAGTGAAATACAACAATCCAATAGCAATAGTGAAAATATCTCTATAAATCGCTTTATATATCTGTCAATGACGAATTTAAATCTGTCTAACAATTCGTACAAATCCGCCCGCGGATTGAGTTTATAAAACAGATCAACTTGGTCATCTCTATATACTTTCATCACAGGTACATCTTCTCTCTGCGCATTAATCCTTTGATTAATGATATTGCATTTATCTTTAGGCACTCTAAACGATTTTTCCAGTTATACGATGTGATTCATGCTTGCTACATATATCATATAGAACTTGATCTGTTTATTTGATACTGTAAAATGTACGCGTGTGTGTATATATATATATGTATATGCATATATATATATATACACGACATACTACAAATAATACTAATTGTAAGCTGATCTTATAAATCAATCATTGAGACAAAATAATTATATGTATTCTGTTTGCATATAAAATTAATCCGGAAGAGATATCGTAGTATAGATATCGTATAATAATATTGTATTGAGAGGACAAAACAGAAAGAGAACTTTGAGTGGAATAGATGTGGTTCCGTATATATTCGTTATTTCAAAATTCAAAAATATTACTCCACAGTATTCCTGATATCAACTCCGCTTTTGGCTTCATTTTTATGATGAATATACATATCTATAAATTGTACTGCAAAATCTTAAATCGTATTTATTCTAAGGCACCAATGTATCAATCGCCTCAATATATCCGTCGCTGAAAGACCATGTGCAGACGCGTAACGATCGAAGTTGTCGATACAATCGAAGGTCCCGTTACACAGCTCGTGCAAAATCTCTTCGCGCGACGTTAACAAGTAAAAAAGTCTTCAACGATATTAAAAAAGACGTCGTCTGCGGACGTCACACTTACATGTGAAGGTTCTGCTGATAACCCTCGACTTCATTGTACATTTTCCTGATGGGATCCTTTGGCAAATAGTTGTTCATCGCGGGCGCGACCTTATTGTTGCCGGATGCGATGCCGTTGGCTAAATGCGCCACGCCATTTTGTAGCATGTGCGCCGCTCCGTTCGCGATGCCGTTTTGATAAGCGTGACCGTTTTGTTGAATATGCTTCATATTGTTCAACACACCATTAGAAATGGCACCTACTCCTAGCATGGCAAAAATAAATATCGGAATATATTTATGCGCTAACAATAAGAAGATACGCGCATTTCTTAACTGAACGTCAACTATGTTACATTATTGTTTTCTAGATTTCAGAAAAATTTCACAATAAGAAAACCACAAGAGAAGTCACTCCTTCAGAACCCAAAAATATCTATAAAAGTGTTCACTAAAAGCAATTACCTTGAGCAGTAACTCCATTTAACCCATTTCCAATGTGATTCGCCACACCGTTAGCTATTTGCTTGGCAACGCCGTTAGGTATGGCACGTTCATTTTCATTTACGGCGTGTACCCCGTTTGGGCGCAATCCTTTAATTGTCGGGGAATCCGCATCATGTAGGCTTTCTTCTTCCTTGCGACGCGTCCGACGCATTAATTGATACAATGCAGCAGCGAAATCCTGCTGTACGCTAGGCACATCTGTATCACCATCCACCTAAAAATAATAAATATTTACTATCTGTTAAAAAGCAGACGAATCATATTTTGTTACGTATAAGACGATTTCATAAATATATATGAAAGAAAGAAAGGTTTGCCGTACTTTGATACCGTCAAAAAAAACCATGCGCAATATTTTTCTAAGTAGAGTTTTTAGAGCTACAAATTTTTTTACACGATAATTATATGTAATTGTAAATAATAAAATGATCATTATTTCTGATTGGTATTTTTCTTGCGTAATTCAAGATATCCGACATTGAATATATATCGTTTAATACAAAATGTAAAGCCAATAATCTTTGTCTATTGTTAACTATACGTACAATTGTTAAACGATTGTCGCTATCTAGTGTTTTCAACATGGGAAGAGACACCTCGCGAAATAGCTCCAATCTTTTTCTAAATGCCGAAACACTGTCGTCCAGCCTTCCTCTTCCGAGCTGCAGCTTGGAGCAGTCGAGTAACACCAACGGTGGTTCTTGTCCAAACTATTAATAATGCGACATAATTCATTAATACGATACTTTTAGGAGTGCAAAATTTGCTCAGAAATAAGGAAATCAAATGTATATAAAATTATTGATGAATGAGTTTAGCTAATTAAATTATCAAACAGGACTTTCGTTGTTTTAAAAGCGTAACGCGACGCAATATGCAAATATTACCTTGCTCTCGAATTCTTGCACTTGATTCAAGTCCCTCGGATATCCGTCCATGACAATACCGTCCGTGTCGCGATTCAAAAGAATCTGCTGCTCCACAAGCTGCATCACGATGTCGTGCGGGACCATTTCCCCCGAAACAATGGCGTCGTTCACGGCCACATTCGACGATGCCATCGTTCTCAACAATCCTCCGACACTTATGTGCTGCCAACCCGGCATGTTGTGAACGGCTTGGGTGCAAAGAGTCGCCTTGTTGCTTCCCGGCCCGCCTAATATACGACATTACATATATTATACAAGACGAATTGTGCGATGCGATTATCTCTATTCCCTTTTGAAAAGAAAAACAATAGAAAATGATAACGATTTTTGTGCGAATCAATACCTATGACCCAAATAAATGCTGGCAACCCTTTCCTCGGTTTATTGGAGGTTTTCGATTTTGGTGGAGGCGGTGACATCGCAGTTGCTGCTGCTTGCTGCTTCGCCAGCGGTAAACTTGTAACTGACTCTTTTCTCCTCTCCACTTCCACCTGAAACACGATGTGCAGCACATATGTTACTTTTTAATTCGCGCCTTTACGCACTGAGCCTTTAGCTTGCACTTACCTCGGCTTCCAGAGATTGAGGTACATCCTGGTCTCGCATTTCTCCGTCTGGCATGCCGAGAATTCTAAGGACGGCATCCCGGAAACTAACATACACCTCGCTCGGATTACGCTCTCCATTCACCTGTACAGACAATTTTTATTTCCATATGTAAATATTATTCGTGAGCAAAATTTAAGAATCTAGATTCTTTTACCTCGAGTAACATTCCACTTTGATCGAAATATTCTGCAACTGGCATGACATTTCTGTAAAAATTGTGTAACTCCATCCTGGCTAATCCGATGATGACGTGCCCGAGTTGTGCGCCGAAATCAATTTGCCTCTCCAGCACTTCTTGTCTCCACGATACGAGAATAACGCCGTTAACAATTTTGATCTGTAAACGATATTGTATATTATTATTCACAATTATTATCTCATCACTGTTTTGAATACTGTGCGTAATTAAGTTTGTTAGGAAACGTAATCCTCTTGTTCCTGTAAAAAGGATAATCTTATCGATAAATGACGGATAAACTCACTTTTTCGGCATATTCCACTACGTCGCGCATATTTCGCGGATATCCGCTTACAAGAAAAACTTTGGCTCCTGGGGACATTTTCATCTCGAGCATGAGTACTTCAGTGACAGTCTTACTACTAAGTTGTCCAAAATCTTGCATATCTGCAGTAAAATAATAATTGAGTATACATTGCGAAAGTACAAGGATTTTTATTCTCTAAAATTATTCGGAAAGATTGAGACGTAGTTTCGAAAGCACGCAATATAATTTTTTCCAGGTGCATATATGCTTGTTTCATTGTTAAAATTTTATATTATTAATGTTTATAATTTTAATGTTACGATACATATAATACGAACCATTTCCTAGTGCGTATTGTTGAAGAAGATCCATCATGTTGATATGCGTTATACCTTTCTTTTCTTGTATCAAATTGTCGCAATATGTCACCTTGCCGCTGCCGGGACCGCCTAAAAAATAATCATTAAACATATCAGAAATCATTCAATAAATATCCACACTTCAATTCTGAATTTTCAACAATTAAATTATTTCAAGTCGACTAGTTTGGTATAAAAATGGCTTTATTGGAACAATTCAACGTTGAGGTACGCGATGCATTTAGTGAATATAGATAATTTTTCTTAATATTACATGAAAAAACAATGAATGTCGATTGATACCAACCAAGCACGAATATAACGGGAACTTTCGGTGTTTCGAATTTAACCGGGCCAACGTTCTGCTTCGGGAAATGTCCATCCGGTGGAGTCGCCAAGAGACCAGCTTCACCTCGCCACCTTCCTGTAGCTCGAGCATCGCCTTCCTCGAACATCTGCGATCCATTTTGCTGATCTGAAACATTAATTCATCACTTTCTAAAATGACTAATTTATTCAGACAAGATAAAAGATTGAATAAAAAAGACGAATAGAATTCATTTTTCAACAAATTTATAATTTTGTTAAAATTAAGTTAAGTTAAAATTAATTAAAGTTAAGTTAAAATTAAGTTAAGTTTGTTAAAATTAAATGTAATGAGCGAGTATTCTTTGAATAAATGCATTATTGTAGTTTAAGTTTTGCGAAAGATCACATCATATTTGAAAGACTTGGAGTTATCTTCATTATAGACTTACAATCGTCCATTTTTACAAATTTTGATTTAATTATAAAGTTAAAAAAATTAACACATTATATATACGTGTTACAAAAACTGAAAAACTTAAATAGGCATTTTTATCGACAAATAAAATTACTCGATGGATAAACTTTAATTGTGTCATTCAATTTTATTGATTGCAGTCTCAACTAATATTGAGCGCACTGAAATATGCACAACGTTCAATTACGACGATTACTGATGAATGTATGTGTTTAGCTTCTTGATAAATTGTTTTAGTAAAAATATAAACTAAAAATATAAACGCATATAGTAGTAATATGCGTACATATATTTTCAGGAAAAAGAATGGTATCAAGTAGACAAATTAAAATATTCCAAGATTAAAAAAAAATAAATATTATAGACACTTATACACATGATGACAAACACTACTTCGCAGTGCATTTTATGCATTTGCATATTATTCCGCTTATCGTTATCTGTAAAGTGGTGTTTTTATCAATGAGATGGTCGATTTATTTCGATTCTCATCTTGCTCATCATCGTCGCGTGACGGAGCTGAAGATCCCACATAAAAGTTGAAAGCTTTGCATAAAACATGCATTGTTGCACTTATATTATTTATTACGCAATACAAATGGAATCGAGTAATCACCTCAATTTGAATCAGGTACCAATATTTACAATCTTATTATCGCATAGATTTGGTTTACTTGTGTGAAAAATATAAAAATTTCCTGACATATAGATAAGAATGTAACGCACCTAGCGTAATATTATTAACAACATTATTTATGTGCTACTCATTTTTAATATTCGTAAAAACCGAATGATTGTGCAAGTTTACAATGAAGATAACTCCAAGCTTTTAATTTATTACGTTCAACCTGATCTTCGGCAGAATTTAAACTACAATAATCCATTAAAACAACACCCGTTATAAAATTTCATTTTATAATTAACAAAATTATAAATTTATTATAAATTAATCGCATTAAATTTTTTATTGCTCATTGAATTAAACAAAATAAAAATTTATGTACGAAAGAGTCAATAAACAAAGGAATTTTTTTTATTCCCAAATCAATTAAAAAAATGTCTCTTTACTTTTTGACTTCCCCTAATATGTTAATAAAATTTCGATCGTAAATGTACTTTAAGAAGAAAAATGTATGATAGAAAAGTCATATTAATGTATATTGAACTTTCTATTGATTAATTCAAACAAATGCATCGTGATAATCTCATTTTACTCTTTTCAAAAGAAAATAACTGTTAAATAAAAAAAAATAATAATAAAAATCACACTTTTAAAGAAATACTTAAGATTTTATACATTTAGGATTATCTAACTAGAAAGGCATAAAATCTCGCAAAGTTGCGTGCTTGTGATTAATTAGTGATTAATTGTACTCACCAGTGTCCAGGCAGATGCCCATAGTAGGTTGTTCGAAAACTGACACGATCCTTCCACGGCCATTTACTCACATACTTCTGGCAGACAAGCTCATCTCCGCTTCAACACACGTGTAATCCTGACGAATCGTACGCAACGTGTAAGTTGAGCGCAGGACTTTCACATTAGAAAAGTGTTCGTTGTGCCGCGCGTGTCGATGATTTTTTCGTAAACCGAGGGTGGCTTCAGCAAATGCGGTTTATCCGTGGAACTTAATTTTCTCCACCAAACGATGTCCCAATGAGGATGGAATGTGCGCCTGCCACGTGTTGATCCGTGTCGAATCTATTCGACGTAGCTTCTTCAGCAGGCACTTGAGGACGAAACCGAGTAAAATCACTGTCCACATCGACGTTGGATTTTGAAGAACTATTTGACGAACTTGAGGCAAATTCTTGTTAGTTTCATTTTGAATGATATCTTATTGCACACACTTGCGATGTTTGAATAAAAATGACGGTGACTTAAATCCAGCTGAAAAAGAAAAAAAAAAAACGATTTATCATCGATGTATAATTTTGAAAAATTTCTGGCGGTTGCTTTTAAAGCCAATTTGATAATTATTATTAACGCAATAGCAAAAATAAAGATGTATTAAAGAACTCCGATATTTAAAATGTACGCAAATCAGATAGTTTTACAAATCAATGTTTTTATCTTATAAATATTTGAAGTATTGAATGTTTGAGAGCGAGACAGAAATTTTCCGCAAAGTTATTCGAAGATAAAGATTTCTAAAAAATTAAATTATTGACCAAATTATTTTTTTTTTCACATCTCATGTTCTTCAAGACATTTCTTCCGGCAGCTTTGTTATTCCTCAAAAAAAATCCTGCACTCCAGTTTTAAACTCGTCATTCTTAGAAAAATATTTTACCACTTTCTTCACAATTCAGATTTTTTCATTGTCAGATCTTCTTTTAATACTTCAAATACATGATAATCTAATGGCACCAAATCTAGACTGTGCAAAGAATGTGGAAAAATATTTTTAATGATGGCGAGCTTAAAGCTGTGGTGCACATTCGTTACTTCCCAATTAACAGACTTTTTTCAAGGAATTAATAAACTGCCACTAAAAGAACACTGCGTTGAAAACTGTAATGATTCTGTAAAAAATCAGTATAAAATCAATATAAAATTGTAATTTAGTGCTTAAATTTCTACAAGTACTTATTTTTGAACAATACTTTGCGGAAAATTTTTGACTCACGTATGTTTGAGATCAACTCTTTTTAATAGAATAGCTTCCCGCACAATTCATCAGTAAAATACTACGCAAAGTTATATACAATGCACTTTCGACAACTCTAAAACATACTGAAACATGCCAAAGTTGCCATCCAAGTTTCGCCACACATACGAACACTAGTGTCTATCGTTATTGTTTTTTCATCCGTAGTGAATCGACGAGCTTGAATCAACGCGTTTGCAGTCAATGAACTAGTAAAACTGACAGAACACAGAATCGATAATCAAACTGGCCGACGAAATGACACAATATTGCGCGAGTAAGGCAACAGTCTCCGGCGAGAAAACACTCGGGTGAGCGACATCACATGTCATCCTGAAACTCACGATTGATTTACCTTGCTGATGCAATTGCGATTGTATCGCGGTGTATTTGCGATATACGCAAGCAACGTCGGCAAACGTGGAAAATCCTCGAAATCCGGTCTTTCGTGAACACGATTCACGATCGAGCAGTGATCGATGTGTAATTTCGCACGTTCGGCTCCGAACCTGGGCACCAAGTCGCGTGGCTCGCGGAAGAAGGCTGAAGAACGAGACCAGTTCCAACTTCGTGTTTCACTCCGGGAAGGGCCAGCGCGTAAAGTGCGCGCGTGGTGCGACGACGTGAACGATTATGAGTCACAATGCTTTCACAGCGGAGCTTTTACGTCGAGCTTTCTTTACGACAATGCCATAATGATTTGTCAGGAACAAATAGAGGTCGTAGTAAGAACCACTTGTTGTCATGGATACGCGCAAGCGCCCACTCTTTACACGCTTGTGCATGTACTTTGCATACAACACACGGAGATAGTAATGAGGGTATGTGTGTGTATGTGGGCGTTTGTCGTACAAGGGTGTAATGTAGGGGGTTCAATGTCAAGTTTCTGTTTCTCGACTGCGCGACTGTTCTCGAACAGACTTCGGTGAGCAAATAGTGAGGGTAAACCGCGAACGACGAGTTCAAATAATGGTATTATTTGCATGTCGTTTCGTTGACTTCATAAAGAGTCTAATCTACAAACGTATTGGAGTAAAAGAAAATGAAAATAGAGCAAAGATAACAAAAAACAAACGTTTTATTATTTCTATTTTTGCATCTCCGCTTCTTAAACTCTTTTCTTTTTTGCTTTCTTATATATAATCTTTCGTATATCAATAAAAGTATATTCGCATAGTAAAATATATTTCTTACTTATACAGTAAAAACTGTACGGTCTCTCGTCCTTACAAAAATAGCTTTAACGAGAGTTTTATTTAAAACCGCTTATAGACCCAATGCGAAATGTAGCGAATTTCTTTATTACGTTTTCATTTTCGCGTTTCCGCTTCTTATGAAAATATTCTTGACAGTCCTTTTATGTTTCTCATATGTTTTTATCGAATATTTTAGATGAAATTGACATTGAGTAAAATAACTTCCAGCGCGAGTAGGAAATTGTTTATTAGCGTCATAAAAAGTTGCTTAGTTGGAAGGTTGAATATAATTGAATGTGCCTTACAACGCAATTCGCAAAAGTTTGAGAAATGAATTGTCTTTCGTCGCAACTCGTAAAAGTTCAAGAATAAAATCGCCTTTTGAAACGTAATTCATAAAAGTTTGATGAATTCATTCTTTTGTTATAAATTGCGCACTTCTATATGTATGCATATATATACATATACGTATTATCTTCTTGTGGGATCCATCAGAGGTAACGACAGGTGCAACGATACCTTTTTAACGTATTACGTAGGAATGAGGACGTGTCAAGCATTTAACACACGAAGCTAATATGAAATTTATAGTCTCGTTTTACAATCGATCGTGGAGCATATGTGAGAAGCATAACAAGAAAGCATTCGCGATAAAACGGGTTTAAGAACATCTAAATTCTGTATGTCTTTATACTAGACCTAACAAGAAGTTTAAGCGCCAACTATGGCCGTACTTGAACTTCTTAGCTTCAAATAACGTATTGCTCACGCCTGTCATTTCTATAATGATTCGTCAATTAACAAAACTTTTTATGGCAATTCGAGGATTTTAATTTCTTAACTGTACTGTTTCTTACTAACGTTCGTCATTTCGCTTGCACTGTTATGTTATGTGAATTCTAGAATGTTTCTTTCTTTCTGTCACCCATATAATTTCGATATTAAAATAAAAGGAAGTTGATCGTAAACTCTGATAGAGAAAGCAATAAGAATCAAAAGCGCGGTTGTTAAAGCACAATTAATTACTAAAAATTATAATATACAATAATTTAATTATTATAAATAATATATAAAATAAATGTTTTGGTCACAATTTGAGTCCTTTTTAGCTTAATAAAGTATAAAAAAGAAAAAAAAATTTATATTACATTGAGAATATTAAAAAATACATATAAAAGCGGTTAAAATAAAAAAAAATTGTTTTTTTCTTTCTCAAATTCTATGAAGAGTTTAATAAAATTTGATATCCGAAATTGTGGCCAAAACTTTTTTTGTATATTAATTAATAATTACGCACTGATACGCGCTTCTGATTCTTATTGCCTTCTCTATCGTTTATCGTTAAAGAATTACATTTTACAATATATAAACTCTCTTCGTTTTTTTCATTTAAATTCCGCCTCAAATTTACATCACGTTTTCTCTATTTCTGTTGATGTCAACTCCTCAACCGTTTTTCAAGTAAATAATATATGCTGCTGCATTGAAGGTGATTACACACTATACACTACGAAATAATTCTAAACCGGAACTCTCTTATAGCTCTTTACTAACTTTTTTTAAATGAGGAAGTAGAAATAGATTTTGCATGACCTTTTTCTTGCTACGTACAATCCAATTTGTTCAATTTCCCGAAAATGTATTGATGCATCTGCGATTTGCACTTGTATTGCTTTTTTCTTTTTTTTTAATAAAGCATATACATACAATCTTATTTGCATAAATTAAATTTTTTTGTAAATAATGTATATTTGTATAATGTATATTTCATATTTATATCAGTTCCCTTAAACGTACAATCCTCATGTCGATATCCTAATTAGCACCGTATCAACATAATAGTCCAACGTTTGAAAGCTCTATTTCTCTAATATATCTTTCCATTTAAATAATATAAATTTCATTACAGATTTGTCTCTTCTTAACTTTTAGGACTTAAAATTAATGCACATTTAATGCATCGATAATTAAAAAACCGGTAAGAAGCTGTTATTACTTCCAGAGACAGTTTATGCTTGGACAGTAGATATTCGGCTTCGCGATCGAAAACTCGGACATATAAAATGACATGGCTATGATATCCATTATTTACTTGCCATAGATGTCATAAGTTGAAAAGCATTTGTTAATGAATAAATTTCATGTTACTGTACGCGTATTCTTTTCTAATACGCTTCAATAACTTATATTTTTAACGCTTCCTGACTTTACTTTCAATTATTTTTTAATGGTTATTAGCAATCGATATGCATTTCACTTGTTTAATAATTATAAATTGATACTTAGAATTACTTTATAACTTTTTTATGTAATTTTTCACATATAAAGTGCATATTGCATCTCGTACATCGCATTTCAATATAGTATATTTTTATAATTGTATGATAAAATATTGTACAATTTACATTGTATTTATTACAATGCCTTTTTTTATTTTTACAAAAATAATGTTAATAGTTTTACTTAAAGTCGTCCATGGTTTCCATGTCAAATATCCTAAATTGTAATATTAAAAGTAATAAAAAGTCATGCAAATTTACTTTTCCGATTTCATTCTTCCTCTCGCACATGAATTGTTCTTTTTTTTCAATGCAATTTCAATGTTTATGACATGAACAATTTTTCTGAATCTGCTTCATAATGCAGGCATAAGGCATGCAAACCCGAGATGACTATATTTCAAGCCACTTTATTACACGAAACGATTTCCACTGCTTCGAACAAATCGTTTCTAACTTGTAATTTTTCTGGAAGCTATTCTCTAATATAAGTACTATCTCTAAATTGTAACTTCTAACATATTTTCAAAATACGGATATTAATTATTTAAGAAGCATATATGTCATTTCAAGGTATTACCTTAGTATAAAGTCTGCAAGGCAATGTAAGACCGATCGACTCACATTGAATATTTAGCAGCAACTGTTATCGGTTCTGTTTCAAGAAATTATATACTTCGTGTAAAGCCATCTAACCCACTTTGCTGCGCTCGCCTGAAAGTATAGAAACGTATGTCGATTTAATTGAAACTTAAGGAGAAATTGATGGCTCATGACCACATGGTCATTTAGAATAACACAGTACTAAAAATTACAGATCTATAGTTCTTACTTCGTATCTCATGACGTAACTTAATATCTTGTACGAGTGTTTCAAAGAAAAATGGGTAATAAAAATCATGAGATACCAATTTTTCACAAAAAGATAATTTTGTAACAAAAGCTTCTACATTTAAATATTAAATATTAAAATAATTTCTATTAACAATAAATACTTTAACAAATATTTTATTATCCCTTCTTGGCAATAGCTGAAGTGATAAAGATTATATATATTATATAATAAATATTTTATTAAATTTCAAGTATAATCCTGATATTTCTATATTACATACATGTCAAACAATAGCCAAGTTTTTAGCATGTCTTAAGTAGCAAATAATCTTCATCTGACGTCATAATTGATTATTATGAGAACAAAAAGACATTAGATAATGATCGTTTGCTACTGTTAAATTATGCATACATATCAGATCCCTGTATGAATACAAACTTGTCTTCTTTCTATTTTTTTATAGGAAGCCCATTTGCTTTACGAGTCCTTGATTATAGGTAATAAAATCTTTATTTGTCCTTAATAGCAAAGACAATAATATGACAATTTCATGAAATATTAGTAGCATAAATAATATAATAACACATTAAATTTTTACTATAATTCTAGCAATATCAAATAAATACATAATATTTATATAGAATTGTAGCTAAATTTAGTATATGCGTATTAAATTGTGCATACAAACTTGGCCTCTATATCTTCTTATTGTCTTATAGAAGTCATTTATTTTGAGCTCTGGGTTTCATATAATAAAACCTTTTATATACAAATGTTAACAGTAACAATTTGCTTAATAAATAAATATGTTTCAGATACTTATTTCTGCCTATGCAGTCATATAACAATTTCATCAATTGGCAAATTTGTGAGATTAAATTATTTCACATGTCAAGTATTGACATGCAACTGCTTATATCTCACGGATTCTTGAATAATTCTACCTTGTCATAGTATAAGATATCCATCGTTTTATACATTGACATGTCTATATTTTAACAATGTGATTCGGGAAATTGCATGCAAATACGCAATTCAATACTTTGTCAACTACAAATTGAATAACTTGGAAGGAAACATAATGTTTCGCGTTTATTTAATAAAACATTAAATATTAAAAGATAAACAACAAAAAGAAAATGTGGCTGTTTCGCGCGATTAATTAAATAACGCATACCTAATGCTGGAATGCCTGAAAATGTCTAAACTAGAAAAGCAATTAACTGAGAAGCAACTAATGACGCAAAGACTACATTCGTTCTTGTTGATTGAATAAAATGTCTGACACAAATATTTATTCTGGATCATTAAGATACATTCAAATAAACATGCATAATCGCATAATGCAAAGATAAATCAACCAATCTAATGTAGAGAGAACACAATATGGCGTCTTTTATTATGAGTCACAATGGACACAATTCATTTCTCGTATGCATTATTCGATTATGCATGTGGATAAAGCTTTAGAAAAGAACTAAAATAATTTGGCACCACTGCTTGGTCTTTCTAAAATATTTATCATAACCTTAAACAAGTTCTGTCACAACTTGTCTCATGTTGCATTACATAGTACTTGTATCAAAAATTTGAAAATTGAATTGAAGGCATTTTAATAAATATAAGAAAAGCTTGTCCTGCATAATTCAGAGTTGAAAAGAATGTGATTTTACAATTTTAAATAAAAAAGTGATACTATGAGTGAAGCGAGTGATTCGAGTGACATCGAAACGTTTGATAAACAAGACGATAAAGATACAGATTTTAACGTAGATGATTATCGCCATGAAATTGACAGCGATGATTCTTTTACCGAATTATCGGAAAATAATGTTAACGTAAGTTTTAATACTTTATAACATACTGCTTTATACATTAATAATAAGTTAGCCTTTTACAGTTTCTTTTTCTGATTTTTTGTATTTTGCTTGTATTTTTTATGTTTAAAATAATGCATCATTAATGTATGCCATATTATTTGCCAAATAATTATGTATATATTTCAGCTTAAGCTGAATTCCTACAAAAATCAATAATCAAAGACAGTCAAATTGTTGCACGATATGTTTCTAAAATAATTTTTTCGAGAACTGCAACCAATTAAAGAAATCTATATATTATTTATTCACATACCTGTAATTTATGAAATTTATAGGATGTTATTTATATATGTAGAATCTATTTAAATTGTGTTTTCTGTTACAGCTAGAGATAAATAAATCTCGGGATGCCAAATATGTAGGTCCAGTAATTTCTGGACATAGATTTGACAAGAAGCTGATATGTATTAAATATCCAGGAAATGTAGTTAATACCGATAAAGCTATTGAAACACTGGGTGGCCTTAGTTCTATTTCTATGGTAAAATACAATTTGATCATGTTATAATTAGTGTAGTCTTTTATTTTGCTATTTAATTTATTCTTTCGCAGACTGTAGATGCTCCTAATAGAAGACTAGAACTGCGATTTAGACCTGATGACGGTTATAGCAAGCCTACTTGTGGGGATAGACACAGTACCATCGGTTTTTTACTTAGAGTTCGAATAAAGAAAAATAAAACAACACAAGCAGAAGATGTTGCAATAGAGAATACAAAAATTATGGATAGTACAAACGTTAAAGCTACTACATCCTGTGTTGGCGAAGAAAATCTTGATGCAACTCATTTGAAAGAACAACCTAAAAATACATCAGATACAAAAAAGGACAATCATGAAGACAATGCTGACATTAATAATTTAATAGATCAGATACACAACTGCAATGTTGGTTCTAAACATTCCATTACTGGAGATGCTGCAGAAAAAAATTGTGCTACGAGTAATACCAAAAATTTATGCGATACGAGTACTGGTGAAAGTCTTTCAAGAAAAAAAACCACATCGTTTACTTTCAACGATAATAAATATGAAAATTTGTCACAAGATGCGGATTATGAACTACCAAGTTTGAAAATACTAGGAAGAGTTGACACAGAATTCAAATTTACCAGTATGTTTTCTGCACGAATTATGTAAAGTATTATACGTTCAGATCCTTTTTTACATCGTCTTGAGCATTGATATTGTTTCTCTCTTTCAGATTTATGCGATTTTCAGTACGCACCAATGACGCAGAGCAAATTGAATCCAAAAAAGTTAGAATGTATATACAGCTCGATTTATCCAACCGGCATTCCATCTTACTCCTGGCTAAAGAATGACGTACCTTATTTTTTACCACCAGCCGCATTTAGTAGAATGGACACCATACAGCAATATATACCGAAAACTGAAATAGATTCCAACTCGGAGAATATACTCGGTAAAAATAAAAAAACAAGTCAAGCAGGTTTTCCCAGTTATATATACTTCTCGACACCGGAAGTGCCCTCTGCGGCACCGAGAGGTATTGAAACGGCTATGAAAGTGAAGTTCCTTCAAAACGCGCACTTGGAACAGGTGCGCCAACTTTTCGAAGAGCGTCCGATCTGGTCGAAAAATGCCATCATGTACAAAACACAATTCACGTCCGAACAGTTAAAGATATTGTTGCCGTCGGTGGCGTATTACTTCATGACTGGACCGTGGAGGGTCATGTGGGTGAAACTGGGCTACGATCCCAGAAAAGATACTAACGCGAGGAAGTATCAGACGCTGGATTACAGATTGAAAGCTATGCGTAAGTTATATCGTTCTCGATTGCTAAAAGCAATTCGCATCGCACAAAAGTGTCTTGTAAAATTTATGAATTTTTGTGATTTGCAGATGGATTAGGCTCGACTGTCAGATGCAAAAGAAATTATTCCAATTATACATTGCCATATAAATCAGCACCGGTTTCTAAGCAAAAACCCGCGATACTCAGCGCTAATCTGAGCCAGGAACAAAATCCGAAGAAGGAGCGACATTTGCATGAGAATGTGTATATATACCGAGAGGGCATGGTACCTCCTTCTCGACAAATGTTTTATCAGGTTTGTCAATCCTTTTCTACAGTTCCAGTAGCGCATTATGTGTGAAAATATTTTATAATATAAATTTCTAACTTTCTCTTTTTTACCAATCGTGTCGCTAGTATTGCGACGTTTTAGTAGGTGAAATACAAGAGATGTTGGCGAAGCTTCCCGATCCTCTACCTGGTATAAGGTGTCACGAGAAAAGAGGATGGCTGCCAACTGATTTTGACGTACAGTGCAGAGAAATTCTAAACAAACAAGTGCGCGCTGTTCTGAGAAAAAGAATGAACATTCCTGAGGATCGTACGTATATCTATTTTAGTTTATGAAAATACATGGTGCACATTTAGAATAAAATTATACTTTTATTGCAGATCCAACATCACTTCCACGGAAACGGAAACATGGCATTAAATTAAAGATTAATAAAACGATTAATAAAAGAACGAAAAAGAAATGAAGCGAGTTCTACAGAGATTCAGTCGGATGTTACTCCTATTTCAACGTTGGCAACAGAATGCGATGTTAAAAGATAATCGTAGCTTGAACACGATCGGAAAACAATACATATTTTTGCTTGACATCTTTTTTTTTTTTTTTTTTTTGAGGACGTTGAGATGATGTGATATTCTAAAATACTTGATATTTATTTCACAAGCGTTAGATATGACGAGCTGCAGATAAATATACTTTATATTTATATGAAATATGTTAAAATAAATATAAAATATAATTATCCTCAATTAAAAGTTATAGGTTGAATCTCTTTGTATCGCCGGTAGGCCCCATATATATATATATATATATATATATATGTACATTCACCGTGCACGCGACTGTGTGCACAGCTCCAAGTCATGACGAATTTAATATCTACATGTGATGCATTCGACCTGGCAGTTGAGGTGTGAAGGCATACAATGGCGTTCTATTGTACTTCATCTTTTCTCGCATGCTCGTAGTTAATTTATACAATTATATTTATACCATCTTTTAGGTACATAATCACAATCGCGTTAGACCTCAGGAAAAGAAAGGAAATGGCCAAGCATAGGTGAACTTGTCGCCTAATTTAAAGATGCGCCAGCACTTCGACGGTAGCTACGGGTGGCGTTTGATCGCCGCTGAGAATAACCGGCTCGGATTCGGTCTGGACGATTCTAACGAGATTCGCATCTTTCTTCGAGGGCACTAGATTGGCGTTAGGCGTGACATTCGTCTCAGCGCAGTAACTCGGCGGCCGGCTCTCCCTCGTCGCTGTACCGGGAGGCTGCACCACGATGCTGCCCGCGTTCGATCTGTAAGTCGGCGGCGGCGACGATGTGGGCTGCAATCGGTCCAGCAACAATAACCGAAGTCTATATTCTTGCATACTAGCCTGCAATAACATATGAAGTATTAGAAACCAAATTTTCGCATATTACACACGAATTTTTCATATAGAAATATAAATGATGTGCAATTTTGAAGCCAGAAACGATCTTCTAGCAATCATTTTAAATTTACATCTTTTTCAACGCAGAACAAGCACAATTGCACGGGCTTCTGCATTAAAATTTTTCAAAGGACGCTGCTCTGAATGCAGTACCTGATAACTCGGTGGCGGCGTTCTAAACTGGAATTCCGGATAGATCATAGCGGCGTAAGGATGTATCGGTCTCGCAGGAGGTATTCTACCGGAAATACCTGTGAAACCGAACAAGCTACCGCAGTAATCTTGGTTGGTCAGTCGCCACGCAACTGCGCTAACCAACACCAGAAGCACTCCTATACCTGAAAACAGAAGATACGTGCTGTAATGTCATGTAACAGTTCTCATTAATTACAATACAAATAAAGCAATTATGATACATACATTTATAATTAAGCAAGTGGCTACACGGATTGCAATTTGATTTTTAAGTGAAAACGAGGGAAAAGGAGGAACGCGGGGCATTCCAGCATTTATTTGTCAATCTGGCCCAGCAAATTACGGCATCTATCTTTCGGTTTATCTCTCCATTTGTTTCTCGATTTACAAACACGTTCCCTCGATCTCACGGCCCCCGCGTGTGTAAGTGTCGACATCGATCTCTGTTCTCCTCATTGTGCGAAGTATTCTGAGCGGGTCGCAGGTTACATGCCCACGTTTAGAAAGTAACTGTTGCGAGCTCGAGTTTCCCTATTCCCTCCCCTTCCTTCCTCAATTCTGTCGCCACGTGTAGTCAGCTGCCGTGGCATTCTATATGTTACGCCTAAGTATTCTTTATTCTGTTCTCGGTACTGTGAATTTCAAGAATTCATCTTCATTTTCGCAACAAAAGGAACGTTTGCTTTTTTTCTCTTATTGTTAGTAAAGAAGGCACATGTTTCTCTTCCATACAATTCCTTTCTTTCTCAAAAGGCCGTCATTTCAATTTTAGAAACAGAAAATAATCACAGATAGGAAATGGAAGAAAAAGTAAACGTGCATGTCGATTTTCAAAGAACTTTAGAAATTGTGATCGCCGCTGGAAAGATTTTTTTTTAATCTAAAGTATTTACTTGTATTAGAATTAAAATACCATTTAAATAAAATGATCTGTTTATCGCATAATTATTGTAGTATTAAAATAAATTAATTAAAAAAATTAACAAAAAATGTTGTCACAAATGATTAATGTCATATCTTTTTCATATCTTTCTCACATCCTATTTTTCATAATATAACTGTGTTTCTCATTCTATTACAAACCGCTTTCCTTTTTGCAATCTGATGTATGTCGATTTACTTGTATTTAAATTCAAAAAAGTAAAACCGTTTATTGTAAAATAATACGAGAAAATAAGCTAATCTAATATATTCTAATTCAAAATAAAGTCGATATTTAATCGATAGACTGCAACACCTTTTACCAATCGCACGACAGTGATCTCAACTAAGGCATGTATGTACATTCTCTTTTTCCTTCTCTTTTGCTCTCTCTCTCTTACCAGACATAAATATTCCCACGAGGTGATCACGGCCGGAAGCTTTGAGGGCACCAAGAAGAGTACCGGCACCCGCGCAGACGAGACCTACGAACCCGACGCCTAAAATGGACCAGCGTACTGGAGGGGAACTCAAACCACAGCACTGTTTCGGCACTGCGTCCCTGCGACATAAGAAGCGATCGTTGAATGACCCACTGACATACACTCGTCTCGCATACTGTACGGTTACAGCACAGTACGTGAAGCTGTAGAACCATATAGCTTCAGCGTGAATTTTATATTAGGTGTCATTAATGCCTCAGGCATTCTCGAACGCATCGTGCCCGAATATTTATACGATAATTATTGGTTAAAAAATTCAGAGACGTCCAAATAGCTTGAAGATTGATTTCGAAATTCGAAGCAAGTATTTCAAACTGGAGAAATGTCGAACATTTTAATGACGCTTACATTCAGATATTTAAATACGCAGAATTTATTGAAAGAGCAAAAAAAAAAGACTACTTTTAAATAATTAAAGCAAATTAAAAAGAAGAAATATCATTGCAAACCTGCCGAAAGCAGAAACGCTAGCAGGAACGGGAAAGGGTAGACCGAGGCTGAGACCTCTGAGACCCAAATGCGGGGGAGGAGGATGAAGGAAGCCTCTGGCGGGTGGCACGAGCGGCACTCCCGGTGCGGACGAAGCTGTCTGACATCCTGGTGCGGTTCCGGGATACGTCGGCGGTATGGAGCAGGATCTCAGAGCGCGACGATGATGTCTGCGTATTCGTCGTTCCCGCCTACGCGCATCTCGCATACCATCGGAAATCTCTTCGGTCTGGCTCGCCGACCCGCCTCCGTGAGGTGCCAGCTCCGTCTGCGCCTCTGTCGAGGTGAAAGACCGAGCATTGTCTCGTGTTTCCTGAAACACGAACGAAATGCGTTAGCTTGGAGCAAATCGGTTTGATCAATCTGTCGCAAAATCTTCTTCAGAATTATTATAATTTGTGGACGTAATTTAATAAATCTATCTTCCTCTTCGTCTAGATTTAAAAGAAAGCACCGCAAGTCAAATAATTAATGTCAATAATCAAATAATTATCTCTTTCCTGTCTTTATGACAACTCTCTTGTTTTCTATTTTTTATAGCCTCATTCTGCATCTACCTTCCATTTGTAATGTGTCGAAACAGTATTCATATCTATAAAAAAAATATATAAAAAATAAACTAATTTATTTTAATGGTAAATAATAAATATCTATAGATTATATATAATATTATTATTATATAATCTAATTGTACATTGTGTAATAATTATATAAATAAATCGTGTAATATTAATAAAATAAGCACATATTTAAATAGAAACATAAATTTATTAAAAAAGCAACATTAACGCCAGAAAGACAAAGAAGTCATTTTTTATTCCTCTTCAGTTTCAAGATAAATTAATAGACATTTCTCTGAATACTGGATTTCTTTTTTATTCTAAACAAAATGACCACGATTGTACTTATAATACTTGTACTTAAAATTGTACTTAAAATATTGTGAGGAAAAGGTGAAATTATTTAAAAGTCGATTCTAATCCTTTATGTATTCTAAAAAGACGCATAGAGCTCCGTCTTTCTAGTGTTAAAGCGCGACGATTTCGACGACTTGGCCTGGGTTTACGCGCATGACACGTCAAAACGAGAAATGAAACGGTACCTGTGTTCGGTCCGCGCCGTTCCTGGCATTATCCACAGCAGCACCGTCGACGGCAACCACGCTCACAGGCCTCGGGACATTCTCGGGCAGGACTTCGGCCATCGTACGGTCCTGAGCATTGGTCTCCGCACTTTCCACAGTGTAAAGACACTTCCCCGTTTCGCGAAATGATCCTCTCGCCCCTTCAGAACGTTCCCCCGCGAATTACGTCCTTTGTCTTCGGTTCTTTCTTCGTTTACAATTTTCACCCGGCTTCCTCCGTTTTCATCCATTCATTTCCTCGTTCCGATCGTCCTTCTCCCTCGCTTCCTTTGTCTCGCGCTTCCACCAACGTCCGTTTTAATGACACGGTGAAGCGGGACTCCCGACCTCTTTTATTTCCGCCTCACCTGTCTCGCGTTGATCTTCACCACATGACTGACGACAGGATGGCGTTTCTCTTTCACTCTCCTTCCGATTTGCCCTCTTTTCGCTCGAGAGATCACGGAGGAAGCGCGCGACAACTTGGTATCATTAATATTCAAACGTGTAACGTTGCCGCGCAGGATTCTGCAAGCCTCTTCGTTTCGCCTCTCGCTCCTGTTTCGCTGAACACATACGTAAACACACACACACACACACGCGCGCGCGCGCGCGCACAGAACAGATGCACTATTACGGAATCGGAAAATACGATATCGAGTGGGCGGCAATCACCATCACAGAGAAACGAACACAGAGCACGTACCAACACCGTTATCGTCTATTTAACCGCGCCGCGATGCCAGTTTGTCACGAAACTAGATCCTTTCGCCGCGACGAATGTCTTCGCCGTCCTGCCGTTTAACGCACTCCTCACGCAGCCACCGGGTCCCGCTGGGGTCTCGCATGGGAGCGGCATCGCGAGGATAACGAGTTAGTTCTTGCCATTACGGCATCAGTTTCTTACAATTCCACCGCGCACAACCGTTCCTTCGTGATCGGCCTGATCTGGCGCTCGCTCGCTCGCTGGCGACGATGCTGCGATGCCGCGCTGATCTGAAAATGGAAACACATTTCGCTCTTACGACATTTTCCACGACAATTTTCATGTCGGATCGCGAGTACAGCCGATCGCCGCGCGATAAATTGTTAGCAGTTAACCCGTGAATAATGGAGACTCTTATTTTAGACGACGGCATTTAGTTTACGTCTATTAGATCGATTCGCCTGAGAGCACGTGGGGGAAAGTAGTCTCAAACGCTCGGGCTGGCCTTTCTCGAGTTATTGCTTCATTGATTTGTGTTTTATCGGCAGCAATTACCGGAGGTCTCCTAGCGAAATGATTGTGATTTTACTTCGTAACTCCCGGAGTATCCGTTGCGAATTAAGTGGGAATAAAGGGAAACAGCGGTGGTCATCGATTTTAATTGCCTCTCCGGCAAAAGGAACACAGGACGATACAAGTTGCACTTCTGAAGCGATCTTTACAATGCAATTTTATATATAAAATCATCTTTAAAGTAAGACGGTTCTAAAACGCAGATTTGTAATTGCGGCAGCTTTGTAAGCGAAGCTTCGCCTTCATTCGCAATTCTGAATTAAAGATTGCACTTAAGAGAATCTTGAATATAAAATCGGATTATAAAGAAAAACGCCCGAGAATTTTTATCTTAATTTGCAATCATATATTTAAGACCGTATTTAAGACGATCTTAAAGGTGAGATTAAACTGCAAAAAGCCGTCTCAGAAGCCGACTTGTGTCGACTTGAATTTCTTCCTGGAAAAGAAGGAATTCATCTCTCGTGAAATCCGACGAATTCAAGCGGTTAATCGAATCACGGTTGACCAACGAAAAACGAAACCGTGCGGGAGTTTCTCGAGCTTGATTGAAGAAATTTTTATGAAAGCGCAGAAAGAGAACTTTATAAGCATTGCAAATTCAGCAGAATGCGAACCAAACAAATTACCATTTTATCGATTCCGACTATTGGTAAAAAGATAAATTTCTACAGAAATCCTCTCCGGCAAAAACATAAAATTTTATTTATAGACTCGCTTTAGACGCTCTACAATTCACGACGGAAATAAAAAGTCCGTTTATAATTGTGTATAATAAAAAATATTTGAAGAATCACAATACACATATACGAAATACTTATCACTTTTATCTTTTTAATATTTCTTACGTTACTGTATGTTATTAATTAACTAAAAGTGATTTATAAAAAATTATAAATAGAGAAATTTTTATTCACATAAATTACCAAATAACACGCAAATCTTAAAGACATCTGAAACGCGTCCAAAAGACGTTATTCAAATATCTTTGAGATTTGTTGTCTGGGTTTATAAAAATTCTATCTCGCATTTTGCTGCGATATAAATCTAGGTCCAGGAATTCACTTTTTCGCGAATGGTCCAAAAAATCGATAAAATAATGTTCTACAAATAGATCAAGTTAGTTTAACTTTCCTGAATTTGCGATTCTTATAAAATTCGTTCCTTTCTCCGCACTTGTTTGTTTCGCACATCTCTAAAATGAGATTAACACGCATGCATGCCACTGTTCATTCGTTTAAAAAGCTGTTACTCAAAGCTTCCTAGTGTTGCGTTTTCCCCTATACACGAGATTTCTATGACATTTATAGTAATCTCCAATCAAGCAGCTGAAAGCGCCTTGCAGCGCATTTTGAGCGAGCACAAGCTGCATCGTCGTGACATGTGAAGCGAGAGATACGGCTCTCTCACGTTTGAATTATTGACAAGCGCCCGCAGGACGAGCGAACCGATCAGTTCAAATAAAGACGTGATCGACACTTTCGTGTGGGCGTCGTTCATTTTATGCACAATAAACGAACGGTAAATCAAGACGAGAGAGCTTTTAACTCGATTGAGGTCGCGGCAGATTTCTCAGCGGCCGTGTTGTCCGCGTTCGAAAAAAATATCACTCACTCACTCGCAGGAAGTGCCTTTCTCGCGTGTACCACACGGCAGCCAAGTGCACGAGCACTGCACAGCGACGAGTATTCGATTCGGGGATCGAAGTCATGCGTGTTCCGCGGCTGCCTTTGCGCGATGCCCGATCGATCTACTAATCGCATCGGGCGGTTGCGAAAACGCCGTTCATGCTTCGACAGAACGAACGCTACGTACGCGAAGGCGCGTCGCGCGGAGAGAACGAGGCAATCCGTACCAAGATAGCGGCTCCACTGACTCCGTTGTTGGATAATACATACGTGCCCGACGCGTATGAGCCCCGTGTAGTATCTCCCACACACTCGCACTTCGTCGAACTGATCGCCGTGCTCCAATCGCGTCGTGTCCCGGCGCTCGCTCGGCGCGAGAAGGAGGGATCGATGCTCGGTGAACGCGCAAGAAGGACGGATCGAGCACGCACAGTGGTGCCGAAACCGAGGAGACTTTCGAGAAATGTTTACCAAGTTGCTTGCGAGAATCATCTGTGTTTGCATCTGTCATAGGCTTTCATACTTTCATGTTTTGGTATGACTAGACGGAATGTAAAGAAATTTAGATTCAGATATTAATTTATGATCAATTAATGTAACTAATTTAATTTTATCAATTCGTAATAATTTGCTTTACAAATTTTACATTAGATTTCCTCCATATTTTGACATTTAACTTTATATATTAAAACGGGTTTAAAACATTATTTCTTTAAAAAACAAAAATACTAATTTGTCTATCACAATTTTTGCCAACAGATTGTAGTAATTTTTACGGTGCTTTTTGTCTAGACTTGTAATTATTAAAAATGTAGATTTCTCATCATGTTCTCTTTCTGTATTATCTCAGATTATACGAATGTTTTTGAACAATGAAAAGATTTTTCCTAAAAATTACCGTTTTTCCCACTCGACACCACTGTGCAACGTTCTATGCGCAAGAGAAAGGGATGGTCGCACGAAAAAAGAGGGAATGAGCGGTGAATGTGAAGAACGACAGAGAGATGCACAGAAAGATGGAATAGAAGGCGTGTTTAACTATCAAGTGGACTCGTCCACGGACGAGTTCTCTCAAATTTTTCCGATTTTCTTAGTGTCTTTACGTTCGACACAGCATATTTTCGTATTGGGAACATGAAACAACAGGTCGATGTGTTATAAACGACGTGCGTGAAGTACGTCGATTATCTCCTCCGCGCTTTAATTTAGCGCGAGAACGCTTATAATGCCGCTATTAATAATAATGGAATTAATAATAATGGAACATACAAGAAATATTTTGACAATTCTTGCGAAATGCAGATTACTAATAGAATTTAATACAAGAATGCATGGAAAAATGTCTATCTTATCTCAAAATTTGTCATTCAAAATTTATTAAATTTATACAAAATACTAAATACTTAGAAATTTATATTTTATTAAGTATAAATTGTGTTAATTAAATAAAATTCATAGCTATTATGTTAGTCTTCAAAACATAATTTTTATTACAAGCATCAAATGTTAATATTTAATTTTATTAATCATAAGCAAAGTATACATAAGAAAATCTGTTTCTCACTTTTGAGACGAGGGAAATAATTTGAGTATCGATCGAGAGATGATGAATAAGTGTGTCCATTGGCTTTATTTAAAGATCAATCACCTTTTTCTTAATCAATAAACCAAGTAATATATCTAACGCGCATTTATATAAATCAACATGGAAGGGAAAGGGGGTTGTACAATGCAGTTTAGGCGGGCATTGGGCTCGCTGTGAGCGAGACTATAGTGACGCATTACGTTTGTACAAAAACTATAATTAATATGCTATGTTTATATATGTGTGTAATATCCTATATACCATGCGGAAGCAATGTATTTAGGACACTGTCAGTTAGCTGTCTATAAACCAGTATAATATAAATATCTCTGAATTTACGTTAACTAATACTTGAAAAAACTGAGTAGCTTATCCATTTTTTTCGCATCTATTGGACGCCAAAGAACTATCGGTTTACATCTATGTGTGTGTGGAAGTTGATTTATTAAAAATGATGGGAATTACATTCTCTTGGAAGAACATTATTGTAAAGAAATGCGCTATTTAATACTTAAGCGTTTCACGTTTTTATAATCTTTCGTATTCAATGCAAGAGTATAAAAACTTTTGCGCTGACTTAATGTAGTTAATATTAAATAAGTTTAAAAAATGCACGCGCGCGCGCGCGGGCGCGTTTATTCAATGGCTTCTTGATGATAAAAAAAAAAAGCATCATGTAAAAAAGCATTATGTAAACTATGATATACGAATGTATATTCTGCTGTAATGCAATGCAATTCGAAAACAAATTTTATCTTTTATTCAGCAAATTGCGAATGACTTGCTGTGATAATTTATAGTAATTTTTCTCATAGCGTGTGTAATATTGCAAATCTGCATAATTTTACGTACTCAAATCAGCTATTAGATATCAAAATTAACAAAATAATTGAAACACATTGTTATCTGAATATTTACATTGCTAATAGCGGAATAAAAAGTGTCTTTATATCAATATACTACATAAATTGATGTTGCTTGACGGCAATATCAAAGATGTAAATAAAACGCTAATATAAATATAATGCATATTCCTATTAATAAATTTTCATACTTGATTTGCATCTCTTTTAAAATAATCAATTCTTATTTATATTCTTATGCAACAGGCAACTCTGTTACACACTACACGCATTACATACAATGATATAATTCTTTTATCAATTTAATTATTTACCATGTACGTTATAAGCAATAATCATTGATATAAATTAAAATATAAACCAGAATATAATAGTTCGCTGTTAAAAAAGCATAATATTTGTACAATAATCGAAACATATATCGTAAACTGTACAGCATAAAATTGAGATATACGCTGGCTCGCTCGAATGATTGCATTATCGTAACATTATATATATCAAATTGCAGTACAAACCTACAATGTGCGTAACTTGTTCGCATCGCGCGTCAGTCATGCGTCTGATTAGTATGATTCATCTGCAAAAACAACAGATTATTCCATCTCGCTCAAAGGCTCGTAGTATCGCGGAACGTATGCCCTCCTAAATTCACTGCTTACTAATAATGTATATACATACATACGTACATACATGTACATACAGGATGTTCTAAAAAGATTGATGACAATCTCTTTTAATGGCAGATTCTTTGGAATTAGTTTTGAAGAAAACCAACAATTTTCATATATTGTAATTAAAAATCTCAAATATTAAATAACACTTAAAAACTTTAAAAATCAGTTATAAATATATCTTATGATAAAAATTAAAATCAATATCTTCGCCTTGAAAGAAATCAACTGCAAATTCACTTGAAGCATCTGTTGCTAAAAGGATATTTTATCTTTCTAGAACATCCTGTACATACGCATATATGTATATATACAGCATATATATAATACCTACAGTAACAAGACAAAACTCCAGTCTGCACTGCGAGCAGCCTTCCTTTTTTCATCAATTACTTCTAAATGTACCTCAGAATTCCGTATATGTTGTGTTCCTTTCTTATCTGTGAATGGATCCCAATTGGATCCAGATATAAATAACGATCCTCGTTAGGACTAAAAATAGAATGTGTCTCAGGGGGGAGTGGTGGTATAATAATTATACATTTTATCATAAATCATGCGTTTTGCATTGTCAGTCATCGAAACTGGTACGTAAAGTGATCTCTTAACATGAAAGATGGATGTACTACTGCAAATATTAATAACAGATTAATATATATATTTATATATATATATAGGTAGCAAATTATCAATATAAATTGGCTTTAGATCAATAATATAGGAAGAGAGAATTTTTCTCGGTTTTTATCTTGAAGTGTTAAAAGTGTCAAGCAAGATTTTCTGCGACGTCACTTCGAAGAATTGTTAGTTTAAGTCTCTGCTGCTTGCACATCATTGCGTTATTCAATACTATAATATTATATAAAGTATCATATAAAGTATTTCATAAAAATTTCTTGTAAAATACTATATTCAGATCTCAAAACGTACCAGTAGTAACACATTAGCGAAGACCATTCGGGTGCCTACCTCAAAAATGTGCCCCCGTTAGCTACAATTACTTTGATTTAATGCGTATGAATACTTTCCAAGTGCTCCGCACATCGGGATGTACCATACAATAATAGTGAATTATGTACGCCTCTAAATATTCATTAGTACAGATAATAAATACAAAATGTTAATTGGTATACCTTACTTATGTTTCTGTACTAAACCGTATTGCCTTGAAAATTCTATCTGCGATCGATAGGAAAGGGAAAGCATTGCCTATGTCTTGTGATCTCTTTTCCGCGAAAAATCATTTCATGACCGAGGATGTTAAAATTATTTTCCATCATTGTAACAATCTCTTTATAAGTATGTACGCCATTCTAATCTGTTTTCGGAGCTGTGCTTCACTCGGGCGATGAAACACATTTAATTATCTGTCTTTGCGCCCCCCCGCCATTATAACATAGTCAACTGTAGAAAATTCCGATGTCTATTACGCTATCGATTCAACGAAGGACGGAAATGGGAAAATGTCGACTGGAATGTATACGCAACGGAAATCGAATTCTTGGAGAAGAGGAGTCGAATTTGACGTGTCACAGACGCAAATTGTAAGATGGATGTGCAAAAGCTGCGCGTGCCGTTTTCCAAATCGTTCGCAACACACTTTTGCAATATGAATTATTAGTTCACACATTCAACATACTCGTCAAAAAGAAATTGTATTCCCCTCCCCCACGTGCCACGTCAATATTCCACACATCGTTCGTTTGGATGGATGTCGCGATAATTCGTTACACAGATAAAAGCGATACGTTTCACTTTATCACTCGTTAATATTGTCCGTCGTAAGAGAAATAAAAAATGATAAAGAAATGTAATACTATACCACTTCAATAGAAGTAGAAGACACTTACGGATTGTGCAATACCATTATAGAACAGGTGGAAACTTTGTGGATCATCCGATGTTCCCACACGTGAAAGTAAAGCGCTCTTTCCTTCCGACGAAGAGAAAAAAAGTGATCGAAGCAGAAAGTATAGATGAAAATATGCTTTACATTACGCATTAATTTTTGTACAATACGAGCCAATAGTACCGTCGATGTGGAGCGATATCATTCGTTCCTCTCGGAATGAAAAATGCAACGAAAGTAAAGGTTTTATACGCTGATAAATATTTCCACAATTCTTTCAAAAATTCTTAGGATCCAATATTTGAATCTCACCGCGATTCGCGTCCGCTCGTCCTCTCGTGAATTGCGTGAATTCAATCGTGTCCGACTTGTGTGCGCTGCACTAATTAAGTCTTTATCTCACGTAACCGGCAACAAAAGCCACTGTGTGAGCTTGCGTTTCTTATGGCAATTCTAGTCAATTAGAAAAGTGCAAACGAAGGCAGTGACAATTATGAGTTCAGGCCCTGGCGTTTCTCCTCTTCGAGCATCGCGTCGAGCTCGTCCGTGAGATTGGCAAGCATATTTCCAATGTCGTTCAAAACGTCCGCAGGTTCACCAACAGTGGAATGATGATTGACTACGTGACCACCGATACTAGTCGGTCCGCCCGGTACGTACTCTTGCGCTCGGCCGGCCCTTTGTTTTATCGTGCCGGCGTTCTCATTGGCGAACGGCAATGAGTCTGATTCTGTACTGGAACTTGACTACAAATATAAAAGTAAAAAGAATATAATAAATGTTACGTAATCGATTATTATTGTATGTTATCAAGTCAAATAATTGATTACATGCGTTATTATCAACCACTTTTTGTTTGATAACACATCTTTTTTTTATGTTTTATACGATATATAATCTAAAAAAATTAAAAAGCAGTAGTATCTAATAGTATCTAGTTTATTAGAGAATGTTTATTTAAATCTTGAACAAAACTCCCTGAGAATTCCATTTCTGATAAAATTTTCAGGCATACAAAAGCATTTTTTAATATATCCTATTCGCGATAAAAAAAGATTAAAAAAGCGTTATTCAAACGAAAGGTTCAGATACATGACAAACCTAAACTAAACAGTCTGATTAAAACAAAATCCTCAAAGACATTTTTAACAGAAACTTTCTAATATCTTCAGGCAGAAAAAAATGTTCCAAGAATTTTTTCCAGCGATAAGATACTATATCGTAAAAAATGCAGCACAAAAACTCGTTGTCGAGCACAACATACCTTAAAACTAGCGTCTGATCCGTTGCGATGCTGTAAAGCGAGAGTGGCAATTAGCTCGTGTTCCTCGTTAACGTTAACGCTGACGCTACCCCACGAGCGCGACATGGAGGAGGGCGGCCGATTCAGTTGCGGCGGTGTGGAAGGCGCTGGTGTGGGTGCTGGCGGCGGCGGCGGCGGATGATGAAGCAAATGATGATGCTGATGATGATGCTGGTGAATATGATGATCGTCGCACGAAGCAGTCGGTACTGGTCCGCTACAGTCTATCACAACGTCGCCGACAGCGGTACCACCTACACTCACGGAAGAACTAGTTGCATCCCTAGAGCTCTGCCGTCTCGGGGGCGACGGAGGACATCGTTTCGGAAGATGCGGACTACTCTCGAGCCCGTAGGTTAATTGATACTTGTTATCGAAATCTCTTGGCAAGGATTTGTATTGCCCCGGTGTCGCGGTGACCTAAAATTAATATTAAAATATGAAAATTGTATATATCACACATATGTGCTGTTAGAAAACGTATAATTATAGCGAACTTGATTGAAAAAAGATCGTCTTAATAAATCTTTCTCGCCGATTTTTGTTATCGTTATCCAAAAATTAATATACCTTGGCGACGGGCCGCGGACGAACAAGGCAATGTCTTGGTCGTGGAAGAGTACCGCCACCGGCATCCACAACGGAAGCATCATTCGTTGGTGTGAGATCGCCATCTTCGAAGCTACGTGGACGCCACTCGAGAGGCTGTGGATGCGAGATCGGCGCCGGCGACGGAGGATAACCAAGAGGCGCGTCCTCTAAGCTTTCCAAAGACTTTCCCCGAGAGCCAGTACGGCCAACAGTATTATAATCAGCCGGAAGCGCGGCATACATACTTCTCCAAGTAGCACCGGAAGTGGTATCATTTCCACCTCTTTGAAAAGATCTGAGTACAGGCGAGGAACAGTCCTCATCAGGCGACGGTAAGTCGGGCCCACCTCGTTGTATAACAACGTCCTGAAAATTCATCGGTCAAAATATTTCATCTTAAAGTTTTGAACTTAAAGAAAAATTGTTTAATTTGTTAGAAGCATAGAAACGTGTCTACAATAAATGCGGCTAGTACGAAAAATCCGCGATGATTAAAATAGATGTAAAATTATGACTAATCTCACTGATTCGTCATATAAATATTTAAGTAGCCTTTCACGTTCTCATCGCATTTTGATGTTATAATAAAAATGATGTAAAATAATGTGTATAAAGTTAGCCCCACACTTTAATAAAATTAAAATAATCGAAATTGTACTGCATTGTACTAGTTTTGTACCAAATTGTACCGTAGTTAATTTTTTGAAATTACGCGCGGATTTCCAAAAAATCCAAATTTTTGAATTTTTTGAGTAGCCCCACACTTTTCGAAAAATGACTTTTTCTCGACTGTACTACATTGTACTAGTTGTATCGAACATTGTACCGTTTAAAAAAAATTCCTAACAAATTTGGATTTTGAGAAAAACGAGAAAATCGAAAAATTTTGGACATTACATAATTACGGCAAATCGGCTATTTTTTAAGATATCGAAACGCGGCCAACGGGGTTCGATAGATCGTTGTTTGTACCGGTTTGTACCGCTTTGAATTTCGTTTGCACCTTAACCGGATCGAAAGTCCGGACACTGCCGTGAAAGCTTCAACACGTTTAGTTCCTTCAATTGTCGTTTTTTACAGTGTCGATAAGAAGCATCAAAATGGCGTACTTCGCACTCTATACGAACGTCCGATTGTGGAGCAGGTTTCATTTACAATGCATCCGTAAAATTCACTACCGCATTCGTTACACGAACCTGTAATCTGTAGGTAGATACTACTTTCAGTCATTTTTGCTCTTTTAAACAAAAATGCACACGGCAGTTTCGTTTCTTTGTAAACAGCAGCGAATAAGATATTACTCCATGCTGTAATGCTTGTAATGTTAAGTATGTTCTACTGTTGAGCTTTTTACAGTGGTACTCAACATTTTCTTTATTTGTAACCATTCTCTAAAAGTGAAAAAAAGGTTGAAGCAAATTTTATCATCGTTCTCATCGGTGGTATTCGAAATATTAATATTCGAAACATCCTTTTCAACGTTATAAAACTAAAGTGCTTGTTCCAAATGTTATATCGATTTTGCTTAAGAATAACATAAATATACTTGGGCTTCAACTTGTTTGATAGTTCCGTCGAGATTTTTTGATAAAGGTAGCATTTGGCGCCGTAGGTAAGCCTCGTTCGTCGATTAGGTCCCTGTAATCCTTGGACATAATTATGTCCAATAATGATTGAATGGTGTTCCATTGTTTGTCCGTTTTATTTTTCGACAATTCGTGAATTGACGATGCGATATCGTAAACCTATAGTTATCAACCGTAGTTTTGTTAGCAATTTGCATAAAATACTTCAGAAAATAATAAAAGCATTCGCTATCTATACTTTGCTTGAATCTGCTCGACGGCAGTTATGACACGTATGGACACATATGGACACGTATGCCAGAAAGGAGAAAAAAAACTATGTAAAAAAATTAAATTCTTGCTCTTTGAGTAGTCACACAGCAACCCACAGAAATTAACTATTTTTCTCAAAACTTTCACTATCACGTAAACCTTCCTATCGGTACAACTAGTACAATGTAGTACAGTCGAGAAAAAATTATTTTTCGAAAAGTGTGGGGCTACTCAAAAAATTCAAAAATTTGGATTTTTTGGGAATCCGCGCGTGATTTCAAAAAATTAACTACGGTACAATTTGGTACAAAACTAGTACAATGCAGTACAATTTCGATTATTTTAATTTTATTAAAGTGTGGGGCTAACTTCATACACATTGTAAAATATATGTAATAAAAATTTTAGGATTAACTCATTTTTTTGTAATCAAATAAAAATTCTTAAATGTTTTCAATTTTTAGCGAGTTAATTAAGATAATACTTTTTTTATTGCTTATAAGCTAGATGATTGTATGTATGATATTAAAACAAGTTTTGCGTTAAGGTATTATCGTGTAATAATTTACGTCGGGACATTGAAGAAACACAAAAAGAACCTTTGCCCATTAGCTATATCCTTTATAAAGCAAGAAAAATATATCAGATAAAAAGATATGACTTACCTGCGTATGTCCGGGATGTGGCGGTAAACGCGCAAGGTCAAGCGGTTGTATACGCTTGCCAGCACGAATATCTTTAACTCTCTTAATAGCCAAGAGTAACCTCTTTTGATGCCCTAGGCGTACAATACCAATGTCCTCGAGATCCTCCCAAGTGAGAGTCGTCACGTCCTCAACGGAACGCATACCCTGTTGATGAAGAGCGCCAAGATATTCTTCGAGCCTGAGAAGCCTCAGCCATTCCTCCAGCGATCCGGGCACGTGTTCCGGCAAACCGTCTCCTATATTTAAATTGTCTATTTCCGCCTTCAGCCGCTTTCTGTGATTAGGTTTCTTAATACCTGTAACAAATACAATGTAGAAAGTAGATCTTTTTAAGTTTGTTTTGCGTCAAATAAACCAAAATAATAGTTAAAATGCTGCATAAATTTACAATTGACAAAATAAAAGAAAATCTTTGCGCTCAATTTGCGATTATAAATTTCAGATCATATTTAAAAAACGCTCTTAAATATTAAAAAAAAAAGACTGAATGAGATAAAAACCATCTGACTAGAGAAAGCAAAATCGATTCGTGTTGACTTGTGTTCTTGGTTGAGAAAGCATTATATATATATATATATATCTACGAGAAACTATGTAGATGCATTCAACGCGATTAGGCTGCGGGCAATCGACTCACCTATAGCTGTAAGATCCTCCGGCGTCATGCGCGTTATAGTAGCGAGGTCATAACCTGCGGAAGCGAACAGGGGAAAGTATTCTTCGAATTGGAGCTCGGTTAGCCAAGCATGAACGACATCAAGGTCCGCTGGTCTGTCGGGATGACTTCCAAGGGAGCTAATAGAGCATCTGGGAGACGAGGCGAGAGCACCGGGCCCTCTAGGTCCCAAATGATAGCCAGACGCTCTTCCGGAATCCAACGAAGCTGTAGAATGTCTAGAACCGGAACCCGATCCTGAACTGCCAGGGCTGTCCCTGCCGGGACTCTGTGTCATGTCAATACCTAAAAAAAATATTAAAAAATTTATGTTAAAACTATATTACATACATACACACGCATACGCATATGCGTGTGTATGTATATACATAGTTGTAATATTTTTGAATCAATATGATTCTTACGATTTCACGGAATTGGAGCAAACTAATACCAAAAAACATCGAGCATAAAATCAATTCTTACGGTAGTGAACTGAAAAGAAACCAAATAGAGAAAGATGAATGAGAGGAGGGAGTGTAAAGAAAAGAGTACAGAGAATAATTTAACATGAAAATCTAACAAATGACGAATTTGGATGCACAACAAATTGGCCCTCAGCCAGCGAATATGCTCGTAACGGAAGGACATGCATGTAATCCAGTAATGTAGGACAACCAGTAAGTCGCACATTGCGGCTTACCGGACTGACTGCCGGTCTGGGTCATCGACAACCGGACGACCAACGATCGTTGGTCTAACTAAGTGTCTATTCTAATGAAAATTTTCGCATTTCAACAAAAGTTCAGCATTGCAGTATCAATTAGCGAAAATTGAAATACGCTTCTTTCAATATTTCTACAAGCACAATTCTCACACAAGCGTTTATAATTCGTCGAACCATTAATCGAAACAATTGAAAGTTAAAGTTCCAAAGCTGTCAAAGCCAAACCATATACTAAAAGCACATAGCAGCAACGATAAAAAAATATTTGACGGCAACGTGGCGCGACTCTCGGCGCGATCATCACTTGCGAGACTACTAAAAGCAACATTCCTCGTACGTTTTTCTTTCCGCTCGATAAGAATGCGCCTAATAACATCTCACGATCTATATACGTCCATCGTGTAACTCGCACCTTGATCTTCGGCGTGGGCGTACTTGCCGACGACCGGCGGAAAGGCGAAGCCAGGATGGGTAAAAATAGGTCCCGGACTTTTTCCAGATGGCATCCCGTAGGATCCATCGTCTGTCGTACCTCCGGGTCCGCTTCCGGAGAGGAAGCAGCTATCCTCGCTGCTAGCATATCCAGCCGAGCCAAATGAGGAACCAGAGTGTCGAAACACGTCTGGTACAGCCGGTGGTGCTACTTTCTTCGCTTGGGTCACGGCTTTAGACGGCCGGCTCATACCGCCAACTGTAACACACAGAAGGAAGAGAATATTAATCAAACCGAATGATAAAGCGCACACTTAATTAAAACTGCAATATCGAGGAATCTTTCGAATACATTATTTTACTCTTTTATCACTTCAAGCACTTTTTTACCGGGCAAGAACAATGATAAATCAAGAGTCCGCACGAAAGTTTCTGAATTTCACCAGAAGCTGTTCTTATATATCGCACGTAGATTCCGGAAATCGAAAGATTTATTGCTCTCTGCACCAGTCAACTCACATCCGTGTAAACAAGCACAGGAAACTTATCAATTTTCGTACGAAGCTCATCGATGGAAAACAATGAGTCAGCTCATAGTTTTGGAAAATCTATCTCAAATAAATATTACATTAATCGCAGTTATAATGACATAATGTTTCTTCATGAAGCTGAAATTTCGTTTCTCAGTTTTTAATCGTGCCACTTTTTTCAATTCTCTCATTCTAATCGCATTTTTTAAAGCAGTGATTCAAGGCTATGTCAATTTCAGATCAGACTCTGCAAAAACTTTAATCGAGGTGAGAAATAATACGATAATTACACTAACAAATTATATAAATGCTTATTGAATATTAAAGTATGCTGATGAGCTTTGTCACGTCTAAGCAATCAGCATGCGCTGCTCAATCGCGTAAGTGTAGCGAATGAAAATAATGAATGATCTCGCGGTCAGGCTATTTAAAAAGGTCGCACAATTATGTAATAGCTGCATAATAAAGCATAATTAATGATGATTGCGTAGCATTCAATAGTATACGCACAGATGGCTAGATAAAATATTTCTGCTCTAGATCGGCAAATTTCACACAATGTGTGCTACAGTCCAGATGCGGATAATGTGTGAAATATGCCGTGTATAGTAAAATAAAATTACAGTCCGAGTGCGCTGTAGCTCGGAAGAACAAAGTCGTTTGACGAGGTGATTAACGCAGCTCTTTCTCAACATTCCACAATCGTAGGTGGACAGAAAGGCTTGTATAGGTGTAAGAGGTATCCTCGGTCTCGAAGGTACAAGATGGACGAGAGAAGGAAGGAAGAAAAGAAAACGGAGTAAAAGGAAAGAAACGAGACGGGAGTGGCTGGATGAGGTCAAAGTCTGCGGGATGTGTCAATTTATTGCGTAAACACCGAAAATCTCATTGAGCGACGTGCGCGAGAAGAAGAGCCTCGAATTCTCTCAACTTGGTATTCTGAAAAGAAAGCCCTCGCGACGTCCAACGACTCGTTTCCGACTATTTATTTTACACGTAAATTAGAGATCCTGAAAGCGTACGCTTGAGCGCAGCAATGAGAGAAAAAAAATACCAAGACAATGTTTGAACGTAATGTAACACAGAATTAAAAATGTGTCTATATCAATAATAAAATTCTATTTTCACATAATGAAATAAATCAAAATTCTGTTTTAAAAGGAATAAAACTGTTGAATTTTTCAGAGAGCATCCGTCCAGCTTCCATCGAGTTCTTTCGCGATACACATTAGCGATACACGAACGCGTGCCAGTTTTCAGATCGTTTCTACGAAGGTCGCTGCGAGTGTGCGAGGAGAGTGCGAGGAGCGGAGCTCACAATGCGCTTACTGTGTGAAAGCTGCTTGCCGCTTGTGCGCTCGACCAGAGGCGTAATTCACCAGCTCGAATTAAACGTCCAGAACAACAAAACGCCGATTATTTAACGCCCGATGGCCGATAACAAAAGCATCATATTCTGATTGACTGTGCAGGCGATAAAACTGGCTTTATAACGCGCTTGAAATAAAAAAATTAATAAATAGAATAATAAAAGAATATTATTTATCGGTTATGAATAGAAAAAAATAATAAAATAATAATTCGATTCTCTTTTTAAGCAATATTTTCGATAAAAGGATAAAATTTAAACCCGCGGTATCGGCAAAATCGCACTGTGTCTCGCTCAGACATCTCTTTTTTTTTTTTTTTTTTTTTTTTTTTTTGTTAATATCTCACATATATTGCAATTAAAATAGTAGCGATGCGTTTACAGTACGGCACTTTCTTTTTATTCAAAACTGGACGCAATCCTGTTCGATTCCCCACACTTACGGTGTAATAGGTTTTTCCAACTGCCATAAATCGTCTTGATGCACTTCTCTAAAGGCGTGTTACTCGGCGCCAGCGCGGCTGTCGTTTTTCGCGAGCAGAGATTGCCTTCGGAGCAGCTTCTGAACAGACTCTGCTTGGCGGCAATCGTGCCAATAGTCGTCTCGCACGGACGCAGTTTCGCCATTGGATTTTCTAGAACTCTATGAGGCAGCCAAGCCTCGACGGCAGGATCGTGGAAACTCTTGTAAGTGGACGATAACTTCCTCGACTTTTGCAGGAATCGTTTCCCGGGTGGCAAGGGCGGGGGGCCCAAACAATTGGCCATAGCGGTGATCGCCATGCCGTATTGCAATCTATTTTAATCGTTTTTAGATGACTCTTCTGAGGTCTGTCGATCAGTCACGATACACGCGTTTGGTTTCCAACTTCCGTGACAAGTCACACGTAACAATGTCTATCGAATGGATGTAATTTTACGATACATCGTAATTAGCGAATGAAGAGAACAGCTACACAGATTATTATCAAGATCGCCTCGCAACAGCGTTAATTGTGATAAACAACTTCATAGATTCTCTTCAGATACTGTTCAACTCGGATATCTCTTTGCCGTTTTATGCAACAATTTTGCGTGGTTGCCTTCACAATTGCAGTCACTACGAAAAGGAATACAATATTGCGCCAGGCTTATCATGTCAGTCGTGGAAAATGTTTTTTACTTGGCGATAAATTATTGATTCGATTATCGTTTCAATCGGTCTTGAATTAAATTTGCCACTACGCGAGGATACATTTATTGCTTAAGACTTCATAAGTCCCGGCTTGGCTAATATTTCTCTATCAAATGCTCTTTCTCTCTCTTTTTTATGACTCCACTGAATTGGGCATCAACTCAATTCGATTTATTAACCCTTTAATAGACTGCGTTTGCCGCAATCAACTGCTCTACACGCACAAGACTTGAGAAAAAATGTTCCATCGCCTAGATGTACGTGAAGATTCAATTCGAGAAGCACGATAGACACATCAAGCACACTTTCTCACAAAGCAGCGGGCGATATCTCGCTATTAAAATCGACTCCGATCAATTAGATGGTTCGCCAGTCGACACTTTCAACCAGAAGGAAAGCACACGTCGAAGAGAATAGTCGAAAAATGCGGGGCTTAGGTAGAGGCGCAGGCGCGGGCTGCCGGTGAAACGGCACATTGGTGGTGGCGAACGCGCGAAGGTGGCGAAGGGGCGAGGTCGAAGGTGGGTGAACGGGTTCCGGAGACCGGCGTGGGCCGCCCCTGCCAGGCCGCGGCGTAGGTTTTTGAAAAGCGCGGCACGTGAATCGACTCAACATATGGAAATATCGAAAGAACGATGAGGGATTGGCTCGCAAGTGGGGGTCCGAATGTATTACTCGCGGAGGAAAAGAATGACGAGATTTCATTGATCGAGAGACCGGCTGACGAGTTTCGCAAGAAACGTTATGCGGCGGGTCCGCGAAGAAAAAAGAGACGAGCGGTTTTCTCCATTAATAAAACTCGCAGATACAATTTCCAGTTGTAAAACGAGCGGCGAAGAACTTGTTTCCTCGAAAAATACGAATGAAGATAAAAATTGCAAATTTTAGCTTCATTCCACAATTGTAATATCTCGGAAGATTTGGCAGAGATAATTTAGTGTGTTTACTTAAATCCTAAGAAAATTCTTTCCTCATTTCTCAGAAGATTCTCCAAGCATCTTCAATTTCCAGACAAAAGTTTAGACGTTTTTTGCATACAATAAAGTTGCGCATGCAATATTCAATATTAAAAAATTGAGAGCCACCTAAGTTTCAAATATTGGAAAAATATTAAAGATAAGCGAAGGACAAGTCGATCATAAAATTCTCCGAAAGACGCTATCGACAGAAATTCCGGAAATTTCTCTGGGTAGAAAATAATTCACTGAGAAATCCTAGCTTTTCAGGTTTTCCCAGATCATAGACACCTTGCAATTTTGTTGTCAAACCAGAAGAGCATAAAATATTCGACGTATCAATCTTCACGTTTATCTGAACGTAGTGGATAACTGCGCGTGATTAAAAAAATGTCTGCACATGTCAGCACGCGCAATCGCGGACACAAGTACACTCTAACCAAACAAAAGAAAAAAAACGTGCCCAGAGAATGATTAAGCGTACGACATAGTGTAAATTTTACCGAGCAAGGTATTGAAGCGGCCTGCAATTGCTGCAGCGAGCTAGCGCCTGAGTCTGTTTCATGGACACAAGTGGAGCCTCTCGAGTGCGTATCGTGGACGGTAGACGCGAAGGAGAACAGAAAGGAAGAAGAGCACGTGCTCCCTCGTGAAAAGTAACCTTAGGTTTTTACATCGCGGCCAGCTACGGTCCGCCGTTGTATCGCTGTGTGCACCGACATCCTTTTAAGTCCCGCTCACTCGTAGTATCGCGCAACTCGCGATTCGCACTCGTTTTCCACTTTTGGCCTGTATCCATTTCCATCCACCGCAATGCCTAATAATAAACTTAATGTATGTATTTTGTGCAAAATAAATATAACGCTCTGTTTGATGTCAGATTTCGGATAATCAACTTTTAAAATAACCTTCCTCCTGCGCGGTGTTCAAGTAATTAATGTGTATATTAATTAAGTGACAAATATAATATGTTAATTGCAATACAAATTATACCAGATGGTTTATTAATTTATGGAATTTATGCCAAAATTATAATACCTAATGCGATTAATCTGATAATACACTTATTAACATCGCACATATATTAATACGCGAGAATCGGTAGATATATCAAAAAGTGATGGAATTTATTTTAATTAAAGTACCTCAATTTTTCGTTGATAAAGTTGACCGATCAGAGTCGGTCAATCGTTCAAGAAATAAAAGAAAAACATCTTCCCGTTTCACCAATCGAGACCGATTTCGCCGTGTTTAATTAATCCAGCGTCATAAAAAATATAAAAGTTATATCGAGATATCGAGAGTATGGAAGTACCGAGAGAGTTACAGCGGCTGCGATGGAATTGTCAGTGTGAAGGCAGCCTTAAGGACACTGGACGTCTAAAGGCAAACGAAAAAGAAAGAATGGAAAGGGATAAGGAAAAAAAAAATATGCGACAACCCGGCCCGCGACCGGCCCGAGCAATTTGCATAATGCATCGGGGTGGACGATCGAAGTGGATCCTCGTCAAGGACGGGCAGAAACGAGTTGCCTTGCCCTGCAATTATAATCGATAATCTTGATCGTTTTGTACTCCTGATTTTTACTCTTTATCATTCCGCGTGCATCAGTGTTTCGACAACACGGGAACAACTAGCGCTGCGGAACAGGATGCGCCCGAGATAACCGTAGCATTAATCTGGGATAAATACACCGCGATCGATATTGATTTTTGACGCAAGAAAATTATGCGAAAAATACAAAATATTTTGCGACGCGTCTTACGACTCGTTATAATATGGAATATGCGTTTTTTTTTTTTCTACGTAAGCGCGCCGACGAGATAATACTGAAAGGCAGATCGATAATCAAGCGACGCGGCGAATAATTGTGAATAGGGGCATTATCGATAAAATTCTCCCCGCGCGGTTATCGGAAAAGTGTGTCAACGAGAATATCGTCTCACCTTGGTAAAAAAACGGTGCAACGAACGCGTATTATCGTTCGCTGATTTCTTCGGGCACTCCGATTAGCGTCGGGAGTCAATGCGCGTTGTTAAAAATACTATTTGACATTTTTGTTTCCTAATATTCTTGTATCTGTCGATTAGTCAATTCTCTGAAAGAGCTTTTAAAGCTACATTTAACACAATTTTCAATAAAAACATCTTGAGAAAACGTGCATTTTTGCAGAATATAATTAAATAAAATAATAAAAAAAATTAAATTAAATAAAAAAACAATATAAAATAATAAAACATGATAAAAATATAATGCTTTATCGTCACATAAAATATCGAAACAACTTTAGTAATATTTTCTAAGCTACAAAAGTAGGACTTTTAAAAATATATGATAACGTTTGTTGTCGTATTCATAAAAATTCATGAAGCTTTGGTCTGAATAACAAAATGAATGCGTTAATAACATTACAAATTTCATCGCGTGACATGATCAGCTACAATATCTTGATGCACAAAGGACTAAGATAACATGCTTAAGAGAAGGGCTGCTAACGCGAATAGAACATCGGATATCTGTTTGCCCTAATTGCGCGGAATGACAAGTTTATGAATAGACACACAGTTCAACGAATATGGTGGAAAAAGAGCTCTAACTGAAAAAGCAAAGGAGAGAACGAACGTTTTACAAACTGCGACTATAATCACAAACACTTTCTTGATTTTAAGACGTTATACTTTCGATGTCCTATTTTAAGATACGCTACTCTTTTAAATCAATATTTTTATCTACTTTACATCCAGATAACGTTTCTAAATTAAAACAAACAGGCTCAATTGATTTAATCTCTCGAAAACACAAAGATTTCGGTCAAAATACAAATAAAAGTTAAATTTCAACTTGACAAGTCAAACACATTTGAATTTAAATGTTTATTTTAACACTTGCATCCTTAGATTAATAAAATAATATATAATTAAATCAATTTACTCGTTTTATCGGGCAAATGTCGATCTGGCTATTCAAACGTTATTCGAGAGATCCGGCCACATCCTGCATATCCGGATATTCGAATAATTCGAATATTTAATAATCAGCTACACAAGACAAAGCAACTCTTCCCTCACTTACGCCGGAGTATTGTAAAATTATGTGCATCCGTGCGCGCGCGCGCGCGCGCGCGTATGTTTGCACGCAAGAGAATAACAGTTAATTAAATATCTCTATTACAGAATTTCGAACCGGATGCACAACCCACTCCGCATTCTCCATTCCAAGTAATTAAATTCGTGCTCGTGCTTGCAATAGTCGTTAAATTTATCATCCGAGAGATTTTTGCGAAAAAAAAACACTATTAATTACGAAGGCAATTAATAAGAAATAAATTTTGCAATAAAAAAATGATGAATGTAAGATGAATCTTTGCACTTTGTGTGCACATTTAAAGAAACAGAATGCCTTTTATTTTATCCTACTCAGCATTACTGAACAAATGCGTATTATGGTTGTCAAGCTTAACAAGCGTCACGATGGTAATATCAAAATTTTATTATACCTCCCTTAATATAAAAATTGCAGGCTAAAGGTGCCCATGGGAATTCTACAAAGTCAAGCTCGTGATTATTCGGGGATACGCAAATAGAGATACGCGCCGTTTCATAATCACTTCTTTCTTTGTATTCCCTTCATTCTGCGGGTCGAACAAAGGACTAGGTCGCTTCAAGGTTGCACCTGTAGAACCTAGTAGGTTGAGGTCATGCGTAGGGTTTATAGTATGAAATAAGATTCGTGCGGCACCAAAGAACTTCGAACTCACGCTATAGTTGTAGCATAATACTTAAAGCGGAGAGAGCACGATAAGACTTCTTGTTGTAAACAGATTTTGATAATTTAAGATAAAACCATATGTAATCTTAATGTGGAAGTTTATCTCCCGAGAGATTTTCCACTGAGAAAAAAATAAAAAGACTAATTAATAATAAAAAATCAATTCAACAAATTCTCGCACTTGTGTACAAATTCAACTAAAAAATTGATGTTTAAGAAAACGTAAAATAATTCTTTTGGGAAATAAAATCAGTAGTAAAAGTCGATGATATCTTGTACATTGCATTTTCTTCCTTTGTCGCGGAATACGTTGTTATTCTTTGCCACACTCACCGTCGAATTTGCAAGCAAACGAGACAATGTTCAACGAGTCGCAAAGAAGAAAAGAAGGAGAAAACGAAAAAGTTTCCCTCCTTAAATTGACTCGTTTTGAGTTTCGGAGAACTTTCGAAAGCGTGGGTCGACAATGTCAGAGGCAGAGAAGCACGCACACGGTTGTTCTGATCTCTTTCTTTTCAATCTCTCTTCCACTTTTATTCACTCGCACACGCTTGACGATGAATATGCCGAACGCGAACGTACTCCTACAGGTAACGGGTCAGGTGTCCTCGTCCGGGAGAACAGCACGCGTATTTTCTTATCACAAAAACCAGATGTGTGATATCGCGGTAAGATAAAATATATACGATTGCAATGGAAACGATGACGAAAGCGAGATATGCCTGAAAGGTACGCGAAAGAAAACACCTTATTAAAAAAAAAAAAAAAAAAATCCTTGCGACTGACAATGAGATACATTACGTAAGATTGTTTTATAATCGAGAAAACAATTTCAAAACTTTATTTCAGAAAATTATTGAACGTAACAAAAATATTATGACCGAACGAAGGTTATAAAATTCATCATATTTGTGATGTTTTTTTCTCACCACCAAATATCATCGTTTTCAAAAATAAAGATTAATAAGGACTGTCGAAATTATACAAAATGTTATTCAGACTTTTATGTTGTAAAATATAAAAATAACTTTTTAGATATAATCTATAATTTGCGAAAGAATTCGAAATAATATTTTGTATGCATTCCTATTTTCTATTTTACATGAAATTATTATATGTAAAATTTTTTTTAAATTATATATAACGATTATTGGAATAGATTTCTATCTCAGATTCTGTCGCGCCTTATAAAGCGGACATTAGTAAGGGGAAATGTAAAAAAAGTAATAGCGTGTAATACTTCATCCGAATCGAGTAATGATCGGAAGTCGATTAGAGTGAGAAGGACAATTTTTTTCACGTTCCAATGAACGTGAGTTGCAAACGCGACGAGTTCATCAACGGTTTTATCCAATTCGACGCTGGGCACGATCCAAGTACACTCGTATATCGAAACTGCTGATTTTGCACAGCATACGCGATAAGAGAAATCGGCCAAGTGTAAGAAGGATGCTTAGCAAGTCCAAAATTTAACCACATAACTACGCCTTAAATATCGAGTCTGAGAAAACGTTTTCTCCGCGGTTTTACAACATTTTTGCACATATTATTTAAATATATATATATATATATATATATGCTATTGAAATATACGATCAAAAGTAGAGCACATTAATTTTCGGCATAAATCAATTCTTTTCGAAAAAAGTAATTGCATCAAATTTGCGCCTAATAATTGTATTTCGTGTAAAAGTCTATTTAAGGCGATTGCACAAAAGAAAGAGATAAATCTGTTTGCAAATTCCAAACCAGATGTCAATTAATTCTTCCAAGAAAGCATTAATAATATCATCTTTCTGTTGAACAAAACGTATATAATTATTCTTTTTAATTTTTTTTTAATTTTGTACACTAATTCCTGGACGTAAGAATCTTCTCCTACGTCTGATGTATAAGCAAATGATTCGTCACTGACAAAAGCAGGTTTACGACGTCGAGGATCCATTTTAATTTACGTTTACGTCAACGAGGGCCCTAAGAATCTTACGGCTAAATAAACGATAGCAGCGGGTTTTGCTTGCGACTCGGTTCGGCTGAGGTTCCACCATAAAGATTCCCATTGTCATCCGGAGGGGAAGAGAGGATTAAACGACCTCCACAATGACATTCTTGCTGCAGAACTAGTTCTCAAGCCTACTGTTACTCATCCGCGAATTTCTCAGACGTCAGTTACACCACTGCATATGCACTTGAGATAACATTTAAACGGATACGTCATACTGCCGTAAAAAAAGAAAAGAATTTCAAGACTACTGCCACGTTAAGTATTCGCAATGCATTTAAATATTCAATAATAATGTGTTTCAGTTATCTCGATTTGATTATCCAATAGCTGATTTAAATTTCGAAATAATTGATACAAATTTTGAAATTTCTACAAATTTTGAAAAAAACATAGAAAACGATAAAAATAAACAGATATTTTCTTTAATTTTAAAGAAAACCTATCGGTTTAGTGTTTTTATCCTGTTTCGTAAGGAAGACTGCGTGACATATGTCGATGATAATTGCAGTAATCATGAAACTCACAGTCTGCGAAAACGGGTCACGGAACCAAAAAAAAACTGGCTTGAGGTAAACATAAAGTTTAACTCGTAGCTCGAATACACTTTTTAAATATGAAATCTGTATCGATTTATCCTTCCAATTTAGACGATTTATAATTGGCGACGAAATTCGAAACAGAATTTTATTTATAATTTTATGTACCGTGTAAAACAGAAAGTTTCTATTTATTAATATTTCAAGAATTATATATTGATATTTTGAATATTAATAGATTGAAAAATCAAAATACATGCACAAAATATACCTCAGTGCTATCTTGTATGTGTATTGCAATTTTGTAAACGTTTTTCATTACATAAAATCACAAATAAATTCCTATTTTAAATTCAGTCGCGAGTTATAAATCAAGTTTGAAGCAAGTTACTTAAATAAAAAATAACAATAATTATTAAAAACGTTCACGTATAATACTTCATTCAACAAGTATAAGTTGCCATCTACTAAGCGAAGTATCTCGAGTAAACTGACACTATTTCGTGAAACCAATGGAAAGATAACCATGCATCTCGTTTCCTAACAGAATCGCATTAATATATCGGACGGCCGACAGGTATACAAAGCGCGTATTGTGAGTTGAGCAGATTGACAGAGTAACATAATCGGCTTTGCGAGAGTTGAAATACGGAAGCGCGAAAGTCGAAAGCGAGCGAGGACACAATTTCCCATCGGCGGAGAAAAAGCCGAGCCGAGCACAGGAACGTGACACCGCGCTCGCACGACGCGGTGGAGATCGCGACAATGTGAAAACTTACCGCTGATGCGTCTCATGGCGGCTCACGTCGCGGCTCGCGTCCGAGGTCCGTCGACCTGCTCGCAGCACCGTCGTCGTAACGTGGACGGTAGATCCTCACGCGCGACGTAAACACCATACCACACGGATCGGACACCGATGTATCATCTACGCCGTGCATACGTCGACGCCGTGGCGCGAGGCGCGACTCGCGCCATTGCTCGCACGAGCACCGCTCCTTGGTCGGAATCGTCGAAAGCGTACGTTCCGACAACTCTCGGGACGCGCGACGATTATGAGCGCGGGGATCGCCGCGTTCCAATCTCGTATCAAGCTCACGTCCGACGTAGCGAATCCGCGCCACGAGCGAGGAACAACACCGGAGAACGTCCGGACAACTCGCGTACGTGACGAAGAAAAGATTGCGGGATGCGACGGCCAAACAGACACCAACAGACACGCGACACTGCGGCGGCTTCTCGGCAACGCCGATTGATGCTCGAAGCCGCCGCCAGAGCGCGCAAGTTACCAGTACCACATACATATAAATTTGAATAGATCGGGTATAGAACGTATAGACGCATAGTTTTAAAACGGCATAAAAGAGTGAAGTTGAAAGAGGGCAGCTTCAATTAACAAAGAAAGAACAGTTGATTTGTAAACTCATAAAGTAATAAGGTAAGAAATGCATAAAAATGATTGAGGACGTTAGTATTAGATTGCAGATTCTAAGGCTATTACTGAGATACATTTGTAACAGCGTTGATCGTATTGTGATTTATAGGCTTCTTGATGCGTTGATATTGAGATATTGATAATCTTTGGTTGCCTTTTCATACGAGACAAGTTGCTAAATTTATATTGGTCGTTGTTTCAATAATCGACGATCACACTGCGCGATCGTCAGTTCCATCAGTTCCGCCGGTGAGACGACGTTTATATTAATTCGACGACCTTTCAACCCCAACAGCTCAGGTCTATCCAAGCGGGGTGATTAATTAAGTCATCCGGGTCCACCACGTGAAGAAGAACTCGAAGTCCCACCACGAGTTGAAGAGCCTAAGGCGTTTGCATCTGTCATTTGCATCAATACCTGAGACCCTCTTAGAGATCTTAGAGATCTCTCAGACCTCATAGATGTCGGATATATCCTTCGTTTCAAGTCGACGCTCATCTTCGACTTTGGAAGATTTGGTACAGGAGGAAGCGATCGAAACAGTAGCAGAGAAACCGTCCACAAAAGCTGCAGTTATTTTTCCTGGTATGGCAAGTGATGTAAATACGTGTGTTGCGACTGTTGGCAATCGGACGGCACCTTTCTATCGCAATTTTAGCCCCGAACACGAAATTATCTTGACTTGCGAATTTATCCCGATTACAGAGCTTATGGTTTTACTGAATTCACTGCGCAGAACTTATTTCCATGATAAAAACAATCGTGATGAGATTCGTCAGTATGTCGCAACTTTGCATATAACCGACGAAATTGTTTTTCGTCAACATCAACGTTTTCCTACGACATATCACGGCAATGTCACCGCTGGTGACATCGCAGATTGTTTGGGAAATCTGTATTTACTTTTTGACCTATATGACAATTATGACAGTCATGATTTGCATGTTACCAATAATCAATTATTGAACACAATCAATGCAACAAAAATCACTCTCTTTAAATCTGTATCGGATATCATTAATATATTTGTAAAATATTGTTGTAAACCACGTATCCTTGCTGCTCATGGTGTATTTAATCGTAAAACTTTCGAGGAGACTTATAACCTATGGTGGGGTTAATGAGTGTTTATTGACTATCGCGTTAGGGTGACGACTTGAACTACACCCGAATCTAGCCGAACAAGGATGACGACTATACACGGAGAAAATTTTATATCAAAAATTACTATGTACGGCATTAATCGCGGACCATGAAACCGCGGATCGAAAATTTTTATTATAGTTGATATTTAAATTTTAATTATATTATAATTTTTATTATGTTTCACATGTGAAAAACATAGTAAAAATTTTTATAATTCCTTCATAGTCCGCGGCTACTATCGTACATAGTAATTTTTTATATAAAATTTTCTCCGTGTAGCTACATCCATTCGTACCTTTATTATTAAAGGAGTCATGGATTTGTTAGATTATTATTTAGAGCGTAGTGTTTTAACTAATTTATGTATCAAGTATACTTACCCTTTTATTTAGTTTCTTTTCTAATAAAAAAATATTGTTACGCAAAAATGTAAAATAAATACAGCTATCGCGATATTTTTATAATAAATAAAATATTTGTATTTCTATAGTAAAATAGTGTGTGTAATAATTTATTCTTCTATTTTTCTCTTCCATTTCTATTATTTATGTTTCCTATCCTTTACTTCCGTTAACTATTTTCCAAAACGTGGAAATTATTTTGTAGTTTCATGACAATTGTATAATTTCATTGTGAAAGGAAATTATCGAATACACTAAAAGGTAGAGAAAGATGAATAAAATATTCATAGAAAAAAGTTCATAAAAAATAAACAGTTATTCATAAAATAAAAGTTCTATATAAAAAGATCAAGACTAAATTATGTCTTTTTTTTCCTATTTGGATTTTAATGTTCTTGCTTAAAATATCGTAAACAGCTGGCATCTATCTCTTCTTATGAAAAGCGTCGCGCGAGCGTTTCGAGTAATTTATGTGAGTTAAGAGAAGCTTTTAACTGTCGGGCTGCTAAATTGGTCCGTATACGATACGACATAAGGCTACGGAACAATAGAACTAATTACTGTCGATTATCCAGCAACATTGAGTTAACCTTACGCATATACATATAAGCCGTGTTTGCTATCGTTAATCGACAACGTTCAAAATCGCAACGCGCGTAATCTTATCTCACGTTTCTAATTTAAGGATTAAAATAAAAGGGAAAGAGGGACAAAGAGAGTAGAAGAGAGAGAAGCAATTATGATTGAAAATAATATTAGCGGATTATTTTATATATTCAAAAATCTTTAATTTCATCTTTCGGAGATATCAGAAACGCATGTTTTTAACGTCGTTCGACTGAAACGCCGTTTTATACACAGTCGAAACTATATATATGTATATATTAAATATTCTATTGCGTACTTGAGTGAAAATCTCGACAGATTAAATGCCTCTATATTTTTAATCAGCTTCCGGCAGACATAGTCCATATTTTAGATACGCAGCCTCTCGCTCGATATCGAGAAGCCACGTGCTACCGAGTGCTATATCAATCAATCCTGTGCTCGTAAAAAGTATCCTACAGCATCATACGTACGTACACGATATCAAACAGTGGACGATTAATCTTCTATTCGAGACATGGCACATGTCAAACGCTGTCAATTTATCCTAATTTATTTTAAAACCAGAGGGAAAGAAAAGCAATTGTAACTAAAGGTGATGTTAAAAAATATTACGACGGAAAATCGAAAAGTGAAAAGACTTTTCGACGCGGTTCGATTCTTCAAGTGTCTTTTTATTTTTTTACTTTCCTCATATTCAAAGTATATTCAAAGTAGCCTGCTCCTTTTACATGATACGTTAATCATTCTGTGCGCTTCTTCCGAAAATATATGCGAGTTTAGAACATAAATGCATAATATTGCTGTCAAAAATTCGTTCCGTAAAAATTTACTTTAAACAAAGTTATTGATTGATTTCATTAAAAAAAAAGCTCAAAAGCTTGAGTTTTTTAAATTTAAGCGTACAGAAATTTATTCCTAGATGAAAAAAAGTGTAGCGAAGTCAACGGCGGCTATTGAAAAATCAGTAATTCTACTCGACAAATATGACAAACTCTCTATACTAATCGAATAATACATGAACGAAGCACGGCGAGGCGAAACGAGAGGACAAGCCGAAGGATAAGTCCGATAGGGCGATACTGCGCGAGATCACCATGGCGACAGACCGTAGGCCTTTCGATCTCTCCCTCTCTAAATGGTCCTTGCCCTTCTCTCGCGTTCGTACCTCCTGCTTATGTATATACTCTCTCGCTTCGCCTTCGCCGGCCCCGCGCGGCCGCTCTTTCCCCGACTTTCGACTCACCGGTGTCTGCAGACTCCGCTGCTCACTTCTTGATTATCAGCGCTTTGTCCTGAATGACGTGCTTGCTCGACGGCGTAGCTCACGGGGGTGAGGGATCCATACTCCTGGTGGTAACCCCGCGCGCTTCTCGTGCTGTTCTTTCGCCTTCCGCACCCCGTCGTCGTTGCCGTCGCCGTCGTCGTCGTCGTCCTTGGCGTTGCCACCGTCGTGGTGGTGGTCGTCTTCCTCGTCGTCTTCGTCGTCGTGCACATTCACCACTGTTCGTCCATTTAAAGATGGCCCCGCACTACCGTCGCGACGACGACGAACCCGGTCGAGAACGTCGATACGTGACGCGAGAGAATCCTGCTCGAGAGGCGGGGCGACGGCGACGGCTATTTTGGCTTACACCGTAGAAGCCACTCGATGATGACTCGAGCGACGAAAATTACTTGCAGCCGGTTAAATTTCGCACCGGAGCTGACGGGAGCGATAGAGAGAGAGAAAGAGAGAGATACCGAGGGCGAGGCGCCCACACCCGCACATGCAAGCCGCCAACCGATTCTCTTTCTCGCTCTTTCGCGTGTATGTCGGCAGTGCCGACACAATCCGTTGCAAACCCCGAATAAATGGAGAGCATCGTGCGATATCGCATAATTTTTATCAAATTAATTGTACAAATAAGTATTGCTCAAGATTGCAAGTTGCAGAAATTGCATATTTCACATTTCAATGGCATTTTTGTGAAAAAATAATAGTAAAAATAATTCTTTGAATTTGAATTAATAATAAAATATCTTGAGGGATATTTTTTATGTAATGTTTTATAATTCATATTCAATTTCTTAAATGCAATTAATTTTTAACAATTGAAATTTCTGAAGATATTTAATAAAGCATATATGAATGTGGAAGAGATTCATTCACCAAAAGTTAACAATAAGAAACATATTTTTTTATACAAAAAAAATAGAAAGATAAAATATAATAGTGACAGATAATGAGCTTGTAATTTTCTTAAAACAAATCGTTTGTATTAATAAATTAGGTAGACTTATGACTCATATTTTGATACACTGACGCACATTGAATTCTAATTTATTGCGTAATATAAACTAGCTTTTTTATCTTATTAATATTACGTTGGCATGAGATTTCGAACAAAAAAATTTAGGCTTTTATAAAAACCTAAATAATAAGTATAGGCATATACAATGTTAATTGCGTCATAATTTCTAACGAAAGCATCCGTTTTTTAAACAAGTCTTCATAAGTCATACTTGCGTATACAATAATTTGGGACAATTACAGTTTAACACACCACAATTTCTAATTAGTATATTGCTTTGAAAATTGCCAATATTATGCTCACGACGTACATATTAAACGTAATACAATTAAACACATTTTTTCGTCTTCTATTGCCCAATGTAATTTTCATACATGCATCAGTCATACATCAATATTATTATTATTATTTTGTTTCTTTTCTTTATTACTTTTCATTTATTATCGACTACTTTAAGTTACAACATAAAAATTCCACCCCTAAGACTTTGTATCTTTGACATATATGGAAGAAGTATGCAAATTTATTATTTTATTGGGCTTATCTTTATATAATAATTTTTTAATTTCCAAAAAAATAATTTAGGCAATAGAAGATTGGTCAAATTAATTACACAAACAGATAATAATAGAAATATATACACAATGTCGCATGTCAAGCTGCCGAATTATATGTCTACAAAACAAACAGTGGATAAATAACAACAAGAGTGATGCGCAATAGGAATAATTTAAATTATAAAATTCTTAGAATAATGATAAAAATAACCGCTTTCAAGTATTTTATAAAAATACATCGAACAATGATAATGCTCGCAATATTCATGTATTCTAATAAAACGTACCCTAAGAGAAATATTATATAAATATTAAAGTGTATATAATTGTACACTTAATATAATCTTCACATGCGTTACAGTATACGAGCTCAATATAAGTCGGGTAAACCGCGGCGAAAGTCGAGTTACAGATTTTGATTAATTGAAATAAGAACATTAAATAAAGTAATAAATATATAAAAAACGAGACTTTTTATAATAAATGTGTTTGTAATGAGTACCTGAAATTTCATTAGTAAAATTTATTTTATGATTGCAAATACAAGTCTAGCAAATGAAACTTGTTTTTACTTGCAATCTATAGCATACCGTTGCAAACATAGGAAAAATGACATTTTCTTTGCGAATATTGATATGAAAAATTTAATTACAAAGTATTAAAATTTTATTAGTAATTTTTGCATTAATAATAATATAAAATAATAAATAATTACATAAAATTATAAATTTCTAGACCATACATAAAGCAAATGTAATTCTCAGATCAAAGTTTTACATTGTTGGAAATAGATTACTTCAATAAAATCCATTATAATGACAAGACAAGGTTAATTATTCCGAAAGGATTAATTTTCATATCCTAGCATAAATTTTAAATATAATTTTATTGCAGATTATACTATACTCGGCGTGTATCGTTTTATATAAAGAGAATAATTTAGCATTATTTCACAGTAAATCAATAATTATAAAATATAAAAATAAATAATTAAATAAATTGAAAATATAAAATATCTAAGGAATCGAAGAATAGGGAAACACATTTAGTAAACGCAAAAATTTGCTGGAAACTTCGAAACTTAGCAGAATAAAATTTTCGTACACTGAAGAAAACTTACATGACTTTGATTATATTTGTTTATGTTTGTTCCTTCTACTTTATGTTATTCCATGATAAAATAATATCAATATACGAGCACATAGCAATATCAATAACATTAGATTGATTGCACATGCTTAAAACATATTTGCAATTATTAACATTTATCAATTAACATATGTTGAGTTGTAGCTAAATATATAAAAATATTTGTATAAAAATATAAAAATATTTGTACATATATATACAATTATACATATATATAAAATATTTTATATGTATAAATATACATATAAAAATATTTGTATATATTTGCAGAGATAAATCGTGCTTTATTGATAATAATAATAGTTCAAAACTATTTCCGAGTCAAATGTGCATCCCATTTCTCCATCCCTCGAGGACTCATATAAGTGCAACTCTTGGAAGCTTGGCGAAATAAATTAATCTTGTCTAAAGTGGATAAAAAATAATAGATTGTCTTTGTTTGCAATGTTGGGAATTACTTCCAAAATTTCAGTCTATTTTGTTAAAGCTTCGAATACTGGAATCAAATCGCTATAAATCTACAAAATATGTACGAATCTTGTTACGATATGGAGGCTTTAAATACTCTCGTGTACGTTATTATATCGTACAATATAAGATTATATTGTAAACCTGATGAAAACAAAAGAGCGGACTAAACGCACTGTGTAGATTATATAGAGTAGATGCTACCGCTTCTTTTTCATACCCTTACGATATCCTTTACCAAACCAGCCTGGATTCTTTGGAGATGCTATGGGAGTGTCCGCGCGTATCATCAGTGCACCTTCTTCCTGTTTCTTCTCATCCTCGATCTTCGTTGATGTAGGACAATCTCCGTCACGTTGGTAGTATAAACAGGTAAGGGAGCCCTCATGTTCCATACAAAACAAACAAGCTGGCTTGGGTTTTGGTGCCTCCACAGGCGCACTAGGTACTTGTATAAAAGGATAATAAAATAACGGCGTTAATTGAGGATACATATACATTGGAGGAAACGGTAAGCCCATAGAGAGAAAGGGTAACGCGGCGAAAAAAGGCGCTGGATAGGCAGTCGTTGTGTCGGTCACCGCTACGGATGATACGCAGTCTTCTTTATCGTCAGTTTGCTGCACTGTGCGCTTAACATTTTCATCGCTACTTTGACTTAAAGGCTCCTTCTTGATCGCCGGCTCCTCAAGACATGGCTGACTCGTGGTGAGCTGTTCGCAGTTCTGAAGTTTCACCGCGTGAAAGAAGATCGGATCTTTCATGCGATTGTACTGCGGTATTTCTAATCCGAGATGACTCATGACTCTCTTCATCACTTCGTCACATTTTCCATTTATCTTTAAAACGGCATTTTCGTCCTTCGGAGTCCACTGCAAATTAACAATATACAAAGAAGCCCTTTTCTGCACAGGTTTGTCCATCTGCCACAACCATGGATATTTTTTAAGAACTTTCAGACTAGAACCCAAACATAATATGACATCTGCTTGTTTCGCTGCTCTGCTCGCTCCATTCCAATTGATTGGCCAGGGTAGATTACCTCTTTCACCAAAATGAACAATTGAATCTTGCAATACTGAGTTACATCTGTGACATAACCTTCCTGTACCGTGTTGATATCGCGCAGTTTTTTCAGTAACGTCAAAAAGTCTCCAGTATTCTCTGGATGGTTTGCACACTCTACAAACTTCCACGTACATATTGCCATGAACCTCGGATAAGAAATTACGCGGAATACCGCTGCGTAAATGTAATCCATCACAGTTTTGGGAGACTACATGCTTGAGCACTCGTGCTTTATACAATGCGTAAAGAGTCATATGGGTTACCGTTGGCTCAGCTTGGGTCAGATCGTGATTCCCAATATCCTTTCCTTGCTGCATCCGAGTCCAAACTCCATTGGTTCCTCTGTAATCTGGAATAGATGCCGCTGTGCTGATACCAGCGCCAGTGTATACTGCAAGCGATGTTGCTCTGCTGATTGCTGCTGCCAAACGCATACATTTTTCTTCCAAAATCTCGGGTGCATCTTCGACTTCTTCTAATCTCGCTTTTATTTTATCTCTCTTTTCTTGCCTGCAAATAAAATATTATAAGTAACTTTACTTTATTAAGAAATATATATATATATATATATATATATACATACATACAAAATGCAAATCAAAATAACATATTTTTCCAATAATTTTTGTTTGTGGTTTTTGCATTAATTTCAGATTGTATTATGTATATTGCTAAGCATGTATTTGTAAATATTATTAAATTAATACTATTCCATATTGTTAAAATAATGTTTCCTTATGCACGATATACATTTATTTACTAAATTAACCAAAAAATTTATCACAAGAGTACAATATTATAAATAACTTTTTTAATAAATCTTATATAAGTTAGTTTATTCAAAGGCAAAACTAACTATGAATAATAGTTCCAAAGTTAACTATAAACAAAGTAATCATAATTTTTTAAAACTATTATTTATTTTAGCAAAAGTCTATTACCGTAAATTAACCTCTTTTACTACATCGCTGCATGAGGCAAGTATTCCAGTCTCCTCCGCTGTTCTATCTATTTCAGATTTTTGCAAAATTGCCGCTACCTTAAAAAAACAATACATTTCAGTAAGATTTGTTTATGATATATCTACTTAGGAGACTACCGGATGATGGACCAGCGTTCGACGATATACAAAGAATGATTTTATCAAAAGGATCAAGTAACAATATTGACTTGCATATACCTTTTTGAACGTAGCTACTCTTTCGTCTTTGACTTTAAAAGCCTTTAAAGCGGCAGAACGTCTTCGCGATTGGAACTTCTCGTTACCCGTCTCCTCCATCTTTAATCAAAACGATGTGCTCAGTGCCGTATACAGTTCTATTTCCATGCTTAATACGCCATGTCTCAATTGCAATCACTACGCTGTTTTTATTTTTTTTTTTTACGAAATCGACATCGGTTGGCACGTTTTATAGAAAGTTTTGTCAAACTTCAATAAAACATTTCGTGTTTTGTTTCAATATTATTGATAAAATAACGATAAACACAATGGCGCAATGACATGCGACAAACAGTCGATCGGCAATAATTGAAAGATCTTTTTAATTAGTCTTGCAGTGTTTACGTAATGATTAGATTAAACAATACAATGGTTCTGTAATCGACGAGTGAATGCTCACTATCAATAAATGCGTTTCCAATTAAAACTTCTAACACAATCGTCGAAAAGTTGAATTTTTGACGCTGATATATTAATCTAGTATTTAGAAAAATATACAACTAGCAATATACAATTCAATAAGAATCAATCAGTTGCAATTTATATTTTTAAATTTAGGAAATAATTTCACAATATATATATATAATTAGTGAAAATATAATCTAGTTCATTTTTTTTTTTTGTTTTTTTATAATTCGATACTATCGATATACGTTCGACTCTTTTGTCTGAAAATTTCGACTGGCGCAAATTTTAAAATACATTTTGTGTAGTACATTTTCACATTAATAAATAATTTAATTGATTGTGTTAAATATTGTGGCTAAATATTTTATAATATCTCTATTTAAAATGCTATTGTTTAATAATTCCACAAAATTTATTAAGTATAGCGGATAAATATCAGTGAATGCTGCATATGCAATTTTTTAAAATGAATGATATCAAAGTACAGCTGTTAAATTAATGATTATTATTACGCACTGTTATCGAATCCTTTATAAGATCTGATAGTTTGATATTTCTCGGGTAATTGGAAAACTACTGCATATACATCGGCTAATGTTAATTTATCAGCTGCATTGTGATATAATTTATGTTAAGGAGTTGCATATGCACATCCATTGATGATTCATCCACTATACTTAACAACTGTAATAATGCATGTAACACGTACAATGACTCATTTGCATATACTCTGTCGGTGAAAAATGATTAAAATGTTTATATCCATATTTAGTTCAATCAGTTTAAGTTAGGTTAGGTTAATTAAGTGGAGACCCCTGAAGAATAAATATCAAAATGACCGTCTTTGTTTACTGAGGACAAACACATAATTTATCTGACAAATAATAATATTGGTTTGAAAAATGTCTGATGATTTATTAGCTAAGGAAAAGGAGTTTCGCAGATTGAATCGTGAGCTGCAATTAAAGACACGTGATGTAATGAAAGAAGTCGATTCCATCATACATGCTTGTGCTAGCAATAATTTGTTTAGCAATACAAATCAATCACACTTAGATCTCGTGACGAAAGATGTAAAGGTGACAGAGGATGTAACGTCGAAATTAGACAAACATGGAAAAACATCATTAATGAAGACTCCTGAAACTTCGTCAATAGAAAATCTCACTAATGTACAGAATTTATCAAAAAAGGATAATAATTTAGGAAACAGAGCTGTTGTTAATTTACTCAAAGGCAAAATAGATATGCTATATAAAGAATTACAAGCAATGCAATTTGAATATAATAAGAAGGTAATTCTTAAGTTTGCTTCTTATCAAGATTGCAATTGCATTATTGCACAATATTTGCACCAGTAGAGAGCACTTAAAATAGACACAATAAAAATATACATTTTTTTTTATAAAAATTCTCAAATCTGTGAAGTTAATTATGAAGTAATCCTGTTCATAGTGTGATTACTCTAAAGAATTAGAAGCGGAAAATAAGAAACTTGAGGATGCTCAAGTTAAATTGTACAATCAGATAGCAACGTTAAAAGATACAATTACAAAGTTGGAAAATATAAAATTTGACGCACTGTCAAGCTGCCAAACTTTGAACAATGAGAATGTTGTCTTGAAGAAGGTATTTTAAATTATATTTTAGTTTCATTGTACAATACATCTCCCCTAAATCATTATTTTTCTAATCATCTTTTTTCAGGATTTAGAAGATCTTAGAAAGGAGGTAAAAACTTTGAATCAACAATCAATTAATTATGATGTGAGATTAAACAGATCTTTGGAAACCAATGAAAAACTTAGAACTGCATTAAAATGTAATCAGATAGAAGAGAAGGTATGTCTATAACAAAATATATGTACATGATTCTATCATGCATATGCATATCATTCACTTTGCAGGAATTAAGAAATCAAATTAGGAAATTACAAGAAGACAAGAGACTAGCCGTAAAAACTTTGGAAAAGCAGCGATCTGAACTAGTGCAAGCATTTAAGAAGCAAATGTTGCTTATAGATAATTTAAAGAAACAAAATGTATGTATGAAATTGATTAACATTGATAACATTGATAACAATGTACACACAAACTTATATTGATATGGTATTATAATGTGATTTTTTCAACTTTACAATTCAGATGTATCTAACGGGCAATGGACAAATTTGCTTAATGGAAGAAGACTTTGCAAAGTTATTGGAATGGAAACCTCAGCAACTCTGATATATTGTATATAAAACATTTATTGAGAGAATGACTGCTATACATTGTGAGAGATAAAATCAATTTCACTTTTCATAGCCACTTATATTTTACAGTATTATGTTACAGCACAAATTATTTGTTACATATTTTTTTTTTTCACAGAGAATTTATGTGTATCTCACACATCACATATCAAAATCAAGTGTTATTGGACTGAGATATTTCGTACTTTTTCAATAAAGACTTATATTTGTGATTCATGAAATACTATTATTTTCCACTCATGATTTTGCAAACGTTTCTGTTTCACTTTGTGAACATAGAAATTTATCGATTTTATACAAAACAGCGAGTGTATCTGCTTTAAACACATGATAAGAGGAAGGTTTTTTTTCAACGTAGTAGTTGCAAAAGAATTATTGGCAGTCGCTATGGAAATCATATATTTCACGGATACGTTTGACGCGATAATTATTTTCTATATCCGGGAATTACAACAATCAGTAAAAAAGTATATAACAATAAAAGCATCGGTAAAAAAAAAAAAGAAACTTGATTTCCATTGTGACTGTACCAAGTATCAAGTCTCTTTGCCTTTCACAATTTCAAATATTTCGTTCGGTTTATTTACATAACTTCTGTTTTGTGCAAAGAATAATAACTGACATTAACAGACTTCGAGTATACAAAAATTCGAAGCATCAAGATTTTACAGTGTGTCAACGCGAGTATAAATAATTATTTGCCCTTATAATCGTGGCGCGCGAAAAAAGTGTTCTGCGAAAAGTTACACGAAATACGGCGTCTTTTTTTTTTAGAAACATTAATGACATCTTGCTGAATGCTACATGAATGTTAGTGTCTGTGTTAATGGAGAATTCTAAAGCCTCCCCTTAGCCTAGATGATGTGATGCATACCGTAATAGTACACGTCTAAACTTACAAAAAAAAAAGCGATCAAACATATTTTCGCAAACAATTCGTCGAAAATTGCTCGTTTACATAGAGATATTAAATAATAGTGAATATCACAAGTATATGGATAAAGACCGTGTAGTGCAGTCTGTATCCCTCTGCACAACCTAGCTTGAATAACATTACATTAATGATTTCGCAATTCGAGAAATTCGCAGTTACACTTTATTTAATAAAATACATTAAGTTAATGTTTCTGTAGCTAAATATGTGTGTAGATGTTGTTACTCGCCCTGCGGACAAGCGTGTTAATGCAATTTAATTACAATAGTTCTCAATTTATTCCTCTCGCCTTTCAGCCTTATTTTTTTCCTTTTTGTTTCTTTGTTATTGACAATATGCGATGAGAAAATGTCATTCATATCCGAATACCTAAGGATCGTGATATATATATATATACGCTTATACTTAAAATGTTTTAAATCTTTCTACTTTTTTCGTTCATTTTATATACATTGAGTTTTGAAACTCAATCTCAAAATCGATTGTAATTGTCGAGCGCTTAGTTACAGGACAACTACAACTCCTTCTATTGAGAGTTCTGAACTTGAAATTCATTTAAGCACCGCTCCTAGCTGTACTTTTATCTTTTCAGATCGTACTATACCGCAAATATTAGCTGAGTTGTTTCGTATTGCACTTCGCATACCAAGCATTTCTTTCATTCTCTATTTCAATAATAAAAGTTTTACAAAAAATTTAAAGAAATTTATGACGAGTAAGTTAAGATCGGCATTTTGATCCTCCAAATCTTGCCCCAACTCAAAAATAATTAAAGTCATCGCCTCCGGACAGTCTACGTACAAGATTATACTCTTAAATTTAATTTTGTCAGATATTGATTTTGATCAGTCGCTAATTAATGTGAATGGTGTTATCTTCAACAGAAAATTGTATATCAAGAAATAATGTCAGATTTGTAATTCCTAATTCGAAATATCATCCATTTAAGATAGAGATTGTGGCAAAATTATTATCTCTATCTGCAAAAACAATTCAATTACTATAACTAGAATTAATAACAATAGAATTTTGCATCCATTGATATAAAATTTTCTGATCTTGAATATGTTTATTGTAAGTAGATTTTTGCTAAAATGCATTACTATCTATGTGCTCGCAAAAATCTTTTATAATTTGTCTCGTTATATAGTACAATTTATTGTGAAATTATGGCTTGTTTTTTTTTTCTTGTATAACGAACTATAATTTGCGACGATTTGTTTGATGATAACAATGATTGAAATATAGACATGGCATATATCTGTTACTTTCTTCACATATATTTCACAATACATCTTATTTGGTGAAAAATAGATTGTTTTTGGTTAAAAGACCAAAAATATCAGTGATATTAACAACGTAATAAAAATGTTTTTTTTTCTTACAATGCTGCAATGATAATTTAAAATCTCCTGTATTCTATAGCGAAGCAATATACTCCTGTTTTTTTTCCTTTTTGTTTTTTTTTTATGTGAAAGATAGCATAGAGACAGTAACACATCTAGCACATATTCTCTTTGACATTTATGAAATAATTTAATTAAAATTTTTATATAAAGACGTTAATGAAATTATTTCATAAACAGCCAGACTATTTAAATGCGACCAGAAGGACAACAGGGTACAAAGGCATCCATGTACAGAATAAAATTATACATTCGAGACTTAAATAAATATTCTGATGGGTATATAGCAATGATAGTATAAGATTATTTTTTTCGAGTATACGACTGCTGCTGTATCGTTGTCCTAAATCGACTGATCATGCCAGGTAGCTGTAAGTGTCCTTTTGACCCTCTGTGCGTTCCAAATATTCTTTTTCAATTAAAATATCTATACATTTCTGAAAGAAGAAGTTTTCGTTAAACATTGGTAATGATTCTTGTATGAACATATTCTCTTACATTTGTGCAAATTAATAATGTGTTTATAATACAGGAAGAAAGAAACAATTTAGATATGACAGTATATATACACATAAAAATTTATTTAAACATATTTTTTAATAAAAAAAATTAATTAATCACTCACCTTAATAACATGTACTCTGGGCTTGAACCTAGAACTTAATTGGTTTAATACTTCTGCTACCAATTGTTGATGCTTCAATACTTTCCGCATTTTCATAATTCTAACAATTGCTGCTTGAATCAAAAGTTTCCTATCTTCTTCTATGTGTTTGTGTGTGGTTTCTTGTTCAACTTTCAATTCCGTCTTCATTGGGATGTTAATATTTACTCTTAATTTTTTACTATTAAACAAATAAGCATTATTAGATGACTTACTGCAGAGAATAGATATAGAGCCGGTTGTTCCAACTTCTTGGTAGATTTATCCGTCAGTTATTTATTAATAAATATCAGTAATCCTACTCGATAGTTGTAATACCAAGTAAAATTACCTCTATCGTTATTATTAAGAGAAACAACCAGCTCTTATACGTATATAATAAAACATACTTTTTGTATCCCGTAAAAAGTTCTACCGTCGATAACGGGGTCAATTCAGCTACGTCATCACTAGCTGCAGTTAAAAGCTTGGCTTTCAAAAGTATTTGAATAACCTTCGCAAAATACAATATTTTTTAATATTTTTGTCATTTCGTTATTTATATATCATGCTACATCGTGTCATTATTTTTACCTGTAGTAAAAAATCCATTTTAATTTGTGTTGCATATTGCAATTGTTGTATTGTCCACGATGTAGATCCATTGTACGCTAACAAAACTGCCATTTGGAAAGTCGACGCTTGCAATGTGTATCTGTTTTTAAAACAGTTTGTATGTAGCTCCCCTTTAGACATATTATACAACCAATTTAACTTTCTGCCACTGTGTTGCGAACTATAGAAAGTGGTAAACCTATGTACAGATCTTTCTAGCTGCAATTTAAAATCATCAAATAAATAATCGATGAAGACTTCCACAAAAAATTTGCGTTTTACTTGCATACTTTACCTCTGTTGGCAAAGAAAATGTAAAGGATTGTTGGAATGGCCATGAACCTGAGGACAAAACCTGTATACTGAAATCTATGTCCAAAGGTTCAGCAGAATTTGTCAAATGCCTTCTGAATGCCTCATTTAGATCTTTCGATACACCGATATCCTACAGACGGATACAATTACAGTTACACTGTTACACATTTCTCATGCTTCTTAAAGGCTAACAAATACATTAACCTATTTGTGAAATCTCGAATAAAATTAATATACATTAATAACATTACAAAAATAATTTTCAATAAATTTACATTACCTGGAACATGCGCTGCAACTTTGAAGTATACTCAAATCCACAAGCTTGCTTCAACTTAGAAATCATGGAAGCCTCTGCGTCGTCACTAGCAGACATGTGTTGTACCAACCGTTTCGCCAACATCTTACTATAGAATTTTTGGAATACATCTTTGTCTTCGATATATTTAAATACAACCATCTGTATAGAAAGGTCATAAATATAATTAGTTCATTCACAAAAAATCAAAAAGAAAAAAAAATTATTTATTCCATAAACCATACTTACAACTTGATTAAGAGTATCTTCAAGTTCCGCTTCTTCCGGATTTTTACTGCTCTTCTTGAGTAACAAGTCGCAATATTTAGCTAATAACTCAGGCGATTTACTGCTGCTGTTTGCCGCTCTTGTGACAGAATTGCTATTGATAAATTTTCCACAAGCCTTGTCCAAAGCCGCTACAAAGCCGCTATCATTATTAAATGCAACCAGCACTAAAGCGTTATACTTTTTGTGCACCTCCAAGATTGTGTTTACATAAATTTTCGGATCCTGCAAACGGAAAAAAAACGACTGTCGGTGTTCGCTGCCACTTCGTGTACTTACATGTACCACAGTTACATTAAATAAAGATCACTTACATTAGCTGCGGAATCGCCACACTTATCTATAGCAGCAAGTCCCTGATTAGCAATGTGACTTTCCAAGAGATGTCTCAGCTCTACAAGGCCATTCGGTATTCTCGCCACCAACTGATACATTCTGCCTAGATCTGTATTCTTATCGGCGTCCAACAGATTCTGGAATTCTGAATGAAATATGTCCATGTGTTTATCAATAAGTACTCTCTCGCATGTTTTTGCCAGTCGTTCATGAGTCGTCTGATGCAAGTAAACGCGCACTCGCTTTTGTTCTTCCAATAACCTCTGTTCCGCCTGCACAAAAAAAAAGATATAAACATGTAAAATCATGCTTTTTCTATATTTACTATAGAATTTCTTTCAAACATACCTTTTTCATATATTCTGTTACGGGATTTTGTCTAAGGAATTCTAAGCTTTCACGAGTATAAAATCGTTCTGTATCCTCAAGGAAGATATTCTCAAAGGAATCTTTGTACACTGTTAGATTTTGTCCCTTAGCACCTGGATCTTCTTCATTTAGACCCAATTCTACATAACAATTGATGACACCACTAACTAATCGAGTATTTATTGTTTCACCATTACGTTCTCGTTCAATTAATTTAAGCACTGCATTTGTAACCTGGATAAAAAATTACAAATTACAATTACATAGATAATATGTATTTAACGGACATATATATATATGTTGACAAAAAATTACTTACCTGTCTGTTTAAATGCTTAAATAAATTATCTCGCCAAGTAACCAATGCTAATTGGTAAATTTCGTAAATTCCTTTGCGACCCTCCTCACATTCTCTGCGTACCCAATGACGATTGAGATATGCACATACACCATTTAGCACTTTACTACTAAACTGATATTCCTCCCATTGTCTTGTGTAGAATTGCAAAACATCCTCATCCATCAAATCAATTCCATGCTGTGTGCAAAAAATAAAATATAATTGCAACAAAATTTATTCAAAAATTTTCTTCGATCAAAAGCTGGTCAACTATCATGTATTTACCTTGAGTAAACTAATAAGATAATTCCTAAGAAATTCACGCAGACGTTTATACAGTTCCAATCCTACTAATTGTGCACCTCCTTGTTGAATTTGTCCTTTTTTACTCTTAGTCGTCGTCCTAGTCAATTGTTGATGAACGCTTGTGCAATAATTATATACATGTCTAGAAATATCAATGTAGCAGAAAAAATATATGTATGAGAATTGATTTACAAAATCTGTATAAAGACCAATGTCCACGATGCTAGAAATCGGTCTGAGAAACATATAACCCATAACATTGTCATTTTTTCATAAAAAATACAAGTTGATTGGTTATACATTTCTCGAACCGAGATCTCGGACCGATTTCTAGCATCGTGGACATTGTGACCTTAAGAATTGGTTTACAAAAAAATAAAAATAAAGAAAGAGAAAAATTCTTCACAGTTCAAAGGATACGTGTACAGCTCTATGTATCGTGGTTTTGACATGCATTGTCTATTGTAAACTTGTTCTATGCCTTCGCGTAAATCTCCCCAGATTTGATCCAGATCAATCTGTTTGAGGCCAGGAGGACCACCTTGATGACTTCCAGCACCTCCACTTCTATGGCCAGACATTCTGCTCCTATTTGTTTGTCGAGTGAGCGTCACTGTTACTATGTGCTACTACAATTTCTGTAGAGAGATAAATACAAAAATAAACACACTTGATATCACAATAAGAACCAGTTGTTTATACATATCAGTTGCGATGCAATTTAAAATATATTATAAAAAAAGTATAAGATAAATAAAAATATTCTATACACATTCTTACATTAATATTGAATATTTAAAATAAAAGATGATAATTATGCATATATTATGTATACATTATTCACTCTTAAAATCCATTATTTGCTCTCAAATTATCTTCTAATTTAAGATAAATGATCAGAAAACTAGATAATTGAACAATGCCATCCGCGTATTTTCGTGCATTCTCGAAAGTTTTAGAAAGAACTCAAAATTCGTATTTGGCAAAAGGAAAAGTTCGCATTTGTGAGAAAGAAAAAAGGTTAATCGACGATAGGAATTCCGTTATATTGTGCAATGCGCGATTCATTCGTCGGGAGAGAGCGAGGGAGAACAGCAGATTTCGGGGTGGAGACGAAGACTGGCGCGTTTCTTCCGCGTATATATGTATTTATATATATACGTGTATCTATGTGCGTGTATATGTACATATACATATATTTTTTTTCGTAGCGTGGAGTGGACGCGCTAAACGTGGTCATGCATTATCGTCGCGCAGAAGTTGCAAACCGAGACATTCTCGGGAGCAGAAAAGGAGTAAAAGAAAAAAGCGTAGTACTCACCACTGTCGATGTTCACCACCGCATAACAGGAAGGAACGGTCGAGAGACGACTTTCGTGTGAAAACCCGATGCTGGCCAGTTTTGCTCCGCGAATGTTCGAACGCGCGTTGTTAACGTTGCGTTCCTCCTACACGGGAAATTTACTGTCGGAACTTTCTTATTCGCTATCTCTGCGTCCTGCGCAGCGATGAGCACGAGTAAGATCGTGCAAGTAACCGAAACCAACGTATGTAGCCAAATAATTGCTCACGGTCGCGAATCCACTGCTTCGCTTCTGACAGGTTAGGTGGCAGCGTCGCCAACTTTACCACGCGATTTAACCATTTTTACGAGGACCTTCTGCCTCCTACACACAGAACGCGATAATGCAACCGGAATAACGTGGAGACACAAGCGGCAACCAATCAACATTACGTTTTTCTAGAATTTATGGACGTGTAGCGAGATATGATTGGCATCGCTCCTTGCTGCGTCTTGTGCAAGAGCCAACAGTTTAAGCTTCGTCATTTTGATTGGCCAAGTGCGATTGATATTATTTGGAGAACTCGTGGTCATCTTCACGTTAAGCTGCGGCTAACTTTACATGTTGCCAAACCAAACGACAGATTTTTTTTCTTCCGATACTGAAGACACGAAGAAATATATTTTATTAAATAAATATCAAAATGGGTTTAAGTCCGACCACGAAGCAAAGGATAGCCATTGTCATGGATGTGACCAAGTTTATATTTCAATGGGGTTTTATTCCTTCCGTTCTGTTTTTAGGTTAGATCTTTATGTATTGAATTGACCTTTATAACATTTTATATATTTTACATACAGAAAAATATTGAAAGCTAAAATGTTTTATTTTTAGGATTTAAAAAAGGCGCAGATCCAGGCATGCCTGAATTATCTCTTATGAAGTAAGTAGTCTTAAAGAAATTCTTTCACATGTAAAAACATTTCTTTTTAGAAGAGAAATATTTCTTTTTATGAACAATACATTTTATAACATTATCTTCGTTTTTCAGTTTATTATGGCAATAGATTCTGTCTCCCCTGGATACTATTTTCATTCCAGAAGAAATCATGTGTATTGTCTATGTTGCATATATTTATTTAAGATTGTTAGATGTCCGATTGACATAAAAAATCATGTCTTATTAAATAAATAATAAATACTATGTGTTATTTGTTATTTTAAAAGTATAAAAATATTTAAAAGCTTCTAATCTTTTTGGTATATTGGATACTTGCTGCATAGTGTTATTTAATGACTAATGGCAATGTGATCCAATGTAAGAGCGTTACAACAATTGATTAATTAACCACAATATAACAGTATAAATAATACTTGGACAGTAATTGTTCCAATTATAATAGTATAATTTTCTGTGATTTAAAATTAATTTACATATAGACATTAAACAAGACTGTGCTGTATAAAACAATTTTAATTACATACAGTCAAACAAAATCTAATTCTATAACTTAAATTAAGATTAATGATCTATTATAATTAATTCATCGATCCCCCAATCCTCATAACTATTATCAGGCAGATAACGACGTATAATTATGGGAATCTTCCGTTGTTTTAATTCTTTCATAGCAATTTGCAGTGGATCTGTCTCGCCTTCCAATTCTACCATTACAGGAGCGCACATTGCAATCTGTAGTGCTCTTGTACCTAAAACTCTAGCCCTTTCATACCTATAAAAATAAATTATACGTTATATCACTAATTTAACTCATATTTTTGCATGATATAAATAAATTATATACTTTGTCATATATCTTGTAGTTATCCTCTTTGATCTTTGAACTCCGCCACTAGCTTCATTAGCATTCAACAACTCGATATTTTCACCATCATCTTCCTGGGGCTCTAATTCGATATTGTCCTCGTCATCTACATCATCAAAATCATCTGCGACCCTGCAAATAATTAGATCATTTAAACAATCATTTACATGTTATCAATCGTATGCAATCAATGTTAATAATCTTTAGTTATTCAATTGACAATATTTTTAGTTTTATAAAAATATATATAAATCATTAAAAAATTCAGTTTTTTAATTACTATCAAAAAATTGTAAAATATAACCTATAAAAGTACACCAACTCGTTACTTACTCATCTGCATCAAAATCCTCATCAGCCATTATTTATTTATATACGTATATGTTATATTTAATAAATTTCAATGACAAGTTAGTTGTCGTAATAAAATATTTTTATCAATCACTCTTGAAACTCAGAAACGATATTTATTTGAACAAACTGAACTGACCGGAGCAAAACCAACACGCTCAAGCAGTGATGCCAGAATCTCTGTATTACGTTACGTCTTTGGTTGTATTGCAATGAAGAACATTTCGATGTCGCTAGTGTACACCGTGTACACTAGTGCAGAAAATTTAGCAAGGAACGAACCTAAACAGACGAATAAATTTTTAGTGTATCTAGCGGCTGCTTTTTTCATTCTTTTTCAAAATGTTGCAATCATGGATGTGGATTGTTTGGAATGTATTATTTTTTATAATCTCTTGGATTGTATGCAAATTATGCTTAAAGCTGCACAACCGTTCCAAAAAGAGTGTTTGCGTGGTGGTGCTCGGTGATATCGGCAGAAGTCCACGAATGCAATATCATGCGATCTCATTTGCCAGAGAAGGCTTTATTGTGGACATCATAGGTTATCCTGGTTCACCGCCTATGAAGAAAATAATGGAAAATAAACTCATACGGATTCATTATCTGCGATCACCCCCAGAATTGCTAAAGGGTGCGAATCAATTGCTTAGTTTTGTACTCTCAATCTTTATATTTGTTCAGATTTTCTTAATTGTTTATATACAGAGCTTTAGATGATTAGAAAGCATTATTTGTTATTGCAGATTTGCCAAGACTTCTGTACTACATGATAAAAGTGATATGGCAAGTTAATAATGTTTGTATAACATTAGCTGGGGTACCTCTATCTGAATCATTGATAATCCAAAATCCGCCTACAATACCAACAATTCCAATATGTTGGTTGTATTGCATTTTAACGAGAACGCAGTTTATAATCGATTGGCATAATTATGGACATTCACTTATGGCATTAAGCTTGGGAGAAAATCATACTCTGGTTAAATTGGCAAAAATGATTGAGATAACATTTGGACGCAGAGCCAACAATAATTTTTGTGTTAGTAATGCAATGAAAGAAGATTTAGAGAAGAAATGGGCCATTCAGTTAGTAATATTAAAAACATTTTTCAGTATTATGTATAATTCATTTATATTTAAAATTGTATAGAATATATTTTTAAGCCGTATACTTATACACTTTTATACTACATATATATATAATAATGAGATTTCTTGCTTATTATAGAGCTAAAGTTTTGTATGACAAACCAACAGAAGGATTCCATCCAATATCAAAAAAAGACAAGGCTGAATTTTTAATTAAGTTAGTTCAAGAGTATAATTTATTTCCATGTTCATGTAAACAAACTGGCCTTATTGTATCCAGCACTAGTTGGACTGAAGATGAAGATTTTTCAATCTTGTTAAATGCGTTGCAAGGTGCATCTACATAGGTTATTTTATTTCATAATTTATTTTTGCAAATGAAATGAGAAAATAGAATTATACTCATGTTGTGTTTTATAGCATATGAAAATGCACGTGAAAATAATGAGTTAAACTTGCCGGATTTAATATGTATAATAACGGGCAAAGGACTTTTGAAGGACTTTTACATGGCCATTGTCAACTTGAAACAGTGGAAGCATATTAAAGTAGAATCATTATGGCTTGAAAATGAGGATTATCCAAAAATGCTAGGTATTTTTGCATGATATTAAAATTTAACTATCAATTTTTTTTTTTTTTTTTAGTATATATAAATACAATTTTTATAAATTATCGTATAAAATGTTAAATATTGTTTGTTTTAAAAATAGCTTGTGCAGACTTAGGTGTATGCCTTCACACTTCATCCAGTGGACTGGATTTGCCAATGAAAATTGTCGATATGTTTGGTTGCCGCTTACCAGTCTGTGCATACAATTTTAATTGGTAGATGCAAATTAATACAATTTAATCTAGCATTATTATGTTGGTACAAAATTGATTTAAAAAAATGCTTTCTACTGTTTAGCTTATCGGAGCTGGTACAACACAACGAAAACAGTTGGGTATTTACAAACGAAGTAGAGTTGGCACAACAGTTGAAGATGTGGTTTCAAGATTTTCCTAATAGTGAAACACAACAACAGTTGCGGAAAAAGTTTCAAAAGAACATGTGCAAGCTACAAGATTGGCACGGTAATTGGAAACTTAACGTGTTGTCTTGTTTTTCAAATTAATTTTTATTGTATTTTGTTTATTTTACTAATATAATTATGAAAAAAAGAAGAAAAATGTTTCAGTTGTCAGTTCAAACGATAACTGAAAACTGAGAACTAAAAACTTAAACGTATCATCTTATTTTCAAGATTTTAATTTTTATTCTACCTCGTATATTGCAAAGTTTTAAGAGAATATGTTCTGAGAATGAATTGATATTCCCCAATTATCATTCCCAGTAATCCGTAATAATTGGCTATTAACATCTGACGTCTTATTAACATTTTATTATAATGTTGTAGTATAAAATTTTAAATGATAAAAACTGCATCAGTAACATTATAAAGTCACGTTTGAATTTGTTGGGGTTTCACCCACTATCGTGTATTTGATATCTTTAATTTTTTCTAAAAAATAGGAAGGTCCAGTTTTGATTGCAATAACGCTTATACCAGTAGATATAAAACAAGCATGACCAAGTTGTTCCTTCTTACATGCATAGATGTAAGGAATATCTCTTGCTTCTGCTAATTTCGTTAAGGGTGATAGGAAGTTCAATGGTGCTGATAAATGTGTAGCATTCTCGGCAATTATGATGAACTCTGTCAAGTTTTGTTCCACCGAGCTGATCACATCGGTCAATCCGATAAACAGCATACTCCTCTCCACATAATACATTTGTCGAATTATCATTAGCAACTCGTTAGCTAATTGCTCCATTGCAGTGAGATTAGCATCACTTTTTTTGGACTGTATGAAAGAATCATAAATATGAACATTCTAACGCATATATCGGACTGTTTTAATAAGATTGTTCTAAAATTAATATATTTGTGTTAACTTTAAAAAAAATTAAATCAGAATATCTATAAAACAAATTAATACAGCAAATTTATTCATGAAATCAAAATACATTAATTTTTACATTAATTTTTTATTAATACTCTCGTATAAAGTTTCACATAAAACATTTGTAATCAATATTTTTCATAAAAATCATAATTGTTTTTTTTTTTATGATGACCATGATGGATTGATGATTACAAAGATTGATAAAGGTTAATGTTTATACTAATAGACATAAGGGCATAAAATTAATGAATAGAAAAAACCCAATTCCAAGTTAAATTAAAAGTCGTTCTATTTCCTGTTGTATGGATTTGATTTGTTGTTTCAATTGTGAACCCTCATTGATTAATACAGAACAGGCTACTACTGGCCTGGAGACTCCACAAGCTCGTCCCAATGCTTGCTTACTTCGTACAAATACATAAGGTACATTCTTGTCCTCGCATAATAACGGCAAGTGTAAGAGAATCTCTAAAGGTTGCGCATCCGCCGCCATTACTATAAATTCTGATAATCCACGATTTAAGGATTTTGTAGCTTCATTTGCTCCCTTTTTTAATTGCCCATAACTTGATGCTTGCTGAACCAAGTTCAATATTTTTATCGTTAACGATGCATCCGCAAGAGGATAAGCCTTCGGTGACACCTCATCCGTCTGAAAAAAAAGTTTAATGTCAATGTGATGTATTTATTAATTGTTACTCAATTAGATAACGATGTGAAAAATGTGTGGTCATGCTTGTCAGTAATTATAAAAATAATTCGTAAATATATTGCAGCACATCCACGTGGAAGAGTTAACCTAAAGAACAACAACACAATGTGCCGCATTTGGAAAACATTGTAATATTACTTACCATGTTGGTTAATCTTCTTCTTCTTCTTCTTTTTACGAATATTTATCGCTTCAGAGATACGCTTTATTCCTTTTTTATCACTTTCTTCTCTTAAATTTATAAACTTTCTTTTGATGTACACATTAATAACTGTTAGTATTATAACTTCCTTTGCTTTTAGATGCTTTTGGGTACTTTATGCCCTGCGTTCGGGTGGTTCAGACTCAGACCAGTGCTGCCAGCGTACATTTCTGCACACGCGCCAACGGAGAATCATATGCGCTCGGCCTTTGACTGATAATAGCAGAGAACAGACAACACGTATCGTCTTTTTTCCCTTTCTTACCCATTGAGTTGGCGAGCCGACTCGATAGAGCCGGCGAAGCCGGTCGAGTTTACGCGTGACGTTCGCGGCCTCGCTTTTTGGGTATTGGTTTCCCTCTTCACTACGGCACTCATGGTACCAGTGAGTTCGAATTGGCATCACTGCGCAACTCTTTGCTAGACCGTTCTTCTTTTCGCGCATGCGCGTCCAACCGGAACCATGATTATGATCTCGCTATCTCGCGTGTCTCGTTGTCATTCGTCAACATTCTAATCCGCCACGTTATCATTAATGTCAGTTTGGCGCAAATTCCGAACACACATGTACATAGTTCTCAATTGTGTGCATATGCAGTTACAAACTGGCATCACTGCTCGTTGTTTCTCCTTATTCCGCCAATAAATAACAATTGATAATTGTAATATGAATCAATTGCATGAGCCAGTAATACAATTTAAATGTATCGATATATTTTCGATATTCGTAAAACGAAATGATACATAAAAAGATTACATCACGCGGAAGTCGAATGAAATGACAATAGCGGCAAAATGATAATATTATCATTATTATTTTGTCAGATAGATTTCGTTCCTAGTGGCCTTTTGTATAGTCTTTTCCTATCATTATTATCCGAAAGCGCTAATGTATATTATGAAAAAATATTTTACACAAAAAAGTTGTAAAATTGCACGATAACAAATGAAAATATACTAAATAGTGTAAAATTTATAAAGTCGTAAATTTACAAGTGTGCATTATCCATGCCGAATGCCACTGCACGCTTAACAAAAGATAATAATAGAGAATGAGATAATTTATGAGCTTTTTATCATTGCTGTGTTTTACCTAATAACACGTACAACAAGTGTAAATGAACGATTTCTGCAACTCTGCATCTCTAATATTAGAAAAGCTATAATAAAGCTATTTGAAAGAAAAATAGTGAAAAGTTCAAAAACTTTACAAAAGGCATCATGGAAAGATATATTATTTATCACATGCAAATTTCTTATAAGCAAAATCATTTCTGATTTGAACTATTTTTAACAATTAATTTACAGTTACCTGTACGCAATTCTCTTCAGAAGTGTAACAACAGGAATACTCGCTCGTGCATTGATACATGTTTTCATCAGAGCATGGAAAAGTGAGCTGTTTTTTATTACACGCCATCTTACTTGAATCTAATCTAAAAAAGTTCACAATAACAAAAGAGAGAAACTTATTTTCAAAAATGGCAGACGTACCTCTTTGGTGATTTCTAATTTATATGTAGATAACATAACAAAAAAATTATTGACAAGCACAAGAAAATTTTGATAATTTTGTCGGATTACATTATTTAATTACCTTGGAAACAATCGCAGATGATTTTATGCGAATTGAAATCTTTATACTAGTAATTTAAATCCGAGTTTTTCATTCATCTTAATGTGGAGGTATCCTTGGAATACGTTCATTTTTTGTATAATAAACTTACAACTTATTGGTTATTTATCAATGACAGGTTGTTCAGACAATGAGTAATAATCGCGAAACTTCGTTATGGATAAATACATATCGCTTTGATTCGAAACTGGTTAAAACATCTGCAAATCGGAGAATTATTAAAAATTTCTCTATACATCTGGTATGAATATGAAATATCTTGTTTCAGGATTAAAACGTATCTCGAAAGTAAACTCATTGTGATCTCGCAAATATCTACTTCTTGATTACTATAATCAACGGTATTGTACAATACGTGGCGTTGAACTTTATGCTATAATGTAACACAAGCAGGGCTGGGCAAACACATTTGAAATACAAAATACAAAATACTAACAATTTTAGTATTTATTGCAAAATATCTTCAATTTTTTTATTTAAAATACAAAATTTTTGTATTTTAAATCAAAAATTAAAAATTAAAAGTATTTTGTATTTTATAATTTAAATATCAAGATTGTGTTAGCATTGTACATTTTGTATTTCAAATATTTTATTGTATTTGAAATACAATTTGAAATACGTTTTGTCCAGCCCTGAACACAAGCAATGTCATTTGATTCTTGATTCACGATAATGCATCGTGACTGGTACGGTCATCTCAGATTAAAATAACTTGACAGTTCATGTTTATATGGATTTGTATGAGATAAGAGCGATATGGTTGATAACGTTTATAATTAATAGATTGGCTTAGTTAAATAGCATTACTTGTTCGACTGTAATGCGAAATAGTGTACACTCACTTCTTCATTATAATACTAACAATATTTCTATTATATCTCACAATCCTCTACAATGAATGTTTTACTGCTGAGCTTCTCATTGTTGTCATTCGTTCTTGCAGCTGTGACGATTGAAAGAAATTTGAACAATCGACCGATTATTGGTAAGTTTTTCGAAAAAAAAAATCATACAACACATCGATCGCGTTCTATATGAGGCATATTTTTGTTTCAATTATAAGGTGCACGTGGGAAGGAAAGGTTAGAATTCACTGATAGAATGGTATTTTTTTTTTTTTTTTGCTGAAAGTACAAATCTTTTGTAAGATAATGAAAGAAATATTGTGAAGAATTGTGATAAAAAATGTCAGGAAATTGCCAGTGTTTCATACGGAATATATCTTTATAATTAGATAATCAAAGATCAATTAGATAGATATTAATTTCTAGTTAAAATTAGAATTAACTGGTGCATCTATATATATATATATATTTTTTCAATTTAATAGTCAAAAATTGTTTTTAATAAAGATCTAAGAATGCCACATTTTTATTTGGAAAGCAAAACTTGCCAATTTTGTTATAACTAGTCTATATATTTCTCTATTTCAAAATTTTAGATGAATAAAAATTTTAAACAATATTGCATTTTCCTTTAAGGTGTGCTGACGCAGGAAATAGATTACAACTTAAATAAGAAATATCCCAATCAGTATCACAGCTACATTGCCGCATCATACATCAAATTTATTGAAGGTGCCGGTGCTCAACCTGTTCCAATTTGGTAATCACAAAAGCTTCCATTGCTTTGCTTTTTACTTTACTTTATAAGTGCCTTCCTCAAGCATTTCAAGTGTAAACTATATAATTTAAGCTAAAATCAACTAATTACAATATTCTATTTATCATATTCATGGCATGAATCATTTATTGCAATGTTTTTAGATCAAATAAAGTTTCCATTGCCAATAAAACCAAGTCTTCCTATAAGAACACTTTCTTAATTTTGAAAATAAATTTTGTAAATTACTGCATATGGCATTCTAAATTTCTTACATACTAGTTTGATAAATTTAAAATTAAACGCCAACGAAAGCATCAAGTAAAAACTTGCAACAAATAATTTTTCTCAACGTTTTCACTAAAAATCCGCTTTAAATTAAGAAAATTTTTTAATGAAAAATAACTTGTTAATATGTAAACATCCATACTGTATATCTCTAATACAAAATATTTATTTGCAATATTTATAGAAAATATTTATTATATCGTTAATAACAGTAATCCACGGATTAAAATATGTATTTTGTACAGGATTGACGGGAGCAATTCGTATTATGAAAATATCTTGAGCAAAATTAACGGGTAATATGGCACATACATCTATCTTTAAAATACTAATACTCACTAATCATGCTTATAAAAGAATATTTTATTTTAGAGTTCTATGGCCGGGAGGTTCGACGTTTTTTTTCCAACGCAAAGGATATGCCGATGCAGGTGCCGCAATTTACAGGTCACTACAAACAGAATAAGAATAATGATAATACGATGAAAACGTATCATTTAAATATGACATTTCTTACCTACTTCGTTAATAGAATTGCGAAAAGAATCAATGAGGAAGGTGACTACTTCCCGATATTTGGTATCTGCCTTGGTTTCGAGCTGTTGACATATGTCGCAGCAAATCGCATCGAGCACAGGACAAATTGTTCCAGCAAAAATCAGCCTCTTCCACTAGAATTTAAATCTAGTAAATATTTCTTACAAAATATAGCTTCTATTCTTCATTTTTTTGTTGCTTTTAATCGTAATTAACTATTTTTATATTTCAATAATAATAGTTTTTATGCTGATGAAAAAATATAAATTTCTTGCAGATTATAGAAAAAGCAAGTTGTTTAAAAACGCTCCACGAGATGTCTTGCAGATTTTAAGTACAGAAAACGTCACAGCGAATTATCATCAGTTTTGTGTCACGGAGGAAGCAAGTGTTTTTTTTAAGATAATAATTGAGCAAATACAAATTAAAAATAAACACGACATAATATATAGATGTGAAATTATCAGTTACACAAAGCATTAATAATTTTGCCATTATAATGCATACGCTATTCTGTTTTAGGATCTACGCCGTGTTAACTTAGACAATGAATTTCGCGTGATGTCAGTAAATCGAGATAAAAAAGGTTTAGAATTTATCTCTTCGTTAGAGCATAAGAGCTTTCCATTCTACGGAGTGCAGTTCCATCCAGAGAAAAACCTCTACGAATGGATAACTGGGAAAAATATTCCCCACGGATCTAATGCTACTCGAGTATCGCAATATTTTGCCGATTTCTTCGTTAATGAAGGTAAGCAATCAAACAAGAAAATGTAGAAATATTCGCACGTGTAGAATTTTGCACAAATTTCTTACAGTAGGTACTGAACGCTCTCTATTGTATGATATTTTAATTATTTAAATTTGCCTATATTTCTTGAAATTGAATTAAATTAAATATTATAATATATTCGAATAAAGAAGAGTAAAATCTATTTTCTTTACGCAGCCCGTAAAAACTCACACCATTTCGTGTCGACGCAGAAGGAGAAAGCGAGTTCAATCTATAACTATCCTGTTACATATACAGCATTGAAGAATTCTTCTTTTACACAATGTTATATGTTTAAAAAAAGTGACCGCAATTTTCTGATAGAAAATGACGTGTAAGACTTAGAGTAAGTTTTATTCTTAAGATAGAAAAGTCATCTTTTTTTTTTTTTCAATTGTACAAATGTTATATCTTCAATTGTGTGGTACAAAATAATTTTAAACGCCTACGTCGAATCCATTCCTGCAAGATGGTTAAACGGGGATCATCAAAGATTGTTAATTTCACGGAATAATGTTGTTAGTAAATGTATGACGAAAGACGGCACTGGGGAACACACAAACAAAAAAAAGATTGGTACGCGCAATTTCCACATTTAACATAACACCAGTGTATATTGTGTCACAACTGGAATACAGAATATTACAATGGTGCATAATAAAATTCTATACATATTTTTGTTCTATCTAAAGTAAATAATCATATTTTTTGAATCTTTTTTTTTCCCTCACCACGTTTCGCTCTGAGCCAAAGCGCCGGCCGTTTTCACTCGTTGCGGATGGATAATGCGCGATGGCTATGCGCGACTTGAAGGTGCAACATAAAGTTAAACTCATAATTCGCTTCGACTCACAACGGGTACGCTCGGATCTGACTGCTTGCCGTTAGTCATCTTTAAACAAGCACGAAACTAAATCTCTTAAAAGCATGAATCAACTCTTAATTTTTATCCTTGTAACGTATGATAGTATCATTATTAATAATCATAATAATTCATATAAACATTATTTCTATTTATTCCTTGTTACATGTTTTTTTTTTTTTCTTAGCAATGTTGTCGCGCGGGATGCAAAGGTCAATTGCAGAGGAATTTATTTTTTTTTTTCGTATTTTTTTTTCTTCTCTACACAGTCGAAAGTAGTGTTCTCCTCTCCGAGGAAAAAAAAAGATTGGTCTGGTCGTTTTTCCCCGGCGATTACCTCGCTTTTATGTATGTTACACAGTATATATACATAATGTATATAAGCATGAGCAATATATATATTATACATATATATTTGTCCATCCCGTATAAGTTTCGCGATAGGGCTCGCGTTATCCACCTTTCCTCTTTATCTATGCTTACCTATTCGCCCTTACCTCACTTGTATTTTTTTTTTTTCCCGAGAATATAACAAAGATCTACGCATAATATACGTAAACTCCTCACGGTATTTGATGTATAAGATGACCCTGCAGTACACTCAAATTTTTTCACTGTCCCATTACTTTAAATAGTACATATGATATCTATCTGTTTCAATATACTTATTAATAATATATATATATATATTTATATATTTATATATATTCATTATATATATCATAGATTTCTACCGAGTTGCGAACAACTTTCGTCGCACGCGAGATACGCGTGGCGCACAAACGGGCGTTAATAAATTTGTCGTCCTCTTTATATAATGCCTATTCAGTAGTTACTATCAATATTATACATAGTTATATATTTAACGCAAACGTGACGGCGCGACATTCGATCAAGCGCGATTTTACTTCTGCGTTAAAACACATTCTTGCGTCAGAATTAAAATTCAAATTTTGCAGGACACTCGATGGCGCGCGCGCAACCGCGCGCCGCGCTGTCACGCTCATTTTATTTCTCTTTACTTTTATCTTAACGGTAAATACGAAATACATGGCCTTACACGATGATCACTACGATCATAGTGATCTTCTTTTCTCGTGATAGACGGTATAAAAGAAAATAATCATTAATTGTCAACTAAAATTAGATACAGTAACGAAACTTAAAACATGACTCTGCTCTCTCGGTAACGCGTGAACTCAACTCATTGAATTTCTCTATTTCAGTTTGTCTATCGTCAGTGATATATTCAAGATCCGGTAGCAGTGGTATCCGTTTGTTTGCAGGTGTCTCTGTTTTTCCTAAATGCGGCTGAGCCATATTGCACTCGATCATAAGATAACTAAAACTAAAAAAATCATAGCGACTAAACCGCTTAAAGTCGAACGTTTGGACGCGCTCGTTAATGTATATTAAATTTCCATGTCCGCGTATCTGTATAAAATTTTGTTCTAACATTGTTTATTTCAACTAGAGCTCGGTTTCTTGGCTGTTCTGTCCAAATATTGCGACTGCAATACTTTGTGACAGTGAGATCTACTATACGCCAATTGGATATTCGTTGAGAATCTAAAAAAGTGAGAGTTCAATAAAAGTACTTCGTGTGTTTAGAAAATTAGGATCACTCTGAAGCTACTCTACCGCTGTTTGATTATTACTCGACTACAAAAAAATATTAGGTGTATGCAGGTGATGCTAGAATTGAGACACAAACAATACGTAACTAAAGAGGAGGAAATAATGCGCACAACCGAGAATCCACGTACAAATGCGCTTCACGAAGCACATGACGCAACTTCTCAGTGGTGTGCGTTATCTTCTCCCTTGATTGCTCGCGTCTTGATTCCGGCATCTTTGTATGCATATAAAACATAGACGTTAATGCTATAAATTAGATTATTACAATTTATACTATAAAATTTATTAATTTATTAATAAACAAAAAACAAATAAAAATAAATAAATGTAAAAATTTATTTTTATTTGTTTTTTATTTTTTAAATGTGTGCAAAATTGATACCAGAAAAAAATGGAAATAATAAGGAAGTATACGGGCATTTTTTTTGTTTCTTTGCGCATGCGAAAATGCCCGTGCATCTTTCCTTCTTATTTCCATTTTTCCCTGGCGTCAGCTTTTGCACACATATAATAATTTGCTTCCCAAGTTCATGTTGTTTCTTTTTTTTTTTCTGTCAATATTTTTTTTTATATGAGAGCACACCTGTGCAGATATCGAACTTATTTCGAATATACAATTCAAAATACCACTCGGATCCAATCAAATCGCGCAATTCTTATTGAAGTGATAATGCTAATAACTTTCGTACAGAAATTATGCAGAAGTCGATAATTAACGTAAAGCAATAATAGTCGACGATAATCATCGCTTAAAACCTTACTTTAATTTCTGAAAACTTGACCAATGAGCGCAAATAAATACAGATACACTCTTCACATGAATACAATATACAGTAGCTTCTCTAACTTTGCACATTTTCCTCCACATGGACTTGCATTATTATACACGACGATCTTCACTGCAGTGCTGATTATTCCGTGTTCTTTTCAGTAACATTTACCCACATTTTGTCTGTATGTGATATATCAGCTAACACGTGACTCTGGAATCATTGGAAGAAGCATTGCTCTAGAAACTTTTTCTCACTTATAGCCCTAAAAATGTGCAAAATTAGGAAATCTATTCCATGAATAGAATCCGAGACAATGCTGTCGACATTACAATTAGTGCCTCTTTGTTAAAATTACGGAAAGTTACTAAAAGTATAACGAAGAAGAATTGCTATATGTCCATCACCTTAGTCGCAAAGTTCCGATATACTCCGACGTTCTTCTTGTTGACAAATTCGGAACGAATACACACTATATGTTCGTTTACCCCACAATCGACATACTTATCAAGTAAAAGCATAAAAGAAGCAAAACCAAACTTTGGATAATACACCGCCGTTGTCGAGCAGTCGTTAACACACGTTTTGCGCGTACGTCACGAGCGGTATTCGCTTTATATCGTCCTGAATGAAAATTCACGGCGAATCTTACGAAATGAAGATGGTGTGCTGCGGAATCGTGAACGAGTGGACCGTGCAGCACGCGAGACACTGATGACGTATAATAAACCCACTGTAAATCCCAGGTGCTTAAGGAAATGATGAATGGCGGCACAATCTTCACACACTTCTTCAACACAATCGTATATTAAGTATGCATGGCATATATAATCTTCGAAATGCCTTCTCATCTTCCTGTCTCTCCTCTCTCTCTCCCTCCTGCTTTCTCCTCCTTTTCATCCTTTTCATTCTTTTCATTCGTTTCGTTTCTTTCCTCCCCCTTTTTTTTCATTTAGTACGACGTCAGTACACCGGGCGGTGTCGGAACGACTACCGTGTGCTGCGGCACAACCGGGGGTGCCGGCGGAGCTAACGGGTGTCCGACCAAAACCGCAGCCGCCGCCGGTATCGGCAGAACACCGGACTGCGGTATGGCCGATGGCGTGCTAACTTGCGTCGGCGGTCCCTCGGCCGCGTGCTTGCGTAAATGTCGCAGCATGTTGCCCTTCTCAACAAAGGTCTTGCCGCAATCCGGGCAGCTGTGCGGCCGTTCGTCCGAGTGCGAGCGCCTGTGCGAGACCAAGTGTCCTTTGCACATGAAATCTTTGGGGCACAGGTCGCAACGAAACGGCCTCTCGGCGTTGCTGCCCTTATTGTGCGATCGCATATGGAAGAGGAGATTGCCCTTCAGTGGGAAACTCTTGCCACATTCTGTGCATACGAATGGACGTTCACCGGTATGGCAACGCATATGATTCACGAGATGTTCCTGTAACGCAAGAACAAGAGGGTATGAAAAATAAGTTCGTTACGCACAGTTTAAGAGAATAGAGTTTCGATTGCAATTAGATTTTGAAAATTTGAGCAACTAATCAATTAAGACTTTTAATTTGTGACATCGTTATTTTATTACGATTGCGGTGAAATCGCTATCTTCATTTTCATTTAACTAAAACTTAAGCACGAATCCAATGTTCTGAAAAATTTACGCGACTGTATTGTCAGACGAATCGCATACAGAGAAATTTGAATTATTTTTTCCAGCAAATTGAAAAAGAAATTAAAATTGCTTATATTTAATTTTATTTATAGCAAATACTGAGTGTGTCTGAATATGCAGATAAAAAGCCAACGTTACCTTTCTAGTGAATGGTTTGTTGCAGACGTTGCAACAGTGCGAGGAATCTCCGGTATGCTGACGGAGATGATTATTTAGATGCTCTTTCCTAGTGAACGTCCTCTGGCAAAACTCACACCTATGTGGAGATTCGCCAGTGTGGATGCGCACATGATTCGTCAAATGCTCCTTACGAGTAAATGACTTGGAGCAGAAGTGGCATCGGTGTGGCGATTCGCCTGTATGTTGACGCACGTGATTGGTCAAATGTTCCTTCCGCGTGAAGGATTTGGTGCAATACTGGCACTTGTGCGGTGACTCACCCGTGTGCTGCCTGACGTGGTTCACCAGGTGGTCCTTTCGCGTAAATGCTTTCGGACAGTATGTACAGCGGAAGGGCGTCTCTCCTGTACACATTTCGCAAAGCGAATTTGCAATGTTTGAGAAAAAAGGTGTTTCCGTCACTCAGAACTCAGGAGTTATCCTGCACAAGGCGAGTTTTGCTTTGACGTAACGCACGGAGAAGGCACGAAATCCGGAATAAACACATTTAATTTGCATTAAAGTTAATGTTAAAGTATGCTAAATTGAAAAATTTCGACAAAGTTAAAGCAAGATGTGTTGACTGATCTTGGGGAATGCGTAATAAATTACAAGAAATTTCTGAGTTAAATATTTCAATATTCAATAGACTGCTTACGATCGTTTAATATTGATAAAAATTATCATTGATTGCTTATCGTCGTGTAATGTTGTATCAAAAACCTTGTGCTACAGATATATTAATTAAATAGTGCCATAACTTTACGTTACGTCGAAGGAAAGTCAGCTTGTACAGCAATAGACTACAGTACTCTAAAATTCTCAACATATATATTCTCTAAATTTGTATATGAAATATTAAAATGCTATAAACGCTACTATTACTTTCAACGTAAACTTTCTGTCTCGCAATCATTAAGCAAATATTAATCTCTCTCTCTCTCTCATTTTTTTCCTTATCTAATCTAGTTAACACTTCATATATAATGTCGAACTAAAACGAAGCTCGAGACTTGTGCCGTCCTATGAGATGAAAATGACGAGCGATGAAATTATTTGCAAGTTTCCAAAACTGTGTGAAAAACAAAATTCGACTGACACCTCTCGCCAATGCAAATGAGAGCTGCGAATATTGATGAATGCGAGAAACGCATGTTAATAAGAGGAATGAGTATGAGAGCGGTGTATTAGGCAGAACAGCAGCGAACGTCCCTTAATGATGACAGGGAAATTCAATGATGATGAGACTGTGCGATGATCAGATTGAAAGTTAGACGCACGATGATACAAATGTTAAGAGACGCGATGAGCGATCGAATGAGTAAAATTTATGGTGAAACTTTACGGGGCGATTCTGTCTAAACGAAGATCAATTCCCATGCAGTCTGATCCTCAACTAGATGCGCCACACACATACAGAACGTTCCACTTCTAGCGGATCAATCTTTAATGGTAATTTCCTTGACGCGAACTAAAGCCAAGAACTTGAAATGTTGAGATGCACGATGAGCTCCGAGTTGTGAACGAATAGTGTTGAGAGTCTTCCGAATCTTCAAGAGTCATTCAATTAATATTAAAACTTTAATTTTTGCTTGCAAGATCGGTCGCACTTCAGCGACTTCAACAATGTTCAAAGTGTGAGAGCTATAACATTTTTCTTAACATTTTTACTAAAAGAAAATTTATTAATTCCAAATTGAGTCGCATTAGAATCGTGAATCCAGTAGAAGTGAAACAGTTCGTATACAAGCTAGATTGAGATGTGTGAAAACCGAAAGCGTGTGAAGAGATGCGAGTCTCGACTTGCGTTCGATCGAACCACCTAAATGCGTTGTGTCATATGCGAAATAATTTTTCGCAATCAATCTCTTAAATCTATAACAAAAGAAAAAAAGGATAAAAAAGATTTAAAAAAAGAAAAAAAAAAAGAGGAAAACTAATCTCCGTCTCTCACTATGTAAATAGACCACGAAAATACAACTACTCTTAATAGAGATAACGATTATATCGGTCCGTGAAGTGAACATCTGCCAACCGCTCTCACCTGTGTGTTGGCGGATGTGGTTAACAAGGTGTTCCTTTCTGGTGAACGATTTGGAGCAGAAGCCGCATCGATGTGGAGACTCACCCGTGTGCTGGCGAACGTGGTTCAGGAGATGCTCCTTTCGCGTGAACGTCTTCGAGCAGAAGTCGCAGCGATGCGGCGTCTCACCCGTGTGCCACATTATGTGGTTCGTGAAGTGCTCCTTCCTCGTAAACGACTTACCTGTATACAGCAGCGATAAACAGAAAGAAACGGAAAACAGGCGTGTTTCATTAGATTGCAATGCCAATGACACAGACGTGTATAAAAGTTGTATGGAGACGCGCGTGGGACGATTCCAAGACACGAGATTCGCAATTCGCGACGAGTTATATCGTTGTGCGATAAAGATGCGAAATATAATCATTGTAGATTATCGTAGCCCCAAGCTTCGGTCTGCCTCGTTCTTATTTGCACGCAAAACAACGAAGCTAAATTACTGAATGAATCTTCAACGTAAAATATAAATCGATTAAATCATAATTAAATTACAACCAAGACAGCAACGTACAAAAAAAAAAAAAATTACTGACTATTTTTCAAGTGGCTTTTTGTAAAATGTCAAAAGTAAAAAAAACGAATAGTGTTCTCTTGCAATTGTTGCGTGAAATCTATTTTTAGCGGAATATAAATTCAGAAATCTTTTGTCGGGAAAAAGCGCATTTCCAAAAAGATTGAATAAAAATTTTGCAACAGAATTTTCCTCTTTCAAAAATGACATTAAACGTAGTCAACGTGTACTTGTATATATACACGTATCACGTGACATACAGCGCGCATGCTTGTAACTCCGTTGAACGAAAATACAAATTTCGAATTTCCTTGTAACAAGCATGCGTTCTGTTCCGTTCACTTGTAATCGCGATAAAAAAAAGCTACCGAAATAATCGTTTAATTAACTGCTTCTTCAACATTGTTGACGACGAATATTACGCAATCTCCGAACGCGCGTTGTAACAAAAATCCATGATTTGTTACAACAATCGTGTAAAAAGTGATCGACATCGATGGTTTCTTAGCAAACATGCAATATCAACGATTCCACGGACATTGTGACAAGAATAATTGAACAATACAAAATCCCATTATTACACACAATTGCATCCGAATAACAATAACAAAATCTTAACAACGTGACAATTATTCTACTCGACACTGCACAAAAAATCGCGGACTTGGAAGTAAGAACCAACATTCTGCCGCCGGTGGAAAACCGCGGAAAAGCAATCGATGTTGCGGAATTAATTTTCGCGGCGTATCGCCGATAAAATGGCAAGTGAAATGATGCATCGAGATCCGCGAATGCGACACGCGAGCGAGCGCGAGCGAGGGTCGGCGAACGGCGTTAAATACGAACCGCTCAAATTTACAAAATAGCAAGTCATGCCATCACAGTTCACGGTCAGACGTTGGGTGAGAAATAAAGGGCCCCTTGTGGAGGGAGCCGGCCGGCGGCTGGAGGTTTCGCGCGATTCCCGAGGACTGAAGAAGGAAGAAAGGGGGTTCTCCCGTCGTCGGACGTGCGGGCAGGAGCGGGCGAACGAGGGCAAGCGCACCGGCACGATTCTCTAAGCTTTAGAGGGGCGCCTCTTCGCCACCGCGAAGGAATGCGCACGACCCGCGCGCCCCGCGAGAGCTCGCCCCTCCCTCGTCCGGCGAGCTCCGCTCGCGATGCGCGATCAATTCTCGCGAATTTTATTTCACCGCCGCATATACCCGGCGCGGCTGCGGCTGCGGGCCCGCTGTTCGCATAGCGTGTTCGACGTAACTCCACGCCGCATCACGTTACTCGGCGCGAGAGATTTGTCAAATATCATCGATCGCGCCGACGCCGACCGTTCCTGTAGCAGCGTCGATTTTGCACGCGTGCAGCGTCGAGCAAGCTTTTTTTCTTTCTTTCACCAGTTGGAGAAATTGCATGTTTGCGAGACGAATGCAGAGTTACGAGCGTTCGAAATCCGATCTAGCTCCGAAAATGCACAACGGAGGATTCTCTTTTGTTTCTTGTTATGTAACATCAGTAAGAAAAATCTTTTTAAGCGTCGTCAGTTCAAAATGACTCTGCAAATATATGTATGCAGCAATAAAAAAAAGCCAAGCACTTCAAAACTTACAATGCGTTCTCTGAAAAATGTACACACTGTATTAATTGTATCAATGCAAACATAAATTAAAAAGCACATACGTTTTTCATGTCTTATATCTTTCACATATAAAAATTATAAGCGTTTTTATTACATTCAGCCAGTACATTTTGCTCTAAAAACTAAGCTTAGTGAATTGATTTATTTTTTATTCCAGATTAATCTCTCAATCTCTCAGATCTCTACGTCTTCTGATATAATTAAATATATTGGACTTAATAAATCTTACACATCAAGATCTAATTTCAAATGTAATATCCTGAATTAAATAATAAATATTAATATAAATTTCTTGCACTTTTTGCATAAAAAAACCAGATGTTAAAAAAATTCCAATAAAATCGAAAATGATATTTTTTTCTCAATATAGATTTTTAGAATTTATTTAAATTACTCAAGCTTCAAATAAACACTTATATCGTAATTACGAAATAATGTTTTATCGAGAAGTATAACCAGAAGTATTTTCTTTTGCGTTCATTTGGCGTTTCAATTATTCCAAATCATTCATGTATGTATGTAAAAAGAGCATATGTACTGTTGAATGATGCATAAAAAGAAATATCTTACTTACCTTGTATAAGCTTCAAATCTCACTAAACCTGTATTGATAATATCCCGCGATAAAGTTTCATCGCGGTATGCTACATAATATTTTACGGAATAATTGGCAAAAGTCAATCAATCAGTTCCACATTAGAAATGATTAATATTACATCAAAGACGTGTTACTTTCATTAATAATAAATAAGAATCAAAATATTAATCCCGTGAAAATTTTTCAAAAAGGAGGCAATCGCTTCAATTCGAAACGTTTTTTTTGGAATCGTCCCATTAAATACCGAAATTTGTTTCTTTAGATCTCTTGTCTTAATACACAACGCGAACTTTTCGTCCTTCTTCATCTGAATGAATTTTTAAATAGATATCGACCGTATTAAAATTGCATACGGCAGACAGATGAAAAGAGAGAATTACTCACCACATATTTCACAACGGAACGGCGTGTCATTCGTGTGCGAGCGCATATGATTAGCGAGATGCTCTTTGCGCGTATACTTTTTGCCGCATGCTTGACAATGATGAGGTGTTTCTCCTGTATGCCACATAACATGGTTCATAAAGTGTTCTTTGCGAGTAAAGCTCTTCTTGCAAATATCACACCGATGTGGAGTTTCACCAGTGTGTTTGCGAACATGATTTACCATGTGTTCTTTACGAGTGAATGTCTTCGAACAATATTGGCATCTGCAATGTTTAAGATATTTCTTATTACTCTTAAAAATTTCAATTATTAAACATTAAAATTGTCACTTTATTCATTTATTAGCCACAATTGTCTCATTAATATGATATTTAGTTGGGCGAATGATATGGATAAATGAGTACCTATACGGTGTTTCGCCGGTGTGACATCTCGTGTGATTATCCAGATGCTCCTTGCGTGCAAAGCTCTTGCCACAAACCGTGCAATTGTACGGTTTATCGGTGGCATGTCTTTTCATATGGCGTTCTAACGAAGGCGCGTTCGCGAAAACGTGAAAGCAAACGGTGCAAGTGAACATGGATCCACCCAAGTGGCACTTGCCGTGACGCGTCAAATCATTCGCGTTCGAGAATGCTTTGCCGCATACCTGAAATCATTTGCCACATGTTAGAGTCGCATATTTATTGCGCGCCGCGCTGAGATTCGCCGGATTATGTGTACCTGGCACGTGAACGGCTTTCTTTCCGTATGATATCTACGATGTACAATGAGCTGATAACGAAACTGGAAGATCTTTCCGCATATCTCGCAAGCGTGGCTGCCAACCGACACTGGTGACGCGCTCGGACCGGGCGTGGCTTCGCCGTCGCTCGATTTTATGTCGAATTTGTTCAGTTGAACTTGCTGCACGATCGGCGTGCCGTTCTGTATCGTGGTAACTGTCTGCGTAGGAACGGTGCTGCCCACCAGAGTCGTTCCGGCCGCTATTTCGCTCTGCAGCTTTCCGAAAACTTCGTGATACGCCAGAAGTTGGTTTATATCTTCGACGTTTACCTGTGATCGAACGGAACAAGTGTATTTACAAGTTCAACTTTCGTGCAGCTTTTCAGATATAATTATTACAATAATTCCCATGATATTTCGTACCTTGTACATATTTTGTACCATTTCGACGCCGAGAGTTTTAGCCAAATCCTGCTCGTTTCCCGCACTAATTTTCACAACTGATCCATCTGCCGTTCTTACATCCATCATGTGTCCTCCTGGTTTTAAATCAGGGACTTGGAATCTGTGGAAATATATTGTTCTCGTCAAATATCAATGATGGTTAACCTTTAGAGAGCCGCAACATTTTTTTCAAATCATGAAGGTGAAACTCTAAGAAGCTTTTTATTATTCTTTTTCTATTAATATAAATTTGTAAAGATTGGATAATTTTATGAACTGTCCAATGTGACTAGTTTCAAGATACAGATTTTGAGAAATTATAAGGCGGTTCTCTAAAAGTTGAAAATAAAACGTCTCTGTGCTTACTGGGTCATATTCAGCTGTCGCAACTCCTTCTCTTTTTCCGGTTTCTCGGAGTTATTCTGCGTCCCTCCCTCGGTATTGGAGTTTCCGCTGATACTGACTCCGATCTGCTGCTGCTGCTGCTGCTGTTGCTGCTGCTGCTGCTGTTGCATCAAGCTCTGTTGAAGATCTTGTGGGGGTTGTAATTGCAGATCACATTGAACTTGACAGTGAACCTGATTGTCGCTGCAACGCTCGGTGGTGCAGCTGCCGCCCTCGTCCTTCACTTTGTTATCGTCTCGTTGCGCGCTTTGACTGTGTGCCGTTGGTCCGCTATTCTGGGCGTTTTGATGATTCTGCATCTGATGATGAGACTGCTGCTGCTGCTGTTGCTGCTGCTGCGGCGGTGGCTGTTGCTGTTGCTGCTGGTGCAGCTGCTGTTGTGCTTGCGCTTGCATTTGCTGTTGCATTTGTGCATGCGCAGCCTGCAGGTGGCTAACACTCGCCGGTAAATGCGCGCCGTCTAAATTAAGGCCGGGAAGAGATACAGGAATCTGTTCAACAAAATACACAGACGACATATAAGTATTATTACAGTCCAATCCGGCACGTTTGATCAAGAATCTTGTACAAGTAGCTTATACAAGATTACAATCTCGTCTAAGTTTCTCGATACACTACAAAAATTTGTTTAATTCTCCAAACATTTCCGCTAATCGTATTTAATTATTCAAATAAATCTAATTCGCACTTGCAAGACACAACAGTAGAAAAATTAATAACTGGCATTTAGTGAACGGTTTTTACGATATGGATTGACAACCAAGTAAAACGAAACAGAATCACAAAATAAAGTTCTTTAAACAATTGCGCAAAGTTTAAATGATGAGTGCCGACATTCAAGCATTTTTTTTTCATTTACGCGCCTTTTAACTGCACGCTTTTCACACGCTTTTTTTCCGTAAAAAAAAATTGCATATGTTATCACAATTCCTGGAAAAACTCTAAGTACTCCAGATCGGAGTAATCCATAAGCCGCATCCAAAACCGTCATCGTAACACAAAACACGTGCCGCTACACATAAACAAACCTGTGGATTTGACTGCAGAGAACTGTGATGGCTGCTGCTGCTAACCGAAGGCTGATGATGATGATGGGCGGCAGTTGACTGTTGCTGATGATGCGAGCTGGAAGTCAACGCCATTTCCTGGTTGAGTGAAGAGGCTGGCTCTTTGGAGGATGATGCCTCCCCACCGCCACCACTCCTATGCGAGGAGTTGTGGTGGGAATGGTGGTAGACCGAGACCTGAGGTAGCGGTCCGGGAAACAGATTGGTGAGGACCCAATACTTAGCTACCGAGGAGGCTAACGCTACGGCAGTACCTACACGCAGGTCCGCGGATGAATGGGGGGTACTCCCTACATTGCCAAGACTCGCGGTCGCAGTAGCCAAACCACCTGGGTATGAAGGACGACCACTTTGACCCGCGTTTACATCCTACCGATATACATTCAGACATTTGTACAACATTGATAGGGCATGCAGCGGCATGCACCAGGCTGAAATCCAATCGACAAATGCGCCACTTTTCATGTGTCTAATGCGACACGAAGGGTCCCATGGATAATTCGTTATTGGAGATTTTGTGCTACTGGAGACAGCAGTGGTGTCTCTATGTCGTGTACAGAGTATGTATGGTCGAGGAAAACGCTTTATACATACACCTGTCAAGCCATACAAACTAATTATAATCGAGTCTGTTTTTGTAAGCTCATGTGTGTGAGATAATGCGATCTATTACAACTTCATACAGTAAGATTATTATATACTATGATGGATAATTAAAGCAAAGTGTTAGAAGTTACAAGAGTAGAAAAGTCCAAGCACAAGCCATTTTATATATATGATATACTACAAGCATCTATATTCTAAAAGCTATGGATTACAGCAAGCTAAATGTGTGTACCATAAAGTGACAACAAAATAAGAAATTCATATTCAACATAATCATAATAATAGCCAAATAATAGAATGTAAAAATATTGAATATTACGTTAAATCTTATGAAACACAATTGAAAGTCTTATATAATTAAAATTGATAAAATTATAAATTTAGTTTGGTACAAAAGAAACACAATTCGTTATAGCAAACTGAAAGTAAAAATCAACAATTCATAAATTAACAAAGCCAATTACACAAATGTCTATGTATATAACATCAGCACAATGCATCTGTGCGATCACTTGCGCATTTGTAGTTTGGTGTATAGCCTGTTTACAACTGGAAAGTACCTCACCTCTTGTTGTGCCTGCGTAGTCGCTGGCAATGCATGCTGCTCACTATTCATCTTCGTTCACTGAAGGATATTAATTAAACGTATCTGACATACTTCATTTCTCATCCTGTAAAATGCATTAAAAAAATTAATCCTTAGATTGTTATATTTATCAAAACAGAATATTGGGAGCAAGTAATGATATAAGTATCTCAGCACTATTCAAGATCGAGGAAGATGACCGAAGCTTTTGTCAGATATAACCAGTCGTTTGCGTTTAATTAGCGCGCGAAGATGGTATGGATTAATTAAATAACGTAATGCGTAACAGTAACATATCGAACCCGTGACTTTTGTTGTATAATATCAATTGTAATCAAAATGCACACACTATCGAGAGATATTTCGTTGATTATTTCCAATTTGTGACCTTGCTATTCGAATGTGTACCGAAAAGAACGTGACTCGCAACTTTGTCTGACAGAGTCCTACACCATCGCAATCAACAATACGCGACGGCCGTTGCGCCATTGGAGACCGATCTGGCGAAACGCGCGATCGTCCATTTAACCTCGAAAGTCAAGCCGTGCCACGAATGCGACGGAGCGAGTAATCGCACCCAGAGTGCGCGTAAACAATCGCGCGCCGAACAAGTGGACGCGCGCGAGAACGGAGAAGCGCCGTTCGCGACGACGACGACGACGACGACAACGACGATGACGATGATGATGATGATGTCGAGTGAGAAGGAACATCCGCGTCGACACGATTATATTTTAACCTCGCGGCGCCTCTTCTCTCGGCGGGCTCTTCTCGCTCGGTCGCGAGCGGGAAAGAATGAGTCATCCTCAATACGCGGCGCGATGCGTTGCGACAAAAGACCCATTCTTTCCAGCGTCAATTTCCCTACAATTTTCCATCGCCGAAATAAATCTCGCTATTATCGTAGCTATTATCGCATCTGGAAAAATAAGAGGGAAGAAACGAGGCATTTAGAACGCGCAAAACTTAAAAACAGAGTGGCCTTAATGGCGCAACCGCCGAAACAGTCGCGACGGAGAAAACGGGCGGGCGCGTACCAGCGATGCAGGCGACCAGAAGCAACCGTAGTCGAGGAATGGTGCTCGATTGTCGCCGAGTATCGCCATCGTGCACCATTCTTCGGTGTCGCGTGCGACATTGTTATTGCTGGCTAGCTTACGCACTCGCTCGTTCGCTCGCTCGCTCCTTCGTTCGCAGAGAGCAACGGGGACAAGGGGCCAACAAGATGGACGTGCTACGCGGACTCGGGGCGCGAGGGGGATACGTACGCGCGGTGTGGCGCGGAGCGGCGCGCCGCGGCGCAGCGCGATTTCGACTCGACTCCTGAGGTCTACGAGGGTGTACACGGGCAAGTTGGAACTCACGTGGTGCGCTGTGCCATCGGCGGTTCTCGCATCTCGTTCTCCGTTGGCCACGAAGCCGCCTCTTCGCTTCCTTCGCCGCAACACACACACAGACGGGGGGGAGAGACGCGCGTTCGTCCCGACGTACGTAGCGCGCGGGGGGAGGCAGGGACGGCGGGGGGGAGCCCCGCGCAGGCCTGCCTCTCGCGACACCGCCGCGCCGCACCGCGCTCTTTGGCTGCCTCTCTCGACGTCTCACCTCGCCACTGGAGCCCACAAACAAATCGCCGATAATGGCCACGCGCCCTCGCCCACCGTCTCCTCAACAGCCGCGACGGCCTGCCCGACCAAGCCGGGATGCGGGACGGCCACTTTTGGTCGCAGCGGACGCCAAACCGCGAGAAAATTCCACAGGAACGTCGCCCGCGGGGCCTACGTGCTCGCGGTTAACAGAAAATACGACGACTGTCATGGCGGCCCCTCGCCCACCCCGCAGGAACTTACGCGCGCGGGGCATCGCCTAGCCGACCGTTGCGAATCAGTCCGTTGGGCGGTTTTCGCCCGACGAACGGTCCGGCGGTATTGAATAATGAATTATTCGACATATCTCGTGGCGAAATGTCGCACAATTAGCTCGCATTCATTTTGATAATTGTACTAGCTGGTCCTTGTTGTTTCATTGAGGCTGCGCGCGCAGCCAAAGATTGCGCGCGCGGTTGCTCACTTCCGGTGGCGGGAAATCATTGCGATTATGAAAGCACGCAAAGTTTCACTATTTCAATTTTCGGAAATGAAAACTTCTTCTTTAGTTTAAAGATATAACAAACAAGTATTTGTCATCGATTCCTTCGACTTTTGTTAAATAAATTAATTTTAAATGGATTATTATCAATATTATCGAAATTATTATTAATCGCTTTTTGGGTTGGCACTTCTTCAACGTCAAGGTAGTGACATCTTTGGTTAACACTAAAAGTAATACACGCTTCTTTACCAATCAAAATATAATATCCTGGTTTTGAGAAAAAATTACAAAATTTTAGGAAAAATAATTTTATAAAACTATAAAATTATAAATTACTTTTGAAAATTAGACAAGTTTATTAATATTGCGAAATAATTGCTGTATGATAAACTTCCTAATTGTACAATGTTGTCTTTTTTTAAATTTTACTTTGTTGTTATTATAATTGATGTAATTTGTATTTAAAAATACACAGCGATATTGTGCTTCTACAAAATGTTATATTTAATTTTTTTTAAATAATATTTTGAAATAATTTATGTGTGACGAATAAAATGATAAATATGAAAAAGATTTCATTTACAACTACATATATTATATCCGATATTTTCTTACATTTATTACTAAAATATTAATCAGTATTTACATCGATTTGTACAAGTGACCATTTTGGTCATACGTATATATATGTAAATGATACATCCGACTGAAATACTTGTGTGGTATGTGTATTCATATAAATAAAACTACGGCTTTTCCGCTTTTTACGCTATTGAGTTTACCACAATATTACGAGTGGAATATAAATATTTTTCTTTGAAATGCAAAATGCAAAATGTGAAATGAGCATTATAGCGTATATCACTGTAAATCAAGTGATAATTCACATAAAAATTCACTGATACATTACATGCAAATAGTAACATACAAATTTGTATAATTATAAATTTTTCTCAAGAGTACAATACAATATTCAAATAAGCGGACGAGAAAACAAATGTAATACAAACAAATATAGAAGTGACATAGATGCGCTTCGATATTTGGATGCGATTTAAACGGAAACGTTGACTAGTACACTATATAATATACAGTGATCGTTATTAGACATGTACAGCGCAAGAATTAAATAAAGACCAATATTTATACAAGAGTTTTATAGTTATTTAGCTGCAATTTTGTCTATTGCACAGTGTACTTGGATACGTTCAAATCGAAGACATTATTTATAAAATAATAGTACTTGGAACATAAATACAACATTTATAATACATGCAGAAATTTTACGAAAACATATCAACATTCAATATTTTGACACGTTAGAAAGAATAAAATGAACGTTTTTCTTTAAAAAATTAACAGAAATTCGAGAAGTTTATATCAAGATTTCAGAAATGGCAAAATTTTATAACACACTTTTTATAATTTTTATAATTATATACTATTTTTCTCACAATGATACTATGATTATACCGCGCGAATGCTTTTGCGCAAATAAGATATCGATGTGTCGTTAACGTAACATGGAATACAAGATTATCGAAGTAATGTGTCGAGAATTTTAGGATCGAAGGAAAATCAAGACTGATTGTCTTCGATACTTCGGGATATGTGATCACTCCTTTACGAGTCTTGCACTTGGATATGTATTAGTCGGCATTACAATTCTGTGGTAATCTCGTCCTGCGGCCGAAAACCGAGGATCGTAAAGTCATCGATAAGATAATCACGAGCGGGCGACCAGTCCGACAGGATTGTGTAATTAGCCGCTTCCACAGGGCTGCTCTGGAATTTCCATTGAGGATTTAGGTCGCGATCCAACCCGTCGTTCGTCTCGCACTCGTCTTGCAACATGCGAACGCTGTTTGTCTCCAAGGCGCCTAGCGCGCCGTTGTAACTACGATTGAACACGGAGATTCCTTGAAGTTCCTGGAGATGCGAATCGCTTATCGTCCTCACGCCACCGCGCTTCTGACTGCTGCCGTAGACAAGAGGCGTCGTTTGGCCAATTGTCGAGCCATTCGGACTGAGCTTCTCGCCGTTGTAAGCACCAGAAACACTGTTTTGACCAAAACTCGAGCCGAGGGGACTGCTGTCCTTCGCGTAGCCGAGACTGGAGCTCGCCGGGCTAATACTCGACTTGTCACTCGCCTGGAACGTCGCGAGTGGTACATTCGCTTGGAATGTCGTGAGATTAGTCGGGGTACTCCTTGGCTCATATGTGGTCTGATGAGGCGACGGTTGCGGCGCTGCGACCGGCTGCACTGGCGACATTTGGACGGCGTTCGTCGGCTGCTGCAGAAATGTCACGAGCTGAGCCACCTTCAAGTTGCAACAAAACGATAAATATCATAATCCATTCGGAAACATTGTTCGAGCACGTAGAAAAAAAAACAGCTCATTCAGTCGGATTGCTGCCATTCGGAGGGGAAAAGGGGGCTTAACGCGGGGAACTATCGTCTAACGCTATGCTTTTTGCATACAGCTTGGTATGTGACTCACCAAAGTGCTTTAGGGACTGGCGTGAAAAAGAATCGAAAGTGTAAGATAAGATCGGTAGCGCTCGTTTATCATTTTCATTCGACGTAGAAACACCCGCGGGAATAAAAATCTTACCTCTGGAGAACTGTGCCTCTTGTATCTTCTCAGCAACCGCTCCGCCCAGGAGAACAATCGTTGCCAATCGTCGGGTGGCAGTGGTATCTCGTCATCTCTCCTATTCACGAGGACCAATATTCTCGCCAGATCACGTAACACTGGTCTGTAATAACATTAATAAAAATAAATAAGGACACGCGCGTAAAGGTACATTTGATTTAAAAATTATACTATAGATAACACATTTGGACATCTTGTTCAAAAAAATCTTTTCAACTAACAAGGGTAATTTCTCATTTCTCCATTCGTACCTGTACGCCTGGATTCCGACGGCACCGTCTCCATTACTTCCCGAATAGTACAATTCTCTGACTTGTCGCCTAGTATCGTTGAGCATCGCGAGAAAAGTATGGGCTTCTCCGCGCAGTGTCGCCAGGTGTTTCAAGAATTCTCTCCTTTCCGCGCTGAAATTCACAAATCGGCAAGTTATTTTTGGCAAGTCGATCGCGCGACAGAGAATCGGAGCGCCGACGAAGAAATTGAGCCGTACCTGTCTTCGTACTGCTGCGCCAGCTTCGCCGCCTTCTTCTTACGTCGGTGCACGACTATCGCGCCGCAGATGATGATGAAGATGCAGATCGTCGCGCCGGAAATCACCCCCACCAGGATCGCGACCTGGCTACCGGTGAGGCCGAGCATATAGCCGGTCTCCCGGCAGATACGGCCCATGTACTCGTCCCGTGTGGACCAGTCGGCGATGAAACCGGGCGGGCATGTGTGCACGCAGGTACCCTGATGTAGCAGCACGGCGCATCTGGCGCACGTTCCGTCCCTGCACCTCTGGCATCCCGTGTCGGATAAGACGCATTCTCTAGCTGTAATTCAGCAAAATTTGTATTAGTAAAGTTTTCTCATAAACAATATGTTAGATTCCAAGGAACTATTAATAAATTAATAATTATTAATGAATTTATCAATTTGTGTAATTAGTAAATTAGTTAATAATGAACTTTTTGCCACGAATTTGTCGCGAGAGCTACCTCTTATTTTCTAAAAGCTGGAGGGCATAAAGACTAGAAATTGTGCGTCAAACTTTTCCGAAGTTCTTGCCGTCGCTAAAGATCATCAAACTTGGGTCGAAACTTTACGTCCAATGTAAACTTGGAAGTTTTATTTTCTCAGAGCAGTTCCCGACAGCAAAGTTGACGCTGAAGCACGGTGGAGTTGACAGTGACTTTCAACGTGGATCCAATCATTGAGTGAACACTCTTTCTCTCTCTCTCTCTCTCTCTCTTCCCCCCTCTCTCTTAAAACGATTCTTATTAGTAGAACTATATTCTTATGGTCTTAGAAAAAGATTAATGCACTCGGAAACTTTAACCGAGAACTTGAAAACGGAAAAGTTTCGTGTTGTGTATCGTCGAGTCTAACATTTCTGTTTGCGAGAAGAATAAAGTGTACTTAAGTTGTAACTTTTTATGTATGGACAAGCTTTACACTATCATTTCCTATCCTCTCTGCATATGACCTAGTGCTACAATACTTTCTGATGATTCTACAAGTATATTATATTACAGTTCTTTCACAAGTATTTCAAAACAAGATGTTTTTCATTTATAATTTCTTTAATCAGTTTGGAGCTAATATTTTCTTGATTAAAGCATCGAGCATAGAGATTTTACTTATTGCAAATTTTCGATTTTCTCCAGATTATATATAAAAATAAATTTTATTATTAATTCTCAAATTAAAAATTCACGGAATGACATATAATGCAAATAATTACAAGAATACACAATTTAATGCGCAGTAAATTTAAATGTTGAAATATCTCAGCTGGCGACTATTAAGGCTCTGTAAAAGTACCTAGCACTGCTAGATATTGATATCTGCGTTATGTATGTCAAGCATTTGGGCCACTGCTTGGGGCTATGGATCACTGACCATGGTAAAAATTCGATTCGCACGTTGCACGTTTCGTTCTTGCGGTCTCAGAACTGTAAGTTTTCAAAACGATATTTTCCTTTTTATCACGTTTTTCTCAACTTCCACTATTATTTTCTCTAAAGATTTTTTCTTATTATCGTCATCTTTCGGTGTATTTCTACATTGTCAGACTTACATTACATGTATATTTTGTCACATATTTTGGTGAGAGAAAAGAGACATACTTAGTCTTTCTACATTTTTACGTGCCTTTTCAACATCTTTATTCTCATTGCATTACCCGTCGCTCTATTGACGTTCGTTTCCTTCTCCGATTGTATATACTACTTATGTCTCTTTCTGCTCCTAGTTACATCTCTTCCTCTGCGCTCGGTGACCAGATATACATCATGCGGGGTCATGCAAGAGAGCCGGATGGACAGCGCGCGAGAAAATTGAAAGACCTCGTGTGCGCGAAAGGGAGACCCCGGAGGGGCTTGCTCTGGTGAGGCGGTCCATTAGTACGTATATGAGGAATGCGGTTGCTGGTTTCTCGATTATGTGGGTCTATAAACGCGCGCGCGCGCTCCGTCACACTTGGAAGCGGCGGTCCGACGGTCACACACATTCTCCAGGTTGAGAACACTAGGTCGGGTTTTACCGCTCCTCGCCTTCTCCAGCGTGTGGCGTGTTCTATGAACCTCGGGGTCGACTATTTATTTTACCGCCAGCATCCTTCGACTCTTCGACGTGAAAACTTGTACCGATATCGAGGCGCGTGTTATTCCTCCGAGATCTCAACTTTCTACGCCTTTCCTCGCGCGGAAAATGTGTCTGTATAATTTATTAAAGATATGCGTATGGTAAATATGTGCAGAAGAATTCAAACAGAAATTCCTTGTGATAATAAACAGTTACGTTTCATATTATTCGCATTATATTTATATTATTTGCACGATTGATCGTATCGCACGTCCGATAGAAAGTACATGTCGGTAATTTAATATTATTTAATGGAGAGTTTTGTACGTTGTAGATTTGAAAGTTCGCTAGTGAATAGTGGATAAAAGGAAAGTGGATCTTTATGTTACTAAAATGAATTGAGAAATATCGGAGGATTAATAACTAATGTAAAATTGCAGCGTTTTGATAAATATAATATGTAATTATAGAAATATATGGATTATTTTCATTTTATTTATATTATATTTAATATTTTTGTAATCATTTTTATAATAATTTCAGATTTGAAATTCACACCGTGTTATATTATACTCTTTCGTAACTTTTTTACAAATCAGACTCTGTCAATAAAAAGACTTTTCGTAATATAGGTACATCTGCGCGACTGTCAGTAGATTCGCCGAGTTGAGTTAATAACTAGATAATTAAAGGTCGAGGAGAAGTCGCTGCTTCGAACGGCCTACATGATCAAACCGAAACGATTTTTCATCTTTTTCCTAATTATTTCCCGTTATTTTTTTTAACGTTCACTTAAATACAATTTTATATTCGCACAATTTTACCCGGAGAAAGTTTGGAGAAAAAATGTTCTATTTGTTAGTGGAATATGATACCCGGAATTCTGTTAAGCACAAGACCAGTATTAATTTCGCAGGCGTGGCGAACAACAGCTTGTGAAGAAACTCTGACGTCGCACAGTCGTGTATCTTAGCAGCAAGTACTTACATACACTCGTTTTCGTTATTAATTAATGTAGTTAAGTAGACCGTGCATCGTCTACTGCTGACGTTTCTTGACTGAATAACTTGTATGTCCGGAGTTAATCTTCTCGCAGTTACGTCATGCCATAATATACATAATTATGTATGCCGATTCTCTATCTACCAGCATAACTTATCACATTTTAATATAATTTAATATAATTATAGTTTAATTTATTTTCCGTACTGTTGAAATATTTTCTTTCTTAGAATCGATTTAAAAAGACTGATTAAAGGATTCGTATAAAAATAATTTGGCAGTAACTTTTAGTAAAATAGAAAGAAACGTGTAATATAATTCAATGTTTAAAAATATTTAAACTTTTATATTAAATCGATCGTCGCATCGTCAACTCGATTTTTTTGTTTACTACGTGTATTTTGTATAATACTAACCCACATTCGCAGAGCCAAGCTTTCGTGGCTCGCTCCACGTATCACTTTACGCGCGGATTTTAACGACCGCCGTAAACGTCGTCTCTGAATTACAAAGTTACAAGTTCACGCGGCCACGCGGCGACGGTGAATCCCGAGGAGTATGAATCTTTTTAGGCACACGAAGCTCGTATGTCAATCGCCCGTGTACACTCGATATATACGAGACGCCGTGCGAGTACAGTTACTCACGAGCACGACGCACATATGCGATGCACATATGCGATGCACATATGCGATGCGCGACAGCTAGAGATGGGATTGAGTATCTCGCAAGTAGGTGCGAACCCGACTGGTTTCCGACTCTCTTTTTTCATCGTCACTCTGAAGAAACGAAAGCGGTACTTGTAAGCGGGATCAAATTTGAGCGAAAAAAAGAGGTGTGAAATCTTCTTAAACGAGTATTCGAAGAAATAAAAAAACAATACTTTCAAAAACTGAATACCGTAAGCAATTCGATCCCATCCCTAGACGACAGCATCGTCATTGCCTTATGTGCGCGCACGATGGTAAGTCTCTATCTCCGTCTTTCCCTCTTTCCACTCTTTCTTCTTCTTTACCTACGTCCGCAAAATCTCGAAACCTGAATCTTTCCACGCCAGGTACGTTCCGACGTTGGCACTCTTCGTGAAATTCATTAACGGAAACGCGTGTTAATTAGCCCGGTTCACATTATACTTTTTGCGTCGCTGCGCGCTCGCCGAAAACGTTTTATTAATCTATTTCGGACTTTTTCAATCCGTCAGAGTGAACAGCTAACAATATATTGTGGACGTAATATTTTTCGATGTATAAATAAGCAAGTTCTTTTTGCTAATTTGTTTAAAAGTATTGATATATATAAATCTCATTTTTAGTTATAAATTCATTTTCTCGTACAACAAATGGAACAATTAGCAAAATAAGAGAGATTAATGTTTTACTTGACTCGTGAATATTAATAAGATTGAAACGATAATAATAAGGTAAATGAAAGAAACATACAGCTGAATATTTAAATACCGGATAAGCATTCAATCTGCATGTTGGTACTTTCGATTCGTGAACTCATTACATAATAAAGAGCGGTATTATCCAATAAACATGAGAGTAATACTTATATCTATTTCGCTATTGCGTACTTGCTTGATTGGACATTGGTCAAAAATTGCTGAAAATTGCCGTTACTTGTCGAAAGCCATTTTCTCTCCTCAGCCAGAGAATCGAAGAGCACGGCTAGCTACACGTGAGAGCTATTGTTGCACGGACATCAAATATCGAAAGTGCATGCTTTTAAAGTTCAACAAAAAATTTCATTACAGACGAAGTGCACTCAGTAGCGACTTCGATAGCACACACAGATCACAGTGCACGTTCAAGATTGAAAAAATAGACGTAAAATAGGTATTACTATTAAAAAATATATCGCCATACGACAAATCTTTCTCACATTATTATTTAACAATTGTTAGTCGAATATTTCGCGCGCATTAACGAAGACACACAATGAGATGCATGTAAGAAATTCTGATCGAAAAATTTCTTCTCAATTTATCGTTATATTTCTTTCTCCGTTTATTCCCAAACGCAGCGGTAAATAATAAATAATAATAACAAAGTATAAGTATAAAAATAATATTGAGAAAAGCTATAATTGTTAGCTTTCTTGCAATATAAATATAGATATACAAACGTCTGGATACGATGTTCTCCGCTTCAGTAAATGTGCTGTATTATTACATCCAACAAATTCCGGTGATATATTTTGCAGATCGTTGGAACCCATTTACGTTCCAGCGGTCGGTCGCGGTAGTTCATGCCAGCATCGGATCAAGGAACTTCCACCGGACTATCAGGAAGTACCATTACTGGTCAGGTGAAACTTCTCTCTATCTCTCGGCCAACGATCAGTGCACTGTTGCTCTCGCTGAACATTGGCGCAGAGCTCATAATACGAAACTAGCAGTGATTTACGTTAGCATTTCTATGTTCACGTCGCTCTCGCTCCCCTCGCGAACAACGGTAACATATGCTGATTAGGACTTTCAAGCAATTTCCGTAGACTACTTGCTTCGTATAGAGAAAGAGAGAGAGAGAGAGAGAGAGAGAGAGAGAGAGAGAGAGAGAGAAACATATAAATTATATTAAATTATATACATATGTAGAAATAAAAAAAATTTTAACTAAAGATATAAGTATTCAACGGCTAAAATATATTATAAAAGGTTTTCGAGAGTATAATGTTTAGTTTAGAATAATGGCGAGTGTAAGGACACATTTTTCGATAGCCAGGTGAACAGGTTCATTCGCCATCAGGTACATTCACCTCCTGCTCGATATTCGAGCAGCCGACACACTTTCAAGCGCGCGCGACGTCGACTGAGCACCGCTGCAAGGCCGCCGGGAGGCCGATAAGCCGTGAACGCAACAACTCTATTGCAAAAGAGCAAAACGCAAAATGCGGGAAACGCGAAAGTCGCCAGTTAAACGCGGATGTCGCTCTGTTTACGGTGATTTCGCAGTAACGGCGAGCAAGGATGTACCGGTAATGCCAAGGTTGAGGACGAAAGTCTTTTAGTTTCTGAAAATCTTCCTCGAGAAAATATCCGAATATATCAATATGAGCACCTCAGAGGTATACTATATTAAGTCATATTTTTGTCGAAAATTAAGTTATTAATACTATTAATACACAAGATTCTATTCCAATTTTTATCCGATGGCAAATGTTTTCAAAATAGAAATGACTGTATAAAGTTAAGTCATACCATGACACATTCATCAGGTATTAAGTCGCAAATCATATTCCGCAATCACACAACTTTATTTCTGAAACATATCGAAGTGTGATATTATACTCTGCGAATTCAAAAAGTTTGCAAAACATTATAAGTATTTTAATGAGAGCATATTAAGAAGCGAAAAAACTCCTTAGATTCTTCTGAAAAATTACGTTTCTGTGACTTAACATAGTATACCTCTGAGGTGCTCGTATAATATTAAATAGCTCCCTTCTCGACAAAAGTTGAAGTAATAAACATATATATATTAAGTAACTAATATATATATGTAAGTATTAAATAACGAGAAGAAAAATTAGAAAAAGAAAATTCGCTTAATTTAAAACTTGGATTGCTTGAACGAAACACAAGGGAGGAATCGTGTCTTGTCATAACAGCTCCACGGATCGCGTCCTCGTGCCTTTTTGGCACTTGGTAGACTCGTTTAAAATTCGTTAAAGCGTTCAATTAGCGCGAGGCAACGACTTACTGTGAATAAGACACAATTGGCAGACCGAACGGATGGTAGGCAGATGCTCGCGTCTACCGCACGTGCATATACGCATTCGCACGTGTGCGATTTATGATACTACGATTGCTTTTTCATGTTTAGATCATAATTTCATGTCGCGAAATTATCGCGCATCAATATCTCATAACTCGTTTCTAAAACCATCAAGCTGCTAGTCGACAATGATTGTGCTATCTGAACTTTGATTCGCACATAAATATTTCTAGTAAAAATATGTTTAAAAATAAAAGATCCAACTGTTCATTATACTAGTATTAGCGTATTGATTATGTATTCATGAGCTAAGATCGGCATGATTAAAATTGGGCGTATCGCACAACGTTATGGAAGACCAGAAAATAAGTCCCAGAAGCACACACTGCTAAAATTTCCTTTCGAGTTCAACATGGACAAATGTCAAATTTGATTACACCTCGATGATGTGACGATATGCGATTTCAGAAGGTCGTAATGTGGCCTATAAGAATGTCTTACGTCACGGATGTAAGGTCTTCGCACGGCGACCTGACGGCGAACGATGCGCTCATCGTTCAAAGCACAATGACAAGAATCACAACGCTCACACACGCGATGTGAAAGCGTAGCAAAGTTAATTTTCCATGAACAAACGCCAGTTATCACGTATAGCTATCGCGCATGGTGACTTCATAAGATCGCGCGCGACTTTCCGATCAAATCATGAACAGACTTAGTTCAGGATCGTCACTCGCACGGCAATAGGCAAATCATTCGCATGCCGTTGATTGGAAGATTACGCTGAAAATGTTTCCGTAAGCGGAATATTATTTTATACTTTCCCATCTGTGTGCAAGAATTATTTCTATCGAGCTCAATAGTTTTTGCGCTACGGCTAATAAAAAATAAAATGCTTTTCGAAAATACTTGTTTTCTTTTCAAGAATAATGTTTAATAAAATTTTCATCGACAATTTCGAATCAATCGAAAAATATGCTTAGAAATCTTTTTACAAACAATCGGAAATAGATATCATGTCCTCAATTTGTAACATTCTAAATTTACGACTGTTAATCGGTTAGCCGATTAGCAACTATTCTTTCGACACGTCGAAAGTTAGAAACTGCATTGATTTATCGAATTGGTTGCCGAATTATACGAATTATACCGAAAACTGATGTATGTGTGCGAGGCGAACTCTGCTTTCCAATATTCCACACGAATTCGCAGAGGGCGGGCAGGCAACGTTACGAGAAAGTACACATTGCTCTGTTTCGTGCGCGTTTAGTCCGCGGTTTTGCGAAACTTAATTTCGCGGATAACTCGGTTGCCCGAGAAAAACTCGGAGCAAATTTATAGCCGACGACGTACTGATTACTCGTACTGTCTGCTTATTACGGCTTGTTTAACTTCTGTTTGGAAAACCGAACAAACCTGATAAAAAGTAAAAAAAAAAAGCCAATTCCCCAGTAATTAGTAATGAGCAGTCGAGAGAAAAATACGTGACCTACAGTTGTTCCACGTATTTGAATCGCAAATTCGTACGTGCATACTAAAGGTACACTGAAAATGTCACGATCGATATACGGGCTTCTCCGTATAAAAGCAGTTTCAATTTTTTCTTCAATATAATTCGCGGAGGTTTTTAATCAACATTTTGATGAAAAGCAAACACGGTGTCGATCTTTTCTTATTTGTTTTAAATGTATCTCATGTATATACAGTCGGACGGTAATCTTTCAGCAATTGCGAGCAAATAAAATTTACGAATGTTATTCGTTAAAATAAGCATTGCGGTATTTGAAAAGTAGCTGATCAAACAATTTAATTAACAATCTGGAACGGCAATGCGACGCATCGTACTTGAACTGCCATACTTGAACTCCTAAACGTTTCCTCTTTGCGAAACGTCCTCGCTTTTGCACGCCGCGATGCATATCGTGCATCTGATTACTACATTGAATCGAGCGCATATTTAATATGCGCCCGCGTCCTTCTTACGCGTCTTTTCTTCTTTTTTTGTTTCGCAAAGTTGTCGCAACGAACCGCGAAATATTGTTGCACGCTCGTGCACGCGAGAGCAATTATAAGCATCGGGAAAGCGTGCGGGCGCGATGTCGAAATGCATAATTTCGAATTGAATCCGCGCAATAGCTATCAGAAGGGAAAATGGGAAAACGGGGATCCGGATTTGCATATTCGCACTCGTTTCTGAAGCGCGGACTTGCCGGACAGTCCGGCAAGTTTATGTCAGAAGTAGGTCGGCATAAATTGAAATAGATGAGAGGAGTTAATTGCCGCGAAGAGCACCACAACGGGCACGCCGACATTTCCGAATACAAAGAGGCCATTTCATGTACGCTTACCAGGGAATAATCTTTAATTTAGTCTACAAGAAGCATTAAAGACTAATAAATAAACTGACACACAATACTGCAAAGGGACATAATATCTGGCATGAATAGAATATTTACAGAATGCCATTTCTCTTACTATTTCTTTCTCTTTCAGCCGGTACTTTTTTTGTTTTTTATCCACTTAAAAATACATTATAAGCTTACAAATTCACATAATGGAAAAATGTAAAAATTATAATATAATATTTTTATGAGAACTTTGCTTTGATATCTCTTTTAAATATCCTAATCAAAAAGTTTTCATAATTTACTCGTTCTTTTCTAGATGTATTCTATATGTATTCGTTATTCTCTCTATAAATAGAGACTCTTATTGAAAGAGTTAACGTGCAACGACGACGTCCTGGTGCGTATCTCTATCGCTCGCGTTCTCCGCGGCGTTCCTACAAACAAGTAACTGTACTTGGCGATTTACTCCTCTGCGGTGAGGTGCGCCAGTGAGCAAACAAGGCCCGAGCGCGGGCCCGTCGGTGCGGGACGGGAAGGGAGATGGAGAGAAATAAACACGGACGTAGAAAGAAGACAACGTATACATCAGGTTTCGCCGAGAAAGAGGGAGAATCGGTCATTGCGTAACTTGATTAGCGTCGCGAGTCGCGAGACTTTATCGCGACTTTATCGCAACGAGCCTCCCGGCACGCGATACACGTTTGTAACACATCGCCAAATGATACGAAATACTCTGGCTGTTGCACAATTTTCTACTCTTAAATACTGAGTAGTCGCGTATAAATAATCGACTTCAATGTAAATTAACTTAACTTTTTACAAAAGAGCAAAGAATAAATTTGATCTCTCTATCGAGTCGAGATTTCAAAACCACAAATTAATTATTTGCAAAGAATTTCGGAAGAAAATATAACATTTTCGGCAAAAAGCGTTCCCTTTTAAAATGGAATAACATTTCATATCCATTGTTCGCATCATCGGCGAATCTGAACAAAATATGCGTGGAAGAAGGGACGATATCGACCGGCGCGGGGGGTTGTTTAGCGGTCGGCCGGAAAGGAAACGCGCCTCGCAGACTGGAGTGGGACCTCACGCGAGACCGGCATGGCACGCACCCTCGCACCCCTCGCGTTTATCGATCGCATCGCGGAAACGCAGGTGACCATTGTTGAATCGGCGCTTCTCTGGGACGCAGATGTGGCGCGTACTAACTTCAAGCCCGCGCGTCGAGGAGTTTTGATTCAAACGCTCATCTCGAGCCAAACAAATCCAATAAACTCGCCTTTCTCCAACACCTTTCTATGCATCCTTATATATTTACAAATTCAGCAATTTCCCCAAAAATTCCGTGAGAATTTGAGTAATGTGTGCGGAGAGAAAAAAAACTTTAAGCGGCCAAATGAGAGTTATCGGCAATGAGCGCTCGGGAAAGTAGCGATGATAACCGGCAGATAATGACGAGAACCGCAAGGGAACACGACGATCATAATAGTAGTAGTAGCAGCAGTACGACGCGATGTCGCGAAGGAGACGTGACTGGAAAACTATGCGGTCGACGATGTAGACACGTCCGCGTGTGCTTGTGCGTGCGACTACCTGCGCGTCTTTAAAGTCCGCTTTTACCTCAAATCAATTCTGAGTTTGTCCGTGCTGAAACGAGGATGACACGTTCGCTTTAGTACGCCGTGCATATACATGCGCGCATTCTTTCCTACTATTCGGTCAAAACCACAAACCGGTTCTACCCTTTTTCCTTCAGTTCCCTTAACTTTTTCTTTTAAATATCAATTTTCTTATATACAGATAAGTTTCGGAATAATATATATCTTATTGAACATTATTGTACTACGTGTAATAATAATAATAATACGTACACTTTTTTCTGGATATTTAATTCAGATAAACGGAACAAACCAGTTAAATGAAAGAACGCATTGTTTCGCGCGCATTGTAATGAGATTGCAGTGCAAAACTTTTAATCACGGTTAAGCGAGATAGTAGAAGAAGGCAGCAATAAAATCCAGCGAGACGAGCGAGGCAGTAACGAGAAGGATGCAGATGTTTCACTGAGTTACCAGAACCAGGGCGGAAGTCGTAGAACCGGATGTCGATAACGAACCCGCGAGCGCGCCTTCTGGCTCGTAAAAAGTTAACATTTGGCCGATAAAGGTGCATTTTCTCTTTGTCCTCGCGCAACGAACGTCAGAAGAGCCGCACTCCTGAGCATACACGAGACGCGCGAGAGTGCCACGTGGAAAGTGCGCATCTGGATATCAGCGATGCATAAGAGCACAAATTTATTTTCAGCAACCTAGGATGTAAAAGAACTCGTGTCGTTTTTCCCAACAGAGAAAAAATTCATTCTTCGCTTGTAAAAAAATTAAGTGCATAGAGGCAATTTGTTGTAAGTTACGACATGCAAATAAACGTGAAAAAAGTAACTTATTAAAATGTGATCCTTGAAAATAAATACAGATGCTCCAAAGATTCGTTATAATTTATGATATAGAACACTCGCTGCGAAGAATGCCTAGGCACAGGTATAAGTCAAAAATAGGCCTAGGCACAGGTATAAGTCACAAATAGGCCTAGGCACAGGTATAAGTAAAAAGTAGGCCTAGGTACAGATATTGTCAAAAATATACTCAAGCCGCATTCCTGAGTAGGCACGAAATACGTGAAAGTGCGCATACCAGCGATGTATGAGCACAAATTGACAGACAAAAAATATGTAATACTTTATATAAGCGGTCTGTATCATTCCGATTGTCCACGCTCAAATGCGAGAAGAGTCGCTTGTGCAGTAAAGATACATCGTAAAGAACGCTCGAACAAACCGGAATGACCGTAAAATCGATTCAAAGGCGAAAGATTGCTGGCACGCGTGTCGTTCCGACAAGTACAGCTGATCGCATGCGTCTTTAATTCTTTACTACTGAAATTCGAGGAAGAGTCACATGAATTATAAGAGCTCTGTAAGCAAGTATAAATTTTTGGATGTAATGCAGCGATCGTGTCAAAGAGATTTATGTAAGAAAATATATTTTCGAAGCAAGTGGAGTCAGTAAAATAATAATTAATTTCAATTAGAAATAAAAGGCGAAAATCCGAATAAATTTCCTGATCAACTCGATACATTGAAGAGCCATTATATATAATTAAGCAAAAAAAAAAATTCAAGTTTTATGCTCCATACTCTTTCATTTTAAATATTAACATTTTACTTTCCGTAGAACGCGGGTATCTGGAAATTACTGTTATACCTGGTTGTTTGAGAAATGACAGATCTGGGACATCTTATTTGTGCACAACTTGCAGTTAAATGTGATCATACGAGCGCGCATGAACGACTCGTTTTAACGGATGTTAATGGATTCAGTTAGCACCTGCTGCCTCATGGTTGTTCCCGCCACTCGCAGTCAACATCGTAAAGTTCGAGAAAGGACGGCCGAGATCATTGTCGTGCGCTTCAAAAGAAAGCATAGCAACCCGTTTTTCAACCTCAACTACGAGAATGTTAATCGCTGGAACTCTTTTTTAAAAATAAAAGGAAACTCTAGAACTCTTCAAAAATTGTCCGCGCGCCAAGTGTCTTTTGTGAGAGGAGATAATTGAAAGAAATAACCGCCGCGTATGCCATTGCAAATACATATAACGTAAGTGACCGATCACTTTCCTTCGCGTTATAATTTTGCTCGTGATGTGGTATGCATCGCAAGTTTATCGTCGAAGGAAAGTACGGGAGAAATTTCACGGCTCAACTCTGATACACGCTTGCTGCTTGAGCGTTACATACTAAGAGCTACACGCGCTGTAGAAAAAAAAAGTGTGTCGCGTCTGCCACGAAGACGATTATCGCGGCCAATTTTCAGACATTCGGGGTGAAAATAAAAGCATTTTCCAATTGACGCGGGTCTAAATTTGAAATTAATCCGTTAATCGGCGTGATGGAGTATCTTTGTTCCCTAGATTGGACAAATTGCGTGCCGTGTCGCGTGCATCCGGTTTCACGGACGGTTTTATGTGACGGCGGATGTCACACGCAGCGCGCGATATAAATCACGCATCTACGCGTTTTAGAGAGAGCAGGCTAAATTATATCAGAGTGGAGCTTCGCGCGAGAACAGTGCCGCGCAGCGCGCTCCTATTATCGCGCTGTACTTGTGATGCTAGCGTACCGTTATATTCCACGACGCCGCGTCCATCGTTGGTACTTGGCGCGCTGTAATTGCCTTATTGATTCCTCGCGTCGTGTGCGTAGATCGCGGGGTAAAAATGAAGGTTGAAAAATTCAATTCCTAAATATTTAATCTCCCAACTCTTGCACGCTACGCAAAAAAATAAATAAAACCAGTTTAGAAAAAGACTATTTGAATACAATTAATTTATTAATCGCGTAATCAGTTCTGTTACTGTAACAGTACAATGTAAAGAATGTTACGGTAAAAATACTCGATGCGTTTCGAATTCCACTAATGCGCTTCTAAGAATTGCAGCGCATCTTTCTTCCCACATGGCAGAGATGATATTCTTTTTAAGGAGGAGATGGATGTCGCGGCGGCGCGCTACGTTAACTTTACTGATTTGATTTTTATCGCGCGCAACAAGAAGAGAATTTAAACGTCAGCGACGCGTGCACAGCAGCGGCTCCGCGTGCTGCACATGGAAACAGATGGATTGCGCTAGATTCGTAGAAGAAAACGGTACTTTAGAAAATCAAATAAGAGCTCTCTCTAAAGATGGGAGAAAGAGGGACGAGACTATCGTATACCCCACCGCGCTATCCGCGGCATCCACGGAACCGTCACCCGACCGGTATATACCGGTCAAAAAAGTCTGGATTCCCGCTTGCCTACGGTTCGTCGGAGTCGAGTAAGGTTCGAGATAAGAAGATCTTACGAGCGAGCGCTCCGTTAACCTTTCCAGCCGCGATACAGGCGCTTATACGGAATACTTTACTTTCTGACTCGTGGATTATAAATAAATTAAATTTTATACGACGATAAAAAGTATCTAATTTTATGACAATCTGCTTGCAGAGGCGAAAATAATATTATTTAATATGAAGATATCAAAATCTTATAACAAAATAATCCGATATTAAAATTGGAAATATGGAAAATTTTTTTAATTAAAAGTTTTTGTTCCGTTTAAGTTCTATTTATATAAATAAATAAGATAAATTTTTGCTGTAATAGAAATAACAAAAATTATTCTTATCACGCAAATAAATATCTCATTGTTATTTTGTTTTTTATATATAAATTGTGTGCCTTTATACAAATTTTGTTTGTAATATTTATGCAATTAAATATTATCCGCGGCTCTGATATGAATTAATAATTCGATATAATTATATATCGATTGAGTATAACACACATGTTATAAATGTAATAACATATTATCATACATATTGAAATTTGTAACAAACGCTAATAGTGCAAGTGGCATTTAGGTGACCTATAAATTAATAACTTGCTAATTAAAGCCAATAAATAACTGTAGTGTGAGAAATATGATAATTTTTAAACATCAAAACAACGCAAGTAGAGCATGTCTCGAAGAAAGCTATGTAATTCTGTGTGATAATTACACATTGAAAACTAGCGTCAGCTTAATGATTTGCTTGTAATTTGTCTTCGTTAGAATCAGGAAATAACTTTGTTCACCTTAGATCACCAAATAATTACTTATACGCGTCAAAAATCTGCGTCAAATCTGTTAATATATTCTGTGAAAGTGTAAATTCTTTTAATGTCTTTATTAAATTTCTAGGTGGCATCTCTCAGATTTTGAATTGATATTAAAAGAACTGTGCATAAATGAATACAACGTGAAAAACTATTTTCACCGTCGATGTATCTAATCTTGAAATCACGTGTTAATCAGTACAAATTTAATGCCAGATGCACGTCTGGTGACTTGATGTGCAATCTCTCCCGGAAATACTGCTGTTCATATAATACATATTCCGCTATGATGATTTCGATAAGTTGTCTCATTTGCAATTATCATAACCACGATGCGGTAACTTGTCAACAGTTTCGAAATTCTACATACCACCTTCATTCTGTTAAAAAAAAAAGGATGAAATCATCATTATATAAAATAATATTATTCCGAAAGAAAGATTAGCATTTTTCACAGTATAAGACTGATTTTCGTAGCGTTCATATATTAATAGAAGAATGCGGAGCCAATATATTTCTACAATAATGTTTTCTGACATAACGTCGTTTGAATTTCAAGATGCTTGGTCAATTTTGTAAATCGTAGATCGTGCGCGCATCCTACACGTCGCATCATCGCTGAAGCAAGAAATTGAGGATTGCCTTGCATTCTATATCAGACACAATTATGCAAATGTACAGCGGAGCAAATATGTGTGATATTACATTAGGGATGTTTACGATATGCTTGGTTAAGTGATATGTGAATCGAGAAAGAATCGTTCGCAGAGACGACTTAGCGGCGCGGATTGTGAAAATCGCACGGATAAACATCGTAACCGTGAAATTCGCGTAGTTCCTTTCTTCGCTCAAGGATGAGCGAGCGGTTCGAGCGTCTTCATCGGCAGCCGGGAAAGTGTTAATAGAAGCGCGCGCCAGCGAGAATAACTCGCTCCATCCTATGCGAAACAATAAGCGGTGTACGAATCGTACGATCGCGCTAATTATGAAAACTCCGGGCAATCTTCTCATCTGCGCGATAATGGCTAAACCGGCATTGGCCATCGTCGGTTCGCATTGAGCGAGAGCATGTTCGCTCACAGGATGCTGCCGCTCATCATCGCCGGGGACGGCGACGTCACGTCAGTGACGCGTGTCGCACGCGGATCCCGGACATGGTGCCCCGGTCGACAGGGCACTCACGAGACGAAGAGAGAAGGAGAGAGTAATTTCGCGACAGGGAAAATGAGCCCGGCGGTATGATAATGTGCAGAAAAGCACATCGCGCGCGCGCGCGAAGAGGAAGGAAGAGGTCGAGGATTGCGAAATTGCGCTCGCGGCAGTCGGAACGGTATCGCAACAATGCACCGGAAGCCTGAGAAAGAGCGTATTCCGTCGGCGAACCGTCGCACGATTAAAGCCCATCTTAGTCGATTTGTTACTCGCCGCGTTTCATTCGAGAGACGGCATTCCATGGAACAATTCTTTGGAACAATCATAAATAGATTTTTTTGTTCTATCTATTATTTAAATTTTGAATCCATTAAATCTTGTAATTAAATTTCATATTGTCTTATTTTATATAAATGTGTTATTTAATATACGTAGAAGATTGCTTGTCAGAAAAGAGACTTTAAAAACGTCGAAAATACTTTTTTCGCTTATACAGAGAGATTTCTTTCGTGCTTCTTGAAAAATAAGAATATCAGAATCATAAAAATATAATTCTCTCAGAAAAAGAATAAGGAAATAATTAATTTATCATAAATGAATAGAGAATAGTTTTCTACTGTATTAATTGTGAATGTAGATTATAAATGATTTATTATTTCCAGATCTGTCATTACCGTTTCAGAATGCTGTTACATGTATGCGAATTAAAGAACACATGATGAAATCTATCGCGGAAGGCATTGTCCGACGTTACATACCCGGCACTTATACATTTTGCAATTTGCCGTTTGCATCTTTTCGGCAATTTATTTGAGGCTTCGCGTCGGAACGTTTTATCTTCGCAATATGCGACGGTGATCATTGAACCTTTCACAACCTGGTGCAAAATAAGTTTGCGTTATAACTTTTAGCATCGTTATCGCGCTGGCTATAATATTGAACTGCGGTGAAATTTGTAGTGCACACAATTCTACATATGTGTATGTGTGGATTATACGCGGAATGAAACGTTCATTAACGTCTCGGAAAGAAAGATGAAAGTGAAAACCGCGGCCATGGAAATTTACATACGTCGGTGCAGCGTACCGTAACACGGACTCGAGGAGAAATACAAAAGAAACTTAACGATGCATCGTAAATCGCATTTAAGGATACAGGCCGTAATCAATTTGGATAATGCGGTCAGCAAACATTGGATAAAATCCAATTATAACAAGAAATATATATATATATATGGTATATATAAATATAATAAAAGTGAACAGAAACATTAAAAAAGCAATCAAATTAGAAACAACAAGATTATTTCTTTTGTATTTCTCGCAAAATGTAAAATGTGTAATTATTTTTTGCAAATTAAGCGTTGTTTAATAGTTGCCTTTTTCAATGAATATTTATACATTTATCTATCTTCATTTTATTCCATTCTATATTTACGTAGATTTTTGTTTTACATCGACAAGGACAAAAGACTTTTTAAGATTTTAATTGAAATCAAATCAACAATGGAAAGCAAACAATAGCCAAAAAGTGCTTTTTGACTTTTATAAGCCTTTCGTCATTTATTTGATTTTTATATCAAAAGATTTATTTTTCCCATTAATAAAACAATAATTGCAGCGAATCACTATCTCTGAACTGCGCATGTAATAAGATTATATGAAGCGTATAGACTCGTTTCGACCCCCAAAGTGCGTGAAAGGGTTAAATTCATTCAGCCGGCATTCAGGCTGAGCATTCGAATGAACATTGAAAGGGTTGATCTGGCAAATTGCGTATACTATCCGGCTCCTAACACAACCCTGTGTAACGTTGGTGGTCTGTTCACGTTGGTCGCAGTCGTGATCACAGCGGCCAGCCGTTCTCTAAGTCGCGGTCGCTCAGAAAAGCACGGTCGGGCAAACGCGAAAACGGTTCTCGTCCTTTCACTTCCACAAACGAGACACATCGACCTAATCGCAGCCGATAGCGCAAGTAGAGGTGGCGTAAGAGAGCGAACCTCCGTCTCCGTGTGAACCACGCGCAATTATTGCTCTTATAATACTCCGAAAAAATAACGGTGGGAACTTGTTGAGCGTTTTTCGACTACGTAACGAATCTTCGAAAGACGTATCCTATTACGATCAATCTTTTAAAGACTCATTCCACTCGTTGATTGAATAGAAATCAAATGTATCTCAATGTATCTCGATAAGAGCTCGTTTTCTTATTACTGCCATTGTAACGCTTTCTGTGAATTTCCACCGTGAAGATTTCAATCGCGTAACAAAGAACGAAAGAAATTTGTTCATTTAACGAGTATACGTTATAGGAATAAGAGATATCTCATTGCCGCGCAATCATGTTCCTAGGATTAGTTACGATGAAAGGTGACGGTGCCGCGGTACCCTACGCCATTGAACGGCACAAAAGCACACGGGAGAAGTGAGCAACACCGGGAGAGGATTTCTGGTGCAATGCACCTGTAAACTCGCGAGAGAGAGAGCATTGTGCAACAATTAGCGGTCGAGACGGCCATGCTGACTACTGCCGGCCGATGGCCAGGCGAGCAGCCGCGCTTCACGCTCGCCTTCAGAAAGGGACGCGCTGTTCGTCACGCACCAGGACATCATCGCCTTATACAGAAGAACTAGAGTATTCTAGATATCTCGTAGAAATATTTGTTCTATGAGAAAACACAAGAATGTTGATACCTGACTAAAGATCGCCCTCGAGCTCGTCTCGAATTACACGTGCCTTTCATTCAAGCGTGTAGTGTACTTTAGAAAAATCATATAGGTATGTTAGATTGGTGCAAAAAGTTTGTCACTTTTCCTATTTTAAATAAAATTATTGATCTTCATTTTAAGAGAGTTCGGAGTTTTTTAAATCAGGCGTACAAAAACTTATTTCCAGATGAAAAGTTTATTATATCAAATATAGAATTAAAAAGTACACAAACTTTTTCAGTTATTTAATATTCTTTTTTTCCTCTAAAAATTAGTTCTCCGCGCCTGATTTAAAAAACTCCGAACTCCGAATTCTTAACAATGGAAATCAATAACTTTATTTAAACAAGAAAAAAACCTTCATGAAAAAGGAAATATCTAAAGTAATATCTAAAATTAATATCAAAGTATTGATAATTGTAAGAAAAAAATAATGTGTAAATATCAAGATTATTTTTACTTTTTAGATGTTCTCTTTTCGTGAAAATATGTAAAACGATGATTATTAGAAAGAATATACGAATTTTTTCAGCATTTACATGTTTTTTCCAATCAATCACAATATATTCGTGAAATTTAAAACACCAAACATCATCAATCTAGATTCGTAGTTTAAAAGCTATGTGAAATTCAGGAACTTATCAAATCCAGATAACTATTCTTCCTATCGCGCGTTTTGTACGCCACGAAACCAGCAAGAACGCACTGCAAACGACTTTCTTACAAACGCATGATGCGTTTGTAATAACTGTCTCTTAATATGGTCTCTTAATTTAAGCACGCGTAATTAAGCTACACAAGCAATTAGGCGGTTAAGGCTGTCATCTTGAATATATTACTTGCACTAAATTAATAGTAAAAACATGTAAATAAAATTTCGGATTCAACTGCAATTTTAATTAGCGCGATTAAACGAGTGATCAAAATTTATAATATTAATAAAAAAATAAAAATTAATCTTTTCGATACTTTCTGCTGAAAATGCTGTTAGCGAAAGATTTTCTTGTAGAAAGCAATTTACATATAAATCTTCCTATACTTTGCGCAGGATAATATTGTATTATATATTCTACGTTTCAATATACGATAGACTAATCAATTTTTAATAAGACTAATAAGACTGTAAGCCGCAAATTGCGGTGCTGAAGTTTGCTGATGAAGTATAGTACTTTAATCCCCGTGCATGCAGCTTTAATTAACCCTTTAGATATTTCACCCGAGATACCTTGCTGGGGAATAGCGTATCTTGCATCACATAACGAATATTGCGCAATCTTTTCAAGAAATATATCGACCATGCAAAATTTTAAAAATACAGCCTAATTAAAAGTATTTTAAAAAATCATTAAAAAGAGCGTATCAACTTTACACTCGACATTAAATATAATCATCTCTCAGATTAACATTAATTATTCACAAGAAGCGAAACAAATATTTGCCGCGTTCAGCGCTGAACATACGATAAAAGTACTGAGCATTTTGTTCAGTAAAACAAAAAAATTGGACAGTAGAATAGTTCAAACTGTATTTTTAAATAGCGCGATTTAAAAATCAGCGATTTTGTTACAAGACGATGTGCATACACGACTATATTACATTGTATTATTATATTCATATTGTTTCCATTTCCAAATAACAAAATTGCAAATTATGCAAAATTGCATATGTGTATGTGCAATAATTTCATATTTAAAAAAAAAAACATAATTTTCCAATTCTTTAATTTAATTTTTTCCCGCGAAAAAACATCGTAAATTTGTTCCGCGAAGATACAAAAATTTGTCTCGCACTTTCAAGTTACTTCTTTTAGGATCTTCACAAAATCACTGCCTTAATTGTATCACTGATCGACATAATTTTATATAACTGGACGACAACTGGTCTGATTGTATATGCAGATGGTTTCCACGTGTGTTCGCGGCGCATTGTCACGCGATATGTCAAAACGCTAAGTTCTCTTTCTTTTACCTGACGCCTCGTCCTGGGCCTGGCTGTAATCCGCGAGAACGGTGAGGAGGAACGCGACACTGAACTTCACCAGTAGCGTCGTCAAATTACCCATCTCTCCGAGTCGACATAATTTTCCCGTCGCGGCGGCAAGAGAGTTCACGACGCGTGATCGCGCGAGCTCATAATCGCACCAGTTACGCTTTCGCGACAACGGCCGGCAACAAGAACACACACCACACGACGTCCGGTGGCGCACTGCACATTGACTGCACATACTACATGCACGGCCACAACGTACAACGATGCCGCGAAATCCTCGTGCGTGGAGGGGGAGTCCGCGTACGTAGCGACCTCTGACGATCGATATCTGAATGAGCGTGAATTACATGTATATGTGTATATACGTGTGTATAATACATATGTTTATAGAATAAATAGGATATAAATGAATTTATTGCACGAGATTGATAACAATATTTAAATACCTGCATTTTTACCTGGCAATAATTTTACATAAATCGTATTTTGGCTGCACTCGCAGCGGGAAATGACGCAAAAGATTCGAGATGACTTCGATCGGCTCCAGATGAATCGTCAATGTCGAAATCAAATAATCGTTGTACACGATGTTCAACACGTTACGGCAAATCTTTAATCAAGAGACACGGTAGTGTCTCGCGCCAAGTTCACGCGTAGCGCAAGACCGACCGTGTATCTTTACGCGAGACGGAAGGTTCAGATGAGTCGAGATTATCGGATCTCAATAACGGCTGAGCCGATTGAGTTGGTAATAGGCTCAATCGAAAGCGCATACCTAAGATATATAATACTCTTTACGAGAGACACTCGCCATAAACTGTCGCGCAAGATTCAAACACGAAACAATTCGAACGCGATCCATCGCGACCCATTTCGTGACCGATGACCAACTCGATTTGAAGTTACAATACCGATGTGGAAGTCGTGATATCGATATCGATATCGATATTGTGCAGTTCGACTCGAAATGCTTAAACTGAAAAACGGCGCTGAAAGCACTCCTCATGCATGGCGGCATTTTTCAAACTGCGTAAACTCCCTAAATTAATTTCTTATAAAATTTAAAAAAAAAAAAATTTTTTTAATTATATAACGGTTTCTCCAATAATTGGTTAAACTTATGTTCTGTTAATTCGCAATAAAACGTCGTGCATTAATAAATAACATTATGCAGCATTTTCATAAAACTATGAAAAATCTTATTATTACCGTATTGTAGTAAATTATGTTAAATTATTCTTATAAGATAAAAAAAATCCTATTATCATTACAATATATGCATCGGGATTGTAATCAGGAAAACCTTGCCTATAACACTTTACAGCATATATCGTGTTTTATTATTTTATTATATTTATATTACACAAAGATGTATACTTAATCGTATTATTGTATTGATCTCAAATACAATTTGCCGATTTCTCTACCATTCCGTATTATTAAATAGAGTTTAACTAATATCTTCCTTAATCATAATTATTAACATTAAACCAGGTCACAAAAAAAAAGACGGGTGTATATATACATATACATATACATATATGTACATATATATATATATCCGATTCGAAAGAAGAGAAATATGTGGGACAGACGAAAGTGACAGAGAGAATAGAGAAAGAGGCAGATAGAAGAGGAGAAAAAGTAAACTCTAAAAAATGAATTAGATCTAAAACATATGCAAAGATCGGGAATAAAAAGATAGCTAATCTTTTGTTTTCGCCTTTCGATAACGATACGACAATTCTTCTTCCATTGCTATCGATTTAGCAATTGTTGCCATTCTCTCTTGCACTCACATATCACGACGTGACAATTTTTTGCTCTCTTTTTCTGTATTTTACAGATTTATCTTTTATACAAATTACTTAGGCATTGTGATATTCAGGTTTCTCTGCATTTAACTATTCTCGTCTTGACGCCTCACGTCTATGCTTCTCGTTCTTAATGTGCAATTTACAAGCCAAGTATATTCCATTTATACAAATCGTCGAAATGATAAACGCCTTCGACCGCAACGCGAATTCCGATGCTACGATGCACAGGACTCTGCGTACAGAGAGAGAGGTGGTTGGCTAAAGGATTTTTCTACATAATTTTGGTGATGGAGTAACTGTCCGTAGACATCATTACCTATCCACAAGACGGACCTAGTATTAATGTATACAATGCTATATCATTGACTTACTACAAAAATTCTACTGTACATATAAGAACGCGCGCATGATACGCGTCCTGCTCGGTGTACGCAGAGTCACTCGATGACAGAAAAGAATGAACCGGAATTTCTCATACCATTCCACTCCGGAATTTGTCTCCTTTTCTTTCTTTGTATCACAAGTAATGATTAATATTACAGTTACTTTTCTAAGATAAAATTTTGTTTCCCTTTCATACAATTGTAGATTATAAGCGTTTTGTTTACGATTTAATATCTCTCTTATTATACCTAAGCAATAGTTTTTTTTGGCTGCATCCATCCATTTTTATACAAAGACCACTCTTTACTGCCGAGAAGCGTCGAAACTGTGCTTCGGAAAGTTTTACGAAAAGAAAATTAGGCTTTATGTATTTTCCTTTGAAAACATAAATGTATAATCCTTTTTTATTACTATTTGTGTTAAAACAAAGTTAATGCTTCCAAATAAATTGTTTTCCAAGATGTTTTTACATTTTGTTGCTATGCACTATATATATGTACAAAGAATTTTTTATGCATCAAGTATGCATTTCTGAATATATAGTTGCTATTTAAAAATGATTATATCTAATTTATCGTACTCTGTGCTGTAGGAGATGTGACAGTTATCTTCAATATATATATACTTGATGTGTGTGGTGTGTATAGATTTTCATATGTATAATATGTATATTATATATATATATATAATTATATATATAATTTACATATATATATATATATATATATACTATATATGTACGTATATATCTTTTCCTACGCAAAATTAATATTATTTACACATTATGAATGTATGTATATATATATATATATATATATATATAATATGTATATATATATATATATATATGTCTATATATAATATTATTTTTATACAATATTTTCCTGATCTTTGCTAGTTCTCCTTGATGTAGTAAGAGAATCGCTTGTTAATGTTCTTACATTTGTCATAGCAAAAACTTGCCTCTCATGCTCTTATAAAATACGATGAGAACGATGATGACGATAGTAATGACAGCAAAGATGACCACAAAAATAATATGAAAAAAAAATTAATATAATACATATACATACATGCATACATATATAAAATATAAATTATATGCAAATATAATTATTTATATTTCATATGCAAATATGTAAGTATGTATGTATAAATCAGCGTACAATTATTACAAATTTCATAATAATGCGTAACTATTAATTTAATTACTAACAATAGATCATACATGGGACGTTGGATCCGAATCACTGGTCTTACAACCATACGTATGTATTAGAGATGGTAGTGATAATGAATGTGACGCCATACAAAACATATCACTGAGTGCAATGAGATATTTTCTTTGTTATATTACATTACATACAGTGGTAATAAAGTCTTACAAGTGTTCTCATTTTAATTATCTTCTTCGTAAAATATTCACCTTTTAGAAATTGTCAAGTTATTGAAGCATGCAAAATTAAATTAAATTTTCCATAATAAAGCAGTTATACAAAAGAAATATCGATAAAAATAAATCAATGATTGGATTTTACGTGTGAATGATCATATATATATAATGTGATTTGTATAAACAAACAAAGAAAAAAAAAACAAAACACATTAATTATAAATGAAAATATACATTACATATGCTATTTTATTATAAAACATATGTATGTATTCCCATGAATAATAAATACAAAGTTTTTTAAACTAAATAAAACCTCAAAATATGATTATAATTATTTATATATAACATAATAAACATAATAAACCTTTCAATTTTTTAAATTGGTGTTTATATATATATAAACACATAATATATATAAACACATTCAAACAGTTCTTTTTTTCATTCATCAGAGAACACTTGTCTTGTAAAAAGAAAGAGAATGTTCAATTTCCGTTTTTGTTACTGACTTATGCCCGGTTTTACCAACATAGATTAACTTTAATCTGGGTAACTTTAATCTCAACTTATCCTTCATCTTCTTCTAATTCTTAGAACTAGGACAAGATAAAGAGTAAATTGAATCGAGATTAAAATTAATCTACATTGGCTGGAAATGGGCATTACTCCTTTTACTGTTTTATACACGTTCAAACTTTGGTGGTTATCCCACTTTCACACATTTCGATAACATTCAGTACAATATGCCCTATTTGTATATTCCTGCGTACATGATGTTGTTAAGAAAGGTTGTAGTGTTTTTAGGCTTTCATAAATGCGAGTAAAAAAGCAAACGTCTTTCTTTTTGATTATCATTGTTCCTCAATAGCAATCCGTCTATTCTATACAAATTTAAAATTAAAAAAATCTTGCTTTTTTTTTATATTAAGTCGAAAAGGCCACTGTTCAAGGCCACAGGCCAAGAAAATTAATTAAATTCAATTATCAAGAAGAGTTTCTGTTTCTCCATACTTTCGTTCATTATTCATTTTCAATTTTTTTTCTTTTTTTTTTTTGTTAATTCACAGAGACAGTTAACAGCGTTCTCGTTTAAACATCATTGTACATTGGAAGGTATTATTCTCGAGCATATTGATTCTACACTTAATGTCTGGAAATTAGTATAATTGTTTTCACATTTATACTTTCACGCTCCAGATACACTTACGTGTCAAATGGTACAAAGCATAATTTCAAAACATCTCATATTCTCTTCTTATGCCAAACAACGTGTCAAACAAACAAGATCAGTTTATGTCTATTAAAATAGAGATAGAGCATCACTTCAGCATTAAGATTTTATCGATTTATAGTTACATTAGTTTTTTCCCCGACTATTATTATGTCGTGCTGGCAACGTAAATTTGTTCCACCGTATATCGAATAATTATGTCGCATATGAGGATGTCTTGTTCTTACGCCTCGTTAACTAGAACATACCTTACTAACTAGTAAGGCTATCTTCAGTTAAAAACAGATTTATATACTTAGTCAGACATTATTGCCCATTATTCGGTGCATCTAATTAAAGCCGGATCTCAGTGTGATATAATGTGAATACGAGCTATCTCTCCATATTAATCTATGCTCACAGACTCACCGGAGTTTCACGTAACTCGATGAAGGTTACACTTGGGTATGTAATGATTTGTGTCGAGGTACCAACCTTTCGTCAGTGCGCACGGATAATGCGTAACAGCCTTGCAACCTCGTTTCACGCAACCTATGTTCGCGCCTGTCAAGCCGCAGGAGTCGCATACCGACTTGGCGGCGTCCCATACTGCTTCTTGCAGTCCCGTTACTCTGCCACCTTATCAAACGCAAGATAAATTTTAATTTTTCTATGTAGGTAGAGCTATATAGGTAGCTCTGCCGCGCTTGATTTATTTTACACATGTTTCTATTATTTCGTCACTTACCTGCCATGTAAACTCCGGCCGCCCATACCGCGCATTGCTCGTGAAGCCATACTTCCCATCGTTGCTCCTCCCCACCGGGATGCAGAGTCATACCCGTAAAAATGGCATTTGTATTACTTTCAACGGAGTTTCGCTTTTTCTTGCCCATCTTCGCGGAGAACTGATCCGCCAGTCCGGCGTACCTCAGACTTCTCTTATTTTTGCCACCTTTCTTCTGTTCCGTCGTAATTTCTTGCTCATCAGCCGATAAAATTCCGTCCTCCAATCGCTCCTTGCCGATTAAATATGGTCCAAATAAGTCGCTCAACACACCGGCTGGAACCTGTTGCACATATTTATCACATTACTCGCATTGCTAATGCATCAACTATTAATGTGCTTTCGTGTATAGAACGCGTCGCATTTAGCTTTCAAATTAAAGCTTAACTTTATCGTTCTAATCATATAACATCTGTAAATATAAAATTGATATCAAAATATGATGGAGGATGCAACAGTTTTTAAATGGCAAGTGTTTAAACCAATCAGGTTGTCAAAAAATTGCGCGCTCAGGCATACTTCACATTGAAGATGCCTGAATTTCACACGCTTCTCATTTAAAAACTATTGCAATCTTCGTATTATGATTTTTGTCTCTCAATGATCTCAGGAATCTGCCATTAACGGATGTTACGGTAGGTCTGAGACACCCTGTATAAAATATAAAATCTATCGTATCTAATCATGTAAAAATGGTATTCAAAGTTCGATATGATACCGAGAATTAGATTAAAACCACAACAACAATAAGGATAAAGTTCGAAAAAAATGTCAATTATCAGAAGAATAATAGATAGAAGAATATCTCGACGCAAATCAGATCAAGCTCGTATTATACTAAACTTTAAGTCATTTCAAGAAGATGCATACCGTGTACGTTCCAGTTGCGATGTGTGGTCCGGCCAGATTCGGATGCGGTCTGGACGGATCGCCGGGAATAACGGAATGAGGGCCTTGTTTGCAAAATACACAAACCCAAGTCGAATCCGTGGTGTGCGCATCGTACCGCGACGACAGAGTTGAACTGAAGAGACCTGCTCTACTGACTTTACCTGCAAAACCGAGAAGTGAGATAAAGTGAATCTCTTCGGCAAATGAAATGGACATTCCATTCGCGCACGCGTACGTACCTCTGTAATCTAAATCGTTTTGGTGACTGAGCCTCTTACTTCGGCCTGCGTTCCCATTACCGACGCTTTTCCGTTTCTCCTTGCTTTTCTCTTCCTCCTCCTCCCGCGGTGCATTGACAACTTGGATACTCAACGGACTGTCCCTCGGTCCCTCCACGTGGACTACCGGACCCCGCGATCTGATCGAACTCGCATTCGAGCCGGAATCGTACGCCATTTCTCTCAGGCCGTCGATTTTGGTATTCTTCTTCGCCTTCTTCAAAGCCTGGTCCTGCTTCTTCGAGCCCTTGGACGTGCGCCTTTTCTTCGCCTCTTTCGACGGGGAGTCGCCCGTCGTGCCGAAAATATTGTCCGACGATCTGGACAATTTCCTCTTGCCGCTCTGCATCTTGCCCTTCTTACCTTTCTTCCCTGACAGCTTTGTGTCCACCGTAGAGGAAACGTCGATGGGATTGTTCTGCATGCTTTGGGAATCCATCATCGTCGGTAGAATACTATTCTCGAGACCCTCAAGTTTCGCGACAGAGCTGTCGCCCTGAATATCCGCGCTCGCGAGTTTCGCTTTTGATTCTTCATTTTTGACATCCGAGTCCGCCTCCACGATTCCGGCGAACATCTTCGCTAACTCAGACTCGACCTCGACGAAGGGATTCGTCGTCGCCGTCGTCGTCGTCGTCGCCGTCGTCGTCGTCGCCGTCGTCATCATCGTCGTTGTTATCGTCGACATCGTCGCATTATTCGTGTTCTTTGGACTTGTTGCCTTCGATAACTCGGACGATGCATCGTCGCTGGATTTTCTCCGTATCCTCTGATTCGTCGTCAACGAGTTACTACCCTCGCTACTCCTCCGCCTCCGAATCGGTTGATTCTCCTCCGATCTCTCCTTTGCGTTCTCGTCCGCCATCGTCGTTTTATCCGATATTCTCTCCTGCCCGCCGCCAACGATCTGCTCGTCCGCCTTAACATCGCCGGCTGCCGGCGTGGAGATAGCCGCCTCCTCCGACACTCGTTCGATAATTCTCGGTTCTGAAGGTTCCGTGGGCTCGAGTTCCATGTCCTCGACTTCCGTCTTCGAGTCCTTGCTCAGCCTCACGGGCTTCTCCAGTTTTCTTTTCCTGCGCTGCTTGGTGTTGTCGTTAGAATCGTCGTTGCTGAACGCCGGCGACACAACCTCGTCCTCCCGTGTCGGCGATTTGGATTTCTGCCTCTCCGGCGACATACTTTTCACGCTGGACGTGTCCTTCTCCTCCACAGGCATTACAATCACCGAACCGATATTCTCGGTGCTCCCGAGCTTCTTGTTCCCACCCTCCAATTTCTCCAACAGGGAATCGACGCCTTTCTTGCCTCTTTTCGGCAAGTTTTTGGGCGATCTCACGCTCGTCTCTTCGTGCTTCCTGTCCCGCTCGGAGGAGGATTCTCTCTTCGGGCTATCCGTGACGTCCTTCTCTGTTTTGGACGTGAGATTGACTATAACGGGTAAGACGTTCCTTGGCACTTGCGCGATAACACTCAATGTATCTTTAGCCTTCGCAGGAACTTCGGACTCTTTCTTGTCCGCAACCACCCTCTCTATTGTCACACTAGGCGGCAAATTTATCACTTTCTGCGTAAAATTCTCCACGTTCATCTCCTTAATCTTATCGTGTAGATTTGCAACTCCTTTCAGATTGCTTTCGAAATTTTTCACTGATATCTTAGGAGTGATGATCTCCTTCGTTGATAGCGAAACTGGTTCGCTGACGGAATTTGGCGTCGGTACGGACGAGCTGATACCGCTGTCCGACGAAGTTTCCCCATTCAGCGGTATCGGCGGTGAGATTATGTTCCCGTTTCGACTGCCCTTGTCCACGTTTCTCGCCGTCAAACTGATGGGAATATCCTGAGATATTCGAGAGTAATTCTCCGGAATAATCTCCGATGTAGACGAGAGATCAAGCGTGCTCTGCGAACCGGGCGAGTTTCTGTACTGATTTTGACTCTGTCGATTATCCACGAGCATCTGCAAGCTGAACAGCGGACCGCCCGATGTGTTCGACGGTGTCACGCTTTTCGAAGGGACTGTGGGCGTGTGCCATGTCGGTGGTGCTTGCGTGTGCGCGAGTTGCGGAGTGAGTTGAGACGGCAGATGGGATGCTCGCGCCATGGATGGATGCGTGTAGAATCCGGCTGGACTGAGCGCGGCGCCGGACAATGCTGTTGGATGAATATTGAGAGCTGAAAGCGATTAAAAATGACATCCATTAAAAACGATGCCGTCGAAAATTTTGCAAAAAGAATACAGTAGCTCGAAATTTAAATTACCTTGATTCTGCGTCATCGTCAGATGATTCCAGACATTCTGCGGTGGAGGTGTGCCAACCGGTGGTCGGCTATGACCCGGATACTGCCCTGACATTTCGAAGCACACCCAATTCCCTAATGTTGGATTGCAGGCGGTAATCAGATCGCTGTTTTCCGACTTGTGCGCCTCTTCCTCGGTGCAGCACTCTTTCTTGATATTATTACATTTGACATTCGACTGCAGATATGTCCAAGATAATTCTTTCGGTTTATCGTCACCTAAGCGTAGCGGTAGCACGTGAGTAACGTACTTGTCCAGAATATGCGCCTTCTCTTGCTTCAGATCGCCGTTCGTTACGATCCTCGCATTTATTTCGCTATTACCGGTGTGCAATTTACCGATCGTCTCCAACAATTCTTTGCTCCTGTCCGAATTACATGACAACTCGTCTAAATCGGAAAGCTTCAATAAACCGTAATCTATATTCTTGTACTTTGTATTATAACAATTCTGTACATCGGAGAAATGATCAATTTGTTTTAAGATAGTACTGTCCACCGAAATTGCTCTTTTCTCAACAACTGACGAATGCGGATAACTGTAGAGTCGGTCTCTTGGCCCACCGTAAATATAATCGCCTCGTGTACTTTCTTTCGAGTTTATTACTAAATTTAGCGGCTCATTATTTGTTACAGGAGTGGTGCAATCGGGATCGCAAGCTTCTTTTCTGTGCTCAATATTGTCCGATACAATCTTCAGTTTAGTAATATTTTGTGTGTTGATCGACTGCCTTGCTGCAGAACTAGAACAGCTAATATCTGCGTCGTGATAAATTTCTTTCTGCGATCCAGGCAAAATTTTGGATTTATCTTTCGCAAAGGAATATGTAAGCACCGTCGTTTTATCAGTGTTCAACGAATTGGGTTTTGCTATCTCACTAAAATCTTTCTGGCAATTATCCAGCCTGACCTTCTGTTCCTTCTGCAGCTTTTCCGCCTGTCCGGATAGTAATTTATTAATTGTACTAATCAGGACATTAGAATTCGCTATCCTATCATTGTGTTGTATTGTTTGCGGTAAGTTTGTAAAATATTTTGAGTTTGGATTAGTAGATTCCGTGGTATCTTTTTTGTGGTACAGATGATATATATCTTGCGCAGTATTATGTGCTACCAATGCTTGCAGATCAACCCACTGCATGTAATTGTTTGATAGCGCCCATTGTGGCGCAACGTCAAATATGTGTCCTGAAAAGAAAAGATTTAATATAATTCATACATTAATAATATAATTTGTATATTATAAAATAACATAAGCTTGATATAAGTCTAAAGTTGTTAGCCAAATTGATAAACAGTTGATAAATATTTATATTAAAATTTCTTTTACAATCAGAGATACAAAATACATGTATGAATGCTATAATTTATACTGTAACATAGAATATTTTATTTCACGCATTATTCGATAGATTTGTACACAGAAAAATAATAATGCACTTTGATATTTTACCATTGTTGGGAAGAATAGAAGAGTCATGACAATTCACACCATACTGAAGATCTGGGCTAGTTTTATTTTGCTCACTTGTGAGACGAGTATAGAAATATCGCTCTATATCTAGTAACCTATCAAGCTTCTCTTCTTGCGATATATGTTTAGACGTGTGCAGAGATTCTGTAATCACAAGAGAAATTATCCCTTACTGATTGTGCTAAATAATATTGCGGTAACTTTTAAAACTAAGATTCTTGCCATCTTCATGTAGTATTATAAATGTTTCAATTGAAATCCAACAAGCTGCTTATTGCTAATACAGTAAATTCAAGATCGCATTACAACATTGTACAAAATTACATTTTTTGAAGAGCACAGGACATTAAGTAGCAAGTGAAACATTATAATTTATATGTAATTGTGGAACTTTTATTAATGTACAAGCAAAAGTGCCTCTGTGTGTACATTTACATATGTTATAGCACAATGGCTGCAACTCAGCTTATAGTGAAACAACTACTGGACAAAATATCCATACAAACAAAATACGTGTTTAAATAGAAATTTATATTTGTCGATGGCAACCTAGCAGCTTGTAGTCTGGCAAAAAATCTGTTGACTCGTATGAATAAATACAGCAGATGTATTTGCGTACACATAAGATAAATATCAACATATACAAAACAAATAACAGCAAAAGATTATTTATAGGAAACGTAGGAATATACTTTTGTTTCATCCTCTTGCTCTAAAGCACACGTTTTCACCTACTGTCGAAAACATCTGCTTCATTTTCATTCATACGACCCACTGACACTGACTATTTAAGCAGCAATCATTCACTGTACGCATCCGCGTATTCGTTAGCACGCATACTTTTGAGCACGATCGCTACAAAAGAACAACATACTCCGCGATGCGTCCATTCGCAATTCTCCGCCGCACACTTTACGACAAGCGTTCACGCCGAAGACGTTTTCTCGGAGTGTCGCGGAAACGCGTAAAACAATCTATCCTAGATTCATCAGGGTTTGCTAAAGGATCTAACACGATAATCGCCGAAGTGTCAACGTTAACGAGCTTATAGGAGAAAAAAAAGAAAAGGAAAAAAAAACTCCGCAACGCTTGGAAGTTGAAGTGGAGTTTTTTTGCAACGAATCGGCAATCGGTCGAAGCGAAACGCGCCCGACGGTTCGCGATCTGAAATTACGAACGATCAGTCAATCAGGTCCGTTGTCATCTACAAGACGACGACGTGCACACTCGATTTGGCATCGCACACTCAATCGGTTCCTCCGGAGATCGGTGCGGTTTCAAAACTCGTGGCGTGCGTTTTGCGAATTCCGGTGGCACGCACCGCGCGTACACATCGCTTGTGTGCGTGCGAGTGTGAAACGTAAAAGTAAGAGACAGCAAATACAGAACGCACGGCACGCACGCATACACGCGAAAAGCAAGCGGCGGCGGCGACACGTTTATTCCGCGTGTCTGTACACCTCAAATACGTGCGCACACAACACACTACGTGAACGTACACATCGATAGCGCGGACGGCTATGCACGCGCGAGCGAGAGACGTGCCGCGAGCATGGAGCTGAGAACACAGGAGAGAGAAAGAGACAGACAAAGAAGGAGCAGACAAAGAGAAAGAGAGAGATGCAGGGAGGAGGCGGCCTTTCCGCGGTGTCTGCATCGACGGATGTTTCCGGAGCGGCCGCGTGTCACCGCCGGCCGATGCGTGCACGCGACACGGATGTCGCGAACGCGCGTGCCGCAGATTCACAAATACTGCACAGATTCGTACAAAGCGAGTCGAGTAGAGTCACGAGTTGTATCACGGCAGTCGGAGCAGTCGGAGTCGGGCACGACCGGTGCGTGCTCCGCGCTTTTCATGCCACCAGTAGCGGACGAACAGGAATCCACGTATCGCTCGCATGCACGCACAATGCGCGAGAATGAATGTGCGTACGCACGCACAGCGTCGCGTTGCCACCGGCGGCAGCGGTGACGGCGGGGTAGGCGGGCACGCACAATACGCACGGCACGCACGCTCCAACGCCGTACCGACACCGTACCACACGAGCGCATGTCGTGTGGGAGCCCGGTGTGCACAGTGTGCACTGTCGCATCACACAACGACGACACGGCGAAACGACAACCCGATAATCTACGATGACGAGGGTGCACGTCGCAATTCACCTCTTTTCTTTCGCGTAGATCGATAGACACGTACAGTTTCACTGGATTCTCCCAACTGGCGATGGACTTGTAATTTCCTCTCGTATGACTATGACGACGACGACGACGACGACGACGATCGAGATGTGTACGATTGTCGTCGAACCAAGCGATCGAGCGAGACACCGCCGCCGCGGCGCGCGTACGTGGCCGCGATCGTTAGAACGGATCTCACGTGCACCTACCACAACGAGGCCCTTCCGCCGTTGGGGGCACGGGCGAATTTATGATTTTCGGCCCAAAAATCGTCAGGGCATCAACCAAAGCAGTGTTTCAACAATGGTGGCCATCTACACAGCGAGCCAGCCCCATGTCGGTCTGACACCTAGCGGTGGCGGCGCAACTCATGTTTCCGTTTTCGGGCGAGCCGATGCGACGCGATGCAACGCGACGGGAGCGGTCGCCAGCGATCTCAATCGGTCGTTCGCGAGATCAATTTTTCGCAATTCTACCTCTCGTTCCATCGGAAATATTATTATAAAGTAGCTCCTTGTATCTCATTTCTTTTTTTCATATAAAAAATTATTCACCATTGTTTTAGGGTTTTTTAATTTTTATATTATCTGATACGGCAAAAGAATATGTATAAGCCGTTTTGAGCGAAGCAATCAAATTTTCTTTAACAAAAGAGACAAATAACAAAATATATTTTCAAAAATATTAAAGTTTTACAGATTATTTTTGCTTTCACAGTAATTAAAGGATAACAATTTGCAGTCATAATAATCTTACAGTTTTTTAAATTGATAACGTATAATAATAAATTTAATTATGTTGTGATTTAATTTCGAAAAAATACCGATTTCCAAAGTTCATAAGAATATATCTTTCATTTTGACTTATACTTTTGTCGCAATGCAACGGCTGTCCAATTCTGAAAAAAAAAAATATCTCGTTTTCGTGATATTTTAGAATTATCCTTCTTTTTCAAGTGATATTCTTCTCACTGACAATAATTACTGTAACTAATTTCTCGAGTCAAACATCAAGAGTACCTGTTTATTAAAACAAGAATATTTCTCGGATTTCAACCAACGTCAATTTTATTTCATTGCAATTTCGACTTTTTCCAATACTCACCAAACCATGATAAACTATTCGCAGCCATACCTTGCATTTTTCCCTTTGTCGATATTCGTAATCAAGCACAACCAAGGTTACACTCTCTCCAACGTGCTCAATGCTATTTCGAAATTATTCGAAGGCAGGGATTCGCAGGAAGGCGCAGGACATAAATATGGATGCACGTGTGATAGCTGTCCCTCTTTCTCGAACGTTCCCGGGGCGCGAAGTAGCGCCATGCATGTCATTATTTTTTTGTCAATTGTTCCCGCAGGATGTCGATGCAGCCGGTATTATTCGACGCGTTCTCGTCATCACGTCGCGGGCGCGTTCCGACGTAATTCGACATAATTTCGCGACGCGCAAATTCGCTTTGTACGCCGCCGTCCGGTCTTGTCGTCAGCTGTTCCGCCGGAATCCGCGGGAACGCCTATGCTCGAGTGCGATCGGTCTGATAAAAAACGAGAGATCTACCTTTGTACCTGCCGTCACGGGCCGATTCTTCATTCGCATTTTCGTTGAGCATCCTAGTTGCTGTCGTCGTAGCCGCGATCGTCGTCACGCACTAGATGTAAACAAAACATCATCGTGACGCAGCCCGCCACTAACCAGCGAAGCACTTAATACGTGCGATGCGACATAATAGAGTCGAAGAGTAGCGAAGAGAGAGTGATCTTCCAAATCCGTCATATTAGCTTCACCATATTTGTTTTCAGTAACAACAACGTTGTTAGCTAAAAATCTCTAGGAAACCAGTTTTGTCAATGGACACTGAAACGCCGTATTGCACGCAGTATGAACTGCCGGCAGATGGTTGAAGCAAATATGGCGATGAAAACACGACACGGTCGGCGACACGCATTACTCTAATCGCGCAATCCGGCAGCGCCAGAATATCGTCAATATGGCGACCGACTCTGTCGTCTGCTCAGTTTGACAGTTACGTGCTGTCTAGTCGCGAATTTGATTTTTTGCCAAGTGTCGTTCACAATTTCTCACAGTCGCGCGCTTTTGGCGCATCACAGTGACGTTTTATCCCGAAAACGTGAATGTTCTCTTTCGAAACAAAACGCCGAATCGTTGATAGTTGGACAAGCGGTTAGCTGTCGTCTGCTACGCGTGCGACGGCTGCGCAAATCGGGTGCCATGGTACCGAGTATGACATATGCGGGTTGCAATCGCGATGCGAGAGAGATTGGTGAAGAGAAATGAAGTAGCCCGAAAGTAGCTTGTAAGCGCGCGATGTGCTTGACGCCGCGAGTGCCGACACGTCGCTGCCGCTACCGAGAATGGAGGCTGAAGTCAGAGTGTACACCGTAGGCACGCTTAATCGAATCGTGGTGATTTGTTATGGATTTTCGGGCGTGAATGACGTGTTGACGCACTATAACAGCGAACCAAGTTTCGCGGTAGCGCCAGTATCATAAAATAAACACACGCGAATCGAGAGACTGTGTAACGTCGTTATCGTACTAAAATATATGAAAAAGTTATATAAAACGCGACGATGTTTATTGGAATGACCGATCGATTGAAATGCTGAATGAGAAGCGACATAGAGATTCGATGTCCGATGGATTTGCTTTGTGCCTCTAAAATGGGAATTGCAACTCGGCAAAAGGATTGAATGGATGCGCTGAATATAAATTTTACATTGTTCCATTAACACTGTTCGATTCTAGTTCAAACTCCAAAAAATATTATTTATTGAGGTACTAAATGCGATCGCTTGATACACCATGAGTTTTTTCTCGTATTATTAGACATTCAGATTAATATGTAGATAGTTGACAACTTGGAACTGATTTGCATTATGATTATGAATACTTGACAAATACGTTATGATGCATTAAATGGCAGCTGATTCTAATCTTAAATATTATGATCTTTGATAAACTGTGAAGTGCAAGCTTTTACGACACAGCTTTTAAATATCAACAGTGAAGATGTAAGACATCTCAAATGTACTTTATACAACTGCAAACAAAAAAGATTGTTTATTGATCATATTTTTTTTAATTACATGACAAGTTTATTGATTGCTTGAATAAGGATAGAATATTTCTGAAAGTTTTCCTGTGATATTTTGATGTATATTGTGAATGAAAAATTATAAACTTATAGCAGACATAAAAATTAATTTTAATAATCCAATTGAATGTCATTGACTAAGGAAAAGAGTGATATGGATTGCTAATCTCGCATTACATGCACCAGCTGTGAATATTATGGAGCAGAGTGAAGGAAATGTCTCCAATATAACTAAGGTAGATGCTTCCCCAAAGTCAAAGCAGAAGAAAAAATCTCTTTGTCGCATGCTGATGAACAAGAAGACTAAAGTTGGCTGTTTAGAGTCATCGTACAAGGATGGGGATTCCAATAAGAATTCTAGGATAGAGAATTCACAACACGGATCTCAAACTAGCACCAAACTGTCCCTGTGTTGCGCCATGACCGAACGTAGCAGAACACCGCCTCAGAGCTTGACTGTCAGCAGACTTTCCCCAACATTAAGTCGCACTTCGGTCAAATCCGAGGTAGCTTCCACTAATGGTGATTGTCAAACGGATGCTTTAGTCGAGAAGGAAGAGATGTATGTTGCAAGTGGTCAGATTCACGCATCTCAAGAGACAGTAATGAAGAGGAATATGGTAGCAGCGGGGAAGGAGCAGCGTCATAGTGCTTATATAGAAGGTAAGACTTGGAAACCGCATTCTTTTGCAACGAGTAATTGAAATTGATGACTTTTAATAAAGATATAAAATTTGCATACCAAAAACATTTTGTTTACTATATTCGCTATAAATAACACAGTATGTTTTCAAATGGCAACTAATTAAATAATATAATAGTATAATAAGCATTAAGGAAAGCGGTCCCCAATAATTTATTCAACAAGTATCGAGGAAAAAGATCTTTCAGTATATTAAAAAACTTCAATTACCTCATCTAATTCCTCCTAAGCATCACTTCTTTTTATGTGCAGTGTGTAATATGGTTTGAATGGTAAAATTGACCTTGCATATCCCCACCACCTTACATTCTAAAGCCATACGTATACAGAGCGTAACACTTGCTCTGTATTGATGTGTAAAGCTATTGTATACGTGGAGTTAAGAGTCAGTTACCATCTTATCTTTTACACGCGTGCATCATTGATAGCGCGAGTGATCGGTTGAAAATGTCGAGTTCGAGTAAAAAACGGAGGAAAAGTTTTCTTAATACATTACGACGCGTATTTAAGAAGCGAGATGGAAGCGAATTAGGAGAACAGCAGAAGGAATCATTTGATGATAAACAAAATATTTCTCAAAATTCTGATCGAAAGGTTGCGTCGCAAGCCGCACAATGTGAAACTTGTGTGCCATCTGCAAAAAGTAGTCCATCTGGAAAGGAATATAATGATTTGTCAAATGTGCAAGGCAGTTGTGAAAATGTAATTGATGTAAAGAATAGAGATACTAGATCAAACGTTGTAGGAATTGATAAGAATGTCGAGTGTCAAAAGTATAGTTCTACGCAAAATGAGCAGAAACATACATTAGGATCAGATAGATATATGAGTACAAAAATTACCTTTTTAAAGCAGTCTAACGATGTGGGCGTCAATTCTCAGTCTCGTTTAGAAAACACTGATAAATTGCACGGTAGAGAAGCGGAAAATGTCGGTTCTGATTCCAAAAGCACAATGTTACAATTTCCTTTCGACAATGCTAGCATTATGAACGACACGCGAAAGCTTTTAGTAAAAAAAACAAAAGCGATTTTTCAAGAGAGTAGTGAAGACAGTGACTTCTCTGCAGACTCGACGGAAGACTCATTCGAAGAATCTTCAGAAGATGAAAACGAACGTCTAATTGAGTCTGAAAAAACTCACAGATACTTTAAGGATGAGTACTTTACAAAGGGGAAGTATATCAGTTACTTCTTCCTGGAAATGGAACGGATGTTCTACAATCCTGCAGAAGTTTACAGTATGATTCAGTATCACGATACTGATTGCGAAAAGCTGGGGAAAGAAGGTACAAAATGATACACGAAATTTATATGCTGCTTCAAATTTGATTCTTATGTTTTTGCTAGTGTTTTACGTTACGTTTTTATGGGGTATTGAATTTTTCTCTTCAAAGTGTCGGCATTATAAAATTATTAAATTGACGATCTACATGTTTTTATATTGTACATAAACAATTTCTATTAAGAAGATATGTACATACAGTTATTTTGTATCTAGATTAGATTAGAAACGTAAGTGTTAAGTAACAGGCGTATGCTGTAATGTTGTTTGTGCGCAGCTATAATTGTTTCTTCTTTTTTTACATATCTCTATTTTTTATTTATTGTAAATTAGAATACTAGAACATATGTATTTAATAGGATGACTTTATTTACATAGATTACATGTATTTACATTTTGGAGCTAAAATAATTAGTACGATTTGGAAGAAATTTAGCAAATTGCTCGACTCAAATAGCATATTCTAGTTCCAGATGTATATAGATTTATAACTGAATACATATAATTTTATTGGTATACACGTTCACATAAGATTTTACTCATAACTACATTACGCAATTAAATGTTAAGAAATTTTATTAATCTTGCGAATCTGTACGTCAGTGCAGAATAACTGCCAATAGGTGGCAATTGAGCAATTTGATTTCATTACAGCGGAATGCTCTAATATTGTTATGAGTCTGATTTCTAGGCACGAAGAATATATATTTGTTCTGTATATATATGTTCTTTGCTTTCGAGATAATGTGGATTTTTTTTTGCTCAACCGTGACGCACTAATTTTTATTGATAAAATTTTGTGCGCAATACAATTTTGAATTGTTTCAGGAGAAAATTCTTCTTCCGGATCGCTATCGCCGAGTATATCGGGACACATACGTCGTAGATTGCTTCATAGGAGATCCGCGGATAATCTGATGGTGAATTCACCCACAAATTCCATGAGACACTCTAGTCCGGAATCTATTAAGAGCGCGCCGATTCAGCACAAGCCGCGTTCGACGTCGCACGATGCTCTGTCAAAAAAGAAAGATCGCTACTTTTGTCAGACGACAGGTGCATCTATGGATAGCTTGGCGAAGCAATCGTTGCTTGCCGCACAAGTACTTAATTTAATTCCCACTCAGAAGGCGCGGGAAAGGTATAATTTTTTCTTTTTTTTTTTTTAAAGATCATTCTCTTGAAAATTTTATCTCGCATCGTTCTTCAACGAATGGCAAACCATTTTTTTGCAGAAACTTTCTTCACGGAAGAATCGCTGCTAATTCCCTGCTCGGACCGGTGGAACTTGAGAAAGTATTGCCGAATCGTGAGCTGAAAATTTTTATCGGCACGTGGAATATGAACGGTCAGACACCACCGAAGGAGTTGAACGACTTTATGCTGCCGTCCGATATAGAGACCGTTCCCGATCTGTTGGCTATAGGAACGCAGGAGTCGTGCTCTGAACGAAACGAGTGGGAGGCGGCCCTGCAAGAGACCCTCGGCCCTTCGCACGTGCTGCTCACTAGCAGTAGCCTCGGCACACTTCATCTCGCGTTATTCCTGAGACGAGATCTGATCTGGTTCTGCTCCATCCCGGAAGAGGACAGCTTCTCGACGAGGACCGGTACGGCGTTTAGAACGAAGGGCGCGGTGGCGATAGCCCTCATGATATTCGGCACTAGTTTCCTCTTCGTCACCGCGCACTTGACCGCGCATCAAGATAAAGTGAAGGAACGAGTTAATGATATAAAGAGAATCGTGAGAAATCTTGACCTTCCCAAGGAGCTACCCACCAGGCACAAGAGCAAAGGTATTATAACGTCAAATATGAGAATCTTGTGCTCTTTACAGCTTGCGCACGTACGAACAAATGTATTTTTCAGACGTGACGCAAAATTTCGATTGCGTGTTTTGGTGCGGCGACTTGAACTTCCGCCTGGCTCAGCCGAGGGAGGAGGTAATTGAATGGATCACGAACACGTGCTTTCCGCAGGAATCGCCGATAAACCTACATAAAGATCAGCTGAGAAGCATTCTGAACGATGGCGCGGTATTGCGCGGCTTCGAGGAAGCCTCCATCACCTTCCCGCCCACGTACAAGTACGATCCGGGAACGCAGAATTTCGATTCCAGTAGCAAGCAACGCACTCCTGCGTACACCGACAGAATCCTCTTCAAGGGGAAGGGCCACACCAGAGGCTACATCAGACGTGTCAGTCATGATATCTCCAGTTCCCACAAGGATGGAGCTATCGAGTGTTTGGTTTACGATTCCGTTCCCAGTATTTGTACCTCGGATCACAAGCCGGTCTGGGGAGTTTTTAAAACCACACTGAGGCCGGGTATCGATACGTACGTGTCCATCGTTTATTGACGTTTCAGTAATTTTATATGTGTATGTGTATAACAATCGAGCTGCTACGTACGTATATATGAGAGTTCCAATTTATTTTTAGAATTCCGCTCGGTGCTGGACTTTTCAATCGCGAGGTATACCTGGAAGGTATTAGGAGGCGCGCAGCTGCGATGGATGATTCTCTGGGAACTTCAAAAGTTTGTTCGATTCAATAAGCAAGTCCGAGACTATTGTGAGCGCTTTAACACAACAATTTGGTAATGTATCTATAGGTAAAGCTATCTGCTGGTTTTTAAGTACTAGGCCGTACGGGAGAACAATCGTTTTGCATCGTTCTCGCTCGATTCGTAATAGATGTTATGTTTCTTTTTTACGATTTACGTATTTGCTAAGTCTGTCCATTTTTTACAGCGGTAATGGAAAACATTTTTCTAGAGATTTGTATAATAGGTTAGTATTACCAGTGAGCATCGTAAAAGTCTAGTCAAACAGTGAAATAAATTGACCGTTTAGCGATTTAGGTGCGGATTTTATAAACGTACTGTCGGCATATACTCCGACTCGTATTGTGCCACACATATTATGAGGAAGATAAAATATTTGGCTCTATGATATTTTCGATATTGCCAAAAAATTATTAAAAAAGCGCTCTTTAAGCGTAACGCCGTAAATTTGGTTTGATATAGATTTTTGTAGCAAACTCTTTATAACGCAATATTTACTAAAATGCAATTTGATTAATTGATACTTTAGAAATTGAAAAAAAAAAATGCAAGAATTTGTGTGCAAAATGTATCATAAGATGATTTTATGAATATTAAGCATACTTAAATAGATTATTACTATAATTAGATCAACATATATTAGCCAAATTTATTTTCTTTCCAAAATGTTCCAGTTTTCTTTTTAGATGTAATATAAGTCGTATACCAAACTACTGGGTCCCAATATGAAACTATTATAATTAGTTGTAAAAATATTTATATAATGATATGTATATATGAGTTCCATTTTTATTTGTTAATCGTGTTATTATTGGAATATTCTTATTTATTGGGACCATCTATTGTATTGAGTCTTAAAAAAAGATTTAAAATGGAATAGAATATTTTTCCTTGAGTATTATATATATATATATATAACAACTGCATCAGCAATTAATTACTGAATAGCGTTATTGTTTGGATAGCATAGCGTTTTTAACAGCTCTTAAAAGAAACAGTTTATAGCATTAAGCTCAAAGAGTGATTAATATTTCGTAATAATAGAAGATGTCCTACCATTTTTATCATACCTCTATTATTATTATTCGCAAAGAATAATGACAGCAAGTTTATGGCTAATGATAAAACCCCAAATACACAATATTGTTACACAATAAATGTGCACAAATGAGATATCTATATTTATAGCAGTTTTAGAGATTTACCATTTGTTCCATCAAAACTATGACAAAATATTTGAAAGACAGTCGCCTACATGTACAATATGTGATACATTGTAGTCATATTATATATTTTTTAAACAATTCACTCTGGCTATTATTTATGATTATTAGAGCAATTAAATAATTTCTTGAGTACAAATATTTTTTAATGTAATTATAATTATTATAATTTTGTTATGTCATATTTCGTTGCGTTTTTATACTGAAATGATTTTATTGTTACTGTTAGACTAATTTATTTCTATAACCGATTGTTTTCAAGAATTTATATCTAATGTATAAAATAAGCACAATATTATGTATCTAGGGGATGATCGTATATATATATATCTTTATTACTTCAGCTATTGCCAAGAAGGGAAGGGATGACCGTATATGTATTCTTAACAGTAACTGAAGAAAGAACAGAGACTACTGCTGGACAAACAAGCAACAATATATAAATTACTAATAAAAAGATAACGTTATATCTAGTTGATGAACAATACATAGTATTATAAAAGTTAATATAAAAGTTAAGCTCCACAAAAACGCTTGGAGTGGTGTTTACGCTTAAAGGTTCCACTAAGTATAGTGCAGAACGTAAATGTTGAATAGAGAGGAAAGTGCTTATACTTATTGCAACATAATGTATTAAAAGAAAAAGACAAGTATATAATATATTACATGTTAGGCGATAAGTGATATAGAAATATAAGTATTTTGAAGAGAATACGATTTGGTGGGATTTGTCGGTTAAACTATTAGACTTATAATATATGTATTCTATTATTCCATTGCAAGTAAAATAATTAAAAGATTTAAAATAATCATAGGGTGCTTGCACACTGAACAAATAATCAAAACGATAAATCTTAAATTGGAAAAAAGTGTTTCTATGTGTCCTGACAGAGACATTTTCTGTCATGTATTGGATATTTTAGTAACCTGTGACAACTCCTTTTTTGTAGCCGCGCAAAAACAGGTTGCCAATCAAGGTGCCTAAAATCTATCTTTCGTATACTGATTCTGAGCCTTCTATAATGAAGTGAAACAAAGAATTAAAGATCTTCAAAATCAGGTTGCCTTAACCATGCCTTATCTAAATCGTTACATATGTAGTTATGTATTTGATCTGTGAGTTTGCAATTCTATTGAGATTGTACTTGATTTAGATCTCTGCCCTAATTAGGAAAGGAAAAGTGCAGTGAAATAAATCATCTATGTTGTAATTATTTCTGTAATGATATCTGAATAAATGTCCCAAAGTAAACTTAATTTTAATAAATAACATGATTTTACTTAATATGATATTTTTCACATTGTCTATATAGACACATCGTTGTGTGTAGCTTGCATTCTAAAGGTGCGGCTGACGAGCCATTTAAATGTGGCAATAATGTTGACAAATTCAAGATTACTTGATAAATATATTTCAGTGAAAAATAGTGGAGACTGGAATGCGCATCTCATTATATTTACGAAAAATTGTTTAAGTCGACAGTGATTTATTAGGAAAAAATATTTTGACGGAAGGGGCAGCAACGGGGACGCTAGCTGTCATCTAGCACGTGGTAGCCAAAACAAAATTAATGTACGCCGCCCCTAGATGGCACATGCATGAACTAGAATCTGGCGGCACAAATAAAATTGCATCTGACGATGTATATACATAAGCAATGTGAAAAATAAGAATACTATTACACTATTTATTGTTATTCTACTTTCTCGATTCGATATCTGTCTCGATTATAAATTAAATTATCAAAATAATTATCGGATTATTTAGTTACTTCGTCTTGGTTATGCGGCTTTGTATAGAATTAAAATCAATTTATTTTTTATGTGAAAGATACAATTTTTTAATTATAAATATCTATTGTATCAGCACTCAGCACTTCTACTTATATTTATCACTTTATTCTTAACATTGGTATCACTTATTTTAGTTTCTTTACTTTTGACAACGATATTTTTTTCTTTTTACCAGGTTCCTAACTTGATTAGGAATTATCACACTGAAAGTCATCCTATGCAATTCTCTTAATACTAACTGTACTTTAACAATTAAATGGAAGCGTTAAAAAATTGTGAGTCACTGCAGCCAGAGTCATACATATAAATTCTACATCCTTAGCATCTGCTTAAATTTGAAGTTTAAGCACTTGCTCGAGTCATTGAAAGCAAGAATACATTAATACATGTGCGTCTACTGAGTAATATATATTCTCTATAATTCAGACAAATTTGAAAGTTTTTAGATAACAGATTATGCCGACAAATAGAAAATTTTTAACCTTATTGTTAGAGTACAAATAAATTAATAAATTTTAGCTACCGTAAAAATTATATACAAGATCCAATAAGAGTATATTAATATAACTTGTTTAAATGATATTAGGAACTTTTTAAATTGTTAAAAAAAAAAATAGCTAAAAGGAAGATTCTAAGATATAAAGTAAATATTCAGCACAATTACATAAATTATTGCCGTATTTAAAATGAGTATTAAACAATACTTGTGATTTCAAAATATCAATCATATCATATACCACGATATATTTTGCGTAAAATCTTTTGCATAAGCATCATTTTAAAATCTATATCGTACTTTCAAGCCTTGGTATCTACATATTGTACCTGTATCAGGTACTGCGGACAAAAGGACGGTGAGAATATTTTCAAGCACGATACTTCTGAAAATATTTTGTAGAACGTCAGCTTTTTTTCACTCAGGCTTACATTGGGGTAAAAAATAATTTGTAATAGGCATGTCGTAGTACAAATATATATCTTCTTGTTCAAGTCATCGATATTTTGGTTTTTTTCCAATAATTTCCTTCAATACTAATTCGATTAAGATCTCTCTGTTGATTCAGAAAGACATGGCACTAGATGCACATATATAGATAACTTGGTACGCTCCTAAAATATAAAAAGGACCTTCATATTCTTAACAATATGCAAGTCATTACCTATCATTGTTGGCTGCATTAATTAGCTAATATCCCTCCTTTTCTCAGCGCTTTATCAAGGCGCTTTCCTATAACGCAGTTAAAGACAAATAAATAGGAACGATTAAAATGAAATTTATACATCTTCCTCTGTTCATAATAATTGTTATAAATGCTAGAGTTGCACATGACCGAAATTTATAGCAAGTACATCGCGTCACATTAAATATGTAAGTTTATGTGTAAGTTTTAGACAAATTAACGCCATATACACATTATTCTAATAAGATATATAATATAGTCAATTAGAGGTAAATTTTAGGATTTTTATATGAGATATTTCGCTTTTTTTAATATTTGTTCACTTTTAACAGTTTTTCAAAAAATGTAAGAAATATTAATGCATTGGAAACTGTATAGACTTAGACACACTGTATCACAAATTTGAATTGTGAGAATTTTTTTTTTTTAACTTTTCCTTATGCAAAATTACATCTTTTGCGTTTCCCTGAACAAACTCCTTTGAACAGAATCTTCTCAGGACATCTAAAGCTTTCATCCCTATCGAGAAATTTTAGTTTAAACGCTACCCACAATTTTTAGCTAGCTAACTCAAATTGCAGCGTAAGCAAAATAAAAAATTTCTGCACAAATTCCTAAAAGTATTAAAAAACGCAAGCACAATTTAAGATAATTCCTTTGTCTTGCAATTCATTGTCTCATCAAATAATTTCTACGCGTTCACATAAAGCTATAAAAATTTACAAAATTTATGACACTTATCTTTCTATTCTTATCAATAATATAAAAAGTTATCACTTTTAATGTTAAACAACATAAAAATTGAACATTTTTTAGCTGCTTTAGATTTCAAATTAAAAAAGAACTAGAAAAGAATGCAGTAATATCGTCGCAACATCAGCGAATTAAAAATTAGTATTGCTACTTATTAGATCAATACTCAATTTATCATCTTTTTCATGTAGCATATACATCCGATGTCCGATCATTATCTGTTAGTAATATCGAGCTCTACTTGTTTCTTAAAGCTGTAATTTTATTCATTGTTGTATCAAAATTTATGGTTTTACATCTTTTTTTTAGATTTCTTCATTGTATATGTTAAGATTAACATATTGTTTATAACTTAAAAATGCGCTGTTTATACATATCACGATTTAATGAAAAAAGCGGTAGTCTTATGCATATTGAAAAATTCTTTTCATAATGTAGCATAAAAACTTATCCGCTGTCGCGTCTCTATAGCTGACCACAATAAATAAGCACCATCACATTAATACAATCACTTATCGTATTCATTATCATAAGCAACTCCATTATTAATTGCAAAACATAACAATGGTTAGACATATTATCATGGTCAGACAAAACGTAAAAATATAAATTCGATAATAAACGCGCATATTTTGTTCATATAAAACATAATAATATGTAATTTGCTGCCAGCACATTAAAATTTGCAATAGAGATTTCTCGTGTATTATATACATATGATGAGATGTAATTAAATAATAATAATACATGAAATCAACTATATTTACATATGATATAAAATACCGAATGTAAACAAAATGATGTAATAACAAATGTAAGATCTTAAAAAAATGTGAAAGGTAATAATAATCAGAAATATCACCTTCTTATCATACCGATGAGAATAAAATGTCGATTATTCCCAGGAAGAACGCAGACGATCCTGTTCAAAGGTCGCATTTAAGACAATAATATCTTTTGCTCCACTGTGTTATTTTCCTTAGAATACGAACATTAAGCTTTGTCGATAGAAGCGTCTTTCATAATGTCATCTTTAGTGATATTTTGGTTCATTTGGTCGTTTTCATATTCCACAAAGTCGTCAAATAAACTTGGCCATGCTTCAGCATCGTCATAAGCGCCGAGATCGTCCCCGATGCTTTCAGCAAAGTTGAGAAACATATTCCAAGTGTCCCTAGGTATCCCCCGGATGTGATGGCATTCAAGGAACTTGAGCCATCTCATTAGGAGTGGAGGTTCGCGTATCGTAAAAACAAGTCTCCAAAGGACGATCGCCATGTCAGCCGGTAAAATTCTTTGACCAGACGTCACGTCGAGGCCAAATCGGAATGTGAATCGATAGAGATCCTTAAACAAATCACTATTGATCGTCAATTCCTGAACGATCTCAGGCAATCGCGCCTGTATACCACGTATACTGTCCACCTTCATGGCCTTTAATCCCGTGACAAATTCATGACGTGTGAATTGGCACATTTGTTCTGCATTCAGCTTCCATGCAAGCACAAGAACTTTAAATTCATCGGGTGATAGTTGTAAATCATCACAGAGTTTTTCTATCCCATCAGCTAATATTACATCTTCATGGGGGTCCTTAAAAGTAAATACATAAAATATTAGCTGTAGCATTTATTGATATATACAATCTATAATAATATACATTTCTTTATAATATTAGAATTTATTTATAATCTAGAGAGATAAATTACCTTATATTGGTCGAAAAGGGTATTTAATTTATTCTCTGACGGTTCCCTTTGCTGCTTAGAGTCGATAGTTGAATTAAGACCCGACGATGTGCCGGATCGTCCTAATGGCTGCAATCGCGCGTAGAATCCTCGTGAGCGCGGATTACTTTGTACACTGGGCATAGATCCGCAATTGTCTGAGCCTACATTATTAAATGTAGATAGTGTACTTATAGACTTTCTGTTCCCATTCACGTGAGTTTCAGGCACAAAAGGACCAGGTTGTTGGCAAGAATTTGGGAACAAACCTCTGAGTTCCATTGTTTCTATAAAATGTGATAAAATTATGAAGCAATGAAAGAAAAATATTTCAATATACCTAAGTAATCTATTACATTTTGCAATTTTTACTGATGCAGAATATAATTATATAAAAAATAAAAACTAATACTTCTATATATATTGTTTCAAACAAAGAACAGCTTTTATATAGGTTTACAACATATAAAACTCATGCATGACATAAGATATGTTGTAATAAAAGTTGAAAAATTTTAAACAGTAGAATCGACACTTATTTTTTATTGTTCATACACGTTGGCTCTGAAATACCATTAAAGATGAGTCATGATATTATAAGGTATGTAATAATATCACAACACTAACTTCTAGCTGTATTCTTAAAGTCAACAAATGACAAGATAATAAATATAATTATTTTCTCTGATATATTTTAAGGTAGATGGTAGAATTAATTGGCTTGATACAAGTGACATTGTACGTACCGTCTTTATGCTCCAATGCAACTGATTGATCAATGTCGGTTGATGGTGGAAGTGGCACCTTAAAGCACGAAAAACAGTTTCCCATTGATGCTGACCGTACTTGACATCAAAGACGATTATCCCATGCATCAGTAATTCAGTCTTATATTGGCAGTCTTGATGGAAAGCTAAAGAATAAAATGTACATTACATTATTGTTATTTCTATCACTCACAGTTCATAAAAAAAAAAATATTCATATATTTCAGCTTCATCATGCAATTAAAGAATAACAGAGATAAGAACTCGCTTCTATATACACACTTAAGTAACATATCATCACTAACGCAAAGTATCATTTCAACGCCGAAAATGGAGTGTGTATAACACACGTGAATCACGAAAATTGAACGATACATTCCGACGGATTGCGTGAGACCAGTTTTGTGATTAGGAATTGCTTTTCGGTTGGCTAACGTGTAATCTTTGAGAAATTCCGAATGTTTCTACGTGTGACGAAACTGTCAACACAAGATCGTGCAGTGACGTTCGACGTAGAGAAGGCGAGCATAGTCGAAGAGATGGGACTGAGTCTAGCGTGAAATCACAAATGGAAAGAAAAGCGATATTAAAAACGGCCTGATGACAATACCTTGTTGTTAAGGCGATTTCTCGGTCAATCCGAATGTCGATAATAGTTTCAACCAAGTCCTGCCGTGAGACGATGTCTCGCCTCGGCCACATTCATTAATTCGCCAACAGCAGGGAAGAGAGAAATACTCCAAGATGTGGCGTGCATACGTGCGTGCATGCGTTTTCCGCAAAATCGCCTAAATCAACAGGAGGACGCCGTGCTACTCCCAATGTCGCCGGACATTTTTCCTACGCGAAGACAAGTCCCCGGCAGTAGGATTCGGCCTAGTAACTGAGTCTGCATCATTCGCGACGATGCTGTTACCTCACGCGACCATGCGACATCGGCGATGACGGCGGTGATCTCATTCCAAACATACAATATTCATTCGTGATTGCAATCAACACAACTGGCACAACACATTCACTACTAAGCGATCATTCCGTGAAAACACCACGATGAAGACGTTCCTCGTGCCTCAGTGCATCCGCTAGAAAAATGTTCCTTGATCGTAAACAAATTTCTGCAGCTAGAGTTATTTGTTTTTCTATGTTGCACGCACTGAGCTGTATATTCACTAAACTATACATATACATGTGGCGCCCTCTCGGCTTGCGATAAGCAAGCCTTTAATGTTTAGTTTTGATATTGGAGTATTGCCACGAATTTTCGCATCGGATTTGATGGAAGAAAACTGCATAAACGCAATGAGAATTTTCTACTGCAATGTTGGACGGTTTTTCCAATAGAAAAATGTGTTTTCTAGAAACTTTTGCCAATGTTATTTTTATCCCTAGAAGACAAATTTTCTTATTGGATATTGAATATTACACGATAGTGTATTTCATATCACAGAGTTGCATCAATTAGGGATATTTAAAGCATAAGCATTCCATTAAATTTTACTATTTTGACTATATTTGAATTCAAAATTACATTCATATTAATTTATTCATTATACAAGTTATTACACTTTTCTCTTTTTTTAATCTTATGTTTAATTTTTTACATAATAAAATCTTCTATAAGAGAAAAGATATATATTATCGATATATTCATTATGGAAATTATATAATGACCACTTAAATGACAATAATGCAGAACGCAAGATATATATCTGTTAATATCTTTTTTTTTCCTTTATTAAAGATATTTGGCAAATACTTTTATTTAAAGAATTAGATTCATCTAACCTAGTGTCGCAGCATTACAGATGTTTCCCTCATAATTGCACTCATTTTTAAATAAATGTAGTCTAAAATAACCATTCTTATGTTGAAATCTTTAGAAAAATTCCTGATTAGCAAATTATAAATTCAACACAAATATGGCACACAAATATGGCACAAAAATTCTTTGAGATGTAATTTGATGCTGCCCTTCTCGTTAAAGCCTCTTCATATTATTTTTAATTTCTACGCATATGTGCATATATATAAGTTAATAAAATATATAATTTATATTATAATTTATTCGTCGTGTCACACCGCATCCCATTTAGTGTGAAATATATATGATCGCTAACAATCAACAATTCAAAATAGTAAGCGCATAATAAACCATAAAAAGCACTATAAATCGATACCTTTCGTTGCGACCTTAAAAAAATATCAAATTCTCCCGTAATATTGTGTTAAGAACGATCTAACACTCTGTTGCGTACTAGATTCACAGCCTATATATACATCATAATTTTCTTCTCGCTATGTACAATTTCGATCCCATCGTTCACAAGTTTAGAACGATTACGCAGCTCTGCCCTTTTTCTTTTTACAACCGATATCAACCTTCAAGCGAAACTGCTTAGTGTCTATTGTCACAGCGACAAAATCAACAAGTATTTTCACTACCAATACTGTTGAATTTGCTGACGGATATTCTTGCCTGACATTGCTTGTGTTTCTGTTCATTCCTTGCAGAAACTTTCTTTTATAATTTAGTGTCACCTTTTGGAAAGTTGCTTCTTATTCATGCATCACTGGAGTGTTTGTGGGTTGCTAAGTGGTTTATATCCCTGCAATGTAATATTATTTATATATATTAGTGATAAGCGTAAAATTTTTTTTTGTACAGATGATAAAAGATATATTAGGTATTCAAAGAATTTTTATAGTTCTTTCAAATTTATGCATAATTAACAATAAGTAAATCAAGACAAAACTTAACAAGAAATAATTAAAAAATAAATCAGAAAAAAGCAAACTATGCATTTGAAAATAATAGAAAAATTGAGTGGCAATAAACCATACAGCTTGCATTTTTCAGTGATTCATGCTGCCATAATAGGGTACAATTAACCGCTTGCCGCCTGATCTTACAGTGTTATTAAATGAGTCGCGCAAACGTTCCGTGAACGTTTTGTACTCCATCTCTGGGTTACTTTGCCCAAAGTCGAAATCCGCGACCTCTACCGTGAATCTCGCTCTACTCTGAATGTAATAAGCCACACCAAACACTATCAGCACCACAGCTACGAGTGAGCAAGAAACTGGAACTACGATAACTGATAACTGTGGTTTTGTTGTAACTGCAAAAAATATTAAAATCGCCGACATTATTGTAATTACATCAATAATTAAAGATAAGAGAACGGATATCATCTACAAAAACTTACCTTTGTAAATATTTATTGTAACTGGATAAATCTGCTTACTGACGTTGTTATTTAATATTATTAATATTGTATAAACACTTGGTTCGAGAAAATAATGAAGAATGGGAAAACTGCAGGAGTGCAAATGATCCACACTATCGCATGTCTCGTTTCCCGTTACATTATATTTTCCACTGTGAAATCGAAGACACTTCAAAAAGGGACCTGATCCTTTGCAAGTCACATTCAGAGACAACATATCCCATGGTTGGATCCAATTTGTGCCTTCTATTGAGATGTTTGATATAGGAGCTGAAAATGTTGAACACAAGATTATGAATATTACAATTAACAAGTAAATTCGTTTACAAACAATTCCTCCATGATATATAATAATTATAATAATAAAATATTATTCGTATATTAACTCACCACGAACGTAAATCTTGTTATAAAAGTATCCATATGTTTTGTTAGGATCTGGAGGAATAATAGACGTATTTGAACAAATAAAAGGCAAAGATATATTGGCAGCATCTATGCTTGCATTACTCGGAGCAGCTGTCGTGAAATTTATTGGTGACTTTGCACTTGTGACAGTTGTTGGTAATGTAGTTGCTATTATATTAGTTCCATTTGGAGTTGTAACATGAGTCCCATTTGGATTTGTTGTAGAAGTAATCGGTGTGACTGTTGTCACATTAGCAGGAGACACGGTCGTAGTTGTAAGTGGCAAAACAGTGGTAGTCGTTGGCGGATTGTAAGAAGCAATCACTAAGGCTCCTATCTCGTGCGTCATATTAGGACTCGTAAAATTGTAAGCAAAGGTGAAATCGTTTGTTTGACCATAATATTTGCAGTCGATAAACCAATACGTTGATATCGCTGTTGCCTTCTTCATTATAAAGTTGTAATCACTTTTACGCATGTCTATCATTAGTTTTGTCTCACTTACATTAGAGATATAATCTCCATCTATAGTTTTATTGGCTTGCTGCATGGTTATGTTACCACTTAGATATTCTGGAATTAAAACAGATAATACAGATAAAATATGATATATGAAGACAAAGATTGTAAGATTAATTGTTGGCAAAGTTTACCAGAGATTTCAAATACTGTATGTGCACTTGTATCAAACATCCAAATAAATATAGCATTGTATTCGACTTTTATCTCTACATTGTAGCTTCCAGGAATGTTGTTTTCCCGTGGATAACTAATGCTCCAAAATGTTGTTGTATTTGATGTTTTTGCAGTCTAAAAAATAACAGATAAAATTAAGAGTCCATAAAATTAATAGTACATAAAATTAATAATCTATGATAACAAGAAAGAAAAGTATGACTACAACTGATATCAAGTGCATATAAAAATTCATTGATTTAATTCATAAATATACAAATATTAATACTGCTATAAAATTTAAAATTATTCTAAGATAAATATCAAAGAATATATAAAACATTTTATGTGATTGAAAGTTTTGAATAATCTGTTAATATATTAAACTAACAAATAATATATTATTAATTACAAACCTGATATTCATGATTCATCAATGAATTATCCTTCCACGTGTATCTGTAATAATTCCCATTCGGCCGTTTGCCGTCTTCTGTGTATAAATCCGCTCTAAAAGTAATTGTGCCACCCAACACAACTGATCCATCATGTGTCAGTTTGACATAATCCTTGGCAATAACTGCAAAATAATTAAAATTTATAACGCCACGTGTTGCTTATTATCAAAATTAACGTCAACGATAAACGAACATCGTGGGCGTAGACGATGACGCATAAATACGAGAAAATAGCGGCGTAATAATGACAATGCAGCATGACAGAACAGGAAATTTCTGCAAGCTACGCAATTATGTGTGTGTGTGTGTTATCACCTTGTAAGAAACACCAAACACCCCAAACGAGGTGGCAGTAGAAACGCGTTGTTTGCATTCTGCACGTTATTCGAATGCGTCACATTCGCGACTTCTTTCGGATTCTTTGACATTCATTCAAAACACCGACAACAATCTCTGACAGTTCCCCACTGATCCTCACTGTTCCCCACTAAATCGCCATTTTGTGCTAAACACGTTCACCAACTTTACAAATAGTAAAAGTCAGTAATACCAACAGAATATATCGTACAATCGGTAATGTCAACGTTCTGCAATTGCTTTAATTGCAATATTATCTAAAGTAGATAATCGGCGTAAAAAAACTATGTTTTTATCTGCACAGTGTCATAAACATGCGGCAAACATCTGATAACAGCTGATACGTGACACCTGTTGAAAATAAACTTGAAGTACCTGTTTTTAGAATTTAATTCATTTTGTAACATCGATATATTTGTTCATGATGTTTGGAAAGCTTTTCTCCGAACTTCTGCCAGTTATTCGACGTTGCAGATTCAGGACTGAATTAAATTCCGTCGATGCATTGAAGTGGAGTATTAAACGTGAATATGGAAAGTCATCCACTTTGTATGCCGAAACGAACAGTGCGTTGCCTGTGGACGAGGAACTGCAAGAAATTTTTCAATTTAGAGACACCAAGATTAGCAACTGGATCATAGAGGTTTTTGTACTACAAATTGTATTCTTTTACGCTGTAAAGTACAATTTTTTTCTGTTAAATCTATATCGAGAAATATTTGCAGAACAAGACACATGCGTTATGTGTCAGATATACTGAAAGTAACAAGGAGGATCGCCAGCGAATTTTGCGCATACTGGCTTCACAATATGCTGTGCAACATAACAATATATGCCAAGTAGCAAAGAAGTTAGTCTGTACTGAGGTATACTATTTTATGTGAGTTATAAGCAATATTTTGATGAGCTTATACTCACAAGATACATTAGATCTTATTCAACAGTATCAATATTCAGTATATTTCACATGTCAAATGTATTTTTTTCACTATCACATTTTAAAAGATCATAATCATGCAACATTCCATGGGAAACATGTTAATTTAATTTTATTACAGCCTGAAAATGAAAGGCAAATGATCAATCATGAAAGAACCCTGAAAAATGTTCTTACACCTGCATATCAGTGGCTATTTGTCATTATGGGAAGATTGCAGTATGGTGTGAAATTTTTGGTTGATTTAAGAACGGATGTTCTTGTAAGTCAAGTGAATCTTTACATAGTTTGCTTGTAGATGACATTTTTACAATATTGGGTTGATTATTTTTATTGAGATATTTTACTAGGAACTAATGTCAGAAGTGAAAGATTCTGATGAAAGCATAGTGATACAGCAGCTAAATCACACCTTGCAAGATTTGTTTTTACTCTGGTTTTCAGTAGGTTTTTTACACATGGAACGTATAACTTGGGAAAGTGCGTGTGACATATTGCAAAAGGTAGTTATACTTTATAAATATGCAAGGCAATCTACGATAAGATAATCCAATTTTATTTATATTTATTCTCTGTGAATCCAAAGGTCTCTGATTACGAAGCCATACATCCTATGAGAAATTGGTTGGATTTGAAACGCAGAGTCGGGCCGTATAGAAGATGTTATATATTCACACATCCATCCATGCCAAGAGAGCCTCTTGTTGTGTTGCATACAGCATTATGCGACATTATACCAGGTAATGCGGAGAAAATTGTTTCCGAATTTCTAGTACATTAATTTTGTTTCGTAAAAGGATTATCTCAGCTGATAATGTTTTTTAATATCTTCGATAGATAGTGTGAAAGGAATTGAGGAAGCTGAAACTAGAATCCTAGGAAGTGCAAAAAAACATTTGACATTCTTAGAAGAAGACAAATCGAAGATAAAAGCAGCAATATTTTATTCTATAGCATCTACGCAAAAAGGATTGCAGGTACGAATTGTGGTTGGTTTGCGAAAAAATTTTAGTCAGAGTGTCAGATATTAATGTAAGCCGTGTAACTCTGTACTGCAGCTAGAAAATTGTGTATGGATATAAAGAAATATTTTTGTACAGGGCATTGAGCTCGGTAATTACCTTATAAAAGAAGTGGTCAATGAGATCAGAACTGAATTTCCAGCTGTGCAACAATTGTCTAGCTTATCACCGATACCAAACTTTAAGAGTTGGTTGCTGGATAAACTGAAACAAGGTAATTGCTGGTTATTGGAAAAAAAAAAAAAAAATAAATAAAGACATATATTAATCCCACAGATGTGGCATTTATATTCACCGCGCAAGAACATGCGATTATGAAAGATATTCTAAAAACAGAAGAGATAGTATCAGTCCTGAAAAAAGTTCTCAGTACTTCATTATGGACAGGAGATAAGCAGTTGTCAGAATTTTTGAAAGATCCATTACTCCGAGCATGTGCTTGGTACTTGTACAAAGAGAAAAGACGCGGTTATGCTTTGAACAATGTCGGTATGTTCTTTATAATTCAATGCACAAGAATTATATATTCAAATAAATATATAATTTTTTTTCTCAACAATTTATGTGCTCCGCAGCTAATTTCCATTTACGCAATGGAGCTATGATGTGGCGAATAAACTGGATGGCTGATCCTTCACCGCGTGGAGTAGCGAATAGTTGCGGTATAATGGTCAATTATAGGTATGCACTTGAAGATTCACTCCAATTCGTAAAGTACATTTTAAGTATTACATGCATATCTAAATCTTTTCCATAGGTATTTCCTAGATGAATGCGAAAAAAATAGTCGAAATTACATTGAAAATTTTCTTATAAATACTTCGGAAAATGTAATTAATCTTACCACGAGAGCGGAAAAATTAAGAACTGCATTGTAAACATGTGACAGAATTGTGAGAAAAAATTACAACACAAATCGTGACTACGAGCAAACGAATATCTTGGTAAGATAATAACAATGACTACGATAATGAATTATGATTGATAGCAAGGTGAAGGTGCCTAATTTATTCATAAAAAAATTCTCTTTATTACTCTTCAAATTTTATGTTTTTATTAAAGATTATTAAATTTGTTCATTTATACAATAGCTGATTCGTTTCCAGCTTAAAGACAGCACAATGGTCTGCAGACAAGTCTATAACAGATAATATAAAAAATTCCAATTATAATTTAAATATTATATCTAATGTTTCTTTATTTTCTTACAGTAATCACAGAAGAAGAGTATGGAGAAACAATTGGAAAGTGCAATCATGTTAAAACAATTTTGAAAACATGGAATTACTTAGAATTTCTTTTCCACATATTTCTACCAATGCTGACGCGAATATACTTTCCAAATTTTTATATAAAAAAAAAGGAAGAAACAGAAAAAAGGAAGATGAGTACACACCTGTAGTCAAGGCTGAGTTTGGTGAAAGTTCGCGGGAAGATGAGGTCTACTTTCTAGTTTTGTGTAATCCAAATGGAATTCCTTAGCTACCTTTCTCCAGTTTTGCGCATCAAAATAATAATAAGTACCACGTTCATATGTCGATGTCTTTTCTACAATTCCCAAACCTGGCGCCTGCGTTATCCAAACCTTTTCCTCCATATGATATCGCCATTCTCTGCTGTACCTTTACACACACGTACATAGAATTGCATGAGTCTCGCGCGTAATATTACGGTAATATTTTTCGAAGATGAAAGTCAATTCTATTTGTACTTACAATTCCGCCGCCGCAGCTAATTGCAATACATCCCCAACATTTGTATAAAACATATAAAATAGTAGATCGTCTTTATATCGATTTAATTTAACTGGTGCTAACTTATCCCTGAAACAAATATAAAAAATTTAATTTTAGTGCTAATTGTTTAACATAAATGCTGTATAATTATTAATGAATAATAATTAATACAATTGTTTTATATCCATCTATGATATATCACACAGCGATACAATGATTCTATTTACTTCAATGCAAAGTCAATGATTACACTTTACTTTTTTTTAAGCTCGATATTGTTCGGAGGTTTACATTTCAAATATTTGATGTGCATGCAGTTTGCAGATCTTTGTATAATGTGCGGTGTATATAATATTGCAATGCAGCCTTAAATGATGTGCGTGACAATAAGACAAAATCAGTACCTGATAGCAGCATTTATAAGATACTCCGGTGGTACATGAAAATCGATATCCTGCGGTCGACAGGGTGTTTCTGCCCAGGGGCCACCAAAATTCTGATAAAGATTTTCCGGCGAATTCAAATTCAGTCCTAACGCAGTAAGATCTTGGCCTAATGCCAGTGACACTAAATTCGGATCCGTTTCCGCTGCTCTAATAAACGTCAAAAGCCCAACCATGCCAAATTGATCTTTCACCATACTTGCAGGTATGTTCGTCACCTTGCCTGTAAATGATAATTACAAAATTAAACATTAACAAAAATTTATTTAACCGCGCGTGTAATCGCGTATCTTCCGTTGGAGACGATACGCTCGCATTAAACATCTCCGTTTACCATCGGGCGATGTTTGGATGCCTCTTTTAGAAGACTGAGATTTTTCAGATCCAGGAGCTCTGTTGGCTTGCAACACATCCTGTCCGATCTCCGGACCTAATCCTACAGGTATATTCTTATCACCAGACACACTGCCACCGGGCGATGGACCTTCTCGGTTTTGCGTACCCGGTAATGCAGGAAAGTCCTCCGAGCTCATAGTAAATTCGCTCGACTCGGATGTTGGTTGCTTCACCATTCCAACTGTAACACGTGCGAACAAAAATTACGTTAGCAAAATAATCTGCTTTTATCTAATGCCAACATTCGAAAGTTTCGTAATGCATATATGTACAAGCCGCGTCTGAATACGCTATCCAAAGATTTCAATAATTCCACATCAAGTTATATTATTAGAGATTAATAATATGACTCTCGCTCTTCTCTCTATAAACTTACAAATGTAATAAATTATTATGAAACTATAATATAAAGCTTTTTACTCGAAAAAAATAAAGTAATATTCAAGTCGATATATGTTATGCATGCAAACAATCGTTTACGTAAATGATAAAATATTTGTTCTTGCATTTATATCTTCTTGATACTAACCATAAGGCTGTTTCCCAGGCATGGGACTAGGTTGCGGCATAGAATCACCTTGACCTCTATTTGTTAGGGAGGGAAACTCCGAGAGATCTAACAGAGGAGGAGTACTCGTATCTCCTCCACCTCCACTCCCAAAAACAGAGTGGAAATTGTTAACCGCACCTTGAGATCCGTAATTACGACTTGGAGGTATTCCGAAACTGCCCATACTACCCATTGGATTTGAAGCTCTGCAATACAGATGGAGATGACTGCAGAGAAGAGCAATGGGCCTTATGTTACTATCTACGCTACAGTCTCGCTTTCTCAAAGTGGCGCGACAAATAAATCTAGTTATGAATTAATCTTATTAGGAAAAAAAGAAAAACTCACCCAAGAGCAGGCATCGTACGTCTGTCAGTAAAAGCTCTCTGCCCAAACAGTCCTCTACTGCCCATAGGAGAGAGTTGCTGCTGTTGCTGGTGACTATTCTGTCCGCCGCCAGAGCCCGACGCTCCGGGATAAACGTTAGTAGCAACTATCGCTGTATTCGCTGTACTCGAGGTGCTTGCAGACGAGCCTGAGAACATGCCCGAGGTGGGCGTGACATGACCCGCAAGGGTCGACGTGTTCAAAGCACCTCCGCCGCCAGCTGCGCGTGAAGTGAGACTTGCGTTCGCAATACTGCGTGGTTGTTCAAAGTTCAAATTGGCCATAGCCCGATGGCACTACTATTAGAAAAATGTTTTTGCCCAGAAACAGGCACACCACAAAGCACTCTTGTTCCGCAAGCTTGTTTAGCACATTCACTTATCTTTTTTCTAGTACAACACTCGTAAACTCTTCAATTTCATGGAATCGCCAATGATCCATGACAAATATATGACTATTTGTAATCTGTAACACAAAAAAATCTTGATTAGTTTCCTATTGATAATCAAGTCTCATTTGAATGCATGCTATTTACCTCTTTTTTTATCACAGAACTTTGATAATAGTTACATTAAAATGCAGTACAGAGATGCAAACAAATCTAATAACAAATAAATAATTAACTTAGATGAAACAACTACACAATCTAATGTATAAAAAAACATGCCATTTATAAACATAAAAAAATTTGCTACATCTAATAGAATCAAAAATGCCTATAGTAAGGATTGTGAGTTTCCTATATAACAATCATTGAAATTAGCATGTGTGGATGTGTATAAACATCTATTAAATTCATTTAATCAATGTTAATTCTACTATAAGCAGATTTTTATAGTTTTAATATAGTTATAATAACTATAGCACATGTTTTTATGTTACTTATATCACATGAAAATCTGTATTTTAATACATATACACTGAATTCGAAAATAAAAAATTTATGTTAACCTAAAATTTGAATACACAAATCTAATGTAATCTGCTTATATGCACACGCACATGCACACACACATGCAACACATCGGAAACAATTTGATGTAAAACCCACAGATTTTACATCAAATACACGTATGGTCTCACTAACACCAATTCTACCTTGCAGAGGCATAAGTATACAATAATGATACTTTGTTTTTTCGCACATTTCTCTCAAAAACTGTGAGAGACATCTAAAGTTTATTCACGAATACAAATGCAAGTCGCCACGCGTGCCAGTAAACACGAGTAGCGCGGGCCGAACATCGATATTGACACTATCGAGACGGGTTGACAAGCACAAAGGGGCAAAAGGTTATAAAGTGCGTAAGACGTCAAAATAACGTGAAGAAAGAGTGCGGCGCACCGCGTTACTACCTGGGACAAGCGCCACCAGCTGTGCGTATCACGATGCGACGAGTCCCATCGTGCTCACGACGATAAACAAAGTGGACGAATGTTTAAAAAAAAAACAAAGGAAAAGCACACACGCGAAAACGCTGTCGATGTTGACTCTCGATCGGTGGTTCGGCTGGTGGTGTTGGTGGACCTCGGCGAGGGGGTCGCGCGATTCCGTATGAAGCGGCTGTAAACTGTCACTCTTCTCTCGTGCGCGTTAAACTGCGAGCTCGTACGTAGACGTCGGGGCGCGCAGCGATCAGGATTCCATACACATCACAATGCCCTTCAGTAACAGGACCCACTGTTTTGTCACTCGCAGTTACGAGAACTTAAACAACACTGAAGGCACGAACGTCTGCCATATTAACAATTTCTACGTCGGTGCTCAAACAGGCAAGCTGAAGTGCGTGTCGAGTCGCTCGGCGGTTCTCGAACACGGTTAATATTGTGCGTAAATAATCCACTGTTGATATTTTCGTTTCGATCGTTCTCCTACGTAGCAAAAATATCGTTTACGTTCGTCACCTCGGCGAAAACGGCAACAGTTTCGAATTTGACTAAGGATGCGCGATTTCTCACCACGAGTCTAGGGTGATTTCTAGGAATTGTTACTTTTCCCAAACACGCGTGAGCACTGCGAATTGAACTCGGTCACGAGCTAAGGGCGCATTTCCATTGTGCTTTGTTTTGAGCAAAATGAAAAAAACTCGCGAAGCGTTATTTAAATATTTTTGCGCATTTATTTGCAGTGTTTATTTAAAAGAGTGCGATATTTGAAACAATTAATTGTTAAATTGTTACAAAGCAGAATTTGGTAAAAAATTAACGCATTGAAAATTAATTGACTCCACGTATCTGCCAATGAAATTACTTCGACTCGATTTGTCCAGCGTGAGATTCGTCTTGTTGTCACTTCAAGTCGACGCGTATCGGTTGACTGAATAATCTATGGTAGGACAATAGCCAAGGTTTGTGATAGCGTTTTATAAACATTTTACACTCGGCTAAAATATAAGCCCTATTTCGCCCGATCTTGTCAGAGTTTTGTTCGCGCTAGATGAAGTGCTGTTGATCGCTAAGCTAAATACGTCTAAGGGAAAAGACAATCCTATTCGACTCAAGAATGGCATTAATTAGGAGAGCTTCTCACGCTGGTAGCTGGTACTCGGATAATGGTAAGAAATCGCCCGAAAAATGCATTTTATTTTTTTATTTATCATTGATATACATCGACGATAGCCTCTGTTATTTTATGGCAAATATTAATATAGTTGGATTTAACGGAAAAGATATATTAATGTTTTTAATTTATTTTATACAATTAATTTAACATTTAAAATACAAATAAACTGTAATATAGTATACTTGTCATCTAGAAAAGGTCGAAATTAAATCTGATGATAATTTGTCTATGATATATATGTGTGTATACACATGTATATTTACATATGTACGTACACATGTACATGTGATATTAGAGAAGTCTGTATTTTTGTTTGTAACTGTGTGTGAGATAACTCTCTGAGTTGGAAACATTCTTAAAAAAAAAAAAATCTATTTTTTTACACATGTCATATATGATTATATATATTATTTATAACAAAAATTTATTATTTATGTAAAATCAATATTATGGCTTTAATTATTTTATGATACTGTATACTATTGTTTTACTGTAGGTTCAGAATTAAGCAAGCAATTAGAAGGTTGGTTGGGAGCAGCTGACTTATCTCATGGACCTGCAAGAGCAATCATTTCCCCGTTAGTATCACTTATATAATATATTTTCAACTTTGACAAGATGTATATGAAAAAATAATCTTACAATTTTGCAGGCATGCAGGGTATAGTTATTGCGGGGCATGTGCTGGTTTTGCTTATCGGCAAATTAGTCCTGTTGTTGTGTAAGTATGAATTTTGCTATAACTAAATTAATCTAACAATACATAAAGATCTACTTGGTTATAATTGACAAATGTATAAGAAAAAAGACATTTGAAACACATCTTTAGAACGTAATGTATTATATATTTCCATTATTTTCTATTCATATTTTTGTAGTAGTATCTCTCTTGTAGGAATGTTATAATTAGAATGAAATATAATAATATAAGAAAAATATTAGATTCTGTTTGGATTAACTGCAGAGTAATTAAATTAAAAAAAAAAAAAAAAAGAGAGAAATGGCGTTTTTAATGTCAATTTTTATAATGTATTATAGAATACTTAATATATTAGTTTAGTTTATAATTTTTCAAATTTCTCAGTCAAATGAAACATGCAACGTGCTGTTATGCAGCCGTAGGATATTTATTCTAGGCCCTTCTCATCATGTGAGATTGCCAGGTTGTGCCCTATCTTCGGCTTCTGTTTACCGAACACCGTTATATGATCTACATATCGACCAACAAGGTACATGGATAGTCTTACGTTTATTCTTATATCAATTTCATTTATTCTTTAATGCTTACAACGGATAAAAATATCAAGCATGTTAAATAAATTGTTTCTTAAACTAATCAAGAGCGATCAATCACATTAAATATATGCACTTTAAGGAGTGTATTTTTAACAGTGAGAAGAGAACTTGAAGAAACTGGTCATTTTGAATGCATGGATCTGACTACAGATGAAGAAGAGCATAGTATTGAGATGCAGCTACCATTCATCGCTAAAGTTATGGAAGGGTACGTTTAGAAATAAACTAATTCCCAGTTTTATAATCGGAATACTGAAAATCATATTGACGAGAAATAACAGTAAGTGTGGTTTGCGCCATACATATTTCTATTTATTTTTCAAACGCGGAAAATAGATAACTTACGAATATGGGACTTGTCTTATGTATAGATTCAAGGACTTATTTACCATAATACCTATTTTGGTGGGATCCTTGAGCCCGGAGAGAGAAGCGCTTTATGGGAGACTATTAGCACCTTACATGGCTGATTCACAAACATTATTTGTCATCTCTTCAGATTTCTGCCATTGGGGACAGCGTTTCCGCTATACTTATTACGATAGATCATGTGGGCCTATATACAGATCTATTCAAAACCTTGACAAAATGGTATGTTTTTTTGATTTATTACTATTTAGTCTTCTATTTTGGAAGGCAACTTTTTTTCATAATTTAAAACTACTAAAAAGTTTGATTTTATATGTATTTATCAAATCTTTCTTCTGTGTGTTCATTAAATCAGGGTATGGACATTATAGAGACTTTGAATCCTGCTATGTTCACGGAGTATCTTAAGAAATATGGTAATACTATATGTGGCCGGCATCCGATTGGCGTTTTATTGCAGGTAGAAAATACAAAAAGTTGAAATCAAATTATTTTATTGTTAAGTAGCTTTCGACGAATTAAACTCTTTACCTTCTTTAATAATGTTGCTTTCTACTTTTGCAGGCAATTCACAGTCTTAAAGGAAACACAAATGGTCAAAGGATGAATCTGAAATTTTTGAAATATGCTCAAAGTAGTCAATGTAACAATATGAATGACAGTTCTGTCAGTTACGCTAGTGCTTCCCTGGTTCTCGAGTGATAAAAATATACAATTTAAATATGGTCGTTGACCAGTTTGAATATAAACATTTTCTTAAAGTGGAATGATGTTTGATAGTAACATGACAGTAATGTTCTATAAATTATGCGAGATTAAACAAAAAAGTCAAGATTTTGTAATACAAAAGGATAATAAGACAGGGAACGCTGAATTTAACCGCTCTAACTTTTAACATTATTTGCATATATACTGTTTGTGGCTACACAACAAATGTCAGGGCAAGTGTTAATTCTTACGTTACATGTAACAGATGTAATGTATCGTTACGGAAACCTTTTGTATAAATGCATTTTGGTTTATTACTTACATGAGATATGCAGTACTTCCAGATTTCAATATGGGAAGGAGCTTAAATATTTCTTTGCTTTGATTATTGGTACAGCTATAGTATGTGTCGTAGCAACGTGCGTTTCATGCGTATTTTTGAGAGAGCAGATTTCAAACTAGCGGCAAAGAAGAGAATATTGTTGCTATTTATAAACAAAACTAATCAAATTAATTAGAATTGTTGATTTTATATACGTAAATTTATAATTTAAATAATCTTAGCATATATTACATATGTTAACAATGATATGATTTATGGTGCTTAAATTTTATTGTATATTTAGTCTATATATCTAATATAAATTAGCATAATTGTAAAAATTAAATAATTCTGGATTTACCTGAATTAATTTAGGCTATGATTGCAAAAAAAAATGTTATAAAAGTAATATAATCTTTTGATATATTTTAGACATTTATACATATATTGAAGAATATTTATTAAGTGGTGTTACTTAATACTATTTTTTTTATCACATCATTTAGAGATTTTAGATTAAATCTCTAAGTTGTCTCGATTAAATTAGATTTGATATATCATAATTGTGGGGTTTGCTTAAATTATTTCATCGTCTCACTGTGATCTTAAATTGCATTAAACTCAATAATGGGCTCATCGATGTTATGTACATTACTCTTCTGTGCCCTTAGTGTGAATAATCTGCATTGATCTGCATTGTAATAGATATATTAATGTGCGAGTTAGGACTTAAAATCTATATTTACATTCTCTGTCTTTCTTTTCATACAAAGCAATGGAATGATCTCATATCCTTCCTATTCTATAATCTATTGTTACCTAAGCATAGGAGACTAAACCGAATAATCCGAATATTGTATTACTGTAATGTGGGTATAAGTCTGAAATAGGGTCAGTACATATATAACTGAAATGTGTATACAGCGAGTCTTGAAATTCATTTGTTTATTTATTGTTTTTACATTATTTACAAACTACCGCGTCAAACAATATATTATTTCTCAAAATTATAAATGGTCCGCAAAACACTATCACACCAGAACAACCAAAATAAATGATGTGCAAGAAGCAATTTATTTTCCAGTTAGATAAATAACTGTTTCGTAACAAAAAAAGAAAAAAAAAGAAAAGGAAAGAAATAATCGTACAGAATTGTATAACTGATCCTGCACACGTGTTGCTTTTTCTATCTTTATATACTGAGGTAATAAGGTTTATATTTGTATGAAAAAAAAGTAGTATAATCCATATCTATATATTGTTTCATAGACGTGTAATAAAATTACATGAAGAAAAATATAAAAGTTTCTGTACACAACCTGCAATAAATATTCCTTAGTCATATACGCATAGTTGTAACAAATTTCATTTTTTGTTTCTCTCAATAATATATTAATACTTCTAAATCCTCTAAATTGTCGTTTATAATGTCAATATAGAAAGAGTCGCTGTAGCTGAATACAATATCACCTGTTCCTCAGTCTTGATTATTCGGTTATTGTTAAATATGTGTTAATTGGTTGCTACATTTAGACAAATATTGTACTGTTGATCTAATCCGATGTAGCAATCGGAAATCAAGTAGAACGTCAACTTAGTCGGTCCTGAAATTAATTTTCAATTTTTAGTTTAAAAAATCATGAGAAAAATATACAAATTATGTGAGTGAATTTACCTAAATGGTGAGGAGTGGTAAACTGCAACTGATGAGATCTGTGCTGGCTATTTACACCAGATACTCTCTTCAGAGCCAACAATTCTTTATTACGAATGTCGCCTAATATTAAGAACCAGCTTTCATCCTTTCCCTTCTGAAACATTGGACAATGTGCTTTTAAAGTTCGAGAATGGTGTATCCTTCGCAGCCCGATGTTTAATGTATACTCCGTATCTGATCGAACTAATATAGCATCATTCTCTTCATGCGTCAATGTTATCTTCCTTTTCTCATTGACATCCCGAGAACTCTCCAATGCCAAATCAACGGTTATTGATGGCATTTCTCTAATTACTTGATGTATCTAAAAAATGCATAATATTGAGAGTTTTATTATATTAAATACATAACGACATATTTTATAAAACAATAGGTATAGTCTTTCAGCAAATTCTATTACCTCGCGTATTTCGTTTTCGTAGTAGTTCTTACACAAAATCTTCTCGAGTCTATTGTAATCGTCACGCGTAATGAAGCACAACTTCGGAAGAGCCCCTGAGAATGGTGAAAACAAATGCAAGTCTTCCTTATTTATGTGTGGTAACGTTGTAATCGCAGATTCATCGATCCATTGTGCTTGCACGATCATTTGAAAGATTTGCGTTATCCTCAGTGTGCTAATTAACCAACCACGTTCCGCGACTGTGTCGATCATTGCCTAAAAAATTTTCATCAATTACAAAGTCCAACTTATAATTTGTAAAATTAAAATTTAATTTACTCAATAAAATTTAAATTTATTTAATTTAAAAATAGATCATACATTTAAATTAATTTACTTTAAAAATCGGTTAAATTTATCAAGATATAGAGTATGTTAAATACTTATTACACTTTTCAGAGTTAATAAGAATTCAATAATGTGTACCTGTATTATCCTGATTGCTTGATCAAGTACTGATTTTAGATCGGTGATATAATCGGTGCACGGTAATGGAAGCCTTGAGAAATGTGCTTGCAGCAAGAGGAACGCTTTTGTGTGCGGCGAATCATAAGTGTACTGGTCCACGGGAAAACGGCACTGTGTTGCTAATTTCCTGTCGCAAAGTCGCGCTTATCAAGAGTAGCAGGCGAAAACAAGCGAATTATCATAAACATCCATTATAAACTTACTCATTTAACAGTTCCTCGTTGTGTCTCACAGGTAATTCGTTATATTCGTGCGAGTTGCAGAGTATATGTAGATACTGATCCAATGACAAGTTTTCTTCCAGTGATTGCACAAACATCAACATCGTGTTATGCGATAAATAATAAAACGACGCTATCTTCCCCATCGGCAGTGAAACTAGTGCTTGTTCGTCCTAATTCAATATAGAATTTAATATTAAATCACTATATCCGTTGTGTGTTGCTGTAAATTTGATTATACCTCGTCGAAATCGATGCAGAGTGAATCTATTAACGTCTTTAAAGTGTCCTCCACCAACATCGAGAGATATTCATTGATGCACTGAGGCTCCAAGACATCCAGGTTGTAATATTTTGGGTTTTTCATCAATCTTCGAAAATAATACGTCCACGTCAAGTAATCGAGAAACTCTTGCTTGCTCTTGATGGTGCCGGCGACGATCTCGGCGTTAATATGATCGGGCAATACTTCCATCAGACTGGACTCCACGGGGAACGGCTCGTACAAGAACTTCTTGTAGAAACTCTTTTTTAAGTCGTGCACAAGGACGACTGCCACGCCGGAGTTATCGAATTGCGGTCTTCCGGCGCGACCCATCATTTGGAGGACATCCGTTATCGGCATGTCTACGTAACGCTTCAGTTTGCCGTCATAATATTCCGTGCCCTTTATCACAACCAGATGAGCGGGAAAGTTGACGCCCCAAGCCAAAGTAGCTGTAGTAATTAATACCTGAAATAACAATTTATTAATATAATGCTTTATCGAAGATGTGTACATGTGTACAAGAAAATTAGTAAATTTTTTTATTAATAAAAGCGCGATTATTAACTTATTCCTTATCATAATTTCTTTATATCAAAACCAAAGTCCAATCATGTACCAAAAATATCGCTTCAAATCGATTTTGAAAGGAAAGAATATAATTCTTACGTACCGATTACAGTTTGGTCGGGAAAGCTTGTATTCAAGCGTTTAATTGAATTCATTTTACACTAGTATAATATTGTTTTGTCGTGTTCGATAATGCATCAGGTTTTACGCACCATCGAACAATTTGCTACTTCCAGGATTACTTAATGCACAGCCGCTGATGTTCAATGTAAACGTACCTGTATCTTATTATTGACAAATAATTCCTCCACGGTTTTCCTGTCTCTGTCCTGGAGGCCGGCGTGATGAAGGCCGATTCCGAAGGCAAGCGTGAGCTTCAGATTCGAGTCCTTTATATTCTCCAAGATGTTATTCATCTCTACCTCCTGCATGCGCAGCCACTGCTTGGGATTATCCTCCACCGCGAGATAGGCGATCAGATCCAGGGCGGTCAGACGCGTCTGCCTGCGGGAGGACACGAACACGAGTGAGGGACTGGAAGGCGCGTGTTGCCTGATCGCCTGGAACGTCGGTCTGTTCATGGTCGCCATTCGGGGGCAATAGTGCTTGCCGGGGAAGCCGCTGATGTGAACCTCCAACGGCACAGGTCGCACGGACGGACGGAAGTTGTAGAGACCCATCTCTTGGATGCCAAGCCAATTGGCGAGATCGATCGCGTTCGCGAGCGCGGTGGACAGCCCCACGATTCTGACCTTCTTCTGCGTGTGCGACGATATGAAGTTGGTGCGGGAGATGATCACCTCGAGCACTGGTCCGCGATCCTCGCCGAGCAGGTGAATCTCGTCGATCACTATGAGCGCCACTTTCCTCACGTAGTTACGCGTCTGCCAGCTTCGGCTGATGCCGTCCCACTTCTCAGGCGTCGTGACGATCACGCTCGCGCCGGCTATGATCTTCACGTCCGGCGACACGTCGCCGGTCAACTCCACCACTTTCTTGCCCAGGTCTCTCTCCAGTCGTATCTTCCAGTCGTTTATGCGCTCCCTCACCAAAGCTTTCAACGGCGCTATGTAAACGACCTTCTGATCGGGATGTTGCTTGAAGACGCGGAACATGGCGATCTCCGCCGCGATCGTTTTCCCCGAGCCGGTCGGCGCGCCGAGGAGAACGTTGTTGTCGGTGTGATACAAGCAGTGGAAGATTTGCGTCTGTATCGGATTGAAGTGCGTGAATTTGTACAGACTCTCGAAGGCCTCGTTCTTCAGCACGGTGATCGGTAACGGCTGCAGCTCCAGCAGATTCGTGTGCGGCGGATGAGTCTCCGGCAGGATGAGATCGTGGAAGGTCAACGGCAACGTGCTTTCGCAGCCGAGCCAGTGATCGCTCGTGACTCGCACCAGATACTGCGCCGGCAACGGCTCGGACAGCGGTATCGTGATCACAAGCTCCTGCTCGAGTTGCTGGCAGACCATCTTCCTCGTCAGTATGAAGTACTCGTGGTGGTAGATAAAGTTGTTATCCGGATCCTCGATCCATATCCAGAACGCCTGCGAGCTCTTCCCGTGAACTCTGTCATTCCAATGGAACTGCGGGATCAGCTTGAGCCGTATCCTGAGAACGGTGCGCGTGATAGGTTGCAAATTGTATTCCATTTCCAACACGGGCAATTCATTGCAGCAGTTCTTCACCAGCATTGCCGCCCGTTGGTCCCGCAGGATGAAGCCGATCTCCTTCACATCCATCTCCTGCAATCGATAGACCGCGAGATCTCGCTGCTCGATTTTATCGATCACCTCCATGGACAGGCAGTCAAACTGACGCAACGGTGTCAGGAAGCTCCACTGCTGCGCCTCGAACATCCGCGCCAATTCCAACATTCGTCCGGCCATCACTGCGTTGTTCTTCCGAAGCATGATCTCGAACAGCGCCCTGACTATCCGCGCGGCGTTCTGCGTGACGTAAGCCTGATCGGATATCAAGGAGGCCGTGTTCACGCGGCCCCTAGACAAGTATGTCTGCAACAGAATGTTCACCTTGCCGTAGACGTTCTCCGCACCGCCCTTCGCCACGAGCTCGCATCTGTTCAGCAGCTCGTCCAGCTCGCCTGTCTCGTCGTCCCGTACTTTGAGCTGCTCAAATTCCTGTGCGTGCGATATCATCGCCAAAACTTCCCCCTCGTTCATGATGTCTGTCATCATGTCGTTGAAGATTTCGACGGTGTCGTACTTGAGATAATAGTGGCTGGCGATGCGCCCCAAATCAGTCGTGCTGAGATCACCTGTGCGCATGTCGTATCTAACCATTCGTGCCTTGTCCAGCGCCGTGGCAGCCTTATCCACGAGTCCTTTCCGCGTCTTCTCGAGATTCGGATCGTCCAGGAGGGTCTGATAGACCAGGCCGTACGCCTGGAAGTTCAATTTCATTCGCACAAACAAATAAGTGTAACTCAACCATTCGACCGCTTCCGCCACGTTGGATATCGTGCCTAACGCTATCTCGGCGTTCAAATTATCCGCCAGATACGTAATAAAGCTGCTTTCGATCGGTATTTGATTCGTCAGTAGCGACAGATAGTGCGACAGCTTGTCATGCGACGTGATAATGACCGCGTGGCCCGTCGTGTCGAATTGCGGTCTGCCGGCACGACCGAAGATCTGCAATACGTCCAATATGCCCAGGTCCACGAACGAGCCGTGCTTCGAATCGTAGATCTCGGTTCCTCGTATGATGACCGCGTGCGCAGGCAGGTTCACGCCCCACGCCAGTGTGGCTGTGCACACCAGAACCTTGATCAGGCCATCGGCGAAATATTTCTCGACCAGATTTCGGTCCGAGCGCATCAAGCCGGCGTGATGCACCGACAATCCGTTGTTAAACAACTCAGCGAGGTGCTTGTTACGCGACTTGATGAAGGCTTTGTTCACATGCTTTGCCTGCTCGTCCGATTGAAAGTATTTGAGTGTGTTGTTGTTCAGCGCCAGCTCGCGCAACACGTTCGCCATTCTTACGGTGGCGTTCCGCGCGTGTACAAACACCATGACCTGATGGCCTTGCTTCACCATGTCCACGACATTGTTGTAGCACACGAGGTCCATGTCGGTCATCTGCTGCAGCGGCCGGACGGCCTTGACGCCGATAAACGTCTGACTGAGCGGCACCGGCCGGAAGCGCTGATCGAAGTAGAACAATCCCTTGTGAGGATTGACGCGCAAAAATCGCGCGACGTCCACATAGTTCGGCAACGTGGCGGACAGTCCGACTATTCTGATCATACTCTGCGACGATTCCACTTGGCGCAGAGTTCTCGCGACCAGCGCCTCCACCACCGGTCCTCTGTCGCCGTGTAGCAAATGCACCTCGTCGATAATCAGTAATCTTACAATGCTGGTGAGGGCGATGTCGCCCGTCCCCTTCCTGGTGACAACGTCCCACTTCTCTGGCGTGGTTACTATCATCTGGGTTTGCTGGATTTCCAATTTCGTCAGTTGCATATCGCCGGTCAACTCGCGCACGCACACGCCGAGAGGGCTGAGTCTTTTGCTAAAGTTGGCGGTCATCTCCGCTGCTAGGGCTTTCATAGGCGCGATATAGATTATCTTGAATTGGCTCTTCTGCAACTGTCCGTCTTCAATGTTCTGCTTCAATTGGTGCACCACAGTCAGCATCGCCACGTTTGTCTTTCCCGCTCCGGTCGGCGCGCAAATCAGTAGATTCTCGTTAGTGTTGTACGCGACATCGAAAACGATACTTTGGATTTTATTTAATGATTTCACACCATTGAAAGCCATTTGACCAATTTCATCCAGAGAAGATATCAACACGGGATTTATTTGAATGTCGATAATATCTTGTTTCGGTATCGGTATGTGTACTTCTTCGCAGAGACTATTGTTCTCCCTCCTAACATCCTCGGCCAACAATAACTTCTTTCCCGATACAATACTCGTTTGCTTAATACTCGCTTTAGAATCAAATACAAAACGATACTGTTCTTGTGTGCCTCGCTCCAGGATATTTTTTGTTGGAAATAGTGGTTTACAGCTAGCTGTCAATGCTTCTTGTCTTAGAAGTCGTAATGAGATCGGATCAATTTGAGTTTCTTCAGCATCCGACTTGGCGTCTCTCTTGTTCGCCATTTTATTCCATTTCTTTTCCTCTTTACGTACCTGTTTGTTCAACTGCTTTTCTTCTTCAGATTGTACAATTACTTGACTACTGATTGCAGGTCTCGGTGCAATTGTTTGTGATTTCTTGGTCACTTTTTGGATGGTTGAATACGTCGATATGATCATCTTCTGATGTTCAATAATATATTCGATAAAATCTAAATGTTTATAACCTAGCATATCAAATAATTCGGTTTGTATATTTTCAGAGGTTTTTATCTTCTCCACCATTACTGATTCAAAATTCTGATACGATATATCTATACTGATTGCTTTATGGCAATCTTTTAATCCTTTTGTGAATGTTGCTTTGTCAAACTGTAATTGGAAAACAAAGATTTGAGTAATTAAAATTAATTTTCCGTTCATACATATCTAATAAATACTCACTGAAGATTTCTTTTGCACTGAAGACTTTGTTTCATGTATCATCATTGTAAATTTATCAGTACTTGAAATTGTTCCTTCTGTAGACATGTTATGAAGTTTATCAGTATCAGGCCATACAACTCTTGCCTGATTGTAAGGAATGTTTGTGCCAAAAATGTGTCGATCAGGAATATCAGCATCTGTATTCTCTTTAAATTCTGATAACAATTGTATAGCTTCTTCATAAAATTTTGTCTGAATTTCTGTGATTATCTGTATAAAATTAAATGAATAAGACAAATCGAAAGACACATTCAAAACTAATTATAGAATACATTATATCTTACCTGCATTATAACATTTGCCAAAGTAAATGATATGTGTCCTGATTTTTGGCCAAGCATATTATATTCTTCTTGCGTTAATGTTTCTTTATGGATTAATAAATGCAATGTAAAAACTGTAAATTCATTTATGACATCTGGCGAGGCATCCACTAAAAAGAATGACAAAATTGCAAAATGTATGTTGTAGAAAAAAAAATATATTAAATACAATATATATATCAACTATTTTATAAATACAGGGTGTCTCATTTTAAAAACCCCATGTGAATAACTTTTCAGACATTTTCAAGAAAAATGATTTAGATTTAATGACCAAAGTTGTTGGGTTTGGAGGGGGACATCCGATGATGACATTGGTTTAACCTAGGGTGTACATGCCAAGGTCATATGGAGGTCAACTTTGTTTTTTTAAATAGAACACCCTATTTTTGATTCCAAAATCTAATAGCTGGTGTCAAGAGCTTTTCAAAACACTATGAAGTTATTTTTCATTAAATACTTTTCGAGTTATGAGGCTCGTAAATTACAGTATTTTGACATAAAATATAAAATATCTTGTAAAACATTCAGTTTTTGAGAATGTTACCTTAATACTTTTATGCACAAAATAATGAGACAAATGAATTGGTATAAAGAAAACACATTGGTTTTAAAAAAAAGTATGCAGTTGCATGCTGCAAATTACATATTTTTTCTTGAAAGCAACTATGTGTTTTCTTTACACCAATTGATTCGTCTCATTATTTTGTGCATAAAAGTATTAAGGTAACATTCCCAAAAATTGAATGTTTTACAAGATATTTTGTATTTTATGTCAAAATACTGTAACTTTCAAGCCTCATAACTCGAAAAATACTTAATGAAAAATAACTTCATAGTGTTTTGAAAAGCTCTTGACACCAGCTATTAGATTTTGGAATCAAAAATAGGGTGTTCTATTTAAAAAAACAAAGTTGACCTCCATATGACCTTGGCATGTACACCCTAGGTTAAACCAATGTCATCATCGGATGTCCCCCTCCAAACCCAACAACTTTGTTCTAATTCATTTTTCTTGAAAATGTCTCTCTGAAAAGTTATTCACGTGGAGTTTTTAAAATGGGACACCCTGTATATAATACAATAAAAATATGAAGTACAAATATGCAAGAAAAAAAACTATTTCATATATTTAAAAAAATTTACTATTTAAAAAATCATATTTATTAAAAATTGTTTTATTTCTATAAGTTGATACTCACATAAAGCTTGTTGTACAACATTTCTCAGTTTTAATAAATATACCATAAGTTCTTTAGATGCATTTTCACATATATCATTCCAATTAAAATTGCTGTAAAATGTATAAATATGAAACTGTAAAGATCATAAGAGGTTTTGCATCTTATAATATATATATTTCTAATAAATATACATAAACATTATTAAATTTTTTAAATTTACTAAATAGCCTACATATAATTTTTAAATAGATAATATTATTCAATATCAACCTTTTTAATTTTTTTTCCTGCTCTTGCCTTTTTCTCAGTACATCATTTGGTTCTAATGTTTCTCTTCTGCGTTCTAAGGAAGTAAACATCCGCAAGGACCTAGTTATACGTGGTAATTTTGACATTGTGTATTACCTGGTAATCAAAAAATTCAACATTATTATAATACTACTATATTCATACATATAACTCATCTATCACTTACAATATCTTATAAATATGTATTACAAAAAATTTGAGAAAAAAGTATGTAATATTTTAATAATACACAAAACTTTTTTATATTAATTATTTTTTACATTAAATTACATGTTTATTCCTTATAAAACATATTAGAACATTAAAATAGTAAGCATTTTTTAGGTTATAAGATTATAAAATATCACAAATTATACTCCAGATTAATAACAATTGCACATTTAAATATGAGAGCAAAACTTGAAAACACTTTAATTTAATATCCCACTTATTTTATAAACTTTGTTAGAACAATTGTAAATTCTGTTGTCGGTCATAGATTCTAACCTAGTTCTAACCTGCAAATTGCAATATTATCTATGAATTGGTTTATGCAAAATATTAAAAAAGGCATGTTTTATTTTTGCAAAAATGTCATAAAATTATAAAACTGTTCAATTTATGACAATTACAATCATTCTTTGTAAAACTAGATGTGTTGCACAATATGATACAATACTTAAAAAATTTCAGTTTTTTGTTTAAATATATAATCTTTATACAAAATTTAACAGAAATACATATTTCTAATAATGGATTTAATAAACAAATAGCTGTCATTGAAATTTAAGAAATATATAATTCGCGTAAACGTTAATTGTAAAATGTAACAATCTGTCATTAAGCATTTATTTGCAAGCAAGATTAAAAGATATTCGACAATTTGATTTAAATAAATAAATATTATATTTTAATCGATTACGTACGTAGGGAGAAGCCTGGATAATAGAGGCAATAACAATTGAGTAACAATGGTGATCGTCAACTATTGAAACAACGGAGGAAAATAAACTTTTAGTTATGTGATTTCCATAGCAATGCGATAACACGTGATAACTAGCGATAACATTTTCCCGATCGTATTTTGATGTCTGTGGTTTCAGTGGTTTAAATCTCTATCGCGTTCGACCACTGAATGCTCCGTCTTACCAGAAATAACTAGAAATAGCGCTTTTTAATTAGTAGTTGCCATTTTTTGCGACGGGACTTTTGCAACTTATTTAGAATCGGCCTTAGGCCCTGCGCACAATAGAGAAAATATTAGGAATAAAAATAAGGCTGTTCCGAAATTCACTGCCAGTACTGAAAATCTATAGCTTACGTCACGTATATTGTAGATTTTCAATACTGGCAGTGAGTTTCGGAACGCAGCCTAAATATTAAATATTAGGAAGAGAATTTGGAATTATTTTACTTTAAACAAAGGAACGAAATGTATTAGTTATTCCTAATTCTTAATTTTTAATTCATAATACGTCAATATATCTCATTTTTTTATTCAGAAATAAAATAATTCAAATCTTCTATTCCTAATATTTAATATTTGTTTCTATTCCTAATATTTTCTCTATTGAGCGCAGGATCTAAGTGTCAAATCGTAGTCACGTGACCAACGTCAACGCTGCTATCTAGCGTCCCATGAGTTTGTGCTTTTATTCATTACATCTAGTTGTCGCTACGATCGCAAAGTAGCAGCAATCAAACGTAACGGGGGTAACAAACAAACAAAAAGTGTTGCAGGTGTCAAGAAACTTAAATACATGATGACGGATCATAAACAGAGTTTTGACTTTATTTAACTTTGTGACTAAAAAGTGAGATGTCTTCAAGTGCTAGAAAATCACCGCGAATCGAAGATGTGAGTTTCACGTATTATTCATTTGCCAATTCTGTTTGTAACCTAAATCTATTACTAAATTTTTGATGCCATGTTCAAATGTATGTAAAATTTGCTTTTTTACTTAACTGAATAAGAAGTTGTATGTGTTAAATTTGTTTCTAGTTAATTTCTACAGAAGATGATACTTTGGGATCCTCCATAAGCCTGAGTGTTGGAGAGAACTCAATACGCATTAAAGAAAAACCTAAACCTATCAAGGAAACTGAACAATTTTTAATTGACAGAAAGAATTTGCAAGATAAATGGTGGTTGAAGAGGCCTGAAATACATCCAGAGATTTTAAGTGCCAAAAATACAGATACGAAGATGAAGCTGTCTCCTACTTTTACATCGGACGTGAGCTCTTCTATGAAAGAGTTTCTCGAGAAGGAAAAAATGTGCAAAGTAATTAATAAAATTATGAAATGCTATTACATCTTTTTTGCTAAGAAATTTAAAATAGTGTATGTGAATATTTTTATGTATTATTATCTCTAACATGTTACTTAAAATTTTTAGGCGATATCTAAAAGCGAAGGAGAAGTAAAAGACAAAGATGACACTCTATGTGACATACTTGCATCTGCAGCTTTTGATAAATATCCATCAGATTTTGAAAGTAAGTTTTTGCATAGAATATATAATACTGATATAATACTATGTATAATACTGGTCGGTATTTATACTTGCTTTGTTTATGATTCATACAGATGCCACTGATGAAGATATTGGCAGTATATTGGAAGAAATGAGCAAAATTGCTGGTGCTTTAAGTCCTAATTCAGGTGCTGAAGGAATGAAATCTGGTGGTTCCAGCAGGAATCCCACTGAAGAAGAGAAGTCTGTAGAAGAATTGTTAGAAGAAGCTGAGAAACTAGTAAGGAAAAACAGTAATACTCTATCAAAAAGTACATCCAAATCTGACACTCTAGTGCCGGAAAATAATCAGAACGAAAGCCTGAATAGAGTGAGACAGTTGGAGGCTGACATTTTCCAATTAATAGAGGCAGAAGTGCACAAAGAAACAGAAAAAATAAAGAGAAGTCCAAAAAACGAGAAGAAACGGGAAAGCAGTCCTGAAATTATTTATGAGAACTTAAGTAGTTTGAAGCCGCCAAAAACGCTGGAACTCCAAAGGAAAAAGTTTGAGGAACAGAAAGTTGAAATATCGAGTAGTTCCGATTTGGACGATCCGATCGAGAGACATTCCAAGTCCGAGGAATTAAAGAGCGTAAAGAGAATGGAAATGGATAAGGAGAATTTGCAAAAGGAAATCACGGACGTGGACAAAGATTTTTTTGAGGGTTTGCTGAGGAGATCCAAGGAGAAGGCGGAGGGTGGAATGTCCGGGAGTTCCAGTTTTGGGCAGGAGGATTTCTCGCACTTTTTGAAACTGCTTCAAGGACAAAGCGTGGACAAAAAGGAGCCAGAATCAAAAGAATCTAACATGATGTATGATTTCTTTTTGAAATCCACCAACGGCGAAATGTTATCGGCTGCGCAGGGTCAATTAGCGAGTGGCAAGACCCCAGAATTCCCGGAAAAGGAATTTTCCGAAATATTAGAAAAGGAATTATCGACTGCCAGTGATGATCACGAAATTAAAGAGAGTGATTCTAGCGCGAGTGAAGGACAACCTAAATTTAAACGAGAACCTAATCTCCCGTCAGCTGGTCCAATCTTAAAAAATGTCAGCAATGAATCCAAAAAATCTGTATCAAAAGATGTAGAGAGTAATAAAAATATAACCGAGGACAATAAGAAAACGGAGGCTGAATTGTACACAGTGGGATTAACGCCGAGGTTGGAATTATTCGCGGATGCAATACCTAAACTTATGGCCGAAAAGTTGAGTGAAAGTGTCGTGAAGGAAAACGCGGAGAACGCAGATACGGCGCACAAAGAGTCTCCGTGTTCAGAAGTGAAGCTTGAAGCGAAGTTGGACAATTTACACTCGGCTAAAAGCCTGAAGACTTCTCAAACGAATAATCAAGAAGCGTCTGGTTATGATGTATTGGACAAACCGGCAGAAGCGCCTAAAACCGATCGTGTTGTTAGTGCGCCAAACAACAAACAATTGAAAAAAGAGATAAGATTTTGCAAGTCTAAGAGTTACGATCAAATATGCCAGCCTCCGTTGAAAGCCTCCCTCGAAAATGTCAGAATCAACAAAGCATTGGATGTCTTCAAGAAACCTATGAACTCGGGCTTCAGAAAACCATCGATGGTAAAACCGAAAGCGCAGCCATCCCGACCGATTCCCAAAGCCGCGCCGAAGCCTAATGCATTGCCGAAATCAAGACTGGACCCCGTCAAAACTGGTTCCACATCCAGCTTGCCAGCTGCATGCACGAAAGGATCTCAGTTGAAGTCGCCCGACAGTTACAGGAAGAATTTAATGGCCGGCGGGGACTCAAAGCAGAATACAGTAAAGCGTGATTGGGAGATGATGTGTCGCGAGGAAAGACACAAGAATGCGCTCTTGAAGCAACAGTTGGAAGCCGAGGCAAAGCTGTACAGGAGTCAAATCGACGACATGCGCGCGTCCTTCGAGGGAGAATTGTTCGCCCTGAAGAAGCAGAATATAATTTTAAAGGCGAGAGTCGACGAGCTGTCTTTAAATGAGAGGCGCGTAGAAATTCCCGCCAAAAACGACATGAAGGTTGCTCTTTTAGAGCAGGAACTGGAGAAGCAAGAAAACTTGATTCGCGCTTACGAGACTGAAAACAAGAAGCTGATGCAAGACACAAAACGCATGCAGGAGGAACTGAAGACTATACAATCTAAGCAAAAGAGCACAGTGTCGGAGGCGAATGATATGCAACGGCTCGCCGATCGCGTGAAGGATCTTCAGGAAGAGACGCTGAAGCTGAACCTCGAAGTATCAGAGCTGAGAGAAAAGAATGCCGATTGTCTGCTGAAAAACGACGACCTGACGCAACAGAACAGCTTGCTCACGGACGAATTGGAGATGTTCAAGGATCAGCTGAGGGCAAAGAATAACTTTATCACGGATCGATTGCACGCGATGACCACCGCGGAGCTCGATTTGAAGAAGCAGATAGAGGATCTGTCTATTAAGTTGAGCTCGAAGATGGAGCACTTGCGAATGACAAAGCAGGACCTGGATAAGCTTCAGCAGAACATGCTGCCGTTGGAGAAAGAATTGTTAGCGCTCAGAGTCAAGGAAGAAAACCTCTTGGAGAAACTGCAGGTAAGCAAGAGCCACACCGAGCGTGAAAAGCTACTGACTCAGAAGCTGAAGGATCAAGTTATCCTGGACAATAAGAAAATCCTGGATCTGAACAGACAGGTGCGCGAGCTTGAGCGCATATTGAAGAGGAAGAACCCAGATTCCGTTTCGGCTCTCATATTAACCGCCAACTCGGAGCACGAGAAGATCGGCACCGAGAAGGTGAAGCTTCTGGAGGAGAGAATAGCGAGCCTCGAGAAGGAGATCAAAGCCAAAGAGGACATCGCGCAGCAGGATCTGATCGAGCTGCAGAAGAAATTCTCCGACATGAGGGAGAAGTACGCAGCGCGCGTGGCGGAGCTGGAAACGAAATTGACGGAAGCGACCGCAAAAGAACGTAAGCTATACAGCGACATGTTTACGCAGACGACGGTGAAGTACGTCGAGAGCAAAGGTGTGGAGACTAATAAAAGGGACGACAAGGCGTTCGCCGTGGAAGATAAGAAGGATCCGAAAGCGGCGAAGGCCGGCCCAAAGTCTCAGAATTCGAAGGAAGACGCGCATCTCATCGCCACTATACGTGGTCTGAAGCTGGAAATCACGAACAAGGACAAAGCAATCTCGAAAATAACCAAGGAGTTCCAGGAGCTCCAGAAGACGAACAGGAGACTGCAGAAGGAGCGGGAGAAGCTGCTGAACGATCGCAGGAGCTTCCGGAGCATGGACTTCGACAGGGCGTTCCGGGGAGCGAGGAACGGCGAGGGGAACGATCAGAACTCGAACGTCTATCAAAATGGGCACATTGCCGACTCGCAGCGGTTGTCCTCGTCGACGCCGAAGTTGTACGATCCGCTGCAGTTCACGGAGAACGGCAAGAACGGAGCCATTAAGAAACTTACCAACGAGAACGACATCCTGAAAGAGGAGCTGAGCAAGATCAACAAGGATTTCATGGCGCTGAAGAGCAAGAGGTTGCACGACTTGAATCTCTTGCAGGAGGAACACGAGCGGGAGATTGCCACGCTCGTGAAAGAGTACAGCGTCAAGTTCGGAGATTCTAAAGTGGTAAAGTTGCAGGTTTGTAAGCGCTCGCTTGTTTCTTGTCTTATTTGTTTTTTTTTCGCGGCGTAAAATTCCGAGTGGAACAAATCTTCGCTTTGCTTATATCGCTCTCTCGCGCGACTGGAAATTTTGAACGTGAAATATCATTTGCAATATTTTACAGGGGCAGATTAATACTCAGGGAGCAGTCATATCACACTTGAAGGAGCAGATCGAGAAGTTCAGGGACTACAAGGAGCAGGTGATCGTGCTGAAGGCCGAGAGAGATCACTTGGAGCACAAAGTGAAGACGCTGAGCGAGAAAGTAAAATACTTATCGACGCCGGTACGTAAAAAAAGTTATTCTAACCCTTGAAACGACACTCACAGCACGGGGCGTATTTCTATTTCAGGGAACGGAACAGTTGCAGTTACTGCAGGACAAAATCACAATCCTGCAGCAACGGCACGAGAGCAGGGAGATGACTCTGCAAACGTTGGTCCGCGACTTGCTGAGGAATCGCACGCAGTGCAGGGACTGCAAGAACGAGAAGGGCAAAAATCGGCAGCTCTGCTACTTCCGGCAGGAGCTCGACCATATTCTAGGAATGCTGCAGGAGATCGCTAACGTCGATTGATATCGCTGAATCGCGAGCTCGCCTCTAAATAACCGAGTTGCGCGTCTGATGGTTCGTTATCGAATCTTGTGATAACTTTTACAGAAGTAAATACTTATCAGCGCCGGTAGTTGAAAAGCGATCATAACTTTTAAAGCGTCGCGCACTCGCGATGTAACTTAAATAATTTGAAAGAGGCATTAGGTACTTTAGGTATCGAAGTATAGGTGCGTAAAAGTGCGTTTGTCCGCGAAATGCTCAGCCAAAATGTGTAGTCGAAACTTCCGTCGACTCTTCCAGAATTGGCGAAGAATGTTATTATTATAACGCAACACTTTTTTCTTGCGTCCGTGACACCGTTCGTTCCGCGAGCTCGTCTGTCGCAGCATCGACTTCGCGAACGTCTCGGTGGACTCGGATCACTGCCAAAGAAAGAAACACGATGACGAACGAACGTATGATTGAATTAATTTTTTTCCGATCTCTCTTCGTCGCCGATTTTCTTGCCAGACGCGTGCAATGTCTTGGAGCACTGCCCGCTATTAGCGTAATTATTTTATTGGATTAAGAATCAACTTTTTAAAGAATAACGAATGTGGAGTGTTCGAAATGTATTTTTTTATTTATTTATTTATTTATGATTCTCGCAATTAAATTGCACAGCTGCTTGCAGCTTTTTTCCTATTCGATGTTGTCGCAGCTCGTTTCGTTTTTTTGTATAACTGCATAGCACGATAACTTTGAAGAGGGGAGGGAAAGAAAGTAGGCGGATAGAAGTATCTTTATAAGAATTTCTTCCAAAGTTTAAAAACAATCTCTAGTTTTTTACAGATAATTTTTCGGAACTTTGCTGTACATAGGCGTTACGAGATAAGCCGCTGTATTTATTTCGGATAATAATATGCGTCGGTTTATTCGCGATCAACGAAGCCGGGCGCGTCTGCTCGACTATATCATGTGTAATCGTATTATATAAGCAATCTAGTTTATTACTATTGTTGCCAAGCCTAGCTGGTGGTTTAATGATCTCAGCAAGATGTAGCGAATTCCATGTCTGTAACGCGTTCGTATTAAACGCATGCACGTCGCACAAATCGACGCGGCCGAAGCTTAAGGGCGAATAATCAACAAAGTAGAATTACGCCTATCTTTCATATCTTAAATGCAAGGTCTTTTTAAGATAATCACCTTTTTGAGACTCGGCCACGTCGAGACACAATCGCATCCTTTTTCTAAATAGATTTAAGCTCGACACACGATGTACAAAGTCCAAGATTATAACTTTAATAAATTTCATCTTTTCGTCGACGGATCGATATTTTTCCCAGCGACGGTATTGCGCGCGAAAAAGTTGCTTGAAATTTATCATCATATCATTAATATCATTAATTAATAATTCCGAATAGTTGTCAAGTAAAATAAAATTTGAGAAACATTATACAACGAAGATTAGTTGTTTAATTTTGAGATAAAATAAATGATTATTGACAGAGAAAGGTTCCTGGTCGAAAAATTGATTCCAGCCGGTTTAACTACGACTCTTCAACTATTTATTACACATAAAATATATTCTCTTAGGTACACGAACACATCTACAGGATATATGAGCTGTACATTAATATACATTCTGAGTATTTTTGGGTACATTACATACATTGCAACGCAAGTTTTTAATTCATAAAATGATAAGATCGACAAAAGCGGGTTAATAGAGAGTAGCGGACTTCAATGCCGGTTTTCGATAGCCAAATTGTCTCTTCATTTTACCAGACTATAAAACGCTGCATTTGCTGCATTATGTTGCTGCTGAAAAAATATTACATAATACATGTTAGGAGTTTTTAATTTTTTATTTTTATATATCGCTTAAATTATTCTGCTATCAATGAAGAGAATTCATCTAAATCTTTATTTTGGGAATTTAATCTTTTTGTAGCTTAAGTTTATTTATTATTTTATTTTTCTACGTTTCCAAATACTTTGTAATAATATTTTTATGTCTTACCTCATAAAAGATTTTTTTCCTTTATAAAGAGACAGCCCGTAAACGGTACAAAGTGCCAGGATGAAAGCTTGTTTCATAAAGTCGTATGATCCAGGATACTTGAGAAGTTCATAGTTCATCATCAACTCGGGAACGATCTTTGCCTTGATTTCTACATTCCTATGGACGCGTGCGTCCTGCAAATTTCGTTCTCGTTTGGCGGACAATCGATCATTGTCTGCGATTCTGAAAAGCATTCTTTCAGTAGATCGTCTTCGTTGTTCGCGGTTTTCTTCAGGAGCATCAGAAGCTCTGACTATTCGACGAAGAGAAGCGAGTCTCGATGGATCCTGATTCTGATTTGCCGATCTTTGTCGCAAATGTCTGACAGATTCTTTCTCAGGGATTTCGGCAAGTCGGTTCTCGACTAATCGAGCCACTCGACGCTCTAGGCTTCTAATCTGAAGATTGCGTCGCGCATCCGACCGCCTTTCGGAAGAACGAAGGACTCGATTTTCAAAAGCTGCTGCTTTGGAGTCCGTCCTGTGCTGCATCATTCGCAGCGATTGTCGCAATTCCGTGTCTCGCTCCAGACGCCGATCCTGCGTTCTGGATTCTTCGCGTGATTTCAAGCTGATGTCAATTCTTCGCGAATCAAGTCGCGTCGGATCCAAAGCAATTCGACGCTCTACAACTCGCCTTTCTAGCGTTCTTCCAGACATTCGTCGTTCAGGCTCGCGAGATTGAAGAACCCTTCGTTCTTCGCGAGATCGTGAATCTCGAGCAGATCGTTTCTCCAGAATCCTTTCGCGAGAAACTCGCAACTCTGGGCTTCGTTCCAGACGTCGATCCTGCATCCTAGATTCTTCACGCGACCTCGAGTTAACGTTGATCCTTCGCGAATCAAGTCGTGCCGAATCCAAAGCAATTCGACGCTCTAAAACTCGTCTTTCCAATGTTCTTTCAGACACTCGTCGTTCAGGCTCGCGAGATTGAAGAACCCTTCGTTCTTCGCGAGATCGTGAATCTCGAGCAGATCGTTTCTCCAGAATCCTTTCGCGAGAAACTCGCAACTCTGGGCTTCGTTCTAGACGTCGATCCTGCATCCTAGATTCTTCACGCGATCTCGAGTTAACGTCGATCCTTCGCGAATCAAGTCGTGCCGAATCTAAAGCAATTCGACGCTCTAAAACTCGTCTTTCCAATGTTCTTTCAGACACTCGTCGTTCAGGCTCACGAGATTGAAGAACCCTTCGTTCTTCGCGAGATCGTGAATCCCGAGCAGATCGTTTTTCCAGAATCCTTTCGCGAGAAACTCGCAACTCTGGGCTTCGTTCTAGACGTCGATCCTGCATCCTAGATTCTTCGCGTGATTTCAAGTTAACGTCGATCCTCCGCGAATCAAGTCGTGCCGAATCCAAAGCAATTCGACGCTCTAAAACTTGCCTTTCTAGGGTTCTTCCAGACATTCGTCGTTCAGGCTCGCGAGATTGAAGAACCCTTCGTTCTTCGCGAGATCGTGAATCTCGAGCAGATCGTTTTTCCAGAATCCTTTCGCGAGAAACTCGCAACTCTGGGCTTCGTTCTAGACGTCGATCCTGCATCCTAGATTCTTCGCGTGATTTCAAGTTAACGTCGATCCTCCGCGAATCAAGTCGTGCCGAATCCAAAGCAATTTGACGCTCTACAATTCGCCTTTCTAGGGTTCTTCCAGACATTCGTCGTTCAGGCTCGCGAGATTGAAGAACCCTTCGTTCTTCGCGAGATCGTGAATCCCGAGCAGATCGTTTTTCCAGAATCCTTTCGCGAGAAACTCGCAACTCTGGGCTTCGTTCTAGACGTCGATCCTGTATCCTAGATTCTTCGCGTGATTTCGAGCTGGCATCGATTCTTCGCGAATCAAGTCGTGCCGAATCCAAAGCAATTCGACGCTCTAAAACTCGTCTTTCCAATGTTCTCTCAAACATTCGTCGTTCCGTTTCACGAGATTGCTGAAAAACTCTTCGTCCTTCGTGAGATCGTTGTAAGCGACTCGTCCGTTCTCGTCGCTCCGCAGACAAATCTCGTCGTTCCGTCGATGAATCTCTAGAATCCCTGACTCTTGCGAGTCCCTGTCGGTCCACGGAATTGCGATTCGCCGAACGAGAGTATCGGGCGAGTCTATCTCTTTGCTCTCGATTCGCGATATTTTCGAAACCGTGACGCGATTCTGCTAAAGTGGCTCTAGAATCGTCGCTGAATTCTGTGTTTCCACGTGAATCGCGTCGGCTCACGATTCTTTGCGAACGGTTGATTCTTTCTCGACGTGAGTCCTCGGGTGAAACTCGCGATGCCACTCGATCGAGGGACCTTCGATCAACAAGACGACTCTCAGCCTTTCGGCGCTCAGCCTGATTAATTTCGCGACGTTCAGCAGATCGAGTCAAGAATCTTCGTTCGGAGGACAATCGGCGCTCGTCGGATCTTTCGATGCCGGATTCAAGCGACCTAACTCGTTTGACCGATGTTTCGCGGCCGAGAGCGTTTAGACGTTCCGTTGATCGGCGATCGGTGGACTTAATCAGATTTTCACGAGAATCCCTGGTAACAACCGAAGATCGAGACTTCCGTTCTTGATTCGCGACGCGATCGAGAAGAGCGCGACGGTTCTCCTGACTTCGCTCTCGATTTCGGCGATCCAAATTATTGTTACGATCGACGTCCCCTCGGGCAAGCCTCGCCGAACGTTCCAAAAGATGTTTGCGGTCCTCGCGACTCGATCGTTCCGCATCCCGATTTTCAATCGCACGTCGCTCGACAGATCTACGCTCGCGCGTCTCGATTCGACGATCCGCACGACTTCGCGCCAAATCTCGGTGCTCGCGACGGTCCGCTAGAAATTCGCGCGATTCTTGCCGATTGCCTTCGCTCAGCATTCGTCGCTCCGTCGAGAGCGACCTACGATCGCGATGATCGTTCATGCGGCGCTGAAGATTCAGAGAGTTTCGCCGGTCGATGCTATTTTGCCGACGCGCGTTTTCATTGAGTTCGCGCCGTTCCGTGGATCGACGATCTTCAAATCGCGAGTTTGCACGATCGGCCAGACGACGTTCGACGCTTAGCGATCTCTGTTCGACAGAACGACGATCGGTTGCTCGGCTGATCAGATCCCGCGTTCGAGAAAGGCGAGTAGCGGGATCGAACGAGTTTCTGGTATTGCGGGCTTGCGTGATTGTCCTAAATCGGGAGTCGTCTCGAAGTCGATTGATGGATTCGTCGGAAAGACGTGTTCTCGACAGTCTGTCGGTTGTCCTTCGATCGCGGTTTTCAGACGATCGTTCTCTGATCTCCTGTGAACCTGTTCTGGACAGGCGATCGAGACTGAGCGATCGAGAGAGTATCGATCTTCGAGATGATATTCTGGATCCCGATACTTCTGTCTGTAGATTGTCAATTGATTTTGCAGGTTTTTCGGTAATCAGACACGAAGGCATGTTGGTGAAAGGATTCAAGTTTGGACAGGCGTCTACCCTGAAAAGAATGCCGTTTTTGAAAGGAGATGCGCTTTACAGAAGCAAGAATGATTTTAATTTAATGCAGATTGTATAATTTAAAATCTGTGATGCAGTTTAATATCTAAGATAAAATCATGAAATATTCTTTACATTATTGAAATTATTTGAATAATTGTAAAAAGTAATAATTTGATTCGTACTCATGGGGAGCTCGATGCGTGAGTTCGGGTCCTGCGAGGCTGCCGGAGTGTCCTTCCCTATCCCTGGATACCAGTCCCAGCGTCAGGCACATCAGGGACACTATCAGGAGCCCGATGTACTGCCAGGATCGTACGGGCAATACTACGTGGCGTGTACGCCGCATCCTGTCGCAAAATTTCATGTAAATTCAAGCTATTGTAATAATTAAAAAGCGCTCGATAGGCGCCTTTCAAGTTTCCAATCGCGTCTAAAAATCTTATTTAATCGTAAAAAATGCGAAATGTTTTAGAAATGTTATGTGTGATCAAATAATTTTTTTTTTATAAAAAACACTTTCTGTTATATATTTTATTTTTCATTTAGGAATATTTCATTTCAAAATTTACTTCTATCTCGAAGCAAAATATATAGTATAAAGTTTTATCACGTTCTAGAATATTTTAAAGTTTCGCGACGATAAAAAGAGTCATACCTGAAGAACTAGAGACTGACGTGATCAAGTTCTCGAATGTGTTTCCAAGGGCTGAAAGGGCTCTCAAAGTCGTCGCGAGAAGTGCTCTCCCTCGGTGCTCCGGAGAGCTGCTGACACCGAACGTCCCGAGGGAGCGGCTTTTATACCCGCTTTGTAACTCGATAGAAGTGCAATTCATTGCTTATCAGCAGCGACCACATGGTGCCCCATATACTAGCGGGACAAAATCGCCATGAGCAGAGTGTGGGCGAGCAATGTTGCGCGCGGAAAGATTGGAAAACCGCGACGCGGCTATCCAGCCGGCTAACCAGCCGGAAAATTGCGAACCGGGTTACTCATGAAGTGGCGGTCGCTCGTGTTGCGTAGGTGTCCTTTCAAACCGCGTTGAAGTTCAATTCCAAAGGATCTGGATCGCTTCCGAATAAATTTGTCGAGCAAAATCCATTTCAAGATAATTTCGATTAGATAGAAATATTGAATCTGCTATAAATTGACGTAGTTTCTGCGATTCTCTTATTATTTTTCGAAGTAAAGCAAAATTTGAAACTATGTTACTTAATATAAATTATTTTACTAACTTCAAGTAAAAAATAAAAGCTACATACGGCGTTAAACGTCCAATTTTTCACGAACGTATTTTACACAGAGATGAATATAACGTTTTCAAATTTATAGAATGATGAGTAATGACGAAGAGTGTAGCCGTCTGCAATTTACATATCTGTTGATATATTTTATTATATAAATCTAAATAATTTTTATAAATGTCTGAGTCATATAATAACAAATTTCTTTTACATTTATTTTTTACAAAACGCGCATTACAAAATACTAACGGCAAGTATACTGTGCACATCTTATAAATACGTATTATTAATAATCATGTATTTACATTTATATTATATTATAGATTTCTATATTTATATATACTATATATTGTATGTGCCCGCTGTCGGCGAATATTTTTCGCAAACTTTGTTGTCTCTTTACGAATCTTTACAGAATCTCTTTACAGAATCTTACGTAGAGACATCGTAATAGATAATCTCACGTTCACGCCGGCGTAAAATTACGTAAATTTATTTTTTAATATGAACACATAAAATTATATATCTCAAAATTATATCTCATATTTGTCATATTTAATATAGTAATTAATGATTAATGATAATAACCTAAACGTGCGATTACTTAATATATGAACTATCCTGACCCACTGATGGGCCAAGCCGGCGTGAATGTGTTAAAGATTTTTTGCTCTATTCGGCCTATCGCGGGATTCAGTCGCTGTAAGGTGGGATTGCTTAAATTAATAAATTAAACGGGATTGTCTGGTAAATTAAAAAATGTACAGTCGTGACGTAAACTCTACATCGTAGAGAACCGTTTGTCGTATTCACGGGATTTGCAGTGCGCATTCGCCATGCAACGTTAAGTACTAACTGTTACTGACTATTTTCGGTCTCGCTTAGATCATAAAGATTAAAACTATGAAGATATTGACCAGGTTTATCACGAGAGAACGAGGAACTCCGGAGGTGGCAGACGTAATCTTCAGCTCGCTGCAGATTGTGTCGTTCGCCTTCGGTAGTGCTGTGTAATTCGGAAAATTCAGAACTGTTGGCGACTGAAAAAATGTAAAGAAAAATTTAAAAATAATGGCATCAGTTAAATAAATAATAAATTTAATAAATGCTATTAAAATTGTTTTTCGAATATTTTTTTAATGCAATTGTGGTTTAAATTTTAATTGAGAATAAGTTCTTTAACTGCAAGAAATCTTACCATATAATATTCGTAATCTTTTCTTTTGCAGAATGTCATGTGCTTGCCGTGATAAAGAATATTTTCTATTGCTTTCGCGAGCAATTCATCCGTCCATGGCATAGTTATCATATGATCAGCCATAGTTCGTCCTGGAAATTAAAAAAAAAATGTTAGTAAACTGTTCAAAATATTCTCCATTGTGTATAAAATATTTTTAAATTTTACATAAATATTTTAAAGAGGCAAAATTTTTATCATTATTTTGATATTTATACATATAATTATTATCATTACCTCGGAATTCTTCAGGGTTTTGAATAATGAGCTGCGTGAAGACATTCGGTTCATTATTGTTTGTGTAATCTCTCATCGTTTCTAACACAGATTGAGCCTCTTTGAAAACGTCCGCATTGTCCTCCTCGTCTATTGATTTCGGAGAAGTGCTAAGTTGATTGATCGAAGACGAAATGTAATCATCCCTAGAAATTTTAATGTAAAAAAATATGAAAATTATATTTTAAAACATGAAAACAATATTTCTTGAATTTGGATAAATGAATATTTGCGAATAGTTCGTGAATCAAATTAAGATCTTTTAGAATCGATAATCAAAGATTGAGTCTGGATACATTTTAAAAATATTATTCAAACTCACTTCAGAAACAGCTTTTTCACGGACTCCATCGTCATCCCCTTGAAACTGACCACGCCTAATGTTTTAAAGAGGTCTTCGACAGGTGTTAGACTGTAGCAGGAGACGAGATGCGTCGTCGGATAATACATGACGAACGCCAGGCACATCTCCTCGGAAGCCGCCCAACCACCCAGCGTCGGTTTCGTTCTGTTCAAAGTGCCGTAAACGCATTCTGTAACGAGCTCGTCGCCAGGCAGCACGTTTACTTCCTTCTGCAGCACGTGAGACAGCTGGTAATTAAAGTCGAAGTGATTGTCCTGGACTATCCTCGGCAATTCCTTTCCTTGTCGAATGTGTTTCAAGTTGAGCCGACGACCGGCCAAGTGCGAATGCAACACGACGGACACGACATTGATGCCTTTCTCGGGCAACGACTGGAACAAAATTGGAAGTTAATTTTATTTGACATGCGTATTTTACATTTTTACTTTATGCTTGTAATTATTGATGTAAACAATTCTTGTGTATATTGCAACAAAAATATTGAAATATAACAATTTTAAAGAATGTCGAAAGTTATGTTAATGTTTTTAGAGAAATATTTTTTTAATTTTTCTAATTCAATATTTTATTTTTTGCATGTAAATGATTGCAATTACCGCGTTGGTGCAGTGTGAAGCGCAATATCCGGCTGTGGCGTACTCCTTCTGCTGCGGGGGCACCAGATGAAGAGGGGTCACCGCCATGCCGGTAAAAAAGATGCCGGCTTCATTAGAACGAAGCCTCGGACTCAAGTAAAGTCTTACGCCGCTCTGATCGATTACCTTCCTCAGGCCTGGATTATTGTAATGGACTTCCAGCATGTAAAACGACTTATTTTTGTGTTCTCCTATCGAGATACCGATGTGCTCGGGCAGCCACTCTCCTGCGGAATTGCGGTAATCAATTTCATTGAACTGTTTATTAAAGAACAAATATTTCAACAATGTAATTTGTTATTCTCGCAATGTTCCTCAACACAGAAGACATCTAAACGATGCAATATTTTTATATTTGTTCTTTGTTGGGATCTAAAATTACGGATGTAAATTATTGGGTTGACGGGATGGCGAATCGATCGATCATCCCGATGTCAACTTTGTCTTCACGCTAAAGACAATTTACCTTTGCTGCCACGAATCCAAGTGAGGACGGGTCTCGTACACAAGTTCCACTCCTTCGGTATCGTTTGGCTGTAGCATTTAGCGCCGGCTAACCTGGTATGCCTCTCGAGGATCGAGTCCGTCGAGCACTCGTACAGGATCATGTGATGGACCAGATCCTCGTTCGCCTTCTCCACGAGCGGCGCGTACTGAAACGCATAAATAATGCATAAGCGCGGAGCGCCGAAAATTGCTTCGTCGCTCGATTATCCAATTTCTCGTAACCCGCCGAGGAACTCCGGGGAGAATTTTTAAAGACGCGTTTAGGCGCTGTCGATCGCAAAGATCGGGCCGGGCGTGAAATTTATGCCGGGATCCTGGGAACGATCGTGATCCTTTCTCCCGCGCGACTCCATTGACAGTCGGCGGGCGTACCGGGTGCGGTGACATCATTCCGGCTCTCTTCTTTATTCTAATGACGCGACGTCCACGATGTCCGGCATGAATGACCGTGATTCGTGAAGAACATACGGATAAGGCCCAACCTTTGCATTCCACAGCGTCAAGAGATTCACTCGAGAAACCTGTTGGCGAGAATTTGCATCGTCGTGTACTCACCCCTATCATGTGGTGTTTTTCGTGCGAGAAAGCCGGGGCGATCTGGAAGATCTTGCACCAGTAAATAGTGTGCTCGTCGCCGGTGATGTTAAACTGCCGAATGAAAATATTATTAAGTTGCAGCACGTCAACGTGCGCTGAATTAACAAAAAAATAAACAGCGAAAGCGATGTGGATTGAATCTAATACAATCGTAAGTAGAACTATTGTTGCTTTTAAGAAGACTGAATAAATTTACTCAGAATTGACATTACTGATAATCTCTTATCTTGTTATTTTATTTTATTATTTGGAAATAGTGAATAAAATAAACCACCGTTAATTTTCTAAAAGATACAGTTTCGTCTTATAGCATATAATTAGAGATTCTACCGGATTGAGCTTCACGTCCCAGTGCAGTGCATTCAGAGTTTCCGGTGGCGAATATGTGGCGGCTGTCTTCAGCCTTAAAATCTTTCCGCCTCGTTTCCTCTCGTGCCATGCCGCCGTGTTTAATTCTGGATCGGTATGATGCATGGCCCATATCACCGTGACGGTGTCCTCCTGAATTCGCGTACAAACAGATTTCACCGTTTAAAGTGACAACAACACACCTCCACAAATATTAATAAATAAATATCATAAGATGTGAGTTTTTTTTTTTATTTTTTGGGGAGAAATTTTATTTTGATAAATGTTATCTCGGGCGAATTATACTGGCATAACTGCAGTTTGGAATCAGATACGTTGATCGGCGGAGGGTTGTGCCGCGGCGAAAGTGGACAGACGGCATGCTAAACGCCTAAATACCGCCGCGGGAATTCAAGCCAGCGGGATCTTCGGGTCTTTTAAAGCCGCGGGGCTTCTCTAAGCCCCGGGCATAAATCGAAAGAGGGGTCCGCGAATTCTACGGAGCCGCGACGGTTGTACAGTAAATCTTCCGGGCCGCCTGTTCTCTTCTTCTCCGGGCCTTCCTAAAGAAACCCCGCCACGGCTGGCACGCCGCAGCGAGATACGCACGGCGGATTTGCTTTCTTTGCACGCGTTTTAATTACAGAGTAGCGGATTAGAGGTCGGAAGGCAATTTGGTGTTGGCGAGGCGCGATAAATTTCCGGCGCTCGCTGCGTTAATGCGAATCGCCGTGGCATCCGAATGGCTCTTTTCCATAACGTATTATTTACAGTATTTGGGATCCGCGTAGTCTGAGGGTCTGAATTTATTTTCGGCTTGGCACCCAAAATACAATCTTAGGGGAAGGCTTTAATTTTAGACGACTCACGCGTTCGACTCCTGGCGCGTAATTCTCAGCAATTTAATGATAATTATTAAACATCGTGTTCATCTTAATTAACTTATATAAATTGATTTTTTCTAATAGGCGTTTTGTTCCTGTGTTATAAATAAATATGAAAATCGGGCTTCGACTGAAATATTATTTTAAACGACGGTCTCACCGAGAGGGGATAATCCTGAGGATCGCACGTCTGCCACTTCCTGACGAATTCTACGGTGGTGTGAGTGGCATTTTGCGATCCGCCACGCACTCGCACGTCCTGAAGCGAGTCAGCATGCGGCGCTGCGTTCATCTCCTTGACACCGTGCATATCCTGAAACACGAAGAGAGGAGAGATGTTAGAATCGTCGGCGGAGGGGTTCAATGTACTTGTCGAAGCAAGGTCCGTGGGCCCCGAAACCTGCTCTCGGCATTGAATTCGAGGGCTTTATCGGGTCAGGCGAACGCCAGGTGTTCGCAGCGAACTGGGACTTCGACCCTTTTTCCCGACGCAATTTGTCTCTCCATCTCTGCCTACTTTCTCTTTTACTTTGCTTAACACCGCGGACGGATACGTCATCCTTTATTACGCCGTAGTTTTTATTCGCGCCGTTTAACGTCTGCCAGCGTACAGTTATATTTCGATCGTCACAATAAAGAGGATGTAGATAGCGTCCCCATAAAATTATTCACGCCGCGATTACACGGAGATTACGCAGAGTGTACTGCGTATGCGTTTTTTTTTTTAACTAACGTGGGATCGATTCTTCTTTAATGAAAATATCACGAGCCATCAAGAGTTTGAAATTATAATTGCAAGCTGTTGAAAAGTTAATCAATTTTTATGTTTTAATATAAATTTGAGACAAAGATATTTGATTGCTGATTAATAGAATAGAGAGGAAATTGATTCAATTTGTCAAAGGACTTTTCGGCATGAAATTACGCAGCGATAGATCCGCGAAATTTTGCGCACGATCGTGAATAATGAACGTGTGCGAAATCACAGCTGGATATTTCCGGCATATATGCGCCCGGCGTTAAGGCATTGCACTTCGAAAAAAGAAGAGAGAAACTATTTCCCAGCTGCCGCGGTAGCGCACGCGAGTTGCCGAAGGGATGCCGTAGGCGTTTGGGTCCGTTGGGCCCCGGTTATGGTGGGTACGCTGACGGTTTGTACGCAGGACGAGACGAGGCGATGAGGCCCCCGAAGGGAAGTCCTCTTCCTGCTCGTAATGAATCCAAATAATTGCCGGAGCCCGTCGTCATGCCCGATGGAGTACCGCATGCCTCGTAACGAGCACGTGGAGAAAGGAAATAGTAATAAGTGCATCTCTCGAAACGGTTGCGAGGAACCGGTGGAAACGGGAAGCGGGACGAGGGATTGCGAGAGAGGGTTGCTCATTAACATGCAAACGGCTCACAAAGTATCTCTGGGTAGTTTGAAAATTATATACATTCTCACTCCGCCGAGATAATGATTATTGCTATCATGTTGTTCACATTTTATTCGACATATGTTTCGTAAATGTTAATACTTTCGTTATCTTTCGCAGATAATTTTTGACACAAATATCAACGACGATGCACATAGATTCAAAATATATGAACTAAATATAATTCAGGAATTAAATGATAAAAGTGGTAAGAAAGAATATTAATTTTTATTTACGTTGGTTCTTTTACATTTTTAATATACAGTATTTTTAATACAATTAGATATCGTATATATCGGGTTTTTAATAATACAGATTTATATAATAAATTTGATATAATAATACATAGAATAAAATAATTTTTGCGTTACGCATAGACTGGAATTAAAGTCGTTGACGAGTGCATGTGCAGCGTCAACGGACGATTTTTGATCTTCGAATAAAGATAAGCAGGTTTTAATTACAATCAGGCTCGTTCGCGAGGAACAGCCTGGTCGAGCAAGTGTCATAATAATACGCACGCATAAATCTTCAGAAGACTGCGAGAATCTTTTTTTATCTCGATCAACGGTGGAATCGCATCGTTATTTCGTGGGGTTCAAGTGCGTTCTCACGAAGTTCGCGACGGTTTTCTCATAGCACCCGGATATTCTCATCGGCCCCATCGAGCTAATTAGTATGGCCCTGACGTTGTTCGGCGATAAAAGGTCTGAGCTTCTAAGAAGGTTGTTTAAATTAATTTATTCGATTATTATTCAAGATTTGATATTCGAGAACGTCATATTCGTCCAATGAGGCTTCGTGTTAATTGATTTTTTCTCATCTTACGATTTTTTTACTTAATAAATTTTTTAATCAATTTATAATTAAAGATGTAATTGATAGCAAATCAATCATCGATGTAAAAGTGGACCTGTTATTTTTTAACAACTTCTGTCACATAAACGATTTTGCGGCGTAAGAGGCGACCGTGAATGCGATAACGCGCTTCCCTTTCGCGATGTTAATTTACCAATTCGAAACACGTTCGAGTGGTTCACGAGCGAACATCTGGAAAGCAATTAGGTGTCTCGGACTAGGAAAAGCAAGTTTGAGAAAAGAAGCAGAGAAAGGAAACATTCTCGATTCCCACGGCGGATTATCGCGGGATTATCTTTTCCGTTGCGTCGCAGGGTGAAAAATGTCACAAAGTGGCTCGATCGTTAGACGAAAGTATTATGCTAATGATCCGGCGAGTTGCCGCCGACTCTCTGGATTTTCTACGAGTGTGAGTCACAAAGGCGGACAACGAGGAAGCGTCTCGTGTCCCCGATTTAGGAACGGGTTTCCTCGGTCGTCAACGGTGTCATTACCGCAAAGCCGGCGCAATAATACCCTCATGATACCCGGCGAGAGGCGCTATTCAAAGCTTGTTTGTCGCTTCGACACGGTCGCATCGACGGCTTCATCCACGCGAGACGTGGATTGCAGTTTAGATTGTCGGAACGCTCGAGTCATCGGGACATGTCTGCCATCCGTCGCGGAGAGACACACGCGCCTGGGACGCGGAAAATTAATTCGACGGATGTGACGTCACGATCAGCACCGGCTGCGCTTCCTGTCCAGAGAGCGTCCCGAGAGGCTCCTTCGCGAGTGTTTCCCAGGAACGGCGAAGGATGCGGATCCTTGAGTGATGACGCGGATGCGTGCGCCGAGACGCTCTTTCTCACCGCATATCTAATTATTACTTCTTATTTGTTTATCGAGATTGCGCGAGATAAAAGTGCGATGTAAACAAACAGATAGCAGTCCTTATTTTTTTAAATACAAGATCCCGAAATTCCATTGTTGTTGTGCATACATGAACACACTTTGTAAAACGTTTTCGATGATCGACGTAGGGTTCACAGAAAAGGAAACGTCGCTTTGTGCCCTTTTTCTATGGGAGGCGGTTCCCATGGATGCCCCTCGGTTTTGGACAGAAAAAGGACGAAATTTCTACGAAAAGGCGCCACTAAGAGAAGGAGGCTCGCCAGGTGTTTTGGTAGCGGTCTCTTCTTCGTCCTTTTTCTTTCTTTCTCTCTCTCTCTCTCTTTCTTTCTCTCTTCTTCGCAAGCATTTAGGTCGCTCTCCCTCTCGTCCCCGCTCGTCCTTCTTCTGTCACTGTTTTCTTTTGCTCGGCTTGTTCTTCTCTCCTCGTCTCGCTCCTTCATCGAAACCCGTCGGTGAAACTAACCGCATTTTCCATCCCTTTCTTCTTTCCTTCACATGTATTCGGTGCCTTATTCCTCTCCCTGCCCGCTCCTGTTACCCTCCTTTTTGCCACATGAACAGCAGCTGTGGCAACGACGATCAGCTCACCACTCGAGAAGAGGGGTAAAGGAAAGGACTTCTCTGTCCTTCGGAAACTCTGGGGAAGCGGTTTGGCGGTGGTCAACAAATATTACGCGACTAGCTCCGTAGATTTATCGCTGTGTCTCTTCGTGGACCACAGACGTGCAATTTCGTTGCGTCATTGTGGGAGTGAAATGGACAAACCCATCCGACTTTTCGGCGTATATTTATGTGCGGCTTGATTGTATTATTAAAAAAGAAATATTAATTATGCAAATAGAGAGAAAACACCGATAGGATTTTACTTTAATACTTTGATATTGGTTTATCAATTTTCTTTATAGCGCATATATTTATATATGTCAGCGAAAAGTGTAGAAATATTTGCAACATTTTGCAAAGATGAAAATGTTTTTGCAATAACAAATTTTGCACACGTTTTTGATTATAAAGGATTCCGTGTTTCGACAATAATTATTTTGACAGAAGGCTATCGTGCGTAGGAACGATTACAGTCTTCTTATACGCAGACGGAGAAGCAATTTCTTCTCCTTTTTTCTTTTTGCCTTGGCGTTCTGAACTGGTTTACTTTATTTTTCGGATGAAAATTATTATTGCCGAGCTTTTAGTCGCGATTCCGGCCCGATTCTCACGTGTCGCGATCCCGGCGTCGGCAGAAGCGTGCACGCGGTTACGCGCAATTACGCGCGGCGAGTCGTTAAAGCCCATCGTGGCCGGTTTTACGAGCGGTTAGGCGGAATAATAATCAACGAATTAAAATGCGGTGGAAACCCCTCTTGCTTCCGTCGTCGACGGGGGGCGCCTGTCCACACGGGGGTTGCGCGCGTCCCCCGCAATTTGCTTAACGATTCCTGCGGTTAATCCTTTAATCGCACGTGGACTTTTTGTTTCTACTGATCGCGCTAAAAGAGTCTCTACTCGAGATTTAGATTTCTTCTCTTTCCGAACGCGTTGAGTAAAAGTTAAAGTGTAATATAAAAATTATTAATATTGTAAATTATTGATATTGTAAAAAATATTAATTTGAAAAAATTATAAGAGTAAAAGAATTTAACAAATGTGTGATTTGATTTTTCTTACACAAATAACTGTTTGAAAGTCAGAACTTAATTTTTGTAAAACAGCATAGAATTCCGAAATTGTGCGCATCGAGGTCTTTCAAACGGTTGCAAAACTAGACAAGTCTCATTGGAATACAAGAGTGCTTCTGCGAACCAGTTTCGCGGTGGTTCGACCGGTAACAGCAGTAATTCGCCCTCTTTTTTTTCCAAGTGTTGTTTTCGAGCCTGGAGGCAAGGCGGGGTACGAAAAAGGGGACCCGTAACTCTCATCGCGCCGCTACGTATTACGGGTAAGTGGCGCGACCGGAAAAAAAAACAGGAAGCAAGGAGGAAGACAGGAGAGAGCTTCTCCTGTGCTTGCTCAGAACTTCAACGTCATCCTGATTCAGGCTATCTTTCTTCTAATTCTTGCGGGAGGAACAGATGAGAAGAACTTCCGCGATTCCCCAGGCGCTCCTCCTTCGTTTTTATCAGTCGGATCCTAAGAATAAACGACAAGAGTTATTAAGGAGCATTTCACCAAACGTTTAAGCAGGCGAGCAGGCGATGACATGAAACGTGACGACGACATGACAGGAAACGATGACGTAAATGGTGGCGAAAAATTAATTTAGTTTTGACGAACATCGAAATCACGTATGATGAGTAGAGAAAAGCACGTGCAATGTTTTATTTTGCCGAGCAGATATCTATTCGCCGGAGAAATGTCAACAAACTTGTCAGCTGGATGCATTATTCGGCGTGAGAAGTCGAGCATTTTGAGAATTTCCATGATCAATGCGGAATTACATTTTAATAATTTCAAATCCGCAATCGTGCATCAACGTGCACGATAATTGTGAATCTTTTAATTAAAAAAAAAAAAAAAAAAAAAAACTCTGCTTGGTCCTTTGAACGATGGTTCGCCGACGATCGTTACGTTGTGAGATTATCAGACATTGGCGGAGAGTCTCGGATTACGAGAGAATGCACGACGGAACGATAAGAAGCGAACGATGATTTCAGGTAGGTGGCTGAAGGGTGGTTCGCCGAGACTGGACAAATGGCACGTACCAAACGGCATTTTATTTGGCCCAGGGTGGACCGGTTCCGCGACGCGAGAACCGTAAATCATACGGATTACGTCGGCTCTGGGAATGGGCGCTTCGCTCTTCGTTTATCAATAATGCAGAAGTCCCCTTCGCCGGTATCGGGTGTCCGCCCGACTGATTTTATAATCGATACTTCCGTCCGGCGTGCTCTTTGGATCCCATTTCCGTTATATTTTCGGAGTAAGGAGACGCGAGGAATTGCGCTGCCGGAAAAATTGCATAACATTGACTTTTGCTAGTATCAAATATTTTTATTAAATTTTATAGTAGATTTATTTTTAAGGAAAAATACTTTACTTTTGTATATGCGAATCCTTTATATAAATAGTCAGAAAAGAGAGGAATTAAGAAGAAGCTTGATATAAAAAAAAAACGCGCCACTAATTGCAAGTTGGACTCGAAGAAGTATCAAGATGAAATGCGCTCCTTCGACTACGAGATTAATCTTAATCCGTGAAATATTCGTCGCTTTCTCGCCGTCGCAAAGAGCCGCGGTGTGTAATGCGTGAAAACGAGATAAAGCGGCGGAACCGACTGGACGAGCTACGGTGAACCAAGGAAGCGACGATTAGCGCAAGGACCAAGCAAATAGACGAATTTTCTTGACGAATCCTCGGTCTTCTCTCTCTTACGCGCAAGAGAGAATGCTTGTATCGCATGCCGCGTAAACGACACCTCGTTGACGCTTCGGCTGCGCGGCGCGGGCAACGCGATAACGTTGTGAAATCTAACAGTTGCCTGATTCACCTCCAGGGCATTCGGAGATAAGTTACAACCGACACTCTGCCACCGTTGCTTCTTCCATATCCGCACCTTTTCCGCGCCGCTAATCGCGCTATTAATACACACAACCGGCGTGACGAATTTTCGTTACACCTTGAGGCGAGCAATTAAATATATATACAATGTCTTTATTACAAGCGGAAATGATTCTTAAACTTTTTTCATCTTGTGTTTAAATATAATAAATATTTTTTAATTGTATTAATAATTTATTACATTAATAGCTGATTTAATAATAATTTGATAATCGATTGCAATGTAGTTTGGGTGAAATCTATTTATTATTCGATTAGTCATATATTTTATCTTCCTTCTTTATCCTCACTTAAGAATTTTTTACAAGCGACGCGCGCGATAACCACTGATCACTATTAATCTGGCTATCGTCCAAGACGCATTAAGGATTTTATTCTCGCGTTTCTTCGGCATGTACGCCGTACCTTGTGGGAAGATAGCGGCCGGGCATCCGCGCGGGCGAGGACGACGCGAAGTGGGATTGGAAAAGAACGAAAACGTGTTGGCCGGTGGTAGAAAACGAAGAAGAGAGCCCGTCCAGGATAATGAGAAAAAAATCGCAGCGAAATCGGGTAGGTGGGAGGAGAAGACGGAGGAGGAAGAGGAGGAGGCCCCCGTCCATGCACCGTTGCGCTCGGACTGTCCGTCTGTCCGTTCGTTCCATCCTGGACGGATCCGTCGGGCCCTTGGGACCGAAAGGGATGAACGGATCGCAGATTACGTGCATTTCAGATTCACTCGCGGAGCGCAGCGACTCGTATTTCCCGGCGTGGTAATAAATTACGATCGTAATCGTCGTGTACGTGCACGCACTGTCGGTCACGCTGGACGACGACGGTCGTCTGTGGTGGCCTCTTCGCCGCCGGCTGCCGATGAGGTCCTCCATTCACCGGTCTCGCCGGCGAAACTACCGTTCACGTCGCCGTGAATTAATAGCGGTTAATTAATTATCCCGCGCAACTACCTCGGCTTTCGCGGATTCGCGCCTTCTCGCTGACCCTGCTCGATCGGTAGGAACGTTGATTCATCCTCACGAAGGACCCATTCTCATTTTGCAAATCAATCTGATTGGATTCAATGACGAATTATCCAATTTTTTAAATTTTATTTAATGTAAATTAATTCGATTTTACTTGATTAAATTTTTAATTCAAGCGCACACACCTTGCATTCGCCTTTAATCGGCCGAGCCTATTAAGGGACCCAGGTATCGCGGCCGCGATGCTTTCGAGGCTTTCGGGATACCCGAGGGATATCGCGTATCACGATACACACACCGCCGGCACGTTCATCAGGGCCCAGGACTATTCTTCCGTCCTTCTCCGCAGCGAAGTTCGAAGATTCGCACACAGCCCCCCCGCCGACGATGTCTGGAGGCCTTGACTGAGCCCCTTCGGACCTAACTCCGCGCCCGGTATGCCCGGCGGGGCCCTACCTCGGCCCCCTCGCTGACGATCTTCACACACGGCCACTCTCGGCCACGCAAATTCACGTACGCGCCCTTATATCCACAGACCGAGTGTGTATCCTTCGCCGCTGGCGCGTCCAGCCGCCGGGGGCGTCTGAATCCGTGTGCGTATAATCTCTCGCCGATGCAACAGGTACAGCGGTATTTGTCAAACGCGGTTATGAGGCGTCGTGTACGACGTGTATGTATGCGCGATACCGACGAGAACAAATTGTCGCCTCGACGGGGAGTCTCGCTGCGCGATTATGATCCTTCGATTAAAGGCACCACTTTGTTTCGAGAATAAACTGCTTTTTTGCGAGAAAAAAGGCAACTGATTAATTACACCCTCAGAATTTGGAAGTTGTTGTATAATAATTTTAGGAATCATGTCTGCTGGAAAGAATGGCACGAATTGCCTGAATATCGTTGTTTTCAATACGATTTACGAGAAGTTATTAAGTTTGTCACGCAAGGAAGAGCACGATTTTAATTCTCCGCGCATTTCTATTCATTTCAGCGCTGACGAATTATTACCCGTATCACGTTGATGAGTTACGCAGGTTCAGAATCGATCCTCTTTGCCTGGCAGATTTAACAATTCATCAAGGTAAGAAGGGCACGAGGGTAGATCGATCGCTTACGCCGAAGAATCGCGCGGCGAGAGGTCGGACGTAAATTTATCACGACGTTATCTCGTCCGTTGGGGAACCACGTTCGTTAATTTTATCCCGGTCGGGTTCCTCTCTTGCTTCACTCGCCTTCCCTCGTTGTTCCTTCTTCTCATCCTTCTTTTTTCAACCCTCTCGTTGCGCCAACACGGAGAATCGAGTAAATCGACTCAAAAATACGGATGGAAAGGCGGCGTTGAACTTTACTTCGGAGAGAGAAAGAGAGAGATTTAGAACTTGTCCGATATGTATCGCGTGACTCTGGTGCAGCTCGAAACCCCTCGTTTTAATCTTCGGAAAGGCGGAAGGCGAGGCGCTATTTAACTCCGCAGGAAGGAATACTTTTGTGTGGTTTTCGTCGCCTTGCGATCTGAACGATTCTCGATAAGTCGCTGGTAAATAGAATCAATTCGTCTTGCGGCGGAAAGACGAAGGAGAAGAAGGGCGAAGTCGAAGTCGGCCGCAAAAAGTTGACGCTGAGTAAATTCCGCGTTTTCAAACTCCGCACGTTGAGAAGGACAAGCCGCGCTGGCAGCGCTGACAGGAATTCTTGGCGTGGCGACACCGGCCGTACGTCGTCAGGCGCGTAATGAATATAAATTTAATTAAGATTAAAATTTCGGAGAGAGAGAGAAAGAGAGAGAGAGAGAGAGAGAGAGAGAGAGAGAAAGAGAGAGAGAAACGTGTGGCCCTTAGAGCCGAAGCAGGTTCTGGATCCGTCGTTTAGTCCTTGCCGGCCGGTTCGCTTCTTGATCGTTTGACCTGATCGGCAATTAAAACGTCTCGTGCCGCCTACCGAAAGTTTTAATTCTACACTATAATAATAATATGTGCCATTATTTTCGATCGATATCATGATTGACGAGCATTAATATTTTTTTTCACCGTCATAGAAATTTTTAGAAGGATGTAAAGTCCGGCGTGATTGGCGCGCATTGGACGAAAACGGCTTTATCGGTCACAACATTGCGCTAATTGACGTTTCTCATTAATAAGCGCGAGCGACGGGTCTCTCTTTCGAAAGCGATTTCGTCGTTCGACCGGAGAGAGAGAGAGAGAGAGAGAGAGAAAGAGAGAGTGAGACACGGCTTCGGGGATATTCCAGATATTCCTTTTGTTCTCTCCCTTTCCCTTCTCTCGTCCCTTTCTACCTCTCGCAGGTCCTTCAAGTTGCTGCCTCGACCTCCCTTTCTGCTCCAACCGCTTTCTTAATCTTCCTTTAATTCCCCGGCTTTTTCGTTTCTTTAGCTCCTTTTTCCTCCTTTCGTTTCCTCCGTTTCGCCTCTTCGTCGTGCTTCTTCTCTTTCTCCTCCTCCTCGTCTTTCTCTCCACTCTCGTCCTCTTCTTTGTTGTCGCCCCCTTTTTGTACCATCTCTCCCCGCGATCCTTTTGCCGGCTCTCCTCGTTGGAGAGAGATCCGTGCCGACAGGTTTCGAACTGTCTCGGAACTCGCGAGGGGCTGCTTCGGCGCGAAAACGAACTGGAGAACTCGTTTCTTCGTCTCTGCGTGCTTTTTCTCACTCACTTGAGCATTTTTTTATATTTTATAAGCCGTCGCTAAAAATGATAGAACTTTCTCCAAAACAGTTATCTAATATGAACATTTTTAAAGTTCTTTTTACGTATTTCAAATTTTGAATTAAAAGTATTTCATTACAGTTATTTGCGTGAAAAATTTCTTTAATTATTCAGCTGCCTACAAAAAAATGCTGTCAATCTCGGAACAATTTTATATTTCGTCTGTTTTATTCTATTTTTTATAATGCTTGTAGCGGATTATGATTCAATTATCGATGTGACTCACAGGAAGAGCTGGTAGCCGAGGATGACTCGCGGAACAAAAAGCGAGCATGTTCGGCCGCGTCATATACACAATCGATAAGCGACGATAAGAAGAAAACGAGTCCTTCCCACGCTGGACAACGACTGCGATCCATTAGTCCGTTTAGTTAGATCACGATTGCTTTATTAATCCTTGCTCGCGTTCTCATGCCTACACAGATTGCTTTTTTGTGCGTCGACCGCGCTAACTTTACTGTGTCGCGATCGTGTGAAAATAATATGCAGCGTGAATAATCGCGGAAAGGAAAATCGTTTTACAGAAATTACGAAACCGAGCAGTTTGATTTCACTGCAAAATAATTCTAACAATTATTCCAAAAAAATTAATTATCGATAGAAAAGCTTTGTTACAAAGATTGATGCTGATTAAAGCAATGCTGAATGTTGAATTAGAAACTTTCGATAATTGAGAATTAATGTTGTTAATTACTGATTAATGTTATTGATTAATAATTATTGTTAATAGGATCAGTTGCGAATAAATGTTATTAATGCGACAGATTATACGCGATAAATCACAAGGACTCGATAATATAGACATACAATTCTGCTTAATCAGAGCAGATCAAAGTTATGCAGCTCCGATACGTTTTTGTTCGACGAGTTCGACCGTCTTTTTCGGACATCACAAGATCTATCGACCGGTTGGCGCAGATACAGTCATCTTTCTATTGATCAACGACCGTCGGGACGAATTCAGGTAGAATATCATCGACTTACCAGTGCGTTGGCGACGCCCGTATGATCGTCCACCCAAGTGAGCAGGATATCAGCGCCCTTCATGCTGTTCTTATCGTTGAAACCGATGCCGACGTAGCCCAAGGTTTTACCGGTGACCCTGAAGGTCACTTCCTTCTCGTCCAAGGGATCCCACTCGAGAACGACGTCCCCGTCGTCATCCAGTTTCTCGTATCTGGAGAGTCTGTAATTTGGCGCGCTCCTCTTCGGTCTATCATTTTTCGTTTCGATGCTCTTCGCATTTTCCGTTGGCTTGAACGGTTTATCCGACATTGGTAAGTATTTCTTCGGCACTTGCGTTTCAGACGGCTTCGGCGTCTTTTTCAAACTCGGCTCGTCGAACGAGAATTGACGCTCGTTCTCTTTGATGATCTCGAACAGCGAATCCTCATCGTTTTCCATCTCGTTGACATCCTCTGAGTCTTCGATTTCCATAAATTTGTCAGTGCGTTTCTCCTCTGATTCCGGAAAATAATGTGGCATATAAATCTCGTCTTCTTCTTTCTTAGCCGTCAGAGTTTGAGGAACTCTGGTTCTTTCTTTACTATCAATAAATGGCGATTTAGTTTCCTCGACGCGTGAAGGATTCTCGAATTTTTCTTCCGGATCCAAATTCTTCAGCGGTGCATACAAATATTTCCAAACGTCGTTCTTGCGAATTTCGTTTTTCTTCAACCAACTATTATCAAACGATTGTTGATCGATACTGTTACTTCCGAACGACTGTTTCTTTCGCGATTCAAAACTTTTCTTTGATCTTTTGTAAAGAAGACCTAAATTATCCACTATAACTGGCTTCCGTTCATTGATTTCCAGAGGTTTGTCATTGTTATCGCGATTTTCCTCTGATTCTGAATAACGATGCGACATATGTATCTCATCTTTTTTATGCTCCTTTGGATTCTGCGAGATTGTTGGCTCTATTTCGTCGTCAGCATCAATAGACTTCGATTTTAACATAGACATAATTTCTCTGATGCTCGTCGACCTGTCATGTTCGTCTTTGGAATCCGAATTTTCCTTTTGTTTATTCGAATTGATGCGCTCTACATCCTTTGGAAACCGTTCGTCTCTTATCTCGTCCAACAACCAGCATCTTTTATCTTGTTGCATCTTAATGCTATCAATGGGTTTATGTAATTCGGCGTTCAGTAATTCGGCCTCCGGCAATTTAAATTGCGGCATTTCGTACCCAAAACTTCTCTTTATCCTTCTGGAGACAGAATCGATGGGATGTTTTTTGTACCATTTTGTCCTCATAGTCTCGTCCATGTGCTGGACGTAGAGATCCAATAGATCACAAACGACGATCCAGCACGAGATCAATATCACGGTTACTCTCAGTAACAGCATCTTCATTCGCTTCCTAATCCTTCATACGATTGTTTAAGCAAACTCTGTCGTTCGCATGTCACTTGTCCAAAATATTTATTTTTTTTTTTATAAATAAATATACCGAAATGCGCAATAAAAATCACTATCGTCCCTTCCAATCACTTCAACTAAACTATAATCTTCTTAAAACTTTTACTTGTTAAATGCAAGCGTCGCGCGCTCGCAACTTTCACAAAGGATTTTTCATCGTCGACGAGATTTTGATCGATTTTGTCTTATCGAGAAGCGAATATTTGGAATCTACATTAAACTGAACATGTTCAATAAAAATTAGAATCACGCGAGATACGTTAAATGTTAGTTTCTTTCACCGATTTTTCGTTAATTCTATTTTCAGCACGCCGAACCCGAGAATGATCTCACGTACATGCTGCACGCACGACAGTTGTGCCGGGACTAATTTAAACACTCCGCTGCCGCTGCCCCCGAAGAGCAGCTGCTTACATACCCGACTCCAGTCCCCTTTCTTCTCCAACACAGGGCCCCGATGCACGCAGGAACGTATTGACTTGCTAGCCGCGTTCGTCCATCAGCTACTAAATCGTATAGCACAAATCCTGCTTTTTTTAACATATCTTTCTTATTGTGGCATAAAATAATGCAAGAAATCTACGCAGGAATTTTTGCGTTTATAACAAAATAAAAATTCTCTTTTACTGTAATTCTATCTTATTTAATATATAAAAATGATGCAGAATTAAAAGCGAGATAAGTCAGACGTAATTTAATGGCAATTTCTAATTTAATTCGAGAAAAAAAAGAATTTTTGTGACTAATTATAATTTTTTATATGTATTGCTTAATTTTTGTGTTGCATCCTTATTTCCTAATTTCGGATTTTTACGGCTTTGCAAGCGAGTTCACTCGAATTCTCCGAACGCGATAATTGCACATACAATTTGCACTTACGATTATTCAGCTCGTCGGTTCGTCTGCACGTTCGCCGAGAACGTTCGATGAGGGCCAAAGAAGGACCCTGGCTTCCTGCGGAAGCGTCCCTCCCTTTTTTCTTCTTTTTGTAACCGGAGACTCATGCACATCGATGACGATGCGTGGCGGTGGCGTACTTCTCTTCCAGAAAGAAACGAGGGGCTGTAGAACGAACTGCGGTAAATGGGAACCCTTGACGCGAACGCGCCCTTCTGTTCTCCAGCGATTCTCATGTCAGCCCTCGCCCTTCCAATAAAGCGCTGCTACGCAAAATTTTGCTTATTTTAAAATTTACGTGAACAGTCGTGCAAATAAAATTTTTTTTTGTATTCAATTTTATCCAATTTTATTTTTAATTACTTTTTATCTAATTAGAAAATTATTTCTGAACATTTTTAAATCTTTTACTAATGAATTATTGAATCATATTGAAAAAAACACATTACATTTATTCATCGATACATAATTTATGGAATCAATTCAATCGACTTTCATACCGATATCATTAAAGGTGCTGCCGATCCGGTGCTTAATCGTGCGAATCCCATCCGGTCGGCGGCCGCCTCGAACATATTATTCCGCTTAAGCGTCCGCACGTGTTCAGAAGCCAACTGTATCAGGTTACTTCCTGTAACTGACATCGAAATACTATACTTTATATATGAGAAGGGTTATCGATCCTTATTCCTTACGGTTTGACATCGAGTGATGCAAAAATGCGATGGGGAGAACATTACAGAATCTCTCTAAAATAATTCAATTATAAGTGTTTTCAGAAATCGTCTAAAGATATGCGACAGAATTCGAATTATCAAAGTTACTTAAAAATGCAATTTTCGATGAGACCAGATTTCGATGTTGTGTTTACTGGCGACAGAATTGCAACGTTTGACATAAAATCGTTTTGATCAAAATCGAAGTAAATTTACAGTGTGTTTCAGATGGTGTTTGATTGCTGAGATAATTTTGCATCACAATAAAAAAAATGTTTACAATTATTTGGCGTTCAAGAAAATAGCAAGGATGAATAAAAAATAGAGATTCTGCGGATATCAAAATTTATTTTTTATTGTGACATGTGATACGTTATCAATCGATATGCTTCTATTGCCGTTCAAAGTCAACAAAATTAACTGGTTCCTTCGAAATTAGTTTGGGTGGGAAAAGCTTGAAGAAGCTAGGATTTGTTTTAAGGATAATTACCCTTTCAGAATAATTTTATGACGTATATAATGATTCAATCGATAGTTTTGGGCGGCAAGAGCCTTCTGGAAAAATCGCTTAATTAGTTTTCGCACGCGGATTGGAAAATTGCGACTCTGCAATCCTGTTTACCCGCGTGATCTCTGTCGCTCGTAGTTTTATTATAAAGTATTTTCAGAAAGGTATTCTTATCATGAATTTCTGCGCAGAAAGTATACGATACCGATCGCAGAAGTTGACGTACGGCTGTTAGTATTCATCCGGCGAAATTATTCATCGTTCTCTCCCACCGCGCTGTCTCTTATTTACGGGAGAGAAGTGCCACGGCTTGAGACTCTCGCGTCATCCTGAGAAAAACCGATGAAACCGCGCGAGAAGCATAAGAAAGGATTCCTATCAAACACACGTACGAGACGAACAATAGATACAGGGACATACTCGATCGATCGCGTATTCCGCGCGCGTTTTTCCTCCACGTCCAAATAAATTATTAACATTCTATTTACACTCAGATGATATTCGGCTATTCTCGCGCGAGCGTGTTATCAATATTAATCACATAAATGTTTCCGCGATGACAGGTTGCAAAGCGTAGTTTCAGTGAAATCAGATAGAATTGCAACGTTTGACGTAAGACAGTTTTCGATCGAAATCAAAGTAAGTTTACAGAAATATGCTGTGCATGCAACGTGATATTTAAATTATTCTCAAAAAAGTATCTGAACTATTTTCTGTTTATATCGCGAAAATGTAATCGACAGTATTTAAATATTGTTCAATCGAACTGTGCATTAATTTATTTGATTTCATTCAAGTGAGTTCGTTGCTTTTGCTTGCACATAAGTTGAGTGACCTCTTAGCATCTATTTATATGAAATAATGTGTATATCATATCAGCTATCAATATGCTTGTTAGTATTCAATGATTTCTCGAAGCAGTAAGATCGCGGTTTCGTTTATACATCTTTGTGATTGACAGTTTGAAGCAATATTAAAACTACGTTTTTCCTACAAAATTGCTAATTGTCACAGTCTTGTTTTTTATTTGACATATAAAATTAATATATATGTAGGTAAGTAATTAAAAATGGAATATTTCTTTTAAAGCTTTACAAATACATGTAGCTTTATTCTTTAAAAAAAATTTTTTTTTTTTCAAAGTTATAGAGATATGCTTAATATTTCTTTTTATTTTTTGCCGAATAAATTAATACATTTAATGATATATGATCAACTGTTTTGATGTAAAAATTAATCAAATAAATATCATAAATAGATTAAACGTTTATATTAGACGTTTCTAGAATTATTTGAACAGTTTCTGTCTCTCAATATAATCCAAATGGCATTTATCATGTTTACATTTTGAAATAATACTATATTCAATTTTTCATATAAAAAAATATTTTTAAATTAGTTATGTTTTTAACAAAAATCTATATAATTTTACATGTACAATATTTTTTTTTAAATTATTAAAAATAATTCGTCATTCTTTTTATGTTTTTTTGCCGACAATTCTATATCTTAATACGAATCGTTGCAATTGCTATTAAATTTGCTTTTTTTGATTATATAAAAATAAATGTGTTGCATATATGTAAGTATTTTCCCTAACAAAAAAATTTTTTTACAGATACGCAAATTAGTATGGCATTCAGACAAGTCTTATTCAATGGTGGATTGGTGTTAATTACTATATTAACTCTTTCTACAGCCAGCAATACAAAAAATGGTGAACAAATTGATGATCTGTCTGCATTGTATTACGATTGTAATGTTCAATTTTTCTACGAGGAAAATATCTTAATAGGCGATTGCAGTATTTTTATCCAAATAAACAATTCCACGAAAGGAATAATTATAAACTTAAAGAGTCCATGTTCTATATTGCATATCTTTTTGACTGGCTTAAAGCAAATAGATAATGTTGATAATGTTGATAATGTTCGCAATCAGACTTTTATACTATCTTATTCATATCTCGCTGAGGACATTTTACAGCTTGATTTTACGAAATACTTAATACCTGGAGAATACGAATTAAAAATCATATACAGCCGTAACATAATTGATAGCACACAGAATTTATCTCCTTTAGGCTCTATATATCTAGACGAAACGGGAGACAAAGTGTAAGTAAAAAATATTAAAAATACATCATTATATTATAAGTATTATTCGTTATTATTGTTCGCAAAAATAAAATATTCGTTACATTCATCGCTCTCATGATATGTCAAAAACTGTAAATTACATAAAACAGATAAAATTTAGACAACTATACTTAAGTATATTTCATACTGTGCACAAAATTTATCGATTTAGATGTAGAAGATATTTCAAATCATTGCATTCGACATATATATCGCGCGCGTATACTTATAGAATCACAAATTACTATAAAATCTTCAAGAAGTCGAATGTATGCAAATTATTGATTTGAAACTCTGTCACATTGATTTTATCTGTGTTTAAGCAATTAATATCTTTTTTTAAATATGATTTGTATTTTTCATGCTTTGTTTTACACATTTTTTCTCTATATGCATTTGGCGTTGCCGTTTCCAATGCCGAAGCATGCGCCTATGTAACCATAGAACCCTGAAATCTCGCACTATTTTTATGTCTTTCAAATCTTGCTTTAAAAAATCTGTAATTAATAACTTATTTTTATCAAAACCATTTGCTATATTGTTAATACGTAATATTATAGGTTGAATGCAAGAAAATTCGAAATAATAAAAGGCCGAAATATATTACCGTGCGTGAACCGTGCTTGTATAGCAACTTTTAACATTAGCATTAAGTATCCTTCAATTTACAAAGTTTTATCGAATATGCCAATACAAAACAATAATACAGCAGAAGATGACCATGATATGCAATGGATACATTATAATGAGACACCTTTAATGTCAATTGACGACATCAAGATAATAATAACCAAACTTGTTCCACTTTTTGATTTGCATTCGAATGTCGTATTTTGGTGCAGAAAAACGGAAATAGAAAATGTGCAGTATGCAAAATCTATTGCTTCTTCTATATTGCAGTATTTTCGCACAACAGGAAATATAAATATAAAAAAACTGAATTACGTTACAATTACGTATGGAACGGCAACAGGAATTACGTATACAAAATTTGACGACAAAAACTATCGTAATATACAAAAAGAAACTCAATACATTGACGGAGTCCTAAAGAAGAAAGTATGGAAACCTGAAGACGATGAAATAAAAACACGAGAACTCGTTTCGCATAGGTAATATCTATTATTAAAAGAATAATTAAAATCAAAATAAGAAAATAACATTATTAATGATATTTTAAAATTAATAGATAAACATATCTTTGAACGTTTGCCAATATGTTTGTTAAATGTTAAATGAATAGCAATCAAAATTTATACAATGTTACTTGTATTACACACTAAAAAAATATTCCCACCGTTATTTTAAATAAAGAATTAAAATAATTAGCTTCTCCCTCATTTTCACTTAGTTTTCATTTAATTTTTGATATCAAAATCGTAGAAAATAACTTACGCTATACATGAAGCAATCGCTACAGAACTTGTTTTATTGCATCGATGCTATGAGAGAACTCATTAAAATTTTCTTTCACTTATTATGCTTTTATACATTTTATAATTGATGTAAATACGTGTCAAGTTCTTTTTCTTCTCCTTTTTTAATAAACTTATTAGTCTGCATTATTACAGCAAAAATTTTCAATGTAATCCTATTGCTTGAAAATAATTTTTAGAGTAACAGATATTATTTACAATAAAAGTTTGTATCCCTTTATGCGTAAAATAAATGTGGGACTCTTAATAGCGAAGCAAATAACATCTCTTTGGTATGGCGATGTATTTCTTTGGTCACATAACAGTTTTACTACATTTTATGGAGCACATCTCTTGGATGAGGTTTTATTATATTTATACTATTGATTTACTACATTTTTTGACTTTATGATAAAAAAAAACAACCAAAATGGTTATTCGTAGTAATCAGCTGCGTGTTGAATAGATGTTACTAATGCGAATATAATTTTCTCACATTACTGAATTATACTAAATATCTATTATGTCACATAAAACTTTTCAGGTTGAATTGAAATATGTTAAGCGTGAAAGAGTAATGGATCTCTGTGTTGTTCAAATACAACAAGAATCATTACGTTATGACACTTCTTTTGCTAAAAAATCGAAAACATTGAGCAAAGTTAAACGTATCCTTAAAATTCGTAAAACTCGTAAACACCTCAAGTCTCGAGGAGTCTCTAGAAGGTCTAATAAAGTATCCATAGAGCTACATTATATGAAATGTAAGTTTAAGTAACTATAACAAGAAAACTATGTATCATTAAAATAAATATAATAAAAAATTATTGAGAACTGTGTGTAAATTTGCAAATATTACAAAAAATTGTAAGAAAATTTTTATTTGTTTTTTCATTATATTAACAGTAAATATTAAGAAAATATAAACAAAATATTTTTTATAATTCAAATAAATATAAATAAAAACGCATTGATAAGAGTTCATAAATTCGTTAATGTTGCACGACAATTTAATAAAATTTAACTGCAAAGAGATATAACTATTATTTATTTTTATATAAAAATTATAATCAATATAATATCAATATGATATATAGTTTTAATTATTTAATAAAACATTATAATTTTAATTGTTACAGTATTCGCGTTATGGCGCATGTTACAAGGTTTAATTCCTCATAATGTGTTTTGGACGTGTATCGACACATATGCACGAACGCAGTGAGTAATAATATCATAACATAATACAACAATCATATGTAAAAAACTACATATATATAAAAATAACATTATTTGTATTTTATTACTAAAGAGATGTAAACTGTTTTAAACTGTGGTCTCTGCATTTTACATTTGCTTGCAAGGTACATTTTATCCGTAGATTTTTCAAAAACATCCCAAACACACTAACCAGTAATAACATAACATCAACGTTATAATCTCTCACTCAACAATATAATAGTGATGTACAAGACATGTGTTACATTGCAGTAACGTTGTTGAGTAGAATTTATAACATGTTATATATTGATGTTATGTTATTGTTAATTAATATTTACTGGGATATATAAATTATTTTTGAAATTACAGCATACATATGTTCCACGAATGTAAATTCAAAAAACGATATAATCAATTTCTAAAATTTAAGTAATAAAATTTTGATAGTTTTTGAAAATCTAAGATTTAGAAGATCATGTATAAATAAAAGAATCTTGTTTTTTTAAATTTAAAACATTTTGCTTACATTAATAAATTTAGAAGTTAAAGATTAATGACATAACTTTGAAAATAAGTAAGTAATATGTCGCGATTGATTGAGAGACAATTTTGCTAACAATAAGAAACATTTTATTTTGACTTGTGTGAATATAAAACAAGATAAAAAGAACCTACTTCTTAGACTAAAATATATATTTTATATATAACACTTTATGCAATAATGTTGATATAAATTAATATTCATATAAATTAAATAGTAAAATTTTATTTTTATTCATAAAAATGATTCTAGTGTTTACTTTTAAACATCTTTCAATATATTAGATATAATTATTCAAACACAATCTCAGATGATTTATGGACTACTATGCAAGCTGTTCTAAATGTAACAACTAATACATACAAATTTGATATAAAAAAAGTAATGGATAGTTGGACAAGGAAAAACTATTATCCCTTGCTCAATGTAACACGAAATTATAAGGATTCCACGATGCTGATAAGCTACGTCAAATCTATTTCTAATAAATTATATCATGATGATACGACAGAAGATTGGATATCTGTGACTTATACGACGCAGTCGCTTATTAGAAATATCAATTATTTGTTTTGGTTAAATTTCCCTAATCACAATTATACAGTTAAGAATATTAACAGCAACGATTGGGTATTAGTGAATATAAAACAAATTGGTAAATATTAATCGATAAATATATTATGCTTTTTCTCATATAGTCTCATTTTTTCTTCTCATATAGTTTAATTTTTATATTATTAAATATGTATTTTTTAGTTGTCTTGAAAATTTTTAAATATTATTCAAGAGTGATGATTATATATTATTATACACTGCCAGTCAAAAGTTTTTGGACAAAGTATATGTATAGATAATAAGAAATACCACAAATAATTTAAAAAACATGTAAAAGTACAAACTTCAAGTTTTAAAATGCTGTTTTGATTTTTAAATTAAGATTATTTTTTGTCGAGTTATAGTGGTTTGAAAACTGTAATTTTAAGCGTCTGAAAAATGTTGCTTCTTTTTTGAAAAAATTAATCAATCTTTAAACCGCTGTAACTCAGCGAGAAATCATCGCAGACCAAAAATTAAAAAAGCGTTTTAAAGCTTAAAGTTTGTACTTTTACATGCTTAAAGCTATTGAAAAAAAAATTTTTTATTTTGAAAAAAGACTCGAAAAAATACGTATTGTTTTGTTCCTTAAAATTACGTATCTTCAACATTCTGCAGCTTGATAATAGTTTTTTTCAAAAAATTCATGACAAGTGGCAAAAATTACGATTTCTTATCTACATTATATATATATATATATATATATATATATTTTACTCCTTATTCTATAATATTTTTAGCTGACTTACGCGACTTTGAATTACATATTCAGTTGTATTCTTTCAAAAATTTTTGACTGGTGTATATTTACCCACAATTACTGAAAGTTGTTGCAAAATTTTTTTACGGTTTAAATCTTTAAAGTTAGTAATTATTTTAAAGACATTTTGCAATCAATAATTTGCAATAAGTATGTTTTATATAAATTCTTTAAAATAATTTGATTAAAAGTAAACAATTTGCGGAAATGCTTTAAAAAAATTAGAATTAGAATGTATTTCTTGCCAACTTTAATCAAGAGACTCTAATAATAATAACAAGAATATTATTTTTCTGTTTATATATATTCAATAGGATATTATCGTGTTAACTATGATACTGAGAACTGGCTTAAACTTGCACGCTACTTAAACTCTGATAATTATGTCGAAATACATGTTATCAATCGGGCTCAAATCGTAGATGATGCGTTTTACTTTTTGATGAAAAAACAGCTCGATTTTGTCACGTTTTGGGAGATTGTAAGCTTTCTATCACGAGATACAAGTTATATAGCATGGCATCCTATGATTAAAGCTCTTGAATACATGACATGTATCTTTCCATTTTCTAATATGCCACAGGTAACAGTAAGTATCGAGTTAGTTCTATAAAAGAAAGTTATTATTTCAATTATTGCAAAAAAAAGTTTAAGAGAAGATGTGTATATGTTTGATGGATGCGTACTTTTCACAAGTAACAATGAACATAAAACATGTATTATGTAATAATTTTTAGGAACAAACAAAAATTCTATTAAATGGACTTTTGCAAAACATAGAAGAAAATTCGGACCACGATTTTACTGAATGTTTGAGAGAAGAAGCCATAAAGTGGGCATGTATTTTCCGTGTCCCCAAATGTATAAATATATCTAATTCGGAACTAACAAAGCATTTTGCAGATACAAAAAAATATTCGTAAGTTATTTTAGAATTACAATATATTTATATAATCAAACTTTTATTTTTGTTTAATAAATTATTTTATCTTTAAAATATAAAATGTAAACTGAAATACAGTAAGAAATATTTCTTATTTTTTGGTATCATAGTCCTTTGGCATGGAACCAATGGACATATTGTAAAGGTTTTCTATACGAGAATTACACTTGGGAAAAGAAGTGGAATGAATGGCTACCAGCAGATAATGGAATTTTAGAATTTTTTATTTGCTTTAGAAATTCTCAAATCTTTGTTCAATATTGGTCACACATAAAGACAAAAACATTTTTTAGGCATGTACAAGTTAATAAGCATGCTAATGTATTTCTTCTTATGATTGCGAGGCATGCAAGTAACAATATAGCGTTTAAGTATATTTTGGAACAGTTTGAAAACATAAAACCCAAGTAATGACATTTTCCTTTATAATATATTCTTTTAATTATGAAAATTTGTTATCTTTATTAAATTTATTGTTCTCTTTTTATAGAAAAGTTAGCACAATTGCCACGTTAATTGTTCTTATTACGCATATACATGATGTATTTCAATTGGAAAAGGTATATTTTCTAAATTGCAAATAATACATTTGATTGAATATTAAGCTATTTATATCTAATACGTTACATATGTATGTGACATATCTCAATTACACTAAACACAGCAAATTGTGATTTGTTAAACTGTAGCACAATAAAAATTTATATTGAATAATATTGTCGGAATAATTTGTTTTAGGTACATATATTTGTGAAAAATAAACTGGAAGAAAAGGAAAATAAGACATTGTTTAGATATGTTAGAGAAAAAATAAGAACACGCATAAATGAACACGCAGAAAAAATCATTAACTACGGGTTCTACGGATCTACGCACTTATAAAAAAAAAATAAAATAGTCAAACATTTGATTCAATGGAATACAATTATTTAAATTAATATTGCTTATAAATTAATAATTTTTAATATTTAAATATTGTTTAATCTAACTGTGCACTATTGTTACTGAACTAATATTTATTTGATTTCATTCAAATAAGATTAACGCCTTCTTGTTGAGTGATCTCTCAGCATTTGTTTATATGACGTGTATATTGTATCAGCTACCAATATACTTGTTAGTATGTAGTGACTTCTCGAAACAGTAAGATCGTGGTTTCGTTCATATATTTTTGGTGTTCACAGTTTGAAGCAATGTTAACTACGTTGTTCTTATAAAATTGCTAATTGCTAATAGTATTTTATTTGACACATGAAATTAATATATATGTAGGTGAGTCATTAAAAACGGAATGTCATATCTTGAAATTTTGCAGAATAATTTCTAATTAAATATTATTTTGTATTATTTAACATAGACTAAAGAAATAAAAAATAAAATAAATTTTTTTATTAGAAAAAATATATTACAGCAAATATGATCAAAATATTTATAGCACTAATGTTTAATTATCTCTGGGTCAAGTTTTTGGACTTCTTCATATTTAACTTATTTATATCTAATTTGTTACATACGTGATATATCTGATCCGAATTACGCTGAATATAGCAAATTGTAATATCGTAAACTGTAGTGTAAATAAATTTTTTACATTATCAAAATCTGTTTTAAGTACTTAATTTTGTAAAAAAAAATCTGGCAACAATTAATTCAAGCTGTTAAAAAAAAATAGAAGAACAAAAATTTAATTACAAAAGACAAATCGAAAACTACAGGCACTGACAGATACAATGTACTTGTTAAAAGCAATACATTTATATTATATTAATAACCGTTACATTTTCTTCTTTAATTTTTAATTAAGTATTATTTGTGTGTGTGCTAATTTTAAATTATATTATTTTCGTTTTTAATTTTTTTTTATATCTTAATATCATTATTATTTCAAACAAATAATGAATAATGCAAATATTGGTATTCTTTAGTTTATAATAAATTGTACGGAATTGACAATTGTAAACGTGTAATATCCACATTGAAAAAAGAATCGATTTCGAAATATGTTTAAAAATATGTTTGAAAAGTTATAATATAAGTTGTAAATAAAAGTTGTAAAAAAAGTAATTTTTATCAAGAATAAAATAAAGAATATAGATTAAAATATCTCGAGTATATTTATATCATGAGAATTCAAAGTATCAGAAAAATGTATGAAAAGTAATACTAATTATTGAAATTTGACTGCACCTCTCAACAATCTGGCAACTATTATATACGAATTAAAAGTTGACTATACGACATTTTATACTTTTTTATAATGTTAATTTTTCTTTTCGTTAGGTTTCGAATTGCGTAGTTTCACAAGATCGGAAGTAATTTTGAGCGCATGCGGGAATTAAAGCCGTCCCCTGTTCACCTGTCGCACGCGTTCAGCAACTATACACCTGCTACGTGATCACGTTTTGCTCCAACACCATCTGCCTTTCAAGGTTTCGATATCCGATAGACAGATGCGTTGGATTAAAGTAAAAACGCAGTAGACGAAAATTGCACCGGTCACGAGATATTTGTTAATCGGGTTCATGTTTGTTCATTAATTAGTACTTTTAGGTATTAAATTATCATTCTTATTATTTTGAGAGAGAGGGGGGAGGGAGGGGGGAGAGAGAGAGAGAGAGAGAGAGAGAGAGATATGCTACTTTTAAGAAGAATAAAGAATAATTAATTGTGCCTGGGGTTTATATTGAAATTATTACAAGTGTGTCATATCACTATTCGTATTGATTAAAAAATGTCGAAAGTGTGCTTGTTTTTTTTTATAATACTTTGTTGTAAGCTGCATGCAAATATGAGTCTAATAATTCGAACGCTATAGCGTTTAATAATATATTATTATTTATAATAATAATATTATTTCAATAATGTATTAAATATATTATTGAATCTAGAGAGCAACGATTGGTTTTATTTATAAGTTTTATTTACAGTGAGTTTTATTTACTATGAGTTTTATTTTAAATATTTTATTCTAAAATAATTACTCAAGTAACAAATGATCGTCATCTAATGTTTTTTTATTATTATAATTAGTTATTATATAATATAATAATCAATCATACTCCTAAACATAAATATTCCTGGACGAGGTTTATAATGCGCAGCATTTATAACGTCCTGCGACGAGGTGACAAGAAATTTGCTTCGTTGTTTCAATCTCTACACTACATACTGAACAAACATATTTTTTACACTTTTTATATAAATTTGCACGTGGTCCCAGGGAGAACAACAGGTCTAAGAAACGTCTAATAGACGTCTATTAGACGTTTCTTAGACCTGTTGTTCTCCCTGGGGTTCTAACAGTAAAAACTGGCCAAACTTTTCAGCGCACATCGCACATGAACAAACATAGCCATTTTTACCTGTACATTGGCTTCCGCAGCGGCGTCTATTATCTCTTGCTCTGGCCACAGTTGCTCTTCTCACGTTCATCTTCATGACTTCCAGCCTTTAGATGAATTGATAGAGACGGTGTTGCTCTGATTGTTCTAAAGCCTCTCTTTGTATCAACTGTAGATATATATGTCTACAGCCTAAAACCAATTTAATTGATTTAATTCATAAATCTGTTTAAACACTTTAAACTTGTCAAACAACTGTTAAAATAAAACTATCAAAATACATAATATAATATAATATATATTCTATAATATATTCAAGTCTCGTGCGCGTTTTGTGTACGCGAAAGCGAATATGTTAAAATATTCTGAGAAACAAATGTTTCTTTCCTTCTTTCAAGGAATTCAAGAACGTTCATGATAGTGTTGTAAACGATCAAGTAAAAGTATAATCATAGTAAACATTCGAGAGAAGCTTATAAGTATGCCATTTGTGTGTCAAGCTCTTGAATGCTCAATTAAACGGTCAATTCTTATTATTTAATAAAATTGCAGGTAACCAACAAAGTTTGTGCGATTTTGCTGAAGACCCGTATACATTTTATTGGTTATGTGATAAAGTTAAGATAAAGTTTAGAATATCCTCCAATTTCAAAAATAATGCATATTGTAGCATACCTTGTATGAGATGTGGTGCAAGAAACACGCATTGCTGATAGTAATTAGTTGTTAGAAACACTTTTTTTAAAGAAAGATAATTATAGGGTGCTGTCCCGTGAGTCGAAACTTCGGAAAATGGAATCTTGGAAAAGTAATGGAGTGGATCAACCAATTAGAATCAGATAAGTTTCCAACCCTTAAGGTACCCTTAAAATCTTTGACTATGAAAATATGGACCGCTAAAGCCAACTTGACTTGATATCCAAGATTTGTGGCTTGAATTTTTGACAATAATTTAAATATATAAAAATAATGTTATATTGTTTTGTGGAAGGCTGCAAATCGAGGAAGTATAGAAAAGGGAAAATAAATGACTTTAATTTAAACCTGCAGTTTTACGGGTCTAATCCTTGCATCCTTCTTACATACTTTGAATTTTCCGCAATTCGTCAGGTTGGGGCCAAAATCTCGAAAAATATTGAAAGATGTTGGATACATATTCTTATATACGGATTAGATAGGAAAAGTGGAGGTAATTAGCAGTCCATATTTTCATAATTAAAGATTAAAACGTAACTTAAACTCTATGATAAAATGTCTATTTTTTCATGTTTCTGGCGCTATCTGATTCACGAATGCAAAGTTATCTTTCTTCATCGATTGGTAAGGTAGTTAATTGGTCATATCGACGGTTTTGTTTTAAGAATTTGCAAAATCTGCCGCGAGGGTCATCATATGATATCTTAACCTCGTATATGTAATTTGTAGCGCAGCGTTTACACATTCTGTGATTCTTGTTATAATTAATTAAAATGGGTAACGCTGAAGCGAAGATTGAAACGAAGCCGGAGGAGAAAAAGAAATTGAAACCTTGCTGTGCTTGTCCTGAAACGAAGAAAGCGAGGGATACATGGTATGCAATTTAATGATTAAATATTCAGCATTTAGGTTAGAAACATTGCGGGTTTTATTTTATTGCACATTTTAAATCGAATTCTTTTATTTATGTTTGAATCATATAATTATTAAAAGATAAATGAAATATTGATTTTTATATTTTAAACTTTTAAAACTGTAAATGTATTACTAGCTGAATTTAATGTAGAAATGTACAACAAAAATTGTATTTTAACTTTTACTGTCATGGAATGTAATTTGTTCCATGACTTCCAAACTGTTCCAAACTTCCAAATTTTGTTCTAATAACAAAAATTTAATTCTTGAATTTAAAGATTTGAATTTGCAATCACTTTTAATTGAAACATGTTGAAATATATTACTTTGATAATTTTTGAAAGTCTAGTAAGTTTTCGTTAGTTTTTGTTTAATTTAGAAGATTTACGTTTTATATTATTATCAAAGTTGCATTTAATCTTTTCAGCATCATAGAAAAGGGCGAGGAAAATTGCGGCGATCTCATAGAAGCGCATAAAACTTGTATGAGATCAATGGGATTTAATATTTAAAACAAACAGGATTGATGAATATCTCATTACCAGAGATATCTTTGCAGCAAAGAACGTAAAGTTTTCTTATAAAGAAAATGCTCAGGTCACAGACATATTTACTATGTATGTCTTTGTAAATAATTATCTTTTTAGATTTTTTAGAAAATAAAAATAAGTGTTGCATCTATGAAGCTAAATGAGTTTCTTATAGGGATAGTAACAAATTAATTTAATAGTTTTTTGACATTGTGATCAAGCTTCAAAGAAGTATGAAGCAGATTGTACCAATGATTTATAAGAAATAAAAAAATAAGCATTCTTCCAAAAGAATTTGTCTGACTAAATGTATATCCTTTTTAAACTGATTTTTATTTCAATCTTCAATTTTTATCTCATAATAGGATAAGGATAAAAATTAGTTTCTTTTTTTTTGGGAATTCTAACAAAGCATATATTTTAATTTGATGTGTGGCTAATGCGAAGGTTTTACTCTTGCATAACGATTCCACAATTTGGTTTTCCTGAACACTCCAAATAATGAACAGATTCTTAATTCGACATATATGGCAAAATCCAGTATAATAATAATAATAATAATTTATCATTTTCTGACATTTTTTTGCAGTCAGTCAATGTTATTGCGACGTGGTCCTACTGGGCTGAAAGACAAACTTACGTTCGACTGGTGCACCATAAATATCGAAGCTATAAAACAACGACGCGACATCCTCGCGTGACGCGGGTGTCGCGCCCTTCATTGAATGGTCGCAAATATATATATATTTTTTTTAACTATAATAAATAGATCTTAGATATATCAGTACAATTTATGAACCATGATAAGAGTAATGATAATAATAATTTACTAAGTCACATAATCGTCAAGTGTATAATATAAATAACAAGTAAATGGACTTTTTTTTTTCTTCATCTATCTTCTCATTCACAGCATTGTATTGAACTTACGAGCTAAGACATAAGTAGTCTAAAGTCGATTGGATAATTAAATAGAATATTTTATAATTAATATGAAAGTAGTTGTACTTTATGTGTGGGCCAGTGAAGTACGATATAACGAAGAGTGCACATGTGTAATGTGTGTATGTGTATGTGTATAGTATATAATATATAATATATGAAAATGCGACTTACGTCACTTTTGCAGACACTCCAGACTCTTTCATAGAAGCGTTTTAGCAATCAAAATGCGTCAAAGAATATCTTTCATATTGTTATATAAAATTTGTCGTTAAGGTATATACCATATGGCTCTCGGCACTTTTTATATTGACTAAAAGTCGACAACACTTTGATGGAGGTCTTTCTCCTCCTTTGATGGAGGATTTTCTCACAAATTGTAGAATGTAGAACCAGATAAGTGCTGGGAACACCGCATCGATTCTGGAGCGTTTCCAAGAGTGTGTCCGTTAGACGCTACGTGAGTGATTAGCGTCGTATTGATAACAGCATCACAGCTACGAAAAAGTCTCGTTTTCCAAGCTCTGCCACGGCTCTCTCGATGGTGCAACCGATCGGTACGAGACGATTGGTCGACTAAGGGTTAGCACAGCCTGTGCGACGAAAATTGAGCAGAACATTTTGGACAAGAAACGACGATCGATTTAACGCTATCTTTCCCTGGACTTTTTTGCCGTCTCGATCTGACAATTTTCCTCGCAGAAATTCACACGCACGTGGATACGGCAAGTTTTTGTTAAAGATAAGGACTTTCTCCGTTCGGAAAGGATTACGTGCTCGAACAGCAGCGAACGCATCAGGGAGCCTTCTCTTTCTTTTTTTTTTTTTTTTTTTTTTTGATATTTGAATATTAGCTCCGCGAAATTGTCCACTGCGTCACAGGCGTCGCGCGGACACGATTCAAAGAGTCAGTCCATCATTAATGGCTATAGAGATGCAAGAATATATTGTTAAATAATACGATCTGCAACTACTATACAATGGAATAAGTCTGCTAGCAGTAGAAGAACAAAGGACATCGCGGTCACGTAATTTCAAGGATGCCGGACAAGATTGGTTTGAGGCAGTAGTCTATAGTCTTCGCGCGAGACTCGATCGTTTCTCGAACCAGCAACTCTCACCTGTCTTGAGGAACACGCATTGATCGTAGTACTTTACTTTGCTGAAAATAAAAAGAAGAAGATGCGGGAAATAAAGTAGACGAGTTGATGCGTATTATCAATAAATAACGAGGCGCCTATATTACCTGATATTGTGTTTCCGTATCCATAGTTCCGGTTACAGCTACAACTTGATACTGTCTGGCCTTCATCGCGGCGGTTGACTTTCGTACAAGCCTCATAGCGCCCGGCGCGCTACTCGTGCTACTGAAATGCGTCATTTGCGCCGGGCTGTGACTTGGATCTAGCACCAACATGGTTATCGAGCCGTCTCTCAATTGTTCCACGCCCATTATCGTTCTGCTGTGCCCTGAAAGCATTCAAATACGTTAACTTGATTTCGATGTCTGAAAAATGACCAAAAAATGTTTACCTTGATGCTGAAGATAAAGTGGTGGCTTAAAATCGTCGCATCGTTGAAAGTACTGCAGCACCCAGTTGAACAGTTCGGGATGGCCGCCGTCCGCACTGGTAGGTCTATAAAAGTCCACCAGCTGACACCTGTACGAAGTCAGGGAGAGAAAAGTGTGCGTCGTATGACTTGGCGATCGGCCGAGATCATGGAACTTACTTTATCCTCAAACTAGACAGCAGCGTGAATACCTCCGTCGCGCCGATCCATTTCCTAGTGTTAACGAGTTTACCGCCGAGCTGCTCCGCACCTTGGATATCGAATCCCTGCGCCCACGCCCACTCGATCATTTTCTGTAATCGAGAAATCGACGGCATGGAGCTGCGCAAAGGGTTCTCCGTGGAGTTGCTGCCGCCGGAGCCCCACGCTTTGTAAACTAGATCGTTGTACCCTGTGTGCTGTAAGAGAGACGAGATTAGCATCTGCATATTCCTGTAACCGCAGCCCCAGCCCTTGTCGCCGTAAGTCGACGCGTAATGGTCCACGGTGGAACACATCCAGGTGTTCACCACGTTGCTGCAAGCCTGACTGATGGCTCGTACTTTCGGAACCAAACCTACGAAGGAATAAGTATTGTCATTCATAGATAAGCTGCAGCGCTGGATTGTCGGATTTAGAGCTTTCTACATAGAAGATAGATTACTTACCGCGTGTACAAGAACTGCCGTCGTCGATCCCGCTGCTCTCGGCGACTCTGAGCTCGATTTGTCTCTCGAAGAAATCGGCCACCGTCATCTCGCCCGCGTACACAGCCCTCTGCATATTGGTGACACTTTGCTCTCTGAAGTTACCCTGATTGTCCATACCGTACTGCGCTCTCAGCATCTCGAACTCACGCTGCTCGCGCAACTTCCTCACCTCCTTCTCTCTTCTCTCCATGTCTTTAGCCAGCATTCTGTCGGTTGATACGTCTGGTGTCACGGGCGACGGTGTGCTCTTTTTATTGAAGTGTTCTTCGATGTGTGCCATTAGGTCGTCATTATTTTTAAATAATGTACTAAGACATACTGGACAGGCAGGTGTCGAGCTACCGATAGTAGCTATATCGGATTGTGAGGTTGTTCCATTCGCAGGACTGTCAAAGATAAATCGATTAAATACTTATCTCTTAATTGCATTAAGATTGCTTTCTGTTTTATAATACTTCACGAATCTCCATCGCACAGAGGAGTGTCGTACCTAAGTATATCCTTGTGCTCAATATTAACATGTAACTCAAGGTCAGAAGAATTCGGAAAAGATGTAACGCAAAGTGGGCAGTTGAAAATTCCATCCCGGGACGGCGGAGAGTCCGGCGGGAAGGACGGCGAGGTGAGATCAAAGTGTTGGCGATTGATATGCTCTTCCAGCCTCAGCGGACTGTCGGAACTGTAGGGGCACATGGGGCACTCCTGCACTGGAAGTTTCGGGGAAGCGTGCGAGCGCAGTTGTAGATTTAGGCCTGAACGCAGCGGTGAACCTTGGCCCGCTGCACCTTCCAACACTGAACAAGAAGCCACATGCTCATTCCTCACATTCTCACAACGAATACAGTCTGAACACTGTGTGCATCCGTTACCGGCATTGGCATTGTTACTGTTGTTATTGTTGTTATTATTATTCATGTTGGGATTCGCTTGGACAACCGGCTTTCTTGGCGACAGCTGCTGCTGATGATGTTGTTGTTGTTGTTGTTGCTGCTGCTGCTGCTGTTGCTGCTTGACACGTTGTGCGGAAGAACTGCCCCAGCCGTTCTGCAGATGAGGCAGCCGCAAAGACATAGACGGCGAAGGCGCCCTGCACTCATCGTGTCTGTTATGTTCATCCATCAGCGAGTCATCATCGATGAACGCCATCATATCGTTCTCCGGAGTGCTGCAAGTATACAAGCGATTACCGTTAGCAAGATCTTTGTCCACTGGAACATTTCAGACAATATTTATGCAGAATCGCGCGCGGGGATATAAAACGACGGAAACTACGTGCATGCATTGATAATATCGTGGTCGCAAAGCGTATTACTTTTTCTTCAACACTTTCTCTTGCCATTTCTGCATTCGCCGACGTTTCGCTGTGTGACACATAATCAATCCAGCTCTTTTCTGACTCTTGCAATATTCCTTGCATTTAAAAAGTTTCTTTGAGAATCTCATGGAAATAAATTCTGTAGCTCTTTTTTTTAAATACGAGGGCATTGATAACACTTGCTATTTTTTAACTTAAACTGTTGTGACATGTGTCTTTAAACTGTGTACGACTATCCAGCATGTGACATATTGGAGGGAAAAAATGTAAACTATCAACCGGTAAGGTACTAGCGTGTCGGTAATATTAACGGTAATTCATTAGCGTATCGGTAATTGCTGGAAAATTAAGACTGTTCGTGCCCGCATCTATAGTTATATGGTGGTCGCATCAATAAATAATAATCGCAACTGTATAGATAAATTTACTCCTTTGCTAATAGCTGTGGGACTGCTGATTACGTTTAGTGGTGACATCTACCGTTTCCCTTGGGACCCACTTTTTGCGTATCTACGTTTCAAATTGCATGTAATTAAAAGTCATTATTACAAGTGCCAATTTGATTAATCAAGCCTGCCATTAATGTTGGAAGCAAAATATATGGATAAATCTGCTCTCGGGCTACGCATAGAGATTTCTAGTAGAGATTTATGCTTAATAGGACTGTATTTAACTATGTTTGCTACGTTATTGAATTGAATTTCTATTATAAAGTTTTTTAATTTATCTACCTTATTTAATTAGTTTTTCCATCTATTATTCTAATCATTCATTTATTATCATCATATCCATCTCATTTATCAGTCTATTGTCGCATTTAGCGCGTTCTTATTAATTATTAATTCATATATATCAATTCTATTTTATTATCACATTTATCTATTATTAAGAGAAAAAATGAAATAACACCAGGAGCTAAATTCGGCGATCTCTCAATCTTGTAGCAACCATGTTATACAAAAATAAAAATTGTGCCTAAAACTGGAAAGTTGAATTGTCGTTGAAGAAAATTCTGAGCATTATTCATTATCTTAATTTATCTCACTTTGCGCTAATATGATAAAAAGAAAATAATATAAAATTAATATGAATTTGGAAAAAAAGCTTTTTTCTAATATCATTCTATAATAAAATTCAGTATAAAGAATTTAACAAAAGTATAATGATCAATCTACGCTTGTGCTATTGAGCATATAATAAACTTTTCAATTATATAATAAAAAAATAATGTAGATCTATGTTTTTGCACTGTTGAGTATACCTCGGTGTCAGGTAGTCCAAGTGAGCGCTATTAACGTGAACCAGCATCTCCGTGGGCGAGATCTCGCCCAGATCGCAGAACGGACAGTTGGCGGCACCCTGGAGATGATATTGCACCATGTGCGAGCGCATCTCCTCGTCGTTGAAGCCCTCCAGGCCGCAAATCTCGCACGTGTAGTTCATCTCCGGTGGTTTGCTCGACGCCATTTTCAGCGTGTCCGTGGTAGCGGCCTTTCCGATCCTTTCAACAAGAAATTTAATATAGTCAGAGATTAAAGATACCGCGAGATATCAGGATCGCCGTCATAAATTTATCACCGGCTAATCGCGCGCGCTCTCCGACACGACGTAGGTAGGCGGGATTAATTCCAAGTTTCCGGGGTAAATAATGGCGGGATGTCGACGAGTCGAGTAACGTAATCCTTAAGTAAATAACATTTGCACAGCGGATACTCTTGATTATCTCACACACAGATATTAAGTTATATCAAGATCAGTTATGTCGATGGGGATAAGTAATGGCACTTAATATGCAGCGTGTATCGCGACAGATGTACACTCTGAATAATAAAAACGATAATTGATAATTATTGATTGATAATTATATCTAAGAAATATGAATATTTTAATATTAATATTACTGCTTCAAAGATACTTTACGTGCATATTTAAATAACAAAACTAATGAAACTTTGTTGTTTATCTTGTTACAACTTTCCTTCTGCCTCTTTGATCTTATCTGCTTATCGCACTTTGCTCCACGTCTCCGGAAGAGCGCTCGCGAAGGAGAAGTTAAATGGGAAACCGCTTCCGGGTTGAGAAACGCTTCCAGCACGATCGAACGACGATACAAAGCGAGAGTGAGGTCGCGGGTTTACTTTTTAGATCCACTTACGGTGGCACGTTGAGGTAGCACGCGCGAATATTTTTGCGGCGAATAATTCGACGTTATGTGCGCGATCTCGATTAATTTCTTCTGACAATCGATACGGCCTCAGAATGACATTTCATAGTAAGCCAACAATTTCCGGCTAATTCGTTCGTGTTGAAAACCAATTCCGCGAAGAACTAACGTTAGTTAACTAATTTAATTAATTAAAAAAATTTTATCGATTACATCTTCCTTTCCTTGCACAGTGTAGAATTTAGAATTTAATTTAATCGAAAGAAACGGTTGAGTTTAGAACTGATATACCGTCATGTATCATCGACATGATCTATCTTCGGAAGCACTCATTTTAATGCATTCTTTTTAATCTTCTGAAATAGTCTACGCAATGTGCGAACGAGTAGATATATTTCATCGTGGCGACACGTCGACTCGATTTTCCCGTTTTTCTTTTCTCTCGGTGCAATCGAACCGGACATCCCTTTCCGCGACCGTGAAACGAGGTTGCGATGGCACGTTAGCAACATAGTAACTATGTCGCAAGTACACCTGCACCGAGAATATCTTTCCCACAGATTCCTGATTCCCGGCGCAATTAATCGAGTGGGAAACGCATTGAGAACGACTCGAGACGATCACATTTAATTTCAAGGTGTCACCATAATTAACTCAAAAAAAAAAAGAAGAAAAAACGCGTTTATTGCAGTGTATTAAATCTTGACGATTAGAGTAAATGAGTCGGAACGGGTTTCTTTCCGAAGCACTGTCACTTGAACCGCTGCACTTAACGCGGCTTCTCTCACCTCCTCGGCGATTTCACTCCCGCAGCGGCACGGCTATCAGCCGCGTCTAATGCCGTATCGCGACGTCGGAGCGGCGAGTCAATCGATGGACTCTCGCTAGCCGAAGGCCAGCAGGAAGTTCGAGGGAATCCATAACTCTTTCCCGCGGCAGAAAGAAGACTGTTTCGCGATCAGCAGCAGCGTCGTCCACGACGGCGGCGACGACGACGACGACGACAATAATGATGACAACGATGACGATGACGACGACGGCAACGACGAGACGCGCGCGTAACGTCGCCGCCGTCTCGCGGCGGCGGGAGGGGACGTCGCGACTCTTTTTATTTGTTCGTCCCCGGCGAAACTAGGCCACCGAGTGACTCGCGCGAGAAAACGGTCGTCGCTGGGTTGGGTTGACCCATTTCTGGGTCTCTCGCGCCGACGAGTGCAAGCGCACTCGGAAGCCGATCGTCCGCTCTCTTCCTTCCTTTCTTCCTCCTTCGCGCGTGGCACTTTTCCGATACTTCACTCACTCGCACACTCACCGAACTGTCGGATCGATCATTCGCGCTCTCCTCGTGGTAGGCCCTCGTGCTCGTCCCGCGGAAGCGGGACCGCCGATCGCCTAACACGCCGCCCCGTCGTTCGGCTCCATATGACCGTGTCGCAGTCACTCCGTCCGTCCGTCTGTTCGGACGATTTCACGATTCGCTTCCCGTCGCGCAAGGGGATGCCCACCACCCGTCGCTATTACCCCCGCTGGTCGGACGAGCCGTCCCGACGCCACCCCCGACGACGCTTCTAGCGCCGCTCGGCATCCTTTTAAAATGCACCGTCGGTAATGACATGAACGTCCGCGGAGCGAGGGTGGCTTGTGAGAATCCCTACACGCGGTATCTGCAAAGCAAGGTATTGATCGTATTATTCTAATTATGATAACGATATCTTTATAATAAAATATTGTCATATTACTTTATATTGTCACATAATTGAAAAAAATAGAAAAAAATGCAGCTTAACTGATGGAAATTTATAAAAATTCTATAATCGATTATAGCAATATTATAAAAAAATCCTGAAACAAACTGGACTTGGACTGACTTCAGACTTGGTTCTGCATTTTAATTACTCACCGCATTCTATTCTGCAATAGAAGATACGAAATGTGTGAAACGCACTCAAATTTTTCCAACTGTCCTCACGGAGGGATAATCATAACGGGATAACGTATAATAGTTGCGCGGTGCACTGTGATCTCCAGTACCGAGAACGGCGCGCTCATTATCGCGCATTCCAATTCCTCTAATCGTCCTAGCATTGTCTTTTCACGCTCCAGCTTTCCATAATGACAAGTCGGCGCGTAAGAAGACGGGCCGCGGCAGCGGCGGCGTGTATTATCCAAATTGCAGAATGCAACGCGAGTCTCGCGCGTTAGTGCCGTTGGACGGATTCGCATGGTTGGCGTGTCGCCCGTGTCATTATTTTCCGGGTTCGCAAGGCGCGTCGCGGCGTCGCCGCGGCGCGCAAACGAACGATTGGTGTATCGCGATGCATCGCAAATGCAGATGCGGACCGTTCGGGATTCCGCCCGCGATCGCGACGTGCGACAAATTCGCACGAGGAATCCGATTTCTCACGGTGCGCGGCGCCGACGCTCGCTCGTGGTGCCGTTTGATTTCTCAGTTCGACTCGAACGCCTCATTGACATGCAGTCGACGATTGGCGCAGGATATCGGCGTTCAGCGAACTGTTTGCACTTATCCTCCCTTGTTAGCCGTCTTCTCCCTTTCCTGTAAAAGATAAATGAGTCAGAATAAGGGGGAACTTCAGCGCAATTTTCCGCCGACTTGAATATCCTAATCCTGAGTCACAATAATTTTAAATCATATCATATAATATTTGTGAAAAATTTACGTTTTTCTTATCTTCAAAAATCTTTTTTTGCGCCAATAAAATATTTTATTTCGCAATTTCTTTATGAAATAAATTTGTTGTGGCGTTTGTGGACGAAATCTCGCGACGATATCGATAATAATTTTTCATCGCGTTAATTCGCAGTTTCGCGATGAATCAAAACACACATTTCGCTCGTCTCGCCCGCTGGATGCATACGATGCCGTCCAATTTACCGACGTCTGCACAGAGATAATTAATAACCATTCCGAGTACTTGAGCGAGTTAAATCGAGTCCGACGAACTTTGTGTTGCCCGTGTTCCTGGTATTAGATCGTTCCGATACAAAGAACCTCATCGAGAGTGTTTGTCTAGAGAGAATAAATAGACGGGCTAAAGCGATGTGGACCGTAACGAGGCGAAGGTACAACCGACTGCAAAATTCTGCTGCAACATTAAGTATCGAGACAACAATTCCGTGACGTTAAACTACGCGCAAATTATTTGTTTCGTTATCTGCTTAATGCACAACCAGTTAAATAAGACTTCATTACTTCGCATGAAATGAACGTGAAGCTAGAAGTTGAGCGTGGGCGGACAACAAGTTGCAAAACGACGGTTGCACGTGCAAACGTCTCGTTAACGTCCGCGGTACTCATAAGCGACGGCTGACATCACGGTTTCGCTTTGCAAATTAGCTGCCCGGTGCATCCTCTCTCGTACGGAAATAAAGATTTTTATGGTACTTCGCGCGATGAGGTCAAACCGGTATGCACTTCGCGGCGACTTCGATCGCGGTCGGCGAAACTGGTTTCCCCGGAATTGGCATTCGCGGACAGATTTTTGGCAACGCGCTCTCCGATCTCGCGGAATAATTGAAATATATCCTCTCCCGAATGTCTCCATCAAGCGACAATATGCGGGTTTGAATAAAACCTTGATGAGTCCGGGCGACCGCACAGAATATCCGAAAACAGTATAAATCCGATTTGATTGATCGGAGAGCCGCGTTGAACCTGCAATTTCCATAAGGAGAAATAATTGCCGGTAATGATCTTCGGCATAACGGTTAAGTTTCGCGGTTTAATGGCTAATTTAATCATTTAATTTCGAGCGGGCTCGCCGTGGGATCGCCGGAGGGTGACATTCTTACTCGCACCGATCGCCGCGAGCGAGACTGATTTGTACGTCGTTATTCATTGTTAATTATCTATGCGCGACAGGTAGTCGTGGATGTACTCTGATAAGACGGCCGATCAGTAGCACGGAGGTCCGTCCCCGAGCGAGCGGTCCAGCAACGTTTAAATATTTATACGATCGTGCGCGATTAACATAGCGAACGCGTCCTGAGAGTGCTTTGATTACGGAACTGCTCGTGCATTCGCTTTAACGCGGCGATTAGCCGGGAGTGGACTTCAGACCGCACTTACATTACCGTCTCGGTATGCCGGGAAGATGACGGATAGCGAGAAACACGTTCGAGCATCGATCGATACGCCGGAGACGTTTCGGTATGATAATTCTCGCGTGGATTTCTCGCTACAAAAATAATTGAACGGTATTATGCAAAAATGTGTTAAACCCGGCAAAATAAAGGAGGTAAAAAACGGCTTGCGCTTGTACTTTGTACCCGGCAGAATTAAATTGTGCGTTTTAAACTTAATTTACACGAAATTATAGTACCTGGTGAGTTGACTCATTTTTGCATAACGCCCGTCAATTGTGCAACGCACGCAAATGACACACCGCGCTGCTGTTATTTACATCAGCAGTAGAATAACGGCCTTCCTCCCTCCCCTTTTAAAGGGATAGAGCGGGAGCAACGGAGACAGGGAGAAAGAGAGAGAGAGAGAGAGAGAGAGAGAGAGAGAGGCGAGATTAAAGGAGAGAGAAAGAGAGAGAAAGCGAGGTACCGGGGATCGGTTGTTCGCTGCCCACGTGCGGATTGAAGGCGATTTATCGACGGAATAAATTAATAAATTACAGGCGCTCCGAGAATCCGCTCCGATCAGTCAATCAAATATCTAGAGACGACGGTGGACGTGTTTTCGGACACCCGTTGCCCGGCGAGACAACGATAAAAAATGAATGGTCCGCCGCGGTCCAATCTCTGACTGTGTGATAAATCTGGCAGCGTGGAGAAAATGCGAACTATGCACTTCGACAAACTCTCGCACCGACATTTAATTGAGCCGTTCGATTCGAAAGCGATTTAACGCGCCAGTTCTCCATTAATCAACAATTTTATATTGATTGTAGATACGTTGTGAGTAATGCACTGTACTTTAATATAATCTTATCTTGCAATAATATTTAGAATGAGCGTGTGCGCACAAATAACACGCGACCGGCGTGTCTAAACATGAGGATTATGTGCGCGAGGCGTTACGTCGCCGGCTCGAGAAAAGCATCAGAAGTATAAGACGGAGCTTGGCGTCTCGTATCGTTATCGGCAGAAGTTACGTTCTTGGGTTATCGGCTTTCTTCCTTCTCGGAAATACAGTGCCACTCGAAGCCACGGAGGCAATGGGCCGCAGCGACATTAGATTTATGGGAGCGGACCGATTTTCGTCTGACCTGTTCGGCCCGAGACGAATAAGTACTCGTGAAAGATACTGCACAGCAGGAGAATGAATGCACGATCAAGTGGTCCATTACGCGTCTCTCTCGCATCTTCTAACACATCTGTTCGTATCTTCCCTACTATTCGGGTTCTATGAAGAGCATTCTGTCAAGATAAATTCTGTCAGATAAACAGAGCGATAGAAATGCAGCGCGTTTTTAAGGATGAATAGAAGTTTTTTGACTAACATTATTCTGATGAAAGAAAACAAAACACGGATTTGCGTGGAAAAACGAGTTCTTAAATTATTCGTTAAGATTCTCCAATTATTCCGAGTCACTCGAGCGTTATTGAAATTAGTAGAAAACGGGTGGATGCTTCGCAGCGAATCCACTCCGACAAATTCGTACACGAGAAACACTTTTGAAGAGTTAAAGACGCCGGATCTCGCTACTTGTGCGCGTAACAAAGAACTTGGCGCGACGCGCGGTTAGGGGACGACGGGAAAAAAATACGGGGTACGGTCGAAGATGTCACAATAGCGGTTGCACCGCGTGACAACCGCCTGCGCCACGCGTCTCTTCCCACCCACACACGCACGCAATTCCTCGCCGTCACTCTTTCTCTCTCGCTCTCGCGCCCGCCTTCGCCGTTCCTGGTCGCCCCCCCGTTGTGGCCCCGGGTCTCTCCTCCTCGTTTCTTCCTCTCACCCACTCAGTCAGTAAAAAGCTCAACTCGTGGCTCGTAAGTGCCACGAAAAGCTCAGTCGCTCGCGAGCTGCGCTCGAGTGCACACCTTGGTTCCGTGCGAGTGCTACGCGCGTCTCGTCCCGACATGTGAGTCTTCCGCGCGTCTCCGAGCCTGTTGACATTTTCTTCTTTTTCCTTCCTTCTCTTCTTCCTTTCCCTCCCTTTTCCGCGTTGAAACGCGCGTGCGAGCGGTGATGAGATGAAATAAATTCGCACTGGAAGACTTGAGGAGAGGGTTGCTTCACATTGATAACATGTGCTGCTTAACGACGCTGCTGATAGTTGCAGTCGCGACGATTCTCGCGCCGGTCGCTGCGACGAATCCCTTTCTCGATGCCGCACAAGGTAATTTTTCTCTTTTCTTTACGAAACCTGAAAAAAAACACAAGTTAGAATAAAAATTGAAAAGATAACGAATTTGGACGAATTAAAATTAAGAAAAATCAATGTCTACAAAATTGAAGAAATAATGTAATTTATAAGTGAATTAAAATTGATAGAAATCAATGATTACAAAATTGAAGAAATAAATTAATTTATAAGTAAAGAGTATAACTTTCATTCTTTACTTTATAGAACTATAAGTTGATAATTTTAATTCATTTGCTTTTCTAAGAATATGTGCTTGTTATTATCTCTCGCATTTCTGATAGATCACATCTAAAACTTATTGTTTTATTTGAAGAACCTGTAGAAAGAAATTGTAATAATTCACGATTAATAGCTAACAATTTTTAAATATAAGAATACTCAACTTTTGCTATCGTCGCTACATAAAATTCACAGTCATTAAACTATTATGAATCGTGCTTGAAATCGATAGGAAACAGTTGTCCCGCCAGAAATATTAGCCGTAACTTTTTACGACTGGTAAAAGGGGATTATGGGAGCCGTTATTTCAGCATGGCGGTACATTACTTATCACGACGCCAGATGAACCGTGATTATTTTTAAGATCGGCCGGCGCGATGTCGCACGCCCGAATGGCGCTTTCGCGCGGCGCGCAAAAATACGAGCCTGGGACAGATTCATTGAACCCTTCCTCGTAAGAGAGACGGAGACAGTGTGTTCGTCTTCGTAACGGCCAGAAGATATCAACGACAACTTCCCGCCATATGTGCGCAAGATCCTCCCTCTCTCCTCCGTGTTCTTCTCGTCTCCTCGTCGCGCTGATTTTTTCATGCCTGCATCCCGTCGTTCGCATGACGATTTTTAATGTCCCTCCTCGAGAGAACGATAGAGTGAGACTCGGAGAGAAACTTTTTTATCGCAATTCGAAGTCTAGTGTCCTGCTACTGTAATATATGCGCGCTCGAGTTCTCACGGATTGTCGCGCCGCAAAAAGCTCCGCCTTCTTCCGCGATGCGTGGTCGTCCGTTACATTCTTCTAGTCAACCTTTAAAACAAATTAATTTTTTTATAGAATTGCTGGATTCCTTGATTTACGTCGTGAGTATGATTTACACATACATTCCCATTCACCTTGAATGCAAATGATTCGAATGCGGAGAAGCGCGAGGATTTATTTGTCCATAAAAATAACGAGATTTTATAGAATTGTTCTGATATCGGAATTAAAAGTGTCAAGGTCGAAAGTGATCTCCCGGGAATATGTAGACTAAAAAAGTGAGTCCACTTGTTGCGAAGCTGGATAATGCGGCAATTGCCGGCGATAAATATGCGCGGTAACCGAGATAACGCGAATACTAACGATATTACGCGCGTCGCATTCTGTCCGCGATAATCGTAAATTGGGCGCAATTGCGTCTCGCATTCTATCGGGAGTTTGTTTCATCGAGATGCGGTTCCCCGCGACGATGCACCCTCTTTCTCTTCGCTTCTATCTCTCTCTGGTCCCTTTAATCTTCCCTGAAATTTACATGGTGCACGTGCGTGCGTGTGAACGAGGTGTCGCTAACGGTCCCCAGGCTCTCTGTCTTCGGTCTGGCTCCTCTCCGGAGGCATACTCGCGCACGTACAACAAGAGAAAAGAGAGAAACACACAAAGCGGAGGCATTGGCAGCGCGTATTCTCGCATAAGTATATCCGCACACGAAAGACGAAGGTGATAACATGTCGCGGTTTCTCGCTCTTCCGATTGCGTTTATCGGGACAGTGCGGAGAATATTGCGATTCTCAAGAGAGTCGAGGATTCACATAGATCAGCGTCCAAAAGAAATTTATATGTGTTAAGCTTTATAGAATAAAATATTAGCTATACAAGATATCTCAAGCTTTGTAGATGCAAATGTACAACGAAGGACAATTAATTATCTATAATGTTCATCCCTGAGTTTTCTTTTTATTTTCAATATCAAGCTTCACCTCAACAGGTTACATTGTGCTGTAGTTATGAAAACAGCATTATTGTGTAATTTCCATAAATCAACGATGATAAATCCTCATTCATCATTCATAGTTCTTCTTGATTCGCGCGAGTGATATCACGTGTGAGCCGCGCCGTAATAAATATCACCGGCGCGATTTACATAGAACGCGAATTGCATCCATGTGTCGCAAATGATTAACACATTACGTGTCGGCTCTGATGGCCGGGAGAACGCGAGAGCAATTTATTTACACGACTGGAAATTGTATGTAATTCACAGGCGCGCGTGCATTACAAAATTCGCCGCGTGATTTATAACCACGTGGCGCGAATGATTATGAAGTCCGCGTAGCATTACGCAATTATTTCATCTTAATGATATACAGCACGACACTCTTCAACGTTGTATCGCGGAGGGAAAAAATTAAACGCCGTAGATTAGCCGTAAAATGGCAAATCTGTTTGCGTTGTCCATAAAATCCCACGTGTGTTTCTTTCTTCTCCCTGATATATTTATCGGTTGTCAACGCGCAATTTTCGCGCCCGATTGCATAAATGGCAGAAAAACAGGTGTCACGCGCGACTTTTCACCGGTCGCGCGTTAATCGCGACGAATGATTACGAGAGGAGCCGTTAAACGGTCCATTCGCGATCGTAATGATCCCCATTTGAAACAGATCGCAAGCAAAAACGGAGCGCAAAACAAGCAAGCCGGTGGTCGTTTTGCGCAAATCAGTCCGTGTAAACGGTGGCGAGATAATTGGCAGCTTGTCGCTGCTGTACATACATACCTTTTTAATGCTCCAGCGAGAATGTGGATTATAATAATTCCCGAGGGCGTAAATTTGACGCCCGCTCTAGACGCGTAAAAAAAAACCGCCCGCGTGCTCCACACGCCGAGCGTGTAATTTCGCGCGTGTCTTTCCTTCTCTCTCGAACTGGAAATTAGAACGACCACTTACGCAAGGCGTAAGTATGCATAATGTGCGCGTAAGCGGACGCACAATCGCGCTCTCTCAGATCGTCGATCGGGATCGATACTGCTAATTAGCCATTAACATCCGCTCATCGCCGCCCCCGATCCGCCTTCGTAGTCCATCAATGCATTATTATGCGTCCATTTATCGGTTTTCCAAGTACTTCTAATGCCTGGGCGTAACGGAGACCTGCATCTAACGGCGCTCAATGAGCCATTATACTTTCGAAAGCTGCGCGAAATCCTAGCATTAGCTAGGGGGATACGTATTAATTTCCTGAAACTGAAACATAACCGGTATCGGTATCGCGAATATCAATTAAACGCAATGAAAATAAAATTGCTATTACTATTATTATACGGTTTTCATTATCGCGAATAAACACAGAGATTATTTTCTCGCAATATCGAGCTCTAACTCACCGTAACTTTATACTGGTTTCAATTTTTAATTTTATTATTGCCGTGTGCGTTACAGTACAAGTTTCGCAAGTTTCGAGCGTCTCGTGCGTCGTCACTCGTACCGAAACGATAATTATCACATCGACCGCACTTATATCACGCCCAATGATCGGCAATTAAATCGGTAGCACGCACTCGAAGTATTCAGAAATTTTAGGACACGTATTAACATCGCATTCTCCGGTGAGATTCACGTCAGGACTGTGTAATTTGCTTGATCGACAATTAAATCTCTCGCGGGGGGGCCTTTCTCTCGGTCCTTTTTACGAGCAGACCTCCTTTCAACGATTTCGATAATAAAACGCGGCCGTTGACGGAGCATTGCAAGATCTCACTTCGCGCGCATAATGCAATATAATAAACGGCGTGATGAGCGTAATGTTAACGCTTAATAATCGTAATAGAGATTACCTGTTACGATGATATAAATACGGAGATAAAGACGGGAGAGGATGGGAAGAGCGAGACTCGTCTGGAACGCATGATGAAGTGAATACGTGGAAGAGGCCGTGGAGTGAAGTATAGGAGAGTGCGTAAACATTTTCTGCAGGCGTGGAGAGAACTTCCTTCGATTTATCTCTCCTTACAATAGTGTTGCTGTGAAATCGCAATTTCTATCTATAAGACAAAAAAAATTTTAAATTATAATAAAGAATAATTTAAATATTAGAATAATAAAAATTTAATTAGTAATTAGAAAATTAATGTATATAACAAAGATCACACGCAGTTATTGAAATATTATAATTATTATACAGAAATATCAGATTTGAATGTAGTTTCTCATCATTTTCAATTCTGTAATATATAGAATCTGACAATGCAATATAAATTAATTATAATATTATAATTATTAATTAATATAATAGTTTTTCAATTTTCCGCATACAAAATCTGACAATATATTAAGAAATTAATTTCTTTAAAGATAGTAAGACATATATATTTTATCCATACCTACGTAATTCTAAAAGTCAGATTCCGTATTACTCTCGTACAATATAAGGAACAGAGATCGTAATTAGGAAGATACCCAGGAACTTTTTGTGGACTTTACGGCGACACCCGATGGCATTCTCCGGAGGACCGGTTGTCGCAAACTTTTTTTGTCGGAGGGGGGAGAAAAAAGAAGCGAGAGCAGAGAGATCTTGAGAGAAAGAGGGAGAGAGCGAGCAGCGAAGGGGTTAAAGGAGAGAGTGACTTCCAATCGGCAGGAGCCTCCGGAAGACTCTTCACCGTGGACCACGTGTATGTACTCCATCGTCGGTATATAAGACACTCGTGGTGTGTGCCGCGGGAGAAGGAGAGATAAATAAACACATAAAACTCCGTGACAGCTTCACGGATAAAAACATGTCGAGAGACACGTATCTCCGATCCCTCCCTCCTCTTTATCGCCCCCGCCCGTTCTCGCTCTCCGCCACCCCCCTCGTCCATTTCCTCTTTCTCTTTCTGTCTCGTTCTCTTCTCTCGCCGTGAAATGCTCGCTCGAGCGCTGCGGCGCGCACGAGCTTGATGACTGTATTAATTATGTATAATACAATTTCTCCGGCCACACGGTTCGTACTTTATTTGCGTCATTCTATTTGCGAGCAACGAGACGTTGGGTATGCGTAATCGGTGATAATGGCCAATAGTTGCGAAAGACGAAGCTCGCGACGACCAGGATTAATTGCGGTGTGATTAATGAATATCTGCTGGATCGGTGATGGAGTCTTCTATACGAGGCACGTTTATTCTTAGACCGTGAGTTTATTCGCTTTCATATCTCTGGAAAAAAAAAATAACACAAGAATTAATAATAGTTGACAGACTTTTATTATCAAGATTAAGTGTTTAATATTCTACGGAATATCCGCTTAATTACCCACTTAATTTGTTCAGAAAATTTTGCCTTGATTTATAGCTCTCGCTTATAAGAATAGTTCTTCTGTTGAGCAAAACTTCGCAAGCGTGTCATAGGTCGCGCGAGCAATTTTGCATGGAGCTTCTTGCAGCTTTTCGGGATCTTAATGCGTGTAATAATAAACTGTACATCCGCTGGTGGGCTCGTTATCTCGGGGCGTGGGAGAATCGCGCGGGTTTTACGAGCGAAATGACGCCCGGACGATGTCGCTTGCCTTCGGGCACCGAAAGGCACAGCTGCGAATGCAGTTACACGACCGCGTATGCAACTGCGAACCGCGGGCTCGTACGGAGTCCGGATGGATCGTAGGAAACCAACGTCGCGCACGACACATTCCCGCCAATCGACGTCACCCGGTCGTTTAAATTCGTTGAGGAAACGCGCGCCCGCTTCGTTCCGAGAAAAATTCGCGGCGCAACGCCGATTCGCTGCGAATTACACGCGCGAAGACGCGTTCATTGTCTCAGGACGCGTGGTCCGACATACCGAGCGTACAAGCGGGCAGGACGTGACCGGACGCGGAGATATAAATGACGCTAGTATACAAGTGATTTATATCGCAAAAAATGTCACCGATTGCATTAATAAAATTGATATTAATGCGCGCGCTTAATCAGGCGGGCGATCAGGGTGGTCCACACTCGGCGATCATAATTTATTACTCCGGCGCGATTAATATGTACAAAAATATTCCGTCGTTCCCGAGGTTTCCGTTAGAGATAGGCTTTAGCCTATGCTACTACGCACAGTCGTGTGCACCTTGTGTTTTAGACGCGGCCAGGATTTACTGCAGATGGAATCTGTCATTATCGCTGCGTGCGCACGAGCGCGAGTGTGCATTAGACGCATTCGACGTACCTGCAGAATAGCATTTGAAGAAAGAAAAAAAAAAAAGAAACAAAGCCGCAAGAGAAAACGTCGAATTAAATTTACAACGTGTCCCCGGGGCACGGCATTATGCTCGCGCAACATGTAATCTAGCGAACGAATAAACACAAGGCGTTCGATCGTTGGCAGAAGGATTCGTAGGTATTATATTGTCGCGGGCGGTTGCGTTTCCTATTTTGTTATGCTAATGTTGAGAGACGGCCAAAGCGCGCGGGACTCCGAGCTCTTTCATCCTTCTCCCTCCCTCGCTTCATCAAGCGCATTAATGACATTTAAAATGCCACCGGTCTCGCTCCGTGGAATCTTAAATTAGTCAAATTAAACGGTCCACTTTAGGCGCTATTTGTCTCTGCTCGGCACACCGCTATTATCGTGTCGATTTTTTTTTTTTTTTATGAGCCTGCTGCATGATATAATTAGCAGTCCTCTCGTGTTATAATTTCCTGTTCGTGTTCTTCGTTTTGTCAACAAATTTCGAGATCATGACTCTGGAAAATAAAGAAATATATGAATATATGAATATATATGAATATATGAATCATATATATGAATCAATTTGAATCGCATTCGTCGATCAAATGTTTCTCTTCGGAGTCACGGATTTTTCGGCTTCTCGGGTAGCGCGTAACGAGTGGGATAAAGTGAAGGGGGCTCCGCAGTTTAGATCGGTGTAAACGCCGGATGGCCGCGAACGACGCCGGCTATTTTTGTGTCGTCCGCAACAGGAGCCACAAAACGACGCGTTTAAAGGCGCGACGGCACTTGTCGCCGCAAATTTCACGTGGAAAAGTCAAGGCTCTTTGCGGTGAGGTCTCGATTAAGGCGTCGTAAACGACCAGCCCGAGTTTTTACGGCGACGAGGTGGTGCGAATGCGCCTCCCATGCGTAATGAGTAAAAGAAACAAAACCTCTCACGATCCAAGTCACGGTAGAAACAAAAAAGTAGGTCTCGGCGTTATCTACAACAACTGTCGTGTGGAAAATGTAATTCACCTTTCACAAGTCATCTTGTCGCTGGTATATTTTTGGAACAGACGTGAGTAACTCGGTGACAAACGGATAAGTGCCAGGTGTCGGTGACCGAAACTGATATCCAGTCAAACATTCGGAATTTATTCTGTAATAGGAGAACGTTTCTCGGGACGAGCACCCTCCTGTTTGCTTAGGAAAGCAAACGATTAATATTCTCCATTCCAGGCAATAGCTCTTTGTAAGCGTCGTCAAGTTTAAACGGTCCTGTAATTTTATAAAAGAATATTTCATAAGTGTTTTATAACTTTCAAAGAAAGTTTCACGTTTATGCACTCATATTTGACTTCTACGCATTCCGAAAGAAACTCTACAAAGTGTGTTCTACACTTGCACGAGTGTATATACATACGTAACCGGAATCAAATAATTCCTCGAAATGAAGCGAGAGAGGAGCACAATTTGCTTTTAATTGGTATCTATTAGCTTCATTGTAACGCAGTGCATAACGTGTCGACGCCGGCGGCCCTTACGATTTCAGCCGGCATTCAAAAGCCTCCTTTCACACGAGTCACTTTGATCGAACCCGCATGTTAACCCCCGTAAAGTCGTTAAAGATCTTTCACGTCAAACGTGACACGATGGGAGGAGCCGTTGACAACCGTTCACGTTCAGAAATATAGAAATAAGAATAACAGCATGCTGGTGTACGTGTGTACATTATTACGTCACAATCGGGGCGTTGTGAGGGCGACAAACTGTCGTGAGCCAGCGACACAAGTCTAAGCAGCGTTGAAAAATTAATTCCTGGAAATTATCTTAAAACAATCGTATCGGTGTCGAAGTTTGTCGTTTAAGTACGAAAGAGAAGGCTCGAACGAGTGGCAGGATGTCTTATTCGATTGTTCGATCCAAATGACGTGCTGGACAATTCCCCTCCGCCGTTTAATAATTGAAGACGCTGGGAAGAAAGGGGACACACGGAATATTCCTTGGCTGCACGCCACCGCAGTTGTTAGACGGAACGAAAACTTTAATATTTAAGACCGCCAGCGAAAAATACTCGCTACTCGGAAAGTCTTCGCTTTTGTCCTCGTTTTCTCACCAAATAGAGCGTTTTGCAAATCTAGGTTTCGTCATTTAAATAAATCATTGTGGCGATAAATACGAGATTTCGCTTCGAAAATGCAAAATGTGCAACGAAGACGGTCTGTTGTAATTCTATACAAGTGAAAATAAAATAAATATTCAAATCTTTTTTTTTTCGTTTAAATCTTCTATATGTGAGGTCCTTCCGTGGCGCCGGTAGAGTTTTGACACATACGTACCCTCATCTGGACCCTCGAAAACGGATCCCTTCTATTCCTCTCAGCCCTCTTAATTTGACGCAATGCAGGACACGCGTCTGTTTTGTGTCGGCGGGAAAGCCGGAAAAATGATTCTCGGCAACGTGTCCGCCGGACTTTATCTTCCATGTGTGCGAAACTAATATCCGCTTTCTCTTTCTGTCGCAGAGATGTCCTGTTGCTCAATGGCTGCTGGATCCTGTCGGAATGTCTGCTCCAAGGTATGCATCTTAAATAGCGTAGTGCACTTCGCGTTCCTCCATTGAGAAATCTTGAGAGGAAACTTCTTGAGATACTCTCGCATCAAGACAAGAGTGTTCGCAACAACGAGCAATTCGTAAAATTCGAGATATCTGTAAAGATACGTTTTTTTTTTTTTTTTTTTCACGATAAGAAATTAATCGTTCGGCCGCGCGTTCCGACGAGCCGCGGAATACACAATCTATTAATTATACGCGGCAAGAAGCCTCGTGGGAATTTCAAAAAGACAAATCTCGCCGACGTAATTATTTGCCGGGAACGAATGCGATATCGCGCGGCTGATAAATATCCGTGAACCGACCCCGGGACGATAAAGGACACGAAATATGTCGTGTCCGCGGATATATTAGGATCCGGGAAATAAAAAGGGAATAGCAGAGAGAAAGAGAGAGAGCGAGAGAAAGGAAATGGATAGGTGAAAAAAAAAGGGGAAGAAAAAGAAGGATACCTTGTTGCTGCCTTCGATGAGGGTTTCACGACGTGGGGTGGTGCGTCTCGCCGCAGCTTCTTTAGAGGTGACTGCGGGGACCCCCTCTCTTCCGAGATAATATCGGAGACACCGGGGACCCGCTGCGAGATTTACGCGTGGCCCCTCCGGAGGCGTCCCGTGGGTTCATTCATACGCAAATATTACGAATTGACGCGTTGAACACGGTGCATGTACCACGCCTTATCAACGATATCGTGTCTCCGCGCAGTTTATGCGAAGGAGAGGGATGTACCTTGGGTGCGCTTTTGTTGATTTCTGATTGTAGAATCACGTATAAGGATCTCATCCAGGGATATTTTATTGCCGGGAGTCGCGGAGGCTGCAACATGAATTTATTCTCAATGTCAATATATTTCAAAGTTTCGAATGAATAAATCGAGAATAAAATTATTCGTCAGAATAATGAAGTTTTGTACAAAAGTCCAGCATAATCTTCCATACAACTTTGTATAAAAGTTAGCATAATTTGTTGTAGGTGTAATTTTATATTTTGTATAAATTATATGTATATATTTAATATAATTTATAATATTAAAAAGTTTGAGATGTGTAATATGAAATAATAACCTGAGATGCAAGTAAACTTTGAGAGAGTCTCTCGAGATTGCCTTGTCTGACTACTGATGAGCGCTTCATTCTCGATTATCTCACAGCGAAATAACCGGAAATCATGATGGAAACTCTGAATTATGTGATGGGTTTTCTAAAGTAAACAGTAAAGATGTTTCTTCCTCGAAGACACGGGATTTTTTCTTCTTTTTTTCGTTTAGACCAGAGCAATATATTTATTATATTTATATAGCGAATCTTTGAGCTTCTCCTTTTTCTTCTTTTCTTAATCGCATCACTTTTCTCTTGCGTTGAGGGCAATAAATTCTATATTTTTAAAATTCTTTACTATGCCTAAAAAAATATAAAACATTTAAAAACGTGGTAATGTCATTTATGGTTTCTATGAAAAAAATGCAATGGTTTATTACGTCAATTTGGAAAGATTGCAGCTGACTACCGATTTAATTAGTCGACCGACACCTCGCAGTCGTTTGCGGCATCGTTTGGGAGTTCGGCAAATGCGAGCGCTGGGCAAATTATGAAAGCTTGCGGCTCTATTTCGGTATCTTTTGATCTCGGCTTTGGACCGGCGGTCGTCGAGGTTGATTTATTTGTTCCAGAACATATGAGCTTTGAAGTAGCGTTTATTTCAGATTTTTGCGAATGATAATATTTCCGCGCGTCGATATTAAAAATAGAGAGACGGTAGAATTATTTTTTAATGGTCTCGCATTTTATCTGAAAGATTATCCGAAAATTGTATACTTTATTAAACTTTTGTATTTAGCGATATATAGAAATTTGTCGTTATATGTCAAAATTTTCTTTGCTGTTGCAAAAAAAAATTTGTCAGTGGAAAATGCATCCCCTTTCTACATGGCGACGAGGCCCGGCTGCGCATACCTCCCAGAATATACCGCGACGGAAATACGTACATCGTTTTCACAACTCCCCATCACTCGCCTCTAACATTTAACAGGTCTAACTTGGCAGAAATACTCTGGGAGTGTCGATCGCGATTGTTAAATTATTGCATGCACAAAATAAATCCCATTATTCTACGGAGAAAAAATTAAAAAAAAAAGTGCTAAATATATAAAATATAAATGGTAAAAAATTTTCAAATTATTAAGTGTGTGTTTTTAACACATTTAGCAGTGTGCGTTCTTTGTTTGATAAAAAGAATGCAATATTAATTTATCATCGTGGTCAAAGTATAAAACAGCTTTAAAAATTGTTATTTTGAGAATACGACTGGGTGATCGATAATTTACGTTCCGTAGTCGAATACGACCTTTGACTGAGCCCATCGCCACAGCCCGTCAGGACCCACCGCATGTTGATGGATGGTCGTAACTCCCGACCGTGATGGACATACTGAGTGGATCCCGGCGTGTCCTCACGCAGGACACCGATTGAATCCGGAATGAGGATTAAGCGAACGAATGTACGGCCGATATCTGGCTACGTGGATGATTGTCATTCAGTGACGAGCAACAGGAAATCGCGGGGCCCGCGCGTTGCATTCGTGTCCTTGATTCTTAATAGCCACTAATGCGCCACTTCGCATTTTGAATTTGGAAAGTCCTCGACGCTCGATGGCGAGGCAATGAAGCATTGAAGGAATTGACGCCGGAATTGGAATCCGTTGAAATCATTTACATTTATGCAACGAGCTTCTTTCTTGCGACTTTATTGCTATTTGTATCTTCCTCTCGAAGTGATTTTAGATCTTCGAAATGCGACGTCTGGAAATCATTTTTATCTCTCAACATATTTAAAATCTTTTTTTTTTTTCGTAATTTTATGATTTTGTAAAATAATTTTATCACAACTTACGTTTCGTTTTTATGACAATTTTGTCGTTTCAGATATCCTTGGTGGTTATGGGTGCCGATATTGAAGCAAGGGAAAACGCCACGCAACGGCTGCTGGAGTTTTGTTCTATGGAGTTGGTGAGTCTTGCCGCGATTTACTTCGATTCACTTCGAAGATTTTAGTCCCACGCAATCGACGCCCGCTTGTTCCATTCATTCAACTCGAATCTGGATCGGAAGCCCCCCGCACAATGGGCACCTTAAACGATCCAGGATGTCTGCAATGCGATCCGCGTTTTTTTCACCCGCTGTTTTATGAAAAATGATCTCGGGATCTCGCGGTCGATCGGTCGATTGTGGCACTTCCTTTATCATTTTTTTTTTTATGACTATCTTCTCTCACACTCGAATCTTTTTTTCCAGGTAAACTTTTGGACTTGTGTGAACTCGACGTTGAACAGTAAGTGTCTCGTCGCGTCGTCGCGCGGTAACGTCGCCTTTGAATACCGAGTCATTTGAATTTTTATAGATCTCACGAGAAACGAAGATTGGATCGGCCGAGGATGCTGCCGTCTCGCGCAGAATCCCAGGTGTCGCACGACCTGCGCCGTCTCGGGTTCCACGGATGATCTGAATGGAGACTGCCGACCGAGCGACGAGCCCGAGTTTTTCTTCTGCCTGGAGAAGCGCGAGGAGGCCGAGCGATGCTGCAGCACTGTCTCCAACGACACTTGCAGAACTATCTGCAAGGATATCTTTTACAAGCCCGGCAAGCAGTCCAGTTTGAAATTGTACAGCAGCAAGGGATGCTTCCATCAGATTCCCAAATGTCTGAAGAGCGTGGCCGAAGTTAAACACGCCGAAGATCCGAAGCAACGTCAGTTATCAATTATCTATAATCAAAATCAAATTCAAAATATGAATCGATTTATAAATAATTATTAAATTTGATTTTCTGTAGTTATATGAAGTAATATAAAGTATATAAATTATAATCTGTAAAGTGATTAATTATATAATAGCAATTTAAAATATTGCGTTATTATAAGTCAAGTTTTTATATATTATTTATAAAGAAACGCTATTATTTATTCAGTTAATGATTTCATCAGATTTTTCAGCGATATAATTTTCGCGTTAAATATTGAAGAATTTAAAGTTTAATTGACAACTAAAAGAAAAATATTTTCATTTAACAAGAAAATTGAATCATATATCAATATTTTTTAATCAATCGATTCGTCATCTATGATTCCATATCAAATTGAACAAATTCTACAGATTTACATTGTTGCAACGAAGCCACGACTCCGGCCTGTCTAGAGACATGTCGCAAGACTCTACATACCGCGACCACCGACCAGGAGATCATGGACGCCCTGACGGAGAAATGCAGTCCCGTGTTGCCGCAGTCGCCGATGTGGAGCTGCCTATTGAAGTCGAGCTCGACGAAACCGGCGCGTGTGCCGTTGGATGCTGGCAAGCTGGCGTGCTGCACGAAAGCTGCGAGATCTTCCTGTCAAACTTTGTGCTGGCGTGCCTTTCAGGCTGACTGGGAAACCGCCTGGGCACAGTTGGACACGCAGTGTCTCTCGTCGAGCTCGGAGGGTGAGCTAAGAAGGTGCCTCGAGGACGCGGATGATCCCTGCGAGATGGGCTGTTCCGGTTTGTCTTACTGCGCGCGGTTTAACGATAGGTCCACCACTTTGTTCAGGTACAAAATACTTGGTTGCATCAATTGCTCGAATTAAATAAGCTGAAGTTCCGTGATCTGGAACAAAAATAAAAATTAATTAGTCTCGAATAATGCTTCTCGGTAAAATTTAAAAAAAAAAAAAAAAAAAAACACTTTTCTGCTTCGTCTCACAATTAAATATTAAATTCTCACCAGAACATGCACGGCCACGGCCGACGAGGCAGCCAAGTGGGAGGCCGATCATTGGTCCAGAGGCGGCATCATTCGCGGCTTAAGCGTGCCCGTGCGCGCAGCTGCTTCTTGTCCGGTGAAGACTCTGCGCGCGGCGGCCTGCCTTCTGCAATTGCGACCTTGCGAGACCAGAATCCACGAGACGCGACTCTGCCGCGAAGATTGCTTGGAACTGATGGCAAGTTGTGTCGATTGGAGCGCGATCACCGGACCCCACACAGCGGCTACTCTGTGCGCTAAGCTGTCACCGGGCAGACCGGATACGCCGTGCGTTTCATTGAGGCCTTTCCTGGATGATCCGCCGGGGGTCGTGACACATCCCGAAGAGGATATCACGACGCCGTGCAAGCGGAATCCCTGTCCACAGGGCCAGATCTGCGTGCTTCAGCCGAACGGCGCCAAGATCTATCGTTGTCTACCGGCTTGCTCCCTCGGCGAGATGTCAAAGCAACTGGTCCCGGTCGGCTCCTGGGTCCAGATCCCGCGGTATGATCAGCAGGGGTGCTTGAAGATCTGCCAGTGCACGCTGCACGGTTTAGAGAAGTGTCGTGTGCTCAATTGCTTCAATTTCAAGTCCTGCTGGGTGCACAACCGTTTCATCCAGCACAAGGAAAGCTTCTACCTCGAGTGCAATCTCTGCCATTGTTACGAGGGCGAGTTTACATGCTCCAAGAGAAGCTGCGGCGAGCAGCGCGCGCTGTCCTTGCCCTGCGATTGCCCGGCCCATTACGTTCCGGTTTGCGGCAGATTGGGCTTCACCTTCGCGTCCGCTTGTCTGGCGAAGTGCGCCGAGCTGTCGGCGACCGAGGTGGAGTTCGGCAGCTGCTCCAGTCGCGATCCCTGCGTGCCGCATCCCTGCGACAGCGCGGAAAAGTGTGTCCGCAGGCCCAGAGTCTGCTTGTCGCGCTTGCACAAGCCTTGCCGGCAGTACGAGTGCGTGCCAATAGACTGCAGTCCGCGCGAGGAGTCCAGCGGACCGGTTTGCGACCGGGAGAATCGTCAGTATGCCTCCGTCTGCGCTATGATCCGAGCCGGGGCCAGCTTGAACTACAGGGGACCTTGTCTGAAGGGGTGCAGTCTACGAGGTCCGGTGTGCGGCATCAACGGCGAGGTCTACGATAACGAATGCGCGGCCTGGGCCGAAAGGACCGTCGTGGATTACAAAGGTCCTTGCGTCGCCGTGGGCCTCATAGAGGAACAGGCAAAACCTAGCTGCGGCGATGCTGTTCAGTGTCCTGCCTTGGTGGAACCGTACTGCATCGGAGTCACTCCTCCAGGCGCCTGTTGTCCCGTTTGCGCAGGAGCGGCGAGATTGTTTTATTCGAAGAAACAGGTGGGTACTTTGTACTTCTTTTCCATTCTTCCATTTTTTGTCGAAGTATTCTTTTTGTCTTCTGGACGTTTGGAATCCTCGTTACAAAAAATCGAAAATGGGGAAAGTGTCCTCATACAAGTTATTAATATCATTTTTAAATCATTTCTGCTTCTCAAAAAATAAACATTTAGAAAAAACATTTTTTATAAATTATAATAATTATAATTAAGTTTATAATCGATTCATTAAAATGACTTTCGAATACGATAGTCTTTAGATGTAGTTTAAACATTAGTTTATACATTAATTAATATATTAATAAATTATAATTTTAATCAATTCATAAATTTTTGGAGCGTTGAAATGTTTATGGTTTCCTCAGAATATTTGTCTTCCCTCTTGCAGTTGGACAGAATCTATTATATGATGGATGAGGAAGCCGACAAGGATTCCGTCACCTTAGAAACTCTTCTGGTCGCTCTAGGTCGTCAATTGCAAGTGGCACAATGCGCTGTTCGCGGCATGATAACGCCTGATCGCGATGTTTTCATCGTCGTTCAGCCGATTACTAAAAAGCCATCGGCGTTGCAACTGCGAGCTTGCGTGACAGAGACGGAGAAGCTCGTGATCAGGATTTCGGAGAGGAGTCCCAGAATCGTGGCGGAGGTTCCGCTTGGTTCGCTGACGAGGGCTGAAGTGGCTCATGGTTATGTTTCTAGTGCCATGGAAATTCGAGCTTGTCTCACGACGCTTATCATTACTATCTGCGTGCTAACTTCATGAATACACTTACATCAAGAGGAAAATGAGATACATCGCTTATCTTGTCCAGTACGATTCTGAAATATTTTAACTGATCGCGTGGAAGTATCCGAATTCATTATTATGAATTCGAATCGAAAATTACAGTCCTAAGCGATGAATCTCGTTTTCTTTTCCGTTCGTGGTGCCGCAAGCATTTCTTTACCTAATCGCGACGCCATTCGCGACGGCGAATGTCTACAGCGTGTCTCATGTCTGTGATTTTTCTAGTGCCTTCTAATAGCATACAGCAGCATAGGATGTATTTTTAGTTATCGATTAATATTGCCAAAGAGAAAAAAAAAAAAGAATATATATCGAGAGCGAATGTACAAAAGATGTAGGATTCATCACGTGCAAAAATGTCACGGGTAATCGAGAACTGCTCATTGTAAGTTGTAAATAAGAAGAGTCCTTAAATTTAAGTTATATCAGTTCATCCACGTATTGATCGACGTATCGGTATATTGTGTGTTCGCATATGTGACTTTTACACAGCGTGTCTTGAAAAAAAAACCCAATAAGTTTAAGATAATTTCGTTACTGAATTTTCCGTTAAAAGATAATCAAAACTATCAAAAACTCTTTATAAATTGAATATTTTTCTGGCACACGCTGTGTAGGTACGGTTTTACGCTGCTGAGTGTTCCAAATCTTCATATTTTACATGACGAATAAATAAACTGAAAGAACCCATTAAAAGAAAATGCGGGTGTTTGCATATTATTTGTAAATCTGTGAAATTTGGATCGCCCGCAGTGGTTCGTGCCAATGATATGGATAATGCTCCCATAATCGTTAAGTATTTTGTTATTGTACTGTTAAATATAAACAAATACCAACTCTTTGTTTATATGTATAATAAATTTCTAACCTTCATCGTCTACATCCGTATATGATACCATGTAAATTTTACAAAACTTTGTAGCGACCACGTGACGCGGTGTGAGCGCCGGACGCCTGCAGTTTGATGAGCTCCTCCTTGATAAGTCGTGACACTTCCGCCTTCGCTTTGCTGACCGCTAATTCGCTCGTTGATTCTATCGCCAGGTATAACTTCCTTTCGCCTTCCGGTGGTGTCTTCCCAGGTGCAATGTATGTTCCACGTACTGTAAGACCAGCCTCAGAGTATTCTGATATCTGAGCTAGAGCCTCCTTACTCGTGACCCGCCATCTAGCTTGTTGCGGAAAATCGTTGATCTCAAGTTCCTCCTCGTACTTGCGGAATGTTTGCTCGCCCGTCTCTGCGTCGCTCTCCACGAGATCCTCCTCGCGCGGCTGATAATTCAATTTTGTATTCAGTTTGGCCGCCAATTGTTCAGCGACTGTTTTTGCCTGCGCGCAGAGAAATAAGTGTTATTTATTTATTTATTTAAATGACTGTAATTATACACCGCAGTAATATTTGAAGAAAAATTCTTACCGTAATAAGATTCGTAGGTCCCGCACCCTTGAGTATGGCTTCCGCCGCTTGCTGAGTGGCGCCTTTCGCCTCGGCGCCCAAATTTTTCGCAATGTTGATCTTTGACGCCAATCTCCTAGCCAATTCCAACTTATCAGTGGCGCTAGGCACTGGTTGCCCGGGCACCGTAATACTCGTTGCGGTCGGCCTGGCTATCTCGCGAACTGTTCGCTTAGGCGCCAGCATACTCTCGATCTGTTGGTCGATATCGTTCTCTATGTCCTCATCGTCAGAGTCTTGCAGTCCTAGAGCTGCCTTCTGGAATTTCTTTTTCTCGTTCGCCAAAGCGGCTTCCGATTCGTCAAACTTAAAACCTTTCCCGCTGAAACCACCTCCGGTATGGACTTTCTTTCCGTCTGCGGCTTGGCGAGCTTTGTAGCCCTCCCACAACTGACGCAACGGTTCCGGCACGGGTACACCCGCTAATTCGTGCGCACGTAGAATATCGCCGGCGTAACGTTCCTGTTCTGACGTGATAAAGGTATACGCATATCTGAAAAAAAAATGTAATATAATTAATTTGTAAAAAAATATTTTGTATCATTAAGACTAAAATTTATCTTACCCTTTATTTCCAGCACGACCAGTTCTACCGCATCTGTGTACGTAATCCTCATAATGATTAGGACAATCATAATTGATGACCAATACCAAGTGTTTGACATCCAAGCCTCTAGCAGCGACAGATGTAGCCACGAGCAATTTCGTTCGTCCGGCTTTGAAGTCCAATATGGTCGAATCTCTGTCGCATTGGTCAATACCACCATGAAGAGACATGCACGAGTACGAGGCTTTCATAAGATCCTTTAACAATGTATCTGCGTTTTCCTGTTTGTCCACAAATATAATGGTGGAGCCTTTATCCTGGTAATGCCCAAGAATCTCGAGCAGTTTGTAGAACTTTTGATCTTCCTCGAGCACAACAACATGTTGCTCGACGTCCTTACAAACAACAGAACGTCCGCCGACCTGCACTTCGACCGGTCTGGTGAGTATTCTCCTGGCTAACGCCTCCATCTGTCGAGGAAATGTCGCGCTGAACAGCACCGTCTGTCGGTCCGGTCTTACGTTCTCCATAATACGCATCACTTGCGGCTCAAAACCCATGTCAAACATCCTATCGGCTTCGTCGAGCACCACATACGTCACTCGACGTAAATTGGTCACTCGTCCGCTGTTAGCGGCGAGCATATCGATCATTCTTCCTGGTGTGCACACGATAATCTCGGCTCCTCTTTTAAGTTCTGCTATCTGTTCGGAAATTCCGGTTCCACCGTAAACACACACATGGGAAAGACCCAGTGACTTCGTGAATTTCTTCGAATCCCTACCGATTTGCATGCACAATTCTCTAGTCGGTGTCATGATCAGTGCAATTGGTCCGTCTCCATCAGCTAGCGGTGGCTGATCGAGTATATGACGAAACATTGGTAACAAAAAAGCTAACGTTTTTCCGCTTCCAGTTTTTGCGATACCTATAAGATCACGACCAGACATGATCGCCGGAATCGCCTGGCATTGAATAGGCGTTGGTTTCTCATAACCAAGTTTTTTCAATACTTCTAATTCTTTTTTAGTCACACCGCATTGTGCCCAAGATTTTATAGGTTTTGGACATCCTTTGCCTTTCACACGAATACCTTCCAATTCTTCTTTGTACGCCTCTACTTCTTCTGGCGTCATCCTTGCTGTAAGTATATTTAACAGTATATTTATTTACATGATAAAAAAATGTACGACATAAAAAAGTGAAGAGCGCCATACCAATTTCGGGAACTTCAACATAGAAAGATTTTCGGAATGGTTGATAATCTGTTGTAGCGTGATCAACTTTGGCCAATTCTCGCTTCTGCTTGTTCGCTATACCAGCCGCAGTTTCATGAAGATTTTCGCCCTCTTCTTCGCTGGAATACTCCAAGCCGTCTTGATTTTGCTCAATCAATTCTCCTTTTTGTTTCTGAACTTTTTTCTTAGCCACACCAGTCACAATGACTACGCCACCACTTTGTGCTCCAGAATTAGTGCCATTATTGGCACTTTTCGGAGCTTTGCTGTCAAATTTATTCACTTTCCTTACTTCTTCTTGAACCTATTGTGTCAGATATATTGAAAGTCTATATAAAATTAGATTACGTATAAATTTCCACAATACTTACCTCTGCCATAAAAGCATCAAGTGGATCAATTTCTTCTTCATTTTTTACTTCTTCCTTTATTTCTTCAACTTCTTCTTTTACACCTTCTTCTTTTGCCTCCTTGCTGTTATTCTGTACCACAGGAGTCTCTTCATCACTATCATCCTCAAGGGACCACTTTTTCATGGGTAGCTGAAGATTTGCCAAAATAGATGTCTTACCGTCTTTTTTTGTTGCTTCCAGTTCTTTCTTCTTCCTCTCTGCTCGCCATCTTTCTATCCTCTCCCTTCTTTTTTGCATTTCCAATTCTAGTCTCTTTTGCTCTTCTTCCTGCAATATTAATCATACCATACACCAATTTCTTTTCTTCGCATAATCTTTAAAAACTTACCTTATCTAACTTTGTATGATCAAAAGGCAACTCTTCACTGTCGCCTTTCTCTTTATCTTTTCTATCGCGTGACCGAGACCTGTTTGATCGTTCTTTGCCGGAGCGCGAAGACTTTGAGCCTGTAAGACGCTTTTCTTTACTGTCTCCACTAGTATACCGAGAACAATCAATGTCAACAAATTATTTCATTGTCATGAATATCAAAAACAACTTGGATATATTTGTGACTAAAGAGGAAAATAAGTGTCATGAACAATTGTTACAGATTAAGATACTGCAACTCTTTAAAGAGGTATACCGTTTTCTTTCCCGGTCTCTGTCCCTTTCAGAACGCTCCCTTCTGTCGCTCCTGTCTCTATCTCTGTCTCGTGAACGACTTCTTCGTTCTCTATGTCGACCCTTGTCTCGGTCCCTTTCACGATCTCTGCTTCTCGATCGTCGTCGTTTCTTTTCAGGTTCGGCCGATCGGGATCTAGATCTCGATCTTGACCTTCGTCGATGATGCCTGTCCCTAAATGAACATTTATTCGTAATGATTAAATCAACGATGAAATCAAAATTTAACTAAATTACCAACATAACCTTAAAAATACAAAATGCAAAAGACTACTTACTTGTCGCTACTTCGCACCATATTTAATTATAATTCTATTGCCCTTAAGTAATTAAATACTTGAGGCGTTAATTGTGCATCACTTATTTTTAGTATTACCATTAATTAATATTTCGCCGAGCTCGAAGTTGAATTATACAGCTTCCATTTACTGCTTAACGTGCTGCGCAAAGCGCTTTGCGCAGCCATGTATGTCACTATTCTCGATTGTGTATGCCTGCGTTCGGTGGCTCGTTGCTCGGGTCTTCAATCTGGCAGCTCTGCTTGAATAAAAGGTGACAAAAATTTTTGATTATTTTCATGTTTTATGCCCAAAGCACGCGCACTTTCCTTTAATACTTGTTTCAACTCGGAGAAAGTATCTCGGGCTGTATCACAAGACTCATTAAATCTTCATTACATTGTATGTTTTCCAGCAAAGGACACAAGTTGACACAAATCGACACAAGTATCACTCTGTCTTTGTTCGATATTCAATGAGCAATAGAGAGAATAATACTTTTGTGTCGCTTGTGTCTCTTGGTGGAAAACTACCATTGTTACCAGTTGTGTCTAATTTTTGTCTTACGCCAGAGTAGTTTTAATAACGATCATCGGACGAGAGGGAAAAGTGGACTACTTTCCTCAAACAGTTTTCAAACAGCACTTACTTAAATGCGGAAAAACAAATCGCTACAGACGGATATAATTCATTCAAGGTTCGCTCGATTCGAAACGTTTCAGTGAATTTGTATCAAGCTGTGAAAGTGTAAAATCAGTGAAACATCAAAGCACCTTAGTAGTAAAATCTTTAATTTTTGTTAATATGGTATTACGATGTTATAATACATAAGACATAATAGAAATCGCAAATATTGGTACATTCGTTGATTGATAAATTATACATTAGTACATACATAATCGACGTTATTTACCTAACGTTATTAGCGTAAAATATAAGTTCAATCGAAAGTAGCTATACAAAAAGAAACTAACTTCAAACATAAATTTTAAACAACATTAGAGATAAAAATCTATTGCAATCATGTTGAACTAAACATAAAATAAATACTTTCTGAAAATTGGCTTCTGTTAATTTATATGAAATATTTAGCAACATTTTGCAATAAAGATTAAAGATCCAAAAATTAAGTTCTTTCTGTATAATCATATTCAATTACAGTTCGATACAATCATAAAAAAGTCGTATATATTACGTAAAAATTTGTAAAAATTTCTACACAAGGGCACTTATCATGTAATAGATACAATAGACAACAAAAATGCCAAGCATTATTTTGAGCAAACAATCAGCGAAGTATAGATACATGAAGACCTTCCTCGCGCGAGGCAGCGTTGAAGGATCGTCTTTTAAATAGTATTGTCGTATACCTAAAATATACGCCAACATATAATCATTCCAACAGACAAGCTTCGTGTCCATGAAGAATGTTTTTCTATCCGACGGGCACAGTCGATGTTGTAAGTCGAACAGATTGTCGTTGCTGCAAAGCGAGTTATTAAATCATCTGACTCTTAAGTTATTTTAATGAATTTAAATTGATGCGTTAACGAAATATATAAAAGGTTATTGAGTCGCTTAATAAATATTAATATATTTTAATGAATTCTACTTCTTACCGAAAGACCCATTGCTTCATGGTATAATATTGAAGCAATTTTAATCCGGTGTTCACTCTACTTTGCACTTTCACCAGGAAAGGCTTATTCTTGGTGAGAATAAGTAGAGTATCTAATAGATAAGCGGGTATGATATGCGCAAATATGACGGCAAGCCAATGTAGAATCTTTGAAGAAGTCATTCTTCCACCAGGATACCAAAGTGGTTCTAAAAAAACATCACATTAAAAATTTATATGCATGTCATATTTTTATAGAAGAGTTCGAAAAAATATTTCTTACGTGAGAAGGGATTTGCAAACGCGTGTTTCTTTCCAATTTCTAAACTATCGCCCCAGCTAATCTGATTCTCGTGATTTGCCGTGGCGTTTAAGAACAACGGTTTGGCAGACTTCTCCGATCCGACTTGCCATGACAGAGCAATCGTTGCGTTTACAGCCATATCGCATGGTACTAAATCGGCCAAGTAATTGACATTGCAGAGCATGGATCGTATGACTCCCTTTCCGGCACCGATCATTAATCCAGTCGGGCCATTTATGTTGTCCACCCAGCCAGGTACCGGTTCTTTCCAAGATGCTGTCACTGAAAACAAACAGATTGTTAGTGATATCATTGATAATATTATTATATAATGTATATTGCGATATATAAGCTTGTTAGTAGTACAACCAAAACATTGATTCATAAAAAATATTAAATAAAATTATTTTATTTAGTTTTATTTTTAATTTAAAAAATGAAATTAGAAAATTGATAAAATGTTTCTTTTTCGTAATTTACGTAATTTAGAACGTTATTGTAACATTAATCTGCATGTTTAATTATTTTTTTTTATAAAATGTCGCCAGTAACAAATTTTATATTTAAAGAAGAGTTCTTACCTATCGACGGACGAATGATGCCTACAGGTAGGCCACATCTCGACACAAAGTCTTCACTGAGTGCCTTACTGTAGGCGTATGTGTTCGGTTGATCGCCCAACAATTGTGGTTTCATTAACTCCAATTCTTGTTCCGACATTGTATTGACCATATAAATAACATTTTCTGGCGAGATCCTAGTTCGATAAGCACGTTCTTCCAATATCGATTCTCCGCATTGGCAAAAAGATGTTGAAATGTGAATAAATGATTCCAACAGAGGCATCTAAAAAACACAATTTATTTTACTATATTTTATTATATGTTCAAGTAAAGCTCTTTATAATAATTAATAATTAATAAATATCTTATTAACAAAATTTATTATCCAAAACATTTATTAAACTTATATATGTGAAACAGGCATAAATAAGTAAATATGTAACAATAAAAATTTTTGAAAAAGTCTAATTATATGTTTAATAATGACAAGAATTTTATTTAGAAAATCATATTAAAAGTTTAAATTTATATCGCGAGGATTTACCTGTTTCGCTAGTGTGACTACATTAACAGTGCTTATAGTGTTTGTTTTGACAGCGGTTTTCAGTGACAGGTCGAATCTGACATTAGCTGCCATGTGAAAAACGACAGAAACTCGGCTCGTGACGCGTTCGTTGTCCGCGGCAGACAGTGAGAGTCCCTCCACGGTTGTATCACCGATTATCACTATTAGCTTCTTCAGTCGTTCTGGGTGTTGTTCTCTGAGAATTCTAAATGGCTCTTGCTGCAAGTACAATCTTCATTAAGCAAATCAGTTTCGAAATCAATGCAATTGGTGTAGACAAGTAAAGAATATTTATAGCAATCACGAGAATCAAAGCTCAGCTTAATTTAATTTACAATTTAATATTTAAATGTTACTCTATATAAAAAAGATCTTACACTAACAAAAAAAATCATGAAAGTCAAAGAAATAAACTTTAAATAATTCTTCAGCAAGAAAATAAAATCTGTTTTGAGTGAAATTGACACGAATAAAATAGCAATATTAAATACGTAATAATTTGTAATATTCAATAAATGTTAGTTATTGTTGGTTATTTTATTGCGCTTATATGTAAATCAGCTTGTATTCAAGATTCGTATCATTAATAAAAATAACAATGATAGTAATAACCGTCTAGCACAGTTCCGCTTCATTAGTTTTTTTATTCACATCAATAATGCAAATAATGAAGTGCTGTTACATAATTTTACTACAATTTTTAAACGCCGATTAGGTTAGGACGGATTAGACGGATTAGACGGATTACAATGAGACATCAGAAACATTCGTCAATTTTGTGCTCATTAGGTTAAGGATAAGAGTTCTTAATAAACTTCTTTACTCTTCGATGAAAGTCTGTCAGAGACAAAATAATTTGAAAATTTCTTATCTCAAAATAGCCATTTCTTGTTATGCATTCTCATTTTCCTTCTGATAAATGTATAAAAATTCGAGCTTATTGCAATACCTGCAGTATGAGATGCAACCTCGTTTGCGAATCGACGCCTTTTTTCTTTCTGATCACTAAAAAGATATCGCCGATGGCGGGGCACGTCAGAAGTAGTTTGAAAATTAGGATCTTGCCCATAAATCCAGTACCTCCGGTGATAAGAACATTTTTATTCGCGAACCAGTCGGATATTGATAAAGGCTTTTGGGGGGATATTGATGAGGCCATCTTCAGATAAATCTGAAAAATGCAAATAAACTGTTAGAAAAAGAAAAAAACATTCTATAAGAATCTGACTTGTTCTTTTGCTGCTGTGCTCGTTTGTCATTTTAATTCAACGTCTTCCACTTTTGTCGTAAAGCATTTTTATATTATATTTGAAATCATCGAAGAGGATCCGAATTTTGAATCAAAATCACGTTTAGTGGACTAACTCTAACAAGTATAGCTTGTTTCATCGTATTACGGCAATAATAATATCGCAAATTCCCATGTCATCTTCCTTTTTTACTTTTTTATTGAATAGCTAAAAATCGCGGTCGACACAGTTTGTTTTACTTATTTTCATACCATGAAAACCGCAATACGCACCACAGTGTACGCGCAAAAATGATACACTACGTACTGCTTATAATATTTTCATTATTCTTATAATTATTATTATAAAATAAAATAAAAACTGTAATTGATATACAATAAAGTAAAGAAAGGAGAAAAAACGTGATGCTCAAATTCTTATCTGGTCAACTTAAATATTGATATCACAAGAAAAATTATACTTACTAAAACTAAACCTTTAAAAAATCCAGAGCTTATCTCGACGGCGCTGAGTAGGAGGTGCAACGATTCGCGTAAGCTTTCAAGAGAGCGCAAAATTCAACTATCGGAATGATCAAAAGTCACTTGGAGAGATTTTTATCCTATCGCTTCGAATCGTGTGAACTGTTCAAACGGACTGACTGTAGATGCAACAACGATCACGGTTTTATCCATTCATGCCAGTTTTCCCACCAGTTGAATCACACCCAGAAACCCCCGAACCTCGTTGACATCATATGTTCGTGTGCGTTCGGCTTCCATAAATTAAATACATAAAATGTATTTAAAAATATTTTCTTTTCAATTATTTCACGCAAAATATTTTGAAGACTTACGGGAAGAATTAATTAAAAATAAAAAAAATATGTTTTTATTTAAAAAAATGTTTGTGATTGTCTTATCAAACATTAAGGGGGTATTCTAGTGTGAACACACTAGTTTTCAAGGCAATTTTTGGGAATTAATTTTATAAAAATGATTAAACCTACAGAGCTCAAGTTTTGTATTCACATTTATTCATATTTCTAGTAACATCTCAAATTTTTTCAAAGCCTTTTATTAAAAATTTTATAAGATATAGGTAGACGCACAGGTCATGTCGCAAAAAATCTTTCTTATCGGGCGTGACCATTGCCGCCGTCCTCGTCATTTGAAATAAACAAATTTTTTTTTATTTTATTCCTTACGAATGTGGTTATCGTTCGTCCCTCGAATAAATAATTTGAATAAAAATTGACAAAATGGCGGCGCTTGAAAAAAAGTACTCTGATTTTTACTAAAAAATTTTCACTTTTTGCGGCCCGGAAAAATAGTAATTTTAAAGAGATCAAAATGACGGAGGCTAAAACGATAGCCTAATATGTACACTATAGGTACGTTCTACTTGGCGATCGCAACGCTTGTGGAATCATTTTATCTTTGTTTTTCATCGAAAGTTAAAGAAAGATAGATAATGTTCACGAGCGTTGCGATCACCAAGTGGAACTCAGCCTATATGTGTGCAAAACTACAAGTCGATCGGTTCAGTAGTTTTTGAGAAAAATTCACGCCCGATTTGAAAAATATTGTTTCGAGAAAAACGCGTTTAAAGTTTTGCATGCAGTTCCGATGTGGATAATGAATAATTTCAGTAACTTACTTTTAATCGGCTATACCAGGTGAATCCTAATCCACGGGAACTTGCTTCACTAATGCCCGATTCCACCAACGTAGATTAACTTTAATCTCGGTTCAACTTACTCTTCACCTTTTTCTAATTCTTAGAACTAGAAAAAGATGAAGAGTACGTTGAACCGAAATTAAAGTTAATCTACATTGGTGGAAATGGGCATTAACCCCTTGACCTACACGCTTTCTCCCGATTGCTCGGGCCATAGTAAACAGGAAGATCGGTCGCGCGTCGAGCCATTCAGTTGCTCAGCCGTGTGTCCGAACTTACGCAAAATGTATGCTTCTTATGACATGTATATTTCGGCGCCACGAGTCAGACTCGTGGCGCCGAACGCCACGTGTTGTTCTCGTTTGTCCCGAATGACACGCCACGAGCCAGGCTCGTCTTGTTTACATTTGGTCCGAACGAAGTACCACGAGTCAGATTCGTGCTTATTGCTTAGTTTCACTCGTGGTTGTAGGTCAAAAAGTTAATGTTATGTTTTTGTACATTTTTCACAAATAACAAGCGCACTGATGGCAGAAAAAATCGAAAAGAAGTTAAGAATACTGTAGTCGTGTTCTCTTTAGCTGCGCCCTTTAAATCTTTATAGCTCGGTCAATTTTACGAATTTTACCTTAATATTTTATGGACACATTTTTAAGACCCCAAACTATATAAATATGCAAAAAAATAAAAATTTTTTTTACCTGCGATACTAGAATACTCCCTTAAAGTAATCTGTACAAAACATTATACTTATGTGATTATACGTTAGATGATACAGTTTGATATTTTAATATAGTAGTCTTAAACGTCATAAAACCGGTTTGCTGCTAGGTTTCGTGGAAAGACACGCAAAATATATTTCCATTCGCTTCCACAAACCGAAAGTCGAGTGCACATGCGCACGTGACGTCAGTGGGTTTGGTTTTCTGGGTATGATTCAACCGGTGGAGAAACTACCGTGCCTGCTTTTCGCACTGCCTGGTTTTCCCACTGAATTATATATATGTATACTGGAATGGGCACTGTTATGCTACGTACATTGGTGGCTAGCGAGTTTGAAATAGATAGTTTATCGTGATTTGGTGTTTCGTTCATATGTCTCTACGTATGCGCACATCATTGAGAATACGGGCAGACCAAAAAGTTTTAACATTTGATTCATAGATATTGTATTGATTGTATCTACTACTTCGCCAAACAACAGACAAAAGTTTCGAACTTGACTGTACGTAGAAAGACAGCAATACACGACATGTGGTTCTTTCTCGACTTGCGACAAGTGATTCAGTGCCCATTCCAATATATATATATATAGTTCAGTGGATTTTTCCCATGATTCAGAGACCTTGCAGCATACAAGTAGTAGACAACTATTGGAATCATGATTTCTGTTATATTTTTGCTTCTTTTATTTCATAAGCTTAAATGTTAATGTACTTAATAAGATACATCTTTCGCATAGAGTAATAAAAAAATACAAAAAAGGCGCCAAGTATACGCAATTATTAAAAGTGTTATATACCTTTAAAAAAAACCGTTATATATATTTAAATTTTTCAAAAAAGCTGTATATATTTAAAACTTATAAAAAAATCGTCGTATATATTAAAAAATCTGTTATACATTCTACCTATAAAAAATATGATATCAGAAAATGACGCCAAGTAAAAATAAAAAATTATACATATCATTACTACAAGAAAAATTATTTTATATTTCCTACTATCGGTAGTTTTCCACCAAGAGACACAAGCGACACAAAAGTATTATTCTCTCTGTTGCTCATTGAATATCGAACAAAGACAGAGTGATACTTGTGTCGATTTGTGTCAACTTGTGTCCTTTGCTGGAAAACAACCATCGTCATCATCTCCATCGTTTCTCGGAATGTCTATTTTCTGAGATGTTTTATTTTTTTACTTTATACTTGTTTATTACAAATTCACATAAAAAGTGGCACGCGATCATTTAACATGCATATAAATTAAAGTAAGACACGTTAAACTTGAGATATGCAACGCATAAATTATTACAGGATCAGTGGATAAACAATTTTTTTATTGTAATAAATTCATGTCATTATTCGTGCAGATTTTCTAAAGAAAAAAATGAGAAGAAAAAGTTAAAAATAAATAAAATAATATTGCTCAATTGTGGTTAAAACACTTTAAATCTTAAAATTTAAAATTACTTTTATATAATTTGATGTAAATGTTAATCCACTCTTATAGCGTTTTCGATTATACAGGATTTGAACGACCCAAGATTGGTTAATGACGTCATTGCAACCTCTCCACCAATGAAAGACTTGCATTTATAGTAAAATAGTGATTGATCAACCCTAGATCGTTCAAACCCCGTTTATTCGAAAACGCTATTAAAAAAGGCATGAAAGATCGATACTCGAATGTATCGAAAGTCTCGAAGTGTATTGTTGACACTTTTCTGACGCTGATTGGTTATCTCGATTTTTCTAGCAGTGAATTCGGAACACAGCCGTAAACGCAGCGGTGCAATGTATTAAGACGCGCCAACTTCATTTTTTCTACCGTTTCGCGACGCTTACGAGTCGATACGTGTTCTTCGCGGCTTTTCTACTCGTCAAAAGTGAATATTGTACGCAAGTAAGTATCAGAATGTGTGGGAATGATCGAGAATGTCAAATAATACTGATCTCAGACAATACTGATAATTGCATTTATCGTACGGATTCAATTCAATTTAATTCAACGTGCATTCGTGACTTCAAAAGATGTATCGCCGCACGGAGTATGCTAATGCGAGATGATAAATATCAAAGCGACGATTACACATTGCGTCATATATTTGCTCATTTAAAAGTATCAAGCATGTCGCATGTTAAGAAATGCCATTGATTGTCTAATATGATCTAATAAGTAATCTTTTGTTAGAGAAATTTTAAGGTAATAATGTACGAAATGCGTTGCCATTACTTTTTGCCATGTCATATGGTTTGTTCGCGTCGTATGCCCCAATATGCTCTGATTTATATATACGTTACGTATATTATAGATTTGAGCGTATTGGAGTATGTTGGGGCATGCGACGCGAACAAATCTATATTGTTTAGCAGGCATTTTTTTATTTTTTTTTATTTTTTTGTCTTAGCAGGCAAGTAATCGGGTGTTCTACAAAAACATCTAGGGACTAGAATTGGAACTAAATGTCACATTTATCGATATTGTTGATAAACGATATTACCGCTAGGTGCATGTCCCTACTTTATGTAATAATTATCAATCAGAAAAATATGTTACACCTATATGATTATACAGTACAATGCAGTTCCAATTATAAGATACCATTGAACAGTAGTTGATAAGCGCCTTACAAAAATTTGCTTTAAAAAGAATGATTAAAGTTCTATTATTTTATATATTAAATAAATATTATAATATTTTCGCGCAATTATATTTTAATTGTGCAATTTATTAAATAGTAAACATAAATACTTTAACATTGAATAAATAAATACAACAAATTAATTATTATAATATATAATCGAAATATGAAATATAATGAAAAATATGAAAAATTAAGTATAAAAATTTATTACATAGTTACGTATTACATAATATTGTGAACACATATATATATTTTTCTTATGTTACGAAAGTGTCATTTAAGTAAACAAAATATTATTTAAAACTATATATTTTATTAAAAATATGTTGAAAGAAATATTGAAAACACTTTATACACATATTTCTATTTATTTAGGAATAAAAGATAAAAAATTTTATTATTGTAATAGTTGTCTTTGAATTTTTTGCAGATAATGATGTAATTCGAGATGAACCAAAAATAACCGTGCACTGCGGATACACTTCATTGATACGCGTATATGTAGTATTGATATGCGTATAAAGATAAAAAAGAGTGATGTTAAGAATTTTTCAATATCTTTTTATTATGGACATGGCTTTGGATATCAACATAAATCATGATTTGAAGAAATTATTGACCCAATTAATGTATTAATTAATAATTGTTTGAAAAGTAGAGAAAGAAAGTAATACAATAATAATTAAAATAATTTTTAATAGCTTCTACTTTAAATTGCATTAATTTTAGTAAATTTTTTTAAGATAAAAAATATATACATTAACAAAATATTATAATAAACATATAAATATAAATTTAAAGTTTAAAATTGCGAGATGAAAAACCAATAAAATTAATAAAGAAAAATTTATGTAAAGCCGCGCATCTTGCAATATTTTTTATGTCGTGTTTAATATTATTATCTTGAATCTCAAATCAAAAACGTGAATTAATTTGAATAAAATCAAATATAGTACACTATTGGGTTGAGAATCTTTCGATGCCATAGAAATCGTGGTTACATTTGCGAAATGTATCGGGAAAGTGTTATATTTCGTGTAAATCGTTGAAAGTGATTTAAATACGACGTGTAGAGTGTGAAGTGCAATCAAAAGTGCAAATATTGGAACATTGGATTGAAATTTGAGATTCATGGATGTCAACAAAGTCTACGGAGAGCACTATTAAATGAAAACGATCGACGAAGACAAATATTGCAGTATTCCGGTTGCTGCGTCATGAAACGGTGAGTTATAATAAAAAAACTTACATTTATATAAAATTGATGTAATTTGTAGTAAATAAAATTAATTACGTTGATTTACGTTATTTACTTAACAATTTTTCAACATAATTTTTTTTAAACACAAGAAGGCAAGATATTATTTTTTATAATTTTTTAATACTAAATACCAGGTTTAAAAATGCTTTATTACGTTACAATTTTAAGAAATTTAAGATAAAATTTGAAAAAATGGGCTATTTTGATGTACTTTATCACGTTATAACTATGGTACGTGATGTATTAAAAAAGTTTCTTTCTTAAATAAAGTAAAAACTTTTTTAATTCTCAGAAATAATTTTTTATATACATTATGATTAATAAGATTTTGATAATTAAATATTGTCCATTAATAATCTTTATTATACTGTAAGTATTGTTATAATTTACACAATATGTAATTATCAAAATCTTATTAATTATAAACGTATGTATGTACATAAAAAATTATTTTTGAGAGTTAAAAAGGTTTTAGTAATATACTTCATTTATAAAAAAAAAACTTTTTTAACACATCACATATTACAGTTAAAACACGGCAAATTACGTCAAAATAGCTATTTTTTACTACTTTAAACTTAAATTTTTCAAAATTGTGACATAATAAAGCATTTTTGAAACTGATATCGTATTCAGTATCAAAAAAATATAAGAAATGATACTTCACATTCTTGTGTTTGAAAAAAAGCTATTATTTGTAGAATTGTATTATTAAACGTTAAGTATAATTAATTTTTTACGCAATATACAACATGAAAGAAAAAAACAAATTAAAACAAAAACTTGATAATCTTGTTATATCTAAAAACAATATTTTTAAGAAAGTAAATCTGAAAATATTGAAACTTTTATAGATGTCTAATACTTCTATATAATTTATCGTAAATTAATTAATGCGAATATTTGCATTATCCAACAAGTCTGATTTTAGTCTGTTTTTCGATTCTGTTTTCGAATGTGATTTCCTCGAAAACGATGAGAGGTACAGACTTCTTTCTGGTCTCATTCGATAGAACTTTTCAAGACTTTGTTTCAAGTTTATGTTGTATTAAAAATAATACTTATATTAAAATACAAAAAATAGTTAAAACAAAAATAAAAACAAGATAATTTAAAACAGATAGATAATATTTAATTAAAAATCAAGAAAAAATTATTAATATATAAATGTATATTAGCAACACAGGTAAAATTATTGTTTTTTATTGATAACCGCTTTCTTCTTTAGAAGTGTTATCGTTTTTGTAGTTTGAAAGGGTGTCGTAGTTTTTGAGTTGTCTCATGTATTCCATATTTCGTTGCCTTACTTTTTTATCAAGAGCCTGAGTTATATGTATCATTGTCATATTATATATCGCAAAATTGAATATCTAAAACAGATTATTTAGACAGTATCAACAAATATGAATTTTTTCTTGTTTTATAGTTTCAAGAGCAAAATTTTTTGTGTTAAGTGCAATTCGGATTAGATATGTTATATATCTGAGATATATATTAAATATAAATAAGATTAATATTAAGAAGTCAAGAAATGAAAGTATATATAAATTATTTGAATTGAAAAAATATACCTTTTGCAAGTGAAATGAAGATTGCACATGCGTAATAATTACAATTAATGTTGCAATTTCGTCAATTTCCCTACAAAAGGGAAGTAATAACTAATAAATTTGATAATTATTATAACTAACTACAATAATATACATATATTAATGATTAATAAAAATAAATATAAGAATATATTTATAAAAAAAAATATTATTACCTATTTGAACTGAATGTTACGTTTTCAAAATGTTCCAAAATGAAAGTAAGCACTGAACCGACTTTTGCATGTTTCGCAACAATAAGAAAAAATATATTAATACGTGTATTGCTTGGCACTTTGGTTATAAATTCATTTTGCATTGTTAGTTTTAAAAAATTGGAAATGATATAACTATTTTCAGAGCAAGTTAGATATTTTAACAATCTATTATCAAGTGTTGAAGTCCATCTACTCCATATATTGCTCCAAATAGTATCATTTGCTGTCATCAAACCATTACAATATATCCATTCTTTCCATATTAAATTACTGCGTTACCAAAAAAATTTTTACAATAGTTTATATACAATAATATATTTTGATGATAAATAATATATCCGGTATGGAGCAAAACATGCAATAAAATTGAATTGAATTGAAGTATCATGATTGTTAAACAACTTACTTGTCGTTTACAGAATTTTGAGACTTTCCTTCAAGACTTTTTTCCAATTTAAAAATGGCATGCTCTTTGCATTCGGGAGCACCAAAAATGCATATCCATCTTACAGCTTCTTGTCTTAAATATTTAATAACGTCGTTTTGAAAGAAACTTTCCTGGTATCCTATATATCGAAGAAGTGGCCTCAATAGCTCTATCATTTTTATCTAAAAATTGTTAAATAATATAAATTTTATATGCTTTCTTATATATGAGATGTATGCCTTTTTACATATGAGATGTGCAAAAATATACATTTATTAATATTTTTTTATATGCAATGTACAATATTTAATATTTTTTATAGAATTTTTTACATGTAGTGCTTTGATTTATAATTTTTTCTAAAAATTTGCCATTACCCACCTTTAAGTCTGGAATATTTTGAATTGGAAAAACACACGCCATGTATTCAAAAGCTTTAATCATAGGATACCATGCTATATACTCCTTCTCTTGCGATAAAAAGGTTGTGAGATTCCAAAACGTAACGTGATCAAGTTGTTTATGCATGTAAAAGTAAAACGCGTCATTGATGATTTGGGCGCGCTTGAGAACATGTATTTTGGTATAATACTTAGAATTCAAGTAGTGCGCGAGTTTTCGCCAATTTTCAATATCATAATTAACACGGTAGTATCCTATCACAGAAAAATAACTTTTCTTAATATTAGAATTTATTAATTAAACTTTTTGAAATTTATTTTCTAATATTGTTTTTTTATATAATTTCGCAAATTACTTATTTTTTAATCAAATGTTTTAAGGAATTTATTTTGAAAAATGCTTCTCATAAATTATTAATTATAATGTACTTTTAAAATAATATTAATTGTAATTTAATTTGATTAATTTTGCAGATTTAATCTACAAGAAATATTTTGCATAATTAACAATTGCTACAGATATATAATCAACTTAAATAATATTTTAAAATTATTGAAATTAACAATAAAAGAAAATAAAAATTTAAAATTATGTAAAATATTAATTATATGAAATAAAGATTGGAGTGTAATAAATTTATTGTTATATATTTACCAGCTTGTTGTAAATTAACTATAATCCAATCGTCTTTGTGAAATTTTTTAGTCGTATGCGATGATTTCTGCGTGGTTAACCATGAAAAATTATTCTTATTACTCTTACTAGAATTACGTGGTGTCGTATATATCATAAGTATCCGGTATAATTTGCTTGTTGATTCATAAGATAAATGCCACTTTATCTTCTCATTATGTATTTCGCTTGTTACATTTAAAATAGAATATTCTTCTGTTGTCAAAATATCCATCATTTCATTTACATTAAACTTGTTTACAGTATTTATTACATTTTGAACATATTGCATAATAGACAATAAATCATCTGGAATTGCCGCTTTTAGATTTAATCTGTAAAATTAAAAATTTGCTAAGAATAAACACTGCAATAATCTTTATAACATATTAAAAATTATTACATAATTTATCCAAATATGAATTTATATCTGCATAATTAAGTACAAATTTTTTAATCATTTGTTATTTTAAATTTTAATTCTTGAAAATTTATTGAAATTTAATCACTAAAACTTTAAAAATCATTTATCTTATTTACATTAATAAAAGTTATATTTTACTTTTATTAATTAATTATATGTTATTAGAGAATCTATAAATAAAAAATAGCATACAAGTTCGAAAAGATTACTATTTACTATGGCTTTCATATACATAAAGTAGAATTCAAAGCATGTTATTTTTTTCAGTCTAATTTTTTAAATGATTATTATTTAAGTATTATTACTCACTGCATGTGATTTGTGCTTTCAAATACATTATCAGGTATTAGATGTTGTAAGATACGCCATACAATGGATGCTGTAATAATTAAAATATAACATTTATTAAATAATTTAAAATATATTTTTCCTTACTTTTATAATAAAGTTCATAAACGAAGATAATGTATTTAAATCAGTTTTTAGATAAGCTTTTTATATATTCATGTAAAATTTACGAATTTACAGACAATTATCAATATTTTAAATAATATTTATTTTAATAATATATAATGTTTTAGTTAAATTTTTACTTAACTTACATTTAACGTCTTGTAAAACTAGCTTATTTATTTCAACCCATGTTTCAATGATGTTTATGCTAGTTATTGAAGAGTTTATATAAAATGGAATTTTCAAGTTAAGAAATTCTTTTTTTATTAAATCGACAAATAAATCCATTATGCTATAATGCGGAAGAATCTAGAAAGTTTAATAAAATGAAATAAATATGTAATCAAAAAAATATATTTACATTAGCAACGCACATTCATCGCTATTGATTGCAGCTATTAAAATTTTTATTATTTTTATCATAAAATCTAAAAATGTAGTATTAATGAATAAAAATATAAAACAACCTGATTCAAGATATACGTTCCGCAAAAAGCAACAAAACCATCTTTTGACCACAGAAAAACATCGTTGTACCAAAGAGATGCCATTTGAAGCACTATTAAGTTTGTCATTCCGTCTTGGCGCAGAGTGCGATTTAATTTTTTATTGTCTGACTTACTAAAAATCGTATTTGATGAATAGAATTACATCAAAAGTCTTTGCTATAATTATGCAATTTAATAAGTTTGCGTGTGTAGTTGGAACTACTTATAAATATTCTTTGCAGTTATTTTTTGCAAAATATAAATTTAAAGATTTTTCGAGTTTAATCTTATAACAAAAATGAATAACATAATATTTAAATAGTTTTCTATTCTTATAGAATATTAACTGTTCACTTATATAGTCACACATAATTCGTTAAAGAATGAAAAAGAGAAGAATTTCAAACATTTTGCATAAGTAATATCATGTGGGAAAGAAAGCATAAGAATTAAAAAGAGAAAAATTTTGATAATTTTTTTCAATATTATTGATGCAATAAATAGCATTTTATAGTATTCGTAAGAATTATTTTAATTTTTGATTTAAAAGTAATATTTTCTCACAGTGTATGACGCAAGTAATATTATATAAATTTCAGTTGTTTTAATTGATATACTGATATAAAAATATTTATATTTCAATTTTGAAATATTATATATAATTTTAATTTCTTAAAAACACATATAATAGTAAGGCTCCATATGATAACAATCAAGAAATATAATAGAAGAGCATTAAGAGCTGTTGCAGGATAGTGCTAAATTTTTAATTTTTTTAAAGAAATTAATAATTAGTCCACAAGAGACAGTTAAATTGTACACCGATCTCAGATCGAGATACCTAAAGTGTACGAAATTTGAAGTACATTGTTCTCATATATCGAGATTTAATTTCTTATTTTTATATTAATAATTAGTATTACCTCTGCAGAATGAGTTTCCATGCTTCACTTCTATTTTGTTGGGTATCCAAGAATTCAATCATTTTTGGTATTTTTATTCCACACTCTTTTTCCAAAAATAGGACTTGTTCGGAAATTTGTTTTCCAAATTGTACATGATCTGTTGTATATGTATGGTTCTCACGTATGACATTTTGAAGTAAAATAAAATTTCTGTCGGATGTAGTTAACATAATCATTAAACGTTGAGCAGCATTGGACATGAAAGGTGATTTGTCAAAGTGTGTCCACATCATGTCATTGTTATCTTCATATTCCGTTATTCGTACAGGCACATTAGATAAGAAAGAGTATTTTTTGTGATGCTGAATAGAAATGCTAAATGTAGCTTTGAATGCTGGTTTGTTCCAGTATGGAAATATTTGTGAGGTCTTTATTGTCTGAATATCTGCTACAGTTAACCTATCACAGAATTAAATCATATAATTTATATAAAATTGTAATTATGCTTAGATTGATAGATAAATTGAGGAACGTTGGGGTTTAAAAAATCGAAAAGTTGCTTAGCATTTTCTGCACAATGTTTTATATGTACCGATTTGAGGTATACTACTATATTTCCAAGCTAACAAATTTTAAGTGCAATGTTAAATATATATATTTGAGTTATATTTTTTAAAATTTTGAATATTTTATGTAATTTGCACTTCTAGATATGTCATGATGGCAAAAAATATAGTAAACATATTTTATAAATAATAATAGTGAATGGTATTTATGGCATAATAGTATGAGCTAAATACTTTCAACTTAAGATTAAACAAAGAGCTGGCGATTTTGACAATAGATTATAAAAAAAGTAAAAAACTTTAAAAACCGAGTTAGATATTGATGATGAAAAATGTATTTGCATATGAGTATAATTTTGGCATTAATATCTGTCTGTTGGCTCTTAAGCCCTTTACTTTTTTTATAATCTATTTTTAACTTACGTTTTATTTCGTATCTGATCTGGATATGAAGATTCAAAGATATTTTCTTCGTTATCAACTAATTTGTTATTCAAATATGCGATTTTTAGTGTGTATCTCCCAGGTGATAAAAACTTTGGTTCTTCAAATACAATAATAAGCATGTTCAATTCATGGAAGAATGTATACGATGGGATATAAATTTTTTGATGATGAATGTTGTCAATTAAAATAATTTTATATATAGCGAAAGTCATTGGATATATAGTTATATTGTGCGTTTGATGAAAAATATGAATGGTGATGTTGCAGTCGCCAAGAATGAGATTCTTATTAAAGTCAAGTGTCATTTTGACTTCATAATGCAACGGTACTACATAATCCGGCAATTGGTACTTAAATGGAATGTTATTTTCGGCATTAATAGCAGTAGAAAGAGCTATTATAGCGATTAACAATATTTCGTCATTTGTTGAAAGCTTTCGGAAAGCCATACTAATTTTTGTTTGTTGTAAAGAAGAAAATTTCTGAAAGAAAAATTATTTTATTAGAAATAAAACACATATATTTGCAACACGCAATTCTTAACTTTTTATAATAAAAAAGGCAAATAACGATTCCAACATACATACATACTGCAATAAATATGACCAAAATATCCATAATATTAATATTCAGTTTGCGTTCTTGACAGCTGCTATTAAACTTTGGTTGATTTTTATTATAAAATTATAAGATGTAATATATTAATAGGAGAAAAAATCTAAAATAATTTTATCCAAAAAGTACACTGCAAAAAATGTAGCAAAATATTCTTTTGTGTGCGTGTGTATGTGAGACTTCTTTTGACAGAACATATTATCGTACCAAAAAGATGCATTTCCACGCAAGTTTGCCACTTCAAATTTACGTGCAATAAGATTGAATTGCAAATAATATCTTATTTGTTGAAAATTGTGTTTAAGTAATAGAATTGCATCCAATGTTGTTATAATTATACAATTTCATAGGTTTGTGTATTGTAGTTACATGGTGATAACTGTTCAATTACATAGTCACACACAAGATTTATTTAAGAAAGAAGAGAAAGCAGATTTTTAATAATTTTTGAGTAAATAATATTATGTGTAAAAAAATGCAAAAAGATTAAAAAAATAAAAAAACTTTGATAATTTTTGTTAATATTATTGATACAACAAATTTTATAGCACTCACGTATTATTTGTACAATCTAAAATACATAGTTATTTTACATACTTTTTAACTAAAATCTGAATTAAATTCTGCTTTGACATAAAGAATGATTATTTTAAGTTTTTGTCTAAAATAAAAATAAGTATACTTTTTTTGGGATGTGATGCAAGTCACAATACACATTTTAGTCATTTTTTAATTGACATACTGACATGAAAATGTGCATATTTTTCAGTTTTAAATTATTATAGATATAATATTATAGATATAATATTATAATAATATTATAGATAAATTTATTTGTTTAATTTGGTTTTAATTTTATTTTTTAATAACGGGTATCTTTAGTAGAATAAGTTTACATGTCTCAACGCTATACGATATACTTTGTCGAGAGTCAATCAAATTTCAATGTAATCCATTTTTCATACTTTTATCATATTTTTTTTTTTTCAAAAAGGGAGCAATTTCTCAAATAATGTTTACTGTAAATTGCATGTAGTCTGTTATGTTTTTTCTATGTCAAAGTGCCGTAACGTTTTGCAGACCAAGAAGAATTAGTGAATGTTATCCAAAATATTAAATTTGGAGGGAGTGTTGTAGATGATTTGTTGAAATGTGTCCACATCATATCATTTTTATCATCATATATTGTCCGTTCAAGCATATTCGATAAAATTGTGTAGTCTTTATGATGCTGAATGGAAATGCTATAGGTTGACGAAAATGTTGATATGTATGGAAATAGTTGTTGTGTTCTTTTTATGTTACTGTCGCTTTCGTTTAACCTATTTTACATATATGTATATGGTTTATATAAAATTTTAATCATAATTTGACTTAAAATTGATTATTTTAACTTACATTTTCTTTATATCTTTGACTTTGTATAAAGGTCCGAGAAAGTTTTCATCATAAGTAATGGTATTGCCATATGTCATCTTTAAGGTATACTCACCACGTGATAAATACTTTTTTGATGAGGTGGTGAATTGAATATACATTTCTCTTTCATTTATAAATGAATGTATCGGTACGTTGATTATGTTATTATTATTATTGTTAATCAAATTAAGTTTAAATATACCGAAAGTCACTGAGTTCATAACTAAATCTCTCGTTGGACGATTAACTGTAAAGATGATATTGCATTCGCCGAGTAAGACATTTTTATCAATGTCAAGTATTATTTTGACATTATAATGCAACGGCGTTAAAGGGGGAATGAAACTGTAATCAAGTGCATTATTCGTGTTGCTGACAGCAAAAAGCACTATTATAGCGATTAATACAAATCTGCTATTTAATAAAACATTTTGAAATGCCATATTAATATTTATATCTGCAAGAAAAATTTTTTTATCACAAAACACAACACACACTAATGCAACACTACACTAAAAAGAAACACATACTTATGCAACACATAATTTATAATTTTTATATAATAAAAAAAAGCGCGTATAAATGCAATGCTATTTGTAATAAAAAAATAGCTTTTGGACTTTTGTAAAAAAATTACAAGAAAGAGAAACAAGTTATTTCTAATTTTAAAGGGAAAAAAATATTTAGTATATAAAAGATTATACAGAGTTTTATCAAAAACATAAGTTACTTGAAAAATTTCTTTAAATATACAAATATAAAATAAATTATGTTATTTTAACTATTCCAAAATGTAAACATAATAAATGCAAATTTAATTATATACAAAATAAACTTTTTTTATTAATATTAAGGTAATTATCTTTTTCTTAAAATATATATTTTTATACATATATTACATAGCTCGTATCACACATGACGCGTTTAATTATTATATAATGTATGATTCTTTTAAAAGTAGAAGTTAGAGTTTAGTAGCAAGGAAAAAAATTAACAAAAATATAAAACATCTTTTTAAAGAAATAAATTTTTTACATTTGTAATACATTTCTTATCATGGATGATTTATGTACAAGGTTTCTTTTTATTTCTGCTTTTAAATTAGGTATGTATGATATAAACAAAAACATTCTAACGGCCAACAGGAAAACAGTTTCTTTACTATGTCATAAGCAGTTTGAACCAAACAGAAATTAAACATGTTAATATTACAAATTATGGTCTATAGAATATTATAGATTTTGGTCATATTTGTTGCAGCATATATATTATTTTTGCAACGACAAAATATTTTATTTTTTATTTATTTTATTGTTTATTTTTTAGCGTATACTTGATTTATATTGAAAAAATGATATTTGTTTCCAAATTGTTTTATGATATTATAAAATATTATAAAATATAACTAAAATTGTTTAAATAATCCGAGAAATATTAAAATGTTATATTTCTAATCAATTTATATTTATTTAATTAATTTTTACACCGCAATAATGATGATTGCTCATTACGCATAAAGCGACTCATATTGTGCAAAGTGAAAAAAGAAAAAAATGAAGTAAAATTAATAATATAGATAACTCTGAAAAAGATATTTTCGAGAAAATAATAAGTTATATTTATTATATTTTATAAATTTTTCTAAATTTTTAATAAGAGAGAATTATTTTGTGTTTTGAAAAACTCACCTATATATATTAAAATTGTGCCTTAATTAAAATATAGTATCCTAGCAATTAACAATAGTACAGTACCGTTTCAGATTGTGAATGTTAGAGATATATAAACCAATTCGCGATCTCACTGTTTCGAGAAATCATCGAACACTGAGAAGAAGAATATTGATACCTGACATAATAAATACGTTATGTATGATATAAACAGTTTCTATAAGGTCGTACAATAAGAAAGATTTTATTAGTCAATAGAGAGACGAGCGAGTTTAGGTGTACAATCAGCTAGATTGGAATAGCACAGAATATATAGAAAGTATATCCTCATGCCGTTTTTAATTACAGTCAGAAATTAAAAGTACTTTTCCATTTAAAAGCGTTAGATGAAATTCTCAAACATTAATATTTTTAAATAAATATAAATTTTTTTGTATATATAAACAAAGTTAATATTTTTTACGCAGTTAATCAATTTACATTAAATTATTAATCTAATGATATGGGCTTATGTATATAAGGTTATAAATGAAATAAGAGAATTAGTCATAGAATTAATTATCAAGTTTTTTTATAAAAAAGTATGTAACAATATGTTTAAGTTATATAAAGAAAATTAAGTTATAATTTACAATAAAAAAGGATCAATGCAAGAATATCAATATATTTCCTAATAATAAATTGATAAAAATAATTTGTCACCAAATCCATATTTATAATTTATAATAGGTATTAAAATATCTATTATTGCTATAGTATTGTTTTATGATTATTCAATTTGAATAATTAATAATCCATTTCTATTTTACTACTCTGCTAAAATATATATTGTAATATTGTAATAGGTTTTTATTATTTTTTTAGCAAAGTAATAGTAGTAATATTTAAAAATCAAGTTAGAAATTTAATTAATATTCTTTTTTATATTATTTTCAGTTATTTTCAATGATCAGTTTATGCAAATAAAGCATAGTAGCAATTCGTTAGAAATCTATCTATCAGTTTCAATCATTAGTTATGATTTGTACTATCTGTCACTAGAAATCTATCAACAAATCGTTCACATCTTTGCTGAATAAATTTATAGTCCATATAAAAACATTCATCATTATCAATTAAAAACGCTTCGAAACACTATGATTCTGTCAAAGATCAATCGGTTTTAACACATTATTTCGTAGTGTAGTAGTTTGCTTTCACAAAGGGCATCTTCGTCACAGTGGCTTTGTACGTTTTTCCTCGTACTTCGACTAACACTCCGCCGCCGAATTGTGCCAAATCTGGTGGTATGTATCCCATGGCGATTGACCGGCCCAAAGTTGGACTTGGTCCACCGGAAGTAACGCTGCCCACAGGCTCACCTTCCGATGTTAATATAGGCGCACCTTCTCTAGCTGGTGGTCCTTGATTTAATAAGAGCCCGACGCGTTTCTTTGTTACGCCCGTTTTTATTTGCGAAAGTATTCGATGTGCGCCTGGAAAGTTGGCCTCGGCCCTTCGTCGCTTTGCTGGAAGAAAAATCAATATTCTGTAAATTATTATTAAAAGTGAGGAACGAAGGAACAGTTCTTATGGTTTGCATGACAAAGTTAAATAAAGCGAGAAAAGTATTCGTCCATTTAAAAGCGTTTGAATAGGAAAAATTTGTTATATAGGACAGCGTTTGTGTGGGAAAATATCTATCGCATTCAAAGATTAATTTAATAATTTTTGTAAGATTACTTACCTACTAGCCATGTAAGAGCTGCTTCGACTGGTGTAGTGTTTTCGTTGATATCGTGACCATATAGACAGAGTCCAGCTTCTAGTCTGCAAAGATTTACAAAAAAAATGTTTAAATAGAATCCCATTCGAGTTTATACTACTTTTATTTAATATCTTTAATTATTTTCTGTAAATTTCTCGTTTCATATTCTTTCCATCTTTGCATTATCTTCGCTGTGTGTGTGCATGTTCCAAGAATGTTACTTCAATACAATATATAATAATATCTATCTAGATACCTTAGACTATCCCTGGCTCCCAGACCGGCCAGTTTCACGTCAGGAATCTTTAAAATTCTCTCGACTAGATTAACTGCGTTCTTCGCAGGCACCGAGATCTCGAAGCCATCTTCTCCGGTATACCCACATCGCGAAATTCTGACTTTACTGCCTAATATCTCGGTTTTCACGCTGTTCATAAACTTGAGAGTCTGAAGATTAATTTTTACTAACGATTGAAGGACGGTTGCTGCTGCAGGGCCTTGAAGTGCTATTAGTCCTTGCTCTAAAGGACTCAGGAAATCAATAAACACGTTTTTACCAATCTTTTTAAAGTCTTCCTGAAAGTAGAAAAATCTTTATTGTAAATTGTGATGATTAAAATATATCAAAAATATACAATGTTTTACCTGACGCTCCAAAAGATGTTGACTGTCCTCATCCCGCCTTCCTGCATTAGACACAATAAAGTATCTGTTCTCGTCGTCTTTCGTGATAATAAGATCATCGAGAATTCCTCCCTTGTCGTTGGTGAACACTGTCAGAGTCGCGGCGCCATTATTTAAATTTCTCAGATCGCATGTTGTCAAGGATTCCAGATATTCTCCGGCATCTTTACCAGAGACACGTGTTTGTAGCATGTGACCGACATCGAAGAGCGATGCCAAAGATCTGGTGTGCAGATGAGACGCAGCAATCGTCTCTTGATACTGCACCGGCAGCAGCCATCCGGAAAAATTGATAACTTTACCTAAAAATTGATAAAACGAGTTAATAAATAATTTACTTGATCTCAAATGCTTAAATAATTTAAGTTAAACAATTTGTCCAATTTTTAAATATGTTCTGCATTAATGTATAACAACATTACATTATAAATTTAAAAATATATTTCAAAAACTAAAGTTTTTATGTATTTAGTATTGTTTGTTCATATCGAATTACATTATATAATAGTTTCCGGCAGATTTAAAACACAATTTGAATAATATAATCATAAATTCTGTTAGAGAGATTATTTAACTTATTATAGTTGTAGTTTCACACCCAAATCTGCGACTTGCCTTGTTTTTCCACGTGTAGTTCGTAAAGGCAGGTTTTCTGGGCTTTATTGCGGGGCCACGTTGACGACAGCCGACGATTTTCCTTCTGAATCGCTTCAGCGGTTGCACGCAGTACCGCGGAATCGATCAAACAATTTGACGTCGAACTTCCACCTCTCTTCCTGATCCTCGACATAGCGGCTATGCTGCAGGTGTCATACACGCCGCCAAAAACATTTAGACATTTCTCAAGATTGTCGCAGATGACGAATCTGCCGCGGGCACCGAAACGAAGCATGACACTTCTTTCTTCGTGTTGTATCTTATACTAACTCGACGTTGCACCACAGCGTGCCACTTCGTTCAGGCTGTTGATGACCCCGTGCGATATTTGTCAACAGACTCGGATATACTCAATATTCGACTTTCGAAAATTTAATTAAGAAGCGTACAAAAGATACGCGACGAGATCTAGGTTTGCAATAGATAACAAAAAACGTCTCTTTATAAAAATCGAATTAGATTATCAGAAGTTATCTGCGATAATATCGGTTCGTTGTGTAGCGTTTTAAAATTGATGCTACTTATTTTATTATTATTTTATGTAAGTGTCTGTGTACAAAATAATCTTGATAATGAATTTAAGCATTTTATAAATTGTAAATAAAAGAAAATAAGAAAATTACAAAAGTCTATTGTGCGATTTTTGTTGAGTGGAGATATGAGATGAAAAGTGGACCGTTCCTGCAGACTCGATAACATTGCACATTATAAATACTAACTTTCTGTTTTCTTGTGATATTTGTAGGCAGTTATCGCTATCTTTGGACGTAAGAGAGATCATGGTACTGAAGTCACGCGATAGGGCAGCTATCATCATGCCACAACTATGGGACTGGTTGAAAGTCACGAGACTAGGTATGCTTATTAAATTTTTATTGTACCACGTAATAATAATAATAATATTAATAATAATAATCATGATCATCATCGCAATAATAAATTGTGATAATAATGACAATAATAAATGGTAGTAATAATAATAATAATAATCATTTATCGTCGTAATAATAATAGTTTCGTAATAATAATAATAATAATGATACTTCATCATCGTTGGTAATAATCCAATGACAAATGTCAATATTTATATAGTAGCGTGTCGAACGGAGAAACGACCTTAAAAAACGAAGACAGTATCAATGTTCGTTCGTACATTTTGTTTTTTTAGCTTCCGCCGTTTTTTTTTCTTCTCGCTCGCTCTCTTAGGATCTCTCTTCTACCTCTCGCTCTCGCATCTTCCACACGCGCATTCTCACTCGACTTCGCTTCCTCTTTTATTGAATCTTTTTTTTTCGCTTTTAATCTCCCCTTTTCTCTCACACACACGCACACTTTCTCCCTCTGTCTCGTCTCTTACACAATTGATGCAAAATGTCCCTACACAGTCCGACGAATGTGTGTGTGTGCACGGTTTCCCGGTTATTTTCTCTTTTAATCAATCCTCACGATCGCATTTTGCTCGACGCTTTCCACATTTTTTTTCCACCTTTCCTCCTTGAAATTCGCTCTAGATTTCTTTTTTTTAATCTTTTTAAATCCTCGCACGTGTTGACACATTCACTCACACTGGTAAATCGATTTGGTAGTGGAGGGACCGGGGAGGGGATGGAGGGCGGATTGGTTGTGTGAGGGGTGACGGTGGAGTGGTCAGGGTGGGAATGGGATATATTCGCGGGATTTGTACCGCACATAAAGATGCTGTAATCAGGCTGAAGTTTGATGGGGAAAAAGGGGAAGAGGGGAAAAATACAATACTGGTGAGAAAAACGGATATTTCGCGGTGAAAAGAGAAGGCGTCAACAACGTCGTGGGTCCGTCGATCGATAATGACTTTCGCGTTTTTTTTTTTTTTTTTTTTCCTTCCGATCGTCTCGCGATGTTCAACCGAACGATCGTTCGCGAAGAATTCGTTCTCGATCGAGGGACACCGATGTCGCGGCACCGTGAGCGTCGAAAAATCTAATAACGATCGATCTACGATCGCGAGGGGAGAACTGAAATTGCGATCTGTGCGCGATAAAGTATATTTAACTATATGTTGCCTCGTGTTGACGCGATTTTTGTTTCCGCTGTTCCGACATCGTTTCTTTTTTTTCTTTTTTTTCTTTTTTTTTTTTGGTCAACCTGTCTATTGTGCTTGTTTCTGATCTGTAACTATTGCTGTCCAAGCTAATTTTGCCTCCTGTTGCCTCTCCTCCTCTCCACTCTCCGTGTCCCCGAGCGCGCCGATCTGCCGGCAAAGAATTTTCCCAAATCTGGGCCCGTCCTCTTTCGGGATCGGACCCGAGGCACTCGTTCTGGTTGTCCGAAAGTCGCACGTTCGCGCATCGATCCGGCAGAATCGCCGCGCTGGAGGACGCGCTCGCACGTCTCGTACACGTTGCGTGTGTTGATTCATGTACGTACGTACATACGAGCGTATGTACGTACATACATACATACATATATGTATATTTTTATATATAGATATATATTCGGCTATTTGCTTTCTTTTGGTCCTGGCACAAAGGAAACGAGAATCACTCTCTTCTTCTTTTTCTTTTCTGGAAGAACCGCGGTTTTCGAAAAATGGAAAAAAGTCGCCCGTTTTGCATAAATTTTGAAATTTCCCAAAAATTCACTAACTCGAAACGTTTTTTGCTTTTGTATTTCACTCGGCCGTGACTTAATTTTTCTATTGATTTTACTGGAGGGGAGGGGGACTTTGTTTTGTTGCCTGTCGACATGCAATGTGCAATCACCATCGAGAAATTCTCTCTCTCACTCTCTTTCTCTCTCCCTTTCTCTCCTTCTCTTTCGCACTGTCTCTCGCGCTCTTTACTCACTTACAATCCCTATATGTATACCTCGAGTTCGATAATTTCGTCTAAAATTCCATTTTCGCCTTAACTATACACAATAATCATAATATATAATAATAATCACGATTCGAATACACATCATCGATCATTTTTCCGAATATAGATACAATAATTTCTTATTTTTCATCGTCTTCCTATACCTTGCTCTCACACACGCTCTCTTTCACACTCTCTCCCTCTCTCTCTCTTTCTCTCTCTCTCTTTCTCTCTCTTGCAATTACATCTTGCAATAATAATGGTTTAGGTCGTCGTATATCTATACATATACATATACATATACATATATATATATAATTTATAAAATGAAAATAGGTACAATTTTGGACGCTTTTCTTCGTCGAAAAAACGCTCCGAAAATTTTATTTTCGCTTAATAATGCCCATCGGTTGCGATTCTAGTCCACTTGGTAGTAAAATTTTGTTTATTCTCCTATCTCGTACGCACTTACATCCCATTTTCTCACATTTAACATTTCTCTCTCACGCCACTCTCATTTACTCGATTCGCATTCTCGCTAGCAAACGCTCTTCGTCAATGCATTCTCTCAGTCGTTCATTCTGTCTCGCAATTCGCTTCGCTTCGCAGGCAAACCCTTGCTCTTTCATTCATAAAATTGCAGCGATAGTCGCCCTCGCGATATATATCTGCCTTTCCGCCGCTAATTTCTAAAAAAGACCTTAAATTTAGGCTGGCCGATCGCGTGCTTCCGGTGTCGACGAGCTTCCGTTTGCGCCTTACGAAGGAACGAATTTCACAATCGGGAGCGTTTCGCACACAATTTCCGCGTATTTACAATTTAACCGCGACTCGAATTCTTTCATTCATCTCCCGTCCAACGATCCGAGGAATTAATTACGGGTATCGTTGCGCGCGAAAGGTCGTCCAGCCGGAAGTCGTGAGGCACAAAGAATTTATATCTCGCTTATAAACTTCTTTTCCTTTCGCCTATCTTCGATCTACACGCCCGCGAATCGGCTTCGCGATCTTGTCGAAGTGATCTCCTCAGTTCGAATCTTTTTATTCGACCAAGTTCCTCGATTCTCTTCCCGTATAAACGTAATCTTTTTTCTTATTGCCATAAAAGACTATCACACAGACAAATTTCATATTCCTGTCGATATAATTTCGGAGAATTTGGAATTTTGCGATAAGATTTTTGCGCGAAGATCACTTCCACGAAGACGCCAAACCGACCCGCTCCGCAGACATTAACATCTAACGAACTCTTAATCCTCGATCGTAAGCCTAAAGGATGTTTCAAGGATCGGATCTTTTCCCATCCTCGATCTCGCGTTGATCTTTTTTTTTTTTTCTCTCGCGATCATCGATCATGCAGTGTTCAATGGCGTCTACGCGCGAGCGCGCGTCGCGCTTCGCGCGTGGACGCGTGCTTCGTCCGATTTTGTCGCTTACAATCTAATTACATGTCGAAAGTAATTTCGCATTATTCTCCAACGTGGAGTCAATGTATTTTGATATGTTTGATCGAGAGAGCCGCGGCGTTTCGTCGAGACCCTTTCCTGCGCTTGATCGTGTATCGAACATCAAAATTTGAGAAATATCCCTTGAAAAAATATTCTTTGAAAAAATATTCGTAGTCGAAATGGCTATTTTGTTATGTCGAAAGTGCTATTTTGGAACATTAGAAAGGGCCTTGATGAAGCGTCGCGCATTTTTTTTCGAGTAACAAATTTTGCGCCGCAATAAATAAAGCACATCTTTCGAGCGTCCTAAATACAGATTATGGCAATATGATCGATCGACAAGAATTGAGCATCCTTTTCGGCTAAATAGAGCGCAGCAACGGGGGGCGAACGGGATCGAAGAATGAAATTGACATCTCGCATATTCCGATCGGTCGTAAGAACAATTATTTCTTGAATCAGAAGAATCGACGCGCGAGATTTTTGCGATCCCGCTCGCCCGTCGTTGCTATACTACTGGAAAGATAATTGACGGTCGACTGATCGTCCAGAAAACTTGATTCCAGTAATTATCGATACATGCTAGTTTTGAATTCTCATCGAACACTGCCCACGTACGCGAGATGGAATCGGATCGTCGCGTACGTGGTAGGGAAAAGATTGGGTTTTTTTTCGAATTTCGAATTTTCCTTCCACGCGTGCCCGGAAGCTCTTTCCGTCGCACAGAAGCACCTTCTTCCTCTTATTTTTTAAATCGACGTATTATCATTACCATCATCATTAACAACAACAAAAAGAACGTTCCTAGAGGTTACGCATCCGTTCGTAATGCGTATTCGTGCAAAAAGGCTCTCGCGATTTCTCAATTTGGGTCTCGCTCTTCCACCGTTAGTCGCAATCATCGACCATCCTCGTCCTCATCTCGTGAATATTATCTTCACATCGTAATCATCAATTAGACATATCCTACACAATGCGGAACTCGCTCGTAACCGAAAGAGACTGGTGCGAATATAATTGTATGCTTCCTTCTTAATATCTATCTCTTTCTTTTTCTTACTATAGTGCTCGCTTTAAAACAGCTCGCTCCTTTTTTTCTTCTTTTCGTACTTCTTTTTTTTCGCGCGTCGATTGTTTCCGAAACTCGAAATTGTATGTACGTAGCTCGCGACGTGCGTGGGCGCTTTGAGGATCCCATAGCTTCTCTAGTTGCAACTAGAACGGTTCCGCGATCGGAACGGCCAGCGAGGAGAAGAACCGCTCTTCTCGCTTTGACGTCCCGATCGCGAAATCTGGTTTGTTTAATTCGTCATCGCACTTTTTGGACACAAACCCTTCATCGAAATATCTCAAATCGCGCACACCTTGCCCCGCCTCAATCGATTAACTCCATGGTTAGTGCTGTCGCATGTCAATTTAGAAATGAAAAAATGTTTGAACAATCCGGACGTAACAATTTCACGAGAGACACACGTTTAATTCTAAGAATTATTTTACTATTCTAAAAATTATAATCGCATTATAAAATGTATCAAAAGACAAGAAGTATTTCCTGTGTGCGATAATAACTTTCGAGAGATCCCAATTTTGTGTCCCAATTGTTGATAATCGATGAAAATAAAAATGTGACAGCACTACGCAACGAAGCACGCTTGAGACGAGGGGCAATCGAAATAGTTATCTCGCTCGCCGATCGACAATAGGGAACGTATCAAGAGTCGATAGCGATAACTAATAATAGTGGTAATAGTACTAAGAGCGTTAACTGATAATAACTAATAGCGTTAACTAATAACGAATATCGCCGAGTGTACGAGCGCTCCTTATCGAGATCAATGCAACTTTTAATTTCGCGCCTTGAGAACCGCATATTTTTTTTCTTAACACAGATGTAATCTGGATTTTTATCAAATTCACTAAATGATATTCGGAATTCTGATACGCCTAGACGCAATATATGAGGGAAGATTTGTAAGAGTATCTTCCGCACGCTTGACGCGTTCGTACACCCGGTATTTCATTTGACAAGGTAATAATAGGTAACGATAAAGTTTAATAAATGCACGTGTCCTAAACTCCATGTGACAATCGTCAGCGTATTTTAAAGATACATTATCCTGCCTCTCTCACGCAAGGAAAAAGTCGTCGTCGATCGCGAATTTCGACGCGAGGAACCACATACGAGAGATGAATTAAAAAAAGAAACAAAAAAAAAGATTGTGAAAAAGAAGAACTAATCACGGTCGAATTGACACAAAGAGAACTAGACATGTATCACATTGATTTACCTAATGTACCACACGCGAACGAAGACAGAACAGTTTACAACACGGATCCTAATACGATGCTAATAATAATATAATAATTATAATAATTATAATAATATTAATAATAATATAATGTTAATAATAACATATAATATATATAACATAATAATAATAATAATAATAATAATAATAATAATAATAATAATAATAATAATAATAATAATAATAATAATAATAGCAATATACTAACATTTTCTAGCAATAGCGGTAGCAGTAGGTGTAATAATAGTGATGATGTTTTAGCACTACGCTACATGTAATAGTTTGCAGCAGCGCTAAGCCTGCGTGAGTGTATGCGTCTAAGGCATGAGAAAGAAAAAAAAGGAAGTTCGTAACAAAAATAAGAAGTTATCGACTAAAATTTAATATGACCTACGTCTCTCTCGGCGGACTGTAATTAATTTTCATAAATCGTCGTCTCAATCTACGTGAATAGTAACTAAAGAACCGTAGTTTGTATACCGTTTCGTATGTGCAGCTGTGTGCGTATGTGTCTGTGTGTTGCCTATGTTTGCGCGCGTGTATACGTTGACCTACTTTACTTCAGGATGAGTGCAGCTCGAAAGTGGGGCCGCGTCAATTAACGTAACGTTTAATCTTAACAGATTAATTAATTAATAATAATAGGCAGTAACTAATCGTAAAAAAAATCCTTAGCTTGCTTCATCGTTTTTAAACCAATTCTGACTAGCAAACGTAATCCGACGAGCTCGCTCGCCGAATGCCGCGTTTCCGCCACGCTCAATTATTTCTTTTTTTTTTTTGCCTCACCAAACTTTTCTCGTCGTTTTTTTTACCAATTACTATTTTATTTTTCATTAAATAGGAACTCTCTCGCAATGAGACCAAAGATAATCGTCAAAATTGAATGCGTGGTCTTCATTAGTAATCTCGCGGTTCGGCGAACGAAAACGTTGCAAAGGGACGATTGAAGAGTACGCGTATAACGGGACGTAGAAGAAATGAAATTCAATCTTCGCGATTCGCCGATTCGAAACGTGTTTAATTTTCCGTCACCGCGATTGAAAACGCATATAAAATGAGATCGAAATTAGTCCCCGTACTCTTCACTTTCTAAACAAGGAAAGTGCACTGGTATACATAGAAAAAAAAGGGGCAAGGAGGAACGTAAAATTTCAATAACTTCTATACAGCGCACATGATTCACACGCGCGATATGCAAATTAAAAAAAAAAAGATCAAGAAAGCGAGAGTCGAACTCGATATATCTGACATAAAGGGAAACGAAGAAAAATACGTATAAAACTCGATTCACGACAAGTCGCGTCCGTTTTTCTCAGTCGTGCGATACTACGCGCATAACTAAAAAGAGAAAAAAAATAACAAATATTATGAAAAACCAATCTCGCGCGATCGTCAACAACAATAAAATTTCGATGCCTAATTATCTAGCAATAATAATAATAGTTATAATAAAGGAAGAGAGAAGGACTTGAATTTTTTAACACGATATCATGTGTGTGTTTCTTTCACTACTTTTCGCACATAAATAATTACTCGCTAAGTAACATATATAATATTTAACCGGTGTAATTGTATGTACGCGTGTTTCGTGTATGCGTGTATAATTATAAAGAAAAGTATAGCCATGAAAAAAAAAAAAAATCAAGAAAGAAAGGAGAATCTCGAAACGTGGCTTCTCTTCCCTTACCGCTTCTCGTCGATTCACTTAAAAGTTATTATACGTTTATAACATATTATGGCTTCGACGATTTTCGAGCGAACTTTAAATCGAGGCATTGCTTCCAAGATATTTCTCTTTCTCTCTTTTTCCCCTCCCTTTCGTTTCTCTGTAAAATACGCCTTCAATTGCCCTCTGGCAATCTCATTCTAATAATAATGATAATAATTATTAACTAATAATAATCATAATAATCGTAGGTTAATCGCGGTATCGAAAGGCTGGGGCTCGCTCGACGGGCTCTCGACATTTTCGATTTCTCTCTCTCTCTCTTTTTTTATCTCCTACCAAGATTTTCATACGTCCACGCCGATCGATTTTCTTCCAGCGAATCGAAACGTGCGAGATCCCGTCCGGCGGCCTCTCCGGAAAAGCGTGAGGGTGGGTAGGCATTTTTATATGCAAAAAGGAAAAACTCGACGGAACAACAATCGAAGCTTCATGAAAGATCCATTCGCACCGTACATTCATCTTTTTTTGCTTTTTGAAAGTTTGTCTTTTTGCTTATACAAGGATCGGCCCGGATCCTGGCCGGCGGTTTGACACAACGAAAAGAGGCTACGTTTTGTCAGCAACGCGGATATTTCCTCGTGTACGGTCCCGCCACCCTGCCGATTCCACAGATTGCAGATATCTCCAGCATCATATTTTTTTCATGTTTTTGTTTTTTATTTGCCAATTTTCTTCGTCTCTCATTTTTTACACTTCTTCTGTGCGCGCCGAGTGGAACGCGTGCTCGTGCAATCCAATGGAAAGTATCTCTCCCTCTCGAGCCTCCTCCTTCTATCTTTCTCTTTCTCTCTCTCTCTTCTTTCTCTCGCCCTCCTTGTATCTCCCTCTTTCTTTCTTCTCGCATTAAATAAGTACCGATTTTCGCCTGTCCGAGTTGACACCCGTCTCGGCTTTGTACCCTCTTTTGACTAGAATTGAATTTCGAACGGAGGATCGCTCCCTCTCTGTCGCGATCTTTTCGGAGGCCCGAGATTGTTTTTCCCCTTTTTTCTTCTGTTTTTTTTCCGTCGAACGATGCTGGCCGGCGGGACCGGAAGTGCGTCGGTGTGTTTGCCCAAAAGGGGACTTCGACCAAACTCAATCGATACCATTAAACCTACACGCGCATCCTCGTCGCGCTCTTCGGCTCGAAGACAGCGCGGATGGACTTTGCGTTTTTTTTTTTTTTTTTTATTGAAATCGCTCTCGTCGCAACGAGGCTGCGCGTCGAAAATTAACGATAACTTGCGCTGTATAACTCGGTAACTAACTTTACGTAAAAGTCTGATTTCTGAAACTTAACGTTCGCCGTTTTCGGAGTCAAAGTCAAGCGCGCTCCGTTCCACTGTCGAGGTGCACCGCTGTCAAGATTGCAGATGCATCCACTGGGTTACTTTTGCAAGGACATCCTTCCGAGTTTCGCGGGAAATTTTTTTCAGGGATATAAAAATAAATGTATGGTATAAACATTCCAAATTTCGTTTTCGCGAAAAAAGTAAAAAGGGTCACCCGACGTCTTTCAATTTTATTCAACGGAGAACGGAGCGCGGTCGCCGTTAGACTCGCAACCAAGTTTATCGCGAACGGACGTTGAAACAACACTGTATATGGAGGGGATGAGTGGGTGGGGCGGTGGGTGAAGGGGATGCTTTGTTCCTGCGGGAGCGTGATGAGGTGGATTGGTTTGCCGGTAGGGACAGGTGGTAGGGTATTTTGTATTGTGTAGAAAAACAACGCTGTAAGTGAAATAACTCAACGTTGCACTTGAAAGACGAATAAAGTAATGGGGTGCGGGACATCTGAACACGCGTGGTCTGAAAACGATCTCATGGTCTCGCCGAGTCGGCTGACGCTAGCGACCAACCGCTCGACGCGTTGAAAGCAATCCTGAAAGCCGAGAATAGCCGACCGTCCGACGCCGGAAAAGACCCGCGGACGGGCCGCTTTCCGCGTCGTCGAGAACTTGGCGTTTTTCGTTTTCCTGATTTTTATTTCTTTTTTTTTCTCACGTTGTATACTTGACGGACAATTTCGATCTGGTGTCCCAGCTCGCGTGTTCAGGTACCCTCCGATCCGCGTCCGAGTCCCAAAGTCCCCGCTCGTTGGTTTCCGTAGTGAGTGCCTCCGCGATTTATTTATTGAATAGAGGCGGTGCGCGCGGTACGCGCGGCGCTACCGCTCGGCCCTTACTTATATACTGGAGTACGTGTAATTAATAATTATGCATGTGTGTATGCGATACGGTTAACTGTTAATTAAGTCATCTTGAATGGTTACTGTAATTAATTAATCGTTATCAGTTAGTTAAATATGGCTCCACCGTGCAATCGTCTATCTCTCCTTTCTCTCGCTATCCCTTCGCTTCGCGCTCTATCTCCTTCTTCAACTTCCTCGCGCCTATCTCAGAGTATACAACGTACACGTTGGCTAAACTACAAACACTTAGTACACTTATTATCATATTTATCCGTTAAATGTCGATTGAATCGTAGGAGGTAGGGATTGCGAGCGACCGGTTTGGCAAGGTTGGGGCGTAATTTTGCTTCTAAATTTTGCTTATAGGATTTGCGTTTTCTCTCGACAATTCGATCGAATCTTTTTCTATCGGTCGCCCGAGGTCCGAAAATTTGGGAGGGGAAGAAACGCTCAGCCAAACGGTGGACGGGTGGGGTAGGAAGTTGCGCACGAAATGAATCCGGTATACTTCCGGTCGTGCCACTACCCGATTAGCGGTAGGTGGTGTACGACGAGATTCTGCAGACACTGAAAAAGACCACGTGCTTCCCGTATACTTACTTATTTAACTGTTTAACTGCGGTACACTGTGATTACTGTACTACCATAGCACTACTAATTGTGAGTTATACTTGAGAACTGTCTGTTTACTGTAACGGAAAACCCTGACGAAGGCACCCACTCAGCGGACAATATACTAATGCATCTCGTTCTCGTGTTCCGTTCTTTTTTATGCCGATCCACGATTATTCGCTCTCGATAAACTCGCAATTTTTCATAGATGTTACAGATTCATCTGTCTTTTGTGCCGTTAATGCTTTTTTTTTTTTTTGTTTGAACCACCGGATAAACGGACTCGGCCTTTCACCTCGGACACGCATGCGGGGGGTTGCTCGGGTTCAGGTTGAAAGAAACACATTCTCCTGAACGGAAGTATGAAGAATATTTTGAAAAGAGTATCGCCTCGCCGCGGCAGGCCACCGCGACACGATTCGAGCCGATCGATGTCACACAATCGGTCCGTCACGCTCGCATGATCTGCCCGCGACGAGACAGCGCGATGGGTCCGTACGCTCGTCGTCGTCGACCGTTTGTCAATTGGTCGGTATATGGATTGGGATCATGGCAGTCGCTACTTCTTCACGACTTCGATCGATCATAAGGTTTAGAGTCTCTGGATTCTCTCCGTTTATCTCCCGATGTTTCCCTGCTCTCTCTCTCTCTCTCTCTCTCTCCCATCCGCTTAGTAGCCGGGCAAGAGATCCGCATTTTCACTGCACATTTAATGCCAAACGCGACATCTGACCCTCGTCCTCAGTATTGACATTGAATGCCGTTCTCCTTGTTAAGAGATAAGAATAAGAGTGAGAGAATCACGCTCGTAAAAAAGACGCAGTGAAAATACGGATCAGTGGATTAAATTTTGATTTCCGAACGTCGTATTTAGACGCCAAATTCGCGAATCTGATTGTCCCGGCTACCTCGATCGTTTCGTACTGCCAGGAACCTCGTAATTTTGCCGGTATGCCGAATGTTCGCGGTCGTTGAAGTCTCCGTTTCTCGCGCGTTTCCCCGTTGACTCACCGCCGTCATCTCTCTCGAAGTTCTCTCTCTGGGGCCAGGACGACGCGTATGTATATGTGTGTGCATATGTATGATGTGAAGCCGAGCCGACTCGCCGAACGCCGGAACCCACCGCCTTAACAACTATGGCTCTTTCATTTATATAGTGGACATTGAAACAACTTATTCCGGTTTTTAATCACGGAGGCTCGGTCAGGGTCACCGCGTGAAGACGCGAATGCCGCCGAGGCGCTCGCACTGCTAGACTGTCGGTTTTATCATATGCTGCGCACTTACGATACACACTGCCACGAATAATATGCACATACGTCGTGCGCCGTACGCCGTTGCCACCCGATAAATATTGCCGCCGCGCGGCAATCCGCACCTCTGCAAAGCTCTCCCTTTGCGAACCGGGCGCATGGGCGACGCGCGATCGTACGTCATATATATTCGTCGTGAGATTATTTCATTAAAAAATTAAAACCCGATCAAAAACAAACCAACGGTTTTTGCTTGTAAAGCCGCACTCGAACAACGGCCCTTATGCAATTGCCGCTGCCACATTCCTCTTGGTTGTGTGTTCCTCATGAGGTTATTATTACACCTTTCGTGATTGCGTCTCGTGGAACGGGGGTCTCCTACGGTGGCTTCCGAGGTGCCATTTTCTCATCGATCAAAGGGCTCGGAAGTTTCATTTGGAACTCCGCTCGCCGCTTTGTACATTGCCCGTCGCACTTTTCTCGCTCTCTCTCTCTCCCTCTCTCTCTCTCTCCCACTTCGAGATTATTTTCTCTCGCTCTCTCTTTCTCTCTCTCTCTCTCTCTTCTTCTCGTCGACTCTCGTTGACGAAACTCTCTGGCACCTCGCCACCAGTCTGTCGTCGGGCAGTAGCCCGGCGAAGAGACCGGTCCACACGTCACATCCGGGTACTCTCGTGTCAAGTCCGGGACGCGTTTGGAACGTGCGCACTCGCGCGCTATGTCTCACGCGAGCGTACACGCGCCGTTCATCATCGGTACTGCATCCAAACGTATGCCAAAGGCCGCGAAATTTTGCTCTGCGTTATTCCGTAGTACTACAAGCACAAACGCGTGTGCTGTTACATCATTCACGAATTTTATTTCTTTCTTCACCAAATTACCGTGAAAAATTGATCAACGTTTTTCCTCTTTTCAACGGCGCCCGAGATGACGCGTTTCCGCCTGAAAAGCGGACCTTTATTCAAGGCCGGGGGCTTTTCCAAGGCGGGTCGGCGTCCTCTGCACGGCGCGCGTGAAAATATATATTATTACGGGGCCGAATCGTAGCTTTTTAAGAAAACTTTTTTGGACAATTTACAAAAACAATTGGCTTTACATATCCGTAGCGTGTGTAATTAAGTGTAGACAAGTGTGCTTTAAGTGTAAAAAAGAGTGTATAGCTGTATCTCTGTAGCTGTGTAACGTGTAATAGTATATATGAGCACGAGTGCTCGTGTATTGAGAAATGTTTGAGCGCACGGGGTTGCACGCTCGTGACCAGGGCAACTTCTCTTTGATCTGTGTGTCGTTTAAGGGGGCGCGTTCCCCGACGCCGCGACGGCGGGGGGGGGAGCGACGCGCCACGCTTCTTGTGGGGTGCCTGTCTGCGTTGGTTTCTGTCGCTGTTGTACATTTGTGTTTGTTCCTTGGCGAGAATACCAATTCTACCGCGGCCGCGAGCGCGCGCGCGCACACGTGTGCGCGCGGTGCCGGTACCGCGGATTTTGCGTTTGATTCGTGAAGGTCGAGTCGTATTTGTAAGTGTGTATGCGCTGGGAGTATGCACCAGCGCATCCGGGCTATGGCACTTTTTAGATTATTTAAACATTTAGCAAATTTACATGAAAGAGATTAAGATTATGGGTAGGGCCGATTTTGCAGGCAACGTCGCGCTGTGGATTTTCATTATGTATATATATACCTTTGCGTATATATATATATATTTTTATCATTATCATTCCTGGGCCTCTCTCGACTATCTTAGTCGCGTTTCCGCGAGTAGGCTACGGTCGGGCGCTTAATTGTCTTCGGGTCGTCCGTGACGCCTCGGGGTCTTTCCTCTCCGGATCCTCCCGTCGTTAAGCGCGCGTGAGTCTCTCGTCTCTTTGTTATGTCTCGTCGCTGCTCGGCCGCATCTTCATCCTCCTCCACATCTTTCGCCTTTGCGCGGCACGCTGGCCTCTTTCGCGACGAAGACGGACGACCCAACAACAGCTCACAGGTCTCCCACGATTTTCTCCTGCTCTTGATGCGCCTCTCGCGCGCTTTACACCTGCGAGCTCGTATTGCGTCGCGACTCGCGTACGCCGTGTTTGTTTGTCCCGCCGTCTCCTCCTCTCATTCGTCGTCGTAAGGCCCGAAAATCTCACGCGGGTGGACGCGTTTGCGCCACCGGCCCCCTTACGAGTTACGGGCATATGTAAATCAATATATTTGTAAATTATTTTTTTGTGCTTTTTTTGCGGTGCAACCCGCATTTTTTATTATTATTATTTTTTTTCTTTATCTTTATCCTCGCTTACTGCTCAGTTGATTACAGAACATACACTACTAGATCTATTGTTTAACGCGCTTGTGTGTTTTTTTTTTGCATTACCTTTCGTTTAAATTTAAAATTATGGTACACGTTCGCGGGGCACGGGCCGGCGCCTCGGGAATTCTTCCTTCTCGCGCGGGGATGTGTGTTTTAATCGCGATCGGAGGGGGGTGGCTTTGGGAGCCACCCCGCCCGATTATTTACGTCGCTTTACTTTAATCGAAAAAGCAACCCTCGGCGCACGGCAGGATGCACCGGTCGAAAACAGTCGTCTGTCAATCGTTTCATGATCGCGATCATCATGAAGGATCTCGACGTGATTAGTGGTGGTAGTGTTTTGTATATTGTTGTTGTTGTTGTTTTATCAAAATTTCTTTTGTGATGGTGATTGTGAGATGGTGGTAAGTAACGCTGATCTCTCTTTTTCCATCCTTCTGTATCTCTTTTCGCTCTTTCGCGCTTTTACTACCGTTTCATGCACTGTTTTCGATACCTCTCGACGCTCGATTAGGGACCGCGAAATCAAATTACGTCTTTTTGCGAAAATCGTTGTAGACTCGTGAATTCCAACGAGAATTTCATTGCTTCGCGTTCTTGAGCGATACGTGCTTCACCTAACTAAACCTCTTTTTTTTTCACACGCTCCATCATTTATCCTCAGACTCACAGATATTGACTGATCTCCTAATTCGAAATTATGCCGAAATTCAGTAATTTCGCACTCTCATTCTCTCCCAGATTTTCTCAAAACTCTTTTATTCCTGACTTTTGCAGCACGTTCGCACCTTTCGCACAAAAGCGTTTCGAACTTTCGCCATATTAACCGTGATATACCTATACCTCATCGTTCGCGACTTTTATATTTCCCGAAAAAACAAAGCGCGATCGTATGCTAATAAAAGATGTCCGAAAAATGTCGGTCCCTACGGTGTTGCGTAGGCGCCGGAGTGTGCGAAGATTGCGTTTTAGGTATTACGCGTGTTCCTATCGTAGCTGTACAATCCATCGCAATGCCGTGTGCTGTGTCTGTGTGTAAGTGTATCGGTGTGTCAGTTGTGTGTATCGGTGTCGAGAAAAAAAAAAGAATTTCCCGATCGGTGATGTCCGAGAGACGACGAACGCTCCCGTTCCCCTCTCGGGATGTAAAATCCCGTCCTACAGGACGGGGGACGAGGTCGGGGCGGCGGAAGCGATCGCCGATCAGATCAGGGACACGCACCGACAACGAACAGAAGCTCTGGTTCGATAAGAAACGATTATTGTTGGTTGCGTGAACGAGGTGTATGCACTCGTCCAGCTTTAGGTATTTACATAGAAACTAACCCTATTTCGCATTATGTACGTTCGTTTAAGTTTACCAGTAAATTCTCAGTTTATGCTTGTGATATCAAGGTGTATTTACATACTACTTAATCCGAGGAAAAAACGCCCTGTAACGCAAAAACTTTAATAATAACGATCGATGAATCGACCCGCATTTGCGATCGCCGGAACTCGAGGAGGCCCGCTTATCCCTTTTCCTTTCGCAAAAATAAAAGCGATGTCTAAATATTATAAATATTCCGATTCTCCGAATTGGCTTTACGAACGATCAATCCCAATGGCGATGAGAACGTTTTAGGGAGTCGCGAATTTTGGAAAATTTCTCACAAGAAAATGTACTGGACGTGTCCGTCGAGTTCCGATCGCGAGGCGAGTACAATCGTTAAATGTAGCTTTGACGATGAATCCTTTAGCGATCTTTACTTCTCTCGTCCCAGATGGTCAAAAAGCCTGGCTATCCGGCGGCTTCTCGGCGCGTGTCTTTTACGTTCAACGAAGATGACGACGTTAGGCTACTTTCGTAATTTGCCAACAAAGAGGCATGAAACATGGAGTGTAGAATTTCTTTTTCAGAAAGGGAATATACATAGAATCCTTTTCGAAAAATTTTTCATAGTTTATGTTCTGAAAAGATGTATGATTTTTTTCGAACGTAGCGAGAGAAAAGACTTGTCCAATTACATTCGTAGGCGAAATTTTATTCGACGCAATTTGGGAAGTTTCGATTTCGGAAACAAGATAATGGGTGAAAGGGGGAGGGGAGGTGTTTGGAAAGCAAGGATTGAAAGAGTCGAGATGTCTTCCAAAAACGAGCCAGTCGAGGATAAAAAATCTCGTTGGGAGTTTCTTAAAAAAAAGACAACAACAACAGTAACGCGATCGAGGTTGATGTCCAGGAGTAACAAATTCGGCACGCTACCATTCAATTCCGCACTCTATTTAGGTCCGCGATTGCCAGTCGAAGAAACGAAGAAATTGAATCGTGTCGTAGATGAATGTCCGAATCAACTTTTTTTGACAACAATGTTTTGACCTCTTCTTGTTTTTTTTTTAAACTCTACTTCCGCTTTTTCGCTTCCTTTTGATTCACGTTTTCGTACTCTAATATCGAGAAATGATTTTCCAGCCGAACATCAAACATATTTCTCCGGTGCGGTCCCGTTTTATCGCGTTTTCGTCTCACCGAAAGATAACCCCATCGAAAGTACAAACGATCCCGAGTTTCGTCAAAGTTTCGGAGAGATGGGAAGGTGCGAAAGGAAATTTCGATCTGGGAAAGATCTAAATTGATGGGACGTCGCTAAGTGGGGAATGTCGTTTTAAGAGGGCGAAGGGGCTGGCTCGAGTCTCTAAAAGTTCGCTCCACGATCAAACCTACGGACTTTTCTTCATATTCTTCCTCTCCCTCGTCATCCTCATCTTCGTATCTTTTTTTACGTCTTTTTTTTGTTCTTTTTGTTCATCCACCTTCTGTATTCCTATTCGTCTTCTTCTTATTCTTCTTCATCCTAAGTATTGCGAGAACGTAACGATATATTGCAAGTAAAAGTTCAAAACGACGCAAGAGTTTTACGCGTTTCAGATTATATTACCCGGAAATAAAAAAATATTTCGCTTATAACGATCACAGGACCTCAGATTACCTGAAGCACGCCATTCTAAAATCTCACTCTCGTCTTCGCATTCGCTCCTCCTTGATGCTCACGAAGCATTCACGTACACTCGATCTGCTCATCCGCTCGACGGCGCGCCCGCGCGTCTACGCCGATCCCAAGGTCGTTCCATTCGCAAAAAACACTCAAGTATTCAATCTTTCTCTCTCTCGCTTTCGCACAATTTCCGCCGTTTCGCTCTCTTCCTGTGCTGTCACATTCTCTCGCCGACAATGCTTGGGATCACGTAAAATCTACGGGGGCGCGCGCTGCGCATTCATTCGTATTTCCCTTTCGCCTAACTATCCTAGTCTCATAGACCCTATATTCATTATTTATAATATTTATATATATAATATATATAATATTTAGCATTTAGTTTTTTTTTATTTCTCTCTTCTCCTTCGTCGCGTGCTTTGCTCACGAAAAATGCTCGCTCTTTCACGCTTACCGCATTTTTCCTCAATTAAACGTGTAAGTGTGAATGGGTTTCGCCCGTTTTTTTTTGTTTCTGTCATACTCTTCATACTCTGTATGTATATATAATATATATAATATAACTGTTTGTAATAACTATATTTTGTTTGTTCGCTTATGAGCTAATAGTTTTCGTGCTACCGAGCACAAGTTGCGCGCATTATATCTTCACCATAAAAGTGTGCTGCTGATGAGTTTTTTTTCGTAATATACGTTGAGTTGTATTGTACATGTGTGTGTTTGTTGTGTATTTACGTATGTATATATATGTGTGTGTGTGATTCGCGTGTGTGTGCATTCGTACGTATCTGTTGCGACGCGTATCTGTTTACGTCCGACGCGTTCGTTCCTCGAGCGCGCGAAGTGTCAACGTCGCTTTGCCGTCGTCGCGCGAAACGCTGATCGCGGGTGAGTGAACGTCCGTGCGGATTTGCGTCGCGTCCGTCTGTCACACACACGGGGAAGGGGGCTTCAGTACGTATATAATTAACAACCGTACAACGCGGCGACACGATACCACACTCGGGTGGACCGTTCGCCGCCGACCGCGTGACGCACAACGTCTTTATGAGCCTTGCGTACTCGCGTGTTGATGGTGTGCGATTCGCTTTATTAAGCATTACGGGAGTTTTTTGTTTGTTTAAGTTTAGGGGGGGGGGGCGTGGAACCTTAAGCGTGGTTCGCGGTGGAGATAGACGTATCTATGTATGTATAATATTTATATATAGTTTAGGTTTGTTGAGCCTGGCAGCGGGACGGTTGAGGATCGCCCGTTGGACCCTCGGCACCGTCGGCGCGCCGTTTCATCGGCTCTTGTACTAAAAGATCATAGTACCTTGGGGGCGTGTGCACCCCGGGGCGTCCCGGTTGAACAGGACGGCTCCGGGATGACTTACTGTTTCTTTAGCAGCTTCTCGTTAGTTATTTATGGCACGTTTCGGGAGTCGAGGCGGCAGCACGGCAGTGGCAACGTGTCCTGAGTCGAATCCTCGACGAGGCGACTCCGCGTCATCCGCGGAGCCTCCCCGTTCGACAGATCCTTGATCCAGGACCGATGTAGGAACAACGAATCGCGCGGGGAAACCGCGCGAGAATTCGCGGGCAGACGAGCGTTGCCACTGCGATCCTTCCGCCTCGCGCCGTGCAACGGATTGCTACACACGTACGTATTTCTCACTCTCCCTTCGTCCGGCGCGGTACCATCCGGAGAGTCCTGTCGACCGAGAGAGGCTCTCCCTCGATCGCTTCCGGTTGGCCTCCGGCCGTGTCGGTTCTATCCGAGTAGGAAGACACCGAAAGTACTACACTCTTCCTCACGAAGTCCTTTTGTTTAACGTTTTCTTACTGCTGAGACAATGAGTGAATTTCTGGCGACCGCACTTGGGCGCTCGGGCGAGTCACGCCGACGACGACGACGAATCGTCATTCGCAATCGGACGCGATCGCTCTTACGCGTTCTCGGAGTTACCGATCATCTCGTCGGCTTTCCTCTTGACGCCGCGATCTTCAGGCTGCTGTTGTTGCTGCTGCTGATGACCGATCGAGGACGGACCTTGCTGCTGCTGTTGGTGCTGTTGTTGATCGTGCAACGGCGTCGAGCGCTCCGTCGCCACTTGCGACTGTTGCTGGTTCATGCGCTCGTTCTGCAAGGTCGTCTGATCCGGCGCCCAAGGGGTCCACTCGTCTCAGTAGTAACTGAATTTTCATGGTTGCTGATTGCTCTGCTGATTGACGACATGCTGAGCCAGAGTGAAGCTCAAGGCGCGCGGATCACCGTGCAACCTGAGGGCCTGCTCTAATCGCTGCTCCTGCAGTCGCAGCGCTTCTCCTGAAAAATATCGCGCGTAGACGTTCTATTAAAAAAAAGGCTTTCACGAATCAAAATTATTAAAAGTTCAACGTGTTTCAATATTATATATACATATTATAATGTATATCGTGTTCGATTCTCGTCGCATACTCACCGAGGTCCGGCGTTAAGGTGTCCTGTTGAGACATTTGTTGATTCGTATGGTGTCCCGGCATGCCGGAGGTGCTACCTCCATTATGCTGTCCCAAATGATGTCTCACGTCGCCGCCTACCGCGGAACTCGCTGCGGCTGCTGCTGCTTGAGATACCTGTTTGCAAAGACGCGAGGAAAAATTGAAAAATGGAAGAAGGAATTGAAAAATATTCAGTCTTTAAATTGCTTTTTCTGAAAGTTTTTATGATTATTGTTTGCGATATATATTTTATAATATCTCAGACTATGACTGAATGCATTAAGATGTGCGTGTTTTATAACTGTAATAATTTATACAGATTATCATATATGCTGATTGTGTGTAATTAAGAATTTAAGTAAAAAATGTCGCATAATATTATTTAGATTTGTTTTCTTACTGCGAGTCTAAGAGCAGCTTCGGCTTGAGAACGAAGCAAAGCTTCCGCCTGATGCATTCTCAGAGCCTGCTCCGGTCCGCTCGCTTGCACTCCTTGCTGTTGAGGACCCGTCGAACCTTGAGTACCGCCGCTCATGTCACCGTTGTTGCCCATCCTCATAGCCGCCGCGAGCGATGCCATGTCGACCGGCGACAAATTGGGCGACACGGAATTTTGCAATCCTAACAAAAACATTGATTTAATTTCACAAAAATTCTTTCCAAACGATGAGCAATAACTAGAAAAAAAAAAAATATGTAAAAATATATATTTCTTTTAATTTCTATAATCTACATATTCTTTTTGTAATTTTGAATCTAAAATATTCCGTATGATTTATGTTTCAGAATTTCGGACTATCGCAATTGAACCATGATCTGCGGAACACGTGTCGGAGGAGGGTTGCTCACAAACGCGTCCCGTGCTAACTTTGATCGTGGAGGAGAGGAATGAAGGTAAGGAATTCCGATATTTGTTTTTCCTACCGCCGTTTCTTCGGCGAGAATTTCTTGGCGAGTTACGACCCCGCAAATGCTTTGCAAAAGAAGCTGCGTGCGCGATGAATTTTACCGAGTTAACTGGCGATAATATTTTACAAGACATCGATAATTGCATTATCGCGCTTCTGTATACGTGGAAATGTTCATTTTCCTCGGCAATAAATGTAGTCACGTCGAAAGTACTTCCGCGCGTCAATCATCTTTCAAAGCTGGAGGAAAGCGGGCGCATATGCAACATCGTCAGCGGGGAAACAACATTATAAATCAAAGCTTTATCGGCAATAATTGGAACGGAGCTATCGGCTTTCCCCTCTCGTGCAATTGAGTTGATAAGTGATAACGCAGTCCTTGGTGACTCGGCGCGCGGCTCGCTCGAGCACGTCGTTAGAGCGGTGCTAGGTTTGCTCTTATTTACACATGATTTCGTTTTATCGTTATTAATTTCTTACCCGCTGACACGGCGGCGGCCATGACAGCCATACGTTGTTGCTGCGATTGCATCTCGTCGTGGTACTGCTGCGCCGAGCCCGGTTGACTACCCGCTCGCAGCATCTCGCTGAGCTTGCCGCTCGGTCCCGGTGATGCCATATTGTTGTTGTTGTTGTTGTTGTTGTTGTTGAGTAGACCGGTGCCTGCGCAAAAATCTGCTCTCGTCAGTATGTACAGGGCAACGAGCGGGCGGGGGGGTTTTGCACACGTTTTACTACAATAGTTTAACTGGGCAGTAAATATCGTTCCGCGTCGGATATACAAATCGACAGACGCTAAGAGCGTTAAAAAGAGCGTCATCCCGAAATGGAAGCCGCCCGTGAAAGTAGACCAAAGTAGAACGCCGTTCACATGAGAGAATTATTACTCAGACCAGAAATTCGTATATATTTTATTTCGACTCAAGTATATATATATGTAACTTACGTGTACTACAATAAGTTCACTAATGGTACTTCACAACAGAGTTTTTATCATTAACGAAATCAGAGAAAAAAAGGTGAATAACGGCGATGTTACAAAGCTGTGCACGAGCAACATTACATCTATTATATCTAGATCACACAGCGTTCGGTTTGTAAGTGGTAGACGTAGAACAAGTATCGGAGCGTACCAGGTTCACTACCGGCCGACGAGAGTCTTCCGTTGCCGCTACTGCTGTCCGAATGGGCCGACGGCGACGGGCACATTGGTGGTTGTTGCAAATTTTGCGGTCCTCCGGATTGACTTCCACCCAACACACCCAAACCCGCTCCTGTACAACGTAAGAACGTCGCGTTAGAGTCACGCTCGGTCATCGGTCGTCAATAACTTGTATAACTTTTTACGTAACGCCGTGGGCCGCCGCATGATCTTTATAATGTCAATGTAGAAAACTCGACAGTTTATTTATACCTAAACTCGAACTCGCGAGGATCTCTCTTTCCCGCCTCTCGGCGGCCGCGCGACTCAGCACATACTGCGCCGCGAATTGATGCTTCGGGTCCATCCTCATATGCTCCATGTGGCTCAGCAGACCTTAACACCAGAAAAGAGACGAGGGTGATCACACACAGGAAGGCGATCGCACTGGCGTATATATTTTTATGTACGATGATGAACGAAGTGTCACTCGGTGTGTGCGTCAAGAGGTATGATTTATACTTTCACAGAACGTAAATGAAAAGTTTTTACAGCACAAGAAAATGGAAACTGAAACTCGGGCTCTGTAACATTTCAAACTTTGAACTCGGCCGATCGGCCGGCCGATCGCGCGCTTTTACGCGGCTAACAAAATACTTACCGCTCTCGTGAGTGAAGACGGCTTGGCACACCGAGCACGGCCACATCCTGAGGCTCGTGCTAAGCTGACTGGTCTCAGGATGGCAGGCCAGATGCTTCCTAAGGCTACCCTCGTTGACGTAGTGCTTCCCGCACACTGGACACGGGTGGTTGGCGGTCCGTCGCTTCGCTAGGTAAACCCCGGCAACGGAGGTTGTGCAGTCAGCGGAGGGAACAATAGGGCGACACAATTTCAAGGTCAATGCCAAGCAGGATAAAGCGTCCCAAGGAACGAAAGCCGCCTCTCCTCCTCACCCGACTCCTCCACCATTATCATGTTTTCCCGCATATTTTTTTCTCTCTCCCCCTCTCTTTCTCTCTCTCCCTTTCGCTCTTTTTTTTCCTCCCTCACCTTATTTCTCACGCACTCGTGTGGCCGCGCGCGCGTACGTACGCACAGACTCCGGTCGACCTCGAAGGCGAAGGGAGACCTTACGGACGCCGGATAGCCAAGGACCAGGAGAGCACTGACCTCAGCCACGCAGAGTACTCGCCGGCCGGCGCCGCCGCCGCCGCTGACTCCCTTTCACGAGCAAGGTCGCCGGCCCGAAAAGCCAGGATCCACGCGCATTTACCCGCGCGCGTTGCACTTACGCGGACGCACAGAGAACAAAATAGAAATTTTTTAAATTAACAAAATACCGCTCGTATATAATCGAAACACCTGTTATTTGTTTGCTGCATCGAGTCGAAACGAGCGATGAGAAGAGACGCGCGTAGCGTCTTTGCTGATTTTTACGTACGACGCGATGTTGTAAGCCTCACGCTATAAATATCGACGACAATGCGACGACGTTGTTATTCCGAACGCGTAGTTAAATTGGCAGCGTTTCGCAATAGACGCAATTCATGTTAGATGCCGACCATGTGCGAAGACCACCGTGGCGCCATTCGCAATCGGCAGTGAAGCGCCGGTCCTCGCGTTAAAAGTCGAACGGAGAGACACGCCAGAGGTGTCGACTGTTGCTTTTCTCTGTACGTCCGCAGAGTTCACACACCACGCATCACGCACGCATGTAATTAAAGGCACGTGTAGAGGTCGAACGAGACACCCTCGAAGCACCGTGTAACATGTATTAGAGTAGTATACCCAAGTATTAGTCGACCAGTTGTGTCAAATGCTACACGCCTTTCCCGCCCAGGCGAAAACAGTAGTATACGGAGAGAAGTGAACAAGGACAATGTGTGCGTAATCGCCCGCGCCAAAGCAAGTTCTTGGGATGGATGCGAAACGTACTTAAGGGCTAAAGAACAAACCACCCCTCGTGTCTCGACGAGCGGTTGCTCCACCTCTCCTCTTAGCCTCTTACTCACGATTAATGTCGCCCCTCTCGCGTCCACGTCTGTCTCTCTCTCGTTTAGAACCCTTACGGGGTTCGTGCTGGCAATTCTTAAGTCAAAGATGCCGGTTAAGAATCTGAGTTAAAGGCGGTTAAAGTAAACAGAGGTTCTCCCGTCTCCCGAGCAGTTAACGCGCGAGGAAAATTCGGTGTTAAGTTTCGTCGATTAGTGGTTGGAAGAAAAAACGGCAAGTTTCGCTCTCAAGCACGCTGCATGCAAAGAAACGCATTGCGTTACGAGGTTCCGGTTAATCGATCGGTTAACGGAAGATTAGTAGTAGGCGCGCGAAACGTGAAAGAAACAGAAAGCGACGAGCGTGAAAAGGAACGAGAGAGACACAGACGGCCGGCGGCCGAGAGGGCGGTCGGTACGCGATTTTTCAATACTTACTGGCAACTCCGGAGGCGTTCGGATCCTTGTGGGTGTGCTTCATGTGCTCCATCAGCGCCTCGCCGCCGAGGAAGAGCTTGTGGCATACTGGACAGCTGGTTGCGTTCGGGCCGCCGATCAGGGCGGCGTGTTGCTGGAACACAACACGCTGTTGCAACTCCTTTTTTGGGGGGCCCGGAAGTACCGGAAGCAGGCACACGCGGCGCACCGGTAGTAGAGAGCCGACCCAGAGAATACCACCACAGAGTTGCGAACCAGAAGCGCAGGACAGGCAGGGCACAGAACAGAACGATTTGACCGGTGAGAGTTAAGGCACCAATAAACCGCCGCCACCACAGACTACTCCTTTGCATTGGGAATTCATGTCGAGTGTGTCTGGTAGGAACTTTGTGGTATCGCGCCCTGGCTGGGTTTCCCAGTCGGTCAGGTGCGAACGAAAAGAAAATCGAGACAAGAAAGCAAAAAAAAAGGGACGAAATGTTCTTTTCTCGAAATGCATCGGTGTCTTATTTCAATAATGATCCACTTTCTGCCGCGATTTATTCGCTGCTCGTTCAACAGTTTGTCTTCTTTCTTTTATTTATAAATTGTATCTTGTGCTCAATTTAATTATTATTTTGTAACAATCTTTTTATTGTGTTTCTCAAATATGCAACTATTAAAGTAAGATTTGCATTGATTTTGCACTGATAAAATAACGAATTGTTCTGTATGGGCGGCAAGTGAATATATCGGCGAATATATTTGGAAAAATCATAGCTAGCTCTTGGAAAAAGGGGTTGGAATTAGGTGAAAAGTCTTGACGAGATGTATCGGAATTGAATCGTCATTGAAAGGGATAGTGCCCATGTACGATTTTCTTGAACACTCCTGTGCCCACTTTTAATCTTGTCTCGAAATTTTGCTTTTTACTTTTGAAAATAGTAGAGATGTAGAGGAAGAGCCTTAACCGATGAAAAATCATTAACGCCAGAGCAGAGCACTTGATTCGGACGGGGAGCTTAAGGATAATGATCGGGGAGCTCGAAGCGAAGCCTAGACAGACAAATATGTGGAAGCGTGGGGTCCGCGGTACGATCGGAGCGGATTAATCCCTAAACCGCGATTAGGGATTTCGCCGGCTAATGCCGCCGGCATCGGCCTAGCCTCGCGTTACGTACATACGAATCGAAAGGCCGATGCCAGACGTTGCGTCGCGAAAACAAAGCGGCCACTTTCGTCGGCCTTGGACCTCCGATCGACCCCGCGCGACCTCACTCATGAACGGGAATGCGAAGCATGGAATGACTAGCTTGTACCATACATCAATTTTAACTACCATGGCCGTTGCTAGTACATCTTCGGCTCGCGACTGTGCGCATTCCTTTTCCTTTTCTCTATACTTTGCGCGTGCTTGAACGTATTTAAACAAGATTTGCGCGATTCGTCTTACCGAGTCTACCAACGGCCATATTAATCAGAATCAAAATGAAATTATGAATGAAATTCGACGTCCTTCAGTGCCAGATAGAGCGATTCTTTTTCTTTTTTTTTTTTTTTTTTTTTTTCTTTGGCCCATTTCGCGTTAAAAACCCGATTTGCGATCGTATTATCCTCGGCGTGTTACTTTTTTTTTTTCATCTTCTATCTTGCGTCCCCCCTTCTATCGCAGTTTGTCTCTCTCCTTTCTCCCTCTTTCCGTCTTTCTTTATTCGAACGCACGAAGGTTGCTTGCACGCATACAAGGCGGTAGGTGCACGCGCCTGAGGAAAAACATGGCAGCCGTACTTGCTCGAAAGAGTACTTAAAACGCAATAAGGAGGAAAAGAAAAAGAACAAGACGCGAAAGAAAGAGAAGGTGGTGAACGGGCTAAAACGAGACCAGACGGCAATGACCCCGAAGAGTTTCGGAGCCCCTCCGTTCCTCTCTTCCTTCCTGTTCTCTTTCTCCGATTCGTGATTTCTTTTTCCTTTACCTTTTCGCCTCTTCCCCCCGTTCTTCCCCCCCCCCCCCTCTCTTCCCCCAAGCCCCACGTCCCACGTCTTTCTTCGCGTCGGTCGTCCTTCTTTTTATCCCCGGACCTGGGACAATCGCGAACGCGTTGAGGCAGCGCACACACGAGAAAGATCGAAACGAGTTACGACGGCAATGACCCCGAATTTTTTTTAGACATCATCGACTTTTTTCTCGCACACACTTCTGCCTCCTTCCTATTATCGGCATGATTCTCCGCCTCTCTCGCGCCTTAAACGCAAATTTATTTTTGCGCGCTCGTTTTATAGGCGTCCCGTTGTGCCGGTGGATCTTTATAAATATTATACATACACGTTCGTCTCAAAGCCTCTTCGCGCTTCCTCCTTTCCTAGACATTTTTTTTTAACGACATGCCAGATGCCGGCGTAATCCTGATTTTCTATCCCGCTCTCTCTCTCTCTCTCTTCCTCCCGCTCGCGAACGTGCGAGTCGTCGTGCCAAAAAGACTAGAAAAGCCGGGGAGACACCAATCGTGCGATAATTGCCTCGACGTTTCCACTTCGGTGCGTCTTCCTTCCGGTTTTCCACGCGACTCTGTCGCGCGCGCGCGCGCGCGCGCGTTCCCGCGCGTGTTTCTTCTTCTCCCTTGGCTCGACTCCACTACTCTCGGTCGCGCGATAAACTCTCGAGAGTGGGTGGCCGACTGCCGACATACTTATGCCTTCTATCTCCTTTTTTATCCCGGACCTGGGGCAGCCGTGAGCGCGTTGAGAAGACGACGACGAGGACGGCGTCGCTGACCGTGCCGCCGCCGCCGCCGCCGCTGCATGCAAGTTATTCTCGGAGGGAGGCTGCGGTCCCTAGGTTCGACGCCCCGACCTGGCCCAACTGGAAAAAACCGGTTTCTTCGTCGCGCTCTTCCTTTTTTGCTTGCATCCTCGCTTTTTGCGCCGCGAGTGCCTCGACTTCTCCGCAGCTCTTTCTCCTCTTCTCCCGTCCCGTTCTCCACGGTCGTCTCTCCTTGCTCTCTCTTTTCCTCTCCTTGCTTCTCTCTTTCCCTCTCTTTTCTCTATCTTTCTTTTTTCTCTCCCTCTCTCTCTTTCCCTCCTTCTTTCTTCTTCCATCTCTCGCTCTCCGCGTCTCTCCAGCGTGCTCTCTGCGGCTTGCTCGAGAGAGTGGACGCGGCGTGGGCGAATCCCCGAGGGACTTTATGATTCGCCGTGACCAGATTCATCTCTCTCTTGCGAAGCTATACGCGCGCGGGTTCGCCGCTCTCCGCTACCATTCCCAATTCCATACTTCCTGATCCCTCGCTAAGAGGCTCTTACGTGTATCTATCTATCTTCTGCTTTTCCGTGTCAGAATTTTCGCTTTGATAGAAACATAGGAGGAAGCAATTCCGCACGAGAAACGATTCCGCCGCGATCAGTTCTGTGTACGTGTTCTTTGTTTCACATTTAAAATACTTTGATACTTGCGTCGAAGGCGAGGAGCGTGTGGAGGGGGAAAACCTTCAGTTTGGTCATTTTCATCGAGGATAAAAAGAACTGGTCGAACGTATTGAAATATTGAAGGCATACACGTGTGTTAAAATTACTCGAACAATCTACGAATAATTTCGACTTCGTCAGTTGGACGGCTAAATAAATTTTTCGCGGCGTCGATCAATATCGTAGACACAATCGACAGCTGAATAATGCGAAAATGAACGGCAACGGCAAAGTAACGCGCGGCGATATTTTTAACGTTCCCGCTGCGAATAATTGAGCGCCGCGCAGTTTTAACCGCGCCTAAATAGTATTCGATGATTCTCCGATAATTATAAACCTCATCGGATCCGTGTTCATCGGACGCCGATCAAACCGGTCGGGAGAACGCAACGGCGCTCACGCCCACTCTTTGAATTTTTTCGCACCCTACCGCCGATTGGTTCCTCGATTTTTCCGGCGATCCCTGTCGCAGATTATCCGCTCCTTGAGGCCCGACGCGGGCCCGGGTCAGGGAGTGGCGTAAAAAGGAAGTGGGTGTGAGCACACGCGTAGCGGTGCGTGACGTCGGCCGCGATGTGGCCATTTTGTGCTCATAGAGACGGGACCATCTTTGATCGGGAGCCGAGATCTCGTTAGCGGAGCGATTCTATTAGAACAAATCGAGGCGGCGAATTTTTCACGCACACGTGCGTAATCAATACAATGTCACGCGTGATTTGCGACCATCATAATATACATGGCGAAATCATTTTCCTTCCTTGCTCGATCGTTGCCAGTCATTTTTCTTAAATTCTGCCATCTTTTTTAATCTCGAGTGTGCTATAGATTGAAAGCCGCAGTCTAAATGTAGCCGACAATCAACATTATGTGCTTCTCTCTTTTTCTCGAGAGGCGATAAAATCCGAAGGCCGTTCGCGCGCAGCGCAATTCTTTTCTCCCGCCCTCCGTCGTTTCTTCTTTCCTTTTTTTTTTCTTCGTCGCCACCGTCTTTCCTTGGCTTTTTTAGCCGCGACGAGGCCGCGAGACTCGCCGGCAGACAACCTTCGGTGCGATACTTCGGTTGTTCGTTGCTCCAGCGTGCGGCTCGCGGAATCCACGGAGAGATATTCACCGGCTCCTTCCCTCCCGCTTCGGGCTCGCTCGCGCGAACGTTCTTTTCTCGAGACGAGAACGCTTTGTCTCCCGATAAGGAAGACGCCAGAAATTCCTGATTCCTTTTATCCGCGTTCGCGTCTGACTCATAGCTGCTTTCGGAGCTTTCGGATGAACGATGAGAAGAATACAAACAACGCAAAAGTCCAAAGGATGTTTAAAAGATCTCCGAGATCTCTTAGATTTTTGTTTTGCACAGAAATTATTTTCCCGCAATTAAAATCACGCAATCTTCAGCAATCAATGCAATTACATTATTTTTTTCCTTTCACAGTCCAGTGTTTCCTTTTTTCGGTACGAAAAAAATATACGATCAATAAAAATTAATATGCGTCGCTAGTCACCCCGTATTATTAATCCACTTTCAAGAACCGCGTACGCGAAAATCGGTCGCTGACGAATGATGCGAGGCGAGAATGAGGGTGAAAAAAAGCGAGGTTCATGTAACGTTGCGAGGGTTGACGACGAGTGCACCCTCCATGTTGTGCCAATCGGAGATCCGGATCGACCCCGGTCGTGTTCGACTAGGCGAGCGGAAAAAAAAGGAGAGCGGAGGGGCGTTGGTACAATGGGGGTACAAATCCCACCCTATCGGAAACGCCACGGGAATGATTTCATTAGTGCCCGCGCCGGTGATCGAGCGTAGAGAAAAAAATAGAGACGGAAAGAGCCACGGAGGCGGGGTCGAAAAAATTAATGCCTCGGGGTGAGAGAGAAGGAGAGCTCGAAGGGTGCGATCGGAAAATGAACTTGTAAAAATAAAAATTACACGAAGCTCAAAAAAAAAATTTTTCTACACATAAGAATAATCGAAAATAATGTGAGAAAATGTCGAGTATAGAAATATTATATAAAAATATTTTTATTTTTTTAAAATATAATTTTTGCTATATATTTTATAAAAATATTATATAAATGAAACGACTGAATGAACGTCCGAAATAAACGTGAAAACTGCCGCGGTAAAACGGGACGCGGTGAAAAAAATCGAGACGGATCTCGTAAGAGCGATCCGATTTACGAGGTGTTCTGCCGCGAAAGGCCGTCCCACTTTTCTATTTTAATGCCGCGAAAGAGACAAAGAGCGAAAAATCCTTCTGGAGATTCGCCAGCCGGCGATGTTTACCGACGAAAGAGAGAGATTGAGGCCGTACTGAGAATTCACGAGAGGCGTGGAGAGAGGGATTCAGAAGGGAATGGAAAGTGAACCTCGCTTAATTAGGAGAGCGGTCCGAAATTAAGAAACGGCAATTAGCCGCGATCGACAGGCGAAAGCGCTCGTCGTGTATGGCTCTTCGGCGATACATCATCGTACATCTCCATGACTGTTGCAATTATGATTGTCGCGCCACGCGACACAGTACCGAATGCGTACTCATGATCGTGTGACAGGAGGAAAAAGGAACAAGAGCCAAATTAACAATCGTTTCGCGGTCTTTGCGACGTTGATCGGATAAGCGGCGTTTCGTGCATTCCGCAATGTGCAATTCCGCGCGATGTTGATAATTAAATTGATGGCGTGTAACAGACGCGCGAAAAATGCGAGGCGCCATTATAATTTCGCGCGTCACAATGGTATCATAATTACACGCATTTCGAGAAAACTGCGTAAACGTGCGAAGACAGGTGTGTGCGTGTGTGCGTGTGTTTGTTGACGCGCGTGTCTCGCGCGAATGGATCATTATAATGAAAATCAGAGACCGCAATTTTACACGTGCGACGCTAGCATAAACGCGCCGCGAAACGAGTTGAAATTACAGTCGAAAGGAATTCCCATGAGCTCTCCCATATTGAACCGATCGTTTTACCTTTAATCGTTGCCATGGGTACTTCGAACACTGCGACAAAGAGAGACCAGCATGAAATGGAGATCAATCTGAATTAATGCGATACCATTAAATCGTCAGTCATAGGTTTAGATTTTCAGGAGTATTCATACACCGAGCGTGCGTTGCGCACGCTCTCGCGGAAGGAATTAAAAAAACACCGTGTAAATACCGCGAGCGCGGTAATTAATTAGCGCTCAGTGCCGGCGAAAATACGGCGCGAAAAGCGGATGGAATCATCTCCTCCCCTGTCGGGCAAGCGGATTTGCATTTATCGCGGGTTATCAATCCGTACGCGGCAAACGACGATCGCGCGTGTAAAAAAAATTTGGCATTAAGCGGTGACACAACCACCGCGCGGTTTTTTTTTTTTTTTTTTAGTGTAGCAAGGGTAGAGGGATAAATCCCCGTGGCGAGAGAAAATAAATCTAATGGCTAACGAGTTTTTACCGAGCCGCGCGTCGGGGCAATTAAGAAGAGGGGTGGAGGAGGGCTCGCGGAGAGCGACGGAGGGGGCCGGGACGGGGAGGACTCGGAGGTGAGTTGGAAGAAGGTCGAAAGAGGTGCGCGAGGAAAGTCCGCGAGGCGGGAGAAAAGGGGGTTGTATCGTGTTGCACGACATTCAACCCTTGTACCGCTAAACTACGAATAAATACGAAGGCTGTGCGCCACGTGAAAGTGGCCAAGAGCCACGAGAAGGAGAAGAAGGAAAGAGAGAGAGAGAGAGAGAGAGAGAGAGAAAGAGAACGAAGAGATCAGGGCCGGCCGAATCGGCGAAACCGTTCGGCGATTGTACGTAATTTAGCTTTCGAATTTACGCGTCGGGTGAATTCGCGTCTCGTCAGAAATCCCTTCGGACAGATTCCCCCGCGACAAATGTCTCACGGCGGACATACAAGAGAGAGAGAGAGAGAGAGAGAGAGAGAGAGAGAGAGAGAGAGAGAGAGAGATAGAGAGATAGAGAGAGAGATAGAGAGAGAGAGAGAGAGAGTGTGTGTGCTCGTTTGCACGAATATATTACGAGGTCGCGGCAGATCGCCGCAGTCTGATTAACGGGAAGGAAATTTCGACGCGGTGACGAGCTCTCCTCGTGGCTCGATCGTTGCGGGATTTTGGAGCGTGGGTGTATTAACCGGGGACATATCGTGGCGGTGTATCGTCGCGATGATCCGCCCCTGTTCCGAGCCGAGCGGGAAGAGGGTAACAGTTAATAGGATACACGGAGAGAAGAGGAAGAGGTGGCGAAGGAGGAGGGGGGGAGGGGGGAGGGTGGTGTATATAGGTACCATAGACGAGTTTCTATGCCCGGGCTACCGATCGTTCTCTATAATACATTTACGCTCCGGCCTATTATAATATTGTACTCCGGGTGTATTGTCTTTCTTAGCGGGATAATGTTTCGCCGACACGCCAGGCCTCGACCTGGAGCGTAACTCTTTCATTTCCCCTTCACTCCCCGTCGCACTTCCGTGAGCCGTTCCTCTTTTCTCGTTGTCTCGCTTCCTTTGCGCCTCGCGCTCTCTCGCGGTTCCGGTCGCTTCTTCCCTCTCTGTATTTTTCTCTTTTTGTTTTTTTTTTTTCTTTTTAAACAGCGATCCATTAGCTATCGGGGTAGTAGCCGGCGCGCGAGGGAAACGGACGGCCAGGCGGTCTGGAATAGCGAAAACAATTTCAAGAAATCTGCCCCGGCGAAAATTCGATTAGCCGCGGAAGATGGGCTCGAGCTCTCCATTTGTTTCGTTTCGTTTTATTTCCAGCGGGCGTACTCTGTTTCTGTCGCTCGCTCTCGCGCTCGCGCGCCGGCGGCTTTTAATTACTTCGCCGCGCTCTCTCCGGTAAGATCCTCTCGCCGTTTCTTCTCGCTCGTCTACTTCTTCTGCGTCTTCTTCGGCTCTTCTCGTTGCGCCGTCGTTTCTTTTTTTCCTCGTTTAAAACAAGCTACGCGCATTCTGATATTTTTGCCGATAAGCTCGTGCAACGCAGCCGTTTTCGCGGCGTCGTGGCTTTATATAAACGTCCATGTATATTTCGCGTTAATATTTAATCCGGCGCATTGATCTCGCGCGCATAAGCCGGTTATTCAGCAACAATTTCGCAAAGGGCGAGTTCCGCTGTTGGAAAATTTATCAAAGCTTTTTTTTTCATTCTATAAAAAACCTAATAATTCGATCGTGAAAAAGCATTCTCATTAATGCGAGGATTATCGCGCGACGCGTGAAAAAAATAGCGATTAACGGGATCGTCATTACGCTTCAATTCATTCTCTCGTAGCCGCGCATTTTTTTGGGGCAAATAAAAAAAAAACGATTGGGTGGGCTTGTTGGTAAGGCATGGGCCGTCGGCACAACTTCACGGGAGATTTATCGGGGTCGTGCGGGGGACGGGGAAGGGATAATCCGAAAGCTTTAGCCGTGGATTAGGTTTCAATTACGGCAGCCCGATGAGCGAGGCGTTAAAAGAGCGATATTTATTGCCGGGGGCACCCGACGTGTGAACGGATTAAGCTCGCGTGGGTCTCGACGCGGCGCACCTGATTCCACGATTTGCAAAAATCGGAAGCTTCAAAAGGCAACGGCGATTAATTCTGCTCGATCAACTGCAATTTTTACCATTTTATTCTCGGCTGTTCGAATGTAATATCGTGAGTGTAATTATTTTACGGTCAAAGCAAATCCATTAACTGTTTTACGAACTATTACGTAACGCGATGTAATCGGAAGAAGAGAAAAACGCAAACGACTCGACGTCTTTTCTCGTGGCAAAAATGCAGGAGGAAGAAAAGGAGGAGAGCAACGAAAGAGAGGAAAAGAGCGCCTCGCGCGAACGGTGCCGACAGATGCCTTCCCACGTTTTTTCGTTGAGACATGTGCCCGGCGCGGAAGGCGAAAGGGTTGAGAAATTCAGTTGCCGGCCTGGTGGGGCGGTGGCGACGGCGATAGCGGCAAAAAACTGCCCCACGATACAAGATTCCGCCGGTAATCGCTGCGCGCCGCGATTCCACGCGAGCGAGGGGTGAATTCGATTAACGAGCCCGGGGGTCGCGGATCTTTTTCCCAGATCAGACCGTGTTTTTTTTATTTTTTTTATTTTTCAGACTTCTGTCCCTCTAATAACCGGTCGGTGGCGCGCACCCTTTGCCACCGTGGAGCTCGTGCGAGTGTAAACAACGATTGTTCATTCATGGTGACCTGTATGAGAAAATCCTTCGGTCACATTCGTAACGCACCGTATTAAAAGGGCTTCTCACCCCTCGTGACATCTTTGTTCGCCAAATTTCTGTTGTGGGCGCCCGTGATTAATTTTTCGTTTTTTTTTCCAAGCTCCGTTCTGTCGTTTCTGCTTGAAGATCGCTTAAGATTTCGTGCGATCTATTTATTTATTTTTTGTGATGTTTTCGGATCATCGATTCCGTGATGATAAGCGTTGTATGAGAATCCAGAGGCAAAAAGCAAGCCCAAGCACCCACGCGAAGGATTCCAAAGGAAAATATCTAAAGCCACCCTCGATTTATTGTTACTCAGAAAATAAATATGCCGTCTACAAGAAAAGGGAGGGTTGCAAATCATGACGCGATTATTTAGGTCGAATTTGATCTTTCTGTTCGCAAGCTTGATGTCCGCGGTATGCGTTCAAGCTCGAAGTCGGCCGCATCTCTAGTTAGCGACCGCGACTGTTTTAACTTGCTTGAGACACATCGATTACACCGGGGAGCCCTCGAAACGGAACAAAGGAAACGGCGGACAAAGAGCGCTTGAACGGGAATCCATCTGTACAAAGTATCGAGGCAAGCGTGAACCCACCACCACCATGTGCGTGCGTAACGAGTTACTGACGGAGTGTCGCGCGAGAAAGAGTTAATGCAAAGATTTCGGTCGTTAGAGAGGAGCGATTAGAAGAGCGGAAATATGTACGCGCGATTGTCGAGATCGATTCTTCTTTTACTTTTTTTTTTTTCTTCATTTATTCTCGACCCATAAACGAGTATACCGGCACCGCGTATCAGCGAATTTGCGAGTTGGACGTCGGATTTGGTACATACATGACTGACCTTCGACGTGTGGGTACGGAGGCTGGACTCCGTGGCGAAGCCCTTGCCGCAGATGTTGCAGTGGAACGGCCGGTTCTTCGCCCGCTCCACCTGAGCGTCGTGATTCCTCAGGTGTTGCTGCAAATTCGACAGTTGGATGAAGGCCCGCCCGCAGTCCGGTAAATGGCACTTGTACGGTCGTTCACCTGCGATCAGATACCGTAAGGCGTATTAGAATTTCGTGCGGCTGTGCACGAGCGTACGTAAATTGTGTTACGGTCGACGGTGGAGCACGTAACGGCCGCGTACACGCTCGATCGGGAAATTCGCACCGGTCATGCCACGCGATTTTCCTCAAGATAGTTCGAAAATTCGAAATTTCATCCCTCGTCGGGGAACAAACATATGCTAAATATCGTCATAAATTCTTTTTCATTATAAACTGCTTACAATTACATAACAATTTCGTAAGAAGCTATGGGAGATTTTGTTTTTATAAGTAATTTTTCACGTTCGGATTATCTTTTTGACGCATAGATCCACTTGTAGCGGATTTAGTACTTTATTATTCGTAACCATGCGTAAAGTATTAATGTTCTCGAGCCGTTCACACTGTTTACTTTTGATCGGTGTGTAAGAGGAGGTATCATCCTCCTAACATATCGTACATTCAATATTAACTTTGTCCTCCGCGGTCTGCGCGACGAAGATTGATGAAGAGATTGAAACGTCATTAATGACTCGTTTGTCAGCTCGCCAAGTATGTCTCTCACTCCTCAGCACGCTCTTAAAAGGTAAAAGCTATGTGGAAAAACGCAGTCGGGGAAGTGAATTGGCTGGTCAGCGACTCTCGGCTTTTTTCCCGGGGCTCTCTTTTTTTTTTTTACGGGCATGCAACAGGTTTCTACATCTACATCGAAGAGTAGGTGGGAAGAAAAACACGGCATTTTTCGCTGTACCGTGGGTGGGGGGAGGGGTATGCCGGTGTGTCGACGAGTGCGTAAATTGGAAGTGGCTAACGCGCAAGTGTTTTGCATGCGAATGCGCGCGCTGTTGTTTATCGCACGGGCTTAAGAAAATTCCTATTTACTACAAAATACGAATATTTAAGCGCCTCTCTTCCGTCTCTTCTCCCGCATAATAATGATAGAGCAATGTAGCCTCTCGATCGTTTAATCGCCTCGATCGATCGGCATTCAAGAGGCAGACTTCAGCTGCCGCTGCGTTTTTATTGCGTTTTTTTTTTTCCTCCTCCTCTCCACGGCTCGCCGTTCGTCTCGAGTGGACTCGATTCTAATTCCCACAAGCGATTGGCTCAATTTAACTTTTATTAATATCGACATTCTTCCCCAATCCTTTTTACCCCGGGCACTTGTTCCTTCTGCTCTCTCGTTCTGCCTTCCTGCCTCTCGCCTACCTTTCTTCCTCTTACTCTCAGTCGTTCCGCAGGATTCATCTTTTATTCAGTCGCGTGATTCGTCGGAGAATTTCATCGTGTTCGATTTAATAAAAATAACTCGAGCGAGCAAAATTAGTTTCTGCAATCTTTTATCGCGTGCTGACATTTGGAATTTCCGAGCGCGAAAACAAAACGCGATCGATGAAATGCATTCTTAAGCGCAGCATTTTTTTCTTTCTACTAAGGAAAGACGATGGAAGTCTCTTTATGCGATACACGACGATAAAAGTAGTTGGATTTTAGAGTGATGTCGGTATATGGCGCTGGCCAAGTCTGTTATTAGAGGAAGCGATTTCCTGGAGAGAACGAGCGAGCTGATCCCACGTGAAATAAATGCAGGGGGAGAAGATAACTTTGCATTTGCAAAGGTTTTTATATGAGGCGGAACAGCACGGTGTATACGCTAAGGCGTTAATTTATTTATGATAAGGATCAACTTTCACGTATATTTGTGCCTCATACATTCTGTTTACTCCAACAATTTTTTCAATTATTTTCAAATAACTTTGGATAAAATATACGACTCGTGAAGCTAAGCCTTGCATAGAAGAGAAATTATGATACGTTTTCACGTGAAAGTTTTCAAATTAGTTATTGTATATTGATTAGTTTTTAATTAGTAATGTTTTTACATAAAATATCAAAATAAATTAATTTTTTCACGCGGATAATATGTGACGGGAATTATACACGATTCAAGTACGGTAGGAGAGCCATTATTGGAACTTTTATGAATAGTTTTATGAATAAACGGTTTTTCCCTCTTTCATCCAAGACCGTATGTTTTCTGTCGCGCTACAATTAAAAACGTATTAATACTGTCTATAACAGCGGCAGCATCGGGGGGGAAGTCTAGTGGTTTCTTATTGTCGGCGCTTAATTGACGGTTGAAACATTTATTTGTAGAAACGATGAGCTCGCCCACGTGTACGCTCGCACATACGTAATATTCACCTTTTTTGTGCGCTTGGCGCTACCGGAAGTAGCGACGGTAGGAACAAACGTAGCGAGAAGGGTTACAAAGTGTGCACACCTCTCTCTTTCTTGCTTCATAAAAGGGAAATAATGACATAGAACGTGCAAGTCCAGTCGGTCATTCCTTTCTACAAAAATAGTCAGTTTTCTCATACTATTATGCGATAAACGCCGCTCTGACGCAACGTTGGACATTCCCGTGATAATAAAAAATAAAAAAAGCACATTGCGGCAACCTTGCATATAGCGTCGGTATTTCAAATAAACGTGCGGTTGACATTCATTTTTTACTAACTCGTTATTGTTTAATCGACCGTGTCACTCGCTGAGCTATTAATACGTAAATGCATAATAGTAAACGTCGTTTATACAGTAATTGCCGTTAATCGACTTCTATTAATTCTTATTTAGTTTCCGCTGATTCGGTAAGCGAACGCGACAACACAGTTGATGATTAATCATGTATTGCGAAAGATCGACGACCCTTTTGGTATTTGCCATTAAATGGGGAGCATCGCGGTGCTTTCTTGAATAATTAAATGATTTCTCATTGTGGTGTAACGACTTCGCATCTGCAATAATTCGCGCCGCGCAGCAAGGAGTTCTGATTAAATTTAAAATATCGCGTGCAAAACGAAAGGATAAGAAACGGATCAACGAGGAGCGAGAAGCGGGAGGGATCGCTCGAGGTTGCCTCGTCGAAGGGTCTAGCCCCAATTCTTTGAAACCCTTTGTCAAATGCAAGAATTAAGAATTGTAAAGAACTTTTGACGAATCAATGCACTTCACCGAGCATCCATCTGGACATTCGGCATACTTTTTTTCAACACTGTTTAAATTTCATGAACTCTAAAATATCCTCGAGTGTACCGCTCCAGCCAGAGGTATTGCAATAATAATAATTAATTATCAGAAATTATAATTTCAAATTAATAATGCAGCGAAAATCCGAAAAATAATTAATCGCATTTTTCTTAATATCTCTCGCTTTAATATTTCGAAATATCATCTGGTTTGGCATCGTAGTTTAAATATAATATTTGCTGCCACGTCGTATTTTCGTGCAAGCCATAAATTCTATCCATCATTTCGGGGCCCGGACAATTTCAATTTTATTCCATTAAAAATCGTGATCATTGTTGCACGAACGAATTTATCGCGCCAGACATTCTACACGAATTTCAACATTTAATTTTGACGTACGGTTACTACCCTCTAGCTCGCTCTCTTTTTCTCTCTCTCTCTCTCCCTCTCTCACACACACACACACACGCACACACTGCCCACTCGGACTGCCAGCCTCTCCCTGCCAACACCCTCCAACACCCTTCAATTCTCTCCCGCTCTCTCCCTCTCTCGCCCTTTACATTCGTACCGTCGCTCTTTCTCTAGCGCCGCGGCGTTGGCGCAAATCATTTTCGAAATATCAAACACCTCTGACAGAACGTCCAATGATTTTCCACCCCGTTCGCCCTTTCGCCGCGCGGCAACCCTTTGACGCCGGCCGCAACCGGACGCGACTCTTTTCGCGAGATCTCGTGTTCGCCAGCCGCCGCCGACCGACGGCGAGATTTTTGCCGCTCTTTTTTTTTTTTTTTTTTCCAACGCGACGCCGATGCACCTCGCCGTTCCACTCGTCAAAATCACCAGGCTCGCGAAAGTAGGTAGAAAAGCCCGGCAAAAGCTCGCACGTGGTTGGATGTGTGAGCACGAAACAGCCCGTGGAATCGCCACCTCCCTCCTTTCCCATCTTTCCACCACCTCGGCCTGACCGGTGGCGTACACCGCGCTACCCGCGCGTCCCGAGCCTAGCATCCGGCTGTTATATACCGGGTGGATGGCCATCCACCCCCTCGCGCTCGACCACCCCGCTTCTTCCCCCGCAGCCCAACCCGGCACGGCCCTGCCGCCCTGCCGAGCGCGCGGCCCACTACACGTCCACGGCAGAAAATTAATGTCCCCTGCAATCCATGTATAATGCATTCGCATTTCGTTCAACGAACAAATGAACGCACCGCTAGAAAATTTACGTCCCATCCCGGCCGAGCGTCTTTTCTCTTGTTCAACGAGCTCCGTCTCTCTTTCTCTCTGTCTTGTTCTTTCCGTCCCCCCTCCCCTCCCCTCTCTCTCTCTTTCCCTTGCTCCAATCTCCGTCGATCTCTCTGTGCTATCCCTCTTTCTCTCAATCCAACCCTCGCATAGGAATTCGCGAGCGGAAACACGCCGGCCCTGACCAACTCGCGGCCGCGCTCGCTCGTTCTCTCTTCCGGCCGCGCGTTTCTGCATCTCCCTCTCCCCCCGGCATCCCCGCCTATCCCGCCCACCACGCTCTCTTCCTCTTCCTCGTTTCGCTCGCCCCGCACTCCCGGCGTCATCGAAATTCCGGCTGGAAATCATTAAATTGCACGCACTCACACGCACGTACGTCGTTCGCACTGATGGCCCTCTCTCCCAGCGAGCCCCCTTCACCCCGACACCCCCCTGCTCTTTCACTCTCGCGACCTTCTATGACACTCGTCGAACTATCCATACGAGTGATACCTCGAATTTCGGTGTGTGCCCGGGTGAGGGGCGAATGATGGTGGCGAATACGCGCTGTTTCCCCGGAAAAATTGACGATGACAGCGATGGCGCGTGAAAGGCGGAGAACGAATTTACGCGATTATCGATAGCAACGTGAATATATTTCACGCCTCATTTTCTGCTCCCCGACGTCGCGACAAAACAACCGGTTTGGCAGTTTTGAAAAGTTGACTAAATGGTACGTTGAAACGCTTCAAAGTTGCGAGTCCAGATTAATCGTCAAGAAATGTTTACCGTTATCGAGTTGTTGAGATACCGCGGATGATCAGGGCCTCTATGAAACTCTAATTGCACGTTGTGCCACATTATTATCGAGAATCGTGAATGAAACTGTTTCACTTATCAGCGCGTTTCAACAGATTTTCGTTTGATTATCGTATCTTTTGAAGTAGTACACTTTGCGTTAAGATAGCGATACGACGTTCGAGCGATATCCCAGCAATATTATATATTTTGCTATTTAGTTGAACTTTTAGTACTACATTTCGCACAATAGATACACGATTGTGAAATACATACTTAGAAACGTTGAAAGTACAGTTGGAGAGCAATCTGCTGCATGTAAAAAAATCAAGTGTAAAAAGTAGATACCGTAGCTTTTTATCTTCATAAAAATGTCAAAACATGATTAATGGCGACAGAGAGCATCGCACGAGTACGGAAAAACACGCTTAAATGCTAAACAATAATGTCTGGCGGTTACGTAACGAGTACCTTCTGAACTTTGCACTTCGCCTCTTTCGGGGCCACGTAAGTCGCACGGCGATTAATAGCGGGATTCATGCGCTATGTTTAGGTGCCAAGAGGGCGTTAAAAAATTTAAGTTTCTCACGTACAGCGCGGATTGCATTAACCTTGGTTCGGCGGGAAAGTATTTTCGGAAAAGGCGATCTATAGCCCGCCCTCGGCTCGTTGCTAATTAAAGTGAGCTTATCCGCGCTAAAGCGAGAGTCGGAAAGCGATTAAACTTCAAATTTAGCCTAAAAGTACGACGGTAATGTGACAGCCTCCATTAATTTTCTTACATGTCCGGGAATCGTTGATGCCTTTCTCCATCGGGTCGATGAAGGAAACGATCGTTCGCGATGGTATAAAAAGATTTCCGTCGCGACGATCGCGGAACACACTGGATGCTCCGGGAGTTTCGGCATCGAAATTCCGCGCTGCGCATTAAATTAGCCGTGCGCGCGCTAGTAAATTCGCACTAGTAAACGTCACTCGTGTTCGCGCCGCAACAAAAATGGAGAATTAATTATTTAGACGGGTTATGGGCGCGCCGCGTTTATTGGTCTACATTAATTACGGTTTCGCTAGCCCGGTTAGTACGAGAGTCGAACAATTGAGTCGTTGTGTTTTGATAATTATTCCCGTGACAGTCATTAATAATCAAGCACGCTATATAACCGCATAATTAACTACTATACCGGAACCGCCTTCTGCCCCCCGCGTTTGACCCCTTCGTCCCCAATGATTTCTTCCATTTCGAAAAACGCTAACGACTTGTGCTTTGCCCTTTTAAAAACAATAATTGACCGTGTCGTACGTATAAAACAAAATGTGTACATTTGAAAAAATAACGCGTATTATTAATATCGGATAAAAAGGTACCAAATAAAAAAACATAAAAGCGTCTCGCAATAATATACTAAAATTGTCACTATAGCAATTTATATCAAAGGGTTTTGCGCTTTTGTAAAGAAGCCGGTGCTTTGAGACCGTAGGTCGGCCTTCCAGCGTTAAAATGCGGTAAGCGGTCAAACGACCGCTTCGGCCCTTTGGTGTTAACTCGTTCGCGAAAGCTGCCATCGAGAGGTGTGTCCGCTTCGCGGGAAATTCGCGCGGCGGTGGTTAAAGCGTCGGCGGCGTCCCCAGCTGCGGCGCGGCGGGCGTCACAGCGCGCTGGACAGATGAAATTACTTTCCGCGAAAATCATTATCGGGAGGTCCCATCAGATTTATCGAAAGAAGAGCGCGCGGAGCATTATCGCGGACGCGCCTGGGAAATTTATAGGGTCCGGAATTACCATGAAACCGGCGTTAGCGCCGGCGTTCGACGCGGTATAGCGTACATTGCACTAGGAGTACACGTTACCAGGCACATAGAGTTCGCGTGAGAGCGACAGAGAGAGAGAAAGAGCGCGGGCAGCGAGAGAGAAAGAGAGAGAGAGAGAGAGAGAGAGGGTGAGAGTGCATCCCTTTCCCGAGCGATGCAGCGGAGCGTTTCACGCATGCATGGAAATCATTAAAATAAAATGGCCGATAACAAATGACTGTTGCAAAGAGGGGAGCCCTCCCGGTTGGCGGCCATTTTGGTTCACGTGACCGTCATCCGGGCAACCACGGGTACGCCACGCCCCTTTAATGATTTCTACCCCCTGGCGAATGTGCTGTACGTACGTGCGAAATTTCTCCCGTATATGTGTGCGTGTTTGTGCAAGGGTGTGCTGCTGTATGGGTATATCCCCCGCATACGCGGGGTACAGTCATCATCAGTAGTCTAGGCGAAATCAACCGGGTACAGCCTCTTCCAAACTCGCCGTCAGCGTCGGTCTCGAGAGCGCATTTCGGGGTTGAAGCTCCCGGATTTTCCGTCATTTATCGGAGAAACTGCGGGTTCTACGACGCTCGCGACATGATGAATTATGCACTTGAAAAATGTACAATGATCTAGCTGGACTCGTTCCCAGTCAGTTTTGCTCGGTTGCGGCGTAATAGCGGCGTCGCGAAGCCAGCGGGGAGTCCGCGTTGTTTCATGCAAGTATCGCGTACTGAATAAAGCGAATCCGAAACCGGTATGATCTCGGTCAGTTGAGATTTACGACGTTACATGCATACGAAAATTCGTGTAAGATGTACGTTTTTCCGTACGTCGTCTAAAATTGAGCTCGAGACATAGTAATAAGAGATTCTGCTTCTTGATTTTCGCAGTCACGAATAAGCATAGAAATCATTCTCGCGTGTCTGCTCGTCCAGAATAAGCGAGATCCGAAATAAGCGGAACTATTCGATCCGGGCTAGTTCAACACTAGACAATGACGATAAAGCGATGCACTTGGGCGATGACGTCGGCGGTGCCGCTGCATTTTGCAAGTCGTCGCCACCGACGACGTCGCGCGGGCTCAGCGCCCGAAAGTTCAAGGTTCGCATAGACACACATACACAGTCAGTCAGTTAGTGTTCGAGTCCAAGTGAATTTTCGAGTCGATAGCAGGCAAGCGGAGCGAGCGGACTCGCGGAATTCAGTCCCGATCCGGCGGCGAGATACTCCGTTTGATGATGCGGGGGCAAGGCACGCGGGCAAGCGTTCGGGAATCGCGGCCGGGCACACAGCAAAGGGCGGTAATAGTTGATCAATAATCCCGTAACTTGGTTAGGCGCGCGTTTATTTTGCCGAATGCGACCTATTCGCTTCGTTCGAACGTCAGCCGGCGTATTAAGCGCCCATGAAAGTTTTATGAAGCAAAGATTACTGTCGACTACCACTTTGTCCTGCGTGTCGTTATTACGCTTCCGCCATTCGTTTCCGTGTTTCGTAACACGTCGCGTTTTTCCTGCCCGGAAAACAAATCTCTTTCGAAATGCCATCGTTAACAGCGCGACTAGTTATCATTTAATGCGGCATGTAAATAAACGTTCAGAGAGAGAAAAAAAATATACAACGTGCCAGGAAATGTCAGAAATGCGACTAAAATAATGTAAGAAACGAAAGGTCGGACACCGATTACGTCGTCCAATATTAATCAATGCTCTGTGTATAAATGGGACGATTTGAAAAACGTATTCGCGTCGCAAAGTATCGATATCTTAGCGGACTGAAATAATCCGACAAATTTAGCGTGGTTCGCAATAGAGAGGTCGTTAACGCGGAGATTCGAGAATTTGCGAGCAAGGTCGTTTAACGCTCGAAGATGTTCCGCGGCTCTTCCTACAACCGATGATGATGCCAACGAACTTCCTGTTGTTGCCGGTTGGCCGGATCGTGCGCGGGTGGAACATTATTCGGGCATATGGTAGTCCCTTTGCTCCATCTTTCTCTCGCCTTCCCGCTCGCCCGCTCACTCTCACACTTCTACCCTCTCGAAGCGTTTCACCTGCCTCGCCCGAAACTCTTTACCTTTTACGTTTTTTATTTTTTATTTTTTTTGATCAATGCCTTTTCGCTTTTTTTGGGCCGTCCACGGGGAACATCGGGGTCGTCGACCCGATGAGGCTCGTAACCCTTCCTCGTGGCACGCTTATTTCCACGCATCCAGGCCGATGAACCCTTTTTTTCTACGATCAATTTCGACCCTGTGAATTGATCGATCGGCACGTGGAATGCTCGGGATCGCGATGCGGAAATGCGAGATAAATTCAGCGAGAGATGCTCTTCTCGACGTCGCTCGCGACACTTCGCAAGGTCGTTCTATTATCGCACTTCCGGTGTCAATTGAGTGCCAGGAAGCGGTTTAGCGAAAAGGGTACGCGTCGCGCCCGTGGATTTAAAGGCATCCGAAAGTTAACACCGAAGCCGAGGCCGCCAGGTGGGAACGCGAATTTACACGAGACGCTAAGCTTCCACTTCCGTGGACAAAAAACTCATCGAGCAGAATACTTCGCCGACAACTTCTCCTCTTCGCCGCTCGCGCGACAAGCTCTAATTTCGGGCCGGCCCGTAATTTTTCTCGCGGACTCAGCCGAGCATAATTTATTCCCGATGCCTGATGAGACCCATTGTCGCCGAGACGACGATGCCGGGCGCTCTCTCGCTCCCGGCGTCGGCAAAGGGGGTTGAAAACGAGTCGAGTCGTGCAAAGGGGGGAAGAGAGGGCCCGCGGAAACGAGGGATTGAAGTGGTCGCCGCGTCGTGAAGAGTGGTAAAAAAGGAGGACGAATTATATAAGACACCGGAAGAGGAGTACACGCGGGCGCCTGCTTTCACCGCCCATCCGCATCCGTCCGAGAGTGGTAACGATCGTTTCTGGATGCAGGACAAAATCGTCGAGTTTCCCCCCTCCTCTTTTCCCTAACGACAATCTCTCGCTGCTTAACAGGCATTTCGTCGAGACCTTTTTTTTCTCGCTCCCGCTCTCTCTCTTTCGCTTCATCGTAGCCGGCGAACCTCGGGTCATTAGGCAGACCGGGATAAAAAGGGGTAAAAATTAATGTCTCAGAACGAACGTTCGGCCTGTCGAGTGGCCGGAGCTAAGTCCTGATGGCCCTCGTGTCTTTACGATTTTTCATCGCGAACCATTTGTTCGTAAGATCGTGGCAGGCCACCCTCCGCCCGCGCTTGCCAGTTGAACGACCTTTGATTCCTCGTTGACGTACAACTGAATTAACAACGAGCCGCGATTCCGAGCGACTCTCGCAACTATAGATAGATAAAATCTGAGAGAAGGGAAAAACTTTCCCAAAATACAATCATCATCCGCTATTCTCACGCGTTGAGAAAATCTTGTTTTCGAAACGCGGATATCTGTTCCTCTTTCGTAAATAAAACATAAAGGGCGCAACATTATGTAGATCCGCGACGCGCCGAGGAATGAACGTTCGTGAGAAAGAGAGTGAATAGCCGGTGCTTAAGCTCGCGCATCGTTGAATGTCCACCCGCCTTTAAGCCTACCGCACGCGGCGAGTACGCGCATGTTTACGTAGGTAGAGCGTATATAACGTGCACGCACACACAAGGCTGAGCCCCGAAGTTTCCGACGTAAGACGACGGTGAGCCGCGCCGCGCGCTCTCGTATACCGTATGGCGTTACCTCCCACACATGCCGTGTAGAAAGTTTACTAGATGGAAATCTATATCTTATTTTACGGCCGGCCGTGCTCAATATTCTTGACCCGCTGGCCCCGGAGCGGCCGATATAAATGGTCCGCGTAAATCTTTCCAGTCCGAGGCTCGGCATCGCCTCGGCGGCGCAGAGATAAAGAGTTGCATCTCTACTCTGCGCGCGGATAAAAAATATTATTGGCGCCTGATACGCTTTAAAGATCCTCGATTGATTTTTCGAGTATTTTCTTCCGTTGAAATAATTCAGTATTTTTCTACAGTTGAAATAATAGACGTTTGAAATCCCGCTGCTGCAAAATCTACCTCAAAATTTTACAGAAATTAGTTTATTTGAATTTCCTCTGGGAAATCAATGATCAATAAATTAGTCATTCGCAAAGACTAAATTTATATCGTATCGTAATTTTAGATCGGACAATTAATATTACCAAGTCATTAATAATATCAATGAGATATGGCGTTGATGTTGCAATTATGCAGAGATTCGCGCTTTGCGTTTTGCAATCGTAATGTTTGAGCGATAATCGCATTGCTGCATCGGCGCATACTTATACGCTTGTTCCACTTAAAGAAATATTTTTACTTCATACTGCCAGCGTGGACGGTTCTCATTTTGTAGATCTTATTTTCTTTATTGGATTATTGAACGGTCGACACGCGATAGCGCGAGGCGCGTCATCGATAATCGGAATAATTGCAGATGCAAAATAAATACGTCGTCGCGCTCGAGGCTTGAATTACCTATCTCTCGCACGCGCGATACTAATAACTATCGACAACGCGGATGAAAAGGCGAAAAAAGAAAAAACAAAAAAAAAAAAAGAGAGAGAGAGAGAGAGAGAGAGAGAGAAACGTTAGTTCTACGCTATCGTGGCATTTGTCGGCGCGAAGTTATTGCATTCGAGGCTGAGGAGTATTAAGTATCCTTAACCTACTGACCGGTTCTCCGCCGCGTGCTAAAACGTGATCGCGAAGCCGCGCGCGCTCGAAGATCATACTTGATTTTGCGCAAAAAGTCCGGCTTTCGTGCCAGATTAGAAAGTTAATCTACATTTCGTTAGGTGCACCGTTCACCGCCGGCGTGTAAAGTAATTACACACGGCGCGTACCGCCGAGACAAACACGACAAGAAGGCCGGGCTGCACAGCCGCGAGTTCCCGTTCTACACGCTCGAAATTCGGCTCGAAACCCTTTCCCCGTATACACAGCAACCATATGGCGGCATGATTTTTAAACTCCGAGCGGAATATCGCATTATTCGCCGTTATTCACGTTTGCCGATGCAGAGAGCACCGGCCATTAATTAGCGAGCACTTGTAGAAAATTAAATTACAAATAAATAAATAATTGCCGGACGTCGCTGCGTTTTCAAAAAATACAAACAGACATCAAGTGTATCGAGATAATTGAAATGCTTTGGTGCGCTTGATGGTGTCTCTATATTTTTCGAAAAGAGAAAAAAAAAAAAAGAACGTTCTATTACGCTGCTGAAAATGATGAGATTTCGAGAACAGAGTTCCCTGTCGAATAATTAATTTGCGCCGGAAGAGACCAACGCAGATATTTTATTTGTACTTCAAATATTCCTTTTGTTTCCACGAGGCGTACTTATGTTTCACCGTGGAGTGGGATTTTCGTCTCGCTAGGAGAATCTTGAAGGAGCGCGCGGCGCGACTACGCTTGCGAAAGGGTTGCGAAAGTAAGTCAGTAAAGCAAGGGTGAACTTTCGAGCCGAATTCAAAGATTAAAACGGCGGTGTCTCTTTAAGCGTCTTGCGAGAATCGCGCAGCTCGTCGTCTCTGAAATCGTCTCGATTCACTGACAGTTCCCGAGCGTCATTTTTAATTGCTGCTTCCAAAGCTTGCGAACATTTATTCGTAAAATTGGGATCGTTAAACGGGTGGAAAAGCAGCGTCGCTTTTACGAATTTATCGCGCTAAATAAACGACGGATTCACGAGAGCGTGAAAACTGACGCGACCTTGCTTTTTATACATCGACGAATACTTATTACTTCTAGCTGCATCTCGGACTATTCTATATCAGCTACGAGCGATAAGATAGCCGCGGAAAAAATCACTCTCATGGCAACAATCTCAGGACGCGCGACGGATTTGCGTGCTGCGGAAAAAGTAAATGTGCCTTGAAAAACGTTTGCAGAATATATATGCATCGATGAAATAATTTCGTCTATCCCGAGTTTTGCCGCGAATTAAAAGTGTACTCTCTGCTTTGTTTTTTTATGATTTTCCTTAATTTTAATTAAGTTACGAAACTGACGTGTTTTGATACAGTGTAGCTACAATATCAATCCGATTATAAAATGTGGATTATATTCACGAAGAACATTGAATTCCATTTAAAAATACCTTGTTTCTTTTCTTCATAACTGGGCTATAGAGAACTTTCGAGTCACGTGATTTGTCCAGCTAGGCGAGCTCTCGCGGTTTCCCTACCCATTAAATTTTAATTAACTGCGGATGGGAAAAAACGAAGTAAGTGCACTATACCTCACAATATGCATACTATAGTCCACGTTTTGCCATCCCGCGTAATTAGTTTCATCGACCACTAACGCCGTACAAGGTGTTGAACAAAAAGATAGGAGACTCGACGAGCTCCGTGAAAAAGGACTTAACCGTTGTTCCCTGTCCGAGAAGCAATTCAAGAACGTAGTACTTACATTCTGCAATCATTCTTACTTATAATTAATAGCGTCAAGAAAAACATAAAACAGCGGAAGCGCCGTAACATCTCGAGAATTTCAATTTCACCGACAAACTTAGATAAATTTATAATTCATAACAATTCATAGTTTTCTTGAAATAAATTTCCGTCGTCAGTCTCTTCAACGCGATTTTATTTCTAGCCAAGTTTTCTATCGTCGCGACTTTGCTGCGCAAAAATGTCAATTTACCGGCTATTAGTTCGCCATTCGGGTCTGTCAACAGAGCGTCGTGCAAACATTGCAACGAGATTCCTTATCTCGTATCACAAACAGCCGCGCGATGACAATCGGCGCGCGGGCGGGCTCGCAACGAGTCGGAAAAATTGTCAAGGCGATTCACGAGCGTGCTCCCGTCATCGTTTCGTCGCGGTCGCATAATCGATCGCGGAAGCGATCGCACGCCGCGGTAGCGTGCTCGGCGAGTGAACAAAAAAGATTGACGGTCAGTCTATTGTCGAATCATTCTGTTCCATTCAAGGTCGCGAGAAAAAAAGCGTAGGCGTATCTATTCTCGGACCACCGCGCGCTCCCCTCCTCGCGTCCCCTGCAGCGGAGGCTCTATTCAAATTAACCCTCACGGAAAAAATGCGGAACCGCCGCGGAAGGGTTGGTAGAAAATTAGAATAGGCTGATGCGTCGATAGGCTATGCATATGCGCCGTGACTATACGTTCATTTTTTTTCGGCCGCGGACCATACGGCGTTCTTTCCGGCTTAATCACTTTTCTTTTCTGCCCCATCTTTTCTCACCGTGGTTTAGCGGTATTTTAACGGCTGCGAATGAAATGTATCCGATCGCGACAAAAAATGCAAAGCGGATTTACTCTTAATTGGGAAGTAGAAAATTATAAGAGCTTTTAAAACATTATGTATTAAAAGGTTATTTTTCAAATAATAATTTTTAAACGATATTTTGCAATAATTATTTTAATTCGAATAATTTAAATGACATATTGGATTTTAGCGTGATGGAAATTTATGTAGTCATTTAAATAAGAAGAAAAATTGCAATGTTACAGCAAATTTCGGCGTCTATCAATATAATCGTGTGTTTTTAAGTTGCCACGGTAAAGCTGCAAGTTGAGTGTGTTAATTACTAAACGTAGGCCGGTTACATCGCTCGCAAAATTGCATGAATGCATGAATTCTGGCGTACGAGTAATTTACGAGTACGCCGCGCTATATGCAGGCTGGTATTAGAACTAACGCTCGTTCTGTTAAAACATTCATAGCAGGGCTATAGGTCGGCTGGTTGATTAGCCTGCGTTATATTAATCAACGAAAATTAATCAATTTCCGGGCTTAGAATATGCTCGAAATATGAATATTTTATCATTAATTTCAAAACGTTAAATTTTGCGTAAAATCGGCGAAAAAAAGAGGATCGATCCGAAACTCGTTTCCCGACTTGTCGTTTTCTCCGCCATTCGCGCTCGTTATTTTTATTTCTCAAAGCAATGCCGCGTACTGTTGCTTAATTTTTCATTCCGTGCCATTTGTGTGATAAAGGGACCAGCGGCGTCGCTCTTTTCCGCGGCGCGTCTGTCCCCCGACCAGCAATGCCGTTTCCTCGTCGCTTTGATTTTTCTCGAGACGTCCGCCCGAGAGGCATTCCGCCGCATGAATTCTTAACCGGGCGAAATTAGCGAATTAAAAGTGCGAGAGGGACGGAAAAACGCGCGGACCCGGAACAGGCCATCGAGGAAGCGAGCGAAGGACTCGGAGTCGGAATTCAGGAGCACCCGTTCTTTTTCCTTCTTTCACGACGGCACCTCGTAAATACGGATATGCAGACTCATTTCCAAACCGTTCTGCGCGCAGAAGCGAGAGGGTGTAAGTCGCGGCAGAAGCCTTAATTTTTATTCATGCGCCGACGAAACGGCAATTTTTCGCAGTATTAAGTGGGCTTTAAAATTGTCCGGTCAATTTCACCGGTAGGACGTGCTCCTTTTTTCAAGCACCGCTATCATCGGCGATGCTCCCCCGTGCGGATGCGACCCCCTCCCCCTTTCTAACGCGTCTGCGATGGACGTAAAGTCGTGTATCTCGATTCCGCGAGATCCTTTACAAATTACATCCAACGGCCGAGATCGTTGCGAATACGCTCCGGGGCGAACATCGTTGCGTTATCGATAACGTGGATTGTGCATTACGCATCAGCGTCTTTCGTAACACGGATTGCGCACATAGACAGGATCATTAGGTCATAGATGTTACCGGATGGACGCCCAGATTACGGATAGCGTTTATCCATCGTTCCCGCTAAGTCCTTTGAGGATGTCCTACGCGGCTTCACCTGCGCCGGTTTTCGCGCGGCGCTTTTCGCAGGCAATACACGTGCGCGCCTGGTTAGCGGCATCGGGAAAACCGATTAATTCCTGGCGCGTAGGGCGGCCGATCATTAGATTTTGGCCGGGAAATTGAGTTTTGCCCGCTGCCGAAGGGATAATCTTTGGTAGCCTCTGGCCGGCTATACGCGCGACTATCTGTCCCTCCTTCCGTCTCTCTCTCTCTCTCTCCCTCTGTGCATCCCGATCGTCGCGATACAGATGCGTGTGTGGATGCGTTTACGTGCGTAAGAGTGTGCGCAAATATATATATATATATATATATATATCTATATATATATATATGTATATACATATGTACAATCGCGTTCACGCGCTCGCGCGGTCGTGCGCGCTTGCGACGGTAGCGGCGCGTAACTTCGGTTCCATTATTGAGCGATCGGACGATCGAAAAATTCCCGCGCTTTTTCGCACGCGTTCACCCCGGTGGGGCGAGCCGAACCCTCATTGGCCCGGCCGTTTGGTCATCCTTGCGCGCCGCTGGTCCGAGAGGGGGTGGAATGGACTCCGCTCTCCCTCTCGTTCTCGTTCTCTCTCTCCCTTGCACCCTGCACCCTCGCCAGGTATTTGTCTAGGCTACAGATATTGACCGGCTATCGATATCGTGGACACTCGTCGATATTATATTCTCCGTGCCGCCCTGTCTCCCTCCTACGACCCCGTTCTTTCGTTTCGCTCCCCCACTACGCGCGTTTTACCGGCGCTGCGCGTTCTCGCGAATTTCGGTTAATGAATTATATGTATAATATATAGAGGCGCGTGTGCATATATAAGCGAACGCGAACGATGTAACTCGTGTGCATATTTGCGGAGCATTGGAACGAGGGGGGGAGGAGGAAGAAGGGGGCACGTCGGCATGCCGGCAAATTCCCGCCGATTTTTGAACGCGAACGACCAATCGCCGCGTGCCCCGCCGCGCCAGAATTTCATCGAAATGAGAAATCAATACGTGGTGCAAACGCTATAACCGGATTGTTTCGTTGCAAAAATGCGCGCGGTTTGCGAGCATGCCGCTTTGTATTCGCGTTGCCTCGACATTAATTAGCCACTACCAGCGTCGCGCGATTATTTTACCGATTTTTATATGTAAATACAACATTTACGCATGTATGTGGCAGAATTCGTTTTATTTAAATAAAATATTTAAAACTATGAAATTAAAATTAGCAGAGAATTGGTAGTCGCGATACATATCGATTGTCAAGCGCATTATTTTATGCAACGAGAGACGCGATGTAACGAACAGACAAAACTTTGGATATTTTTGCGCTCCACTTTGCTTGACGTCTTCTACATTATTTCGAATCGCATCACTAATGAAAAAACGATAGAAATATAGAATGGTAAAATTGCGATTAATTAAGATCGACTAATGGAAATAATCAGCGGCTTGTTTGTACTGTAGAAGCGAGATTTATGATTACCAGTTAGCTAATTTCTTAAGTCTGCATGCTGTATGGATATAAATTTTGCACTGTTCCAATCGTTTCTCCTTAAGACGTTCAAAAATAGAAATATTTCGATTCACGGCTAAACTCGACTCGAGCGCTCGCAGCTCGTCACGAGATACCGCTGCAAGTTTTGCACCCTCTACCTCGATGCAACCAAAGTCGAGGGGGGACTTGGGAAGGGGAAAAAGGGGGGGCCTGCATACGGGTGCATTTAAAACATTTTATCGATAGAAGTGTGGAAATCCAAAGCGACCCTCTCCGTACATACGCGTGCATACACGCCCAACTCGAGCACCACCCTACGGAGGAGGATGATGACGAAGGGTGGGATATGTGGGGAAGGGCGGTTATTAATGTAAGGGGTGGCTGAGCAGTAGTTATTTGGCCGTGGGTGGTCGCAACAGAGGGCGAGAAACAGAGAGAGAGAGAGAGAGAGAGAGAGAAGCCGAGAGTGAGAAGACGGGAGGTCGAGAGATGGGCCGACTAAAATCAATGCGAGTCCTTCTTTCGTCGCTATTTACGGTTAAGAAAAGGTAGGCATCGTGGCCAAAGTGGCGCGGCGCGGTGTGAAAATAAAAAGATAAGGAAAACCAGGTTACGCTGGATATTCTCGTCAAATCTCCGCGGCACGTCGGCTTTTATAAACCACTTCTCCGATCGAGCGTGCGTTGAAATGCACGTCGGGCGGAGACACACTGCGAATTCGCGCGACGCTCTCTTTGCTATTCGCGTTGACAAAAGTTTAAGAGCGACGATTCATTACAGCGTCGAAACGGGGATCCGTTTACTTTGTCGACGACGAGCTTCTCCTCGGATCGATTGTTACTTAGGGTCTCGTATCTTTCTCGTATCTTTCTTTCGCTCCGCACCGACTCTCGGACGATTCGATTAAATAGCTCAAATACCCGACACGGCGCGTCTTCCTCTTTCTCTCTCTCTCTCTCTCTCTCTCTCGTTTTTTTTTCGTTGCCCCGGTAAAGCAAATCTTCGTTAAGGTCAACGAGATTTTTCCAAGGGTCTAGTAGTCGTGCGCGCGCTGACCGTTCGCTTGCGAGGCTAATACCTTCCGAGTGACTACGTTCATCCCTTAATGAAATTCTTTCTACCCGGACGCGACCCATTGCCTTTGCAGCCAGATCGGGTTTTCTCATTATTGCAAATCCTTCGTGCCCGGTCCGGCCTGGTCGATGTTATTTTAGTCGTGAGCCGTCTTGTACGCGGCTCGCGGATGCAGCGTTATCTGAATATCGAAAGCCTCGCGGGGCGCGAAAGAGCAGCAGAGCGAAGAGATGCGTGCGTGCATTCGTTCGTTCGTTCGTTCGTTCGTTCGTTCAGCCAAATCCACCGTGGCGTAGAAATATTTTACTTGCGCGCATGTTGCATGCACAAAGCAATTTCGCACCGGTGCGCATTGAAGTTTAGTCACAATCGGGACGCATGATTGCCCGTACAGACAATAACTGCATATTAATTTATTGATTATTGGCTATAGCCCGGGCGATATAGAATTCATAGAATTTACTATAACAGCAATATATATTCGTGCACTAATTTATTGACCAATAACTCGGCGCGATTCTATAACGGCGGACGAGCCCTGGGCGTGCGGTGTGGTGGGGTACCAGGGCTTAACGCGTATTATTCTGCATTAATTTACCGGGGCGGTGCTGATTACGCGGCGGCCGATTTTAATCGAGAGCGTAATCGAGGGGAAAAAGTTTCTTTCATCGACGCTCAACATCGTAATGCATGCGAGAAAATTCACTCACCCGTATGCAATCGTGTGTGCTGCTGTACGTGGCTGAGCTGCTTGAACCTGCGGTCACAGTAGCTGCACTTGTATGGCTTCTCGCCGGTGTGGACCCTGATGTGCTGCACGAGCTGATGGTTGCTGGAGAACGACTTGAGGCACTGCTGGCACTGGTGCGGCTTAACCTCGTTGCCGCCGATCATGCCACCCGGTCCGACGCCGACACCGACGCCGAGACCGGCCAGACCGCCGGCGACGCCGCCGCCGGGCCTTCCCCCCAGTGCACCCGCGCCCAGCTCCCTTGCGTGCATCTGCATCGCGCTCTTGTGCATGAAGATCTGCGAGAAGAACTGCCGGGGTTAGTTGGTACGCTGTACTTTTCGTCGCGCAACGGAGGATGGCAAATCGACCCTGACCGCCGTGTATGCTTGCTGGTCGATCGCCATCGGTTTTGCATTGCCGAAACCGAAGACGCCTTACCTCGCCTTCTACGATTATTTTGCAAAAGTGCATTATTTAATTATCAATAATACTTTATTGATGATTAAGTATGAATGAGGCTAAGTATCGTCAAGACGAAATATCTCACCCTGGAATCTGATTTATTGTTATTTTTGTCGACAGAGAAAATAATGCTATAATTTATTTGATAAAACCAAAGCTGATGAAAATCGTATATTTAAATTGAAACTTTCAAATAAATAGAATAAAGGAATGGCAAGAATATCGAAATCATTTTTAACGATCGAAGAAAAATATTGTTCCAAGGTGTTGGATTTCTCTTCTCGGTTTCGGCATAAATTTCAGAACGCGCACAGTTCGATCAATCCTCGTATTTTCGTTGCTATGTCAAAATTAATTTATAACTGTTACAAGTCGAGAGATGGCACGCGAAATCCTATTGCGGCGTTATATCACTCTGAACTCGAGTCGTATTAGTGGTTGAACTTGGCGATTAGAAGTTACCAAGGTCGTGGTACTGCGAGGCCGAAAGCCAACGTTTATGATTGCGGAACGGAGGTGCGGTACAACTTGACCCACTGACCGATACTACAAACCTGCGATTTTGGGACCAAAAGCATGATGTGAAATTTCTAGCTTAACTCGCTCGAAACCGCTGCCGCGATATCGTTGTAGCACACGTGTGTAAACACGACGACTGAGAAATTTACACGTAGAATTCCTGCAGCACGTTATAGTACGTCTACAGCGCACGCTCACGTGTGTTTAGAGTTAATGTTGATGTTTGCCTTATCGCGTGTTAATTAATGTCTCGCGCTTGTCAGACTTTGCAGACAATCACTCTGTCATTCAGATGCTTACAGTTTATCGGCCCCGCTTCCATTCATCCCGATACCGTGTGAATCTTGAAGCGGACCGGTCGAAAAATCGCGCTCGCACGGTGCATACGAGGGCGGCTCAATCACTACTCCGGTTCTTCCTGAGCGCCGCGAGGAAGAACCGAAACTGATAGAGCGGCGGATCGGGCCGCGTAACCGGCGGAGGAGCGTCCAATTTCGGGTTCTCCTCGTTCGGGGAACAGGTGTTGCGCCGCGAACGCGGGTGTGGGTGTAGGTGAACGAACGAAAGGGTTAACGTTAAGGCTGTACAGTCCGCGGCAAGAATGATCGGGCGAGCGGGATTCAGCGCGAGGAGGGGGGAGGGGCCGAAAGTTGGCGGAATTAAAGAGAACGCGGAGGTACGGCGGAGCCGGGTGGATGGACTCGCGAAGACGGCGGAGGATTTTATTAAAATATGTTAAAACTGTAATTAAAATCGAAAAATCTCGTGAGAAGTTTTAAGAATCTTAGGTCACCCCTTTCGCGACGAAAGGAGCTCCGCGAGCGAGAGAGAAAGAGAGAGGAGAGGAGGAGGAGGAGGGGCGGTCGGGCGAGACAGAGAGAATTGAAATTGTCACCGGGGGTTCTCAAGTTTCCGCGAGTTCAACCCTTTTTCTGCTCCCCCCCCCCCTTCCTGGTTCGACGTGACTGCGGATACTTGACGGGCGACGACGATCCCGGGCGCGCACTCGCTGGGCATCCCTGGACTCTTTAATCCTCGTGGGAGACGGCTGCCCGGCGCGATTTTATTCCGCGCCTTTTTCCTCGCCTTTTTCTACCTCCGCCCGGACACGGTCGGCCGGCTGTTGTTCGTCGCCGATTTGAATGAAATTGCTCCTGTTTTGCGGCACTCAGGGGGGAAAGGTTACGAACGGCGATGCTTTCGTTTAATCGATGTACGAATGGGTGGGCCGATAGCCGAGCGAGCATCGGGATACACGTGTACAAGATATGTATATTAAAGATTATTGCTACTGATTTGCAGTAAATAACATTAAGTGAGAAAATTTATACGTATGTTGCAGATTTATTTGTCAATTCTATTCTCTTGTAGGCTAGCTTTTTTTTATAAATATTCGCTAAATTTTTTATAGAACGTTATTTTTATAGAACGTTGTTTTTAGAGAGAGAAAAAAATAAAAATTAATTTCACACTCTGCGACGCGCGGGTTAAATATAGCTGCTTTGAATGGAAAAAGTGCAGATAAAATAGAAATAACTATCGAATATATTTTTATATTCTTCGATGGCATAATTTCAATTTGTTTGTTTAATATTTTGAAGATATTAGTAATTGCTTGCCAAAACATAGGTTTCTCTCTTTGAATCCTTTGCCCCTCGTGAACGAACTTTCACGATGATTAACCGGGGTTGGGAGTGACAGAAGGGTTCGTGAAAAACGATTTGACGCCAGAGTCGCGTCGCGAATTTTTAACGACTGTCTTGAGTAGCCCTTCGAGATTTCTTTAAACTTCGGACATAAAGAAGACGTTTCGCCGATCGTCTCGTATATTTGTGTGTTGATTATTATCGGATTCTTCGCACATTTTTACGTCGTATAAAATGAAATATGCAAAGATATTAAAGTTATTTGTAAAGATTCAAATAGCTTTGATAAAAACTCCTTAGTTTTGAATAGATTATTATACATTAAATTATATAATTAAATCGTGTGGAAACGACATTATAATTTTTTAATGATTTTCGAGGATTAAGATAGTCATAGGACTTCGGCAGCATCGACATACGAACAATGTCGGCTATTATTCTCGGTGGAAGTTTTTCGACGGAGTTTGGCGAAGATGCCGCGCCTTTCTTTAAATTTCAAGACTACGCGGTCATTAATCAAATTTTTATCTCCTGGCAGACGGAAAATTGCGTCCCGACGCCCGACCATACTGGTGGTTTGAATCTTTTTTTCTGATTTATCGCCGTCGCCAGCCGCGGGAAAAAAAAAAGAGAGAGAGAAGTCGCGGTCGCGCCGGGGCCCGCGAAGAGAAATGTAAAGAGGAAGAAGAAAGCGGAAAGAGTTGGCCCGCGGGCCGCCGGCTTAATGTCCTTAATAATGGAAAAATATATCAAATGACACCCACTGTATTTCCTTAGGAGCGTCTTTCGTCCCGATTCTACTCTCCTCGCTCGTCCTCATCCCTTGCGACTCCGCGATATTCTAATTTTTATGTCTGTCGTCCTTCTGCCCGCTATTTTTTATTAACTCTCGGATCGCGCTCATTAAATCCTATCCGCATTCCTTCCCCAATGCAGTGAAATCTAGCTCTTACAAGAAGAGAGCGGTGAATATTTTCCGTCCGCGCGTGATTTATTAATGCGTAATGAAGGGACTGTCCTGCGTTTTATTCGCGTCTGTTTTCTTCCGGCGTATCATCTTTGACACAGTTGCGCCGACGAGAGGCTCGTCGCGGGACTTGTCGCTTTGAAAAATGCACGATCCCGTTTCCCCGGCTGTTCGAATCGCGACGGACGGCTCGCACGCCTCGACATCGGCAGGTCTCTCCGTCTGATGCTGACGCTCGAAGGGATCGTTAGCATTTCAGGAGGAGCCGACGCATAACCCTTCTTCTTCTTCTCTTTTTTTTTCCCTTCTTTTTCCCTCCTCTCTTACCGTGAGTTACGTTCGTGAGTAACGTCGGGCCACTCGAAGTGGGCTACTTTATACACTTGGAATACAAAGCAAAGGTCTCACCTGCTGACCATATGCCTTCTCTCCACGCGCGCACTCTGTACGTATACACGGACACGCGGCGCCCTCCGTCCACCCACGCACGCTGGCCATGCAGCGGCTCACATATGGTATAGCGTTGCCACGGTGTGTGCGTGTGTCTGCACGTTGTGTGCATACGCGGACGCATACGCGCACGAAGACAACGTCCAATCTAACCTAGCATGACCTGACTCATTCGCGGACCCACCTACCCACCTATCCACCGCGGACAGTGTGTACTGTAATATAAAGGAAAAGGGAGAAAGCCACCCCCCCGACTCCCTGTAATTGTCGGCTTCAATCCGTCTGAATCGTTGCACGTTGATCCTCTCCGCGAGGTGTATGTTGTCCGTTTCCGGTTGGCGAGCGGACAATCAGTCGTCGATCAGCTGCGCGAAAAGGACGACCTGATGATTTGATTTCTGCGGAACCGGTCCTTTGACGCGCCTTGTCGCTCTATTTCTCGCATCTGCCTAATGTTAGAGTCATTTCATTGCAGACGGTTCAAGTCAAACTACGGAGTATCGCCTATTATTCCCAACGGTTTTATAATAACTTCTAGAAAATTACTGTAATTAGACACTTTTCTACAATTATATACAAACTTGATTATTTCATAAAAAAAAGAGAAAAGACGAAAAAACAACGCGATTTTATAAGTATATTAACGAGCGAAGAGAACTTACTAAATCTTTCGGAAAACAAGATTTCAATACCGCTTTAGGCACCAAGATATATATCTCTCTCTCTCTCTTTTTGTTTCTTTCTACTACGGTAGGCAAAATCGGGCTTCCTGTTTCGACGGCGGATAGGATCAAATAATACGACGCTGCACGTCGAAATTAAGAACGCCGAAAGGTAGTCATTATCCTGCGGCTTGTGCGGGGGCAGGCCGGCAAAGAAAAGAAAAAAAAAAAAAAAAAAAAAAAGAGTCGGGCGGGCCGCAAGATCGCGCGATAGCGGACTGTCGATGTTGTTAATGTGCGTCGGCGGATAGCTAATCCAATGTCAAGAGTGAGATCCGCCGAGCGAGCATTGACGTTCGGGCGAAAGTCTATCAATGATCGATCAGCCTTGCCAGTCTTGTCTTGACGTCGATAGAGTAATGCTATATTTGACTTGGCTCGAATTTCTCGATGGTGAATTTATACACCTGCATTTCGACACGGGTTCGTAATTTTCACGGAGAAATTAATCGGGAGCGGCAACGCGTCGGAAAGCAGGACGTCTGCTCCGACGCGACTTGCGAAAAATAATTTCAATCCGAAAGTTTCGCCTCCGACGCGAGCGAGCCGCGCCAACTTCCACGAGAGCGATCAAATATGCAACGGTCATTTTTAGCGCGGCTTCTTGAAACCGTTAACTATTAACGAGCGTTTTCGGCCGCCGCTGTCACGTTATTTTCGAAAGTATTCGAATGCTTATTCCGTCGAGTGGTCTTCACGACGCTTATCTTATCTTAAAGACGAGAGACTCGAACGATCGAAAATTGCAATTGCTAGATATGAGGTTTGCGTTTTGATCGTGCGACAATTGTCGGGCTAACACCCTCGGTTAGCAGATGGGTAAAGACACTCTCGCGGGTATAACCATAATTCGAATCACGTCGGTAATTTAATAAGCGGTCATCAGGTAGTGGTTTCCACTTCGTGATTAATCGTCGGATTGAGCGAACGAGCGAAGTACATACTACGTGCAAAGACAGTTATACACCATCTACGTCCGCAATTTCTTATCGTGTATAGTCTCCCCCTTTCAATTGTCAACTTGCTAAGGAAACCGTAACACTTCTTGGACTGGGTCGGCTGAAATTGACTCAAACTTTTCCCAGGCGATATTATCACACTCTCAGCATCATTATTGTTATTAAGAGACATATATAAAGAAGATAAAAGATTCCTTTTCATTGTTCCTTAGACATTCTTCTTAGATATTTGGAGGCGTCGCAACGTTTATTAGATTCGCTGCCGTAAGTGTTTAATTAACGCGCGTGACGAACGCACCCGCGGGGACGAGTTTTTTTTCCGCCGCCACGTGGTCACTCGCTTCTGACGCGAATTTTCGATTCCCGGCCTCAAACTAGCCGTGGAATATATCCATCAATAATTACCTGGGGCGGCAAATGGTGATGAGGATGCTGATACGCCGGCGGTACGTACGGCGGGTGGCTCGGCGGATGGTTGTGGGGGTGAGGTCGGGGATGGTTTTGATGCTGGGCTTGCGGCGGGAGCGGTTGGGGCGCGGGGGACGGTGTCCAAGGCCCGTGGTTCGGCCCGTGGCTTTCATTGGTGCCATACATCTTCAGGGAAGAATCTCGAGCACGCAACCTGAAGAGTCCCACCCGCCCCGATCCGCGCGCGACGACGACACGAAGGGCCCCGACACTGCTGGCATGATCGCGAGCGCTCGCGCGCCCTTCGATCTCTCTCCGATACGCTGCGGAATTTAAAGCGACGTACGGAGCTCGACCGCGCGCGAGAATGTCTCGTTGCTCGACGGATGAAAATACCGTTCGCCGATCGTCACGCTTGACCACCAAGTTCGCGTCGCAATTAACAAAACATATGCGCGGCGAAATGAGTTCACACGTGAATTACTATTATTACAAAGTTCACAGAGACTGGTTTTTCACAAAGGGGTGACGTCGCGGTGACGTTGAGGAAGAATGTACGACTAGAATGGACCTCGCAGTTGAGATCCTTATGGACGATCGTGGAATCTCGATCTCTGACTAGCTGAACACAGACTGTTGACCGTTATGCTCGCGTAATATTCGATGTGGTGCGCGGAATGTAGTATAGTGGTGGCTTCGCTCTTCGATCGAAGCATTGTTTCGATCAATCTCGCCCGTTAATCTCTTTCCCAAAGCGACGACGGCTTCTCATTGTGCGCATTTCACGTTTCAGCGGGCGAGGCCTCCCCGATCGACGGGGCCTTACGTAATCGAAAATGGGGAAATCGCTGCGTGAAGGAACGATAGCAATTGCCTCCGCGTGCGTTTGCGGAATCCCATGGTTTCTCCCTTTTGTTTATTATGACGCGTGTGAATGATATCGGCCGTTGTCGGCCGCGATTACTTTCCGGATCGACCAATTAATCTTCGCGCGCTCCATGAATGTTACGTCAGTAACAAACCGACATAAAGAACGTCGAATTTCTTCGTTAACTATCGAGAAGCAGTCCGTGGACCCGCCGCGGCGTGCTCGTCGATGGACCAGACTTCACTCCGATCGACCCGGCGCTTGACCGATCATCATCCTTTGCGCAACGGTATCGTGGAGAATCGTTGCGTAAGCGCGTGCCACGGCCTTGCACTCGCGAACAAAGTCCTTGGCGCCGAACGCAAACGGCAGCTTGCGATCAGGAAGAGGATTCCCTGTCAATTTCCTCACCGCACTTTTATTCCGAGAATTCTTCTAATCCTTGCAATTTTTTTTTTTCTTTTTTAGAATCAATGGAATTTAGCGTCGCTGTTTCTCTGACGTTTCTCGCCCAGTCGCTCTCACGTTTCCGGTAAGTGAAACAATTTTTTTCCGTCGCTTAACGTGGTCCAAGCTTGAACGATCGGCGCGTTCGGCACGAAGTTTCTTCACGTTTCGACAAATTTCTCGCTACTATTCGAGTTGGAATGCGGAGGCAGCAACGCAACATTGTACTACTTTCGTTCACTGCGCGCGCGCGATCGCGCGACGGCGGCGACCGGACGGTTCGCGGATGTGGTACCAAGGGGCCCGCGCGACGACGAGTCTCCGGGCAATTCCACGGGACGGTGCACGACGGCTGTCAAGAAACTATCACTTTTTCCGCCCGGGTAGATTTTTTTATACGCACCGGGGGTTGGCCGCGCGCGGGTAAGACCGGATACAGGAGCGCGGACGCAGCGCCGTTGCGCGAGCGTGCGGCGTCTCTCGCGAAGTAAACCGCTCCAAAGGGGGGGACACGGCGATTTCTTGGTCTCTCCATCCGCCGTCTGTGCGTGCGTGAGCTAAACGGGGGATAGAAAGAAAAAAAGGCCGCCAGCGCGCGCGCGGCGGTGGAAAGGCGCGCTGATAAGACCGGCCGGCGGCGAACGAAAAATCCGTCCGCGGCTACTCGAAGAGAGATATCGATTGAAATAACACGATTCCGGGGAAGGCAGACCCGCCAATCGGCACGGGCGACACGGCGGAAGCGGCCAATCGCGCCCGCGCCGCCTTCACGCCGCGCGAGAGCTATCTCTCCTCTTTCACGCAACCCCCCTTCACTAGCATGGGCCCCCCTGCTCTGCCCCCTTGACTGCCCGACTGCCGCGGCTCCTCGTCATACGCGTCCTTCTCCTCGCCTCCTGGCCGCCTTGTCCTCGTGCCCGCTTCTACTCCACCGCCGCCGTTACTTCTCTTTCCTCCACCCTCTGTATGCTCGCGGCTCGCGCGCGCGATCAGATAGAGAGGAGAGCGAGAGAGAAAGGCGCGTACGAGCGGAGCGAGAGGGAGACGATCCGGCCGGTTCAGGAAGTGTGCGCGCCGATCGAGTTGTCATCCTCGACCCGATGGATTTTTCCACTCGCCGCTGATGCATTTTTCTCCACGTCATCGCGAACGATGATGATTCTCCTTCGTTACCATCCATCCCCCTCGCTCCCCTCCCCCCCCCCCTCCGCTACGCGCCTTGTCTATGCACCTCTCGCCCCGAGGCTCGTACGACGCGGAAGTCGGATCCAGAGGGTAGGACCCGCGCGCGCTCTATGACACGACGCGACGGGATGGGTACGCGGAAATTACCGTCGGATTACGTATACGGAGATAATTCAAATTGCGTCTTGCCGGCGGAAGCATCGACCTTTGCAGAGATTCGAGAGAAGGGTTTCGAGGCGGAAGAATCTGGTTTACGCACACACACACATAAGTCGCACATGTGTATATATATATATATATATAATATATAATATTCTGTTATATATTATATTATAACATGTATTAATACGGATATTGATTATCCAATTACCGCTAATTTCCGAGTGGAAAGCCCGATATTAAGCTTTAATTAATTGCGAATCGCGCCGAATAATTTTGGACTAATTTAAGGACTCCGTGCCACCGGGCCCTCGCGGGCTATCGGATAAGCTTCCATGGTTGAAGTGAGCCATTCAATTCCTGGCACCTTACCAATCATTCCTCCGCTCGTGCATGATGCATATATCTAATGAAACGTGCGGAGATAACGAACTGGTCGATATCGGGGTAAAAATGCGCGAGGAATAGGGAAGCGCGATGTCGATCGATTTTGCAAAGAGGATACACGTGAATCGTGCATATCATCGTCTTCGTAATTCGTTAATAGCTTATTCGATAGCCGGCAATTTTCATCCGATCGTATGAATTATATTTCCGTTAAAGAAGCTGCTCGTTACAATTAAAAATGTAACGCTTAATTTTATCGTACATTCTCTCGCTAATTGTACAAATCTTCTTTTTATTTGCACGTCCGAAGACCTAATTAATTTAATTAGTTATCTCTAAATGTTATTAGTTATTTATATCTGATATTGCATTATAATATCCACGGCAATCGTGTTTAAACAACATTACAAGTTGAAATCGATCGATCGAATGGAAAGCTTTGGTTTTCATTTCTTTCGCCGCGTGTTCGCCATGTTTCTCCCTGCCTCCGGCGATTTATTTTGGGCGTGGAGTCGCGAAGGTTAACGGCGTAGAAAAGTGCGTGCTAAAAGCGCGTCCGCCTAGAGAAAGAGAGAGAAAAAAACAGGGCGGAGTCTGCATCGGAGATTCTTCGCCTATCCATCATGGCAGCTTTTTATCAGTGACGTTGCGATAAGACACTCGCCACGAACGCGCTCGCGCTCATGTGTCCGTGAGAATCGTCAATGGGACCGGAAGAGGAGAACGCGTGATACGATCGTGTCTCTTTCTCCTAATCTTTTTTTTTCTTCCTTCGAGAAATGGACGCGAGAGGGATTTCAAAAGTCCTGAAAGTTGTTCCCAGACCGAAACTTTCAATCGGATTATTCGCATCGGCGAGATTTCTATTCTGCTGAATGAAGGCCGACTTAGCGAAACGAATAAAAATCGAAAAAGAAGCGGCGTGAATATTTTGAAAAAAAAGAGACATCATTTGCAAATCCTTGTTACATACGATATATTTCTTCACTCTACCGATTTATCTTCATACACTTGGAAAATGTTTTCTCATTATTGCTTTTCATACTTTGGAATTTGCTTCAAGATATCAAGTGCTATTCAATTATTTATGCTTGTTTCGCTACTACGACATTATTTAATATTTTATTCTTCAATAAATATTTAATTACGTATTGAAAGTCTGCATAAATCTGAAATGGCATGTTTTACAAATATGTCTCCGCGTGTAGGCGAAATAGTCTCGATGTTCCTATCGAATGAGTGCCGGTGCTCGACGTACGGTGAGAACCTCGTAATAAAGTCGTTAAACGACGCCGTGGCAGTGAGTCGCCGCGGAAAACCGAGAGAGAGAAGTGCAACGACCATAAGCGAGCTGTGCAACGCGTGTCGGTGCAGTGGAGTAGCCGCGGAGAAAGTGTATCGGGAGATATCGGGTATAATATACAGGACAATCGAGATATCGCGTTCGCAAGTCCGCTCGAATCGGCTCTTAAATGCGATGCATTAAAAGTCGTGTGAAAAATAAATCACGTAATTTTCCTTTGATCGTCCTGCTTTTGATACGCGAATGTGCGTAATAAGAGGGAAGCAGATCGAGACATATCAATTAAGCCCATTAATCCGCCACCAGTAAGACCGGTTAAGGCAATAACTTTGGTCCAGAAATATTCGATCCGCGCAACAGACGCAATTCGAGAATTATTATTTTCTACTGCTAATATCGCGCTGGATTATATCGCTAATAACTCTCGAATTATAGATTATTGAGTGCATTAAATAATTGAATTATTAATAGTCGTTTTCATCGAGAGGATTCGATTTATGAGCCGTATCCGCATCGAGAGGATACGCTTTATCGGACTCGCGCTCAGATAAGTCGCGTGTTTCGCGCGGACGATTATTACGATATCGAAATATCGCGGCGGGCGTTCTAATTTAAGAGCGAATTACAGCGCCGGCGTGTATATACGTACGGTCAATCGCGCGTTACGTGTATCGCAGTATCGGTCGCGGTATCGCCGGTCAATCGCGCGATCGTCGCGCGGATAAAGAGCGGGCCATTAACTCCGCAAATACCCCGCTATATATTGCGGCAATGAGAGCGCGGTTGTTCGCAGCCGATGCTTTTTCCTATCGCGACAGACCACGACAACGGCGGCGGCGGCGGCGGCGGCGACGGCGGCGACGCGCGTACGACGCGAGAAGTAAGAACGCGGGAAGAAGGAGGAAAAAAAGAGGAAAGCGAAAAGAACGCGGTTAGTAAGGAGGGGATGAGGCGGAGGGAGGCTGGTGGCAAAAAAAAGAAGACGCCGCGAAGGCCGAGGCGCGCATTCTCGTCGCCACCCCTGCGCGAAATTACTGACCACGGGCAACGCGAGCGCGGCGCGGAAGGAAAGAAAGAAAGATAAGAGCGAAAGAACGCGCAGGAGCAACACGGATAAAAAGAAGCCCGAGCGGCGGCTGAGGTTGGCGTCGCGGCGGGGAAGGGCGGTTCGGAGGATAGGCGGGGGCAGAACATCGCAATAAAAATAAACTGCTGTTCGAGGGGCTGAAAGGCCGCCGGAGTTGCAGCCGGGCGAGGGGATGCGTGCAGCGCGATAGAGAAGAAGAGGAAGAAGAAGGGAAGTAGTGGCAAAAGAAGAAAAGAGAGATCGCTCGGGAAAGAAGGTAGCAGTGCGGTCGTTTCTGCGCGGGCAGGCGGGAAGGGAAATAAGGGGAATAACGAAAGAAGCAAATAAGAGTCTCTGTGTGAGCCTCTTCTTCTTCCACCGCCGCCGCCGCCGCCTCCGCCACACCACACCGCACCGCCGCCTTCGCCCTCCCTCCTCTACCCTGGTGGGGAGAGAGGCAATGAACAAGAAGGCGCGAACGGGGCACGCGGGGCAGAGTAGTATGAAAGACCGAGCGTGAGAGAAAGAAAGAAGCGGGGAGAAAGAAGAACAGAGAGAGAGAGAGAAAAATAAAAGTCCGGCAGGCCTTGGCTGCTGCAGTCGTCGACGGCCGCGTTGCCAAGTCTCATTTGTTTATCATAGTTCGCCAGCCTCCGCGCTCTCCCGAAGGTCCGCAAATAAAAAGAAATAAAGAAATAAATCTCGCAATGCGCGAGATCGAATTTTGTACTCGCCTTCGCCGTCGCGACGCACCCGTTATCGGCGATGATGTAACTTGCGCGCGAGACCCCGGTCATAGGATTTCAATCGTTTCCGCTAAAGTATTACGGGGAACGTAATAAATAGAATTACGCTGTGTAGGAAATAAGATAGCACATTAATAATACTATGATTAACAGTATTATGTCCATCAGCGTAATTGAAAATTAATTCACAGGGAAGCGACATAATCGCGCGCGGGCGTCATTCCGGATTACGCGGCTGATCGTTTCGCAACGTGTGGTTACGGTTTACACACTTTCCGGCGATCGCCGCAGCCGCGATTTTCATCCGCGAAATAATTAGCGAAAGAGCTCGCGGAGCGACGATGTGTAGAGGGGAAAAATCCGACGTCTGCGGATAGTCTACACCGCGAGACACCTAAGCTTTATGCGTAATCTGATTACACACGAGCGGACGAATAATGGAAAGCCGCGGGTTGCGTTTTATCGTTTATCTACGTAGATTACTTATAAGGCGGCGATTTACATATGCCGCGCGTAGACCATTCGTCGCGCCTCTACGCACGGTTTTGTACGTGCGGAATATCTGAATTGTCGTCTCCGTAATCCGAGCGGACAGATAGTGAAAAGTAGCGACCACATTTTATCGCGCAACTTGAGATTTTTTCGGGACATTCTCGCGAAGGAGAGAAGTGGAGGCTGGTCGAAAGTGCTCGTCCTTTTCGATTTCCGAAGAATCCGTTTCGATTTCCCGATTTGTCGGTTTTTTTCGTTCCCGGTTCGCCGTCGTGTCGCGTGGACTCGTCGTCACTCTGAGTCATCGTGCGTGCACGCATGCACTCGCATTGGGCCGCGCATGCGTTTGCAATGTGCACGCACGCGTGCTTTACACTCCGCACGCGTATAAATATGTATACATGCTGCCGCCGCCACCGCTGCGCGTACAACCGACGCCGAACGCTCGTGATCGCGAAGAGTCGCCGCCGCGCTCCATCGTTCCCCCTCGTCTTCGCCTACCGCCCGCGCCCGCCCTCGTTGCCGGGCCCTCGTGCACTTACAAACGTTTGCATACAAATATACCGGGTATCTCGATGGGTGGTATGCTGATTAGGGAATCCACGCGCAAATTCTTCCATTATTTATGGATCCTCATTTTTAGGACGGCAGCGTTACGCCTCGCCGCTCGCGCTCGGCCGACCCGGAGTAATTTAACATTTCTGCGCGTGGGGATATTTCAGTTTTAATCGCCGTATCGATTCGCCCAACAGTTACGGTCGATGCTACTACCGGCGATGCGACAACGTGCCGCCAACGCAAATTCATTCACGCGGCTCTCCATTGCCGCGCCACGCGTTTGTCGCGCCGAGATGGAAATTGCAGCGCGCCGGAGAAGCGGAAGATCGTGCAAAGCCAACGCACATATGTATATATATATAAAGACGGAATCGTCGCACGTTCTCGTGATCTCTCGCTCTTTGCCCGATTCGCGAGAGTCCGCGATATCGATTTGCTCGCGGACGATCGCGTGAGAGCACGCGCTACCGGGATCGAGCTTCCTCGCTTCTTCCCGCGATCATACGCCTCGAGTCTTTCTCTCCTTCTCTCTACAGCTCGTCTCTCTGTATCGTTATACATATATCTCTCCTTCGCCGTGAGCGTTAACGAGCGGCCGATGTCGCACACGCGAGGAACGCCGCGAATTTCCACACGCGTTCGCTTCGCACGCGGGATCTCCAGCGTGCGTTTGATATTTCCGCATTCTGTAAAATTACAAACGAGGACGACTCTCGGGGCCTGTACGTATAGAATGCGATTGGATTCCCGCTGCGTAAGGATTGTTTCGACGTGCGCGATGACTTCGCTTAACTGTCCGCAGTCGAATGCGCCGCGTTGCATCACGATCGTACGTCATCCTTGCTGCGTAGATAGCGAAACGGCCTCGTGATATCCCGTGCGTCAACGGAATTATTTTCCATACGTGAATGTTTAGTTATAAAGTCCTCGCTTATTAATAGCTTATTAACCACATTTCTCCCTCATTAACAATGTGCTAAGTGGCCAATCCCAAGTTCCAAAGATATACGACCAAGAGCTTGATTAAATATATAAATGTATAAGCATATTTAAAAATTGCATATCCTTTCTGCTGAAACGAGAAGTCGCATCGATAAAGAAGTAGAGACTCGGCTTGCATAACGCCGCAGCAAAGTTCGCGCGATTATTCCCGCGCGAATCAGCCCGACGCACTTTCGGCACGCTAACAAAAAGGGCAAATAATACCGGATTTAAGAACCGGCTGCATCCGTGCAAGACCGTGTCAGATTACGCGCCGGTTCTCCGTCCTCCTCCGGGCCCCCTCGCTGCACTCCCCGCCCGTTGCTCTTACTGTCTCCGCTCGTCGGATCAAGCTCTACGCTTCGCGTTCTCTGCGCGCGGCGTAACACACGAAGCAACGGGAACCGCAATGACGGGCGAACTGTATCCATTCAGCTACTAAACAAGCCGCGATAAATGGACTTCAATATTAATTAAGTCGACGTTCAGCCGACGCGCGACGCGACGTTACAAATCGCTATGACGCGGTATTTGACGTGGCGCTCCGTTTTTATTCCACCGTGATCGAAACCGCGACGCAATAGCGGTACACCGGCAGCGGCTTTCGCGTTTCCGCGACGATAATACAATTCCGCAGTATTCGGTTTCGATCGTGCTCCTCTTGTCCCTTGCAATGCGCAACGCAATTCAGCATCTCCGCCATCGCGAGATGGCCTGCGACGAAATCCTACTTTTACACTCGTGAACGCGCTCGAGAAAGACGGGAGAGGCTTGGTGGGGCTCTTGGCCGCCGCCGCCGCCGCCGCCGCCGGCGACGTCGGGTATGGATGCATATCGGCCGCTTGTGGCAGTAACCTTGTACTCTCGCGTCACGTCATTTTTTTTATCATATCAAACGTATGCTAACAGTCGGCGTGACGCGACGCGCGGTAACGAGCGGGCGGGCGAGCGGACGTGGCGAGCGCGGTCGCGGCTGCGGCAAGGTAAGACAATATGAGCAGACTTGTCGGTGGTCAGTACCGTCGGTACAGTCCGTGGAAAATCATTCCTCCTCGTTCTCCTTCCGACTCTTTGTTTTCGTTTCCTGCGCGCGTAGCCGGCACGCTAACTCGTGAAAAGCGGCTTTCACAGAGCGGCCGACGACAGCTGGAGCACGGACGATAAGTCACCGTCCGATAAGTCGTGGAATATTGTACAAATGATCGGTTGAAAGAAAACGGAGGCACTTGGGAAAGATCGCTCGCGCAATCGATTGGCCGTGAAGATGACGCGTAAAACGCGGGAAATTATCTCGAGCGTAATTAACGTCAAGTATAACGACGTATGCACTAGCATACGTATAATAAATTAGAGCTCGCGCGCAAATGCAAATATCGGGAATATCGTTCGCGCGAAACGACGCCGTCGTTTGGCACGCCGGCCACGTTTACGTTTGCACTCGGTCGATCGGGCGAGGTGGCATTAACGTTTCGATATCCGCGCAACCTTGACCGAGTACGCGACCGATTGCTGAATCCTCGACACTGGAGACGACCCTGACGCGCCGGTGAGAAATCGCGCGCGCGCTCGATCAACGCGCAAGCTCTCGTTATCTTATCCGCGAGAATTTTCTTAAGAATAATATATCACCACGATGGAATATTCTTGACAATTTTATATTGAGAATCGCAACTTTGTAGGAAACCGTGCGTCGCTAATATCTCGTCGTTTCGCAATAGCTTTTTTTATAAGACGATCTTGCGGTGCTCCGCAGCGAGCCGCTGATGAAAGAAAGCCGGCGAACTGTCTTTGATAATCTCTAATTTATTTTAATGACGCCGAAGCGTGACTCGAGGGGAGAAAGAGAGACGGAGAAGAGATAAAGAGAGAGAGGGAGAGAGAGAGAGAGAGAGACGGCGACTCAGTGAGGCTCCGGGGGAATGCCGAACGCCGCCGACGCCGCTACGTTGTCGGAGGTCAGGTTCACCAGCCGCGCGATGCGCTCGATCTCTTTCTTCGCTCCTCGTTTCGATGCGCGAATGGAGCTCGAGAAATCAACGCGAACGGAATTTTGCGATCGTTCTTTTTTTTTCCTTCGCGTTGCGCAAGCTTCGAGAGACGTTGAAAAACGTTAACAATACAATACGTGCAATTTCGAACCGTCATTCTCCTAAAAATCACATGTAGCACGAGGATTAACGATGCGTGAAAAACAATAGCGGCTATTTTTTCAAATTTAACTTGTAGTATTTACGGTTGAAAAAACTAACCAGATTTTCGATACGCATATAATGCACGATTTTTATCGTTGTTTACGTTATTTAATATTGATAGCTTTTCGATACAGATATAACGGCCGAGCGTGATATGAGAATAGCAAATGGAATATTGACACGATTTTGGAGTGGCTGATTGACGCGCGAAATATCATGACGCCATGCGGCGAAGGTCGCGTAACGACGCGTTCTTGCGAAGGTCTCGATGCAAGTCGGGATCAACGTTCCCAGGACGTAAGAGGATAGTCAAAAGTAACACCGAGTCAAATCGCGTGGAATCTGAAGGCCCCGAGAGTGCCGTGCTGCACGCCGGGGCTCACGGTCGAGCGTCCGTAAGCAGCGCGCCTGGCAGAGAGAGAACGCAGGATGCTGGCCGCTGCATCTTGCATATATGTATGTTTTATGTCAGCGTGCATTCTGCATTTGCGCCGTTGCCACGTCCTCCTCCGAGTTCTTTTCTCTCTCCTTCTTTCTCCCTGGCCCGACGGCTTCTCGTTCCGTCCTTCCTTTCTCCATCGTATCCGCGTCTTTTCTTCTCATTAAATCCCGCGTCCTCCTCCCTATCCCGCCTTTCGTCTTCCCTATCTTTTCTTTAGTTCCACCCGCGCTTCTCGAATCGCGAGATGCCGGAGTCAACGAACTCGGAAAAGCGGACGCGCGCGTTTGCTCATCGAAAAATGGTGAATCCGGGGGAAAAGTGCATTACAATATTGCGCTGGTATGCTTAATAGATCGCTTGTCGAGATAAATAAGCGCTCGGTACGAGCCGAACATTAAGCAGCATCGAGTACAGACTCCGATTGTTGCCTGCCGTTGATCAACCGCGACGATGTAACAAGATGACTGGCTATCGCGGTCCGGCGATTTTTTCTCCGCTCCTCTAGAGCTCGTTATGTCGTCCGAACAAAACGAGGCTTATCCCACTGTGCGTCGCGAGATTTTTTGCACACCGTAGGTAACTCAAATTTCTCCCCTCGCCGCAGGCGAAATTCCCACGTGAAATGCGCGCGAGAAGGGTTGGCTTTTTGCCAGCGAAATAATTTTTCTTCGAGTGTACGCGCGGCCTGCGATCTGCATGCGTAGCATCTTTTTTCACTTATCTTTCTTCTCTACTGCCTGGCTCTCTTTCTCTCTTTATATCTTACTGTCTTTCTTAAGTATTATATACGTATATTATTTTGTTATTTTAATTAGGTTGTTGGAAGTTTCTCTGAAGATTAAATTAAAGAAAAGTGTACTATATTTTTTTCTTATATTTTAAATATTTTGATAAAATTTAATTCTTTAAACACACAAATATTCTTTAATTTTTTTCCTTCTATCTCTCTGTGGGGTCTATTTTTCGCTTTCTTTTTATTTTCCTAGACTGTCCACGCCTCTCACTCTCGCTTCTCGTTTCTCTCCACACGCGAGCGATCTCGTCGTCTTATGATGCCGCCTGCCGCGCCGATTTAAGTGTCGTGAAAAATGCTGATACAGTGCTTACGCGGAACTTATGCAGCCGAGCCGAGCCGAGCACACGAAACCGTCCGGGACAAGTTTCTTGCCGACTGGCGAATGACGGAGCGTCACGGGAGGCCGATCAGTCCGTCTCGACGTTGGAGTAGGTCGAGGCGCACCTCGAAACACCTCTTTGCACGATCGGTTCCCCCCCGAAAAAAAGACACGATCGCGATATCGATCAAGATGTATAGATCTGCATTTAGCTAAATGTAATTTGATTCCAAGTTTTGTTTGACACATACCGAGATCGAATACAATACTGTCTTATTAATTGAAAAATCGAATAGCATTATTCAGCGTTAAATATGAAATTCACATATAAATCTAAATATACTAAATCAATGTTCCGGGTCGACGTTGAAGCTTCTAAAATATAATTATTTGCTTAAACGTAGATAATAATCTTGTTAGAACGAAATGTAAGGAACATCCACGAGGAAAATCGAACCGGAATGCCGGTAGATCCAGGTTCTTTCTTTGTCCGGAAAGTAATCGCGCGCATCCGAAGTGTAAATTTAATGGCGCGCGAGGCGCAAGACTTTCACGAGAATGGAAAAATCCTTCGAGGATCTTTCTCTTTGGATATCTTGACGTCGCGTCATCCAGTGGGCAGTGTCGTTCGCGCTCGAAGGAGCGCGTTGTCCTCGTTCCGGAATGTGTGGCCGCGGTACGCGATCCTGAGAAAGGACGTATACAAACGCGGGGTCGATCTTAAGGCTACGGCCGGTTTCGCGAATGACGAAGGAGCACGTGGACGGCGAAGACGTCAATGTTGACGGCGGCGGTGTCTTTGCGGCGCCGCCGAAACCGCCGGTGAGTTTCATGATAAATCGAATTCGGAAACGGAATTACAGCACCGGGAGATTACGCTCGTCGTCCAGCTGCTTCCCCGTCCCCCTCCCCCGCGATGATATCAGGCTTACGCGTAGTCAATGGAAAGACCAAGTCAAGTTTCAGCTCATTTGTTTACCTTTTCCAATCGTTTTTTTTTTCATTTTTTAAATGAAGATGACCGAACGACTCGACTTGTCTCGCTATTAACTTCGCGCGTTTATGATTTGTATCGCGCTGCCTCTTACCTCTCGTGCGACGCGAGTCTCTACAGTAGGTGGATCACAGTTAAATCGCGGTGGTAGGAGCTAGGTAAAAAGATCACAAAATATGGCACACTGTTGCCCGAGTTCATCGTTCGGCACTTCGCGGCGCGGCTGGTCGTTCTTGGTGGGGGCGGCGGATCCGGTGGTGGAGGGTGACGAAGAAGAAAAAGAGTGCGGAAGATAGGGTGAGGGAACGGGGCACCAGAGGAAGGAGCGTTTGGCGAACCGGTGGAATCGAGGCACGCGGAAGATAGGGAAACTGGGAACGAGACGAGAGACGACGAGTGGATCTACGCACTGTCAGCTGTCAATGGCGCGCACGTTGCCCATGGTCTTCTTTCACAAGCGCCGCGAACTCTTCGGACTGAGACGAGACAGATCGACAGCTCGACACCCTCTCTCTTTCGTGGTCCCCCCCCTCCCCCGAAGAGTCACCGGTCCCGACGAAGATGGATGCGTTACGGCTACTTCGTGCGATTTCCTCGTTTAACAAGCGGTGTTTACGATTTTTTCTCTCAAGAGTTTATCGTCTCCTCTCGATCGGTCTCACTAGATTTCCAAACTACTCGTTGCTTCTTCTTTGCCATGCAGCTTGGTCCCGGTTTCTTTTCCCGAGCTGACAGTGCGAGGGAGAGGAAAGGGGTTGATGAAACAGGAAACGCGTCGTTGGTCCTCGTGGTCTTCGCGGTAGTCGTCGTCGTCGTCGTCGTCGTCGCGGTCGCGGTCGTCGTTGTCGTCGTCGTCGCACTCTCGTCTCCCCGTATGTGTATGTGTGTGTGTGTGCGCGCGTGGTGTCGCGTGAAGTTGATCGTGCGTGCGCACCTTGTGCTTCGTTAAAGAGTCTTTTCCGTATAAAATGCTGGGGCGCCGGCGAGAATCGGCTTGGCCGTCGCCGCGTAGGCTTCACGCCGGCGTCCTCGCCGCGGATTGGCCGCAAGCAGTACAGTGGGGAAGCACTGGCGCGAAGGTCCGAAGGTAGAGTACTCGCCTCGAGAAGCCACCAGAGCGGATCCAGGAGAGTACGAGAGTGGGGTAGCGCCTGCTGCTATTGCCGGCAGCACACGTCTATCTACAGGGGGTTTCAGGGACGGCTAGGGTTGCGTAGATCCGCTGTACGGATGTTACAACGATGACGCCAAGTTGAATCAAAGACCGCACACGAATCCGCTCGAGACGTGCATCTTGCACGGTTTATTGATAAAACGATGATTTCAAGACTGAGCGAACTTCACATCGCAATCACGATGGTTTAATGCCGAATTGTCGGGCTAGCTGTGAACCATTTTGTACCACTTCGTCGAAGAGGAGATATCTTATTGACTTCGGGACCAAGCATGAAGGCCATTACGCGTAAAAAAGTTTTAGTCGTAACCGTAAGCGTAAGCAAATCGACCAATCACATTGAGCAGTAACGACTCGCATTACTGCTCAATGTGATTGGTCGATTTGCTTATGCCTTACGGTAACAACTAAACTTTTTTACATGCGATGGTCTTAAGTGGTTGATTACATCCTATTTCTAGATGAGAAACTCCTCCATCTTATTCTTATTTTCGGCGATCATCTACTAGCGATACATCTATTGGTCTGCGGATGCCTGCGCCCGAAGCCAATAAACGAGTTGACGGTGAACTATTGCCGAAAACAAGGATACGCGGAGGGAGTTCTGATGTGGAAGTAGGATACGATCGACCAATTACATTTGGGACCGTGCTCTAGTGGGGACGTAGGCGCGTAGACGCGACGAGACGAATTCTAGTGGGGATAAAGGCTGGAAGACACGCTCGGACCCGTCGAGCGGACCTCACCGAACGGACCTTCCTCCTTCGGCGGGACAAGGACGCAATTGAAGCGAGAACAGATGAGGCGGTGGGAGAGCGAAAGAGTAAGTAAGAGCACGGAGAGAGTCGGAGTATCTATCCAACAGCGCGCGTCTTTCTCCTTTTCTCTTCGTCTCGCAGTTTCTCCGCAGCCTCTTTTCTCTTTGTCTCTCGCGTTCGCTTTGCACATGTCGCCGTCGATGTCTGTCTCTCTATCTCTCGCGTTCTCCTTTCTCTCTCCTGCTCTATTGCCGTCTACCTCTCGTCTCTCTTTCTCTCTCTCTCTCTCTCTCTTTCTCTTTCCTCCGCTCTCGCGCTCGGGAACAGCCAGGCTATTCACCCACGCATGCACGAGATGACGATGATGATGATGCCGGGAACGCTGCCGCAGCATGCAGACTCCGAGAACGGTCGCTGCTTTCCCGTTCGGCGCGCGGCGTTATAGTTACCTCGAGCGTAAAAAGCGCGACGATAAAATTCGCATTTGTAGGCAAAAGAGTGCCTTAATTATTTATAATGTAGATACTATCCCTTTTGTTAATTGGCAATTAGCATAGCTATCCAGCTTTCAACCGACATCGCGAAAATACATTTCAACGCTAGTCGCTCGCGCGCTGTTATCAATATCTTTACGACACTCTACAATAACTTTCGACAAAGGCATCCTCTCTTTCGCAGGAATCGCAATTTTAATTAATCGAATTAACTTCACGGCACGAAACAACTGATTACCCCTCTTTCTAATCGTCTGTGACCTGCATTTTTAATCTCGAGCCACAAAGAAACATCTCAACTTGTCCGTCATATCTCTCATAATTTTTTTCTCGCGTTGCAGCGCGCGAGTGACATTGGTGCACCGCCGTCGTCGCCGTCGTTGAATGGCCTCGCTGACACAGATTCCGAATCGGCTATTTTTTCCTTCGGTCGGCTCACGCTTTTTTATCTCCGCTTCTTGGTGCGTGCACGCCTTTTTCTTTACCGCACGCCTCTACTCGCAGACCGCGATGGTTCGCTCGCTCACTCGTTTGTTCTCTCTCGTTTTCCTTTCTCTTCTCTCCCGGCGCACATCTTTTTCTCTCTTTCGCGTCTTCTTCTCCCTCGCATTCTCAGCCAGATCCTGACCTACGACTACGTCCGGGCCAACGTCTGAATTTCGGCGGTCGGCCCGGCCCATTCGAGCGAATGGCGGTCTTCTCAAGATGTCGGACAATATCGGTATTTATGATGCCGTATTCTTTAATTATAGATGTTTTAATTATATTTTATTCTTTTTGTGAAAATCTAAAGAGTATTTAAAATATGTAAAAACGCTGAATTTTAAATTAAGGCATCAACATTTTTTTGATTATATTAATCGGTATTAATTTAGCCTCGCGCCTAATTGAGTCACGTGGAATTGTATTAATTTGATGAGAATATTTTTTATTCGATAGAATATTTCAGAAGTTATTCCAAAGAATCCTCCGAGAGATAGCTTGTGTCTAAAAATACTGGATTCGCGCGTATGGACGAAAAGCCGCAAAAACCGCGGGCATTTTAGCCGCGTTGCATTTCGACGATCAGCTACGAGTGCACGCAAAATGCACAGATATATCTGTCTCGCTATCGCCGCGGAGGGAACTCGGGAACTATGTTCCTCTCTTTCTTTTACGCGCGCGCTTTCCCCCTCTCGCTCTTTCTTACTCTTTTTCTCCTTTCTTCCCGCGCTCTTGCAGCCAGATCCTGACCTACGACTACGCTTCGTGCGAGCGCGCGAATTTCGCCCGAAAGTCGACGCGGCTGAAGGAACGGAATCGCGGGCCTTCGAGGTCACGATGCAACAGTGGGGATCTGAGTCCGTGGGTCCGTGAGGGGGACCCCGACGCGAGAGACGCGGACAGACGAGAGGGAGATCGAAGTAGGTGGTGGAGGTGGACGTAGAACCGGGGGGGAACGAGGGGGAAACGTCCAGGAGGATGCGGTGGTGGCGGAGGACTAAGCGACATGGCTCGCGGCGGGAAGCAGGGGGCGGGAGGGAGGTGGAGAGAAGGCTTGACGAGGAAGAGGACGAAGGAGAAGAAGTAGAGGAAGAAGAAGAAGAAGAAGAGGAGAATGAAGAAGAAGAAGAAGAAGAAGAAGAAGAAGAAGAAGAAGAAGAAGAAGAAGAAGAAGAAGGGAGCTGATCCAGCGGCAATATACACACGGAGCGGCGCAGACCGCGGCAAAACTCCGCAGTTTTGCTGTTCGATTTTGCAAACTTATATTTAGAAGGGCAACGATCTTTTGCCGCGCGCGCGTCGGCCCCGGCGAGAAAGAGAGGAGAGGAGAGGAGAAGTTTCTCGGATACGGGAGCGAGTCTCTCTTTCTCTCTCACGAAACGGACGCCGAGATTTCTCGACCGCGAGAGAGCCACGAAATGGCAACTCTCGCTACCATTGCATTTGTGCCCCGCTTTTTTCTGTCAACTGTTTGTTTCTCTTTTGTCACGAACAAATTTTTTTTTCCTCTTTCAGTGGCATGAGAATCTCGCATCAACGATCTCGACCATTTCGTTACGACGAGTCTGAAATACCTCTTCGTCGATCGTCAACATCGCTTCACGGGTAAGAACCGTTTTAGTTATTTATATAATTCGTCACGGAACATTCGCGATACGGAATCTATAAGATTGTTGTAAAATGTCAAATTAGATCCCGGATCGAACGCGGATCTATATGCGAGTCGCGCAATTCTTCTCCGCCTCTGCGCATTATTAATGTCGCTGAATTATAGACGTGCGATACCGTGACGCGTATTGAGTAATATCGCACGGCGGCAACAAGGCCGAAAACAGCGCGGTCCCTCCGCTGCCCTATAATCGCGCATGCATTATGAGAACTTTGGGGTCAGTCACCTCGGCGAAGTGTGTGTGTTTCGTCGTCGCCTTGACTCGCTCGCGGTGGGTTTCGCGCGGACTCGCATTCCCCGCTCAATAACGAATTCGCCAGTTCGTCGCGCGAATACGTGCCGCTAATTGACGTAATTGTGCCGCAACAAATATTCGCGTGGGCCACCGGAAAAGTTTTAGCCCGTCTATTATCGGCGAACGTGTTTCGCGACGCTCATCTTTCTGCCTTCTTGTCTTCCGTGTAATGTGCGTAATTAGTGCGCAAATATCGCGGTATATATCGTTGTATATACACATATATATATATATATATATATAGACGTAGCATTAAGTATAATTAAATAATAAGCTCTATTGTCTCCGGAATAGCCTATGTATTTCCGTCTCAATGTTAATCGCGCAACACGTGTCCCATCACATTTCGTCGCATATTTTCTCACAGACTCCGTTCGCAATTATCGAGATTTATCCACGCCGTCTGATTTCCCGCGAGCTTACTACCTACCGCGTCGAGATATTTCCGCGATAGCGCACCGATATACACGCTGAAACGTAATATAAGCGTCGGGCACGCATGGCGTGCGCGGGCGGATTTCGCTCTCCCGTACAACGTGCTTCTTCCTCTTACTCTTTCACCGCCCCTGCGAGCGCAATCTTATCGTGGTGCAGCACGCTGCTCTCTCGCCGCAGAGGAGCGCGGAGTCAACGAACGATAAAAAAAAGCACGAAGAATAAACTCCGTTCCGCGTACCCTCCCGATCCTCCCCCCGTTTCCCCTCGCGCTCGTCCTTCTCTCGCGCGCAGCTCTCCTCCTTGTCATCCGCGCGTTGCAACTTCTCGGGCGTGTGTGGGCGCGAATGCACTCTCTTCCATCCTCTCGTTTCGTTCGTCTCCGTCTCTCCTCATCCTCCCCCCGCCTCTCCTTTCTCTCCTCCTTTCTCCGCCGTGTCGCTCCCTGCGCCCTTCGCCGCCCCGCGACCTCACCGCCGCGCACTTCTCTTCCCTCTTTTTCTCGTGGTTTGTTTGGGGTAGGTCACGGCGAAGCCGTGTACGAAAGACGGGGGGAACGGGCAGAAAAGTGTGAGAGGAAAGAAGAGTGTGTGCACGGCCGCGTGTGCGCGCCGGTGCTTCGCCGTGATGCGTCTTTCATCTTTTCCGCGTGTAAACAATTCTTTATACCGATTATGCAGTTTGCATGTCATTTGCGTCCGCGAACTGCATTTGCACTTTAAACCCGTTTTTGAAATACACTTATATGGATTGAATTATTCGCAGAATGGAAAATCACGAGAGTGTTTGCGTACCATTTCGTCTTTTGTCTTTTGCAAACCATATTATTAATATTATCACTTTGCTGTCTCGTTAATTTTTTTTTTTGTTACTAAGTTTCCTAATGGATGCCTCTTGTTTTTAATTATAATTTTCTTTCTGCTTTCATTCGGTTACATTTCTGCTTTTATTTAGTTACATACGCGCAGTGATATCTCTCCAAATTGTTCTTTTTACTTTTAGACAACGCGCTCGCATAAGAAGTTTCTCTTTTCTGAGAAAATTAAGTTTCAAAATGGTTTCTCTCCATCATTATCACCTGCCGTTCTTCCAGATTCACCGACTTTCGCGAGCGATCGAACGCATTCGATTAGGCCGAATTCGAAGAGGCCGTGGGCGCGCGCGCGCGTTATTGTTGCCGATCATGCGATCCGAAAATCATAGAAAATTACTGAAAAGCCAAGAAACTCCGTGACGATCCGTCCGGGACCGAGCGAAAGGGGTTAAAACGAGGGGGGAGGGACACCCCTCGTCTTGAGACGTCGTAATTCTGTCTTTGCCATAACGGCTATCCGGCACGGAACTTGACCCCCTTCGCGCCCCTCCCGTCATCCTCCCTTTCGGTTTTCTTACTCGACTCGAAACAGAGCAACCCCCTTCCCTTACCCGGCCTTTCCCCGGTAACCAGAAGGGTTACTCGCTGAGAGAGAAAGAGCGGTGAAACAATGAAACGTGCGCGAGAACCGTTATTTAAATAGTACACAGGAGCCTTCCGGGTATGAGAAGGAAAAAAAAAGTATGCGCTCCTGCGAGGAACGTGAGGGACGCAACGTGAGAAAGACTCCTCGAGATTTGCATGTCGGAACGAGAGACGTATCTGCGTCAGCAAATAGATAATGCGTGTTTCTTTTTTGTTATCGTAGCCGGAGAAGGAGCGTAGTCATTATTTGATCGTCCCGCATTGAGTCGCGCTCGACGATTAAATCTTTATGCACGTCGTTCGCGGCTGTCGTCATCCTTCGTGCTCTTACATTTTATTAACTTCCTCCGTTACGTTTTAAAATAATTGAAAATCCATCGCGACTCGATAAAGATTCTGCGTGCGAAGATGATTTGAAAATTATTAAATTTCTATCAGCCAGTCTTTTATCGTTTTCTACAATTATCGGATCAAATTTGTTTGAACTTTTTTGAAAAAATTATTTTCGACATTTCACGCAAGCGTGGACGACGTTGATGCGAGAGAACGTTTGTCGCAGGGATACGTAAGCCTTTGTGCGTTGAGACAATGACAAGGCGTCGGGACAATTTACGCTCGTTGGGAAGGAGCTCAGATCTCTTTCGGATTTTCTTTTCCCCTGCTCGTTTTCTCCTTCATTCGCTTCTGGTTCTTCCCGGCAGCTGTCAGCTTGATCCGAGATCGCGGTTCCGGATCGATCAAGGGTAGATCGCGGTGTGGATGCAACTCGGCGACGGTTCGTTGCGCCGAGCGAACCGGTTTAACGCGCGATGAAAGAGCGAATTGGGGAGAAGCGCGTGCAAAAAATTCATTTGAATCGGCTCGAGCCCGGGTCGAGCAGAGGCGTCGAAATAATTGGATTTTAATTTTCGAGGTAGCGCGAGCGGTAGAACAAAAAAACGCGGGTGGACCCCGGGTCCTGAGAACCGTTCTCCGCGAATGTTTATGTAACATCGCGGCGCATTCGTCTCATCCTTTTCACTCCGCGGCACCCTTCATCTTTCCCACGAGCTCACAATAAATCCTCAAGTGTCCCGAATTTATTTTCCATTAGAGAGCATCATTGTTGAAGACTACGATTGAAATATACTTGTATATTATTTTTATCAATCTATAATTAAACGACTGTGAATTCAATTAAATTTAACTTTAATTAAAGCGCGCGATTTTTCGAGATTTTTTGTTTTTGTAAAACTGCGCTGTAAAACTATAAACTCGTAATTTATTTCGATATTGATAAAATTTTCCGTGTACAATTTTTTAAATTATTTTTACAACGTTTCTCTCTCAGAATCAAGCGGGAAAACCCGTAGCGAATTATCAATGATCCTTAAGCATTAAAGGTTGATGATCGAAAGTGCTCGTATCAGTCCTCGTCACTTGGACAGAACGACAGACGATGGCTCGCTTCGACAGCCCGGTGGTCCGCGAACCGGCGCATGGGGACGGCACAAAGGAGGCGAATGTTTTAATTAAATCTCGGGGAAACGTGGAAACTTCGCCATCGCCCGGCGTTTTTGCGATTTTCCGAAAGTTTCGCTTCGCACGCGCGCGCGGCGCGGGACGGCTTTTAAGGTGGCGATGGAAGAAAAGGAAGGACGAGAGATGGAACACGGCGGTGGGACGAGAATGCCCGTGCAGTACCCTCTTGCACCCCCATCTCACCTTCTTCCACTTCCTGTTACCTTTTCTGCCGTCACTCCGGCCGCCGCTATCGCCGCTAAAATAAAAGAAGTCGCAAAAACAAAAGAGCGCCGCGGCTACTTAACGAAACAAATTGTTGTTTCGTTCTGGGGATGAGAATAAAGTTTTCCGCAAAGGAGGGCTTGCGCGCAGAGGGGAGTATCCCGCCTTTTTACCACGCTCGTCTCTCCTTTCTGCGTGCCGGGACCTCTCGCTCCTCCTCATCGAAACGACAGTTTAACGTAATTCAGGGCTCGTTAGCGTCGCTTTCTTTTCCCGCGTACTTTCGTACTTGCGGCGTTGGCGCGGAGTCGCGCCAGGAATCTACGATGTATTGCGCTTTGGCGATCGTGCGACGCAAATCGATTGCGCGTAACGAGCGCAATTGGTTCGCCGTTCGCAAAAAAAAAAAATTGCTGTTTTGTCCGTATTCCGCGTCGCGTGCGTGACACAAGTATCGCTCGCTGAAAACGTTACAATGCGAAACGCACATTTCGCCGCGTTCGTTAAATCTATAGTATGTTGCAACGGCACGCTCGTTAGTACGAGCGAGAACGAGGATCGTTCGAACGGCCGCTTAGGCGGTCAGTTGCAAGTAAGACTATTTCACAATGCACAGGAACAAAGGCGACACATTCAGCCAACGATGTACAAGACGAACGACACATACGACACATGCCAGCAGATGAAAAGACAAAAAAAAAAAGGTAATAAGATAACAACATCAAAATCAACGAACAAATAAGTGAGCAAAGCGATCGAGATGCAAAATCAGACACGATCGCAGAATGTTTGAGTGAATTCGCGCGGAAGCGAGATTCTTGCGGGCGAAAACATAGCCAACTGAATCGCGTTGATTGTGAGCGGGATGAACGAAAAAAAATAACATCAATGAGCGAGACGAGACGTGGGTGCGTCTGCGACGTGCAGGACGTGTTATTCAAAATAAATAAAAGGGGAGAAAAAAACGAATATAGAGAAAACCTCGGCCGTCGCGTCGATCGGCGAGAGAAAGCGAGAAACTTAAGATAAGTAGGATGCGCCGGGCAAGGAGAGAGCATTAATAAAAGGGGTTTTCGTGAACGAGCTGGAGTGTTCAACTCACTCGCTGCAGGGTGGACCAGCATTCCTCGAGGGTGCGTTCGCTGATGTTGCCCATTCCTCCACCACCGCCGGCACCTACTGCACCTCCAAGCCCCGCCGCAGAGGCACGAGACTATGAGGCAAGATAGGATAGCTCAGGTTAGTCCCCGATTCTCCGCCGTCCTCGACGGCGTACTAGCCGTCTCCACTACAAAGCTTCGTTTCGCCCAACTACTACTATTTCGGATGTTAAAGAATAAAAAAGAAACCCTCTCCGCTGTTACCGCGTCGACGGGCACGAGAGCGGCACGATGAAACGAGTATTTCTACTTTGTGACAGAGCTATCGCTATCTGTCGATGGCGATCGGGTGTAAAATTAATATCGATACTATTTGTAATAAATATCGCGCGATAATTATTCGAAAATGTAAAATGAGACTTCTGCAAAAATAACGATAGCTGCGCAAATAACGAAAGGTATTTGTGATCTAATACTATATATTCGCGAGACAGTCTCTTGCAAACAGAGTGCTCTCAGGTTTTCTTACGGGCGACAGTTTATAGTCTCGCTAATTACGAATCGCCGATGCTCGCTAACGCGATCTCAAAGTTCCGCTATCTGTCGGGTGATACGACGTGTAATTTTTCTTCTCTCTCGCACTCTCTCTCTTTCTCTCTCTCTCTCTCACACACACACACATCGTATCGAGCCTCCGCGGCCCATGCCGTCGCAGAAACACGGCGCGATATTTTCTTGGTAACATCTTCCCGGCGTACCGTATGACGTATGCGTATGGTATTATCTGTGTTGCGCGGGTCAAGAACCCCGAGAGACGACGTATCTGCATCTCTCCCGCATTGGTGTGCGTGGGCCGCGTTCGCATTTGCGGACTGCACTGCTACTTTGACGTGTGCGTGTGCTCCTCTCGCTCACTCCCTCATTCTCTCCCTCTCACTCTCTCTCTCTCTCTCTCTTCTGCACATTCTCACTCACTCGCTCTCACTCTCTCTCCCTCTTCCGTGTGTACGAGCGTGTAAGTCAACTACGATGTGCTAAGTCAACGTACCCTGCTAGTGTGTATGCATTTACGTGTGCGTGTGTGTGCGTGTGTGCAAACCGTGGTCAGCGTATCTGGGTACAGTCGCGGAATCAAACCGACAAAATTGTCGATGACATGTGACTCTGTAACGCTAAGATGACGCCGAATTAACGTAAAAGCAATCACGCCCGTCTTCCGGCTGATAAATATATTGCAAATCCCGACAGCTCTCTGTTACGAGCCGTTACAAGCCGTTGCTCGCTATCGCAATGCCATTTGAACGATAAATTAGAAAGAACGTTTGATACATCGTTTAGCGAGAAGAAGCGCGCGTCTCCTTAAGCGCGTCTGGTTTTTACACGATAGAACGAACGATTTCGCGAGACGTTTGAAACCGCGTTATTTACACGGGCGGGCGCCAACACGTAGGAGGGACCTTGATATCTCGCGATACTTAGGGCTCGCGTCGACGCGTCGTCGGACGACAGCGTCGTTGAATAAATATTTTTCCCCGCGGGGAGAGAAACCTCGCTCGAAAGTATTGTCCAGCGTCTGCCGGCCTGTGAGTGAATGACCCTATTTATCGGTGCGTTATGTATTTTTATCGCGGTCGCCTCGCCCTAGTTATTTATCGCTGCTCTCCTCGCAGTGGATACGGTCGCGGAGTAACTCCGTCCGTTTCTCTCGGGCGAGCGAAAAATAAATAGAAAAAGACGCGCGATACTCTCTGTGCGCGCGTAAACGCGAACTTTGCGTGTTTGCGCGTCTTTCATCCGGGCGACGAAATGCAAAACGGCCGTCGCGGCTTGCTCACCTGCAACTCGTTGACGAGCTTCTCCGTGAGCGTGGCGTCGTGGGAGTCCTGGCTGGTCGCGCCGGGACTCAGCATGGAGTTCTGCGAGTTCTGCTGCTGACCGCCCGACATATTCATACCGGCGAGACCGCCGTTCTGCGCGATGGTGCCGGCCATGTTGAGCGCCTGCTGCTGCAGATTCTGCGTGAGGTTTTGCGCCTGCTGCTGCAGATTTTGCGTAAGGTTCTGCGCCTGTTGTTGCAGCGCCTGCTGATTAAGCGCCTGGCCAAGATTCTGCGTGAGATTTTGCGCCTGCTGTTGCAGCGTCTGCGATAGATTTTGCGCCTGGCTCTGGATGTTCTGCTGCAAGCTCTGACTCGCCTGGCTCAGATTCTGCGGCTGATTGAGCAACTGCTGCTGCTGCTGCGGCGACAGGCTCGGCGTTAAACTCTGCGCCAGATTGTGCTGTAAGGTCTGTCCGAGATTTTGTTGCATGTTCTGCGTGAGCGCCTGGGTCAATGCCTGGCCGAGGTTTTGATTGAGCGCCTGGGCCGCCTGGACGGCTTGGACCGCCAGCGACGGGCTCGACGCCTGCGACATGGACTGCTGTGCTTGCGCGAGACTGTGCAGGCTCTGCGCCATGCTGGAGGCGATGGCGCCTTGATGGTCGGCCTGCGGCGAAGGCGTCGTCGGCGCCGGGGAAGACTGATGCTGCTGGCCCTGATTCGTCTGGTTCATCGACATCGCGTGCTGCTGCTGCTGTTGCTGCTGCATCTGCTGTTGCGGGCTCGCGGTTTGCCCGAGGCTCGCGTTCGCGTTCTGTTGCACCTGCGAGACCTGCGCGGCCTGCTGCTGCTGCTGCTGCTGCTGCTGTTGCTGTTGCTGCTGCTGCTGCTGCTGCTGCTGCTGGCCGAGCGGACTGTGCATCTGCTGGACCTGTTGCTGATGCTGAGTCGAATTCGAGATGGGGCTGTGCTGTATGCCAGGCGAATGTTGAGGCGGACCGCGCTGCGGCTGCTGCCAGTAATCTGACATCTTGAATACGTGCTGGCGCAGCGCGTGGAGGTTCGCGGCTGCCGCGGTGACAGCCGACGCTTGGATCTCCATTGGTTCGGAATCGTTTTCAAGGTCGGGCTCCGGCGAGCTGCACGGATCCTCGTCCTCCTCCTCGTCCTCGCGCTCGGTGATGTCTTCTTCTTCCTCGTCGTGAATTCTTGCGGACCGATCCGGCTCAGATCCGGGCGGTCCTCCGCCAGCAACAACAGCAACACCACCGGCGCTTCCGCCGCCGCCGCCAGCTCCACCGCCACTTCCGCCGCCGCCGCCGCCACCTCCTCCACCGCCGCCTCCTCCTCCACCTCCTATCCCACCCCCCGAATCGCCAGAGTGGAGATGATTCCCCGGGTGATGCTGATGGTGATGCTGCTGCTGCTGCAGGTGATGGTGAGGACGCGACTCTGGATTTTGGTTCTGCTGGTGCTGCGGATGCTGCTGCGGCTGCTGTTGTTGCGGCTGCTGTTGTTGCTGTTGCGGCGGCTGCTGCTGCTGATGGTGATGCTGCGGCTGCTGGTGGTCTAGCGGGCCGAAATCTGGTTGGGCTTGCGTCTGGGCACGCAGGTCCAGGGCCGCCGTCGCGTCCGAAATTTTGAGGCCTTCGCGAGAAGCCCGGGCTACCCCCTTCCGGCGCAGCTTGCCCGCTTTTTCGCACCCCTTCCGGTAAGCAGCTCGACGGCCGGCACACCTCTGCGCTCGCCGCCGTTCCTTCCTACCTTTCCTCGCGCTCGGCCGCTGCTTTTAGCCACGGGATCGTCGTAACGATAACGATCCTCGCGCCGCGCCGAGCTTCGACGTGGGCGGCGGGCAACGTCAGTTACTCGCCACCTGCTGCGACTTCCCGGCCCTGCTACCTACCGCCTGGCTCATGAAACTTCCTCTTATGATTCCTCCACTCCCTCTTCCGGGTCCTCTCCCAGATCTCTCCCTCTCTATCGTGCCTTTCTTACGCGGCTCTCACTGTCGCTGTCGGTCGCGATGCCTCTCTCACGAGTGCACCGCCGCGATCGGTGATTGTAATGCGTCCGTAATGCGTCTTTTATCGTAAAACGACTCGTTCGTTACGTACGCGGATCGTTGTCGTGCCGCATACGTTTTGCGTCCGTTCGCGTTTTCGCGGTTACGGCTCCTCTTGCCTCGGTCTCTTTCTTCTCTTCCGTCTTCTTCTCCTCTTCTTTTCCCCCTCCTCTGTGTGCCGGTGTGATACGTAATGTGTGATGTATGTGTGTGTAGGTATGCTTTATGCGTGTGCTTTGCGTGAGTTGTTGCGCGCGCGAGCGAACGTTCTCCAGCAAATGAGAGAACGGTCTATTTTTCCTTCGTCTATCTAACTTAAACTCTAGCGTACACTTAAGTTCAGGTTAAAATTCAGGATTGCCCAGCCCGGACGGTGTAAACGAGAAGGATAGTCCACGCGGACGCGAATCGGATATCGGTTGGAAGGGCTTCCGCTCCTCTTCGGGGTGAGAAATCGCACTTTGCGGATGATTACCGCTCGTCCCGTTTTGCCCTGAGTATTTAAGCCCCGTTATGTTGGATGTGCGTGCGGTGTTGTGTGTGTGGTGCGTGTGTGCGTGTGCTCGAACGCGCTCGAACAAGACTCGAAAAGTTGATGTTTGCTTGAATCGCGCGCGTCGGCTTTGAGTCAGTGAGTTCGTGTGATTTCTTTTAAGCGGGACGAGAGCGTTCCTCTCCGGGATTTCCGTCACTCCGTTTCTGCTTCCGCCTGCTTCCTCCGATTCTCTCTCTTCTTCTAAGCGGCTTCGTCGCGTCCGTCGATGACTCCTCCTCGAAATGCGACTCTAGCGTTTTAACTCTTTAAAAGGAATTCTATTCGATTATCGATCACCGCTCGTCGTTACCGATATCGTCGATGGTAGTTGTGGTTGCTTCTTATTATCGTTTAGGTTTAATTAATATTGCACTTAGGTACACTTGTTTTTTGAACACACTGAAATATATATGTATGCAGCGCGGGGTTCTCTCGAGCTTTCTTTCCGATTCTTGCTCTATCTCTCTTCGTCTCTAACTCCCTCTTTCGATCTTTGTCTCTCTGCGCTTCCGTAGCTCTACTCCCGATCTTTCCGTATTCCGTCTTCTCGCTATCTTCGGATACGCGCGATAAACTCGCTAAATCACTTTCTTCTTCGCAACCCCGCTTCTACTCGTTCGGCTTTCGGTCTTCTTGCGCTCTTCTGCTCTTCCGCTTCTGCTTTGCTCGTCTTATTCTGCTTCTTCCGCTTTGTCCAGTCTTCCTCTCCTGCGCGGGAATCTCTCGCTGCAACGCGTCTCCCGCTCGAAGCTGCAATCCAGAAAAACAGAATACATTTTTGCGTTATTCGGCGTCACGCGCGACCAACGGTTTGACATCAATACACGACTACTTTTTCATGCCATAGGCAACCGTTTCACACATTATTGTTTGGGAAAGAACGTTTGCGGGATATTGCTGAAATATATTTATCTCAGATATGCGACATTTTCAGATTTCTCACGGTATTCACTGCGACTTTCGGATCGTAATAAAAGTTTTAATGTCTCGATTGATGAGGTACGCGAAGACAAAGTTATTTAAAACATTGATTTTTGTCAGATGACACTGTCTAAAAACGGTTGTTGCAGCGCGACGTCGAATCGAATTGGAAGAGAATTCTAATCAAATTTCGCGATATCGGAAAGGTTCACCCTCGAGATTTTACGATCTTACGATAAGGCAATGTTTAAACGCAGTTCTCTTTCAACTGACGTTTATGAAGGGTTACACTTCCGGCCGCGACACAAACAATAATTTCAACCAGCACTGTCAGAAGCACGCACTAATTACGCGGCGTGGTAAATTTCATCCGTTTGACACATCCAGCTCTCGCGTCGATGATTTAACATTACACAAATTCATGCCCTGCTTTTTGCTATGCCTCGTCAAAGCGGATTTTTAGTTGGTTTCGCACATTTACGAGAACGCGGCGCAAACCGGCTCGAAAACGCGGATGCCTTTTGCCGTCGCGTGGTGACTTATCATTGATAACGTAGAAACAGTAAGGAATGCCAAATGCAGAGATGCAAAATTAATATGAAAATATTCGACAGAAAGAGAATGACGCGTCGATATATGTGAATCAAATATTTTTTGTGGATAAAAATAATGCTAAGATAACAATATGCAATAAACCAAAGCACGGTGAACGGAATGAAAATAAAGATCCAGAGCACTGAATATTCTTGAGAATGTAATATAAGTATGAGATATGTGTTTTATGTCAAACGTAACAGCACTACGAACAACGCGATATCTCTCACTATAACACAATCCTTGACGCTAGTGAAATTGCAATCATCTTTTCGTTTCGGCGATTATCGTCCTTGTTTGGAAGAATTTTGAAATGTATATTTTTTCGCTACTGTTTCGCCGCTCCTTGAATTATTTCCTAATACACGATCTTTTCGCGAGTGACAGTCAAACTGTCACTGACCGAAGAGGAGGGTTGACGCGACGTCAATGAAACGCCAAATAATTTGTTACAACGTGTGTCAGGTTTATGTGACGTGACAAGCATTGTCGCCTGCCTACTGAATTAACGATGCGAAATGATCACGCACGGATATTCGCATAATTGCTAACTCGTTTACTCGCGATTCGTTACGTTTATTGTTCGCCGTGTGATTCCGCGATCGCGAGCATCAAGACAATCATTCGTCTGACTGCACACATATTCGACGATGGTTTCGAGATCTTTCTCGTTTTTTTTCTCTCCCCCGACTCGCTCTCTCGTCTTGGTTTTCTCGTGACCTTACCGAAGCACATCGTATCACTCCCGAGAATCGAGACGGGATCGAAGCGTGTGCGATCGCGACGAAACACTGTTGAGACGGCGACGATGACGTACCGGGCATGTCAGGATTCGGAACAGCGAATAGGAGGGGGAGGGTCAATGGTGGTCTCCGGTCCGAAAGTGGGGAAAACTGACTAAAATCACGTGAAAGAATGAAAAGAGAAAAAAAGGCAGCGGGCGCGTTGACGATCGGCTGGTTTACGCGTCGGGTCTACTAATATGCGCGGCTCGGGACGCAAAGTCCGCGGCGGTCACAATTCAACTCGAGACACAAGACCGGCAAGGGCCGAATATTCCGAGAGAAAGAATCCGGAGAATTCCTTACTGGAGAGTTATACAAGTGCGGATGACAGGTGCAGGCAGAGCAGCGGCGGTCGACGATGATCGGTAAATACGCGTTAATAGTGATGCACTCTCGGCACGGTTGCTCGCGACCTTCGTGCACGATATCAGCCAAGACACTGTTCTTCCTCTTCGAAGGACGACGGCGGTAACGACAACGACGACGAAGACGACGACGACGACTACGACGACGACGACGTGCGACGGGGGAAAAAGCTCTCTCCTCTTCCGCGTTCGAGTCCTTGACGGAGGAGGAACCGAAACTGACTCGGGTCTGCGGCTCGCGAGAAACGCTAAGTCCTTCTCCGTCGGGGGCCGGTGGTGGCGCGCTTCTCAGACCGCGTGCGTCTGACTAAAAGCCACCCCCTCGTGCCTTAAAGAACGCGTGTTCGGGTAGGGGCGTTGTCTTAGGTGGTGCGCGGCCGCGAAATTTCTGGCCACCTCGAGGCGCCTTCGCCGCACGCCGTTTCTTACCGCGGCGATGCCATACGCGGGTCCGACGGGCCCGGGCGCGGGCCCAGGTGACCGTGGACCGACTCGTGACCCCGGCCGCGTCCACCCACGACGAAAATCCACCTCCGTGAGGACGAAAAACTGAGGCCGCCGTAGGACAGGAGTTTTCAAGCTACCCCTCTTTTCCTTTGCCCCCACCAGTCACGACGTCGAGGCGCGCGCTCTATCTCCCCCTTTTCCTCAAACTCTCCTCTCCCTTCACCCCTCGCCCAGGTGGGTGGGTGGGGGATTCTCCGCCGCCGACTCCGCCGACGCCTCGTACGGGGGTAAGCGTCGTAAGGGGTGAGAGAAAGAGAGTAGGGGTTGCTCTCCGTCTCCGTTTCGCCCGGCCAAGAAAACCCTTGCCGCCGGGCGGGAAGGAGAGAGCCGTAAGAACCGATATTATCTGTCCCTGTCTATCTCCCGATCGCTATCTTACACTTCGCGGTTACGTTCCGGCGCACGTAAGTACGCGCGGGCTACCTCGAATCGCGCTCTCTTTTTGAACCGACGGTTTCGTCCTTGAAAACTTTTCGCTCGTTCGTCGCGGACCCGTCAACTCACTTGAACTTCCTTTCCCCCCCGCGATTCTCCCTCGTCGATCAAAGGATTCTCGTTTAACGGCGAGATATATGTGAGTCTCGGTGTGAGACATGCGAACGCCACGAATCGGAGTATTCGACTGACCGAAAAATTGTAGGGGGCTTCTATGTAAGGGGGTGTAACAGTCTGAGGTACGGAATAAAAAGAAGGGGGACCGTCGTATAAAAATGGCCTCCTCCCTCGCGTCCCGTATGGCAACGCACGCGTGACTAACCATGCTGTGGGGGAGTAGAGTAAGCTTTCTTTTTTATCGCTCTTTACAGACAGTGCCTGCTTGTTACGCTTGTCTCGATGCAGCGCGCGAAATTTACTCGCGGCTCCAGTGACAATTAGTCGATTAAACGTCCGACGATCGGGAGAAAGCGTATCCGAATGTATCGCGTCATCCTGATCATCCGTCATCCTGCCAATCCGCCTCCGCATTTCGAAAGCCAAATCGCGATTTAAGCACGGATCATCGACCTTGCGGCGGACGTCGACTTTTCAGTGGACGCGCTGATGCTCATTTCACGGCGGAGGGTGGTCGATGGTCATCCTGCTCGTCTTACGCACCCTCCTCGCCAAAGTAGACAACCAAGCCGCCCCTTCTTCGCTCTCGCTCCCTCCCTGCCGGCTTCTCATCTAACGTACCTGCCCCACCATCTGCATTAGGCTCCTATTCCTCCCTTCTACACCAACGTCTTTCCCCCCCTCGCGCGCTCCTTCGTCCGTCCTTCTCGCGTCGACGATTTTCCTCGCTGTACCTCGCGCACGCCACCCGCCACCCTTTCCTACGCTCCTTTTCTCTCCCTTCTTTCCCTACCCTTTCTCGGCTGCCTCGACTCGCATCTCCTGCCCCACCAGCGCGACAACCCCCACGCGCCGCTTTTTTACGCTGGCCTCGTCCTTTTTTCCACGTGGTGTACACGTGGAAGTAGTGAGACCGACGTAGTGGGGAAGCGCGACCCCTTTTTTTCTTCACCCTGCCCTCCTGCATCCGCGCGGGTGAGCCCCGCCGTCTGTCCGAGACGACGCAACAACACGTCCACCTTCTCGTCTCGCTGTCTCACTCTCTTTCTCTCGGTCGGACGAGCGGCGGCGACAAGAAAGGAGCGAAGAAAAGAGCGTCACGTAGGATAGCGTCGCGTCCGGTCGCGTCCCTCCACCCACACCCATCGTCATGTCCATCCTATCCGCGTCTCTCCCAACGCGCGTGCGACTAGGGTGGACCGCCGCGCGAAAAAAGTTAACCAATGGGTCGGCTGACCGGCGGATGGTGGAAAAATTGAGCGACCTTCGTCGCACGTGTAACGCCACGCGCGATAACTTTCTTTGTTACGACGCGACGGACCGTCGAAAAACGTCTCTCACTCCTTAAAGAGATATCCTACGACGACCGGTTTCGGTCTATCCGAAATCGATTATCAGGATGTATAGTCTCGCTTCATTCTCTACATATGTCTAAACTAGTAACTACGAAGAGACAGAGATTTAATGAAAACTGTTAGTTCAACTTAATCTGATATTAACAATATAACGATTAATCTTTCACGTTGGAGTTATAAATAAAAAAGTAAAGATATTTTCAATTTTTTAGTAGCATTACATAATAAATCAGATATATATACACATATAAATATAACATAAAATATAATTGTCACAAAACTTTCTCATAATCAATATCTTCCAAAAAAATATTGAAAACTAGCGCAAGATATCTATGGATCGCGACGTAATTTTTCGCAAGGATCCAAGTGCCGAAATATTCAGTTGAACATGCCATCGGCGGAAGGCTTGAACAGGACGAAAGTAACGCATTTCCGACACGAGGGTTTCTCGGCACGAAAGTAACCGGGCGCGATCGCGATCGAACTTCCGTTCGCGGCAGGCTGCCGCCGTAGTAAGAATTTCGGCTCCGTGTGCGGGTGGCGAGAGGGACTCGCTCGCGCGAGTGTGTTTCTCCGGTGCACCGAAAATAAGTACGTAGAACGCATTGGGCAATCGAGGCTCACTTTAAATTACAAATGAAGCGGCCGGCTCGGCGCGGCGTACGCGAGGATAAAAACAGGTGAGAATCGAGCCTCCGTGCTTGGTTTATAGGGTGGGTGGATTGTCAGGTAACGCATGTGTGCGCATATATATATATACACGCGCGTATGCGTTACCGTACATACGTACGTAATGCACGCACATACGCGGCGGTTTAGATCTCAGTCCCGATCCCGATTCCCCCTTGATCCCGATCGGCAGCTGGACTTCAAGAACCGAGCAACGGACGTACAGACGGGTACTTGCGGCGTACGGAGTTGTTGCACATGCACTTGTAACTCTGACGGCCAGTTGTGCCGGCGCGGCACTCTGTGAATCGAGCCGATCGACTACCCCGATACGGCGTACGCCTTTGCGTAGGAAGACATTTGTCTTCTGGGCCTGATCCTGCCTACTTTGGATTGTCCGCCTTCTTCGCGAATATGCCGGTGGCGAGGGGGGGTGTATGAAAACGTTCGACGAGGGTGGTCAGATGGTGGAAAGGCCGTTGGATACTTTTTATACCTCCGCGTCTTTCAAATTTTCTGGCCGCGATACAACCGATATCTCGATGATTATCAGAATTCTGCGTTGATTTAAGAAAATAGTTTTGCAATGTCCACGTTGTCCTATGAATTGAAAATAATTAAAATAAAATGATAACACAACGCTAACATAATGCTCAATCTGTCAAGAATTTCACAAAGAAAGGAAGAATTATCTATGATTGATTAACACGCGCGCGCACGACTGCTTAAACACGTTTTTATTTTCATGTTCTCTTGTGCATCTGTCACTCGGGAAGATTCACAGACTAATAAATCGTTCGCATGTCTTTTTTTTTGCAGAAATTCGTTTGCTGCTCGTGTGAAGTAGCCTCCTTTCAACCCCCGATTGTAAGAACCACCCCGTGGCGAGGTGACGCCTGGTGGCGGAATAAGGAACGATGGAATGAACGAGTGGAGAAAAGGGTGAGTCGTTTTAAGGTTTTTGTCCGTGCTAACCGCGGCAGACTATCGATCACGGTGGAAGTGCGGTAGAGCGACAAATGCGAGCAGACGCTATCACACACGAGATATACGCAGTCACTAAACCTATTTATTACATCTGAATGATGTGTTATATATTGCACTGAAATCCAAGCAACGCAAAAGAATTCTCAGACACGTTTAAAAGTAACTTATTAAAAATTTGAAAAATTAAAATATCTTTCAGGCGTCTGTTTTATGATTTTTATATTCTTTAGGAAAAGATCCAAAGAAATTCTCGTTTTTTCTCGATAAATAAATACAAACTATCTTTCACTAATAAACTCCACTAATAATAATTTCGGTGAGTTCAAAATTTTCAACCTCTAAATGCGGGAAAAGAATGTCTATGTATGTTTTTTTTTTGCTGCGTCGAGCGATTGAACTCACCGAAACGTGTGTACATCGATCTGAATCTCGGACCACCTCACGCGCGTTATCACGTCATCGCGGAGAATACATTGTAATATGAGAGACGCACTACTTTATATTCGCCGGGAAATGAGATTAAGATCGTCGCGACGGTCGCAATTCGGCGAATCGGCGAATCGTAGGAACGTGCTGCACGCGAGCCATCGAAACTGACAGCCCGGATTAAGAATTCTAACGGTAGGAGTAGCCGGTCGGCAGTAGGATGAAATGAGCGACGCGTCCGGCGCATTACGCAATGAAAGAAACAAATGAAGCTTAATAGAAAAACTGCCCGCGCTAGAAAAACCCATTCCATCGTGCACTTAGTACAGCTGCGTCAGAAAGTGCACCGACCGTTCTTTCTCCCCTCGTTGTCGAGCGTTGTCGACGAGACGCACGTTTCTAAACGACGAACGCGACCGTCTTCGTATCTACCGTAATAATTGGATGCTATTTAACTATCGAACAATTCCGCATCGTACGAAATGCAATATTTAAGTTTTTAATAATAAAATACACGCGAGTGTTTTATTTCATTGTTTCGAGAAGAATCGATGTTCCTTTAATTTCGATGGGAAATGGAATCGTTGATGCACCTAGATCGTCGCGCGGAAAGTCAGTGATCCGTAAAACTGGGCGGGTAACAGCGAGACACCTCATGAATTTTTCAGGTCCATTTGGACGGACTGCTAATTAACAGTAATCGTGCAAACGTGTAGAATCGGCTCGCCGCTGACCGGTGTACTTTGTTCCGGTTCTAAATTTGATTTACATTAAATATGAGAACGCTCGTCGGGACGAGCGTTGCGTGCATGCGCGCGGGTCTGTATCGTCGCATTAAATATAACCAAACGCGGCAAACGCGCGTAATGAATCAAATTATTTCGGACCGCGGCGCGGTTGGGGAGATAATTTACCCGCGTGAAAAGGATAAAAGAGCGCAAAAAAGGAATGAATTGCAGATCCGTCGAAATTATTCGCGTATACGCGAGATACGCGCGGCCGACTGTTTAGACAACACCGATTCACCGGTAATCGATACCGATTCCGGACAATTCGGGATGTCAAATACGCGCCGCGTGATCAAAGGCATACACGCGTACGGGCGTGCGTGAGTGCGTGAGCATTGTCGAAGCTCACGGCACGGACGTGAGCCGCGGAACGCGTCGCATGCATTTTTCCCGACTGTACCACCACTGTCGTCTGCGACTGTGTCAATAGGAGGCAATCTAAGTACATATGCACACACAGACGTAATGCAGCTCGGCCGCACACTGCGACTCGTGATGCAATCGTGTGCCTCGTGCCTCGCGCAGTTTCGACATTCTCTTTGCCCCGCGCTATGCGCAAAGTGCGGCAACGAATTCCGCGATCGGACGCGATCGATCGATCCTGCCGGTCCGTACCTGCCCAAATTTTAATCTCGAGAATATTCCCGAAGTCAAGCCCGCCCGAGTCCTGGATCACAGATCTCGGACAGAAGTGGTAACGAAAAGTCGAGCGAAGAGCGATCGCTCCGTACAAGTGCAGGCGTATCTGTGCAAGCGTGTTTTCTGAGACTTTGCGCAAGTCGTGTGATAAGATAAGCGTTGCGCGGATCCAGGATCAAGGTGACGAAGATAGCACGGTGACTTCGAGCGGCATCGCCGACGATCGTGCCGGAAAAAATCTGACGCGCCTCGCGTGTTATCGGAAAAATACGCCGCGCTCTATTCTTACGAGTGAATGTAAAATTCACCGTTTTCAAGTCTGGTAAACGTTCGTCCGAAATAGCCGAGTTTCTCGCAAAGATATCCGTAGACGTCTCAATCTTAAGTGGGATTTAATTTTTAAAAGCGCCAGTTATTAAATCACGATTACCTACTTGACGACGTGAAACAATTAAGTGGAATTACCGTCTTATCGTTTGCATATCTTTTTAATCTTCTATTGAAAGCAAAGATGGAATGGAGAATCATTTACAAGTTATACGCTCCGCAAGGAACGATGCAATAGCGATAAAAATTGCGAATTTATGACGTCATTTTCTGCATTGTTACTGAGAAACAATCTATTTTTTAATGATTTGGGCGCGCTGGAATATGCATGTAGCGAACGAATCTCGTTTATTTCGGAGCGAAACTGTCGGGCCAGAGCCGGGGTGATGACGAGGGGCCGCTAGTCATGAAAGATGGCAGACACCGGTCGATGATCGGGAATATTTTTGCCCGTGCAGTCAGTACTTTCTGTCTCGTATATTTGCGATAAAGTACGAGAGGGGGGGATTGAGCGGGGGCGGAATATATACATAGGAAGACCGTTAATCAAAGCTACAGCGCGCTCTGGTCCGGGATCCCCGGCCGGAGGAGCGAGCGGCGAGTTTTGCCATTTTTGGGGGGGAAAATTTTCCGTGGAAATCATTGACGTCGCCCGGGTCATCGACGAGCTCTGCCCGGCGGACCAAACAGCTACACGTATACACACACACGCGCGCACACAACCCCCGTCGGCACGTGTGTATGCATACGTGTGTGTACCAGGGTACACAACGTGGGAGGCCTGTGTCTCGTACATCGGGGTGGTAGTTCCCGCAGAGAACGGCGTGCGACGGCCTCCCATTGGCCTCCCATTGGCCGGTCCGGGGGTGGCTCGCTGCAGTCATCGATTCAGGCAGTCATTGGCTGACTCGGCCCCGGCCGCCATTTTGAATGACTCCGGGATCAATACGCGGGGTGCGGAAAAAAAAGTGCATGCAGGCCCACCGCTGCCCCCGGTTCCCTCGGCCGTATCTCACAGCCGTTCTATCTCCGTTCGCACGCCACCGCCGCTCTCCCTCGCTCTCACCCACGTTCTCTATCTGGCCACCGGTTTCATGCCAACCACCGACACCGTTGCACCACCTCCTCTTTCCACCCAGGGGCACCCTAACGCCTTTCCGCCGCCGACTACCAACCGTACTCCCCCGCCCGCCCGTCCACCCGCCGTTACCGCTCTTCCTCCGATGGCATCCCCGGCGCAACAACGCCGACCATCGACGACCCAGCCGAAGGGGGTTGATAGGGCCGTTCACATGTATATACGAAGCGGAGAGAAATGCATACACGTATGATGCACATACAAGGACGCGCCCGCGCGCTCGAAAATCATCGAAAAAATAAGCGGCGTTGCCGGTATTCCGCCGTGGCGCCGCCACCGCCGCCGCCCCCGGCCGTCGCCGCCGCGTTCCACCGTCATTTTCTTCCCCCCCGGGTTTGTGTGGAGAGTGTATATGCGATTCTCTCTCGTTCTCGCACGTTGTTACGTTGCACGCTACGTTTTCAACACAGGCCAACTCGTCGGGAAATAGGAAATTTGAAATCGAAGCTCCGCACCGCCGCTCTCGCCGGTGCCGAGCCCACCCTCGCCCCCGTCCCTCTTTCTCCCGCATCACCCTTGATCATCGGTGGAGCTCCCGGGCCTGGCACCAGACCCGGGGGTGCGTCATCGAACTCGGGAAATGGAATGATTCCGCGTACCGCGCGTTCTTTGTCTCGCAGACTCGCGATTCTCGCCATTTTTTCCCAATTTTTTCCAATTTTTTCCCCTTTTTTCAGCAATCGTGAAATTTACGCTATTCAACATCGCGAAACGGTTAAATTGGCGATAAAAATTGTACTTTTGCATCAGAAATAATTCCTTATGATATCTAACAAATTCGTGAAGACAGAATTGCATGCAACGAATAAGTAGCGAATGCAACGACCAGTTTCCATAATCTTTGATTTTACAAATTTTACTAGAGAATTAATTTTGTTAACGTCTAAATGATCCTACTAAAAATAACAAGTTAAAAATGGAAATAATAGTTTCTCGCAAGAAAATTGAATGACTCAACAAAGTTTTTTATACAGAATAATCAATACCGAAACGGTAATCGTTATGACGAAGTATTCAACAATTGTAACAAGCGTTTAGAATTGTTCTCGGATGAGATGGGCGGTTGTCGCCGCGAGAGAAACTTGTTTCGAGTCTGTTTGAAGTTCGTCTTGCGACAGGCTGGTCATCAAGTCGTTACACACTACTTAATAATGCGCGAATTATAATGGTAATATAACAGCGATTCTGCCGGATAACAGTAGTCATCACGGTAGTCGCTATTATTACGTATACTATCGTGTTTAACTGTTTTACTGTAATAAGCCGCGGCCGTTCAAAGAGAGAGCGAAGCGAGGCAGTAGGCAGACCGTGGCTTGCGCGAAAGTATGCATTACGCCAGCTAAGTTTTATAGCGGCCGTTGTTGTTAGGTGGTGCCCCGCGCGCGCGCGCGCGCGCGCGTGAGGGCTGTCATTACAGTAACTTGTAAAACAGTTGCCTTTGGACGTAATGTTATTTGCACGATATCGACTTAAGCGCCGGTCGTTGAAGATTTATCGTTCCGTTTATGATCCGTCGCTAAACGGCACGACATATCTCCCACGGGCGAGAGAACGCGAATCCTCTTCTTCCTGCGGATCCTCCCACGATCCGTAGAAGAGAATTCCCGCTTGAGAGAATCTCCCGCTCTTCTCGAAGCTCGGAGCTTCTCTGAACATGGCGATTCTTCTCTCTCTCTCTCTCTCTCTCTTTTTGATCGATATTTTTTGTTACGATAGAAAAAAAAATGTACAACGCATGCCATGCAAAATTGATATTCAGTTAGTTGTTGGGGTACTTACGTTTGGAACCGAACTAACTGAAACAAGGACATAAGGCTTCTCTTGGTAGCAACGACTTTTAGATCACATTTTTAGTTATTAAGAATTTTATCGTTTTTTTTCATTTTTCGCTTTTTAAATTTACGTTTAAAATCTAAAGTTTCTCAAAACTTGTTAAAAATATACTTTAGTCATATCTTTACAATTTACTTTGTAGGCGTCTAAAGTGTTTTTTTTTGTTTATTTGTTTCTTTCCCCCCTGTGTCTCTCGTTTGTTCCTTCGACAGTGTAGGTGTACTCTTCTTCTTTAAGGCAATGCTTTTGTTTTAATTTCGTTTCTTCTCTTTTTTTGGTGCTTTTTTCGCGTATTTTTCTTGATTTTCTGTATTTTCTCCTTTTTTTCTTCTTAATCGTCGTCTTCTTACTCGTCGTAATTTCGAAATCAGGATCGCTCGAAAGTGTTTTAGCTTCTCTAAATTATTTAAGTCCTTTCGGCAAAACTTAAGAGGAGTTGTTCAGACGTTGTGTTTCACAGACAGAAATCGGTGCGTGTTTCGGAAACGGTGAAATTAATTTTTCAATGAAATAACTATGACAACACATAACAACACAGTGCGACGCGTCTGAAACAGAAAAGAAAAGGGGGCACCGGACCCCCGTATGTCCTCCGTTACGATCGATCCGTCGCGATGACTTCGCGATCGTCGGTGAATCCTGCTTGCGGTGCTTCGCAAACGGATCCACCGATTGTTTCGTTTTTATCGCGGTTATTTTTCGGTGAAACGTTTTTTATTCGGTACAAATGCGGTTAGCGGTAGCGACGAAATTCCGAGCCTCGTTTGAAACGTGTGTTTGCGGAGGGACCAAGAAGCGTACGAGTGACGAGAGGGTATATCGATCATGACAGATTTTGTTTGAAATTGTCGAGTGAAATTCGCGTTTTCGAATCGCGACAATTAAAATTACAATTCGAGATTTAATGATTAATTCTAAGGCAGATAAAAATATATGATTAAAAAAATAAAATATTAATCAAAATTTATAAAAAAAGTTATAAAAAATAATCTTTAGAATGATGAAAAGTTGAATTATTGAAGTAAAAAAAGAGAGAGCTTAATACTACCTTTACGCTGCTAATGGAAGTAAAGTGCTAAGTCAAATACCACCTGGAATTTTGGAATAAAAATGCGACAAGTTGAAAGAGAAGCACTTGGCCCAGGCAGGATACCGCGAGGATCTGGCATCATCGATAGTCGCACCCACCTCCCCCCGGGGCACCCCCGAGCCCGAGTTGGCGTCGATCTAAGGCCATTCGAATCTCCCGCTCGACGAAAGGAAAAACCTTCGGTATAAGAAGGGGTCCACGTGACTCGAGGAACGAATGAGCGTCTTTGCCACCCCCGCCGCGGCGTCCTTGTCCGCCCCCTCCACCTTCTCTCTTTCCCCTTCTAGAGAGGCGCGCGGCGTCGCTCCTTGCGCGTCGTGGTAAGACGCGTCGGGACGCTCTGCCTCCGTCCTTCTCGCGCCTTCGTAAGCTCCCTGTCTCACGTCCTTTCTCCCTCTCCCTCTTTCTATCTCGCCGCGCTCTCTCCAGCTCCTCGTGCTTTCCCGGACTTTTCTCCCCCACGTGCTCCTCGCGAGTCGGCAGTGTCTGCTGGCACGTCGCGGGGTGGCGATCTTGGTAGAAAGGACTTCGGGAGCCCGCTCCGTCTCCTTCTTCTCCTCCCTCGGCGCTCTCTCGCTCTTCCTCTCTTTCTCTCCCTCTCGCGGATCGTTTCTTACGTTCTTCGAGCGCACAACGCACTCCGATCGTCGTCTCGGGAGTAGCCCCGCGAGAAGCCGCCCCCCCGAAGCCATTCCCGGTCCCTCCTTTCCCGTACACGCGGACTTAAACACGCGGCGCGGTTCTTTCGCAATAATTCCCCGATTTCTCGCGTGCGAGCACCTCCGCGGTCGCGACACGCGTCTCCACCGAATCGTCACGGCACGTCCCGCCGCGTAATCGCGGATATTTCCGTAGGATTTCGGTAACCTTTGATAGAGGCATTGCGAGCATCCCCGTGTCTGAGTAGCAACTGCGCCGTGGCCCCGTGCCGGGCACCCCCACCTCACCTCCTCGCCGCCTCTATTGCACCACACGCCGCCCGCCGCCTAAACCGTGCCGAAGCGAGCCACCAACCCTCTCTCGGACGCGCGCTGGCCCTCCACCCGCGCTCCATCTCGCTCCCTCGTCGGCTCCCTGCCGTTGTCGTTCGCGCTCTTGCATACACGCCCGCACGCCCGTCCATCCGTCCGTTCGTCCGTCCATCCGCCCGCTCTCTCGCCTTCTCTCTCCGCCCGCTCTTTCCCTCGCCCTTTCTCGCAAGCGCGCTTCATCTCGCTTTCTCTTTCCGCCCGCTCGGACCACGAACCGGCGTTCGCTCGGACGCGCGCTTTCCTCTTTCACCATCTTCCTCGCGCCACCCCGCCCGCGCCCTCACATACGATGTGCGCTGTGTGCAATGCGCTGCGCTCCGCGTCGTTGTATGCGTCGTGCGCTCTGCGCTCTGCGCGCGACCGTGCCCAGCCCGGCGCGCGCGCGGCGCTGCGCGGCTAGGCGCACCGAGGCGTCAGGTGGATGACGCCATGTACGTCGCGCAGACCGTTTGTAATGACGATAACCGGCCAACGCCGCTTCTCTCTCGGATCCGGATAAGTTTTCATGGCCAGCGGCGGCGCCGGTCGCTACGAAAACGATCGCGTTGACACGTCGTACGTAGCGAGGGAAAGGGGGGGTGCGAATGCAATTTGGCTAATTTAGTCGCGGGAATTAGGCGCGGAAACTAGCGCCTAATTTTTGCCTTTCTCCCCCTTCCCCCTCCCCTCCCTCTTCTTCCATCAACCACTCGTTAATGGCCGGTAGACGAAAGGGTAAAGCTCTCGACGATGCAGCGAGGCTTTATAGATTTCGCAAAGCTTGCGGACTAATCTCGATTGTCCATTGCTAATTAAAGTCATTTTTTAACTCCAAACGCAATCTGCAATTCTTGATAATTACTCGTGATAAATATCCGTGGTAGGCCGACGATAATCCGCTGTAGAAACTTCTTGTTATTAAAGGGGAAGACGTCTTCTCAAGTTTAGACGCTAGTTAGTCGAGTATTCAACTCCGAGTTGGACATTTGCGAGGACGATACTTTCGCATACATACGTATATTTTCGAGGCTACTTGACCGATCCGCGACTGCTGATAGCTGTCGGTAGACTTTTTAGACTTTTCGAAAGAAGAGACGGACGATAATATACAAAGATAAAGAAAAGCCTGATGATCGTGCCCGAGTATTCAATTATAGGTTTTGCGTGATTTAACGATAGTTAAAGTAGCAGCCTTCGCTGTATCTCTGGCACTCCATTCCAGGGACCATAGAACGGCTGGTAAACGATGAGGGGTGGCTTCTCTGTCGCTACCCAATAACGATTTGGAGGCGTTATCGTGGCTTTACATCCCTTTGGGCCCTGGCGTGACAGTAAGGTTAGCGCGCCGTTGTTGCGTACACGCCAGAATGGAGTTCACGTTCATCGTGTATTTCGAGTCGCGGCACTGACCACAGCACAACCCATCGTACTTTATAGAGAATAGATAGATCAGAAGATATCGTAGAAAGTATTACGGAAAACATTTTTCTCCTATTTTCTATCTGATTTTAATTAATCTCAAATCAACAATTAAATCTCTTTAGTGTGATTTAATAAAGGATATTTTTAAAATATTTTTAAAATATAAAAAAAAATTTTTAGAAATTTAATAATTATTGAAGTAAATTTTGCTTTATTATATCATCGAATTAATTTAACGTCATTAACAATTTATAATATTTATCATTAATTTCAAGAGACAAAGATTTTTGGCAAACTAATTATCCGAACACGTAAGCGAAAAAAGGCGAGTTTTAATCTCTAGAGAAGTTTGACTCGCCAGGCACGTCGATCGCTTCGCTGCATCTCCGTCTCTTGCATGCAATAACAATTTGGAGGCGTCCGTGCGGCTTTACATGCTTCAGTACCACCGTGACAATAAGGTTAACACAGCGGCATTGCGTACGCGACGTAACCGGATACGTACACCATCGTATTTCGAATCCTAGCGCTGACCGCAGCTCGCTCCATCGCGCTTCCACGGGGGTTGCTCGGCCGCCCCCAGGTCGGCGTGCCTCGCCTCTGGAAATTCTCCAGCGGCATTCCCTAGCGCGAGCCTTTCGTCGATAGAGAGGCTGGATCTTATTACGACCTGCAGACTACGCGTCGAGGTATGATTTCGTTGCATATGATGCGGGGACCCAGAGATCGATCTGCTTCGAGGGCCGGCCGTCGTTTTCAATTTGCTCGTCACGATTGTATTTTCCGCTCGCGCAACTTCGGCGTCGGTAAACAAAATGTTCAATAACATAAAATGGAATATTGTGTTTGCGATTTTATCAACAGAATTATACATTAAAATTTTAACGCGGAGAGCATAATATTAAAATGCAGAAATATAATAATAAGAAATAAGAAATGCGTGATAAATAATTATAGCGTAAGAAAAACTTGTAATTTGCCGTCGAATTCTGCGATATCATCGGCGCGTTTCGTCTGTGTGAAATTTTCGTTTTCTTTCGTTTTTTTTTTTGTTTTTTTCATCTCCGAACATCAACCGCGATAAACGCTCCTTCCGCAGGAAGACGCGGCTCAAAGGGAAGGAACCACGGCAAGGAAGGGTGGCGGCGACTGAAAAAGAGGGATCTTACAGACGATCCTTTCGTCTCCCCGCCCAGCGTCTCCGCCAGTTCCTCGTAATTGTATCGATTGTCTTAGGGCGACACCACGACCGACCGTTACATGCTACGAAAGGTGCACCGGTCGCGTCCCGTCTCTCTTACCTTACTGCCGATCCCCTTTCTTTGCAGTTACGGGGTGACCCGCTTTGTTGTTTCACCCGATCGAAAAATAAAAATTCCTAACCGGATAAAAGTTTGACCTGGATCTTTTGTGGACGCGAGGAGTGGCGGAGGGGGAGGGGAATAAGGGACAGCCCGCAGACACAATGCACCGACGAAATTTGCATACGCGGACGGCCAACGGCGACGGCATGTGGCACATCGCATGGGCTACTCTTCTCTTTCGAGACAGGGGTAGAGAGAGAGAGAGAGAGAGAGAGAGAGTCCGGAGGAGGGTCGATAAAAGGGAAAAATTGGATTTCGTCGCCTGCACCGTCCGTGATGCACTTTGTCGGGCCTGCGAGAGGACACAAGGGAGGACGGCGAAGAGAGCTCAGGTAAGCAGGCAGATAGGACCGGCTGACTCCGGACAAGGGGATAAATCCGAGCTTTTTTTCCTCCGCCCTTTACCCGCCCCTCGTTGTACCCGACCCATCGCCCATCGGGTAATCATAATAATGAGAGGAGAAAGACCGGTTGACCATCGGGCCGGCCCGAGGGGCGATAAAACAATCGCGGCTCATTTTTTGCCGCGCCAGCTGCAGCCAGCAGCAGCATCAACCGCGATCGTCGGGTAGTTACGACCCTTCGGACATTGTACGGATCGGATTCTCGATTTGTCGACGCGTCGCATGGGTTGTTTCGATAACCCGCGCGGTATTAGGAAAGATAAAGGATCCGTCGATTCGACGAAAGTCTCTCGATAATTGTTACGCGATGAAATATAACATTGAGACTCTCTCTCTCTCTGAACAATTATTTAAGTATAATGCGCTAAACGATTTCTCAAATCTAATTTAACTATTAACGATCGTTGGGTCACGGATGATCGATGCATCCATCCGTAAGCGGGACGAAATCCCGAGAGAGGATCGTCGCGAAGGGATGGCGATTCGTGGGACACCCTCTTGGCTAGTCGCCTAATGATCGGCAGAGGAATCATGATGGCGAGCGGTGACGAAAGAAGAGAGAGAGGGGGAGCCGGAGGGAGAGGTCGATGGCTGACGTCCCGGGTAATTAGTAAAAACAAAGGACCGGGCCGCGAGAAGGAATCGAGAAATGGTCGTCGGGGGCGAACATAAGAGACAAGCTGAAAGAGAAGCAGAAGATCGCGGGAGAGACGGAAGGGAGGGGGAAGAGGACGGCAGTGGTAGACGCGAGATAAAATCTAAATGAGAAAGTAATCCCTCGCCGTTGATGAGGAAACGAGCCGGAGCGCCGAGGGGAGGGAGGGAGGAAGATGCGGGCGAGCTTGTGAGAAACGATCTCTCTCCTAGACGCCACCTTTTTCGTCCTAGGTCATGGCACCTGGGCGCTCGCTCTCCCGGTGCGGCGGTGGCCTTCCGCGATGTAAACACCTAGCGCATCACACACAGCCGGCCCGCCGGTGCTATCGGGCTAAGCGCTCTGGGCTTAACCTAACCCAACCCTAGCGTGTCGACGACCACCGCCACCGCCGTTGCCGCACGCCGCGTATGTAGGTGGCCCTATCGATTCCCACCTCGAGAAAATAATCGGGGATCTCATGGCGCGGCCGGCCGCTCTCTCCGCAGAGTTATTTCGCGAAGTTGCGCGGAAGCAACCCGCGCTTCACTCGGCAACCGCCGTCACCGCCGACCCTTCCCCGTGGAAGACGCGGAAGGGTCGGGCTCGCGCCGCTCGGCGGTAATCAAATGAAAACAAAAATCGCGGAGAGCCAACCTCTCAACCGGGGAAGAAAGTTACTCGGCCAACTTTCGCCTTTTTCGCCGCAATTTGCGGCCGATTCAGCCGTGAATCTTGGTCCCCGCCTCGTCGAACCAACAGCGGCCCCTCTTCCCCGTATTTTCCCCGTGTATTTTCATGCCGCTCTCGTGGATGACTGCGAAGGTCAATGTTCCCTTCGTCGACCCGTGCTCGCCCGGTGAGAGCTTGCGAATGGTTAATCATGTTCACAAACGATCAATCGCGTTCGAGTTATCAAGCTCTAATTTACAACTCTATGATAATCTACTTGGTTGAGGTACTATTTTTGACTTTTCCATCTTTTCCTAATTTCACAAATTTAACATTTCGCGCTAATTTTACTCGGCTAAAAATAGACGGGTTTACAATAGCTATCTCGACTCGAGTGTTTCTACACGCGATTTGTCTGTTCGTCCTTCGTCGAGGTCGCCGGCATAAGCGACGTTGACCCAGATTTCACGAGACTAAATCGCGAATCGCTCTCGCGCGGAGGAGGCTCTCGTTTCGCCGGCGGATTTTTCGACATTCTCGACAATCGCGTGACTGAGCAACCAGCTATTATCGCGAAAGGGTGGGGAGATAATAAGAAGGAAGAGAGAGAAAGAACGTGCAACGAGAGAGGACAATCCGTTCATTACGCGTTGTAAATGGGCCAGATGTCCATCCTCGGTGCACGTAACACGTGGATAATCGGAAGAGCCGGGCGAACCAAGTCGCCGATCGCCGAGGCATATGCCGCGATATCCCGAGAGAGCAGCTGCGGCCTGCATCAGAATTTATCGACCAGGTAAGGTGTAATCTCGAAAGATTATCGTGCCGAAGTACGTAATACGTGTGCTTCTCTGCAGAGCTTTATATCTCTTTCGGGGAGACGCATTTTTAAAAGCGTTCCCAAATTAATCAATTAATTAATTATCCATATGTATGCAATACACAAAGGAGTATACATATATGCGATATGCACGCGACGCGCATTTGGAAGTGGATTCGTGTAATTTTTAAATATTTATCGTGTTCTCTCCAAATAATTACGTAACTGATCGATTTTATTTGACGGACAATATTTATACGATTTTGTATTCCGCCTTTGATCGGCGGAAAAATTTTCCTAGCTTGACGTCGAATGGGGGGTTTCGACTCTAATAGTTACGGATCGCGCGTTTAAGTAAGTCGCGGAATATGTCGGCCATTTCACTCATCTCCCGAGGTCATCGTCGTCGGGTCTCATTGTTCGAGTCTCTTCCCTTTGTGCGCGCGTGTCTGGTCTGTTTTCGGAAAGGGAACAAAAGAGGTGGCAAGGGGCCGAAAAAAGGAGAATGAGAGAACTTAAGGGCGCCATTGTCCGCCGAATATCTACGAAGAATGCGAGCGGACTGATTTCGCCCCAGCGCGCCGTTGCTCCCGTTACAAAAAATAATAATTACCTGGGCGTTTTGTGCGTGTCGCTTGGCCGGTAGTGGAGCGGGAATAGAATTCTTTTCAGCGGCATGCTTCGCTATGTCAATCGTCGCGTCTCGTCGCACGGGCGCGCACGTCGATCCTTGGCGCAGCCGGCACATTCTTGGCACGCCGCTCGCGAGACGCGTTAACTTTGTTTATCTATAAAGTCGCGTCGCTGATTAAGTCGCGGTAAAGTCAGGTCCTGGGGACGCACGGGAGGCGAAGGACGGCGAAGATCCAGCAATGTTTCAAACTGCGCGGCGTAAACCACGCCGGCCAACTCGACTCCGTTCCTTATCGCGCCCGAGGAGTTGCTTGCTTGCTTGCGCGCTCTTATAATGAAATTCTCCGCGGCGAAGAAAGTTTTAAAAGTGCAAAAGTGCGCCGAGACAAAAGAGCGACACGCGGGGTGGCTGACAGGGAGGACGAGATTTAGGAGGATCATAAATCGAGACGACGTCTTGGCGCCGCGAGAATCTCGAGGAGATTAGAGGAGAGAAGGCGCCCGTTCTCGCTGTCTCTCTTTCTTTCCTCCCGCCTCGAAAAAAGGATCATCGCGGAAACTTTGCTTCGTTAGTGACGAGTTTTATCCTCGTCTTTTATTTCTCCGTAAAGAAAACATAGAGAGAAAGAAAGAGGAGAATTCCTGGCACGTATACAATTGGCATGCGTTATCATCATTAATTAGCATTGGGATTGATTTATTTATATTTCAGTTGATTTGTCAATAATTATTGATATCGTAAATAAATAAAAGAAACGAGGCATCGGAAATTTCGATGGCGGAAGCGCGACCCGCTTGTTTTTAATTGAAAGCAAAGTCTGTGGATTTTTAATTAAGAAAACTCAAGATCGACCTCCGTCAGTCCGTCCATCCATCCATCCATCCGTCTATCGAGTACTGCCTGTTCCTCGGAGGCTCCTCAAACAGTTTTATAATTGATTTCATTTTCATTTATTTTAGCACGAACCCCCCCGGTTACCACCTCGCTGCCGCTCGTTCTCTCGTCACTTCGCCGCGCCTTGAGAAGACACCCCCGCGTCCTCCCCTCTTTCCCGTCACGGGTAACACCCCGTCGTCGCCGCGACCTCACGCCGCAATCAATTTAATGTTTTAATTAAGAGAGTATCCGTGAAAAATTAGATTTTAATCGGATCGCACCTTTCCATCGGCGCCCTCCCGCAGTTCTCTCTATTTATTTTGGGGCGGTGCCCTTTAATAAATAATTTTAATTGCTCTGGCCTTTTCAAGACAGGACTCTCGAGTAGATATATATATCTCTCTCTCTTTTTCTCTTTTTCTCTCTTTCCTCTCTTTTTCGTTAGCGTAATTTTCGGCGCGCCTGATTCTCACCGACCGATCTGGATTCATCCGTCCGTAGACGGACGGCGTTTCGATGTACTCGCTCATTTACGCGGTTAAATATATACTTTGTTCTTCTTTAATAACAAGTAGAGCGCGAAACTAGTTAGTTTCGCAAGAGTGCCGGCTCGGTATTTGGCAAAAGACGTTGTTTTAAATCAGCTTTCCGGCTGCCCGTTCGATATCAATTTACCCCACGATCGCATCGGGACGCAAATAAAAAAAAAAGAGGGAAAAAACAAAAAAAAAACACTATTTACGCGTGTTTTGATTACACGTAAATGAAATTTAATTAATACCGTTGTCCGGACACCGGGACGTGGGGTGGGCTTGTGCGTTCGTCCGCAAGCGATCGATGGATTGTCCTCGAACGGGCAAATCAGCTGCGAAACGCGTTCTCACGCTGCGCCGCGCCGCTGCCCAGCTAGCGTGCTCGGCGCGGTCTAAAAAAGAAAAAGGTAGGAGAGAGAAGGTCCACCATTTTCCGCGGCTATTCTCGAGTGTTATGCAACCGCCGACCGATGCATTTGGCCGGGCAGAGCTTTATGGCCGAAGCTCGCACGCGCAAAAATGTTTGTTTTAACTTTGGTGCCCGCCTCACCGCCGCCGCACCCTGTCTGCCCCGCATCACTGCCCCTCCGGCCCCCGTTCGGTCCCGGTCGCAGCCTTGAATTATTCGGAATGCGAGAAAATTCGTAAAATTAGATCTTCCGCTCTTCCGTCCGTCCCTGTCTCCCTCCCTATTCTATCGCGGCGGAAAAGTTGGCCGAAACGATGCGAAGCGGACTTTTCTAATGTTACCGCGTCGATCCTGCCGACGGATTAATCGATGAGTCGAAATTAACCCGCGGCGTATCCGCGTCACGGAACACAGGCGGGTTGTTTTAAGTTAAAATAGCGCGTACGTAGCGAAACGTACTTTTGCACTTTTATCCACTTGGATATATTCGAGGTGTAAAAACAAAGTAATTATTTATAGAAAGACAACTAACCGTCTAGTCGCGTTAATGAGAAAATCGTATTTTATCCGAGAATACAATGCTTAAAGCGAGATAAATTATCGCCGCTGCATTGTCGCGATGACTAAACTGCCGGCCAGCAATAAGAATTGCGCAATTCGGCCATCAATCCGTCTCTTTCTCGAATCGGATCGGTGTGGATGCTTTTAAGATATTTCCATTTGTAAATCGCGGCATTAAACACAATTTGAGTGGCCCTCCTCCTACGCGCTAATGGAAATCGCCTTAAAAAGTTGCCGCATGGCCCTGGGGATGCCACCTGCGAAATTTCGGAATCTTCCAGCACGTTGTCGGTAGGCGTATTCCCACCGGAACGCCCAAAAGGAAGCGAGCGAGAAAGAACCGAGTGGCGTGGGGCTCGCCCTTTCCGCATTTTTCACCCTCCATTTTTACGCCATCTTTCGTCAGCGCGGCGGCCCACCCTCTCTCTGTATTTCCCCCGACCCTTTTCCACGCTCTTTCCCTTGTCTCCCGTCTCTCTTTCTCGCCCGCGCGCTCCGCTCTCCGTCCCTTTAAACGCCCCCTCTCGCTCTGTAACGTCCAGCGTCCTTCTCCATTCGTTACATGGCTCTTCCATTGTTTTGATCAATAAAGCGCAATTGAAATGACTTTGCGGGACAGATACCTCTTTTTTTCATAACTGAGTACAATCAAAAAGTACATTGTACGTATCAAGCGATAGCAGATCGATCAAAAGCGGATAAATTTTATTTTACTTTTTTTTTTTTTCCTTTTTTTCGCGTCACATCTGACAGTCGGTTTCGGGAGGCGTTTTTCATTATTCAGAGCATGGCTTTCTGGTTAAACTTTATTCGCCGAGAGATAAGAGAGCGAGAAGGAACTTTTTATCGTCCTAAATGGAAAGAAAAAGCTCAATTTCCGGCTCGCGATTGGACGATTCAATCTGTCGTAAGGATAATAGAATCTCGTGTAGAAGAAGTCTCTCTCTTCTGTTCTTTTGGCCAAATTAAAAACTAAATTTTTTTTTCAACATCCTGTCGCGTAACATTTTTTTTTTCAATAATTAGATTTTCCATTGATTTTATTTGCCTATTATATTTTGCAACGAAACAAACAGTCTGCTGCAACGTTTTATCGAACAATTCATATAGTATTAAATTTCTGTGGCTTTATGAACATTTTATATACCATCCAGCCGGTCCTTCTATTTTATCCGTTTTGATTCATTTAATTGGTTAAATATTTTTTTAATCACGTTATTCGTATATGAACAGATGAAACATCGAATAAACTTTAATGCCGAGCACGACTGAAATTAGCGCGCCTTTTCATAATAATAACCCTATTTTAGTCGCGCGCGTGTATATTTCTCAGCAAAATGCTACCTACTTCATCGTTTTCGCCGCCGAAAATAGCTATGTCCATCATCGCGGATACCATGAATTATTATTATACTTTTCGCGCCTTATCTTTGCCGCACGATGAAAACATTCTACGCGATGTACTTCGTGCTCGAAACTTCGTCTCCGTACCGCTAGCATATCGCATATCGCGCAAACACAAATTACATCCGAAACTTTTATATTTCCGTTGAAGAAAGTCGAGAGCGCAGCCTCGTAGCTCTGTTCCTCCCTCTTCATCTTTTCTCACATTACTTTCGGAAAACGCGCGATTCATATGTAGAAAGAATAAGAGGCTCCGTTCTGTTTTTTTTAGCGCATCTAAATTGAGGAACGAGCAAAAAATGTAGTTATTAAGATTGCGGTGGTTACGAGGGAAGGCGGAAGAACGGGGAACGAGTTTAGGAGAATCATCCGAGCTTTTTGCGTTCCCGCTCATCATCTCGGAGCGGGCTCCGAGTATTCTTCTCGCGGTGTGCAAGGGAGTAATTATTTTTCCGGCCCTCGTTCTCATGGCAGGCCGCGGCCCCTCTGCCACCTTCCTCGCACCCTCGTGCCGAGGATCGTCCTCGCGCTTTCGAGAAGAAAGAAAATGTAAGGGTGACTCGGGCGAGTAGGAGCCACCCTTACGTCGGGGACGAAGCGTCGTACCGCGAGTAATTCGAACGGGAGAAAAGAAATTAGCGAAATTAAACGTCAGGCCGTGCCTCGGCGGCTCGAAAGGATCGAAGGGCGTCGCGACAAACCTCCCCCCCCCCTCCCCCCCTCCCTCGTCCTCTCACCGCCATTCTTTCTGCGCGTCCACTTTCATCGAAACCGGACTATTTGCGATTAATTATTTGAACGATGGTGTGAGAACGGTCTTCACCAAATAGGTGAGAGGCAAAGACGAGGCTAAAGCGAAAGAGAATCGGAGAAGTGTTCGAAACCACTCCGATAGCATGAAATCACGGGCGTCAGAATACCATCGGCTAAAGGGTTATCTAAACGCACGAGTACGGACTGCGTGCGCGATTGTGCGATTTGTGCGCGCGTGTTACACTCGTTCGGCCATCGTTTCGATTGAAATGCGAGAGATATTTCGACCCGTAACCAACGGGTACATCAGACACGCCGTTTAAATGGGAAAATTAAAACTTATCATTATTGGGAATTTCGCGAGCGCGTTAACGTCACCGATGGATATTCTCCGGTTTCACCCGTAATTATGAGAGAGAATATTTTGTCCCGAACCACTCCTCGCGTTGTGTTAGATTTTCCTCCTTTTTTTTTATTTTTTTTTTTATTTTAAATTCGAGAGTGGATATATTATATCATATATCATAAAATTTAACAGAATTGATAAAATAAATAAAATTGAAAAATAATTCACGTAGGTCCGGCGAGAATTAGGACTAAATTGATATCGCGTGTAAATCCTACAATGCGGCGGGGTCGACTACACACCGGCGGCCTGTACAATCGATAACGATATTCGTCCGTGTGCGACTCCGGACCGACGACAAAACGGCGAAAAGTGATTCGTGAGTATTTTTAGTCGGACGCCCACGTCGCGCGTAACTCATATATTTGTTAAAACCTCCCTGGTCGAAAGCAGCAGCACCTCGTAAATGGAATTAATCTGTCGATGCGTACCGTGCGTCCATTTAATATCCATCACGCGTTCATCACTGCAGAAGCGATCCGGCCGGTGCTCGTTGCGCCACGTTGCGTGGTTGTCCTCCTCCTCTCTCTTTTCCTTTTTGCCGCGGTTCTTCGTGCTCCTCCGCGGCGTCCGTCTCTCGCCATCGAGTTCGAGCGGGATTGAACTCGCCGAAACTTCTAATTTCGTGGAATCCGCGACGATGACCGGCCGATGATGACAAATTTTGTGCGTAGCATCTTAATGCGCCGCGCGCCCGTCGAAAACTGACCTCGCAGCTGGCCGCCTTAAAAAAGGGGGGGCAGAAGGGCCCTTCGAAACGGGAGAGGGATGGCCCATCTCGCACGGGGTCCTCGCGAACATGCAGAGTGGGGGTCAGAAAAGGGGCGAGCATCACGGTGTCCAGGATTTTTTCATTTTTTCGCGACTCTTTTTCTCTCTCTCTCTCTCTTCTGTTCCGTGCGAGCATTATATTTCATCTTCCCTCCAGGCAGACGTATCTCAAGATGGGTTGAACCTGTTTAAGGGCTGTGTTTAAAGATTGAATCAAAGGGCGATGGAAGGGTCGGTGAATGTATCTCCTGGAAACGCTCTATTGTAATTGTAACATCATCGTTCTCATGGCACTGATTCGCGTCGAGACTATTGTGGGACGAACTCGTTTATTTTTACTTTTCAGCGGGAAAGGAAGCGCGAGGGTTTTCTCCTGGATTCTGTGGGAAACCGGCAGTGCTCGCAGGCGCTTCACGCTATCGATTGCAAGAGATTTTCGGGTACAATGATTACATTATTCCGAATACAATCTGAAATATTTATAATTATCTGTTTGAAAGAAATACCCATGTACAATTTCTGAATGCGGGATTCGATAACGCAATAGTTTATTAAACCAAGTCAATAACTCGCTATTGACTGTGCGCCGGTACTTTCCCGCTGCACCGCAATTTTTCTCCATGAAAAGCCCGGAGCAACAAAGAAGACGCGCGGGCGCGTTACGCGGAGCGTCGTTATTTGCGGGACACGGGATTTTTTTCCAAACTCATCTCGCTTTTATTCTCGACACACAACGAATAATACATATGCCGGCAGTTATTTATTGACACACGTTTACTTCACCGTTCCCCGATACACTTTATTTGTCCTTTATTATTTATCGCCATCGAAATTCTGCGCATTGTTTTCCAAAACACTGCAACTAATCACCCCCGTCTCCGTCCCCCCGCATCCCAAAACCTCACACCAACCCTCCTGCCATTCCCCCGTATACCGCCACCTCCACCCATCCCGCGCCCACCTCCTCCCTTTGGCACCTATTCGATCGATCGTTCCGCACGACCCTGCCACGGATTGTCTACGGTCGATCCTCGATACCTCGTCGGTTTTCGAGGTAGCTACGTCGACACTCTCGGCATGTTCGTCGAGGAAGCTGGGGCGGCAGAACAGCAGTAGTAGTGGCGGCAGCAACAGCAATAATAGCGACACAGCAGCGGGGTATTAAAGCGAATTTTCGAGTGAGATGCGAAAAACGAATGATTCGGAGACGGCGGAGATTTTCGCCGGACGAAATTATCCTCGTTTCTCCATCCGCTATCGTCTTTCGGTTTTGTTAGTAGTTTTGCGTCTAAAGCGTACCCGGCAGAGTTTCTGCAAGCAAGGAATATTAAATGTTTGTTAAGGTCGAGCATGAGAGAGAGTCCATCGAAGCGAGACGCCGGCGATTCAAAGTCACTTTTTGCGAATCGTAGATTCGATCTGCCGTAGAACGATAGTTCGGATCGTGCATATTGACCGGAATATTATTCGAGCGTGAAACATATATAGGGTGTCCTGTTCTCTGTCGCTTCAAATTAATCTAACACATATCATGTAAAATTAAATAACTATTGTAATTACAATTAATTGTAATAATTATTTCAAATACTGATTATTGATAACTGTGAATCGCTCAATTCTTATTAATCAAATTTATTTATTTCAATTCAATTTGGATTGAGCTTTTGTTAACTGTTGTTTTGTTCTTTTCTCTATCTTAACACTTTCGCGACCGTTACATATTCGGCTCTGCTCAACACTTGGAGAGCCGCTCTGTTATCTCGAACTGATGTAAAATCCGACATTTCATATCACGCCATTTAATACAATGATGCAAAAAACAGTGAACGTAAAATTACGCGACCGGCTCTCCTGACTTATGCCAAAATATAAACATAAAAATACGTGAGCGGCCGCGAAAGTGTTAATATCTAGATCGTCCAAGTTGAAAATGTCGTACAAAGATGTTTCGTTTCTTTTCATTCTCGCAAGCGTCTCCTTCGACATAGCGATAGCAGATATTAAGAGCATCAAATAGCCGAGTTATTCGATTTAAGCTTATGGTTTTTTCTACCTTTGTAGAAACAGCAGTTCCAAGTTCCGCAAGTCTACCGTTCAAGATTCCCTCGTAATCACCGTAATCGTCATCCTCGTCGTCGTCCTCGTCGTCGTCCTCGTCGTCGTTATCGGCATCCTCTTCCACTCGGCGCAGCCTGTTCTTCCAGTTCATCCGACGTAGTTTTCCGAGCCGCCGCGCCTCCTCTCTTCGCGCGTCACCCACTTTTCCTCTCAACTGCGACTTCCGTCTCACCGTGCACCGATCCCGCACATCGCGATCACTCTCTCGATCGATCGAGTCCCGTTTCGCGCAGACACGCACGTTCTCGATGCCTTTTTGGCGAACTCGCGCGTGGATCGCGGATCAATTTTCTCGTCTGACTTCGCGTATTCCCTTTTACCTCGTTCTTCCGCGAGATTGCCGATCGCGTTTCACGTTTGCGCTCGATGCTACGCCGGAGACTGTACTATCGCGGGTTCGTGTGCGAAATCTCGGTTCTGCCGCGCGGCAGAAAAATCTCTTCGTGCTTTCCGATTGAATATAGAGTGCGGGTCGGTTTTTTGACGAGTGGAAAGGTGTACCGGGTGTTCCGAGCGAGACGCTAAGCGATAATACAAAGTTTTCCGAGGCTCTCGACCGATTCTTTTCCGCCTCTCCGTACCGTTCGCGCTCGCATTCTTCCGATTAAACTTTTTGCATGAATCTATCTTTTCATGACGGCTGGACTGTTTCTTTTTCTATCGGTCTTTCGTGCACGGAATCTAGTTAGATCATTCGACTAACCGAGTTCGCTTCGGATGCGGCGAGACCGACGATTCTTTATTCGCGCGTCGCTCTCGTCTTGGGAGAATTGGATAAGCGCGACGACGCAATTGCGGCGTGTCGGCGATTTGCAACGCCAGCCGGATACGGATTATCGGAGACTCGATTCATGCGAGTCGTCCCGTGGCGGTCCTGCTCTTGTTCACGTTGCACACCCGTTAGATACGTTGCGTCCGAATATTCCTCCAAATATTCCTACGCTCCGATGATTCGATGATCGACGGAGCTTCGACGATTGACAATTTTTTCAGTCTAGCTCTGACAAAAATCACTGATTTTCCTGCGAAAAATGGACTTTTTCAACAACTTTGCACACCGAAAACTTTTGGAAAAACCGATTTTCTCACTATCTGCGAATCGCATCCCCACCAGTTCGCGAGGAAAGGAGGGATTTACCGAGAGTGTCCCGAGCGAGTCCGGTGATTCGCACGTGCGTATACGAGAGTGAACACGCGACGACCGGTATGATAATTCGCGTAGACGTACTCACACACTGCCACTAAGAGACGGACTCCCGAAGAAAAGTATCCGAGCGGGCTGACTGGTCGGTGGTCCCTTCTTTCGGCAACCGATTCGGCGAGCTTTCGCTTGCGATCCTCGGCCGAGCGCTTTTCCGAATTGCGGACTTTCCGCTCACACCGTCTGTGGAGAGAGAGAAGGCTCCTTCTAGCGCGCGGGAGCGCGTCACTGAAATCGTCTATATCTCGCGATCTTTATCACCGCGCGATCTCTCCTCCTGCTCTCCACCTCCTCCACCCTCTCTAGCTCTCTTTTTCGCTCCCTTTTTTTCTTCTCTTGTCTTTCTCTCTTGTTATCTCTCTGAGCTCCCTCTCCGGGCCTGTCTCTCCCTTTCGGCGATCGGTATCGCGCGCGCGAACAGTCTTGTTTGACGCACAGCTCGCGAGCTCTCTCGGGGACGCGCGCGGACCGTACTCGCGGTGCCTCGACTTCGATATTTCTGCGATTTATTGCGGCGCGACTTAGAAATGCATCTAATGCGGTGCACGCCGCATAGAATGCATACATGCACCTTTGGCGGGGAGGGCTGAGAGCCGCGGAGAGCTGAGAAGCAGCCGGAGCCGGAGTCGGCGAGCCGAGTCGAGTCGAGTCGAGTCGCGAAGCGCGGTCGCACGAGCGCATGCGCTTTTCAACAGACGAGAGCGTGTGTATTCTACTCGCGCGATCTCTAGCCAAGCTAACACGAGCTAGCGAGAAGCAGATCGGCGGCCAGGAGTACCTACGCTACGTCATTCACTGGCGTGGAGACCAGGGCACCCACTCCTGCCTCCGAATTATGCACTCGGAGCGATAGCAAAATGACGAAAGTTTCAGATTTTTCATACGATTTGGGCATTTATGTGGCGGCAGATTCAAATCGAATTTGAATTTAGAGATGCCGGAGATGGAGGAATACACGCGGAATTGGCGAAACATTTCTGCAAAGCTCTGTACACAAGACACGACAATAGGAGTTGTGTATCCCTGTTAGACTCGTGTAGCGCTGTCGCATCTGTCGTCACACCGATATCGATGACAAAAGCATGAATGAAATGAATCTTTGGCCGGCGAATGTATACATATATATATATACATATACATGTAAGATTCTTTCTGCATATATTTTTTCAATCTTTCATCCTCTGGATTCTAAAATTATTGCTGCTTGCCAAAATATTGTTTTGGGAAAATTGATGGCGTATAAAAATTATGAAATGTGTTAGCGGATTCAACATATAAACAGGAAGATTCCCCGCCACGAGGACGCAATTTCGGCGCGATTAGCGTGCAGCCGGAATACGTGAAAATTCCCCGCGGACCGCTCGCGGCCCACCCACGTCAGTAATTCCGAGCGATCTGCTAGCGCAAACCGTTCGCGATCTGGAAAAGCGCTAAAATATCTCGATGCACTCGCAAGAGGGAAAGAGAGAAAGAGAGTTACGGCCGTTGAATTCTCTCGCTCGACGCGCTCTTCATACGCGCGTTCGCGCGCTCACCACCGATGCGCGCCTCTCCACGTACGTGCTACACGGGCATTCGTATACGTTGCATGCATATGTGTGCGTGCACCCGCTGTGTTTCCATGTCGGAGCATAGCCTATCCCGTAGCACTATAGCGACGGTATGGAGAGGGCTGTGCTCTCCGCGTTTCTCTTTCCTCGGTCGCGGTGGGTGGAGGAGGAAGAAGCGGATGCGAAGGATGAAGGAGGACGTGGAGGGCAAACGCAGGCGAGTGTAAGGCCCCCCGCTACGTACGACACTGCGCGATTTTTTGACGACCGATGAAAGTTACTCGCGAGATATTCTATTTTAAACTTTCGGTCGACAGCCGCCGCCGCCACCGCCACCGCCGCCGTTGCCGTTGCGCGCCTCCGCACCCGGCTTGTCCCTCTTTCTCTTTTCCCTCTTCTGCTTCTTCCTCTCTCTCTTTCTCTTCCTCTCGATCCTCCTCTCGTCCTTCTGTCGCGCGAGAGACTTCCTACATCGCGATAATTCCTGAAAAGGAGGAAGCCATTTTGCGCGGAATGGAGCAGCGGCTTTGATTCTCGTTGTGTCGACGAAGAAGAGAGAGAGAGAGAGAGAGAGAGAGAGAGAGAGAGAGAGAGAGAGAGAGAAAGAGCGAGACTTTTCATCATTGTCGAAGGAAAGCGGCTTCGGGAACGGTAGTGGTGGCTCGAACCCGTTGTTTTTTCCGTTCGGTTGAATGATTTATCAGATCGGGATCGATTCGGGTCGGAGGCCAAAACCGCGCGGCGCGTTTGCAAACCGACAAAACGTCGGGCTACATTATTAACTCCCTCCCCCTCCCTGCCATCCCATCATATTGTGATCGTTTGCGAACGTTTGATCGCGTTATAAAAAATCCAATACTTTTGTTCGCCGCAAAATACAATCCGCGAGGTCCGATAACATTTTCGATAACCGCTTTTAATTGCGCTTTGTTGTTTGACGCCGGTATTGTTCCGCTCGCAACATTGCCCTATGTTAATCAACAGAAAAAGCAGCGCGCGAAAGCGTTTACACGCATATTTTGGAGAATGACCAGTGCAACTTGGTTACGTAGCGCGAGGTGCTATACTCCCTCCTCTTTCTCCACCTCCGCGATCGATCGCGCGCGTTGCACTCGTGTTGGCGATCTCGAGAGTGCAGGGGAAACGAAACTGTCTCACTGCATTGTGCGAAATTCGCGCTGTTAATCCGTTCGACACTTTGAATTAAAACCGGTTTTGCAGAGTGTTTCGTTCTTTTTCTATTTATGAAACAAGGCTCAAACATATCTAAACGGCTTGTGTTGAACAAAACATCCAAGTTTAAGACAAATCAACAAAAAGCCAACTCGTTATTCTTTTATTACAAAACATAAAAAGTTTTTATACAAAAAGGACGCGTAATAAAATGAGAATCATATTCAAGAGTTAGAATTTAAAAAAAAAGCGATATCAAATGTTCCTCGATTACTCATGTCAATCCATTGAGTTGTTACATTAATATTTAAAAAGCGGTGCAATGAATGTAATTCACGTTTTATTATGTAAGACAAATGTTTTTTTTTCATTTGTGTGGTGTATCAAATTTATTTCAATTATTAACAAAGCGTTTAATTTAATTAATCTATTGTTTTATTTTGTTTTTACATTGTACAACACAGTTTATTCGATTTAAAATCAGAGTTGAAACGTAAATCTGACAATAAGGTCTATAAGGAGAATAAACTTATTCGCTGCAACATAAGCGACTTGGTTCTGATTTTCTTTAAATCACGATGTTCAGTTTTTCAAAAATTAAACTTGGATATAGCAGAAAAAAGAATAGATTTTCTAATATGTCGTTATTGCGCGTAGCAATAAAGAAATGAGACAAAAATGGGGAAGATGTGAAGTGGAAGTAAATAGGCAACATTGTTATGCGTTTGTTAGTGCATCGAGTATAATTGAATCTTCTTATAAAACACAGTATCGTTTTTAATTCTATTTCATTGGTATGCGCCGATTGTAGCGCAGAAAATAATTACGGCGATAAATTAATTAAAGAGAAACGCAGCGCGAATTCCATACTCGCCGTACGCGCTCCGCCGCGACATCGGCAAAAATATCAATCGATATCGTCCGTCGGCGAAAGGAACGTGCATTCGATATTCGCATATCCGATGCGAATTCCCGGCGGGCGCACCGGCGGAGGCTGCCGAAAAATAATTTTCAGCTACCGCGCGCGCGGGATAGGCGCGCACACGCGCTCGCGCGGATGATCCGCCGCGTCGGCTGCTGCGTCCCGTGGTGCCTTTTTCTTTTTTTTCTGCCCCCTCCGCGACTTCCGTCATCCCTCCTGGTCGCCCTCTCACCCGATCCGACCCTCCCCCCCTCCTTCCAACGCCGCTTACCGCCACCCGTCGTCCGAGCGTACCACCCCGCGGGATGCGCGGCGCGCCACGCCGGCCGCTTTTGTTTTCCTCTATTTTCCGGTTTTTCCGGGTGGGCCGCGCCGGACACACGACGGCGGCTGGTGGTGTGTGGCGCAACAAGTAGCAGATTATAAAAATCACTCGACGGCCCGGGGCGTGCTGAGGGAAAAAAAAAGAGGAATGGGAGGGATATAAAAAGCGAAAAAAACAAAAAACGCGCGCGACGAGCGCAGGCACGTCGAGGGAGTAAGCGGGACGGCGCGAACGAAGGAAGACGCGGGTGGAACAGAGATCGCGGGGATCGAGAGAGCAGCGAGAGAGCGTTGCGAGTGGGAACGAGAGGAACGAAGGACCGGTGCGGAACGAGGTGGTTGCGCGGGCGAGGGGACGCGAGGGGAGAGAACACGGCGAGTGAAAGAGGTCCGGTCGGAAGAGCGAGAGAGAGGGTGAGCGCGCGAGTGAGATGCGGGCGTAGGTACACATTTATCTATACATATGTATGCTTCCACCCGCCACCTCCTCCGCGCTGCCTCCTCGTTCTCTGCCTCCTCCACCTTCCCCCGCCCGCCACGTCCCCCGCTCGCCGATCGCCACCTCGCTCTTTACCTCGTCAAGCTGGCTCCATCGCTCTCTCTTCTCGCCACCCTCCGCTCTCTTCGCCCTCTCACGTTCGCACGATCTCTCTCTCCTTTCTCCGCTTATACTTCGGCTTTCGGTCTCTCGCGCTCTTTCCGCCCGCGTATAAGCCGTGCGTGGCGATTTACATTAAACGCCGGTCCGTTTCCCTCCGCCGTTCCGCGGGAACACGCGCGAGTGGTTTGGGGTAGGCGGCCGCGAGGACGGGGGTGGATGAGAAGGGGCTTCTCTCTTTCTCGCGCGACTCTCGTATCGAGGGGAAAATCGTCCGAAAATACGCGAACGCGAGACACGCCGATCCGTCCGAATGCGCGCTCGACAGCACGGGAAATCCACGCGGAAAAAAGATTCTCGTCCAACGTGTTGCGGCCTCTCACAGTTTCATCGCCGTGTCAATTTTCACGGAGGCGATCGTGTTGGCGCCAATGCGTAGTACTCGCAGCGCGTTCTCGTTGAAGAGCACTCGGCGGGATTTCGCGCCCAAGAAGCGTCGGGCGTTGAAACGATCGGCGCAGGCAGCCCGCGATGGCAACAGACCTCGATCTCGTCATCATCGTCGGATGAACTCTCCGGATGACATAATGCTCGCTCGAGGCTCCTGCGCGTGAATTACGACCAATTAAACGCGCTTTTTATTATTTAAATATTCCCCTCGCAGCAAGTCCGCGAGCGCACGTCTCGCGTTTAATTATCGCATGATTCTTCACGAATACGCTGGAAGCGCGCGGAAACGCAAAGTCGCGTGTCATCGTCGTCGAGCGTTTTCGAATCACGGCCGATCGAGTGGGATTAAAGAGGATTTAAGATCGAGGTTTCCTCCTGAAAAAAAAATCCTTTTTCTTTCTTTTTTTTTTTTTTTTTCTTATGAGAAACAATATCGAATTTATCAGCGGACGCAGCGCATGCTTTGTTCGCGGCGCGACGCATCGCATCGGTGCATTCGCCATGCATCAACGGCGGACTTTATACGCGCTCTGGCCCTCGTCCTTTCCGATCTCCAGTTGATCGATTTTCCGCGGGGTCGACGACCACCGCGCTCGCTCTCTCGAACCCCTCGTTGCTCGTTTGCGCTGCGCGAAGAAGAAACGAAAGGCACACTTTCGGCGACCAGCGCGGCACACGTCGCACACAACGGCCATATTTATCAACTAGAACGCACTAGGACGCGCTAGATGAAACTATATATTTACTACGAAACGATCAATACTCACAATTCAGATGGGACTGAACATTATCGCGCCGCGCTCGCATGCTCTGTCCAGCTATTTCCGCGTTCCGTTAAATCGCCCGTAATCGCACACGTCCGATTAAGCATTGTCTTCTCGCCAAACGCGATTTTTTTTTCTTTTTTTTTCTTTCGTCAATTTTCGAATCATTTCGTATCTACACATTGACAGTTGAAAGGATTGTATATTTTCAAAAATGGCATATTATATTAATGAAACATGGCGCTATTAAATCAACAGCGTATTTTAATACAAAGCGTTTAGTTGGGCTGTTGCATAGAAACCTTCTAATTCTACACCGATATCCTCGAATTACGGAATAGCTATTGCAGTGTTTTTCTGTTTCGCTTGAATGTTCGGACACAGGTATCGCCAATCTAACGCAGATTTAATGGATAAAAATATTCCACGTTCCCTTACGTGTTTATTGTTGCATGAACTTAAAATTGTACGTCGGCGAAGCGTAAATAATCGAGTTTACACGCGACGCAGAACCAGCGCGCTGCAACCAAATTAGTCGGCAATGAAAATATTTCGCTCTGCACCAGACGAAATACATTGTTGCAGAATCGCGTACGAACCTAATGCGCGATTTTTATCTAACCGCTTGCGCTCGCTCGCGATTAAATCGTATATGCGATTAAATCGTATTTCAAGCGGTGACCGGGGACTATTTCCAACTTACTGTGCAAGACAAGTTTTATATCTCTCATCCGGATATAATAATTTTAGCAAAGTTTATTAGTTGAGATCATCGCTATTTACCGTGCGATGAATAGCGTATACTGTTGTCCGCTCCGAATATGGGTTAAAACTTGAAAAGGCCAATTTCCTCGAGAGACACAAGTAATCCGATCTGGAAGAAGTTAAAATCCTTCCCGGCTAGCTCGTCGGCAATAAAGTCGCCGATTGATAGCGAATGCGGTAACGCGAGAAATTGGTTCAAGATGATGCGTACACGGCGCGATGCGTCTGGTACAAATAGACGCGTCGGAAATGAAAAAGAAACACTACGCGCTGGAATAAGTCGAGAATTATTTTCGTAGAATTACGAGGAACAATCGTTTGGCAACAGATCGACGTTTTTCCCTGCCCTCGCTCGTGGCGTCATGACGCGCGGCGTCGCGCGTGAATATCGTGACCGCCAAAAGTCATCGAGCGGCCAACGGCGCCTGATTGCCATCTTGGCAGTGTATCCGTGACGAGTACTTGCCCCGATATTTTTCGCGTCCGCATAAGCGCATAAGAATAAATTGCATTTGCGTTCGCATTGCGATCGACTCTCGGCCGGTCGCTGCCAAGACCCGGAAAAAGGAGAGGCGGGTTTTCTAGAACGACTAAAAATAGCGCGCGCACTCTCGCGAAAATAAAATGGCAGCTCTACTAGCGGACGGTGGCCGATGAGAAGGAAGGAAGGCGCGTGAACGGGAGCGAGGGAAAAAGAAGAAGAAGAAGAAGAAGAAGAAGAAGAAGAAGAAGAAGAAGAAGGAGGCGGGCGCGGCTGAAGAGAGGCAATAGGGAAAAAAAGGTGGCAAAGCGTCTAAAATTGGCGGGACCGACTTTACCAATACGCGACGGCGGTCTCGTACGACCGGTACCGGTTGGAGGAGGCTTGGACCTAGAGTAGGATGTGTCTAGGAACAAAGAGAGAAAAGAAAGAAGGGTGGGGTAGGCGGACGCGATGAATCCGTGGGCCTGAGAAACGTAGACGCGTGCGATACCGGAGATACGTGTAACGGCGCTATAAAGAGCGCATGGGATAGCTTTATTACAGAATTACAATGGACGATGGAGGCCTCGAAGATGCCGCGATAATCGCAATCGCGTCTATCGTGCATGCGTATCTTTCCGCGACGAGCGAAATATGCGGCGAAACGACGGTAATGATATCGATATTATGCCCGAAGATAAGATCTGGTGCGTGAGGTGCGTTACGCAGATAACGTACTCTCGGCTGTAACGGCGGCAACGAAACACCTTTACGCAATAATAATAAAAAACGAAAAGCGACTTGAATACCAAATATTGAGGTGTTGGTACGTCCACGTGGAGAGAGACACTTATCTTAACGGCGGACTTGATGTTTAGCGTTGACAACTTTCGCGGAACGAAAGTGAGACGCACCGCACACATCTGCTTTCCGATAAAGTAACTTTCGATAAGTCGAAGGCGTAAAATAACGCTTTATCTTCTGTTATTGCGCGTAAGATCGGTATATGAAATCAGGTGAAAAGTCGATCGACGCGTCATTCCGACTTCGTTAAAAAAACATAAAAACCTTCAATTTATAACGCAGCCTGCATAATTCACCATTTATATCAATGGCAGAAACGCGATATTTAAAGTGGAAATATATATGATGAACGAAATGGGAAAAATGATAAATATTTAATTTTACGGTTAAAAAATATATATGTAATGGGTATCTCATATATAATTCAATTTTTTTTCCTCTACCAATGATTCATATCTTTATTTCTCTCTGACGCAAGCCGCAGCCGGACGCAAAGATTTTCAGAGCGGCGAGATGATGGTAAACGAAAAGTAGTAAGTCCCTCTTCCCGCCGAGTCTTGTTCGCATGTGGACCTTGCATCTAAAAGAGCTGCGGAGAGAGGGATGAAAGGTTGCACCATCCAGAGGCAGAGAAAGAGAGAATATGAGTCGTTGGGAGAGAAGGGAGAGAAAAAGAGCGAGAGAGCAAAAGAAAGAGAGAGAAAACGTCGACCTTGATGAAAATAACTCGTCGAACTGACCATACCTCTTGCACGCGAAGTTAAAAAGTGCAGCCTCGCTGCAGAGTAAGCCCTCCAAAAAAGTAATCGTGTCGCGGCATTTCCGACCGATTCCCTCGCGAACCTATCTATCTGCGCAACGAGTTAACACCGCCATAACAATGAGAGCGTTCTGATAATTTAACCATTATCGTGTAATTGACCCCTGCGTTCCATAGACCTTTGTTGTCGATAGCGCTTGTTCACGTCGCAATCATTTGGAGCATTTCGATTCGTTTGTGATAGCGACGCAACGCCGAAGATCCATTACCTCAATCGGGGAGGGGAAAAAAAAAAGACGATTTTAATCGAAACTGAATTTACGGCCGAATGCGTGGCTGCGAGAATATCGAATGGCGGGCTCGTAGAAAGGATTTCGCGTGCAAGAGAGGCTCGAAAAGTCATGAGAGGAGGTGAACGTGGGTGGGTTGGGAGCAGGATCGAACAATTTCAGTCCAGATGCGAACCGCGATGGAAGTTCGCGTTATCGACGTAGGTTTGCAGGCTTCGAAGTAACCGATAGCGCTTTCGCGCTACCAACAGCTGACACACTCGGGTCGAATCTAACTGTGCTCCAAGCGGTTCGCTTCTCGACTACCGTTTCGCGCCGTGATAATATTCAAGCTAGGACTAAACACTGTGTGTCGGATTAGTGATGGCATTCATGTCTCGTTGCTGCATTGAATCCACCTTTGGCGGCACTATTTGGACAAAGAATATGCTAAACAAGCGTACAGCTGCTCAAATTGTTTCACGTATCTAATGAAATCGTAGAAATTTAGCTATATTAACTAAACTCGCATTACTTTTAATTACTATAGCGGCGACCGTAGTTCCATTGCGACAAATAGAAGCATTATTCTTATGATTTACAAAATGTGGACGCGGCTGCTAAATTGACAGTGCCATTAATATTGCAGAATTTTGTGCGGTATTAAGTCTGCGCGAAACCCTCGTCGTTGCGCCGGGATATAACGTTCGGATTTTGCAGCGACAATGCAGCGGGATTTGCGCTGCGAGCGAGTTTTTACTATCATCAGTCATCAGGCAAACGGCGAGATCTCATATTTACCTAACATCCCAGTAGAGCGTGTGCACTCGCGTAGATAAATCATCATCGTCTGGTATCGTGCGCGGCATATAAATATAAACACGAACCTGTCATCGCCACCAACCCAACGCGCGGAGGGTGAGCACTTTTTATCTCGCGTTTCGATGATTCTCTCGTTACCCCAGCGCGACGACCCCGACAAAGTGGATCGTGAAAAAAAGGGGTATCCTAGAAAAAAACCTCTTAGGGGTGTCATGATTAGGGGGTTAGTTAGAAGGCGGGCGGGGAAAAAAAGAAGCGAGGGTCGCCGGTGGTTTTCCCCAGCAGGTTGCGCTTTTTTGACTATCGATTTTCATCCACCTGCCTGAAAAACAAGTGGGGTGCCGTGGGCTCGAAGGGAGGGCTTTTTTTTCAGCATATTGCGTTAAGCCTCGGAACAAGGTGTGCTCGCGTAAAGTGCGCGCGCTCGCTCGCCGAAAATAAACGCAACATTTTGATATATTATAGATAAAGAGCGAAGCCTGATATAGTGACGCGCGATAGTTTTATGTAAAATATTATATAACAGATAGATCGGATATCTTTTCGCTAATTAACAGCGCTGCAGCATTTTCTATCATATTGTATCGAGTAACGTTTCCAAGGGTCTCGTAGCCGAGCCGTTCGAAGTGCGTCAATACATGAATAGCCGTGCTCCGCCTCTGTCTTAACGTCCACTTGGCTCGTTGAAAATTCAAAATTACCCGAGGCAGAGTCTCGCCGCCGTGTACTCTGCAAATTAAATAACATTGCAATGGGTTAACGAAGTGTAGACTCTGTCGCTCGGACGCCTATCAGGGCGTCCACCCCCCGTTCTGTCCCCCTTCTCGCCCTGCGTCGTTCGTTTCGCCCCTTCTCCGCGATTTACCATCTAAGTGTCGCCCTCCTCGTCCCCACCCGGCGGCCTATTTTACCCCACTTTCCCGCCTTTTCCCCTCTTTCGCCCAAGGCTGGCCATCCCACACACCCTCCTACCCCCGCGACTTATCCCCACCCCGTAAGTCTCACCCTCCCGGAGGAAAAATAAGCGGCCGGACACCTTACCGGTCCTCGCCAGCTAGGCCACGATTGGTCGTTCGTAATCTGCAGGTAAAGTCTACGTCTCCGTGGAGCCTACGGAAAATGTGGCTTCGCAAATAGTAGCGCAAACAGGAAATGCTACGACTGCAATCGACGAATTTCTTACTACATTTTCCTCTTTGGACCAATCTTTTTCGCAAGGATTTATCAGACTAATGAATTAAGGAGTTTATCGAAAAAGTATTGCAAGCTACATTGCGAAATTATTAGATATTATATTTTCTTATATATTTTAGGTACAGTAATTATTAGTTACGTTTATGTATGAAAATTGCCATTGTGTATCATGTATTAAGATATTGTGTTAACAATTGTGCGAGGTTTATTTTCATGTCGCGGCAAATATTTTTTTAATCATATCTGTTATTATTTAATTTATTAGTAGCTTAAAATGTTTATGCTCTCGCTAATCTAGTTTATTCGCGGTTAGTATAAAAGTGGGCGTATCATGTCGACGGATTTGTCAAGTGGTAATTATATATCCAGTTAATCGATGTGTCGATCCCGGAATAAAACGTAAACTGCACGTCGCAAATGTTTAGCGAATATCGCGATCGATTGTGGACACCCGCGCGCGAACCGCACACCTCCGTCCGTGAAATCTCGTTAGCCATTTAATTATTTGTACGTGTTGAAAAGTTAAGCGATACAGATTTTTGCCCCTGCCACCCGCTTATCGACAGAACGCAAACACGAGCGCCGGCCGATTTTTTATTTATGTCCCCACTATTTTATCGGATAGCCGCGCCATTAGCGTCGGCTACGGCGACAATTTCTGTCCGTTGACAGTTTTTGTCCGGTCGAAATGGTGATTGGTTAATGATTCATTTTCTTGCTATCGAATCGCATATAAACCTCGCGGGGCGAGAGATCTCTGCGCTTGTGTAACAATTGTTTAGACTAATCCTCAGCGGGTCTCGCGTGAATTGGCAGTGACAGGCTTCCGGGATGTTCTTGGGTCGAGAACTCGACCGAAAATCGAAATGCAAATGTCCCAGGACCCCCCCGGAGGGCTCTTTAAATCTCTCGCACGTTTACCGGCCCCGGCTCGCTTGTTTATTTTTTAATTAAAGTCTTCTGCGGAGGCAGCTTCTCCTGAAGCGGTGGCGGGATTAAAAAAGGTCCCCCGGAGTTATTAAGCTAATAATGTGTCTCGTGCCGCGTGCCGTACCTTTCGAGCGTAGATACGAAGTGACAAGGCGAGAGGAGGAAGAGAGAGGGAAAAGGGTCGAGGAGGTAAAAAAGATGGGCTGCGGAGGTTTCAGGCGAAAGATAAAAAGGGAGGAGGAGAAAAGGATATGGCGGGAGGATTGAAAGTGTGGGAAGATCGGTCGGCCGGTAAAAAAAGAAAAGAGGGTCCGAGAGCGCAAAAAATCACTTCGGCACGCGTACACACATATCCTCGCCTTGATCCTTGCCGTCGGGACGATCCTCCCGATGGCTACGAAAGTTTGTGAAAACGACGACGCGGCTTTCCGAAGTGACCTCACGCCTCGACATGTGGACACGCGGTCAGCTCGTGTGGCTTTCTGTATGCGTTACTGAAGTTTCCCGTCGAACATCGCTCCTCCGTCTTATGAAAAATAAATGCAGCCGTATTTGCCCCGTCGAGAGGACGAATCGACAGAAAGAGAGGGAGAGAAAGAGAGAGAGAGAGAGATCTCTGTCTTTTTAGAAAATAAAAAAAGCCTTTCTGATACTTTTTTATTTTAACGGATTTATTAAAGCCATATTTTTACAAGTGATTATAGAAATAAGAATTTAATGAAAATAATTCCAAGTATAATTAACAATTGTATTGCAAAGCGCAAAATTAATAATTGTATTGCGATTTTTTTTCAATTTTAACTAATGAGAAACATTTTGTATAACCTCTTTGATTACTTCTCACATTACTTTATAAAGACTATTTTTAAAACCGCATCAAAAATAGCTGAATACTATTTTACTCAGACACGGCTTATGCAATTCGTTACTTCGTAAAGCTTACGTAGTTGATACCTACGAGGCAATTATATTTCGAGGAAAATGGAACGGCAATGCAATTGGTACAAACAATATCGGGTCGTGTGCGGCGCGCGAAACTCGCGCAAAAAGGCGACTTAATGCGCTCTCGAGGACGAGAAACCTTTCAATTATGAATGTTTCAGACGCAATCTCGAATGCATCCTTTATAACAAGGAATTTATATCCCGGTATATCGAGCCATTTTCCTCGCCTGTGATGCAAGCGTTTGTCGCTATTGTAGATGTTTCTGAAACAGACTCGCGGGCAGGAAGATAGGCAGGATGAGGTAGGATGGAGAGGGCGGCAAAGAATGGCCGGACTCCGTGGCGGAGTAACGCGTGGAATAAACTCTCCATTATTGGGAATTTATGCAAAACTTTCCGCCGCAACGCGAACATTCGTATATGTAGATAACGTTGAGAAAACGAGTGAAAGATTCGGAGCATTAAAAAAATCGAGCTCCATAAAATTCGTAGCGTATAAATTTTATCTCAATTTTCCGTGATGCATGCAATAAATTAGACGAACACAAATGACGCGAATGTTTTATCGGCAAAAAATATATATTCTCAAAAAATAAATATATCCAATTCAAATGTATCGCCAATACGCGTAACAATAACATGAAAGCGAATATCAGCGAAAATGTAAATGGATACATTTAACAGATATTGTGAAGTTTATTTTCGTTAATTGCAAGATAAAAATGAATGAAAAATATTCATCACGAATGCGAGCATTAAATGCATAATAATCCAACGTGATGAAAGTCGAATAGCGCAAAGAAGTCGCGCGTCGACGAAAGAACGAACAAGTGAAACGAGAAAACGAAGGCCGAAAGGGGCTGCAAAGAATGGCCGGAGGCTGTGGAAGGATGGAGGAAGGAAGGAAGGTCCGCACGGCTGTCTCTCATCCCCTCGGCCCACCCGCTCTCTTCCTCCGCCGCCCTCTTGCCTCTTCCTGGCCGTCATCTCCGGGGCGATTTTCCACGGCACCTAAGAGAAGGGGCCAATGAGACGCTGGGCGTCGGTATTGATCCGAGGCGTCGTCCAGGAGACGCCCGCTCCAAGACGCCCGGCTTGCCCGGCGCGAGAGAGCGGCCCCGCAGTTCGAGATAAAAGGACGAAAGCCGCTCCTGGAGAGAAGCCGCGAGTCCTTCCGCCTTCCGTGTGTCCTGCATGTCCGTATGAAACCTCGTATATGATCCAGCGTGGTCTGCGCTCTCTCTCTCTCTCTCTCTCTCTCTCTCTCTCTCTCTCTCTCTCTCTCTCTCTCTCTCTCTCTCCTGGCCGTTCTGGCCGCCACGATACATTACACCGGCAACGCGAGTCCTTTGTGAGGGTAATCCAGCCGCGGTGTCAGTCGGCCGAAAAGTGTGTCGACCGCTTTTGCCAATCCTTAAGTACGCAAAAATATTCCTTGCTTTTTTCTTCAACGCGTTATCGGTGCAATTATCGATACGCATCTGTTCGTTCACTGAACTTATAAGCGAAGAGACTTATATACAACTTTCCAATGTACTCTCATCATACTTGAATTACACATTAAATTCCGAATTAAGATGTGACATATTCTCTTTCTTCCTTCGCTTGTTTTTCCTGTAAAATAACATTTGTGAATTAATAATGTTTGCCCTGTTTGGTTACCTTGAAAACGTTGCTAACAGTTTATCGCTCGATCGAGAGTCTTGATTGTGTCTCTAGATCGAAACTTACTTAGTTCGATGTATTTAAAATTAATTATTATATATTCCGCTATCAATCACGTCTAGTTGCCGTAGCAACGTAGCATCCTTTGCCATATCATTCCGGTTTCTCGATAGGACGAGTGCGCGCGGCGAATAAATACTATACCGAATTCGCGAAAGCACGCCTTCCCGAGAAAACATCGTCGACACCTTTCCCGGCCAAATGAAACGAAAACATGTAACGCGAATGACGGAGCGGAACATAAAATCATCGCTCATCCGCGCGTCAGGTCGGTTCTCGTAATCAGTCAACTTCGTGCTTTGTTTAACATTGTCTTCACCTAAAACGACGTGTATTGTCGGCTTATTTTATATGCATTATTTTCATCATCTTTTCGTGTAATCATAATATTATTTCGTAATTTTATATTTTATATTTATAATTTTTAATATTATTATACTTAAAATATTGTGTTACATAATTTTATGTTTTTTTTTTGGTATTATTTTATAATTATTTTATAATGATTTTAATAAAGTCCCAGCAACAAGGTTGTATTGTTTTTCCGTTCACGACCGCGACATAAAATGATTCTTTTTTCGCATTTATTTTTCCTCGTCGAGCTGAGAGGACACCGAAATATTCGACAGGCTCATAATGCGTGGAATGAAGCGACGCAATCCGCACGACGATCTTGGCCCGTGTGAAAGGATACCCGCAGGAATTTCCAAAGGACGCACGACGCCTAAGCTTTCAGTGCGCGCGTGGCGCGCGTCGGGACGCCGCTCCTTTTATTTTCCTTCAATTTCCTTCCTTTCAGGTTTCCCATCAGCCTTTCCATTAATATTAAAACAGGAGCGTAGCCTCGCGAGGGCTGTTTCAAAGAGGGTGGCGGCGGTGTGTTTCAAGCCGCGCACGGGTATCCTGTAGAGGTACCGACCGGCAAGGATGAGGGGTGGGAGTTGAAGGACCACGATGAGGAAAGGCTAAGGGGCGTTCGGCTCGTTTTTCATCTTGATCTTCTAGAGTTACCAATTTGAACCCGCTAGACATATCATCTCGCCCCGCTGCCTCGACTCTTAATCTCACCTCGCGTGGATACGTATGTGCTCATATTTAAACATAACTTTGTCAGAACGATCTTTGCAAACATCGTGTAGAGCATTGTTTTTTTTTTCTTCGACGGAAATTAATACCACGGTATAAAATAATTGCACCAATGTATTCTCGAATCGACCGAAGGAGCTTCGACAAGGACATTCGTGGGAAAGCCTTCGGTTCTTGGATGGTAGCTCGCGATTATTTATCGTGACCTGACCCTTTCTTACGCAACCCTCGCCGCGGGCTACCCTTCAGGGTCGGCCAACGGTCAGCGAACCCCCGTTTCGGCATTATGGGAACCGGTTTTTCGAATGCGCGCGTACGGCTGCAACTTTTCCGGAGAATTTTTATCGCGAACCCGTTCGACCGGTCAACCAAACGTGTGTCCAGGTGGTCACTTCCTGGCCACCCCAGTTTGGGTCATTCTTAAAGCCCCCCCCCTTCTCCCCCCGCTTCCCCCTCGCTGCTTCTTAATTCCGCGGCACGATTTGCGAGGACGCAAATGTGCTTCGTTCAATCCCGCGTCACGTTCCAATTGCTGCCTTTACGGCGAATTTTTAACGAGCTTTAAAAATCTTTCTAACGACGGTCGCAAACGAGTTAATAATCTTTCTCTTTTTCTTTTGTTGCAGATAAATGAAGTCATGTACAATAATATGCACTGAATGTACAGATCGCCTTTCCAGATATTGACACAAGTAAGTGCAACGTAAAAATAATGAAATAATCTAAATATTAATCATATGATCAAAACATTACACACTCCTAAAATTTATGACTATACTCGGAAAGATAAAAGAATAGCGTAAGCTGAATTTTAAGTAGCTGGATCTGATGAATTTCGTACGAAAGTACTTTCCAGCTCGTATAATTAATTTCATAAATAATATCAACTGATTTTCCAACGTAATTCACTGTATTATTAAGGCGGAAAATACTTGGAAAAATACTTGGTCGCATTAATGCGAGTCAAAATATTCAACCTCTGATTTTTGGAGCAACATTTCACTTCATCTGTAATTAACTGAGTTTATCGAGCTTCTAAATCGAAACGTATATGGATAAATATGCAGCCGCGGCGGATATCCATGGCATAATACGAGCGGTTGATTTTATGGGTAATATATATGAGAGCGGGAAGTTCGGTAATTAATGGCTTTTATTCGAGAGAGCGGCGAACGAGTGAAATAAACTCGGTCGCAAGTAATTCGAACGTCATGCTCGGTCTATATAAAGCTTTATAAAATCTCTCTTTGCTCGATAGTTTTTGCGATGAGGTTTATCAAATATCCCGCGGCCTAATGGTTATATTTTTGCCGCGATCCACGTATTTTTGCACTATCGCAATTACTAATCGTCGAGGCATTCTCCGATTCGATGAAATGACACAGTTGAAACTCGCGAATATACTTTAATTACGATTTATACCCGCGCCGGAATTTTCCACCGCGGAGAATTAACGTTCCGCGCTGCCATTAATCTTGATACTCGGCCGCAATGTCCGCCGCTTTTTGTCGTGCCCGAAACTAATGCGCGCGATTTCACGTCTGACAAGACGTTGAGAAGGTTAGCTCGCCTCTTCAGTGTTTTACATTTGCATTCGATGGCAAGCCGCGCGGGGCGGCGGGAGAGACGAGGACGGCGGGTGGCGGCGGAGAAGGGCGAGGTGGATGGGGGGTGATGTTTTGTAAGATCTGCTCGAGAGACCATTCGTCTTAGTATCTGCCTCGGGGGGCGGTGAAATATAAGCTAGATCTACGAGAAAGATAAATGAATCCATCCTCCCGCCTCCCGCCGCCTTCCGACCGCCCGTCTTCCACCCTCACCTACCTTCCACCCTGCCGACGCTACCCTCTCGCACGACGAGAGAAAACCACCCGGGACAAGAGTATCGTTCTCGCGGCTCGCTCCTTCTCTCTCTTTCTTTCAGGGGACACATAAAAAGGGGTACGCCTCGATTACGCCGATTATGACGATTTATCCGCCGTAGCGCGTGCGCCATTTGCGGGATGACACCGCGAGTCGCGCAATTAATCATCCCAAATTACGGTGATCGTACGAGGAACGTGCAATAATACAACGTGAAGAGAGATAAATCGCGAGGGAAGAAGGACGAACGAGCCGAGCGAACGAGACGAGCGTTTCTGAAAGTAGGCCGACAGGTGGAGGAGGCGAAACGGTGCGCAAGGTGCGTAAAAAGCGGCGCAACCGCAGAGAATGAGATTCGTAGGGACTGTGGACGACAGAGGAGGAAAAGGGGGAAAAAAAGAAGGAGCGGAGGAAGAAACGATTCCGGCAGCGAGGAGAAGAAGCGACGGCTCCGCGTCTGGCGGCGTCTGCGAAGTCGGCGCCCGCCCTCTCTTTCTCCTCCGCCGGATAAGCATCGCTTTGCATACGATCGCCATTTTGCGGGGAGCATAATTTAAATTTCGTTCCATTGTTTTGTCGCTCTTCTTACCCCCCTCTTGGCCCACCCTCGGAGCGCCGGAGTTTCGAGTCGCCGGCTCCGGGGGCCACCCTCGCCCCACCTTCGTCACGCAACCCTTCGTGCACCACCGCGCCGTGCCTTCGTGCAACCCCCTTCTTCGTGCCACTGCCGCACCGTCAACGGCGCGGTGGTGTTGCCGTACCCCGGCAGCGGCGGCGGCGGCGGCGGCCATTTGCATGAAATTAGAATCAGAATTTTCTTGCCGGAAAATTGGCCCCTCGCCGCCCAGCCATCTCGGCCGTGACTGCGAAAATTTTAATTAATTCGCTGCCACCAAGCGACGCCGCGGCGCTCGAGATTTAGGCCCCATTCGTAACATCTGAGAGACCAATCCGATTGTATCGCGCAATCTTGATAAAGCGATGCAATTGCTCCGTGTTTAAATATACATGATTTACATGCTGTTTCTTAAACGCATGTTTTCTGCGAAGAAATTGGATTCTAAAATATTTTCAAGTAGATTGTTTCAAAACAATGTTAAATTACGTATATGTTCTTCTTAATATTTTATTATGTAATGTAATTAATCTTATCTTGCTTGGATTATCTGTGCATTTAGATTAAAATCCGACCAATCTTTTTTTATGTATAATTCCGAATACTTGCATTCAATGACACGATAAATTGTATTAATCGCGAACGCCCGACGACGTTACATCCAAACGTCAATGCGAATCTGATTCTAATTACAAGCTCTCGACGTGCGGCGGCGTTTCGTCCGGAAATCTTCAAAGCGACGCCTCGATCGCAGTTTCTATTAATCCGATTTGTTAATTTTAAACGCGCGGCATAATTACATCGCAACCGGCGATACTCACGGTGCCGGCTGTAAGTATTTCACCGTCGTATTAAAGCTCGTAAGCTCGTTATCTCCCGCGAAAGGCACGATAGACCCTTGACTCTCCAGCGAGAGGCGATGCATGGCACCGCCGTAGGAGAGGACCCGCGTAGCATTTCATAGCGTTTAGCCTTTATGGCGTGCGGTTCTCTGCAGCCATCTCTCGAGGTAGGTAGCTCGTCGTCGTCGTCGTCGTCGTCGTCGTCGTTTCCCCGCGACCACCCCCGCACCAGTCTCTTCAGCCTCGGGCTTCTCTCGCAAGCTCGACGCCCGCGCTACGGCGCTACGCCGCCGGGAACAATGGACCGAAATAAATAGCCCGTCTTTCGTCTTTTGTTTCTTGGGGGCCCATTGTTACCGCCGTAGATAAGAAAACAAGAGACTCTGTCGCCGTGTTTACGAGCCCCGGCCCCGGGGCTCTCCTGGATGCTGCGGCCCCCTTTTTGCCTCGTTCTCGACGCCACACACCGCCACCTCCGGCCTCCATCACCGCCGCCGCGATACCGCCGCCACCGTCGCAGCCTCCGCTGTCACCTTCCACCCACACATATACACGCGTCGCGCCGCGTCTTCCTCCTTCGCAAGCCGCGCGCGCGTCCTCTCTCTTCCTTTTCGTCTTTCGTAATCCCTCTTCGCGCGTCGCGCGACGTTCTTCAAGATCCGGCTGACACTACGCCGGCGTCGCCGCTTCATTCCACCTGTCTACCAGACACCGTAAAACTGCACGAGACTCGTGGATTTAGGGTATCGCGACTGAATAAATTGTCGCGACGTCCGTTGCGACTGAATTGGATACGGTCCATCTGGCTGTGCGTTTGAAGTGTCTAAAAGTGACATAGACATTTCTTCGTTCATTGTCTGATTAACTTAAAAAATCAATAGCATGTTTCTTTTCTTTCGCAGAGAAAAGATGGCAAATCTTGAAACTCAAGAAATTGTATATATAAATTCTCTCTACTTGATTCGTAAAATTATAAGAATTCTATTCGAATCTTTCTTTGAATGGACATTTCGCTTGAATGAAAGATTGTAGATAAAACGTACCAATGATAGTGGAACGATGAACCAAAAATCCAAATTAGTTACAATTTGCCGCGAGCGCATTAATGAAATGAAACTTTCCAGAATTACATCTAACATAATTACGTTCTATAAAACAGAAATTCCTCAATTAAATAATTTTCTCAATTCCGGATCGGAATAGCCGGCATTCCGCGCACACGATCACTGGTAATTTCGTTTGACGGCGAAAGATTCGCGGAGCGCACTTTTAATTGAACGTGTATTATTACCTTTTCATCGTGTCAATCGCGTTACTCGCAGACTAACGTCGAAGGCTTGACGGCCCGACTCGTTCTGTCGCACTCGCATTCCCGATCGCCATGGCTGCGCACTCACGCTCGAGGGCCGCCAGCCTCCAGTCTTTTATTTCGGCGCAACAATAGAAAAGAATCAGTGTCGTAGAGCGGTTTAACAACGACACTGCGAGCTAGGGGTATTCACCAACGTCCTGAGCCGGCGTTGTGTCGGGGCCCGTACACACGCACCCCTGGACACGCTGGACATCGGACAGCCGTGGTCCCGTTGGCCGGGGGAGCCTAATTTCGAAAACGGTAAACTGGTTTGTCCAGTTTCCACCTTTATTCGCTCCTTCGGCCTTCCTTCCTTTCGCGCACGTAGGGTCGCCGTACAGCCGACTGGACCCAAAAAGTACGAGCGGCCGGGGGGCTCGCAGTGGCGGTCACTTTTTCGCCCGGGGTCCAGTCGGTCAGTTTCTATTGGACACGCGACACTGGTCACAGTTATTCGCGATTTTGCGCGACGATCGGTCGGTCGCGTCGCGAACAGTGCGATTCGTTCGGATTTTTTGCGATTTTGCGAAGGAATGTTCCTCGTGACGTCGACGTGTGATACTGTTGCGAATGTTACCGTGAAATTCGCGTGTAATTAGTGCTTTAATAACGCAGAAAATTCCAATTTAATCACTGATTTTTTTCCACCAAAATAAATCAAAATAATTTTCGAGGAGATAACGACCAGAAAAATGAAAGAAAAAAAAATATTATTATTAAGGAAGATATTGAAGATATTCGAGCAATCTTCACTCAAACAGTTGCTTGTTCTCCGAGACGGAAGGAAGCTGCGAAGGAAGTCAAAGTTTGGTGGAATCCTGCGACAGAGACAAAAAGGGGTTCTTGAAGTTTCTTCCTGACCCCTCGATCTCCATCCGCGCGCCCTCGCGATTCTCTCACTTTCCCCGGGGCTTCTCCCGTTCCGAGGAACTCGGTGTAATTCAAATTCGGTTAATTTCGGTGATTTTTCAAAGTTTCATTAGACACCGCCGAGCGGCAGAAGGGGGCGGGAGGGATGAAAGGGACGGCGGGGTAGACGTAGCCCCCGCGGGTGAAGTATGGCCCCATACTTTACTCTGCGGTCGGCGAAGGCGTCTTAGGCAACTAAGGAATCCTGGAATAACAGGACTTGCGAGCACGAGGCGATGGTGGGTGGATAAAGGAGGAAGAGGCGGAAGGAGGAATATAAGGGAGGTGGGTTACACACCGGGGCAAAGGATTGCCGAGCGCGGTTAGATGAGGGAGGCGAGGGGGCACGGCCGGAAGGAGATCTGAAATTGAAGCTACCTCGATTTAGATTAGACGAATTTATATCGCTCGCCGGGAAAATCGCTCGCGGCATCTTCCGAACGACTGGAAGTTCGCTTTCTTTGGATAAAATCGAGATCCTTTGCTTTCGCGACGAAGTCGCCAGTTCGACTCATTTATTCATTAATCGCACTTTTTAAATGTGGAATGCGTCGAAAAACAATCAATTTATAAAACTTGCAATTTTTCACAAAAAAAAAAAAAAAAAAAGAAATCTTATAAAACATTATCACTTCGAGAAACGTCAACATTTGCAAATGCAAATGTAAAGTGTAAAATTTTTATATATCATATATCGGAATATGTTGCGAGCCCCCCGTAGACTTCAAATTTTTACATCACAGAACTGGATTGCGAAACAATTTTAGAACCGTTGTGTAAAATGTTTGCAAAATAGGACGCGCGTCCTGCAATCTGCCGTAATTTATAGCCGTGAAGACAAATTACAGTCTGATTACTGGCGAGACTTTCCGGTCGCTCTCCAGTCATCATCGTAATGAGGCGGCGACGGTGGTAGGATTTTTTCTCTCGGCGCGCGCCACAAGCCGTGCGTGTGAGCGAAAGGCGGCGGGCGGGCGTGCGTGCGTGCGGGCGCACATGACGCAACATCTGGCCTCCTCCGATGAATCGTGATTTTTTCACCTAGTTTTCGGATTTTTCAGTCCGGCTTCCGTTGTCCTTCCGGTCACCTTGCCCGATCTACCTCGCAACCGGCGACGATTATCTTCCCAGACGGATGATAGGTCGCCGCCTACGTCGTCGCTCCGTCGCAAATGTCACGTGTTGTTGCTCTCATCGTAAATAAGTGACGATGGAAGTGGCTCGACAATTTTCTACCGACAACGCGGAGGGTGGTATTTGTACTTTGTAGTATTCATCGCAATGGCGGGGAGCACACGACCCTTTCGCGTGCCAGCCATGGTCATTCCACCATCTTCCCGCGCAATAAGGGCCGCGAAAGTACTGAAATTACGCTAAATTGCTTCGGGAGGCGTTTCCACCCACGCGTGGCGTCGGCGCGAACCTCGCGAAAGAAGCACCCGAGCAATTGTCATGGGCGAATAACACGTCTCGCCGTTTCCGTACCTTGCGATTGGCACGTTGCGGCCGGAACGCGCTCCTTACCTTCTCTTATCCGTCGCGTTTCCACACGAAACGAATTCGCCGAATGCGTAACGAACGAAGGGGGATAGCAACGATTACAGGCATTAAGGGTGAAACATGAGGTCATTACGCGATTCTAAAGAAACCGGCGCGCGGCGCGGCTGGCGCGAAAATTCGCTGACGCCAGCTGCTTCCCTGCCGAAAGAATTTCCTCGAGGATTGTTCCGAGGCATTTCCCTACCGTCTCCTCCGTCCCCGTCCGTCGGCTCGAGAGGAGTCCTTGGCGAGGGATGGTTTTAATGATTTTTGGGGGTTGCCAGGAATGGCACCCTTTCTACGGACGGACGAAGGCGGGGGCGCGGAGCACGGGGCATTTTTAAGCCCTTACTTTCGGTAGGAGAACCCTCTTCTCCGGTGCTCTCGTCGTAGCCCTTTCTCCGTAGCTTTTACCCCGGCGAGAAAACCTGGGGGGTGGTTTGTTTCGGCAGTACGGCGAAGGGCGGGCGGACGGGCGGGGGAGACGGAAGAGAAAGACTTGTAGTCCGGGGGGTGGGTTAGTCGGTCCTGCGCGAAAGATGGCTGGCAAAATGGAGGGATCTCTTTCTATTATGCCTCGTCCCTTGGCACCGGTCTCTCTATACGCTCCGAAGAACTCCCTTATCGATCTCCGAAAAACGGGACACCCCGCTACGGAAAGGAGAAAGAGTTTCCGGCGAGGTCTTTGATCGTCGACACGAAGAACAGACGATGTATTCTTTCTCCGTGTCTCGATTTTTAATCAGCCGCCTTAGAGTTACAATTGTATCGCCACATTTCTGCACAAATTGAAGGAAACATAGAGATATTTGATAATTTAATGCCGAACTCTCCTTCAAAAAAGATTATGTCATCGATATAAATAATAAAGCTTTCACAGAAAAATGTAATATATTTTAGACAGATTTTCCCGAGAAGTTTGTTTTCGGATGAATATTTTATGATTAATTAATTAAAAATTTTAGTTATTAAATAATATGAATATTAACTGGTGTATAAAAATAAAACCGATAAAAGAATACACAGTGGACAGAATGACGCTGTACTGCTTTTAAAAGCCGCAGAGAGTTTTAAAATCTGCACGCGAGAGAGCCAAAACATTTCGCCAAACTGCTTCTAAAGCAATTATGATCGCGGCACATGGAAAGATGAATTTTTGCCGGGACCGCGGTATCTCTCTCTCATTTTTCGCGACCGTAGTTCGCCGTAACCGCTCGCGCGTGCAAGTTGAGGAGGAAAAAAAAGGAGACGAAACTCCGAGAAAGTCTCGGGCCGTGCGTTGATGATGAAGCGCGGAAAACGGCTGCGGAAAAGCGCCGTGCGATTTTCCTCTTCGCAGCTTCCACCTCCTCTTCCTCCTCACGCCGGGGGAGCTGCGGGGAGGAGCGCGCGGGAAGTCGCCTTCATTAGTAAACTTTCGTTTAAAATTTCTGCCGTTCCGCGAGTGAGGGGCAGGGGAGGGAACGACGCCGAGCAAAAACAAACGCACCCCCTCCACCCAAACTCGATTTTAACTTTCGAGATATAATTAATTTTTCGAGACCGCGCAGCGCGGCCCCGCGTGTGTATCATCGCCGCGAAAAAGAGGATACGGAACGAAAGGAACGAACGAGTCGTAATTATCCCGAGACGGTTTTATCCAATGGATGACAGTCCGAGGGGCTTTAGTATTCTCTAACATATCTCTCTCCGCTAATTTTAATACCGAAAACTATGTGTATGGTAATAATTATTTAGAAACTATTAATCCGGTTAAATTAGCAGATCTAGTAATTCTACAAATCACTTGAATTGTTCGTAACTTGTTTCGCATAATTGATCGAAAACTCCAATCAACTTGACGAAAAGGCACTAGCTATCATTAATAAAATGAAAATTAATAAGTGCTCGCGGATTTATTTTACGTCACATCCATAATTTAGGTGGCTCAGTTAGTTGTCGGGCATTTGTTTTATAATTTATATCGCGGCGGAGATAGGAGCGAAATAAAATTGAGAAACATATATTTAAAAAAAAATTATGATCGCTCTACTTGGCGCATTATGAATTTTGTAACCGGCGTCACTCCGGTAGCTGTAGTCGTCTCATTCTCGAAGCGACCAGGATGTACGCCATGAAATAAATAGTAACGGAATCCTGTGCGAACTCACCACAACTACCATCTCACGCCATACGACGTGAGAACCCATAAACCAGGAATAACAAGCTGAGAGAGACGAGAAACCACCGGAGCTTCTCGCATATACACGTCGAAAAAGTAGCAGTATGGTCGAAGTGTTTGCATAACGTATACGGCGCAAAAATATTATCCGGACGTAACACGAGAAAATTACTGCCGTGCGTTCGAGAAAGAAAAATGGCGAGGATTATTAAATGGTAAAACGTTAGAATCGCGCACTTTACAAACGACAGAATATTTCTAAATTACACTCATTATTCTTAAAATTATTCTCATAATCATGTCTCTTGAGGGGCTTCCAAAGTAAAGTTCACACAAATATTTGCACACATAAATTTATTTACGGAATTAAATGCTCGAGTTAATCTTTACATTAGATGATGGTATAAAGAATAAAAATGGATTCTTATATAAAACGGGAAATATGAATTAGCTAACGTGACGTCAAATTAACGAATAATATTGTGAAAATTTCCGGAATCAATTATGTAAAGGTTCTATTTCTCGCGCAAGACTTAAAGAATATTTAGTCGAGTTCTTGTGTATGTATGTAAGTGTGTGTGTGTGTGTGTGTGTGTATGTGCGCGCATCCTGTCGTAGAAATTCGGATGATAATAATTTATCAGTATTTTTGCGTCCGGGAGAGACCGACCATTCTTACGAGGTGACGTTCTCGCGCTCACAGTGAGAAATCGAATTATTATCGGCGATCCTTGGCTTAATTCGATAACCGTTCGTCCGGAGAAAGCGAAGAATGATCTTTCCATCTCCTTCGCTACTTCTTGTTTTCTCTTTCTCTCATCCCGCGACTCGGATCGTTCTATAGCGGGTTAGCAGCCATCGCGAAGTGCACGCTGAATAATTCACAGGAATGAAATATTGTTAAAGTGAGGCTTGTATGCAATTTTAATGCAAAAAGGGTCGGCCAGGGTGAGTAGGATATTCTTCGGATATCGCCTCATCGATTCCGTGGCTCGTTAAGCCTCTTTCGTCCCAAACCGAAGGATGGATCTTGCATTTTAATAGAATCTCTTAAGAATTATAACGTTTTAACACACTTGCTATAAGTTGCGCATAAAATACGCCGTGTGCGCCGTGTGGATGTATGATTACGATTGTATAGAGGCTGTTTCAATTCCAGCTATCGTCGTTAAACCGCAATGTAATCTCCTTAGTTTGCCTATTTTCAAATTTTTCCGGCACGTTTTCCGGTCGCCAAGAAAGTTTTCTAATTAAATACGCGACTCGCTAAAAATAAAAGTACCGACAATGCCAAACGGAAAAAAAAGGATACAACAAATGGGATTAAAAAAAAACGACAATGACAACGACAGCGGGGTGGACGGCGATACGGAGGCGAGAGCTCGCATGAATTGAGACGAAAAGAGACCTGAGGATGCACGCACAGCGAGGTTTCTGCGGGCCTCCGCATTAAAACGAGAGGCGAATTCGAGTCTGGCAAAGTTTTAAATGATTTTCGCCGAAGTTGCCTCGCGAGTTGGTTTATTAGGAAAAGTCAATTTGCCCAGAGAGCCGAGCGAACGAGCGAGATCGACGAACAGAGAGAGAGAGAAAGAGAGAGAGAGAGCGAAAGAGTGCGAGAGAGAGAGAGAGAGAGAGAGAGAGGGAGAGAGAGAGAGAAAGAAAGAGAGAAGGAGCGGAGAAGAAGAGGGAGCGAGGAAGAGGAAGAGAGAGAGAAGCGGTGCTTTACCGAGAGCGATGAGGAAAAGGGAGAGAGACACCCGACTACCAGTGTAGCTCGGAAAAGTCCTACAAAATTACGACGTTGCATTTCTCCTTTCGCGTAACGCCCACACCGGGGCGGGTACAGCGCTCGACGTCGACGGTGACCAGGGATGCTGCTTACCTTCGAGAGACGTTCGCGATCGCGTCGGTGCGGAGAAATTTAAGGCACCTTGCGCCGCGCCGAGAAACGCGCTTGCTGCAAAGTTTTACGAGAAGCAAATTGCAAATTGAAATTGTGATATTATAAAATAATCCGTAGTAGCTCCTTTGTGGATGTATAAATATCTTTCGTCGAAGTCTCACCGGTAAAAGCTTGAGTTGTATTAAAAATGGATAACAGTCGAATATTAATTCAATAATACATATCTAATAAGAGAGAAATATATTTTGAATAACTATGAATAGAAGTGAGAGATGTATTGATTGAAGGGGGAATTTATACGAAATAGAAGATTGTTGATCGCGTTTTCGTTCTAACGAGAAAAATAAGCGCGACGTTTTTAGTGCACTTTGTAAGCGTAATCAAATAGATACAAATATTGCCATTTAATATAGTACGATCGATTACAATTATCGTGCTCGCCGTGCAACGTGCGCGCAGATATATTTACGGATGCGGAATCCGTGCTGAGAGAGTGTAAACAAGCACTCTGGAAAAACTCGTTGAAATCGCTTTTCCCTCCGGCGTAAAACGCGGGTCTCTTACGCGAAACAAGAGCCGGGAAGTCAGAGTCAATTTGACCCTTGGGCACCGCTGACCGTTCGCATCCCTGTGCAGTTAACGCGAACACGCTGGAAAGGGTGACACGGATATACAAGCAAAAAGTGATATCTCGCAAAAGCGAGATATACTTTTCTCTCGGGAAGAATAAACCGGACAAGTTCATAAGCGGGAATCGTGTTAATATTCGTGCGGATACGTCGCATGTAACTCGAAATATTGAGAAGGTCAATTATCGCAGAGTAATTATACACATACACGCCAGACGATCGAGCTGGATCGCGCGATCGAAACAAAGATCGAATCGATCGGGGATATCGCCAAGTCCGCGGAAGCGTCTTCCGCGTAGCGACAGAGAGGAGGTAAAAGAAGAGTTATACGGCGGATAATCATTGAGAGGGTGGCAAGCGGAGGAGCACTTGTTCGCAGAAGCCAGGTTCGCGCGCGCGGCGAGAAAGAGAAAGAGACGGCCGTGAGACCGGGGGAGAGAAAGGGCGGAAGAAGGACAGAGCGAGAAGGAGAGAGGTCCAGGAGCGGGTCCACCAGGCTTGCTCCTCCGTGAGGGTGGCTCCTCTGAATCAATAAGAACTGTTTCCCCCGCGGATACCCATCCCCGACCACCCCACACCCTACCGGCCCCCCTTCCCACCCACCCCTCCCCCGTCGCTGGCGTTCGTCGCCTCGTTCGTGGCACCCCTACAGGCCGACCTACCACCTTCAGCGCTGCTCCTCAGTTTTCTCCCCTTTTTCCTTTTATTACCGTGAGGAGGAAGAGGTGGGTGGGTCGACCCCGGAGGCGGGAGCGGCCATCTTTATTTCTCTCCTACCCTCCACCGCGGCCTCCTCTTCCTCCTCCGGCTTCTCCTTTCGTCTCGACCCCATCTACCCGGGGTAGGTCCTACGACCTCCATCCGTCTTGCCTCGCCGAGCTCCCTCTTTCTCTCCCGTTTCTGACTCTTTCTTGCCCGCTTCCCTCGCCCACTGACGTGCGAGAGCCCGACCTTTTGGAAACGAGAGCCGCTTCCAACGGTGTCTTTCCACCTCTTCTTATTCTTACCGCCCGCCCTGCCCTCACCACCGTCGTGTCGCCTATCCGGCGCCCTTCCTCTGCCCTTCCGCGTCCCTGCCCTCTCCTTCCCGTGGGATATTTCAGCAGTTTTCTATAGATTGTGCTCGCCGGGACGAGGCGGTACGGTAACTAACTGTCGCGATGGAACAAACTCATCTTCGAGAATATATATCGCCGACGGCACCGCTGGATATTCATTCTTTCGCACATCGCTAATTTTGATGCATCGCAGCAGTCATTCTCAATTAACAAGCGCCTTTATGTTTCAATATTTTCTATGCGCAATGTAAGTAAATAAATACAAAGTAAACTAAAATCGTCTATCATTATTAGTAGCTACGGATTTAACGGTACAGCGGTCGAGGAAGACCGCTGTGCAGATTGGGAAAAGTGGAATTACAAAGATAGTTATGTATCATCGTTACTGACGTTTTAAAGGATTAACCATATTTCGTGCATCTTCTCGTCATTTCCGGAAACGAATTAGACACGCGATTGTTGCGTTAGTCTTACCACGCGCTCTGGCTAATTCATATGTCTAATTCGGCTATGTCAAGCGCCTTAATTACTAGGTGTTAAAATTATCTCATTTATTAAAATGTAATAATTGTCATCAAAATTACAAATAAGAGAAAAAAAGAATTTTAGCAATAAAGGGAATATTTTTTGCATGAAATCCGATTTGCGGAGATCACTACAAGCTCTCTTTTTCTCTCTCTCTCTCTCTCTCTCTCTCTCTCTCTCTCTCTCTCTCTCTCTCTCTCTCTCTCTCTCTCTGCCTCTTATCCGACTACCAACAGTTCGTTATTAGTTCCCCCATAATCGCGAAATCTCATTGAGGGCCAAGATCCCTGGAGATCATCCGGCGGCTCGTAATCGCGAGGATCTTCGACGAGGTACCACAGGTGTCCATACGGTCCGAGCGGAAGCGCAGAAACGTCGTGTGTCGGTGGTGGTGGTTGTCGATGGCGGTAGTGAAAATCGGTGGAAAGAGGCATCGAAAGAGAGGAGGACGCAGGGCCGGGAGTGTTGGAGACAGTTGCCGCGGTGTTGCCGGATCAATTTCGGTGGACCGCAGACACAAACTGTTTCAGTGGACTCAATCGAGCGGTTCTATCGCGTTGCCCGTTTCTTCCCTCCGCCACCATCGTGCCTCTCGCTCGCACTTGTCGCAGGCATCCGCTGGTGTATCTTGCTCACGTGCGAGGATCAATTCTCCGCCGTCGTTCGTCTTGCTGTCTCTTCTCTCTCGTCTGTCTCCTCTTTTCGCTTTATTCTGACCGCGGCGTTATCTTCTGTTGTATGTCGCTCCACATTTACAAACAGATGTACACTATTCAGCTACACGCTATCGTCGTCGGAGATTTTTTTATAATATTTTTAGAGAATTGTGAAATCTTATCCATAATTTCCAAGTATAATCCATTTCTGTGCGCGCTAATATCTATATAATTTCTGCTGCAATAATTAGCCAGTTTTAATCATTTTTGTCTGATAAATTTCGCGATATACAAAGTATTAATTTCGCAATACATTTTTCGCGCTTAAGAGAAATTGAGAAGACAATTGAGACCCAGCGAATGCCAGGTAATCAACCGTCGTTTATTTCGAGCAAACAGAGCGCTTTACCGCGACATATATAGGGGTCCTGTGGACCACTGGGGGATGGTAAAGATATAGTACGTGCCATCTCTTACGCGCGCGCACGTCTTTAATTAAGCGCTCTCGCCTTATAATTTTCGACCACACTTCTTTCGCGATATATTTTGCGCGACTCTCGATCATTTAGATTTTCACTTTGAGTTCGGCAAACGTCTGGCTGCGCCACGTGAATATTGATTTTGTAATTAGCCAGAAAATAATTCAGGACTTTACTTCGTGCGCCTTTGATATCCGGAAAATATCTGCAAACTCGTAAACGAAATAAATTTCTGACAGGCGCCGGGTCGGCGTTAAATCCAGCGAAAGCGTCGTAAACGCGCCGATGATGGCTCTACGCGTGCCACTGATCGTTCACCCTTTCGGCGCTGGCTCTTCAGCTCGCAAAGACGACGGCGAAGGAGCGTAGTCAATCAATCGGATCGATTTAATACGCGTCCAACTGCTGTCAAGCGGGAGACGACGACAATAATTGGATTATCGGTGCCATCTTAAATCGCGGGCGTCGAGGGTTGATTTGACGTTCGAAGGGTTGATTTCGCGCGTAAGAAGGCAGGTAGGGAGCTTGAGGGTGATTCGCGACACGGGTGGAAACAGGATAATGATGACGAGAAGGAGAGACAAGCGAGATGACGCGCGGCGAGCGAGTCTCTAGATCCAATTAAAATTTTCTTCCCTAAAAACAGGAGAGACCGACGGATGAATAGATGAAACGAAGTAGTTAGCGGGTTGCGGGAAGGGCGGTGGGAGGGAGGGGGAGGAGGGGGGAAGGAGAGCCGCGAGTTCGACTAAGAAGGCGGAGGGTGGCCGAAAGGCGAGAGGAGAGCGAGCCTCCTCTAGGGCTGCTCGCCCGAGGGGTGGCTGAACGTAATTAAAGAAGGAGGCGGAACACCGTCTTGCAAACCCCCTTTTCTCCGACCCCCCCCGCGCGGTGCACTTATTCGAGATACGGAAAATATAGGGTGGGCGAGCTTCATGGCGATGTAAAGCGGGAGTTGTACCCAACGAAAGCGGAATAACGGAGGGCGCGCGGGACGGGTGACTCGGGGAGGGAAGAGGGGAGGGTGGGGCAGCGAAAGACTTCGTTGTTTCCAGAACATTTTACTCCGTTTCCTCCGGCTGGCGCCTGCTGTCGGCCTCTCAAAGGACGAATTCGAGTTCGCCGTCTTCCTCCCGTTCCATCCCGCTGTCCTCCGGTCCCCTCCTTCCCTCCGTCCCCCTCTCATCTCTTTCTCGCGCCCCGTACTCTCCGCTCAAAGCACTCTGTAATTCCCAGCAGCCTCTTCCTTCGAGAATCTTACTCTTGAAAATTTTCCTCTCGCCAAGATTTCCATAAGTTTCGATCTTGCGAGATCACGTTGTCTCATTTCACGATTTTTATCACTCGCAAGAGTATTAGTAGTCTGAACTTTTTCTCGGAGAACGATATTAATTACTTCGTACAAAGATTTGTTTTAAAATATGCAGCCTTTATACCTTTTGAACAATGACGGTGGTTAACGAATGTTGTCTTGGGCGTGTTTTTAATGTAAAAATTGGGAAAGAATTAGACGTATTTCCTAATTAGTATTAACATCGTAACTCTTCTTTTTTAACTCGATCCAACAAACCATCCTGCATTTAACTTTTAATTACATCCGTTGCAAAACAGGGCTGCGCGTAGATGCGATTTTAATTAGAAAACTCCATGTTTATTAAATTAAAAACATCTTACATTTTAATGAGTGTATCTCCGCGCGGGGACTTGGAGCGTTCCACAATCTGCCGGCGAATTTAAACCGTGCACGTTGCAGTTGCAATGGTCCTCGCCTTCATTATGCGTACGCTGAAAGCGGAACGATCTTTGCCGGCTTGGCGTTCGCGTTTAAGCACCGGTCAACGTTAACCGGCGGTCAACGATCCGGCAAATACGGTACCGCCGAAATATCGGGACGGCGTTCGATTTATCCGCATTAATTCTTGCCCGACGACAGCGCGGCATCGCGCGCACACGATACCGCGCACGCACACACGGCGCGCTATCGTTTATATGAAGAAAGTTCGCCGGTCCGCGAAGAACAAAAGCGTCGGCAGGGGCCGTCCAATTAGCACGTAGCACTGCCTTACCGGCGTCCTCCAACGTCGAACGGCTCTAAGACGCCTTTTCTCTGGCCGAGGATCGATAGATGTGTGCGTGAGCGTCTGTCTGTGTACATATCTTTCTGTGCGGGGGCTCTCGGCGTGTATGTGTGTGTGTGTGTGTGTGTGCATAAGCGAAGAACGGTGAAGGGTGGTAAGAGGGTGGCAGCGCGGGGGTGACGAGCGAGAAAGCGCGAACCGGCGGGGCGTCGGTGCGAGAAAGGAAGAACGAAGCGAGATAGAGGTAGCGAGCGCGCGGTCCGCCCCTCGGGGGTTGATATTTAAATCTCCCCTTTTCTAATTTCTCCCCTCTCGGCCCGCGCGGCCCCCTCAGCCCGCCTCTGGTACTCCGTTCCGCTTGCCCACCCTCTTCCATCCAGCCACCCCATCCCATCCCTATCCAGCCACCCCCCCCTCCCCCGCTTCGTCCCCCATCTCTGCACCCGCCACCCACTCTCCATTTCCAAGCGGCTCCGCCAGCGCACCGGCCGCCATCATGAAAATATTAAGAACTCGGGAAAATGGCCGCCCCCACCCGCGAGCTAAGGAAAAGCTGGGGTCTCTCTCGCACCCTTTTCGCGTTACCGCTCCATTCTCTTCCTTTCTCGTCTCACCATCTCACCGTTCTTTCTCCTTCTTTCTCTCTCGCTTTCTCTCATCTCCGACACGAGCGTGCTCTCGCGCGTCTACGGACACGTACTACATGGACGCCGACGTCGCCGGCGAGGACTGGCGGGCCTGCGGGGACGGGGGAGGAAGTTGATACCTACCAAGGGGTAGTAGGAGTGCACCGCACCTTCGCGAAGGGGCTGCAGCCAGCCAGACTTTCCGGGCAGAAACTCGTTTTCTCACCGGCAACTTCGTTCGCCTTCCTCGCTCCCACCTCACCGACGGCAGCTTCTTCGTCGGCTCGCTCGTCGTTAGAGTTCTTCGAGTTCAGTCGCTGAAAGCACGGACAATCTTGTCTATCAGTACGCTTAATACTGCATAATGATTGGAACGATAGAAATTTATCGTTTTAATCTTTATAACATATATTGAAAATAACTATGACTTCATGCAGAAGCAGCTAATAATAAATTAATCCTTTGGAAATTTTACGTATGCGAATAATCTCTTGCAACGTTCTTCACATGACACATTCCATACATTTTTTCTTCGCTCAACGATTAAAAGTTTAACAAAAGTATTTTAGTGACGTACAAAAATAATAAATACATTAATTTTAATTAGTAATAAAAGTTGAAGGAAAAAGAAGAATTAAATTAACGTCGTTTTTTTTTTGGGTCATTTCGACCGCTAGATGCTCCGAATAAATTCATGTCATTAATAAGAAATCGTGTATTTTGAAGAGCGTGAGATAGAGAGCACTCGAAGTAAGAGATGCCGGCGAGTATCTGGAGAGCGTTATTTTTATTTCATAGGTATTTGAATTGCAAAGGAGGACGCAGCGCAAAGAAGAAGTTGCCCGAAAAGAATAAAAATTGATGCCGCGGGTCGCCTTGACTTTCGCGCGCTAGAGCAAACGCACTCAGCGCGGCACGGATGAATGGGATATGAGTTTGTCCCACATTCGGCTCGCTCACTGCACACTCTCTTCCGGCGCGGCATGTATGCGTGTGTGTATGTCGCGTGTCGCGCGGATGTGTGAGTGCGAGTAGGATGCGTATGTGCGTGCGTTTGCTCGTCTACGGATTACCTCGAGCCGCGCGTCGTGCCGCGGCGTGAACACGTGGATCCGTATACGTGTGCGCCACTACGCTCCGTCCCGCTCGAGATTAATTACGGCGATCGAATTATAACTATCAGTTAACGCCACGCGCGTTCGCGAACGTGGCTGTTACGCGCCGCGAAAAACAGCCGATTGCAGCCGCGAAAAACCACTCTTCCGACAGTGGCGGGTAATTATTTTTAAATCGCTTCACACACGTAATGAGAGAGGATTGACGCGCCGAGCAATGTAAACGCGCGCAATTAGTTTTTATCCCCCGCGTTACCACAAGTGATTTACTCGTCGGCTGATGACGCTCATTAAAAAGGTAAAAGCGCGGCCCATTCATGACTTTATTTATTTTCAACGAGGATTTCATTTATTTCGCGGGTCGCGGGAATTTTTGCAAGAGCGTCCCTTACGGCAGCCGTCGTGCCGTATAATCAATTAATGTGCAAGCAACATAGAATTACTATTTGATTCAATTTAATTAACTCGATATAGAAATTCAGATTAATTTAACATTTGCTTCGATAAATATGCAACAGTGACGTCGATGTAGAAATGCAATTTCCATTATGATAAACGCAGGTAATACAGTGGTCCCCTATTTACATTTATATAGAACTCGTACAAAGTACCCCCTTCGCGCGAAATATCGCGTATCGATGCAGCACAATTCGCATAACCGACGACGCCCTATTGCGAGCGGCGATCAGGCTTGTAATGCCGACATAGTAAGCCCTCTTCGGCTGTAATGCCGCGATTCTTGACGCGCCGAGACTATCCTGGGATAATCATTCTGGAGGAGCGTTCGAAAGAATGAGAATTCAGGGTGTTTCCGTAAGAGTACACAATCTCTTAGAAACCCGCAGTCGATCCCTTTCAGCTGGCGTCGCTGTGTAACGTCCCGGGTAATACGTCTTCGTCAACGGGCGCCATCTTGGCCACCAAAGAGGGTGAGGTGGGTCACGGGGGTGCAGCGGAGGTGGTTGGGAGCGATTAAGAAAATGAAGATAGATACTATAGGATAAAGGAGCCCGGAGGAAGGCACCCGTGACGACGGCGACGAGGAGGAAAGACGCGGGATGGGTTGAAGGGGGTGGCGCAGGGTTGGCTTGGCTGGCTGGCTGGCTGGGCGATCAGCAAGAAATAGCTTAGAAGAGGGCTTGATCGCGCGGAAGATTTCCGACACGTCGGTTTAATCATGCGGCATCATTCCAGGGCGCACTGCGCGATCAATTCCGTCCCTTCTTCGGCCGAATTTACTCCGACGTTGGCGCGCCACCGAAGATTTAGGGCTACTTCGGCGCGTCATTCTCGGGCGGAACGGTTGATCGCTTCCGAACCGCGTGTTTTAGGGCGCGATGTTATCCGCGTCATTCATATTCACGCGGGTGTAGAAAACTCGAAGTGACCAAAGCGAATGGACGGACGTTCGCATGTGTGGCGGTAAAACACGACATTTTACGATTAACACGTAATTTTTAAGAAAAGCGCAAAAAAATTAAAAATTTAGAAAAAAATTAGAAGTAGAAAGTTGCGCAATTTCGTGTGAAAATGTCGATGGCTTTGTCACGAGATAAATATACCTACAAGATACATTTTTTATTTGATTAGTCTAAGAGTAAACATTTGCTGACAATTAATGTGGATTGATATGGAGGAATACGTATTTGTGTGATACGGAATTCCGAATCAGAAATGTGTGGGATCAATCAACTCGTGTAACTTTAATCGGGCCGTTGCTCGTCTGGCCGTCGTCGTAACGCGACGAGCCATTGAGAAGAACGCTTCTGAGATAAGTCTGCGAAACGACGAGCTTTCGGGGGCGAGCGCGTTCCCGCGACGAGCGGAAGGAGTCGGGAGTTCGAGTTGCGGGGGAAATATGGTTGGCTTGTCATTCATCTTTTTATGGGGCACTTAAGTGGGGTAGCCATGGCAACGCCCGCAGTATCAGGAGCAATCGTAAAATTAAGTAATGAGAAGATAAGAAAATATCATCTTGCCCGGGCGCTCCGCGACCCGGCCCCGCCGCCCCAACTGCCGCGCCTTTACGCCGTCCGCTCTCTTTCTCGCCCCTTTCGCGCCGTTCTCTTTCCGTCCTCTTTATCCTTCTCCCTCCCCCGTCCGCTTTCTCGACGATGGTTGGAACAACCGTGAAGCCTTCGGGCGGTTACCGGAGATGGTACCACTGGTAGACTGGCAAAGCGGTTCGAGGTTCCGAAGGGACGCGATAGGGGGTGGAAAGGGGGCAAAAATGGGCAAAGTTTCGTCCAACCTCTTCCCACCCCTTTTACCCACTCCCCCCCCCCTCCCCACCCGTAGCCCGGGCGTCGGAGCTGCGCGAGAATTTTCAGATAAACGAGGACATTCCGCTTGAAATTATGCTGCGGCATCGGCGAAGAAGTCTCTACGTCGTCCCTTTCCACTCCCCGGCAAACCAGCTTCTCATTCCCTCGCAAAGGTAGTTACCATTTTTCATAAGGTCGTTAGGCGATGCCCGTGTTGTGTTACAGGATGCTTTTAGGGCTGCCGTGAGTTACGCGGTCGATCCTTTCGCAAGTATCATGCGATCGGGCGATCTTTGCGATAAATATGCGAAAGTATAAGGTACCTAATACCCTCAACATGAGATCGCAAGAGAGCTGACGGCCGTAAATTGCTCGGTTATTATTATTATTATTTTTTTTTTTTGTTGTTGTAAAATGTATCGCGGAATTTGCAGGTAATAATGCGTGAAAATGTGGAAAAGCATGTTTGCATTTGTGCATACGTATTTTAAAGTGAGGCAAAGTGATTATTACGAGGTATATTATTATAGTGGATATATTTATATGCAAATCAAAGATACTTTGATGTCATGAAATTTCGCGCTTCCAGTAATTCACTGTGAGGTGTGAATTAAATTAAACAACTGTGCAAAAGGTGCCATATATGCAGAGAATCGTCTCTGTTCCGCTCTCATTTGTACATTCCTCTCGCATAAAACACGCCGACTGCATTAACTAAAAAATAAATAAATAAATAAAAAGCATCACACTCCGGTTGGACGCGCTTTGAGATATTTTCAGGATCGTCGATTTGTTCCCGAGTGAATAAATCGCGGATGGAGAGAGCGGGTCGCGCTCGCATTATCGCCGTTAACGTTCGACATTAATGTTTTTGTCGGCGGTTTGCGGTCGGGTAGTAAACAAGTGATACACCCTCTTAACCCACCCCTCGGTGCTCGCTCAGACGGGGTTGCATCGCGGCTCACTCGCCTCCTCTTCGCCCACAACCCCCTTCACCCCTCGGTAGAGCACCCCGTATTCGCGCCCCCGCGTCATCCACTCTCCTCTCTTTTCTCCCCGCTACCTCTTCCTTTCTCTCCCGCATCTCTTTCTCCGTCGCACGCATGCACGATCTCTTTCTCCGTCCGCGCTACTTCATGAAACGCGAATGTACACGTTACATCGCTTCGTGTGGCTCCGGCCCGTGTCCCGTACCCTTGTAACGTAATCGTTTCCACTCCAAAAAGAGGCAAAGAGAGAAGCCAGGTAGAGACACGCGTATACACACACACACGTGTGCGCTAATGGCCTCTTCAAAAATGTCATCCTCGCCCTGGCGCGCTGCTGCCTCGCCCGGATCGCCTGACACTGACGGTGCGAGCCACATACCAGAACGAATTTTATTCAACTCCACGAGATCCATTTAAGAAACCGAGCACAGTGTCCGATGGCGTAATCGCAGCTTCGGTATCGGCAACGTACGAAATCTTTAATCAAGCGGAAATGTACACGTCTTTAATCGAATAGAAATGTGAAATTAATAAATGGAAAATGTAAATATTTAATAGTTAGACACGAGCGAATACGGAAACTTCATTCTTCACTTGTAACTTAATTTAGAACTTATTTTAGAAGTATCTTATTACGATAATTATTTCACATTGTATTTAATGAAAACGCATAATGTAAAATATTATGACAGCGCGAATATTCGAAATTTCTCGACTGTGCGACTATTCGCGGGACATTGTGTCCACTGCGAGTAGATAATAGCGAGCAAAGAATTAAAGGTTAAAAGTGTAATCACGAAGAGCGATGATACGAGGATGCGAGAAGCTTCTGCCGGCCGAGCGCGGCGCCGCAGTTTCTCGAAAAGTTTTATGGGCCGAATTTTCAAAGTTCTTGACAATGGCGGCGCACCGCGGACCCCGGGGCGTCGGGGTAGGTGGGCAAAAGACCGGAGGTTGGTCTCGCGGAGTTTAAGAGGGTAGTTCGCGTGGCCGTAAATTTTCTCTCGCACGATGGCTCCGCGTGCTTGGCGGTGGGGAGGGGGGGGGAGGTTGAAAGGGCCGCGGGCGTACGCTCGCCTACGCCACACATATCTTTCCACCATCTTCTATCAATAATTCCTCGCGAAACTTACCGCGAACTTGCTGGCGCGCGATAATGCAGCGTGCCTAAAAATCGCGTCGAAGATAAGTTCGCGCATGCGATTCGCCGCCGGTTATCGCCGATTTTCCACTACTCCACCGCCGGAGCGAAGGGAGGACGAGGACGAGGAGAGCACAGCCGATCATCGTAATCGTAATCGACAAATAATTGATTTAAGAAAATTCAGTTCGTGCAAAGCGACTGAGGAAAGTTCGTGCGAAGAATCGGCCGTAAACAGAAAGCGACGTTGGGTTAATTTGCACGATCGGGCTACAAATCACCATTCGTATTTACTACTCCGTACGGACGTCGTACGTCGGACGTGGCTGGAGCCACAAAGTCGGTCGTCTCCTGCAACCCCTTTCTGGACGGTAGCAAAACACACAACCTCCCGTCCGCGCGTCCCCTCCCGTCCTCCCTCATTCTCCCTCCGTGCATGTACTTACGTACGTACGTACGTCGCCGAGGACACTCGTCTCGTTGCACCCATCCCCCCGTCCGCCCGTTTCTGTACCCTCCTTTGCGAGGCAGCCACGACGGCGGACGTAATATGCAGATTCGTGAAATAAATGCTCGAAAGTTTCACTATAACTCTGCGCGCAAAATCTCCAGTTCGTCCTGCAACCCCACCCCTCGACCCGCCACCACCCCTCCATCCTTACCGCCCCTTGTAACCACTTCAGTCTCGCTCGCCTCCACACCCACGAGAAAGCGGAGGCCCCGTCGTCCCCCTTCTTGCCGTCCTTTCAGGACGCCAGGAGCATCCGCATTATTTAGTGCTTCCGCATAGTCCGCGGAAAATGGCTGAGAAAGTTGCCGGAAAAACCGTGCGCCGCCGCCTCGACTGCAACGAAATGGCTTCCGCGTCCCGCGAAACCCGCCTACTTCCTGGTCGCCGATTGTTTTTATCGCGCGTCCTCAAGAATTTTTAGTCGAAGGACTACTGCCAAAATCGTCGCGTAAATCTTGCTTTTTTCTTCGAATCAAAAATTCTTTGACTTGCTGTTTTTCATCAATTAATGACTGTTTCAGAATCAATAGGACATAGAAAATCACATTAAAGTAAGATTAAAGTTTACTATCGCTAATAAAACGCTCGTTATTCTATGCCATTGTGAATGCAGGAATAACATTAAATACTTTGATGCTTCATGACATGGAAATCATATTCGAGTGACCGCAATTGAGAGTCCATTACCCGGCCGAGGTTTCAGCTTTCAAACCGAAGCTTTCACGCGACTCGTTTGCGGGTAAACCGCGACGTGCCGGACGGGACAAACTTGGCCCATTTTTCTCGGCGTTCATCCACTCGTGGAAATCAGAGCGAAAAAAAATCACCGGACTGACTCACTCAACGTCTCTCTCTTTCTCTCTCTCTCTCTCTCTCTGTCTTTTTCGTTTCCACGCTTTTTGTTTTCGCTCTTTCCGCGACCCTCGCTTCTTTTTTTTTTTCCCGTACTGAACCCTCCGATAAACGCGGCCAATAAAAATAACGAGCGGCCACCCGCATCCTCTGCATCCCTGTTTTCCTCTTTCTCTCTCAAACACTCTTTCGCATGGTGGGGACTGCGGTGGGTAGGGGATGTTGCTTTAAACCGCAAGCCGCCAACGAGAGGATACAGAACTCCACCGCGTGTATCCTTTCGCAACTCATCCACCCTCCCTGTCACCCGCCCGCTAACATCCCGAACCTCCGCCCTCCCAGGATCGCTTCTGCCGTTGGGTGAAAAAAAATTGTCGTTCGATTTTATCCCCTCCGTCGCTAAATCCCAAACGCGGGGGCGCTCGACGTGCCGGGTGGTATGCATAACAGGATTTTACAGAACGGGGGTTTTTTTTTTTGTTATTCATCGTCCGCTTCTGATTGGATTGTCTGCGGTGCCTTGGTGAATGCGTGTTTTTTTTTTCTTTTTTTCGGACACATGGCATGGAACGTGTTCATAAAAAAGAAGAAAAAAAATAAAGAGAAAAAAACAATTTGATTTTGACCGATAAAATGTCCGCGGATATGTTGCGATAAATAACGGTGAGGCTTGATTAAGAAAAACATAACTGCGATATGCTAACAAAAATAACAATTTCTTGGATAAATAACGAGATATGAGTATTTTTTAATTATTCTACAAATTCGTTGATTTCTGTAGGAGAAGCGGTTTCAAAGGCTCATTAATATTTCTCGTCGACGGGAAATGCTATTAAACTTCCCGCAAAAATCTTCTCATCGTACCGCAGACTACTCCTCCGTTATACGCCGCAACAAGTCCCGCGGGGGTGTGCGCGCGGACTTTTATCTCGTATTCGGCTCCGACTTCCGCGAAGTTTCCGGAGCGGATTTCGAAAAGGCTAGTATGCAAAGTCCGCAATACCCACGGAGACGAACTTTTCGGCCCGGAGCCGTGCACACGGCCACGTTAAACGCGTACACAGGAGACACATGCGAGGAACGGCGGCGGCGAAGTGGAGGACGCACGTATAGTCGCACACGAGCGGCGGATGCAACGGCGTCGTCTTTATAGCTCCGGCGGACTGCTGCAGGAAAATTATGTGTGAAACTCTACTATGTTGATTAATCTAAAGAAGCACGAATAAATTCAGAAAACTTCAACAGAATTTCTTCTGCGACGGAAAAAATTTTTCTTCAATATTAGAAGATGCCGATTTTTTTCCAAATTATTGATATTTTTCTAATATTTCAATCTTTTTTAAATAATAATTGCAAGTTACACGTGAAACATAACTGCATACCGCGAAGTTATTAGAAAGTGACGCCTGCCAATTGTATGAGTAAAATGTCACATCTCGTGTTTATTTTCCTGTCGCAATTACTCTGATTACCCAATTACTCTACGTGGTCCACGATGAGTTCCGAGAGTTCTCACAGTTCCAAGGACTAATCCGCGTTTGCCCATGCTGAAAGACGCCACTGGCGACGCACAGTGTTGTGCGGGGAGGTGTGCTCACGTTTGTTTCTAGTCTCGTTTCTCGTCTTCCCTCGTTCTCTCCTTGCGCGCGGCTACGGCAGCCGGCTAATCCCGCCGAGATTAAGATAACCCCGAAAAATGTTCAGCTAAGTCGCCAACTTCGTCCGCGCTTAAACGTGAGAAATCCCGGTCCCGGGCCGAGGCTACGCCGACGCCGTCGTCATCTCTTTGGTGAACCGTTTCCGCCGGCGGAAATATTCCTTCTTAACCGGCTTGGATGTGCGCCCGTAGATTAGTAGCTTTTCATCGCGACGAGCGGATTTACATCGCTCCGGTATTCGTCCGATTCCACGTACATCGACACGTGTTTACGCTCGCGCCGAACGACGCCGGTGATCGATATGTTCTCCGGCCTGTGCGGCGTCGTTACTTCTTTGGGAAACGGGCGCACTGACTCGTGAAACGGCGTCGCGCGCGACATTACACCGAAGACGTTTGACTGTTGTTAATTACGCGCGAAGACACATGAGCGATCGAAAATACGCGATGAAAGTCTAACAGCATTTTCCATCGAGGAGAAATATTGATAAACCTTTGAGGTATATTAATAAAACCGTTCCTTTGATGAAAATTAAGATATTAATAGAAGAAACTTACAAAATGTTAATATGCTTGTCTTCCGCAAAAAAGTACATCCTCACTCAAAAATATGATAAAAACATCACAGTATCATATTTATTTTATTCGCTTCTTTTTTCCTACTTTATATACAGATGCAATCTTATTATATAATTTAAGTTAATATATATAATTTTTTTGGTTTATTTCTCTCAAATAAATGCTCGACTATGATTAATAGACTTTTGTTGAAAAAAATTAAATTTGCGCATAAAATTGTTGAACGATTTTATATAAAATTCTAGTCGAAATCGCGACTTCTCGAATAACCGGTCAACGATTGTAACGAAAAAAACCGAGTGGGAATAATAATAGCGAAGAGAAAGGTTTACGTCACATTGATACGAGCTGCCTGTCACCGCGTGCAACACCGGTGCCATCGCGGTGGCGTATCATTGGACTGGATGCAATGAAATTACTCGTCGTGTCTCCGCAGCGCGCGTCTTGGTAGTACTCGGCTAGATTGGCGCACATCGCGGCAAGTGTGTCGGAGGTCGGGTTTGGTTTGGTACGCGGACGAGTTGAATCGACTACGTATCACAGAACTTACGCACGTGTCAACATCGCGTTTCAAGCGACCCGGCTTTCTTTCCGCAACTCGACCTGACGTTTATTTCAAGATTTACGCCCGAGATCTGTCTTTGTTTTCAGCGTCGTGCGAGTAATGCAAATAAAATACTGTTATGGAAGTACTGTCGGAATAAAGTTGACACTAGAACACAAGCCGCTGAACTATGTAGCTGTTGACAGCTTACAGAAAGATTATGTAATTTTATCTGAAGTTAATCTGTTTCTTCTTTTTGGGAGAGAAATTCTCTTACTTTTATCTAAACTGCGCACTTGCATTCGACCAAATTACGCTACAGTATATATATTGCCACTAATAATATTTGCTACAATTAACTCGCCGCGCAATAAGTAAAACTATTCCATTGTTTCGGAAATATTCCATTCTAAGTATTAATGATGTTTAGTGTAATTAACTCACTATACCGCAGTAAATTACACGGTAATGTTAATTACCCCAAACATCATTAATGTTTGAAATAGTGTACGACTTTTGCGGCGGATTCGTTGCCCGATTTTTTTTCCGCGTTAAATAAAAATTGTCTGCCGTCGTAATTTTTAATCATGTAATTAGTACAATTTGCATTTTACAGCCGGGTCGGCTTCCGGCTGATATTTTAGGAGACAGTAGACTATCTTCGGTCGCCAAGTAGCCCGTGACGCTGCATTTAGTTGATAAATTCATCGACAATGGCACCGTTCATCCATCGGGGTGCGTTGCTATCGATCGAGCCACCATGCTTGACAACCATAATGCTTTCGCTCTCGTAAGTTTAATTATACCCGTCGTTCGGACAACATCGCCTCGCTCGATTAAGCGTGTCGCAAGAATCGTAAGCGTAAATGCGTCGCCATCGCAAACCGCCTCTAAATCATGCAGGCGCGCGATAAGAAAAATAAATGCATAAAATTCTTGCAAAACTATGTTTCTCATAAATTTATCACAAATATTCCTTTTCGGATTGCATGATTATCTCCGTCCTTGCTCATAATTGAAATAAAATAATTACTTTTTTTAGATTATATCTACATTTTCTTCACTAAATTATTGTAGGCAAAAACTGACGGAATTAAAATCGTGAAAAAAACATAAGTCAAGCGAGGACTCTACGCGGAATAAGGGTTGCCGAAGGCAAAAAGAAGGTCCGAAGGCAAAGCACGGGCGGGCTGCTCCTCAGAGAGAGCCAAGCCTTCCGCGACATATGTCGCGGTAAAAAATGGCCTCGGAAAGGGACACACCCGGGGCCACCACAAGGGCCGGACGAGTAATAAAGTAATTTTATGAAGTGGTCGCCGACGTCCGTTCCCGGTCGCGGGGGTTGGCACGGATGAAAAATTGCCCGGGATTCCGTCCCGGGGTAGCGCATGGGAGTATCGCAACTAAACCGCCCTTTAAGTGAAAACATACTGTCTTCGCTGCGACCCGGCCGGAAAAAAAAACCCCGGGCCGGAAAGGGCCGTTTCGTTCCACCGCGCAAAAAGAGCAACTCGATTCCCGTCTTCATCCAAATTCCTCCCGCGTACGATGACGCGAGCGGAGAGGAAGAGGGCTATGAATTTTTAATTAATCTCCGGAGATGAATGGCTCGACGAAGTTACGGGCGGCGTGATATCCTACGCCTTTGTCGCGACGTTCACTCACCTCGGTGGTCGACGATGTTTATTGTGCTATTAACGTCGGACGCGCGCAGCGACAAAAAGGCGATTGAAGAATTACGATGAATGAAAGGTCAAGTGCGCTTGTTTTCTTTTTCCCCCCCTCGCATACCTGCCAGTCACGCCGCAAGTTCTTCCGCTTCTCGATAGATCCGCAATAATTTAATGATATCTCGCGCGAAAAGATCGTTGATCTCTGTACTTTTTCTTTTGAAAACAGTTCCGCATCTTTCTTGTTTTAGCAATCTGTCACAATTTAAATCAAATTTATTCTTACTGACTCTAATGTTAGATCCCGATGATGCATTTCGGTGAGAAATCTTGCTTAATGCTCGACGCGAATAAACTCATAGAAAATTCGTGGAAACAGTTTTTGCATACATTAGCGTATATTTTGCGCTTGTAAATAATATTATTATTTACTTCTGTAATGCTTGAAGAATTAAAAACTAATCGTATCAATATAGTGCTAATCACGCTCGACTGAGTATTGTTTTTCCATCTGTGTTATAACTCGAATAACAATAATAAATATCGAATAACAATAATAATTTTCTAGATTAGTCACGATTAGTTAAAAATTAGTTATCCGTGCAGTTTCAAATCTCAATCACGAAAATATCGAAAAATGATAGAATGCGAGAATTTGGACGATGCAATCAAAAAATGATTTAGTCGGTTCGCGAAGCGGACAAAAAAGGAATAAATCAAAAAAGCCACGGGGGTAGCTCACGCTCGTCGCAGCCACCCGCCCTTTCGGTAACTTCGTCGACTATTAGATTACGCCGGAGCATCTGCAGAATCTCGGCCCGGCGCCGTTAATTTTCGTTAAAAACCAAATGCCCCGCGCGGATGCAAGCGCGGCAGTTCCTCCCGAAAACCATCCCTTTTCAACTCACGGCATCCCAGTGCCTCCTCTTCCCCGCCTGCCCGCCCGCAAGGGCTGTTTTCCCGGAGATAAGTAAGCACGGTTTTACATGGTTACCCGAACATTAACGCGGTCTTCCAGACTTCCATGAAGATTTAACGTCGCCGCGTTTGTTTCGCTTAAGTCGCACCGGGAGGGCCGCGTGCGACACTCGGCCCTTTATTTCGCGAGAAAGTCGAGGACATTTCATAAAGATTCATCGGCCGCTCGGTTGCGAGGGATGCTGTTGCGAGTTCTTGGTAATTGAAAACAAGGGTTATGACAAAATAAAGCTAGGCTAAAGCAAAAAGGTGAAACAAATTGTACCAGCGTTAGTTAGATTATATCACATTAAAAAGTAAATCTCTCTTGAAAAAAATTGAAGATTTGCTTTGATCAATTTTTATAAGAGTAACAAATAATTAGATAATTTTAAAACTATAATGCTTTCCAAGATTTATTTAAGTTTTATACTTTTCTATGTAATAAATCACGATGTAATGTTATAACAATTATAATGTTCGATGATAGTCAATAAAGTTTATATTTTACGTCGATTCAATAATTAAGCGAGGAATAAGTGATACAATAAATACAATATATCTGGAAAATATATGTTTTCTAGAATCATAATGTTAGGTATAAGCTTTAATACTGCTTTCATCTTCGTGGCTGTTCAAGAGCTTCTCATCGAGAGCTTAAAACAGAAAGCACGACTCGCTGATCGTGTGAAGCCACCCCTTTACTACCGAGTTCACCTTCCCTTCAAAAGATGTCGTTGCTGGTTTAGTCCTTTATTCAGCGGTTTGTGTCTTGGCTGCATTTACTTTTTAATGCGCCCTTTTGAATCATTTTTATATAAGATTTTTATAGTTAAAGCAATGTACATGCATAAATTTAATAAATTCTAAACAAGATTAAAACTAAAAGCAGGTATATTTTGAACAGGATAACTGCTTTACTGCTTTTTCCACATCTTTGTAGGGCAAACACGAGCTTATCCACCGTGCAGATTTCATTAGAAGCGTTTTAACAGAGTTTTAAATTTATCATCCAATTCCCTAGAGCTTTACGAGCGCTCGTGTTTTACCTTTTTGCTGCAGAAACGCTGTATCTCTTTACCCTATGCCTTTTCCGGTGTACCTTTCATTCTCCAGTGTTAACTTCCTCTTTCATATCAAATAAATTAATATTAATATGAAGATTGACAAATTAATATGGAAATAATAGTAATATAAACATACATTGACAAAGCTACAAAAATGCATCAGTTTATTAAAAGTAATATTGTCAAAGGAGAATATAAAAATATTTTTATATTTATAACAGCAACATAGTGGTAAATATAAATTTTAATTAAACAACCAATAAAGCTTATTGCACTCACAATTCAACAAAATGCAAGTACAGTTAATAAGAGGATTTTATCGCCGTCGACATTTCGACAACGACGTGTGAAACAGCTCCAAACGTTTTTTTCGTATTTTTGACGCTTTAGAGAAGTGCCTTAGGGCTCTATAAAAAAATAACGTGGCCCACTTGGCATCCCCGTGCGGGTCCTTTCTTCCTTTCAGCGTGTACAACTTGTCCGTGAACGTTCCTGGACTACTGGCACGTGGCACGCGCCGTAGAATTTCTCGCGTCGAGTGAGCGATGCGTGTGTATGTGTGTGTGTGTACACGCGCATGTATCTGGGCTGCCTGCCGTTTTTTTTTCACCCACCCCACAGCGCCGAGTATCACCCTCCATGGGAGGGATGCTTTTTCTAACAGGTGGTGGCCCACGGCCGCGCTTTTTTTCCTCTCTCGCCCCTCCGTGCACACTCTGCATCTGTTTTTTTCCCGCTTTTTTTCCGCTTTTTTTGCAGGTGCACCTATTATCCGCCGTTCTGCTTTCGCATCGGTGTCCTATTCATTTTCCGCAGACCGTGGCCGGCCAGCCACTCTCGTCGACTGCCCGTCGACGCTTTTTCACTTAATTAAAGGTCATAAACTGCCGGCGCGACCACCTTACGACGTAAAAAGGCGAAAGGGCAGAAAAAAAGGATGTACCGTCCGCAAATTGCTCGTCTCGTTTTTTTTTCTCCATGGTTTTCCCTGTAGGAGGACTTTAAGTGGTATGAAAAGTTAATTACTGTACGCGACGAGCATAATAAGTGACAGGCGCGTTATACTGCGTAATGTATAACGTAGAAATACGAATATGTGGGAAGGCAATAAATAAGACTTTTGGAACAACTAACGAGCCCGCGCGCCCGAGTCAATTAAATGCTAGCTATTTGTCAATACGCACATTGTTTTCTAAATTTTGAAATAATATATTTCTTTTATATTGTGAGTCAATCTTTGGTATTATAGATTTGCATAAATTATTGTAAATGGTTATTATAGCTACGAAAAAGAAAAGATACAATAATGTGAAGAAGGAATATCTTTTATTTCATAAAAATTTGATTTAAAAAAATACGACACAGGAAAACGTACATTTTTCTGTGTCGCGTTATTTTAAACCAAATTTAATTAAAAAAAAAATACAATTAACATAATTTAATTAATATTATTGATAAAGAATTTAAAGATGTCCTACGCAGAATAAAAATACGCCGAATTTTAAACGATGCCTGCCAGAATCGAATGCGACTAAGCATGTCCGCTGAGATTTTATTACTTTATTGCCGCGCGGCTGTTACGAGAAAAACGCAGCCATTGCGGAGCAGCGGACGAATCCCATTCCATTAGAACAAAGATGGGGATTACTAGCGCGGGCAGATTGCACCCCCGTCGCAAATGAAATCTCGGCTAAAACTTTTTCCGCGTTTAACCCCACCCCGTCTTTCCATCGGAGGCGGCCGGCCGTCTTCCCATTCCCGCGCTCTAGCCGCCGCAATCTGCCGCAGCAGAGATGAAAGAAAACTTTTCACTTTCCGCGTCGAGTTTGTTCACGCGGTCTCCGCGGACCGCGAAATCTTTTCGCTCGTTCGCCGAATAAAAGGCTGGAGGGTGACGCTCGGTAAGGGCGAAACGTTCCTCTTTTTCGCGAGTACTTTTCTTTAGCAGCGTCCGTCGGAAAAGCCAAGGGTGGAGAGTCCACTGCGCGCGGCAGTGGGGAAGCCGAAAGGAAAAGAAGGAGAAGCCGGTATAAGGAGAGTCTTTCGCTTTCTCTCTCTCCACCTTCTCTTTTTACCTCTTTCGCATAAAGGGGTGGCAGGGGCGCGGATACTGCAACCGGCGGTGGGGGTAAGACCGGCGGTTGGCGCCCCTTAACTACCCCTCAACGGGCAAATCAATAAAAATACGAAAGTGTTCTTCTTCGGGATACCGCTCGCGCGGACAGATCCTTTCGTTCGTCGCTGGACCGAGATGAGAAACTGCGAATTATGCTCAGTCTTAAGTGTAGAGACGAGAATGCGCCGTTCACGTATACATTTTGTAACATCATTTAGGATTCCTTGAGAGAGTAAAAGTGAATATAATATTCCCCTAATATTTTGTTGCGCACAACGTAGATATATAAGCAAATTAGACAAAAAAAAAAAGAGTACAAGATTACTCTATAAAATTCTTTTTTCCTGTAAACAGAAATTTACTTCGATTAGATCAATCTTTGCACTTTTTCAGTTGCGTGCACTATCATATATGATACACATTCACATAAAAGTTGAAACTATTTACACTAATTACTTATATGTTTTCACTAAAAATGATTTGCATTTAGTTGATATACTTAAACGAACGTTTTCGTTTTAATTTTCTACACGCAATTTAAACTAAGTAGATTTCGTTAAGCGGTCGTTTCATCGCAAAGTATTAACTAGACGCGGTAGAAAACCAGTTAAAAGCCCAGCCTTCGAGTGGCAGTCATTGTTTCTTCGTCATCTTCTTCAGTCTCAAGTGCCGTGACATGTGTTGCTCGCTGCAAACAGCGCTCCAAGTTTGGTGGCGAGCAACGAGTCCCTCGGACGACCCTCGTGTCGTTTTCAAGTCGGTGCAAAGTACCTTCAAGTCGAGGATACTTGTAAGTCGAAGCATCTCTCGGAGGAGGCGAGGCGGCGGCGGAAGATGTTTGACTAGCATCTTCGTATGGGTAAGAAAGCTCTCACAATCACACCAAGTGTCTTCGCGTGTGTCACGCAAAAATGTGACGCGACGATGAAAAGTAAAGTGCCGATTACAGCAGCGTTGTAGAAGAGATCGATCAATCGGTATTAACCAATAAATACCAACGTTCACGTAATCATTAGAGTTTTCCTTTATTTCTTTTACGAAAGAAACTAGTCTCGTCTCCTCCGAAATGCTTCAACTTACAACTATAATTCCAATAAATAATTCTTTAATGCATTCTAACGTTGCGAATTGTATTCAGGTCGCAGAATACTCTTGATATATTCTCTGTGCGCTTTGTAAACAGAAATTCGTAATCTGGGACTGACGTATGCAGCGAATAAATAATTTTTGTTTCGTCATGCCGAGCCATCGTCTCTTTCAGCCTTAGAGCGAGTCGTGGAAAAATCCATCCCCTTGCCGATAGGACGAGCGAGATAGCCGAGGGTGAATCTTAAAATACAACCCCTCCGAAGACTGCCGACCCTGCCGCCGCCGCCCGCGCTCTCCCATCTCTGGTTCCTTCGGCAACCCCCCTTGCGCGTATCTCTCTCCCCCCCCTCCCCCATCCCGCCTTGTTTCGGTGGTCGTGCGCCCTCGCGATCCGGCAAATCATCCAACGCTACGTTCTTTTGTTCCTTCTTCGTACCGTAAAAGATTTTCGTCAGATGGAAAAGCTGGAATACTTTGAAGTACTCGCGAAATGCCGGCAATAATTTATTCGTAAGAACTTCAATATAGCGCGCAGCATTAAATAGAAGAGATTAAAGATGTATTCTGTTCAACTTTGATTTTTTTTTCTCGTCTAAAAGCCGTCTGAAAATCAATAATCGTCTTAAAACTAATTATTTTTTAGAGTTAAGTTAAATATCGGCGAAGAAACAAAGAAAACTTAAAAATTAAAAATAAATCGCGAGAAAAAGGCAGTCCTGTTCATTTTTATAAGCTAATACGTTTTAATAAAATTATTTTTCCACGCATACTTGCTACACAATCGCCAACGTTAGATTGCGTATAACTCTTGCTCGTCGTCGCCACGTGCGAAAATCTCAATTGGCCAGAACTTGACTTGGCGTCATTAAAGAAGGGGACAAAAATCCCAGGGCCCTTTGTTTCGAGCACGCCATTTTATCACTCCTCGCCTCCGCGCCAGACGAATACACCCCTCTTTCGGCATATTTCAAGTGACAAAAAGCATCCCTTCCGAGGACTGAGATTCATTTTCTAACCGTCCACCCACTTCGTCTCACCCTTCGTGTTGCATAACCAACGTCTCGGGCATTAATTGCCCTTATTTCGCGGCAAAAAGCAGGCAATATTTTTCAGCTGGATGTTATAAACGTGATAACTTAATTGTCAAACGATTTTATTTTACTTTTATTAAAGTCTTCTCGAAAACAAATCTAAAGAAAAATGTCCGTAAAAAATATTTCAAGCATTATCAATATCGTGCTGAAAATTTTACAATATTTTTCTCACATTGCTTTATTTATGAAAAAAAAACTTGTAACAATTCGACAATATGCCACATGTTACAATGTTGGTTTACGCGCGTACAGTCTATGCAATAGATAACGATCAGGGAATCAAGCGATAACAATATTAAACGATAATACGACGGAGTCTCGAGGTAGGATTCCTCTAATCGGAAACTCGATGTAGAAACTGAGTTTTAAACTTTGCCGGCTCATGGAAAAGATGCTAAATTTACTTTGCATTCCACGCCCGAACTCGCTCAGTTTTTCAGCCTAAGCAAATATCATCGGTACGGACTTCAGAATTTGATATCAAATATAATGTTCGCATCCCGTTTTACGAGTTTTACCTACGTTTCGCCTTTAATTAGAATAATAAATTACATTTTATGCACATATATCGCTTAAAATCTTGAAACGAATTATTTTGAAAAAAATTATTTAACACACTGATAACGTAAATCGACGCCGGCTTTTCTAATCTTCGAGCTTCATGAGGCGCCTGTTTTGTTGCGGTTCAATTTCCACCGTGTATATTTTAGGTATTAAGCGAGCCATCGGCCATTTTATTCGTCTTTCATTCCCCCGAGCCGCGTCGAGGGTCGGGGATGAGGCGGGTGGATCCGTAGTCGAGGGTGAGTCGACGTCAGAAAAACCACCCTCGTTCAATTCAGCCATCCCTCCACCCCCGGCTTTTCCAACCCCTTTTCGCCATTCCGGTCCACTTCGTGGCAGTCGATGACTGCTTACTCATTGCAGGAGAGGGGAGTTCTTTGAAAAAAAATAAATCCCAAGTAAAATGGCCGTGTAACGTCTCCGCTTCTTTCTCTCGGGAAAAGGAAAGAGAGAGAGAGAGAGAACGCGCAAGTTCATTTTCATGGAATTCAATCGGGTCAATTTATAAGACGCGATTCAGGCTTCGCCGAGGCGGCGTCTTTACGGAGTTCGGTTTTACTTTGAGATTAAGGGGCTTCCTCGAAACTTGCAATTTTAATTTTGCCTTAATCGCTCGTCCCGCTTAGCCGTGGCGCAGATACGAGAGAAAACAAGCCGCGACGATCCACTCCACAAAAATAGGTTCCATTATTCTATAATGATTCTATGTACTCTATGATTAGAATTCCGCGAAAGATTAAAGAGTCATATCGTTTTGTAAGAGATTCTCTCTTCATCTAGATATCTATATATGTACGTCTGTCACCTGAATAACTACATTTCTAATTAATTCGCTTCGTGTAACAATTATTTCCGTGGCCGGCGACGTGCAACGAAGCACGCAACGACTTGTTCGCCGAATAAATATTTGACCGATGATGTTCGAGTCACGGCACGGTAACATCCTGTCGATTTCGTCAGGAGCGAGTCGCGGAGGACCTCTGTTTCCCTACAAAGAACGTGATCCGACTCGACGACGGGATCAATGATCGGACGGCCGTTACGCGAGCTCCGCCGCTGATTCGGCAAACGGCGAACAGAATCAAAGCACTACCGAAGGGAGCTTAAAGCGGCACTGTTGCGCACTTCGAGTGAAAGTCGATCGCACGTGGGAGCCGGCGAGCTTTACGCGAACTTGAATTTTGGCGACGTCGCGACTTTCTTACTTTCCGACGGCCACCACTTTTTGCGCTTAACTTCAATACTTTGCGGTAATTTTTACTTCGCAAAATTGACGAAATCATCGCGATTACGCGTAAAGTCACTTCGGCACTCTCGACGGTACGTGACAGATCCGCGAAACGGCGTATTTGTCTTCAAGGAAACGTTGTTCGCGAGACTGTACGCACGTGTCCGGCACGGCGGAAGGCTCTAACTCACCTTAGATGTAGAGCACATCCGCTGGCCACTCCGTGCCCCTTCCACTTCTGCGTGGCCCTTTGATCGTCGCGAAAAAATCCGAAAACCCGTTTCTCAAAAGTGACCCTACCTGGCGGTAACGGAACGCGGCCGTAGGGTCGTAAGAGAGGGAGAAACGACGTCGGAGGGACGGAGAGGAGGAGAAGGAGAGCGAGAAAGAGCGAGAGTATAGGACGCGCGGGCCAAACGGCCCTTTCCGCATTAGCATAACCCTTACGGTTTGTCCACGTGTGCGCCGGTATGCCAGGGGGCCGTAGAACTGGTCAGGTAAGTTTTTTCGCACTTTTTAATTTCCGATGACCAGATGCCCGGCCGGCCTGCCGGCTTGCGCGTAGCGAAAGGGGAGGGCGCCGCTCCTTTGGCCTGACCTCAATGAGATGACCTCCCCTCCCCGCCGGGGCGCGGATCTGGATGACCCCATAAAAATCGCGGAACCGGTTTCCGCGCTGCTCCGGCCGCTACCCCGGGATTTTTCGGACGTTTAACGGCCGCGCGCCGTGCGTGAGACCGGCTGCGTGCGGGCCTTCAGGTAAACGCATTACCTCGAGTACCGATCGTTACGCTTCAACGTGGACGGCATGTGTTAGTCTTTCGGTAACGTTATGCAAAACTTGAGAGTTCAAACTCGTACAATTGCATTCACATCAGTGTTAATCTTGTATCATTATCAATACTTATCAGACGAATTTTTTCTAATCGCAGTTTCAAATTTTCTAATCGCAATGTTATTTTTCATGTAAAAAATCAAAAAAAATCTGTACATTTTATTTCGCGCAAAAGTTTATTACGAAAAGTAAACGTTCTAAATTATAATATTGCAAGAGTAACAGCTGAATTTATTAGAAAACTGGTTGAAATGTTTATCTGTGCGGTTTGCTGGACAATTGACTTTCTTAAAACGCGTCCTTCGAGGTAAGACGAGCGTACGTCGAAAGGTAGGACATCGTTCGGCGACGGAGCGCGGCTAAGATAAATCGCGCGTATCAAAAGCATCCATTTCGGTGTCAGAGACTCAAGTTTCCGGAGTTCAGGAATCTCTCGAGAGGATCGAGGGACGGAGAGGGGAGGGTGAGGTATGACCCGGTGAAGGTAATGGACTTACAGCGCGACCGCGTTGCTACAATGCGCGGCGTTACCCCGATGTGAAATTAAATCGATGCAATCGAACGACAAGCTCGCACTCTACTTCACGACGCTTCACGGCTGATTTAACTAATGTCTACACGCCGGATTATCGACGGCGGTGCGTTAACATCCAAGCAAACATTCGCGTGCATTAAACTAAACTGCGGAACATGGAAGGAAGATAGGAATATTTTCAACTATTTGACAAGATTGCGCGCATCGAGTGAGGAAACGAAGATTGAAAATTTCTACATCATTACGCATTTGTATAAATTTCTTTTGCGACTCTTTTAAATTAAATCGTTAATTTTAAATCATCAGAAAATTGTGTCTGAAAGTTATTTAAAGAGTTGTATATGTCGGTGAATAATTTAACGTCTTGTTCCACTTTGACTGGCCGGCGTGTCGTGGACAGAGTCGTGATTATCTGGAGAATACACATTAAGAGAAAAATTCGAAAACGGCGAAACACTTCGCAGCCGTTTGCTACGAGGGAAGAAAAAGTCGTGCCCAGGGCGTTTCTCTCGATTCCCCTTCTCCGGGACAGGGAGCCGGTGAGAACTGACGGGGGGGAGAGTGGGTGGACCAGCGCGGGGGATGACGAAGGAAGAGAGACGGCGAAGGCGGATGGAGACGGTGGTGGAAGGAGGGCGGCATTAATTACGGTCCTTTATTATAAAAACTGAACTCCCTCCGGCCAGGAGAGAACGAAGAGAGAGGCAGATAAGGAGGGAAAAAGCCCCCAACTCTCCGACGGCTACTGCCTCCCCGCGTCCACCCTCTCGGTCCGGCCACCAATCCTTCCGACAACCCCGTGCCCCGCCGCAGAACGTCTCCCTCTGTTCAATTTAAAATACTTAATCTGTCTTAGTCCGGAGCCGCGCGGGGTTGTCAAATGCAACTGTTGTCGCGGACGACGACTGTCTTGCGAAAATACGCTCCCGATACTTCCGTCTCGATATCAAACACGAAATCATGGATTACTTGGAAAAATTTTGCCCCCACAAGCGAATATGTAGCGTGCAAAAAGGATACATATTCCTCTCAAATTCATGAATTTATTAAAAGTAGAAAAGTATTTTTGGATTTGCCGTAAAACACCTTATTGTAACTTATTATTGTTATTGCTATTGTATTTTTATAATATATTTCAGTGCGTATTAATAATATTGATGCAAATTATCAAATAAAACTAACTTTGAGATGTAAATTTATAGTACATTACATTTTCTTACAAGCAAGACATAAAATTGTACTTCTTTTTCATCATTTTTCTTTCTGACGAATTAAATTTTCCAATATAACAGAATGGTAACAACAGAAATATCATCACGAATTGTGAACTTTATTTTGCATTTACTGTGACGATTCAATGTATCATGCTTTATAAATGTGTCATATATGTATATACAACATAAGTACATTCCTCTTCCTTCCAATTTTCTCCACGCACACGGCGTCGCATTTTCAGACTTGTTAATCAGCCGACGCAGTGGCAGCAGTTGAGAACCACCGTGGAAAATAAGAAACGGGAAAATGGCGAGGATTTTAATTTGCATCCCCCCGTCCCCTCCCACACCACCCACTCGCCATCCCCGCGGCTTGCCGCCCGCCCGGCCTTGTCTTTTGCAGAGCTCGAGAGTCTAGCTACTTTCTCCGGAGGGGTGGTATAGAGAAGACAAGGAGTAAGAGCGGGCCACGGGATGGCGACGCGCGGAGGGAACGAGAACGGGGTTCGGCGCGGGGGGCAAACGGTTGGAAATATCATAGCCGCACGCGCAGAACGAAATTACCGATTTGCCTTGGGCGTTCCTTCCTTTTTTCCGATTCCACCGAGCTCTTCGCTCGAGTCCGCTAAAGCTTCATCCTTCTTCCTTTATCCTTCTGCATTTCTCCCCCCGGCGGCCTCACCGCCCCGGCAGGCCACCCTTCTTCCAAAGCCCCGGCATAGCAAATAACTTTCATAATTCTCGATTAGAAAGTTTTCCACCTCGAGCCGAGGTGGAGAAGGAGCATCGTCCTCTTTTTCGATCTCCGTCTCGCTTTCTTCCTGCCGGTTCCCCCGTCCTCTCGGCCGCCCTCTTTCTGTTTTTCCTCGCCGCCCCTTCGTGCCCTTTTCTTCTCGCCGAAGCCCTTTCTCTCGGGAAAAGCCCACCCGCGAAAGTCTCAAAGAAGGGAGATGAAAATCAAAATCGACTTCGATCCGAGTTCCGAGCCGTCGACCCTCATTACCTTTGGAATTCGTCATTCCCGATCAGACCCGCTTAAATTCGGCTTCCACGTCGTCCGACGACGGATCGGATCACGAGTTGAGGAATTCTCGACTCGCGATGTGCCGCCGGACGCGATATTTTTCGGCCCACCGTTACTACGCAAGCGGCACGTTAATTACATTCTCGCGAGGCGAAGAATGGATAATGATGTTTGCAAAAGCTTAGCGGAGTTGGTGAACGCGGCAATTACACGCTCGTAAACCGTTTTAACGCTAGAAAGATGGGCTAGCTCCGAGGTGTCCTTTCCGGTCACGATTATTCAGGAAAGAATTAAGAGAAGCATTATGACGCCCTTTGTTCGTAGTAATCGTTTCGCGTAATGACATTTTACGCGTGCAATTGAGAGTTTTAAAAAGAATGTCTGATGCCAGTCAATAACGAATCGAAAGTAATTAACGTCGTATGTATTTTTATATATATATATATATATATATATATATATATATATATATATACGTATCTTCTTAATAAGATAAAGCAATGTTTAGAATAAATTATATAACTTTGTATTGTTTATATTGTGCATTTGATTATCAAATGAGGTTTGTCTAAAAGCACGCCAAAACAATGCACTCCCAGCGAGACTTCAATAAAGTTTCGCAACAGCAGTTTCGAGGAGTTTGTGATCAAGACTGTACCGTGATCTTATTGAAGGTACCGAGCAAATGGTTGCTGGCTGTAGGGTCAGCTCGAAGGGTCACTCGACATATGGCCCAGATCCTGGCCCCGGCACGCAGCACGAATTCAATCCCCTTCTGATTTCGGACGATTCTCCGTACATGTTTTTTTTTTTATTCTCGCCACTTCCTGCATTTCGAGCAGCAGCGAAGAAAGAAATTCTTTACAGCATATATAACGTATATCTTCGAGCGAAACTTTTACTTTTCGAGAAACTTAATGAAGTCGATAAAGTTTATCTACCATACGACATAAATTACAACTATTCTTGATTGTTGAGAAAGCTTTTAAGAACAAATCATCTTTTTTATTTCTACCGAACAGATAAGAACATCGAAAAATATTGTTTTATCTTAAGAGGAAACGTTGTTTAATTTTTAACGAGCAAAAATTCTGTAAAACATTTTTCCGTATATATATATATTGTAATCCTTATCGGATGAAAACTGTCCGGTTGTTAATGTAGCTTGTGTACGTCGGGTTTGTCTCTACACACCGTACATTGCGCCTGAATAAGCGCGCGCGGGTGTCAGGCTCGCGAATGTAGAAACTACGAGAGAGCGACAGCGTGGAATAAAGAGAAATCGAGAAAGGGGAAGAAAGAGATCAAGGAGGCTGCCGCGCGCTGCCGGCATCTCAACCGTGGTACCCACTTCGCTTCATTAATTTCTCGCAAAGACAGTGTCAGAGTCACGGGGGTTTTCCGGCTGCAGGGGCTCCTGGGGACCTGCGAGCGGCTCCTCGCCGCTCTCTCTTACGGTCTGGTATTTAAATTCAAAAACGAGAGCAAGCCAACCGACTCCTTTTCTCTCTTTTCTCATCGTCCTCGTCTCGCTCGCGGCGTTTCCTAATGTTTTTCCCTCGTTTCTCATCCTTCCTTCGAAGTGCACCTCCGCGCACCCCGCCCTCTGCCCATCGCCTTCCTCCCCCCTTCCTCTCGATCCCCCGCCTGTCCGCCGACAGTACCACCCTCTGGCCACCCTTCCTCCCCCTGGCCGCCTCCCCCCCCGCAGCCACCTCGTTCCACGAAGGCTCAGTCAATAAAGTATTCTAAAAAGCCCGCGCGAATAAGAGCCGTCTTACTCTCCCTCTCCTCCCCTACCGCCATCCAGCAGCCATCCTCATCCCCCTTCTCGCTTCTAGTTGGCAATCCCCTTCGCCCCTGCTACTTCTTCGTCCCTGGGCCACCCTGTTCGACCCCACCGTGACGATGGGTGGCGGAGGAGGAGGAGGAGGTGGAAAAATAGGGGTGGCAAAAAACGTCAATAATATCGGCAAGATGGAAGCTGCACGGATGTTTTAAGGGTGTCTTACCTCTGTGGTTTTCGCTTTCGCGTGCGAACTCATGCTTTCGCCTGCGCGTCTCACTCGCTCGTCGAAGGATTCTCCCGTATGTTTCACATCCTTCTCGCTCGGTTCTTTAACGGAACGCCTGTTTCTTTCCCACTTTCACACCTCTTCTTCCTCGTTCTTTTCCTTTTACAGCTCTGCCAGCAGAACGATGCGCTCACTCTGAAAAATATTAATATCCATCAGAGCCACTCGTGGCAGCTACCACGTGTCGTAAGTTTATCAGCGGGACTTGAAGTCGGGTAACTTTATTACTTGTTGGTGCGCAATGTTTTACGGCGAGACGTTGTATGCTTGCGGATAATATAAATTAATTAGAATTATTTGCAAAGCGCAACACGCTTCTAACATTGCAGGCCCGACAAGCCTGCTACATCGAAGCCACGTGCTGGCTGATGCGTGTTTCTTGTGGCTTCTTTCAAAGCGCTTTGTCACCAACATAACACCAACGCAAAATACTCGTTTACAACATAATTATCGTAAAAGCCGCTCTTGTACAGTTTACTGCAAACTTTAGCGAACATTAATAGACTTCATTCAGTTCTATTAATAATAAAAGCATAATGCCTTTAGAAGAGGTTTATGAAGTTGTATTAATTTTTTTTTTTTTTTTTTTTTAATTTCGACGCCAAAAGATGGGTTGCTCTTTTCGCTCGGTGCAAGGAGCCATTTTTATCGGTTGCTATCACCGTAGAATTAATTCTAATTATAGAAGTAAGCTCGACACAGAGGTTCCATTTATTCGATTCGAAATGAGTGGAGGGAGTAAAGCGAAGCCTGCGAGAAAAACAGAAAGGGGAAGAAAGATGCTGAAACAACGATTGTCCTTGGAAATGAAGCTTAGTCGAACCCCTCGTTCGAATATCCTAATGTAGCAGCCGTATCGAATAACAATTATTGTTGCCAGCATTCCGACATTTTTTCGCAGACGTATGCATCTCTGCATAAAGTGTAAGAATGAAAAATTATTTAAAAATGACTGTTAAACATTACAATAATACAATACAAATGTGTTTATTGAAAATGCCAGACAAAGCAAAAATTAACCAAACATAACTTGAAAACTAAATTAGCATCGGCGTGATAAAAGTATCTAGAAAGCATTCTCTTTTTCGTTTTAGATATTCTTTACATATTCTTGAATGTTCTTTACTTTTTAAACATCTGTTGAGTTTTGACGTCGCGCGGATATTCCTATCGCACGTCTCTCAAATAGAAATTGAGCGCGATCGATTTTTTCGATCACTTCACTTAGTATACCGCGTTCTCCATCGTCGACCGCGCGCGTATGTACGCGCGCAGTATCGTTCGGTAATTAGCGATGCTGAGAGGACGTAAGTACCTACCATCCGCCCTCACTGGCATCCACCTTCTTCGTCCTACCCGCTACAGCCGTCGTCCTCCCGCCACCCGCTCCGACGCCACCCGATAAATGGATGGATAGATAGATACCCTAACGTACAAGGCAGCTGCACGGAGGTCGCATTCAAAAGACCAAGAGCGAACGGGCGGTAGGCTCGGCGGTACACAGAAACCACCTCCTCGCCCATTCCGCCCAACCGAGACACACCGTCGTCGGATACCGACGTCTGTGTGCTATGCGACGCGCGCCCCGACGTACGCGTGGGAATATCATTACCTCAGTTGTGTGTTTTCCGTTAATTGCCATTATCAGCGGAACTTAGTTACGGGCCGCGTTCCCCGCGTTGACGCTACTGCCGCTTCGGCTATTGCTCATGCCGTTGGAGGGCCTTCAAGAACGGACCGTGTACGGGCCGAGTACCGGTGTCTCGTCAAGTCCGGTCCGCGCACTCTCTTCGATTCGCTTTGACCGCAGTGTCGTTAGAACGGCTTTTATCCTACACCAGTTAGGTTACGGAGCAAGAAGTTGCGCCGTTAATTAGATGATTGTATCGAACGCGCGCTGCGAAATAACGGCGACTCTTGGAGACGCTTGAGGATTTGTAAGAAATGTAATGGCCCAGGACGAACTCGTTGGCGAATGGCTTCCAGGACGTGCAACAGAATGAAACTATGGGAGAGTTAAATCGTCCAGCAAATGAACGCACTTTGTTCCTCCTCCGGCGGTGAGTTTGGCCAGGCGACGAGCGATACAGTGATAGATCGGATGTTCACGCATCGATACGAGAGAAAACGTATATCCTGCGCGATATCGCATTGCCGGCGATTAGCCTGCGAAATTGAAGAAAGCCCGGCGCAGCCGGGAGCGCGCCTTTCTTTTATCGTCCGACTCAGCTACCCTCCGTAAGAAAATTTCTCGAAGAAACGCGGGTCTTTCTCCCGCCATCGCCACCCACCCAGCCTCCTCCGCGCGCGTCCGCCACTTTCCACCCTTCCACCTCGACATCGCCGGCACCGCTGCCGCTCGTCCCCCTCCGACTCGGCCCCCCGCCCTCCCGCTGCCGCCTTGCCTCCTCTTCCGGTTCTTCCTGCGAACACAATGGAGCCCGAATCCATCTCGGACAACCTTACCGCCCTCCCGCCTCCGCTACCCTTCTTTTTCTTCGTATCTCGGTGGAACAGCGTCGAGGAATAATTCCATTTTCTTGTGCGAGTACAATTTTGCTTTCAATTTATTTTCCCCCCTTTTTCCTTCCCTGGCTCGTTCTCTCACGAAGATCCCAACAGCCGTGGATCGCCTCTCGTTTCTTCTCTCTTTCTTTCTTTCTCTCTTTCTCTCTCTCTTCCCCCGCGTCTTTTCTCGTTCTCCTTTTTCTCCTTTCTCGCTCCCGCTTCTTCGCGTTAGCCTTCGTTTCTTCCACGGCGAACCTTCTTCGCCACCTCTAACCTCCGTCTACGGAGCTCGCCCCCTCCGACGTCCTTCAGCCTCATCTCCCGCCGCCGACCCCCCGCGCACTTTCACCACCCTCTTCAACCCCATCGTGCAGTCTCGCTGCCGTCCGTTCCTTTCGTTCTAAACACCCCCTTCTCTGCCCATCGCCGTTCACCTTTTCCTCCGGCTCTCTCTCCGCCGACTTTCCGTGCGCGCTTTCTTTCTCACTTAGCTTTATCTGACTGCCACCCGTCTTCCCCCCCGCGCCGCCTCTCGGTCGTTGTAATTATTAAACATTGCGAGAACCAGCGGCAGTAACAAGCGTTTTATAACTGTACGAGCGGGAACAGTTGGGGTGCCAGCCTTTTGTTGCTCTTTCCAAGAGAGAGTACGAAGAACGCGAAATCGACGCCCCGCGAGACATGGCCTTGAAAGAGAGAAGCCTGCTCATCGCAAGAACCTTCCGCGCCGACCGCGTCATCAAAGAAGCCCGTCTTCGATGGCAGATTTTACACTAGAACTCGATTTATTGAAAACGATTACGCAGGAACAAGAATAACACACCGCATTGATGTTACAGCAAAATTATTTGCGACTATCGATTAATTTTTGAATATAGAATAATTTCAATAATTATAACAGCTAACAAATACCTTTTATTATAAAAATTCAATTATTCCCTGTCAGTTTGATTGATACCGCTTTTCCACAAAGAGAAATCTTTCATTTTGCTAGCATAACGAGAAAGGAACATGTACAATTTCCACACAAACAAAATATCTCTCCTTGTTCTCTACGCCTATTTTATTACACTTGCATAGAAATGGCGTTTTAGACTTCGAGTTTGGAATGTTTGGTTTTTGGGAGCTTATGTGATTCTCCGCGCAACGCAAAGCGTAGGAAACTGGCTGGTGGGCATGCCGGTCTGATTAGCGGGCGAATCAAGCCCGGTTTCGTTTCGTGCCCGCGAGCGAGAATTTCGTGGATGATCGTTCTCGTCTCAATCTGGGTTTTAATAATTCTCCTGGCGGGAGAGGACGGACGGGCAGACGGACGGAAGAATTTGGAAAGCGAGTCGAGGGTGGCGAATAATTGCTATGGGGTCGAAAGTGCTTTTTGCAATCCGACGGTATCAATTGAATCCTTCGGATATTTGTGCAATATTAAATTTCCAAGAAAGATTATGATTACTTTGCCGCCAAAGATTTATTTAATTTACTATATTAGAAACGTAAAAAAATAAATAAAAAGGTATAAATAATGTATAAAATAAATAATTTTACACCAAAATAAAGCTCTGACGTACAAGTAGTAATCTTTATTCGACATAACGTACTATTAATAACGCATTTCAATTCAGAATTCATTTTTATTCAATAAAAAATATGTGTGTTTTTAAATCCGCATCATCGGGATTACGCATTGAGGGGTGAAACGATGGCTAACAATAAAGGGTAAAATTTTTTCAACGCAATCCATGGTCACAAATATTGAGGGTAAACTCAAAAAAAAACATTAACCTTCGCATCAGTCGTCCCTTGCATCGGCCACCCCTCGCATCAGTCACCCCTCACTTATTTTTTGCAATGTGGTCGTAAGCGCTATCTATCGTTTCTCGTTTCAACCCTTCCGAGCAGCATTACCGACAAGAATTACATCAGGCCGGCATCTACAGTGGCTTGGAAAAAACGTCGAAAGTTTTTAATATCGACTGCATGTACGAGAGTTTATGAACCATCCCTTATTATACTGCGAAAAAGAAATTTTTATTGCAAGATAAATTTTTTTTTTTCAAAATAATTACGTTCCTACGTAGATGTAATTGACGAATGCAACTTCATCTCGATGTTGTTTAACATATTCCATAATAAATTATAATTAATCTAAAATAATAATTTTTGAAAAATAATTAACAAATTTTAAGAAAATACTTTTTATGCAAACTGAATACGTGGCTCTAGAATCGAATTGAGAAAAATTTCAAATGAGCATTTCCAAAATGGTCGGAAATATAACCGCAGAGATGGATGAAGAACGTGCAGAAAGTGGCTATTAAATGGGTGGCTCGGGTAGGACTAAACGTAAGGCTTGACGAGGAAATTCGCGAGGTTTCCCCGCGTCGAGCATTATCCTTTCAGTTGCGATATGCAAGGTTTAGAGCCACTTAAAGGTTCATAAAGTGCACGAAAGCTTTACCGCTCATCCCTATGCGATCGCTATTTTTTTTTTATTATTCTATCATCGAATAACTTGTAAACCTTAACTTGCTCGTTGTTGGCTCATTTTGGTTACAAATTTCCCCCGTAAAAACTCTCTATAAAACGTCCTCTTGTAAAAGATAAGAAAGAATACGCAATTTTTGTACAAATATTTTTCTACATGCAAACATCATCACGGTAAATCGCTACGTGTGCGACGGTTGCGATAAATTTCCTTCTGTGGGGTGAGCCAACGTCCATATTCACAATGCCGTGGATTCTACGAGGGATCGAGTAGGCCCCGCCTAGGGCCTCGATGGGCCTGGCACAGAAGGGTGCCCACGAACGAGAGAGGCGTTACCATTTCCATCCAGATAATTCTTCAGATAATCTTTCGTCGTAACGAAAAGCGGGTCACACGAGCGGCACGAGTCGCTCTTTCTCTCTGTCTCTCTCTCTCTCTCCCCCTCTGCGCTCGCGTCATTTTCGACATTGTCGGAAATCGCTCGCGATGATGATCGCGTTTTCCGCTCTCAGCTCTCTCGCGCTGTGTACATCTACATTTCCACACCACCAATACGGACGCGCGCGAGCGCAGTGGGGAATGCAACTGCGAGAACTGCGCACAAAGCATCGATAACCACGTCCTGCCTGTGCCAGTCCTCTTTGCAATTTGCCTGCCGCCGTAGATTGCACCTGCACACGGTCTATTACCGTGCAAGTTCGTCCGCGGGAGTAACCTAGCTTCAAACCTTGGTACCTCATCCTTCCCGTGATGTGCGGCGAGGGGGACGGGGGAGGTGTAGGAGAAGGTGGCAGGGGGGCGTCCCTATTATAAGTTGCGAACAAACTTTACTTATATGTTCGCGACTACCATCCGCATGCGCCCACCGCGCGCTATCTCTTTCCTTTCCTACCCCGGTGCAATCATCTACATCCCCTCGTGTCCCCTCCCGCATCCGTGCCGTCACGAGATACTCTTCAATATTTCTTCGTTGTGTATCGAAGATATTTAAAGCTCAATATTCCGAGATATATTTTCCATTCTAACGCCATTTTTGGCACGAAAATTTTATCGAACCGACAAGTCTTATTTTACAATATTAATTTGACAAACATATATAATAGTTTGATTAATATTCGTTATATTGTTATTATTCATTGTCCGAATGATGAATATTAATTTTTATTCACAATCGAAGAGAAAATTATATTTTGCGTCGTGAAATGATAAATACTAACTTTTATTCATAATCGAAAAGAAAATTATATTTGTGAAATTGTTCGTTGATATTCTGGTCCGCGCTTACGGAAAAAAATGTAAAGAGCGTCGCGGCGGCTTTCTCAATCCACCCCGTTGACTGACCAGCGGTGACTAGTTCGGTTCAGTAACAGGAATGGACAGAGGGGTGCCGATGCCTCCGGGCGCTGACTGCTCTAATAGAAAGGCACATAGAACTTGACTGTGTGCATCTATACATCGTTTTGCACGTATACGTCCTCGTCTTCTCGCTACGTCTTGTTTTCTCTCTCTCTCGCTCGCTCGCTCCGGTGGTCTTTTGTCGCGCAAAATCTTGCGCGGTCTAATGAGGTGTCGAATAATTGCTTATTAATGATCAACTGACCGCACGCAAGAATTTAGTTGCATTGTCGCCGGCGCGGCTAATGGCGCGATGAAGAAAAGAGACTGACCACTGGTCACTGAACCGAGGGAGATCTCTTTTTGTCCCGTCGATCGCGAGATTTTTCGTTCCGATTGCCATGATTCGCTCGCTGCGAATCGGAAAGGGTCAGCGCGCAACCGATTGCAATTTTTACTCCCTCTCTGAATATTAAACGCCGACCGGTAACGGCATTATTAAACGGCCTTTCTTTCTCTTCCGTTTAATTGATTCTTTTTATCCCGAGTTGTAATAATAACGTTCGTTGTATCAATAACACGTGGACTCTCTCTCTGGCTGTAATTAATTCGCACGGCCGAGCCGGATTCAAAAAGCGAATCAAGAAATGCAACAACACACGCCGGCATTATTGATCATACAAAAGTAATGAATCAATACATACGCGGGCAACGCGTTTTGTTTGTAGCTGGGCTGTTACGGTCCGGCTGAATTATCGATAGGTAAGCAAACGGAATCCGGTTAATATTATTATTATGACCATGATACGGCCTATAAATATTGAAGCCTGGCAACAATTTAATGCATCACGTACGACGTGGCCCCGGCGCGTATATATACCCTGTGTCGATTTTAACACAGGCGGGGACTTATTCATGCGTCGTTCCGCCGAACTTGATGGAACTTAATTAAAGTTTCTTAATGAACGTCGGTAGCGCTACCCGTCGTTACCTTCCCGTCGGCGTGACGGCTCATCGGAAGCTGCGGTGTTTTTATTCGAATGAGAGAGGGAAAATCTTCTGCGCGCCGCGGCGAAGAAAAAAAAAAAAAACGACGGCGAGACAAGAGGACCGAAACGAGAGAGAGAGAAAAAAAAGACGCGGTCCGATACGTCCGCGATAAATCCTTTTCGTTGCGAGACATTTGAATCAAAAGGTAAATTTCGTTGGAGGGCCGGTTCTTTGCGCCGGCACCGCATCTGCCGCATATGCCTGGACATTGTCCTGTCCCAGAAATGTTTGAAAACTGGTCTAACTGGACGTTACGCCGATTCGCCGGCACGAAAGAAGCCGCTGTCCGGCAGATCCGGTCGATCTTGTTTCGCGCGGAACCAGATGCCTCGCGAACAATATGCCACGCCGGACGAACAATTTCCGAATTAACGACTCGATACTTTGAATGGAATAAAAATCAAGGAAACGAGCTCGACAGTGATCGATATAATATTTCGTACAAGCGCTGCCGCAAATGTTTCTCGCATGCGAGCGCAATACTAAATATATTTTAATTTTCCATTGAGACACATATTAGTTGTAGCGATAAAATATTAAAATAATATGAAAGCATTATATTACAATAAAAGGGTATAAATTATTTTCGAGAGAAATTATTCGATACGGTACGCTATATCACATTTGGCCGTTAGAGTTCACAATTATTATTATAACGAAAATGTTCATTTCCACAGCATTGTATGCTTTTTGAATATCAGTTACGCAATTCGGCAATAATTTGCTACAGTTTGCGGCGGACGGGTCCAACTTTCACACAGACGGGGCAAGAACCTCGGACCCTTCTCTAGGTCAGCGGGGCCCTCGGACTGACCCGGAACAGGTTTATGTCTTGTCGCCGCCACTTCTTTTTCCCTTTCGCTTGCAAGTCCGAGTCAGATTGACCTACAGCCGATTGTGCATCTTCCTTGGCACGCTATCCGGCGCGAAACTGGTTTTCTTTCCCACATATCCGGGGGCCACCGGTCACTCAGGAGGAGACAAGAGTGGGGTACTACTGACCAAGTTCCTGAACGCGATCCTCGCCCTTGGTCAGTTTACGATTTTGTCCCGCGATCGACAGTCCCGCGTATACGAACCCTTTGAGATTTTTTTTTGTCGGTGTATATCGAAATATTCGAGAAAAGTGAAATAAAGTGATGAAAATAATATACAAATATGTGGCCAGTTAAATTTTCCGATAATCAAAATTTTTACGAAAATTAACATTTCTATCAAGATCAAAGTTTAAAAATTTTGGACGCTGCTGGCGACGTAAGAAACACGCCATTCAAAAGTGATAATAAAAAAAAGTATTAAACTTGTAGAAATATATATTTCAAAATTTTATATTTAGAAAATAACTCCACTTATTTTTTTTTGACACATACTTTATTTTTTGAAACATCATAGTTTCCTCAACTGTGTTTAATTCGTGATCTATAATAATGCTATTTTTAAGTCTACAACGTGAATTATTAATCGATTCATAATTGTCAAGCACTTTTTTAGCGAAAAAGTATTTGAATTAATAATTTTTCACTTCATACATAAATTATTCTGTTGTGCGATGATAATGGCAACGCGTTCCATACGTTTATCGTTGAAATTGAAGTGCGTTCGCGATAGGTGTATTAGGAATAAAGATTAAGCACAAGCACGAGCGCGAGAATGGTGTCGCTGCCCCCACCACCCTCGACTTCATCCCCTTTTCATTTCATACCAGGCCGTAAGTACGTACTTTGTACTACCCCGTAGGATCGTCAGGTTTTCCAAGTTCTCTCCCCTTTCCGAGGGAAGCCACTCGAGGGCGGAGTCCCGGGTGAAGCGGCCATGCTGCCACCCCCGTCTTACCAGCCCTCTTCTAACCCCTCTGGCAAAATAAGGGATGAAAAACAGGACGAGGGCAACGGCGCTCCTACGAGCGTTCAAGCAGGCCGCCTTGCTTACGAAAGTTCCATCGTGAATTCAACCCTTCACGGCCGATGTAACTGGTATTACCGCCTCATCGCCCGTAAATGTCAGAATTTAGAAAATCACTGGAGCGAGGTAATTAATTTTTCAGCAGGATCGTAAAGGTGCGTTTTCTCCGACACGTTTCTTTCCGACGAAAGTGACGAAATAGAACTGCTCGTATTTTTCATATCTTACTTATACACAAAATCTAGAATAAAATTAATGAAATAGAATAATTAATTGTTTACAATTGATACAAATAATATTTATAATATTTCAAGTTTACATAACATGCGCTTGCATTTTCGCAACGAAGAGACCGATGAGTCTTACTTACGATTAGCTCAATTGAAATGTTTTCTATCCTACAGTAGAAAAAATATTTAGTTGAAAAAACCAAATTGTAAAAGTTATTACAACAAAATGTAAAAATTATTTTAGCAAAGAAACAACTAAATCTTTTGTAATATAAAATAAAATATTTCATTGCTATGAGCAAAAGCTCAACTGTAAAATTTTGTTAAAAACACTAAATTCTTTTTTTCCTAATATACAATCGACGTTCGAGCCGATCAAAGCGAATCGATTTTCCGCCGCAACGCGATGCATCTCGATAAGCTATCCGCGAAACAGGCCATCCGGAGAATCGCTCGCGGTGTTCATGTTTTTCTTCGAATTCCTCGGTTTACAGAAAAGCAGATCTGCCGCTTCATTTGCGCGGCTTTCGGAGGAGTTCTCGTATTCCTAGACCGTCCTCCGCGCGTTTCTGCCTCTCTCACTTCACAGACGATATTTCTCCGTGGAAGCTTCTCGTGGAGTGAATGCTCCTTAATTTCCTTTGAGCCGTTTGCTTCAGAGTAAAATCCACCCCCCCTTTCCGCTATTCCCCTGCCCCGCTTCCCTATCCACCTTTCTAGCTGCTCCACGACGGTCCCTTACCAGCCTCGCCGTATAACCGTCCTCACCTCGACGCCGACGCCAGCCTTCTCTTTCTCCCGCTCGCCCTCCCTCTCATCCTCTCGCTTATCCTAGGCAACCGCTCCTTCTCCCTCTCAACCTTATTCTGTAATTTCGTTTACAAATGAAAGGGCCGCGAGCTACGACTTTGTACACCGGGTACGCGTCTGCAAACGTTTCAGTCCCGTGACTGCCAGGGTACCCCCGCAATACCTTGAAAAGCGAGCGCGCCACCGTCTGCGCTGTTTCCTTATGTCGCTTTCTAGTACCCGATTCAGCGCAGCGAGCCTTCGAATCTCGACAAACGCCGCGCCCGCGCTTCTGCTTCTGTCACTCGTCGAAATTATTCGAGTGCCGTTGCCGGAACGTCGCGCCGCATCACGCCGGCTGCGGAAAATTGTATTTCGATACGCCGTCTTGCCTACAAATTTTGCCTGATCTTTCTCAACTGTCATTTCGACAGACTGAGCTACGTTCTATCGAATATGAAGAATTATAAGCCAATAGTACATATTTTTCTAAATCCCACATTTACATTTTACGTATCTAATATTTGGACGCGATACATCATTTTTTACATTTTCAATTGCAGTGCGGATGATACATTTACACGCAATAGATTGTCTTCTATTTTTTTTATTTAACATTTTTTCAAAATTATTGCTGTTCTATGTTCGACCTCGGAAAAGCAACTTTTGGTTCCAGATTCGTCGAGCGAACTGGAGAACAAACTATCCGGCACTTTTGCGGCGTCGGCGAAAACCTCGGTAATGTGAGATGCTCTGCACGTTCGGCACGGTATTTTAATTCGCCGGGAATGCTGGCCGACCGCCAAACGTCCGCAGAGATTTCTTAATACCCGCCGCAAATGCCTAGGCGTCTATGCCTTCGTCGTATGGGGGTTTTCGTCTCTTGCGCCGGAAATAATGCACGAATCTCGAAAAAGAGAAAGAGAGAGAGAGAGAGAGAAATAGAAAAAGACGAATACTTGTTTCGCCAAAGTAATCTAATTTTTATCTCCAAATTAAATTTTCCCGAGTTCCGACTCGACAGGAAATTTTATTGCTGCGCAATGTATTGCTCGTGACAGATGAATACGCGAGGACGAATGGAGATCTTGGAACGCGATCGCCGCTCGTATATTCACACGCCGGGAGGGTCCATAGAATTTTCGTGGTCCAACTTTAGGTATCGATACACAGCGCGAGACGGGATTGTTAGCCGGCAAGAAAATACGGCTGAATTTCGTGACCCCCACACCCCAGCGCTGGGATACTTATGACGCCCTCGCGCGCACATAGACGTTCGCGGCATCCTCTCTCTCGCCTTTCTAGACGCGACCCCCTTATATTCCCTCAAAACAACCCTCCTCAAACCCCGGCCTTCTCGCTCGCTCGCTCGCTCGCTCGCAATACCCCCCGTGCCGTCCCGCGCCCCCTCGCCACTACCCCCGCTGACTTTCTGTCGTCGCTGGCTTTTGTCTCGGTGCGCGCATTGATTTCTGGGGCCAACTTCGCTTCGTTGCCGGCGTCGTTAAATTATAATCGCGAAACACCCGGCTGAAGTTGCAGACAAAGCCACTGAGGACGAGGACCTGGGCTCCGCAGGTTAGATGGGCGCGCGAACGCGGGTGGGAAGCCGCTTGGAAATGGAAGAGGACGGGGTGGGTGTTTCGATGTAGGGAAAGGGTGGATACCTCGACAACTTTGGGATCCATCGTCGATTCTCGCGGAAGGACCTCAAAGTGACTCCTCCTCGTAGCTGCAGGCTCCTTTTCATCATCGGCCCTGGTTAGAGCTGTATACACAATGCAAGCCGAAGACGCGACGTTGCGAACGATAAAAGATACTCATTCGGTCTTGTTGACGGGTCACCGACGACTCACGCTCGTTTGTGCTCGTCTTGGATCGAATTACAATTGAAAACTGTATAATAGATCGCGCATTGCGAAATAAGGACAAGGCGTGCTTATGAGAAAGATTTCGCGCTTCGAAACTTTTCATTAAAGCAGCTTTGATAAATCTGAACAGCTTTGTAGGACAAAATGTAAAATTATTTTTGCATAAAAAAGATTTAACTTTGTTTCCTTTTAATTCTGAGAAAAATAAAAAATGATTCAAATTAACTGATACATTGATACAATTGGTTTCAAGTTAAAATGTTTTGTCTTCAGTTCTCTCTTCACCTTTCATTAAAAAATCTGATCAGATCCTTCGCACTGTTGATCTGTTTCTCAGACATTGCGATCGCTACACGGACCGGACGCAGCGGGGGGGAAGCTGGGCAAAGTTTGCGACGTGCTGAAACTCACATACGAATATTACGTAACTTCGGTGCGACTAGTTCCAACGACAATTACGGCAAAATTGTAATTTACGTACGGACAGCGCCCGCTCGCTCGCTCGCGCGCGCGGACGAGCGATGAAAAAGACTGGGACTCGACGCCCTCGGAAAATCATCGGCGTTCAGTGTCGTTAATACGATACAAAATTCCTGCCGCGTTGGCATTTCTCCGGAATTCTACGGGGCTGTTTAACGCCAAGTTGCCAGACGCGGCGAAAGACACGAGACCACGCGAGAGTACCATCGCTTCCGGTGTTCCAAGGCGTTCGTGGAACATATCATTAAACATCAACGTGGAGAAACGACGAGGGGCTCGCGCCGCTGCTTCTTGAAGCTGCCGGCGCCCCTTGCCAGAGCGAGCAAGATGCCTTAAATAAATGAAACTTCTCGTGCGTCGCGCAAGAACAGGCGGCACCGGCATATAAATTCTCTCGCTCTGTAATTTCAAACTCAAACAGCAGCGCGGGGTCGACTCAACCCATTTGCGTTTCCCCGTCTCGCTCGCGCCTCCGCGTCCGCGTATTTTGCCGGTTACGGGTGGTTAGGACGTCGGAGGACGTCGGGTAAGGGGTGTCGAAGGATGGCTGAGATTTCGGAGCGTCAATGTGGGCGTGTGTATGTGTGCGCGCGCGTGTACGCTCGTCCTCGATGACAGAGAAGCGGCGGCGATAATCGTCCCGAGAAAAGACCGCGACGTGCATCGACTGTCGATGCCGCATTCCCCAAATACGTCCGCGTATTTCGATGCTCACATACATCGTGCGTGCTTGCGAACCGGTCGATCGGTTTTTGAGCGTCGCTCTAGCGACAAATGCAACAAGAAAAAAATGACAAAATTGCGAATAAAGAATTAACGAAAGCAGCCGAGATCTAGAGAACGTTCGAAGGACTTTCTTCGCGGACCGAGAGCGGCGACGGATGTGTTCTATCGTAAAATTTCGCACTCTCTTCAAAATTCAACGACGCAGTCCGAGATTCATCAAGGGCCGAAAGGACGAGGGGGGGGGGGGGGCAAGTCATCCGCGCGCTCTTTCCGCAACGGCATAAATTCGTGAAGGCCTCCGGCTTGGGCGCGTGAAAGCGACCCACCTCCCACCTCCCCTTCGCTCGCCCGCCGTTCCTTGCAGTAATTTCGAGCAGCCCCGCCTAATCTCGTCCTAAAATCTAATTCCGCCAACAATTTCTAAGCCGGTCCATTAAAATTCTAAGCACAGTGCCGTAGGAGGCGGTCGGGCGCTCTCTAGCGTGCGCGGGGCAAGGGGGGACGACGAGGAGGAAGTAAACTCGGGGTGGAGTGGTACCACCGACGGGGCGATGGACGGGGCGAGGCGGCAGCGGGAGAGATGGTTGCGCGCCCGGGGTGGTTGCCGGGGGGGCGAAGGCGGGTTGGGGTGGCTGAAACAATAAGAACGTTGCGGAGGCAGCAGCCCCAACCTTCCGCAACCCCCGCCATGCCGTAAGAACGCCGTAAAAGCTCGCCTCCGCGCGCTTTCATTGGCTGAGCCGGCGGCCAACGAGCGAGATATCGCGCAAATAGCGACGTCGAGTGCGACGAGTCGGAGAGAGAAAGAGAGAAGCCGCGGCGAAAGAGGGAGGTTCGGGCGCGGTGAGAAAGAGAATGCTCTCCGTGGAACGGCATATAAGCATTCACGGTGCAGCCGCAGTAAAGGACGCTTTTCATTGAGCCGTCTTATTGTGTCGGTCGCGCTGAACTTCCCAACAACGTTAGCGTCGACTGTTTGCCCGGCTACGCCCGCTATTTTCCTTTCCTTACGAGAACGGCGCTCTTTTTTTTATCCCCCAGACGACGTAAGCAACGGTCGCGCTATTAGCGACCAAGATGTTACCGTCAAAGATCTTCGCGAGATCCCCTTACGGAAGTACCGCTTAATAATGAAACAACCGAAGCGGTTTTTCTTCGATCATTCGCTGCTTCTTGATTTTTTATGAAACTTATATCTCTGTAAAAAAATTCTAATTAATTAACCACGCATAAATGATTGAAAAACAGTCCAAGTTTTTTACTGAATCGAAATAAAATTTTATTTTTTGCATAGATAAACTAAAAAAAAAAAAACTTGTTTTAAAACTTTGTTTTAATTGACGAAGAACTATCAAACTACGATGAATAGTTCATTTTTTATATTGGAGACAAAGCTTTACAGTTTTCATACGTCATCCAATTTTGCAATCTCTTTTTATCGATACATTTTCGACCATCAATTGATTACTGCTTCGGTATGTTTCACCCAGAAGTTACTTTCGGACGAGCAATTCCCCCCCCCCCCTCCCCCCTCCGAATACGGAATCGAGGGTGGCGGAATTTTTCCTCGAGGACACTGATGGCTTTCGCAGTCGGGGCGATTGTATCTCGAAGCGCCGGAAAGGATAGCGCCGTGATGAGAAGAGGGCCGGAGGGAAACCTCCTTTGCGAACCTACGGGGCAAATGCAGGTTTCAGGTTGCTTCACGTGCACAATTACCGGGCACAGGATGGGCGCGGGCGGGAATGAAATTTCGTCTTGTGCAGCAGGAGCAAGCAAAGTGTGCGCACCCTCTCCGTTCTGCACGGCCTGGGGAATTGAGTTTCGCCACGAGAGAGCAAGAGAGCCCCGGCGAGAGAGGAGACCTGGCGAGACGCCGGAGAAAGCGGCGCAGAGAGAAAGAGAGAGAGAGAGAGAGAGAGGAAGAGAGAGAGAGAGAGAGGGAGAGGGAGAGAGAGAGAGAGAGAGAGAGATCTCCGCCGGCTGGATGGGCTGGTGTAACACTGTTATTGCCAATAATGGCACGACTATGCGCGTGCATGTCTCGCGGGCTGATCGAGAAATTGATTTACGAAAAGAAACGCCCGCCTCGGACGGCCATCGAATGCTGCCGTGTGCACGCGATCAATTAGCAGTCGCCTGATCAACGCCGTCGCGACGTTTAGAAATTCGACGGTGCATCTATCGTGGCATAAATCATGAATTCAAATCAATTCAATTTCGATGAATTCGCATTTCCATATTACAGATATTAGAAACAAATAAATCATTCTTGTAGCTACCCATTAAAACCTAAGGCGAACACAAATTGCGCCCTTTTTAATCTCTTGCTTTGTAAATGAAATAATTTTCTAAACTATGCTTTTTTACTAATTTTCTCGAATACATTAGTTCGAAAATCAGATATTAAAGAAATTAGACCGTTCATTATCTTTTATTCTACTGTAAGAATATGTCGTCGAAATCGCGGAAGGAAACGATCCTATTTTTCTCTCTTCAGCTATAATTTCATCTACGTATATACGATTTACGTGAAATTGCGCAAATAGATAGAAGCAAATAACAGCAGCCACTTTAAACATACGCGGGGTTAAACATGTCATCTCAATGTTAGATGTTATTTCGAAGACGCGATGAGTCTCTAATGCGCGTGTCGCGACGCCGGGCGCTTATTTTTGCGTCACGTCGTCACTATTCATGGACCGTGCCAATCGCGCAAGGCAGCCGGTCGCTTGCTCGAAGTTCGACGACGCGTAATCCGCGACTCGAAGTAAATCGAATGAAGTCTCGAATTAAATACAGCCCTCTCTGTATTCCGGGCACGGTGTAAGGGGACGCAAGAAGACGAGAAGAGAGAAGACAGAACGGGGAGGATGGGTGGCAGCAGAAGTAGGAGGATGAGGGAAAAGGAGGTGGAGGAGGAGTGGAAGAAGAGGACGAGCTGACTCGGGGTGAGACGAGGCGAAGCAAGGTTCCTTGTATTTAATTACCAACTCTAAGTCTCCAGCCGGGAATGAGGCAGCTCCCACCCGGGCGTACCTCTTCTTCGCCATCCATAGACCTCTTCCTTCCCCCTGCCGTCCCCTGCCGCCCCCTCGAACCACCTTCGCGAGCTTTTGTCTTAAACGACGCGGAGAATGCATTGGCTGTAGCATCGCTGTTCTTCCATGCGAAAGGTAGAAAAATATCCCGTCTTGGAGCTCTCGGCGCTCACCTTCTTCAGCAACTTTTCTCATAATTTTATTCTTCAAACTTTTGAAATTATTTAGATTGGCCGATAAATGGTTCGTCCAAATGTTTTATTTAGAAAATTAAACTATTTTCCTTGAAATTAAATTCTTGGAAAATAATTCGATGAAATTATTCATTCATCAATTTAAATTACCCTGAAATTAATTCTTACAAAATAATTTATTCACGTTAGCAAGATTATGAGACAACGGATAAACGGTAGAAGAGATAATTAACTTTACCAGCGTATATTTTTCTTTATAACCCTAGGATAATTAAATCTCTGACGATAGCCGAAGGTTAATGAAGCGTGTCAAGACGGTTTTATGGACCTTTACATTATTTAGAAGAAAGTGATGGTTGAGATAATTGATGCTATATTGTATTATACTTTTGCCAGTCGATACAATATCTAAGCTGCCAGATCACAATTTTAACTATTACAGGTATATCAATAATAAGAAAGTTCAGCAATATGCGTCAATATGCAACGCGATTACGGTATTCCAAACATCGACGCAAGAATTTCAATAGAAACTCTGATAATCTTTGCTTCGGTTTCTCAAGAATCCGCTTTGAAGTTTCAACTTTCTCGCGGACGTCCGGCGAGATGGAGATAATAATTTTTCGCTCCCGGACAACCTTGACGCGGCGCTGGATCCGGCCTGAAAATTAGGCGGCACGTCTAGTGACATCAAAGAGCTCCCGGAGGCAGCAAAGAAGGCTTCCTGCCCCTTTTCATCCCTTAAATCCCGCCCGGGCGGTATTTGCCGGGGCGACCCTGTCTCTCGTTTTCCATCATTAGTGGAAACGAGAGCGGGCGAGACACGTGGGGGGCGCGAGAGCGAGACGACGACGCCGAGCTACCCACAGCCACTCTCTTCTTCCCGCCGCCTCACCTCCTCCACCTCCGCCTGTGTACCCTACCCTCCACCCCATCGTTCTCCCGGTGTGCCGGGTTCGCGCGCAAATATCGCCTTTCATATTCCTTCGAAGGAGCAGAAAATCGTTACGGTGCCTTTTGCGCGCGCGCTACGGGGGAAATACCTAACCGCCGCTGTCGTCGTTCCTTTTCTCGCGCACCCGGCCTCGCATTAGCCCGTCTCGTCGCGCGCGGACCACCGCTGGTGGGGGTGTAAGTAAGTAAAATCTCTCCCTTCCCGCCTTTCGTGCCGCCCGCCACCGCCGCCTCCGCCACCGCCGCCGCTCGCTCGCTCTCGTCCCCGTCTTTTGCGTCTATTTCTGCTCTCTCTATCCATCTTGGTCCTCCTGTATTTCTCTTTCAGTCTCCGGTGAAGCTGCGCGAGCCTTCCGCCTTCTCTCTCCGACTTATGCCTCTTCTTCGCCGGGCTCGCTCGCTCGCTCGCTCTTCTCCCCCCACCTCCCCCTTCGTCCTACAACGCCGTTCACCGATCTCCCTCTCTCCCCGGAAAGCCTCAACGGGGTTGCAGAACCGCCGGAGCCCGCTATTAACCCAACCCCCTCTTTCTCATCGCTCTTTCTCGCCCCAGCAACCACTCGCTCGGGTTCTTCCTCTCACTCTTTCTCCAAAGTACGGTCGCCCTCCCCCCGTCGCTCTCTTCTGTCCCCCGCGGCACCTAAGCGCGAACAAAGATGGCGGAAAACTAAACAACTAGGCGAGGGCGCAAGGAACTCTCTCTCGCCCTTTTATCGCAACGAAATTGACCTCCGTGCACATTGAAGAGGGGTGCGCGACCCTTCCTACCGGATTTCTACACGCCGGCATCTTTCGAGAGGGTGGGCGGGAGCCGAATACGAGGGACGGCAGGCGGTAGTTGCGGTTTCTGCGGTACGCGGCCACGAGTGGATACGTATTCTTTTTTTCTTATCGCCGGATTACTTCTTGCCGCACCTACGGCTTTGGGGAATTACGAAATTTTATGATCGCGAATAGACCAACGTCTGATACTTGCATATCTATGCTTTTAAATTCAAGTGCCTTTTTTGATGCTTATATAAAACCAAATATGTAGACGCTTATAATAAAATAAAATAAACTTATAAATAAAAAACAAAATTGCATTCTTACTAATGTTAATAATTTAAGCTGAGTAAAGTCGATATTAGCATATTCATACCAAAGTCTTTGTAAAAATTCCGTAGACCGTAGACCTGCTCATAAAGCAAAACAAATTGAATGGTCTCAACTTTCGCAGTATTTCTTATATTTATAAGTGGCCGGCTCATGCTGTTACAAAAGTAATTCAATCACAAGTCCGGTGCCCGAACGATACCCTCAACGGTCTCGTCAAGAAGGGCCTGCACACGCGGTTGTCCTGAATAAATGATGCTTAATCTTCATATCAGAAAACCGGGTGAAGCAGTCGCGCTCGCGCGTGAGGCGGCAAGGAAACGCGGTCGCGGGGAGAGAGGAAGAAGCGGAGGATGATGGTGGGTCCCGTACACACACGTAAACGAGATGGAGAAGGAGAGGAAGAGGATAGACTGCAGCAGAAGCGAGGCTAGGGGCGCCCAGGAAATTTCTAGAAACTTCAGGTTTAGCAATTAACGTCAGAAATTAACGACGCCCGCCTGCCTCGAGCGCAAAGCGCCGGAGAAATTAGTCTCGGAAATTCTCGTAAAATTTCTCGCTCACTCGCGGGCTCCAGCAGCCCCCGCGTTCGTTCCCTCCCCCCTTTTCCGACATCCCGCTGCATCCCCCATACGCCCCCCCCCCTCGGACCCCCTGCCGAAACGCCCACGTCTCGCTGTAGCTAAAGGTAACACGGTGTCGGCAGTCGAGGCGAGCGGTAACTTTCCGGAAATTTTCATTAAGCCTGACAGTAATGACGTCATCAGTCAGTCGGGGGCGACCTCATTTGGAATCGTTCGTATTCGAAGCTAGCTTTCGACTTCGGGCACCACGTCCGCAAATCGTTCGCAGCCATAGCCATTCCCGTTCGGATGTATACGCGCGTCCTCCGCGGATCAGAAACGGTATCGCCAAAGTTTGAGCCACTCTCGAGAAAAATATCAGTCAGTCTTGCCCAAGTATCAATTATTCAACGATTATCTACAATAACTTACAACAATTGCTCTTAAATGATTTCTGGGCAAAATAGTCTTCTGATTTTCGAAGAAATTTCAATTTCTCTCTGAATTTCCAATGTCTCTACGAAAAGAAAAATAATTCTAAAATTGTCATTCTCGAGAGAAACAATCGCACCACGTATGTGTCCTTACTAAAGGAACATAGGAGAATAACATTAAACGTGGTTTCCGTAGTCTGACCAACCGCGAGGTAGAAGGAAAGCTTCCGCTGCACATCTCCGGATCGCGCGGTCAGATTAGCAGCGTCGATTCCGATAACCCGTCCGGTGTGCGGCGCGGCGCGATTGCCGCTATAATCCTAAGAAAACAGAAACGGCAGGGACCTTCGCCGTGTCCGGCGAACGATGCCGGGATAGGGCGATTCGGAAGGTGTGCACCTGCCCGCGGACAGGGGATCGATCGGGCCGGGGACCAGCCCGTTGGATATGGTCCTTTTCGACGGCGCGCATTTCGGACTTATCGGTCCGGGCGGCGAACGACATATCCGTTTTCCCAAGTAATCTCGCGGCGCTCCGGGCGATTCTCAAACAATTCTATACATCTCGGAGTGTCGGAAGTGGCTGAAACCGGCATGGGGGAAGGGGCACTTCCCGCAGGGGGATGGCGAAAGAGAAAGAGAGAATGGGGAAAGGGGTGAGGTGTAGAAGCGAACGATATGGAGTAAGAGAGAGAGAGAAAGACGGTTAGGAATAGAGAAACGCCGTAAGAGAGCCCGATAGAACAAGACGGAATAAGAGGCGCGGCGGAGGAGAAGGAGAGGCGTATAGAAGGCGACGAGGTAGGTGAAACAGACAATACACCTTCGCGGTGGGTGGCTTATCTAAGAGTCCATGGCGTAGCCCCGGGGGTGCAGTAATAACCGGTAGGGCGGGCTGATACCGGGCTAAGAAATGATAACGGCACTCGCAAGCCAGCCACCATTTTCGAGTTATATTGCCTCGAAAGCCAAAAGCGTGTTCGAGGGTGGCACGGGGGCGGGTGAGGGGGCACGAGAGGACGGACGGGGGAGGGTGAACTGCCGCAGCAACCCAGGCTAACACACAACCTACGACCGTGCCGCACCTCTCGCGTTTCTCGCCACCACCTTTCTCGTACGTATATCCAGCCGTTAGTCGTTGCTTGGAAATCGGGCGCTATCTGGGGCCACCTACTCGCCAGATATACGCGCGCGACGTTCGCCTCGAATGCCTAGAGAAACGTTTCGCCTTCGCGTACCGGCGACCTTCGCCGTTTCGATTTGTCCCGCGGGAGTAACCCGGGGAGAGACACATCGGTTCCGATGCGACAACGATATTCGATTCCTTCGTGCCGGCCATGAATTTTCAGCTAGTTGCATCTTCGATGTTGCCCCGGAGTATTGCCGGGGATTGCTAATGGCGCGTCATTTGTCACGTCGCTTTTTCCAGCGCGAATTCCGCTCGGCACGATCCCGCTCGCGAATCCAAGTACAGCGAAATGCGGTTTGGCAGCGTTGCAATAATTTATTCAGCGGCTTTCGTGGCTCGCCTCGATACCGCGCGAAAAACACAAAAATGTGTGTGCGATCGACGAGCCGCTGAAATTTATAACAACGAAACACAATATAAATCGAATCTTTCGTTTAAAAAAAATTTTTTATATATAAAAATGATAACGTTTTCTCTATCAACAGTTTTCTTCGTTAAATTTTTTCGACAAGAATTGTTTCCCAATAAGATTATAGCGATATAAAATGATATCCGCTTTAGTACTTATCTTCTAAATTGCGTACAATCATGTCAGTCCAAAGATCAAGACCAGGTGGATGGAGTGAATCCACCTGCGGGCGAATCAGGAGAGACAAAGCCACAACGTGACCGATCCCGTCTGTGTTGAACTGCGGCTTGAACGGATGTTTTGCATTTTGCCCCCGACGGCTAATTTATGTGAGAGAAATGCCACCCTCGTTTCACACTCTCTTGGCCGGTTGGTCGAGCGTTTTATTTTCACTTAGACTACAGAAAAGACTCTCAAATCCTGTTGCTACCCAGTGGACTTGATTTAACAATTTTCTTTCACGGTAGCAAACTTTGTTGCTCAATTTCTGATTGCGCGTAAAGTTAATTTCAAAAAATTAATCTGATTTCAGATTCTAAAAACGCAATGCTGAAGAGATCTTTGTAAAAAAATACCTTTTTTAATAATTTATGGTATTATACAGATTATAAAAAGCTTACAAAAAGAAAAGGATTACAGTAAATATCAATTTAAAAAATAATTAACAAAAATTCCATCGGTTTCGGCAAAAAGAGGATCACTGTTCAAAAAGAGAGGTCGCGTTATATAAAAGTCCATTTAAATTTAATATGAGGTTTACTGGATAATCCCACATGATACACAGTGTATGAATATTGAATTTCAATGTCGAAAACTCTCGACGCAGGCTAGTGCAAAAATCATACTAACCAAATAAAACGATTTCACTGAGAAAAATGCATATGGATTTTTCTCTTGTATATCTTCCGCGTAATAGAAAGATTAAAAAGATTGCGAGGCGAGTAATTCGAAGCGCGGTCAGGCTCGGAGTTAAAATTAATATGAGATTCACTGGCGCGGCGTGCTGTGTGTATGAAAGAGAGAGAGGATGAGGGACGGAGGTATATTTAGCACAAAAAGCCTCTAATTTCCAACGAGGGTGTAAAAACGGGGTTGGCACCCGTGTAGGTATACGCGGGCCGCTTGTTGGGTCTATAAAACGCCGCTTAGCTTTTTTACCTCCTACCGCCGAGCCCCCGAAGGGGTGGTTTTAACCCCGTTAAGCTGTTTCCCGTCTTTTCCTGCGTTCCTTTTTTCCACTACCGGTAAATTGAGCGCGCGGCCTCTCGTCCTCCTCTTTCCGCTTCCCTTCTGCGGCGCGTTACTCTCGACTTTTTTCTCGCTTTTTACACTCCTCGTTTACCCCGTTGCCTTTTCCTTCGGCACGAAAAATCTCGCCGGACACGGCTGTCGCGACCCAGATTTTTCATTGAAATGTCCCGTTTCGGCAATTATTCTTTCGCAATATAAAAACGTGTTTCTTTAATTAATATGTAAAGCATCAAACGATTAATTTCTATCACGTTCAAATTACTACGTTGATTATAGAATTGTGAGAAATGTAGCACGTAGATTGTTTGCAAAGGACTGATTATTCCACTGAAAAATTTGACTAATTATATTGTAATAATGTTCTCAAAAAAATATTTTCAAATATAAAACACAGAAAAAGAGTTTTAAAAAACTGAATGAGTGAACTCTGCATTACAGATTTTTGCCTCATTTTCATATAGATATAAGCCAAATTGAAAAGCTAGATTGTTATAACCGTAAATAAATAAATATTCCAACAGTCGGTGTCGTTTCAGTGGAAAAATAACTCATTGGTCAGACGACCAGTATCGAGGCGAGCTTTCTTTCTGTGTAATTCCGGTTTCTTTCGGCCGGCACGAGCAGATAGGAAGTGCGAGATTAATAGACGAACAAATTAGCGTAAAGTTTGGCTGGGGTCCCCGCGTGCACCCGCGGCACTAATCCCGTGCATTAAAAGTTAACGTCGGAGCTGGTACAGCCCGTGTGTCCTCCTGGCATTAGATTTCTGAGTTTCCCCGGCCGAGTTAGGGCAACACCAGATCTGCGTTTCAACTGGAAACTACGTTAGGGACAGATTCGAACCGATCCCATGCCAAGTACTCGAGTGTGCGCGCGCGCGCGCGCGCGCGGATGCACGACCGGACGTGTGTACACGTGTGAATGTTTATATATGTCGTGTCGCCGGCTGGATCGCTCGAGGAGACCGATTTCGCAGCTCAAAAAAGTCCGCAGTCAAACGAAACTACTGTTTGACCCGCTGGGTCAGTTCGTGAAAGTAAAATATTTGCCGGGATGATCCTGATATTCGTGTTTAACACTCGTAAACGAGCGTCACTTGTTTTTTCAACTTGTTAGATGAAAGCTTTCCCAATTAAAAATTACGTCAGTAAATTTTAACATTTTATTAATTTAACAGCTATGAGACAAAAATATCGTTTTTGTTACATTTTCGGTCAAAATTCGTTCATTCAAAACATGAATTTTTATACGTTGTTAATATTATGTAAATTTTGAAAACAATTTATGCAAAAGTCCTTGCAATTCTACAGTTTTATGTAAACAAAATGTTATTTAAAATGAAATATATTATAAATTTTATGTAAAGAAAATATTATTCAACATTAATAATGCGTGAAAAATATTAAAATTGATAGCCGCAGCTATACCGTGCTTTCGCGCGCGATATTATTTCGACGCTTTATCTAAGGCGCCGCTCGCCATTGTAACCGACTATCCCGCCGGGCTAGGTGTGAGTAAGAAACTACCCTCAACATTAATCAACCGTCATCTTTGCCGGAAACCAACCGACCCTTCCCATCGCCTCGGCCCCTCGTGTTTTTCCTCCTCACCAGAGCTTCGCGAGTTCCCTTAATAATCCTACTCTTCATTACATTTCGAAAGAAAGATGTAGAATTTTCACAAAAATATTATTTTTTTACTAAAAATCATATTTTAACCAACGATCAATTCACATATATTTTGTATTTATAAAATGTACTTTTTGATTGACTAATAATGTCTCGATTTCTTTAGTAAGAAAAAAAAATAAATTCTAAAGTTAAAGAATTTATAGAAGATAGTAATTTCTGTAAAAATTCATATATAAGATTTACTGTTTCTTTACTTCTCTCATGAGCTATTCATCGTTGCATATAGAACGGAATTCAACGTTATTGTGAAACATTTACGCGGTGGTCAGAACGTGACAAGAAGCATTAAGGATCAACGAGGCGATCTTCCGCTCTTCTTCGGAAAAGCGTCGATCGTTCCCCAAGACGACACCAAGGATCAATCGGACGGGCAGGCGGGTGGAAGTAAGGATGCCTTGAATAATGACTCGGTTGGCATGCGAGGGGATGGGGTTTGCCAGTCGGGTGCGCCATCTTGCCTCGGCTCTCTACTTATAATTATTGATGTGGCCCGAACTTTATATAAACTCGAAACTCGTCTCCCTCGCACCGTCGGTTCGCCACCACCACCGCCACCTTCACTACCACCGCTACTACTACTACTACTACTACTACTACTATTGCTACGACTACTACTACTACTACCACACGAAGAGAGCGGCACCAGCATCAGCAACCTGGAACCATCTCCACGCGGCGGGTAGAACCAACCCCCTGAGCCCCGGCCATCCCCTTCCTCCCCGTTCCCCTCCCCTCTTCGCTCTCCAACCAGGCGGCAGGAGGAAATTGTTGGAGTTTTCAAAGTCTGACGTGCAGGATATTATGAACGAGGGTATGGCGTCGTCGAGGAGGTGGAGAAGGTGGTGGAGTAGTAACCGGGGGTGCCTCCAGAGGGCTGGCGGGGGCCGGGGAGAGAGCGGCGAGAGAGACCTCGGCGGGTGGGCAGAGGGGTGCGGCGGTACCCAGGCAAAACTACCCGCCTCGGCTCACTCTTCTGCCTCCAGAACCACCCACCAGCCCATTCGTCTAGCTTAAACTATATTCCGACCTAACCCTCCGCGCGCGTAGGTACCTTCCTTCTCCGCCAACCCTACCCACCATCTGACAGCCGGGCGATACTTGCTCGAAGGCGATGCGCCGCCGATGCTCCTCGCACTCTTGTCGCTCTTCACCGCCAGCAGCCCATCCTCCTCTCGGTCGCCCTCTTTCCATCGCGCGCTTTCCGCCTTTCCTATTCCCCCATTTTTACGCCCATCGGCTCATCCGGACGTCAAGAGCGCGAGCCTGAAATCGGAACAGCGCCGGGAATGATACACCCGGAGCGCAACGAAAGCGGGGAAGTTACGACTCGTGTTGACGTATATTTTGTATTCATTGTCCGTGTGTTATTTCAGGTTAAATGTCTGTTTTCCCGCGTCGAGGGCGTACCTGCATCGTCGCCTCGCGCTCTATTCCCCGATGAATCTGTTCTTTCGCATCGCGGGCTTCCTCCCAGGCTTGTCTCTCAGAGTTTCAAAGTTAGGCAATGTCAGTCTGTACAAATGAAGAAGAGGCGATAAAAAATATACGCATATTCTTTATCTCTGCATTGTTGTCCGTTAAAGCCATTCCAAATGGACAAAATTGATTTCAACAAGTAGATCACGTCTCTCGCTTCTTCGGATCTTCGCGGTGTCGCGGAAACGCATAACCCGCCGAGATTGCGAAAACTTTTTGGATAGACGATTCGCCGCGCGAAGTGCGACGACTGACGTGTCACACTGACGGCGAAATATAGCCGAAGCACGTGTACAAGTATATTGTGGAGGGAGGCGGTAGGTGAGTGCATGTATATCTATACAGCGTCTACAGGGGGTAGAAGTATAAGCTTTCCTCTCGCAAATGAGGTAATATATATACAAAAGCTAATACGACCGAAAGTTGCCAACTTGGATGAGTCTCTCCTCCGCCGCCCCCCTGCCCGCGTTGCTTCACTCCTTCCCCGGACTACCTCCTCTAAATATTTTAAAGGATCGTGACACTCTGGTCTATGAGTTACCGTCCTCGGGGAGAGACGCGTGAAACTCGAAAGGCCATCCGCGCGGAGGTCAAAAATATCATGACCCGCGAATATTTCGAAAGTCTCCGCTTTTGCGGAGAGTTTTAAATCGTGCATAAATATACTCTGTTCTGATAAAAATACTGTAATAAAAGTAATCGGTCGAAAAATATAGTGGAAAAGCATCTTGAAAACTGCAACTTTGTTCCCGTGTTTATCTCCACGCGGCAAAAGGATTCCCGTGTATTACTATCCTAATATATTATGCATTACGAAGCGGATTAATCTCATCCCTGAATCCAACCGACTCGGCGGTGCGATCAAAGTAAATTAAATTGCGGAGGGTGAGACTTAGCTCGCGTTACTCTGTTTAGAATCGCTGTCGGTCAAAAAATTCGACCCGAACGGATAAATCGTGCGGAATGCCGTAGCAAGCCAATTGAAATTACTGCGGCGAGAGACGCGGGAAGACATAGTGGGTGGGTAAGTAAGAGTAACGGGGGGAAGTGTTTCGAGGAGAGAAATCCTCGCACCAAAATGGCGTCGAATGGGCGCAATAAAACCGAAGGCTGTATTTTATCGGATACGTTAACAGCTTCGTAAATCAGAGCCCGCACCATTTCGGGTTTAATGTGGCGCGTATCGTCCGATAATTTAAGACGAAGGCTTGCCGCGGTTACGTCTTGGCCACGAAAATTTAATTTCGCAGTAAAATATTCAGAAACATATTGCATTATGATTTCTTTGTCAATTTACTATTAAATTCAAATATATTGCACTTCTTGTGATTTAGAATAAACTATTCATGATTATCTTTAATCATAGTTTTTACATTTGCAAGAAATAATATGCGTGACTGTTGTGCTCATAGCGAAGCAATACAACTACGTAAATTACGGCAAGAAGCCGCCAGGCGCAGAATGCATTATCAACAGTCACAGCGGCAAGAGTCGATCGATCCATCTCGATCGTCAACACAAGCTCCCGAGTATACAATGCGAAACCTTTTGCAACTGACGAAGATGATTCCCGCTCCTCTCATCCGGCGAGAGCTGAAACTCCGTAATCGTCATCTCGCAGGCAGACTCTCGCCGACCGTGCTTCTTTTCACCATCAACGAGATTGAGGCGCGCGCGAAGTTAGATCAAACAAACGCGCGATGTATTCGCGTAGTGCGAGTCGCGACTCGCGCGACCGGGAGAAAACGGAGAGATGTGGAGCATAATCTAGCCTGTTTGAAGAGAACTGCCACCGACTGCAAGTTAGAACAAACTCCCAGTGTACTCTGGGAACGTCGTAGCCGGCAACCAATCTGCCGACGTCGCGCCCAACTCTGTTATGCTCCCTTTCTCAGACGTATTCTTGAACGCGGTGAAATTAGATAAAATAATATCCACCGCAATGTATATAGATTCGCCCGGCGGGGGCAGCGGCTCGTGCATTTTTGCTCGCGATACATTCGCGAGGAGTCGTTCCGTCGTTTTTGCATACTCGACTTGAATAGAGCGGACGACGTCACGCGAAAAGTTTAAATCGAGCTCTGCAACTTTCGGAATATTTATATCGGGTCAGTGGCCAGCAATGAAATATTCATGCGATGATCTCGCTCTATTGTCTTTGTGTAAATCCGACTTGTGCAACGCGAGATTTATATAGATCACAGCGTGAAATCTGCCGTGAAAATACTCGTCATCCCCGTGTGCTACAATATTTTTCGATTAAATAAAAAAGAGAGAGGATTTTTAGAAAATAATTTACACTGCTTACTGCACATATTTCTCTCTCATGTGATCAATTGTAATTTAATTAGAATTTGACGTTTCGCGTAATATAAAAAAATTAGATTAAAAAATAAACTTATCGTCAATTGAGTTTTGACATTGGCATGTGTAATGAATTTTGCTTACCACGTGATCGGCAATCAATCCATCGTTGCGACTATCGTCACTTTCCCCTCGTTCACGTATCGCACTAATTCGATAAAGCAATATCCTGCAACAGTAAATAGAAATAGAGTTACCACAATTAATTCAAACGCATGGGTGAGAGCATTTAGAAGATCTACTTGGCGATTTCAAGTTTCAAAATCATTGAAATTGTTAATTGAAAACAAACATTGATATCAGCGTTTCGAGTGAATTTTCTAAGAGGCCATAATAATTTGGTAAGTTTACATTTGTAACAAGAGTTCAATCGTCATTTATCATAATACTCATTTAAGAGTAAAACATGCTTGATAAACGAAACGTGTGTTGATTCGATAAATGCATTTTTCTACTATTTTTCTTGCGAATAATATTGCTGAACAAACCAAATTGTAAGCAACTTATCTTAACAGGTTCGAAATGTGCATAATAAAATGCAATTAGAAATTGTGAGAACTTTTAATCAATTGCGATATTTGCGATACCAATCTAACTTATTAGAGCCGGAGTATTTTTTTCGTTAACGCCGGTGACCGAATCAAGAAGATAGAGGCGGCAAAGCTGATGGCTCATGAATATTCATTTCTTGTCGGTTTCTTACAGGTCGACGGGGGTGAGCACAGAGCGGAGCAGCTAGGACCGTACTTTTAAGCACGAGAGTGGGGGTTCTGGATCAATGCCGAGGCCACGCCTCCTTCGTCTTACATCTTGCACCCCGTGCTTCCCCCCAAGCACCGTGAGTACCTTCCTTTCCTTTTGCTTTTCCGTCCTCTTCCCTATCTTCATACCCCGCGGAAAATCCGCCCCAGGCGTACAGATATATTTGGGGATTAAAAACTATACGATGTGTATAAACTTTGTGTTCATAATACGCATTGATATAGCATGATAGAAAAGAACATGTATATTAGTGGCTCCTAATTCATATTTAAATACATAGCTGTGTAATGTAAAAGCAAAAGATGTTCGTTCATTTGTAGGATAAATAAAAACTTTGAAAAATTTTCCTCACAAAGAAATCCAACTTGAAGATCCTATTTTCCCTACGTCTACATAGATTCTGATTCGCGTATTTATCGTATTTAGAGATATGTAAATAATTTCTCTCTCAACACTTATTTAAAATATGTTAAAAAATTTAAACATACTTTTTCTACGAAACTTGACGTATATATATATATATATATATATATATATATCGCATCGCATGCGTTCTTGCGTTAATAGACAAGTCACAGTAACAACAAAAATATTTTTTTCCAAAGCTAATTATCATACTAAGAGTCGTCCTCTGATCTATGCACGGTGTTATTACAAGGCGCGGAGACAGATTCTAGGGTAGCTTTGTGCACCTTCGCATACTGGCAATATCTCATTGCGACATTGCTGTTTCTCATCTCATCTCGTCGTCTCTTCTCCCTCGTCCCGTCTCATCTCATCCGAACTCAACGAGTTCGTCGTTCCTAACTCGCGGGTCCCGTCTTGTCTCATCTCGTCTTCTCGTCATTTCCCGGAGCCAGAGGCCCCGGGCTGTTCTTTCCTTTTGGAAAGTGAAGACGAACATACGCCGGTTTCATCCAATCAGAGCCGCGCGAGCCTCTTCCACCGTCGTCCAAATCAAACAGTACGACTAATTACCGTCGGAATCCACCGCGAGCTACCTCGATCGTGGATTACTCCACTAATTATAGCATCGGTATTTTAGCATATAGTTTTTTTTCTTAATAGTGTACAAGAAAATATTTGAAAAAAATGTAAAAAAAGAAAAACTCTTGTATATGTCACATGCAAAAGCAATGCAAAAAAGAAATAACCTAGAAAAGTTCGCACATTTTTAATCGATTGATTTAAAAATATTATTAAAAATACAGATTATATAGAATTCTCAAAGCTACGTTATTTCTGCAGTTGTTATTCTATAAATAGAACGATATTTAATCTGTCGAATTCCTGTCGTGTTCATACAGATTGCACGCTTATGATAAGATCTTACCTCTCGTGATTTTCACAAACTATGCGCTTATATTGTTACCTAATTGACTAATTCGATATTAAACACACATAATCATGATCAGCAGCGACTTCGCGACGGATTATTCAAATTTGCCTGCAAATGAGTCACAGGTGTCTCAATCATTGTCACCAGCGGATCGACCCGCGTGCGTCGATTGGCAATCGAATGTCGGTCAATCGGTCGGGCAGCTCGCGCCGACGTTTGGCGCCTCGAGAGTACCGAAGCTGTTCCGAATGGAAAATCAATAGGGCGAACGAAGAAGGGGCCGTGAATCCCCCTTGCCGCTCGCTCGCTCGCTCTTGCGTGATCCCGCGAATCTCGAACCGGAATCATTGTCCGAAGGAATCCCGCATCCGATCAAATCACTGGGAGAGATCACCGGCCACCTAAGTACGTCATTTGCGGCTAATGGCCGACCTCGGACGGCGATCTAACGCCCTATCACGGGAGGCATCGATGCTCCGCGATCAACCGAGAAGTCGATCGATCTTGTCCCATGAGCTGACGAATGCCAGACTCGGCGTCGCCGCAAGGTGGTAGCGCAATACAATTGAGCAAATGCAACTTTTTCTCTTTGGATCATAATTTTTGTAACTGTGAACACTCTTTATTATGAATAAAATAAAATTGTATCCATAGTTATATTAGTGTTGTAATAAACTGAATATTCATCTGTTGATGACACCTATTCTCTACTTTTTACATTATATCTTCACATATTAAAAAATTTTGGCAATCTTATCAACGACTGTAATGTTGATTTAAAAATATCAACGCACGGAATAAATACAATATAAAAATTGATTGCAATTACTCACAAAACAAAGATATTGATAGTAGAAGAAATTTGTTACAATTTGTCAGATGTTCGCAAGTTGTTATAAAACATGCATACGAATCTCGGACATAATTGATTGAAACACGGTAGGAAGATTTGGATGAGATACTAAATTGCGGGGGGGGTTGTTTAGACGGCCTCAGTTATCGACACCACCACTGCGCGGCAGCACTACCTATTTCAGCCAGGTTTCGAACCAGCCACCCCTGATCTTTGTCCCCCGAAGGCTGTTTCCAGCGAGTCGGGGTGATCCACTTCGTTACCCGAAGAGCGACCAACAACTCCATGGATAATCGACCATAATCGTCGGCCACGCGTACCCACGAGATCACGCGATCGGCGTTTACAACCCTGTATAATTATCCCGCAAATTCGATATATTGACCCTTCTTCAAACGCCGCCGGCAAAATATAGTCGGTTTAATGACTTCGATAAGCGAGATCAGATATCTTATGTGAAAAAAAATCGCGTTAAAAGTCAGAATCGTGCCAATAACAAAGTTCAAATAAAGTAGCAAATATATTTCCTTAAAATCTTTTTGAAAAAGCATTTTCAAAGATACCAACATAAATTAATTTCTAAAAATTATTTGTTCAAAATTGGATTCGTAATTAAAATACAAAAAAGTAGAAATAAGTAATTAAAAATTATAAACATTATAGACTTGCAGAAATAATTTTAAAAGGCTGATTAATTATACTGAAAAGTAATTATTTGATAATTATTTTTGACTCATTACAAGTTGTCCAAGTTGTATTGTGACAAAAGTAAGAAAACGCTGTTATATCGTACTTTAACGCCGTCTGGAAGCCATTTATTGTCTTTCTAAATGAAATACACAACTAATCCGCGACGCACAGTCGCGTCTAGACACACCAGGACACGCGTAGTTTTGAATGCGATTTTCTCCGAACCGCGTCGTATTGTGCAATTTATCAGTGCAATTTACCGGCGGAGACAGTGCCGGGGAAATTGAAAAACTTTCACGGCCAATTCACGGCTGCTTTTAATAATGCGAATCAATTTAACGCAGGGAGATGGAGTAGCGCCGCGAATGCACGTCGACGAAGTGTTTTTTCCACGTCGACACTTCACGCGTCTATGGTATTTAATAAAACTTTGCCGTGCCTGATTCAACGGCGCACAATTGGCCAGCAAATAGAATGCTTATTAAACAGACAAAGGGGGAAAAAAAAATTTGTAATCAACAATTTATGATCGAGAGACAATTTAAACACTTCTCTTGCTTGTACAGAAATAAATAATAAAAAGATTACAATTTTTCTGTTAGAAAGTGAAAATAAGAAAATCTTTTTTAATGCAGATAATAATAAGAATAAAAAAACCGTGTTGTAAAATTCTTACAGAGGAAGATCTACATCCAGATTTACTAAAGAACTGGAGTAGAATCGAGAAGCGAGTAAGAACAGCCAGTAGAAACAGCCGTACCGACGATCAATAAGAAAGCAAGTCTCGCAAAGACGTGCTCGCAAATTCCCGGAGACGTAAGACCCGGGATACAGCGCGAGGAAGTATAACCGGTACACGTAGCCGCAGGCAGCCCTTAGAAACGTAATTAATATTTATCCCACCCCCGACGTCGGAGGGATGCGGACCCAGCGGCCCGGTTCCTCCACCTTCATCGCCGTCCGACCATCCCTGTGACCCCTCTAAAATCCCAGCACGCTCCTTGTAAAATCTAATATCTGAGGAAGCGCCACCGCCGCGCACAGTTCGGTCCCTCTCTTCCTCCTCTTCTTCCCCGGCTTCGCAGCCTCTCCCCGAATTACGAGGTTCCTTCCAGGTCGCCGTATGCCGCGCCTCGTAACGCAGGCAGTCAGGGTAGCAAGTGGCAAGACGGTGAACGCGAGGAAGAAGGAGAGGAGAAGAGGAGATTGTCTCGGACGGTGCGCTCGAGGGTGGTCGGAGTACGCCGGGGTGTTCCGGTGAAACCGACACCGAAGAAGAGGAAGGAAGGCCGGGGGAACAAAAGAGCAGGGAGGGCAGGGTGAAAGTAGAGAAAGAGAACGAGGAGCAAGAGCGCGCGCGACGGTGGTAACGACGACGTCGTCGTCGTCGTCGTCGTCTCGTCGGAGAAGGGAAGCCGAGGTAGGAGCGAGATAAGAAGAGACCGGGTTCTAGGTGGAGTCGGAGCGAGGATGCGAGGAGAACGAAGAAGGAGAAGAAGACGGGGCGGCGGTGGAGGCGTCGCGGCGGCAGCTGCACCGAGAGAGAGAAAATGAGAACGAGAGGCGCGCTCGAGAGAGGCGGGAAAATCCGGGAAGAGAGAGGGAACGAACACGAGCTCTGTTTTCCCGGGTACCGGGTTTCTCGATGGGCGGCGTCAAGACGCTGCGGCTCTGCCAATGACGTCGGTCGCGGTGGATTTTGCGCGGCCGCGATTCGCTACCGGCGGCTTTCTTAGAGGCGCGACAGCGCGGAAAAATCTACGGGAAAAAGGCGACGAGAGCAAAGGGGTGCGCGCGCCACGGCCATTGGCCCGGCCCGGATGCTTTTCTTCGCTTTTCAGGAACCTTTAAGGGGCCAATGGCACGCTGCTGCCGCCGCGAAAGGCGACTCCGAGTAATCGATAAGTTAGAGTCGGGGCTTCTCTCCTGGCACGCGGGCTGCTTCAACCCTCTTCAACTCGATCGGGGCGGTTTTTGTGTCGCAAAGTTTTCTCATTTATTTCATAATTTAACTTGTCAAACTTAATACTTTTTTAATTGCACAGCTTGAACAATTAAAGAGCCAACTGAATTATAAATCCGATTGTTACGGCATTTCCAGAAAAAAAATTCCCAAAATAAAATTATCTTTAACATCTTTACTTCTCAAGAATATGTAATTTCAAAATATGTTTCTTCGACACACATTCATATATTGCTGTAGAACATTAAATATAAATATAATTTTCGTATGATTTTTGTAATTTAAAAACTGCCTCAAATATCTCTGATGAATATAAAATAACATATGATATTTTATGATACTTTAACACAGCATTATGACATTATTATTTTTCCAAAAAAGAATCTTGACAATTTTTAAAAGAGATTTTGAATTCTTATAATATAAAAATTGTTACTATAAAATATGACAATTTTAATTTTCGCTAAATCTTGACATAAGAATTGCGTTAAAGGTAATTGCGCTATAAAAATCAAACTTTCAAAAGATACTTTCAATTCTTATAGTATAAAAATGATTACTATAAAATATGACAATTTTAATTTTCGCTAAATCTTGACATAAGAATTGCGTTAAAGGTAATTGCGCTATAAGAATCAAACTTTCAAAAGATACTTTCAATTCTTATAATATAAAAATGATTACTATAAAATATGACAATTTTAATTTTCGCTAAATCTTGACATAAGAATTGCGTTGAAGGTAATTGCGCTATAAAAATCAAACTTTCAAAAGATATTTTCAATTCTTATAATATAAAAATGATTACTATGAAATATTACTAACATGAAAAGAATCTACGATAACTAACATCGTCTCTGTTAAAATTTAATTTTCGAATCTTCGCATAAAACTTGCACTGAAGGAATTTTGAGAATTCTTAAAAATTATTTTATCGTTAAATTCTTATAATATGAAAATTTTATATCTTGATATGTAAAATATGAGTACGATCGATTCTCGAATAAGCTCTCCCCACCCCAGCGAGAAAAGGTCGCGGAATCTCCGAATTCAACTCGGACACATCGTATTCGTATTTCCAGTCGTGTCTAACACCTGCCTGCGCATTTTTGCATCGCGATTGTCTACCGGCGGAAGTTTACCTCACGACACTGTCAGCCGCGGGGGAAAACGTCTCCGAGACAATTAGCGAAGACTAAAGGACCGGCGAGAGAAAGGGGATAACGCGCGCTCCAAACGCGCACCTTCCTCTCATTCCTTCGCGATGCGTCCGCCTCTTCCTACATTCGCCGCCCCCGTCCTCGTATCTCGCCTTACCTCTCTTCCTAAATCCGCCTTATCCGCCACCACCGCCGCCGCCGCCACCGCCACCCTCGTGCGCCGAAACCCACCGCCAACGTTCCTCTATTCCTCTATCGCGCGCTCACGTGTCTCGTAACATTAATATTACCGGAGAAGAGCGTACTGCAGCATCTTCTCCCCCCCGTCGTTCTCCTCTTTCGCCCCTCTACGCGACTACGCAAGGCAGCAGCCTTAGTTGCGAGAGGAACTTGGACTGCAAGTAAGTTCTCGGGGAGCTTGGATGGAAATTGACGTTAATGTGCCCCGAAAGCAGCCGCCGCCCGCCCCTTCCCCTCCCCATGGAGCATCACCCGGATGATCGTCGCTGTTGCCTCGAAAGAACCCACCCCGGGCGAGTCTGCCGAGGTAGTTAGCGAAGTAGTTGCCGAGATGGATTATGATGGTAACGTGGGAAGAATCCACGATCGTTGACTGACATCGTCGCTCCTTAATGGATTCGCGGCTGGCTGAGTATGAGCTGGCGGTAGACACGTCGGTACAGACTTAACGTCAGCCTAGTCAGATTACGAGAGATAGGCTTGATCGTTCCGCGCATCTTATATCTCGAGAAATACACTTTATAAAAATAAAAAAGAATAAAAATTTTCTCCTCAAGTCTTTCCAATCTCTAAAACTTACAGAAATTATCCTCGATTTCAAAATTATCCTGCTACTCTTATAAACGTAACTTCAAACTGGAAAAACCTTTTGTAATTATTTAATCTGGAATTGAGAAGGAAATAAAAAATTGAATTTTAGAAGCTTTAATTTTTTATAATCAAATTTCCTGAAAAATAGATATGTCGATCTCAAATCGTTCAACAAATGTCTAGGGAAAAGACTGCTCGTACGTAAATGGTCTTTTACGACAATTATCATCTTATACGTAAACTTCCGCTTATCCTTCGGACCGGCCTAATTGCCTCTTGGCATTTCCGCACGGCCGGCACGGAGGGACCTCGGAATTTGCTGCCTTCACAGCGTAGTTGCAGTACTAACTGAAAAATCCGATTTACCGAGTTAAACGGGATTAATTACGGTAATTAGAGTTTGTTGTTCTAGAGTGCGCGGGCATCTAGAACTTCCGTAATGTCCGAATGGGATTTTCGGGCTGTAACACGACTGTGACAATCCGTCCGTATTGTGCGAATGTGTTCTGCGTCACTGCATCACCCGGAAGATTCGCAAAAGACAAATGTCAAAAACATTCTAATCTAGAAAAGATTCCAAAGCGTAATATTCTTAGCGTTGTGTGAAAATTATAACAGATTACACAGATTATAAATTAGTCAAAGAATTCGTCGTTGAAATTGAAGGCGGACGTTCGAGAGTGTCTCGTAAATAATACAAATTATATTTTGATTTTGCTATTCGCAAATGAAACTTTTGCATAATAAATATGGGAGAGAAAATATTGTCAATGTTCCCTTCAAACCGGTCGCGGACTCTTCTTGCTGCTTCAATCTGACTATCTTGGATACAATCCCACCGGATCGCTTCCGCAAAGCTCGATACCTCCGGCAACTATTTCTCCCCGTTCCCTCACTGTCCACGCTACGTGCCAGTTTAAGGTTCTCTGATGTTGCTTGACCGCTGGTCAGCGGTGGGAAAGTACCGCGTGTGCTCTCCTGGAAACTTCTTCGCCGGTATTACTGGTTCCAAACGAGTCCCGGACTGTCGCTACTTTTCAGAACGCATTAAAGATCTCTCTCACTTTTTCTTTTTCTAATATCAGATAACATTGGCCTGAGACTTGACTATGTTACAACTTTATTTTGTGAATAATCATTTTTTATTTTTTTTTTAATTTTATCTTTCTTTAAAAAGTAATTAAAAATTCATTCATCTAAATGCAACGTAGCATTTTAACTATCGGAAGTTATACATATTTGTCAATCCTTGTAACGAATAAATTATATATTCGTCCTTTTATTATAATTATCAAGAAATATTTTCTCATTGTATTAAAGTTTGGCAAATAGAACGTTATTATTCTGATACTTGAAATAATTTCTTTGATCGAGTCTAGCTTAAAATTTGTTGCACACGCGTTCCCACGATTCCGAATAAATTAATCTAGTTGCCGTCTTCTTCGGGACAATGACACGCATATTTTTATCTGAACGAACTTGTTGCGATCAGTCTCGAAGACCAAGATCCTGAAAAGTGACTTTTCGTTCCCGCCGAAATGGGGCGGCGGTAAACAGGTTTATCACGAATGCGGTGGTCCTCCACGGCGGAGGTCCTGCCGAAAGGTCTCACAGAATATCGCCTCGAGCCTGCGACAATGAGTACAATAACCGCGCGTTTATTCATCCAACCAGCGAGCAACATTCAGGACGAGTTCTTCGAGTTCTACGGAAGCCGATCGTTTCTGCGCCGTGTTCTTCGCGAAGGGTAGATTTTCTATGTTCTTCAAAGCAAAAGTAATAAAAATAATCGGTCTTTTTGCGGCGCAGATACGTTTTGCAAAAAACCTGCGCGCGAAATAACACGGGACTTTATTAGATGTAATTTATGCCGTTATATGAAAGATCTGATTCTCGATAAAGATATAACTCTCGGGCTGCTAATGAGATTTTCTTAGAGCGCAAACCGCAGGCGCGGAAACTTAATCGACGATCCTCGTAGGTAGGAGGGATACATAACGATAAATATATGCCTCCGTCCGGTGGTAATGAAAATTTCCCTACGAACATCCGAGCCTCCTGGGATTCAGCATTATGATCTCTCCTTCGTTCCCTTGCCACCCTCGTAGGAGGCAACGGCTTAAAACCCTCATCTGGAAAGTGTTGTCCACCTAAACGAAGATAAACTCACTCTGTAATCTTCAAGGTCATGTTCAACATCTCGCAATTATTATCAGATCGATCGCGGTGTCCGGCTACCGAGTCCTGATCGCGACGGAAGTCGCAAAGTGATCCCGCTCAACGATGCAGCGGCGCGACGAAATTTTTCGCAAGTCATCAGGAGAACCGGCGATGTCTCCTTTCCCGGTATGCTAATAAAACGGATCTTATGTGGCAAAGACGCCATTTTGAATAATGTCGACCAATCAGAAGCCCCGCCCGGGCGTCTTGAGGGGGCGGCGGGGGCCGGCGAAGGGGAGACGCGTGCTACACACCACTACTACGCGCCCCAACACAAACTACCCTTATATTATGCTGCTCTGTAAACCTGAGACCACCCTTCGTTTGTCTCGCGAACCTCCTTTTGCACCGTTTACTACCATCTTTCTTCGCGTTGGTCTCAAACGCAAGCCACTTTTAGTTGTTTTTTTTTTTTTTTTTTTAACGATTGCAAGCAATTAAATCAGCATCAATGGAACAAAATAATAAAACTTTTCATCATTAGACAAACGTCATTGAATAAGTAAAATTATTATTCTAATTATTAATTTAAGCCGTCGCTAATTTTTAAAATTGCGTTCAAGATTCTTCAAATTGTCTCAATATCGTGTTCTTTCCGTATGTGTTATTGATGACTGATTATTTCTTTCATATAACACTTTCACAATTACATCTAAAGCTTAGAGCACTGTTGTGCTATGCTAGATTTAACATTTAAGAAACGAGCGGTGAAAAAGCGCAGTAAAGTAAGTATGAATATGTTTGCCGATATCTGTAACTCTAGCACGTCTCTTTATAAATAATTTAGAAACAAACCGAGATTTGGAGACGCATCGAGTGTCATATCATAGCTTATGCCGCCTCGCCGACTTTGCAAATCAGCTTCCGCGTCGGCGAACACGCGTGCAAACAATCTTCACGTTGGCGCAGGCAAGCAACCAAGCAAGCAAGCGAGCGGCGGGGAATTATTTCCACGTTTGGGCCGGGATTGCGTAAAACGTATAATCAGATGCAAATGGAATCCGGGCCCGCGGCAGCCATTTTCGAGGAAACAAAGCGGGTGTTCCCAAGATAGTGGGTGGTTTTAGTAACGAGTACGAGGCGAGAGGTGAGGCGTAGAGAGACTCAGGCGAGAGGAGGCTGCGCAAGTGGGACGAGGGAAAGAGACGTGAGGATAGAGGCAACTTCCCCCTTTCTCGGAGCAGTATCTTAAGTCTTACAGGGTGGCTCGGTACGCCTGACAAGCGACGTTAATGTATGTATGAGATCCAAGAGCGCGGAGACTACCCTCCATCCAGCGCTTCATCCTCCTTTCCAGGCAGCCACCTTCTCTCGTTGGGGGGGTATCGCAACCCGTACCCCCGCATCCGCCTCCTGCCGGTACCAAGCCGCCTCCTCCCCGAACCCGTCCCGCCACAAACCATCTACATATACGCGCGCCTTTGGGTTTCTAAGGGAGTCTGCACAATGAAATGAGAAACATGAGAGGCCAACCAACAGACCTACCCATCCCGGGCGCTCTCTTCCTCCTCCCCCTCCCCTTTTTCCCCCCTCCCCCCGTTTCCACCTACTCCGACTTGCTCCTTAGCAGACAGAACGGATCCTCATTCAACCGTCGCCGAAGAACCGCTCGCTAAGACCGAATACTCCCCCATATCCAAGAAGCCGACGTTGAGGTCAGAATACATTGCCAGTTAAAGGTGGGAGCGTCTTATTTTGCTGAGGTATATAGTTATTACCGCGTAGCGCATTTAGTATTTCAAGAATCTAGGAGAACCGTTGCCAAGATCTTCAAATGATGAAATAAAATTTGTAACACGAATAAACATGATAATCGCAATTTTTTATAAGTATCTTGATTGAAATTATACGATTAAATTTATAATCAGGATGATAGTTCCGAGATTCTTACCCGACTCCAACAACTTCGCCTTTCGCGATTCGGATCAATGTCCGTAATCAATCGCCGTCCAGCTATCGCAGCAAACTCGAAGTCCCGCGATCACATTAGGACGATCACTCGTTTCGGCATGCGGGCGTGTTCATTACGTTAATTTCGAAGGCGCGTCTTCGAGTTTCCGTCAGTGGCTGCACAATGAAATGAGAAACACGAGATAAGAGAGAGAGAGAGAGAGAGAGAGAGAGAGAAAGAGAGAGAGAGAGAGTGAGTGAGTGAGAGAGTGAGAGAAAGACCAGTACGGCACGCCGACCCCGACGGCTCCTTTCTACCTCCCCGACATCACATTACCCACGTCCTCCGCTATCCAACGCGAGGCCTTTGGAAGTGTGCTAAGACCGAATATAGCCGCATTGCCAAGGAAGCTTCGAGTCTAAACTGGCGAGGCAACACCACTCACGAGACTCATCCCGTGTAATCAGCAGAGACGCGGCCGCTTTTCGTGGCTGAAAGACATCTCTCCCCCCCCCCCCCCCCCCCCCCCCCCCCCCCCCCCAACAAACAGAGAGAGAAGTTATTCCTCTCGCTTCCGGGACGCTCCGCGTACAGTCGCGCGCGATGTGCCGAGTTGGAAAAGGAGAGCACACGCACGCATCAACGATGACGTGCCTATGTATTTACGGGTGTACTCTCGGTTGTCTCGAGACAAGATCCTGGATTATGTTCGCCCTCCCTCCCTCCTCTAACCCCTCACCGCCTGCACATCTCCCTGCCTTGCCTTTGGTCTGATGATGTACCAACCCTTTGCGTCACTCTCTTCCAACGGTGGTGCCTCTGACGAGAGACGTCATCCCGAAAGTCTACCGAATTCCCGGATCCCTCTCGACGCCCGGCAACATTAATTTGTTATCATAGGCGCAAATTTCAGACGGCTGTAATGACGCGCGTCTTTGAGAAGCTTAGATCAAAAGACTCGTCGGTCTTTCTTCGACATAAGCAACACGTTGTAATTAATGATTGCGTATAAATAAGATAAGGGAGTGATTCGACTTGAATGAAAAATCGCGTGAAAAATAATTCCGAGTTGAGCAGTACGATGCGTGTCTGACGAGCTCAATTGCGACTCTTTCCACCGACGACAATCAAAACAGGTGCGAAGCTGTCGCGACGAAGTCCGTGAAAAAGCTCGCGGAAAAAGAATTTCAGCCGTTGCATCGGGCGTTGATGTCTCCGCGTACTCAGTGGGAGTGACTTTTCGTTTTCCACCGACGAATCCCTGCTTTTTTCCTCACTTTCCACCCACCTATCCTCGCCTCATCCTACCAGCGCTGCTGCTGGGTCAAGTCACCGCGGATACGAAGGACGAGAGAATATATGCGTGCCGCGTGGTAGCGCGAGTTTACACTCCTCCTTTCCACCCCCTCTCCTCTCTCTCTCTCTCTCTCTCTCTCTCTCTGTTTAATTTAAACCACAATTGCTATTACATATAACTGCGACATGAGTATGTCGACATAAGTGTCAACGTCCAAAATTGATATTAATGTCAACCACCCCGCTCATCGGATGACACTTTCTCAATAAAATGAATTCAAGTGCTTACACAAATCGTTTACTTTATCAATATATCAGATATATTCCATATGTGGAAATAATTTTTAACAAGTTTGATGTCTATATTGTAGTGAGAAAAAATTATAGTTATAATTGAAAGAAATAAAAATTTCCGCTAGAAAAATTGAACTCAAAAGCTATGTGAGCTTGATTCTAAGTGCTTCAAAAATGTTTCTGTGTCGCATCTGCAATTCATGTTTTGAAACCGGACGGCTTTCAATGTAAACGCGAGCGAGCACGACTTGTCCGTGAGAGAATTTTCTTTCCGCAAGCATCTATCCGGTTTCGTCTCACGTGGAAGCGCCAGCTTGCCGGAATAAGGGTGGCGCCGATGGAAGGAGGTTGGCAGTGATGCTCGGAAAAGGGGGGAGACGCGGTGCCCCAAGGGTGTGTTCCGGAATCGGGGTAAGATGGAGGAAAATCGTTACTCACTAGTCGCGGGGAAGTCGAGGGTTGAGAGGGCAAAGCGAGGGCGCAGAGGGAAAGGGGGAGAGGGGTATAGAAACTCCACCGGTTGAAAGAGGGAGATTCGTGCGCACCCATACAGAGGCGTACACACACACTCGCGTACATATACGTGCGCACATATACAGAATCATACAACCCTCCGTCTAGGTTTGGGCAAGACGATCCCGGGGAAAACGCCTAAAATACGTCGATATGAGACGACCTGAGAAATCCCCTCGCTTCTCTGCCCGTCCCGGTCGCCGATCCCTTCCTCAAAGGTTCGAAAATATTTATTTCTAAGGATCGACCAGAATTATATGAGATATTTGACTTGGCGAGTACGATAGAATCCCTCGAGCTAAACGAAAGCTAAGATTTACATTGATATTACGTTTGCTGCATCTTTTCTGCTTTCGGTGAAAAACATGCTTGTATATTGCCTTTATTTGATGTGCAAAGACGTGAATTATCTTTCTAATTAAAGATATATCTCTTAGTCTCTAAAATAAGCATCAAATAGTAATAAATATATCAAAAATAATAGTCAATAAATTATCCATGATAATAATCCATCTTATTTGATTGACAGAGAAATATGTTTCTGTGTCAATAAAAAATTTGCAGATTTTTTTGCAAAAATAAATCAAACGTAACATGATTTAAAATAATTAATTATCTTGATGGGCTGGATGTAATTTCGCAGTAACAAACTAGTCCCTATCAGCAAAGCGTGCATCACTTTCATCTCCAGAGACTCTCGAGAGTTTCGCGTTCGTGTGTCGCGCTCGTTCGCCGATCTTCAGCGTCGATATCGAGAGCACGGTGTACTCTAATTCGCAGAAGAGACGCAGCCTTATTCTACTCGCGAGCATCCGCCATTTTCCATCCGAGATACACGCGGCGTAGCGACAGAGAGACGGAAGGGGGTAAGACATGAGGGACACGGAGGGGATGAAAGAGGGTTAGAGAAGAGGGAGAGAGAGTGAGAGAGAGAGAGAGAGAGAAAGCACGAAGAGCTCCTTTGAGAATTTCGATGTAAGACACTCGGGTGCGCTGTGGCAGCTTCAATTTAGATAATTAATGATACGAGCGTAGGTTAGGTACAGTTAGTACAGTAAGACCGAGTGGAAAACAGTTTCCACCCCCTTTAACCCCCGTTCCTACCCAAACCACCTACCTATCCGACCCGCGCCACCCCAAAACCTCCCTCGACGGGAGAGTTTCTCGAGACGGCGTAGTACCTTCTGCCATCGCGAGCGTGTCGAGGGGGATGGTGTAGATCGGGGGGTTAGAAGCGGGGCTGCGCGGAGAGAGAGGGTTGGTAGAAGGGCGTCGGCGGCGGGAGTCGGCGGTATAAGGGTCTGCCTCTGTGCACCGGCTCGTTTTATCTTCTCTTCGAGATGGCGAGGAGAGAGCGAGAGAGGAGGGTGAGGGGGGAGGGGGAAGGGGGTGGTGGTGGCTGTCGGTGGTTTTCAATGCTGCACCCTGCATCCAGCACTACACCCAGCCGCCCGCTTTCCTATTTTCCGCCCACGCCAACCGCCTCCTCCCTCTCATCGCGCGACTCGCGATTCTCGACGCGCTGCGACGCCCGAAAGAGCGGGATAGCTGCGGGGAAATTGAATTGAATCTCGAGATGAATATCGAATCGAACGAACTCTCTACCAGCCAGCCAGCCAGCCAGCTACCACCCCCCTTGTGCCACCCTCTCAACCTTCGCCAACCTCGTCGGCGTGCCGAGACCGTCTCGCTTCGCCCTGGCCCCATCGTCTTTCTCCGTTCGCTTATTGGCACGATCGACTCGTTTCGCGTAATCTACTTATTTGCACTTCGGCCTGAAATCATTATTGAAGTGAGTAACCGACGGGGCGCCCGATTTACCGCGAGTAAAATTATAGGACTTATCTTGTGTCTAAATGAAATATACATACATGTGTCCGATACTCTTAAAGAAAATCTGTATAAACGACAAAGATAAGAAATTTATTATCCATAATAACAACATTTCATTACTTTACGTTATAGCAACAATTATTATTTTTTAGAGAGCTTCGAATAATATTACGAAAACTCATGCTTGGCACTTTGCGTAGCTCATGCTGTGGAATCGAAAATCGTAAAAAAATTATGCAAATATCGAGAATAAATATAATTGGCCTTGGTTTTTTTTTCATTCAAAGAAATAAGCCTTCCGTTATCCGGAAATCCGCGTTCAAGGTGAAACCGCGTCGAAATTGCAATTTGCAAACCGTTTAACGGCCGCTTACGTCCATTCTCCGTGCGAAAACTTGCACGGTCCAAGTTTCCGGAAGTCCCCCTAATGACTTAATTGTACACTTGTCGCCTTTGAGAACTTAAGTTTCTCCTCCGGGCACGACAATGAGCATTGTCGTCCTTTGTGGACGTTCTAGTGTCCGCGAGGCTATATATCAGACCTACCGGCGACCAGAAACGAATGGCACCGCGTAGTGCCGCAAATTACGTAAAAAAAAAGATAATTTCCATCACAATGCCCGACCGTAAAACAAAGAAACCGACTAATTAATATTTACGCGTCGTGTATTCAGCCACGTTGCTTGGATTTAAGCACGTGGTATAGTAATTTCGTTCTTCGGAAATGGAGCGAGCTTCCACGTGAATTAAATTATTTAACAATGTCCTAAAAGACTCGGCTTTATTATAACTAAATATGCAAAATAAAATTATCTGCGCAATACTAAATTGCATATGAAACCTTTCAAATAATAATATCACACAGAAAATGTATGCAGTTTCTAACACGACGGCATAATAAGCGAATGCGCACGTTTCATCGCGTCCCGTCGGAAAATAGTCGGCGTGGTTGGAAGAATCGATCACTTTAATCTCACTTATCCTTTAAATTTTCAATTTCAACTACCAAATATCTCGCACATTTGTCACGATGTTAAAGTCGATTCTAACAAACAGATAAGTATTAATTTTTTATCCACAATTTAAAAAAATTTATCTCTAAAGAAATTAAAAACCTGTTTATAAACCTACGGTGCGTTTATTTGTAACTTTCTTACATCGCAGGAAATCTCTCGATCAATCTCGATTCGACCCTCACCGGTCAGTCGGGGTTATATTCATTAATTCCTCGGAGCATCGACTGACTGTCTAGTCGACGACTGGTCAGTGACTGGTCGGCGTCTTCTCGCGGTCTGTATGAGTAGCCGAAGCAACAGCAGGTTGCCAGGACCAGTCCTGTGGGAATCCTGCGAACTGTCCTACATTCACTGACCACGGAAAGCGAGTCTGTTTTCATAACGCGCATCAGGTCATCGCAAGTTGCGATTCTCACGTGACTGGTCAGCGACTCGACCCCCGAGGTCAAGGCGTCTAACAGGTTTTTCGTCGAAATCGCGCCGCGAGTCGCTAAGATCTCAGATACGGAAGTGACCAGTCTTGTGTTGCTTCCAGCCGAGGAAACATCCTTATTCGCGATTCAATGTTGCTAAAGCTTAAAATAACCGTGAATCTATTTCACGCTGTAAGAAACTCGATAACCAATTATCGGACTAATGAATTCGTAAAGTATCGTAAAACTTGATGCTGTGATATAAAATGATGCAGTGTGATTATAATACATTTTTCACGTACACACTATTTGTAGAAAATATTATACTATCTTTGCGATATTTGAAAACACATGAAAAGATGAGCGAAAAGTGAAAAGAATCGTGAAAGCATTTCTGGCAGTGCGAAATCCGACGGTAAATGGGAATCCGTGCGCGAAACGGGAATTCGCCCGGCACCTTCTTTTCCATTCCGGATTATATAACCACGCTCGCGGGGGTGAAAAGGGCCGAGGACGGTGGTGTGAAAACACGTTTCGCCGCGGAATACCCGGACCCTCGTTTCGATGTTTTAATTGTTTCGTGCCCGCCGCTTTCCGTGCGAGAGTGCGAGAGGAAAGGATGGAAGCGAGCGAAACGGCTCACGAACGGGGATGATATAAATATACGGGACGTTTAAAAAGTGCTTAAGCGCGTAGCCGGCCACCTAACCCATCCCCGTCGGTTGCGGTAACGAGGGTGAGACCGACGAAAATTTAGCGTAAAAACCCGGAGGTTAAGCGAGAATTAAGCGCCGGCGGAAGGAGAGGAAGACAGAGAAAAAAGAGACAGAAAAGCGTTGCCAGTGAATTAAATGAGCTTCTCAATGTTTTCCGCCGCTTGCGTGTCATTCAACCGTCTCCCGCCTCGCCTTTTGATCGAGTTACATCGACGTGCCAAGTGCCGCACGGATAATTAATGAAGAACAAATCGAAATGTTTCGCATTCGATACTTTTTGTAGCTCATTCCCCACGCGATTATTTGTTGTGAAAACAATATGAATACTCTTTTTACATTTTCTATTCAATTTTTATCTCTATTTCCGTCCATTTATATTGCAATTTTTAAAAATTTAAAAGATAAAAGAAAACTATAAAATCACTCAATTAAAGTCGGTTGAAATTAGCCAATGTAGTAGAACGAAAGATGCTTATTTATATCATCTATCTTTACTAATTACAAAAGAAAGATTAGTTCTTTTTCTAAAACTTGTTAAAAGTTATTGATAAAAAGTTATAAAATTTGCATCTTTAAGAGCAATGGAAATCAACGTCACAGGTTTTAATTCTTATTTCATTTTCAAAACAATAAAGTGCTAAAATCTCCTCAAGAAGATGCATTTACTAATGTTTCGAATAACATAAATTACATGTGCAAAAATGTAGAATTGCATTCTCCATTAATTCACTAAATGCATTAATTCTTCCTTTGTGTCGTCTTGACAAATCTGACTAGACGGCGTGTTAAATATACAAAAGTCGTTCTCCACGAGATGAATTCGCGTTCACCAAAGTCCTGGTATATCCAAAACTCGAATTTGGCAGCAGGGGCATTCATTTTGCGGGTTCGGCGTCGGAGCTTTCTCAGATATATGGAAATTTCCTTAGCCGGGAACGTATTCAGAGGGGAGGCCAAGTAATATAAATTCAAATCAGTCCCTGTTTTCTCACACAACAAACTTGGAGGAACTCCGAAGCTGGTTCTCCGACGGTAGTTACTACCTCCTTCCTACCCTCCTCGCCGCTCTCCGCGAACTAAGTACCTTCCTGTCCTGCCAGTTACCACCCCCTTAATGAAGATATGTGACAGAACCAACCGCCGTACGAATTTCGAGATTCGTCCTATTCGATTTGTCTCATCCGATATAATCTTTCTCATAACCGCAAGTTTCAAAAATAAATTAATAAGAGAGAGAGATTTGTCGTAAACTACTTAAAAAATGTATCTTGCGAATAATTCCAAGTGTTCTCCATGCTTTTCGCTATCTCCAAACGATTTGACTCTAAAAAAATTATATTTAGACATTGGAATTAATTTGTTTGCGCTCTTACATATATAACGTTATAATTTATCTCAAAATTTTTACACAAGCATAAATATTATGGCAAAGTAGTGTTTGTATCGTTGAAACAACTGACTGTAATTATTATAAAAATTCTAATTTAAAACATTTTTACAATACAAATATGACATTTCCTTCTACATATCTACTTGAAACTTTTGCTAAAGAAAATCTTTAATAACTAATTATATCGTCGTTAAGTGCCATTTCATCTATCTTTCTGTAATCGTTTGAAGATAGCAAGTTTTTCAAGCCGATAGCAGAATTGTCAAACGCATCACGTAAACCGTCGTAAAATGCCGCCATCGTATAAATTATACCGCGCGTGCTTACGGAGTCGTAAGAAGTCGAAGGATTATATCACGAAATCAATTTCCCGGTCCAATCTCGAAGGAGTTTGGCCGGGAGAATCGACGATGAAGGAAGGGGGGTACGGGATGTGTTTCGCGTTCCTTTCCACTACCTCTCCACTCGTCTTCGTCCTGCTACCATCGTCGTCTCGCCCCCTTAATACCCGCCGCGATTTCCATAATCTTGGGAGAGGCGTCCTGGCACCCCCTTATAATATAATAATATACGTTAGAGAAGGCTCGCTTATATTCGCTCCGAGGGGTTGCAAAATGGCCGACCACGTTAATGCCCCCTTAATATTTAGGGATCTTGCACGTCTGCCAGCCTCGGAGCACCTTTCCGCCGCCACCCGCCGTTCTCTCTTAAAATCCACTTTACTACTCCCATTAAGATGAAATATATTCGACTGAGCCGACACGTTCGTCTGCCGACAAAATGTTTTTACAAGTTCCGCATAGCAGCGAATTTTATTCCGATTCTTTATGACACGAAAGTTGAAATCCTTTCATGCTTAGAAAAATAATTTCCATTTAAAATTTCCACCTCTCTTGATTATTAAAATATCAATTATTCTCTACGTAAAGACTCTATATGTATATGCTGGAATGCATATTCTCCTGCGACTTGTGTAAGCTCGCCTCTCTCCAATTTCCCGTTCGTATTTTAATAGCGACGCAACGACATTCCGCGCCGGAATCTTAACTCGGAAACGTGCGGCGCACGTTCAGTCCTTACGCGAATCGGTGATCGCGCGCGCAAAGCGACGTGGTCTCGTAACTATTCGCGGAATCTGAAAAGTCAAAATCCACGGCGTCACATCCCCGCCGATTCCGTGCCGGCTGCGCGCTCGAGGTCCTCTCTCTTACGTGGTAACGCCGTTAGATGCGGAACCGTAGGTATTGCCGGAGTTCTCTAGCAGGAGTCTGCTGACGATGCGGGGAGGGTACGGGGCGAAGGGAGGTAAGTTGGAAAAGGGGGACGTGCCCACCCTCGTTCAGCCGCCCGGCGAGACCCCCGCGCAGCCCCGCGCGGCTCCCCGGCACGACGATACCGGGGGTGGTGGGTGGGAAGGAAGGCGAGAGAGAGAGTCTAAGGTAGATTATATTATTTCTCCGCCCCTGCCGGGGGCTCACCCGCCATTTTGTGAATGTTAAATCATTTATTGATCCAAGAAGGTGCCACCCACCCTCCTACCCGCGCGACCTACCTCCGACGCGAGACCCACACCACCGCCGCACCGCACCGCCGCCGCCATCCACCCACCCGAGTACGCCAGCCACCCGACGTCTGAAAGGGGCCGATCCTTATTCCGCGAAGCGAATTTATATGCCCACCCTGCGCACGTGTGGGTAAACGTGTGTACGGGTCTCGTCGGTGCGAGAGAATTTCGAAACGAACGGCGAATTTATGGCCTCGCGGGGCTCGATTTCTCTCCTCCGACCCTCTTCCGGCCCTCCTTCAAGGCGGCGCGCCTCCTTTAGACTTCCTCGCGGGAATCCCTTTCCGAAGTTCCGGCGCGGGAAGTCGTCCTTCGTGCAGCCTTACCGGCTGTGCGCTTCGTTGCGGCTGATTGGACGGTGCACAGATACGTGCATGATGCATCCTCATTCGCCAATCGGAGTCACGCCGTTAAATCCGTCAACTTTCATTATTTAATTGTCACAAAAAAAGATGCGCGACGCCGGCACGTCAGTTGGTTAGCGCATTATTAGTTAGAGATAATTTTAGAGTGCATATCGTGTTTCAGATTTATTCTTGTTCTAACCGAGCTATTAGTAGCAGCACTTATCAATAAATGAACTTTTCGTGTAAACCTTTTGCAATCATTCTTTATAAATACTTGTTAGCGAGACTTTTATAATTTTTTTTTTTTTTTGCAAGCTAACATCAGCAGCTTTTAAAAGCAGAGTTTATTTCTTGTTAATAAAAATCCCACGGTGTCGCTAGTGTGTTATATTTGTAAGAATGTATGAGGAAAGAATCGTTATCGCACTTAGTGCGCAGTCTCTTCGACAGCTTGGAAAAAGGCGAATTTTTCCATGCGCAGAATCGTAAAAATCCGCGACCGAGATGAAAGTGGGGTGGTCAAAGGGCAGGGAGGTCGGTGAGAAAGGAGAGAACGAGGCTGAAAAATAAGAGTGAGGTCAGTTGGACGCGAGCCGCGGAAAAATTCGCGTTACATTCAACGAACGCGCCGCAATCTCGGGGTGCATTAGTGTGCATTACCTACCTCCGTCGAGATTCTGATACACTTTGGATACTCTGTTTGCGTCGAATCTATTTCAGCGTCAAATTGAACTACGAATACCTCTTGATGAATGAAACAGCGTCAAATAATAGCCAGGTAATCGCGCGCGTATACACACACACACACACACACACACACACACACACGAGATGCGACCGCAAGCGCACATACAAATGCTATACCAAATTCCTAAATTTCGTTAATTGATATTAATCGAAATTATTGCGTCCGAATAAACGCGCACATGCAACGTGACTTGCAGATTTTTCCGTTCCTAATCGCTACACTGTCAAGAAGAGAGAGACACTATCGTCACGTTACGCTATCATCATCGATTTCCAATTACATTAATTACATTTCGTTTAATCATACTATTTGATATTTGTTAACTGCGCAAACATTAGACGCGTGTTAAATTTTCATTATGTCAATATTGAATCTAGTCCCCGCCGCATTCATATCAATGTGAATTTAAAGCTCGTTTATTGATAAACGGAACTTTTTCGCGACGAATAAAATACAATGCGTAAAATACGAATAACTGGTAAATAACATTGCGTATTTTGAAATAATCTAATATTTTATATTATTCGCTCACACAAAATATGTTCGTATAAGAAAAGTAATAATAATAGGCTCCGACAATGTAAAATAAAATATATTAAAAAATATATATATATTTACTAAACTCATTGTAAAAAACAATTGTTTAACATTAATTACTATAGAAATTTGTGATCAAAATACTTTATAAACAAAAATGATAAAATTTGTCTAAATATAACATTTAGCGAGGGCATTGAAATGAGAATTTCCAAAATTATCGGTTTGCGCGAAATATGCGGTTCAGAGGTACACTTCGTCGTCGCGCTATCCCGCGATTACCAAAACCTCATGAATTCGGAACGAGCGATATGATTTTATATTCGATGCGGTTGACGGACGGCATAATCACGTGAGTCGCGAAACACCGACGATACCGCGGCACGCGACACCATCAATCGACCATCGCCACCGCATCGGATTTAATGCAATTTCGGTCGCAATTTCGCGAAATATGCCGACTCGGTCGCGACATGAGGGAGAAAGACTGAAAAATCGCAAGAAGATGCAAAAGTTCGCCGTAGGCCACAAGTGCCCTAACTATCTCGCTGTCGGAATTCGGAGCACGGCGATTATATGGACGGCGACACCGAAATCTCGGTGGTCGTCGAAATTTGCGGGACGGACGCGCGAACGAACGTCCTCGCCACCCGTTCTCGCCCCCTCGTTGTCCGAATTCGCATTCCGACGCACCAAACTATCCCTCTCCGCTCCCTCCGAAAACCCCCGCCACCCTTTTGTCACCCTGTGCCGGGCAAACCAATTCCGTTCACCTCGGTTTTCCGAACGGACAGTTGACAGTCCGTCGGAAAATTCTTCGCGGCTCCGAGCTTTTCCGGGAAAAATCTTTCGTTGTATTAAGAAATATTATGGATGATAAATTTATTTAGAGCAAAAACAATTGATATCAAGCTCCAAAGAGAGTGTCGCGCAAAAACAAAAAAGTCATATATTTTACGTATCACATTTTACGTCAATAAACTTATATAAGCGATAAATTTTGCATCGTTTGCTGTATCGCTGAACTGAGCTAATTATATGTGCGTGGATGCACTGCGAATCCATTTATTTTATACTGTATAATTAATCTCACTCCAATCACCACGCTTCTAATCGGGCTAATAGATATTAAACAATTATATATTATTATCGACAAGCAATTTATTCCCGAAAAATAGAGAAATTTATTTCTCTCTTTTCGGTAACGTGTAAAATAAGATATGCTTTTTCGAATTTTATTATCACCCCAATAATGGTCATGAGTTTAAATATTCAAGATGCTACATTTGCTGCAACGAGTATAATCATTTCCAACATCTTCTTATCAAGGAACCGATTAATTTCGCAATAGTAGAAAAACTAAATTTGAACAGAGCGGATCAATAATTAATCACCGCTATCAGTGTCAGAGTGTATATGTTTTACATTACTCGTTGGGTCATCGACTTCTCTTTACAACCCGTAATGTATAATACATAATCTCGAAATATATGAGATTCTGACGCGATAATCTTAATGCTGTTAGTTTCCGAGAAATTGCTGGTCCCTAAGGGAGCTGGCTAACGTTCTTTCCGAATTTACCCAAAAATATCGCCGGGCCGAGGGTTAGTACGAAGCCTTGCGATAAACCGTACAAAGTTGCCGAGGGCTCGAGCTAGGCTTAGGCCCACGGAAAATGCGGGATTTCAATTTGTTGGTCGAGTTTCGAGACGTGCTCGCGGCGTAGGGTGTACGGGGCGCCATAGTTCGGCGGCCCCACCCCTGACGCGCCGTTTTGCCTAGGGTCGAAGTGGTGGACGAGGGGTGACGCGAAGGCAAGAGAGGGTTGCGAATGATATAGGGGCGGTGACGCCATTTTGAATTAGCCGTGCTTAGAGGAGCAAGTAAGAGCGCGCCCGAGGGCCGAAGGGCAGAGAAAGAAGGACACTCGCCTGGAAAGATCGAGAGAGGGGGTGAAATTTTTATGAGAACCCTTAGCAATGGTTGCCGGAGCACTCACTCCCTCTTCTCGAGTTTCCACGCCGAAAACTCTACGATGCGCACTTTCGTCTAAACAACCATTTTGAACTTTGCGAAAGCTTCCTTGTGATGTTACCGCCTCTTGATTTCTATTTTATACCGTTAATTAATTTCGCAAGAACTTTTGCCATGTTGCATTTATCATCTCGCGAATGAAAACTCGTTGCAAACGCTCTTCTTAAATCGCCATTGTGATTGTTTCAGGAAATTATTTTTTAATCGTTCAAGAGGAAAATCACATTTTTGATCGTCAATTAATTTGCATGATGTCACGAACGTCGTCGCTTCGGAATGCGATGTGAGATGCTCTTGCAATATTGCATTTACTTGCTGCGCGTAATCAAGTTATCATGAATTATATCGCATCAACGTTGCGCGATATTATATCGGGAATGAATATAATATAGCGCACTATAGAACAGATTATTAATACAAAATGCCGAATTAGCATGCTACATAAAAGCATCTTTAAAAATTTACCGCCCAATTAAATGACGAACGTATCATTATTAAACGAACAGTTTAATCAAAAGACTAAACATGTTTCTATTCTGCAATCTTACTTTAAATTTTGCAAGCTCCGTTTTAGCATTAAACACATTTATAAATTTCGAAATAAGCTTTCCTTGTTTTGAAAAGTCACTTTAACTATATTTCATAAATTAACTTTGAGAGCGAAAATTAATGCTTTTTGCATTGAAAACTAATTTGTTTGTAAAATAGCAAGCGTTGATGTAATTAAATATCATGTGCAACTATCTTAGAAAAATTTCTCAATATAACTCTCACTTCGAAATAAACTGAAAATAAATGATAAATATGAATATGTAAATAATTATAAAAAAATCTAACAATGAGTGTTTTCTCCGCATACTGCCCTCTATCATTTTTCCATTGTTGATAAAGAGGGAATCGTCTTGTGCAAATCAAGAAAATCGATATTGCGCTCTCAAATATAGCCAACGTGTAGCAGATGGCACGAGCTGTAGTTTCCACGAAGCCGATGCGGTAGAGAACTACTACTCGTAATCCAGAAAAAGACGAAATTAAATTAAGAAATGAAGTACAGAATGCATCAATTAACAGAATATTTACAACATGGATAAAATGTTTAAGAGACAATTGCACGAGTAAAATAAAAAATAAAAAGAGATCGGAGACCAAGTGAAAATGGCTCTTAGAGAATTGGGCAAACAAGCAGATACGTCAAGTAGCTTATATAGTGCCCTTAAATTTTCCGGTTTTAAGCAGGGTAGCTATGCGGAAAAATCTATGACCTAGCTTAAAAGCAGCGTTTCTAATTGCGTCGGCACGCCAAAGGCCGTTAAAGTAAGTCTCGGCTAGAAACGCGTTCGTACAATGGAAAAGCGGAGAGAAAAGAATAAAGAGGATTCGTAAGGAACGAGGTACTTCCTCGATTGCCGCTGCCTCTGCGCAGAGGGAAAAGGAGCAATCGAGGCTTTAATACGACTAATTGTTACGAAAGGCGAAGCGATTTTTCGTCGTGTCTGAAGTATCGAGCGCTCGCGGCACGAACATTTTCAATTATCAAGGTTGATAGAACCAATTTGGTCGGTAATTACGAATTAAAGATGCAGCGGCTGTGTGAAAATTTCAAATGCGTGAGAAACGTTGTTACGAACGTAATTTTCATAAATGAATTTGCGGCATTGCAGTTCAATAATTTTGCGTCGCGGAAATATTAATTTCGGCGTTAATATCGGTGTTAACAGCCCGAATCTCATTTTCGCCGGTGTTTATTCCTAATTAAAACGACAAATGTGAAGGAAAAAAATCAATTTCCAATTATGTCCGGTCGCGAAATCGATCAGATAGTTAGGAATCGAGCGCGAGGATAAGCGGTGAGAAAAGGTGGGAGAGAGGGAGATGGACGGAGTGAGATTCGCCGTGGAACGAGAGAGGCAGGTCCGATGAAATTTATAATTTGCCGAAGTTCCTCTGGCGTGGGCGATAATGGGGCCCGAGTTGCTTTGGGTCTAGCTTCGTTCCTTTTTAAGTTTTAAATAGTTTCGCGCGAGTTTTAATTAGGAAATTCATCCCACCGCCCTATTCGCCTCTATTATGCTCAACCAACCCCATGAGCGGCAGCGGCAGCGGCGACGACGGCGGTGGCGGTGAGGATAGGCGACGGCCCGTTGAAAGGGGTACAAAAAAGCACGACGGTCATCGTTTTTTCAGTTAGTAGTAACGAAAATTACGGCGAACTTATAACGAGGCGAACTTTTCTCCGCCCGTACCGATCGCGTTATTAAGTAATTACGCTGTAGTTTGATCGTAAAATACCGGCGCGCTCCTTCGCCGCTCTCATTGTTCGTTTCTTAAAAAGAAAAAAAAATAGAAAAGAGCGCTGCAACTCGAAACGCTTCGGGCGTAAAGTAATTTTCTAGAAGATCAAGAGATCAAGAATTATTGACGTCATCATATTTCATAACCAATTTAAATAGTGCTAGTGTTGAAAAAAATGTCTCAGGTGATTAGGTTACATACTGTTATTATTTATTGACATTACGATAATGTATAATTTGCAATACTTAAATAATTATTATTCAAAAAATAAAAACTATAGTGCAATTAGAATACGCAATTAGCAAAAAATAACTATCTTAATAATCTGTCTAAATATACAATCACATTCAATGATAATGTGTGCGAGTAACAAGTTATAAGTGTTTTTTAATGTTACGTAAACATCATCGACCTTATTGACATGCATACATGCAGAAGATTTTCTAAATGATACATTTGCTACGTTCCCGACCGCCTTGAGAAACGCGGATTCGCGAGCGGAGAGACAGAAAACCGAAGCGGAGCGTCTTCATTGTATTCCGCGTGGCCGGTAGCATCGATCGTCGTACTTTTTGCCTTTTCCCCTTTCGCTTTGATACGGCCCGGTCTGAGAAGCATCAACCCCGCCGTGCCCTCCCGTCCGTAGCAACTCACCCCGCCGAGCCCCTGCGCTGCAGCAGCCACCCCTCCGGCAACCCCATTCGCCGTTTACTTTATTCTTATCTGAAATACTGGAGAGGCGAAGGTGGTCGTCCCTCGCTCTTTCTTCCCGCTTTTCCGACTCGCCTCGCCACCGCCACTTCTTCCCTCCCGCTCCCTCCGTCCACCCGACGGCACCCGCAGTCTTTCTTCCCTCGGGCTGCACAAGGAGGTGGGTCACCTCCACCCATCGACTTCGCCTTCCCTCAAGGCGGAAGGAGCAAAAAGCTCAGAAAGAAGCGAAAGAGCGACGCGGAAGGGAGTTGACTAGGTAGTGGGGGAAAACTCGCGATTATTTTTAGGGGTTTGTTTGCCCTCGGAGCTCGCGGCAGAGATCGCACGGGAAGAGTAGAGGAGTCAGATATAATACTGTATTTAGATACTTAGCTCTCTCTTCTCTCTCTCTCTCTCTCTCTCTCTCTCTCGATCTGACGATACGTCAGCGTGTTCATTAAATTTCCAATTGCAGAGCATCGAGGAATCAACAACATATTTAGCATGTTAAATATAAAAAATATAATTTGTTCGTAATGCATTCGTAATTAAAATATATTCGTAGAAGATTATATTCACAAATTAAACATAAATTATTCACAAATTAAATTTGCCAAAAAACTGTTGATGCTCTTTGACCTTTTTATTGAAAAAAATCGTTCAAATAATTTATCGATAAGATTAAAGGCGAATTCTTGTGTAATAAATTTGGTTCTGATATAGCATTTAACGAACAGCACAAATATAATATAGATTATAAAAAAAAATTTTTGTTCTTTAGATAAAATACGACTATGTAAGAAAATTGTCGTGGTAGAAATTTCCGCGACGTATTTTTCTCTGCAGACCCTAAAACCGAGTTGCGTCGTTTTCCGGCGGGTAGCGACTAAAGACTCTCAGAAGGTATTCTCGACCACCCCCTGCCTTTTTACGACAGGACCGATCTTAAACCTTTCCGCCCATTCACCTATTCCGTTGTCGTATCGGTGCTCGACAGCGACTTTACGAGGCTGCCCTCGAGGGCCACCTTTTATCGCCGCGCCCACACTTTTTAAAAGAACGTAAAACTATACTGTATACGGCACTTAAAACTACCGACTTTTTAGTATCCTGCGATCTTGCTTTCGCCCACGGGAGTAATTATCTCGTAAGAGTCTGAGACTAGTCGAAGCGTAAGCGCGCGCTTAATTAAAAATAGTTTCTAGTTATTTTCTTGCGTTCTTCAAACCATTTTTGAGTAAATTAATTCATTGATGCATTGGTCAATGTATATTTTATGTGCTTCTCGCTGTAGCGTAATTTTCCAAGCCTGAGAATAATAATTAATTAATTCAAAGTATTTTAAATTCTTCTGTAGTAAAAAAAAAAAATTTAAATTCTTTGAAAAAAATGCGCATATATTATATTGCATATAGAAACACACACGATTATATAAGAAGAATACATTTGCATGATTTTTTCGTTACACATTTACACTCCAATAATATGTCACGGTGATTGTATGGAAGAATTGAAATTTTCTAAGCCGCGCTTTAAGCGACGCAAAAGGGCGCCCTCTCGTAAGGGCGCAGAGGCCGCTTTATACAAGCCCTGAAAGGATGGCTGATTAAGAATTCGTAAAAAAATGCTGATCGAAAGGGCTTCCGGGTGTCCGAGCCGCAAAACCTGTTTTAAGATAGCCGAATTTTCAACCCTTCCTCTTCCGCCTTCAGCCCTTTTGCGTCAACCCCTCTCGCCCTCTTGCCCCAGTAACCTCTGGGGTAAGGTATTATCGGACTTCTGAGAAATATATTTTATTCCTACTCTCGCAACGACGTTGCGTGAAATTCATCTCGCTTCTATCAAAAAGCGCTTTAACAACAATTTTCACATTGTAAATGTATAATCAAATCAAAACATAAATTTTGAAAAGTTATTGAGGAATTAATCTATTTACTCTCCATAATGAATTAGATGCTTTATCTATATTGTAGCATCGTGAGATAGTTTAATTCTCCAAACGGCCGATCGCAAAGAAAATCAGGGAAAAAGATATGGAAAAACATAATCACCGCAGAATTCATCGCGAGCCACAAACAACGGAAAAACAAAGGTTCTTAAATTTATGGTACAATCAAAAAGTCTTCATTATTTTCCCAGTGACGCCACACCGCCATCTTTTGTTTTTGCCCTCTGCCTTGCCTTATGACGTCATAATTTATCCAGCCGACGTCCTCTCCCGACTATTGTCCCTTTCAAGACATTATCAAAGGGACGAGATCTTCGCCCATCCTCTCTTCGTCTCGCGAACGCGAAATAGTGAGAGATTTATAACCTTTTTTAGGAATGATCGATTAATCATTGTCACCATAATTACGCCGAGTGTATGAGAAAATAGTTTCAAATATCCGATAACTACTAATTACTCTAACGCAAAAGTAGAGTTCTGATCAGTATATGCAAGAGTATAATAATAGATTTAATATAATAATTTATCTAAAAGAATAAAAACTAAAATTTTTATACAAATATAGCGAAAATATAATCTTAAAACTCTCATGAATCTTCTGTACAAAATAAAATATAATATAAAATAAAATATAATTCAATTAAAAAATTGTTTATTATACTAAATACATGCAAATAGTCTTTTATACATATAAAATAGTTTGTTATACTAAATACATGCAAATAGTCTTTTATTTCATATAAAATAGTTTATTATATTAAATACATGCAAATAAAAAAGGACATCCATATTTTAACGTGTCTTGATAAAAATTTGTATCGCATTCAATTTTTTTCGTTTTTATTGTTTTGATTTTATCGTTTAACACATACGTTGAATCGAGTAATTAATTATTATTTTCGTACAATATAAATATCTCTTCATTAAAAATGCAAAAGAAAAAAAAACAAGAAACTTTTTTCCGTCTTTAGCGACGGAATGCTTTCATCGCGGTGCAGGCGATCGGCGGATAATCGAAAAGCTAAGCGACGGGAAAATTGCGATTGGAGGGTGACCAATCGTCCGTGAAAATTGAAAAACTATTTCGATCTATAGCGCCGGCACTATAGTGGAATACCGAGTTTGCTGTTACTCTCCTATCCCTAATCCCACCCCGCAATTGACTTCCTTATTCGGCTATTTTACGACACAGTATTTAATTCTGCGATTATATTCTCAATTATTATAAAGCGATCAATAATATATGGAGATAATAATCAAGCTATTAAATTCTCAGGTTCTGCTTTAGCAGAATATTATCATTACCGCACGTACTCCGAAGGTATTCAAATCTCTCCGCGATCCAATCAATATAATATTTACCCGCCATGCATTATCTTCGAAACGCGCTATTACATCACAGCATAATGGTAACGTTCACAACGGCATACGTAATTAATTACGGCGGCACCGAGCAATACGTGACCGGAGGAACACTGATTGCGCCGCGTGCACGTTATTAAACGAAATAATATCCAAATTATTATGTAATGTAAAGGTAATAAAGTATCTTGTGCGCAGAAAAGGAAAGGGTAAAGCGGACACTCGTTGCACGGAACAAAAGGATCCTCTAGCAGCTGCACAGTACGTCGACACCCTTCGGGAATTTCAGAAGTAGACCTTTTCCAGCGGTTGGTCAGGTGAGATTTGCATACTGGTCAAACAACATCGGTAAGATCACGGTCACGTGTACATGTACTGCAACGGCTTTAAATACACACAAATCAATTCCTGATATGTATCCTGCTATCCTTCGAAAGAGTCACTTTAATTATCGAGAAGTAGTTTTTCAAGACGTGTAATTAATGTCATACGCAATTACAGTTCTAAACTTAGAAATTACGTGTCGCAACGATAAAAATTGACTTTGTGAATTTTGAAGCGAAATATATCGATAAAACGATTAAGTTAAAAAAAATAAGTTTATCTTGTTTAAGAAATAATGAATATTAAAATATGTAAAAATATATAAAAAATAAATAATAAGTAGTACATAATAATAAGTAGTACATAATAAAACTTTATGTAATCGGTTGGAATATTAAGTTACAATAAGTTAGTTTTCAGATTGATTTAAAAATATATTATTGATAAGAGATACAATAATATTCAAAAATATTCTATATTCTGTATTAACATATTAACTTATGTTTTATTAATGTTACACAATATTTCCTCTACCATTATGGAAATAACGAGGGATTCAGTCGGCGATTTCAGTTTAGATTAAGCGCCGGTCTTCAGCAAACTGGCGTAATTTAAATGTAAACGCGGAGTTTACGTTCGGAAACGATCGAACCGCGCGTTTGCGCTGGCTGGAAAATCATACTCGCCAGCTGATCCCAGACGTAGCGTTTCGTATTTGCATCATGTCACGTGTACGTAGTACACGCGCGTTTACCCGCAACCGTAATTCAATATCCCCTCGATCACAGATCGTGCGATCGAGCGACTCGATGCGCGAATTAATTAAATTCCACCCGCGCTCGGAAAGCCTTCGGCTCGTTTCGCGTAATCACGCGTTTCGTTTCATTAGCGCGATCGTTAAATTATCCAAATTCGGCTGGCCGCCGTTAATTCACAGACTACATCTTAGATATTATCCTCCCAAATGACGTTATTCGCGACGTTTTGTAAAACGTTTTGTGAACAAACAAAGCCAGCAGCTTGTTGTCTGCGGGAGCGATTTTTTAATTAACATTTATTTTATTCCTAGTTCTACGTAGCGCCGTTTCAACGGAATTCTCGTTCATTTTGCATAATTCCAACCTTAATTATGATCCCCAGTTGCTCGTGAGTAGCAAGGATCGACGCATACCTCGTTTTATTAATTTCTGCTAGGTCGTCCGTTGCCTTATTTATTTCCGCGACATTTTCTATTGTCTTATTTACTTGCCCGACAGCTTCTACTATCTTATTTATTTCCACGATATCTTGTTGATCAATAAACTACAACTCTGCCCGATTTTAATTAGTTACTAAGAAATCACACACCAAGATATCGGTCATTCGTTTTGAATTAATTAAATGAATTAATTAAAAGGCTCGTACCAAATTTTGAAATAATTATTATAGAATATCTCGTAGAAGTATAAATACGATCGATTTATCGTCGAGAGAAAAACATCTTTTTATTGGAATTATAAATCAATAACTTCAAATTAATAAAAAAAAAAGAAAAATATTTTATAAACTTACGATTTATCATTTTAATATGCAATCGGGTTAACAGGAAATTTAGTAAACTTCAATCTTCTCAATAATAAATATCAACAATAAAATATGCAAAAAATTCAGATGTATCTAAAATCTTTATATGTATAACAAAACCAAAAAATACTTTTGTAACTCATGCATTGCTTACAAAAAAAAAAAGACTTTTTAATCGCCTGTTATATGTTAAGACAAAATTAGAAAAAAATTTATATCAAATAAAGATTGTCGAAATAAAGATTGTCGAAAGACGATACAGAAAGAGAGAAACACGCTCGATCCGCGATTTCCTCTTATATTCTCAATCGTTTTCGTTTATGAGTCGACGCATTCATAGCAAGTTTTTGCATTCGACTACCGCGCGGAAAGGTAGGAAAAGTTCACAGAGAAAATAGGGAAACAGAAATGACTCGCGATTTCTTGCATACCTTTCGCATTACTGGCCTCACCCTCCTCGTCTAGATCTACCTTTCCTCATGCAAACTTCTCTTCCTTCCTTTTTCCTTCCTTTCAGCTCACTGCTCAAACCTTCCCTTATTATGATAAAAACAAAGACCTAAGAATATTTTCTTCGTCTCAAAGCAAGGAAAATTTCGGCCAATACACAGTAGTAAAATTAAAAACAAGTGTGGCAGTAAATAAAAATATTTTAATACAAAATATTTTAAATAAAATGCTTTAATGCATAAAATTTGGAATTTTTAAACAAATCAAGCAACTGATTCGCTTATATTAGATTAAAATATCAAAATAAAGGCAATTATTTTCTTTCTTTATGTATTATAATATCTCTAAATGTCATTTATAATCATTCTGTTTCAGAGACATGCAAAATGTAAGAGAACATTTATCAAATTCTTTGGTAACGACGGTGACCGCCTCTTTCCCTGAACTTCGTTGGAAATGTTCTCGGCCATTTTTCGCCCCCACTAACGCAGTCCACCCTTCGAAAGAAAAGCAAGCCGTAAAGGTAGGAGAATTGTAGGGGGATAAAACAATGGAAAAAGTACGGCCATCTTTAATTCCATCCCTATTCATTTTGCCAAGGAATGGAGTTTACCCGAATAATAAAAAGGAAGATCAATAAATTGAGTTTTTCAATTCTTTATCGAAGTTTTGCACTATCCACATCTAATGCATATTATTTTTGTCTACGTACTTCTATACTAAATGATAATTGTTTCTAATAGTGTATATTATGACCTATATAATTATTATAATCTATAAAGAAAAATATAGATTGTATATAATTATGTTATTAATGATATAAATAAAAATATTTATTTTATTATGTTTAAAATTTAGAATAATAATTTTAATTAAATTTTAATCAATTATATTTTGAAAAATTATAGGCAGTGGATTTTTTTTCGCTTCAAGTACCATAACCAACGGTTAGTACCGGATAGTATCCTTCCAAAAGGATATTTGACCAGTACATTCAATGTACCAAAGAAGATATTGCAGCATTTATCGCGAGAACGCTTACCGACTCATGTTCAATAGTTACTCTGCACTCCTTTTAAAGTTATAACTACCTTACATTGTCGATAAACATCTCCGTTTATTAATATAAATGCGTATCTGTATTATATTTATAAATTGTAAATAAAAAACATGCGTTTCTTATAAAAATTTAATTATATATATATATATATAATAGCACAATACAACGTACTTCTCCGACTCTAAAATGGATAAATATACTTCGACAAATATAAAAGAATGAGATTGAAAAGATTATAGTAAAATTAGCGCATTGCAGGAATAAATAGACTTCATAACAATTAATTGCAATAGTGTTCTTATCGATTAATACTTATCGATATCATTCTTATCTTCCTAAAAATCTTGCGTGTGCCAAATATTTTTAGCAAACAAAAAATATTTCTTAAAATTCTTCAAATATTTCTTATGTTTTTCTTTATGATTGCAAACTTGTTCTGTAAATTTTAAATAACTGATCCAGAATTCAATATTTTAAAATTAATCTGTTTTATCTCATCTATATTTTAAGATAATGGATATCTGAAGTATTGTATTTATAATATTTATATCTATATAATATAATATAATTATAAATATATACAGAATGTCTCTAAAATTTTGACAAAGCACTTGCAGATAGAACGGACTAAACTGAATCGAAAAATCCTGTACCATTTTGCAATTTTTGCAACAGTTAACAAGTTATTAATTACTAAAAATTGCCAAATAAGCGTATATCCACTACCGAATACAAGTGCGCGATGAGATGCAACCGCCTAGCGATCATGGTTGCTCGACGCGCGTGAAGTTGTTTACTACAACCGGCAAAACCTGCTCTGTAATGTAATTGTCTTGTTTTTTTTATTGTGTCTCGCCGCGCACTTGCATTTGGAGGCGAGCTGGATGAATACGCGCTTATTCGGCGATTTCGGAGAAAATTTTATATCAAAAATTACTGTACGGCATTAACCGTGGACCATGAAACCGTGAACCGAAAATTTTTATTATGTTTCACATGTAAAAAACATAGTAAAAATTTTTATAATTCTTTCATGCAGCTACTACCGTACATAGTAATTTTTTATATAAAATTTTCTCCGCGTAGTAATTACCCAATTACTTAGGACATTCTATGTATATACATGGAATATCCATGTATATGGATTGGAAATTATATAAAATTATATAAAATTATATTAATTATATAAAATACATATTTATGTATATACATGGATATTCCACGTATAAATATAGGATATCGAATGTTTACTGGGCAATAACTCGTTAACTATTGCGAAAATTGCAAAATGGTACAGGACTTTTCGACTCAGTTTAGTCCGCTCTACCTGCACATGAGCGCTTTGTCAAAATGTTAGGGACACCCTGTATATATATATACATACATAGTATCGTAGATTTACCGTAACACTTACTAATGGCAGATTTTTGAGGTCATTTGAAGACGAAAATCTTAATGGCAAAACGAGGTTGCTATAGTTTTTGAACAGAAAAGGTTTAAAGTTCATTAACCAGCTTGTTAAAATGTCGCGCGCTCAAGGACATCGCGTATTGAAACGGCCCTTTCATGATACTTTACTCAGCTCGATAGAAATAATAATACTTAATATATTATTTACTTTATTTCTTTGTACACTGTTGGCAAAACTGATAAATTTCGGGATATATATGTATAATAGTTTCTAAATTGTTGTATGGAAACACGATGCGCGTCGAATTGTCAAAACATTCGTCTGAAGCGTGCCATGACGTTTCTCTTGTGATGAGAGAAAATCAATGCAATCGGTACGAAGTATGGTCTGCTGCATGAAATCTCAATAAGAAAGATAAAGTCGGTAAGAAAAGAAAATACTAACATGTTTGGAAATATGTTTTCATTTATTTGAAGGTACATGAACAAAATATTCACCTTTTTTCATGCAGCAGACTTCGCACCGACTGTATTAATTTTCTCTCTCATCACATGAGAAACGTCATTTGTCAATGGCATGTTTTACACGAATGCTTTGATAATTCGATGCGCATCGCATTTCGATACAAACATTATCATCCCGAAATTCGTCAATCTTGCGAACAGTATACAAAAAAATAAAATGAACAATAATTTCAAGTATTATTATTTCGAATGAGCTAAGTAAAGTGTTGTGAAAGAGCTCGTTCGATATGCGATCTGTCCCTGAGCGCGTGAAATTTTAACAAGCTTGGTAAACTTGAAATTTTTCCTGATCAAAGGTTACAGCAGCCTTGACATTTTGGCATTAAATTTTTGTCTTTAAATGACTTCAAGAATCTGCCATTGATGGATGTTACGGTAAGTCTGAGATATCCTGTGTGTGTGTGTATATATATATATTTCGTGCCATATCTGCTGTAGTGCTGCTTCCAGTTGTTGAACATTGGTTGGCTGTATCTCCAAATCTCGTAGCCTTCTTTCCATCATATCCCATACATGTTCTATGGAATTCAAATCCGGACTCATTGTTGGATGTGGCATTGTTTTCTTCGAGGAAGTTACGGGCAATTCTGGCAGTGTGTGGGCGAGCGTTGTCATGCATAAGGATAAAATTGCGCCCCATTTGACGACGCATCGGAATTACAACATCGAGGTGCTGCCACATCCAGCAACGTATAATGAGACTGTCAAGTGTTTACTATCGTCTCACGACGCATTGCCCCATCCCTGCCTGTCCATTGTATCGGACTCGTAAGTAGCAAACTATGTTCAATTATAAACTAAGCTTCGGACAAAATTTTGTAAAAAGAAAAATTATTTCAGAATTTGCTCAAGAATATGACATTGCAAGGACATCAGGTTATTTTGAATCACCCTGTATATAAATTTCTTAATATTTTTTATGTAAGAGTGTATAATTTTCACAGATGACCTTACGATTAAAATAAAGAATAAAAATAATTCGATTTTGACTCACCAGATCAGATGCGCAGCAGCAGAGTTTCACACCGAAGTTGATTAATTTACAAAGAAATTACAAAGAATATATAGATCAAAATTGTGTTTGAAATAAATTCTAAATAAGTACGATATTTATAAATATTTGATATGTAGAAAATTTTATTGCAGCAATAAACCATTCATATATTTCACAAATAATAAAAAAGAATAAAATACTAACCTTGAGATTTGCTTCATCAATGCCTGTCAATGACCCCAGAGCCTTCTCTTCTTTTCAATGATTTAGCTGATGGCTGTTGCTTCATGGCACTCACAAAAACAAAACGGTAAATAATGTAATCACATGATATTTTAATATACAAGTTTCGCTATAATACACGCGCGACACTTTGATGTTCTCGACGTTACTGATAACACGACGCGACGCGCAATTTTTTTTCTTAAAACAAAAAATTGGAGGTAATAAATCAATTGCCTTTTCAACGCATATATGCGCCGCATATGAGCTATCATCGACTCGTGGCAATACCATGTGTTTTTCTTTTTTTTTTAGGGGTACGGAGGGATTAGGAAAAAAGCTTTCTTTCCAAATACTGAGCCCTCTCACCATGTCAAGGTATAGGTCCTTAAGAAAGATAATTAATCTCATTTTATTGCACTGCAAAAATGAGAAGCGAATGCTAAATGTATGCTCCGAAAAATAGCTATCACAGACAGCGGCGGTAAAAGAGAATCGAAAATTGTGCAGCAAATTGTTCGTATTATGCAAAATATTTTCCGCGCCTGCATTTCGTACAATAGTCAGTGTGAAAAATAATATATCGCACTCCCGCGCGCGCAAGAAAAGTGACACAAGTCGAAATTTTTTGAAAAACTTCGTATTATGTGTGCATATTCTAAATACTAGGCTCTGCAAAAAATTCTGTCGTTTTTTTTCAAAGCATTTACCTTATTGTAATTCCAATACATTTGTTTTGATAGAATTGTGATCTTTTGCATTCAAAACATTTTTGTTTTGGTTACAAAATAAGGCATTCAAAACTTATTTAGTTGCTATTACGTATTTGTCAACGTAGCATTAAAATGGTAGACCATGAAAGGAGAATTGGCTTAGTATTATTTTATAAGTTTAAACTCGGTTTCTCAAAGCCATAAAAACGACCTGTAAAATACGACAGGTGTTTGGAGAAGACGTGATTTCCAATCGGAAAACACAATTTTGGTTCGGCAAATTTCGTTCGAGAGATGAATTGCTCTTAGACGACCCTAGATCGGGAAGACCGGGAGTCGTAGATGACGATAAATTACAAGAGTTAATCGAGTCCGATCTACGCCAAACCTGTTCAGAATTGGCGTCTAAACTCAAAATATATTAGAAATTATTGCCAAGAACCACCTTCATCATATAGAAATTACAACGAAATAAATAAGATACTTTGAAAAAAACGATAGGACTTTTGGCGAAGCTTGATACATCGGTCATCAATCAGAAACAATCTCCTGAACAATTTCATATTTTTAACTTGTGTCATTTTTTTGCAGGAAAAAGATTAATTATTCAATTTGAAGTTTGCTCCGCCGATGTCCGATGTCTTCTAGCCACAAATTATAATGCACAAGATCAGCAAAATATCATATTCGACTTATTAATCATGCAAATTTTTAATTAATAATAAGTCGTAAACAGAATTTTTTTACAATACGTGTCGTGATTATGAATAAGAAAATATAATAATGCAATTATTTGATAGAAAGATTATCGCGTCACGCCTTGCGCTTGATCGAGTGCAGTTGTGCGAACAATAACAAGGTCACAGCGCGCAAACAACGTACACCACGTACATTGCACTATACACTAAAAATAAAAGCAAACATAAAATATTACGGGACAACATTTAAATTTGCTATATTCTACGAAATATTCACGAGCTATGAAATATTTAACGCGTTACAAGACAGTATTCTCTTCTTTGCTTTTCAAATTTTAATTTTAACAAATGGGTCACTGAAACACCTTTCGTATTTTTGTATAGATTCGTTAGCATGGCAAAAGATAATGATTAATGAAAACTTCACATTTGGAAGAGTTTAAGACGCTTTTTTATATAAGAGTGATTCAGAACAAATGTAACAAATTTTAATAGATTGTTTGAGAGGTCATTCTGAGTAAAAATGTATAAACGTAGGTACTATTTTCAATACATATATAGTTACAGAAAAAGTAAAGTTTTGCTGCTATCACAGTAAAATCACGTGCCAAGAAGTGACCTGTATAGAACTGATATTTCGTATTCTTTTGTATTTGCTTTTTAGATTTCTAAGGTTACTTCCTACCAAACATGTGATTTCACTATAATAGCAGCAAAATTTTATTTCTAATTTTACTTCTAATTACGTAAGTATTGAAAATAGGACCTATACTCATTATGATATTTTTTTACTCAGAATGAACCTTCCAAACAACCTGTCAAAGTTTGTTACACACTCGTTCTGAATCACCCTGTATATTTTTGTATTATAATATAAATTAATAAACTTAATTAATAAAATAAAAATTAAAACATTTGCGGAATAAAAATATTTTATTTCTTGTCAAATCATGGAAGTTGATTAATCGTGCGATCAATCGTATGAATCATTAATCACAATCTCATAGTAAAATAATTTTTAAAATTACACTCATATGCAATGTAAGAAAAATATGTCTTACAAGTCTGGCTATTATCTGCGTTTGAATGATAACCGTGCGACTTATTATTATATTTATAATTAGATAATAGCCCGAGAACAGCGCGCACGTCACGTCAGACAATATACATATAATAAAGAAAAACAATAACAAATACTTAGCGCCGACATCAACATTTAGACACGTTATACGAAATATGTAAGTTTTAATTAAGCTTTTATCATTTTTATTTTTGCTTTAGAAATGTATTTGTAGAATAAGTAAGCAAAAAAGTAAGTGTCTAGCATTATAATAAACATTCTACAAAAAAATATATAATGCGCAAAAATATATTTCTCTCTAATAACCATCGTAATTATTATTCTAATGTAAGCTAGAAAAAAAACTGCGAGTTCAACTGTCATCTCATATTATACATGGACGTCCGACTAAAAGTACTAGTATTCGAGTGATAATAATCTTATTTATTCAATCATAAATAATATTAAAAAGAATATCTAACAAAAATATAATACTTTAAAATAACTGAACAACCAAGTAAGCAGTCATTATAAAATTTTATATATAATACTCGATTATATATTTAAATGTATATTTATGTGATGACAGTAGGTTATTTAAAATAAAAGCATGTCATGCATCATTAAATACCATTCTTAAGCATCTAATTAAGCGGACTCATACGCTTGTAATTGCATCCTAAAAAACCACCATAAGATCAATGTTATTATATACGATAAATTTTAAGAATACATTACGTTATAATTGAAGTATAATTGATATCAATCAATCATGCAAAAATCAGTGACGTGAAATTTGAAGTCACTGAAATTTTGCGCTCGTAAAAATAAAGAATTAGAAAAGATTGAAAACATAGTTGAAAATGAGATTCAGTCACGCATCAGTCGTCAGTAACATGAGATCATTATTCGACTTACTTGGAAATTGCTAACTCATGATTTATGTATATGTCAAGTCCTTCACCTTCGCATATCCCTAACCTTCGCAGACTTCTTTTTTTATGACTTCTGAGTATTAAATAGAATATCTTTTTTATGGAAAATTTATTCTTTTATTTTAAAAATCCATTATTCTTTTATAAAAAAATCTAAAATTCTTTTATAAAAAAGTTATTTATTTTTTTTATAAAAAATTTTATTATTTGTTTCTGTATGTTTTGTATACAATATTGATTGCGATTGATTATAATATATGCACATTTTTTATTTAATTTTATATTTCAAATCTTTGTTATAGTTCAAATTCGGAAATTTTAATATTTTTTTATTTTAAAATTTTTATATTTTAAATTTTCATAATTAAAAATTCATAATTTTCATTAAGAAAGTGTACGTAAAATTTAACACAATAATTTCAACATTTATAATCAAATCATGTATGAAAGAATTCAGGTTTTATCAAAAAGACGTCTATTCAAGGACATCCACTTAACACATTCTATTGATGTAGGACGTCCTATATCTGTATTCTTACCTTCGCCTTCTTTGCGTCGTCACAAAAACATAAAACATATTCTAGTTGGTTTTTATAATATTACAGGATATAAAAGTCAGGAATGAGAAGGTTACTCTACAGCGGGGGTAGACCTCGGACGGAGACACATACAATATGTTCCATCGCATATTGCACATTGCACACTTCAACAAGTCTAAATACATCGTTCGCTCACTCGCTCGCTCAGAGTTCGGCCGTCAGCCACGTGTGAATGAAGCGTCTCTGATACGCAATTCTAATCCGCCGACCGATTCTACCTGTTCGTTTTCGAATATCAGCATAATTCATATCAACATAATTATTGAGCAATTTTACGTATCTAATGAATTGCGAGAGTGATTCGAATCGAGGAATATATCGAGAAAAATTGTGAAGGCACTGATCAACTAAATAAATTGATCTGGATATTGCAGTTCGCAGCAAATGTTCGCTTCGTCGTTAATACAGGTAAATTAAATTAGAGAAAATAAAGTGCACCTAAAAAAGGAAAAGTAAATTAAGTAAAGAAAAGCAGAAGAGTATTTATAAACGAAATAACGTGCTTGTAATTATACACGGAAAAAATTTTATATAAACATTTACTATGTACGGCAGTAACCGCGGACTATAAAGCCGCGGACCCAACATTTTTACTATGTTTCACATGTGAAAAACATAGTAAAAATTTTTATAATTTTTTCGTGCGGCTACTACCGTACATAGTAATTTTTGATGTAAAATTTTCTCCCTGCAGAAGAACCAAATATTAAACCAAATACCGCACAAACTAATCGATAAAATATCTGTTACGTAAAATGCCCAGAGCAAAATGTTTTTATCAATATAATTAGATGTCCAATATATAATTAGATGTCCACTAAAAAAATTGCTATTTAATTTGATAAGTCTCGATTCTTCGTAATTTTATATAGTGATACGAGAATTTCCAACTTTTTGCATTATGCGTAATACATAGACACTCTATAAATACTTTTTTCTCTTACTTATCCGTTTCGCTATTACTGCAAATTATTCTGCACGTTATAAACAAAATAGCTTTACATTTAATACAACTTGATAGCAATAAGCAAATAAAAGATAATTTATTCAACGTACAAAATGATTTAGTCGATAATATTATACAACACAACACAATGTGAGCAACATATTAACTTGATTTCATATTAACTTGAATATGGATATGGACCAAAACCAGATATCGGAGATATATAAATAATAACCTTGACTTTTCTAAAAGGACCGACAAGAACTGCACGCGTGTGTGCGTTTGTGTGTGCGTGATTATAAGAACGAATGCAGATTTAGCATTGAGAGAGAAAAAAAAAATTGATAGAATATGCATTTTCTGTAAAGGTCATTCAAATAAAGAGTGGACGAATAATGCAACGACTTACATTAGCGAGGTATTTCAAAATTTTCTTACAAATCATTCATTCTCTTAATATTGTTAAAATTTTTTGCAATTTTGTTAAAAATAGAAAGAAAATATTTCACATAATTTTACATAATTTTATTTCACTAAAATAAATCTTTAAGAAAATTTTATTTTAACGATATTGCTTGCACACACACACACATACACACATTATTATTATTAATATTATCATTGTCATAAGTTTTGAGCTACTTGATTTAGTCTTTCTACAAGGCCTTGAACTTAATGATATGAAAAGATACGTGTTATTTATGTGACGATTTGTAATCTTTTATAACATTTAATTCATTCATAATGTGTATTTTAGTTTTTTTTTTTGGTACGATAAAGCAAAAAAGTATAATTGTGTAATGTATGGTTCTAGAAAAATATTGCAAATTAAAAATTTAAAACAAGAAATGCAACTGTTTTTTGTAAGAAATCCGAGTGAAAGACTTGCAAAGAACTTCTCCATCTATTAGAAATATGTAATTATTATATAAAGGATTCAGAGGAAAAGTTGTGGGATCATGTCTATTTTTGTTAATTGTTAGAAAATTAGTTCTAAAGTTAAAATTGTTCTAATTGTATGTAACATGTACATTATTTTTCATAACTGCTATAGTTTCTTTTAATTTTAACTTAAACATTTGCACTCATTTTTAAATCATTCACTTTTTCTCTGAACTCGTATATATTAAAATTCAATTGAGTGCTGAAAGATATAAATTCTATAGCTATTAAAAATAAATTCATTATTTATTTGATATTCGATGCAGCATTACGCATGATTTATTTAAATGTACTTTGGTTTTTAGACAATTTTATGTTTTGCATATTTTTAATGAATTTTTTAAATAAAATTTTTTACTTACCACATTCGATCATCTAGTGGCTTCCTGTGAATTTTCCAACTTTTATCTGAAACATTTTCCACGAAAATGCATTATTTACGAGATATTCGAGGTGGGCAATTTAAATGGGACACCCTGTATATACAACATTATATGTTATCTGCCAAATGATAATTTAAATGGCATACTCTGAATATACAAATTATATCTTATCTGCCTAATTGTAGACGTTTAACATTGAATTGCCAAATGATGCATTTAACGTCAATTCTTATTTAATCATAATAATTTCACGTGACGCAGCAAGTACGCATTTTTGTCAACACGAAAATGTCTTGTGTGTGACTTATAACAATTCTTGTTTTCAATATCCTATTTGTCAATTTTCTTTTCACACGTGATACAATTACACGGCTGTGTACACATGACAAAAAAGCGTTAATTTTAAAAACTCACAGTTTTGTATATTAACACTAATTAAATAAATTATTAACTATATAATGTACTTAGCTTGATTTATTTAACATCGGGTGCCACGTAATACCGGAATTACTTGCTAAAATATTTGTTTGCAACGTAAGTAGAAAAAAATAAACATGTGCAATACAATTGTGTTGCAGGTAAATGAGAAGCGAAGAGGATTACATAAGAGAAAGTTGGAATATCCATATTTGATTACCGCAACGATCGCTAATGATCGTAGAAATTTTTGAAGAAACATCGTGTATGAATAGAGATCCGATTCGAGATATTAAGGAAAGATTTTCATTCCCAGTGCAAATGTTTCAAGAATGAATGATACATCACGGGAATGGTGCGCAATTTAATTTTGTGGAAAAAGAGAACGCATTATATGAGATCGCATGATTATACAACGAGTTGATCGCATGATTATGCAATAACACAGTACTGCATTTGATCACATTACAGATTACATTAATAAATGCTAAAGAAAATATTAATATAATTAGTCAAAAAACTCTCGTAAATTATAAAATACTTTTTTTTATAATAAATGTAAAAATTCGGAGAAGACAAATCCGGAAATTTAATTAATAGTTCCACGATTATCCGTGACTGTTAGCTGATATTCGAAGACGCTTTGTAAACACTTTGTCCGACGTGAAATATCGGTCAAATACGTTAGTTGATGTTACGGAATCATCAATATCGAATACTTCGACTAAACAAGTTAGTTATATTTTATGGTATCTCTTGCACAATAAGCGTGGGTGAATAAGGAAGTAAAAACGTGACAGATAAGGCGGAACACTTTCGCAGTATCAATCGGTTCAACATAGTGACGCACAGTAACTGACATGGTGAGCAGAAGAGTACTCGATATTGAGTTCAAAAATCTATCATACGAAGTCCAAGTCAGTTTTCGCAAACCGAAGAAGCAGATATTGAAAGATCTGAATGGATTCTTCAAGTCCGGCGAACTTACGGCCATCATGGGACCGTCCGGTGCCGGAAAATCCACGCTGCTGAATCTTCTGAGTGGCTACCAGCAGGGTAAAATGACAGGAACGATCGAGTACGTCAGCAGTGAAGATAGACGAAAATGGAACGAGTGCAGGAAGCAGTCGTGCTACATCCAACAATCGGACCACCTGCAAGAATTATTCACCGTCCAGGAGAACATGATAATAGCGACGAATCTGAAGATCAACCACTGTGTGTCGTTTGAATACAAGCATAGATTGATTGACATCATTTTGAACGCGCTGAATCTTTCGAACACGAAGAACACGAAAGTTGGCCGGCTCAGCGGCGGACAGAAGAAAAGGCTGAGCATCGCTCTGGAGCTGATCGACAATCCGCCGATCATGCTGTTGGACGAGCCGACCACTGGCCTCGACTCACTGGCATCCTTGCAATGCATCTCTACGTTGCGTTTGTTGGCCAAGGCCGGCAGAACAGTGGTCTGCACGATCCATCAGCCCAGCGCCGCGCTCTACCACATGTTCAATCATGTCTACGTAGTGGCCGACGGCCACTGCATGTACGCCGGCAAGCCCGACAACACGGTGAGCCACTTCGCCCAGCAGGGCTTCCAGTGTCCAAAATATCACAATCCTGCGGACTACATGTTGGAGGTGGTCAGTCAGGAGTATGGAAATCACGACAAACGGCTGATCACGGCGGCTAAAGAGTATTGTCAAAGAGACGAGACGCCCACAAAGCTGCGCATGATTAAGGAAGCGTCGTTCGACAATAAGACGATAATGCAGAAGGTGGAGCCGCCCTCGGAAATGACGAAGTTTTGGGTGCTATTGCGTCGCTGCACGCTCTTACTGTACCGAGACTGGACGATATTCCAGATAAAGATAATCTTACACATCTGCGTAGGCATTGTGCTGGGTTTGCTGTTCCAACAGTGCGGCAAAGATGGTGGCAGGACCATCAGCAATCTGAGTTATTTAATCATCTTTCTAGTGTATATGGTTTATATCAACATGATGCCGGCCGTGCTGACCTTTCCCTTAGAAATGGCTATCCTGAAGAAGGAGCATATGAACAACTGGTACAAGCTGAAGACCTATTACATGGCCTTACTGATGATCTCTACACCGATGCACATAATCAACACCTTCGTTGTAGTGATCATTCCCTACGTGATGAGCAGCCAGCCGCTGGAGTGGTTCCGATTTTTTATGTTTCTCGTCATCGGGTTCCTGACCAGCATTACCTCGGAGAGCGTGGGCTTAGGTTTGGGTATATACTTCAATCCCGTTAATGGCACCTTCTTCGGCGCCATCACTACATGCGTGATGTTGTCCTTAGCCGGTTTCCTAATCTTCTTGAAACACATGCCGACGATTCTTTACTACATCAGCTACGCAAACTATATGAGATTTGCCTTCGAAGGGGTAGTACAGGCGATTTACGGCTATCATCGAGAGAAACTAGAGTGTCACAGAGAATATTGCCATTATCAAATACCGACGATGGTGTTGGAAGAGATGCACATGACTAAACCCATGTTCTGGATTGACGTCACCGTTTTACTTAGCTGGTTCGTGGTTGTTCGGACGATGACTTACGTGTCACTGAAAAGGAAGCTCTCGAATCGTTGAAAAAATCTGCAGTAAATATTGCAATTGCGTTTCAACTAAAGCATTGCTTGCGAAGATTTTGCTCACGTTGCGTAATTTGATGATTTGACACGGTTGCTAAAAATATATTACTGAATTATATTCTCTCGGAGCGTGTCCGCAAAACTTATCAATGATGCAGTCAATAAGAAAAGTTGCGCAACTTCAATATGGCTGTGACAATATAGTGTCTTCATTGTTCAAAAAGAAATATGATCATTTCAGCTACATATTTTTTACCTAAAATCAAACTGATAAGATCAGTAAATAGATCTTTTTAAATACTACAACTTTTCTGAAACATTTTTTTATAAAACTTATATTTTTCGAGATATTCTGGAGTTCCGATACTTTTTATACACCCTGTATATATATATATAGCAAGAATATCGCTCACAATTTAGTTGGTTCTCTACTTTATCGTTAATGTAATTCTTCTTTAGAAATCTATAGAGTAAAATATATAGCAGAAGGATACTAATGTGAAAAGCAAATTGCGATATTGCAAACGCCGAAGTGCGCGGCGGCAGCTTCGCGTTTGTATTGAAGCTGACAAGTGCATAACGATAATAAATACTGTTTACATTTTTAACGCAATTTCAATTAACAAATATTGTGCTGCATAAATAGATGATGTTGATTTAAATTTTACTAAATATTCAATATTTCACAAAAGAAGTAAAATTTTTTAAATATACTACGCTTTGAAGTCGCGATTGTTTTCTACGCTTTGCTGTATATACGTAGCTAATTATTATTTTGCAAATAATTACATACATAAAGTGAATAAGCCAGATTTACTTTGTTGTTAGAAATATGCATTATGCATAGAGGTCAACACAGAATGAAGAATAAGTTGATCTTACGAAATGACAAGATGCATAAAAATCTTGATTGAGCGTATACATAAATCAATAAGAATAGTTTTATTATTTTTAAGATTACCTTACCGATAATAAATGTTGAAAACACATTCAATTGCGTTATTACAATCTTAAGTATCGTAATAAAATTGTTATGACACATTCAATAAAAGAATTCTAGAATCGAATAGTGACATTTATTATATGATTATTGCGAAACTAAGAATATATTTATTGCGATTACGCGTTGATGATAGTTCATAATGATAATAATGAAAGTTTACATTAAATATTTATTCAATATAAAAAGAATCATTTATATCTACGTGATAAATCCACGTTTCCTTATCAATCCTTCTCATTAAACAAGGTTGTGCGGCACGTATTTATATTTGCCATATAGATAGAAAAAGCGAAGTTATGAACGCGGCGAAAGGGAAACGGCGAAAGACACAACGATTAACGCATAGGTGATGTAAAGACGCAGGGGTCGTAGGTTAAAAACTGTTAGACGGAGAATTTGCAGTAGGATTTCTTAATCGCGCGAGACTTACCGGGTTTTCGCCGTTTGGTCAACTTGCGGGAGCGCCGATAGGCCACTACTAATATCGCGGTCGCGCAAATAATTTTGCAATAGTATTATACAAGAGTGCACACACGTGGAGTTGAGAAATAACTAAATTAAAGCCTTTCACTATCCGGTGAAATTATTCTCATCATATGTAATGCTAAATATTCCTTATTTATATTTGATAGGAAATATAATAATATTGTTTATTAAGAGCTCATAGATTAAATTAATAAGTTTATTTCCACTGCGTTTTTCTCTTCAGAAAGAAATCAATTGGTGATTTATCAAAAGTGTAGCGCAATAACCTTGTTTTGTATAATATGAGGTACGAGAAATATAAATTCCATACGGACTAAAAACGTTTTGCATGTACTGCGATAGTTCGTAACAGCTTTCTGGCGTGTCGATTAAAAACAATGAGCAAGTACGTGCTGTACTCGTTAATGTCTAGATATCTACATACTGCGTATACGTGGCTAATCATTACTCGGCGTATAATTAACTTAAACAAAGATGTACGATAGGAGCAAAACATAATGTAAATATTGTCTAGAAAAAAAAAAAAAAATACTGAGAGTATATGATATACAAATAAAATAACGAATGAGAAAGAAAAAAGCGAACGATGGCAAACAGCGTTTATGAAAATTAAAGAAACAAAAAGGAAAAAAAAAACCCGTTCGACAGATCGCACAGGATCGACGTCAGGCGACACTGTGATTATGGAAAAAATGGCACATTTATTATATTAGTGATAAGTAATATTACTAGTGATATAATTACATATTTTTTTTCTTTCTCAATCGATACACTTGGTCACTCTCTCACACGCTTTCTCTCCCTCTCTCGCGCTCTCCCGCTTATTCTCTCTTTTTCTCTCTCTCTTTCTCTCTCTCTCTTGTTCAGTTTATGTATTTATATTCTCATATTTCATTAATATTAATAATCGCATTCTTCCTATTCGCATGTAGGGTCGAAGAGATCGGTTTCAATATCCTCCAGGCCCATTCACACAAACTGCCTACAACCCACTTACGCATCAATCTTTTTTTTATTACATATTATACAATACTATATGCCTAATATAGTTACACCTTACATGATATGATAATTATCGATTCGCAGTTGTAGCAATAAAACTGAACCCTTACGTAATTAGACCGCAACAAAGAATCCCTCTTACGTTCTCGTCGATATTCACGCTTAACAGTAATTATAAATTGATTCCTCATCGGAGTTTACAATCAATCCGAATCAACACCAAACGAAAGTGAGGTGTCCCCGTGCCCTCGATATGCGCGTGTTCGAAAGTAACGCCGTTATTAAAGAGCATAATTATTTCGTTTTCATATACAAAGGTCTGTGTGAAGGGACCCTTACGGCCGACGATTTCGACTCCGACCCCCCCTCGTGTAGACCTCTTCGCTCTTTAGCTTCACTTTGACTATCTACGACTATCGACAAGTGTCTAGCTTAGACTGGCTTACGAGCTATTTATTGTCGTTATTATTTTACATGATTACCTTCGCGAGTACAACTGTGTGATCGTGTATTTCATTAGTATCTGTGAGCGGCGCTTTCTGCAGTTTATCGCAATATACAATAATCATTATGTTCTCTCTTCCTCTTTCTCTCACCGTTTGTTAAGTTTCATAAAGCGTCGCCGAAACGACGGAGCATGATTAATGATTATTAATTAAGTGTGGAGCGAGGTTGCGCGAGTTCTTGCCGATCGGATTACCTACAGCCTACAAATCCTGATCGAGAACGGAAGTGATTTTATGATAAGTTTATGATCTAAAAAACGATTTCAACGATTTTAAACTTAAAGATCAATGTTGAAACAATCGTGTTAATTCATCTCGTGTCTATTACTATTATTTCGGAAACACTGAAAGATAAAGAAATTTTTCATATTTGTGATGTCAGTGTTGTATCAAATATTACACACGAGTATTAACAGTACTTGGTCACCCGTATGAATGCATTTTGATTTGCAATCGTAGAGTGAATTTTATTCTAAATTCGCACTGCTCGACGATAAATTTATAAAACATTATGTCATTATATCTTCTGCAATTGAGACAGAAGTGCAATAGTTTATCAAAATCGATTAATTAAAATACAGTTGATTAAGCGAGAAAAGATTAGTTTAAAAACTGTTTTTAAACGAAATTTCGGACACGCGGCATTAAGATTTCCTAGCGTTAAGTAATTTCGTGAACATTTTGCAATAGACAAATCATGTATTTTCAGAAGAACATGGTTATATGAAAACGATCGAGTTGAGACCACAGTTGAAATGCATTTAGAAATTGAGCGACAGAGAAAATATTTTTTGCATCTACAATAAATATACTTATGATATGTGTTTGACATATTTTGATATGAGTCAAGATTTTGAAATTCGATGAAGGGAAAGAGTTTGTGTGTTATAGAACTTGAGCCTGAGAATAAAGAGCCTATATAACATTTACGATCTTTCGTAACCTTTATAAGATGCTGTCATGCTTTTGAAGAAAAATATAGCTATGTGTGTATTGTATATAAAGGAAAGGAATGGATACTTTTGATAGATAAATAGAGAAAGAAACAGAAAATAGAATAGAAAAAAGGCTGAGTAAACACGGGCATTCGATGTGTTTTCGTTGGTTTCTTTTTTTTCAATAAAATTTATTTAAGAATCTAAATAAATTAAAATACATTAATTTATTTAAAATGGCAACTTTTTTGCTAGAGATATGTTTGAGCTATATTTTTGTTCAAAAACAAAAATCTCCCGCTCTCTTTTCTTTCATGAAAGATCTCATTGGCGGTAATTGATAATAATTAATAATAATAATTAATAATAATTAATCATGATTATGACAGATTGGTTCTCGTACTTGTGCGAGCTAAATATCGTGTTTGTAACGACTTTTAATCTTATCAAGCTTATGTATTCCGTTCGTTCGCTCTATATTCCATTTCAACGCGTACATATAAGTACAGAAATTTTGCCCGAATAACCGATGGCGAAGGTAGCGCTCTGAAGATCCAAAAATGTCCAGAGTGATTCGACGATGTACCAAAACCAGTGTATGCCATCGAAAGATCGTCTTTTCTCTAGCAATGCAGCATCGAGAAAGAAAAGCACTGGACAACGCATTTTATGAAATGTATCCGTTAACATATGCTGTTATAGGCAAGAATATATATCGCAACGAGCATTTGTAATATTTTTCGCGCAGTGCGTACCTTTTAGCACATATAAATGCTTCTCAATTCTTGTTAATGAAATATCGCAATATGCGGGCACTTGTCACTGCAAATATTGCTACGGAAACATAAAGCAGGCAGGATAATTTTGGATTAATTGTACGAATTCTTCTTTTCTGCTACTCAATGCTTTTCTCAATGCCGCAATAATATTTGGAACAAATCATATCGGAGTTACAATTTGCATCAATGTTGAAGCACAGGCAATAGAAAAGACAAGATAATTAGTAAAAATGATTAATACATATAATTCAAGGTGCACTAAAATGTCTTAAATTAAAAGTTCTCCTCCATTATTCTTAAATTAAAGATCGTCCAAACGACCGTTGAAATAAAATGATATTAACAAATCATTTGTTGCAAGTAATGCAAATGTTATCTCTTATAATGTTATTTCTTATAATGTACGCTTCCGGTTTTGGGCACGGATCGTTCACGCTATATTCCTACAAAATTACCATAGGAATATTTCATACATTCAAAATAATTAAAATGGCTTAAAAATGAAAAATAAGTTTCATATACACGGAGAAAATTTTATATCTAAAATTACTATGTACGGTAGTAGCTGCGGAACATAAAGGAATTATAAAAATTTTTACTATGTTTGTCACATATGAAACATAGTAAAAATTTTTAGTCCGCGGCTGTACATAGTAACTCGTTTTGATATAAAATTTTCTCTGTGTAGTATCGGGCACATATAAATTATACTTATTACAAACTATCGCTCAATGTTTTAATTCAGCTGAAAGTTAAAATCAAAAAAGTCCTAAATGGCACTTAAATGGCATACGTAATCAAAATTCAGGCGTAAAACGTTTGAACAGTAAAATAAATACATAATATGAACTTCATTAAGTAGGATATCTTCGTGACCGTAATTATTTGCGTATTTTCTTTCAGACAATAGTATTGAAAAGTTAGAGTATTTCAGCACGATGTCATAAGAAACACTTATTGGAAAATTGCAACTCCTTTATCAAGACAATACTTAGAAACATTTATATTTTAAGTCATGAAATACAATATATGTAGTATTAAGGTAAGGAAATCAAATTTTTTACAAAAAAATATAAAAAATAAGATATGAAAAACTCTTACCTTCGCTTTTCTTAATAAAAAGACATATTTTAAAAGTTCATTGATATTATCTTTATCAATTTCATTTTATACTACCTTCTCACAAATGTCGTTAACTGCTTCGTTATCTTCCTTTTCCTCTCTCTTCTCTTTCGCCACTCTGTTTCTCATTTCATTTATCTTATTTGTACTTTATTGTTCCGTCATAATTTTTCTAAAAAATAATATAAAATAATATAAAATTTAATTATAATAATTATAATTTTAAAAAATATAAATTGATTAAAATTATATTTCTTTTTAACAATGTAACATGTTTTTCATTTGATTAAATCTCGTAAGAGGAGTATTGCTTTCGGCCGGCTTTTTGCGTGCTTTCACTGGCTTATATACCATTGCCAATCTTGATAATCTTTATATTTTTGCACTCAATAAAATTATTAATTTATTTATTATTTCTATATTTAAACAATTATTCTTTTTTATTCTCCTTCAATCAAGTTGTATCGAGAGAGAAGATGCAAGTGTTTCAGAATGCGATTTTCTTGTGACACCGCGAAACCAGTTATATATGTTATATATGTAATATTTCTCGCGAGCGTGAACGAACCGCTAGCATCTTCAATTCACATTCTGAACGCTCGTAAACAATAGTCTATGTACAGTATTGCCAGCGTCTAATGATCAATATAAAGGCAACATACATACATTAATATATTACATATTTTTGTATATTATATACAATTTATACTCGGCCAAAAACAAGCAAGTCACACAAGGGATTTCCACTTCGATTCGCGGCACCGATTCTATCAATTTCGACAATCAAACAATCTAAGTTCTAGATAAATCAGTAAATATGCTGCCTTTAATTTTATCTTTAGTCAGTGGCTCTGTTTTCCGCCAACTCGAGTTCTCTTCCTAGCTATTGCGCGCTATAACGTAAACGCAATGTGTCGGTAGTGTATACACAGAAATGGGCAATTTAACATGAGTCAGCAGCGAAGTTCGACCGTTAATAAAACCTCGATCGTACTACACATTATATATCTCGAAAGAGAGGAACCATATTCCTTTGTTTTTTTCTTTTCGCTATTTATAAAAATAATTTGAAGCCGCCTTGAGTGGGTAGATGCTTCTTAAAACTACTTGCGCTATGCTTGCGTGAGCATACAAAATTTCTTTCTTTGTTAACTGCATATTTTAGAAGAGCTGTGCAAAAATTATGGATATTAATTATTACGCCAGTCCGATCGTGACGTTGAAACATATTCGTCCAATCGATTGACAGTACATCAATTGGTCAAAGTGGCTCAATCTTTAAAAAGATTGTACAAATATGTCAAATATGTAATAAATCAAGATATATTAAAGACACAAGATAAGAAATTTTCCTTTTCTTCTTTCTATTACGGTGCGCGTAATATTCATAATTTTTTATACATTCGCACAACTCACATAAGAGCAGAAACAAATTTATATATGAATATGCAAGTCATATTCGTAAATTCATCGATTTAAGATGTATCTACCCCTTAACACAGAATGACACCGCCGCTGAGCCGCTGCTACTGCGGTTGCGGAGGATTGTGCTGAAGGGAAGGTTGTGGACCCTAAAACAAAAGTATATATTTTAGTACATACATCTCTCACACGTATTCGCACGTATTTAATATTAACGATATCTTACAGGTAATGCGGGGAAAGGTGGCTGGGAGTGTGTATGCGGATGAGAATGCGGATGTGCTATGTGTGCTGCAAGATGGCCTGGTAACTTGGGACCATCCTCGGCTTTTTCCTCTTCTCTTCTTTTTAAGCACGCAGCCTTCGGGTTAAGATTTCGTTCTAAACAAAGAAAAAAATATTGCGTTATACAGGCGACAGTTAATTAATACAACTATGATGAAAAGTTGATATGTACCTCTAACTTGTTGTTCGAGTGTCATTATGACTTCGACAGCCATATTGAGAATACCGAGTTTCGTTTGAGGTTTATCCGTCTTCAGATGCGTCATACACATTCTACCAAGTTCCTTCAAAGCCTCGTTAATATCCCTGATACGTATCCTATAGTAATGGGTGAAATTTTAACGATTAGAGCATTAATTATCCTGTTAAGAAATGCTTAGCCAAGTACCATTTTTTAATTTTGATATTAGAGAATAATTTTTCAACAAGAAATATTTTCTTCAGCAAAGGAAATTAGTGCAACAGAGAGCAAATTTGTGCGAGAAATATATTTTTACATCAATACAATATCATAAATCTCTTGTAATTCTGTAAACACAAATCATTAAAATCATGCAATAGAAAAGACTTTTTCGTGTATATATCAGAACTTGATGATTTTGTAAAATAGTGAAACATGTCATTTATTTTTATTATCATTGGAATCATGTTATATTGTTGTCACATATACATAGAATACGGGCCGCTGTTATTACCGATCAATTGTCTCGAATCACATCGCTAGGGACCAACTAAAAATTTTATCTCCGCTGCGTACATCACTGATCTTACCTTTCCCTAGCATTATTTGCTTGCCGCCTCTCTTTCTCTCTTTGTGCCTTCATATCAGGATCATCGTCTTCGTCCTCAGCGCTCGAACAACAGTTGCGCAATAACAATACGCGATTAATCACCTGACTTACGTCACAACTTACGCTAGCTTAAATTACCTAATCAAATTACTAATATACTACAGTCGCAAATTTGTCAGAAAATTGGTATTACGATTTGCTAATACTTTAGTTAGTTGTTGTTCGAGCGGATTTCGTATATGTTTTTTTGTCGCAATATACAAACGATATGATAATGAACACACGCAGGTGGTTTCATTTTGAAATTGTGGATAAGTAGGTTTTATTACGAATTTAAAGGCCCATATTCTTTGCACAGAACAAACAATCGATGGCGAACAATTACGCCAAAGGACAATGATCGTGGATCGAAAAATGTAGATCTTCTATTTGGATGTTGTTACCTAGAAAATTCAGAATGCAGATGACATCTATAATTGTCAGTGTAGTACAGGGTTTTAAAAGGAATAATGATGTATAAAATAATAAGAAAATAATGCACAAAACATATATGATTAATATCGAATTAAAATATTTAATAATACACTGTTAAAATTTTTTTTATAATTATCTTTTGTTAGAAATATAACGGCTATAATAAGATTTACAATTTTACATAATTTTAAACGATATAAGCATTTTCAACATAAGTGAACAAAGTGTGATTCATCCGTCTAAAAATAATATGACATGTTCTTTTATTCGAAATAGACAAAGATAGTAAAAAAAAAAAAAAATGCAGTTGGGGAAGGAAAAAAAAATCTATACAACTGAGCGATTTGATGCAACGTTCAGTGATGCAGAAAAAAGTGCGGAATGTTCTAAACGAAATAGCATGCCTAGGGACCGAATTGCAGCTGAATTAAAATGAGACTGATTTGTAGGTACGCAAGAGAGAGTTGTCAAACATTTCATTTTGTCTCGTCTCATTCCTGTCCTTAACCAGAAACATTTTAATTGTCACGCCTGAATACGGGCCTTATACAATGCAACGAATGTAAGAAATTTTCGGACTGCGGGATATTTGGTGTTGTAACAAAGCCGTAAACATGCCACATGTTGCTCGATCGTTTCACGAGTGTGAATTAATCTTTTGCTTTTTTTTTTAATTTTTTAAATCGCTTCTCACAGATAGCACCTTGTTTAGGCATGCATACGACTAGAAGTAGAGAAGCTTCCTCCGAGCAGGTGGAGTTTCGTACATTACATTCGGTGATTATACACAGATATACGTACGTATCACTTACGTCGTAAGTGACATATAAGTATATATCGGGATCGTGGAGGACAAGAAGAACGGGATGAGAAGGTATTGTTTGTATCAAGATGCAACAAAGTGCGTAACTGCGTGTGTTCACTAACCTTTCACGCACGTTGTTGGCCTGTCGACGTTCTTTTTCGCGCACCGCTTTGGTGCCGGGATCGTCGCAGTCCTCGTCAGCGCTCGAACAACGGTTGTTCAAAGACAAAGCAAGTTAGTTCGGGAATAAATTTTCGAATGTCGATTGCAAACGTTTCAAGTTAATTCGTTCAAATCAATTTTCAAATCAATAAATCGAGCATTCTACTGCCCTTGACAGTTGGAGCGAAAAACAGTTCATACGCGTATCGAATGACTGTAGTTACATATCTTTATCAGAGTTGCGCGCTAAATCCGTATGAGACTTAGCATCGCCAATCGTTTCAAAAAATATGTCCAGATACTTACTATCTGCGCGATCGCTTCGTTCCCTTTCCTTGTGACGTCGAATTGACCGTAGCAGCGCCGATCACTCCGGCCGCTGCGAGTTCGCTGCTCGACGGCTTTGTTTCGCCCCCGCTACTGTCGGGCGGATCTTTCCTCTTTTCTAGGGGGATGTATTCTGTTCATTATTAAGATTGCTGCGTAAAGTTTCCACATCTATTGCATTGTCATATATAATTTGCAAAATAGAAAAAAATTAAATCGAATTCGTATCGATCCGAGTGTGAAAGCATTTTCATAATTCTGGAAGCGATATTGTCGATGAATTATAATATCAAAACATTTCTCGACAAATTAAAAGTACATTGTGACGCCAGCTTCATTCAAATATCGTCACTGATTATCTGATGCGATTGAAGAAAAGAAAAACGAGACAGCCTTATCCGGAAGCGAAGAAAGAATGAATGCGGCCGACCTTCGCCAAAGACGGCGAACACGATCTTTGATTATTCCCGAGCTTTGGGCGGGCAGCTTAGTCACGAAACCGTGAAAAACGTCCAATTAGGAGCAGGAAGGAGCGTTTTACGGGATTTCGCTCAACTCTGATTCAGCCGATCTCCTTAAACGCTCTCCCGCCTGACAATTCGCCACGTTTCGCGAGAGTACTAACTCACGTATGCCGCGCGCGAGTGCGGCCGTTTAAAAATTCCTGCGAAAGATAAATCAGACGCGCGATTGTGTGCAAAAATGCGCGATTGGTTTTATTTTGATGCGCCGCGCCAAAACCCGGACTACGAACGGAATGTTCGCGCTGCAAATATTTACGCGATCTAACGTACTTCCCGGTGCTAAAGTATTCGAGTTATTTCGTTTCCAATACGATATTTTTTCACGGAAATTATCTCACGTGAGATTTAATGAATTTTCATTTATTCATGCGATACAACGCGCATAAATAGTTTCCAAATCCGCAAGAATGCCCGGCATTCTTTCGGCCGGCTAACGGCGGATCTCCTAATCCGTAGTAAAAGGATTCCGAATGTTCTCCGTCGGCATAACGATTCTAATGGTAAAAGGTTGGAGGAAACAGACGCAACGAGGTGGAAAGAGAAACGAGGAACGAGATAACCAAACACACTCGCGCGGGAATAATGCAGGCACGACCGCTGGACAGCAAAGACTTCGCGTGATTTATCTAATATTTCCTTATTCGGCCCACGAGTCCGCGGTGGAACACCTGGGAACTCCTTTCCTCTTTCCTCTCGTTCGCAATTCTCATGGAAAAAGTGATTGCTCGATGATGCGGTGGCGCGAGAATAGAATAGCGCGATTCAGATAACGCTGCAATTATAATTTACCGATATTTTTCTTATAAAAAAATTTCAACGCGAGAATAAGAATGGTTTGGAAAAGGAAAATTTTTTTACTATTAAAACCGGGAGATTAATTTTTTTTTTTTTTTCTACGTTGTAAATTATATATGAATTGGGAATGTCATTTCTCGAGGTTTCAACTTACTGGCATTCGTCACAGGTAACCTTTCGATTTTAATTGAACCGTCTGTGTCAGGCGTGGGCGTAAGACCGGGGTAGGAACCCTGAGGTTGCGTTACCGTTACCGCAGGATGTGGACTCGCCTGAAAAATAAAGTATTGAGCGTATTGCGAAATGTCGGGAAGAGATCCTATTCAATATGTGTCAATATTCCCTCGTGATTGTCGGAATTCTTACCAAATGATCCAACTGCGGTGGTGAGGTATGAGAGTATATCCCGCCGTGTGGACCGACCGGGGCGAGATGAAGGGCCACTTGACTCTCGGCGTGATTTCTCAAAACGTTTATGGCATCGTCTAGTCGCTCCTCCATCCGTGCCCCCTGTACCAACAGAATACCGAAAATTCGACTCGATTACACACCGCTGTTTGTTTTAAAGACGCGTCTGATGTCTGTTTCGACATACTTGGAGAATACAAATTACGAAATAATTTTTATTCGATTCTTAAACTTTACTTTAAAAGAGTTTCGAGGAAAAAGATTGAAGTAGAAAGTTCCTTTTACACTTGTCAGTTATTCCGCGATAGAAAAACAGTTAATTCCGCTGATTGAAGAGGTAATGAAAAAAGTGATGAAAAGAAGTCGGCTCGACAGGATTAGACTGCGATTAGAAAATCGAATGCGGTTTGTAACGCCGGCTGATCGAGACGCGATTGTGTTAATAGAAATTCAAGCTATGATTATAAATTGTGTGTAACGTATGCACAATATATAATCGTTATTAACGGAAAGCGTAATCCACCAAAAAGTGCAATAAACATGTTTTATATCTGATTCGTGATCTCGGCGTAAAGACAACATGCGTAAGAGAACATGAAAGAAAGTGAATGAATAAAAAGGGGAAGAAAAAAAAAGAACTGAAATTCGGCATTCCTCACCTCAGCGTGTTCGCGAAGATAGCCGATGGCATCGTCTAGCCTCTGCTGTTCAGGCGCCGGCTTCACACACAACACCAACGCAACAACAAAACCAAAAAAAAAAGAAGAAACAACCAAGTCAACACAAGGTTCACAACAAACAGGGCGAAATGAACGAAAATGTGTCAAATGAACGGGAGGGGCGATGAACTTAATGTGAAATTTTTACATACAGGGGGGAGGAGGATACGAATAAGTAGTCGTTCGTAAGATAAGCACACAAACGGTGATTTTTCAGTGCAACGCGATCATGCTTTTGTGCAAGTTTGGTGCTACATGATTATGTACAAAAAGAACGACTGCAATTTTTTTCTATAATAAGAGTTAAATTTTACATAACAAAGTTAAATATCCTTATAATTTCTTTTTCTTATTTTTTTCAGTCTTACATCGATATGATTTCTATTGTCGATTCCTCCGCCTCCCCCTCGGGAAAAAATAAAAATCGTATGTGCCCTATCGACAGTATTGTCTATCTGTCGCATTAGTGTGGACATGTAGCAAAATATTATTGAAAAATGTGCCTGACGCACTCGTCAAAATGTTGTCCTGTTGCGTGTTTCTAAAGCGGCCAAAACTGAACGCAGCGTGAATGTAACACGCGTCACAGAAACCTTTCAACGGTATCGCTAATTAACATTCTATATATATGCGTTTATTAAAAATTGTAAAATTTCATTTCAATACATTTTACAAATCGGCAAGATAAAAATAATGAGAAAAGAGGCGAACATTGAAAAGATTCTGCGACTGTTTACGTTTGTGCTTGGAAACTTCGGATTAATGTGTATTCAAATGATGCTTTGATACATACCATGTGGATACCGCGATTAGGGTCCGCTGTAAAATGCGGAGACACTGGCGCGGCTCCAGGTGCCCAGCCCGGCGCCGAGCCGGTTAAAGGTGGTGGCGAACTGACGGGTGTAGATGGATTACTGCTATAACTGGATACTGATTGGTCCGTGGGATAGATCTGGGAAAAATGGCGCAATGGGGATATTCAAATATTCAAGTGCGTATATCTTTCGTAATTCTAACGTTGCGATCAACGTTTGAAAGATTGCATGTGGTAGAATGCGAGTGCTTCAACATCAAAGTTTTCTCCGAGTTTGCTCAATTTACATTCATTTACTTTACGTCTTTTGCTCGATGTCTCTTCATTAATTACGCCTTTGATTCGTTAATTGCAAAATTTCACAACGTGAAACACATACTCGTGTGCTTACGACGGATGCGAGGGTTTTGCCGAGTGTGTCCTCCGTAGTAGATTGCTGGTTCGTCGTGGGCGCTGCGTTGGGCGCGGAGGGCGCGGTCGTCGGTGCACCAGGACTATGGGTATATTGCAACGATGCCGGGGACGGCGCCCCTGTGCCGCTGTTCGCCGCGACCGCGGCACTACCCCGGAATGTCGACATCGGCGGCAGAGAGGCCGCACTGGTCACCGCTGAGCCCAGAATCGGCGCTGGAGGTTCGCCGTTCGGCGACATCGCCGAGAATGCCTGAAACCGCCAAGCGCGAATGGTTCGATGCGTGGTTCTTGTGGTAACGGTCCCGGGCCGAAGTCGTGGGAACGCATGCTTGTGTCTTCAATGCTAATTGCCAAACTTGTGCGGCTTTGTATAACTGAATCTGTCCTCTACACTACGTTCTATCGTAGGATCGAAGGAACTTGGTACAGCCGACTTGTGAAACATGCAGATACGACATCGACGTACTGATTTATTTCACGTAACATTTGTGTAGCATAGGTTTTTTTTTTATCTTCGTCAGTTTCGTCTCCGTAGGCTGGTGAAGAGGATTTGTAAGGTGTTCGGGATCTTGATGGGTTTCGGATAGAATGTCTTCTCGGGAACGTGTGAGCGAACGAGCACGAAAAATGTCGATTGATTTATCTTACGTAACTACAAACGATAAACATTCCCGTTACGAGAACCTCAAGTCGCGCGACTGCGGACGATTTGTACAGTTTCTTAAAACGCAAGTTTCTCTCCGGTCATAATGGATCGCATCGGCTACCTTTGATATCGGATACGCCGGGGATAGGCGCTCTCTTGCACCTACTGAAATCGCTCGTAAAAGTCTAATTTTAAGCCACCGCCGTGGGCTCCATGGTGCGTAGTGTATTTATCAACAAATTAAAGTGGCCGGGAGACGCCTACGGGGAGGCGTCCGCGCGGCGAGTAAAACATCGCCTTTAATCGACGCTTTTATGAAGCGGGCACAGCGTCGCGCGACATTTCGGAGTCGTCGACAGATATACAGAAAAACTAGAGACATCAGCGGGGGGATTCTTCCCCCACGCTTCTCGGAAGATGGATCATTAAACGAAAAGATCGTAAATGTTTAACGTCTCAGTGACCGAAAGAAATCTTACCTCGTGACGACGCCTGACTGCCATTCTTCTTGGGCGCGCTCGTCCTAAATCGTGCAGCGGCTTTACGACGTTTCTTGTCATATTACAGAGGTCGGAAGACCTCACTGTAGCTAACGATAATAAAATGGTTTGTCTTACCATCGTTAAAAGTCGGACTTTACGGTCCGGGAGCGCGCAGGAAGTTTACAGTCAATCTATTGTATATAACCGAGATGTTTTCTCGAATGTTAAGTAAAAATAAGACGTCAGCGAAAGACGTTTGCGATTCTTAGCTATTAGCGACAGCCCGTCGAAGGCATCGGACGATCGCGACGTCACACGCCGGCAACAGAAACCTCCTCTCGTCGTCTCAAAGAGAAAGAGGCCGTCGTCGGGAGAGAGACCGGTACGAGGTGCCACGAAGAGGAGGATTTCGTGGTAACCATGAACGGCGTAAATCAAACGAAGGCTGCACTTGACTAGAAACACGGAGTAGCGGGAGGGTCGGCGGTTATATATAGACGCCCAGTGAGTCATTTGACGTTACTCCGGCTACGCGGAGCACTGTCAACAGTGTCTCTCAACCATGGCGAAGTGATGAAGAGAGAGAGAACGCGCCTCTCTTCGCGCGACTGTCAACCGGGTGGTCCGAAATAAGACAGCCGGAAGAGTTCACCAGCTGGTCCGCCGGATCACGGTTGACGAAGAGGATTAGAGTCAACGTCGGTAAGTCGGAGAGTAATGACCGGGAATGGGCGAGAAGAGGAGCGCGGCAACGTTCTCGAGAGCGCTCGAGAGTAAATCGACGAGACCCCCGGTGGCGGGGATTTCACGCTGCGATCGGAATTTATCACGTTTCGCAGAAAGCCATCAACGGCGCGATAAATCTCCGAAAAGTTTGCGTATTTGCAAAGGGATGTTTTCGGACGGGCGCGCTCCGGAATCTCGCGTCTCGGAATCTCCGTCCGTCCGTCCGAGAAGAGTGCATTTCAAACAACCGCCTCCGTTCGCTTCGCCATACGCGGCCATACGATCGACCGAATAAAAGTTCGCGACAGCGAAAATACTCCAGCCCAGTCGGTTAATCGCGAATATGAGGAAGTTTGCGATAAAGTAGAGACTCGAGAAAATTCGAGTCTTCCGGATCGCGATCAATCTTTTATCGTCGATCAAATTTTTATCCGACACACCCGCCGATGATGCCACGCGCGCTTCCAAGTTTCTCGACCCTTGTAAACTTTCGCAGCGAAGAGAACACACTGCTCGAGGGACGCATCGATCTTTCGGGGCTGCGAGATTAGGGAGTCGCTCGCTTAGGTTTTAATCTGTCCGACTTCCCCGTCGGACTCTCGCGTGTTCAACGACGGAGGATTCGGGCGTCGGAATATCTCTCGTGTGTCAATTACCAAGTTCCCGCAGCGTCGTCGTTTTCACGGGCTCCGAAGGAACCAGTAGCCGAGTCGCACGCGTGATTGATCGTTTTTTCGGACTCGATCGCGAAGAGGAGAAATGGTCGGGACGGTGAGAGACAGGAAAGTAGATAAGAGGCAGGCGGAAAGAATCACTTACCATGGGGTCATGGGGTAGGTGCATGGGGTAAGCTGGCTGCGCCAGGTGAGGGGGTGCGTAGCCGCTGTATGGCGGCTGGACACCACCGCCGCTACCCGTCCAGTCAGCAGCACCGGTTCCCGCCGTATTACCATCTGCAACAAGAGAAAAACACCGTTTCGATCAATCATGTGTCATCCGATCGTCGGGTTGAATATCTGAGATCTACATAATCGATGCATTCAAAATTAAGCATCCATTTTTTGCGAGCAGATCCAAAATATCCTAGCAATTATATGAGCCTTTCGGAAGCCAACTTTATCTTGGCAGGCTTAGCAATTTGAAAAATTTACATTTCTTCTTCGCTACGATGCATTGAAATCTTATATTTTAAACAAAGAAGTGGAATATTAAAGTGTACATTTTACTCATTTTCGAGCTTTAGAATCTTCTATCGTAACATTTGATGAGTCTAGAATTTTAGAATTTATATTTTTATTACCGCGATGCGTTAATAAAATATTTATATTTTAAACAAAAAAAAAAATTGGTCTGAAATGTTAATCTGATATTAAAAAGTTAATCATTATAAAGAAATACTTTAAGTTTTTACACAAATTTAATAACTAGTTTCTCTTATTGCCAATATTTGTGTAGCACGCATAAATGTTATGTTCTCTGAAATAAAAAATAAGAAAATTGATAAACATTCGTTCCAATTACGTGCTCTGATAAAGTTAAGAAATTTACAAACAGTGGAATTGATAAGTTTGGCTTCTGAGAAGCTCATATATATTTTGTGATACATTATTGAAGATGTTTATTTTTCTTTTTTATTTTTTATTTTATCGTTTGCCAATTTTGTGAAAACTTTCTCGTTCGATATAATGAAATTACTGCACTACAGAATGCCGATAGAGTCCCGTCAACTAGCCGTGCACTTTCTACGTCATTGGAGCGGGAAACAACAAATAGTACTGCACGTGGCGTTCAGTGAGCGGAGAATGTCGCGCACGTGCCTGGATAATGGGCGTCGAAATCGAGTTAAAATGCATTGTCGCGACGTTTAACCGAGTTTCCCACTCGTCAGGAACACCTTGCACTTTAAAATATTTGTACAATTTCAGTCGATTAACACGACGCTCCGCTCCCGGGGACGCGGCGCGCCAAACTTCCTAATCAAGTAGCAATGTCATTCCTTGCGCAGTAATTATTTCGAGAACAAGTCCGCGATATGATACAACTTCGCTGGACTTGCGCCAAGTCGAAATTTCGCGCTTCCTAACATCTCACTCGGTCGCTGCGTCGTTTGCGGTGGCGCACACACACCCGGTATAAGGACCAATAGACGCGGTACACCCCGGGAACGCGCGGACCATTATTTCAGTTGAAAACAACAGCAATAAGCTTCGGGAACGTATTTCTTGATACTTTTGCTTGATATAATTCCCGTACCGGGCGCTCCTCGACGAGAAAACGGAAACTAAGCCAAACTACTCGGGCGTTCCTACCAACTACCGGTGTTCGATGTCTGATAAAACTTTTTCCACCTCCCCCTCCCCGCCCGTGGCCGCCCATTTATAAGCCATTCCGGTCAGCTACCGGGTGCTACGAGCGCCGACACGTATTTCGAAAGCGTACTTAAACTGCTACTTTTCTCATGTGATCCGCAATAACGAGCCCGAGAGGTGAAACTTGGTCGATATTATAGATCTAAATCATCTTAAATATTTGTATATTGAACCGTTCAAAGTTCTCTTTTTTCATATTTTTTCATTATCTTGCATTCTCAGTCGACATTTAGCGATACTCTTTTATCACAACCTGCGTTCTGCGGCTAATTTCTATTTCTTTATATAATTTATAATTTTTTTTTTAAATAAAGTAATTAATTGTTTTATTGTTAATTATTATTTTCGTACTTGTTCTGTTTTAAAATTCTAAAAATTGACTCTTAAAATTGTTTAACACAGTGTCTGATGATGAGTTTCTTCTGCACAATTCTGAGCGCCTGTGATGAACATCCGCGAAGCGTGACGGTATTCACCGCACCTGCGTTGCGAGATGACGATTATTTTTCATAGATCCGTTATAATCTACAAAGTAAACCGTAAACCGCAATTACACCCCTATGAAAGCAGGCGGCAGCTTCGACTAATGGGCCACTTAGAGCGATTCGACAATTATTTCGACGGCACGAAAAATCTCGCGCTCAAATCAATTTGAAGCGATAAATCGATATTAGCGGGCATCGCGCGAGAAAATATCGCGTACATCAAAGAGAAGCGACTTTTTGCAACGGAAAATTATTAAAATAGCGATACTAAGAGATGCCGAGCGCTTTAATAAGTGTCGTTACAACAACAAAGTAGCGCGATTCGCAGTGGCCGGTGTCGGAGCGAGCGCGGGAAAATTGCTTTTATTGGCAATATCTCGTCGGCGAAGTTCTCCGTGGAATTTTTTTGCCGACGGCAGGCGCTCGGATATATCCGCGAAATCCAGCGACGAACTTCGACGCCCCGCCGCCGTCGCTTGAACAAATAACGAGATTGTTATTGTTTTTACGCGCGACAGGCAGAGCGGCAAATTTTACGAGCGAACGTTAAACAGTTGAATATTAGTACGCTCGTAAAATCCCTTTTATCGTCCATTCGGATCGTTATGCGATTTCCAAATGATATATACGTACGTGTACATATACGCGCCCATGCCGATGCCTGCTGATTTCCAGATAACGATCGATCTATCGAACTACATAGGCATCGTATCTATTATATACTATCTCTCGTTTAATTATATCCACGACCGTCGTTATTGATTATTAATAGATATAAGTAAATAATCTAAGTCATAATTACTTTCATAAAATTAGCAATCGATAACGAACCTGTTTTCAGCGCACTATTTCCGCTCTCTATTAACGCAGTGCTTGCTTTTTTCGGGTGCTCGTCGATAATGACTCATTCGGCAAAATTTCATTTCCATGTTCAAAGTTATTAAAGTCTTAACTTTCCTTGTAAATAAAGTTCATGTTCACTCACCGATATAATAGGAGTCAGCATAAAGGGCACCTTTCGGCGATGTGTATCTCGGCGACTCTTGGAACTCATCCGAGCCATACTGCAACAAAGAATAAACAAATGCTCGTTATTAAAAATACCACATGTAAAAGTAAGTTTAAAAAATCCTAAAATTCGATTGACTAAACGGCCTCCGGTGAAATACACATGTGTACTGTTGCGGTATAAAACGGAAACGCCAGGGACATAATTTTCGTCGCGTCGTCACGTCGTTTTGCAAGCCGTAAACCTTTCCGTCGACCCGCTCGCGCTTCAGCGTTTCATTTCTGGTGTAACGCGAAAATTGCGCTGTAATTGCGACGATTCTCGACTCCGCGCCACCGGCTATTGATTAGACATTCGCGAAGTTGCGTCTCCGCTCTTGCAACACCTTTGCGTATTGTATTGTAGCGCGTCTCCATCGATCTTACGATAGACCCGGTCGACTATTACGACACCGAGCGACGTCGCGGCGTCGTGGAGGGAGCAGTCATTAATTCAGCGATGTACACGCGAGAGGAACGCGCTCGGAGAAGAGAAAATCGGTATGAAGTCATTAAACAGCTACATATATACATGCGCGCGGGGGTTATTCTTGCGCAACGCGAGCGTCAATAAAAATCTAAGATTAGGTCGTCCTCCGCGATCCAATTAATGCCGTCAATCTTCATAGAAACGAACAAAAGGCTCGGGTCTTAATGACGTTTGCCGCGCCGCGAGACAACATGATTCTATTCATAAAGTATTACACGTTTGGAGTAGAATTTTGCTTGCATTAAAAAAAAAAATGCGATATTGTACTCCAATCTTCAAGTTTTAGGTCAATGAGACAAGGCCGGTATGTAAGGCGTCGATGAATTAATTAACGCTGCCGGGATTAAAGATCAGAGACACGTACAAAACTAGATTAGATACGTATGTAAAACGTGACGCAAAACATAAACAGCAACACGGATTCAATTGCGATAAAAATTTGATGTCGCGCTCCAAATCGAGAATAAAAACATGTTATCGTAATATTATTCAATATATTTTAATCACTCATCCGTCAGAGTCATCAAGCTTAATATAAACGAGGAAGAATTCGCTGTTGACAAAAGTTCGCCGATCAAAGACGGATTGCGCTGTCCGTAAGCCGCGTCCCGAACATTCTCATGCCTTTATCTGCAAATTATTTTTAGCTTCCTTCCTCTTTGTTTCTATGTTTAAATAAGTGCTGAGCGCAGCTTCTGTGAGATAAAAAAATATTTAGGAAGCTGCTGCATATAGAGTGCGCAGGACGTGAATGGGTCCATCGATTGCTCCGGCGTCAACGCGTGGACGCGATCGAGGAAGCCTTGCGCGCTCCGCATTTTCGATAAATTTACCATTTTATAGTTGCCGTAGTCCGTGGGATAGACAAACATGTTGGCGGCGGGGGTGTGCGCGGTGCTGATTCGACGATACACCGACTCCGTCGTACCGCTGGTCATAGCATACAGAGCGACATACTATCGCCGCGAAAGCGCACGGCCGATCGAGCGGCGAGCGAAAGGACTTGCGCGCGTACGAGAAGATGACGAGGCGGAAGAAGAGATGCAAGCGAATCGGAGGGGAACAGGAGGAGGACAACTATCGCGCACCATACCCCCGTCCCAATTTCGTCGTGATATATGTTAAAATATTCCACGGTGCCGCTCTGCCTTATCCGCCTGCACCGCGCCGAAAACTTTGGTCCGCGATGCCTCTCTTCCACTCCCGTTCCGCTCGCTCCGTCTCTCTCTCTCTCTCGTTCTGCTTCTCCAACACGCCGAAAAGTGCTGCGCTCGTTCGCGGAGCGGCTGCGGGGAGGGCAAGGAGAATAAACTTCGCCCGCTAACGCGAGGACTATGGGGCGCCAGGCCGAAATTTAACGCCTTCCCGGGGCCATGAAAGAATCGTACAACTTCGTCGACGGAAACTTTGGCGCGAGTCCCGTCTACGCGCGGGAGAACGTCGCGGGGTATCGCGCTCGCTCGGGACTGCTCGTCGGGCAGATCGATAGTTCGCGGGCAGAACCACCACGTGCGAGTTCGGACAGACGTTAACGAGTGAAATCGCGCGCGGCGAGACCCCGACGCGTGCGGGAAGAACGTGCGTCCGAAGCGACGAGACCGACACCAACCGATATGGCTGGCTACGCGCGACTGCCGACCGCGGTATCGCGCGTCCACCAGCGCCGATCGACAGCGACGATGCCCGAGGTGGGAGTGACGCGCGACCCAATCGTCGCGGCGCATCGTGCGGACGCGTGCGGTTCCGCGCGAGAAGCGACAGCGGAGGAATCTAAAGGCTCGGGATATCTGAACTGCCGCATGGAAGAGAGCGCGCGATAAGTCCGCTCCTAATGCGCGTTGTACGAGCGGAGCAGCTTTCGTTCGTCGTGGCACGCTCAACCGAGAGAATTCGCCGATCGATTGGAGCTTCGCGTATATACGCTAACGATCGCATTAGCGGTCGATCGGGAATGCTCGTGGAGATTTATCTCGATCGCAGCGCGAGCTTGAAATGTACTCGAATGTACACTCTCTCTTTCTCGCTGCTTTTGTCTTTTCGCTTGCGTCGACGGGAAATAAAGTGAGTCGGAGATAGAGAGAGGAACGAGAACGCTATCGCTGACGTATGCGTGACAAATGGAATCGTTTTCGAGAGCGTGCAATGCTGGTCCGATGTATCTGGTGGAGATAGAAGCGAGGAATAATCGCCGTCCGATAAAAGTATCGAGTTTTATCGGCGAAGCTGGACGATAACGGCCTTACAAATAAGAACATTCCCGACCGGGAAAGGGAGGTTGAAACCGGTGGTAATCGAGTGATAAGCTGCGCACAGCTCGGCCTCTGGACCTATTAATTTAAATGAATTGCTTTGACAATCGCGGTCAACCTCGATACTTTGACAGCGGCAAAACTCGTATTCTCACATTTTCTCTCTTCCGTTTTCTTCTCTTCGTTCCAAAACTTGGAGCAAATGGAATCGCGGTGGATTTAAAATAAACAAATCTAATAAGCTAAGCATTCAAAAATTTAATATTAATTGGCGAACGAAAGACGAATGCGCGATGAAAATGTCTTTTTAATTAACGAAAAATTTAAATTATCTAGCGCCATTTTCGTTTATTTTAACTTCCATTCAAAGATTCACTCGAATCTCACGATTAGCCACGCGAAATTCGGTCGATCGGGCAAAAATGTTTACTAAGCGTGCCGCGTGCAAGACGTCGTTCGATATTCACGAGCCGACATCACTAAACGGACCATTAAATTATTCACCGAGAACCGTAACGGCCACTTTAACCCGCGGGCCGTGGACCGAGATCGGCTGGACCATGTGCGCGCGGGAGACACCGCGTGGACAATAATTCACGTTTTATTTCCACCTCGCGGCAGGACGTGTGCGGAAGAAAGGAACACGCAATGATAAAAATGTCGCCGCGGTCGACGCGGCGGATCAGAAATCTTAATATGTCCCGGTCGGGGTGTCCACGGTTGGCCCACGATGGAGAGTCAGCGATTTCCAGCCAATATAAATGTCCTACATTGATTTAGTTCACCCTTCTTCCCGCGCCTTACGACCCAACGCGCGGACGGGTGGGAAAGGGGGTGGAAAAAGGCGCGCGGGACGTCAGGGATGCGAGAGAGCGGACCCGGACCGGACCAATCCGAACGGAAATGTCTCTGTCAGGGAAATTAGCCTCCGAGGATCTGAAATAGGACAGGAGGGCGGCGCGCGGCGCGCTCTCCCTCCTGCGAGACGGATGTTATGAAACCTTCGGAAAATTGAGCACGTGATGGCCATCTCACGTTCTCGATCAACCGCGTCGTCCATTCCCTCGCACATACACACACGCCTCGGAGATTTTACATCCATGATCGTGATTCACAACTCGGCTGTACGCTCGCTTCACGCCCGCGTTTAAACTCTGTACTTGAACGTTGCCACGATTTGCAAACTGATTCAATCACCGCATTACTTTGCAACTGCGAAAGGCATTGCGTTTTACACGCCGGAAAAAAGGTATTAGTGTAAGAAAAAAAATTAATAGCAATTCTTAAGGCAAACCAATAAAAGTCAAGAATAGTTTCGACGTGCAACGATTGTAACAAGTGCGCATAAAACTCTGAAACCGATGACTGCGATTATTCTCTCTCTCTCTCTTTCTCTCTCTCTCTCTCTCTCTCTCTCTCTCTACACTCACCCTTCCCTTACAACCGTTATTAAGTACACGTGGGCGGAAATGAGTTTAAGGGCGGTCGAGACGGGACGATACAGAGGAAAGAGGAACAGAAAGGGGAAGGAAGACGGAAAGGGCGGAGGGTCACTATCGACGAGATAATGGATCGTCGATTATCCCCTTATTAATTACTATGACGAGACGTTCGCCCGTCGAGGAGCGAGTAGACGAAACCAGGTGCCTCATTTAACGAAGTGGTGAATTTTTTTTCTCCTTTTTTCCATCGAACCCGTTGGACCCTGAGAACTCCCATGGAACATTATTACACCGCCTTCCCATAAAGAGTACCGGCGTATCGCCGTGCGATCTCTCGTCTCGCAGCGGACGATGTCATGAGAGCGTCGCGCGTGAACCGATCGATCGATTTTCAGCATCGCCGCCAATTTTCGGGAGCGCAGAAACCGGATTTATAATTTCACGTCCGAGCGGACGCCGCGATAATAAATCCAAACCGTAATTGGCGAACCGATAAGTCTTATCGGTCGCGCGGCCCGCTTATTCGCCACGCTACGCGCCGCTTTTTCTCCTTTGTCGGCGTAATGGATTGATGGCGAAGCGTTTGTAAAAACGAATAGACGCAACGGTCGCCGCAGTTAATGGGCCCCCGTGTGTCGTAGATGACGGCAAGATAATTTCGACAGCGCCTCGCGCCCGCTTCTACGCATACAACACGCGCGCGAACGCACGCGAGCGTGCACGCGGCTCTCGTCGCGGTGTATATAATGTGTTGGTAATGCCCGCGTAAATTGTCGGCGTCACGCAGAAGTACGCCGCACGGAGATATCAGTAATAGAGAATAATTTACACTTCTGCAACAATTCAAAACGAAATTTGTCCCGAGCGATAAGAGGCATTCGTTGCCGGGCAAACGAATCGATAATGTGCCGCCGGCTGAGAACTTTTGTTTATCTTCAATATTTTCTTACGCCATTCGTTCCGTCCGCTTCCCTCATATTGCTTTAACTATCCGATACCACGATTGTTACAAATCATTTTGTCAACCGCGAGATTTCATTTACGGCGGGAATAAAATAATAAACGGCAAATTTATTCCCGACACTCGCACATCCGATACGACAATTTAACAAATTATTTGCGGCGACTCTTAAAACGTATTCAGCGCGCCGTATTTATGCACGTCGGTTAATGGCATTGCGCTATTCCCCTAACATCTTGCGCCGCCGGCGTACTGGGTACTTGCGCAAAATCTTAATTCGCGACGACGCATAGGGGCTCATAAGACGGCAGGGAGAAATGTGGGAACTTCGTGGCTCGATAAAAGCTATTTAGCACGCTACAGTAATGACTGTCTCTTCTTTTTGTAAATTTATGTCCCTTACAGTCTACCCCGTGTGCCCTGGGATCACGATGGTTTCCCATGGCAAAGAACCGGGCGGTTGTAAAGGAAATACCCGTAGATGGAATAAGCGTGTACTGACACAGGACGACTTCCGGCTGCGAACGGCTGTTAAGAACTGAGACAACTTCTTTTCGAACCGAGAAAACCGAACAAACACTTACATTTATACCAAGATATTATCTTTTGCATAATTTTCATAGAGACTAAACGCGTCATCTCTAATTATGCAAAACTATCAATTGCGTTATGTTAATAAGAAAAACTTACATTTATTTATACAAATAATTATTTTACACAAAAGTTCTTAATACCCTTAAATCATACAAAAACTTTCTACATGTTATCATTTCTTTTTGATCATAGAAATGTGAGAATTGCTGCTTCCTAAATTTTATTTATTTTATTTCTCACTCAGAATTATTTATAATAAAAAAATAATTTGAATTCATGCGATAAGTTTGAAACATACAGAATCATTAGATTTATGTGACGATGCGTTATATCGAATCATCTGGTGCAAGAATCTACTGAAAGCTCCGATTTCATAGAATCGCACTTATCGTATCACTGCGAACATCGAGATACCATCGAGGGAACGACCCGAGAGAGACGCGAGAGCTTGGACGAAACACGGTTTGACGGCAATATTTGAGATTTGTTTAGTGGGCGTTATTTCATCCGTCATCCGATCGAGTGTTGTGCTGACGTCGCGGTATTAAAAAGACGTATTTACTTTTAACCGCGAGGAGAGACCATGCACGTCGATTTGACGACAATCGAGATAAAAGACGCCTCCGCCAGCTATAATATTATTTGTGCATTTTATATGAGTATTTTTATTTTTTTATTTTTTTTTTTATGAATTCAACGAAGACGGTAGCGTGTCCGTAAATTGCGACGCGGTGTTATTCTTGAAAATTTTTGCGACGATTTATACTCGCAGCGGAATACGTTAAAAGACACCATGTTCTAGTCGTGCGGTTACGTTAGCAGTCTGCACGGTCCATGGTTTTTGCAGGAGGATATTTTTATGTGCTACGCTTCGGCACGCCATAATCGCCGGATGACTAAACGCGCAGTCGCGTGTAATTTTCGCTGAGCTGTCCCGAATTTCTCCGAGACAAAGCGGCTTCATTTAGAAACCAACGCCATTTTTTTCTCGGATTAATCGACGGGAGGAAGCGATACGCGTCGTCGTCATCGAGCCGGGCCGGCCAATTGTGCAAACAGGAAAAATGTGATCAAGAGGTTTCTATCGAATCGAAAAACAATACACGAATTAAGAAGTGATTGTGAAGCTTTCGACACGCACAAATTGTAACAACAAGAATATATGTACGAGAAAACAATTTATTATATTTTTTGGACAAAAATCACAGATTTAAAAAAATAAAAAAACTGAAAAAAGTAAACAAATAAAACAACCTGAAGATTAAAACAGAATAATGCATTCCGTTTAAATATAATGATGCCGCCGCAAAATATTAAAATAAAATTAACCACAAATTCTGCAAAAAATTATCACGCAGATATCTTGAAATTTTCCATAGAAAAAATATTTTGCCTTAAATTTTCCTTTCGTGCGATTTCAAATATCACGAGCTCGATTCGAAGATATAACTCTCATAACAGGCCGATGATCCTCACGGACGCGTAACTGGTCGACCGGACGGGCCTCCGTTTTAATTGGTGCCCACTAATTGTTAATTATCAGTGGTACCCACCCGCGGAAACCTGACGTAAGAGGCTTAAGGCCATTTACACGAGACGGGCCGAGACCCGCCTCCGCAAATGTTACCAACACCGTCGCTGATCGCCGACGCGGCGTGCGGGGGTGGCACGTCGGTTTACAACGTTATAACACACAGGGCAGGTGTGTGCATATGTAATTCCGTATGGATGCCTCCTCTGCCAGGCAGCAGCACGTGAAAAGAGACTAGAGATCCGCGGCGGTTTACATTATTTATTAGGCGTACCACCGACACGCATGCACGCCGAGAGGGAGAGAGAGAGAGAGAGAAAGAGAGAAAGAGAACGAGAGAACCAAGACAAACGGCTGCATAATCAACAATTAGCCGGCTGATATGCGCTACGTGATAGTTTTTTTAACGAACAAACGCTATCTACGTCTGCATACGTCTCACGATTAGTAAGACGCGTTTTTTCGCCTTCGGGCTCCCTTCGTGGACGCGCAACTTGTGCCGGTTAATAATTTATCACTGCGACGTTACTTCGTGATCGATACACCGAATATCACCGAATTCTGCGGCAATTCGTCGCGAAAGAAGAAAGTTCTCGTCACATCGGATACAAGTATTTTTGATCGCGCAAATATTGACATTGTTTTATCAATAATATCGGGTGCTGTTAAGCCGCAAAAAAAAAGATTGTCTCCAAAATTTACATCGCGAAAATTTGCGTCAGACAAACATAACGTCACGGAGATATGGAGCTTGTATTCGAAGCATTCTTAAAGTGCATTTACGATTCCGATTGTTGTTCGAGCGGCGCTAAATATATCGTCGAGCCAGCATAAGCCTTTATAAGCGCGTAATTATGTACTATTAATACACGAATCGTCAATGGCATCCGGCAACAGCTCTGTTACAAATTTCGGGAACAAAGGCGCGCTAGAAGAACTCGCCGATACAAGGAACAATAGTTCGCTGCGGAGACAATGAGAGCAGGCGAGCGAGCGAGCGTGAGCGGACGCGAGGAGGGTTTCCCTCTTCGACTGCTACACCGCGCGCCGAGTCACTCGGCGAGAATGCGACTCGAGTCCATGTAAAGTCACACCGCCGCAAAAGGATCAAATCCGCGGAATCGACCTCACTCGACGCGCGCGACCACCAGAGACTCCGACGCTCGACGGTTCTCCCGCACCACCGGATAGAAAATATATCGAGTGTGTGCGTCGCCGAAAGGAGGGGGAGGGCAACCGAGTCACCTCTCGAGAATGTGATTTAAGTCCGCATGAAAGACGACGTTGCGCGGAATTACAAACGGCGTGCAGTTCCGTCCGTCGATACGCCGACAGGAACGAACCCTCCTCTCCCACGCCGCGCCGCGCCGCGCCGCGCCGCGTCGAGAATACCGAACAGCCGTCTATATCCGCGCGTCCATTCAACGGAGATGTTGCCCCGGCGCGAATTGCAACGAGATAAGCTCGCATTTCTCGCGTGACTGCGAGTAGCGTAGTAATGTCAAACTTGGAGCGGGATAATTGCAATTGCGCTATTATATTATTACAACTGTTTGGTAAATTAGAGCGGGGGCTGATTAACTTCTCGGAGCAAGAGCGTATTAACTTCATTGACTGTCAAATTCACTCTATGTACAATTATATTTAAAGTAAATTATGGATGCAGTCCTGTTTGCTGAAATTTTAAACGCTCCGAATGTGCACGAGACCGCACGATATATTGATTTTCGAGAATGTGAATCGACTTGTTTAGCCGCGGAAAATGCGAGCACACGATGTAAAACCATCGTATCGTTCTTCGTATCATTCTCCGGAGAAAGAGAAAAAGAGATAGAGCGCGCAGCCCGGTTATGCGATAATTGGTCGGCGTTTTCCCGCAACTGACAATTCACTCGAAACATTTCGTAATTATAATTGCATCTTCGGTATGTTAACGAGATGGCGGGATGTATTTCCATGTTTGGGCGAACGCGGCAATATCTTCAAGGCTGCAGCGCGGCAATCGCATCAGAGGACTCCCCTTCGCGACACGCTTATTAAATAATCTAAAAGTTTACGACGCTGTAAAAATTTACGATAGGGGGTCGCAAAATATTCACGCGACCGTCTTTTGCCGTGCAAAATCTAAGAAGCACGAGTGAAAATTTAAGCTCGTCGGAACGATGCAACGGCGAGAAGCAAATCCGCATGAACGAGGCCAAGATTACCGTAATGGCGCGCTTTACGATTACAGTTATCGAGACGGTAATCTGCAAAAGCCCGACGTTAACCGCGAAAACCAGTCTTGAGGTTCTCTCTCTCTCTTTCTCTCCTCTGTCGTTCGCTAAAACCGAATCCTTCGTACCTTCCAAACGCGTCGAGCATTCCACGATATTCGGAATTAACCGATATTTAACTTCACTGCAAACTTGCAATTACCTTTTGTCTTCTAAGTTTTATTTTTGCTCCACCGCTAATGGTTTCGATTAATGGTTTAATCTTGCAAACATGCTACATGATAAAAAATTCAACATTAAAATTTTAGCGATCATAAAAGGAGAACCTAAGAGTAAAATGGAGCAGACCTCAATTTTCAATCGCCAGAACTCTTTTCGAAATGTTTTAGAAGCTCTAAGTCTTTAGAAAAGTGTCAGAATTCTATAAATTATTATCAAAGTTCTGAGGAATAAATCTCAGAGAAAGATCATTCTATTTGACATAATTATGCAATTCTTTAATCTAAAAGTATAAATTCGCAAAAGAAATTTTCTTAAACTTTTCTCGCTAAAGATGTTGAAATTATTTTAAGATATTTCATATCTTCTTATTTCGCAAGTCATAATTATTTAAATGCGACACGCAGTCATAAATCTCAACGTCGACATAAGATAAGCAGAATGCATCTACGATGCGCACAAAGATATCGCAGGCACTTTAACGAACTTGCGATTTAATTAATATAATTGTCCCGCCGACGATGCGCACCAGAGCGCTTTTACGGCCGAGAGAGAGAGAGAGAGAGAGAGAGAGAGAGAGAGAGAGAGAGAGAGAGAAAGAGAGAGAGCCGCTCCTATTTATTTGTAACTCTCGTCGTCGTAATACACCTGCAAGCATTAACTGGCGCTGTGATCAATTAATTCCCATTAATTGAGAGAGAGAGAGAGAGACAAGATACATACGCCTGATGAGTTATGATTGAATCGCGATAACGGGCTGTATCCGCTTACAGTAAATTAACCGGACGCTCCACCGCGACGATACGTCGTCCCTCTCGATTGTAGAAAGAATTTTTAATTATCTATCGACGACGAATGTCAACCTACGAACACGATCGAGAGCGCAATCAGATTCATCCCGCCGATTGATTCTCCGATTTGTTCTGAATTTTTTTTCCCCTCAACGCGGAACTTTCTAATAGCTTTCTCGATCAGAAAATCATTTCTTCCTCGAGATTACTTATCCGCGGAAAAAAAGTGAACGTAAGCTCACGTAAACGTAAGCGAAAGATAAACATGCCGAACAGGATATCGACAGGAGAGGATGAGGGGCGGAAAATTCTCGGAATTCCGCGGAAATATTCTTTCGCAGGTGGCGACGGTGGATGCGACGTTCCCCTTCGTGCGTCTTTCGTATGCAACTGTGACCACCGCCTAATACGCGGCGCAGCGGCACATACTAATTAGCTTTGCAAGCGAAACGCGCCATGAATACAACTCCACGTGGAGAGAGACAAACATTAGATACGGGAGCCACGGTGCTCGAGGCTAGGTCGAGGCTAAACCTCGAGGGGCACTTCCCGTTGCAACGACCGGGACAAAGGGCCGTTCCGCTCCCCCCCCCCCTTCCCGACCCTGCAATTTTCAAGAAGTCGCCGTTTATTTTGAGGGCACTAGAAAATTTGAAAAATTACGCTCAATTTTGTAACGGGATCTAGAGTATAGTAAAATGCGCAATTCAGGCCGAAGTCACGTACGAGTGCTAAATCAGTGCCCTTCGGGATCGAGGGTTTTTCGCCAGTAACAGATGTTCGAACTGTGTGAACGCATTGTTTACGTCGGGGTCGAGTGGCAAATTTCACGCGGACTTGCGGGGACATGAAGTGCAACAAACGCACTTGATGTCCCGCTGCAAGACACCCGTTTTGCAGCAGGATTTACGGGTAAAGGAATTCCTGAATACACACCGGACACATCTCGGACATATGCCTCGCCGGAAACTGATAGAAATTCTCGAAATTTATCGTTGACGATAATTAACGCGTCTTAGCCACCGCGTTGCTATTTGATTAATGTGCGCCGACACACGCTGTCCAATCCATAAACTATTCGCACAGTTAAACTCTGTGGCCTATTTTAGTAACTAAAAATTAAAGAATAAAAACATCTTAATAAAAAAAAAGATAAGATAATCAAGTTGCAAAAATTTTCTCGTCCATCACATTGTTCGTGACTTCATCGAGAATTCGTGCAGTGTACGCTGTCTCGTATCGCGGTGTGTGCTTTCCTCGATTCCTTTCGTGTATTTACCCCGCTTTCCTGCCCCCCGTATTGTTTCCAATAACTGGGCGACGAGCCAAGTTGCATGATCGAGCCAGTTCCGGATAGATTACTCGGGCTGGACGTCTGAAATCGGTCGGACGCAGGCGCGTTCTGCATCTGCCCAAGCTGATTCGAACTGCTCCCGTGCTGGTTGACACTGGACGTCATCAGCGAGTTGCACGAGTTGGCGCGGGAACGATTACACGCGACCTGCAGCAAGTTCGAGCCGCTCGCGAGTCGACCAGAGCTGTTTATCGGAACCTGCTGCACGCTCTCCGTGCGAACATACCGCTGGCTGACGCCGTGGGCACCACGCCGAACCTTGCACTGACTGCTCTGACCGACGGTCTTCGATTCGTGACTGGATTTCACGTCGATCCCGAAGTCGCTCAGCTTGAAGTTCTGCTGATTCATCTTGAAATCCGCGTTGTTCTTAAAACTCCGATCCATCTCGACTCCGCTCGAATTAAATTAATTTCGACGAATTATTATGTTCGGTTTTTTTTTCGCCGACGCTCAACATGCCTCGATATCGAACGCGCCTATTAAATTACCGAACAACAGGAATGTAGCGCTTTTATCGCTAATTTGTTCTTGACGTCTTAATTGTTATCCTCACAAAGTATAGAATTGCAGAATCTCATAAATCAGTCAGAAATATCCATGTGTTCGTTATTGCGCAGTCCTTGTCCTTGCTATCGTTGAATATTTTTTGACGAGCAGAATTTCTCGGCGCTAAGTGAAATGGGAGATGAAATTAATTGCAGATGGTTATCGTGGCAATACGTTTGACAATTCACCACTAATCGCGCACCGCTCACCCGCCTTGACACGGATCCGATCCGATATCGTCGCGCATAGTCCTTCCAAGCCGCGATCTTGCCGCCGCGATTCCTCGATCGACACTGCGTATTCCGACTCGGATACTTTTGAACGTCTTCCAATATTCGCGAGTCAAATTTTCACTCGGCTGGCACAATCCGATTTGGCTTGGCGATCGCGCGGATTCTGTCACCATCCAAATAGTAATCGTAGCGACGGAACGACCTTGCGTCGAGAGCGTGGCGGAGCGACGCTATTTATCACGCGACCACAGATGCTTTAGGCGACGAATGAACGTTTAGCGAAACCCGAGAACTCGCTCGCGCGAATCGCCCGATCGCAGATTGCCGCGGGAACGATCGGTAATTATTGCGGATCGAATCGGCGGAACGTTTCGTTGCACTCTTTAGTTCGCGAATACCGCCACCGCGATAATCGTTAATCACCAGTGAAAGTTGCGGCGCGAAACGCTCGAGTTTCGCGGTGGAAAAATCGCCTTTGATTTCGCGCCTCGAAAAACGCTCCGAAGACGGAGTTCTCGGCGATTCGATGAAGCGAGAGAACTCATCGTTGAACGGCGATATTGCTACCGCTGACACGTTCAATACTGTGACAGTCGCCGATAACGCGGCTATATTTATAAAACAAATCACACTTATATTCACAGCGTTGGACATAAAAATCTTTAATTAAATTTCTGTGTAAATGGAGCGAGGGCGTCATTAAAATCGAGCGTCATTGAATCGCGACGCGACACAAAGAAATTATTTTTACAAAACGCACCGGCCATGTTTACACGCGCGCGCACACACACACACACACACACACACACACACACGGCTTCGCCGACACTTTCACGGGCCACTACCGTAATACGCGAACTCGCATCGACACGAACGCAATTGCATCACGCAGTGTCATGCACGACTCTTTGCCACAAACACACAACGATTCGCGGTGCAGCGTCCTCTCATCCGATCGGCCCGTCGCACCGCTCGCACATCGTAGATGTTTCTACTAGCCACGCGGAATATCCACAAATAGCGATTACCATGTTACACGCACGCGAAATGTCCCGGCGGCGGAAACAATCGACAGAGAGAGAGAGAGAGAAAAACAGAGGGCGAGAAAGAGGATTAGAAGGCAACGGCCAGCTGGTTAGCCAGTAGAGAGACGACTGGTTTTGTGTTACGCGACTCATAGGCTACACGCCACGGCACGGAGGAGGCTGGGGTCCAGCACACCCCTCCACCAGACGATACACAGAGCAAGTGTGCTTGTCCCCCCTGCGGTACGCACGTAGAAGTCCCTCACACGTGTGTGCGTGCTCGTACCGATGCACTCTCGCTTCGTTGTACACCGCGCGCTTCTCTTTCTCTCCCGCTTCTCTCGCAGCACGACACGGCGGAAAGGAGACGGAGAAGTTTGCAATCTTGTTTCGCGCGTATGCACTCCGCCGCAGACGGACTGCAAGCGTTGCACTCGGCGTGAGAGTCGAATAACGTCTGCGCGCGTAAAAGTCGTGGGAATTAAGATCGGGACGTCGTGGCGGAAGCGATACATGTGCATTGTCGAGCAATGACGCTATATATATATATATGATTTATTTTTTTTTTCTTGCATTTCAAACGATTGCGCTGTTAGAACATTTTTGCATTCTCGATATAAATTCCAGAGTGATTTTGCAATATTTCTGATGTTAATTAAATTACGGGATTTAAGCGGCTATTGTTTCGATAGTTTTCGATATAAACTAAACTCGTGCGCTTTCGCGATTGGTACAGATCGAAACCGCAAAAGAGCTTGTAATGTTCCAGATAACGTCTAATTATGTACAGCGCAACGTTCACTCGATAATAATGTAGATCATAGAAGAGCGCGAACGGAATCGGATATTGATTCGAGGGGGCGAGCGTTGTTTACAACGGTGCCTATCTGCCCCTCGTTTCACGGCGGATCATTAATCGTGAATCGGCGCGATATCTTAATCGCCTATTACTTTCCGCTTTTTTACAAGAGGTCAAATACCTCGGCGGGGCATCGGGCACTATTTCCAAATGCCCATCAACCGTGTTGCGATACTATCGCGATATATAAGCCGGCATTCTCTCGCTGAGATTTACGAAATATTTAAATTCTTAATTATCCGCCTTATCGGCAAGCAGAAAAATTTGCCCATCCCTTCTATGTTGCGCCAAGCGTTGAAAGATAATTTCTCAGCGCTAAAATGTTCTTCTTTCCGCTGCGAATTCCATACGAAATGTCTGCAAAACAACGAATAAAAATAAAATCTGTTAATCCTAAATTTAGCAAATCGGAGAAACCTAAAACTTTGCATTAAAATAAAGAAGAAAAAGAATTGTACTAAAATAATGTCAAACATTTAGAAAAGAGCCGCTCGTCAAAGTGAATTCTGTCTGAGAAAAAAGATTCCCGGCTAGCTTTAAGATTAGCTTTGAGACTAATTCGCTGTAAGAGCTGATAGAAGAGGGAGTCAGCGCACTACAACTATTGTAAGCCACGTACGTACAATTGCGCTCGACTCTCTCGAAGCTTCCAAGATGTAGTTGTATCCCGCTGCACTGCGCCGCTGCATCTCTCTTCTCTCTCTTTCTAACCAATGCTCGTTGCGCACCGTTGCGGGAATACAGAAATAGTTTATCCGCGGAGGGATTTCAGAAGAGGAGGTCGGAAAGAGAGAGAGAGAGAGAGAGAGAGAGAGAGAGAGAGAGAGAGAGAGAGAGAGAGGGAGAGAGAGAGAAAGAGAAACGACAGCAGGAGAAAGAGGAAGAAGAGAAACGACAGAAAATACGAGCGAGAGTTACGAGTTACAGCGGAAAACGGTGGATTATGTGTGTTTAACCCTCCCTGCCCTCCTTCCGCCGCTCCTCTTCCCCTACGCCTACGTTCGTCGTCGCGCAAACGCGCTTCCGAAAGCCCCCGAGTTATGTTTGAGCACGAAAAGTAAACTTCGACTTCGTGGCGACGTGAGGCGCTTTGTGAGGATTAGGTGGCCGCCACCGGGTGAATCGATTCCTTTGTTCTGACTTCCGCGCGCCGCGGAATCGATTCTCCGACAGAATATCTGCCGCTGCATCGGCGGCACCGTCAAGGTCCGACGGACCTTCGGCTCGCTCTTTCGTGCGTGCAAACGTTTAAGGAGCCTGGGAATCGCGAGAGGAGAAAAGAGCGAGGTCGATTTTTCGTAAACAATGCCGCGTAATTCGAGGCGATGACTGAGGAGGTCGGTTTTAAATGCGATCGTAAACTTGACGAACGCGTGCATTTTTAATCATCAATTATTCATTAATTACACGAAGCTTGAAGATATTTCACGTTGGAATATTTTTTTTTCCTCATTCGTCTCGATCGAGATTCTCTGAAGATTTCGACACATGACGCGAGGCACAATGTAAAAATAACTCAACATCCGAGAAAAGATCGAGATGCAATAATCCCGAAGTATTCATTGTTTCAGGAATCGCGCGGGGGCGTCTAAGGCTTCGCGAGAATTCTTGCCGGGCTGAAAAAGACGCGAATGCAATTATACGGACGTCCGGAGTTTCTCCGCAATGCCGGAGACGCGACTCCGGTCGCCGCAGCTGAGCTTCTCGGCGACGCAAAGTGGAAACAGGGAGGTAAACTCGAGGAAAAACTAGCCTGGCTCGACGTGCAACAGGTAGGGAAGCCCACGGCGGAGGCTCGGTGCACGTCCGAACACGAGCAAGCTGCGAACATCGCGAGTGCGGCGACGGATCAGTGACGATGATCGACGAAATCGCTTCTGAATTTCAGTCAAGGTGAGCAGTGTAGAAGAATCTGTGGTCGATTGCAACAAGAAGCAATTCTGATAACTGTAATAATAATCATCGCGTCACGATATTCCTCTTCCATGCAAATTTTCAATAAAAACGTTACAGTAATTATAGAAAAAATAATTGGGAAATTCAAAATACCTATATGCTGTGATTGTCATTTTTCGAAGAATCATAGATTTCAAATCACGACTGTCTGTATAATTCGCGTGTATATCACTGAAATATATGCGCATAAAATTCAAGCCGCATAATGTGCAGAACTAAACGCCGCATTTTACGGTTCAATGACATAATGGGTATCGCGCTTACTACCTTTTCCTCTATAATGGAGATACTAATCGCGCAATCGGTGCGGTAACGCGTACAGGTAACGAGTAGGTGGTCCACCGTCGATCCCGATCAGATCGCGAGGCGAAGCGCGGTAGCAAATCGGGCAACGAGGCGAGCGAGCGAGCGAGCGAGCGAGCGAGTGAGCGATACAGAACTCGGCGCGCTCGATCAATGCGCGCGCGCCTGGCCGGTTGCACAACGAAACTGGTAACCGCGCGCGGTCCGCGAAGTGCCTAATCGCACACCTTCACCTAGATATCTCGATGCTTGTGCGACGACGACGACATGTCCTTTCGAATCGAGTTGCGACGATAATAATTCAACCGCTCGGCCGACAGGTTGATCTTTTTTTTTTTTTGTTTTGCCCGCCGCGAATTGTGATAACAAAGAAGCTGAAACCGCCCCGAGGTGGTTCCCGATATAAATCCTAGATGAAATATTGCGCGAATTGCACAACGCTCGGCGTGTCGACAATGTTTCAACTCTTTGAGGCGCGCGTGGTGTGCATTTACTTTACTTATTCATGCGTAGTCCGCTAATTGCGAAGTGGAAAGTTAGAAAATATCCGCGCCACAGATGTGAAAAGAATTCGATACATAATCTCGAAATAAACAAGTTGTTAAATCTGAGAGATCAATAATGAAATAATGAAACGCTCAACTTATGAACTTTCTCTTTCACAATTAAAACGCACGGTACGTTCCTTCGCGAATCTCGTCCAGTTTTGATCGCAATCGACCACGTTGAAACGGCACGGATCGGGATACGAGTTTGTAGATCCGCGATCGCGCGGAATTAGCGCGAGAGCGGTACAAGATCGGCTGACATTTACGATCGGATAAAATCTCGATTCATTCGAGGCGGGCATGAATTTATATTGCGAACGCGCCTAGCGGAAAAAGAGAGCAGAGAGCAGTTCGTGAAAAAAAGCGGCTCTCTCTCTCTCTCTCTCTCTCTCTCTCTCTCTCTCTCTCTCTCTCTGTCTCTTTCTCTTTTCCTCCCTGACGGTTCAAAGACCGCCTAAGCGTATGCGACTCGTCCCTGCATGATTATGGTTCCATTCATGTGCGACCAGTTCGGTTCGGTTTCTTCTCTGTACCGATTTCAATCTTAGCCGTCGCGTGCGTTACACATAGGCGCAGCGTAACGTATAGCCGTCATCGTCGTCATCGAATCGCCAATGCAGTTCTGTTCGAAACGGCGAGAACGTTCACTTTTAACAAACCGGACTACACCACGCGAAATGATCGAGCGTAGAGATCGCATTGTGAAACCGACGTCTCTCTCTCTTTCTCTCTCTTGAGAAAATCTCTCGCGAAACGATCCGCGCGATGGATCGTACAACGCAAAATTCGACGAAGAAGCGTTACGTAAGGATCTTGCAGTTGTAGCGTCTTCATCTTCCAATACATTTATATATAATAAATTTTACTGCGCATAAAGTCTTCTTATTCTCTCTCGTTCTCTTTAACACTTTAAAAGTTTTTATCTCGGTAAAAATTTAATTGACTTAATTGCACCGAGATTAATTATCCGTCAGAAAGAGAAAAAGCGATTAAACGGCGAAAGGGCGTGTTCGTAACGACACACGCATTTTCTATCAGTACTGTACCGGTTTTAAAGGACTGGCCTGGCGAAGGAGACGGTCGCAGCGGAGGAGCGGATCGCACACGCATGCGAGTCAGGTACGGAACGTGTCCGTGGGTAGTGTGGCGACGGTGAAGGTGCGCGAGAGAGGAACGGTCGACTAGAGGAGGAAAAGAAAGAGAGAGAACAAGGGGGAACGAGAGGGAGAGAAAGAGAGAGGTGGACTAACCACTGAAGAGTAAACTAGCCAGACTGCCTGCCGCCGACACAACGCAATGCAACGCGCTGGAAAGAGAAAGGAGCAAAAGAGAAAGAGAGAAAGAGATATATATATATATATATATATATATATATGAAGCGAGAGAACGAGGAGAGGAGGACGAAATTGATAGCTTGGATCGAACAAGCAAGCGAGTAGGACGAGGACGACATTGTCCAAGAGATACTACGCGTTGACGCAGTGGACGTTCTTTCCCGGTAGAGAATGCACCGTCGCGGTGTGCTCGGGCTTGTCTGCGATTTTTGTATCTAATGTAATAATACCGGGAAGGAGACCCGAGAACCAACCAGACGGCCTGTCGCCGACGACGGCGAGAGAGAGAGAGAGAGAGAGAGAGAGAGAGAGAGAGAGAGAGAGAGAAGCGAAGATGGAAGATAAGGACAAAGACAAGAGAAAAACTGATAGGCAAGTTCTTGGGATGAAGCAAGATCCGAGGAAACTTGTCTTTCATTGGTGCTCAGTGAACGCACTGCATTTATTAACGCAATACTTTTTTTGTCAGCGATGTGTTTAGCTAAACAGATCTTAAGATCGCTATCGATCGTCGAAGCGAAGGGTTAATCGCTGAGAAGCAAACTGGGACAGACCGCCTGTCGCTTTGGCGGCGTTCGTGTGCCAACGAGACAAAAAAAGATCGGCAGACAGAAATAAAACAGCAACGGTGACATAAAAAGCAGCCTTTTACTTCGGAAATGATCATTTTTGGAAATGTATCGCACACCTGCAATTAGATCGTTAACAATCGTACGCTTTATCTAACCCTCGCAATCCCGTCATTGAATATTTCGCGATTTTATGGGCGCGCGTAATTAAAATCAAGGCTCTCCCACCCATCTGCCATGTCTTGATGCAACAAATAATTCATTGTGTACCAGTTGCATAAAATAAACATGTTATTTACCGCAAATTTCACGCGCGTTGAACATTGCGTTTGACGTACCTCGCGTGAACAGTTCGCCGCATTTTCGACGGGAGCACAACAGCGCGGCGCCTAACGCGCCCCTTTGCTACCCCGCCGCGTATTACGCGACCATTAATTATTAATTTTCAGTAATCATTAATTTGTTTAATGAAACGCAATCTATTATTTGCGCATTAAAATGGGATGTTTACCAATTTCAGCGCAAGAGATGTCTCATTATTTCGAATCGTTCGTTCCGATACCGCAAAACATAAAATCCTAATTCGTGATTAATTCCAATTGTAAGACCGACCGGTTTCGGCAGATCCCGTATAGCAACAATCGCGCGACGAACAACTGATTGGCAGTATTCCGGGTTCGGTACTAGATGCGATCTATTCGAGAACCAAATAGTTTTAGACCGCAGAAAAAATAGCATTCGCTGCAATTCGGTTCAACGTTCCACGTGAATTTCACCGACATTGATTTCGCCGCCGATCCTATCTGTCGCGAACGAAACGTGACAGAAACAAAGGCTCTACAATGCAGATAAGCGCTCTGTCCGGAATTACAACGCTTAGATTCTCAACCGATCTCTCGAACAGTCTCCTGATACCGTTAGATCATCGATTCGGAGCGCTATTGACCGGCAAATTAATTCGGCTTTCATACAGGAACAAAAAAGACAATAAGCTTTGTATGAAAGAATAATAGGTCTCTATTATTTACCCCTATCATTTATAATTAACGGAAAATTTGCGAAAGCAAAGATTATTAAAAAATATAAAAAGGAAATGTTGGCGCTCGTGATATTCATCGCAATCGATACGGAAAATCGCTCACTATATTATCGTAACGTTGCGCGACGCAAATAAATTCCACGGCACATTGGTATGCATATTACATATATATTACTTGGCGTCATAAATGTGGGAGCCGCTTGTAAAACTTGGTGACTTTCTCGACGACAGCGACGAATCTCGTGATTTCCCGGCGAAATTTACAGGTCGTTCCACGAGACGCGGTCGAAGATTAATGGGCCGGCTAGGTAAACACATAAAATGGCTGCATATTACAGTTGTATAAAGAAACGGCATAAACACAAATGACAAATATTTCCGCGCCCGCGCCCGTGCGGAAAACAACGAGCGTTTGTTGGGTAGGCGCGCTCTTAGAAAGTTGAATGAATTAAGCACGCCCGGTGCTTATGATTGCGCCTACCCACGTGTTCACGCTGCTCATGTTAGCGAAAAAAATTGAGCGAGGGACTCACGTGAATACGGTTATCGTTCACGATTCTTGCACAGAGACGCTCGTGACTTTTGTTCATCAATGTTGAACTTACCTGAAACAAAAAAGACAAAATAAACGATTAAAATTAATTGCGACAGAAATAATACATTTTTTAAATCAATTTTCACTTAATATCAAATGTCATCCAGTTTATATCAATTTTGCAAATTATAAGAAAGTATCAGAATTCATCGTCTAAAAATGTATTCTTATAAGTTTTAGAGATTATAGAAGATAAGTCATAACGCAAGAATAAAAAGACAGGATTATGCGAAATATTGGCGGAACTAATCGTCTATCGAAGAAGCCGATTAGTCAAGACGCTTCCGGCAACCGGAAATGGCAACGCGAAGCCATTTATGCGAGGAATTGCCGTGATAGTCTCCAGAGAACGGACTTCACTATTGGAGACTTCACGAAGTAACAAAGAGGATAGAAACAGAATGCGTCGCCCTTTCTTCGCCAAGGCCACACATGACTCGATCGCATGCTCAACATCCGAATAATGGCTTATTTAAACGGGACGATTTTTTTACCATCCAAATATTAAAATAGTTAAAATTAAGAAACAATTAATTAATTTTTTTTCATTTTTTCATTTATTTTCTTATAAATATAAAATACGCCAGAATAAAATAGCTCCAGTAATGTTAAGATAAAATTGATGATATCATTAATACTTTTCCATAAATATCATTAAATGGTTCTCTCATTTTTCAATCATTAGAATTGCTCTGACTTGTGTGAACTGATCGAATGCGATATTGTTTAAAACGCGACCGGTGTAAATGAGCCTTAACTACGGCGCATCGGACGACTCATGACGGCGAGTTTTTCCGAAACAGGACAACGCGACAGGCCATTTTTGCCCTCTCAAGAGCCGGCCCCTGTATGGCATTCGCGAGGAAAAAGAGCGCGAACATCTTTCGTACTCTGAAAGATTCATTAGGCACACGGCGAACAACTTCTGCCGAGAGACAGAATCGTCGCGTCCGAACTTGGAAGAGTCGAGAACGCACTTTTTACGCTCGATGCCCTGGAACGAGAACAATCAATGTCATACCCGCGACACAGAGGCAGAAGGAAGGAAACGCTAGTCTCCGCGACTATATAAAAGTCTGCAGGAAAACCTTCGTCCTGTTGAAATGAAAACATCGAACGTCTGCGAAAGGACATTGATAACTCTCTTCGTTAATGTAAATTTTGTAAGGCCAACTAGCTCCCACACATATCCCCCCCCCCCCCCCCGATGCTAGATCCGCATGTCTACGGTCGCTTTTGTATATTTTATCATCATGTCGCAGCGCGGATATGTAAGCAAACGTACAAGCATGTCAGAAACTATGAAACATCTTCGAAATATATCGCGCATTACGCGCACGGGCATCGCATCAATTTTAATCCATTTCCAAATTCTCACTTGACGTCCCGCGAGAAAAAAATTTACCCAACAGATTTCGAAGAATTGCAATGTTCATTGAAAGTTAAACTACATTGACGACGAACTTCCGTGACGTGCCACTTTAAAGCGGCGACTGATTGTCGCGCGACCGGAAACCTCCCACGCAATGAATGACGCAAAAGTCTACGCGGCCGGCTTCGATAACAAGAATGTAAGGGAAAAAAAGAAAGAGAAGCGCGGGATGAAAGAGGGAAAGCAGGAGGTGAACGAGGAGGAAGAGAATGGAGGGGCGAGGGCAGTTTGCGGCGATAACGAACAGAACGTCGATTCAACGACACTCGTAAAGCCGGACATTTAACGACGGCGATTTAACTGTCGCTGCGCGCGGCGCGCATACAATGTGCTCTAGCCGGTCGCCGCGGTCCCCGCTTGCCCCGCTCTAGCTGCGGCACAATAATAATTATGGCTCCGGCTACGATTGTTTATGGAGGCGGCAGTTAAATTACCGCCGGTTGACGTTACACGGACATTTCGGCGACTGCTTTCCCTCGCTGTAATCGTTATTTAACAGTAGTTGCCACCGTTCCTCCCGCCCTCCCCCTCTCGTGTCGCTAAATCCAGCTTCACATCTCGAATTAAGTACCGCAACTCGCGCTTGTTATCAAATACACGATATAAAACGCGACATTTTGCGCATAAAGTCACTCGCGGCGACAGCGAATCTGCCCGAGTTTCGGAGGCACATTCGACGGGAATCGTAGATGTAAAGCGAAGACAAATCTTGCGAAATGGATAGTGTATTTAGTTAGATTAATAACGTCGAATCTCACTGCAACTTCCGCGAATTTCTGCGGCGGTGTCTTTACCGCGAAGTCTCGCCTGCAGATATATGACTCTCTTGCTGACGGATTGACGTCACCCTTGGTCCACGCCGCGTTTCTATCGCCTGTGCTTTTTCGTTATCACGATGTACGAGCTCGGATGAGACCCGTGGGCTTCGGTGTACGAGCGAGATAAGTCCGTAATCTATAAAGTTTATTTTAGATGTGACTTCATGCGCTTACGTTGCAAATTCAAAACTTTATCTATTTTTGCGTTAAAAAGTCAAGAAAAGTCAAGAAAAGTCGAGAAAAATTGAGTTTTATTTGTCTCTGATAAATCGAACTCTTAACATGCAATATGAATAAACTATAATTATCATCACGCTAATTGCCCAAATTGACAGATATATAAGAATGTCTCGAGAAATAATTCACGTCAATTTATGGGAAAACCGACGATTCTTAAATAATCGATAACCCGACGAATAATTCATTGCTACGAATAATTTAGCACCGCGGACGATTAGAATTTCCAAAACATCCGGAAGTTATTATTCAATGTGCCGGGACACGCGCGTTCCTATCGATTTATCATCAGGATGATCGTAAGCTTGTGGCGGTAAGGTGCTCGCGGGTTCTACGTAGATGACACGCAAACAATCCTTGACAGCCGTCACTTGACACCAACGTCAAGTGTTTAATGCAAACGCATAGTCATCAGGTAGATATCTTGTGTCTATCCAGTTACGTGTGCAAATCCGACGCGGGAATAACATATCCCTATTGTTTTGGAGAAGCAAAATTAAGCAATAACACATTGATCCTGAACGCGTCGAGGTATCTCCTGTGTAAAATACCCTTCTGCTTTCCATTACACGAATTAATAAAATCCACTTTATATCCCGAAGACAAACATATATTTAAACTTTTATTACGACCACTTATTCAAATCGTATCGAGTGGTCGGCAAATTTAGAGGAAACGGAAAAAACTTGTGCTCGCCCCCAGCATACGTTAATTCGATTGGCCGCGAGCTTCCGTGTAATTCGGAACAATTCATAAATTTATTGCGACAGACAACATACAGATCCCTCTCTCGACTTCCCTTCCTCGCATACCCTCTCTTGTTTCTCGTTTCGTTTAACCCCCCTCTGGGTGACCCCACGATACTCATCCTCGCTCCGCAGGCGGGGTTGGATCGCCGGGTCGAGTGGCTGGAGAGAGAAAACGAGAATGGCAGAGGGTGAAGAGGGAAACTGTACCAACTTAGACACATTAAAAATTTAATAACTCGGCTCTCGCTCGGTCGGTTGGTTGGTAAAGTAGGTAGCTATTCGTCGAGCAGAGAAAGAGGAAGAGAATCCCTTTAAATCCAGAAGCCCGCTGCGATACTCCAGCGACGCTCAATGCGTCTTGCACATTTTTCAAAATTAACGCAGGATGTACAATCTCGAAAAGTTGACCGAATATTACAACCAGAAAAAAAAGTAATTATATCAGAGCGTTAAATTACATTAGATACATCGAGTTGTAGAAATAATCGTACGATAAAATAACTTGTGTATCTTATAAATACAATGAGATAATTTTGTTCGAGATAAGTATATAAATTAAAAAATATAATTATAGATGAAATAATTACTTGCCACTAGTCTCTGCATGTTTGGAATATGCTCGGACAGTAGCTCGAGAACTTTCGCTACAAACTGAGAGACACTGACGAGTATATCGTCGAATTATGGCCATCTTTGTCCTGTAACCGTATCGCCGTATCATTCATCTCCTTTTTACTCGCGGCAACCGTACTGTCGGGTCCTCTCGTTCCGTTGTTCGCTTAACAACAGTAAAGCCATCTTCATTTCGCGATTTAACTCGCCCTCACCCTCTTTTCCCGCTCTCTATACAGGGCGTTCTGTCGTAACTCGATTTCCGCAATATTCACAACAAATGGATATGTCGTAAAAAAAAAAAAATGTCGTCGGAAATCATTTCCGGCGTATGATATACGCGCAGCTATTTCGAAATAAGCTTTCCCATTATTCTTGCAATTGTAAAAGTGCTTAAGCAAAAACAAATCTCGTCGCCAGTATAAGTGAACGCCGAAAACTCCCCGTCGCCGTTATCTTTCATTTCAGTCGCAACTTGTATTAAACTATAATCAACTTCTATTAAATTCAATCTATTCGCTTCGAGTATCCGATTAATTTCCGATTAATTCTGGAACACCCGGTAGCCCGGCGACTTTGGCCTTCTTCAATATGACTAAAACTTCTCTCACGAACGTTCTCCGGCCACCCCCTCACACCCCCGTTCTCTTCTCTCTCCTCTTCACGGCAGTCGTGCTACGAAACTGCCATAAATTCGTCTCCTTGTTGATCTTCGGGAGTTTTACGGCTCCGTATGTCGGGTGTACCAATAAACGGAAACCTCGCCGCCGCGCGTTTGTCGTCCGGATCAAACTGTCGAAGACCTCGGAGTCCTCGGATCGCCTTACATTTACAACCCAAACGCCGACATCCGGAGAAGATCGCATTCCTTTTTCGTTCCTCTAACGCGATCCTCGATGCGATAATTGCTTACATCGTCAAAAAATTATCCATTCGAGTTGAAATTCAAACTTGATTTTTATTATGCGAATAATAACTGTCGTTAAAATCTGTTTCCGTTTGCAACAAATTCGACCCTAATTTCTGTGAATTTTATTAACGCGAGATTCGCAACACGTGAGAAGCTGCGAGTGACACGTTTTTCCGTTATTATTAATCGCGCAACAGCGAGATAGCGGCCGATTAAATTCGCCGGTAGAATAATTACCGCGGATGCGACCGATTCGATTAAATCATCGAGCCGGGAATTTAAATATCACGCGGGGAGACTATGAATTCGTCACTCGGCTAAGATAACGACCTCGTCGATTCGTGAATTCTCGCGCGTATATCAGTGTCAAATCTGGACGGATCGTCGCGCAATCACCGCACAAGCGCGCTGATAACGGTGCGCGCTCGAAAACGGCTATGCATTTCGGATTATGCAACCAGTTAATTTTCCACGCTGATTAAATCGCAACCGTCGCGTGTCATCGTTCCGTTGTTCATCCGGATGAGCGTCGACGATAATGTCACCGAATGAATTTGTTCGAACAGCAACGTACCCGCCGCGCGGTATCGCGAGCACGATCCAAAATTTTGCAATTTGCGATTATTTTGCGATTTTAATAAATTTCGCTCCCGCCCGCCGAATGTTATTTTTCAATAATATTCCCAAATTTGTACAATGCAATGTAACATTTAATGCAATGTAACATGCACTTTGATATAAATTTTATCCGACATATAAGAAATTACTCGTCCAATAAAATGTGCAGAATTTTCAATAATTAATAACTAATTAAAATTAATTAATAATTTTAATAAATCGGATTTAGGTCAAAACTGTCTGTACACTCTGGCCCGAAAGTTCACTCGATACCAAGCGCCAGAGCGTAGACGAGAAAGCCAGGACACTTCTCGCGCCTGGCTTCGTAGCCGGCTCTCGAAACGGCAACCGTTTCTACGTGTCGTTACACGCGCGAGGGGTCAGAGTCGCGCGTGTATTCCGCTCTACTAGCGTGTTCGTGGACGATTCGCAGAGGGTGAGAGGAAAGCGTTACGGCGGGAGCGGAGGAAGGGGGTGAAGGGCGGAGGGTGCCAGCTAGAGGCATTATAGCACTGCTACAAATCATAGGGCAGACCCCCCGCTCGGGGTGAGCGCGTGTTCTGCACGCATTTACTTGTGCCTGTGTGTATGTACGCGTGCGTGTAGGAGGTCGGTAGGGTCGGCTGACAGTGGGACGTTACACGCTCGGTGTACTGTACACTCCGTGGATACGGGCAAGGGTGGATTCGCCCCCGAAAACTGCCGCCCCTGCCGAAGGTCCACGGCGCCCTCGGAATTGGAGTACGCGTCGTTACCGCTTCCCCTTTTTCAACCCCCTCGTCCCTCGCTTTCTTTCGGAGTTGATGTCCGCCCCGCTGCGTCCCCCCTTTTTCACCGATCTTTTCTGCGTGTCCGTCAATGCGGAGATGTTAATTAAAAACACAGTAAAACAGTGAATTCGGGGGGGACTACACTGTGCAATCGATACGATTCGAGTTGAATGATCTCACTTTTTTCCCCAAATGTATGTATATTAATATCTTCACATCAATTCGTTTATCGATTTCGGATAATAATGTAATTTCTTGTATTAAAATTAATCGCGAATTATTCTATGCAAATGTTTGTTAAAAATATTGCATCTTTAATTTGATTCGTTATAAACTTGATCGACAAGCAAAATTAATTAACTTTTTCGTTCACTTTTTATCAAGCCAATTATGCGAAAGATTTTCTCTTTTTAAATTTTTAATAAAAAAATAATTATTATTACTTCCTTTACATTGTGACATAAAATTTAAAACGTTTAGCAATAATGATAATTCTCGTCGTTTACCCTTCGACTGTAAAGAACCGTATTGTGGATATGCTTCATCGGGAAGTCGGTACCACCCCCGAGATACATAGGGTAGATAAAGAACGAAAGCCTGCAAAGGCGAGGAAGAAGCGCGGGGGTGCATAGAGAATTAAAGCGTTTCAATTATTTGATCGGTCGATAGAATTATACGCGTCGAAGCGGATTTAGATTGAAACAGGACGGAGGCGGGCGCGGAGAGGGTAGTAGAAAGAGCGCGAAAAAAAGCTTTTCCTTCGAGAGGGGAACGGGATACAAAGCCGATCAAGGCGACCCACGCCGCACCCCCCGGAGCATTATACACGGTGTCGGAAATTGCCTTGCTCGTCCCATCGTTTCATTGTTATCCGACAATTCTTTCGGTACCGATCATTTTTCTTAGTTCGTTAGGTTTTTCCGTCCGATACGGAATGGCGCGCGCGCTTCTAAGAAAGTGACCAAGTATGTAATAAATAACCCTTCAGTGAAAATGATGTATAGTTTCTTCCGTGAAAAATGCTATCGCGTATGTTTGCCGGAGAGCGCCAAGACATTTCGAAAAATACAATCGCAAAAAAATATGAAGAATGTTTCCTCGTTCGCGATGTGACCTCCGTTCGCTGCGAGGAGGAAGAAATCGGAGAAGAAGACGAAGACGCGGAGAGGAGCGCGAGATTAAAATGTGTCTGGCGCAACTATACTTCATTCGCCGCGCGCGCAACTTTTATTTTCGTTGCTCGTTAACTCGCGGCTCGCTCATTCATAAATTAACAAGTTCGAGGAAACATCGTAGAGAAAAGGGTAGAGCAGCCGTGCGGATTACGGGGCGACGGGGGCTGACAAAAGCAAAACCGGGTTTTCGAGCTAATTAGAAGACCAGTGCCGACTCTCAGTAATTAATGGCTATTTCGCTATCGTCGAATGCGCGCAAGACGCTTTTTCGACGAGGAAACTCTGCGCGCGAGGAGCAATAATGTTCAAAACAATGACAATATTCGCGGAAAGCGCGTGCGCGCATACTGAAAAGCGTCATTTTAACAATCGCCGATGAACAAAACGTTCGACTGAATTGATTTGTCTACAAACATCGACTTCCAAAATATTCAAGTGCAATATTTCAATATAAATCCACCGTAAGACATAAATACGATACGGCCAAATTAATGAAAATTTATCTCGGACCGGAGAATTTATTTCGAACCGGTATGATCTCAGACCAATGAATACAGACTTAAATTACGAGGTCCGTAAATAATCCACGGATTTATTTGCGGAAATGGAAGCACGATGCAATTGAAGCAAAATACATCATATCAGCTATATAATATCGAAAATTGTGCTCGCTGAAAATTATGCCGGTTCCAATCGCTAAGATGAGACAGGACGAGGTAAGGCGAAGTCGTTCGTGTAGCGTAAAGTGTATTAAAGGCGAGGTATAAAAGTTCAGCGACGCGCGAATTTACGAGACGCGTGCGGGCGCGAGATAAATATCTTACGGCTCGGTACTCCTCGCCATCTTTTGACCCTCGCAGCAGACTGGTTAACGGCTGGCATATTCACACACATTCGCGCGAGCAAGCGATTAAGCTCAGAAGCGCCGAGCCGGCGATGGCCGGTATGCAGAAGAAGACGACGTTAAACTTATAACTCAGCTAGACTTATTCGCTGCGATTACACGACGAGTTAAAGAAAAATAGAAAAATCACGCGGTTGATGGCGTTTTATAGTTTAAAACGACGCGAACAATTTTACGGTTAGTGAGCATTATTGGATAACGCGCGCGCGAGAGAGAGTTACAGTACACTATATAGCGTTCGCATCATTAGCCGGAATATAGATCACAGCGGTAATTAGCCGAGCTATAGCGCGCAGTAATTTTATATCTGCGATCATTCTAGATAATTTTACGCTTTTATGAGCGATAGCGCTTCGTATTACCTGCCGCTGTAAAATATAGATAAATGATGATTGTTTTCCGCGGAGGAACGAGCTAATCGCGCGATCGGGAATCGAGAACTCGATCGGAATTTGTACAAATACCATTTTTTAATCTGTGCTTTTTAATACTGTTCACTATCTTCAGAATTTTAGGATAGATTCTATAATTTATCATTTGCAAAAAATAAGTGTTTCACACTTCGCCGTACGCTTTTTCTCGAATGACCTCATTAAACACGAAAATCACCGACGATGTAAGGATACTCTTTTTTTTTATCTCGATTTCGCGGAAAAATTTTTTGCATAATGCAAAAATATTTCTTTCGCCGCGGTTTACACAGAGAGCGTGTAATCTCTGCTTGCACCTGTGCGTGTCGAGCACGCGTCTCCTCTCGCGAAGCGCCACGAACAACATGTTGTCCACGTGTATACGTGGCGAGCGAGAAGAGAGCAAAGAGAGAAAAACGGGAAAGGAGAGCGAGGATGAGGGGAGACGAGAGACGGAGGGGAGAGAGAACCCGTTACCTCAAATTACACGGCTCGGTTTATTATTTATTGTCGGCAATTTCTACTTCCACCGAGAAGGTGCATCCGACCGACGATCGAAGGATGATTTGTGCGCTGGACGCTCTCGAATCCACGCGGTCGATCAATGAGGAGGCGCGCACCGCGTGTCGATCGCTCGACGATCGCAATTTGAGTTTCTTTCTCGCGGCCGTCCGTTCCTTTCTTTTTTTTCTTTCTAGCTCGCGAAGAAACACGGAAGCGCCATGCAACGAATCTCGCGTGACAATTTTGCGGAATAAAACAATAACGTGTCCGTAACGTAAAAGATGTTGCTATATCGGGAAGGCGATAGAAATATCTGAAACGCAATGTCCCGTAAGAATGGCGTTCTATTTGACGTTCTACCGGCGAACACAATGACTCCGCGCACTCTGACTTATATTTTGTGCTTCCTGACATTTTCAAATATTCAATTACCGTGACAGGAGATATTGCGCGCCGAGCCAGCCGCAAAAACGTAATAAATCGCTCGCTCGCTCGCTCGCTCGCCGGTCGCGGTATACGCTGCTCGTGTCGAAGTGCCTACACGCATATAAATCCGTACGCACGCGTGTGTACAATACCCTCATCATCGGTATAGCCGTGTACGCACATCGATAGGTACTCACCGAGCCTGGCGAGGGTCGATCTTGGAATGCCGAGCGCGCGCTCGATAGGCAAGAATCATGCCCCAATACCAGACCGGAATCCAGCATTCAAATCGGACCGAATCGGTTTCGATGAAAATCCTCGAGACGAGGAAGTCGTTGCTCGGTCTAACGGTGAAACCGCTTAAAATGCTGCTATACTGCTTTAATACCGACGGTAATCTCGACCGCCTGAAGCTTTTTCCATTATTTAAAGATGTTTTCTGGTCAGTGATAAATCAAACATAACCGTTGTGAAAGGTGAATAAAAGCGTATAACTGCCAAAAATATAACAGATCTCGATACTGTAAATATAATAGGCAAGAATAAAAAGTCAGATTAAAAAATTAAAAATACCATGTAAAAATTATTCATACACACATTATAGCACAAACAAAAATAAGAATAAATATAATCGCACGCGATTAAAGTAAAATAGCAATAAATTAAAAGATTTGAGATCAAGATCGTATCTAAATCTAGGAATGAGGAAGAAAATATGAAATGAACCTTTTCCGGTAATTGTTCCCCATCGGGGGATCGATCGACACGCTCCGCTCGACTTTATTGCACCGTTTCCCGCACGCGATTAAATTATGCCTATGACAGCGCCTAATTTTGTTTCAGCATGTACTAATAATTAATGCGGTCGCGACGTGCGGCCGTGCTAATTCGCCCCACGTTTTTCCTCTCACTCTCGCTCTCGATATGCGTGTACGCGAAACACGGCGCGAAAGATCGATGCGCGCGCGCGCGCGAGAGCGCGCCATCCCGGCACCGTAAATAAATAAATGCTCGCCCGGGCGATTAATTAAATGATAACAAATAATAATGACGTGTGAAATTGTAGCCGCACCTGCGGCAATTGCGCAAATGTTAAGTGCGGACCGATCAATCCGGGGCACGGTGCCGCGCCGAATATTATTACCGCTTTGAACGTGACTCGCCGCTTTTCGGCGGTTTCTATTTTTATTATTTATTATCGCCGAGATGGAAGGCGGGTAACATCGATTATCGTCGGATTCATCGTCGTTAATACCTCGGCAAAGCGCTACAACTGGGGCAGCCGAAAATATTCAAATTTATCTTAAGCTGCTTAAAAATAATTAAATGGACGACTAAACCGAACGACAAAATTATTTGTACTTTATTCACATTTTTATGTCCAGCGATTAGTTTAATGATGAAATATATTTTTACGAGTCGAAGAGGAAATGGAATTCGCTAAAAAGATAAAAATGCAGGAAACAGCTAAGACGGCGCAAGCATATTTTTGATCGTTCCGGTATAAAGCGAAACGGCTCGAGAAATTCGCGATCGAATTGCAAATGTAACAGTCGCGGAACGCGCGATTTACAGCCACATATTTGGCCCTGGGCGGTGTCCCGCGTATTGGAATGTAGAAAGCGTTTTTATGCTTTTAAAACGCGCGTCGCCACGTGAACAAAACGACGGCATGATAATATTGCGATTGCAGTGTCCGACTAACGATTGTTAGTCGATGCCGCTCGTTAATACGCGACGTTAATACGCAAGCCGCGGAACGTCGTTCGAGCATCCGTGTCCGACCACGAGAGCCACCGCCGCGGCACCGCTATTTGCATAAACACGACGCGCACACATCTGTAAATAATTTCTTTTTGACACGGCGCACTTACACACACGCGCGTAGATCACGCTTGACACATTATGGATCGCACGGTGCAGCGCTCGCGCGATTTACATAGGGAGGCCCTATTCGGGTACCGCGTGAATTTTTTCGCAAATTAATGAGACCGCATAGAAGGCCGTAAATGGGCTTTCTAATTTTTCAGGAGACAATGGCACGCCTCTGCGGAGCAAACGAACGCGCGATTAGCATATAGAGTGGATAATTAATTGCGAAGAGCACAAAGGTCCCTTTTATTTTATTTATTTATCTCTTTTTATTATTTCCTCGTATTTTCGGACGCTCGCTTTCACCCGCGCCGATCTCATCTTCGGTAATTCGACGGCCGTAATTCAAGGCCTACATTTAACGCTGCACGCTCAGGCCGCGCGGCCTGAGATTCCGTATTGCATTCGTCCATCAAGATCAGTTGCAACGTTATCTTCGGCTGGGGATTAAACGACTAGATTTAACGCTAATTATACGGAGCGCGTTGAACGCTATCGCGAAACGCGAGGATAGTGAATGGATGAGCGGGAAAATCATATGGGGCGCGCTACGCGAGAGCTTTTCGAGGAGAAAAACAATCCGAGGTATCGATCAACGAGTGCACTCGAGCACGAGTGCACGCGCGTGCGAGGGTGCGTTTTTCGACGAGCGCGGCGCGGCCAACGGTGTCGAGGGCGCTTCACTGATTTTTCAATTACACACCATCGCATCGAGTGGAGTATCATTTTTGAAACATCAACGACACTTCGCACATCGGGAAGCAACAACTGTTTCGGCGCGCTCGAGTGCCCCCGTCGCGGCCTCTCGGAATTACGCGCTTTTAATTGAAGGTAACGCCTAACGGCTTGTTTCAAATTCGTAAATTACCCGCGTAATACACACACGCGCCTACACGCGTCATACATAGAGATGCAGCAGAACGGCTGTCGATAGCAGCGCGCGAATTACACGGCGAGTTACAAGCGTATGCGGCCGGCACAACTTTTCGCGACGCGGCAACTCCAAATTATTAATACGATAAAACGCGCGTGTGCGTGCAGTTTGTTATTTAATCGCCGTTACTTATCGGTTATTAGCGGGTTAAAATAATTCTCGCCGATCTCGACGCGCGAATACACTTATTTCGAAAATTTCAATCAATAAAAGTTTATCTTGCGAACTTATAAATCCCTAATGAAATTAATCGCGTCTCAACTTCTATAAGTTCTAATCGAATCAATTAAAGCGAAATTGCGCAGCAAAGCGCGAATTAATCTCGACAATTTCGCCGAAGGACGGAAATCAAGGAAAGAAGAAAAATAGACCGCGGTGGAAGCGGTTGAAACAAAAGAACCGACGAGCGAGAAGTGGGACGAGCGGCGGGGCGATGGATCGGCGACAGAGGTCGAAATTTTCAAAAGGCATTTTCTCGCACCGAGAATTTCCGCGGGACACAGAAACGTACTTAAACCGCCTCCTAAGAGAGGGCAATAAAACCGCGATTGGACTTTGTCGGCGCCCCGTCATCCCCGTCTGCGCGAGATATCTTACGAATAAAGATAAGGGATGCGGCGCTCCGAGGTGTCGCCATCCCTTTCGTTCCCTTCGACAACGATTTCATCCCCGCCCGAATCCCGCCCGCCCTCCCGACGGCATCCCCGCGACGCCAGTCTCGGGAGTGAAATGCCCTGTTACTTAAATATTTAACCAAAGCCGACGAAGTTTCTCCCCGCCTCACGAGAATATGCCGCGCCAACTTATTCCCTCGTCCTTATTTCCTCTCCCTCAGGTTATTAAGAGGCCGAGGAAGAATGCCTCGCGGTTGCTACGCCCGTTCCTCCGCCAATATTGTTCTTTATGGTCGTGTTTTCGAATTTTCATCCGAATGGGAGAGATATTTTTAACTTTGAAACTAATAACTTCTAGAAGTCCTTGCGCGAGTATAGCCAAGCGAGAAAAAAATATTACAAAACCAGCGTAACCTCACGCAATATTCTCCATAAATAGTATAGATACCAATTTATACCAAGTGTGTACAAATTTGCCTTCATTCACGTAATATACTACTTTAAACTGCTAACCGACACTTCTGAAACAAAACCGCTATTGTTTTATTAATTTCCGTGTAAATGCGATACTGGATTTATATTAGATTAAACGCAATAATGTGTTTGCGTCATATCGATGACGGCGTGGAAATGAAATTACGAGCTCACTCGCGCGAGCGAAATCGCGCGCGCGGCGCGATAGAATCCGCCCGAGGAAGAGCGCGGTAGCGCGCGCTTTATGGGATTTGCATGGTATTGATTTATCGTTTAACGAAAGCGCGCGCGATGCTTTCGCGGGCGGAAGAATGGAGTGGCCGTGGATGGCACAAACGACAATAAAATATCCATTTTAACAAACATCAGACCACCGAAAAATAGCCAAAATTCAGCCGAGCGGCCGACGAGTTACCCCTCACGCGGTATATACCCGGCGAACCGATGATCAATGGCTCGCGCAGACTTCGCCGCCTCTGTGAAAAGTTACAGTCGTCCCCTATTTTATCGTGCCCGTTCGTATACGTGTCCGTGCGTCAGCGCGCGCGCGCGCGTGTGCGTGCGTACGCGTGCGCCTCGACACAAAAGAACGATTCTGTGCGCGAACACGCTGCATTGTGTGTACGACGATACGCGCGCGGCCACCGTACGCTCTCACGCGCGTGGGCGGTTGATTTTTCAAAGCACATAATAACAGAAAGTCAACTCCACGATGCCTCGACCCACCCGTAATGGAGCCATTCGTTGAAAACGGGGTGAAACATTATTATCGGTCAAACGCACGCCGAAATATGTAAATCGCGCGCGTCGCAGGGTCGTGCAATCCTGACCGGCCGGTTCGTTGCGATGCATTGCGGAGTAGAGAGGAGAGAGTACAGGCGGAGCATAATTCGGGACAACACTTTTCCGCCGCCGCACCGACCTACCGATATACAGACCGATTCAAGAGAGCGGCGACAATGCAACAATTGTATACTGCGCGCACGAATTAAATCTATTGTTGCAGCGGTATTATAGTAATATCCGAAGCTTTCTCCGTCTCACTCCGTAGTATATAATTTTATTTTCTTCTAAATTATATTCAAATGCAATAATAACGCGAGAGGTAAATGCTACTCTTTTTTTTTTACACACAAAACACTACGCGTTATTGGTGTCAGGGAAGATAAACGCAATTCCGAGAATTTTGTGGGAGATTGAAAACCTCGCAACAGCAGGCAGTAGAAATGTTATCCTTCCGCGTAATGGATACGATCGTATGGCCCGGGATTCCTTTTACGAGGAGTCGATAAGAATGATTCTTATCGCGGGTCGTAGTAATGAACAGGCATGCATCTGATGTAAACGAGAGTGGTAATGCGATGCGAGGAACGATAAGGAGATAATGACGATGATCACGGCAGGGGAAACCCGCACTTTGTTCCACGACGCTCTGTGATAATAATAATAATTACAATTAGGCCTAAGCCCGCGAGGAAACTGGCTTTAACGCTATGCAAGAGTCGCGCCGGAACGAGAAAGCCAACTACCGTCGAATGGCAATAAGCGATCGATCAAGCCTGTCGATATATAACGCGAGCGGCGAAAACAATCCGTTATTACAAATCTCCATAATTACAACGCGCGAAGGATGATAACGCACGGTGAATCGCAAGATTGCGCAACAATTCGGCGCAATGCTCTCAACGTTTTTTTGGTGACGGCGGCGGTGCGGTATTGGAACGCTCGCCCGCGAGCGATAGGATTTTTGATATCGACTCTTTTTCGGCGATTTTTGTACCATTTTTTCGGAACCGTCGTACGCGCGCGCTCGAGGGTGGAAACTGCGGTGGAAAATTGTTATTCGCGCGGACGGTTATTATCGCGACGCGCGCTTTTGCGAAGAGGGGAACGGACATCGAGAGTAGAGAGAGAGAGAGAATTGAGAACCGCTCCCGCATCGCCCCTAGGGCGCAAAAATGATGTTTGCACCGATACGAGAATTACGAGTGATTTCCCGGAACGAGTGACCGCCTCGTTATTAGGCACTTTGGCCCGTCGGCTCGTGTGTACGCTTTATTTTCGCGATACTCCGCGCTTTCCACGTCCAGTGTGAATAACAATTATGTAATAATTTCGCTGTCCGCCAGCGGGAGAGCGGGCATCTGTACACGCACGCCGACGAGCGAACGTGTCGAAATTTTCGTTCGGCTAACAAAATGAATTTTTAAGCCGCAACCAGAGGTAAAATTGCACACCGAAAAGCTGTCGCGAAAATTGATTACGCGATTTCGAGTCACTCGCTCGCGGTCGTGCCGATTTATAGCGACGCGTTCGCTAGGTGATATCGCTTCCTGATATCAAATTTTTCCCAATCTCCCAAGTTTTACTGTCGAACGAGAAAGAAAGATGTGAAGGGGGAAAAAATCGAGCGGCGTAAAAAGCGAGACAAGAACCCGAAGCGTGACAAGAATACGGATTCGGTATCATCGTTTGCCGAGTTCTTCCTGTCGCGCGTCAATCAACCAACGAAAAGTGCGATAAGCGAGCAGACAACATGGCGCTCCTCGGTGACCCGTAACTATCGGCCGCTTTCATTAAAATAAACGGCAGGCGGCTTTTATCTCGCTGCACCCCGAGGTTATCTTGTCTCTCTCCTTCTCTCTCTCTCTCTCTCCATCTGCTATGCCCGTCCTCATCCCGATCTCCTAACGCGGATCCCAGATCCACCGACGAAAGAGATAGACGAAGACAAAGTAACGAAGCGGAGAGAAGCCAAGCGCGTCGCACGAGAAAAATGACAACGCGTATTTCTCGGAAGCGACGATACCGCCCGAGTTTACCGCGCTGCTAATTACCGCCTCATGTCGTTCGCGCCTATCCTACACCGTTAAAGCATCCGATAACACACATTTCCCCCCGTGTTCCGGGATCCTTTTTTTTTTTTTTCGTGATAAGCGATGCATTAGACCGGCCGATATCTGCGCGCACAAGGCGCGTTTCAATTTGAGTTAAGTAGTTCAGCTATTTGATTGAAACCGCCGTCGCGCGCGCGCCGAAAAAATGTTCCGGACGGCGTGAGGCGTTTTTAGCTCGCGCCGCGACGAATAAAGAATCGTAGCGATATCACTTGACAAGTATTAAAACGACTCATTAGCTCCGGTTTCGATATCCACGAGATTTCCCACGTTTAATTTCAACGACAGTGAACGACTACGTAAACTGACGCGAAGTCATCTTTGATTGTACAATCTAGCCCCGTCTTACGTAAATACTCGGCCCGAATCGATAAATATCGCCGGATCCTTTTCCACGCTGCCAGAAATCTCCGTGTCTGGCGTGCAGCCGTGACTGTCCTTCTTTCATTCGGCACATAATCCTTCTTAAGACGTCCCCTCCCTCCCTCCCTCCCTCCCCCCGTAGCCCCTCGTCGAGATTAACCCAAGGAGATCCGGAGTTTCTCGTTCGATATAAACGGCGTCTGCCTGACCAACTCGCTCGTATAATTGGTTGTCAGTCAAGTAGTCAGTGCCAACCCCCTCAGGGCAGCCCCGACCGATTCTCCTCCTCGTCGTCGTCGTCGTCGTCGTCGTCGTCGTCGTCGTCTACTCGTACTTACGAATCCCCGAAGGACACCGGGTATATAGACCAAACTGAAATCCTGATGGGATTCCACGTACGACCGGGAAAAGGATTCTCTTATCGATTTCAACCTCGAAACGTGTCGGACGGGAAACGACGTTTTAAGCAACGGACCGAGGGGCCCCGGTTAAGATAAGAAAAACGTTCCCATTTGTACGCGTTTGTCTTGCGAACAGGAGGGCGGAGGGAATGTAAATGGTGAGCCCTGAAACTGATCGAAGTCAATCGCACACGTCTTTAAATTGACAAACGATGATACATGAGCGAAGCAATTGTTCGAAGCCATGTTTTCCGCGTTTTGAGAAGCGAAACTGCTTCGCGGCGAATATAAACTTTTCACGGGAAAGTTAATATATGTCGAAATGTGCTTGCCTCCAGCACTATTTCGTCTAATCGACTCAAAGAACGAGAAAACAATACTCGAAGGTCCCAAATGCAAGAGGATCGAGTTCGACAAATTGGAAAATTTTTTTTCCGCGGAATACAAAGAAAAGCGCGCGGGCGAAAAAAGATGCAAGCTGCGGAGAGAAATTACCACAATCATCTCGAGCTAATGGCTTTTGGCACGAAGTAGACTCAACGGAGTACCCTTGACCCGTCTAACGTGCGATAAATAATTCATCGGCCGATTCCGCCCGGAGTGCTCACGGCGCGGCGCGGCGCGGCGCTCTTAGCGATAGGTACCAGTAGTCGCGGATAAAATAATTGGAAGCTAATTAAGAAGGCTCGATTAAGCGGCGGCCTGCTGAATAATCCCGGCATCCGGTTGCACGAATCGGTCTCCATATAATTCAGGTGAAAGGGCGGAACAATGCGCGGAATGCATGAATTAATTTCCAACGACGACGCCGGTGCGCCTTGAGTGACAGTTTATCGTCACTTATTTACGTAATATATTCTGCGGCCAATCAAATGATTCCTGTCATTGATGTAGTGATACAAGAATATCCATTTACATATATTGCATGCAGATGCTGCCGGAAATTCAAAGTGGATCGGTTTTTTTTTCTTTTTCTTTTTTTTTTCGTGAATGAAGAATAAAAAAAGGGAAGCGATGAACCGATAAAGAATGAAGCCGATGAAGAAGAGAGCCAATTTGCTGCGGAATTCAGATGTCGTATTTTCTTTAGCGCGAGTTTGATTCCAACATTATCTTCCCTTCACTTCGACTTTTAATTTCCAACAGCGCGTATCTCGGTAAAACGAAGCGTCAGATTAAAATATAGGTACTTCATACATCTCGCGTCTTCCACTCCCCTTCGCCGCGATACAGATATCATCGGATAGTTGATTACGGGGCCGATGAACGGATGCCACGTGATCACCGAAGGCAAGTTCATTTCCTGGTGCATTAAGGCTAACAGTTAACGCGATTGAACATCGCACGGTGCGTACGTCGAGTCCGGCGGCGTCGCTTAATGCGCGTAATTAATAATTGCTAGTACGCATCAAAGCTTGTCATTAATCTCCCTGGCTATGGCCGACGATGCGCGAAACGTTTTGATCGTTTGATAGCAAACCGAGCGATTTCACGGTGGAAATCGCAGGGAGATGCGAATTGCGCCGATTACGCCGAAAACGGCGTTTGTATAAACCAATAACGTTCTCCTAATCGGAATCTCGTTTGCGCGTTTCGAAATTACAATGTGTACCTTCGGAACATCGCCCGCGGGATGAACAATCCTTTAATCTCAATCGTTTGTACGCCAAGTTATTTCAGATAAGATTAACTCGCTAACTGGTCAAAGATTCCAACGTTGAAAATATACACATATTTAATGCAGTGATCGAAATCGCTCGAGATACATATTTTTTGTATCACATTTTTCAACATCCAAGATCGTGGATCGTGCAACGCTATCTACTTCGACTTTCTCCTAATGACATTTTCAATGTCTGTAACAAACCCTTCGAGTGCACATTGTTCAATTTGCCGCATTCGACACGCAACATAAGGCAACGAGTTGAATACCGAAGCGAGCGGGAACGGTGCGTTTGGCGATGCGATTCCGCAATTCTCCGGGTTCTCACAATTTGCATTTCGCCAAGTAGAGAGAAGGAAAATGTCATTTCCGCGGGGCCGGACTCTTTCTCTCCCGTGTTTTCCGTCGTCGGCTATTAATCGTTCCGCGCGGCCTAAACTGGGTACACTTCGCGGTGCACGTGTGCGACATTTCCACCGATGTTTCCGCGGCAAATCACCGGCGATCTTGCGCGGGCGTTTCAAAGGCGCCGACATTTTCCCTAAACGGCAAACTCTCACTACATCTAGAGAAAGAGAGAGAGAAACATTTTTCTCTCTTTCGGCAGACACTATTTTATTTCTCTCTCTCTCTCTCTCTTTACTTTTAAAATATGATTTAAACTGCTATTAATTATCTTTTCTTAATTTCTATTTGTTGAAAAAACATCTTAGAATATAAAATAAACTACATTACTACTTATTTCAGTGTTTTTCATTGCTATCACTCTATCGATGAAGCATATTTCCTTAATTTTTCACGACAAAATTTCCGAGACTGATATCGTTCAGCATTATAAGGATTCTCCGTCTAAACTAATCGTCGTCAATGCGAACAATCGCACGCTAATAAATCGCGGTTCATTACTACACGTAACGTGGAATTGTTTGCGCGATATGAAAACTTCGGTCAGCGATAGTATCGCTGGTTTCTATTTTACTTTTATAGCCCCGTCGACAAGAGGGCAACGCGCGCTATTGTCACAGCGAGCGGGACAATTCGCCACGGATAGAGTTGGGCCGCGCGATCTCCTTTAATGGCTCGCTCTCGTATGCACCGATTTCTCAAACTGCAACGCGATCGTACCTGATTCGCGCGAGATTTCCTCGGGTGGGCTTGTCGACGCTTGTTTCGCAAGCGGCCACGTGGACGGGTGACCATCCGCGAAGCACGAAAATGACTTTTCGTACAGCTGCGGATTCCGGTTGCGCGCGCGAGCGCAAACTGAGAGAGGAGGACAGGAAGAGAAGGAGAGAGAAAACGCCGCGAGCGATCGGAACAAAAGTGCAGCAGCCGCTGCAACGTGCCGGTGCATAGACGCGTGCGAGGATATTACGCGTTCTCCCCGCGATGGATCGGTCGTCTAATGCCAGCAATTTGCGGCTATTGCTGTTATTTAACGGTAACACTTTGTGCCGCGAGCGCGATGCCGAGAATTGAAACGGGGAAACGGCGCCGAGGAAAGCGCCGCGATGCGAGAGTCCGGAATTGACGATTCTTCTCTACATTTGAATATCAATGATGCTCCGTTATTAGAGAAATCGACAATCCGCCGGGTCATTAATTTAACAGATAACACGCGCTACTCGCTACTTGGGATTAAAGTTTTCTTCAGTAATTAGGCGGAGATACATTGATATTTAATCTGTTTATCCGAACTGTCTGCACAAACACCCGTTTGAACACTTAGGAGTCTTGTGTATTACGTTTAAGAACTATTAAGATAACAATTACGATTCTAACATCAACAGGATCTCGCTGCCGCCAACACACTGAACTATAAATGCTCTTTTGAATGTACTAGATAAATAAATTGTTTAAAAAAATAATATTTCCTGACATTTCTATTTGTGACATTTGCAGCCTCTTTTATATTGAATTTGCAATTTACAAACAAAATCGCGTTGGACTCGTGACAAAGAGCAGCATTTTGCTCATTCCCGTTACACGTCAATGTCCCGGCAACGCATTTATAAAATCTCATCGCGCACCGACGGGCCTTTATATTTTTTTCACACACAAACGAATATTTCGCGAGGGTGGATTTATTCCGATGGACAATGCCTCCTGGCAGGTTATATCCCGCAGGATAGAGCGCAGGTAATTGAGGACGCCGAAGGTTGAGCACCCCCCGGTCAAGGGGAGGCCTCCGATTGGTCGACGGTGCCACGCACCTGGCGGACAGCTGCTACGGAGACGACGTATACGCAGGCGTAAGCGCCGTTAACACGCATATATGCGTGAATGCACGGGCACATGCGCATCGTCATCGTTTCACATCGCTATCGCGTGTATGCGCGCACGGAAAGACGGGCTGGTGTGCGTGTGAGTGCACGGCCGTGTGCAGGAACGCGTACGAGTAAGCAAATATTGCTCTCCCGTCAATATTAATATAAATACGAGCAATCGCAAGTACGCGCGTAAATAACGCGCTCGAAATTGCAACCGATAACAGCGGGACCGAATGCAAAGCGTCCGGAGAGTCAGTATTAAATTTGTGAATTTATCGCTTTGTTGCGATACAAAATGAAAATTTATATCACAGAACCGTAATGTTTCGCAAACGTATATCACTGAAGCCGGCATTGTTACTTTTCGTTTCGGGCAACGATATTGTCTGTCGATAATCCGTCTTAAGAACAGCAAACTCTTCGAGGCTATCGAGCCGTGTTTGCAAAATATCCGCAAAAGGGTTTGCGGGAATCCGTGAAAGGGTTTCAGGCTACTGACGATCTGAAATTTACCTCGTAAATGGGAAAGCTGAGAAATCTATTGTAGCACATCTGGACAAATCCCGAATGATTTTTCGGAACAGGTAGAGGATGAAGGCGTTTCAGCGTGGAAACAATGGTCACGAGGGGCCCAGATCAGCCGCGGGGAGTCAGACGTTCAGTCAGTTCGGTCGTTCGTTCAGTTGTTCGTCCACCTATTTGTTCGTGCGGTGGCACGAACTGTCCCGGGCAGGTCCTATCTAGGATTATGGGTTTTAAAAAGCATGCAACCGGTTTTCTTTTCTCAGCCAGCTGGTAACCTCATTATTTTACGAACAGCAATAACGAGGTTGTGCCTTGGGAACAACAGGGGGTGGATTAGGATCCTTCTAAAATCGATCCTCGGTCTTTTTTTTTTTTTTTTTTTTGAGAACAGAATGGCTGAACGAAGCGATGACTAATCCAAAAAGCAAATTATCCACACAAAAAAATTGATTATTTTGTCTAATTGTGAGATACAAAAATATAAAATAGAAAATTCCAAGGTACAAAGCTACAAATCTTTGTAGAAAATACTATTTCGATAAATCTATATTTAGATAGTGAATTATCTTACTTTTCAATATTTATTCGTGATTACGGAAACAAAGATATTAGTCGTTCGTTCGGCTTTCATTTTTAATAAGAAATCCGAAGGAAATTTCCGGTCAACCAGATACTTTATTACGTATATTAAAAATTTCCGTAAATTTGATGAGAAACGATTGCGCAATTCGATCGTTACTAATCGAAGCCGAATTCGTTCAAGAATTAGCCGTTTCAAGTCGCACCTGTGTAAAGAATGTCTGGAGGCAGCAAGTCTGAAATGTTTGGATGTACGGTTCCTCTATCACGATTATATTATGCTCATATATATTTCAATGCAATGCAGAGTATGCTGGTAGAGAAGAAGCGGAGAAAAAAGTCCTGGAGTTACATTATCTTTGTCGTGCATTTGTTTCTTAGATATTGCTCGCCGAATTCATGTTATCATTATTGTTTATTCAATATGAAATTATCGTCATATCTACGTTTATATCTACGTGAAATTCCTCGTGACTGATTATCCGCCAGTAATGAACATTGGTGCTGCGTTTTTAGCCGTCACCGTCACCGATAGCTCCATGCGCGCGATCGGTAAACCATTCATCGTACTAAATCATGTCCGCAGAGAGAAACGCACACGACGTCGCGACGCAAAGTCATTCCGGTCTAGACCGTGTACATCATCGAGATGGAGTTTTTCCCGCGACAGAGGCCCACATTTTTTTCTCCGTGTTTTTTTTCCCAACCGTAATTCTCTTCGGAGAGACGCTCGCACTTAGACGTCCTCTCGTCCGAGGGAATTGGACGGGTAGGGCGTATTATAAGGGCGGTTGAGAAGAACCGCGTCTAAAAAAACCCCGACGAAAAGAAAATAGGAAAAGGAGATGACGGGAAGAGAGGAGACGGATGAGCACGCCGACGCGACGCAAAGCGTCTAGGAAATGACGATCATGAGCGCAACGCGCAACCATAATTCTGACCAACAAAACCATAATTCTCTGGGTCCATGCGGAAAGAGTCGAGAGGCCCCTCCCTCTACACATATACATCCATCCATCCATCCATCCCTCGTTGTCACCGGCCCGGAACTTGGGGACTGTGTCTCGTAATTTCGTGTCAAATTTCAAGGGGCTGGTCACGCAGCTCGAATTAAAATCCACGTCTCCGGGGAAATAAGAACGCGTGAGAAGAAGAGGCTGCGTATCGATTGGTCCGAGCGGAGAGGGACGTCGGCGTCTCGACGTCGTGAGATTCCGCAGAACTCGCCCCGAATGCTTTCGGGTCCTTTTATCGTGCCAAGCGCAATATCGACGTGTGAAAGTTTTGTAAGATATCGATTACCGAGATGCATCAAATTTATGAAGATTACAAAAATAATAAAACACATTTTCGTTAAAATTTCCGCCACCTTCAATCACTTTGTGTTATCATTTGGTAACCGAACCTCGTAAAATATCGTTTTTATGAGTCACGGCGGACGCTTATCGTATGAACCTCGGAAAGAATCGTTCGAAGGTAAAGAGTCGCTATCTTCTCTACGCCGGCTATAGTCCGCGATGCGCACGATATTTATAGCAAAAGTCAATAATTTCGTAGCAAAGAACCGACGAGGACGACTTCGCGACCAACCAACCGTTCGCGAGAAGCGGCTTCGCACCGCCACCCGGTATAGCGCGAGATCGACCCCGCGAAATCGAGCCGGGCCTAGTCTTCGTCGCGCGAAATCGCTCTATCTATCGATGACAATTATCGCCCGTGCGATGCGGAACGATGCAATTTCGCGAAATTACTCCGCGAGGGAGCAATTGTCTATAAGGTAATCCCGGACCGATCGATCGGGCCTGCCCGCGAGCAACGTACACGTGGCTGTCTATTGTGATGCACCACCGGGTATATCGGGTATCTCCCCTACGCGGAGAAAACATTTCAATCGCGGATACCGTTCAGTTTCGCCGAGTTTCGATCGTATGCGGAAATTTATCTTATCGCGTGTTTCAGCGGGCGGGCGTAATCGGTCATTCGCGAGGCCAGGTGTCGCAAAACGGCATGAGATTCTCGATACCTCCTCAGGCATCGTGACGGTTCGTTATCGCATTCTTTCGTTCAAAAACAAAGATCTGCATCGGACACGGCGATAAACGGCGAATTTCTGGAAATTACTAACGTCATTTTTATATGCAATCTACCGAATTTGATTCAACGATTGATAAGACCAACCGTCGCGCATGATGGTATCTCGCACATCTTGCATCGCAACACTCATGTTTGCATTCATGTTTGTGCCCGGTTCATTATTATGACACAATCGATTGCACGATCGGCGAAATTCGCCGATAATGAAAGTTATTGCAAAATTCGGCGAAATAATTCTCAAGATCGGTTTGTTCAACGATTCTTTAATGACCGTCGAAAAAATCGTCGAGGATAGCGTCGAAAGACACGAGCAAAACGATGGTCCTAAACGCGCCTATCCCTCGGGATAAAAGTTAGTTCGTGACTTCCTCGTCGGTCGCGTACACAATCGCGAAAAGTTTTCGAACTCGTTGAGTGTACGACGTTGCCACGGCGCGCGGCAACGCCGACAACAATAACGGCAAGAGCCGCCACGTAGAGACGTAAACTCGCCCGCTCGAGGATCACCGGGAAATAATCTGGGGGCAGGCACGGAGGTAGGCACGATCTACCGCGTGATCTCCGCGGAAATCGAAACTGGCTCGGGCGCTTCTATTCCGAGCCCCGATGCACACCCCCCCCCCCTCTCGCCCCGTGAAATATAACTCGTACCAATTCCCGTTTTATTTCATCTGAAGATAACTGGACTTGAACACTAGAGGTGAATTGCGAATTACAGAGATAAGATGACTGAAATATTTATCTCGCAATTCAGCTGCCGCGAATATTTTTTGTGCAGATTGAGAAAGTCGAATTCCTCCTACTTTGAAATTACGAGCGCATCTAAAAATAAAGACGTAGAATTTAATAAGCTCGCAGATAAGTTTCCTATCATCCGCTAAAATATGATCTCGTAAATTGTGTCGTTAATTAACGCGGCTCGGAAAGGCGAGGTGTATCATTGCAATTATAAAATAACAATAAACAGCAATAACGACGAAAGATCCGAGAAAAGTAGAAAGACTGCGAGTGTAGAAGACGGAGACAGGCACGGAGGTAGGCACAATCTATCGCGAGATCAGCACGAAAATCGGAACTGGCTCGAGCCAACCTAATCTAAGCTCTATCCCGCACCAAGAGAGAAGGAGAAAGAGAGGAAAAGGGGAGAGAAGGAGGAGAGAGAGAGATTTACCCTCTCTGAGACGCCTAACCTGGCTTACACGTTCGCGTTATGGAGAGCTCCGACACACTGGACACGCATACTCACGCGAGCGCACACCTGTGTGCATGCGAACGCTATCTATCCCGGCGGCCGTCCGCCTGCATGTCCGCCGGCGCGTTTTGCACGATTATGCGAGAGCTACCCGCTATGCAGATCGATCCCTCGGGTCGAAGGTGAAGCCCGTTTCGGTGGCAAGAATGCCCGAGTGTGTGTTCGTGTGTGCGCGCATATGAATCGGCACATTGTGTATTCTACCGCGTGTACGTACGGAATGCGCGCTCCGCGAGAGAGAGAGAGAGAGAGAGAGAGAGAGAGAGAGAGAGAGAAGAGAGACTTTGGGGCACCGATTGAAACGCTTATTAATGCGAGAAACGCTTCCGCATAATTTCGCACTACTTAGACATTCGATCGGAACTTTTGTTGCTCGTCTTGAAGATGCGCAATGTACGAACACGGAGATTAAACAGCTATTACATTAATTTTGCAACACGCGTTTTACGCTGCATGGAACTCACTGCATTATCGCAATTCGTTATTCTCGATCGATGCTCGGTCTATCCCGAGATATAACTGATAGGGGTGTTATTTCCTTATCGCGAACAGCTAGAGACCGATAGGGTTCGAGGAAAATTAAAAAGCTTCAAAGAGAGAATCTAGTGCAATTGCGCGGAAAAAAAAGAAATAGAAAAATAGAGTGGATAGATCTAGCACGGACCGGTCTCGCAGATTGAACGAGCCGGAGAATAAAATCACTTCTGAAACTACGTGAGCCCGACCTAGACACGCAAAGGGCGAAGAACCTTCGGTTCGTGGCTTCCAGCCGAAACCACTCGTCATCCTTTAAGAGTCTGGCGGTCGCTGATTAAGGCTCCTGTTCTCGCGAGGAGGAGGGCCGACGGTAAAGAAAGAGAGAGAGGGAGAGAGAAAGAAAAGGAAGAAGAGAGAGAGAGAGATTAGGCTACGTCCATGAAAGTTTACGGTGCTTGGGCACCCGTAAACGCCATATGGCCCGAAAGTCGCCATGTTTCCATCGTTTTCTTTCGCCCCGGAGCGGACTCAGGTCCCTACGCGTCTCTTTATTTTTTCTTTTTTTTTTTTCACAGTAGCTCCCCCTCGTCTTTCGCTACTCGCTCTAGCTTGACTCGAGCTCTCGATTCAATATATTTCTCTTCGAGTCTTAGAAAACTTTAAAATTATGTTTTAACTCGTATAAACCTGATTACGTTAATATAAAAATATCTGCATTTTTTCCGAGCATAATTAGCAATTTGCCATTGAATAAAAATAATTTTGATTAAATACATTGAATACATTTCGTTTAAACATATACTTGCTTCAGAGCATTAAAATAATTACAAGGTCCATAATCAGGCGTGATAGAGAAAAATTAAATAAGTGTGAAATTAGAAAATTTCACGGGAGAGATTACTATAATTAGAAAAAAAAATTTAAAAAAAAAGAATACGCGAGAAAAGAGAAACATAAACATACATCTCTCACCGGTGGACGCTCTCAGTACTAATCGGCGCACGATGAAAAGAGGAACTGTTAACTCACCTGAAACAGAAAGAGAACAGGACCGTTATTAGAAGACATATCTTACGGTCGGGGAGCGTGTAATTACGGGCATGGTGTGTTTGTGTGTATATTCTGCTGTTCGCGCGTCCGCTGGTCGGCGCACACAGTACACGGAAATCTCTAAGCACAATAGACAGTGGTCGGACTATCGAACTAACCCGTCGTGTCATCACGGGCGACGCCCACAAGCGCGGGCATTAGGATGAGAGACTCGCATCGGTAGTCCGCTGGCTAAAACGCTAATCGTGACGCCTAATTCTGTCGCGTTAGTTACGCCGTTAAACGGCCGCGACTCACTGATCCACGACTGCGTTAATAAATTCCCCACGCTGTGTTATTGGCGCACGCGAATCGTGCAAGCCGCTGCCGCGCGATGTGTATCAATACTGACGCCGTACAATTAGCATGACTGTAATTTCCGCACCGTTGCGAATAATAATTAAAATACGCGCACGATCGTACGCCGTGTCTAATTTCAATCATGCGAAATCGTGGAAGTCTATATTTTACGATCGTAATTACATTTCTACTATTAAACGTAATTCATAAACTACACTTGTGCTGAAATAATGTGCAGCTTTACCACCGGAAAAATAATTACCTAATAATCAATTCTGAATTTTATACAATTTTAATTTTCTGTCATTATGCATAATTATACGACAGGTATTATTGATATTAAGAGGAGAGTTGCATGCTCCTCGTGAGGCTCTGCTCATCGCCTATTCCACATACCCCCCGCTATTCTTGCAGCGCTTTGACCTCCAGAAAATACTGATTATTTGATCACTCAGTACAGCGCGGTGTCGCGCCGCGTCGCGTCGCGTCGCGTCGCATCGCAACTCCCGTCATCATCAACGTCATCATCATCAGCGCGAACAGTACCCCGGGCCGATGGAGGACCGGAGGGCGAACGTATATGAGAGGGAAGATCGCGTACCGAGGATACGACAGGGGTATGTTTCGAAACACATCCAGCTGGCGCCTCTCGGCACTATAGCGGGCGTTATAAGCCCGCTACCAAATCAAGCGTGTGTGACACACTAATAATCGGACATATATATGGTGTCCATATAGTACTCGTGGATACAGAAGCGCGCGTACACACACACGAACGCACACTCGACTATCATCACACGCGTGCTCATATGTGCTGCTGCTATATTGCGCCGGAGAACACACGGAAATGCGCACACATACGTATGTGGGCACGCGCGCGAACACACAGCATACGTATATGTTCGCATATATATGTGCCTGCGCTTTTGCAAACGCTTATGTATGCCAGCGCGTTTCGTATACATATATGCGCGAATGCTCAGGGGATGATTGTTGGAAGATAATCGGGATATCTGGCACCGCGTAGTTGCTTCCTTACGGCGGCATTTTCAGCCGTCGCTTTGGCGTACTGCCGTTCTACTTCGCCGGTCGTACGATATATGTATTAAATGCACGGTAAACTCGGGAAAGTAAAGTTTCGGCATTAAGTATTTATCCGATGACGTGATGCGAGCGACCGATGTAGTTCACGCTAAAAATTGACTCCAAGTATCGAAATAAGTTATCAACTCGCTTATGTATTTAAATGTGGAAAAAAATAGATTTATAAATCTGAAACTATGCTAGTTTATACGCGCCTTAAAAGTTGAAGTTTCGTCGCCCAAATATATTTATACTGTATCAATATCATAAACGTAAAATAATAAATCTATTTTTACGCTACCTGCAAAATAAAAAGAAGAATTACATGGAATATAATACTCGTACTAAATTTCACTAAAATTGCAATTCCACGTCTTCCAGAAGAATTATTAGCTTCATAGAAATTAATACACAGTCGAAAACGCAAGTTGAATACTTCATAAGCGCTCGCGACACAACGCGAAATAGAGTCGTCGTAACTGCTCGGGTATTAATTTATGATTATATGCGTTCCGCATTTATAGCACGAGCCGACCGAAAATATACATCAAACGAGAGCGCGAGCGGAGATGACGATCGTTGCTGTGCGATGATCCCGACGATCCGCGTTTCTTACTTTTCGGCCTCTCCATTCCGCCGATGCTAATTGTCATAATCGCACGGTGCACGCGGCTTCATTAGGATCGTTTGGTCCGCGTGTACACACGCACTAATACGTATGCGTAGACCGACACACGGCGCTCTATGTGCACACCGACACATGTGCTTTACACACACGACTGCATACATACATAGAATATGCAATGTATGTAACGGTAGACACGACGCAAATGCACGGACGCACACAGGGAGGAGAGATGCTCGTATAGATGCGCGTACACGGAGTACGCGTGTCCCGGAGGCGACGTATCCGCGCAAACAGAGCCGGGGGATAATGGTTACCAGCAATGGATATATCGGTGGACGTGTGTTGGGGTCCTAGGATACCGCTATTAGTACGGCTCTAGGCCGCGTCTAATTATACCTCGCGCGCGCGCCGCCGCCGCCGCCGCCGCCGCCGCCGCTGCCGCCGCCGCTGCCGCCGCCGCCGCGCGCGAATATGTTTGTAGCCGCGTATCTATCGTATCTGTTTACGCGCGCGTATGTGTGTATATTGTGCGCAAATTGTGGAAAGCGAAGCGAGCGAGATAGACAGACGTGGGGAGGAGAGTGCGCGTTCGAGGCGATCGCGCGTGTATGTGTGTGCGTAGCTTGTAGCTACAAGCGCGATCATATGGGTTACACATACGTGTCAGAGCACTAATGCTAATCTCAACCATAGATTACGAGACGGGCGGCGACGATCGACCGGAACTGCCGCCGTCATGGAATTTCCGCGACTCCTAGTTTCTAGCTTTCTGCGGTCGCTCGGCCGACGAGCGTGGTCGACGTCCTCGCAGATTTCACCCTTTTCATCAGAAAAAGTCCACCGCAATAAAATATATCTCGCAAATAAATGTAATTAATTTCGAAACGAAAAATCGCTATAATTGGATGCTGTCGCTCTGTCGAATCTCATACATTAAATTACCATTATTTTCTTTTTAAATTTTAAACGTTATTTGCTTAAGAATCATAAAATAGTATATTTATGACCAAGAATAATTTTTCATAAAAGTGATTTCTAACGTCTGATAAAGATTTGGCTAAAATAATATAAATAGAAAAAATATTTGATTAAAACACCATGTTCACTAACGTAAAGAAAGTTTGATGTATATAGCGAGAACGAGAATTTTTGTTCTACCTTAATCGGCTCGTGTTGACGATTCGGTAAAAGCACGGTAACGAACTCGTTACGATAATAAAGTGGCACTTGTCGACCAATTCGACGATAGGGGAAAGAAAAAACAATCAACTTCGAGACCGAAGCCAGGTCGCCGTCCCATTTATATCAATTCTATTCATTGCCGCTTTTAACCTAGCACTCGCGCGTGATCAGTGATTCTCATCGCCAATAATTTTGTACAGAGTAACGAATTATAACGCTTCTTCCAATTTATCGAAATAACGAAGAAGAAGAGCAACAGAAAAATCAAACCAAACAAATCGAGCAAATAAAAATCTGAGACCAGCTACATAATTTTGCTTAAAAAATCCAATGTAATTTTACTGCAATTTATATTCGACGTTAGATTCCATAGAATCAATTAATAGTACTAATCAGTGCCACTTCACAGAAGAGTTTGGAATCCACATTTATACGCGATAAATATACACATGTAGCACCATGTTTTACTCGCAGTAAATTTGGTCGCCGGCAACACGGCACCGTGGGAAGGCAGGTGAAACGAGGCGACGTAATGGGCCTATCGGTTTCATTGATTCCTTTTTTTTTTTTTTCAAGGCAATTACACAGACCTCCAAGACGGAGCGCGGGCACACCTTATTTTTCTGAAGATCACCGCACGTGGACCGCTCGTAAAACGCGACGATTCGACGACGGCGGCTTTCACGATCGCCCCGATGATGATCTTGCCGATCCGGCTTGCACGCGCCCATGATTCTCTCAAATTTTCGTCTTAATTGAAGCGACCGCACCGATGGCCACTTTCGTTTTCGCGTTTCTTTTTCGCTCGCGTGTTTTCGTTCTTTGTATCATCCCACGTATTAATTCTTTAATATTTGAAAATCGAACAAGATTTTTCGTAGAAAGAAACACGAAATGTGGTGGATGTACAATAATCGTGTGATTTTTAAATTGTACAACTGTGGCAAGCGCAAAGAAATCGAGCTCATTAATCCTTGATAGGATTATGTAAAAATGAGGGCAGTTATGACAAGTCATTTGTTATAGAGCGAGGTAGATGTGTGTTATTTTTCTTAGCTCTATCTTCCTCTGTATCCGGCTGAAACGGGCTTATAGAGAAACGCGCCATCGCGGCGAAGCACGTAATATGAATCTTCATTAATAACGTCGAAATGGCAGGTCTCGGCGTGACGTCGTAAAACGGTCGGATAAATGCAAACGTCTGTTGCACGTATCTACTTATTAGCCGAGGCATACACTACGTAAATTTCTCTGGATAAACTGGAATTAAAAAAAAGAAAAAAAAAATAACAAAAAATAACAATATAAAAATTTTTAGAAATAATTTATACAATCGCGTATGTATCTATTGGGTGTCGCCATGTAGCGGTGGCGAGATTCAATTTGAATTTTATGGTTGCAGCTCAATCTATCAAAGTGATTCACGCGCGACAGCTCGAGCGACTTAATTTTCGCCCGGGGTTGCTCGGCTCGTGCATTGTAATACCCCAAAATGGACGCGGCGAGCTAATTAAGTCGGACGTAAAGAAAGATAACGTTTCATAATGAAGGTGGATTTTTTTTGTCTATTTTTCGAGCGCCGCCCTCTCTCTCTCTTTCTGTTTCTTTCTCCCCTTGGCCGACCCGAGGCCGCGCCGGGGAAGATTTTACGCCCGACAAGCTCTCGAAAAAAAAAAGGTCGTCCGAGTGTACCAGAGAGAGCAGCGAGTTTAAAACGTTGCAAGTGCCGTACCGGATATGAGGGACGCGGAGTGGGGGGAGAGAGAGAGTGGGAAGGAGGGAGGAAGGCGCGCGCGGACCGGAAATGGCCGCCCTTAACCCGGCGCGATCAAAAACTGGTTTCGCCAGACACACGAAAGCGCCGCCGAGAGATGAGGGAAGCGAAAAAAAAAAGTGAGCCAAGAAGAGAGAAAGAGAGAGAAAGAGAACTTCCACCGTCCTTCTTCCTACCGCTCTCTCGTCGGTAAATAACGGATAATTTCGCTCTCGAATAAATCGAGGGAGGCAAAAGTTTCGGCGTTAAAAAACGTTTAAGCCGTTGCAATATTTTAAGAGAGCCGCGGGGAAACTTTAATGCAGTTAATCCGGAGTGACTTCCGCGAAATACGGCACTAGGAATTCTCGTCGCGATGCACCGCGCGTATTTTCCCTCGCACGAACGACACCGTGGTTCTGATGATCAAAACAATCGTCGAGAAAAAAAGAATTGCAAACATTATATTTATCAAACGTGATATTTTACTGCAAAAAAAACTGGAGATTAATAGCAATTCCATTTCAATCGAGAGTTCGAATATTTATGTCACAAAAAAAAAACAATATTTTACGTTTTATTCACATTTTATTAATCTTTAATTTATTTCAATCCGTTAATTTTATTATGTAGTTATTTAATTATCATGTTCCAAATATAACAACATTTTGTTCGCCAAAACAGCGTTGAAATTTTGCATCTGTAATATTCCAAGCGATTAATCCTTCGATTAATCATTATTAGCCATGTTATTTTCTCAGGAGCAGCAATTAAGCGAATTAAAATTGACGACGGAGATGCTGAAATAATGGACCGACAGCTGTCGATCTAATACAGTGAAAATGCGTGGCCTACTCGATCTCATTTGTCTGATAATACTTTGCGTCATTAAATACGTCTTTTGCTCAGGCACAACGCAAGAGGCATAATTATGATACTTTTGTACCGTTAGCATTAATAAGTCGTAGGTGCCGATCGGCCGATCTTAAAGGACGGAGAGATATATATATATATATATAAAAAAAGGCCCAGTCCAAAATAACTAATTACACATCACGCAATTACATCTAACGCCGATGTTCTAAAAATGGAATGCCAAATTAGATTCCATCGTGCCATAGTAGCGTTACGAACTTCCGTCTTAAGCGTCGCATTATCGCGCATCATAATTTAGTTAGAAAATAGCGAACTTAGTGTTAAACGTTGCATCGCAGTACAAAATGAAATTAACTAATAGATTAAATTTTCATCAAATTCATCGACTCGATAAATCCACGTTATATATTCGACGTTGTTAAACTGGCTGAAAAGTGAAAAGAAATTAAAAACATCGAAGAAAACAAAAGTAGATTAAATTTACGTTTTGCGAGAATAATCCTATTTAATGGGGAGAATCCAGGAGCCGGGGGGAGGTACAGATTAAAATTGCAGTCTCAAAGTCGAAAAGGAGAACCGCTGCGAACAGTCCATAAGCCAGAGAGGATCTAGCGGCTGTGTAGACTGTACTGAAATAATGTACAGTGCCGTACAAAACGGCAAGTCGGCGTAAGAGGGGCGGAGAGAGGACCGAGGGGGGCTCTCCGTCTCCCTTCCTCGCGTCGCTCTCCGCCGCCCATATCCCTCACCCGCCGTCGGGGTAACAATGGTGTGCAAAGGAGATTAACAAACAGAATAAGCTAACGCATAATCGCATTATTTCTAGCTAAGCCGCATTTAAATTAGATAGAAATTCCATTTAACGAAACAATGCGGGGATGATGAGTCACTTCGCCGTATACGCGCCGATTCGCAATGTCGGAATAGACATTGTCCCCTGACTGCAGCAACGACGACGGCGGCACACAGCATTCCCCGACGTTCCTCACTCGCGCGCACACGAATTTCTGATTTCACAAAATTCTTACAAGCCGGCCCACGTTATCGCGCCGCCAGTTTCCCCGAAATCTCTCCGAAATGCCGGGCGCGTATATTTCAGCGACTGTACTTTGTCCATTCCGAAAAGCGCATCGTGAACAAAAATATGTTCGTCCAGTTTCTCTCTGTTTACTTTATCCGGACTAATATTCTTAGAAATTCAAAGAGAAGTTACGTTCATTGTCTTCTATGGAACAAGAGCCCATAAATTTCGTCAACGTTATAAGCGTGCTCCACTGTGAGCAGCAATAATACAGTCAGATTATATTGTGAAACTAGAGCAAGCAATATTAGTCGATAGCGCGGGAAGAAAGGATACTGTATCAACAGGATGTGGGATTTACTCCATCTCCAGAGCACAGAATGATATCGCTTGTTCTAATTTCGAGGGAACGCGATGGAACTCGTACGGCGTCTTTCGACCTATCGGTTGTGAGAAAGCATTCCAAAACAATATTGTAGCTCAGCACATGTCATAATTGCCCTCTGACATTCAAGTGATTTGATATTAGATCACATACCTAAACTCAAGCCGTCGTTTATTCAAATCAGCTTGAAAGTTAAACCATCAGTTTCAATCGACGTGTGTGGACCTTTGGATAAGATGCAGTTCGCGAGTTCGTGCGTCCAATAACGCGAAAGGTCGCCGTTAAATTCAACGTGACGTCCAATTTTACAGGGGGAGTCGTCGCGCCGCGTCGTAAAAATTTGTAGAGCACCCTATATGACCGAGGAAGGGCGCCCGACACAAAAAGAGCGAGCCGACGACGACGAGCCCGCCCACGTGAGGGCGGCCATATTCGTGACGTAATTCTGACGTCACCGTGCCGATGGCATGCTCCGCACGCTCCGCCGAATGCACGGGGAAAATCGTAAAACGTGTGCAACTCCCCCCGATCCGCCCTGCCGCCACCCCTTTTATTCTCGATTGACGCGCAATCCGCTTTGGCAAAAACGCCTTTCCCGCGCGAGACGTCGTCGGCAACTCGAGGGAGATTTAGATTTTCCGCGAAAACTCCGAGTCGCTTTTACTTCGAAAAGATCCCTGCGATATACGACTTTTCATCCCACCGTCCCTTTCACCCCCTCTACATGAACACATATCCAGAAATATCATTCAGATTAAATTACGTCGGACGCAAGCGCAACCACATTCTGACGAGTTGAAAAACACTAGATTGGTTTAGATACGAGCTCGTGTCGAAATAAAATGAAAGCGTTATTACAGATAAGTATCTATTAAGACGCAATCATCGATTATGCGGTCAAGTTAAACGGCTGTCGATTGCTAGATTAATTATACCGCTGTCGATAATCACATTGTTTCTCTTGTACTTCAAAACGCGACAAAAGTATCGAGCACAAGATTACTTAAGCAAAACCGGTAAAATTAAGATAAATTGTAGTTTCATAATTCTTGTGAATGTAGAAATAATGTTCACACGTTTACAGCAAATCTTACTAAAGGAATTCGTCTAAAATTGGAAAAATTCCATTTCTCAGGGTGAACGACCATGAATTCTTTCTTACCTGAGGTCCCCCACCTACAATCGACTGGTAAGCAGATTGAAAAACACTCCCTAACTGTGTGAGTCCCTCGTCCTCCATCTGAAACATTATGTCTGCCCCCGGTGAGCCGTTGTTGTTGAGATTATTGTTGTTGCCCATCAATTTTTCCGTGCTACCAACGTCGGAGCGCAGTATCGTGTTAGATTGCATCTTCTCACGCGGGACACGACACGGCAGCAACAACACGTGTAAACTCGCGAAGAATATTCGCGACGAGTGTTCAAAATTGCGGCGTGGACGACGTGGATCGCGAGCGACTAATTGTATCGATATATGCCGGCGTCAGACTCTAGCAACGTCGGGTTTTCGTGGCAAACGATCCCGCGTCGTTTTCATCGTGATGCTACAAGCGAGAGCACAGAAAATTGAGAACGAGAGACGATCGGTGGCAGAGGAATTCGCGTCGTCACGTGATGATGATCCGTTTCACGAAGTTCGCGGCTCGGGAATGATCGTAAGAGATGCAGCGTCGGATTTCCGTTCGGTCGAACATACCACGCACTTGTCACGATGTCTAGGCTATACACAGAAAAGAGATAGAAACGGGAGAGAAGAGAGAGAGAGCGCGACGCGCGACGGATGCTTCACAGGGTATCTTATCGTCGCGGCGATATCGTTATCCGATCTTCGTCCTTTTCACGACACGAATTCTCACTCGTGACGAGCGCGCGCCATCGTTTGCTTGCACGGAGGAGACACAGGGAAACGTCACACCGGATTTACGCGCATCAGGATGCACACACGCGCGATCGCCGTCCGTTCTTTGCTGGCTGCATGGCGTCGGGAGCTGTTTTCGAGGTTAGAACGCAAACGGAGAGAAAACTCGTCTGACGGCGGCGACGCGTCCTATCGCGCGCGCCGCATTTCTTTTCAGTTCGAATACAATCGAGCAATCGCGAAAACAGACAGCGCGAAATTGCGTACACTTATGTTTGCGGAATCACTGACCGTTTACGAGCGGAAGAAGCGCCGAAATCGGGAACGGGATGCGCAAGAGACCCTCTCTTTACGAGACACGCGACGAGACTGACGCGTTGTGGGGGGAGGCGACCACTATGGCTCTCTTCGTCCCCTTCACCATAGGTTTCCATCCCTCCCTCTAGCGCTCGTTCAGAACCCCACTCTGCGCGCCACCGTCGTGTTCGCTTGCTCGCTTACTATTCGCCTGCTCGCTCTCCGTTCTTTCGCTCGCTTGTTCGTTCACTCGCTCGACGATTTCTCTCGTCCCTTTGGCACTTCGTACTCGTAAGAAGCAACCCCTAGCGAAAAGGGCCACCGTTTTTGCCTGCGGAGAAACAGGCGTTCATGTACCGGCGACAAGCGGACGCGAACGTGAGTGTGGGTGGCTCTCTCTTCCTCTTTTCTCCTCTTCTCCTCTTCTCTCCTCTTTTCTCTTATCCGCGGGCTATGCACCATGCCGAAAACATCGGTCCACTTGTTGAGTCGGAAAGAGAGCGAACGAAGGAGAGCAGGACGGAGCCGAGAACGGGAGCGTGTGGGTGCGTGCGTACATGCGTGCGCGGAAAAGTAGCGTCGAGATAAAAAGTTTCGCGCGTCGCTAACGACGGACAAAGCCGGAGGAGGATCGGCCCCCGCGGATGAGAACGCACCACTACGCGGTCGATCTCTGGGACGAAAGCCTCCGTCCGTCCGTTTATCGCCTCTATTTACGTTATCGTTTGTGGTTATCGCGTTTCGCTCAGATCAAAACGGCGACGTCGATCGCGGAACATTTCCCGCGCGATACGCGCTACAAGGTCAAAGTTGTATACCTACGACAACACAATGATAATGCATCTAATATATTTGGCCCGAAAAATGAAAACAAACACTTACGATATGTATCATTCCTGATGTTTCTGTCCGACGAATGAAAACAAATACGTACGATATGTATTTCTGAAGTAAACTACCGAAAATAAAATATTTTAGGGAAGAACGAAGTTGTAACTAAAGTTATGATTGATTTCGCGATTAAGTCTTTCTATATCCGCTTTGATAATGCGATAAAAGGACAAATTACACACAAATCGTACATGGAATGGGATTCGCACACGCGTAAAAAGGAAATGATAGCCGGGGAAATTTCAAGGCGTTTCGTGTAACGAGTCTCATTGCGAGTTTCTTCGAAACTGTCCGATCTCGCCGACGCGCAGTTAATTAAAAGCACGGCGCGAGTCTCGCCGCTATAGTATAATGGATCGTCGGCGAATTTTAAGGTGGCGTGCTTAACTTTTGCGCGAAGTTAAATGGCGTTGTTTACTGCGCCCGGCGAAGTTTAATGATATCGCGGCCGAGAATATCTTCATTTCGTCGCACGCGCGCGCGGGGTATTCCCGTAACGACCGCGCGCGATTTCGGAAAATCTGTCAGACGAAGCGCGGCAGGGGGGCGGGGGGGACAAACGAGATATCTCGTGGCGCCAAAGGTGCCTCGTTAGTCGGAAATTCGTGAGTAATTTTAGTGTCGTACCCACGCGACTGGCCGAAGGTTTATAATTACCCAACCTCACCCGACCCAATCTAACCCACTTGGCAAACGAGCGAGAGTTCCAGTTTTCCTCTCACCGAATACGCCGGATACGTCGGGCGAGCCTCGTCGAAAAAATCGATCGACCGGAAGTGGTCGACGAGCCTCCAATTAATATCTGACTCAGGGGCTTTCTCCGATCTAACGCTCGACATACCGGCGATGCGCGAACGGCCGATATGACAATTATAAATCAGCAATTAAATACCGATGGCGGGAATCGCATGACACAAGTATTTGCGTTCAGATGTGTATATACAACTTCTAAATAGTCCGCTGTGTTACAATGTAGCGACAATTGACATCAATTGCGGCCGCTTTATTGAAGACACTTGATCTCATTTCGATTCAAGACGCGAGCGTGCGAGCGGGAAACGATAATAAGTTCTAGCGCGGCTTGATCGGTATTTTATTATTAGCGCAAAGGTAAAAGAGAGCACATATATCTATCTTCTTCACAAATACGGTTGAAAAATGGCTAGCCTGTATTGAAGTAGATTTTGCCGAGTGTAGCAAGATGTTCATACTTGAAACAAAGCGTAGGTATCGTATTTACCGTAATGAACCGTAAAACCGACAGAAGTCAAAATAAATGACCATGTTGTCGAACTCCTGGCGTGTTACGTTAAAAAAAAAACCTTCACTATTCTGACGTTGAAATAATTAAAAACGACAGATACCACCGCACAATTATAATTGTAGGCACTACTGATGTGCACAATTTTGGGATTTATTTGTACCTGCGTCGTGGGATACCCTCAGGATACTAAAAAAAAAAAATACATTTCTTTGACTGATGAAGATCCCAGCAGCACTGCAAAGCCCAATAATTTCGAAACCCTCGTCAAAAACACGTGGCAAATGCTCATTAAGGCGCAGTAAGTTACGTCAAACGTAGCGACGATTGTTTTCCTTCGCGTACTTCTTGATAGCTCTCTCAAGAATTCACACAACAGTACCGGTGACGCTTTGATGAAATGTGAAAAAGTACGGCAGACAGTAATTTCATATTATAAGAAAATACAATTAATTTTAATATCAGCAAATATATTATTTGTGAGAATAATAACAAATAAGCGGGTGCAAAACGTAAAATTCCGATTGGAACGATATTAATAAGATAAACAAGCCACCGTTTCGGGTATAGTCGCTAAAGCAAATAATGACATAATTTAATTAAATAATTACGTAACGTTTTCGGAATCGCTGATAAGGAAAGAGGAGCGCGTCGCTCGCAGCGACTCCGAGTATCGATCATCGCGCGGCGGCCTCGCGCGAGAGCGCGCTACCTCCCGCGAGTTTTGACGATCAACGTGTCTCCGGCTAATGCGGCGCATTTGAGAATTTCACGGTGATGCCGCGAGGACCAAGAGAGAGATTTCCAGGACACCCGCGACGCCCCTAGTCGGCATTAATATGGCCGCTGTAAATCTCGAGAGGTACTTGTCGTGCCGCGCGACTAACCGAGATCAGTGGCATATGGTGTTCTTAGATGGGATCGCAAAGCACTTTGCCCATCGAAGGATCGATCCAGATGATAATATTGGGGACTTCGATGAAGATAAGGGATACGTAAAAACAAATAATTTACCAGAACATCAGCTATGGACTACCCTCTTTGTGAAAGATGTTGCACGTTTCTTACATTTTGTCCTTTTATTTAAAGAGATTTAAAAAATCAGTATATCATAAGCTTTTAAAAATTTTCAACGATTAAATATTTCGTTGCATTGTTTTACCACAATATATACATATGTTTCAATCGTGTACGGCTGCATCGCGAAAAAGTTTTTCCCACAACTTGTTACATCGTGAACAATTTTATTCGCATATTGCTCAGGCAGGAAACGCGAGAATAAAAAAATTAATAGCAAAAAAAGAAGAGACACATCGCCTGGAGGTGTTTCGTCATTGAACAGCTAACAAATAATTAGGTAACCTCGCCTGACCAACTGTGTAAACTGCGCCTCCTCGGCATCGCGTCTCCGCTCTTTCTACACCTTATCAGGTCGCGTAAAGACGACGAAGTGAATAAAAGAAGAGGGAGAGAAGAGGAGAAGACCCGAGTGAAGTAGAGACGAAGAAAGGAGGAGGAGGAGAGTCGTCGACCCGGACGTCTCTTCTTCTCTTCTTTGCGCCATGGTCCCCACCGAGCGATCCCTCTTTCCGAGAGAGCGTGAAAAAAATAATAAGATCGTGGCTGTCGGAGGTCGATTCTCCTCGTTCTCTCCGCTCTCTCGCGCGGAGGAACACGACAAAAACGTCGCCCGACAAGAAAACGGAACTCGACGATGTCTCCGCGTCATCGTCGCGAGCTTCACGATGCGTGAGCTTAAGCGTTCTGATACCATTAACTGATATACTCTGCGCCAAATAATGCAGTTTGCAAAAAATCTTTATAAATTATCCGCATAAGCAAATGTTTGCACATTAGGAATTATTTGATGACAATTTATTATTCGACTTTTTAATTTAAAAATTTATATCTCAAAAAATTTATATATCAAAATCGAATTTTATTTTTATATCACGTGTTAATTTTTGCCACAATTTGCAAGATCAAATTTGAAGAAATAATAATATTCCTATTCATGTTTGATGTGAAATTAGAGAAAATTATCTTAAGGAATACCGAAATAACTTCACTCGTACGCAAATAATCTTACGCAGTGAAAAGGAAATGCAGCAAAACGGCGATATTTCGTGTAAAACAAACGCAGTAAAAAGCGCGGCAAAACGAGGCAAACTTTCGCGAGAAACCGATTTAATTTTCCCCGACACAACCCTTTCGTGGATATCGTGTCCGAGGGTGAATGGCTAAAAGGTAATAGTTAATAACAGCGCAGCTGAAAGGGGGATCCGGTAATCCTCTTCTAATTTCTAAAACAAAGAGAGCCGCGGATCGTAGCACGCCAACGCGAGCGGAAGAAGGAGACAGAGGGGAAGAGAATGAGAGAAAGAGAGGAACGGGCGAATCGAAGGAGGCGGGAGAGAAAGAGAGAGAGAGAGAGAGAAATGTTCTCTCACGGAGGCAAAGCCGAGATCCCGAGTTCGGTGGGTTCGAAGCGGGCGAAGGAGGAGGGTGGGCGGGTGGGTAGAAGGAGAACTGAAATTGGGGTGGGAAGGTGCGGGGGGGGGAGCAGGGTTCCACCCTGGAACACATTAACTGCAGGGCGACGGGGTATATAGGGGTGGGTTGGGGCCGCGCCACTGGCGTAAGCCGAACGGAAAACGAAATCGTTCTCGGGAGCGTGCGACGAGAGTAGGTACGGCTTAATTCTGACCTCTTGTTAACCAAGTGGCGTAATGGAGGTAACACCCTGTATGCTTTCACGTCGTGGAGTACTTCCTCCGGAAATTATCGGACTTAACGCGGTGGGCGAAATTTAATCTTGGAGATTATTCCGATCTATCTTCAATACTATAATACCGTCTCAATATTACGGAACCAAAACGATATATTTTTATTGAAAATTTAATCGCGATCTAATTCTGTCTAAATACGGTTAGTATTTACAGTAACGCTAGACGGCAAAATAATTTTTAGCATCAAATAGTTAAAAAAAAAATGCGTCAAGATTAATTAATAAGATTAATTCGATAGATTTTCACGTACAATCGCATCGAAGAATCTCAGTGGCTTATCATTATCAGGCCTGTCACGTGTAATCCCTCGAATTAATTCCATTCAATTTCCTCGAGGACGAGGACGGACACGAACAGAAGCGAGCGTTCTCGTGTTGTAAGACTCGCGAGATTAATCCCGATTAGCCTTAATCGAGGCTGAATAGCGGTGTATTTCCCTGTCGATCGATTTGTCCAAATATAGATCGACTAACGAATCTCGATCACTGCACGACGCGGTCGCGGCAACGGCCCGTAGTACATTCGCGCACTAACATAACACGAGTGCACACACTGAGAAAGAGTAACATCCGAAAAAGGAAACGAAACCCAACCAAGAGAGACGTATCTCCCGTTTGCCCGCAGCGTACTATTTTTTTTCTCTATCACACATCCCGTTTCTGCTCGGAGTAACCCCATCCTATCGATCCTTGGCTCGACGGTCGACAATCCGCACTATAAAGGTCGTGTCTGGCTATTGTATCTTTTTCTACTTCAATTTATATAGTTACAATTGTCTTTTTGCTCGCTCAAAAACTTCTAGTCGGTAATTTCCAACAATTTCGAAAAGTTTTCCGCTAAATTCTCAACTCCTTAATCGCGTTAAAATACAATTCGTATTTCAAACTCATGCTACATTAATAAATTTTTTTTAAAATCAGAATTATAAACAAAATTGTCTGTCGTATTAAATGATCCGAAAAATTATTCCAAGAAAACGCGAGGATTATTAAATTGATATAAAAGAACAAAACGCGAACAAAGTCCTGAGATACCTACGCCAATGCGAGACACTGAACGAGGGGCGGCAGGAGCACTAGTAGCGTAGTTAGGGGTGGCTCGGTAGGGATGCTTTAGGGTGAGATTTAGTACCAACCTCCGTCGCTTAGTCTACCCATCCTGTGTATAGTGTACGTAGTAGTGCATGTCCCGAGAGTCGAACTATAGTCGATACTCGGGAGAGAAATACCAAACCACCACGAAACACTATCCCACGACGATTCATATCAGTCTTAGCTTATGATACAACCGCGTGCAGTACCGCGCGAACGGAAGTGACATCGCCGTCCGAAAAGCGTCGGAGGAGAAAGAGAAGACGCGAAGAAGTGACGCGGCGCATCCTTCAATTTCGTCGATTCGTTCTTCCCTAATACGACTACGCGCTACAACATAAGAGACACCCCTTCCCCTCGCGCTAGCTATCTTAAATTATTAAACACGACCGACACGCGCTAAACTCACGGTGACTAAAACCGCGCGACGTTAACGCGAGACGTTATCCGTCGTCCCGGCGCTCGTCCCACTTACTGTTATCTTATATGGCAGTACTTAGGGTGCATTACCCGAATACGAAGGTACTGAGCCCCGAAATTTCTATTAGTTCGAGCACGGTAGAGGAAGAGGAGGAGGAGGAGGAGGGGAAGGAAGGAAACCACTTCACGAAATGGGACCCTTAAGTTACTGAGGGGGAGCGACGCGAAAGAATCCCGGGACAACTTCCTGCGGCTCGATATATAAGCCTGGAACCCTTCGATGTTACCAAGGACCAAGCTCGCATCTCTGTCCCTTTCGAGAACCCAATTGTTACTAAAACATATCCCCGCTCTTGTAACATCGCTATCGCCCTACAAGAATTAGCGGTATCTATCTTAACGTGTATTACATTTTATTTTGGCACAAATTTCTTGCCTACGTCAAATTTGTACAAAATTGTTAATTTTTCTAACCTCATTCTTTTGCGTACAAAACGCCGTTTTTAAATTTGCGCAAAAAACAAATAGCAGTATTAAATAAAAAGATTGATACTAAATAAGACATGTCTATAAGTTGTTTTACAATTGGAAATATTTTAACAATTGTTTATAGTTTAATTAAAGTAAGAATGATTTCAGTGCAAACGCTTCGAAAAAATATTCTGCTCTCGCTCGCTTGTTCTCGCTAGTATTTCTATGTCGACTGAAGGATTCACACGGATGTTTGGCCAACGTCTTCCGTAACGGTAGTCGTTCCGAGACTCCGAAAGACAACTCTGGGGCACTCGGAGGGATAGAACGAGGGATTGTAGCTCGTTTCGTGAGTAAGGTCTCTACGGAAGGAGGAGGAAGGAAGAGGTGGGGCGAAGGGCGGGTATTCTCGGAGAGAATCTTCGGGGCCGAGGGGGAGGCACAAGAGTCAAGTAAACTCAAGAACGGCGGCCTCTTTCATCCCCGAAACTTCAAAAGCCGTAGGAAAGCGGCTCCGCTAGTCGCGCCATATGCTGCCCTTCGAGAGAAGATTTTCCCTCTTTTTTTTTCTCTCCTCGCGATAATAAAATTCTAATCAGTTTCTCTGTGTGGCGCGCGGATAATTTTCAAGAGCCTCGTAGGCGTGACGCCGCGCATCGATGGGAAAGGATAACGAAAGGACGAAACACCGTAACATCGTTGAGAACTCGAAGTTAATTAAGAATTCAGATCGGAAAATGGAACCTATAATTTCTACGCCGTCAACCCGAAAACGTAACGCCCATCTCTGATATTTAACGAGAAGGAAATCATTAATTTGATTCGAAGGCAAACATTCGAGACACGGTGGATTTCAAATATCGAGACAAATTTATTTGTCGATGAAAAATTCTGTAAAGCGCGTAAAATGAAATTATTAGTTTCTCGAGTTCTCGAGTGAGACGTGATCATCGTGTCGGAATCGATTAAATCCTCAGCGTAACATAACGTAGTGTGTACGAAAGGAAATTAAATGCATAATACGTAACGCAAATGCAGCTACTGCCGAAAGATTTAAGAGGCACGGCATCCCTTAAGTACACGTCGAAACAGATAATATAAGCTCGCTACGGGTTGCACGGGTTGTTTGCTCTGGGGGCTGTTTGCACACACGATCTCGCGGCTTTCCGCCGGCACGAATTCTCTCGGCGCGGAAAGGGGAGGTGGACCGCTTCATCCCCGCGGGTTCGCTCACCGCGGCCGTATATTCGATTTTCAGGACGACCTGTACCTTTCCGCCCCAGGCCTGTTGGTTTTATGCTCCGGCGGAGCTGTCATTTTATATCTTCCGACGGATTATAACCTGCGAAACTTGTGTCACTCGACGGAGTGAAGTATTTTACGGCTGTCGGATCGTTAATTAGTCGCGATTACCTTCAACGTTATTATTAAATTTATGTCATCGCGCTTTACCTGCCTCGGAGAAAATCCCTTTATACTTCTTCTTTTATTTTACACTCGCTTTATTGCGTATAAGCGAAATTTATACGGAAATTTTCGGCGGAATATCATCTCGACGGAACTTGGAGGAAAATTCAGTTGTTGTTAACTCGTGAGAGCAATTTGTTCACCAAACTACATCATCTACATATTCGGTAAACAAAATATAACAAACACGCTTATCCAGGACTCATTAAAATTCCAGCATACATATCGGACCGATGTACTCATACGCCCGTGTAATATACCTGACATAATATAAATAATTCGCTCCACGTAACACGCCGGGCTTTGCATAATCGCGCAGTCCCCGCAGGACCCTGGATCGGTATCATCGCGGAAGATTGCCGCCGAATTTTCGATAATGTCTGGCCAGACGGCCGACAAATCATCATGAACCGTCGGGGATGGCGGTGGATCGGGGGAGACAATTGTAGAGAGAGAGAGAGAGAGAAAGCGCACGCGAGAGCGCCATCCCCGAATTTCACAGCCCGCTACGCCACAAATGAAGCACACTTGGGTGGTGCTCGATTTAGCTCGTATCATCCCGCACCCTCGGCTGAGCTCTACGCATCGAGCAAACACTGCCACGCATGTAGAACAAACACACACACGCGCGCGCGGGACTCTGTGTACAGTACCAATAAAGAGATATACGAGTGTACGAACGGTGGCTGGAAATCTTCGCACGCCTCAATTGCTCGCGAAAAAAAGCAAGCTTTCCCCCTGGGAAAAATTACTCACGTCGTATGTGCGTCGATTCAATGTTTAAAATTTTATGTAACACGTTACGCGTCGTGAAATATACACCACAAGAATTTTAGAAAATATAATAATCAAAAATATCGGCCGTCTGACTCAAACATTGAACCATTAGTAGAATCAATATTGTATATTGTAAGCTCAATGAAATATTTGAAAAATGAAATATTAGTAAAAGGTTTTAATCAAGATTCATCGCGAGAGATCTTTCCGTGCAAAAATGTATTTGCAACGCCGATACGAGCGAGCCGCCGGCAGAATCCGTTTAACGTTATTGATATGTTAATTGGCTCAGAGTTCTCACCGCAGTCGTTAATCCCCCATGAAAACGATCGGCGGGTACACGCTAAGTACCCACTAGAGTAGAAAACCCCCGCGTACGAGCCACGTGACCTTTCGAAGGGCGGCGGTAGATAGCGGCCACTCGAAATTTCATGCTAGCCGTAAGTAATAGATTAATCGTACGCGTCGGTGGCCGATGAAAGGGCGGATAGAAGTGGACGGGACGGTTAAATATTGTACGCATCATGAAAAACTCAACTGTCCATAGGACCGGCCGTATGGGCCACTTTTCAACCCTTCGCAGAGAACGCAACGTCTCGCGTGGCGCGATAATATCTCCTAATTTCCCCTTCGTGTAATACCGCAAAAAAATTCTCACTCGCGTTTCCAGCAAGCACACCATTCACATCCACATAAATGTATAATAATGGAATTAATAATTTCTACCGGACATTAATCCAATTAATATTAAATTGATTCAATTTTTTAAAAATATTATATTTTAATAAAATATCCACATAAAATAACTAATGATGTATTAATTAAATATTAAATTAAAGTTACCCGGTTATGTATTAGGCATTTTATTGAATATTCCATCAAAGCAAAATAATTACAACTTGGGAATTTCAATAAAAATTGAAATTTACGTTTGCAAACTTCGATTAAGAAAAATAAAAACGTGCTGATTACTCATGTACTTTCCTTTCCGCTCGTGCAACGAAGATGGTTGATTGCGATTCGAAGGGAAATCCTTTTCCAACCCCGGCGGGCTGGTAATTATTATTGATACATTCCCCGTAATAATCTCGACGACCCAATTAATACTATCGGCATACCGATAAGCACAGTTGCGATACACGTAATAATTTATCGCGATAATCCCACAATGACCGTAAACTATCGCTCACGCGTGCATTTTGGTCGGCTTGCACGGTATTTCGTATACTCCACGGCCCAACAACGGCCGCCGATGTATGGTACATCGCTGTAATCTGTAATGCTACAATAGGCTATCCTTCTGTATTAGAATAAAATACACTTCGGTGTGTAACGAGATATTGACAAACGGTGCGCGCGCGTAGCGAGTTATCTGAAATTACGTATCCACGCGAAACAGACAATCGATAAAAAGGCTTATTAACAAGAATGACGTAATCATAAACTATTCTCGTCGCGAAACATCTGGTGAATTAATACATTCCGTACACTAATATATAATTGTTGAATATCATTAATTTTGCATTCATACGAGCAATGGTAAAAACATTTGTTTATTACCTAAAACACGATTGAGAGCACACAGTCAAATAGAGATGTTGAATTTTCTTGGCATGAAAAACGAAATCTTTCCATTATCGTCCTACCGAGCTAGTGGGCGATTAATCATTTTTCCGTGACGCATTTCTACGTCGACGACAAATTAATTCGCGCGGACAAACAATGGTAAGCGTACACGATATCGCCGCGCTCGAAGGCAGAAAATATGTGTATAGATCGTATCCGTGGTCTCTCTCTCTCTTTCTCTCTCTCTCCTTCTCTCGGTTCTTCACCCAGACCGATTCCACCGCCCCAACGACCACCGTCAGCCCGTCGGCCGGGTGGTTTACCCGGTGTAAGTCGACAACTCACTCCATAAACCCGAGGCGCTCTGTGTACTCTGTACACTGCGGCGAGTTTGCACGAAACGCGGCACGAGCGAGAAGGACGCGATGAGTGACGGAGAAGCGGCGAAAGTAATAGGAGTTGCAAATAAATTGATTAGATCATTAAGGGGTTTATGCTAGCAAAAGGATGAAGCACGATAAATAATTTTTTGAGATACCACATGATTACATTGTACCGCTGCGAGAATCTGCCGTAATTGGAGCAGAAATTATGCCAGAAATTACAGATTATCGCGACGACGTAACGTAATAAAGACCAATATTCTCGCGAGCGGTGGCATCGATATCTCGCAGGCACCTCGGTGGAAAGCTGTAATTTTCTGAAAAGTAACGGTACCTGCGAAAAACGTATCGATCTGGTCTCCGCGCACGGTAATACAGCACAATTACATCTTTGTACGAGATGATGAGTACTCGCGCACAACGTTTTACCGTATGTATCTCGCGTGCCGTTGCAACCACCCAAATTGGAATGCGAATGACGCAGTTCCTTCGCGGTTCGCAAATAAAATGTGATCAAGCGCAAATACATTCTGCGAGGCAGTATAAAACCCGTTTGCATTATCGTGACTCGATACGCCGGTAAGAGAAATGCTCATATCTTAAATACCATTTAAATATTAACTTTGTACCGTGGAGAAATGTTCTTATTATTAATTAAACCAAGACATCAAATATTGACATTATAAATTAAAACATTTCCAAACAATCGACTGTGAGCTTGGTGGAACGCATTACGCGTTCCCGCTGGAATCATTTTTACGTCTTAAGAGCTGGAGACATATATGACCCATTGTAATCGCGGTGGTTACAGTTAGTCTACCTTCGGCGAGCAATAAAATTGTCAGCGTATCTGGAGAGAGAGCGCGTGCACGTGACGTTGCGAAAGTCAGCGAAAGAGGAAAAAACCGGGAAGAAGGATGAGATCGGGGCACAAAAGAGTCCAGACAATACCGCGATACGAACCACTTACCGATTCCGATAAGAGAGTCGGCCGATTGATCGTGAAACGTACATGCATCCCGCGCGATTTCAACACACGAAATTACGACCTCCGCGTGACTATTACCGTGACGAAATGCGCGCTCCGGAAATAAAAAAAAATTCGAATTTCTCCCAACTCGTGCGCGCGCGCGTGCTATTCGCGTTGCGTCATCCGCTATTTCCAATAATAGCGCATAAAGGCGTAGCGGTGACAGCGAAAGAGCATGCTAAATCTCCGCAGACACTTCCACCAGTTGCCTTACCACTAGTCACTTAATTTAACAACGTATGTAATTCGTAATGGAAAAGCGAGAATAAGTCCGTGACTTGTAAGATCCGAGTCGGTTGTAACTTTGATCCTCAAAATGTATCTTGCGAATTACGCGAACTCGCTCGCTACGCCAACAACACCGAGAGCATTTCTGTTTGCAGCTTTCTCCGATGTTTTCCAAAGACGCCGCTTCCTCGCTTCCTCCGCAAAAGAAGCGCGCGCGAGGTAATCGAGTAAACAAGTGCAAAGGCACACAGGGGGGATGAAGTAGCGTGCGCCACGAAAGGATCGGAGTAAAGCAAGCGGCGGAGAAACGGGGTGAGAGGAACGGCAGCGGTCGGGCGAGAGACTGCACACCGCGAAGAGAGGTAGAGGTAGGTAGGTAGGTAGGTATTCGTTGGTGTGCTACCAGCAACAGGTGCCCGTCAAACAACGTTCAACAAACGTCTCTAGCAGCGAGCCGCCCCGCGCTCTCTTCCTCTTCTTTCTCCGTCTTCCGCTCCACCGCCGGACTCGGCCACGCACGCGATTCTCGATAATTGATTCGCTGACGAGACAGGACATACTCCTGTCGGATACGCGCGCGCGATACAACCCATAAAGAGAGAGAAAAAGAGAGGCAGACAGAGAGGGGGCGCGCTGTTCGTCGGTGTCGTTTCACGCTCGATAAATCTCTCGCGTTCTCGGCCGCTGATAAATAATTCTCTTCGCCGCGTCATATTACGCAATCATTGAGATTATCTCCTCCCGCTGCGCAAATTACGGGACGCCGGGAATAAAAACGGCCTCCTTCTTGCGTCAAAATATTAAGCGCGAATACACCGTTATACACCGGTGTCCTAGATCAGCCTGCCTTTCTTCAGCGGATTCGTCCATCAATTTAAAATCAATTCTCCCGGCTTTTTCAAAATTATTTGCTACACGGTACTTAAAATTCCTCAAACTAATCTTAGGAATATGCCTCTCTATTGCTACTTTTTTTTTTAACGAATTATCTTAGAGTATCAATAAGTGCTTTTATCGTCGCAAGACAAGAAGTCGTTTTTCCGTTTTTCATATGAAGCGACCTTCGAAAGACTAGAGTCTATAATTTAAGATCCTCGTGAGAATGCATATAATGCCAAAGGAATCAGTCTCGTAATCTCACAAAGGGCGGGAACACGTCGGAACACCGGACTTTACGGCGCCTGTTGAACGGGGCTCAACTTCGTTTTCGAAATGGTCCCACGAACGCAACCGGTCATTACAAAGCGCACAAGGTACACGATTAAATAAATGATATGGCATTCCTCCATCGGTCGCGACGTCAGTGTGAAAACGTCAGTATCGACGAAATTCACAGAAAAACGAAATTCGACAGCCGCGCCTTTCAAATGAAAAAAAACCCTTCGACGGAAACGCGGAAACGCCTAGTTCGGCGAAAAAAACCCTTCGACGCTATTCTTGAAAAATCATTAAATTTGTAGAAATTCGAGTCAGAGTAATTTTTCCCTCCATCGTCGATCGATTGTTCTATTAATCGATTTAAATTATCTAATTATTATTGTAAAATAATTGGCATTGGTATTTTACTAATTTTCCTTAATTAAAACTTGCGTATGTTTTGCGTCAAACTGGTCTCTGCTTAATTTCGTGAACAGCTCTCGCGATATTCTCTCGTCAAATTAACATTGATTTACGTCAAGCGACCGATGGAGGAGAACTAATTAGTGTCTTTCGTCCAGAATTTTATGGAATGCACAGGTTATTAAACGCAATCGAAAATTGCCACGTAATTAAACACATGAAACATTCTGGCGGCGTGATGAGATGAGAAAGAATTAAAAATCGTCAAGAGAATTTACCATTACTTAATAAGTAAACTGTGAATCCCCCCCTCCTTCCCAAGAGTTTTCATCGGCGATATTTTCGTTTCATGCGTCAAGTAAAAGAACGACAGTAAATGTCAGCGAATCGCAAATCTTACGAGGCAATTAAACGTAAAACCTACAATTTGACTTTAAAAGGCAATTAAAATCGTCTTAATTACTTCATTAACCCTGTACGTTCACGGAGAGGGTGTAATTAGACGGACGCTAAACGAAGTATCAAAGCACATTGGTTGAGATAGCTGTTGCGAAGCGACGAGTTCTACTAATAGGCAAAGTCGACGCGACAAAATAGTAAAAATCGAAATAAAATCGCCCCTCTCGCACGGCTGCCATAATTAAGAAATTAAGCGCGAAATTTATCAGCCTCACTCGGCGCAAAACAAGCCTCGGTGTATCGCGTAAATAAATATAATCCTCGCTTTAATAAAGTATATGAGAGGCGCGTAAAAATTTAAAAATGCCACTAATTATAGTCGAAACAAGCACCTGCCGGTAAAACGAGTATTGCTCGTTATGCTGCAACGTTACCTTGAATTTCTCACAGACGCAACGAGTGCACACGTATACAATGTGCGCATAAACAAATACATCACATCGAGGTCGTCTCAAGAAGTCCGACAACACGAAACGTGTCGAATCTTACAGAAAGACGCGGGCCATAAGGACAACGCGTAAAATATGCGCGGGCCATACGATATACCGTATTGAATATGCGAGTGTGTTATGCCGCGTGGAAAAAAAAAAAAAAAAAAAACGGTCCATCGCGCCACCGAAAGAAGACGGGTAACACTCGCTCGACCGCGCGTGTAAATTCGTGCCACTTACACGGCAGCCTCGCTGCTATCGGATCGGATCGGGGGACTCGAGAGGCTCCCAGGAAATTCCACGAAGCCACGAATTAGTGTGAAACCGTCGGGACGCCCGGGGGGCCGGGGCGCGCGATGCACGACTATACACAACCACGGACGGGTACGGAAGACTTTCGGAAAGGGGGCGACTGCTGCTGCTGCTGCACGGTCTGGCGACCGCAGCACGCGACACCATATGGTCTGCCGTGACCTCCGTGCACACAAACACGACGTCTCACGAAGCCCCCGAAAAAAGACTCGCGGAATTGCGGGATCCTAACCGAATCGACCGATGCCACCATCCTCGACGCACGCCCCTAAGATTGGCCCCCTCCGGTAACGCAGCGGAAATTCGCAAATGCGGCTCCCGAAACTGCTCCCGAAGAATCAGAAACAATATATGCGGCCGCGCAGGGCGTCCGCCGGAACCACCGGATGTTCTTTTTCGACCGGAAATACCGGAGCTCGGATTAAAAAAAATTCGATCGTTTCTTTACGTTAAAATTTAAGATTTCAACGAATTGCATCTTAAGCTGTATACAAACAATCGATTTTACAATTAATTTTAATTTCATCTTAACATTAAGAACAATTTAATTTTGAACTAATCTAATATGTAAAATTGAAATGTTTTTGTTATAGAAGAGTCGATCGCAAATCCGCCGTATGATTTATGGCCGAAGGATCATTGCAGAACAATATATATAGATTTATTGCAATGGCTAGGATACATACGATCAAACGCAGTGAACGCGTTGATTATGCGAGTCAATGACCCGTGGTCGGTCCGAAAATTACGGGGCGAACCGCGCGACGGCGTTTCGACGGCACGGAGGGTTATTTATTCCCATCGGAAACGGTGCGAAATGTTTTTTTAACACTGCCACCCGGCGACGGATATGTTCGAAAGAGAGCTCTAGAATGGGGCGAGTTGCGGAGGCAGCGGACATTGCTAACGATAAGTGAAATTCCCGTAGGAACCACTTGGGACGGCGGTTACAGCACCCTTGAGAACGCCGTCGGTGCCTATATCGTAATAGAAACGTAATCGCGCAGTTTGCCCGCTGAATAAATTATCGCGGGGGCTTATACGAAACGAGGGATCATCGTATCGCGTAGATTAGCGACGATCTTTGCCGTGGGGACACTGGATTTATTTCTATCCTTTCGCGGAGTTATGTTTGCTTATTTATTATTGTGCACGACATCGTAACGCGATAATAACGTACACAGCCAGAATAATTTTGTTTTTATCAAATATAATTATATATAAATAATTTTTGAACTTACACATAATATTCTTCGAGATATGCAAAGATAAATTAAAATTTGTTAATTGCATCAAGATAATTCGAACCTGTCATTGAAATAATTGCGAGTTTATTTTTTTTCTTATTGTGCTACCATCGTTATCTTTTACATGTGTAATCTCGTCAGAAAAAAAGAAGAAGACCTTGACAACCCTGTGCGATTTATCTGTTAATAAATCAGTTAAATGGATACATCGAGAGGATTTATACAGCTGCAAACTGTATTTGATCGCGTCGGAAGACAATTTGCTTCTTTTTGAGCGAAAGTCGCGCAAGGCGAACGACAAATATTGAATTTCTTACGATCGATCGATATTATATCTGTTTGCGAAAGACTCGAGAGCTTTCTCTCTCTCTCTCTTGCGCGCGTGTATGCGTGTCATTTATGAGCTGCGGCGGCTCGCTCGTTCCTCACTGCTTAACACGAAACTCTAAACAACAAATTTGACGCGCCACCGCGGCTCGATTGTTGTTTAATTTTGCGAATCCTTGTTTGCGCGATGTGAGACACTGAATTACAAACTGTCGCCTGTAATCATATACCCGCATGGTTGTAACGCGTTTGTAACAACAGTATCGAATTTTCTACGCGTATACGTCTCTTTATCCCGATACTCTTTTTATCCCGATTTTCTCTTATTAAAAAATACATATATGAAAAAATATAATTTTGCACTTGTCATCATAACATTTAATTAAACGGGAAATTTCGAGCAAAGTGGAAAAGTTCGACACAAAATTCTTGGGAAAATGTCACGAAACGTTGGCGTTCCGTGTTAGTCGTCATTGAATGGTAAAATCATCATCCTCTGTAACGGCGTCTTTTAAGATTACGATCGCAAGCATCGCCTGAGCTCATCCGAGCATCTTCGCTTGCGTTATACGCCGAAAAGATTCGAGCAAAAACTTAATTTATAAGTTAACCTAAATATACGCGAGACTTGCGATAGAATATAAATTTTTCTTTTTTACTCACCCAATGTTGCGTCGCTACTACTTCTCCCTCCGTTCCGTCTAGGTTCTGCAAAAGAAGAAAATGAAAAAATTTTATTAAAAGTACTGTGGATTGAATATACAAAAGATACGTTCACGTGATCGTTGTATGACAAACCGGTGTTCGAATACAATATCTAAACGCGGCTGCTATCGATCGCGAGATTCAAGAGGTGCCTAATCATTGATCGAGTGAGTCACGCTTGTTTTCGACGCCTCGTCGGAGCTCCCGTACATGCTACTGCGAAAAAAGAACAAATCTAATCGCGATATGTTTAACTTCACATAATGGCCAATGTATTTATGTATGTGTTTATATTTCACGATAAAGTTTTTCAATAGGAATTATTTAACAATCGCGACAAATGGCATAGGTGTTGAGTACTTACATCCTTCTTTCTTTTCACGGTTGCGGCGCCTGAAATCAATAGAAAAATTTATTTTTTTAAATTATTCATTTCTCTTGTAATATATTTATTATAATTTTAAGCTGATTTATCAATAATGAAAATAAATATATCATAAACATGCGGCTTACAAAAATTAAATTTTCCAATATTTTCCCAACCTTTCTCTTATTTTCCGTTCACTCTTATTTCATTATCTCGATGCTCGATAAAGATAATATGATAACAAAGGACTCACCGCCAGTGGGATTAGGTAACCGTGCGCCGTTGGTACCAGTGGGGGTCGCCGGGTTCACGATAGGGGTGGGAGTACTCACAGTGCCTACTGTGACCGGTACACCCCTAGACCCGAACGGAAAATACGGCGAGTCCGGGGGATAGGTAGCGCTCTCGACACCGCCACTGCCAACACCGCCGCCCCCCCCCCCCCCCAACGCCTCCACCCGGCCCCCCGCCCGGTCCACCCGCCGTAGGACCGAATGCACCAGCGCCATACGCCTGAAACAGAAATCGAAACACGTTCTTTTTTCCCGATTTTTCATTTTCGTCTCTGCCAGCGACAATTATAATCGCACTATTGCAGCGACAAATTATCGATACAATAACAACAGTACAGAATCCGTACCGAGTGTCCGCGCTACCAGAAATTGTGGTTGTTCTGATGATAGTGCTGAAAAATTATATAACGTTGAATATCAATTCTTTGAGTTCACCCAAGAACGATTCTCTTGTTCCTCTTCTTTCACAAAATTTCTGCAAGCGCCGCGGTAGGTTGATTAATTCTCAGGAAGATAAATTAATCTTTCAGTTATATAACAAATAAAGGCTACACTAAACTGCGCGATTATCTCATAAGTGATATCCTAAAATGTTAAGATAAATAAAAAGAGGAAATATTATCGCCTCTTCCTCCCCCCCTATTTATTTTAGATTTCACTTCCTATGTCCTGTCAAAATAAATAAAGAAAAGCGCGATAACGCTTCTTTCTTTTATCGCACTGTTTAATAGATAGTCGTACGGTTTAGTGTATTCTTCATTTTTTATATAACTGAAAGATTAATTCTTACTCAAAATACATAGAAAAACGCTTGTTGATGTTTTTCAAAATAAATAGGATAAACCGGATCGTGTATATTTTGTATGCATTCTTGCGATTACCTTTGACACTCACACGATTAAAAAGTTTTTAAATTAACTTCAAGTACTGCTATATATTTTGTATCGATTTTAGATAACCACCGCAAGTCATGAAAGAAGAGAGGAAGAGTGACGCGAGAAAGGGATATGCGTAACGGAGAAAATGCGATAACTCGGAGGCAGCTTCAATAAATCATCCATCGAAATCAATATTCCTTATCGGTTATGGTTTAACGACTGCAGATTAGATATTGCTCTCTCCATTGCTTTCGAAAAATGTGTACACTACATTCACTTCGTTTCTGTCGGCACTCCGAGCGTTTTATAGAAATAATACTTGAATTTTAACCATTGCGAATTGCGACGAACGGAAGAAGTGCGAAATTAGAATAGTGATGGATCGTTAGTTCACGTCGAATAGATGTGGGTGCAAGGTCTCCCACGTTTCGCATGTGTGCATGGTGACCTTTCGCGTAAAAAAACGCAAAAGCGTAACATATTGCATTATCGCGTTTACGCAACAAGAATTATTGATAAGCGACGTCTTTGTTTCATGCGACACGACATTTCGAAGAGTAATGCCTCTTGAAAATAAGCAACATGTACGGATACTCTTTACGAAGATCTCGACGAAAGAAACAAAAAATGTCCGAAGCACTTCTCGCGCGCGCGCGCGCGCGCGCGTATAGAACACACGCGCTTCTGTTGATACACCATATATAGATATATCGCTACGGATGAGAGAGAGCGTAAGTGATATTAAAGTTGAGGCTTAACGACTCTCAACTCCGTTCAATTAGTCAATATTTTCGTTCCAATAAGTCTCGCAAAATTCTAAGTGTTGCGCATATTATAAATATTAATAAAGAGAGATGACTAGTAAATACAATAAATAATAGTTAATCTATAAATGACAAAGTCACGAAAAAAAATGTATATTATTAAAATCAATGAGAGAATATCAGACAAATGCAGATGTTTGCATTAAAAAAATATGTTTGTCAGAAAAGAATATCCATCTCAGGGAAAAGAGGGAATGAGAACCGCTTCCCGAAAATATCATCCGAGGTAAAGTTTTGGGATTACGCTGGGGATGCCGGAGGGTGAGAGTGGAGTCGGGCGGCGCGGAACGAGTAACTTTTTCTCAGATAAATTTGCTTCTACGACTGCAATAATTATTGCGCTCCTATTTCTTACATAATCCCGCCTCGTTTAGAACTTCAAGTCGGCCGCGCAACAAAGAAAGAGATCTCGAATATTTCAGCTACCCTCGCGCGTCGCTTGGCTCGAATGGGGCACGAACAAAGCGCGGTGGTTACGCATACGAGGAAATCGCCGCGAATCGCATTGTCGGTGTGAAGGTCAATATCAAGAGATCACTCACCATTCCGTTGTTGTCTATTGTGGAACCATACGGCGTCTGAAAGCCTGGTTTTTCTGAAACAGATAAAAGAAACAAAAATATGAAAACCAATTCCAAGCAATGTATGAGCGATAAGTTTTTTATCAAGAGATATTTTTATCAAAAGATTTTTGGGCCTTGTAGTTCATATCATTGTGTCTAAACAACAAAAATATTTAAATGATAAAACCTGATATCTATTATATCTATTATTTGATAACTAAATACCAAAAATACAAATCACTTATTTCTACTCTATAATGTATATTATATTGAATATCAAAGACAAATCTTTATAATACATACAAGACTCATGTATAAATTTAACATCCTGTGTACCGTTCGCGCATAATCCTTCGGCCAATAAAAGCACAGGCGTTCCGCGATACTAAAAGGAAGGCAAAGAAGGGAAGTATCTGACAAAATATCCGCAGTGTCTGGTGGGGGATAAGGAAAAAGAATATTCCACATCCCGGAGCGCGCAATATTCTTGGCGCGTAAGTCGCCGGGCGAAAAGGGGAGCGAAAAGAAAGTTCCCCTCGCGCGAGGAGTCGATGCAAAATTAATGCCAGGCATAAATTCGCGATGCGTCTTTATAAATCAAAACCGCGATCGCGCTAAGAATCCGCGCGCGCGGGGATATATACGCGCGTTTTCCACGTTGCGGCTGGTACGCACGCGGAATAAACAACGAGATAAACATTACGAGGTTGCCGCAGTCCGGAGCTTCATCCGTTATTAATGCCCACCCCGTACACGTACACCGGAGGAACGCGAACCTATGCGCGAGGCGCATCGTGTCTTGCGGAGAATTTATGAGGATCGGCTGGATTTACGTTTCGGAAACCGCTCGGAAAGAATTGTAGGGCGACGCGTTGCCGCATCGAGATTAATTTTCATTCGACGAGATACGCACCGGTGAGTATGCTCCGTATTATCTATAAACCACCTCATTTTTCATCGTCTCGATACAGTTAACATATCATATAAAAAGCTTTTGAAATAAAAATACTAAAAAAAAAAATACACGATTAAATTTAGAGAAAATTAAAGAATAAGTAAATGAAAAAGGAATAATTGAATTGTGTGAATCCCTTCTCTCTCCCCTCATATACTTCAAATTCTTTTACAGTCAGAATTCGTTAGACTAAAAGCTTCCGAAACGGCATTGCACTCTGAAATTCGCAGAATAACATTGCAGCGGAAGAATTCATATACATCCATGTGCATACATAGACGCCGGTGCATGCACGCACACGCACCGCGAATATATACGTATTATATTATGGAGAATATAGTCGCGCGTGGACGATAGGGCGAGTGTCCTCGGACGGCATACGATCGCCCGAGATAACTATGAATCCTAACAGTTTCGGCTTGCTCGTGACATGTTTGCCGAAGCGTGCGGCACCGACTCCGCAATATCATGCATCAAAGGACAAGCTAAACCATGGTCCATCGTGTCATCCTCAGAGCCGGTGCAAGCCCGCTCGACCGTTATGACGTAGTGCTGAGCGCCGGGCCTCCATGTCACGACTAGTTCGTCTTCCGCGTTGTCTCTGCCGCCGTCATCCGTTCGGTAATTGTTCGATGAAGAATTAGCCGGGGATATGCTGCTAGTTGTGCGGGTGTCGGCCTCGGTCTGGACCGTACGTACAAACCCGCGCGTAGACGTCGGGGAACGATCGCGATTTGCGTGTAATCCGTCGCCAACGGCAGACCGTCATATCAGAAACGCGTTTACGCGTGTCGCGAGAAATTTTCTTTTCAGAAACATTTGAAAACAATTGATCTTACACACGCGATAAAAAGCGTTATTAATGACGCAATATATAAATTAGTATCGCTTAAAGTTGGACAGTATATTTAGAGAGGCGTTTCTCATTAAATCTTTAGCAAGATCCTTTTTCTCTTTTTTTTTCGCGTTCGATTTCCCGTACATGCTCGGACGAACGAATGGCCGGAAACCGTAGATTAATGTGATACTTACACGAATGGAGGAAAAGGAATAGCCCGATAAGGAGTGAGAAAAAGGGCGAACGGCAGCGCGTCGTCTAGGCGAAATTTGTTACGCAATACACCGACGATATCCGGTGCGATAGTATCCGTATAGTTTTCGGTCGACATCAATTCGGTATTACACCTCGCGATTCGGGTGACACGACCTCGAAAACCGCTGTACGGCGGGCGATTTTCAGCGGGCGACCACGATGTGTCGGTCGTGTTTCACTCCGCCGAAAATCCGCAAAGTACCAATCGCATAATAGAAGACACGGCGAAAGCTGGCCGCTATCATACATTTGATAAATTATTCTAATTTATAGTTGCGTTAAATCATATCCAAAATCGACACATGTCAAAATTTATATTAATAATGCCATACAATTTTGAACTTTCGCAGACGTGCGCATTTTATCTAGATAATTCATGTATCGTAATTATATCATTCTAAATATTTGTAAGATACATAAAAATTTGAATGTAAAACTCATATAAAATAAACTAATCGACAAAATTATAGTTTTAAATTTGTCACCAATAATCATAATTCATAATTATCCAGTTACGATGCATTCAATTCGAAGTATAAGACCGGAAGTATGATATCGGTGTATTCAGACACACTTGTGTAATTCTTGCACACCTGCCGCAGTGAGATATCTAATCAAATAATGAAGGACTTACATAATCTGCGATAAAGTATAAAGAAATATAAATGAAAAAAGCTAATAATATCGATCGATATTTCGCTAATATATAATTCGTTTTAATAAATTTAATTATAAAAAGTGCCAAAAGATTTTAATTCAGATTTTAATTAATCAAAGTTATCCAGCGTTTAGCCAGCTTCTAACTATCGAGCATCGCGAGCATTCGCGATCGAATAAAAACTGGAACGCGAAGAGTGGTGTATCGCAGGGCATACATGTGCGCCGAGGCCAAAACTGCCGGACACTTTCAGCGTTGACGATCTCGTAAAAAAAAGGTATTTGCTCGTGTGAAGTGCGCGGCGTCCCGGAACAAAAGTGCGCGCGTAAAAAAAGCGGAGAACGCGAGAGCGACAAATAGACACGCGTGAGCGTGGACGCGCACTGCTGCGACATCGAAGTGCCCACGAGAGAGATATCTGCATTTTGCGCAAAAATATGGCTCCCAGTTGGAGATTTCGCGATTTGATGTTGCGGCGCGATGGTCGAAAAGAAGAAAGATTTGCTGCTGTTCAGGTTCACCGTGAACAATTAATAGCGGAGAAAACATGGCAAATCGATCACGTGATAAAAGCAGTCGCATCAGAAACGCGAGACTGCAGCTGATCGTCTGCGGATTTTTGGAAAAATCGAGATCAAAGTACGCGTGAAAGGGTGCGGCTGTACTGGTATCGCGTTAAGAATGCTTGATCGAGTGCATTTAATACGATCCCGAGTTAAATGACCGCACTCCGCCTGGACCTTAACTCTTCACCTTGCCGTGAAGCTTTTTTCTATTGAAAAATAATCTGCCGTCCGTTCGTTCAGCTGGTATTCTCGCACAGATCGCTTCAAAGGAATTTTCTAATTTTAAGCATGGATGAACCAATTATATACACTGAAATTTATGAATACTGAATATTCTAGTAACAGATGTTTTGAATCCTCTAAAAAGTATTTAAATACATTTCAACATGGCAAAAAATAATAATAAATATTTTCTAAATAGTTTAGAAATATTTGCAGAATGTATATATACTAAATTAATTAAGTCACGAATAATGAATGACAAGCAGATAAGAAAAAAAAAGTTCAGGGACGTCGAACGTAACGAAAATCAAGGAGAAAAAGACGAACGGCGCACAGGTGAATCGCAGCAGCCGGTTTTCATGTTTGGCCAAAAAATAATTCAGCCGGTTATCTCGCGAGTTAATCGAATCGTCGTTCTATCGTTTCTCGCGGTATTCAGCGGATCACCTGCCGAGAGTCGAGAGAGCGCGCCCGCACGCAAACAGATTACACGCCGCGGCTCCGGCCGTTCTAACGCCAAGAAAAATCTCGCGAAGCGTATCACGACAAAGGTGGAGCTCGTAAAGCGGTAAAAGGAAATAATTGAACACCTGCGCGCGCGCCCAGGCGGGCTTAATTCAATTAGCTCGCCCGACAAATGCCCGACACTTTCTTTGTACGCGCGATGTAAATTTTACAAACAGCTTTACAGGAGACTCTCGCGTAAATCTGGAGACGCGACGCCTGGTGCACCCCAACTCCAGCAACTTGTATACGCACAAGAATCTCAGGATAAAAGTGTCGTTAAGTCTTTTAATTCCATAACGGTTAAGGGATAATGAAACTTTTTAGTCGCGATCGAAACAATGTAAAACTATACAGCTCAACAATTACATTTTGTCAGTAATAATTTCTCAAAAGATTCAAAAGTAGCCTATATCCTATGCTTTAAGAGGATCGATATCTAATCTACAAAATAATTAAAAAAAAAAAAAAAAAACTTTCTCTAAAAAATTTATAATAATGTGATATACGAGCACAGTATATTTTTCGCAAACATATTCAATATTTATTTCAATAATAATTTCGTTCAATTATTTCATCACAATAATCAAAATTGAAAATAATTTTCTCAGATTATCAATTTTTCGCACATAGAATCCCGCACTCGCTAACTCTGCCACTGGATCGATCGACCGTCGAATTCGCGTGTGTATCACGTCAGTGCATAGTGCCACGCGACCCGAAAGGGTGTTGGAAGCTTCCACAGGTAAGAACGAGAAAGAGGACGAAAAAAGAACCCATGATCATTGAGGTATACAGAAACAGCGGTAGCGGGGGGCCACCCTCGGGGCCTATGACCCCGAAAAAGAAGCGGGGTATAGGATCCTACTGAGGGAGTAAAGAATAGAATCAGACGAGAAGGACGAAAAAAACGTAGAAAAGGGCTCAGGTAGCCATTGGTGCTCAACCGAGCCCGCGCGATTTCTATTATCTCGTCGTCCGGTAATACGTATCCGTTATGTATCCCACGAGTTAATTACTTCCGAATTATTACAAAGACTTCAATATATACCCTGAACAGCAAAAAATTGTAGAAAAATATTAATAAAAAATAAAAAAAATAATTTAAGGGTGTAAAAGTATGTTCACAATTTGCAATATTTTCCTGACATCGCGAAGATAATTAATTCGTTAAAATTATACAAGATTTCTATAAGACTGAATAAAATAAACAATATCTAAAACTTAAAACATGTAAAAAAAAATTATTTTTAGGATTGCAGGAAGTACAATGAAAGTACTATGATGGTAGCCCTAAGACCCAAAAATCGCGGGTGCACAATGGGATCGTCGAGGCGAGGATAATCGAGATTCGAAAAGCACGTTCCATTTTTAGACATTATTCTTTGACCCTATACCTACGTTAGCGATAGGCCCCGAAAACCGCGGAGCGCGGTACGGATCCCACGGGGCTCAGCGCGGAAGCAAGAGGAAGTAGGGTTTTGAAAAGGCAGAAATTTTGTGAGGACGAACTTCTGGCCACGCTCCAGTTTCCCCTTCCAGAGAGACGCAAAGGAAATGTCGCGTGTGCCAACGGGAGTCCACAAGAGTACAAAAGAACACAACTGTCCCAAAGAAAAGAATGGGAAATTTCGCCTCGGAAGATTATCGCTGGGCTTTCTTTTTTGTTTGGGATACATCTTATTTAGAATATATTGACTAACAAGATTATCTATTATTAGTCCTTGACAAATTTATCCAATATTTTAGTCAATAACTGCTACGAAGAAATAAGCATATATATATATATATATATAAAATAGATAATCTTGTTAGTCTATATATTCTATATATATCCTTAAAATATTTGACATCTAATATTAATATATTTTGCGCACTATTGCCAGTACTTTAATGACAATTATTTTTATCGTAATAAGCAAATAATTTCGTAGGTTTACGTAAATATATCACTGTTTCCTATTTTTAATCGAATTTTGCACATTGAAATAAAAATATATAAGAATAAAAAGTTAAAGATTCGGAAAACTTCGATATACCGAAGAGCGAATACTGATACTCGTATGAGCATCACGGTCGCAAGCGAGCAAACGAAAGAGCAGAAAGAAAGTGGTAGCGCGACAAAGTCCGCGAACGAGCGGCAAAGGGAAAAAGCGAGAAGGAGAGAAAACGAAGGGAGAAGGGTGAGAGGGGTGATCGTCCGTTGCGCCGTTCGGGAGTAAACGGAACAGCGAAGGTGTATTTTGTCGGAGGAGAAGGCTGCCTGCCACGCGACCATGGGACCCCATAGTGGGGGATGTCGGCGTGCCAAGGGGCCCGCGAGACCAAGGCGACCATGGGCCGCCGAGGGGGAGGAGAGGGCGAGCGTATGTATGTGAGGAAACAGGGGGAGGAGGAAGGTGGTGGGACAAAGGGGGAAATGCAGCAGCAGCAGCAGCAGCTGTCGCTGCCAGTGCCCCCCTTCGTGTTACTCTAGAAGGGGCCCACTGGAAAACATTGGCGCAGATCACGAGGGCCCCAGTGCATCTCAACTTGTCGTTGTTAAAATCAAAGAGCAATATTAATACTGTCTTTTGCATTCTCGCGGAGCTTCGCGCAATCGCATCCCCGAGTGATCCGAAATATCTTTGATTTATGTCGAAGAAATGATAGATTTCAACAGGGAAAAAAAATTAAACGGAAATTTGAAAATTCTTAGTTAAAGAATTTTTATATAAATATGAAAAGAAGATGCAATAAATTAATGTTTCTCTTACAATACAATTTTCTCTCATAACATAAACTTCTGTCTCATGATGCTAATTTCAGAGATAAATTTCAGAAACATAGACCGCAAAAGATTGCAAGACACGAGAGATACATCAACGTATACGAGAGATATTATAAAGAGATAATAAATTCTGGTATACGCGCAATTACGACGTCAGTGCGCGATCCAGTTTCGTGGCAAACAGTTGAATTTAATTCAAGTATTCGAGAATGTGGGTTAAACGCGAGTTGCATCACGCTCGTTGGTAAATGTTGCACACGACGACGCTCACCACGTACTCGAGGAACGCTCCTTAACGATCTCGATCGTCGCATAATCCTGGATCGAAAACGAGAAGAGATCGGATCGATCGCTCGTGGCGATTCTCGGCGAGTAAAAGTACAGTGGCCCGTACGATTCCGTTGACGGGTGAAAACGGGGGGGGGGGGGGGCGTGCATGTAAAATCACGTGTATAAAAAAAAGGAGAACAGGAGAGAGAAAGAGGAGAGAGGATCCGAAGTGGCCAGAGTGCGTCCGCGCGCGTGCCGCCGTCGGCACGTGGCATACACGTGTTCCGGTTTCTCTTGCTCTCGCTCGCGCTCATCGGCGACGCCTCTACGCGACGCTCTTCACACGCGTGTTCATTCACACGGCTTTACGAACGACGAGGTGCGACAGGACAACGAGGACGAAGGTTCGAAGGCAGGAGAGCGAATCTTGGTGGTTGCCCTCCGGGGTATACATTCAACAGGTGATCTCACGGTACTTTCGTCGCCATTTTTACTTCCGCGATACCACAACGAGCGTGATAAGGCTTCGAAAAGCCTGGACTAATTACGAAATGGACGCAAATGTCTCTTTGTAAAGAATTGCAGAGTAAATTTGGATTAAATAAGAAGAAACCTTCTTATATTACACCTTATTTTCAATTATAATAATTTTTATTAAAATTTATACTCAATTAAATCGTATTTTAATTTATTCTACCTCTTTTATGAATTTTATTTAAAACAATTAATAAAAATCAATGTAAAAGATAAATTTCGTCACAGAAAGATAAACGGCAGGATGTACGTTCGATCGAGCATCGGTTCTTTCATCGCACGCGGATGGAGTCTCGCGTGATCATTTACCTAATTAGAAACAACATTCCTTCGAACTTCGGGCCATTGAACGTCAGAAGGTGACGTCGCGCGCCCGAGGACAGTAACACCTGCCAAAAAATCGAAGCCCCTTTTTTGGAGCTGGCGCCGCCAGGAGTGCTCCGAGTGCACATTTGTTGAACCCTGGTCGCGTGTACGTACGTGTACCGAGTACTACGCGCCGCTGCATGTGGGCCAAACTTAACGAAATCTGGCCAGATGTCTATTTCGAACGTGGCGCAGGTCGGCGCCGTGCGTCGCCGAAAACCCACCCAGAGCATATGCGCTTCGCGCGTACGATATGTGCGTGCCCACACACCCGGATTCGCCTCTGCCGTATTGCACGTGTCCCGTCGGTGCTTTACAGGTGGCATCGCACCATCGCCTCCTGATTTTTGTCGTCACTCGGGGCATATGTGATAACTCGAGGTGTCAAAGCTTGCATAATTGTATGATAAACAGAAGCGTGTAAAAGGAGAGTTTATTGCAGATTTTACGTTACATAAACGAATGTAAATCAACATTTGATTAGAACTTTTTTTATTACCGTATAACTTTGTTACTAATAGCTGTCAATTTTTAGAATTTTAATTTCAATATTCATTAATACTAAAAAGTTTTCATATTTTTATCTTGTATAATTATGCGCGTATAAAAATGCGCTTTGTACGTAGACATTTGAAAAAAAAGAAAAAAAAATGGAAACAGAAAAATACTATTACATAACAGGACGTTGAGGAACTACTTGAAGTAACTATGTTTAGAATAGGCGGCCTTAGTTGACCTATTTATGTAATTGCAATCGCAGAGATATTGAACACCAAAAAATTAAACGCTAATAAGAGATATGTTACGATGTTTCACCGCGCGAAACGGCGAAACATAGTTGAGAACCATCGCGCCTACGCCAATGAAGCAAGGGGATACCAGGATATGGTGCCCCTTGTAGGGTGGTGCTTTCAGTCAGGCTGGTAAGAGACACGGCTCTCTAGGACGATAGATATTCCTCGCGGAGGATGTCATTCGATCGCGTCGCGACGAGAAGATTTTCAAAAGCGATGAACTTATATATTCTTCCGTATCGTCAATCTTGAAATACAGCTATTTTTTTTTTTTTTTTTTTTTTTTTAGTCATGACTCCAATTATTAAAAATAAAATTCTAGTCGTCAAAACGTATTCGACGAGAATTAATCTTCGCAATTTTTCAGGCATCAGGCATATACGAATCGATTGCACGATGTTTACGACGTCGATCGAGAACGACGTACAACGAGAACCATACGCGGATCATACGGCATCTTTTTTATCGCGCCAAGCTCGTTTCTGTAACCCAGTTCTCGCCACGGCTAATGGACTTTTGCTCTTCTCCACGGAGCATCGCAAATTTGCGGAGAGGAAATGGGGGTGTGGAGCGGAGGATGTACAGAGAGATGAACCGAAAGGAACTTCGAAGAGCGGATGGAGTTACGAATGCGAGAAAAAGAGGGACGGAGAGAGAGCGACAAAGAGAGATATAGTGAAGTAACGAGAGCGAGAGGGAGGGAAGTAGGGAGAGGACCCGGGAGTGAGAGTTTCACGCAGTGGCAAATTCATATCGACCATAACAGGAGTGCGGCGAATGGCGTATACGCGGTTCGGTAACGAGGGACTTGCATTAGTCAGGAATTCTCGAGTGCCGCGCGTCCGTGTTTTCCGCAAAAAGCCTTAAAATGTTTTCCATTTTCCGTCGTTTGCTTCCCGCCGTTAGTTGTTTTTGGTTGCCCAAAGTAACGGCGATGAGATCAAGTGCATATACACGATCATATAAAAATCGCTTTGTGCTCGGAAAGAAAAATTTCGACGTGTTAGGCAGCGGCGGAAAATTATCCCGGATTAAAATAGGATGAAATTATCTCGAAAATATTGTACTTCCTGGAGAAATCTTTATTCAAGCATTTATACTTTCAAGTCTGAATTGTCATTTGCTGCAATAAGGATGCAATTTCCTAACTAAGTGTATTACTAACGCAATTATAACTGTTTTCAGCATGATAAGATCGATATTAATAATATCGAGATAAGACCGCCGGCTCGACCAGGGATTCGTATGACCTATCGACACTACTGCGTTCGGTCGTGTGTTTGCAAAAGAGCAGGAGGGAGGGAATGATGAAGAAAACGCGAGGAAGAGAGCGGGGACGAGAGAGAGACAGAGTGAGAGAGGAGTGAACTCGATACAACGAACGAAGAGGGAATGATCCTGATTGGGAGAATGCGCGCGGTTGGGAGAGGATGCTCGTTGGCGGGGAAAGGGATCGAGTTTAGGGCGACGGGTGAACGGGGAGGGGTCGAGGGTGAGAGGGGTGGAAGCAGATGCTCATCGAGTCCCCGCTGTAAATGTAGATTATGCCCGCGCCCTTAATTTGTGTGCGTGCATACGTGAACGCACTCTGGACTTGGCCTTTCCTAAGGAGAGGATTGAAAAGCGTCCAAGGAGAGACCGCCAGCCTGATAAAATTCGCCAGAATATATTTATAACTGCGATACTGCTATCGCCTTCGCGGAATCTGCCTGCATCTCGTGTAAACGCGCTCTCCGCAAAGTTGCACCGTTCAGTGCTAATAAATCACTCAGAATTAATAAACGAAACGACGGCCTGACCGCGAAATATGTGTCTCGGATTTACGCGGGAGAGATTAAGTAGATTTTATCGTAGATTTTAATCGTATACAATCTCACTCTTTATCGTACAAGTTTCATTCTACATCCTGTATATTTTGAAATTAAGTTAAAGAAGATTGTTATTTTAAAAGCTGTTCTGTAAAATGCCTACTGATTACGAAATGCTGAAACGTCTATTTCAATATTTAATTGGCATTTGCCAAAACTTCTTGTATTCTTATTTTGAAAAAATTGTTTTTTAACATTTGAATAGGTCTTTACCAAAATGAGTAAGAATAAAAGCGAATCAAAATTCCGCGGTCTGCGGTCAATCTTAGATCGTACGACATCGCGGAGGTATACTCTACGACAGAGGATGACGCACCCTCCTTCATATTTTAAGTATGTGGGTTTTCGACATGAGCCATTATAAGTTCGAGGACGCGCGCGCGAGGCGCGTGCACGGGAGACGGGGAAAGAAAGGCCGAGAAAGAGGTGGCGGTACACGGGAGTGAGGAAAAAAACGAAGAGAGAGAAAGAAAGAGAGAGAGGCAGCGAGAGGCAGGTGCATCACGGTGACACTCCCTCGATAATTCTCCGGAGAGAAAGAGAGAGAATAAGAAGAAAGGGAGACGGACATAGCCGCGCACGCCGGAGAAAGAAAAAGAGAGGAGGACCTAAGTCACGAGTGTTGTGTCTGGAGCTCGTTTATGGTCGTTCGCTTAAACTCTCGCGCCAGAGGAAGGAGAATTTCGAAAATGGCGCTGTCGTGGGGTTCGGCCGACGTACCCCAGAATGCTGAGCGGTGCGACGATATGTGATATCTCGCAATCGAAAGAGAATTGCGAGGCTCTCGATGGGTCTCACTCGGAATATTCAATTCCCAAAAGACAATCTTATTTCAAACCAGAAATTGCGCGCAAATATTTACTGCATGCCGGCAAAAAGAGTCACGCATATTTATCAGCAGACAAATATGTCTGATTTTCTATTTGAAACACATGTACCAAATACATAAAATATAAAAAGTACGACCAAAAAAATTATCTAGCACAAACAAAGTGACGTTCGATCAGTCTTGCTATATGTAAATCATGTGTGCTTGCTAAATCACATTTTATCGAAGCTCGCTACTTCCTGAAACAAACTCGCATCCAGGTAGATTTATCCGTCTGAGTCACACTGTACGCGGTATAATTTTAGATCCGATCGGTCGTTAGGTTCGGCTCCGCGTTTCGCCACATTTCGCGTAATTTCAAATCAGATTATTTTCTTGCGCGAATGTTTATCCTTGCCGATAGATTCTCGGGGATGCACCGCACCGCCGCGGCAAGATGCAACGCGAAGTATAATTTTCGTAGCGCCTGTGCGGCTGCCAGGTTACGAAACGGACGGACAATGAAATGCTTATCTTTCCGACCGCTTTTTATCTCTGTTTATGTACATTACTACACTGTGTTGCGTATCTGATAAAATTTCGATCGATCGGTCAATTACGTTCAGGGAGGAGAAGCCTGGGGAAGGCCCGATGAGTTAATCTTTTCTAAATGAGGGGAAATTAAGACGGACACCGGAAATATTTTCGGTAAGTAGGGTGGATGCTATTTTTGGATACCCTTGCACTTGAACTCAACATCGTACCCTCGACTCTAGAATACTACAGAAAATCAAGCAAAGATGTTATATTATACGGCCTAACTTCGCATATGAGAACAAGAGAAGTTATAATATTATTCGTTATTATCGTTTAAAATTACACTTATATATTGATATAAAATAATTAAATTCAATTGAAAATTAATCAATTGTTATCAATAATTAAAAATAATATAAAAATTCTATAGCAGTTAATATTTTGTTGCTGTTACGCAACGTCACCGTTCTCCACGCACGATTAGACCGAAATTCAATACGAACTGTTTGCAAAATAGCGAATAGAGCGATCATATCGTAGATTGAAGGCTCGCGACCGTCGTAATACAGCTCGTTAAATATGGTACGCAAAGTAATACGAGCCTTAATAATGATTGTGGTGCAATATGGTCGTCTTTGAAGCGAAACAACAATCGCTGAGATTTAACGGGCCGAAACGACGACGACTGTCTCATAGTTATCAAATTATGAGATACGAGACTCGACGAACCTGACACCCAGTATAAACATTCCAGAATAAATCCCGTCGATTCTTACCGCAACAGTTTCTCGATCGCACCGAGTATAAAGATATTTAATATTTTGTTGTTCAAACTATATAATTTCAACGCGAAGATCGTTATTAAATATTCTGTTACCGATTTAACGTTATTGATAACATAATAGATTTTATCGTGATATTATTTAACGAAACATAAAAAAATACATTTCAATATAATAGTTTGCTATTTCGAATATTTGAGAAAATTATATGGAAAATTATCAAAAACCACTGTGTAAAGCGTTGCGACCGCAAATAAGAAACTTTGCCCTTTCTTGCTGCTCTTCTCTTCGCCGCCCTAGAAAGTTTCATGGGAAATGCATTGCCGCAATATAAATTATATTTAACCGAATAGCCGGCAGCCGAGTTCCCGCAGCGTTTCAAAGGAATATGGGAACGCGTCGGATGAGGCGTCTAAAAGGCGTTTTTGCGGTCTCTCCGAACCGCTCGGCTGTGCCGAACTTAGCCTACGAAAGGGCCTACACCATCGTCTTCCAAACAGCGTCTCAAACCAAACAAACGTTTGAGACTCAGTTACAAACTATGCCGCGGACTACCGCGCAAACACATCTCGCTCGCCCGCTTTGCTCGTAATCACGAGTTTGCCTTGTACGCGATAATTAGTATGGGAATTTCGCGGTTTCAAAAAGCCTTGTAGAATTATCAAAATTGTGCGTCATTTAAATATATGTAAATAAGTAATAATCGTGAAAATAGCTCGATAGATACATAAATCAAGAAGGTATATTTGATATATAAACAATGCTCCAAATACCACATGTTTCAAATGATTCTTATGAAAATATTTAAAGTGGAGATTTTCTTGTGAGAATATTATGAAATAAAAATAAAGACTTACATCATGTGTCTTTGTTGTCTTTTCTAAAATAAATATATGTTATTAGCTTCAGCATATTTATTTCTAGCTCCTAGAATCTTTCATGTCAATTTTCCTCATTTAGTTAATAGAGAAGCGTAGAGAAGATAACAGAAATTAATAACAGGTATTTAGAACGAGTGGATTCTAATCAGAATTTGACACGTGCCACGGCGATTGAAAATTTATGCAAGATGAGAACCTCTTTCGAGAGGTAACGCACGATTCCGCGGCACGCAACGGCGCATCGCTCCGTGGCTGCTTCTCTGGCAGGTGTATGAAGCGAGAAATAAAAGAAAAACGCGCGGAGGCTGAATGCCGAGAGAGCGAAAGGAAGAGAGGGGGAGAGAGAGGGCTCGAGAAAGAGGGAGAAAAAAGGATTCGATTTATGGACTCTTGCATTACATCCAAACGATTAACCGCTAACGATTCGTACCGCCGCAGCGACGTCCTGGCACGTGGTTATGAACGTATGCGAGAAAAATAACCGAGCCAATCGTTTTCGTCTATTCGCCGTCGGGAGAGAAGCGGCATCGCAACGGCGATCGCCTTTTTCCCGGAAACCTCCCTATCGGCGCTCTCTTACCCTCACCCATTCATACCCACGCATACGCGCATACACTAAACGTACATGAACATATCCACACATTCGCTCTCGGTTCGTCGTTCAACACTGTTGCACATGACAGCTAGTAGTGACGGACGTCTGTCTAACGTGTCTAGGTTATGTTATTCGCAATCCGGCACGGCGCCGCGACGCACGCAAGGGTGAAAAATTTTGTGCCGACGGAAGGAAAAAATTGCGGCGTCGGAAAAGACAACCAGGACGCGGGGAACACGAGGCAGAAAGCCGTTGCTCTCGGGCTAGTTCTCGTCAACGGGGCAGCACTGTCCAGGGCACTGACAGACGAACCAAAACACAGAGCGAGGTAGCCGAGACGGAAGCCGAGAACGATACGATCGTCCGACGCGACGATTCTCGGCACGATCGCGAGCTCGATCGACCGTCCGAGACTTTAAATGGGGCTTTAAATACGCACGCCGCACCGAATAAGACACTAGACACATCAGAAAAGGAGACAGACAGATAGGCAGAGAGAGACGTCCGTCGCTTTATTTTCCACACGGACCACGCACGGCGCAGGTATCCGCAGGAGAGACATGGCACTACCGAAATCGCACACTCACCAGGCTGCTTGTTGGCGATCTTATTGAAGCAGTTCTGAAAGACCTCGTAGAGATGCATCGGCTCATCGTCGGCCGCCATGTTTTCGAACGAGACGTGAAACGAGTGGACGTTCCGTGGTCGAGGCGAGTGGGCACGGTTTCGCGGTGGAGCCGCGCGCGGAGCCACTGGAAACCACCCTACTCCCGTTACGATCACCCACACTACTGAAACACACTGCTTCACGAATGCGGCTCTTATACCGCGCGGCTGGCGCCGCCGAGTGTTCGCACTCGAGCGCCGCCACGCTCGAGCGCAGTCTTCGAATCGTAATGATTAAATCCACCTCAATCTCGACGAATGCAATTTCTGGTACTGCAAAAAATAAAAATACATATCTTGCATTAATTAAGCGACTCCACAAAAAAGAAGACATCAGATTTTTCTTACTTTTAAAAACAAAAGAGTTTATGTGAGAATTTCAAGGAATAAAACTTTTATAACGCGGATAGAAAAAGGGCAATGGAAATATAATTTCCATCAAATTGAAAAAGATGGTTCTTTTCAGAATCATTTTATTTCAATAACAATGTTTATGTTAAAATTTTTTTTATTCACAAATTGAGAATAGAAATGGTTATACAGAATAAAATCTGAATATATTAAATGTGTTAGGTACATATACCTATGTAAAAATTTACAATTTACATTATATTTGAATCATATTTTGTGATTAATTAAACAGGTCAGTAAGAGGCATACAATTCAAATATTATCATCAATTAATTAAAGTAACTTATGCCTTTAACATTGTCATACATCATTCATCAATAAAATACATCAGTAAAATACATATAAAATACATTGCAAGATTAAACAAAAAAATAGAATTTTAACATTAATAAATTACAATATATAATTTTTGATTTTACATAAAATCATAAATTGTCTTCTAAATATATATGCGTAATATATATAACATAATATTAATAAATAATCTCACAAAATGTCATCTAAAAAATATTATATAAACATATATATATATATATATATATATATTTTTGCATGGATTTAGAGTTGTGCAATTTCAAGCAAAACTCTTTTCAACCCCCCTTGAATATTTTAAACCCCATCAAAATCAGAGTTTTGTGGGACAGGATGAGATATATCTTCGTAGTCTTGCCGGCCGTAACCTGTAAATCATTTAAATAAAGTAACGTGCTAACTTATTAAATTTAAACAACTATTAAGAAGCAAAGAATTGCGACACACTACAATTTCACACAACATAAATTCAACCCAAAAGCAGTTCTGAGAAAAAACTGAAATGAGACACAGAAACATCTATGACAATTAAGAGAATTGAGTTTATTAATGTATAAAATAATTTCCAATAAAGCACACATAACAGTCATGCACATACTTAAAATCAGATCTTGATGAAGCACTGATGTACTACAAAAGCGTGGATGCGTAATTTACTGATGCAATCCAGTGGTTTACTGACCCATGGCAGGACTTGGTGCAAATACCGTGGCTAAGCTGCCATTTCTTCCTTGACCTATTCTCAGCAGATATATACTTGTAATAGGGCGAGCAATCAAATTTATGATCATAAGGGCTGCACTAAACTTATTAGCTGCACCTAAAAGTTCATGCAATCAAACACGTTTTCTGCATGGAACAAACTAATAAACAACTTATAATATCTCATTTTCTTATTGATAATGAAAAAATGTTTATATATATTTACACAATATATACTTACCACCGTACTCTGGAAAGTACACTGATAAAGTGATCACATCGAGAAATATAGCGACTATATTTATGAAAAGTGCCTATAAAAAATTGATAAAAGTAGTTTCAACTAAAGAAAAATAATTTTCTTTTTTCTAACTTCTTCAATAACTTACAAATTGGAGTGGTTCATCTGATTCGACATTATGAATAGCCCACAATATACAAACAAAAAATAGCAAGTTATAGACCAGTACAGATTTAGGACACCAACTTCCTTGAATACCCCTGTAAGGTATTTTATACGATACAGGTTATGATACAAAAAATAAATGTGAATTCTTACAAATGTAACACAAAATCAATACTACAAGTTATTCTTACCATGTCACAAGTATCAAATGAATTGCAAATATGACCTGAAAGAATACAATAGTAAAAAATAATATTTTATGTTTTTTTCTATCATTACAGAACTTTATTACATGTATAAGTAATTAATATATCAAAAAAATAAGTATGAATTCACATATACATGTAGTATCAATCTACTTACTTATTTATTTAAAACATTTTCGACGCCAATTACGGTGACAAGATGCGTATAAAAACATTGAAAATACATAACACAAAAAAACAAGAAATGATATTTACATACCTTTAAAGGAAAATGGGATAAATTGGTTATATTAGGCATGTTTGTTGCGTGACAGTAGCTACTACACAAATAATGAAAAAGTAATGACTGATTAATAGCGTATAAAAATATCTCTGACTGACAGAGCTAATCTAATCTTTTTTTCCGCCTACAATTTCAGTTCGGCAACAACACAAAGCACATCTCAGCAGTCTATTGCGTATGTCAGCTGTGTGGCAGCGCTTTTCAAGATTGCTGCCATCTAACATTATTCTACCAAACTGTCTTAAAATTGCAAACTAATTTTGCAATGGTTCAATCGATATTGCAATTTTGCATATATCCGACACAATCTACCACAACAATTTACCGTTGGCTATTTATAATCTCAAATATCTTAAATGAGAGGGTAAAATAGCAAAATATGGGGTCATTTTCTTTCCTTATTTGCACAGCATGTAGTAAAGAACAAAAAAAATGCTGCATGTTGAGTCTTTTTATATTTAGAATATACGTAAACAAATAATTAAAATAATAAATAATAATAATAAGTAATAAAATAATAAAAAATAATAATAAATAAAAAATAATAAAGAATAATAATAAACAAATAATTTAAATATAGCAAATTACAGAACAATAAACTGTATAAGATCTACATACTTGATTATGATCACACATTATTTGTACTTGGCATTTTGGTGAGAAGATAACAAGATGCACGAAAAGAATTCGATAGTTTCGAGCATACATAAATTGCGTTACGACGAACACTTTACTTGCGCATAATAAACTCCTGATAATTCGCACATGAGACTCATTTTCAAATAATAATTGCGAAAAATACGAAACAATTTGAACTGTTTTTCTTCGCGATGTGTTTTGATACTGGCTACAAGGCGAAATTGATCGAAGAGCGCACTGATTGCGATTCTCGAAATGTTGAAGCGTTAACGTAGCGTAAACTTCACACAATTGAACGTAGAAATGAGATTCGGCATACTTTAACAAACATCAAAGAAATAATCGAAATAGCGTATTGTTATAAGAAATATAATCAACAACGCTAATTATAAAGCGATATATGCATGTACCCCCAATGCACTTTTGTCACATCTCAGAGAACGATTTTAAGATATCCCGGGCGGATACCGGGCCAGTACCGGTGTCGCGATGCTGCAAAATAGCGACCGTGTATGGTGTTCCATGCTTTGCGACGAAAACTCGACTCGAAGCACTCCCGATCGGTCCCGTACGCGAGATTCACTTTAAGATAAAAACACACGAGAAAAATATGGAGCGATTTCGATCCGACTCTCGATCCGCCGCGACGCGTTCCATAAGTGATTCAGACTGACCACAATTCGAAATTTATCAAAGATTGCATGCACTGCAAACTGCAATTTTCAGTGCGTTAAAATGCCAACACGATGCAAACTTCATGCAATAACAAAAAAAAAAATAAACTTTTATACTTTTATCAGTTGTATATGTAATCATAATCCTAGTATATAATTAGTTGTACATATTACAAAATATGAAAATGAGTATTCATTCATGATAAGATAAGACGGTTGGTGTTTAGTTTCTCATAACCTCAAATCACGTCACTGCTCGTCTCAATTATTATTTTCAATTATTCGTTTTTTATACATTCTATTTAATAATGTTACTCAAAAGTCGGTATATATTCAAGCATTTTCGACCGTTTGTAAAATTTTATCATGAAGAAGCGTCTATTATTGGTAAAGTAGCAGACACCAGCTCATCAGTTTATCAGGTTAGGAAGTATACACATAATGTATCATTTTTCTTGTAATTTTTGTATTATTATTTTCTAAGAAATGCAACAATATTATTTATAAAATTATATATATAAATCTAAATTAGTATGTTTATAAATATTATTATTTCATATTAAGCATGTACTATATATTTTAATTAGAAATTAAAACAGAACTTCCATTTAATGAATAAGTTATATGTTTAGCAATATAGATATAATTATTTGCAATGTTGTAGAAAAATTATGCACAAATGAAAGAGCTTGTGGATCAATTGAAAAATACTGTGGAAAAAATAGTTGAAGGTGGTAAACAAAAAGCTAAGGATTTACATGTAAGCAGAGGAAAGCTTTTAGTTCGAGACCGATTAAACACTCTTTTGGATAAGAATTCACCTTTCTTAGAATTGTCACAATTGGCAGGCTATGAAATATATAATGAAGAAGTACCATGTGGTGGAGTGATTACTGGCATTGGTAGAGTAGAAGGGTAATATATGATAAAACCAATATTATATTCTATTTTTAACATACTTTTTTGTCAGATATTTTTCTTTTCAGGACTGAATGTATAATAATTGTAAATGATCCCATTATAAAGGGTGGTAGTTTTTACCCTATCACAGTCAAGAAGTACTTAAGAGCTCAAGAAATTGCAGAAGAAAATAGATTACCCTGTATATATTTAATAGAAAGTGGAGGTGCAAATTTGCCTTTGCAGGCTGATTTATTTCCTGATAAAATGCACTTTGGCAGAAGTTTTTATAATCAAGCAAAGATGAGTGCTAAAGGAATAGCCCAGATTGCAGTAGTTATGGGAAGTTGCACAGCAGGTTTGTTATGATTTTTTATTGCTATATTATAAATTTATTGATTTGTAAATTTATTATTAAAATAAACAAACTTAATAAGTTTATTATGTTAATTATATATATATGCCATAGGTGGTGCCTATGTTCCTGCTATGGCAGATGAAAATATTATTATTGGTAATCAAGGTAAAATATTTCTGGCTGGTCCACCACTAGTAAAAGCTTCTACCGGTGAAGAAGTTTCAGATGAGGATTTGGGAGGAGCTGCGATTCATTGTCGGTAATTACTTTAGATATTGTTAATTGTTAAAACAATTGATATATAGATGTTAATTATTTATAATATATTCAATTATAATTTCTAATTCAATTAAAATTTTAGACAATCTGGCGTTACTGATCATTATGCAATAGACGACACACATGCTTTGCATTTAGCACGTCGAATTATAAAAGATTTAAATCGTCAACTGCCTATGGATGTGAATATCAATAAAAATATTGAACCGCCCGTACATGCTGTGGATGAAATTTATGGCATTGTTGGAACAAATTTGAAACGCCCGTATGATGTAAAAGAAGTTATCGCGAGGATCGTAGATGGCTCAAAATTCCATGAATTTAAAGCTCTGTATGGCGAAACCTTAGTCACCGGATTTGCTCAAATTTACGGTTATCCTGTGGGCATAGTCGCAAACAATGGCGTATTATTTTCCGAAAGTGCTTTGAAAGGAACTCATTTTATACAACTTTGCGCTAAAAGAAAAATCCCTCTTATCTTTTTGCAAAATATCACAGGTAAGATTAGGAAGCCATTTATGTATTATTTTATTTCATAATTTTACGTAATACGCACTTATAAATTATTCAATATAGGATTCATGGTGGGTAAAGATGCAGAAGCAGGAGGTATAGCCAAAAATGGTGCAAAAATGGTGATGGCAGTATCATGTGCACAAGTACCGAAGATTACAGTAATAATTGGAGGTTCCTACGGAGCTGGAAACTATGGTATTTCATTTTTTTTGTTGTAGCTATTTTTATATTTTATTTATAAAGAAAGAGATTTAAATAATAATACATAAATATGTGACAGGAATGTGTGGACGAGCTTATTCCCCACGCTTTCTTTATTCCTGGCCAAATTCTAGAATATCTGTAATGGGAGGGGAACAAGCAGCTAGCGTATTGGCGCAAATCAAGAAAGATCAACATTTAAGAGAAGGCAAACAGGTATGATTTAACTTTTGTTTATCTTTATATTCAAAAATTGATTTATATTGCAATTTTGTAGTGGACTCAAGAGGAGGAGAATAATCTCAAGAACCCTATTATACAACAATTTGAAAGGGAAGGCAATCCATATTATTCTAGTGCCAGGTAAGCTTTTTTTGTATACAAATAATTAATTTCATTTGTATTAATATTATATTGATATATTTCAGATTGTGGGATGACGGTGTGATTGATCCGGTTGACACACGAGTTGTACTTGGTCTAAGCTTGTCTGCGACTTTAAACGCACCTATACCTGACACTAAGTTCGGAATTTTCCGAATGTAACATACGTACGAAAGTACATACAAAAATGTATGAAAGTATATCTCGAAAGTACTGCGTTATTGTTAAACTTTGTACGTTATATTATGTTTCTAACATTAAGTCGAAACTTGGGTTACACTTTATAAAGTATTTTTATACGTAATATTTTATAAGTAGTATATTTTGTACACTGTTGGCATTCCAAATATATATATATATATATCAAATCTAATAAAAATATACATATATCTTGTTATATTTTATATTGATTAATGATTTTAATATTTGCGTTTCTTCTCCTTAAATGCATCTCTATTTGATAAAAGTACACTATTTTCAATAATGCAATAGAAGCATTTTGTTTGAATTGAGATTGGTCTAAATTCTTCAAATATATTATTGTAATTGTGTTTACTATCACAAAATTATGTAAATATTTAATAGACAAATAATTGTACTCACATACACACATAGATGATGTATTGCAGTATGATGCTGTATTTGCTACAAATTTCACTCTAAATTATTCAGCAGCAGCTCGATTGAAAAATTAATTAACATCACAAATCCGCACTTAATTACGTAAACTACCGGACGAAGATCAATTCGTAAATTTCACTTTGGAAACAACATGAATATAAAAAATGACGTCTGAATTTGTTACATTGCGGTATCATCTATCACACGAAAATCACATTGTTAATCAGAAACAATCACGTAAATAATACATTCTAGCAATTGTTCGTCATTTCTATCGACCGCTCGACATAAATTTACTTTTGTTATGTATTTCTAAAATGACTAGAACAATACAAGCGCGCGCTACGCGCGCGCACTTATTATTATAATTTAATAATTATAAAATCTAAATATTTAAAAAAAATTTTTTTAATTTTAAATAACCGTCAAAATAACTTTTGCTCTCAAACTATCAAACTGCCAGAATAATCAAGATAACAATCAGCGTCGCAAAAAAGCGTCAACAATACTTTCGATACATTCGAGTATCGATTTTTCATGCTTTTTTTAAGAGTGGATTCAAGTAAATGATTTTTTTGATTCCAAGTAAATATTCACTTGAATCAAGTAAATATTTTTTTTATTCAAGTAAATAAATTTTTTTATTGAAATAAATATTTATTAGAGAATCAAGTAAATATTTATTAGAATCAAGTAAATATTTATTAGAATCAAGAAAATATTTATTAGAATCAAGTAAATATTTATTAGAATCAAATAAATATTTTTTTTATTTAAATAAATATTTATTTTATTCAAATAAATATTTATTAAAATCAAGTAAATGATTTTTTTTCTTCATGTAAATATTTATTAAAATCAAGCAAATAATTTTTTTTATTTAAGTAAATATTTATTAGAATCAAATAAATATTTATTAGACTCAAGTAAATATTTATTAGAATCAAGTGAATATTTTTTTGATTTCAATAAATATTTTTTTGATTCAAATAAATAATTTTTTTTTATATATAATTTTTTGTGTTCAAGTAAATATTTATTAGAATCAAGTACTTTCAAATACTTCAAATACTTTCGAGATTTCGATACATAAGACTATCGACTTCTCATGCCTTTTTTAAGAGTGGATTAAGACTACTTTTATCACAGATAAAATACACGACTAATCGTAAAACGTTTCCCGCCTATTTCTTTGCGTTTCCTGCTCTCTAGCGGGAAAAAACTCACCTTTACTTGCAAGGTAACACCTATTTCTATCCTATCATCTTTTGATCGAATTATCATACCGACCGTATTTAATTTCTTTCGGTTTTCACAAGCTTCACTTTGATTGAAAATGCGCGAACGTTTTACGATTAATCATATACTTGCTTCGAGTTAAAAGTATTTTATTCGTATTAAAAGTGCACAATGCGATTTTTATCGGGAGTGCCGAATAAAGTGTCGGGCGATTACCGGGATGTGTTGTTTACCGCGGATGTTCGCGATTAACAGTGTTTCGTTGATCGTTTGGCGACCGACCATGAATGCAAATAGGTTATAATTCCGGTAAGTATATTTCGATGTTGTAAACACACGAAATAATCCATACGTTTACTTAAAAGAACCGAAAAGCGACGTATTTTTCACTAGACATAACATGTTTAATGTTTGACTCGTAGAAAATGAATCAAGTAAACCGTACTTGTTAACTGTGTCGCCAAGATGATCATCGTGCGTCTTTCTCGCTCCAAGTCCGTAAACGTATCAAATCTACCGTCTGCCGAATATGTAAGATGAATCACGTATATTATGTGTGTGTGCACCGCAAAATGTGTTTCGTAAGTAATGCATAAATGCGAGCCGGACCTTTCGTCCGGTAATGCGCATAACCAAGTGTAAGTTTCTGAAAATCAACGATTCTTCGAGAAAGCTGATGCAGAACAGTGTAAACTGGAGCTGGAGCTAATGCAAAATCTGCACAACAAACTACAATACCCTAGCTGGTGAGTATAATTAATTGTTAATTATTTAAATAGTATGTATATAACTGTGATAACACACACTAATATAATTTTGCAATTATTTTTTAAATATTTATTAGAACATTTATTAAAATATCTGTATTTAGTAAAATAATTATTTACACACAATTTATTGCATGTAATTATATGTTAAATAAAAGTAAAATATGTAATCAATAATTAATAATATTAATCAATATACATAAAATGTATGATTTATAATTACTAGAACAATACAGGCGCGTGCTACGCGCGCGCACTTATTATAGTAATTTAATAATTATGAAATCTAAATATTTTAATTAAATTTTTTTTTATTTTAAATAACCGTCAAAATAACCTTCGCTCTCAAAGTATCAAACTGTTAGAATAATCGCGATAACCAATCAGCGTCGCGGAATAGCGTTAACAATACTTTTGATACATTCGAGTATCGATCTTTCATGCCTTTTTTAAGAGTGGATTTATATATGTTAATTTTGTTCAGGTATAGCCAGATGGCGTGCTTGGCTAGTGTACAACACCGGTGAGTAAATTTATTCAAACTCAGTGCATAATTGTATAGCTTCAATTTGCATGACACATGTTGCACAAAATATAGATATCATTTGTTATCTTTTTCTTTGTCAATATTTATCACAAATATTGAAAACTATACTTTGACAATCTCATTTACGATTTTACACTTGTAGCAATAAATAATAAAATTAAAATTTTTTTTTTTTCTATCTTAACAATAAAAAATGTTAAATTTTACACAAGTCATATATACAATTTATTGTTCTTACAGTCGTATCTTAATCTTTTTCAAAATATAAATTATATAAATAGATATATATATAAAAATTAATTTTATAAAGCATAATAAAGAAATTAAATTTGAGAAAATTCTAAAATTTTAAAAGTATACAATAAAAGTTATATATAAATATATAATATTTTATATAATTTTAATATATATATATGTGTAATTTTCATTTAATTTTGTTAATAAGTTTAGTGCAGTGAAAAAGCTGTGGTGTTGATAAAATTATTTATACAATAAGTAATATAATCGGAAATCGCAATTTATGCATTTGGTGAGATTTTTTTTGTTGATAGATATTGGGAAATAATGATAATTATGATCAAAGAATAATCGCTGTCACATCAGCAGTCAGTTTATTTAAGTATTTTACATTTATTTAACGTAATAATTAGACTGAGATTACGAATACGCAATTCATAATTACTTAATTAATTAATTAAGTTGCATTGCATTATTACACCTCGTCGCACGACTAGGTTTTCGGCTTTCTCCACTCGCAAAGGCCAATTTTCTTTTAGCAGTTATTCTATCGGCAGTTACTCACAATGTGTAATGGAAACAGTAAAAATTGAAAACTAAAACTAAAGATTGAAACATCACGATTGAAAATTCGGCGGTCGCAGAGCGGAGAAATTTTACATGTTACTATATTAGCGCTAAGATAGTTAATTCATTTTTTAAGCTCTTCACAAATTTCAAATTCGACAATTTTATTTGTCATTCAATTTTGATTTTCTTGTAAATGTATCTCGATATCACATAGAAAGTATTTGTATAAACGGCAATTTTGCATTGTTTTAAATCGTAGGACGGAAATTGCGCTACTTTGTAACGTTAACGTTACAATTCAATTCTTTTCCAATGCTTTTCTAAATATATTTTGACTATATACAGTCGATGATCACTATTGAGTATACGTAAGCACCGTGATCCGCTGTTATTATGATCGAAAAGTCCCGATTATTAGTGAGCAAGTTAACTATCGTTCTCAGAAGCGATACTTCGTATTTTCTTTCACGTTTTTAACATGGTTTAGGTTGCGCTTTATATACAGTTAGCAATTATTTGTCAGGAAACACAAATCTCATCTTCTATAGGAGTTTGTAGAAACAGAGTAGGAGCAAGACGAGATTCAAACTTAGAGTATTACACGAGGAGCGATTGAGTACCATGTCGGTAACCTTGTATTTAAACTTGATTTCCTCCGTGAGAAACGCTCTCTCGTGTGTCCTAATTGTCGTCGGGCCGGACTGCTCCCTGACTTCTTCTGCGATCACTGCCCTCTCCTTTGTGGTCGTCCTGTTTTTCCCCTTTCTGATGAACTCCGAGAGCACTAATAATGCGATACAAAACAACGTAACAGAAGCCATAAACGTGACGAATACACGGCAATTACTCAAATGTTTCATTCATTTCGCGCGATGAAGAAATTTACCTTGATCGATCGTAACATCGTCCGCGATCATATCATCGACTTTGATGAACGTCGACATGGTTACCTCGAACAATTTGTTCTTGTCGGTGCCGGACATTTCAATGGCTCGTCTCTTTCTGCCGAAACCGACTTGGCCGTTGCTGCACTCGATCTGAAGCACATGTACAAATACGCTTAGCAAACTGATCGTAAAACTTTATGAAGTGGATATAAAATGAAGGATAACGACCGTGCAAACTGAAGTCATCGGTTTAATAACCGCACGCTATGAAAAAATAATAAAAAAGCCATACCCCTGGGCATTTATCCAAGCAAACGTTAACGGTACCGCGGAACTGGACGTAAGTGCTTTCCGGAAACTTGAAAGCTCGGAATTTCGCCGTCAAAAAGTCGCCGTCCACAGTGTTGAAGTTTTCAAACAAGTAAGGATCAACGGAGCATCTGTAAAAAATATTTTATCAATTACATAAGATGTTTACAGTCTCGCGACAATCAGTCTCGACGTTAATCAGTCACCCGTTAATGATGATTGTTTCCTCCTGAGTCTTGGTGTCGGTGACCAGCATGTACGTCACTAACAGGCCATAGATCGGCGCTGAATCATTGTCCAGAAATATTTCCATTTGCAACGGCGTACCGGGACTAACGTTGAGTTCACCGGTTACCAAAGTTCCACCCTGCCTTACTCCGACACCGAGGATCGGAACCGGTGCCGCTCCCGAGATTTCGTCACGTATATCAATTACTCTAGAGCAAAAAATAAATTCCTTTCAAATTCAATCTACAACCGCTAAGGATTAGATAGACAGGAAGTAGATAAAGATCAGAACCGTTCAGCACGTTCTTATTAAAAATTATTTATAAGAGATTTAAATTTGTTTTAAATTAAAAACTTTGAATTATTATTAAATATTCTTGTGAGATTTCCTTCGGTTATAATATATTTTTATGAGAGAGCCAAGATGCCTTTTGTGTTTTAAATTACATCTGTGATCAGTTTGGACCATCTGTCTAAACTTATCGGATTGTTACACGTTGAATCCGCGACGAACTACGCACCGGCAAAATCAAAAACCGCAAGATTCATAATCACACTTATTTTCCGAAATGAAGTCATGAGGGCAAGCACCTGGTCTGTGATCGATGTTGCGTGTCAAAATATGCAATTCTAATCGAGCGGCAGTTTGTACGCGCCACACCGCAAACACATCAAGCTGACCTGTATGCCGTCGCACTTATCTCCGTAGGAAGATTCGACCCACTTTACGGTTTTATGCAAAATCGCAGAAAATTATGCGTACGACCCGATCTATTTTTTTTGAAAATAGGCGCGAATCATCATTTTCGTTTGCATGCGCGTCGCATATTACCGGACGCGTAAATCAATTCCAAACGGGTATGCACGCTCCAGTTTGTGCAGACTCATCTCTCACTTCCGCGACATTATGGCCTTGGACCGAGAGGCGAGCGACACAGATCGTCGAAAAATCGCGTACGATGACAGACGAAGTAATGAAGACGAATGTACGTTAGAATGGGTAGACCGTGAAATTATGCTAGCGGCATAGAAGTCGAAGGCGGCAGAGAAGCGACGCAGAACGGGCCGATCGTGTTCTAAAATAAAAGGTGTGCACACAGATGTGCAGATCCGTACACGAACGTAGATCGATAGCAACGTACCAGAGCGTATATCGAGCACTATTAGCCATTATTATGACTATGACTCGTATTATTTTACACGACTTCGTTCATTCTCCGCTCGATTCTCTCTTTTTTTTTTATTATCTCCGACACGGAACGCGCTTCGTTAAATCACTTTCTGATGCATGACGACCTTTCACATACGCGATACAACAATGTAAAAACTATTTAATTACACAATTTATTTTTATGAGGAGACACGCAATTGTATCAGGCGCACTCGGGAAGATTTCGTTTCGGATATTCAAGCGGTCATTAACGCACTTCACAAACTCCTTGGATTTTTTGTATAGTTAGTTGTACGCAATTCAGATTTTTTTCGGACAAGAACAGAATTAAATCATCTTTTATCAGTCAGTACCGAGGTCATCTCTCAGAGCAGACACATACAGCGCAAGAGTCATGCCACTTCATCGGTAGACAGAAACAGCCCGGGATCTCGGGGGATTTTTACGTCGCGCGTTCCGACCCCGGCAAACTCACCGCCTGATAATTTGACAATAAAGATTTCGCGCGCGACTTCCTGATAAACAAATAGTGCCATAGAAATCCTGGGAATTTGCGCGAGATACGATGCCAAAGACGTACATTCGATTAACGCCGATAAATTAACGCCGTGACGCCCGACGGTCGCGATAAAAATTCTCGCCGTGTTTTCTCGAGAGCACGTCCCCGGAGAGTACTTGAAGAATGTCGACTCGCGAAACGACTTTCGTCGGCCGGCAACGAGAGGAAGAGGTAAGCTCTACCGACAGGCCTCTTCTCTCCGGCACTTGGCTAAAATCGCGCACCGTAGCTTTTCTACCATCTGTAAAGGAACCGTTGCGCAAAGGAATCGTCCGCTCCGTCGTACATCACGCCATAAAATCGACTCTCGTAATGTCACCGTGTGTCTTAACTACGTACCGAACGTTTCCGCTATTAAATTCCACGACAAACTCGATGTCAATCTTGTCGTCGAAAAAATTTCGAGAGATTATTCCTCTTATCGCGAGTCATAATATTAAATTTTTTTACATTCACTCAAGACGTAATTCGAAGAACTGAAGTTCGATTAAATTCAGGAGTGGCTTGGAGAAGAATTCGTCATTTAATTGCATCAAACAGAAACTTATTTCCGTAGACATTTCAGTTATTTCTTCAATCTTCCCATGCCGCGTGCAAAGATACCTATAAATCGTAACATTTCTTTCGTCTATGCAATTTACCTCGGTTCTCAATCATTATTCGTTTCTCGCCGATTTCTGCGTATTCGCGATCGAACCGCATGTTTCCTGGAGCAAGCGTAGAATAGCATCGCATTGGATGTGAGTGACCTGTCGAGTGATTTTCGACGTGGAGGAAGAAAAAAAGCGGGAATGCCGATTAGACTTCGCGTATTGAATTGTATTACAGGTTTTCCAACTGCTGCGCGTGTGTCCGACCGTTGTGCAAATACATCAGGCGGTAGCATCTCAAGTCGTTTGCAAATTATAAAGTCCCGATGACGGTTCCCGTAGTCTAGTCTAGCTGGCTTCTGCATGCATATTCAGGTCACGCGACACGACTTATTCGCTCGAATGTGGACCGACCGGTCGGTCGTTTCCATAATCATCGAATTTTCCACACAATCTCGGCGCTCTCGATAAGCGGTCTCGCCGCTTATCTGCTTTGCATCATTATATCTACCTTAGGAATGTAGACCGGCGATCAATTGTATTTTTTGCCGACAAAATCAACTCTTTGATTAAAAGACTTTTTTGCGACACAGAGGATCGTTTTATTACGAATTTAATATAAATGATATCTTGTAATAACTACGCTCGGTGAAATTAACGACGTAAACGAGATCTATACTTATGATGACACGGGAAACCGTAACGTTTACATCCCGCAATGTCGATGGAATGTAATTACACTCCATTACACTCATTGATTTTGAACTCATTTATTACGTATCATCGTTCAGACAGCAATGATATGAGACTTTTCTCAGCTTCTCTTTACTCGGAATGACCGGAAGAAGGCGTGTATCACTTGGCAAATTATATAACCATCTTGCATTTAGCAAACATTAATGTCGCGAGTGAATCGAGCAAAGATGCTTAAGTGACTTAACGCGGTAATGAATTTTCTTGCTTGGAATTTCTCGCACTGTATTCTAGCCATTAAGGAATGTTGGTTTTTGCGTGACGGTTAAACCGACGATGCTCGTTGACCCGACAGGACGTGATTGTCATGTTCGCCAAACCGACGGGTGAGGCTTCCGCGCGGAAAGAAGAGACGCGTTTTTCTCTCACACTCGCGGAAGGCGCGACTTCCGGGTAATTAAACCCACTCGTTTGCTCATGTGGATGTGCCAAGGATCATTTCGTACCAGGCGAATGTGAGAGTCTTGCCTATTGCGGCGGCACGACGCGATTAACACTGTCGGATGACTGGCGAGAAATGAAAAGCTGCGGCCCGAGAAACTCGCGACTACTAAGTCAAGCTTCTACAATCTAATAGATTTGATAAATATCACGTTCATTAGCAGGAGCTTTCTTCTTACGATCTCTTCTATCTCTCTGTTTACCTTGTTCAAAACTTACAATTTCCAACTTTATCGCGCATTATCGCTCGTACTTGCGTTAAATTATTCATATTTATCGTAATAACATAGTCAATGATTGCATTTGCATCATGACGAATATGGAATGTTTCGCGTTGTAGCATCAAACACTTAAATCGAATGATTGAAAGATTGATGACTTACTCAGGTTCCTGAAAGCCCGCTGGAAGAACGCTCCGCCGTACAGCCGTGTGATTCGCCGCGATTTCTGGCTTCACGACAACTTCGGTAATCACGCATTTTACGGTGAACGTGTGCTTGCTGGAATCTGCAGGCTCCTCCACGATTACCCGATGATAGTACATCTTTTGGCCCTACATCAGCAATCATAAAAATTCCATATCTTAGATACTTAAAAATATATCGCATATTTTATTGAATACTTAAATTGTATATAATTTAGAATAATAATTCGGAATATTAACAAATATTCCGTTACTTTGAGATCTGACATTTATTTATAATAACTTAAATTCATAATAACTTACTGTAACTTTATTGAGAACTCTTGTGATGCCGCACCGCAACATGTCTTGCTCCAGTAGCGATAATTTGAACGTGGCAACGCCGTCGTGAAGTTGCGGTTTACAAGCCTCGTCTGCAAAAATAGGTTTTCGGTGTGAGTCGTATTTGTGATTTACGATGCGGCACGTAATGTAAAGCGCTTAAGGATATTTACCTGGAAAATGTTTAAATTGTTGAAGATATATCTTTGCCTGCGGGCTACTCCTTACTATATCCACCTCCATCATCTGTTCGGTACATCTCACTTTGCTTTGCACTGCAATATAAATATGAATAATTTATGCAAAACTAAAATTTTCATACGTACAACTTAAAACACTTGATTAACAAGTTTTGCAAGGCAAGTTTTAATATTTTTTGTTCAGAAAAAAACTTATATAAAATATTTTAATTTCTTACAAATATATATGAATTTGAATATAATTAAATTGGCCTTTTTTTCAATTAGTCTTTTATTTACATTTATAGTGTTTCTGTTACTTTTTGCGTTCTTCACTTAAATTTATAGTCTGCTCGTTTAGGATTAATAGCCTAAATCGAGACATGCTTGAAAAAACGTATCTTGATAAAAAGGAAACTCTCGGGACGATTTACGATTTTACCTTATGGAAGGATGAACAGAACTTAGCTGTATGTGCAGACTAAGTTGTAGTATACCACGATAATTGCCCCATAAAGCCGTAAATGTCTCGACCTTGAAAAGAGCGCAGCGATGCGTTCGGGAAATACGCGGTGATGCATATCCCATTGGGTTAGACTCTATATATTCGCGGATCCTCGTGATAGATACTTTCACCGTCATCAGCGGACGTCAAGCCATGTATCGAAAGGAATATGTCTCGATACGGGAGAATTAGAATGTTAGAAAGTCTATGTAATTTACACGGAGCATTGCATTTTCTTCCGCAAAGCAACGATATAAATTCTTTTGTTAATTCAGGGAAGATTTTTTTCTCTACAAGAATTTTGCAAAATGCGTAGAATTTGCAAAATCGTCGAAGATTATCCTCGCGAACATCTCAAAGTAGGAAGCGATAACTTGCGCGCGAAAACAATATTCCCAGAATATCATCGTGGGCATAATTCAACATTAATCTCGTGAGATATGTTACGAGACGGCAGTATTTTCCTCGCACTTAACTAACGCAGTGAGCCGGCGCGCATCGGGCAATAATTCACGATGAAGTATCATCGTCACGTGCGCAATGCGCAACTGTTAGGGAACGTGGCGAATGTTCGCCGCGACTAGGCAACCGAGGATCCACGCAAGGATGCAGTTTCACGCGATACGTCCGACGCTCGGCTGCATCCGAGGATAAACAGTGACTCTAATAACCATCGACCACCAAGTCGCGCATCATGTCGCGATTCCCGATAATGAATGACAGAGCGAACAATCGCGCGCAGTGACGTTTTAATAATGTTCCGTGGACGTTTGCTGGTATCATTAATTTTCCCGCCGTATCCAGCTGTATCATTTTAGACAAACATTAATCTATTCGAGAAGAAAGTCAAACGTTCCATCAAGACTTTCTTTCTCTTTTTAACTAATTTGTCTTACAGCTATCTTTTTCTTATATTTCCACGCGATCGCGATCAAAACAATACGGCTAATGCCGCAATAATGGCAGGATAAATAACGTAACTGGTAGCCGGGATGATTCAATGAGAAATAACCCCGGGGATGAATTTTTCCACGGTTTAGCAGCTCATTTGATCGCTCGAGGCGATACCAGAATCCCGAGAGAAAGAGAAAAGAGCCTCACGCATGTTCCTCGCCGGGCAGCAGCACAGCGGCAGCGGCAGCAGCCGTCTCGCTCGCGCGGCAAAGATAAACAAGCGCATCGGCTGACAGACGCTGAACGACCGGTAGAATGTTTAATATACATTGTAGGCGAGCGCGCGCACGCATCAGGAAGTGCAGGAGAGACTCGCGCGTTCTTTTATTTCCTCCGTAGACAAATTGATGTTCAACGGCAGCGGCCGGTCGGGAGTCCGCCGCGCTCGCTACGCTCGGATTGCAGGACTCAGGGGGATTAGCAGGTACTATCTGACAGGCGTTGATCAAGTTCTCGGCGAGGCTCGCGCATCTCGTTGCGCGACGATAGAGATGACCGTCGACGATCGAGATGACATCGCGAACGGCGATAAGCCTGCGGAATCGTTCGCGGTATTTTAACGGGACCGAATACGTCTGCCGCGTGCGTTTCGTCGAAATGAGAGAGTTTATCTTAAAATCTCGAGCGTTCCTCATCTTCATCCGTTGACTGCAGTCGCGTCACGCACGAAGCGGCCATCGAGGACGGTCGACAAGCTCTTCCTCCTCGCTTCGCTGAAATTGTTCCGTCTACTTAATATGCGACGACTCGTTTTCATCAGCATACTCGCTCGCACGGCCGAGTAGACAACGGCTGGCGGAGCGACGCCACGACATCGGTCTTTTTTTCTCTTTTTTTGCGCGACGGAAAGAGTCATTTTCCACTTTCGTTTCTTTCGAGTCTGGAGTCCCGTCACCTTTGACACGAAACGTGCCGCGAATTAATGATTTCCTCCCCTCTGCAATCGTCACTCCGGCTCGTCCGAGACGTTTATCTAGGCGGGCTTTTATGCACGTCCGTCAGTCAATCCGTCCCGCGCGCGCAGTTAACGCGTAAATTACGTGACTGCGCAGCATGTCGCTTTTAAACATCCCCACGGTGCCACGGCGGTCTTTTCCATTAGCGAGTTTTAAGCGTTCCCGCGAAGGTAGCGAAGGCGCGAGCCGCGGCCGATCTTCTGCCGATCTCGGAGAAGGAGGTCCGTGACCTTAAGCTTCCCACCCCGCCATCCCCGCTCCTCCGCCGATGCTGGGGCTACCACTCTTCTACTTCTTCCTCTTCTTCTTTATCTTCCCTCACCCACTGTTCTTCCCTTCTTCCTGCGCTCGCGCCATGGCGGCGCGGTTCTTTCTCGGTGTGGTCACCGCGTCTTCGAAAGCGGCGATCCACTATTACGCTTCCGCGTCTGCATTGTTCTGCTAGCGAGCTGTAAATTGACCACTACATTGAAAACTGTCGGATGCGTGAAGAAAATCTTTGAACGCGGAAACCTCACACACACACAGTGTTAGCTTCATCCCTTTTTTTATTTCGATACAAGAATCCGAGAGGCGTCCGTTCAAAGTACGTTCAAAGCAACACAATTTTATTGATTATTTTTGTCTCCTTTTGACTCCAGACTCGAAAGATTAATTAAACTGAGGCTGAAGCTAACCGGTGTTGATGAGGTCGGCTTAAATCAATCAAAGTATGTCGGCATAGAATAGACCTCCTTTGCGTATTATTTCCTGCCGCTCTCGATCCGCCCCGATAATGCGCACCTCGCATTATCCCCGCCCCAAAGATTACACGCGCGACGCTGTGCTCGTGTATTATCGAGTGTAATTATCAGTATTAAATGTGGCGCACCCGCCAATCCCTCGATCTCGGTCCGTGAACCTGGCCCTTTCCTCTTCCTTTCAGTTTTTTCCGCCTCTCCCCTCTCCCCTCCCGCCATCCTGCCTCTTTTATTATTTCGACGCTTCTTATTTCTTCCGTCATTAAACTTGAGAAGGTACTACATACATCTCCGGTCCTCCCGTCGATCCTGAGAAAGTTCCGCTTCTTCTTCCTGCTTCTCCTTTACAAAGTACTCGCCGGCACACTACCGGCCACCCTCCCATCGTTCTCTTCGTTTGCTTCGACGCGCCTTCCTTCGGCTTTCAAGATTAAGATTTCCGCAAGATAACCGATAATGACCTCCCGACTGATGAAGAAGATCCGCGACCTTCGACCCTCCTCCTCTTCCTCTTCCTCGCGCGCCTTCAACGCGTAGGTTCTTACCTCTTGTACGCTTGCTCGCAAGTCGATTCATCGTCAAATACGCCAAACTGATTAATCCATCGCCGATTCCTCGTGACCCGGTTCACTCGACCCACTCTCTTATGCTCACTTCCATTATCTTCGACGCGGTTTTTGCTCGTCGAGCATTACCGCGCCGCCACTTTACTTTCGTTTTTGCTTTCCCGTTAACGCGCCTAAATCCTCTCAAGAGTAACGAGTCCATCGCCGTCGTAAACCCCGCCGTCGGTTTCGAGCCGTTTTCAGCCGTAGAGCAAGCTGGATGAAGAACGCGAACTGGTCCTGAGAAAAAGCACTGCGCAATCAAGGGCCTTCCCTTTTCCCTTTGCTCTCGTCTATCCATTCGTCATTTTTCGTTTCCGCAATGATAAAATGAGCGGCAATCGGCTGCTCGGTGACCGGTTTTATTGCTGATAACAGTGTCGATCTCATCGACTCGACAATATTTTATTTCCCCTCGACGTAACGCAGGATATTCGCAAGCTGCCGCTACCTCGTTGCGCGTTGCCGCGCCGCTACCAAGAAGTAGCGGAGTAAATTGCGCCAATTTACGATCGTCGGAATTACAATAATTTGTGGTCATTACTGCAAAGTGTTAAGATGAGAACCGAGATGAATAATTACGCTCCTTGCGCGATTGCGTTCCGCGGTTCCTGCGAAGATCGAACGCGCGAAATCGACGGTTCTGCGTGCAATAGCCGCTTTTCCGCTTTCCACGACAAAAATCAACGTGCTGCCTGCCCATTACGTTTGAATACCTCGTTGTTATCGGAAACGATTAAGCGTTAAATAATATAGGCACCAACGTTAAATCGGTTAATTTCTTAAGCACAAACATTCACGTAAGATGTAGCTTCTTCTCGAAGTGATCGCGCTTCTGTTGTATTATCACGTAATAATGATCCACCAATTTTCTCTGTACGAAAGCGAGCAAGCCAGACAAACGGTAAACTGTGACGCAGGAAGACGATATCATAGCTATTGATTATTATTCCCAGGGTGTTATCGCGTATGCATGCTCTAGCGGTGAATAACAGTATCGACCGATCGGGAAAAAAAGCGAACAGTGATTTCGCGCGGCTAGCTTTCTGACACATTAAGTTCAAAACAACATGATGAAATGTAAACGATGCAGGAAGCTCTTATGCGGGTAATCTATAATGTGACTCGTTGTGCGAACTTTATCTGTTAGCGTTATTTATTATGTATTAAACGCGAATCATCGTCAACGCGAGCCTGATAAGATTGTGAAAACCGATCGCGCGTCGCGCAAATAGAAACATAGTAGCGGAAAATCTAATCTTCGTAATGAGAAAAGTACTTTAACCTGCAATTATGCTAAGTAGAACCATCGTGATATTTCGCAGAGGCTATTTAAAGATATATTCTATAAAAACACACGTAAACGATGTTGATTAAATTTTTTATTTCACGATGTAAATCTTACAAGTAGAATGAGCGAAACAAAACGCGCTGAGATCTTTTATTCCGACTTCCATCGTTGTATTTTTATTAATTCCCGTTACATCTAGCGTATATAGGTTCCGAAAGAATTTAAAGATTCCACGAATCGTTAAATAATATGCCTGCTAGTGGCGCAATTATGAACGCTTCATATAAATCTGTATAATTTCCGACCGCTACTGTACCGCTTGTATTTATCCTCTTCTCTACGGCCTTGCTCAAGTAGCACAAAAATTGTATAATCATACACCGGATCTTATTCCACGCTTTTATTCTACCTCAATTGATTTAATCGTGATAAACGGCATTGAAATTTCCTTATAAAAGATTATTTCATTAATAACAATATGCCTAGAAATGCTTCGCTGTTAATCCTTAGCGAGTCGTGTATCATTCATGAAATCGAAATTAATCATTATTATCGTTGCGTAATTGTAATACCGGAAAAGCTTTGTCGAAAGTTAGACGAGGCATGAATCGTTCGTGTTATCATTCACGAGGTGTTAGAGGCGCGATTGCAAACACCGCGAGAGAATACGCATCGGGCGGCTGTATAACAGGATCGAAAGTTCTTAATCAATGCAAGACAGGTTACGTCGAGTGATAAAAGAGGAGCACAGGCGAACCCTCAACGAATACGCGCCGTAACGGTGATTCCATTCCGGTTGCTTTTGCCTGCCGCGGCAATATGCGCATGCCGATTACAAGAGCCGCCAACTCAGTAAATCACTGATCATCTGTGATCATTAGCGGTCCACAATTCCGTCGATCGAGGACTCGCGGTGGAAAAGGAATCGCGGTATGGTAGAGGATTACGACGGTGCGCAGACCGTTGAAGATTAGCGGAGGACGAGGCACGTACGCCGATGTGTATCTAGTTAGTGTACCTTCCTCGGTACTTTCCCTGCCAACTTCCTGGATCCGACTGGACTATTATGCTCAGCAGGGGAATCGGTTTCAGTAAATATCACGATCGGATCGATACGTCTTGATGACTCTATGCAGTGCCTCGCGAGAGAACAATGCAATAATTTTTTACCGATTAAATTGATAATTATCGTCGAATCGTGAAAATACGATAAAAACTAGTTTCAGCATTAAAAATTTATCGAATCGACTATACGCATATTTGTGATAGAATTTCTGGCTTTGCAGAATTATCTTACCGCGCGACAACAAACAAGATATGCCTGGCGATATTTACATTTTATTTGCAGAGGAACAATCAGCTTAATTGCGATCAAATCGACACCCCTCGATAATTCTATTCAATGTCTTGCAAAAAGACAGCATAATAATTTTTGACTGATTGAATTGATAATTATTTTAAAACTGTTAGAAAGTGATAAAGATTAGTTTAACATTAAAAATTTATTACATCGTTTAATTTACGATCTCGTTTATCGCGATATTTACATTTGATTTGTAGAGGAAAGATCGATTTCAGTTACGACCGTAGCGATACGCCTTGGTAACTTTATGCAATAGCTTGCAGAGAAATAATATAATAATTTTTGATCAATTAAATTTATAATCATGATAGGGATTAGTTTTAACATTAAGCACGGTCCAGTTCACATAATCTCGGTTATCTGAATTGACTATATGCATGTTTGTGATGTAATTTCTCGGAGATTTATTTTATTGCGCGCGATAAAAAATGCATCGCGATTTATGTATATTTTATTTGTAACAGATAACTAATCATTACGGTACATTCGTTCTTCATATTGAACTCTGCACAAGCGTACAACTACCTTTTGCTCGAATTTTCTCCCAAAGCGTAGGCATTTCTGATCGCAATCTACGAAAGAGAGGAAAGAGAAAATCGTACGTCAGAATTTTTACTTTTACAATAGACACGCCGCACGAAAAGCAAAGAGAATCGCGTGACAGGTGCTAGGCGCGACTGGTGACAGTAATGTAATCCGATATCACGGCACGTCGAAGAGGCAAGCATCAGAATGACTACAAATCGCAGGTGAGCGATTTCCTTTAAAAGCGACGTCCGCCTTTGGAATTCGGTGTCTCTCTCTCGCGGTGTCGTTTATATCGACGCTACTGTACGTTGCTGTCGCGAGTAATCGATAGCGCGGAAGCGACCGATCGTACATCACGTACATACCGATTCTCTTGGAGAACCTGAGCGGCTAGTCTAAGAGAAGACGTACGAATCACATGCAGACAGGATGAATCAGAGAAACCTCCAGGAAGTGAAGCTTCGAATCTCAAGAGATTGATCTTGGAATTATCATTGCCGTGATGGTCGATTTTACCGTTTTGCCAAAACTACGCATTTTGTGCCTTGATAATTTTTTAAATATTTATACCCGCGCATGTTAAATCAGTTACGGTAAAACGTTTTATTCATATTCATATTTTCGTAACTTTAAATAATAGTCAAATATTTGTAATACATTCAAAATTTTTCTAGATATAAGAGCTATTTTTTTTTTACAAATACATGTATTATTCATGTATGAATTATCTAAAACAGCAGTCAAATGCATGCCTTAAACTTTACTTCCTGTTGGAGCTCTTTTACCTCCCGGAGCGTGTTGATGCGGGATGCTGCGAAAAAGTAATGAATTATTTATAACGTCACGCAGTATACAAATTATGCGTACTACCAAGAATTACCGTTACACACGCGTTTTCGGTAATCTTGGGAGACGATAAAATTGGCATCCCGCGGAGAGTATGATCGTGCGATTATTTAAATAATTTTACGACTCGGAACGTGGGCACATAAAACGTCCGCACGTGTCGTTATTTACCGCCTATTGTGCACTTTTTCGATCTGCATTCCGCAGATCTACTATCCGAATCGTAGAGAGTTATGCAAACTTCTCTGCCGTGAAATCTCGCCTATTCCGTTCGTGGATATCACAGCACAGAAATCATTAATTATTTATTAGAGTAACTTATTATTTTTCAAGTTACGTTATTGTCAAATTCTATATTGTAAATTAAGACTACAATAAGAAATAATTTGCACGATTATAATTCATAAATATTTGAGTCTCAATTTTTAATTCACCGTTTATTGTTCGGGTGATTCAATTTGCAATGTAATGTAATCCTATCACTTGACATAACTAATATAATCAATTCTCACTTACTGCTTTATAATGACTGTATATTACGCTGACAAATGTTGTTCGACAATCAGTCATTTAAAATCGATTTACTCATCGAGCCGATGAAACGGCCGAGAAGATGAGGTCCTTTGTTATCCCAAGCGTTTCTTCACGCGCGCGACTGTCATCTCAGAGAGATATCGAATCGAGCTCCGAGTTTATCTGAACGCGACTTCCGGCAGTCTGCTTTGTTACCCAGCCTGCGCTAGACAGAACCCGAGCACGGAATACATTTTCCAGAGGATACTCGCAGCGCTATCTGATCACAGAATTTAATTGTTTCCTTGAGCGCTTCTTTCCCTCGGAGATGTTCGGCAAGGCGAAGGGGAATAACGCGGCAACGCCATTATAAAATATAACCGACAATTTATCTGACAAACAATCTGCAAACAGTCCTCATTATCTATTGTTCTTGACAATATGCAAATAGCTTGTTTAATGAAAAATTATGTGCGACACTAATCGCATTTAACGCCGATGAACACTTCCGATATTCAAATTCGAGTCGGAAGTAAAGTGCCGTGAAAAGGAATTTATTGACAAATTAATTCGCTGCAATAAAATTATTTTTCCTCTACTTTATGATTATTTAATTAGACCGGTCTAATTGACTGCTGTAAGATAGTTATGTGCGGATAAAACATAAATATGAGGACCACGGATGGAACAATAAAAAAGGGAACGATAAAAAGGAATATAATTACGAACTATGAATCCTTGGGGGAGATAAAAAAATATTACAATTATGACGAATGTGTGGGGAAAGGTCCGCGGATGCGGCGGCAGTCGCATATCCATAAATACACGTAGCTGCGGCGCCGAAGCAGGTGCGAATGACGAACGATGAGAGTGATTATACGTAATAAACTGAAATGATAGACTGTGATGATCCTTCGTACAGGACACGCATCCTCGCTTTCATTCGTCGCTCGTTTCGCGATAATCAACGGGTACGCCGATGGCTCCTCGTGGAAAATAGATTCGTCCCACCGCGTTGCGACCAGCGTCCTCCCGACGCTGTTATTACATTGTTAAATCAAATGCGTGCTCCGGTGGAGTATCGCGTTCGTGTCATTTTGCAATTTTCCCTCTGCAATTAGAGTTGCGCTGATAATTTTTCGCAAACGCATTACTGCCGCTTAGGACGACCTTGACTGGAAATTTGTTTTGCTTTGCACGCTCGCGATTCTACTCTTACTTCGTTAAGATAGCTCCGCGCTTTACGATGTCTATCAAAGAAACGCCGCATTATTATTGTTCTCATTAGCATTAATTTCCGATTAATCCACAAGTTTATCGCCCGGTTACACTGGAAACAGTCGCGAGCGTAGGCCACCGAGTGTACTTGCGCTCTGCCGCAACGCATTATGCCTCTGCGGACTGAGAGTATTCTCATTCGTTTGGAATATATTCCACAAACGTAGTCATCAGAGTACTATTTCTTAATGAGTTTTCTCCTGCACTGATGCGCTGCTCTTATTTGAGCATAAATATTAATGTTTAGGCAACCGAGTTGATAATTCATTGAATAGAATCCAACATATCAGGATATGAAATTTCAATTCTTCGGTAATTAATCCTACGCGATTTAATCGAAGATACACGCAATCGAGGACTTACTCGAATGTATTCTTAATTCGAATCTTCGTCGCGGCAGTAGCGTATTTATTAATAAATGGGAATGAGAAGCATATTTCGAGGATCGTCGGTCGCGGCATCCGGCAAAGAGAAAAAAATATCGCGTATGATTAATGATTAGCTGATTATACATGTGTCTAATGACGAAGTTCGCGTGTAACCTGTGGCTCGCTGCTCAGCGGATCATTATCAATCATGAAAATGAACGCTCCTGACAGTGAGAAAGAGAGCACAGGGCGTAAAGAAAACAGCGATTTATACGAATTAGTCCTTTTGCCAAAGGGGAGCGAACCGGGACCGAGGAAAGTAGCAGGATAATACTTCGTGATAAATGACGCAAGTTCGGTGAGCAAACAATTTAGTTCCGGCGCATCATTCGTTACTTTGCAATTAATGCATCGCGGACGCGGAGCACCGTAAAGTCGAAAATTTTCGATCCTACCGACACGTATCCTTGTCGCAGTCTAATTGCCAGTAGGCGACTTGCCAGCAGAAAACGCTGGCAACATTTTATAATTGTTACTTATGCTGCTAATGTTAATTAAAAAATTATTATCAGTGTCAACATTAAATTGTCAAAATAATTAAAGTTTTATTGGATTAAATTTTATTTAAATTCTAATCTATCTAATTCTATCTAAATTAAATTCTAAAATCTGGAAATTAGTGAAGTTTATGGCAAGCCATCCTGCTTGTTGGTGAAACATAAAGAGAAAAGGAGAGATACACTGTTTTTCTAATAATATAATATAAGAGACAAAGAATTTGCCCATGCGTGCTCTTGTCCGTTCATATCTCTCATACACGCGATGCACACGACCATTCGCAACGCTACGCATATATACCGGGTGACACACGTATGGATGAGTGGTCCGACCGGTATCCGCCATATTTGGCTGGGCCTCACACACATAAAGTACAAACGTAGAAACTGCTGGGAGAAGAGGTCATGCTCACGAAAGATATCGACATTGAGAAACGGTATCCCACAAAAGAGAGAAACGATGACGAGGCAGTATCTTAAAAAAAAACTCTAAAAATGATATCTTGTTGTTTACGAATGCTAAACGGGTATTAAGAGACCGTTTAGAATTTCGAACAATTTATTAGATGGCAAATAAAGTAAAAAAAGTGGTAAAGGTATAATTAAGGATTAATTGGGATGTTAAGTGAACATTATTTATATTTAAATTTCAGTGCTTTTATAGCTTACTTAATAAAATTCTCCGATAAGGCCAATGATGAATGTTAAATGAATCTGAAGAGGAGATCCTAAACTGCGTGTCGAAAAAACGATTACGGAAAGATGATGGGTTTATGGAGTTTAAAGTACGTCGATACGATCGTTAAACACGCGACGGACGGTACGTTCCTCTCGATGGGTTGGGTCGCCATTCATAAAGCTATTGCAAAAATGATGTGTCAGGGTTCACGATTCATCCACGTTCTTCGCCAGGTGTCATGTCGAGATAACTGTTTAAGGCGTCGTTTAATTTGTGACATACGAGAAATTGAGCGTTTACTATCGCTGCCACTTCAGGCACATTCGATATGCCACATTGATCCGTGACTATTTTCCTTTCGATATCCTAACGACAAAATGCGTATTTAGCATGAATAATTACACAGGAAACTCTTCACCATTTTCGAACGGCTTATGAAATCGGGGTCATTGAGCGAAAGGACGTTGAAAGGTGTGACGAGAAGTGCTGAGCAGGAAGTACGTTAAATACCAAAGAAACATTGAGTTCTGTCTAGTCGGCGGAGGAAAAAGATCTCTGCCGATAGCGTGTCTATGGATGGACTGACGGAAAAAAGTGTAGCCGTTATGTCAAACACGCACGACAGTGCAATGATTATCTGGCCCATCAGTGTGGCAATCGATCTCGCGATAACCATCTTAAGACTTGGATTTCTTTGCGTGATTAATGACATTTTAATAGATCGAGTCACGCTCTCATCCCTTTGGTGAGCACTCGCTCCTCACTTATCTCTCCTCGGACATTTCTTTTATTAATTGCGTGTTATTTATCATATAAATAACACATAGCTGAGAGACACATAGCTAAGAGTATTATTCTTTAAAATGTCATTATAAATTACTCTGCGATCAATAATGAGAACAAAAATAATATGGCAATATTTCAGAAAATGACCTTTCTTTCTTCACTTCCACAATATCGCAGATTTCTCTTCAGATTATTATTTGATTAATTTTTTTTTACTTTATCGCTTATAGTTCAGAAAAAGGCGTAAACGGTACTTCTCGAGCTTCGAGCTACTTCGTCTTCGTCTTCGTCAGCAGCGGTGAACCGATTCAAAGATCCGCGCCGGAGCTTCGCGAGTCAGGAAAAGTCCGGTCGCTTTACTAGAAACCGGAGCTTAGACTTTTCGGTCTTTTTCTCAGTGCTCTCGTCGGCGTGCTGTCCAACGCGTCTGTGTAGATTGGCAACCGGTTTTCCTGTGGCCTCTCCCAACTGATTCCTCACTCCCACTCTCACTCCCACTTCTGTTTCCCATTCCAGAGCCCCCCCTGCATTCTCCATATCCCACACCTCATCCCTCATCCCTCACAAAGCCGTAAAATTATTACGTCAATTTCCATTTTTTTATGCTTCTAAATATGAATTAGCAATACGTTTTGCATTGTATAACTTCAATGTTTTTCGGAGATTCGTGAAAAACCAAAATTCATGATTATTTGCTTGATCAACTGCTTTATGAATAATTATTTGACATGTAAAACATATTTAAATATTAGTGAAAATAACTAAAGATTTTGTAAAATATAATATTTTGTTATTTATAAAAATATTTTTTTCTTATAAAATATGATTGAATTTATATTGTCGCAAAAGCGATCGCGCTACTATTTTTTTCCGGAACGCAAGCGAAAAGAATTCAGACAAATAAAGCAATAATCTACTCAATAAACTTCACTTTCTCAAGCCAGTTTTGTATCGGAAAGTAAAGTATTCATAGCGGCTCTATGTATGTTAAAATGCAATCTTCCTGCAATCTTCCAGCAATTTTCCCGCAATCTTCGTTAATCCTTCCGTTTGACTTCGAAGACTTTGAACGGATCTCGGCGTTTCAGCTTAGGAGCTTAACTTCCTGGCCGCGCAACTGACCGATCCTCGCCACTCTTCTTATTTCTCATTCCTGGCCACGTGTTGCAGTGCGATCGCAGGAACGAGTCGATGAAACTACTTTGCCCTACCCGTTTTCCGTGCGCCGAGTGTTTTCGCTTTCGTATAAAACTCTATGCGGTTTCCAGGCTAGATAATGAATAAATCGACTTCATGACCTGCACATGGGAAAAATTCCGCGAGCAACAGCGAACGTAAAAACGCTAGGAAGCGAATGCTTTTGAAACCGCGAGAAATTTCATTATCCTTGAACACGCGCGAGTGCGGACAATTTCATTTTAGACGCGTCAATTTTCTGCATGGCTCCATTCTCTGTGCATTGTCGATTTTTTTTCTACTCCATTGTTGATTACGCGCAACGGTTTGCAGCGACCACATGCGGAAAGCAATAAGACGAGTCTACGAGTCGCGGATACTTCGAATGCGCATTTGCGGTTTGGCAATTAAGTATGATGGTAATAACCGTGATAGCGGTGAAATAAGAGGATAACAGCGAGCCGCAACGACAGTGAGCTACTTAGATCGAATTTCACCTTCTCTTTTCTCGTAACCTTCCCACTCCCATATGTTTCCCGCATGGGCGGACTGAGGTGTTTTCAATACCTCATTCTGAAGAGCAATGTTATTTCTCTACGTAAAACTTTGTTAATTAAAGAAAAGAGAAGCGTAACTTAATTGCTTGCAATCCGGTGTTGTGTAAAAATTGGTACACATTTTTGCAAACAAAATTCTCTTAGACGATTATAATTATTATATAAATATATTATACAATTTTAAAAGAATTCAAATAAAATAGTTGTTTCTTTTCTAACAATATTATTTAAAATAACAATAAAATATTCATTTTTCTAGAAATATTTCTAGAAATGATCTTCGGTCGCAAAGGATTACTTTTTTCCCCGTATCTTTTATTGTTTTTCCATGTAGCATTGGATACGCTCCAAAAGATAGAATCGCCAACGCATAGGCGAACGTTTAATCTTCGATCGTTCGCTCCGCGTCTTTCCCGTTACGGACGCATTAGTGCGGGAGCTACCTCATATTGTTCGCGTATCCCCCTTTAATTCCCGGACGGTAGTCAGTTAAGATCGCCACGGGTAACCGCAGAGAACGAAGGGTAGGTGGGAATACGTGTGTAATCGCAGGCGCACAGAAAATTGCATTCCCTGCTCACCTTCCCTTTCTTTCCGCAACTCTCACAGAATCCTACGCTTTCCTCTCTCGCGTTCGCATTTGCCGTCATCGTAAGTAGGCTCAATTATGCCCATTACACGAGCCTGGATAATCAATTTCCACGAATGAAAATTCGTATCGTTACCACCGATGGAGATAACGATACGCAGAAGAGGAACGATTACGGTCTATCCATTACAACGAAAAGTAATTGAAAATGAACGATTTTCCGTTAGATCCATCAAAAAGTCTAGTTAAAATCTATAAAAATAAAATTAATTAATGTTATAATGATTTTCTGAAAATTACAGAAAGAACCTTACCGCGATATTACTTTTCCGCGACCTCAACATGTTATTTTTACATCTAACACTTTTTCCTCGATTGTTTCAGTTTACATAACAATTCGCACTTTTCCAATACAAATATAGTAATATTAAACTGAGAGATTTGTACAGAGTCATAGCGTGATTCATCGGCGTTTGATTACTCACACACGGCGAAGCGTGCACGAATTTCCGCGCGAGAGAGAGTTGGCGTGTATGGAGCAATTATTTTCCGCGCGTATTTTTCTCTTATGCAATCTACGCGCAATCGCACTAATTTTAACATTTGCGAAACCATACAATTCATTCGACGTATCTGACTGTTATTAAGGTTAATTAATTGTACGTCAACACGAACGTTCGCTCGCGGAATAATTAGAGCAGCCTTGATTCCCAGGGCGATCGGATTTGCAGGTTGTTTCTGTTTCGAATATAATGCAGTGCACTTAGTAATTAACTTCATTTGGATAATTTCGATAATTTAATTTTTTTTCGATACTTTATCGCTACATCTTTTTGTTTGCTTTAATCTGCGCGACCCTTAAGGGATAATTAGCGTTTATCTCCCGCCTTGTTCTAATTGCAAGTGTCGCGGGATTACAAGTACATTCGTTGACTGCGGTTATTTTTTAATTGCACATTACATTGAGAATGATACCATGCGAACGCGAGCATTGTTTGCACAGCTCGCATGTACTTCACTTCCGAGAGAAACGTCTCAGGTAATGCGATATTCTCGTGTGCCTCGTGATATTACGCGACGAATAAAGGAAAATGTTGCGATCATTAAACATGACCCGAAAACATAACGTAAGTTTATTCTGGGCGTATCTTTCTGAATTTTCGGTACGTAAGATTTATGCTCGACGTGTCGAACAGTTGGTTGTTTTCCGCAAAACAAAAGTATCCAAATGTGCGTATTTGCTGGTTTCTTTACCGGACACTATCATTTTTATAAATAGACGGACCGTGAAGCTAGTAGAAAAGGAACGTCCACCAGCGTCACAGTAACGAGCTTAAAGCCAGTCATAATGAACGCGTAGCGCGACGCATGAGAGAACGTCTCAACCTTGACTGGCGCTTCGGATAGCTATGATCCTCGTGATACGGCACGATCTAGGACATTCTACTTCGCTCCTAGGACGCTTCGAAACTTTATGATGCATTCTGACAGCTGTATTATGTAGCTTGTTACAACGCGTTAACCGCAACTGGCAATATAATCGGCTTGATAGCAAAAGTGTGTCGCTTTCGTTCGCGGTTGCTTTATAAACATTTCTTAGATGTCATTTATCGCCTTAAATATTATAATCAAACATGGGCTCGATGTAAAATTGAATTTCTTTGATGCATGGATTTCTCGTATATACTTGGTCAAAAAATTCATTATTATTTCCAACAAAATAACGATAATCGAAGATTATTATTAGCCTTAGATATATCGCTCACCGTTGGCGCGTGCAAGTCCGACGATGCATATCCAGCACAGGGCCAGTCTCCAGAAACGGTCGGCCATGTCCATTCCCCGAGTAATTACGAAACGTCCGTGGACTGTGTGCTCGCGATCGGCGTCGCGGACAGGTGAATGAAGGGAGGAGAAAATAAAGAAAAAAGGAGGTAGATGGGAAAAAGGAGGGACGGGTCGAGTATCTACGTATCAGTCGCGAGGAACTCTCATTTAGTCGAGCGCGTTTGGCTGCGTGCAGGATCGATCGCTTTTCTCACTTTCGAGCGGTGAGAAATTCGCGTTTGCGAAAGCACAATTTTACGTCGTGCGGCACTTCCGTCAGTGAAAAGCCCAAGGATCGTCGGACCTTGATGAAGTGGGCCTTGATGAAGATACGCGAGCGATGTTCCCCGTGCGAACACGCGAGAGACACTGACGGGCCCAGAGAGCGGCGGGAGAGTTTGAACCGCCAGCAGACCCAGACTGCAGCCTCGACCAGTGGCGTAGACGCGGACTGAACGTCACAATAAAAAACGATTGTATGTAATTTTAATCAAACTTAATTAATCATTGCAAGAGAAATTAACTTCTTTAGCTAAAGAGAGAAATAAATGCAAATTGAAGAATAAATATAGCGCATGATGATCGTCCTATGATAATATTCTCGTAATAATATTTCTCTATCTTTGTATACATCGCCTGCCAGCTTTTTTATTATTTTTTATTTACGACAGAGATAAGTTCAAAGTAAAATAATTACATTATATTTCAGTCTGTTGTCATAAATTCGAGTTCTTTTATTAGAGTAAAATAGCTTTTTTCTGCGATAATTGTGTTGGAGGAAGTCAAATCATAAACTGGAGCTTAACCATAATCGGACACAACGGGTCCGATACGCCACTGTCACCGAGAAACAAAAGACACACAGATGAGAAAGTGGTAGCCGCCGCAAACCAATTGCAATGGTAGGATTGCGCGAATGTGTACGTATCCGCCTGTGTAGATGCGCGCTTATCTGGCAACTGGAATGAGCTTGCGGGTCGGAATAATTATGAGAAGGTATGGCAAGTCTCGCGTTAATTGATTTATAGGCCGATCGACCGAAGTAGATTCATCGAGATATCCTAGATGAAGGCGTGTCCTTGCGATCCTACAGCCGATCGCGCCGATAGTGCGGGATCCCAGTGCAAGGTTTCGAGTCCTACAGACGCCGTCTTAATATCCCACGGCGAAAGCCGACCCGGGCACAAAAGAATCTTTTACAAACTCGTTCTTATTTCTTTTTTTCACCGCTGTAGTACGGGCAGGCGATGTTTTAACGTAGGCGTGCGGAGCCAACGGCATCTCTCGCCCTGGGCCTTACATGGATGCATCGTGAGTCACTGCCCAAAGCGGCGTATGTAAATGTATTCTGCTTATTTTATTCATGCGTCATATGATGACGATGACCGCGTGTATCAAAAACATCACTTTAAAAACGAACGATGACATTGGACGAACATGAGAAATTAATATCAGATAATAACATAGAAAATAAATAATAATAAATTAACATGAGATAACGGGAAAATATATACCTGATTAATTGTGTGAATTATGTTAATTACAATTATTTAGTTATACACCCTTTGGAAGTAATAAAAATGATACAAAATTTAAGTATATTTGTCTTGCCTGACAATGAGTCGTCGCGAAGAGTCAATAATGTCGTCGTTGTCGCGGTAATTTGCGGACGAAGGAAGAGACAAATGTAAATTTACCCGCGTCCCTAAGAGCCTCGAGGTCTCCGAGGCCTCGACGAAGGCCCAGACAAGCGGATGTCTGTCCCGCGAGAGTTTTCTTCGTGGTACTTCGTGAGAGCTCGTGCCAGCTCGTGTACGGTATTTCTCTTGGCCATTATTGGACTTCGAGTGAAAGTGTCGGGCTAGATATTTCGTAATCGGATATTTTGATATCGCGCAATAAATTCGCGCATTTTGCAGATGCAAAATGAGAAATATTTTCGATCGACGCTATTTAGCATCTAACACATTGTTTTCCGATTACGACGCGATTTATATGCTTTTACTTTCAAGGATTTACTTTGCGATACCGTACGTAATAAAAATAATATAAAAAGATTATAATTTAAGTTTCATAAATATAAAATTAAGAGATAACGTTTAGTATTGATATAAAATCGCGCGTCTGCGTAACTGCAATGCAAAGCTACGAAGATTGGTCTTGGCAAATGCTTTTCACCGAGAAATACTTCGCTAATTAAGCGTTAAACCGGCGTTAATCCCGATCGAGGGAGCGGGCCGCCGAGCAGAACGGCCAGCGAGCGGCGTGTGTGCAACCTATTGTTTTTTCCGCTGTGCCAACCGAAGCAATATTAATCAAGTATGCCGTGCGTCGTGTAATTTAAATTCCCGTTAATCCGCCGGACTCGACGAATCGCCACTCGAAGCGCGCGCGGGGGCATTGTCTCTTTCTCTTGTGGATTTCGTAGTCGCGCGCACTAACCGGTGATTATTATCGTGCGACAATAATAACAAAGTGCGAATAATTAGCGAACCGATACGGCAGAATGCGTAGCCTCTGAATTCGCGCCTCCAATAACGCTAATAAATCAGCAATAACGTGTCCTTTCCTTAGCGGAAACAACGACTGTTTCTTGTCTTCATTAGAGATCTCTCTCTTCTTTTTTTTAGTGCGATGAGACGCGCTACGCTTAATCGTGGATACTAATTATAGTCTTCACGGGATAATGAAATAATCTTACTACGTGTAGCTCGGGAGACTGCCGACTTCCTTGAGAACTTTTTCAGCGCGTTGCGAGCACTTTATTAGTCGCGGGACAAGACGGATACACGACGCAATGGCGAATTAATCTCGTAGAATTAGCTGGCTCTTATTAGGATGAATCGTTTGCTGATCTTCCACTCGCTCGCTTGTAACAATTGTAAATTATCGGCATAGATCCCGCCGCAACAGGATGTCAGGCGTGTCCTCCTTGCGTGTCGAATCTTGATTAATCCTTCCATGTTAAATGAAAACAATATGATACTTGTACAAGATATATATTTTACAAAAATAAATACATGTGACGTTCAACGTCCCTACTTTTGAAATACACGATTTATGTACAACGGTATATCATCTACGCCTTTTCCGAATAATATATTAAATCACTTTACAATCATCGCTTCGCGTTTCAACGCGACATACAGCACTCGACGTAATAAAAGCCTAATTTACCAGAATAATTTTAAAGATAATCATCAGCTAACGATACTTGAAAGTATTTTATCATGTTACTGTTTGCTGTAAAACTGTTACTGTTTGAATGGAGAATATTTTCCTAAATGCTGTAAATACCATTTTCGGGACAGATAAAATCTCGTATAAGGGTGCAAAAGGAAGCAACGACTATCACGAAGTACAGGCTCGCCCTGAGGCTAATGGTCGAACCGGAGCTGTGCTGATTTAAAATCTGACACTGCGAGTTTCTATAGTGCTTGACGTTTCCCTCGGAATCACGCGCGAGCACGCAGAGCTCGTATTTTGTGTCCGAGTCCTTTAGATCGTGGATTCTGAAGGATCGCTCGCTGTAAACGACGTCCTTCTCGATCATGGATTTACTGCTTCCGGTTTCTCGAACGACGATATAAAAGTCGCCGATGTCTTCTCTCGACGTTACGAACCACGTCGCTTTCCAACTCTTGTCTTTAGTGTTGCTAAAAAAATTGCGATTTAATCTCCAAAATTTTGGAAAAAAATTTAGATATGATATTTAATATAAATCTTTAAATGGTAAAATATATATATACATATATAATTACGTACTAGTCGAGACTCCGGTATTTCACATCGGGTGTGATACCGAGTTCCGGTTTTTCTTGAATCTCTCTCTCGCCGCAGTTCATAAGATCTTCAGTTACCTCCGAGATAGGTTTGTTCGCGAGATAATTCGGGCTCTCGCACATCACGCTCGACCATTCTGTCGGGAGGTACGTTTGAGACTTCAGCCATCTCTTTAAAGGTCGAGCATGGCAGTCACAATGTATAGGATTTCCTATTTTATCAAATATATACATATTTTAATATGGATGAAAAAATTGAATTCTAAATATAAAATTTTTCTTCTGACAATAATTTAACAACGAGAGATCTTAAAGAATGCCGTAATTTTAAATCACTGATTATTGAAAATCAAAATTATCAGAGTTACAAGATTCTCCAAAATCTTGTAATTAAATTACAATCATTATTTTGTATTTGTGTTGAATTGAATTATTAATTTTTTTGTTACCAGAGTATTTGAGAATTGTGCCGTTCTTAATAATCTTCATAAATTTCTCGTCAAAAACGCCAATCTCGTTTTTTTCCAGATCGAGAACTTTCAGATTCGGTAGTGGTAGAATCTTATCGAGAGGCACATGATTGAGATGATTGTTGCTCAGGTGCAAATTGGTTAAATTTAACGGTGGCAGAAAAACGTCTCGTTCGGACACGTCATTTATGTCATTGTGCGACAAATCCAAAATCTGCAAAGCCGTTAAATTCCCGATTACATCTGAAATAAAGAAATATTTTGATAAACAACGATCCTCAGAAAGCTGTGAATTAACGAGCCGTTATTAATTAATTAATTATCAAGAGTTACGAAAAGCAATATTTTCAATTTACTACTCACATCGCCTAATCTCATTAATATTATTATGAGAGAGATTCAAGTATTGAAGCTTCTTGGCGCCGGCAATGAGGTCAAAAGTGACGACCGGCATTGTGTTGTAAGACAAATCGACTTCTTTCAGTCTGTACGGGATCCAGGGATCATTTGGCAGAGTCTTCCGAGTAATAAACGAAATTTTATTGTGGCTAAGGTTGAGTCTCTCCAATGACAGACAGTCGTCGAGCAATCCGTGCGTTTTGTTATCCAGCTTCTCTAATTTATTGTACGATAAATCGAGAGTTCTCAAAGACACCAGACCTTGAAACGCGCCGTTCGGTATGTGGCTAATATTGTTGCTGGTCAGATTTAATGTTAGCAGCTGCAACAGGCCCTCGAACGCACGAGTCGTCACATTGTTTATTCTATTGTTTGCCATATTCAATTCGAACACTATTGGCAAGTGACCGAAGGCGGCTTTTTCCAGTTTCGTCAAGTAATTATCCTGAAATATTTTTATCGGTTGAAGGTTTTATTTATTATCCGCAAATAAGAGCTTTGCGTAAAAAAATTTCCGTTGTCTCACCTGCAGATAAAGATACTGCAAGCTGCTCAGACTGCTCAGCGCTTGCCAGGGCGGCTTCGTGATGTTGTTCGCTTGCAGATTTAAGATTCTCAAGGTCAGCAAGTTTTCGAAACTCCCTTTTTGTAAATTATCGCCCAGTCGATTCCGCGAAAGATCCAGCGAGAGCAGCGCGTTCATCGAGGGCCACACGTCAGTGCTCGGGATTTCCTCCAACAGATTCTCCGAAAAGTCCAGATGACCCAGAGAATTCGGTAGTTGGAAAATCTTCGTCAGACGATTGTTTTTTACTGTCAAGCTCCTAAAATTTTGTTAATGTATATTATTATACGCAAAATATTTTTTCAATTTTATAGATAAAGAGTGACGTACCTGCAGCTGGCTAATCGAGTGAGACTGCCGCGCGCAACGTCGTTCAATTGATTGTAGCTCATATCGAGCTCTAAAAGCGTAGGCAGCGGCCCGAATGTCGACGGTTTTATTTTTTCCAAAGAATTGTGCGATAAATTCAAAAATCGCAGACTGAAGAGTGTCTGAAATATAGCGTTGTGTATCTCGGACAGATTGTTGTGCGAGATATCGATTGTGTGGAGCTCGTACAATTTAGGGAAGGTCTGTCGTGGAACGGAGTGTATCAGATTGTGAGAAACGTTTAATACTTTCATTCCCGTCATGTTGTGCAATGGAACCTGCCAAAGAATATATTTTTATAACGAATTGAACATAATAAATAAATATTTAGAGATATGATGATAAAGTATCTAATCGTTCGCATTTAAAGAACGCACTTACTTGATTTAGAGATGTCAGTAGATTATAACTAAGTTGCATTTCCATAGCGTATGACGTGCTGTCGAAAGAATACCTCGAGATGTTGTCGATCTTGTTGTAGCTAAGATCCAGCGACGTGATATTTGCACAGTTCTCGAAAGCACCTGGTTCGATCTTCGAAATCTCGTTATGAGACAGATTCACTTTTGCAAGATAAAGATCTTTGAATGCCAGTTTCTCTATAGTTGTCACAAAATTCTCGGAAACGTCTATAAGCTAATGGTGAGCGTATTATTAGCAAAAAAGTCATGTGAAAATTGTATCATCTTTTTACAATTAATGTATACCTCAGCATATTGCAACTGGTGGAACATTTGGAAGTCGATCTTTTTAATGAAGTTCCGAGAGAGATCGATCGTGCCGATTCTAGTAACGGAACCGAAAGTTCCGCGACCTACATCGTTGATTTGGTTGTCACTGAGATGCAGTCGTCTGAGAAAACGCATACCGCGGAAAGTGTTCGAATCCAATTTTCTAATTTTATTATGACTCAGATTCAGGACCTTCAAAACGGAATTTCGGGCGAAGGTTCCTCTAAAACGAAAATGAACTTAGATACTCCATGTCGCATGACACTCGAATGTAATTAATGTCTTTTTCAAATTCAATCAACCTCTTCAAGTCGGCGATAGCATTGTGCGACATGTTACACCATCCCATCTTGACAAGATCGGCTAAGTGAGACGCGTCTAACTTATCGATCAAGTTATGAGAGAGATCTAAGAATTCAGTGTCCCTGAGTCCTTTGAATTGATTTCTCTGCAGGTCTTTTATTTTGTTGTCGTGCAGATCGAGCGCTTTCAGTTTCTTGAGCGGCGTCAGCGCTTCTACCGGCAATGAAGATAGCGTACCTGAAAAGTATGGTAGTAGGTCAAGAATTATAATATTTTCTACTTCAATATTTTATTATTTCTATTTTCTATTGACGTAAAGAAATTAATATTTCCCGTAAACCGTATACTTTTGTACTTATATAGCGTGAGAAATTAATCCCACGCAAATTATATCGCTTTCAAACCGTAGCGATTGACGTGGATAACAAGATCGTATTTTTCATCGATGGTACCTTACGATGGGGCTACGATTACCGTTACTAATCTCCAATTTTTCCAGTTTTGCGGCCACCGCGCTTTCACCGAAACTATTCCCCGGCAGAGTAGATATCCGGTGACCGGTGATGCTTAACAGACTGAGATTACCGAGGACCTGCAACGCCTCGCGTGGGAATTTCTCCAGGTCGCTGTTTGTCACGTACAGCTCCTGAAGTGTTCGGTTCACGCCGAGGAAGCTGTGCTCCTCGATCAATCTCAGCGGCGTGTCGATGAATTTCAACACTCGAACGTCCAACGGATACAGGGCGGGTCCGTAAAATCGTACTGTAAATTCGCAAAGAAGAACAAAATTATTTATCTTATCATGTTCGCGATAATATTAACGGACAGTCATTTTATTGCCAGTCACATTCAATGTTTTTTACTTTTTCTCGACGGTAAGTCAAATCGTCTTACCTATGTTACATTTATACAGAGTCAGTTCTTCGATCGGCATGCCCTCGTTTCCCAGATTCGCAAAGGCGAGGCTGAGACTTGCCAGATTCGTGTTTTCGCAGCGGACGTACAAACCTCTGTCGCTACCCCGAAGGCAAGTGCAGGGATAAATGTAAATCACGTCTTTCGGACAGTTGAACCTCGGCCCGGGTGGCACGTAGCCGCCCATTACGGACAGAGCCGTCCACAATAATAGCAGCGGCGATAACATTTCAATATCTGCTTGAAAGAAACATAAAGCGGAAGTTTTATTAACTTCATAATTACGTAACTCATAATAATCGATGCGATGTGAATGTATGCGAACGTGTACGGCTGATGTGAGAAATTTCAAACCAGAAATTAAACGTAACAGGCTTATGCATAATATAATTTACAGATTCTCTTCCTTGCGTTGAGAACTTTATTTTATAGCTGCATCACATCGCTTATATAAAGGTTAATAGCGATATTTGCCTTACGGAGAAGGTACGGACTCGTGATATCTTCACATTTCGGGTGAACGTTCCGTCACACCGTGATGCAACGCGCGCCCCTTGTGATATGTGAGAAAGCCGTCGCTACGTGAACTCTTTTCGTTAATCGCGTACGCAGCAGATCGATGCGCCGATAACCGTGCGCCTAATAAACAGAGACCGCCCTCAAAATCGCGATTGTTTCCCTGCGAAATCTCTCGTGATCCGACGAATTGTTAAACGGCCTTTCGAAGTTCTTTGTCCCCCTCGTTACCTGCGTTTAAGCGAACGCGATTACGTCGGTCGCTGAATTCGCGATCCGATCTCACCGCTTATTATCCCACGCGAGTTGCCGGGATCCCGCGATTTCTCGATACCACGGCGCGAAGGTGACTAACCGCTAAGATCATCGTGATATTCCCAAATGTGTCCTTGAAGAAGAGTCTCTGCTCTTTTTCACGCCGCTGCCGACACGACCCACGCACGATGTGACCTACGCATCGTAGAATAAGGATTTCATGGCTAGCTGCTTCATCGATTCGTTATTCAAGCACAATTTAAATCGTCCGTCGCGCATCAACGGCAGTGTCTCCCACGCGAAGTCTATAAAGAAAGCGCGCAATTCCAGCACGTTTCTGTTACGTCGCGAATTATAAGCTACTGTAGATTTAAACAATTGTGCATTAAATGATTTTACCTAATGTTGCGCACCTCGCAATAGAAATCTACGAAAGCGACGTTTGTCCAACCGGAAATGTTAACGCAATTAAACCAATCCGTTTTCACTATGCACTATCGCGAAGACGATGAGCCATCTGCGTAACCATGTATAAAATTTCGACGGAAAATTAGCGGTTACGCGCAACGGCGCTACGCCGCGGCTATTGCAAATTGATCGTTTTTCTTTCGAAACTTTGATGATTAGCAAACACAATCTCTGTATAATAACTGACCTCCTTTCGAAGATCATCGCCTAGCGTTTATTTCGATGTAGGTGGATACAAATCAAAGATCGTTTAGCCGTAAAAAAATGTAACCGTCATTATTAACGATTACACGAAACAATCGTTAATTATTTCACTACTTTCGTTTCTTCTCTCATTAAATCTAAACAAACTTGGGCCTTTTATGCTATTTGAACACTTGATTGTATCAGGCATACCGCTAATTAATAATTTTTGCAGTAGCAAGGAAAATGAGATTGTCAACTTATACTTTCGGTACAGCCCAACATTTGGTAATCAAAGAATCGTCGCGGCACTCGCAATTAACGGTGGCGTGCTATTAAAGTAATTGTGGGACCCACCGATCTGAGAAATAGAGAACTATGCCTTATTATAGCCCTAGTAATTCAACGAGCAAGAAGATAAAGAAGAAAGGCACGTTGATCTAGTTTGAGCAACGTTTATGCAACGTTCGTGCGATATAATGTACTGACGAACACGATGCGTAAAGAGAACAGCATCTGCATTATGCATGAGGAAAATTTATTAATCTTATCTTAGAAAAGATATTATATTATGTATGAAAAAAAATATATATATTTTTAGAATTGTGCAGAAGCGTAAACTTGTTATCATGGAAATCTACGAACATGAGATCGATGAAATGATAATGTTTGAAAGAAAAACGATACTGAGAAAAACACATGCGCGCCTTTCACTTCATTTCAGTTGGTCTCCGTCCCGCGTGTGCCAAGGAAATAGCCACTGGACCGGATCACGCTGACTTTAAACTCGTATCAAATCTACAAAAATATACAACACCGCATTGACGTAACACATCGACAATATTCGACATTTATTATCACCGAACTGTCTTGCGCAGAGCAAAACTCGAACTGGTTACTCTCCGTTTGCATCCATCGATGCGAGAACATTTAGAAACTTGATGAGAAGTCGTTAATAAAGGGTAGGCTGCACAACGTGAGACAAATGCGATTTCCGTTTCTCGAAAGCGGAAAGAACAACGGCGGAGAGAAAAAGAACATATGCCACGCTCTACTTTCTGAAAGTCTATCAATTAGTGTTATTGTTGGCGTAACGAAGACGGCCGGTTTACGTAAAAAAAAAACACACACACGACTATCTCAAGATACCATATTACTTGTTAAATACTAGGATTAAATTTCATTATACAAGGAAATCTCCAGAACCGAGATGCACTTTTCCATGCATTTCTTTGACATAGCACAGCTGAGGATATTTTCATTTCACCAGTCGTCCTTGTGGATATCCCATCGTGCAATATCCCATGTCTCTACATTCTTCCATCGATAATTTTTTTATTTGTAACATGACATTCTTTCTCGGCAAAGAATACGTCATCTCTATAATCGGAATAATTCGAAAAAAATCTTAAACGAGAAATTAAAAATAAATTCGCAAAATGTTATTTATGAAATACGCAAAAATTCTTATAAAATTTTAGCGTCAAAAAATAATAGGAATAAAATTGTTAAATACAAATGCATAATAAACGTTTTCAATAAACAATTTGACAATCAAATTTTACTTAAATATACAGAAAATTAGAGAAATAATTAAATAATAAAGTTATTCTAAATAAATTGGAGATAAGGACAACCGTGCAAAATTCGATGAGTTAGCTAGACATTAAGGACAGTTATTTCGAGTAATAAATGTAGAAACATAACGTTCTGTGCATTAAAGTCACTGCTCGCGCTGAGAACCGGAGAGATGACACATCTAAACACACGTGGACACACGAGAACGTTATGGTCTTAGCACCGCTCTACGTTTAAAAATGTAACGAAGCTAATAAGCCGCTCATTTAGCGGCTCATTACCTTCGTTACACTTTGAAAAAAGACATCAACATCCTATTCGAATATTTCAACATGCCAGCCGAGACCAGTTATGAAATATATTACAAGTGACATTTTAAGAAGCCAGCCGAGACCAGCTATGAAATATATTACAAGTGACACTTTTCTCGAAAATTTGTCAAACAATTTTGAGATGATAGGGATAATAATATAATTTTATTTTATGTCACAAAAATATTCACGGTACCTTGTTGCACTTTGCCCGGTAATTTTCAAAGGCACGAAGATCGCCGTGACTTTTTTCAAAAATGCACTGCTGGTATCCTCGGGGTTACATGTTTGCCGCTGAGCGGGTCGTCCTTTTTCCTCCACCATGCAGAAGTAATAGAGAATGAAAGAAGAGCAGGGAAGAATAGAGAAGAACGAGTGTGCTTCGCCGCGTGTCTTCAGGACATTCTGTATGTGGTTCTTGGATGAAGCTGCCGTGAAAACTGAGCCGTGGCTCGGAGGCAAAGAGAAAGGCAGTCTCAGAAGTAAGGCCTCCCTCATTGGCAGTTGATACGCGCTGTCCTTTCGCGGGCATCCTACCTTTTTCTACTAACTCACTGCAAATGCGATAGCAACTTGACAAAATAAAATCGTATCTTTGAAGGTCAAGGTTGATTGGCTTACTAAATTTTCTGCAATTATAAATGTTATGCAAATTAATAAATAAAAAATTATTGCATAACTTTGACAAGAAACGTGAGATTATATTTAATTTGGTACATATAATATGATACAATCCTGACAAAGCCTCAAGTGGAAGAAAGTTAGCCATCAAACGGCACCTTAGGATTGGTCGGTGCTAGTGAAAGTAACTTTGTATAGTTAGCTCGGTACTCGAATACCGAGCTATTCAACTTACGCGATTCACGGCATGACACTGACATCTGTTGGTGCACAGATAAACATTTTTCAATTTATTAAATACACAATTTTAAAAAATATTTCTATAAATATCGCAAAATCGTTTTTTATGTTGCAAAAACTTATTAAATCTGTTTGTAAAAAAATTTACACTCAACAGTTGTTTATTTTCTTCACAAATTTGTTTAAATCTTCTTCAAATATTTCTCACACAAAATATTTTCTTAATACTGCTTTCAACATAGCAGGATGTGATAGTTGAGCGTCGTTTAAACGGTAATGAAATAGAATGGCAAGCCTTTTTAAAAATTACACGGTTATTAAGGTCGTTGAGCTGTCAGAGTTTTTCAGTTTCAAACAAAGAGCTCGCAGTGCAGTCGGTTGCGTTATCCTTCGAGTAATTCAGTGATAGTGCGTTCACCAAGTACTGAGTTGTAATTTCACAACATCAAGAATAAAAATTTATCTTTTTTGCTTTTATAAAAATCGCGGTTTATACACGAATCATGAATCATTTCGTAATATTTGTGCTCATGACGTTTTTATTACTGAGTGAGTCAAAATTGATTGTATAAAATTTGTTTCTTATATTTGAAATGTTGTTTTATAAATTTTTTATTATAGGTATAAAGATGGCAACTCAATCCACTTTGGGTCATTTTGTAAGAATCTTTCTTTAAATTCCTTTGAAAATATTTTTAACAAATTAACGTTTTGTATTTGATAATAAAAATTACGGATTATATTGCGTGCATAGGATAGAAATCGTTTAGAAACCTACGAGGAGATATCGAGTGAACAAAACAATATCGACGTCTTCGAAAATCTAACTTTTCGCTTTACTTGCGAAGGTATGCCATCCGGCTTTTATGCCGACGTGGATTACGATTGTAGGATTTTTCATGTTTGCGACAATTCGGGCGACGGATTTCCAATAATATGCGCTAATGATTCAGTGTTCGATCAAAAACGACGAATTTGCACAAATGAGGATGATATCGATTGCCAGTACGCTCATGAATGGTACATTTCACGATACTTAAATCGATAAAAAATTGTAAGTTTCTACGATAGAAATAATGATTGCTCATTGTAGGTATTACTTGAATGAATTAACTTACTCTGCAGAAGTCGAATCGAAAATGATCACAGAAGAAGTCACAGAGAAAAACGAATCCAAAATAATACAAGAGGACGAAGTGCCTTCTGTTTTGCCATTCGAAATTGATTAAAACTATTTTGTATATTATGCTACACGGAAATGTCAAAAGTGTTTTGATGATATTCAATCTTTTTCTCTTCATTTAATATAAAGACACGTGCATGGGCAATTAATTGCATTCCACGTAAGATTCTTTAAACAAATTACTTTATTTTTTCTAATACCATTTGTCAGCCAAGAATGCAAAAACTCACAAATTACCAGGTACAGCTAATTGCTGCGAGAAAGGTCGGGGAATAATATTTATAGGATTCTAGAGTAACATGTTATTTTGCTTTCATAGTAGTTCAACGTTCCAGCGATCGCGTGTGCCCCATGATCTTGACTCCGGTTTCCTTTGTGCTCTTGTTGCGTCCCGATGCACCTTTTGCCGCATGCAACACGTAGAACTGGTAAAAAAAAACAAAAAAAAGAAAAGAAAAAATATACGAAGAAGACCGGTGTGGTAGTCCAGAATAATCTCGAGTCTATTCCTGACCGTTCCAAGCTGGCTTCTCAAGGTTCTTGAAAGTTGTAGCGCCGGTGTTTTCGATATCGATGCTGCATGTGCAAATATATGCAAAACTTTATTTTATCTTTTGTTTATTTATTAATAAGACTTTATAGATTTATGAATCAAACGTTTATTTTTGTGCTTTTAATATATGGAAGAATTTAAATAACTTCAAAAACTGCATTAATTATTTGATTGTATTTTTCGAAGATAAAAACTTCGTGATTATAATAATATCAAAACTACACATGATATTAATAAAATAATTAATTAATTATTAATTAATTCTTATATCATAAAGGGATAACAGCAATTATATATGATAAGTATACATTATTTATTTTTAGACGCAATGAGAGAATATGTCAGTCTTAAGATCTACACGCTAACAATTCAATATTTATTCTGCGGTACGATCGTATGATTTTTTAATGCCATGCTCGTTATATGAAAAAATATGAAGTATCACCCTCCACCGTAAAACCCCTATGACAATGAAATAAATATTTCCGGTGAGTTTTTTTCTATTTCATGATTAAATTGCGAGGAATTGTTTCCACAACCATCTACGTAAACCGTTCTTCAGATTCTAAATTATCTATCCTAATTTTAGAGAATATACTCTACTTGTGAAGCCCGTGTGTTGCTAAAATATAAGTGAAATTTATGACGAGAGATAACGGACGCGTCCATAAAAATTTTTAACGGTTAATTTCTCGTCTGATATTTTTGAAAAATAATACATTTTCTCTTAACGCAGAGAAGTGTTGAATAAAAATCCAAATATAATAATTATTTCAAAATTACAATGTTTTATGTACGCGACCATGACGACATTATCGCGATAACGTAAAAAATTAAAGCTAGCCCAATATAATTCGATTTCTTTCAAACTTAGAGAAAAGTCTAATGATGACGCGCGCGCGCGCGTATAATACTCTTAAAAAGGTATTATATATACCTAAACTTTTAATATATCGCTCATTTGCTGCAACAGTGACATAACTTAAAAATCACAATTTTCTAGAAAACAAGTTTGAATGTTTTAAATCGTTATAATTTGGTAAGAATATCATTTTGAAATGCCGTATTGGTATTGCCAAATTGATGTTGAAATGCCAAAATGATATTCTTATCAAATTATAACGATTTAAAACATTCAAACTTGTTTTCTAGAAAATTGTGATTTTCTAGTTATGTCACTGTTGCAGCAAATGAGCGATAGATATAGTATACATCAAAAATGATAAGTAGACTTAATCAAGCGAATCGAATACTATTTTCCGTGATGAGATTCGTGATGATGATGTGATGGCCAAGTGATTCCTGGACCCACCTTATCATTGTCATAAACATATTTAATTTTCGGATTGTCCCCGAGCAGATTCTGCCGGATCATGCCGAATATAGCTGACGCGAAAGCTATGTTGCTGATCATTCCAGCCATGGAGGCAGCCGCTCTGGCATGAGCCAAGGCCATTTGGATAAAGAAAGTTATTATAAAACCGATTCCGGGCAGCAGACTGGACATCTTCGTCTTCATCGCTCTTCCGAGATGTATCATCGTGCTTGTGATTTTCCGGGACAAAACATCCTCTCGCAAGCGTGGTAAATAGATCCTCAGTTCCGAGTGTGTATTCTCATCAGAGGATGATTCAGTGTCCTTGATTTTATTTTCATTGTCTGGACTCTCCATTTCCATAGAAACGCTCTTCACGAGTTTGTCCGAATACTTATCCAGCAGAGATCTGAGTTCGTTCTTCGCGCGATATTCCCTCTTGCGTTCTTTGTGACTTTCCGTGGCGTCTTTTTCGAGATCGTAGGTCACCTCTTCTTTCAACGGTATCACTTTCAGTTCTTCTGTGCTTAGTTCCTTCACATGAACGTCAGGATCGTTTTTCTTCAAATGTTCTTCGCTGAAGGCCTTTAATCTAGTTGCAAACTTTTCGTTCAAGCGAGTTCCGAAGAGTACGCCGAAAGCGTTGTAAGCGTCCTCGTTGAGGAACTGTGCGACGTTACCGTCGGCAAAATCCGTCGCGTTAGCTTTAATTTTATCTAGAAACATTGTGATTATCTGATCGTCGTTTATGGATCGCTTAATGTCCGCGAACTCGTCGCTCTCTTTTAGAAACTGAAAGTCCGCCTCCTGCATATCGTCAAGGCTCCTCTCTCTTTTTTCTTTCTCTTTCTTGATCTTCTCATTGTCCGGCCGCTGATCCAGAACTTCCTCCATGATATCACTGATAATTGTCAGGATACTCGGCAAGTTCTTGTTGTCTTTAATCTTTGTAGCTCTACCCTCGCGGAATCCGCCGAAACTGATACCGACCTCGCCGTTTCCGTAGCCTGTGATTTTCAAGAAACCCAAGTTTGTCTGAAATTTGTCCTCCATGGCTTTCTTGTACCAATCCAGAAGGACATTCTCCATGGATTCCTTCCGCGTCAGCAATTCTTTCTCGAAATCGCCCGTGGACATGCCGAAGAAATTTTCCACTTCGGTTTCGATCGACTTCGCGAGACTAGGTGGATATGCAGGCGCCGAAAACGGCAAGCCGACTAAAGATGGCACGTTGTTGATGAGCATCGGCCAAACAAAGATGCCCATACATTTCATGAAACTCAGGCTAAGTAAGCAGTAAAATACTCGTGAAAAGAAACCCCGACTCGCGGGGTCCAGATCCTCCGCGATCTTCAAAATCTCGTATTGATCGGCGGTGAGAGAATTTCTGACCGTGGCATTTAATGTATCCACGAAATATACCTTCGGATTTTTCTCCTTGGTATTCTTCTCCGCAGTATTCTTGGTTTGTGTAATATTAATTAGAAGCTGAAGAAACTCGGATTCTGTGATGTTCGGAAATATGTCATCCATTGTCGGCTCCGAAGTCTGCTCGATCTCTCTGCTGGTCTCGTAATAAGAATTTGATAATTGCTCAGCGCTTCTTCGTCTTCTTTCGTGTTTCTTGGGTAAATCCGTGGGGATAGATTTCAGCAATGGTCGTTCAATGTCAGACAACTGAACTTTCTCGTTGGAAATATCTAGTAGAATGCCTGATGGCTGACCAAGATATCCGGGAACGATGCCTTGATCACCTGAAAATAAAATAAAATTAAAGATTGATAAATTGAGAATTCAAAGAAAGAAATTATTTTGCATCAAACGGATAAGACTGATTCACCTACTGACGGAGTGTTCGCAGCTCTCGATACTCCACTTATCTGGTTCGCCTGCTCCGCGACTCTCGATTGAACCGGCTGCTCCTGCGGCTTCAATTCTTGCGGTTTCGACTCTTGCGGCGCGTCCGACAGAATTCCAAACTGCGGAGAACCAACGCCGCCCAAGCTAGGAAATCCTGGAAACTGAGGCAGACCTGAAATTCCACCCGGTAATGAAGGAATTCCGCCCGGAAATGAAGGAATTCCGCCCGGAAATGAAGGAATTCCACCTGGAAATGAAGGAATTCCGCCCGGTAATGAAGGAATTTGAGGAATTTGAGGAATTTGAGGAATTTGAGGAATTTGAGGAACTTGAGGAACTTGAGGGCCCTCGGCGAAAGGATTTCCCACTCCGGGAAAAGAGGGGATCTGTCCCACGAAATCAGGAAGCTGGCTGGGGAATTGCCCCGCGCCGGGAAATTGTCCCACTGGAAGTTGACCTAAACCGGGTATTTGTCCTCCACCAGGAATTGGAAACTGGCCTGCAAACAACCCGTCGAAGTTCGGCAGAGTTGGTGAGAATTGTTTCACAGTTGGCCAGGTGACGTGCTGCGTGCAGGTCACGAAGTTATTGTATCTCACGCATTCGAGCATGTTAGATACGTACGCGTGGCGCATCGAATCTGGTATCGCTTTTTCCGCTAATTTGACGATGTTCATTTCACGAGCGGTCAGAAGACTGTCTACTGCAAAATTATTTGCATCCAAATAGGAGTTTTCTAAACGCGGCGTCGATTCCTTGCTCAACAGATCTTTCAGCACATTCTCTATTTTCTCTTCGATCGTTTCTATCGCGTTTCTCATACTTTGATCATTTTCATCTGACGCCTGATTCCCCGAATATGCATTACGCAGCAGAATCGACGATACATTAATTTTCTTTCTCTGACTCTGCCTCTGGCCTCCGAAATTCGGGAAGTTCGGCAGCCTTGGGAAGAATTGCGCGATGGTCGGCCAAGTTACAACTCGAGTGCACTCGAGGAAAGAGCTCTCTCGAACGCAAGTGACCATTTTTTCTACAAAAGCTGGCCTCATTGATTCCGGTAACAGATTTTCCGCAACTTGAATAATATTTGCCTGCCGTTCCGTAAAGTACGCTCTGACTTCCGGCCTCGACGTAATCGAAGAATACACCGTGCCCGAAGTGGTGTGTTGTAGAGGTGTCAGGATCTTCAGAATCACGCTTTCCGGATGTTCCGAGAAGATTGGAAAGAATCTGGTGTCCGTGATGGTAACAGTCGCGTCTCCATGCTGGCCGACTTTGACGTCAGTTTCCGAGAGCGGCGATGGATCGGTAAGATTCTGAGACAAAATGGACTTGCTATTAACGGCTTGAAGATATCCGAAATTCGGAAAGCTGGGCAATCGAGGGAAATATTCCGATAGAGTCGGCCACACTAAATCTCTCGAGCATTCCAAGAAGTTGTTCTTGCGAACGCAATCCAGCATTCGATTGACGAAAGCAGGACGAGCTGCGTCGGGCAGCAAGCCCTCCGTTATTTTAACGATATTCAACTGCTGATCGTTAAGCAGATTGCCGAACTGTTGTGTGCTGATATACTTGGGACTAGGATCGTCCAGCACGTTCGGCGATGACAGCTGAACCGACTTGATGATGTTGAGAATCACCGACTCGGGATGTTCCGTGAATATCGGCACAAATCGAGTACCGGTTACGCTGATCACAGGACTGCTACTCTGTGGAAACTTCGTTCTGGAGATGATTTTCACGTTGGAATTCACGTTCTGCGATTTGTCCCATTCCTGCTGTTTGGCGGCCTGATGCAAAGTATTCTTGCTCTTCAATGATGTTTGTTGATCTTCCAGTTTTTGTGGCTGTTGATTAGATAAATCGGGAAATTCAGGGAGATTTGGAACGTAAAGAGAGACTGTGGGCCAAATAATGTTTCTGGTGCAGTTCGTAAAGTCGTTATTCGTCTGAAGACAAGACAGAACTTGAATAACGAGAGGTGCGCGTGCGGGAGGCGGCACAATGTTCTCCGCTAACTTTAATATGTTGATTTGCTTCTCGGTGATGGTCTTCAAAATTATTATATTTCCGCTGCCGACTAGCTGCGGATTTTCCGGCGTCGCTTTCAAGGAGTTCTGTACTTTCGTCAAAATTTCCGTGATTTTATTTTCCAACTCGCCGGATGCTTTGGAAGAAACTTCATTTCGGAGCAGTATCGTGGAGATTCGAGCGGGTGGTTCGCTTGACGTGGAATTACTGGTTTCTGCTGGAGGAGAGGGAGAAGTAGGAGTCTGCTGACCGCCACCTAAACCCGGTATAAACGAAGCAAAATCGGGAAAGCTCGGAAAGCTGGGAAAGTTCGGCAGATAACCGAAGAAACTGGGAAACGACGGTATCCAAGCGGAAAAATCTGGCAAGGAAGGTAGAGAAGGACTGAACTGCTTGACCGTCGGCCAAGTCGAATATCTGATACAAGTCAAGTAATTAAATTCCTGAATGCACCTCACGGTTTTCTGGACGAATTCCGAACGATACGAGACGGGAAGCAGCTGTTCGGCCATATGGATCGATAGCAATTGTTCCGGGGGAAGCAGAGCGACGTAAGAATCCGTGTGAGTGATGGCTGGAGACGGCGTCTTCAGCTGCTCCTTCAGAGCGTTATGAAGGATGCTCACGATCACCGCTTCTGGTTTCCGCATCCTCGTCGCGTCGGCCTCAACGACCTCCGGCAATTCGCCCGTGCTTTCCACAAAACTGGGAAAGGGAACGATAGGATACTGCGGATACAACGATATGGACGGATACCAGTTCGGATAATCCGGGAAGGCCGGCAATGTCGGATAGTACTGCTTCACCATCGGCCAGGCAAAGTACTTGACGCAGCTGAAATACTCGAATCTGCGCACACACGAAAACATCCTGTCGGAATATTCGCGACGTATCTCGGCTGGCAAAAGCTTCTCGCCCATCTGAAGAATCTGGAGCTGGCTGAAGGTGAGAAGCGAATTCAAGGTTTCGTTCTGCGGATCAATGTAAGTCGGTGCCAGATCGTAAGTGGCCTTTGATTCCAACGCGCCCTTCAAGATGGTGAAAACAATGTATTCAGGCGACAATAGCCTAAGATAATGAACGCCGCCTTCCGATCTCGCGGACTTTGCCCGATTACTCTGAAACAAGTCGATCAAGTTTATCTCTATCGGTAGATTGTTCAGATTCTGCTTGACCGAATCCGGCACATAGTTGAGAACGACGGGCCAAACAAAAATGCGCATACAGTTGAGGGCGCTGAGACCGCGAATGCATTCCGTCATGTTCTCCACAAAGGACTGCCGCTGTTTCGTCTCCACTAGTTGCTCGGCGCACTTTATTATTTCCAATTGATTCTTACTTAATTCGGTCGCGTTCAAGCTAGCCGTATACGTCTCGTTCAAAGACGATTTCCGCAATAGCATGATATTCTGCAAGGTCTCCAGTAGTTGAACCTCCGTGAATTTCGGGATGTTAGGAAGCACCTCGGTTGCTTGTTCTCTTAAATACTGCAGGAACGTCCTGTTTTTTATTTGATCCTGAAGCAGCGCGGCTTGATTTTTCCATTGTTGAAAGCGACTAGGCTCTGGCGCCAGAGATGGTTCGTCAAGATTCTCGCTTCGAGCCGATGCATCCTTCGCGTTGCTGCTGCGCTGACTGCGAACCTCCTCCTGCTCTTCAGCGGTAGATTTTTCTGAAATAAGACTTTCTTCATCGAGTTTTTCAGGCTGTTTCGCGCTGCTATCGATCGTTTCGAGAGCGTCGTCTCGTATGGATATTAATTTTTTTATCTGACCGTCTACGATCGATTCTTGCTCGCGACCAGGCAAATTGCGCTCTTCAGCATTTAAATAGACAGTTGAACTCTTGTATTTAGACTTACCTGAATTGGATAAATGTCTATCCTCTCTATTCGGATCTAGATCTTTGACACTGATTTCTTCTTTCACAGCCTCGTCCGCAACGTGTTCTTCTTGATTTTTTTCATTCTTGTTCGTATCGGCAAGCTCCAAACTTCGAAGATCATTACGTACTTCCTCGTTCACCTCATCGGTTTTCTCGATTCGCGCCTCGTCCAAATTAGGTTCCGCCAAATTTTCAACCTGTCCCGTCTCTTCCTTATTCAAATCTATCTTCTCCGCCTGCTCCGCACTCGCGATGTTTCCCAGATTCTCTCGAAGATTGGAAGGAATCTCTTCGTTTTTTTCTCCCTGTGATTTCGCTCCATCATCGTCACTTGGATTTGCATTCACATTTTTCACATCCGTCTGCGACTGTTTGGCATCGATCAATTTTCTCTGCTCGAGATCGTCCGTCTGTGAATTCGGAATATTCTCGGTGATGTCGTCCGATGTCTTTCGCTGGTCCTCGGTGTCGTCGAGCTCGACTTGAGAATCGAATCGTCGAATACCCTCATCCTTCTGCGCGCTCTGCACGTCCTGCAACACAGACTTACCAGGCAGAATCACATCGTTTCTGCGTCTCTTCTTCGCCACGCTACCTTCGTCTTCCGTTTGGATTTTCTCCGAATTTTCGACGAGTACGATTTTTTCTTCCGAGATTTTTCTCGCCTCGCCACCGTCATCTTCATCTTCATCGTGTCCTTTTTCTATCCAGCTTTTTCTACGCACTTGGTCCGCACTCTCCTTGTTCACGTCGGCAGGATCAGAGTCACTCACCTCCACCGTTTCCGAAATCTTGTCGTGCACTTGATCGGCACCATCGTCATCGTGAGACACACTGCGCGCCCGTACGTCGTGAAGGACGCAAAGCAGAAGAAGAAAACAGAGAGCCGACCGTGGCACAGAAAGTCGACTGGTGCTCACGGTTGACCGTGGGCGTCGAGAGTTGAGTGCTCTCATGGTCGCGGCCGAGAGGCGAATGTCTCGGCAACTTCTCAGCCGGTCTATGGTCAGCCATGGCACACGCATGGTGATACACATACCATCGCTTAAAGCACGACACTGGAGACCGCCGGCTGCAGCCAGTTCACGGACGAAGAAGCGAACCTGTGGATGAATAACAACCTGGCATTTCCATTTTTGCGGTGCCCCTCTACGGCGCCTCTCTTCCTCGAGTTGACGACGAGGACGACGACGTCGCCAGCCGACGAGTTCTCTGTCATCGACCGGTTGTATTTCCTGCGCGGAAATGACAATCATGGGCGTCGATCGTTCGATTTATGTGGACACGTACTTTTCGCGGCGTTGTGGCTCGGATAAATTATATTGTCGTTAAGCGTGATTTATGCCATCGATTATGCATCGTGAAGCTGAGAAAGTTTATTTACCTCGGATCATTGTAATTTACATAGGCGCACGAACGTCGAGCTGGTGCAACACGAAGGAGTGATGTTTAAGGAAAGGGAACGAGGAACATCGTGTACATAGTTAACTGCCCGGTATGCGAATTTTTGCAGCGCGATTTACTTGTGTACACGTCAACGGACGAACTAGAAAACGACCTTCACTGTCTACAACAGAAATCCAAGTCTCAATTAAATATTTTTTAGCGTCCAAACACGTAAACATAATTCTCCGTTTCGTAGCCATTAAAAAATGGTATTAATATTTCTATCGCTAAAAAATTAGGAAGAGATCAAAATATTTTTTCTCATAATTGTCTACATTGCGGAAATGTATTTTTTATACAAAAATAATATAAATGAGATACAACATAAAAATTCACGATCACAACGAGTGCAAGAAGAAACGCAAATTAATCGGCGATAAATATATGACAAACAGATTCCTTAAGCGGACAGGTGAATAATGAGAAGAGCAAAAGGAATGGAAGTCCGTAGATCTGGACGATGTTATACAAATAAAGACCAGACCAGGTTTCAGGTTCATGTTTAATACAGCGCTCGCTCGCTCCTCGCTCGCCGGTGTAAAGGGTTGAATTTTTAGTCCTTGAAGGAATCGCGACTCGAAGAAACAGCCAGGAAGAAGGGGCATCCTGGTGGAGGTGGCTGGAGAGCGGAGAGCAATGCATTTTTATCGCCGCGAATCTTATCTTCCAAGATGGTCGGCGCGATGCTCCCTACTTCTTCCCTCCCGTCACTTCTTCCGTACGGGATTCACTGTGCAAAGACGATGCAATAAACCTGTATTGCTTTTCTTACTTTACTGTCTGCCTTGCTTACGGTGCGTCCACAACGTTTCAAATCGATTTTAATACTTTAGTAACGACTGCTTCGCGCTATTAATTCTATCCTTGTTAGCGATTTTGCCACTCTAGATTTCTGTATTCTTGCAGTTTCTCTCAATTGTCAAAACTTATATTTCTCTTTCCGTGTCACAAAAGCAAGAAATATAAACAGTATTTTTTTAATATTTGGTTTTACATATTTACGAAACAGATGTATGACGTAAGTATAATAATGTCAATCGACGTTGAGTGTTGAGCGTATCGAGGTAAACTACAATGCCGATCAACGACCATAACTTTTCTTTGAGCCACTTACTGACCAGACCGTTAATGAATTTTATTACGCAAAACATTGTTCGTAATGTCTCGTTACGAGGTCAGTAAACTGTTGTTAAGTTGGACGCATCATCATTACTGTGCATTATTCGTTAAGCATGGCCATTATTGTTGCTACTTATAGCAGCATCGCATATATGTATGAATGCCTGTTAATGCTGTGCGTATTGAAATTTATGTAACAATGCCGAAGAGAAAACAAGAATACCTGGAAAAGTAGTTCAAAAATGTATCTACTTATTTGCGATAATGAATAAACATCTATAATGTTTTCACTGCGAATTGTGGAGCTTCGGGAGATTTCCTCGGAAAACCGCGATGCAATACATTCCTACTGCAACACACTCTTGGCGTTCAGCCACTCCTTTTCAAGGTGATGGTCATACATGAGCGTACGGTCGTTGCACGATGGCCGTGACAGTGACGTAAAAAGTGAAAGATGATACGTAAGTATTATCTATAAAAGGTTTTTTATTAACAATAAGATGTAATACCATTGAAGGGAAGAGTATAGTAAAGAACAAAAACTAGTAAACTAGTAACTTATATCACGAATTGATTATTAATGATCAGAAGTCGTAAAATTTAGAATGTACTCGTGACGAATAGTTGCGAATAAGTGAATGTTATAGCATGTAATTTTATGATAAAAAATACAGAACATTACAAAGAAAGAGCGTTTTGACATATTCCGGGTCGACGTTGTCCAGATTCTCTGAGGTGCGCGTAAAATCGGCACCGAAGGGGAATTCGAAAGAGATGCGCAGCGAGTCGATGCGCAGTGAGCGGGCGATTCTCTTTCGAGTTCGGACCGCTCGGTGCTCGTTGGAGGGAATCACACGGTTACTTGTGCGGGTCCGAATAACACGTATTTCGTGTAGTCCGTTGCATTGGTTCTGGAAAAGACAGAGGGAAAAAGGTCGATCGAAAGAAAGACGATCGGTCAGTGTCGATGAGGACGTTTGAGTGGTGGTAAACCGGTCCGAGAATGAAGGCGATTGGCCGCATCTTGGCGTGCGTGCTATTGGCAACTGCATTTGTGAAAAATGTGCTTACAGCGAATACCGCGAACATTAAATTTTCGACGGAGCAGAGTAACGAGGCTGTACGATCTAATGTTACAAGACTCGAGTTGGTTTCGAAATCGTCGCCGCTGAATTCTGACATCGAAGATCCTCGGAATATCCAAGATGACGTATTCAAGAACGAAGAAAATTACGGTAGAATATAATTTGACTTACATATGTTAATTAATGAAAAAATATGCAAATTACGAACATTTATGGTGATAGTGACAAGTAAGTGTGGCTTTAAAATTACCAACTATTTTACTAAAGGATGCTTGGCTTTCAAATCACATTAATAATATATATTATGTAAACTCTCACTTATTCTTATAATTATAATTCATTGTAATTGATACCGCGCACGTAGATATCATCTTTAATTATAAACATTTAATATACAGATTTTGGGCTTGAGGAAGCTCGCACTTTCGGACACAAAAGGTTCCAGCTGATGCTGATGCCGATGATGTACAAGATGGGAGCAATGATGACACTATTAATGGTCCTGACAGCGATATCAGTAAAGGGACTTATCGTCGGTAAGCATCGTTCCTTTCATGTTGCGGAACGGAAAGTGTCACCCGCACAAATTTATAACGGTATCGTGGACCGTCGTCTTGTGGACGACGTAGCCTGCATATTTGATTAGGTGATACCGTCGACCCATTTTCTGAGAGCATATGAGTACGGTATTTAAATGAGTGTTAGATTTCTTAGAATTCTTTAAAATAACTTAATTTTATTATTTATTATCACAAACATCAATATTTAATAATCGCAATATTAATAATTATTATTTCTAGAATTTTTATTTTAACAATTTTTGTTTTTTGAAACGTATTAATTTTTAGATCTTTTACTTCATAAAAAAATAATATTACTGAAAAAAATATTGCTCAAATTAATATACATAAATTAAAATTCTATTTTATGTTTTTTTATTTATAGGTCTCATATTGCTGGTGCTTAAACTCAGCGCTTTTCTAGCGAAGTTTCATACCGGACACTCAGCATGGTCTCCATCGCAACCGATTCATGTTCACGTTCATAACAGTTTCCCTCATGCTCACGCACAAGCGTATCATGGTTGGATACCAGCGAGTGGTCCCGGTGATGAGGATCACTATTATTACAAAGGATAAATCACATATAAAGACATATGTTCGAATCGTAAATAATATATCACAAAGCCATAATGAGGAAAGGTCGTAGTAAAGCGATAGTCTTCGGTAGAGAAGTATAATTTATATAATTGTTTTAGTAGTCCTCATTTCTCTTCGATTTGTTTAGATAATATTATTAATGTTTAATTTTTATTGAATCTAGACATTAAAATTTACAACAATCGTATTCTTCGCCATACAAATCAAACTATTTTTTGAAAATTTATTTGTGTGAAAAAATATCAATTTATTTCGAAATTTATAGACGATTTTTACACGTTAATTAAACTTTACACTGTAATAACAACGACTTCTTTGCATATTTTGTAAATAAGTTACGAATATACCAAAGGAATAACTTATGATATAAACTTACCACAGAAAATAATGAATCAGATTTACTTTTCTAAATGAGATCTAAGTAGATTTTTACAATACAATAAACATGTAATTATTTATTAACATTATATTTTATAATATTTACATTACACATAAAATGTGCCACATAAGAGCCTTCAAAATACGTAAACGAATACTCATTCGAATACGTAAATAGTACTTTATGAACACTGCATGGTGAATTAGAAAATACAATCATTACCTTCATCAAATAGCAATCATATAGAAAGTGTTAATTTGGTGTGTAATTATGAGAATATCATATAATGTAGGACCAAATTTTCATACCAAAACGAAGAATAGCTGTGTAGAATTAACTGTTATTACCTCATGTTATTAAGTTCTAGAATAAATTTATTATTTATGTATATTATTTATAATGGCATATTTCGTAATTTATTGTAATATATCTATAAATTATTTGAGTATGTTGTAATATATTTTCGTACAAATGTACGTATTTTTAAGACATGTTTTTGTTACGAAAACCGAGAAGAAAATATATAATTTATTGAAAAAACGATCTCTATGAAATTTTCTATACGTAGATTATCAAAATTGATATATTTACCAGCGAGCGGTCACTGTAGCGAGTCACTGACCATATGCATTCACATTACGGCTGTTCTAAGTGTAAATAGCGTTCTCTAGACCCAGTTTTCCCGCCTTAGTGGGGTATCTGAAGAACAAAAAAGGTAAAATATCTTTGCTGCGCTCCGCATAGCACGATGCAGTCTGCATGATACACGAATACGGGAACAACGCGCGGCATCCGCGTGCGAATCCGGAAGAAAATCGTGCGCGTAAAAGTTTCTCGAAAAATTTCTAAGTTTCTAATAAAGTGTAATATAAATGTATAATAATTGTGGAAATTATATGAGTGTGGATCTGGCACTGTATGTAAAATCTGTCTTTACGTAACAAGAATAATATATTCAAAATATAAAGTAAGTTATACACAAAAACACTTAAGCAGCGTTATTATAACTGTATCTTTTTCTCAAACTGTTTTTCAGAAATTATTTTTCAAAAATATAACTGTTAATATTTGTGAATGTGACACAAATGTAATTCTTGAAAAATAAGTTATTTTTCTAGAGATAATATTGTAAATAACATTTGTTGTGTAACATTTCAGATCACATAAATCTGTTGTAAGTTCGAGAAAATGATTGGAACTAAATTAATCATTTGCATTGTTATCTGGTTGGTAACGTTGTCAAAATTATTGACACGAGCCGAGGAGAAACTAAACAACTCTCAAATTAGCCTTAATGAAACTCAAGGCTTAAATATTTTCCCAGGAATCAAATTTTTCTTGACAGACGGTGAAATTACTGTGCACATGCGAATTTATGACCTACTGCAAGGTATTTACAGTACTCTTTCTCTCTCTCTCTCTCTCTCTCTCTCTCTCTCTCTCTCTCTCTCTCTCTCTCTCTTTCTTTCTATTTATTCTCGTATTTTGTTTTTAAAGAAAATTAAGCGCATTTCTCTGCTTCAGAAGTGGCAGTGGAGGGTCGAAGCAAAGAAAGGAAGAATATTTTAGAAAGACTCAAACATATGATGATGATGACGCCAATTATTATGCAGGTTGCAATTTATTGTTGTTTAACATTTTATATTGAAAAAAATAATGAAATATATAATAACACATTGTCAAATACTGTTTCAGATACTTTCGCTGCCGGGCGCCATAGCGTCCATCAAAATGTCACTTTTGAAAAGTCTTATGGTAGCGCAATTAGCAATTGCAATTATGATTTATAATTTAATCAAAAGTACGCAAAGTGAGGAAGTAGTAGTATATCAGCCGCACCATCACAAACATTTTTATCACAATTCCCATTATCACGACAACGAGGACGAATGGTTCGGTAGATGAATGCTACACGAACAAGTGCGACAATAAAAACAATATATATGTATATTATTGTAAGACTAGTTTCGATTTTGCAAAGCAATACACTCGAATGTACGAAAGACATCTGTGATATACCATCGCAACAAGGCAAAATTAATTTATTAAATTATTTATACATATTTATACAAATTATATTAAATTATCTTATATAGATCAAAATACATTTTATTATTGATGCGTCTATACAATGCGATTTAACGATGTTAAAAAATATATAATACACTAATTACTCGCCAGTTGCATGCTCACCTGCCCGTCTTTTACTTCACATTGAGCCGCGTGTCGGTCAGTACGATATCAAGATGTCGACTGACCTACTTGAGGTCTCCACATAACGGCATTTTGGTCCAGATTTCCGTAGATGTTCAGACGTGCCCATTCAGGTTTTCCCATTTCTCTCTCGGTAAATTCGACATCGAAATCGAAATTAGAATTCTGACGCGCTTCTTGCCACGCGATGTGTCATCAACGAAAAACGCTCGTGGCGATGGGAGCGCAAACACCGGTTTCACACGCGAACAAGAAAGACATACACGCATTAAGACGAGTTTTAAGCGTATATTGAAAGTTTCGTCAACGGCGCATTGAATCCGCGGGAGGTTTCGGTATTCGCGAAGCGTATACGTGCTAGAAACCCACCTTCCGCGCGCGGTATCGTTAGTATGCCACGATGAACATTGTCCCTAAATCGACACTTCGCCATACAAATCAGATCGGTATGCCGTTTTCTAGACTACAAAATGCACGTTGCGCGAGGTACACGCGGGAAATAAGAATTGAGCGTTTCCTTGTCGCGAAATGCTTGAATCAGGTAAACACCGATGTTACGATCCTACGTGAAGGAATTTGAGATCCTCCATCGATTCGATATTCCACGATCTAATTTCTAGTTTCAGCTCGTTCTAGATTGCAGAAAAGTCGAACAATAAACGAATATATCAGACTAGTCTAGTCTGTAGAAAATTTGACTAGTCTAGAAAAACATTTGTGTGTGTGCAATTCAATACGTAAATTAAATTTGTAATTTACAAAATTTTTAAGATTTAATATGAATACAATCGCATTGTATAGAATTATACAATATTTAATTACAGACTTTTAGATTATAATAAAATTTTTTTCCCACTTTTATGTTTAAGTTATGATATTTGACACTTTCTATACGTTTAATTAGGCAATAATTAATTGCATGGTGACGTGCTTTATTTCCAAGAAACTCCTTACGATCAAAAGATATAACGGTGCCACTTTCGATAACCATACGATTTCTAATCTTAACACAGCACTATTTCCGTAAGCCATATATTGAGATAAAATTTTTGAGATATAATTTTCGAATTAAATACGTCGCCATACATCACTAACCTAACATCACTAGTGGATGACCCTGACACTTTATAGAATTATTCTATTTACGTTCAAAGAGAAACATAGCAACACAAAAGTAAAATAATAAATCTCCAACATTTCATACTACTTGTCTGATCACATTTTTTTTTATTTCACACTTAACATGGATTAACTCTAGTGAAACTATTAATATATTAACATACTATAATATATTAACATACAAATATCGCACACAGTACAATAACGTTTAAAAATTACAACATTCTGCTGACATTACCTAACGAGGTGTATTATGCATTGACCTATGCGCATCGAACGCGCATTAATTTATTATAATCCTGCATCGCTTGTCCAGCACTCCCAAGAGTGCCCGTTCCTCAACAAGGAATGACTATCGATCTGGCAGCGCTAAGTGTGAGAAAATAAAAGGTCATCTAATAAATATAAGTTTATCGTAATCAGTAAATGTCTTCTTGTCAATATTCGCTAAAAAAAAGCATTATTTAATTTTTTGAACATGTACAACATTGATAATAGCTTTAATTAATCTTATACGTATTTTGTGTGATTAATTTCATAAACTTTTTATTAATTAAAATAATACATTAATTCTAATCTTTCTCTCTCTCTCTCTCTCTCTCTCTCTCTCTCTCTCTACTTTTCAAATATTTAAATTTCCTTTTTTTAGAACAAAAGCAGTGATGATATTAGAAAAAAATAGTCATGTTAAAAGGAACGGAAAAGATGCATTGTGTGTACTCTGAACGATCCGAACGAAGATTCTAGATAAATATTAACTGTTTTTCTTGCGTATTTGTGTCACTCATTGAGACAAGAATGCATCGATGATCTAATACTATGCCATAGATAGCATTATAAAATTGTACAGCGCAGAATGTAATCTGCGACAACGTTATGTTCGATCCGCGACGATTTACAATCTTTGATAATCTCCGTGTAATTATTTTCTAGCCGGGTGCGCGACACGCGTGAAAGCATTTAGCCGCCGCGAAAAAATCGCCAAAGGCCTCCCGATTCTTCCCTCTCGTCAATCCTTCTTCACACTTTCCTCTTCTCCCTCGATATGCGATGTCGCAGATCGCTTTATAGATAATCCACCGAGAAGATGGGAACGTTTTTCTCGCTTATTACATCACCGCTTCACGCTCGAAGGATTCGCTCGTGCCATCATTCAGTCGCGCGAACTCGAAGCCGCAGGGATCTCCGCGGGATGTCGTCCTTCGTGGTGAGGATCCAAGGCCGTTGATGGAAAATACACGTTTTCACGTTTAACGCGGACGCGATTTTCGTTGCAGGGGAGATGGTGCAACCTTTTGTGCTTATTATGTTATCTGGTCGCGCAGCGCGCCATCGCGGACGATAACAGACCGTACGAGTTCTCCTTCAACATCGTCGATTTTCAGCACAGATTCGAGAAAAAAGGTATACCGATCAAAGATGCGTCGAGAAACAGAAGTTTTATCATCACAAAATAAATTTAAAAATTTTTATTTCATTAAATGATATGACTAACGTGTTCTGTCTGTTTTTCATTGAGATGCTGAGGGACTTATTAACGGCGAATACGGTTTCATTACGGCCGATGGTGTTTATCACGAGACTGGATATGCCACCGACAAAAATGGCGATTATATTATCACTAAACAGAGAAATCGAAAAATAACGAGTTGTGAGTTTGCGTTTATTACTAAAATAATGAGTTTAAATTTACATGTTTTAATTATTTTGAATTTCCGGCCGCTTGTCTTTGTTTACTAAGTGAAAGATGCGCAAGAGATATTCAAAGATAGACCGGAAGCAGCGAAGAAATTAGTGGAAGCCGTGATAAAGGCTTGCAGCGGTTGTAAAATCCCGCAAGGTGATCTGCCGAAACCTACGAAGACCGTTACGGAATTACCGCAGAAAAAGATGGATCCGATATTGAAGCAGATGATGAAAATATTGTCGGAAAAACATGGTAAATTAAACAAAAAATCGAGAATTGCGTTGAATGAAAGAAAACAACTTACACATTTTAATTTCAAAATTTTGCAGAAGAGAAAAATAAGATTAAAAATGAAAACAACAAGAACCAACCCGGAAACGTTGTGAAAAGCATGGTGCGGTCCGCAAAAAAACTATTGTCCGAAGAAGATAATCCGAATAAGGTGAGCGATCAAGTGCTGGAGAACATGGCGAACGATCTGTATTATCAGTTCAATTACACGATAACGTCGCACGGCCATCACGAGGACGGATATCGCAACGGAAGGAAGGACGGCAGTTATCGGTCGCTGAGCGAAAACGGTGTCGAAACGCAAGTGAGATATCTGTCAAATGAGTTCGGACATCAACCCAACATCACGTTCGTTTCGCAAGCGAACGCGGCCGACGAGAAGCACGGTCTCAAAGGATATTTGTTTCGCTGGTATTGGCCGTAAACTCGATTTCATAATATCGATTTTACTTTAACTGAGAATTATTACAAAATATATTAACATTTATTTAAATAGCATTAAGCCACACATCTAGAAATGAGCAAAATTTTTAATCAACAAAATTGACCTTTTAAGACAGAAATAATTTGTTATAAACAAATTAATAATTCTTTGATTATATATTATAAAATAACTCTTCATAATGTTAACTTGCACATGTAAACATATGACTTAGATTAAGTTTCTTGCTACTAAACTTAAAATAAATGGAAGAAGTATAAAAATTTATTTCATTAGTTTCAGAATTTAAATTTAGATTTGAGAAATTTAAAATTTAGATTTCTCACGCTTTATTTGAGCGCAGCACTGTAAAATGGGTCATGTGTATGCATATGGTGACTCTTTTAGTTTCTAACAGAAATTCTAACAGGAACGAGAGTGGTGCGAGAGTGGAAAAATGTCGACAGACCAGTAAAAGCGGTTGTAGATTAATCCATCGCAATTGAGCACATCATTATATTCGTATATTGTTAAAACTTTCTGCGAGGAAAAGCTAGCGTGTTTCCTACGATATTATGCCTACACAAATGTTCATACATGAAGTCAAGTGTTAAACTTGCATCAGCCAGATGTTTCAAGTATTATTACTAGCATGACTCGAAATTCATCTTTGAGAGTAACAAACCGTGATTAAACTATCACGTAAATAACGAGATAACGGTTACGAAAGCTTACACTCCTGGCATTTTTGTTCTATAAAGTTTATCTCTTGGTTCACATAATTGTGTCAAATTATGCAGATATTATATAAATATTGAAAAAATATTTTAATTTTTAAAAGCAAGTGTATTAAATGTCTACGCGAGAGGACCTTTACGCAGATAAGCCGTATTTCGTTTCATGACAGGTTTCATACAATCTCACCTGTGCGCAAATTATCATAAGCCGTAATCGCGTACCGTATCGCCTATTACGCCTCGTAATTGACGATTAAAGCGACGCGAGCGAGTTATGCAAAAGGGCGAATATAATCGTGCGGCGAAAGGTAAAGTAACTATTCTTGAATAATTAATGAATAATTCACGAAACAGTCGGCAACACGTTTCGGGATTCGTGCTCGTCAATTAACAACACAAGAACCATTGAGGAACGTTGTGACAGTTGAGCTGTCACGCGCGCACGCGTGACTTCGAAGCTCTGGCCTTTTATATAGCGAAATGCCGTTCATATGGTAATCAAACGAGCGCTAAGTAAGTGATATTTCAATTCTACTAATGAGAGATTTGCAAGCGATACAAAACTAAAAAGTAATATAATATTCGAAATAAATGCAGCCAATCAAACGGAATAAATTTGGAATTACATAAAGGTATAATAAATATTTTAGAACGTTTATAGAAATACATGCAAGCCATTAGGCCGTTTTTCGAAAGTGACGATTTCACTGCGATTTGATTCCTCTTCGTTCTTGAAACGGCAATAAAAGCGGACGAATCTGGGTTGTATTAACATCAAATTATAGTTCACATGAAATTTTTGTCTTCCAGGTATAATCATGTATGTCAAATCTCTCACAGACCATCTTGAAATTCTTGCCACAAATTATCCAAAAAAAATGTATCCATTATGTAAAAATGTATTACTTAATACAAAAAAATGTTAAGACCACCTCAAATATATAAAAATAGAATTTTTATTTCATAATGTTCGATTTTTTTCTTCTTTGTGATAAAATTCCAAGAAATAAAAATAAAAGAAAAATAGGAATATAACATTAAGAATGAAAGTCGATTTCATTACCGCTGTATAAATTATTTACAATACTGTATAGCGATGATATCCATCTCCATCGAATGCTTTTCCATTCACGACACTGGTCCACGACAAGGCCCGGAATGCCTGCGGGAAGACACCGTAAGTTCCGTCGTGGCGCCCACAAATATTTACCACGGTGGAGGGGTGTCCACTAGACTCTCGTGAAACCAAACCCACTACTGGCGGAAGTTGGGATGGAAGGGACACCAGTCTCATATATGTTCGACCACGCACGCTCCACAACCACTTCGAGTCCGTGACACGCGGTCCAAGGCCAACGATTGACGGTCAAGATCGGAGAGAGAAGAAAGCCGGAGTACGACAGGGTGACGGAAGTGACGGCCAGTCGCTAGAAGAGTCATCGCGCGATTTTCGTGGTGGATAACAGTGCGTCTCGATCGGTGAAAATCAATTTCATATTCGAAAATAACAATGAAGATAATTACGTCGGTTTTCTTCGTTCTTGGACTCGCTCTGTACGTCCGTTGCGAGGCGACGGGAAAGAGCAATCGAGAAGAAGAAGACATTAGCATTTTGGAGTGTATGTTCGAGGACAATGTTGGAAGTTGCTTCAGGACGAGATTGGCCCGCGACTTGGACCGGATCGAGTTGGATGTCACCGGAAAACAGAGCGATCCACCGATAAGCGTGGTGGTCGAACGAGCTGGCAGTGTCATCGCGGACTTTGTCGATGATCTGCAGGAGGCCGATGCGGAAGAAATTATCGAGGAAAATGAGGCTCAAAATGACAACGCAGGTGAGAATGAGATCGCAAAACTATTACGCCGATAAAACAAGAAATAATTTTACTTTTATTCATACATCAGTCCCGTTATTTGGCTAAATCTTTATTATTATAATAAACGTTCCACCGATATATGTTTCTATTGCAGTTGATCGATCATGCAAATGTTTAATCTCGGATTTTCTTACCGCTTCGATAATATATCATCATTGATAACTGATAACACACAGCTATTTATTTTATTATACTATATTATGCTATACTACTGCGATGTATTAAGATTTTAAAATTACATGCATGTTTGCCGAAATATAGGACACCGATGAATGGCATTGTCGCGTAATGAATCTGTCGCGAATTGAGATCGACAGGCTTTCAACAAGCATTTCAAATTCTTAAGCAATAAAAAGGCAAGACACGTGATAAAAGTTGTCCACGCACATCAGACGTTTTTTCATATTTCCAAAGAAGCACCGTTGAACAAAGTCGGTTAGCTCTTACCAATCCCGTACTAGTTTTCCTTATTAGAGATGCAACGACAGGAAGTCGGTTCATCTCTGAAAGCACTGGAAATTACCGTGTCGATTTTCTTTTCTATTATATACCTCGTCTTTTCTAAATTTTCCGTTATGTACCTTGTTTTGCTGATTTTCTTTAAATGATGCCATTGTAGTCAGCACGATTTTAAATGAAACGGAGAAACGGATGCGAAAGTTGAATTTTTATACGAGTCTAATTTATGATAACTAACATTCGTACATTATTATTCACTGCAAAATTTCTGATCGCAATTTATGTAATACGTAATTAATTCACGCAAAAATTAAAAAACATATAGTTGTAAATCGACTAACAAATAACGCGAACAAAAATATCGCGCAACGCTATCAGTGCCAGCGAGAAAAGCGATAGTATCGACAATCGTAGAAGTGCAATCGCTTTATGAATGAACGACGTTTAACTGCGCCATATCTTAGATCACGCAACAGAGCAATTCGCATTAACAAGGCGAGCGAGTTTCGAAATACAGGCAGCGCGATGTTAAAGGTGAACGAACCTCTCGTCCCGCGTTTGCATAACGTTAACGTTCGGCTGGGCGCAATCGCGTGCGTAGACGCAAAAATTAGAGCTAACGCTCCGCGGCGGAGACAAGGTGAACCGCAAGTTAATGCATGATCGGTGCCGCAAGTGTCCGTCTGGGTCAACAGCGAGCCGTTTAAATGTTTCGCGCTCGCGCACGCGACTATGTTTGCGCGCGCGTGTCGCCGACGACGTTGCGACGCAGTTTGCGCTAATTTAATGTCACAACTTGGGCAAATCGACGGTAACGGTACCGATCACGTCGCCCGCTCGTTGCCCGAGCTATTTTTTCCGGCAAAAGTCAACAGATGCGCAAGATTGTGCTGGAGGAAAGAGGCAAACGTCGGGCAGCGAACGTCAATTCTCACGTATTCGCAGAACGTTACGCTTGTATTAGGCTCGCTCTAACAAAACGGCCCGCCGAAAAAGCCTCATTTTGACAGATGATCGATAACGGTACCGCGCCTACATTATCTTTGTTACTTTTTGGAGCGTACATAAAGTTGTACGGTACTTCCGAGCAAATTGTCAGACGATAAATGGAGTAATTCGTCGGGCATTACGTCAATTCGCTATGCTTTATATCGATTTAAAGTTCGTCGACGAACGAGAATGAAACGGAGTATCAATGATTGACATTTTCGCGAACAGGGGAGAGATATTTTTTATTACGCTGGGAGAAAATTCGGCCGCGAAAGCGATCCACGTGACTCTATTTTAAGAAAGCCGTACCGGTTGCAGACGATTACGTGGCTTGTAACGTCAAACGAAATACACTCGAAGTTAAGGTTTGTGGGTCAACCCGTGCGGAGACTGCGTCCTCATCCTTATGCTTTCCTATCAGATTGCCTCTCGTTTATTTCAGTCCAGACTTGAAGTTTAAAGCAATTTCTCTAATGCCGCAGAGATCGCACTTTCGAAAAACGATATTCGCTTTCAGTTTCAATTATCTGTCGCGTTCTTCCTAGATCTTTTTTTTTCGATTGCAAAAAAAAAAAAGAAAACTTGAATGACGCAATGAAATGTTATATTGTCTTTTAGAAGAGGCGCGCAAAAAGAAATTCGGCAAGAAGCAAAAAAAGCATCTGGCGAAACTCTTGGGGCTGGCGATGCTGATCAAATCGAAGATCAGCCTGCTGCTGCAGCTCATCAGCACGCACTTCCAGCTCAAGTTCTTCGTCATCGCCGTCATCTCATTGATACTGAACGCCGTTAGATTTTGGATAGAAGTCAAGAAGAGCCATCCTGCCAAAGTCATCTACTACGAACACGCGCAGCATCAGCACCATTACGATCACGACGATCACGATCATTATTGGGGAAGATCATCGAACGAGACACCTCACGAGCTCGCTTATCGCGCTTACGTGCCCACGGAATGACATCGACATTGCACGCATCTGGCACCGAAGAGACAATGATTTTGCGCAGGGAAAAATCGAAGAAGTTTCGAGCAACGACGCAAATCTCATAGTAAAATAATTATAGTCATCGTCCTTTATTTATTTTAGAGTTAATGAGTTTAGTCTGAAAATCATTTGGAACGCAATATTTATTGTATTTATTTAATTTATTGCGTCATGCCAATATATATATGTCATGCCGATCATCCTTAATTTAATTAATTAATAACAAATGAACGAAGATTTCTCTGAATTGCAAAAGTTCAGTAATTATCATATATGAAAATAGTACTCCTTAATCGCCTTGAATCATACCAAAGTTACTTACGAGTACCTGTTCTAGCTCGCCACGCCGAGATTCCTTAGGATCATCTATTATAATTAAAAGAACATGATATTACTCGTACCGTGACTCAGCAAACGCACGTAGGTCTAATTGTAAGTCTAATGTCTCTCTGTGAATATTTACCGTAATGCAATGTTACACATCCTCTTTCAAATTTTCTCTAGAAATAATTTATAATAACAACCGCCGATTAATTTCTATTTCATGTACGTATTGAAATTTTTGATAATAAACCATATGAGAGTACAATTTCTCTCACATTTCTTTTCTAAGCGGATATTACTTTTATTGATGAAGCGTAGAATCGCGTCGAAAAATTGTCGCTGCAGAGAGAAACTTTGGCGGTTCCGATGCACGAATCGCGTGACCTTCTTCAGCCGCGCCGGTGTGGACCATCCTAAAATCTTTGTATTCCTCGTCATAGCACGGCGGACAATGCGACTGGAATCCTTAAGGAGCGGGTGTTACTTTCAGGGTGTTTACCTTGCTACTGATCGGTTCCACGATAAATATACGAGATTTGTGCAGCGATTGCGATGCACTGACGCACCGCCAGCCGCAGTTCAGGTCTTCTGTCTCCGAATTTTTTAATCCTCGAAATAAAGAATAAAAAATAAAACCTATAATACACATACATTTGAAATAGAAATAATGTTAATTTTATTATTAAAGAAAAAAGACAAAGAGAGAAAAAAAATTATATGTATACGCACTGCTTAAAAAGCTGTCTAATTCCAAAAAGAAATTGCAATATATCGAACATTTGTCACCGTCAATGATCAAAAACAATTTCGTAATCATCGGATACATACTATGTGGAAAGCATTAAGTATTCACATCCCGAAGAAATGCCGCTGGCGACGCGGCCTTAACGAAGATAAGTCTCGGGGATGCCCTCGAATTTCGACGGCCGAATTTGCGCGGCACCCCGTTTTCAAAGCATCGATTGGAACATGGCCAATCACGGAATGCAATCAACGTATCTTGTCTCAGGCAGATTGAGTGATATAAGAAACAGGTCTGTGTAATGAGGAGAGTTACAATCAAAAACAAATGTTTGAATTGTAAGAGAAATTGGTTACGTCAGCGTTTTTCGATGCCTTTCGGCACATTTATTTGCATCGCGTGTCATTTTTATCTGGCCTTCGAGCTGCGCGTATCTCTGGGACTCTCATAGACGATTCAACGCACTTGGTTCCTTTTAGAAATAATCCTTCCTCAGCAGGACACGTCTGACTGCTAATGTCTTGATAAATTATCAATACATCGTTGTTTTGCGAACAACGTCGTTTCGTAAGCAATTACTTTCCGCGCTTGAGACAATTGTTAAAAATGAGTTCAAGAACATGGAAATGCATAAAGATATTTATGATACCATGACACACCACAATACATCATATTTACGAGAGTTTAATTACATACGTAATTGCTCAGTTAATTTAACAATAGGCCGAAAGTAAACGATTTATCAAACAGCAAAGTTAGAAGAAAAGATCCTCTCACACATTGTCGATCTATGTAAAGAGAATCGCCAACGAAGAAGGTGCCTTCTTCGTGCCTCCAAGAGCGAAATAAATAAAAATTGCCAAATGAGCACATCATCAAGCTGCGAGCAGCGGCATTTGCATCGAGCCTTCGAAAATGATGTGGACGTCTGACGATGGTCATTGGCAGACCAAACGTGATAAACTTACTGATTTCAGTGTGCCGAGAATCTGCCATTCATACAATATTCAAGATCCTTACGCGCAGTTCGCTATATAACACCCTTCCGCGGATCACATCATCAGTCTCCTCAAGATTCCCGAACACGGAGCTCCAGATAAAACATCACATTTGTCGAGGAAACCAACCGCAGCGACGAGGGACCACCGGCGCGCGAAGAAATAAGAAAAAGAAGACACGTACCTTGCGACAGCCCGTTAAAGCATGGCGCGGGAAAAGTTCTTCGTCGTGTTATGTCTCTGTTTCGTCGCGATAGCTCTGAGTGTGCCGCAGCAGTCCAAGTCTAAGAGGCCCACGCCGGTTTATAAGGTTTTGGACATCAATTTTTACTTTACGATATAACCTTTCAAAAAATCACGCTATTCACGAAGTAATTCAACTTTCCACTCGAATCTTCCAGCAACCTGTAACCGGTGGCTTGTTGCTGCCCGATAACGCGACTCTCATTCGCGAGAACATCGTTGACACATTTTCGTGCCAGGACAGGATTTACGGATACTACGCTGATATGGAGAACGGATGTCAAGTGTTTCATGTGTGCATGCCGCAAACGAGGGGCGCGATTAGATGGAGCTTCATTTGCCCCGGCGAGACGGTGTTCAATCAGGTAAACTGATATCAGCGACATTTGATTTTCAAATAAAAAAAAAGAAAAAAAATTAGGAGGCTCTGACATTGATTAAACGCAGTGGTTTATTTATTTTCCACTTAATCTCGGTTAAGAACAAAAATAATATTATTCTAAAATATCTCTCGATTTATTCATAGGCGACATTCGTATGCACACGAACAGAAAGCTCGATACCGTGCGAAGAATCGGAAAAATATTATGTTTTGAACGAAGATATCGGGAAGGAGGTGGAGGAGGAGGAGGCGGATGAGGAACGAGGGAAGGAAAACATCACGAAGACTGTTGAACCCGGACTGGAAACGGTGTCGAAGAAATCTCCGAGAAATTCGAGATTGACAAATCGAGAGAGGTTGTTCTGGCATCAGTAAGAATTATACTTTTCCTGGCTCACATTCGAAAAGGACTGCCTATGAAATATCGCGACACGGCTAGCCAACAGGCTTAAAAATGACATCAATTTTTAACTCATCTCGATCGAGATTGATTAAATGCTCATTTGTTTAAGATAATCGCTTGTAGATTGCTTGTTTTCTCGCCTGCCTCGCAAGAGCGCTCGTAACGCGGCAAGTAGCGCGTAGGACTAAAATTTAAATTATTGTCACGCAAATGATGTAAAGTATCGTTATCTGATGACGTAATTGTATGGCGTGTGATAAATATGTGTGAAATAAAATTCTGTACAGTACCAGTGGAATACGTATATTACGTAATTGTATGTGCAAAAATTACATCTGTAATTATTCGATGAATAAAATGAAAGATGTTGCAGTAAAGCTGACATCTTCCTTCACCTCGTTGCATTTGTACATATATGCCTTTGCATATTTTTACAAGAATGACAATGAAGTATATATACGATTATAGCCTTAAGGAAAGATATCCGACGATAAAAAGTCTTGTAAAATTACTTTTATCGCTAATGGAATAAGTACAGGCCAAATATATATCTAATACTGATAGCTAAAGCACAAGGCTATGATTATACGAAGAAGAACGTTACACGAATGTCCCAAGCCTAAAGTGCATAAAAATCGTGTTACAACAGTGTCGCAAGCGCCGTAATACAAAAAAAAAAGATAAGAGAAAGAAACTTATTAAAACGAAGCAATGTACACAGCGATAAGAAAGTGTTGCTGGCAACACTATGCGTTTATAATGATTGATATGTGTCGATATTGGTCTCATGAACTTAAAATAAAACAACAAAAAAGAATATAAAAGTGCGTTAAGTTATAACAGAAAGTCTTCGAACGATATGTGTTCTCGAAGATCTCTCAATGCACGCCGATATTATAACGTAGTTTCAAAGTATTGACAACTTAAACTAGAAATACACATGCACACATAAAGCGGCTAGAAGTAAAATCCAACATCATCGCCCGATTCGTCGGCTGTCATAAAATTTTCGTGAAATCGCACAAGTCGTCGCGACGCTTAAAACATCATCCACAACTCCCGCGTTCCGTCGTTTTCTATTCGGTATCTTTGGATAGCTAGCCATCATGTCTCGGATAGGCGAGGCCCGTCCAACTTTTCGTAATGCCGATAAAATAATAAAACAAGCAACAACACTCATATCCATATAATAACACTCTGGCGATAAACATCTGTTTGTTTCCTAATTGAAGCGCGAAATTGGAGCGCGACATAGATGCAATTTTTCTTTTCGCGAATATTAAATGAATAAATTTAACTTTCTATGTCATCGCGATATTAAAAAAGAACTCTATGTGTATATTAAAACATATTTTTTATATTGGTTTTTATGTAAGAAATTGTTTTTTGTTTCGACTAGGTCAAAATGTATAAAAATGTGTTGCGTCCGCGATATTGGTAAAAAATAATGCATTTAATATCTAAGATTATTTATACTCGACATAATTACTGCGATTTTATACGCGACTATTTACAAGCTTAATCTGAATAATAAGTATTAAATTTTAATAAGTCTACTTCAACACATACAAGAATATATATTAAATCTTTTTTTTTATATGTTGCATAAGTCAATTTTTTACTATAAAAATTAAAATTAAAAGTGACTGACTTAATACAATCATATTCCTTTACTGTGACAAAAATTCAATGATACTTTTTTGAAGGTCTAGTACTATTTTTATACCCTGTATTGTCCTTTTCAAAAAATCTGTGTCGAAACATAAATGTAACATAAAATCTTCTTTGATTTTTGCATCCGCGACGGGATAAAATCGAATTCGAAATCGAATTAAAATAGAATTCTCGCGAGTTATAAAATTTAATTCTTTGTTATGTTTCTTTTATGTACGTCAAAGACTTTCAAATATTTTCTGACTAAATTCATATCTTAATCTAACAGATAACGGCAGATATCGAAAACTACGCTTCGGAGTCCATCGTGAGATCCGCCTCGATCTCCTCGGGGCTTCTTAAATCAATCGCGAATCTCTTCCTGGATGAATTGCTTCCGGAAACCGCGGCCAATTTATCCTGAGCCTTCACAGTCTTGGAGTAAATTTCGAACGCTGTGGCGAGAGCGTATGTCAATTGCCTCGCATAGTACTTGGACTCGCAAACGAAACCGTGACACTCGAACGGAGAGATTCTTCGGAAATTCTCCGTTTCGCGAACGACTATCATGGAGAAGACTCTAGTGTAAACGAGATCTTGCACTCCGTAAGAGATCGTCTCGATAGGATACATCCTGGATAAGTTAGCGTCCTGCTTCCTCTTGTCCAGTGGCAGCAAGGCTACTCCCTCCTGAGAGACTACCAGCTTGATAAGAGGCAGCATCGTGTTGGTTGGCAGAGCCTTCGCGGCAGAAACCATGTTATCGACGGGCCTCCTCGTGTGCTTGATGCCCCAGAGGCCTCTTGCATCGTGGGATCCCAGATACTTCACCTGAAAACGGTCTGTTTAAAGTCTCCGTCACGCAACGAGCCCGCAAGAACTACTCCTTAATCAAGAGCTTCTTATTGACACGTCCTGTTCTCTTCATTTAAAAATTTCAACCTTAAAAAATTCGAAGATTAATTGTAAAAGAATTATGCAATTTAATTATTTTCAAATTAATAACAATATTTCGGCAAATTTTTATATAAATTTTTCTTTAGAAAATGTAATTTTTATATTAAGCAGAAGAGAAAATGATATATCGATTGATTTATTGCAGTAAGACATTAACTTCGTCAGCTCATATTTTACCGAACCAGGTATAAAGCAAATATTAACGGTAAACTTTCGAAAGGCTCAAGGTCCTGCTTCGAAAACTATACCTGAAACACTTGCGGCAAGTCGGTGGAGCCCTCGAAGACATTATTGTCGATGGATAGCCGCGACAGTTTCGACACGAGATCTTTTCTCTTATCATCGACAGACACAGGACTCTTCTCCTTCTTCATCTCTTCCAAAAGCTGGTCCCTCTGTTTCAAATTCGCATTTCTTAATGTTTTACTAACGTAATTTTTTTTTTTTTTTTAGGATCGATTATTAAATAATCCAAGAGGAATTATCTACGATCTAATTGATGACACAACGAATAAGAAGAGGCTCGAAAAACATCGCATTTAAGTGAAGAACAAATAAAGCACCAAGTGGCAGAATCGTGGAATAACTTACGACGATGATGCTTGACACACGGTAAACATTTTAATAATCAAGAACACTAATAAAAACGTTGAGTTAATTTTCTCACAGCTTACGATCCTGAGCACGTTCCTCTACCGGCGCTCTCGACAAGAACGCCTTGAGCACTACTCACGGGAGCGTTATCGGGCCGGCAGTGCCTCGTCGTTGATCTAGGCTTGACTTTAAGATGATACTCCACCACGTTCGGTATGTCCGGCGTGTTGGGCACGACTGAGCCGGCGGCGGTTGACGCGCGTTCACGGCCCTCGCTTCCGGCCACGGTCGGAGGCGCTGGTGTTGTTGATCCACCACCACCTCCAACGACTTCCGACGTCTAATGGCATTTTATCAAGCTGTAGATGTCAATCTGCTCTCGTGTTTCCACAAATGTGTATTTTAAAACCCGAATTTCACGCTTATTTCGCGTCATCATTTTGCCGGCTCGCGAAATCCTCGTCGCATTTAAATACCGCCTACTCTCGCAACTTTGAAATATTCGACGGGCGCAATTCGATTTTACGATTTAAGCTTGCTTCTTGTTCATTTATTTATCATTGCACAAATATTCTAATTCTTATGCACGCTAATTGCTGGCATTCATAAATAATTCGATGAAGTAGACCGCGTGTCCTTAAAGGATATTTGAAAGCTTGTTCCGGAATAAATACGTCTATCCTTCTATCTAGAGTTACATTAGACTGTAATTATTACTGTTCGCAATGAGACATGTGCCATCAAAATTTTTTACGTCATATGCGAACGAGAAACCGACCTTAGGCTTATCGTTGCGAACTGCTTCCTCGCCGTTTGCCCGTTCGTTGCTAACGGTGAGGATCTTTTTCAGGGCGTTGTCGGTCCTGCTCGCAAAACCAAAGTCCTCGTCCTCCATGGCTAGATCGCCGGCTTCGCGGTTAACACTAAATTTGTCGCTTCCTCCGTTTCTCCTTGTCTCCTTCTCTCGTTTTTCCTCACATTGGACAGAAATAACAGGCTACCTGCAAACAACGTTTGAATGTATTGTACTCCGACGCTGCCTCCTATATTCGTTAAACAGTGGAATACGAAACGTGACATCTGTAATTCTTATGATGATCTACTTCCTCCCGCATGTTCTTCAGGATACGACTGTATGAGTAAGCCGCGATGAATGACTCGCGAGTTTATAACGACGCGGAGGATTCATCCCGCGTCGCGCTTTAATTATTATTATTTGACGGTGCGCCCGGGCGCGAAATTAAAAGTGGACTTTAACGTCCGAACTTAAACCGGAAAACAGCTGTCGGGCAGCACGTGTTGCACCTTGCACCGGACTGGTTCCACCAAGCTTCTTTCTTTCTTTCTTCCTCTTCACTGCACCGAACCATATATTTGTGCTATTTATAGTGTACAATACAATTGGTCAAACAAAACTTGTACTTATTTCATTATGCCTTGAAAGAAGTTTAGCAAGAACGTTCCATTTATATGTTTTTCACTTACAGTAATAATTAATTTTTTTTTCAAATTTGTAATCACATTTTTTACAAATAATTACACATTTTTTATTTCCATATATTTGGCATATTATTTTATTGTAAATTCCAATCTTATTTTATGATAAATAAAGACGTAAAACGTGAGGAAGAATTAAGTACGACAGACGGACATTCACTAGTTTTAACTTTCGCTGTTCTTCGTAAACGCGTAGCGACAATGATTGGGTTTTTGCTCGCGTCGCGGTGATTACATCTCGCCGGTGGATGCGCAGGGACACAATTATATCGGCGATTTCGAACGTACCAGAGGGGGGCTTTTCAGTCTACAGGAAATGAGTCAGGTGACCAATAGTCAAGTGAGGAAGGATTCATTAATGTATTCCGTCCGTTACAGGTGTGGTGTATTTCTGTTGTTCGGCTTCGTGCTTACGAGGCATCCACGCATACGTTATTTCGGGATTGCTGCGTAATAAAAATTTTGATATGTGTGTGTGTGTGTATGTGTGAAACTCAAAAATATGTCACACATGTGCACATACATTATTATGTTATATTCTGAAAGTAAAATTTTATTTGTTACAGTGATTTACGAGACATAACTTTATGATGTTCTCAAAATATAAATATATGCAAAAAGTAATTCATTGCTTAGGCAAACGCACTTTAGAAACTTTTACGGAGAGTTTTTTATCGAATAAAAAAAAAACGGATATATACGAAAACAAGAAAGGAAGTAAAATGCTTTTTGCGAGACACTCTGTATGTAGCCGCATCTGTACACCTGTCGTCGAGTTACACCCGCGTACAATAGCAAGACAGTTAACGCCAACGACTGCTTAACGGGTGTCCGATAAAAATGGGTTTTCCTAAAATATTCGATTTATATAAATATCGAGCGAAACATACGCTTGACACGTTGGACGCGTTACTGTGCATTGCGAAATCAGCAGACATCTCAAGATAATTAATTAGCGCGTTGCAGCCGGTGCAGACGCATAATGTGAGAAGAGAAGGTTCGGATGTTTGATAACGGTAGTGTGTTAGCAGATGAAATAGAATCGCTGCTCGTTATTACGGTTTCCTCGATCTCCGTTATACCCGACGATATCTCGCGGAATACCAGCCTTTTGCGTAATAAAGAGAATTAAATATAAAACGTCTAAAACATTTTAATAGAGCGAGCGATCGCGCTACTTGCATAATAGTACACGTCGCGTAGCGCCGAGCGTACCCAACAACGGCACGATGTTCGCGCTTGTCGGAAAAAATCGCAAACACCGGCGAAATGCACGATGTTACGCGGCACCGCGATTACATCTGACAACGGCAAAATCAACTAATTCCCCTTTTCATTTCGCGACTCGTGGAGGAGTGGGGACCGGAAGCGAGCGCCGTTGGATATCTGACCGGAAGCTATTATGGTCGTGTCACGAAGGAGTTCTAACGATGCGTGCCACGCATCCGTCCTCACGGAATGCGAACGATGCAACGGATTGAATTTTTAAAAAAATAGACAAATCTAATAGTCACATCACGATTAAACATTCCTCTTATCACGAGAATTCTTAGAAACACGTAAGTTGTCGTTATATCATTCCTGAAACATCGAAATCTTTGATAAAGAGGATTTATATAAGATTATTGTAAGAGATTAGAGGATAAAAATTGATTGTACTTGAAACAACATTTCAATCTGATGTCTGATAAAAATAATCCGGCCTAATTATCCGTCTTTCGTTTGTATTGATCTGCTGATACTTCGTTTCGTGGTATTTAATTAAGCGAAATTCAACCGATAAATAACTCGGGTAAAACGAGAAGCAGAGTCATCGATTCCACTTTTTTGCAATTAAAACTCTTTTGTCTCGCATCGTAAAACGCAGATAGTAAAATGCAGTAGTAATCCGTAAATCAAGTTAACACCTTAAAAAGAAAATATTATCGACGGGATAAGCTCATAAAGATATTTACTTGTAAGAAATTTGACACAAATAAAGTTGGTTAAGAAATAAAGATAATAAAATTCTTATTTCAACTTTTTTTAACTTTTAATCACTTATCTTATTAATTTATTAATTAAAAATTATTATTACATTATTATATCTTTTCGAACAATAACGAGTGCCATCATTATCTGAACGTTGCTTTATCTCGCGATTGTACCATCAGTCTCTGTGATAAGAGCGGCACGTCAAGTGTCACAGATTTACGAGCAAATAAGATTAAATATTCGACGAGAAAACATACGCAATTATTCGCAAAGCGATTTATTGTTCGGCGATGCGGACGCAGGGATGCGTGCAATTACACAAGCAAGACGGGATACGCGGCAAAAAAGTGTCGGGCGAGGAGTTTACGATGCTGCCCATGCTGAGCACCATCGATCGTTAATTTAAACAATAGCCGTATGCTAATTACAATGATCGCCGTGAGCCGGCGATGAATATCCAGCCGGAGCAAATCGCAACGCGCGACGAAACACAATACTTTATCGGCATACTTTATCAAAGGAATCACAATGCTAGCGTAAAATCCGCTCGAACGGGAAGATCGATCGATCCGTATCTTCGCCCGCGACGAATTCTACAATCCACCGGCGATCGAAAAGATATCGCAAAAATATCGAACGCGGCGAAGCGCCTCGATTATTTACCTTCACTTTTCCGCGTTCGGAGGTGGTTGACATGACACAAAACATACACATACACGTACGTTCTAAATCGAGGTGGATTCGATGGCGTGCACTCCACCCAGGTGCGACCGGTCGGCCGATCTCGATCTTACCGTTCGACGCACCTGCGGCGTGCGACGACTGCGGTGGCGGCTGAAAAAGCCCTCGCTTCCGGAAACATCGTCACGTCGGGCAGGGCGACGATGCGGCGACAGCGGATGCGGCGGTGGTGCATCCGCGTGCAACGAAGCTCGCTGCGACTCTGCCCGCGGATCTCTCCTCGCGAATCCGAGACCGGAATACCTAGGAGAGAACGATTGACTTGGTACCTGCGGTATGCACTGTCGCGTACGTACAACTGGAAATGTGGGACAGCGCGCGCCGCGCGCCGTTCGTTCGTTCGTCCGCTCGTTCGTAGTCGCGCTGACTGATAAAACGGAACGAGCCTTATACGCGTGTATACGCACGTATGTATGTACACGTCAGCTTACACGCCTCTAGGCCAGTGCACCTGTAATAAACTTGAAGCGACACGAGCGATAAGACGCACGCTTGAGACGCCGACCGAGATTAATTGCGATTGTCATTTCCGGAAAGAAAAGCTTTAAGATAGCTCGAGATCCTCAACGCTTGTCGTAAAAGGCATGAAATATTCAATTTAATGGTAGAATAATAATTATAATTGTTTAGAAATTGCTGCGGTTTCAATATTTAAAGTTATGCGTTCAATACGTGAATTTAGCAACAACAATGAGAGTCATTAACATTGTTGCGGAGCAAAACGCGGCATCCATTTCACTCTCCATTATGATCTCTCCCATTGCCGTATTACTTACGTAAGTTTAAAACACAATAAAATTTATGCGACAGAAATGTAATATTACGCAACGGCGTTGAAAACATTAATCGCGAGAAGCGAACTTTTGCGGTGTCCAAAATATTGCTATCTCCCGGCAGATCTATGGATCTCGAGTCTTTCTCTTAGTTATCCTTACAGTTATCCTTCATTTCAAATACCAATCGTAATCGCGTTGCGTAATGTGACGTAATAAAATATACGCAAGAATGTGTAATTGAATGAGCAATTAATATAGAAAGATGCACCTATCGGCGCGAACAATGCGTCTCCCGCGCATTTATTTCGCCCGAGTGCTTAAAATATTAATAACGGTATGTCGTAAGGCGCCGCGGTTATTTATTATATCACCGGGCTTACAGCGCCGGTGATCGACAAATGTTCAAGGAATCCCTAGACGCGGATTTTGCTCTCGAAATCAGTCCGTGATGAATTATTTGACGCTCGGCGAACGGTAAAAACGTGAGAATAACTTTCATACTTCTTTGTCGACACCCGGCGACAGGAAAGAAGATGCTCGGAAGTCAAGTCGTTATGAAATTGCGGGAGGACTTATACCGGGTGAGCAGCGCATCGTGCGAATATGCTGAACTACACGAATATCGCGAAGTGTTTCTTCGAAAATGTTTTTTTCTTTTTATTTTTGGACATTTCAAACATTATGAAAATTAAAAATGTAAACTTAGTTTCAGGCAACTTAAACGAAAAAGGATACGAAAAGATCGTTGGCTAACAAACTTTTGCCACGACAACTATGTTTGTGCAGAAGCACGTTGAATAAAAATGTGACGCTTTCTAAATCTTGGATTTTATCTTTTTCCGCAGAATCATTTTTTTCGTTCAAGTCCTGTGAACGGGTCAACAATTTCTCAGTGAAAATTTAAATCAGCAACATTTTCCGACGTAAACGACGCGCTAATGATGGGTTCTACAGTGAATAGACGAGACATTTCTTCAGCGACAGCGCGTCGGTGCTTTTTCAGAACGAGTTTCATTCGCGTATCGCAAAAGTAATAAACAGACCTTCCCACGGCTGCTACGTACATTTTGCAATCACTCCGATATCTAATTAACGAGCAGACAGATAATTTAATTAAGAACAACACAATTCTGACTCAGTGGCATTCGACATCCGCACGCAACGAGCGCCGCAATACGATCCGTGCGAAATCGGCCGTAAGCAGAGAAGGGATGCGCTCTTCTCCAGCCTTTATTTCCTCTTGTTCTTGAAATACATGTTGACGCAACATTTTCAAAATATACAATCATAATTCAAACTGTACGAAACGTAGAACAGACAATTAAAGAGTTGCTTTACACGATGTAAAAAAATACATGATTAAAAATTGTGAATTTATTTTTCGTAAATATTTGATATTAAAGCTAATATAATTGTCGAACTCTAAAATGCGAAAAATTGCAGGAAAAATTTGGAACTTGAATTTCTTTTCTTCAAAGGGCAAACTCAAACAAATGACACAGTTCGGTTCGTAACATGAATAATTAGCAACTCGTAACCGACGCGGGTCTAATTGCCGCGAGTTTACATATCAATCTGGAAAAACTCGTAGGTGTCAATTATGCATCGCTAATTGGCACGAAACGCGTTTCGAAAATTAAGGGGCACGAAGCGGAAGATGCCGATGCGGGACAATGCAAATGAATGGCTCGCGCGAAATGCGACTCCACGATTCTTAATTCTGCGATGTATCTCAAGGTCGCATCTTACGAAAACACTTTTCCGAAGCAGCGCGCGTGAAATTCAAACGTCGGATTCACCGCAAATGTCACCGCTGTCCCACAGATAAAAAACGACGAGCCATTCATCCCCTCGCAGAGGACTTTTAGAAGTTATTTAGAAATTTCGCAATGTCTTTTCCGCATTGCGCAATTATAGCGTCGCGACAGATCGCGTAAACTCGCGCACGCCGACGTCCATTCATGACCATTAAAGGATCGCTTTAGCGTTAACGGCTTATTATCCTGGGACCAGCTTCATTGTGATTCACCATGAAAGCGTTAGTTGCCAAAACAAAAACCATGTATGTCACATCTCGCCATTGTGTGCGGAATTTCAAAAGACGATAAAAAGCAGAACGACGTAGATTCAGACTCGCTGAATCGCGGCGTGATGGACAACCGTGAGTATCGAGCGACAGCGCAACCTTGGATCTGTCCCGCACGATAACGAACGAATCATTTCGGGGCCCGACGCTGCTGACGAGCGTTTCCGTTTCGCGGAAAAATCTATGAAAAAAAAAAAAGATAGTATCTGATCGAGAAGACGCGCCAATCTCAACCCTTCCTGCGCAAAACGCACGAAACCATAATTAACGATATGATCGCACAGACTAAGAACATTCGATGGTTTATGTAACAAATCCGAAACGTCAATCATATTCCATCAAGGTCGGAAAGCATTGAATTCCAATGCGTAATTCTAATGCTGCCGAGATAAGAAATTCTGGCTGATATATCATCTCTTTTATCACTTGCGCAGCAAACAAAAGTTGATACACAAATAATCAAGTTTATATGCTTAATTCCACTAAACAAGAAGGACTTTCTCATTAGTTAAAAGTGCGAATTAAATTGCAAATTTCTGATCACGATGCGATTTAAATTTCTTATCTCCAGATGTGAACTATATTTATACTTGCATAATCACACATCATTTTCCTTAGTCGTTTGCAATTCTAACAGCGGCCGGAATAATTAGGCATCTAACTCCCAAGAAAAAGTAACTAATTTATTAAGCATCTTGATCGGATAAGATACATCTATGAGATACGTGTGTCCATTAAAGAAAAAAAAAAGAAACAGTTTTGATACCGTTTTAAATGTGATATACAATCCAGACTGTAAATGGAAACAGAAGTCTCGCAGATTTCTGCGCCAAGATTCGGAGATGCATGTGAAAAAATAATCGCGATTGCCCGGACTCTCTTCTGTTCCGAGACAGAAGGAAAGAAGAGCAAAAGCGTCACAATGGTTCAAGTACGGTGGTTACGAATATTTTCACGGGTGTTAGACCGCGAGATGATTGCGTAAGAGAAGAGTCTCCGCTGCACCACGGGAGAACATCCCTCCTCTTCCACGCCGCTCTAGGATCGTCTCTTTCTCCGTTCGTCTGATGTGGGAGCCCCGAGAAAGAGAGACTCTCAAGAGTCCCCCCTTTTTCCCGGCCGGTGTCTAAAGCATATATATACCACCACCTCGTGGAGCAATGCTTTGAGAAAGAAACTTTGGAAGTAACGTCGTCTGGCGCACCCGAAGAAGACGAGTAAGTCACCATCCGTCCATAAGTGCGGTGCGCGGAAAACTAAACAGACAGGGAACACGAGAGGATAAATGATCACCACGCAGCACGATACTGCAGACTAAGGAGACCAGTTTTTCCAAAAAAGGTAGGCACATAATTTCATTTGCACATAGTTTCAGTTCGTTTCGATCAATTAGTTGTATAATGGTTCTTAGAAACAATTCTCAGCAAAAGAAACTATCTGACATAAAATTTTGTAAAAGAAATCTTAACTGTAATATTTTCTCAAGTGTGTAAATAAATAAGTATTTTAAATACATTTTTATTCATGTGTTAATTATCAAAATAATTTTACATAATGTAATAATAATAATATATTAAAATACTTTTTTATTTATACACTTGAGAAAAAGTTAGTTTATGTAATTACTTTATTAAAATAATTAGCACATAATTATGATAACGTACAATTAAAATGTCTGGATGTTTTAGATGATTTCGAGGTACCAAGTATTCTGCGCTCTTTTGCTCTTTGGCGCGGTTTTACTGTATCAAACAATGGCGGTAAGTTCATTTCTCATCAGTTTGATTTTTCCGCAAATCTTCCTGAAAAGCTATAAATAATACTGCAGTAATTTAAAAAAATTATATTTTTAAATCTATAAAGGCGTGTCTTTATGGCTTACGCAATGTGCACAATGTGATGTTGTGGTGTGGGAGATATTTCGTAAATACTCCACATTTACGAAATTAGCACGGTGGACTAAAACACAAAATTATTATTTTCATCGCAGCTTCTCACGGTGTATCGCGTAACAATAACAGTGAACTTTATCTACATGCATCATCTTCCTCCAGGTGGCAACATTAAGTAATTCATTAATTAACCGGTGTTACGCGAACGTGCTTTCTCGTCTGCGCACGAAGCGCCTCGTTAGGTGAAGTCGTCTAAAAGCATTCTAAGTGCAACTCATAAATATTTCCCCTATGTTCCAAGATTCTGAATAAATACGATATCATCGCGGTAAAAAATCTCAAAAAATATAATATAATAAATTAGCCACGTGACTTTTTCTTTCAATTAAAAATATCTCTAGCATTTATTATAAAATATTTATTAATAAATTTCAACGGAGAAAAGCGACGCCTTTACGAATATTTGAATTTGCCATTCGGATCTTCGATCTTGCAATTGCCAATTAGAAGACATATTTCACCGGAAGCGATGGCCGTGAAACCGATGAAAATCGGGATGGAGAATAATAAACCGAGAAAAAGGAGATGCAGCCTCAATGCCACGAAGCTAACAAACGGAAAGATAAAACATTTAATTAATTTATGCAATACTCGCACTTTCCTGCTTCAGCGCGACTCAACGCTCTCTCGCGTTATTCTACAATGATAAAATGATTTCATTATTTGTGCATATAAAGAAAACTTAATAATAATATATCTTACATTGTAAGGAATTTTTTTATGTTACGCTAATATCTTTCATAAAAATGCACACAATTATAAATTGTTACATTTATATTTGCATTCTTTTCACGCATGCATTGCACTACTCTACTTTAACTTTTGACGTATGTAAACCTTTTGACATGTGTTGTGAAAGTAAAAGTGAATCACCTTTTCGCCCTCTTACCGGTCATTGGAGTCATCGGTTAGATTCAGCGTGATGGGAAAAAGGGAACCACACATCTGCATACATACACGTGAAATCGTAAACAAGAGATCGCATACAAAGCCGCGGAGATGCGCATCCGCTTGAGGGGAACAATGTAACCCGACTTCCGGTCAGACATTGGCACGTGCACGCACTGAACGGTCTCGAGCCGGCGCGTCGTGTTGCAATCACCTCTTTATTTCTTCTCGTTTTGACAGATAGCCAATTGCGAAAAGATCTCGTATCACACCCCCCTTCTAAGTGAAGGACAAGAGGGCATTGATACGTTAGTATCATTAAAATAACGTCCATTAATTAATCAATTGTAGAAAAATTGACGCTTCTAATTTTATTCGCAATTTTGCTCCAATTCGAAAATATAAAATGTGTTCAATTAAAACGTTTTTAAAACAATTTATAAAACACCAGACATGTGTAAGTCGTAATAAAAAAAAATATGTTTTAATAGTTATTGCTTCTCTTCGCGTAAAAATTAATTGACGCGGTAAAAATGAGTCGTTAATTTTACCAGGATAATTTTTAACGTTCAACATATGCGTGCTCGCGTTAAGGAGAGAGGAAGTGCGATTTTACGGCGTGTATTCTCAGTTCGTGCCACATTCCGCAGCCGAGATGATATGTGTCGAAACGTATTGTTATTGTTCCAACAGAACAATAACACAGCGGCTGCTTGCGTGGTTACACTTCTCCAGGTTTCGCTGTTTTCCCTAATTGTTTCAATGCAATCGTCGAGATTTGCAATGCAAATCGAGACGCATCCCAAGTACAGTCCAAGGTAATGTTGTAATTGCTCTGAAAAAAAAAAAACAGACGCCACGCATTTATAATAAGGAATCCTATTTTTTTTTCTCACCGGGAAAAATGATTTGCAAGCGGATTAATGACAGCTGTCGGACAATGATAGTCATCCGTGCGCATAATACGCATAATCAACTTGCAGCAAGTGGATGGTTACACACCTGGCGTGGACTATCCAATTTACAATTCGGTGCCGTTCGGACTTACGTTTACCTGCGGAGGAAAGTTACCTGGATACTATGCCGATCCTGAGGCCAGATGTCAGGTGCGTCCAGATGGTCACCGAACGTATTCTCATTTCAATATTCGAGATTATTTAAATGTACTCGCATGTGTAGCATTATATTACTACTTGCTGGTGAAAAAAATTTATTGAGTATGCGAGCTGATATAACAGATTAATCTTTAGATGAATAATTTGCAAGCTATTCAATAAATCATGTTGCGAAATATTAACAACTTGTTATATAAGAATTTATAATTTTGTTCGTAAATTTGAAATATTAAAGTAATAATGTCTAAAAAAATTGAAAAATTTGTTTTAAGTATTTTTCAATGAAAATAAAAAAATAAGCATTAATATTTGATTCAAGGTGTGGCATTGGTGTTTACCAAACGGACGTCTGTTTAGTTTCCTTTGCCCAAATGGTACAGTCTTTAGTCAAGCAACTCGCGTTTGTGACTGGTGGTTCAAGGTATATCTAAAATATTTGATTTTTTCTTAAGACGTTAGCGGCAATTATTTTTAATCGATTTAAATTCTCTTTTAATTATTTCTTAATCCTGCAGGTCGATTGCGAAGATTCTCCGAGACTTTACGGCAACAACGACGAGCTCTACAGGGATGCAAACGGAAACAAGATTTAACTACTATAACTTCATTAATAGCCGAATGTATAATGATAAACTTTTTTATACATAATCTTCTCGCGAGCGTGACGCTATCCGAGTACTGTTCGATTATGAAAGCTGGTATCTGGAATACCACGTTGATTTCTAGCTTGCCGATGAAGAATATCTGCCTTATCGCTGCTAAATAAAATAGCATTTTGCGCGAGAAGGATTAGAAATTTTCTACGATTCTGTAAATGAAAAACGCTAATATTTTTCCACCAAATATTATTCCGTTCTTAGTCATATGTTCCTAGCTTTACATTTTGTATAAAACTTCCGTGAAATGTTAATAGAAGTGTCAAATATATATATATACATATATACAAAGAAATCGTAAATTAAAAAATACAATACTTAATCGAGGAATTAATAGCAAAATTGTTGCAGCTGAAGAAACGATTTTACGACAAGAGCGTTCAATCAAATTCACGCCGGGCAATTTCTTGGCATGATCGGACAATAGAAAGTGAGAGCTCGTCGTGACTGACCAGCCGAACCCCACCCTCTCGTCTATCTTTCTCTCTCAGATACTGACTTCGATGTTACACTTTTCGTTTCGCGCTTTGCATGCGCGTCTCGTTACGCGAACCACAGCCGCAGCTTTTTACCCTCTTTCGCAATTCTCATCGATCCGCAGGAATACACTTAATTTTACAGTTTATCACGTCCGTGCAGTTATTAATGCATAAACTTCGTAGCGTCATATTCCGAAGATCGTTAAATTACCGATATAACTTTCGTTGTCATTAATGGAGATTCATCAGGCTTGATTATAAATTCTTCCGCATGGGAGAATCCCAAGGATAACACGAACGGTGCTGCTAATTGCAAGCGGTCGTGAGCAGGATAATAGTAAAAGTGACGGGAAAATTGATCGACTGCTGCTTCTCATAAGTTTGTAATTGCAGTGTCATATCCTATCTTGAAGTACGCACTCTATATATGCTTGAAAGAAAATTACAGAACAAACTAAAATATATTGAAACACAGCGGGGCGCATCAAGATTTATATGGAAATGTAATAATATCGGAACATGGAAAAATTGTTATATATTGTGCGTTGAAGATAACGTAGCGCTTTCGCGTTGAGTAAGTTAAGGTGAAGCCGTTAAAACCATTAAGGACGACAACCTTCGACGACCAATAGGAAAAATCGCGCGGAACCTGATTCTCGACCTTCCGCGCGAAGAAAGCCTGCAATCGCGAGTACAGCGGGTCTCAAATCGAGCAAAAGAAGGAAAATAGAGAAAACGAGCAATGCGAAATGTCGTCCTTGGTGGCCAGTGATAGAGGAAGAAAGGACTCGCCGGCTTCTTGGGAGACCAAGAAAGCGCCGTAGATCCCGTGCAGCGAATAAACCTGCGACACGAGGCCAGATGCTCTTTTCTTTGCAGCAAGCAGGATCTTCCACTTTACTTCGCGAATTATTGCTAAAATTTGCAGTCTTTTTCAAGTACAAACAAAACTCGCAATAAAATTAACAACGAAGACGACCATGTCTGCTTTATTAGCGGCAGAAGAAATAAAACGATAAATTACACTCTGCCGGAATTTTTTTATTTAATTTAAAAAATTAATGAAAATTTTACGGTGCAAAATGTAGGATGAATTATTAACTACGTTAAATGCGACTTTTTCCATACATTATTATGTAACAAGTAAATTTTCCGCGCGATGTCACATAAAGTAATATCAAAGGTACAATAATTCTTACAACCAGTTTGATGATTGCGCATTCAAAAAAATCTTCTCGCATACATCGCGGATGACGTGTCATTATCTTCTTCAAATGTCATTAGAAGAATGTCGTCGACAAGTGACATGCAAATTCTGCGTGCTCAACGTCGCGCGTTATAAACGTATGATAAATCACGCGTTTTGCCTTAATCAAAGATCCGGTTGCTCCAGCACACGGTGTGTCGGCAGCGCACTGTTTATTCGACCCTGGAAATAATTTATTGAAAATTCAAGACCGGCCGTGCGTGCGCCGTCCCTGTTACGAAAGCGGAGGAAAACCAACTTCCTGCATTTCACACTGCAGTGTCGCGATAGACGAGATCCTTATCAACATCTGAGACGTCCCCGAGGCGTGCATCTCGTCCGTGATTATTTCAGGTATCCTTTGTCTAGACATTAGCGTCCAACGTTCCACTTTCACTCGGCTTCCCTGATTGATCTCTCACATATATATCCTCCGAGGTGTGCACGCTGGGTTTGGTCAGTGACAGATGATGACGAGGGAATCGTGACGGTTACCTGGAATCCCCTGAAGGCAGTGAAAGACCTTTGATAGAAGCCGCCAACCCTTTGCGATATATATAGGTGCGCACGCACCTCAACAATAGGTGTGGAATCGCCCGCGATTTTACAAATGTCATAAAAATTCATACGTTCGAATCGATCCTATCGTGTGTGATTCCGTCCACTCCTATCTATTATCCAATCAAAGTTGGATCTTTCGCGAAGCAACGAATAGCGAAACGGCGGTTAACGCGTTTGCAATCTCGTTTGTAATCTGACAATTGAAATCAAACAATCGCGGCTATAATCATCCACATATACCCGTCATAATTATATGTCAAAGCAGCTGGTTGGCGAGGCGGAGTCGGTGATCCGATGACTATCGCGGTACGCAGTGCAAATATCACGATCGCGAGCTGCCGCGCGCAGCAATGACCTTATCGCATCGATATCGAGCGCTTTCCGGCACCACGCGTTGCGAGAGTGCCCCGTTCTGTCAGGTGGCGACGCAGGTGTCCCTCTACGTGCTACGCTTACTCTCCCGCGTGCCTTTCTCTCTCGATTCGGGGCCTCAAGTCTCGGACGGCGTTACGCCAATGCCCGATCGGGCCCCGAGGACGCCAATGCACCGCTCGACTCCCTCCTTCGCCTTCATCGTCGGTCGTAGAAAGCTCTCAACCAGACGATGGTGGTCGGAGCGCAACGCTCCTGCTGGTGGCTTTTCCACTCGCGCAGTCTTCTGGCCGGACCGGACGCCGCGATCTCGCCCCGCATCCGCACGAAAAACCGTCTCTGGTCCCGCGGCCCCAACGAAAGCCGATAAACCCGGCGGGCATTTTCCGGGTCTCCGCGCAACAGTTTCGCTCGACGTGGTGCTCGTTTAACCCCGCTCGCTCTTGCAATTGTCTCGGAGATAGTGCACTTGTGTATTTGCATTTCAAGCGCCAGTCGATGTGAGGACGGTGGTTTCATGAGGAATTAGCGAAGAATCAGCGGAGCCGAGAGAGACAGGTTTGGTCTCCTTTTTTCATCTGTTTTCACGTAGTGCGCTATAAATCACGTTCTCCGCTCTCGCCGGTGCTGCGTAATCGAGCGATTTTACGAAACGCGAATTTCGATTTCTTCCACTTGGAAACGAGGCTTTCGCAGCGCTCTCGCGACTTTGCGAAATTTGCATAATGTTAAATCGCTCGTTCAAGAAACTTTTCAATCTCCTGATCAAGTACTCGGTGTATTAAATGTATATCTTAGTGCATGCGATGTTATAATTTATTGCACGCTTATACACGTTGCGCTATTTCTATATAAAGAAAGCGAAGCGCCGCGATGCTCCGACGAATTTAATGAAATTTGTATTGCCTCACCGGCCTTAATCACAGTGTTTATTTAGACGGAGTTCTCTCAGCCGCCGCCTGCGATCAGATTATTATTGTTTGCTTGCAGCAGTTTATGCAAATTAGCTCGAAATAACTTTAGAGTTTCGTGAAATTCATTATCCTTGGATGATGAATCTTTGAAATGCAATTTCTTTTAATATTTATCCACACCAATCCTTCAGTTATATATACGTAATGGAAACTTATTATCAAGAGATGCAGATAAATCTAACGGACGAGTGAGATTCGTTCGAGTGAATCGAGAAAAGGATCTATAAAAAATAGGAAACGCGAGCATTAAAACGAGCCGCTTCAAAGACCGTAATAAAGACAGGACTTTCGCTACTTGTCGCATCCTGTACGCCTTCCTGCTCGATCATTTTTCGCCTCGAGATAACGATGACAGCCAACTGGTTTTATCATCGAATTTGCGAACATCCGACTTTCCATTCGCGTGCACCGGCAGAAAACAAGCGCGTTGACACCGGTGCGCGAAATCGAAAAGGCCGCGCGAAATTCCGCCGAAAATAGCGCGTGATAGCGTAATGCGCGATCCGTTTTGCGCAATTTTCCATCGCGAATAGCCGAGCCATCGTTCCAGCGAAGTCACGAATTTCTCTAATCTGCTCGTCGGGATTCGCGAGTAACGAGAAGAGAGTTTGTTCAGTTTAAAGACGCATACTCGGCCGCCGCACACGTGTGATGGACTACACACACATATATCTTCCAGCATGCAACAGCACGCACGCATCGGGCACGCACGGTGCGCTCGCTCCACGAATCTTATTCCCGACGAAAACTTTCGTCGGTCAGCCTTATGGTAATTTATGCGTTTTACCAGCAGGAAATAAATCATACGTCGTCGCCGGGTAACCGCGGGAAAAGTTTTCGTCGCAGAAAAATTCCGCGGAGACAAATGAACAATTAAAATAATCAACTCATTGCGAACGTCGCGTAATTAATCAATGTATACGCGATGATCAAACAAGACTCTCTAAACGCTCACAATTTTAATTCATTATCTATCGGCGCGAGAAAATACGATGTTAATTAACATGCGACAATCAATTAAAAGTTTTCAAACACTGACAATTTTAATTTATTATTAATCTGTTTGAGAAAATACAAAATTAATCAGCGTATATGAAGAAAATGCGAAATTAATCAGCAACGATCAATTAAACATTTTTATACACTTTTAACAACTTTAATTTTCCATCTGTATGAAAACATAGATTGAGAATACTATCAATTTAGAGCGAGACACTTTACGGGCGCTTTAATTTTCAATCGAGTCACGACAGCATTCGCGATACCGTTGCATTCTTATCGCAAATTTATCTAAATCAAGAATTCATCTAGAGTCTAAGCCGCCGACCGACCACTTCATCGATTAGGCGGAGTAAGTTTTCCGTAACCTCGACTGCCCCTCAATCCGCCGTTCTCTCTCTTTCTCTCTCTTTCTGCCTCTCGTGCAATTCGTCATCTCGCTCCGTCTAACGCGCTCTAAACGTCCACCACGTTCACTTTCAATCGGCGGATTCCGCGAGGCGATTGTACACACATTTGAAAGTGAATTTAATTTGCACGACGAGCGCGTTGGACGCGACACGCCTTGGCAGGTCTTCTTAATGAGACCCGCCCTTTTTCTCGATCTTTTCAGCCATTTCTCCTGCAACGCGACTCCGCCAGAACACTGCGACACGCAGTTTTTACTGCACCTCACGAAATACGCGCGATTTTAATTAAAATTATCATCATTCCAATGTTTTAATTAATCTTCTTCGCGAAGAAGATTAATTAAAACATTGGAATGATGATAATTTTTTCAATTTGCATAAATTCTTTGTCCTTTGGTAAGGATTATCGGGTATCCATATGTCCGCAATAAGCGATACCACGATACGCACGACGATATTTGCTGCGGGCGAACGTCGTCATTACGTAATTAAAAAAGTTTCGTAACCGCGCTGCTCGCGGTCGGCCCATTTTCTTAGTGCCGATGAGTCGGCGACAAAGGGTGCTGCGGCTTCAGCATCAGCAAGAGCACGTGCCTGCCCGACGTCGCCTTTTGCGGGGTCTTTTTCATAAACAATATTGCACAGCGCCACGGCGTTACGACATAGCCCATGTCCGTCGTCGCGGGCAAGCGCGAGCGCGCGAACGGCGGTCGGCTTTCTCCCGATACGCCGGCGGAAAAATAAACGAACGACTTCGCCATAATCGAACGCCCGGATAGTTTTACGACCGATTCACCGCGACATAACGCGCGAAATATCGTTTCAATTGATCGTTAATTCGATTAAAGGAAGAAGCGTGACGATCGATAGGAAGAACATTTGCCGCTGCGCGACAAAAAATATACTCGGGAAAAGTAAAGCGACGTAAAATATTTTCTATCCGACGTAAAATATTTAATCATAATTATTAATAAATTATTTTTCAATTTCGGAATAATTGCGGAATTATGATTACGATACGACACGATTACGAACGGGAATAAATAAAATTGTAATCGCCGACGATAGTGTTTTTTGTTTTTGACGACTTAACCGTCTCGGTATTCGATAATGTGAGTCGTACATCTTGTTGTAAATAACTTCTCGGAAGATAATTACATTCACGGCGAAGAGGATTAATAAATCATTGAGAGGATAGCCCGGGCAAAGGTATGAACTCGGAGAATGTGTGTGTGTGTGTGTGTGTGCGCGCAGCTCTGAATAAGCATTCAAATGCGAAGAATAACGGTATGCGTAATAAGTTACCGCTAATCATTATCAAGCAGAAGAATCGTTAATAAAAATTCATCGTTAGTTGAATACAAATTTTCTGTATGCAAATTTCATAAGTCTATAAAATAAAATTGTGATTTTTATTAATATCACTTGATCTTTTCTATTCTGAGTTTTCCTGACAAATTTTCTGATAAAAAAAATTAATTGCTGAATAAATATAATAAAAATAAATAGAGCGTAAAAATCTTGATTGCTTTGTAGAAAGATCAGACTTTTGACACCTTCCGTGAAGGTTCGCCTGGGAGCGAAAACGAAATTTGAGCATCAGCACTTTCATAGGAAGATAATCAGACCAGCCGCCGAATGCGCCAACGGATAAAAAGTATGTCACACCTCTTTTGCACGACGTGCGACGACGTTGCGAGAGTCTACTTTCGATAAATACCTATTTATTTTGCAACCGAAGTTTCGTCATCGGCATAAAAGTAATGGAATAATTTATAATTATTATTATCAAAATAAGAGCAGAGAAATCTCGCCACAATCTTCGCGGCATTTAAGTATATCAATTTCATTACTTACTACCAATATTGAGTTACGTGAGTGACTGTTTAGTAGCTATGCAGGGAGCAATAAACTGCACCGCATAACTTATACGGTGAAATTTACTGTGCGATAGGAAGCGTTGTACCATAAAATATCTCTTATATGGACCCGCATCGGTCTCATTGTGCTCTCCTCTCTAACGAACAATCGTTCGCACGGAGTAGGAAGAGTAGAAAGACGATGCTGGCGCACGCCGGCTTCACGACACATTAATCGCGCTAATTACACACGGTGCACAGGCCTCTTCTTAAGGGAGAAATTCGTAGGAGGCGGATTCGTCCAATTTTTCATTCTCCGCCCGCTCTTAAATAATAACTTTCGAATAGTTTCGCCGGATATCAAAACGGCATCTATCGCGCGTTCCTAGCGCGCCTCGCGCTTACGTAAAACACCTAATAACAAAGCGTGCAAAATTATATTAATTACTTTCGATATTAATAGTCGATTCACGGAATCGAGAAGGGGCATCAAGCATGTAACTTTTATTTCGCAAATTTTGCCCAGCCGCAATATTAATTTTTTTTTTCGATAAACTGCTTACGCTGCTGACTTTTTACATTTATCATATAGATCTTACACAATAAATCGACAAAACGACGCGAACGATGCTTTACGGTTGAATAAATTTTATTTGCAACCGAGAGTGAAATTATTTATGCCGAAGCCGGTTCTCTCGTCTCGAGAATCGGCAAGAACGGTTAAAATATTTTCCAATTGACTCGAATAAATTCTGCTTGTTGGCCAATAATAATTCGCAATAAAAGTTCATGTATCGATTTTTTAAGACAAGATTTTGTATAGTTGTTTTATCCGTAAAAAACGACTCAGGTTAATTTCGTACGCATTCGAGCGCACTCTATAAGAACAAGTATTACAAATTAATTGTCAAATACTACAATCGACAGTTCTTTTGACGCGTGTTTGCTTATTAAATTTATTCTTCTCTCCGCGAGAAAGAAATTCAATATGTATTTCCTTCGCGTTTAATTAGTAATAAGCCACTTGGAGCGAGTAATATAAACGAAATACCACCCTCGCAGAAAGCTCATAAATGGATTATTATGGAAGAATTTCTAAATTCTAATAGGAGAAATCGTTCTGGCGCCAGAACGGAAGCTCGGAACATGAAAACGCAACGTATATTGGCGAGATAAAGATAAAATTGTAGCGCTTTAAGAAATTCTCTTGTAAATGCAACGAGATTAAAAGGAAAAATTATCTACTTAGGATGGATAACTTCACGCCAGCTTATGTCGAGAGGAAAAAAACATTTATCATCATTGTATCAAAACATTTTTACATTATTTTTGATTTTTCTGATTCAATTTTGATCAGCAATTTTATTAATATTTTATTCACGTCTTATTCACATGAATATTATGGACTTACAAATATTAATATTGATATATTATAGCATATTTTTAACTCGTTTTTGACCGTAACATTGTAGGTTTCATTTTACACTCTACTTACTTCTTTAATACTCTCGAGAAAGACGAGTAGACTGTATTTTGCACGCGTCTTCCTATATTTAAAACATGATATTTGGACAGTCACTCATAAATATATATTCGCGAAGAGAGAGAGAGAGAGACAAAACCGACGCTGCCGACGAATGTTTATTTCATTCTCGACTCAGCTGCGCAGAATTCTGTTTCGCTCCGAAAATCTTGCGCTGCGGCCCTGGCGTTCATCCAAGCAAGTTCAACGTTTTCATACTCTCCGCGACTACTGATAATAATCTACATAATTTACGAAGGATACTTCTTACGCATACGCGCGACCAGCAGCTCCCGTTACGATTATTAACATTTGCTCTGCATATGTTTGCCTTGCACAATCGCGCACTTTCTACCTACAAGGCGAGCGATGCTTACGGCTAATGTAACAAATACCTTTCGTGCGGATAAAGTGATTAGAACGGCGAAGAGCGTTATACTTGTGACGAATCTGATGGATTGCGCGACGGATTGTATTTACTTTTAATGGATTTTAATGGAGTCGCAAGTAAAAACGGCGCGCCGTAATGCGCAGTGCGTGTCTGACTTATTCTGTCTTAATTCACTGCTCTAGAAAATAGGAAAACGCGCTACAAAAAAATTCATACCATGATTCTTTAGAAACTTGTTGTTTTAGTACCATATAAATCATATCAGTTACGTACTTTTTTATTGCAGATACTGCAGCAAAAATCTTTTTAAATGCATTCATAAAATATACTTTTATCTTTTATGACATTTCCATTCAAAACATTAATCACCAACTGTTTGCGCAAATTTCCGTCTTAAATAGTACTAATTATTTATGATTAATTGCGCGATTCTTGCTTAAAATACAGCTAACATTTTAGAAGGTCGCGTAATTTAATTTTATTGTCGTTAAAATTTCTGCAATTTGATGAGATAAATTTCTATGCTGAAATTCTACAAATTCTCAATATGTAATTATATTTTTTAGTTAATATTTTCTCTCGTCGCATTGCGTTGCAATAAATATCGATATCTAGTTTTGCTCTGCCAATTAATTCGATAATACAATTCGGAGCAGGTATTCAAACAGCACAGTCACGAAGAAATGAAAGCCTGCTGGTTCGACATACTGTGCTTTTGAAGGCTATCAGGTTTTGCAACCACACCTTAGTCATGCCCATCCGTAAAATTATGTTTGTTAGTCGAAAAGTTGTGTATATAAACACCAAAAATTATTACAAAAAATATTAATAAGTCAAGTTAAATTGAAAATTTAAAAATTTTAAATTTTGTAAGATATTCTTTATAAATATTTCAATTGAAAAAGAATATTCGCTCCTGTATGGCTATTTGTAAAATTAACATACTGGCTAGAGGAATTTTCTTAATTTTCAAATTTTAAGAAAAAACAATTCTTAAACAATTTTATTTGTTCAATAATTTATTTGAAAAAGAAATAAAGATTTTAAGAAAATTTAAGAATTTAAAGGAAATCTTGAAAGTATATTTTTTACTCTAGTCATGAAGTCCAATTTAAGAAGTTAGATCAATCAGATAACTGGTCATACCAGCCATCACTTCCGGTGACCTTTAGCGAACGTAGATGACCGTTACCTGTGTATGTCGTAACATAACGTAATTTACCGTAAGGTAACGTTACGAGTGACACATCCCGCGCAAAGCTCGTTAAAGAAGATACCTTTGACAGCGAAATCCTTCAATGAGCAATAATAGTCATAATAGATTGTGTTTAGATCACAATCTCATAGTCGCGTCACATAACGCATAATTAATAAAATTATCTAACAATATAACAATCTTCTCAGAAGTCTGTTCACGCACAGACATTATGCAAATCTGTAATTAACTTGTAAAAATATACGATATATGTAGCAAAAAATAAATAGTGAACGCTAATGGAAAAATAAGTAATAAATTAGACCAACTTGTTACAAAACACAAGAAATAATATATTGTGCAGTGAGCAAAACCTGTCCGCGTGTCGAATAAACTCATAAATTTCATTAAATCCAGTGCGGGTCTAATTCACGCAGCTTCCGGACAGACAAATCTGTAATCTAGAGAGGACTTCCCATGCCGCCTGAGAACGCGATCGCGTTGTGACACGAACAAAAGAAGCAATTACGAAAACTTGTGTAACCGAATAATGCAGTCTTGTGCGGCTACAGCCGGCGGGTGGCATCCTCTCTCTTTCTTTCCTACTTTTACAGAAATGATAAGGATCTGCCTGGGAACTGGAGCGCGATAACGCGTTTAATTAATGCGAGCACGCACGCAGCGCAGCGCTATTGGCTCGAGCGCTCCACATTTTTGTGCGGAAAACAGTGTATACATTCGAAATTCACGCGCTGCCTTTCTGTAATTAAAAACGATAGGCCGGAATTGAAATTGCGTATCTTTCGTCGCCATAAATTAATTTATATTAGCCAAAGATTATACACACGCACACATATATTATAGCTTTATAACCTTATATTCATAATAACATTTTTATATTTCAAATATTCAAAATAAAGAAAGTATGAAATTTATTACATTTTGCAATTAAATTTTTTTTAATAACTGGATGCAAAATGTACGAGCAGCAATTATGTATAATATATTCATAATATAGGTATGACTGCGTCAGGTACAAGATAAGTAATCTATTTTGATATTGGAAACCTGTAAGATTACTTTCACTCGAACAAGAAAGATAAGAGAATCTGAAAAATGCAATGCCATTACGACGCAATTGGAAAAATCAAGGTCACTCGTTCCATCTGCAGAGGGAACAATTTACAATAATATTTAGCTCAATCTTAATAAATTAGGTAAATCGTAACATATAGAATAACTATCGTATATAGTCTGAGACAACAAAGATTCAAGGTCCGGAGAAAGGATGCACACTCGATACTATTATCTCGAGCGTATAATAACTGCAGCTCGCGCGTGATTGTCTGGCACACGAGATATTGAATCATCTCCTCTGAATCTCTTCCGAAAGACGCCGCGTGTGTTTCCTAAGCAGACAGTGCGTGTGCGCACATCGGGAGCGTCAAGACACTCTAATAATTAGACATTCGCAACCGTTACTACAAAGTCACACCCGATATTACGTGATCGCGCATTTATATAACACCCGCATTATCCTTGCATTATATGGTTAGCAGTGGTGACAGCACAGAGAAAGTTCCTATCCGTTCCCATATGCCCGAGCACCGCTGCAATCTACGCGCGATGCTAAGCTACCTCCGCTTTGATTATGCTTGCCGATGCACAGTGCTGTGCGATTAGCGTTCGACACTTCAAGATATTTGATTTGCCTTTCGCAATCAGAAATCTCTTCGCGCTTGTGATATTTTGCGTAGAAAAAAAAAAAACTGATGACAAAAGTGATGTTTCTAAAAGCATCATTCGCTAGAGAGCAAGAGAAGTTCAAGATTTTAAATTCAATTTCTTTATTAAATGCGATTAATTATTATAATAAAATATCTAATTGGAATTTTAATAATTTGCACGATACATTTTTTGTAACACGTCAAACAATTGAATACTTCACTCAAACCTTTTAATTAAAAAATTGGAAGGCAAATATGTTTACTCAGTTGACTGACACAAGCCATTAATCTATGTTACAGTGCCAACATGCGGGAGAAACGATGGCTGCTGCTACTGGCTCTGTACGGTAAGCATACAGTTTCTGGAGGATGATTCTTCGTTTCTCGCGAAACCGGAGCTTCTCAGCGGAGAATCTTATTTTTACTCGATTTCTACTATTTCTTGAAATCCTGTTTACCGCCACCGCAGAGAGGATCTTCCCGTTGCACTACCCGCCGATTCCCCGTTGCGTTGCGTCCTTAGTATTTTTGGACTTTCCACGACCGCGGAGGAATGCCGAGGAGACAGTGGACGACCTTCCATCAGAAAGTTTTACATCTCGCGCACGTAGATCAATTCTCGTCGCGACGCCTCGCATAATACAAAATAACGGCCTTCCACAATGAATAAATTAAACGAACAATGAAGAATTAAATGTGTTGACATGAAAAGTGACGAGAAATGACAGCTGAAAGTATATCTTGCCATTTGATGTATATATATAAAAGAGAAGCAATCAATTTAAAAACTAGAGAGGTGAAATTTTCTCTCTTAATTTGTTGATTTCATTAGTGTGTTGATTAAAAGATCATAAAAAAACGCGTTTCTAAGAATCATTAAGAAGTATTCAGCGCAAAATGATCGTTTCAGCCAAGCCGTCAACTGTGGAGAACAAGAGATCACTGTTTTATCTTACGGCAAACACATTTGATATTCATGCTGCGATCATGATTGAGTGTCATTCGCAAAAGCGTTTTACAGAAAAGTTCCACGAAGAAAGGGGGACCTGTCGTGAATGCCAAGAAGACCGTTTTCTTTGTCTCGTCGCGGGGGCATGTGACGAGCAATCTTAAGAGCCCGAAAAGTCCGGATAAAATACTTGGCAAACACGCGCATTAACGTCACGCCGTTTTATTTGCGAAAGCAAAAAACAAACTGCAAAAAGCCCGGATCTGATAAAAATGGAATTCCGTTGGAAGCTGATGTGTGTGCTGGGAAAGACTGTCGCCGGCTGTTTACAGCGCGATACAAGTGCATACTGTAAATTTGAACCGCCGTCGACCTGTTCCTCGTATTCACTCGAACGGTTTAAGCTCCGGCCACGTGACACCGCGTTAGCATTTAGAATGTTTTCTGACATTTTCGCTGGTCGGCAACATTCGAATCGAGGTCTTTAAAAACCTTGCTCAAAAGCCGAAGGAAATAATAGAGATCGGCGTTCTCGCCGCCGGTATCGTAAAACTTTTACGATAATTAGGAACATTATATTCATTTTATGGCGCGCCGAAGGTAACCAACGTCCGATTATCGTTACGCGTTAGCCGCAAACGCCGCGTGTAATAATGTGCACATGTAATATGCATTTCGTGGCGTCGTAATTGTTTAATAAGGATCATCGTCAAGGCAAGGGAAGGTGCCGGTCACACCCTGCGAGAGAGAAGGAAATGTCAGATCATTCCCATTCGATCGAGACCCCACGTCGCCGGCAGACAATCGGATAAAGCAATTTGTTTTCACCACCGACACGACAGTAGTAACGACGACGATAGTTTCGTCACGATAACCGATTTATCCCGACACAGAGGGGAGGGGCACGCCCACGTTAACATTTCCCACAAACGGAATGCGAGCGAGTTCCCATAACTCATTTTTATGCAACACTGGCGTGCTGTGTCGACGCGGCGCGGCTTGTTATCGATCGCGGGCTGAAAAAGCACGATTCCGTTATACGATCCTGCCGGGCCTGCACCTTATACATTTTCAACATCACCTTCGAGGACATCCACTTTCCGGTTCGCGAAACCACGTTCGTGCCGCGCGCAGCTCTAATCGCCTAATCGCCGCGGAGTGCGGAGGCGCAAACACGTTTTTCCGCATTTATGCGCACCACGTTCGACAATCGCATAACCGGAGCGAGAAACTTGAAACAAAGTTTTCACAAAGACTGCAAAAGAATGTAAAAAAATTTATCTATAAAAATCATTTGATCGGCAAATACTTTCTAAGTGTTATCGAGTAAAGCAAACACTGCCGATAAAAATCCATTAATTATCACTTTTCTCTGCCGGAGAAATCGCACTGATACGTTAATCCAATAGATTCGTATATAAATTATTGATTATTCACTGCTACAAGGATGCGCGACCTCGGAGCACATCCGAGAAAGCGAGAAACAATTCTTACTTTAATCCGTGCTTCGCTCGTCAACTGTTCGTTCCTCGCGTCTCCATTTTCTCAGCTGTTAGCTCTCAAAACAGCCTTGAACTACTTCAAAACAGTCACAAATGCGATTCAGTAGCAAGGTTTACAGAGTCATTAATAATAGCTGAAGACAGCGCTCCGTTTCTCTTATCCATTTTAGGTATCTAAATATAAACGTAAAAAAAAAGTGAAATATTCAAAGTAAAAAGACATGAATGAAAATAGATTAAAGATAGAATTAAAATGTGAAAAAAGAGAATGTATAAAGTGAGTAATTGAAGAAACGAAAAGAAATTAAGAGTTAAAGATAAAGTTCATGAGAACAATTCATCACAATAGATTACAAACCACCGCTATTACTTATGCGGTAAATATGGATTGTAAATCAAGGAAACATGGAAAGGAAACGATCAATAGACAGCCTTGATCTGTTTAAAAACAATTACCCAACCCGAATGCACTCACTCGGTGAGAGAAAATTGCAACACTTATGTTCTCACCACACTTCTCGTCCAAGTTTTGCAACGCCGACGCTTCTCCGCGATTTACGTAATCCGCGGATGCGTAGTGACCTTTCTCCTTAATGTATCAAACAACTCATCGGGGCCATCGATGCTCCTCGGGCGATTAGACAGAACTATATTTGCACACGCATGATTACTCTTGCAAACGTGGGAAGCATCGCGATGTCAATCCAGCTCGAACGGTCTTTAAATCCGATGTTTTGTCACGCTCTCTGTAACAAAATCGCTATTTTTACACGTTTCAGGAATACTATTGGTCCACGCGGTCTCCGCAGCGCTCAAGACTAGGCCGAAATTTAAGATTGCAACGTCCACGACAACGACGACGACTACCGAGGAGCCTCAAGTGGAGGAAAATGAGAATGCAGGTTCAGAGGTATTGTATCTAAAAGGAATCGACATACTTTAGAAAAATTACAAAAGGATTAATTCTCGATTTTTATAATTATAATTATTAAATTTCAAATATTGCTTAATAAACCTTGACGACCAAATAATTAATTCCAATTTTATATTCCCCAATTTATTATTGCATCCAATGCCAAGATGACGTATATAATTTTAAATTGGTGATTGAAATTAGCATAATTCCAGTAAATTAAATTCTCGATATTATAGATATACTAAAAAATGTATCTCATGCAAATCGTGCATTTCTATTCTATTATTTTGCGCCATCGGAACGAAATTATGCCGGTCGCCGTTTGAGAAAGCGCGATGTACCGATCATGTTATTCACGTGCCACGCTGCGGACGGAGTGCGATCATTTATCCTCGATCGTTGCAAAATCGATTCCAACAGTCACGACGATCGCTGCACGTGTACTAAACGAGTTCTTATTTCGCCGAGTTGCCTCTTCGCGAATAAAAGGAGTACCTTGCGATACGCTACGAATGCAACAGGCATAAATAACCGGCAATAAAGCGCCGTGGAAGTAAGCTAGCGTGGCTTTGACAACCGTGACAACACGATAAACGTCGCGTAGTATCGCGTAACAAAGACGGCGCCATACAAACTTCTGTGTTATGCAAATTCAGTTTGATGCATGAACTAACCCGTGTCTCCGCAATTGCGGGGGCGCCTCGGTTAATCTACGCCGGCAGCAAATCAATTAGCGTTAAACTAAATGTTTATATGCGACAGGTTCACCTTCGCATATAGAAACGCGCGGCGATGTGACATCATCAAATCGAACTCGGATGGTCATCGTTAAGCATTATTGTGCGGCTTCTTCAAGCGTAAAATAACTTCGCTATCAGATATCGAACGCGCTTTTCCGCACGGAAATTATTATTACGGGAAAATCGACATTGAATCGATGTACTCGCGCTTTCCGCAGGAAATGAAAGCTATTTCACGAGACGTGGCGTGGACGTATGTTGGAAAGAATTTTTAAGCTCGCTTGAATCCTTCATTTCAGAGCCTTTTGTAAGACTTTCAATTATGAGATTGCGAAATGATGTCGAAATCTCAAGAAGAGCGTAATATTTGTTTCCAGACGACGACAGTCGGGATCGAAACGAACGGAACGACCGGGCACACTTTAACGGGAATTCCGCAGATTGATTACATATGGGATCCGAATCTACCGCGCGAATTGAACGGCTACAATCTCAGCGATTATCCATTCTACAACAGCATACCCGAGGATATTGACTTCAAGTGCGACGGCTTGCACGACGGTTTCTACGCCAGCGTGCCGCACAAATGTCAGGTAACTTGAATTTAATGATTATAATTGTAGAAATACTCCATCTAATCAGAGGAAAATGCATGTGTCTTCGAGGAGAAAAGTAAAAGGTGCACAATTATAACGCGCGCAAACGCGGGAATTCTAAGCCGAAAGATGCTCATTACGCCAAACGACAACGCTGATTGAAATCCGTTTATTAAAAACGCGAGCGTTGCAATGCCTGCAATTAAAGCGCGCGATAAGCTAGAATTATTTCTTTGTCAAAAAAAAGAGTGAACGCTGCCGATGAGGTGAGAGGGATCGGCGTCGGCTGAATGAACTCCGCAGAAAGATCCTCTCTTTCGTATAATAAACAGATGTCAACGATCCGAGAAGTCAATGATCCGTTGCCTTGATTCCACCGACCCTTCTAACGTCGAAAGACAAGCGTCGCAATTTGATTCTAACGGCGTGATCGGTCGACGGTATCCGCCAAGTATTGCCGATCGCTAAGCGTTGACACCGACACGCCGGGTAGCCGCGAACGAAAGCGAGTCCTCGGCCGAGATGCGAATGCAAAAAATGCGTATCGATCGAGCACACTTTTACCAATCATCGCTGAGAGCGATCGTTTCACCGCGAGTCCCCCCTCGGCGCCGCGGGGTTCGCCGCCTGTGAAAACGATTGAGAAATCATCCGCGTAAATTTATTCGAATCGAATGTTCGATGAATTCAAATTAGCGTTCTGATGTAATTACCGTGCACATGCAAGCGGCAATTACCGCATCTACGATGTACGAGCAGCAGCGCGAGGTCTAGCGTAATATTTATTATACACAATCGAGAAAGATCAACATTGGCGCTTAGCGCGACGCCAATTTCTACAATGATACATTCGCGTATGTCGACGATGAAGACTACCTCGCTGATGATCAAATAATTGACAGTTGCGCGATTAGTCGAATGAGAATTCACATTACATATAATACGTCGTGCACACACAAGATTGCGTATCGGGGGACAACCATAATTTGTACGAATCGTGATAGCAATTTGCGTAATGGAACCCATGAACGAAGACTGTGTGCTCAAGGATTGTTAAACGATAGGTGGGCCGTTCATCTTCCATTGTCGTCTCGGTTGTAGAAGAGCGGCGAAGCCCGAGTAGAAATCGATATTGAAAGTGAAAAACCTTCTGCCGGCCGCGATAACAAGGTCACCGTGGAAAGAAGCCGAGCGGGGAGAGGAACGGACTTTCGTGGTCCGCTACGCTTCCCGTCCCTGACCGTTCCGCGATTCACGTGCGCTCGAATCCTAGGATTGTGAAAGCGATTGCAAAGAAGCCTCTTTCCGACGCTCGGCGCAGCTCGGATCTCTTATCGATCATTTTCACGGGGCCGCAGAACGAATGGACCATTGTCATGCAAATACGACACCGGGTTCGTCGGCCCTCGGCGTGCTTTACACGCTTGTGAAAAGGAAATCGTCGAAAGGACGATTTACGTCACCTCGCGATTCGCAAAAGAGTTTGTCGCGGAAGAGAAATTGGGAAATGAGCAATTAATTCGCCGCCCGGCTTCCTGCCAGGAAATCGCTCGCTATCACGCGGATTATTTTCTAATCTTTCTCGCAGCCTCGGGCGAATTTACAATTGTAATGTGGTCCCCCCCAGTCGTGATTAATACTCTCGCGCGTGATCGATGTAGCGCGGGTAGAAACATTTACGAGAAGCGATAACGCGGAGCTGGTAACGAAACGTCGACACTAAGAATCGAAAGGATCGTACTGACACTCGTCAAGAAAAGAGAGACGCCTTTTGAATAATTCGAGTGCCAGTTCTCATGCAAACAGCCGTGATTTATTTTCTGCGTTTGGCATAAAGGAAGTTTCCGCTTCGCCGACTTTCCACCGTAAATTTTTCGCGGAACCATCGGAGACCGGAATTTCTAAAAGGAATAGTTCGATTACGAGAATACCTGAAAATAAACTTCGCCGAAAAGTTTCGTCGTATGATCGAATAAATTCGATATTGAATCGTGGGCGACTGAGAGAAAAATCGGGACGAGGATGTATTTTTAGTAAAGCAAGCTACGACTCCGACTACGTCGAAATTACTCCGCGCCGTATACGTGAAGCTCATTAGACGCGCGATTAGGCATTCGATGATCGTCTGACATTTACCTGGCGAGTTGAGTAAGATTCATGATCTATTATTGGAAGAGACCAACTTCTTTCCACGCGCGTCTGTTCTCGGCGAAACCGCGCCGAACGCTTACCGAAAGGATGTGCTCTGAATGATTCCAGATAATTCCCCCCTAGATAATTCACCGGCATTTGTACGTTCCAGATAATACGGCGTACCCGTATCACACAGACGCGAGTCCCCCTTGTACGTGAGGCACCGCAGAATGCACATTTATGCGAGCCGGTGCAATTATTCGCGCTCGCACACACGCAGCAGCCGTGTGAAAGCTACGCGGTGGCGTGCGGCAAAATCGCTCGCGTTCGTTCGCGGTGAAAAGTGTGCTAAGATCGTCATGACGCGTTTCGTTAGGTATCGAGAAGACGGCCGAATCCCGCGCGAGATACAGCGCGCGACGTGGATTAAAAAAAAAAAAAAAAAAAAAAAAAAAGAAACAGCCAAATCACCTTCAAAAATCTTGAAAGTTTGATACGCGCGCATGGCGCCGATTCGTCGCTCGCTTTCACCCATCTCGATCGATTTTGTAAACAGCCGTTTCCCAACCGTCGAGATTCATTTTACATTTTTAATGAACGCCGTCGCGGCAGTTAAAACGACGGCGATCGTTAGAATTTCACCGACAGCAGTGTGCGTGTCTTAGCGCGGCTGGCTCTTTCATCGCTGCGTCTCTTTCTCAAGGTCTACCATCACTGTCTCTTCGGCACCCGCTACGACTTCCTGTGCGCCAATTTCACGGCGTTCGACCAGAAGACCTTTATCTGCCACTTTGTGTCCGAGGTCGACTGCGCGAACTCCAAGAAATACTGGCACAGGAACGACGCCCTTTATCAAGCGGCCACGACTACGACGACCACCACGACCACCGTGGCGCCGGTCACGGCGCCGACCAGTCGATCGGCCGCGCGCGACAGGATTCCGCCCAGGAGGAGACCGCCGGCGAGGAGGCGGCCCTACGATTACTACGAGGAGGATTATTACGACGACGAGTACGGTCGTCCGCGGGACTTCGCCGATCGGGACGACTACGAGTACGACGACAGGAAGTACAGACGGGATAGGGATCGCGAGTTCCGGGATCGGGACCGCGAGCGTGACTTCCGGGACCGAGACCCGCCGCGCGGCAGGGATGGATCCGGCAGAGACGATAGGGATCGAGACGCCGCCAGGGATAGATATCCGAGCAGAGGCAATCGGCGAGAGCCACCCAGGTCGAGGGACCAGCTGGAGGATGATTCGAGGCCACGTGGGAGAAACCCGGATCCGGGTGTCAGATCGACGTCGAGGGAGGTGGACGATTCGGACGTGTACGACAGGCGAACGGAGTCGAGAAACAGAGAGACCGACGAACGGCGATATCCCGATAAGAGGTGAGAAATTGTTGACGAGGTCGATCATTCGAAATGTGACAAATTTTTATCTTTTGCGAATAACGCAATTCAATATTTTCATCAGTTTTGTATAACAAAAATTCAATATCGCGTTCTGTTCACGCCAGATATCGAGACGATTACGAGGATAAGGAAGCCGCAGCGCCTTCGGCGAGCGCAACGTCAAACGCGGAAGGCCTGGTGAAGCCGGCCGCGCCTAGCAGTTCAGTTTACGCGAGGCCAAGGACGCCGCCTAAGATCAGAAGACCGGTGCCGCTCTCGGAGCAAGATAGATACGCGTACAAAACCACCCCCGCGCAGCCGACAGGTAAGATCGATTGTGACAACGTCGTGGATAGAAAATTATTAAGAGGTTGTTTCAAAGAAAATAAAATTGTGATTAAAGAGGAGCCGCGGCGGCGACCGGCAGACTTGATAGAGGACGATTACTACGATGACGAGCTGGAAGATGTCAGACCGATCAGGAGACCGTTGCGAAGGAGGCCCTCGTATAGGGACAGAGAAAGGGACAGGGATAGAGATTTCTACGAAACTCGGGACCGGGATCGTCCCCTCAGGTAAGGTAACGTACACAACACCGATGCAATTATATTCGGCCAACTAAATTACTAAACAAAATCATATCTGTATAAAGAGTGTCAGATTAAAAAAATAATAATTGTCATTGATTACATCGCAATGGGTCATATTTTTTTCCGACTGCAATCTGAAAACGTAATCACACATTTCGCATTCTTGTAATAAAAGTCATATTATCATATCTTCGTAACATTACAACATTAATTACAGCGTCATAAAACATATTTAATTAATTAAAATTTAATTTGTCGCATAGTATCTTAATGTGAATAGAATAAAGATAAACGGTCTGTAATAAACGAGAATTCAGAGAAACTCAGTGTGCAAAGAAACATGACGCGACCATCAAACACCACATCAAACATTAAATTAATTAATTAAGAATAACAATGAAATATGACTTTAGAACTCGCTATCACTCGCCGCCGGAAGAGATACGACTCAGGACGCATCAGGATCGCTCGAGAGACCGCTACTACGATCGAGACAGAGACCGAAATAGAGATCGAGCTCTCGATCGCGGCAAGGACCGCGCTGTTGCCGAGAGACCATCGGATCGCGATTCGCGGGGAAGATCGCCGGACTCCGACAGACAGGAGCGACCGTATTCGCCGCGGGTTCTCGATCGCGAAAGGGATGGTGAGCGGCCGCGATCGTCCTCGAGATCGAAGGATCTATCGGACACCGCTGAAACAACCAGAAGACCGAGCACTTACGATCGAACGACCGAAAAAGCAACCACTACCACAACCTCCGCCACGACTACTACAACGACTTGCTTACCGGAACAGCTTATTCCCAAATCCGAAGTGGACTCGAAGGACGCGGTGACCGATCGATCAGAGAAGCCGTCCTATCCGGAACGACCAGCGAGACCAGCTGTCCAGGCTCAAGGCGGTCGTGTAGCGAGCGACGCTCAAGATTATTACAGAAACTTGTCTGAAAAGTCTCAGAAACCGACTCAGCAAACAGATTACCAAGACAAAGAAGACGGCAGGAATGAACAAAGTCCTCAGGTCGTGTACTCGGATGAGTACTCGTCGGAGTATTACGACGAGCCGCTGGAAGATCCGCCGTCTCCACCTCCACTACCTCGGACTACCGTTCGAATCGTTAAGAGACCCTTCCTGCCGTCCCGAGGCGGCAATCCAAATCCGAGAGGATTATCACTGGTCGGCTCGAAAGCGCCGCAAGCGCCGCCGAGAAGAGATGAAGAGGCGCCGACGGATCACCGATCCGCCTTGAACGAGAACGAGCACAAGATTTACTACGCGCAGGAGGAGCAAGACGGAAACGTCGATCATGAGGAGTCGTACTTGAAGCCGGACACCAAGCAAACGTACGACGCTTACAAGACCGTTCAGAGCGATCTTCAGAAAAAGCAACGGCAAGACGAGTACGACAGCGTGATATCCAGGCCCGCGTTACGAAGACCGATGGAGAAGAATAACGACGAGGAGGTCTCGAAGGGCCCGGAGGATCTGTCGAATTCGTCCAAAGGCTACGCCATCCAGGACCAATCGTACGATCCGCGCAATCATCAGACCGACAGTTCGACGTCCAAATGGATAGAGGATTACTCGAGCGACAAGTACGCGAACGTGCCGACATCCTCGGGCTCGCCGATGCGCAGTAAAGTCAGGGTGCCCACCGAGACCACCTCGCCGAACGTCTACAGCTCGACGTACAAGAACGAGGATATCCAGGATCTGCCCAGCGGTCCGGGCAGCAGCTATCGCGCCAAGCAGAGGATCAACGAAGTGACGCATCGCCTGCAGGATATCCCCGAAAGCGAGTACGACGTCACTTTGAACGACGCCCTCACGCCAACTTTGATTCAAGAGGCAAATCTGCCGAGCGGATTCGTCCTGCCGCTGCACAGACAATTAACGGGCAGGGACGCCACGCTGCAGCCCTCCGAGAACAATTACAAACTCTCTCGACCGGTGAATCAACAGCATCAACAGCCGCCGCAGAAATCGTTCGTCCCGAATCCGCCGTTCCTGCCGGCGAGCATCGGCAATCACGATCGCGGCCGGATGCTGTATTACAGAACGCCGGAGGCCGTACAGGTCAGCGGGGCGCAGTACAGACAGCACAGACCGTGGCAAGATTACACCGCGTACTGACGCGGACGTGACAGCGAAACGGTACACCGTTTACGAGGGAGCGTTTCACGACCGGCCCGCACATCTTGGCCGCGCGAGAGCGTAAACGACTTTTGTAATTTATACCACCACCGATCGACTTGTACTTAGGAAAGACACTTTCGTGGGAGAAACGCATCTCCGCGCGCTTCTTTCTTTTATGAAACTGGCTTTCCGCGAACGGACATCGCGCCTCTCGACACTTAGCCCTGTTGCAATCCGATTGATTAGTGTCCTTCGTTCCGAAGAACGCGCGACGCCGTCGCGCCGCTCCGCGGGCAGGCGATAATCTGTGAACGATTCAGCTAGGTATCTGCTAAGTTTCGAAGAGTTATTAAATTATTGTATTAAAAATTGGCATGCAAAAGAGACGAGATCTCTCTTTGTAAAAAAAAAATCGCACAGCGAATGGCGCCACGCCATGCTTCTAGAAAGGAAAACATAGTGAGATGTATAACAATGAGATATTAGTCATCCTGATACTCATCAGTACTCTCATCGCTACTCACATACACAACAAAGAAAAGAAAAAAAAAATAGAATTAACATTCAACAGTTTTGCAGCGATGGTAGATAATTCGTTCCGAGATCTTCGCGAGGGAAATTCTGAATGATTGCTAGATCCGATTACAATTGATGCAGCATACGACAAACGTAGCGTGCGTCATATGATAAGCTCGATGTTTCCTCTGAATTAGCAACGTGATACAGTAACTAAACTTGAAACGTGATATACAGTCTAACGATTTAATACACGAGATCATTCGTGTTAGCCGGAATCGGAGTCTTCACTAGCGTACCAGAGGTGTTGAAAAAACGTATCCTTCTCTTTCCTAATTTCAATCGAAACTTGTAAATAAATAAACGTACGATTCTATCCTGTTCACATTCATCCAAGTTAAATTACAATTAAAAATACGATAAACGTGGTTCTCTAAAAAAAAAGCTGTATACATTAAGTTTTATCTCGATAGATATTGTTAGCGGATAAGTCTTCCTGAGCGTATATCTTGTCTTAAAGCTATGTCGATATTTACGATATAAAAGAGTGAGGAAATATACTTATCGCTGTTATCGATTGTCCATTTTTCACCAGCCCTCGACAGCTGCTATATGAAAAGAACTTACAGACATGAAAAGAATTTTTAGAAATATTCGGTTGGAGAAATTTCGGAGACCTTTATTATTGTAGGACAAATGGCAAATTACACAACGGAATATCTGACACTATACGAAACATTGATAAATGTTACAAACACATTACAAGTCCAAATTCTACGGTCGTAAAGACAATCGAACAGTTTCGTTTTAAGCGACAATTTTTTTTTGCTGAACCTTAAATAACGCTGCTACTTACGCTGCCTGCGTTAGCCTGCGGAATATACATATAGAGCAATGAAAATATATCGAACATCATCAGTCAATGCAATGATATATAACACTTGCACGGAAAAATACGTCGAAATCAGATCGTTCATTGTGCTGAAAAAATGCAGTGTTTCGATCAACAATAATATAAAATACATCACAGAGAATCATGATTAAAAACTTAACGGAGCCACGCATACACAAATTGTGAATTGATGGTTGTAATTTTTTTTTTTTTTTTTTTTCGGCGAAAAAGGCAGAGAAATATTCGAATATATTCCTGGCGCGAAGAACCGCGATATTCAATGAATCATTATCATAGCTTTTGTATAAACGTAGCGGTAGTAACATTTAAGATATTCAGTCGAATCATTGAAATGCATCAACAAATAAGCAGACAGTACTAGCCACACTTTGGATCGTAATGCTGAAAAATTAAATTGTCGCTATAAAATTACTACAATAATAATTCGCCAGTACTACTCACCACTTCTTAGATTTGTACTCGCGAACTATAAAAATATCAAATATCTCGATCGACGATCTTGATCGATCGAAATCGCTACTATACACCGGACAGTCACTATAGTTCAATATCTAGTGCATAGTTCTGTACAAAAAACGATACAGTACAAGAATAGGGTACGTATACAATATATATATATATATATAACTCTCGAAAGTTTTCTTTGTTAATCTTCCACGAGCCGAAGATAGTCCCACTTATATACATGTATAGATAAGATAGAGACCTCTTTCTGAAGCACGATTAGATTATTTTGTAGGAAGAAATTGTTGCTGGCAAGAATACGCATTTACGAATAGCAAAGTATTTACAAACTTTATTACGCTACAGAGACATCGAAGAGATTAAAAAGTGCGCGACATTCTTTTGGTATAAATGCAATCGCTCCCAAATTTCTTGCGGTTTAAAAGGTAACTCTGTCAAATTTACACGTTCATCATAGCATTTAGAATATTCCGTTATCTATAGAGCAAAAAAGCAGTAAGTACTAATTTAGATTCATTGAATGATAAGATTTGGTTTGTTTCGTAAACGTCAAAAAAGAAAAATTACCTTCGAGAAAAGAAAATATTTAGTGTAAAAAAAAAAATAAATTTCAATATCAGTAATGTGATCGATCTTACAAAAGAAGCATGTTATTTACTTTTGAAGCCTTTTTTCGTTGCAACAGTTATCGATCGATTTATCAATCGCCAAGTTCGCGATTTTGTTTATTATCGATCGGTTGTCATAAAGATGATTGTGTTTGACAGTTTGTATTTTGACAGCTTTATTTTAACAGCTGTTTGACAAGTTTAAGTTGAAAGGAAAGAAAGGAAAGAAAAGAAAAAAAGGCGCGCGTGTAACGCGCGCATGTATGTCCTAGTTGATTAAAAAAATCGTGTTATCCAAAAATCATAAAAATATCAATCAAAATTGTTGAATATTTAAACTTAAGTTTCTCTAAATACTTATATTCAGTCCGTCCGTATCAATCACATTACTTCCAATATTCCTAAAAAAAAATCACAAAGAAGAATAGATGTAGAATTCTATCGATAATAATAGCGACACAACACTTTATATAATTTGTCTAAATTTTGCTTATAGTGAAGATGAAGTGAGACAAAAGAAACGATCACCCCGTTATTACACATCTATATTAATATTACATAAAGTTTACTGACCAGCTTATTAATATCAATGTAAAAAATTATGCTCTCAGTGAATGCTTACAGTTATCGTTAACGCAGTCCATTATGCCATATTCTTTATGATCACATATAAATATAGATTCGACACTAGCGCGAGTAGTAACGCTTTTGTGTCCTCGACGAATGAGATACAGCGTTCAAAGTTTCGTCGAAAAATATAATACATATTACAATAATAATCATATAACCCATCATTATATGAATTACATACAATTTTGACTAAGATGGACAGATTTCACAAACCGTTTCCGTTTAGGAAGGCATACCTACTCGCGCGAGTGCGTTCTTACATTTGGCCTCGTAATTCATTTCGCCTCTCGCCACTCGCCTCTCGCGTACTTCGTATACTTCTCTGCTGATATTTGCACGCACAGTAATGATCCTTAAACAAGCGAAACAAGCGTCGCCCGGCCGTAACTGTGCATGTGCACTATCAGCAGACAGGAGTCGCATTGCATTTGTTTAACTCTCTCAAGTTTCAAGCAAGTGCGCTTTGTACGCGCGACATGTGCATTTGCTAGCATTAAAAAAAAAATTTTTTTTTACTTTTTTTTTTTAATTTTATTTGTCGTCGTCTTACGCTATCGGCGGATCATCGTCGTCGTCGTCGTCTCTCGTGACTAGGACATTGCCGTAACGATTGTGACGATACTGCCGAAACCGTTGCAGCCATTTGTACCGTCTCGCGCCGAAGTACAGCAGAACACCGATCACTATGAGGAAGGTCGGTATTAGCAGACCAGCGGCTACGGAGCTACCTGGATCAAATTGATTGAGAGATTTTAGTCGCCAGCTGTGTCGTTATAGTGTTGCTACTGCTGTTGCTGCTAGTCGTTAACTAAGACGTTTGCATATCGACTTTTTCTTATCATATCAGTGAATGAATAATAGCTCAATAATGTTATCTAATCATGAGCTAAGACGCTCATAAATGCGAACATGAGCTCAAATATTGTCTATGTGTCTTCTATTGTAAAGTAATATTCCAAAATAATATTCACATTAAGTAAAATTCAAAATACTTATTTGCGTCAATGCGCAGTCTTTTTTTGGCGTGCACGTACCTCCTGACTCGGACCTGTGTTCTGGCTTAAGAGTAGTAATAGTAGTAGTAGTAGAAATAGTCTCGGCAGTCGCCGTTGGTGTCTTAATGCACTCGTCATTAACAAGATGATATTCTCGTATGCACTCGCATACCGAGGTGTTGTTCATCATGTGGCATCTCTGATTCTTGCCGCACGATGCCTCCTTGAGATCCGAAGTGTTGCATCGCCGTAGGTACGTGCCATTATCGTTCTCTGAAAAGAATCGTCATCAATACTGTAAAGGTGAATGACTCGCAAAGAACAAGACCGATCTCGTGTAACGCCGGCGTTCCTTCAACTCGCATCTAATAAACTCATTAATGCAATCTGAGTCTCTACGAGGCGCTACCAATTAAAGCGAATTTAAAACGGAATATCTTCATGATAAATTATATATGAAAAACTGCAGTATCTCGATAAATATTTATTACAAATATAAAAAAATTTCCTTTTAACACATTTTGTAATATATTTCTTGACTAAATAACATAACATATCCAATAAAGTGATGAATAAGTAAACACGAGATATCGAGGCACGTTCTAAAACAGCTTAGAAAACACTCTTTGCTGAAAGATCAACAAACATCACTATAATAATAATAATAATAAATCACGCGTGACGTTACATTCGAGTATAATCAATTTTAATAAATATACATCCAAATTCAAATAATAAGATAAATCAGAATAACAATATTTGCCGCAGTCACTGTGTTATCTGCTGGAACAATAAAACATTCATTTTGATACCAAAGCAATGCTACTATATAAAAATAATAAGAAAAGAAAAATTAATTATGCTGTGAAATAATTAAAAAATTGAGATATTTAAAGAAATAAAATATTCAACAAATTAAAAATAATTGTCTTGCAAATATAATGGAATATTACATAAAATCAGTCAACCAATTTTGTAAATTATGTTACATCGATCGAGAGTTTTGTTCAAGACTGCCTCAATGCTCTTGACGAGATAACCGATGTCATTGTCAAGACAATACAATGCACACACTGCAGTGCACACATATAAATATATCGATTGCGCGCGTCACGCTGAACTTAATCGAACACGCCGCGTTTCTTATCCGTCTCGTTATCCTCGGCCAACGTTTCATTATCTCGTCCAGTGCAGAAGACACAAAGAAGCGCGAGGATGAATGGCATTTTCGTAACTCCATCGAGCCCGTGTGATGCATGATTGGCTGAATCACTTAATTGGAACGAATTCGTTTTATCAACAGTATATACAAGGGGGTTAACCGTACCGAGGCTGAGTCAAGCGTATTAAGAGACACATTTTTGATTTAAGTGACTGTTGTCGCATTAATTCCATAAAACATGTCGACCTACGTGCTTTGTCTCGTGAAAATATCGATGAAAGTATCGGAGAAATGTATGGAAATTGACATCTCATTACGTAAATCTTAGTAAATAAACGTGACGCGTATCCATGGTAGAAAATTTATTTAATTTATCAAAGTTTCCATCTCTAATCAGAAAATAGATACTGCATTCACTCGTAAAATATTATTTTATAACGTTTAGTATTTTTACGTCGTCTGCTCATAAAGCGCGCGTTAGATGCAATCGCATAATTCGCAAGAGATTCGCCATCGTCGATATAAAATTTCAACACTTCCGCGGATACGAGATATCGTATTCCGTTTCGATTCGCTTATTGCATTCCCGTGGAATCGTGATACAATGCAACTGATGAACGAGCATTTTTCCGCGATAACGTCGTAAAATCGGACCGTTCGAGTGAACAAAGAGCCTTTTCATCTCGCTTTCAGGAAATTCCGCAGCTGGCAAACCGCTGTTAAAACGTACCAGGATCGAAAGAGAACTTCGTTCGAAAAGACCGCAGCTCAAGATTAAACAAGATTATATAACTATTTTCTTTTCTCGATAAAATCACAAACCGGAACCAATGGCATAATTATCATCACGAATAAGCAATCTCCCGATATAGATATCAGAATATATGCGCCTAGAAGAACATTTACCGCGAAATCTTGAAATATGCTTATTAAAGTCGAATCAAAGTTATCAAAGACTTATAAATAAAATCTATGCATTAATATATAAAAGATAGATCATTAAATTGATAAATAAAATGACTGTCTAAATAGAGTACATATTCATTCAATACGAATGATCATGTAAATGAAAAAAAGCTATCGGTAATTATTGAAAAATATTCCAATCACAGCAAGTCAATGTAATTTTGCAATAAATATATCAATTTGCAAAAAATATATCAAATAAATAAAAGATATAAAATTATATCGATTTGTTGTTATCAAGATTTTTAAATTGGCATTTATTATCGTCGCTGATACGATAAAAAATATAAGAAAAAATACAGTAGAACAGATCTCGGCATAAAACTCGTAAAATGAAAAAACGTCACGGTAATACGTATAAAACTTTTAAACGTTTCTCCAAGCTGCTGGTACTCTTCGCCTGTTTTCGCTCAATTTCGCGTCGACTATCCAATTTCGTCAGACTGAGTTTCGCCACGTAAACACGAATTCGTCGAAAGATTTCACATACACTCGTAATACAGTAACCTCTCATCTTGTTTATTATAGAGAAGCCACCCGTAAATCGAGCAAAATCACCGCTTGCGAAATTTTCCAGAGCGTATTTATATATGGAAATATGTGCTTTTAAGGAAATTAGTTGGAAAAAAAGATTGAAGGAAATACGGGAAAAACGTCTTTACATCAACGAACTACTACCGGGCGAATCTATTATTAATCTGCAGCCGTACATATATAGATTGTTTCATTATTAATATCATGCACATTTTGTCCTTATTGCGTACGAATGTGCGAGCAAATGGCCACGTGCGGTACACTTGTAATTCAAATAAACAGGCTTATAATAAGAGTAACTGCGTAGTGAGCGGGGGAAATCCCTCGCATTTCCTCGCCGACTGAAGATGGCTTAAAATACGCTCCGGAATAAACGAGTGTATATCAAAATTCGCACGTAAAATACATACCGTCCCGCCAGTTTTCTTTTCGGCAAATTCTTTTCATGCACTTATATAACCTGCCGGTTATTTAAATTCATACGGAGTCAATGTAATATGGAACGCATGCATGAGTTTGCAAAAGTCGATACGTCGTTTTCGGACGACGATGGTCGTTTGCGGACCGACATAAATATGCGATCAATAAAGGCGCATAAAACAGGGCCGCGTTAACATCGGAAAACCAGCTGTGGCAAATCCGAATAATTACTGATAAATTGTCATTGTTTTTCGGAAGAATTTCCGCGTGGAAAAACTTTTCAAAATAAAATAAACTTTATCATATCACAGCCGATATGTTATAGCACGAATATGATAAAATACATGAAATGTTATTTTTCTCCGTAAAATGTTTTTCCTTAGCGTTCTGCAGAGCGTTGGAAATAGAAATCAATTGAAATCTCAGACAGAAGTTAATTAATTAATTATACTTTATGTTAAAAATTAATTAACCGCAAAGAGAGAGAAGTTTAATCAAAGCAACAAGAAAAATACATCAACATGTCATTGCCGATCATATTGTGCGTGATAAAAATATTCACTGCATAAATATAATTAGAACAGAAAAAAAAAAAAAAAACGGGCGATTCGAGATATCTCATAATAAACTCATGCGGCGCTTTAATTACGTCACGACGATTTCTACCCCGAAGCTACCTACCGATTATGTCACGCGCAAAAAAAGAAGGTACATCAGTACGAATCGCGCGGATCGACAACACAAACACACAGTGAGATAAAAAAAAAATACAATCCATTTCCTCAAGAAGATAGCATATTATCGCAAATATATTCCTCGCACATACACATCGACGTTGTAATCATCTGAAAAAAGACGGGGCTCCCGCAACTAAGCGTTTCAAATTCGCTTTTATAATGAGTTGAATGCGAAGGATAAAGATGCAAAAAAACTACTAATTACGTGCACGCGATTAATCAGTAACGAGTCAGTATAAAAAAAATACGATTGTTACAAAGCTTGTGATATGAGATGTATATTTATGCGTTACTTGGCTCGTAGAGCCAAGACAAAGTATTTATTTATGTAAATTTATATAAAATATTTATCTTTCTAGCTGCAAATCGTAAAATAAAGTATACATTTACTCTCTATTTCGATATTTTAGTTTAAAATTCGATGATTGCGTCAATAGTGATTGCACGAATAAAGTTTGCGTTTATGTCTACATTTTTTGAAGTAACACACTTTTCTCAGCAGAAGAGAGATACGCCTTGAGAGGCGGCGAATATTTGTATTTTTATCATATCATGCGTAATAACGACAGATTGTTTGATACGCTCAATTATCGCGACAAATGCTTCCTGGAAATCTCCGCAAAAAAAAGTACTTTACGTGTAAATCTGTCCCGTGTAGAAATGCTTTGAACAACTCTGGCAGAAATTATTCGATGCATATTCCGCAGCAAAAAAAATGCATTTTTAGCGCTTACCGGAAAGACATATGCGTCACACATCGTAGTTATCTCATTTCTACGTATTAGCAGAGGGTGCTCTCCCGTTTCTCGGCACGGAGAGGACACATGCTTTCGAGGAAAACAGATGCTGAAGGTACGACGGAGACTGAGATGAAAGGGACTGAGAAGGATAGAGAGAGAAAGAGCGGAAGAAGACCATTGTGGCTAAAGCTGGGGTGACTGCGGTGGCTCACTCGGACGAACCAATTTCGTGGCCGCTCAGGCTTTAATTTACCAGCCAGACACGACAGCCTGGCACGGATCTATGTTTCTCTCTCTCGCCCTCTCTCTTTCTGTCTTATTCTTGCCGGTGTCTTTTGCGCGAGAAAACGAACGCTACGTGTACTCACCTGCACGGCCGAACGTCGACAGTACAACGAGAATCAGCACGACGAGACAGCAGAAAATATCGGCACACGTATGCGTCCGCATTTTCCCCGCGGCTTTCTTTCTATCGTTCCTTGTGTTGTCGTTCGCTCGTCGCGCGATTCGCGATCACATAATACAAGACGTGCTTATTCAAAAGGTTAACCGCTCTGCTCGCTCACGCGTCACGCTTTCTCTGTCGCACTCTCGGTACTGGCCGAGTCTGAGGATAAACAGTATCACGTTCCCTCGAAGCGTTCTCGCTGAGATCTACGCTTCGCCGGTTCAACGCTCAACGGACGCGCGTCAGCCGACGGCGCATCACCGGATCCGTCGCGGCCGGCCGCCACCGCGTTTGACAGATAAATGCGACGCCGCGCGCTCTGTGGAACGCGTTCAATCATCTGTTATTAAACGACCATTTGCAATTATCGAACCCAATTGGCCCGTCGAGATATCGCACTCGCCGTAAGTCGATCGCCGTCGATCGAGATCTCGTCTCGATCTTGAGAAGTTAGGGCGGGAATTTTAAAAGCAAAACACGTAAAAATTGCGTTTTTACAATATTAAAAGACAAGAATTGATTTTCAAAATTTTGTACAAATTTAATATCAATTCTTTAATTATTCTGTATTTTTTAATTGTTTTTAATTTACTTCTCAATCTCAATGCTAAGCGACGTTTATAGACACAGCAGTCGTGTCTCACACTACGGTGTGTTCTATAAGAGATTTTTTTTGGCAAACAATGAGAAAACACGTCTGTCGTGATTTATAAATAGATACATGTTAAATATAGCTATGCGCATCACGCTTTCGCGGGAAGGCTAGCAGAAGAGCAGAATAACAGCGGCACGTGTCATGGCGAGTGTTGTTGTCATATTGAAACGCCGCATATTGAGCGTCACGCGTCATTCGATCGTAAAACTCGTATGAATTGACTTAAATCGTCATGATGAAGGAGGATTCCGTATTGAGTTTCAAGTGGCCGAGCTTCCCGTCTCATTTGGTGGTTTCTCTTGATACTTGTTACGAAAAACAACAATTTGTCGATCTTTCCTTGGTGTGCAAGGATGGCACTATTCTCAAATGTCACAAGATGGTACTGGCAAATTCGAGTTCGTTCTTTCGTCGACTGTTGGTAGCCAACGATCATCCGCATCCGATGATTATCCTCCACGACGTCGAAGCCGACGACCTCAAGACTCTCATAAATTTCATGTACTGCGGCGAGATACAGGTAGTTCAAAGTGAGGTTAGACGATTGCTCAAGCTAGCCGAAATCCTAGAGGTCAATGGACTACGACAGATCCCGACATCGGTGCTGTTTACGGAAAGAACAAATAACACCGCGAAGGAACTCGACACGTTGAAAAAGATCAACACAGTGTCACGACCGAAACTAGAAGAAACTAGTCCTAAGAGCTTGTCCAGTAGGAGTGACAGTAGGAATATCAGCTCTGAACACGAAACGAGTCTATCGAGGACGCAGGGTAAAGCAAGATTTGTTCCTTACAAAATACCACCTAAAGTTCCTCAGGACGCGACGAAGAAGAAGGAGGAGATTAATGTGACTGAATTGTGCCAACGTCTGGAGGCCAGCAGTTCTGGTATCAGTATTATAGATATTAACGATATGCCAAGTACAAGTAAAGGATTGCCAAGTGGACAATTAGCCACACAGCAGAAGAGAAAAGAACCCTCGGATCAAGTAATCAGCTGGCCACGTGTATTATCCACGATATCAAATGACAAGCCGTTACCGTTTGAGAAACTATGCTGCATTATGGACGAGATAGAAATTACAGCTGGGAAACCATCCTCTCATGTGCCAGATAATAAGCGAAACGAGCCATTAGACAGAAGGAAATCCAAGAAGAATCCTAGCGAACACGAATTGAGCATGATTTACATAAAGGACGAAATCGAAATATCCTCAGATGTGGAAGAAGACGCTGATATGGATCCTCTCGAGGTCGATGAGGTGGATACAGAATGTTTGGAAGTCAATCAAGCATCTAGTTCACAAACGCAACCATTGTATTCTCAACTATCGTTCCACTCGTCAAGGAAAAGTACCCGTTCTCATACTAACTTCTCTCCAAGAAAAAGTTGAAACAGTTAATACATTCATTACCAAACTTTCATAAACTAAAATTGCGACTCTGGTTCTCACCCTGTTTCACTACATAATATACTTTCATACATGGCATCCTAATTGTACATTACACAAATTGAAAATTTATATATAAATTAAAAATATTAAATATAAAATAATATATATTTTATAAATATATACATGTACAGTACATATATTGCATGTAGTTGCAGTCAGTGCAATTCAAAATTAAGCACACAGAAATCACTGGAAAATGTATATTTACTTTTCGACTTCATTTCGTACTGTATATATTTATAAAATATATATTACAAAAAAATCAACAATTTACAACTAATCTTCTTCCTGTATGTTTGTTAACAATGGTTATAGGCTCTTACTCTTTTTTATAATAAAGCTATACAAACCAAAATCTGCTTCACAATTTGTATCTGCATAATAAAAATTATTCTTTAAATTATATTAGATTTATGTAGTAATTTGATGAATTAACATATACATTGTACACACATTTTGATTACATAAATATGCAACAATAATATACAATAGCATATATAGCCCGAAAAACCATAGCAACAAAACACTTACGTTTCTATGGAAACAAGCCACTTCATAATACTCTGTGCAAGGCATACAGATTTTTCCAAATGTTTCTACACTTTTACATGAAAAATGGATACGGATATAAAAAATAAAATAAGCTGTAACAAAGTAGACCAAGCAAATCATATTATTAATGAATTAAATCCTGACAAAAACGTAACAGAAGAAGAATTTCAAAATTTTATGCATCGTGTTATTGAAGTAGGTAGGTAGGTATTCACTTGATTTGCTGCAAAAAAGTTTATATTTTTCAGTAAAATTATTCATTTAAGAAAAAATCGTGAAGAAGTTAGCATCTTCCGATTCAAAAGAACAAGAATGCGGACAAAAGTTAGCCGACGAAATTTTAAAGAAAAACATTCAAAAAGAAATTTATGAAGATGGAGAGGTAAAGATTAAAACCAATCGCTCATTAATTAATAAATATTCTTCAAAGGAAGATAATTCTTCCAATGATCCGGACAAAATGTCACGAGGTAAGTAATGCGTTTGCTATTAATGAACTAAAAATTAAAAGTGACTTGTATAAATAGAGATGTTCATGAAGAGTGTGGAAGATGACGCGAGAAAACGAGCCAAAGACCGTAAAATCAGAAACGAGCGCGCAGAAACATTGAAAAGAATTGCAAATGGTGCGTTCAAAGAAGGTGATTACGAAAAAGCTGTAACTTATTATGATAAAGCATTAGAGCAACGTAAAGACTCCTCTGTATTATGGAATAATCGTGCATTATCATATATGAATCTTGGATTATTCGAAAAGGCTTTACATGATTGCGAATGGGCGCTAAAAGTAAATGATGCAAACCTAAAAGCTCTTTTAAATAGTGCTAAGTGTTACATGCATCTTGGGAACAAAAAGAAAAGTAACGAGTGCATAGAAATAGCTAAAGAAAAGAATCCCCACTTCAACAAATTTATCAAAGGTATTGTCAAACGTTTTGAAATAACACTTAGTCTCATATATTGATTCATATAATAATCATTTATTTTATATCTTTTGCAGAATTTGAAGAAAATATAGAAATTGAGTTTAACAAATTCAATACTCAAGTAATCAATGAAGTATAATAACCTTTTCCAAGAGGATAATAGCAAATGTCATTTTAATGCATTGTTTTAAATGTAAACTGGTATAATAAATTAGGAGCCTAAATATGTCTAATGTTTCATATGCCAGTGTATGTTTTCTTTGTAATTGTCTAAATAAATATCCTAAATAATATCAAGATGGTTCTATACTCATTGTGGCATTACCTTCTTTAATTTCTGATAGAGATCTTGGTTCGTGTAGGAAAACTGTACACTCAATGCCCTGAAAAAAATATATGTATATAATAACTTAAAATTGCAAAATGATACTGTTGCATGATAAATGGATTTACCTGCATACGTGCCGCTCTCACAAATCCTTCATTAGCGGAGACAGTGATACTTTTCATATTCTCACCTGTTGCAAAAACTAATCGCGACCGATCTTTAATTCTACCGCCTAAGCGCAGTTCCATAACTCGCCCAGTGGTTACATCGTCAACAATCCGGACTTTCTTCAACAATTCATGCGCCCGCAATGTCTCGTTCGGGCCACCGATGACATCAATGATACTCATAAAATTGTTATACGCCGTCTGGCAAACAATAACTTCTTTGTCTTGAAACAAATCATCTAGAATTGGTTTTATAGGGCATTTTCTTTCCATCTCGGCTTGCTGCGTGAGTAGTGGCTCTCGATAAATATAATTATTATATCCATTTGCCATATTTGTAACATAAGCCAGCAAGGTCGACACATCCAGATTAAGGAGCTTGATTTCAGTCGAGAGTGCAGATGTATTTAATGATTGCAGATCCACATCCAAATCCTTTTCACATTCTTCGGAAATATCCAGTTCATCGTGTTCTACCTCCAAAAAATAAATGTACAAGAATAAGTATATCATGAGTCAAAGTATGTTCATACAACATAATGGTTGATTATTTATGCTTTACATATTTACCAGATATATCGTGCTGACTACTCAAAATCTCATTGTCCGCATCTATCCGTTCTCCTTCGACTTTAATGCCCATTTGCTCCAAACGTATGGCTAGAGGAATCTCTATGCCATAGGCAAAGTGAAATATAACATCGGGTGGCCTATAGTGGTGCAAATGGCATTTGCTACACATCAGATAAGAATTAGCTTGATCCAAAACAGACTTCTGTCCGTATTCTCCATTACCAAGAGATATCAGAGTTAATGCTCTCGCGTTTCTCGCTATAACTTTCACCCAAGAAGCACCATTGTTACATACTATATCAACCTCCAAACGTGATTTCTGATACTTGAAGGGTTTTATTACACTGACAGGATCCTTTGAGCAAGATAATCGAGCCACCATAGCATTGAGATGAATCAGATTTGTGCTTTGTAAATGTTCCTTTTTTACATTTCCTGTACAATGTACCTGAAAGAAATGTTAGCAATGTTAGCAATTTATTAATAGTACTTGTACTATTCTATTATACTGACACTTTAAACACACAATTTATATATCAAATATACACGTAGACTTGGAAAAAGTGTAACAAAAACAAACTTGTAATGTTAATTACAATTATAATATAACAAATAACTTGGTGCAATTAATCTTGATTTTGGCAAATGTGTTTTGAATTGTGAAACACGTGTGCCATACTTTCTCCAAAAATTTTATTTCTTGTTGGATCTTCCGAATCAGTTTGTCGATCCCGTCGATCTTGTCCATGAGTCTCAGCCGCTCGACCATACTGTGGCCGTCAGCGATTTTCTGCTCGAGGCACGGGAGTAACTCATTCATGGCTTCCATCGTCACTATGGACTTCCCATCAACGGTCGGTCGTGCGAGCGGAATCGGATCTTCCCTACCGCCGCATGCGATAATACCGCGCAGTGTGCACGAGCGACGGACGTGGTGCGAGCAGCCATCTTGCGCCGTCGGTCAATATCGTGTAATGTCGTCGGCTCGCAGCTCGTGTCAAACTCATCTCAATTAACCTCAACTTTTTCGCTCTCGCATTCCTTTGTGCGACAAGTGACATTCGATGCCGACGTGCGAGTCACGGTGCGACGTTACGCGCCGTTACGTGACGCGAAACGGTGTCAAGCGCGAGACTACGAATTTGCGGCGCGCGCGAGAACGTGGTATCGCGTTGTCGTCGTGAGTCAAGTCCCTCGTCGACCATCGCGTGCGACAAAATAAACATCGCTCGACCGAGTGAGCCGCCACAGAGCGCGGGAGAAAATGTCCAGCGCCAAGATCATAGAAAATCCAGAAGTGCCGGGTGAGTCGTCCGTCACTCGCAGGATAACCTTTTTTTCCTCTCCGCTCCGATTCCTCCCGCTTCACAATAGCGTGTGCCTGTGTGATGGCAGTGTCAAAAAAAGAGAACAGAAAAACATAAAAAGTACATGCTCCCGGTCATAGCAAAACATGTTATTGAGAATAGTGAATGTTTCCTCGGTGCTCGAGATCCATCGGACGAGACAATTAAAGTGCATATGCATTAACGAGGAAATTGTGAGTATGGTATAGATTATGCGATGAACCAACATTGCATATATTATATGAGAGCTCACTCGTGATTTTGAGCTTTCTGTTTCAATTCAGATTTTATTGAGTGCAGTCGTGGTATTTATATACCACTGTTGCGTACCGATTCTATTGATATCGCAAAAGGATAAGTCAATCAATACTTTGAGGTTTTCGTAAAATATCGAGATGATTTACGTGAAATATAAATAACTCGGTGTTCATTAATTTTACATTGATACTCAAATAAAATTTGGAAACTATAAAATTTAAAAAATTAATAATATAACATGTAATATTTAAATAGCATATTAATATTTAAAGAATATTTAGGTAATATAATAATATAAAATTGCAAGACATACAGTATTTAAACAACATGCGTAACGATAAAAACTTCATGCTTATTAATTGTAAAATACTTGGTCTGATTAAATTCGAACATAAATAGTTTCCTCAGACTAGAATATTTAAAGCAAGATAAATACGGCTTAAAATGTTTTCGCCTGCGATCGTACGTTTTATACTCACATCGATCTCGCGCTGAGAAATATGTAACTGGTTCATATACGTATATCCGCTTGCGAATACATAATATCGAGGATATAAGAGGCTAACGGGCGTTGAAATAAATTATGTCGGCGTACGCGTGGACGTATGATAAGTTAAATGATGGAAGCAAATGTGAGAATGAGAGAGAGCGAGTAAGAGCGAGAATAAATACGAGCGAAGGAGAGCGAACAAAAGAGACGAGTGGGAGTGAAATTAGAATGAATGGGAAAGTATGATTAAAAATGATGTGAAAGGGAAAATTCAGAGAGTTTGTGGAAATCATTATAACTAGAAAAATTGGAAAAAGGAGATCGAGAGATCGACTCTGAACCGCGAGACGAAGAGGAAGATTTGGAGTCTTCGCGAAAAATCGAGAGAGTTTTGGGAACGCGAGTAAACCATCGATTCTTTAATGTTTTTGACACTGAACATTCCTTCGAAATCGTAGCCTTTACATATATGTTTCTTATACATTTTCTGTTTATGTTTCAATATATTATAACAAATTGTACTCGTTCGCAAAAACGGTGATAGCTTTAGTAGAAAAACAGAACCATCCTGTCAATCCTAATCTTTTTAAACTGCATCTTCCGATATTGCTAACATAAATATATGCTGCCGTTTAGTGCGCGAGATGGTCGAGTGCTTTAAAACGCGGTAATATCGCAGGTGCTTCGCATCAGTCGGCCGTGGGAATTAGCCTGACGTGTATTGCGGACAATTAAATACAATTCTTCCGTAAATTATAAGCGCGCGATAGACATCTTAACGGCGTCGCGCGACACACCGGGCTTTATCTATATATGCTTTTTCGCGTTATACGCCGAAAGAGGCGAATCCGCGCCCGTCCTGCGATCGCTATCGCGATCGTAAATCTCGTAAGTCCGCGTTGTAAAATTTCCGCCGCGGCGGATCGTTGCCGGTAAGGATGATACATCGTTGTAATCCGGGTGCACTAATAAACTTGTTATCCGACGGAGTTAATGAAAGTTAAATAAGCTTCTCCGGCCCCTTTATTAGTTACCTTGCTACATTTCGTTGTTAAACTAATTGTAAGTGGTGTGACCTCAGTTGGAATAAATATAAATAAACGAGTGATGCGGAATATAGACGCGTACCGCTCTGCACGGTCACTCCCATCCTGTTGTAAACCCAAGAATTCTTTTTCTATACAAAACCACCGGCAATTACGTGCAGTAAAACAGCGGGGCGCTTTGCGATGATTTACTTTCGATTTTTACGGACTTGTGCATTTCTTTTCAAGCGAGACAAACACTGCCGTTCCCTCAAGAACCCTTTCTTTTTTTCCCTTGAAATCTCGTGCACAAATGACACGGAAACCTTCAACTTATGTCGTTTCTCCCGCAACAGGATTCGAATGTTTCTTGCCACCGCCTCCACCGCCGCCTCCCCCGCCACCGCCACCGCCGCCGCCGCCACCGCCGACTTCTACGAACAAACCTTCGGATGGCAATACACCATCGACAACGACGCAGCAGCAACGATCGGCGACAACGACCGAGAGTGTGATAACGGCGATCACGGCAGCGGTGGCGACCGCGAACGATGGAGTTTCGCCAAGCCTCGCTACGTTCCCCCCGAACGTACCTCCGAGTCCGTTCATGCTGCACCCCGCGATGCAACCGCAACCCCCTGGACAACCGGCGACTCCGACTCCCTGGTGGATACCTACCGACAACGATACCTCGGACATCTACGCTCAGTGGTACGATCCGACTTACAAAGGCGCGGTGATCACGACGGCGGCCTCCTCCACGGTGACACCTGCTATGGGAAAGAGCAAGAACAAGAATTTTTACAAACGCAAGAATGAGTTTATCGATCCTGCTCAGGATGCGGGTAATTAAAGAGAAAAGACGTGAATTTAAGAATAAAAAGCGAATTGCTGTGTTCAAGTATTAAAATAAATTGCGCTTATTAATTTCTACGTTGTTATTTTTCAGAGAAAGTGGCGAGCGCGCAGAGGGAACTGTCGGCGCTGATGAAACCGCTCAAGTGTGATCTATGTAATGCAGTTGTAAGGCTCGGCTCATTCATAATCGGATAATTAGAGATCGAGATTAGAGATCCCGCTCTCCGTTTAAATATAGTTTAAGTCCCGAGAATAAGTTGACGCGATGTAGATCTCATAGTCGAATAGTTACAAGCATGTACCGACGAAGCGAATCGTATTTTGCAGATGAACTCCACGTTGCAAGCGAAATTGCATTATGACGGCAAGCCGCATCAGAAAAAAGTGTCCATGTATCTCAATCAGAGCGTAAAAAAACAGAAAACGGACGACGGCCAAGTGAGCAGTACGACCAATAACGACTGGCAAAACTACTGTGATGTAAGAGGCCCAAAATGTTTCGCCTACAGTTATGTATTTACGTACATAGATTGCGTATTAATGTACCTCGCATACGATCTACGTTGCTAGATATGTAAAACGTGGTTCACGTCGCAAACAGACGCCACGCAACACTACGCGGGCAAAAAGCACATTAGGGCGGCGAATGGCGGACCCCGTACGAGGTATACATTTCACCTCTCTGATATAATAATTGCGTTAATAATACAGCAATAACGAAATAATTTAATAATTAACGACACAGTTACGCGTGTAACAACGGCTGTGTATAACAGCCGAGCCGAGCTCAGTCGCATTTGTCACGATAATAATGAGACGCCGTTGCGTAGTGATAATATATAATAGTAATAATGTAATTCAATAATTAATGCATTTAACTATTCAGTGACGCGCGCAACAATGTACATATGTTACAATCGAGTCGGTGTTTATCATCATAATAATAAAACAATATCGCATTTCGCAGGCCGTCAAAGAAGTCGCAGAATCAAAATCAATACAACCAGGTGGACTCGACGGGTCGCTTCGGAATAGGGATGTCCTTTCAAACGGACGCGCAATCCGCGCCAGCCGCGACACCAATAGTAGTGTCTGATGCAACGACCGCGATTCCGAATCCGGCTGCGGCGATGCCGGCCATGTACACAGCACCGCCGTATCCTACGCCGCTGCGCTGCGACTTGTGCGGAGTCTCGGCGAATCGGCAGGATCAGCTGGAGACGCACAAACGCGGTGCTCGGCATCTGAGGATGCTCAGACTGAACGGACTCCCCGTGCCTGAATCCGGTAATATCTCGCGCGCGAGACCAGCGCGTCGCGTCGAATCACTGCTTTTACGTGTGTTCTGTTTCAGTTGTGGAGAACGAGAACGCGTCCAGCACCTCGGAACCTATAGATTACTCCATTTACCGGACACCATCGGGTAAGAGAGCTCTCTCTCATTGTGACATCAAGAAATTAGAAAAAAAAATCATCCTGCGAGACAACATTAACGCAACGTTGACTTTTTTTTGTTTCGCAGGACAATATTACTGTGCACCATGCAATCTATCGTTGAACTCGGAGACCACGTTCGCTCAGCACGTCGAGAGCAAGAAGCACAAAAATCAGTCTAACCCAAAGTTACCCAACACTGCGGTGGCGACAAAGAAAGCCAGGTTCAAGAAAAAATAAAACCGCGACAACGATATCACGTTGACACAATGATAAATGCCATATCAATGTTACGGTTTTATTGACTATCCATTTTTCTTCGACCGAAAATCTTGTGTTTCTTTTTCTTTCTCTTCATTTCTTGTGTATTTGCGTGCTTCCTTCACGAATGTATAATAAAGAAATCAGCGATCCTCGCACGTTTTGCATTAAAAGTTGCAATAAACTTTGATTTATTCATGACATTGGAATGTTTTCGAAACTACAGCTGCGTCTAGCCAGGACTATCAAAATTTTCATATGCCGTCGAATTTTATTAATCAAAGTGCCGAATATTGAGCGATTAACGCAAAGATAAATCGAGCGTCGGCGCTCGACTGATGGGAAACGTAAGTATGTTAGTTACGCGGGGCGTTATTTAAATTAAATGCCGATTAACTCTAGATTAAATTTGCAGTAAGTCGAGCGCGGTGATTTAGACGCGGCGGGCTCATTAAAGCGCGTCTCGGGTGCCGCGACTAATCGCGTCCTCCGTATTTATTCAATTACCGCGATCATTAACTCGAACGCGCGGCAACGGCGGCGTCGCAGCGCGATTCGCGAAATCCGCGCGCTAGTGTGCGCGCGTGAAATTTATGCGTCGTTCGGCTCCTTCGCTCCCGCGACCTTCGCGACCGCGGTTTATGGTCCGAGCGAACGAGCCGAAGCCTCTATTAATTACCTCGTAAGACATGTATGACGGATCAACGTTTCCCGCCTCTTTTTACTGTCACTCGTCTGCGACGAATATATCTCCCGTAGAACGACGGCGGGAATAAAAATGTCGGCGTAAAGCATGAATCAACAACGAAGTGTACCTGGAGACACGGCGCACAGCAGCGTTTATGACGGGTGTGCCAAGAATGGCAGGAGGAAACGGTCGGCCTTCAAATCGGGACGAAGAGAACGGCTGGGCGACTCTTGGCGTGAATTTTTTCGGGGAATCTTTGATCATCGCGGCAATAACGAAGTCGTGTAATTTCCGTAAAAACGCGAATTTTCACATTGAATTACTTACGAGAAAAAAAAAAAAAAATAATAAAACAAGAAAGTGGAAAAATTTTAACGCCATCAGCAAAGGTGCACTCCGAAATTCCTTCGAGCTCCGACGTTCCCTCCGGATGCGCGACACGTCGCATACCCATTTTCTAACGAATCTCGACAATTTAGCGACCAACGCCGCTATTCTCCCTTTTCGATGATATCTTTTTGGTTTTCCGAGCGTAAACTCTCTCCGCCAGCGTGGCACGCGAGATTAGGATCGTCCTCGCGCGCGGACTTATAGATCGTTGGTTTATACCTGCGCTTCGGATTTTTATGACCCCACCGCTTCTCGTTTTATTTTCTACCACGTCCTACGAGTCGGCCGGGACACACGGTCCCGATGTCCCTTTTCCGTCTTTTCGTTTCTCACGAATATACACGTTATATATTGTCTCCGAGTTTCTTTTTTACAGCACGAGAGCCATAAGCGGAGTCACTCTTGTATTTTGTACGAACGGAATTCCTGAAGCGCGCGCGAATCTTTCGTCAAATGATAAAACGCGATGGTACGATTCGATTTCTCGACCGACGAGACGCAGGAAAAAACAAATTAATCTGTGTGACGCGGCGGAGATTTTGAGGAACCTAAGTATAAAGCCATTAACTGTCCTCCCTTCTCCCTTACCCCTCCCTCTGAATTTCGGTGGAATTCGTCTCGATGACTGGAGAGAATTTCTGAGAAGCCTCGGAAGGGAATCAGGGAGCAAGAGTCGCTTCCACCTGCAACAGAGCGGTAGCGGTGCAACCAGACGCCGTGACGAAAAAATCAATCGATCGACCGACCAACCGATCGCTCCTCCGTTCAAGGCTCCACGATCGGCTTGTCCCCTCGAACTACGCTCGATCTCTCCGATCAAAACGCGCAAAAATTACCTATCGGCCGTGACTCGTGGAGAAAATCTCAGTCGCCGCGCAACGCTACGAGCTATTAGGAACGCATGAATAACCAGAGAACAAGAGCGAAAAGAAAACGTTGCGCCGGCGATTGCGATTACTCTGTGGAAACACAGAGGATTATTACTCGGGAACAGCCTCTCAAAGAACGTCCACGTAATAATGGCATTTCGAGAAAAACTTTTAGACCTTGGAAGTCTGTTCTTTTTAAGAGAGATATTACGAGCATGAGAGTATAATCTGAAAAACAGTCCTTCGACGAGGAGGCTAAAAATTCACAAGTGAAAAATTCGCGATGCTCATAATGATACTAATCAGATTGATAATCGTACACGTTTGATATTTTGCACGTGTCGTAGCGCATCGCGCGAAATCCAGAAACGCCTCTACGGATTTCGCAAAGCTCGACGATGGTTTTCTTTGCGTAAGGAATACCCGCTGGCGTAACAAGCGATGGAATGGAATTAACACGTAAGGAAAACCGACGGATGCCGAGCGGGGCGTAATCGGTCGTTACGAAATCGTTCGCGCAGAAATCCTCTTCCGCGGTGGATCTGGTCTATCAACGGAGAATATGTCGATCGATAGATCGTCGCGGATGATCGGCGTCGCGCCGCGACCCGGATACGGACTACGAGTTGGGCAATCGATTCGCTGAATGCGTTCCAGGTGTAAATGATGGAAATTAATAAGAGAGAAATCGCGCGCGCGAATCAACTCGCTTCAACGACTTCGCTCTTACGAATTACACCACTCTCGGCATTTTTCCCGTCCGAGGCTACCGTGACATAATGCCGGCTTAGCATTTGTGCATCTCTCGCGCGCATACAGGGTGTCCCGGAGCTCACAGCACTCGCATTCACTTTCCTACGCGATCAGCCGCTAATTTTAGACGAATCGAGATGAAATTATTCCGCAAAGCAGATGCGATCTATATCTGTATTTTCGACGCAACAGCGCGCTTACGCAAGCCAACTTCTATTTATATATTCATTCACAAGTTTTCTGCGGCTAATTGCGCAGCTGAGAGCGCTCCGCTGGCGAATCAAGCAGCCGCGGCGGCGTTTCAAGCACCTTATTTTTCGCGATCTCCTCTAATTTCGCTAACGAATGGCTAACCGAGTTAGCGCCGGTCGAACGGTACCGCGCATAAACCGGAGAAAACCAGACGGAAGGGAGTAGAGCAGCTCCTTTGTCTCCACGTCGATTCCATTGTTCCGGCCGAGATGCGTAGAAAAAGCTTCAAGAAGCAACACACTCGACGAACAAGGCCGCACACGAGTGTTTTCGGCAGAATGACGACGGCGGTCGCACCGACAAATTCGTACAATTATTTCTCGATTAGGAAGGCGAGCCCGGTGGATGATGCGCAAGATTAGATCGTTGGCGTATTAACGGGACAAGTGTATACGTCGAGTCGAGTTTTATGTCCTCCGCTATTGCTATCTGCTATTCACGGTACCCGCCTAATTGCGGAAGCGTCGCGAACAATCCCGAAATTAATCCCGTCTTCTTTTCCTTTCATACATTACAAGATACAAGGAGAAACAGCAAAGAAATAGCATAGTTCATTATACTCTAGGAATCCTTTTCAAGCAGCACACACAGCACGTAATAAAAAAAAGTGGACATGTTAAATATTGAAAAAAAAAAAATTAAAGTGCAATGAATGCTTTGCATAAAGAATCAAAATATTTAATTGTTGAATAAACATGCAATTTTATAAGATCTTTATAAAAAAGTATGATGACAGGATAATAAATAGAAGCGAGATAATAAAAATGATTTATGGTTCCAATAAGTCCTACATAGGAATAACAATTAGTGTGGTAAAAACCAGCAATCTCATGCAACACTGAATTGGGGAATTCTCTAACAGCGGCAAATGATTATAGACTTCTGAGAAAAGGAGACAGAAAAGCATCGCTTTAAGCGGCGCGAGTGGTGCTTATCGCTGAGAGGAAGTCGAGAGGGCAGGGGAAGGGGTCAATAAAAACTGATCGAGACGTATCTCGATGGGACCGACCTTGCAGGCCACCAATGTCGAGCCGTCGAGAAAATAGAAAATCGTGTTGCTCCCTAAATGCGGGCGGTGTGATGTCATGCGGAAATAGCCGTCCGTCTACTCGGCACCGCAGCGCATCACCGTCGCGGCCGCAACCACACAAGATAGAGGAAGGACGATCTTCGATCGATCACGAACGATTACCCTCCCCTCGGCTACGAAAAAAAAAAAAAAAAAAAAAAAACAAGAGCCAATAGCTCGCGGGATCGAAACTGGTATAATTTCGGCGGGTCCAATTTTCGAGGTTTTGAAATCACGGAAAAACGTACCTGACGCTAATCGCGCTTTTATCGACACCAATAAATCGCTGAGATGCATTTTCGGACGTTTACGACGTGGGGAATTAAGATATTATAATGATTTCAATTTCCGACCGGAAAAAAAGAGACATTCCAAATCCGACCAGTTGAGATTGAAAACTTTGTAAGACTAATTTATAATTTAAAATCAGAAACTTTTTGTAGAACTAATTTGTGATTCAAATTGAACAGGGATATTGATTAATTTACCAGCCGTGATGAAAGATGACAGGATGTGTCGTTAAATGAACAGAAGATGAGGGAGAGCGACGCATAGTGTAATTACAATTACCATGTACTGTTCCTGCTTCTTGAATTTAGATTACGTACACTCTACTCAGCCGCGATTATCCAAATTCAGCTGCGCTGACACTCGCGCGATGATGCCGCCTGAGTTCTATCGCGCGTCTTCTCGACACTTGTATCGATCGCACGGGCTATCACTATCTGCCGTTTACGAGCCCCTAATAACCATAACTCGTATCGTCCGCGACGATTACAATTTTCCCTGGCGTATCTGCCGCAATTATGGCAACTAATTTAATGCTTCCGGCGTGCCCGACGAATATAGGTATCGGGACGGATCGACGGAGATCGCTAATCTTTCTGTTATCGGAAATTGTAATTCAGTTGCGGCGAGAGAGAGAGAGAGAGAGAGAGAGAGAGAGAGAGAGAGCCGAGATGGGAACAACCTCGATGATTAAAATTTTGTGTCTTCCCATTATGCGGCAAGTCGAGCGGAATCGTTTTCACACGGGCGGGCATCCTAATCCATCTGTTTAAAAAGCGATAAGAAGTACCGCGTTTTTTGTGCACCTCTGCATGATAGAGTTAGCCGAAATTTACGATAAAAGTGATAATGCTGTCGACAAGATCGTTCGGATAAACTGGCGCGATAATATCGTCGCGTTATATCCTGCGAAGCGCAAAACAAAAAAAACGAACACTGCGCTCTTTTCGCCGCTTGATTCAAATATAAAGCACGATTATACCGCTGTTTAATTTTCCGGACTCCGGAAAAATTGAAAATCAGACTCAAATACGGCACGTCGTAAACATCCTTCACTCTTGCGAATCCGATCATCACGATTCAATTATTGCAATTTTAATCAAATTGATTACGAAAATATGAAATATACAATAATGTGTTACAGTGTTGAGCAAAAACTGTACTAATTTCATATCCATTTTGTGAGCCAAACTATCTAGCCATTATTAATGTTTTAATAATTATGCAGCTACTGAACACGTAATAATTACTAAAACAATAAAGCTCTATGACGCGTGTAATTGTTAAGACTTAAATTATTAACACAGAGAAACAGCATTAATTCTGGAATTAATTCATTATCGAGGGGCAAAGGTCTCCGCGTCTCGATAGCACTCGGTGCGATCTCGGCGCGGGGGTGTCGCGGCAGCGGAAACTCGAGCGGATTTCGTGCGACAAGTACGAGAGCGCGGTGCCGTCGGCGAAAGTCGGCGGCGCGGATATATTCGTGCGGCCTGGGACATTCCGGATGAGTGCGAGAGAACGACCGGCGATGTCACGATGCCGCCTGCATTATAGTGCGCATGTGCGCGGGTTACACTTGATGGGCTCAAAAAATCAATGACCCCGCCGTCGCGCTTACCGTGATCTCGCGAAATATGCTCGTCGTCGTCATCGTCGTTGTCGTCGCCGTTGTCGGATAAAACGCGAACGCCGGACGCTACGCGCGTCGATTCTCGGCAGATCGCGTCGTTGCTCGACGCTCCATCGAGACGGCGTCGCGCGCAACGACGCATACACACACACAACACACACACACACACACACATGCACACACATATTGCAAACAGGACGGTCGGATACGCGGAGGGGAGGAAAGTGCGAGAGAACGCGGAGGACGCAGAGAGAGGAGAAGAGAACATGGCTGGCAGCACGGCGAGGGTGCAGCTCGGGTGGCGGCGCTAGTGTAAGACGGCCGAATAGCGGTACGTGGTGGAAACCAGCCGGGCAACCTCCACCGCTCGACACCGTCGCTCGGCGCTTCAGTTCGTGTTCTCTCGTAGCGCACGACGGTTGGTCGGCCGTCGGACGGCGTCGCTCTTCGTTCGCGCATCGCGAAATACAAACTGAGGAGGAAGAAAAAAAAAACAACAAAAGAAAGTAGGAATCGAAAGACAGAAAGAAAAGTGTCGAATGGACCCTGGCGTGGAGCGAGAAAGAAAAAACTCAATAAAGAATAACATCCGTCGGAACAATACTTCGGGATCACAGTTTCTTTTTCTTTTTTACCCTTTCTTTCGTTCGTCCGAAGCAGGAACGTGAGTCGCTTCGCGAAAGGTGTACACGTCTCACCGGCGCAGTGAAGAAGCCTGCCGCGACAGTGGTGGAAGTGGTGATAATCCTAAGTGAGCACAGAACGTCCGCGGATATTCCCGATCGCGTCGTCCCCGAGGCGCGCGCCAGCCTACCTCCGCGAATTCCTCGCTCGGCCGTGTACGCGCTAGGCGATCCGCGACTCCGCGTCGGTGCGGAGCGGGTGCGAGAGCGAGAGGACGAGAGTAAGAGCGAAGGGCGAGAGAGGAGCGCGTACACTCTCTCTCTCTCTCTCCCCGTTCCCGTCCCCGTCCCGTCGCGTCGCGCGCGCGGTGCACCGCCGTCCGTCCACCTTTCGCGTTGCCGCGAGTGCACGGGATAAAATGGCGCTTGCTTTCGTCCCTGCACCTCTATCGACCGTGACGAACTGTTCGACGAAATCGCGCCGGCATCATACGCCACGGCACCTCTGAGGTGAACCGACGACGACGACGTCTACGTAGTGTGCGGTATACCCCGTCCGTCGTTCTGCCGTTTCGGCCGTTCCGACCGTCGGCCGTCGGCGTTGTCCGTCGTGCTCCTTTCTTCATCGCCGTTCTCGGAGTACCGTGTGCGCCAAGTACCGTGTTTGTGTGTATGTGCGTATATGTGCGAAGTACCGAGGCATCGGGTGCGAGTTCTAGGTGAGTCCAAGTTGCACACATTCCTAATTATTCCGTTGACGATACTGTGGAGGGTAAATTCCTCACGAATTTCGCCGAGTTTTTTTTTTTTTTTTCCGTGCGACTCGTTTCGCACGCGATCGCGTGCGTGCCGCGAAAGAAATTGCGAGACATCCTTGCGATAATAATCGCAGGTAACAGCCGTCACGGCGAGATATTGGAAATCGGTATCGCGATAAGGAACGGTTGATCTATGATTCCGCCTCGAAGCCCGGCCCGTGGATATTACGGCGCGGCGATTTCGTGGAAGCACATTTTATGCGCGACCTGTTATGCGAGAATGTTGCTCTCGGATGCACCGCGAGACAGACCTGCGATATTCCACGGCGACTCGTGTAACGGCGAGGTACACTAACGATCGGTATCACGGTGAAAGGCATTAATTCGCCTCTCTCGTTCGTTCGGCCGTAGATTCCGTTCTAGCGCCTTTTCTCGCGTTTTCTCGCGCACTTCGTTACACGTTTATAGAATAAAATTGAAAAAGTCGTAAAACAGTTGAAGAGCACTTCGTTCAAGTGAACGAGTGAATGCATTTAATGAACTTCTTCGACCTTCCTTAATTCTTCTCGAGACTTCTCAATCTACTGCACTAGTCATTCTAATTCGATATGAATTCTCTCAATTAGTATTTCAAAATAAATTTTTAATCAGCAGTATTGTGACATTGTAATCTGGTTTCACGAAAGTCTTGTCTAATCAGTCTTTTCTGAGTAATCTGAGTGTGCTTCAAAACAAAAAGCTATCCATTATCTTTGGAATACAAATACAAATGCAGTAGAAAGAAGAATGCACTGTATTTTCGTCTTTGTATGTCTAAAAATATAAAATGGATATTGAAAGGAAACCTGACATTTTCCCCGCTGCCACATCGGCTTTCCGCAAAAAACACCCGACGCAACGACGGGAGTGGTTAACGTCAATGGTTGTGCAAAGAAATTTCGGGGTGGCGAAGGTCGCGCGCGGTGACACGCGATACGTGCGTATACATAAGTAATACGCGTGTGTGCACAGGCGAGCGTAAAAGCTTACGCGTCGCGCTTTCGCACGCGCCGAAACGTGCCGAGGAACGCGCCTTCGGCATAGCGCGGCGTACAAATACGCGCGACGTGCACCACACGGAAAATGACAGGCCGACGTGTTTGAGCTCGACTCTACGCGCAAATATTTTACGCGGGCAAACACTCGCCGCGACGGATCGTATCGTTTCCTCTTTCTCTCTCTTTCTCTACTTCTCTTTCTCTCGCGCGCTCTCTCACTCTTTCTCTTTCACAGGGCCAGCGAGAGGATTTTCTTCCTTGTTCCGTTACGTAATCCGTCAAATGTCAAAACGATTCCGTGTGGGAGGAGGACACTCTAGGGAATGGTTTAGGGTTACTGTTCATCCTTCCAATTTTTTATACCGGGCTGTAAATCTCCTTTTTACACCTTCCACGGGATTTCCGATCGAACGAATGTTATCGACAATTCTGTCTTACGACTGCCGTTTCTGTCGTCGACATTTTCTCTGCAATTTTTTTTTTATTTGTATTCCGATAAATTAATTTATTTCGAATTCGTACCATGTAGTATTATTATTATTTCCACATTCCAAAATAAATTGTATCACAAGTGAAATGAAGACAAATAAACTGAATATTTGAATGAAGATGATCTTAATATCGATCTTAGTGAGCTTAATATTTGAATAAAGATGATCTGTATCAATAAAAAATTGTTGAGTATTTAAAATCCAATATATCCAACATAATGGGTGTAGGAAATGGGTGTCGTAAAAGTCCGAGAGATCGATTGGCGGGAAATGAATTTTCGTGACGCGATCGCGTATATGCCGACGAGCGAACCGATCGTTATCGCACGGTTGACAGTAGATGTTTAGTTAGGAGAGAAGTGTGGTAATCTTTCGGTAGACTATCTGAATGGGAGAGGGTCACAACCCTCCGTTTTTCTACCTGTTGTTGGCCTAGACAGGTAACGCAGATCCTATACACAGAATTTATATGTATAATATATATCTCAAGTTTACGGAGCGTTTCCCAACATGACGGAACCGTGATGACAACGCTTTTCTAACAATGAAGACGCGTTGATCGAACTAGGAGCCGAATGTATTTTAACTCGAAACTTACACACGCCAGGTACGCGGGATAATCTTTCAAAATGTACGACACAAGCGCCGTTTTCTAAAAATTGCAGCAACTGCGAGATAATCCCCATTAATCTTAGAATTGTGATTTTAAAAAAACAAAAAAGTCATATATTTATTTTAAAGTTACGTAATTTTTCACGAGACTTGTAGATATTTCTATTATTTAGATTTTTGAATAACTGGCATTTTGATTTGTGCATACATCTTTTTATAAAATATTTTGAAAAATATGTAAATGTAAAATATGAAACATTATTTTTATTTCCACGTTCGTGAAATTTTTGTTTAACGAAGGAAAACATGTCTGACGTGAAAAGGTATAATTGTGTAACACGTCCACAAAAAGTTAGTCGCACAGAGTAATCCGAGCATTAAAGGGCTAAACAGAGCGAAAGTATGCATGGCGCGCAAAATAACGACAATCTAGTTTATTAACCATTAACCCGTCTATTAACCATTATACTCGCAACATTTAGCGGCTCGCGTGTAATATCACGCTCTCGCGCGTTCATAAAACACGACAGTTTCAAAACAGTTTCCGCTACATTCGCAGGCGCGTTGAAGTAGCGGCGACGGCGGCGGCGGCCTCGTTTCGCGATATAATCGATTTGGTAACGATTGAACCGCCCCTCACGATCAGCGAGTACATTCGAATCAGCAAGAAAACGAGGTTAATAAAATAAGATTTAAATGCCGTCGCGTTCCGTGAGTGCTAACAATAATATATATATATACCATATATATCACACGTATATTCAAATCTGGAACGCTTTAATTGTCGCCTTATTTAAATAAAAATTATTTTATAATTTACTTTATATAGTCTTTACACATTTTAAACTCTTTATCGTTCAAATAAAAATTATAATTTAAGCATATGCATAAATGGAATCTCTACTGTACGCTCTAATCAGATGTGGAGTAAAACGGAACGCGCTCAGTGAGCTAATCTTTAAAGTTCTAAGTGTATGTGTGGTGGTACAATTGTACAAAAGCTATTATATCCGGGCGATTTTAAACCCCAGGGTGCGCTAGAAGGGGCTAATCACGCGTACAGAACAGAATATAGACACTCGTGCTTGCGATTCACTCGCATCCCTTCGTTTTCCCTCGTATTTACGCCGGCGTGACTCCGAGCCTACGCAATTTCATAAATGAATCGACCCGCTTCCGTCATTAGAGCATAATTCCATTTTCAGCGCTCCCCCCTTTTCTCTCTGCTCGCCATGATTAGCCTCCATTTGCCGTATAACGTGTAAAAGCCGCTAATTTATCCCCCTCCCGTGCCTCTCTTCTCATTCCAGACGCGTCTTTCACATGACGGCAGATTGAGAGAACGAGAGAAGTCATTGGCAACGTGAGAACGGATCCCTGATGTTTGTCACCGCTCTCTCTCTCTCTTTCTCTCTCCCTCACGGCGCTATACGGTCGTCAAGATCTTGCCCCGATAATCGTCGGCGGAAACCGTTAGACGAAAACGATCGCTGGGACCCCCGCCGAGTTATCGCGTTGCCGCCCCCTCTCCGTATCTCTCGTTGCCCTTTATCGCACTTCGCGCGCATACGTACGCGTTCCAGGGGCGAATCCGCGTGGAAATTAATGAAACCTAAGCTTCAGCTTTTAGAGTTTCACAGGCAACCCCGAGGTTGCGGGCGAAACTTTATCCGAAATATTATCCTCCTCATTTCACTTTAATAAACAGAGTTAACAGTATAGTCGAAAATAAGGGTAATAAAAGTGATTAGATTGATTATTGGCGGTATAGATTTTGCCTAGCTCCATTTACAGGCTTTAAACGCGTAGCTCAATTTGCTTAGGCGCGCGAAAGAGCCTCGCAAAATAATTCTCTCCTCGCCGATACGATTCGTCGATGTTTCAAAATCGCGTATCGCGCGAAGCGTAGAGGCGCGCGGTGCCTTTGACATTATCATTCGTTTACGCTCCAGAAATTATTAGTCTCCAGGCTCCGAGGAATCCTTGTACGCCATTGCGCGCTCCCAAGAGGCAATCTCATCGGCGAGGATCGGAGCAATTAATTATGATTACTGGTATTATTAGAGAGACGCGCACTGGCGCGTCTATATCGGCGGCCGACGCGTACACGCGGTATGCTGACTCGGCCGTTCGACGGGTACGCGTACTCGCACACACTCGCTCGGAACGGGCGAGTGTGCTCACCGCTGGTGTAATTGCATCGTGAAAGTGTTACAAAGCGATTCACGTCGGCTGTGGTGGAAACGCGTTGAGTCGCGTCGCGTCGCGTCGACTCGCGTTGTCGCTCGATCGAGCGCACCCGGCGCGCCGGACCTGTAGACGTAGTGAAAGTAGTGCGGCCACCTGGCTCGTCCTTTGAATACCAGCGACTCACACGTATGTAATTTCGTCGCGTAGTCTGCGCCGATCTAGTCCCCCCGCGACGTTCGACGAATCGAACTTCTCGAGCGCTCGGCGAAAAGAAAGTTGTTCTCGCCGCGAAAAAAGCTCGATTAACGCGCAAATAAAACGGCATAAGGCAAAACTTTGACGGATCGCTGAACTTCAATCTCTCTGTACGTCTATAAGCTACGTCAATAAAGCTGAAATACTATAAAGCTGAAAATAAATCCCGTGTTAGACGCTTCGTAATTCACGATGAAATTCGAGATTGAAATCTATATGTAATTTCATGTAATAAAACGCTTGAAAAAATCGGAGTACACATATCGCTGGTATAAATTTCGCGTGTATTTTAATTTCTTAAACATTTTCTCTATTACACGGCACATAAAATTGTAAGTAGAATTCAACGGGGAATTCTTTAAATTCTGTCGTGGATTATAAATGGTCCAAAGCGGTTTTTACGCTGTAATAATGACGCTTTTACTTCAACTATGCGCGTTATATGGACATTAATGAATATTGTTATCGCTTTCCGCATCGTCATTACTTCCATTTTTCTCAATTTGAGCCCCTGACAGGGTTAGATGCATCTATGACAATAAATAGCGGCGGTTTTCTCAAAACGCCCGAACAATCCGGGATTACGCCGGGGCATTAAGGAAGTTCCATAAAACTTGGAGATGCGTCGTCATGGACAGGGTCGGCCGATTATGATCTCGCTTTACATTTCCGACCACGCCGACAGGTCGTGGCCGCATCCACGCGTAATCTCACGCGCTCATCTGGGATCTAGGGTTACCCGGTGACCGGTTGGTCGACGAGTGCGCGCGTGGTCCGCGTGCATTGTGCGTCTCGGGGGATATTACTATGTTATTCGCGAGCCTCCATTTCGACCGGACGCGGAAAATACCTACGAGGCGAGATAGAATCTCCGAGATCGTCACGTCGCGCCGCCCCGCGCCGCTTCCGACGTGCGTGCGCCGTGAAGATTCAATTTTCCGAGTCCGGCCTCTGGGCTTGGCAGTTGTTTGTATTTATGAACGCTTCGGTATCCTTCTCTCTTAATAATATATGATTGCCGGTGAAAAATGATCGCGTCTTTAATGGGAAAAATTCACAACTGTAATATTGCGACACATTTAGTTGGGAACCCAAGATGCGCACCTCTAATGATTAATGTTCCGACTGGAAAAATTGCGGAATTTGTTACTACTGGGAAAGCAATAATGTCACTTTTGCATCGAGCCACTTGTGTAACTTGGAGCACTGCTTTTTCTTCCTTTTAATTGCGGTTTGAGAAAAGGCGAAGCGTTTTTTACTGACCTTTTTCAACCGAAAATGTAGATACAGACTTGTGCTATATTTTTTAAGAAAATACTATCGAGCATAGTTACAATTTGTGTAAGCGCTATCGCCGCGCGTCCGTACATTTGTTACAGTCATCAGATACCACTTGGACGATTAATTACACCCTTGATACGTTGCTAATCCCCTGTCGTTTAAAAGTGTACGCCACGGCCGCTCGCGGTGATCTCAGTGCGCGCTGAAGATCGTCAGATCTTCGTGGATGATTGATATTGAAGATTTCCCCGTGGCTGTTTAAACGAGACGAATAGAAACGTCACTTTATCTGTTTACGAGAGAGCCGACGAGGCGTTTAGATGTGTTTCCGTGATGGCCGCGTCTTCGCATCTTTAATCTACAAATAACACGCGATACGAGATTCTCTCTATCGGCTACTGGAATTTTTAATGAACCAAACGGCTATTTGCATATTTCCGTGACATCTGCCGCCGGGTGACTTACTGCCTCGTATCGAGCGACACGTTCGCTTACACAAGCGACGCCGGAATTGATAATTATCCCGCTGGAATTAATAAATCCCGTTAGAGACGATTTTCATTCCCGAAAAATATTCGTCGAGATCAGCGCTCGGAGATTACCGCGATTATCTCGATACTCCCTATGGCGTTTCGACGTATGATTTTTCTTAATGCTTGTTTTTGATATCAAATTTCTCTTACAAAACACCCGATGCGTTCCCATCGTACACGCGCGCCGCGCTAACAATCCGACGACTGAGGAGGAAGAGTCACTTATAAAAGCCGGTTGTTACGCAATTTGATTTATTCGCGATTTTTACTCGCGAGGTTATGAGCTTGTGAGACAGAGAGAAGAAGGAGAGAGAGAGAGAGAGGCGTTAATTTTTCGACTTTTATGTACAACGCGTGTGTCGAAACGCTCGCTGAGCGTGAATTATGATCGTTCGTTCTTTCCTTCGTTCGCCGGACCGCGTCTCTCACGCGGTGGAAATTGCTCGGAGTCGCCTTGAATGTGATAGAACGACGGCGATTGATTTCACAGGGATATCGAGCAACGATCGGCGGCGTAATCGTGAGCCACCTGTGTGATACAGCAATAATAATTACGACAGTATAACTCGGCTTGCGAAATCTCCCGCGCGGCTATCGCGACACCGCGCGCCGCGGGGTGAAAGGTCTCCCCACCTATGGATATCTATAAGAAACTTATCGTGTGGTCATGTCCGTGTGCACATATGTGCGCGCACATAACGTACATATTCACGCGGAGATGCAAAGTCGACAGCGAAATTATTGGGGAATTCACGGATGGTTTATCGGCGGGCGATTTAATTAAAACGTTCGGCGGGCGCCTTTACGATCGCCCGATATCCGTCTCCGTCGATATTAATTTGCAAAATCGGTCGCGAGACAAATGCTTTCGTCGACCTAATTGTTCGACGCTCTCTTCCAGCGCTTTATAAGCGGATTCGCGCGCTCACGCGAGGCAGGCGTCGCATTTACATACATTACGCCGCGCAACAACGACGACGACATCGTTGAGAGACGATGGATACGAATGTCGACGAGAGCAGTTATCTTCGATTTTTCGATAGACCGCCTCCTGTCTCTCCGTTATTCAACGGGCATTACGTACTTTCTCCCGCGCCGATCACCGCTCAGCACCACCAGTGGGATAAAAAGCGATCGTTATCGCTTTGCGAAAGAGTCATTCGTCACCCCACGCGCGATCGACGGGTGGGAGAAACGGTGTCTGTCTTCTCTTCACTCATGAATTTCTCGCTGGGGTAAACGCGGCTTCATTGTGTCCACGTGGCCGACCGCCTTCCGACTTAACGATCGACACGCGTATCTCTTTTAACGATTACTGTAATCAAGAGCATTGTCGGGGACGTATTTTACGCGTAGGCAGTTTCGATCCGCTGGAGCTTCAGCGAGTGAAATATTTTTTTAATCTTACGCGATGATCTTATTTTCTTAATAAGTAACAAGTCGGAGCTGTATCTCGTTCCTTTCAAGGACGGCGAGTGAGCGGAGTCAAATCAATTAGGAAAGGAAAGACAAGTGGATTTAAGATGGCTAGAAGCGATAGATTAAAAGCCAGACTCTCGTTTTTTCCTTAAATAAGAGAGTTGAAAAATAACGATCCTCGCGATAAATTCTGACGAAAAAATATTCGACTCTCGTCTCGCGCCGAAACGCCGATCCGATCGCCGATTCACGGAGGGCCTCGCGTTGCATTATTATTCGATAGCGGTTCTAGAAGGGAGAGAGAGAGCTCTTTCGTTTGGTAGGTGAAGAATAAATTTTGCACTGTCACTGGAGGAGAGATAAATGTGGCAGCCGTCGCGACGAATGGAGAAGTCTGGCTCCGATTATCGATATCAACTCTCGCGGCCCTCTCGCATCACGCACGTAACGGCGCGCGATTCTCTTTTTACATTTTAATTCTCTAAAATCGCTCCGAGCTAATGCCGTAAATCGCGAAACACAACGATAAACGTCTCGATGAGGATTTACCTTCTTATAAACACACATCATTCGTCCGAGTGGCACATTTTTCACCGGAAACTTTGTCGGCAATCAGGCATTTATGTCTGTAATAAAACAATCAAATTGCCATACAAGTGCAATTTTCGTGCTAAATTATAATGGGACATCGTGTGTGACTCGCTAATGGCGACGGAATTAAGGCAGGCGTAATATTTTCTGAGAAGAGCGGCGCCCGCGTCGAGAGTTCACTACACGACAAATTACCGGCGGTAATTACCAGGATTTCGTTCGTCGGGTGCGATGGATCTAGGTTTATTTTCTTGTTGACGGACTCGCCTTTGAATAGCGGAGTTTCGCCTCCTTCATCCGTTTGCTGCTCGAGTTTCATGGGAATCCGGCCAATGGTCGCGGGCTCCGAGCCTTTCTTGCGCGCATATGGCTGCGTTTTTTCGCTTTCTTGCCGCAGCGACGGGCCATTTTTTGGGAAGTGGGCGTACCTCTTTCCGGTTTTCGGCCCATTGTGTTCCGTCCTGCCTGCTTCTTCTCGGTTCGCTGAGAATGCGCCCCGACGCTGCTGCACTCGCGGCGCGAGCGCGTGCAAGCACAGGACCGGATTATCCCTACCTGCTCCCGCCACGCACGCACATATAAATGCCTGCGTGCCTGCCGTGGTACGCGGCGTTTCCTATACGCCGTGTATATGGGAGAGGCATTTTTCGCGATGGAACACACCCGGCAACTCGTTTCCCTCGACGCCGCCGCCGCCGCGACATGGCGACGATTAAACGCGAAAGTTGAACTTTTATTACTCTCGTTTGCGGAAATATTTGCGTTTGGCGGAAAAAAACATCCGGACAATATCAATTTTATTTTTGTTTTTATATCAATTCGCGAATATAAAACCAGATAAAAATCTCTCCGCCGTGAAAATAAAGTTTTCGAATCGACAATAATTAATCGAGCATTTATTCGTATCTCAGAATTTATTTCGCGTCGCGCGTGGAAAAAATTTTTCTACGGAACAATTAATTTCCTCAAGTGCGCAAAGTGAAATAGCACTCTCGCGCCGGCTTGACGTTACGCGGCTTATCGCCCTATTAATCGCGATCGCAAGCGCGTGACATTAGGCCCGAGCCGTCGTAAATCACATATTCGTCCCGGCATCTCTGCGAAACCGGCGGCTTTCGAGCTTCAAGTTTTATCGCGGCCGGCCGCCGCTCCGCTTTCTGAATTTTCCAATAAAAAGAGATCCGCCGGGAGGAGAGAACGTCGGAGCACAGCCGTTGAACCGGAAAGATTTAAACGGCTACCTATTTATGCCGTCCATGGCTAATAGTAGCGCGCGCCGCGCCAATAGCTCGACCCGATAGTCAGTCTAACTGTTCAGTGGCAAATAGATATTGAAGAATGACGACAGCGTGCCGCATTTTGATGAAGTATTCCGCGCGAGAGGGACGCGGCCGCACGAGATGGTAGGAACCGTTAGAACTAGTGCTTCTCCTCCCGCCTCCTCCTCCTCCCCCTCCTCCTCCTGCCAGCCGCTGCTGGCCTCCTGCTCGCGCGCGCGGACGGTTATCTTGTCGAGAGGATCAAAAGATTCGGGTCGAGGTTAATCTCTACCTCGTTGTCCGACAGGCACCTGCGATTAATTTCGTACCCTTTTCCTCCAGTTCCTCGATATCCTTCGACCCATCCCTCTTTTCCCCTCTTTTTCTCTCTCTCTCTCTCCTTCTTTTCCTACTCCCCTTTTTGGACACACGCGATTTTCGAGAAAAAGGACGAGAAGCGCGTTCATGATACTCGAGGACGAGACTCCAATTTTGCCTCGACTCTCTCCGCGCGCATATCTTAATACCCTGTAATTTCGCGCGTAAATATTTACCATAAGAATATCCGAGCGGGACTCGCAACGGCGCGGCACATTTCTCAACGTGAAATCAGCGGAAAAAGTGCGCGCTTCATTCGTTCGTTTCGCGACGCGAGAGAATCGCGCTCTCGTCCACGTTTCCGCTTCCGCGATTCCGTCCGCTTCTTTCTTTACTCTGCAGCCCCGCGGAATGTATAAGTTTACGGATCAAACGGCACGTTAATCGATCCTTACGACATCGGTATCCCGAGTTCGCTGCGCGTATGTTTGCTCGGGATCTTTATTCGCTGGATCCTAGTTTGTGCACCGTCTGTTGATGAAAGGAGCCCGTAGAAGGATCCAAAGGCTTTCGGTGTCTTCGCTTCTCCTTTTTATGATCGCGCACGTCTGATGTGTAACGTGTGTTGACTCTCTCTCTCTCTCTCTCTCTCTCGCTCGTTCGTTCTGTTTGGTTGGACCTTCCGAGTCTCTACTGCCTCGGGAGAATCCTTGGCTAAATATTTGACGTGCGAGCGCGCGCAGCTGCGACGGGATTCCGAAACGTCGAACAAACGACCGGGGATCGGCAAAGATACCGTTCATTATGAAATTCCACCTGGTAATCAAAGGATGAAGACTTCTCCTTTCGCGAGCGCAATGAATCGAATTCTTCGGCAACGAGTCGCCGATAATAATTTTTAGTTTAACGCTACCTCGCATATTGCGCTCTCTGGAAAAATATGGAAAAATTGAACGAGATATATTTTGTCGAAAATAAATTTTAACGGGCGACAATTTATTCTGAATTTTTGGAAAGTTTTTTTAGCTTGTTTGTTTTTCGCGTATGACAGTCGAGTAATCTCTTCATTCTCTGTCAAAAAAATAAATTATCCATTTAAAAGAGATTCGCGCGGCCCGCTGTATAGAAATCAATGGTGACCACTGCGGTCACGTGCAGCTGATGAAAAAGCATCGAATCGGAATAAACGGTCGACATGGTTGATGCGCTCTCGGGAAAGAGAGCGACGCGGTGGGAGCGTCTTTTGAGAGGAATATCAACTGATTTTGCCCGAAATTTCACGGTGTTTAACCAATCTCGATTGTGCGTCACCTGCCCGCTAGCGACGCTGGTATGTGAGAAGGCATCGTTTAACGCACAAGCTCGGCAAAGCGGATCGTTTTCCTTTGTCAATGGTTTAGTGCTCGCGCGCGCGCGCGCGCGCGCGTCGTCATCCGGAAATACCAACGCCGCGTTTAAAGATGCCAGCTTTTGGACTGTATAACGCATCGGAGGCCTTTATGCCGCGACGTGGGACACCTGGGATTTCTCTCTCTCTCTCTCTCTCTCTCGCTTTCTCGGAGACACGACGACGACACTACCGATTCGACACCTCTGAACTATTGAAAACTCTCCGGCCGTCCGCTCCGTGTAAAAGCCGATCGAAAATAAAGAGAGGGCGGGTCAATTTGTCCGGATGATTTGGAGAGCTCGTGGGGTGGATCGCTTCGTGCCGTGTAACGTCCTCCCGCTGAGAGCAAACGCTATAACGCCGTTACATCGGAGCCTCGATTAACACAGGATACATCACGATTATCGATCGCGCGTCCCAGCGCTGGTCCAGTCCTCGCGTACGCTGCTCTTCCGATTTTCCGAACACTCTCGAACTCTTTCCTCGCCTTTGTGAAAGAGACGCAGAGAAGCTTTATTTTTTTTTTTCAACCAAAAATTCACGAGTAAATATCTAAAATTAATTTTAGACGAATAATAGACTGATTAAAAAAGCAATATCTGCTGTGACGTCTGCTGATATTTTGTAAATTATTACAACAATTTCTCTTATTAAAGGATTACAATAGACTCGAGTGAAGTAAGAGAGCGCATAAATTGCACGTGGAAAATATTCTCAATTAGAATTCGTTAAGATAGAGATTTATCGTTACCATTATCCCGTCAAACAATGGTGATTTAAGAACGATGCTCGACGCGAGGATCGAAGCTAGTGTATTGGATATAGATCGATATCTCATCGCCGCGAGTTTTCTTAGAAGCGGCGGTGACTCAACTTTTTGTATCGCGCATCGGCGGCACCAATACCGCGAGTCGGTGTTAGTCGGAGTAAATCGGGGTTCTTATCATGTTTATCATCGCTAGCATTGCGAAAGATAAGGGGCGGGAGAAGGAGAGCAGCTGTTGGCGAGAAGAAATAGGATTCGTCAGATCGACCGCGGTATTACGCTCTCGTCTTTTTGCTTTTTATCAGTGGCTCTGGCCGCGCGATGCAAAAGTGGGTTAAGTCAATGTCCGAAGGGTGGTGATTTAAAAAGGTGCATTTACTGAATTTCCTTCGACCGACCGTGCGCTTTTTTTTCTCTCTCTCTTTATTTCTTTCCGCATTTCTCCTTTTTCTCGTTTCCGCGCTGCCCGATAAGCCCGAGCGGGGCTTTCTTGATGATTGCGATAGCGACCGATCATCGACAGGCAGTTCTTTCAAAAGGTTAATGATTTCAGCCGCTCGCTCAAAGAAAGATGAAAGAAAAATATATAGCGCGTATTTGTATGCGCGCGCGAGAGAACGCATACGTCTCTTCATGCTATTTAAGTATTCACACGCGCTCGTCGTCTTATCGTTCTAACGGTATCCGTGTCCCTCTCTTATTTGTTTAATAATTATCACGCGATCGAAGTTTCGCATCGGAGGAATACTGACGCTTCGTTAAAGATGATTTATGAACGCCGTCATGTTATCATCACGCCGCGATTTACGCGTAGGCGTGAAAGCGCGCCCGCGCCGATTGCGCGACATTTTCCATAAAAAAGAATTATCCGCCGGTGATTTATTCGTCATAAATAATTCGCTCTGGTATTTATAACGAGTCGGTTATTCGCGATTCGCCGATCGGGGGCGTCGACAATGTAAGAACTTTATAGCCCGTAAAACCGCTGGCCTTCGTTATTTATAACGAATAATTCAGGGGATTAAATTCGTCGGACGCTTGTGTTTTCGGGAATCACTCGCGTTTCGCGCGCGCATATGAGCCGCGCGCTTTTACAAATGAAAACAGGTAAATACCAATTTATTTAATATCCGCTAGTATTTCGACCAGCGACCATTTTTGTCCCGGTGGTCGTTAAATTTTTTGAACCATTTGATTCGATGAAAAATTTACTTAAACTAACTGGAGTACTGGATGCTCCATTGTAAAAGAGAAGAATAAAAAGTTTCAACCGGTGCACGTTTAAAATGATTGATACTGTATTAATAATTCTATAACAACATTATTAAAATGGAATATTATTTGTGAATCGGAAAAGGCTCGCTATCCAGTGCATTACGAAATCAGTGTATAAATTCTTAATTAGCAGCTCTAGTTAATAGATTAGTTTCGACAGATGCCGATATACGTGTCGACGAAGTGAAACGCTTAATCGGCGTCCGAGTGGATCCTCTCGAAAATTGAGAAATCAGGAGCGTGCGTACGGGAAGAGCGTGCGCGCACGTCGTATGCGTGTTCTGTCCCTCTTCTTCCCTCTTCTCCGTTACCCGCCGTTCTTCTCGCTGTCCGTCTGGGCTGGGTTATATGCGGAGAACACGTCCACCTTTCCTCCCCTATCGGGCGGCTACATTAGCCTTTGTAGATAGCGTTAAGTGCCCCTGAATATTTCCAGGCCCGCCGATGCCGGCCGATCCAGCTGCCTCTCGGGTGTATATCGGTACTTGCAAGTCCCGTCACACACGAACCTCGGGCCCCGGCTCGACGACAACGACTACTGGCCCCGAAACCGCTTCTTTTTGGCCATCGCGCGTCGCTCGAACACGATCGGTGTCGCATCGAGAAATTCCAGCCGGCGGACCGTTCGCCCGAGGAACGAGATAACGATTATCTTAATTTTTACGGAGAGAAAAATCGTGAAGGCTATGTCTCAATATTAGCGTCCCGGGCAATCGCAACAGACATATTGATTCTAATAAAATATTTGTGTTGTATCCTTGACGATAATACGTATCTTTGAAGATAGAAGCACAGATACGCCCATTATTATCGGAAAGTTACAAAGTCCGTCCGCGATTGAGGCTCGATTAGTTCTCCCGTTTGATAGATTTCTCAGAAGAAATATTAGTCGCTTATCCCGCACGGAGCTCGCTCTCGTCGTGAGTGCGATTTTCCTTGGAACCACGCGAATCGTCAGAGGACGCACTCGCGCGCGAAATCACTAATTATCGCGTTCTGGCGGAGAATAATGGTGATTACGCGCGTAACGCGTTATAATTCTAGCGAGATACGTGGCCTTTTTTTTATTATCTCGCATCTCCCGACTCGGAGGATCGGCATTTCGCGCGCGAGTCATTAGTATCGCCCGTCCCGACGTTAGTGGCTCCGATAATACGCCGAGACCCGGCCGGCCGCGCGCGAATGTACCAATTATTGAGGCTGAATGAAAAATGGACGGACGGCGGCGAGAAAGATACTTCTCGCGCAGCCACTCCTCCGAAGTTAGCGTAATCTGCGCCGTGCCGTGCGGATCGCGCACTTTTCTCTCGTCATTCGCGTGAGACGCGACATTTCGGTAGACGAGCGGCGACCGACCGTCGCTCGTTTTCTTTTCCCACAATCTGTCCGCGGGGAGAGGGAGAAAGAGAGAGAGAGAGAGGCGCGGGGTCTCGCCCGTGGTTCTCTGCCTCGGACCCCGGGAGACGCGCGAACGGATAATTTGTCTCTCGTCCGCCGTAACGAGTGGAAGTTAATAAAACGTAATGACAATGTCGCGCGCGAAGCGAAGCGAGATATACGCGTCACGCGTCGCACTGTAATCTCGTATGTAAAGCAGCCCGCCATTGTACACGGTGTCCCCGTAGTTACGGCCGAGTCTACGAGCGAGGGACCCTCTTCCCGCCTCGGGGCGATTCGTAACGGCGTCCAGGCGTGATGCGCGCCGACGACCGCACCCGATCAACGATCCGCGAGCAACGGTGTTTCATTTCTGCGCGACGATCTCCCTGGACGCAGCGGCGGCCAGCTATTCCGTAGACTCTCGTGTCAATCTGGCCGGTGAATAATCAGTACGGTTATTCGACGAAGCGGGAGACCACCAGAAAATAAAACAGATTCATAAAATGAGATTTCGACATCAAAGTATTCTTTTTCGTTGTCCATTATTTTTTATGTACCTTGAGAAGATGCGTGACTTTGGAACTTGATACGCGAGAGTCCCGTCCGTATAAAATACCTATCTCGAGCTTGTACGTCGAAAATTCGGGTGGAGTAACGGCCGTGAGAGCATGAAACGCGCGTGCAACGAAAACAAACGGCGGGTGGTGCACGGCGAGAAAAATCGTGGAGGCACGACACGACTCGTAAAAGTCTCGGTAAAAGTCGTAAAAACCATAGCCGGCCAGCGCTAAAGTCGTAACGCGTCGCAACGACGAGCTCGCGAGTTACAGCTTCGACGATCGGTCTCGCCTTTGCTTTCATTTAATGAAAGAGGAACAAAAATTGTGGAATTGCACGCGCGGCACGAAACGCATGATTTAGTCATATTGAAAAGTGCAATCTCTGAACGGCATCAAATTCTCGCTACTTTCCCTCTTTCTCTCTCTCTCTCTCCCTGTCTCTCGTCTCTAAAATTTATTTTGATCATTTTCTCGTATCGTCGCAATAATTGGAATATTGCAAATATTTGACATGCATTTTATGTGACAATATAATATTATTTTTCTGCAGCAGCTTGCGCAATTATTTGAGAATTATTTAAATGGATTAATATTTTCGTAGTACATAATTATTTTGAAAATAATTACAGATTGCAATTATTTTAGAAATATTTAAAATAAAATAATATTTTTATAGCGTGGAAAATTATAATGAATTATATTGCGGCGCATATTTTTAGATTTGCCTCGCCGTCGAGGAGCATTGATTCTTTTTTCCATCGCCTTTACAACTACAGCGTTACAGATGCTTCAGTTTCGTGGATGCACGTTAAAAGTGTCTTTTATAGTGCTCCTGGGACGATGCGGCGCGACCATGTACGCATATACACATCTGTGTGACCAGAGGCAATTCGAGCCACGTATATGCGATCACTCCCCGGTGACTCGGTCTATTTTCGAAATTCCATCCCCCTCGACCGGCGCCAAAGTGCACTCCCGTGTAGCGCATCGCCGTTACGATTACTTTTCCTTCTCGTTCCAGGGTTTCTTCCTTAAACGCGAGAGCACCGGCGCGCGCGCGCGCGCTAATCGATGAGAGAAATCCGGTGTTACACTTCCGCGCACTTACATATTCCGTAACTCGATATGCGCTAAAGCGTGTCTATATAGTATATCTTGCAAATTTTATAATAAAGTATCGTCGTGAAGGAAAATATTAACCATTCTATTAAATCTTTGATGAGCCCATTCCCGAGTCACGTAGTGATTTTTATACAATATAAAATAGCTATGCGAACGTGCAAGCTTTTTCGGCAAAATCGAAATGCAGAAATTACAGAAATGTGCACGATTGCTTCGATTTTTCAATCTCCTATTTCCTCCTTGTTCCTATTTCCATCGTGCCATTGTGCAAACGCAACTCGTCTCGTTTTCCTGATTAATTAAACGTCAATCCCTCTCCGGTTGTCTCCGCGCTGTGTGACACCGCAGCAAACTGATTTATTTCTCTTCACGTTCGACACGCTAGAACGAAATGCGAGCTGCGGCATATGACGCGCGGTCACCCGAGCGCAATTTTGAAGGAATTTTAAAAGATAAAATTTGTCATAGTTTCACCGAGCGCGCGCGACCAGCTCCGATCCTCTTAATCGCGGAGACTGTATGACGCGGAAGAAAGGCGGCGCGGGAAGAAGAGACGGCTGGTTTATTCAGCCGGCAATTAAAAATTCGTACACCTCGCGCCGACCAGGCTACTATTCCCAGGCCTCGATTAATTATCGCCCGGAGTGCGTTTCATTGTCAGGATTATTCATTCGCGGAGGCCATTACACCAGCAGGACCGAAAAAGGCAAAGGCCGAGAGGGAGTCGGAAGAAAGGGCACGAGGAGAGAAAGAAAAAAAGGACGATCAGCGCGAGGAGTTCGCTGCGCCGTGGGCGCGAAATCGCGCGGAAAGAAAGTGCTCGGGGGGTGGCGACCGGTAAACCGAAGGTTACCTTCGAATCCCGTTCAAGGTGTACGAGATGTCCGTCTCGCTCGCGGTGTACCGTTAATTCGATCCGCGCGCGCGCCATCGTCCCGGGCATCGGGGTTTAATAATTAATAATTATCGAGATAAGAATAATCCGCGTGTTATACACTCCCTTGCGTGCGCCGACGAAACAAGAGAGCGGCGAGTGAAGGATCCTTCGTATCGGTAATCACGTTATCTTAAGAGGTGCGCTTTTTCCTTCTTCCTTTCTTTCCCTTTTCTCCTGCCTTTACGCCTGATTTAGCCATTCGCGCGCGCGCTCGTACACTCGTGATATTGATCTCTCGCGCGCGTATTGCGCGGATCATAAATTAATATATAATGCATCGTACTTTCACGGGAGATGCGCGCGACTTTCGATGGCTCGTTAACTCGCCTCGGTGGAGCGCCAAGAGTGGAGAACGCCAAGCCGATGGAAAAAAGCAGCCGGGAGAATCGCGGTGCGGTGTACACGCATGCACGCGTCCCTTATAGCGAACAGTAAGAGAGGTAAAAGGAGACAGAGGGGAAGAGAGAGAGAGAGAGAGAGAGAGAGAGAGGGAGAGAGAGCGAAGCATATTGTAGTGTACGTGCATTAGCGGGACTCCGGCACGGTCGAGTATATCATTAAATATGAGAGCCGCTGAGTCGGGAGCAGCTCGATCCTTTCTTTTTTCGTTTCCTCGTCGCTCGTCCTCCGTTCTCCGCGCCAGCTGCGCCCTCCTCGTCGCACCGCCGCCTTTTTCTGTCCTCTCTTCCTCTTCCTCCGTCGCTGCGTTCCAGCATCTCTCCGCTCTGACCGACGACTCGCCCTCCCTTGCCGCTCGTCCTTCTCCTCCCCGCCCGTTTCCCTCCTTCACCTTCTGTCTCTCTCGCACTAACCGACTTAGTTCTACCTGAGTCGCCCAAGACTCTCCCGCGGCTTCGCTACCCTCTACTTCTGTCTAAAGGTGCGTTTATACTACGCGAGCGCGAGAATAGTATGTAATATAATTGAGGACGGACGAACGCGCGCGCTTCCCCTCGAAAGGCGATAAACCGATAGATTCGTCAAGAGACGTTCGCGCGAACGGTATTTCGATATTGTTAGCAAGTTTACGAGTTTGGAGAGTTGTGTTAGTGCAACGTATATATTTAGTTACGATCTTTATATTTAAAGTGGAGTAGACAGTAACGTTCCTAATTTCATTGAAGAAGTGGGTCTCGCTGTTGCGAGATACTGTTGGCAATTCGCGAATCAAACAAGTTGCGACGTGTTATGCATAATCAAGGAATCGGATGCAATTATTCTTAGCATCGTGGCGCATCGCAAATAGGATGCGCTTGGACCGCTGCCAGAGAAACTCATTCGCGATAGTGCGAACGCACCTTTACGTCCCCGTCGCTGTTTCTCTCTTTCTCTCTTGCTCGCGGCTCTCCTCTCTTTCCGCCGGCGATGCCTCTCGCGTAATTGGCGTGACACGCTCGCCCATTCCTCCGTTCTATGAGTCGCGCGGGAGAAGCGGAGCGTACGGGCGATACACTCCGCGTCGTCCCGCGTCCTCGAGGACCCGACGCGACGCCAAGGTTAGCGGCCCGATACGCGGTGTGCGGCGTGTCGCCGTATTCTCGATGACGGATACGAGAGCGGAAAGAGCAGCGCCCCGGTCGTCCTCGTGGGCCGTCCCGGTGCTCCGTTTTGCATAGAAACGTATTTATCGCGCGCGACGTATCCGCGGTGGTCCTCCCGGGAATATTTCAACAAAACGAAGGGAAGCGCGAATTCGTCGCGCGTTGAGGAAATTTGCGCCACAAACGCCCACGTAATCCAGTTAGAGACAAATAGCGCAGAATTCATAATGAAGAATGTTGAAGATGAATTCTAAATCCTTCTCTCCCTCCCCCTCTCTCTCTCTCTCTCTTCGGAGAAGAGGTTCTGCGTACGCGATGTACACAACGACGGCTTTGTGCACGTCGGATCCCAGCGACCCGTCGCGCTCTATTCACGACGTTTATGTTAATTCCACAAACGAGCGGTATTCATAGAAAGAAAGAGGAAGCGGGACGCGCGGTGTAAAAATGCCGTGTGCAATTTTCTTGGCGAACGCACGTATGAATGCGCGTATGTGATCGCGGAAAGGGACGCGAGTGTTTCCCGTGGCGTACCCGCGACCGGTGATTTTTTCGCGCGCAAAACTCGATGATTTATTATTAATGAACGGCGGGCTGACTTTCGAAGGAAACCATTAATTATCGGAGCCGTGCAGATCGCCGCGAAACCGCGCGTTCGCTCGACCGGACCCGACCGGGACTGTCGTGACCTCGTTTCCAACTGCAAATTATAACTTACGGGCTTTGCATTATTTCCCATCCCTCGTCGTGTCCCCGGCTCCGTGAATGCATGAATGCACGCTGTCGCGTGATCCGCGCGTTTCTTTTTTCCTCTCTTGTCTCTTGTATCGGGCCGGATTAAATCGCGAAGTCATCTGCGGTCTCTCCCCGTAATTTATTCCGAGAAACTCCTCGATGTTCATGGCCGCGCGCCGAGGAGGGGGACACGGGCGGTTTAAGCGACGCCAAAACGATAGCTCGATTTCCGATAATTGCTCGATCGATCCGCCGCCACTGTCCCCTCTTCTCTCCCTTTTTCGGCGGGGCTGTCTAGTCGGTTTTTCCACGGCTTTTTTCGGCAACGGGAAAAAATATCGTGCCCCGATACCGCATCCCGACGCGAATTGCGTCTCGTCAATCGTCCGGTATTATTTAACCGTCTGTATCGCGCGAATAACCGCGGGTGCGCCGGGTTCACCCTCCGCTCTATCCCCCTTTCTTACCTTCCCTTTTCTTCTCTTTTATCGCTCGCCCGACGCAGCGGGTAACCGATGGTCCGATTTATTGCATAAGATCGATGTTGGTGGGCGATTGGAAAAAAAGGGAACCAATCACGCTCGGGCGAATTCGAAAAACGAGGTCGCAATTAGAGCGTGCGACGGCGGGGGAAATCATAACAATACAACGATAATTCAGCCAGAAATAATATACTTGTTTTCGCGATAAATTCCACGTTTTGTTTCCTTTAATTCATTCAGGCTCGCCGTATGACATGTCATGTGCACTCATTTATTGATAAAATAAAAATGTGTATTTCGGAATTTAAAAATTTCACGCTCGGTATACCGAAATCAATTTCGGGCTCTGACGGCTCGGATAAAGCTGCTGTCAAAGAGCTTGTAGCAAGTTAGGAAACGATCAGGCACACGTGGAAGGAAAAAAAGCCCGAGGGACTAGTCACTCTCAAATCGTTCAAGACCCACCCTCTCGTGTCGCCCAAGATTTTTGATGGAGGGATTAAATGTAACACGAGTCCGACATCACAAACTCTCGTCGTCTCTCACTCTGTGAAGCCGCCGTTTCGTTTCGGAATCAAGCGCGTAAGAGACTCGGACAAAGTCTTTCGCCTGTCACGACCCAGTAATCGCGGCCGTCATCAGTCGTCGGGGGGAGAGAGAGAGAGAGAGAGAGAGAGACTGACGAAGTACAGCAAGTATCAGCTGTTGCGTTTCCTCTCCTACTGCCCGTCTGACTTTTCTCGCCCGTCTCGCCGCGCGCACGCCCGCGCCCTTCAGGGTCATTAAGAATCCATTAAGAGTTTTCCAAACTCGGGAAACTAAATATAAACTAGGCGGCCCGCGAACGTAGCAGGTGGCGTCTTAAGCGACGCTCGTACAAAAAGGTACAAAGCGAAGGAGAACGACAGAACGGAGAAAAGGCTCTTTTTCTTTCTTCAGGGACAGTTCCTTTCGCGTTGAAGGATTGTAAATACTAGGCGCATAGATACCTCCTTTCTCTCTCTCTCTCTCTCTCCCTATTTCGCTGGATTGCGTCGACGCGATGACGTCTTCCTCGGAATAATTATCGCGAAGGCTTTTCGAACTGGCGATAATCCGTTTAGTAGCTAGGTAACGTATCCTTTCAATAGATGTTAATCAATATCGTATACAGTTAATTGTACAATTGCATGGTTTTATCGATGAGGCGCATTAGCCTCGATTCTTCGAACGCGCAAAAAGCTGCCTAGTGGAAACAATAGATTCGCCGCGGAAAATCTAGGGCGTGCAAAAACTAATGCTCGACGTCACGATGTTTGAATTTCAATCGCACACGAAAATCGTGTATCTCGCGGGGTGTCCAAATGACGTCTCGCGAGGGGGCGACCTATCGACGAGTGAAAGTTCATTTCCATCGTCCCGTGATCGACGAGCGATCCCGCGCGAGTATGAAGTTTTATCCTCCCGCCGCGAGGTGAAAGTCTTCCTGGACCGCGCGGCGGGATTAATTGAAAACCGTTTGGAAGGCCGTCAAGACTCCGGCCGGCTTACGGATCGCGCGCGTTCTCCGTTAAATATATATATATATATATATATATATACATATACAAATGCATTCCCGTCCCCTTTCTCGTTTCTAGGAAATTAATCACTCATTCACGCGCCTCGCACTTTTGTCCTTGGGCGATTAAGTCCGAACGATATTCTCACAATCGTCGACAGATATCGCTATCGCGCGCGTGTGCGCGATTTCGACATGCACACTTTGTATCGCACGAGAACGGAGCGCCGGACACCGGTAACATTCCTCCGGCATTTTTCACCCAGGCTCGCTTTTTGCCCCGGTCTCCTTTCTTCGTCATCGTTGGCCCTGCACTCTCCGCGGCGTTCTGATTGTACCGGTAATCGAGGTCGTTAATCACTGTTATTTGTCGCGCGGCGACGCCGGAAGCGCCTCGGTACGCGCGGCCGAGGTCGCGGTTAACGAGAAAAATAGACACCGCACTTACGACGGCCGAGTGAATGCCAACGTCGGCGACGGAGAGAAGACGAAATTGAAGAAGGACGAGGGAAAATTCACTCGCGGCTAATTTCCCCCGCCTTTGGTCGTTTCGATTTCCGCTTCTCAACGGAGATACGAGCCTCGAATGCGTAACCGACTCGCTCGTGCTGTCCCATTTTACGTACGAAGGAAAGTAAGAATCGACTCCCAATCACTGTGAGAAATTTCGTCCTTTTCCACGCAATTTCCGGTTATTATTTCAAAATTCATAAATGTACGAATTTTATAGCTAATTAAAAAGCGCTTAGCGTTCCACATAATTACTTTGGCTGTTTTAGTATTTAACGACTTTGTGTACGTTTTATTATTAAATAACACGATTCGTTGAGATATTTTACGAGCGTATTCATCAACTGTAACTCACGCGATATAAGATACAGTATAAATCTTCTCTAATCCATTTTGTTTCTCTGATATACGGGGGGCGCTTCGCTGGTGTGCATTTATATTAAAGTACCCCCATAAACCGGCACGGCGGGCGGACATTGTCGTTGTCGTCTAAAATAGCGGGCGAACCTCGCCGGGGTCATTACGATCGAGTGCACGACTAACGAACGGTTACTCGTTAATGGAACGAGGATTCCCCCATTGAGGATCATCCGTGGCTGCGCGTGTGGGGTTGCGGACGGAAACCCCATGCCGCCTTCGCTTCCTCTGGGACGAGTTCGACGGCGGTCCTACGCGTCTGGAACCCCCCCCCCGCTTCGATTTCCCGAATCTCCCCCTCTCAACCGAGCGCATCGTGCGAGTGTTTTGTTCCCGGCGCGATTCTGTTCGCTTAATTAGGAAAAATAAACCAGCCGGTTGTTTTTCGCACGCGACTGCAACTTGTTTACGAACGCGCGATAGTGTGTTTCGACTCGCCACCGGCGAAAACAACTGAAAACATCCATCGTGACGTGCTCTTCTTCATGTTTTTCGACGCATGCTTGAAACAATAGAGCGTGATGGATAAAAGATGGCTGGCATTGGCTTAAACCTTCATTCGTCCTCGCGAGAATAGCGCAGTGAGAAATTGACGAAGAATGGAAAATGGAGCTCATCTCGGCTAGCGGTTTGATGATATGTTCAACATCTGCATTCTGATTTTTATGTTTATTATTATTCTACTTATACGGAAAAGGGAAACTTCGAGCGACAGCTTGTAATGAGTGCACTCTAACAATTTCTCTTCTCTGTCTATTGCAGTTTAAATTCAGGTTTGGTTTAAAATTATATAAAATTTTGTAAAATAAATTTCTGCATTCTTTCCACGAAAACGTTGTAAACATAACGTAACGCGTCAGTTGCCGCACATTTGCCGAGTAAACAAAAATTCGCTTCATTAGACACGCGGGGTTCCTCAGATATATGCGCTTCGTTGGTCGCGCTACTAAGAAATGAACTGGAATTTCGTCGGAAATGTTGTACGAATAGGGAACAGAAGCTGTATAAATCTTAGGTCAGAATACGAGCGAAACCACACGGTTGCGTCGTAAGAGGGGGGGAAAATAAACGAAGGATGCGGATGAAAATATTTCTCGCAGGAGCGTGAGGTCGTATACGCGCCCGGCACAGGAGGGTGAAAGTATCCGCTCGGTCAGCTACGAGGAACATCCCGATGAGAAGCCCCGAGGGATCGCGCGGCGGGGAAAACAGGGCGTTCGGGGACCCTCCATATGTCACGCAGGGTGATGCTACCCTGATGTCGGGACATGGTCCGATCTGCACAAAAATGCGGGGAGAATTGTAGGAGTGCGGAAGATTCGGGTGGAAAACGAGAGAAAGAAAGACAGAGAGAGACAGAGCACGCCGGATAAGCCGGAAGTGTACGTTGGAATTGCGCGGATAGACAGTTTTTTTTTTTTTTTTTTTTTAGCTAACATCTTTTTCTTCAGCTTTTTTCCCTCGTCTTTCGATAGATCATCCGGACAAAGGAAAGAGAGAAGAACGAGGTGGAACGACAAATTGTGTCGCCTTCGAGGAGGAAGCGATAATTTCTAGGATTCGCGTTTAACTCGCGCTGTAGCTTCGACCAGCCGGAGAGAGAGAGAGAGAGAGCGAACGAGAGGGGCGAAGGGAGGGTCCTGATAATGCCCCGGGGTACAAAACAGAGATGTAGTCCTTTGAGGAATAATTTCGTTCCAAGGGGGAGGAACTCGCCGACGCGACGGCGACTGACAAAAGCGTTTTAGCCCGTGAGAAGCTTCAAACTTTCCAGTCGAGAACTTCGCCTTCCGCGCCTGTTATTTATTGGATAAAGTAAGTACGCGTCGTTTCGCCAACGACGACGACGGCCGAAGATACGAGCTCCGCACCCCCTCTCCTCCCCCCCCAACCCCGGCTCCACTTGTCGTCAGTTGTAATTTAACTTGAAGTATTAATGCCTCTAATTATTAAAAAGTGGCGATGAGAGACCATGTCCCGATCTCTCGAAAGACTCTCAAACGCGACGAGAATTAATTAAAAAAATTTATGCGAGCGAGAAAAAGAGACGTAACTCTCCACCATCTGCGTCATATTTATCCGCGTATCCTCGTCGAGTATATTTCACGGTAGTTATCCACGGTGGTTGACAATATATCTAAAAATCTCTTTTACTCCTTAACTCGTAAAAAAACAAAACGAGAAGAAACGCAGCCTGTACAATATCTCTCGGGAATGACGAACTATAAGCACTCGCTCGGCCGGCATAAAACTAAATATAGCGGAAAGAGACAATCCAACGGTGAAGACACGCGTGGGAGGCGGGGGGGGGGGAGGAACAGGGGAGAGATATCCCGACAAAGGGACGGCGCGAGGACGGGAGAAAGAAAGAGAGGAAACGAGAGCCATATGGCCCTAGATGTGGTGCGCGCCCACGGAAGGAGCAACGGAGGAGGAAATGTCGGCGACGAAACAACGAGAGACTTCGGAGCCTCATTCGAGCCCTCCCGTGAAATATAGAACCGTCGTCCCGCGAGTAAAATTACGAGGCACGCGAGAGCGGCCTCATGGGAGTCCATTGCCCGAAAAGACGCGGTATGCATCATCACGCACACGCGTGTCGCGCATCCGTCGATACGGTGTGTGCGTCGCGTTCCGTCGTTGTTCCTCGATACTTAACGCGATCCGGCGACGCGTAGCAACGACGAGGAGCTTATTGCCGGAGATTAGAGACGTATAAATTACGACGAGCGTAAGCCCGCACCGCACGCCTCCCTTTCTTATCCGCATATATGTCCCGTGCTTGCCCTCTCCCCCCCCCCCTTCTTCTCGGGAGAATTCTCGATATCCGCTCGATGGGAGAAAAGCCTGAGAAACCGCGGAGACCGCTAATGGCCGAACTATTTTGACGTATGCGAGCGGCGTACAGAACGTTTGTCACGACGTCACGGATAAGCGGTGGAACGTGGATTACGCTATCACCTGGCGGCAGCCTCAGATTCCCCCCCCCCCTCCCCGTCGCCTCACCTCATCTCTTGTTCTACGCGGCGCGGCACTCTTTTTCCGCTTTCTTTTACTCCTCGATTATCCCCTCTGGCGAAAACGCGATAAAGATTCGCTCGGTTCCCGTTGAAGCAGATTCTTTCCCCGAGAGCTAGCTTCCACGGAATGGAGGTCAGGATCGCGTGACTGATCGCTGATGGACTCTGCGCAGGCCATTAGCTTTATCATCGGGTGTCCAGTTGCATGCTGGACGACACACGATAAGAAGCGCACCGCTTTTTCCTCGTTACTTTCGGTTCCACTCGAACGACTAGTATTTGTCTCTCTAAGTTTCACGATATATCGCTCGGAAATGTCGTTCTTTTGTTTCACATTACGTTCACGTGTGTCATATATTTTTTTATGAGTTTTCCAAACTTGAGAGAATTAAAATTTCTCTTTTGAACTTTTCGAAAAAAATTTCCATTTGTTATTTTTTTATTTTTTTTTATTGTATTTTAAAGCACAATGTAACTCTTTTGTATCTGTATTCTATAAGGAAACGCTCGAAGAAGACTAAGTAACGAGGAACGTATAAAAACGTGTGTAATCAGGGATGCCAACGCCGCTGATTATAGCGGAATGCTAATAAATGCGGCGGGGCTTATTTCTTATATTTCAGGCGCTCGCGTAAACGTCAGCTTCCTTCGCGCGAATGGTTCGTTTAGATAATCTCCCCGAGCCTCGATCACGCAGACTATTTATGGATCATGCGAATCCACAACACGCGCACGTATATGCTCTTTGTATTTAAATCTCCTGAACGCGAACGGCATTGCGCGAATCAGTCGAACCGGATGCCTCGTCTATTAAACGAGCGCATTATCGCGTGCACGAAGAATCAGCAATTTTTCCAATAATATCGGGGCCGAGAAATCCGACCGGATTCCCCGACGCGCCAGATTGCATCGAGCACAATAGGTTCGATTGGCGCGACAGCAACATGACGGCGCGTGCAGCGCACGAAATCTTAATTAAACATAAATGAGAATCGACACATGTTACGTTTCTCAATTGCGGACTTTGGTCTTGCTTGATGCAGAATTACAGGAGCTCGCGCGGTTCACTTTCACTTGGCGCGAACGATCAGGTCGGTTGCGAAATTCTAGCGGTTTTGTGTATCGATAGCGTGGATTTTGCTCGTTCGTAAATCCAGCTGCGGCGTAATACGATACTCCGTCTCGTTTTATGCGAGTATTTAATTCGTATTACTCTGCCGCTAATTTTAATTTCAAGCGAGTACTGATGAAATTCACGCGCTTGTAGCAACAATGAAATCGCAACAACGCAACAACGTTTCATCGCTTTTTCTCACCTGCATATTTAACGCGCGGCACGATAGTTTCGTAACAGAAGAAAACTAATTAAGGTTCATTAAGCGATAATTGCAAGCAGCGCTTCGCGGACGGTGCGATGAATTTTAATTACAAGAGAAAAGTCCGGTGGTGCTAAAAAAATTATGTTTCTTTATCTTCATTTTTCGATTCACCTATCTTTGCCTTTATCATCAGCGCGAATGCGCGATTCTGAAAAACCCTGAAGACAGGCGTAATCGCGCGTGGCTCAAAGAAACGAAAATAAATAATAGAGCCAATCGAAACAAGCAGACGAGGGAGACTGAAAGGAAGACGTAAACGACGGGCGACGTAATGTTCTCCAAAGAGTTGTTCTAAAATCCTTATCGCTACAAACACATCGCAATAAAATCTTGAATAGGAAGATCATGGATGGAGATCCAAAAAAAAGTGGACCTGATCACGCGATGGCCGTCTTAACGACGATGTTCTCCCATTTATCAAGAATGGAAGTTGTCCCGCTTCTTGCGTCTATCCGTCACTCGTTAACCGGACGATCGTTACTATCGTAAAAGTCGGCTAGGTGAGGAGAAAAAAGAATGGAGAAAAGAGAGAATGAGAGAGAGAGAGAGAAGAAAAAAGAGGATCGGGTTAGAGGCGCGTAGTTTCGGAAAAATAATAGCGCTCGGGTCGCCTCGAGAGTGGCGAGATCGTCCAAGGTATAATAATTTCGGGGAACCTTCTCGCTCTCCTACGCCCTTCGCAACCACTTCCTCCGCTCCCCGTCCCGCGTCTGTGCGTCTGCTTCTCTCGTCTCCCGAGTATACATCTTTTCTTTGTTACGTTTACGAGCCTCGTCGGATCCGGAGTAAAACCGCGCCGCGTCCGCCCCACTCCTCTCCCCCCCGCACGCAGCACGTCGGTGAAATAAATCCGTGTATTCCGGAGGGTCTTAAATTCAACCGGAAATAGAATTTGTCCCGGGGCGGTCACGGGCGCGCCGGCGGTGGGCGCGAGGAAAGTCCGACGAAACGCTGGAAACAAGAAGAATCGAACGAAAGCGAGAGCCCGCCGCCGAGCCGCGCGACGAAGAAGAACGGGAAGAAGAGGAGAAAGCAGATGAGCGAGGACTTGCACGTGGCACCGCGCGGAATTATCCTGACACTTTTTCTCGGACGACAAAAAAAATATTTAGAGGAAAAATTTATCTTTTTCGAAGAAAGCGGGAATAAGCGTTGACTCTAACGTTTCGTTGATTGCAACCGTGACGGCCACGATGTCATTCATACGAATTATCATTCGTATGAAACAGAATTTTGAAGATTCAAATATATGATTATTCATTCTTTTTGCAGAGAAATTTTTTTTCGCAAAAGTGAAGTAATTTTCGTCGAATGTGACGTTTTAACGCAAGTTAAAAGAGCTCTTATAGAGCATGTATAAATGAGAGACGAGCCTCTGCTAGACGAGACTGGATATTTTTGCCTTCGTGGCAACGTGACAATCAAGATGTCATCCATCATGTTTCTCGAAGGTACCGACAGGCTTTCCAGGATAACGAACTTGTCTGGGATAAGCTCTGGTGAAGCGGCGACGACGGGAAGCATCTTAATCTGGATGGAAACGTCCAACCCGCGGCTTGGGCGAAAGTTTTCCACCAGGAGTTGCGCGCGAGCGACGAGTGCTCGGGGGGGGAGTTCGCGGCAGACGGATGGAGGCGCGAGCGCGACGTCACGAGAGCCGACGGAAGGGGAAGAAAAGGCTTTTCACCTTGAAAAGGAAGCAAGTGCACTCGAAGATATTCCCGAAAGCCGAAGAGAGGCATTGTACAGAATATGTATGCATCAGAGGCGCGCTCTCACAGCTTGCGCGACTACCCTGCGGGTTCGCGACGATCCAGCGGGCTTGACGCGAAACTCGTCGTTGAAGGCGCGGCATCGCACAGAGGCACGGCTTAAAATTTTCACGAGCCACTCGAGTCGGGAGGCCTCCTCCGCCTCCCGAAATCTGCAATTTGACGTACCTGCCTGGGTGGTGGATACTCGGCAAGAGGTCTGGTCCGGAAGAGGACGCGACGAAGGGAGGGAAAGAGAGAGAAAGGACGCGAGAGAGGCCTTTGCTCGTTGAAGAAAGTCAACCACCTACCGAGTGGGCGAACCGCTAGCGGAAAGAGGTGATCCTTCGTCGTGTTTACGTCTGCTTTTCGGAGAAAGTAAAAAGTAACCGGCAACGAGAAGGGGGTGGACGAGAGAGAGAGAGAAAAAAATGGAAAATAGTGCCTTCTCAAAGGTACTCTAGATACCTTACCAACCGAGTAACCACCCTTCGCCTCCTTCACCATCGCTATACTTAAGGCTCTTTTCGCGCTCTCTCTCTTGAGACGAACGACGTTGTTTTCGGCAATTCCTCCAGCGGGTCTTATCAAAAAAGTCAAAGAGGAGACCGACGATGAAAAGAAGCACTACGGATTTCTAGTCCGTTCCGAAAGAGGAGGTCGCTGAAGTGGGAAGGGAAGTGGCGCAGGAAGGACGATGGAGGAGGCCCGAAGAGGCGCGCTGCGCGGAAAAGGAGGACATCTTAAATTTTTGACGAGGCCACTCGTGTCGTCGGGCAACGGCAACGGTAGAAAACGAGTGGTAGACCATCGGGTGGTTCGTAGCGTCGAGTTAGAACAAGCCGCTGCTGCCTACCGCGCCGAACAGCGGCGATGGCGGCGGCGTTTCACTGAAGTCTGCAATTTCGCGGATGCATCTTGGCTGACCTGGCTAGAGTCGCAGAGGAGGGGAAGAAGCGGGAGAAGGTCTTTGCCCGCTTTAGAAGAACTTCTAAAGCGCGCCCCTCCCCTCTCTCTTTTTCCCTCGTCCGATCTTGTGTTTCCTACTCTCTTCACTCTCTTCTCTCTCTCTCTCTCTCTTCTTTATCTTTATCTTTTTTTCGTTCGCTCATTCTCCAACACTCTCGCTCTCTTCCACCACTTTGCATTTCGACACTCTAGAATTTCGTTCCTACTTCGATCCTCGCGTCCGCGACCCCTCGTACATGCGGAACCCTCTACCTTTCCTCCTCTGTCTTGTTTCTCTCGTTTCGTCGAAGAATGGCGAGACGCCGGCCAGACCCTAGAGCCTACTGGAGCGAAAGCGAAAGACGGAGTTGGCCGAAAAGGGACGGACGGTCGATGCTTCGTTCTCTCTTTCTCTCTCTCTCTCTCTCTCTCTCTCTCTCTCTCTCTCTCCGTTTCCCCGCTGTGTCGCGTCCCCTGCGAGCGCGAGAAGGACGAAGACCGAAGACGGAGGAAGTGCGAGGGAGATGGATAAACGCATGGTATTGATCCTGGAACCCCTTTACCCTCCATCCCGCCTTATCCTCGGCACCCTTCCACTATCATGATGAACCCCAAAGTTTTGTTCAGGGCTTTCGCCCCTTTTCCTATTTCTTTTATTCCCGCCCGCCGTCCTGGCGCACTCTCTCGTTGTTACTCCTATTTTCTTTTCCACACGCGGTAATTGGCCGTTGGAGAGTAACGAATTCCAGCCGGCACCACCGGAACCCTTCGCCGATGTGACGCAAGTTGACCTTGAACTCGAGATGTACCGTCCGCGGCGTTTACTTTCCTTCTTTCATATGTGACATATTTTTCTCGCCCTGAATCGGATATTGAATACTGACCTCTTTAAAGTGACAATACACATAGAAATGATGTCTCGCAATTTTCTTCGTAGATTTTTTTACATTAATTCTTAGCGATTTTTAACTGTTTTTTCGTTATTTATAATTATTATAAACATCCTATTCGCGATATCAAGCGATAAGCGCGGGGACGATTTATTAGAAATAATATTAATTCACTTAAAAGAGAAAATATTTTGCATAGATCGGCAACGATCTTGTGTATTCGAGCAACGCCTTTCTCAACAAGGCAAAACTATGCCTTTCAGAGATGCCATTAGAAAAAAACAAACAAACATAGCCATCTCATTGACGCGAGCGATAAAAAGGATGTTGCTTGTCTATGCATACCGCAACCTTTGAAGCAAAGGACGCTGTAAAGAAGAAGTGGTGTTCCCAGATTTTAATTAATGCGATCTCTTTTATTTCTTTCAGACTCGGCAGCCAGTGACTGGAAATTTCGATCCGTGCCGAAGACTGGAGGTGGAGGACGTGACAAAGCTAGACCGTGACAGCCTTCTACCACGCAACCGTGTCGCTATGTAAAACAAACGGGAAGAATTGATTTCCGCGCTCTCATTAAGGAAAATTCAAAGTTGTAGATGAGGCGGATCGACAAATAGACGCGTATTCGGTTCTGTGATATCGACTCACACGCATCGAAGTAACATTACTATTTATCTAACGCTAAGTTTAAAAATACCGAACGGGCGATTGCACGCGTGAAAAAATTCGGAAAATAGAGAAAAAGGAATTGGCGGCGAGTGATAAGCTGGAGCACAAACGGGCGCGGAAAATTGGACGAAGGTGGAGAAATTCGGCAGCGGCGACCGGTTGCTGCGTGTCGCCGTACGCCGTGATCGCGCAGGACGACGACTTGGCGACGAGGCGAAGCGAAACGCGTAGAGGAGGCATGAGGAGGCGAGAGTGACGGCATTGCGCCCGGTGTGCTGCATCCTCGCACAGATCGTGAGAGGACCGGCGGTGGTGGCGGCCGTCCACCGCGGCGGCAGTGGGGTCCAACACGGCGATAAGAATGGCCCCCTTCAATATGGCAGGCGTAGCAGGCCTTCTAGCCACCTGCGCCGCCGTTGCTGCTTCCGCTGCCCACCTTCTGCCGTTGCTGCTGCTGCTAATCTGCCCGCGAGGGACCCCGGCGGAACAAGGTAAGCGTCCGCTCCTTCGATTTCCTACCTCCTCTCTTACCTTCTTCCGCCTGTACAGAGCTAATCAAGTTGGGATGATAGTTGACGGCGACACCTCGGGTCGCGATACATCGCGCCCGATTGCCAGTCTCGGATGTATACTTAGCCAGATGCGTCGAGTTTGAATCGAAGCGGTTACCGTCGCCGCGTGATCGACCGATCTGTGGATCGTCTCCGAAGGCGAAGTCGTTATCGTTTATCGTCAACCGGAATCGTTGATGACTTAATTATCTCCGCCGATGCGGGTTTCTTTAATCTTCGAGAATTTATGTATTTCTAGATTCCGCGTTTTACTGAGAAAAAGAAAATACTTTGAAATTATTACGAGGAATACGTTGTGCTTTTAACACAAGATTCTCGATGTTGTGGAAAGAATTTTTGGAAGAAAAACTTGGAAAAAAAATTAATGCGATACAATGTTGCGAATATAATTAAATACGATAGATTAATTGCGAAAATAACTTGATACGTCTAATCGTTTGCGCGATACCACCTTTGTCCCGATCCGTGAGACATTGGCACGGTCCTTCTTTTGAGTAACGGAGAAGCGGAGGTAAGGGACACGTTAGCTCGCATCAAGCCGACGTTTCCTGACGCTCCGGTCGTAATTTCGCGGAGCGGCGCGGCGCGGCGCGGCGCGGCGGCCGCGTGATTTATTGCACGGGGACGCTGAATGCGAAAGGAAGAGGGAGAAAGAGAGAACGAAATTGCCACGACACTAATTGCGTGCGCGCCGCTATACTTGCCCACACGAGTATTCTAGCGGCCGATCACGTGGCGGCTATGAGTTCCTCATCTACTTTAACTCGCATTAAGCTATTATTTCATATAATCCGCCTGCTCCTGTCTTCCACGTGAAACAAAACCCTGCACACTTTATTCAGCGTTTTTTCCAACATCGTATATCCGCGATCCTACGCGTGCTCGCTTTTTTATATCACGCGATCTTAATACGCGGACTGTGACAACTGTCGTTAAATTAGCAAAATATTTTACAGCTTTGTATTCAGCAATTTCTTTTCTCGGTCCAAACTACCTCGGACAATTCTGTTCCAAGTGTAGTCGAAAGGTCAAATATTAACGGGTGGAAATCTCAGAGATCCACTTATACTAATTAAGCACTTTGTCTCTCATCCGTCCTTAATCGCGATATAATTCGTCGTCGCATTGAGATTCACGGCAACGCGCTTTTAATTTTTTCTTCTTTCCTCTCCCCTCTCTCTTTTTTCTTCGCCTTGCGAGCGCCGCCGAGTCAGTGTCCCGAGGCGATGGACGTTGTTTGCTCGGATAAAGGATTCCTCTGTGTGCACTGCCCTCGTCCCGATCGTTCGTTGCGAACGTGATTTAACGGAGCCCAAGATTGGCCTTCCAGTCCCATTATGCGTTTCTGAAGATCATCCGCGCGGGCTACCCGGAACGTTTTCCATATTTTAACCGAAAAAAAGCCTGGCGCCTCGGGCGTCTCGATGGCTCGCCCTCTCCGCTCATTCCGCCCTCCCCCTCCCGCCCTGTCGTAGAGGGGAATAACGATAATTTCGTAATGCGGACCAATCTTCCGAATTGCGAGATCGTCCGAGGTGCCGGTAGTTAGCGCTTGGGGATTAAAAGGAGATCGTTTCGTCGCGCTTTCGGAGACGGCTGGCGCGGCGGCTGCTCGAGACGCAGAGACGCCTCCACGAAACTTGCAGCGTCCCGCCTTATTTTGCACGATGCGGTTTTCGAGCGTTTATGTAAAATAAGACGTACATGGGGCGGATCCGACTCTTAGACCTTGGGGAACTTTTTTGCAACTAATGCTCGAATTAAGAATCTATTAAAATAAAACCCGCTCTGAGTTGAAAACGGACAACCAAATTTTATTAGCCGCCTGCGTTTCCGAAATTTTATTCTTTCACGCGTCCTTCGCTTCATGAAAGTTATTGAATTTTTCGAGAAAAGATTAATTAAAGATTGATGGAAAAATTTATATAGCTAGGTGAAAATTTGCAACACCCTGTACACTGTATACATATCGCTAGATAATAATCGAGAGACGAATCCGCGCGCTTCCAGCTTCTGGCGAATTTCGGCTGACTCGGTTTCGAGATCTCCGGGTTGCATCCTGCGATCGCGGCTACCGCGGACTTCCCGCGGCAAGTTTCTCCGGCGGCAGTGCTCCCTCGGGGAGTTCCTCTTCCCCCCCGCCCCCCCCCCTCGGTACGTAACGCGTTTAATGGAACTTGCCAAGGATCCGTTCCCAGTGGACCGTGTCTGCCGATGGAGGCGGCTAACTTCGTTTCCCTCGACTCGCACGAAACGCGAGCTCCTCGTTATCCTTGCCCCCGCGATATCTTTGCGAACGCTCGTCGTCCTCTCCGCCCCCCCCCCTCACCGCCCGCCATCGCTGCCGCTAACATTCGCGAACTTTATCCTTCGATCGCATTCGTGATCCCTAAGACGCGCGTCCATTACCTTAGTTTCCGAACTTTCAAATTTAGAGGTACGAGCGCGCAGCTCCGAGAGGGAACATCGCTCGCTCCGAGAGAACTTGCGCGCGAATTATCGAGACTTAAAATTCTTCACAGACGCGCGATGTCCCGCGAGATCGAATTCCTAAACTGCCTCCCGAAGTCGTGAATGCACATATTCAATCTCTCTCGCGACACAAACCATCGATCTATTTTTTTTAACGAAGGAACACACATTTTTCAATATTAAAAAATTTCTTCACAAATAAACGCATAGGATATGTTACACTCACAATCTCTCGACATTGAGAGTATGGTTAAAAATTTACACCTAAATAACTGAATTAATGGAAATACGTATTTTATACGGTCGTAAGTATTAAGTGAAAAAAAAAAAAAAAAAACCACTAATCTATTATACATAGTTTAATCTCGTCTTATCGCGCGCTCGATCACGGATGAGCTCTTTCGGGAATTTTAGACGAACCGAATCCTGTAATACGGCGGTCGGAACTCAATTACTTTCTCGAGGTAAGGCCCGCGTTCGCCTACCGCCGTTCATTCGCGCGTTCCGAACTCATTTACCGTAGAAGCGAGTTCGTCCATCGTCCTGCTCGCCGGCGATCCGATCGCCGAGAGAGCCGGCGGGACCCCACCCAAGACACGAAACTTCCTTTCATTCGATTCCGTTGTACGTAGCGGGCATTAGCCGGGAGCTAACGCGAAATCAGAAATAGAGCGAATCGAAGTTACGTCGGCCAACGACGACGAAGACGTTCTCGTAGTCTGCCCGCTCGCAAGTTGTCCGTCGCTAACTTCTCCGCTGATTCGTTTACCGTAAACGCATTAATCGATGCCGCCCCCTCGATGCAGCTCTCTTCTCTCGGGTGCCCTGAGACGTTGATTAAATTCCAGCTAATCCCGCGCTACGAGCGATCCTTCGTCCTGTCTCTGCCATCACGCGCGCGTGCGAACTTGGAAGCTGTCGTAGCGTTTCTGTCGCGCTCGAAAGACGGAGCAGGTCGCCCCGCTGCCGTCCGCGGACGGCAGCGAGGACGAAGTTAGCGATTCCCCGGTGCGGAAGGCGGTATCGGGATTCCCGGGGAGCGAGGAGATGGACCGGCGGCGACGGCAGTAGCCGGGAACGGGTCTCGCGAGATGCAGTTCTCTTCTCTCGCCGGGCAAACTCGATTGCCTCCGCGAAAAGGCAGAAAGACTCGTTCGAGCTGCGCTCGTGGCTGTGCGCGAGCTCGTCGCTTTTACTCCTTCAGCGGCTCCTTCTCTCTTTCTCTCTCTCTCTCTCTCTCTCTCTCTCTCTCTCTCTCGCTCTCCGGGTGCTCCTATCTTCTCTCTCTCTTTCTCTCCTTTCCTACACTCTCAGGGCACGGTGAGTAAGAGACGCGGCAACGCCGCAGGAATGCCCCCGGCCAACCCACCGCGTGCATACCTGTACAACCTACTACTCTGATCCTGGGCCCCGACTATACGCGAAGGCAGCCTGGCAGCATCCTATCGGCCCGACAAGGACGGAGTAGGACTTGTCCCCGATCGTCCGAGAAATGAAGGGGCAGAAGGGGAGAGGGGAACGGAGCGGAGAAAGAAAGAGAAAGAGAGACGGAGAGAGGGAAGGACTGTGCCCGGCTCTCCTCGTGTCTGTTATGTACATGCGTGTGTGTTGTGTGAAGGTGGAAGAGAGGGCTTATGGTTCCGGCCTGTGTGCGCTGCCCATGCGCGAGTGGAAAAGATCACACGACGAATGTAGGCTACTCTCATTGACCGAGCCCAACAGCGCTATGGCACCGCGGCCGGGATGAGATAGAGAGATAAGGAGAGAGGGAGGGGGGGGGGAAGAATTCGCAGTGGTATCCTGCCAGATGCATCGGTGCGCCGCGGCGAAAATGCATCTATCGTGAAATTGCCCGTCTTGCGATTCGAGTCGTCTTATGCGCGCTTCTGTTCCATTATGCAACGCGGAGAGGTATGCTTTATTCCGTGTCTGGTATCATTAAAAATTACTGAGCAACGTTTTCCGCGAATAAAAATGTCAAAGGATCTTACACGCTATGCCCCGTTTGCGCGAGAAAAGACCGGACTTTGCACGAGCGTGATAATTTACGCGGTATCGCGCGCGCCTCGATTTCGGCATGAATTAAGAAAATGACGTTCGCCGAGTTGATGTATTCGCGCTATTAAGCGTCGTTATCGGAAACCTGTCAATGTATCGATACGACGTTTAACTTATATCTTCGGAGAATGTTGGTTTTATCGATACCGGTGGACGCGAGTGTCCGCGCTCGATCATCGCCGCCGGTCGATCTTTCAAATCGCCGCTCTGGCGAGCCGAAAAAACTTCATATTTTTAACTCGACGCTGTCGTGTATCCCTCTTTCTCTCTCTCTCCTCTCCGCTGCAGAATATCAATGCGATTTAAATATTCAATATCATCGGCGACATGCAATATCTGCTCTCGGTGGCGCAAGCTGTGGCACGGGCCACAAAGGGGCGACTCCGGTATAACCTGCCAGAATAAAAATCAGTATTTTTCATCCCGACGCTTTTTGTTTCGTCGGATGATTGGACGAAACCGCGCCCCCGCTTCCACCGCCGCCCGTCCCATTTTAATGCCAATCTTATTCCTGTAAATAGCGGAGCTTTCGCGCTTTCCGCAGCGGAACCACCGTAATTTCGCTTCCGCTGAAAGGAAACCGTCATCGGTGGTCCCTTTGTCGCGTTTCCTCCCCGTAGACTTCCCCGCTGACGACGACGACGACGACGACGGCAACGACGATGACGACGGGCGAGATGCGGCGTCCGATCGCGCCGCAGAGACAAATAAACTTGTCAAACTCAGAGCGAGGCGGGAAAAACGCGCGCGGCGCGAGAGAACGAGAGAGAAAGATATATACTCCGCGATAGATGTGTGTGTATGTATATTTCGCGCGTGTGTAACCGCGCTTTCTCTCGACGTGTGCGTAACTCGGCGCAAAACGAGCATTGCGCGAGACGAAACGCGATATGCACGCACCGGGTACACGACTGAGCATAAATTTTAATCGCGGAGAAAAATCTTGAGTAAGACGAAGAAAGAGCGAGAGAGAAAGAGGAAGAGAAAAAAGGGAGAAGGCCGTCGTTCGAGAAGAGGAAGAGACAGGTATAGAGATATATAGAGAAGTTAGGCATGCCGTCCAGTAAAACGCCGTCGAATAGCGGGGCCCGAAGTACGCCAACGACGAACGACTCGTGTTAGCCCCGTGTTACGTGTTTCCCCGTTTCAGCCAGGTATTCAAACCGGTATAATTTCCGTGAGCCCGAGCTTCGATGCTGTAGGCCAGGAGTATCAAACTTCGCTTCTTTCGCAGGCTGCCATCGGTTTAAATTCGTCGATAATTGCTCGCCAAATGCGTTGTTAATTTGCGTTTTAGAAAAAAATCAAATTTGCCATATTACCAATAACTGCGCTGCATTCGCAATAATGACGCTTGAAAAAGAAAGTCGAGAGAAGTTGTGCGTTAGCAAATTTCTAAGTTTAATTGAAATCTGAGCAAATAACTTGTAAATTTTAATTTTTATAACTGCGCAAAAGTTTCTCAATTTTTCCCCCGTATTATTTTATCATTTTTTTTAAACGCTGCGCAGTTCTTCTGAAATCATTTCTTCGCGGGGTACAAAGTTACACCCCCGCGAGAAAAAAACTTACTCCGCGGAGCGATATTTTAAATAATTTTATTACGGAACGGAGGGCGTAGCAATTTCTTCGGCGGGGAAACAATATGGGGAGATGGAACGCGGCGAATTGCTTCTCGAAAGTCGAAAGTGGCGTATATCGATGTATATACCGTCGGTGCGCGCCCATGGTATTTTATATACGTATTCTTCATCCCCCCCCCTCTCGGGGTTTTTACACCCTCACACGGCATCGCGCTTTCGTTTCTTCTCCGCGCGCGCGTCTCCGTTTCCCCGCCCTTCATCCCCCCGCAGAGTCTCACGAGGCGTCGCGACGAGAACGTGAGGCGTCGGCTGGTTACATTTCCTAGCAGACTATTATTTCTCTCTTACACCCACGTACACGTGCGAGCGCGCGGTTCATACGCCAACCACAAACACACACTCGAGCTCTCACATACGCGCGAAGCGACGGCGTGTGCGTACACCGGGCACCGCGTTTTCTCCCTTTTTGCCCCCGCTGCTACATTACCTTTTCCGAGCAGCAGGGAGTTAGGAGTGTCTCGCTGCATATTAATGAAAAAATTTGTGACTTCCCTCCGTCATTCAGCAGCAGTAGCGGCGGCGGCGGCAGCCGCCGCACCTGCGAAAAAAAGAAGAGTCGGAAAAAGAAACGAGAGATTTCTCACCGCTGTTGGATCCTCTGTCTTTTCTCACGACCGTGTCTATCTCTCTGAATGCGCTTCTTCCTTTTCTCTTCTTTTTTTTGTGCGCGACTGGCGCCGTTATAACAACGCCGTAAATAAGATATTTCGCGAAATAAGACTGACGTTTCGTTTCGAGGGAAGCGGTTGAAAATGGATGTGTACGACACGCGTAGGGAAGACGCATCGCTCTAATCGCCTACACGCGTCAAAATAAACGAGTTAGCGTGGCGCTAAATAATTCGCAAGCCGCGATATCCGGACAAGTCTTAACTCGCGCCGCGGAGGAGCGACGCGCGAAAATATTTCCATGTATCGAGAAAAGGAAAAGAAAAAAAGGAGATGCGAAGGCAATTCCCAATCGAGATAAGTTTTAACTTATGCGATCGGCAAACGACGCGTTCAACGGCATTGGCGCGATATACTATACGGCTAAATAAGGTTCGGGTTCAGCGAACAAGCGGAACGGCCGGATCAGGTACAACACGAAGGTCTCACGTGTACCTATCGGAACGAGTTTGACGTCGTGTGTTCGTGCGGAACACGATCAGGTGCGCGCGTAAGTGCATTTCTAAGACTTGAGCATAATGGCGGAGGCCCGCGTTTAGGAGGCGAGGCCCCGTTGTTGCGCGCGTTCACGCCTTTAACGCGCAGGAAGCATTTAACGTCGCGCGCGGTAATAAACGTTAGCGATGAATTTAACGCACCCGCGCGCACGTAAATATTCCCGCGCCTGCGAAACGCCGCGGTTGCAAAATTTTACCGCGGCCGTGTTTCAAATCCGCTAATCCGACCGTAGGTCGGCGCCGAGCATTAAAACTTCAACTGAATACGACTTTCTGAGCTCACGTAGACGCGCGTCGGTGTCAAATCAATATGTTCTATGAGGTTCCAGGTGCCGTAAGAGCCCGTCGTATATAAGAGTCCTTCAGAGAGCGCGACGTTTTACATCGTTTCGTTTATTTATTTGAGTGTTGCAAAAACTCCTTAATAGCCGCGCGGGACGACGTCATCAGTTATCGGACATCGGGACGTTTCAGATGACCCCGGCGTTTTGGGCACATTCTGACGGGATCGTTTCGCCGTTTCCATCGTGCGGACCATCGAGGTCATCGTCGATGGAACTCGACCGGCGATTCGAGCGAAAACGAGATAACTTATGCGCGCGGCTGACTCAGGTTCCTCGTTATTTCGGATCGTGTCATAAAATCTCAGTCTTAACAACGCACGCGAGGATATACCCCACTCCGTAGACTGGAATTGAAAGATTCCTGGGAACGCCGGCCGGCCGAGAGGAAGAGAGAGAGAGAGAGAGAGGGAGAGACCGGGAGCGAGCGAAAGGAGAGAGAAACCGCAAATATCTCCTTCGACCGCGAGAGCGAACGCTTTGCTAATGAACCCTCTCATCGCCCTCATCGTGCTGATTAACGACTCCTCGAACGAACCCGACCAGCCTTCACGCGCTGATCAATATCGCGTTTTTTAGGAAATTATTTCTGCGTGAGCGGCCGCCGTCGTGACTCAAATGCCAGTTCTAACGCGATTCTATTTTATAACTGCTTCTACGAATTTACTGATATTTTCGTCCATTCGTGTCTGTTTCGTTGCTGCCCACCTTTTTACTTCGAAGATTGCCAATAAAATTTCATAAAATGTCAGTATATTAGTAAAAATAACCATGTTGCACGATTTGTTGTACGAGATTTTTTCCTACATGCAATTAAGTTTTTTTAACTGTGTAATATCTTAAAATCGTGATTCAGACCTTTATCCGTTTTTCTCGTCCTCGAGTCCTCGATTATACTCAGCGGTGTATCATTAAAATAATTTATAAAACAACTTCCCTCTCGAAACACACCGCGCGATTAATCGAACGCACTTTGTAGACGAACGCGCGATTCGTCATTCGAATTCCAAGGATACGCTCTCCGACAAAGCAACGTTTTTATGGAAGGCGCTGTCATTACGCGGAAGAGCAGTAGTGCAGCGAGGACGAAAAGGGACGAAAAAGGAAAATAAGAAGACGTAAAAGAATAATCGTAATCGTCGTTGCTCGCCCGTAAAAAAGAGCATAATGAGCGAGCCGCTAATAAAATAATTATAATATTGGAAGCCCGGTAATAGATTCCGGGAATGCATTAACCGGTCTCGCTCTCTCTCTTCCTCGCCCGCTCGAGATAAATCGCGCTCGCAACGTGTATACCAAGCAAGGGAGAAACGCGGCTTGTGCACGCGTGCAAGACACGTGCAAAATCGTGGCACGTCGCGATCGGGCACCGACCATATATATGCCGCCACACAGAGGCACGCGTACGTACGTATTTCCGCGCACACGGTGGCGGCCGCGCAGGAGAAACGCTACGGTGTCTAATATTCCCGGTATGTGGAAATTACCGAGCCGTATAAACTGCCGATCGGACAGGTGGCCGACAAATCGCGTCGAGGAAAATATACGGGGTGTCCCGGGTTTCCCACACCGCTTTTCACGTTCCTTCCTTCCTCTTTCTTCCTATCGTGCACCTGGAATATATTCCGCGCACACGCACAGCCGCGACGATCGAGAATAGTTGTTTTTTTTCTCTCTCTCTCTCTCTTCCGTATTGTTGATTAAGCCGGATATATGTGTATGTGTTCCGCGATCGCGTCTCGCGTTCGCTTGTGGGGATTATCGGTATGCGGGATTACTGACCCGCATAAATCTCCGATAAAGGCAGAGCGTCGCGACGGCCGGCAGCGGCAATTTTCCGATGATTTTCGCTGATCGCTTCGGCGAATTGACGGTCGATCGGGGCGCGGTAAAAAAATAATAAAACGCAGGAGGGAGAAAGAGGGAGATGAAAGACGGCGACGACGACGACAACGACCTGGCCGATTCTAACGAGATATTTATCCCCCTTTTCGCCGGGCCAATTAAAAAGAATAATGAGAAATATAATCGGCCGAATCGAAGTCGTCTCTCTCTGTCCACTTCGGAATCGGTTTTTTTCGCCAGATATTTAGACCGATTAATTTAATTATCGCGATCACGGCATAGGGGATACCTCCTTGTAGAGAGAATCACGCGGTAATTTACATAGTGATGCGACGAAAGATTCGACCGTTCGGGAAACCGGACTGAAAGACGGCGTAAACACGGAAGAGACTGAACCGATCGGGAGGCCATCAAAGCCGCTGCGGAATCGGGCCGAAGCGTTGTCAAGCGCGAATTTATTTTTCTCCCGTGATGACGCCGCGAGAGAAAAACAAAAAGATCGGACGGACCAGTCCCGGCCGATCAGTTCGCTTTGTTCAACGATCGTTCGGGACGATTAATTCGATTATCGCGGTCTGATAGCAATTTACATAGTAATACCCGATTTAAGGACCGGGGAGAAAAAAAAGAAGACGTTCGACAGAGGCGAAAAAATACCCGACAGAGTAGCGAATCGAGCCAAAGGAAGAGCACGGAGGGGGACGGGCACACTCTCGTAGTTGCGATCGCCGAATTCCCCCGCTCACGCGTCTCCTCCTTGTTTTAGATTAGAGAATTCGATTATCGCTGTCGCGTCTCTCGGTCGGAAGGTTTCTATTCCAAAAGGCCGTACACGGTGATTTACATGCTAATACAGAAACCGCTCCGTCCTCCTCTCTCTTTCGCGCGCGCGCGCGCGCGAGCATGCACATACAACGCGTAAGATAAATTAAAGGTCGCCTCACATCGCGAGGCTGCGCCGTCGCTGCCGCATCGTATCATCCACCGTTAATACCGCCGGGAAAATTTATGAGCGGGTGGACGAGGGCGGAGGGGCGGGAAGCATGATGGTCTTTACTTATTCAGATTCAGTCGGACCGCGATGCACGGAAACAAATAAATATTTCGGATGAATTGGCCCTATCCCAACAAGAATGATTGATATATCTTGACTCCTGGCTTATATCCTTTTTTTCCTTTTTACCTTCCTCCTTCTCATTTATCAGTTATTCACTTTGGTATTTATATTTGAGGCAATGCATATTTAATCTAATTCTCTGAAACTGAATTGTGACGCGAAAGATTATTCAATGTTGTCCCGCGACAAGCTTCCAAGAGTCTCCTTCATTTTATTAACAACAGTTAGAAATTTATTTTTTACATTTCATGTACACTAATCACATCTAATAAAATTGGCTTTCCTCGTGTTTCCTTTGCCGTCTTGCATCTAACTGCTTAATAGCTTGAGAAATCATTTTTCCGTCACGATTGTCGCGCATAGAGCAGCACACACGTTCATCCTGAAGTGTGAATAAACGTTTCTTTCTTCTTTCCTCTCCGTCTCTCTTCATGGCGAAAGCACCGAAGAAAGAGAAAGCGGAAAGGAAGAAAGACGGAATTGAGAGGAGAAACCACTGGAAAGAACGACGGTGGGTTCGGGAAGTGCGGGAGCGGCCGACGAAAAACAAAAGAATGGGAGACGGGGAGACGTACTCGAAAAGCACAATTGAAATTCAAGATCCATATGCAAAGAGCGCCGCTGCTAGAAGAGGAGGGGGGGGGAGGAGTTGAAGATAGGAAGTGGGGAAAGAAGAGTAGAGATTCTGTATATCGAATAATCTAACTTTGCTCCCGCCTGCGACTCTGTCTCTTTCTCTTCCGCCTCTCGAGGACCTCGTTCGGTTTCCCGCTTTATCGAGAGAGAACTATAGTCTCCTCTAAAATAATTGATTTAACATGTGTACATACATTATGCGCAAACATAATAACGCTATGTAAATGGTAATTCCACCTATGCCCCGTGCGCGACGCCGGCCGCTCCGTGGCGTGGGCCGAGCCCAGGACCGCGTTTACCGTCCCATCCCATCGTATCCCATCCGCGACCCCCCTCTGCCTTCCCGCCGCCTTTCTTATGCCGCCCAGTCGGACCCACGATTGTGAACCTGGGCTGCGCGGGATCCCGCAGAGACGCGAGACGACGGGGGTTAAGTTAACCGAGCACCTCATATTTTTTCATTCTCCCGGGGAATCTGCTCTTTTCCCTCCCCGCGTTACTCTCCGCCCTTTCCTATCACCCCCGAGAAAAAGGGTAATTCCGCCTACGAATTCGAAGGCGAATCCACTTGCACGATCGGGAAGATTAGGATGGGGTGACGAAGTCTGACGCGCGATGGAAACCGGGGAATAAATTCCGAGATGGAAATCGACGTCTCAGACGCCGATGGTTCTGGCGCTTGAATTCTCCATTAAGTCTTCGGCGACGGCAGCGGTTGCGATACGGTAAACGTCTCTTTAATCCTCCAACACTTGTGAAACGCAGGCTTTTACTTTGCAAAAGAGCATTATTAGATATCTACCACAAAGTGCTGAGTTATCTCTAATTTCCATTATCATTAACTTTTTTTTATATAAATAAGACGTAGTAAGAAAAATTTATTCAAGAAAGTTTTTCATCATTTTGTTTCGCAATCTCGGCTGAGTTTTCGCTCGGAACAACGTGAATACGTGTGTCATTTTTCACTATCGAGATACACGTCGATTATGATTCTAATCGTGATTTTTCACGACGCGAATTTGACAGTAGACCGCGCGGATCCCATTGGGGCACATCGGAGCGCGTACGATGGGTCAACGACACCCCGGCAAATGGTTCGAGGTGCGATAGGCTATATACCGACGTTGGAGGGGGGATGCACGCGGACGGACGGCAGCGGACGATCGAGGATGAAGAGAAAGGGAGACAAAGGATAAGCGATAGAGATAGAGCGCAAGCGGGACAGAGAGGAAGGATCCTGACAAATTGGAAGGCTGTTAAAGCAAAGGCACGGAGGCGTCGCTCGTTGGAGGAGCTCGAGGAGAGCGGAGAATCTCGATACTCTCGCGACGAGAGAGAAGAGAGAGAGAGAGAGAGAGAGAGAGAGAGAGAATTGAGAAAGAGAGACGGGAAAAAGACGAGTCGCACGACACTCGTGTCACGACGGGCCTCGTAGCGGCATTTTTAGAGCCGAAATAAAGTGGAGGAACGAACGTACACCGTCGCTTGGATATCCGCCGGGCGCGCGTCGTAAGACGTAGGTGGTCTCTCTTCTTGGTGTCCGCTTCTCTCTTTTTCTCTCTCTCTCTCTCTCTGTTCTTCCTTCTCTTTATCCTCTCTCTCTCTCTCCTCCTTTTCTCGCTGTCGCGTCGTCCTCATCCTCGTTCGTTCGTTCGTTCGTTCCATTCTCGCGTTCGTCTCTACTGCCGCGGCTGATCTACCGAACGGGCGAGTATGTATATGTCGACGGTTAGGTGAACGCACATGCGCTCGTCGTCGCACATCGGGCTTCTCGGGAGACGCGGAATTGCGAAACGCGCGACTCCCTCGCTCGCGAAGACGGCCGGCCGGACACCCTGGGTTCTCTTTCCGCTGATCGATCGTCGTGCAGCGCGCGCGATCCCGATTTACAATTCGACACGTCAGCGTCGACGCGACAGCCGAATAGCTTGCGCTCGTCTCCAACACTGGCATTTATAATCGAGATATTCTAAGAGCAATGTGAGCGCCGATAATTATTTAATAAGATAATTAATTCATTCGGGTACTGCGAATCGAAATTGTATAATAATTATTTTATCGATTAATTGAAAAATATTTATTCCTTTTGAATATAATTATTTTATTCATTTCGTCTGTTTAATTAGAAGAGAACAAATTTTATCATTGAACTAGTTGCGTAATTAGTTTGAACTTCTTAAATCAATTTAGCACCGTGAAACCGCACTTGTGAAATTCAGACTGTAACGATGCAGCCTGCATCGTTACTACGACTACGGACCGAACATCGTCCGTAAGGCCCGCAAGGGCGCATCGAGCGCCGATAAACGTTTTCATAAATATCGGCGGACGCTCGCCGGACGGTCCCTCACAATCGACCGTTCCGAATTGCGCCAGGTGGAGGCCGCCGGCAATGCCGCCGATACTTGCCGATCCAAATGTCACTCGACTGTCAGCCGGGTATAAAAGAGGCCCGGCTGCACGCCTTACCACCAGATCCTGTTCGCTGCTAGACAGCGAACGTCCGATCCTCTCCACTCGTAGTCCGCCGAGCGTTCTCGGCATCTATGCCAGCAACCTTCCGGAGCACGAGCGTTCTCGCGAACCTGCCGAGCGTCCTCGGTATTCGATTCTCCAGCGCACGAGCGTGTTCTCGTGCACCCGTCGAGCGTCCTCGGCTCCAGATCGGTCTCCGCGCACGAGCGTTCTCGCGCACTCGTCGAGTGTCCTTAGCTCCAGACCGGTCTCCGCGCACGAGCATTCTCGTGCACCCGCGCCGAACGTCCCCGGCTCCGGATCGTTCTCAATACGAGCGTTCTCGTAATCCGCCGAGCGTACTCGACTCCTAGTCACCGATTTCCGCGCATAAGGGTGTTCTCGTAATCCGCCGAGCGTACTCGGCTCCTAGTCTCCGATCTCCACGCATAAGGGTGTTCTCGTATCCCGCCGAGCGTACTCGGCTCCTAGTCACCGATTTCCGCGCGTACGAGTGTTCTCGTATCCCGCCGAGCGTGCTCGGTTCCTCGCATAAACACTCTCTTCGAGAATACCTATTTCGCCAGACATTTACATCAGCGTTCTCGTATAAAGACTTCGTACCCGCTCGTCCATCCGGCAGGTAAAAGCGCGTCGAAAACAATTCGAACTCGCGTACCTGTGCAAGCGCTGAGCGCGGCACCAACCGCGTTCTACGAACAGAATCACGTCGCGTTTACGAACGGATTCACCAGCATACGCGCATTCACTTCGTCATCCGTACATAACGTGTACACATCTCGTCCGCGCATTTTCATCAATCGTACATCACATTCGTAAATCAGGTTGATTTTGTCATTTTCACACCACATTCATGCGACTCGTTATATACACACACACGCAATCATACTGTACATATATCCATTCTGTCATCACTCATTAAATAGAATAAATCAATCTTTCGTTACAACCGCGAGTTTTTTGTTAACGTGCTCCCAACCGACCGAACTCCTGATCCCGGCGAGTTATTCCGCGCACGAAAAAGCACACCGTTTCAAGGCTATAGTTAAAGAAATTGAGTTTAATTAATTTTAATCGCGAAAGAAATAATTGTTTTTTTTTATTTAATGTCATATCCTGTTATAGAGTTGTGGCCTGTTTATCTACGTTGTCAGCGTTTTTTCAAATGCTTCGCGACGTTTCATGAAAATTATGAGATAAAAGTCGAAAGCGATGAAGCGAGATACAATCGGATAGACCGACCGCCAACCGGATATTTCGTTAAACCCTGAGAATCCTAGAGCGAAGATGGAGGTGAGATACGAAGCGGCCTCGCCCGACGCCTCGACGTACGAAATGCAAATCGCCCGGGATAAAGATGAAATCTGGATAACGGTATCAAAATCTGGAATACTTCCCCGATGCGCGAGCACGATGGGAAATGTTGAGGGAGGGCAGAGAGGGGGAGTCGGCGAGCGTAACGTCGCACGTTCACGTTTATGTATCCGTGCTGATCTTGATGATACCGGCGGCGGCAGCTCCGCTTCCCTTCACGAGAGGATGAGAGAGGAAGAGTAAGAGAGAGAGAGAGAGAGAGAAGATTCTTAATCTGGAAGCTGCGCATGAAACTTTGTTGCCGCTTGTGAGAGTCGGGCATTAGCGGGAGCCGACACCGCGGGTGGGTTTCGGTGAATGATAATCGCGGAACGGTAACGATATTATATCGAGTGAGATCGGGCCGGTTGATCTCACGCACGCACAAACGTATATGCGTGCGCGCGGAAGACGAAATCGTAATCTTAATCGTCCCCGTGTGACGGGCAACAGGTTCTCTCTCGCGATTTCATCGTGCGTCTCTTCGGTTGTGTACGCGCGCGAGAGGGTCAACTTCTTACGAGAAAGAACCGTACGGTAAGAACGGGCTTGTTACGTCACTCATCCATCTCCTTCTCCTCGGACTACCTCGGACTATTGATTTATCGTCGCGAGAAAGCATTCGATTTCTTCCATCGCAGGGAGGCGCGCGACTCGCTCTCTGATTAGAGGTATGCATTGTGCATCGATCGACGGTTGACGGACGGAAAGCGAGAAAGACAGAACCGTGTCGTCTTACGCAAGCTCGATTGGTCGTCACGGGAGATAAGCTGACCGACATCATCGGTGACCGAGCCGATCATTCAGGGGCGACAGATCCTTCGGACTTCGGTGCGAGAGAGGAGATCGGCCTCGATATATTGCCGCGTGTCTCCCGTCTCGTTAACTACCGACGTGATCGTTCGAAGTGAAACACTGCATGTCAAAGAGATATATAATTTCGGTATTTCTTTAATGCAAGATTTCCGGACCCTTTGATGTAAGATACATTTTTCGCGAGCCACAATTGAAGATTCGTGACAGTGTTCGTGACATACTTTTTTAACAATTTGAAAAGATTCGTGTACATTTAACTTTCTCAACTTTGAAATTTAATTTTTTCCCCTCGCTCGATCGACCTGCTTTATAAATAATAAAAACAAACTTTTCTAATTGACTCGGGTCAAACATGTGTACAGGGAGAAAAGCACACCCTATACAGCACTTTACTTTGAACGTCCGGAGAGTTGTCCGTAAACGGAGACTTCTTTTCGCCGATCGATAAGATCAGATTCCTCCCTCATATTTGAATAATATGAAAAATCGAGATAGATAGATAAATGGAAGGAATAAGAGGGACCGCGGGATACGTACTGGGTGGACTCGGGAAAAGGGGGGCCCGTGCACATAGGGCGGTGATGACGAGGGGACAGGGAACGGCGGGGGATGGAACGAAGACGCACCATCGGTGGAGTGAGTTAGAGCCGGCGGGCAACGCTATGCATACCGTCACACCCTGCGACACGCTCCAAATTTGAAATTTAAATTTGGTACCTCTCGCGGGACCACGTTGTACACCGGTTACACACACACACATACACACACACAAAGGCACGCATCACGAAGAAAGACCTATGCACTCATACAAGACATGTCAAAATATTTTTGGTCGCTCTGTGATAAAAGTTCCGTCTAATTAAAAAATTATTTAACACCGAAAATTAAGGGATTCCGTCGAATAAAGCCTCAAAGAAATACAAAATCTATCCTTTAATTTCCAATATTTTTATAATAATAAGTTTCTCATTTGAGAAACACGTGTCAAGATATTTTGTATTAAAAATTGAAAAATTGTGTGACGAAATTTTTGTCGTAGAAAAAGTGTTTTCACATTCAATTCGCGGAATATCATTATTGTTGAAGCTTTTTGGGACATAAAGTGGAGCAAACAAATCAGTTGGCGAGAGTAAAACGGAGCGAGAGAGAGGAAGGACGTATCGTCGTTTTCACGACGACCGACGACGACCCGTTAAGTCGTTTCCGCTCGTCGGTAAACACATACGGGAATAGTAATTCGAGACAGGCCCCTGCGCCGTGTCCTTTCACCTCCCGTCTGCTCTCCTCCCTCCCTTTCTGCCGCGACTGGTAAAGTTGTCTCGGTGTCGTGTATGATTGTCTTGTCTGCTTGTCGCTGTCGATCCACGATCGCGTTGAACTCGAGTGAAGGAAACGCGCTTTTACGATGAGCTTGTTTTTCAGGTGTTGTTAGCCGAAAATCCATGCTCTTTCACTTTACACTTCGTGCACGGTGGCTACTGTTGGAACAAAATTACTTTGCCGTAATTGCAATTGATCAAGTTTCTCGGCAATTAATTAAAAACTTTTAATTTCGACATTCACCGACAGTGCGTTATTTCTCTCATTTTTCCAAGCGCTTGTGGTTTCGAAATTCTTTAACATAATGTGAAATCTCGATATAACTGAATGAGTTGAATTATACTTAAGCGGCGTCTCTATTACACGATATCAGATGTAGTATTCGCGGAACATCTTGCAAAGTAACGGGTGTGTTACTGGCATCGCCTGCCTGGATCATCGCAAATCGCGACATCGTCTTTTCTTCCTGTCCGTTTAGCCGCAAGCTCCTACCGAACACACGTAATCGCATTTCCCTCGGTTACGGTCGATCCGAGCCGCGGGTGAGAGCACGTCCGCTCGCCGTTCGTAATTTCTCCCGTTTCCTCCCCCCGGCCCCGCCGCTCTCCTCGCCGCGGCGTTCCGCGAGGACGACACACGCCGCGAATGGCTCGTGACACGTGTCCGACAGTACGGAGGCGCATAATGCACGTGTCGCACGCACAGTGCGTAGCGGCTGCACCGACAGGCGGTGGTTGCACTTTCTCTTTTCCCGTCGATGATCGCATCCTCGGTGATGCGATCAGCGCGGAATCACGAACCGCACCGTTACGCGATTATCTTTCGCTCGCGACGCCACGCACTTGTGGTAGGATGATACTGAGATGTATTAGTATAAAAAAACCCTACGATTTATTTCAACCCGGGAAAGACCCTTGAAGATAAGAATTCAAGTATATAAATCAAGACTTCTTAAAATGCATGAAAAAGTCACGGCGAAAGAAAATATAGATATGAAAAAAACGCACAGGCTGTTTTAAGTTCTCCAAGAGCTTTCTCGTACTTGACATTTTTTTCACAAATCAATAACGTGACGCATGGTTTTATAATAACAAAAACAAACTAATAGAAAAGGTTGAATAATTTTTTCACGAATTAATTTTCGTGTTAAACTTTCAGTGAGAAAAAGTTGACACTAAATTGGCTGTTAAAATTGATTGTAGATAAAAGGAAATGCGAGAAGAACCTAGGCTACCTTTTATAGCTATACTATGAAGGGAAATGGCCGGCACTTGCGGTTCCTTTAATAGCCGCTATAGCCGATACGGTTGAATAGTTACTAAAACATCGTGGCAGTTGATTGAAATTATTGCCGTAACCATACTCATGGAAAATATTACCGAGTCTCTTTTCGCGGTCATCTATGCCAGGAACTATAGTTATCTAGCCCGGAATTACCCTACACACAGCTGGTACAGCGCGGATAGCTGTGCGCGTACATACATATATAGAATGGAGAAGAAGACCGCGCTCGGAGTGAACTCGATATTTTCTAGAGACACGTCTCTTTTTCTTACGTGGCTCAAGTGTGTCGCGTTATTTCGGATTGCGGAATCGATCGGTAAGAGGGTTGTCGTCGCATAATTCATTTCACATCCCTCTGTAAATTCGGAAGGTAAATGTCGCTTTGTTGTTACAGCTGGCACGAGCACGCTGTTTAAAATGCAAATTTGAAGAAACGCGATTATCAAGCGCGCGGATTGAGTCCGTCGGATATTCGGAGAGTAAATCTCGCCAACGTTGGGCGAATAATTCCGGGGTCAATCTGCTAAGGCTTTCCGCGAAGTTTATTAGGAGCGATAGCGGTGATAGAAGGGGCAAACTCTCGCGGATCTTACTTCGTGAATTCGCTTGCGGAAGCGCGTGCCTATATATCCAAAGTTCTTCACGAGAGCACTCGAATTAGACCGGCACGCTGCAGCGCAAACTCCACTACAAGATACTCTTCACAATGAGATGGCTTAGCAGAGGGCAACTGATCCAGCGGCTTAAAGCGGAGTATCCCTTCGCGATACTAATGCTCGCTGTTATCAAGTTCGCGCATTCCAAAATATATACATACATTTTCTAAAGCTCGCACGCTGACTTTTTGATGGGCACGAGAGATTTCGGGCGACACATTTTCTTCATTTGGATGAAAAATAAAAATTACAAATAGCGTTGCAAAAAAAGAGGTGGTTTTATTCTGAAATTTAGATTGAAGTCGCCTAACATTTTTTTTACACGTCTGCTAGAACAATTTTGAGAACTTTATCCCAGATTAATCTCAAAGTTACATTGATACATGCTTTTTTCGTCATCCATCCGCATTCCGCGCCGATCTGGATTCAGCGAGATAATTGCAGTTCGCGCGAATGCCCCTGTCGAAACGATCGGCGGCGGGATGGGAGATCGATAGGCGGGATGGAAGGCGAGAAGATAGAACCGCGAGAATAGAAGGAGAAGGGAATAAAAAGGTCGGATGGATTTTACAGCGCGCAGTTTTCACCTTTGAGATTCCATCCGGCGTTGGAGGTGGGTGGGTGGCTGGCTCTGTCCTAGGAATTCAAGGACCCAGACCCGAGTCTGGGTGGAAGGTCCATGAGGACACCCGTTGCGTCGGACGCGGACGACCCGGTTCGATATTCGGGCGAATATCGCGAAACAGAGGAGAACAAGGAGAAGCGAGGTGCGAGAGAGAAAGAGGGAGGGGAAAAAAGAGAGGCGGAAAAAGAGCATGAGAACCGAAGCAATGAAGAAGATGCAGGAAGGAAGAACGGGCGACTGCGCCGAGAACTGAGGAGAGAAAAGGCGCGAGAGACACAAAGAACGCGAGGCGAAAAGAAGGGAGACGAATGGACGGAGAAGAGAGGAATGCACCGGACGCGTAGAAGAGAGAGGCGAAGAGCGGAGGAACGGATCGACGAAACGAAGGGGGAGAGAGAGAGAGAGACAGAGAGAGAGAGAGAGAGAAAGTCGAGGGTTGGTAGCAGCCCAGACCCGGTCGATACGAACACTACCACCAACATCACCACCGTTACCTCCACCACGACGAGCGCAATGCAGGACGCAACCTGATCCCTGCGCGTATGCACCGATACACAGCGCGATCTTCCCGTTTCTTTTTTTCGACCCTCCGTGTGTTTCCCTCTCTCTCTCTCTCTCTTTCTCACTCTCTCCCTCTCTCTCTCCTCCCCCGCTATATTCACCTCCCGATATTTTTTTCACCCCTCGCAACGTACTCGCAACGATCCGCCATTTTGAGAGGGAGCGTTTTCCCATCTCACTTCGACAAGTCGACTTCCTAGCGATAGCTTCGATATGTACTTCCTGTCTCTCGTAAGATCAGCTGTTAGATAAATCCGGTAATTTCAATTTCATGGCGTACCGCGCTATACCGACATTATGGTGTAATTATATCTGACAGGTGTTGCGATTGCATAAAACAATGCAGTTTAAAGGACGACGTTATAAGAAAAGGCAAATATGTAAATGAAAAGAAATTCTCTTGGAAATCAAATTACTTTTGATCAGACTGTAGGAAAATTATGTTTTTTGTTGAAAATTTAATCGTTGCGATAAATATGATCCAAGTTTGCTCGCGTGTACTCAAATCATTCTCTCTTTCTGATTGCAGTTGTTCTCTTGGACACGACGACGGAGGAGAAACTCGACTGGACGAGATACCCGTTCGGGCCTCAAGCTAGCACTCCTGGCGTAAGTAACACTAAACTTTTTTCACTGCATGCTAATGCGACGACAGCATCATACTCTTTCTACATTCAGCGATAAGCTCCGAGCTCCTTTCCGACACAAGAAACTATTTATTCGTATATAAACGGCAGCTCTTTCAAATCTTCGAGTACAAAATAAAATGATCCGAAAGTAAGGACGGAGGATGAAACAATTTCTTAAATATCGCGAATTTTCACGGAAATATTCGACGTGCCGGCAGCAACGCGAGGAAATTCCTGTCGGCGCGGGAATTCCGCTCGCTCGCGCTCGCGCGCGCGCGGCATCCTTTTCCGCGAGACACCAAAGAGAGAAATATTAAAAATGTCTCAAACACAAATTAATGCTATCTCGCGTATGATGGTTGCCCTCGAGCCAGCCCTCACCCTCCGGCGATAACAAAGGGACGCCTAGATGGAAAAAATGCCAAGACTTCCCGATATTTTCTCCTCTTCGTCTTCTTTTTCCCGCCGTGCGGCGAAGAAATCTTTTGGAACTCGACTGGCCGGGTTCCGGGGGTACCAGAAGCACTTTATAGTCTCGGTGCGCGCGCGGCACATACGTGGGCTCCCGCTGGCCGATGCGCTCTCTCGGCGCCATGTTTGTTTTTCAGTTGTTAAGCGCGCAGCGGGCCGCCAGACAGGTTTAAATCAGCTTCTACCTCTCTCTCCGTTTCTCTTCTTCTTCCTCTTTCTCCCGATTCTCTCTTCCAGCCTCCTCCTGCCTCCGCCTGCTCTCGCCGTCCCACCTTCGCCGCTCCTCGAGCGTACCGTACACACCGCTCGGTCCATGAGTCAGTCCGGCCGGGTAACAAATTGCTTTTTGTTTGAACGGACAAATTAGTGATACGGCCGCGCCGGCTCGGCAAGAGGTGCCGCGATCGGAAAAGGGGGATGGGGGAAGAAAAAAGGTACACGCGGCGTTTATTTAAACATGGTAGGTGGACCGGGAGACTGCAGTTTCGCGCACGAGTGACATCCTCCTCTGTGACCCTACGTAGGTGTCGGCCGGATATCTCGCTTCGCGACTCGATCGCGACGATAAACTGGCGGCTTCAATTTCTCCGACTCGGGTTCCTCGAAACTCGTCGTTATTTTCATTATACTTTTATCGTGCCGTATGTTGCCTCACCGTTATTCATTTAAAACTGATTGTTATTTTATTCCAGTAAAACTTATATCCAGCTAGAATATCATTATTTAATCTTCGTCCGACGGATCTGCACGGACTCGTCTCTGTACGCTTTTTATATCACAATCGCGATTGTTTTATTTACACACAGTCCGAGAGACACAAAATATACTATCCTATCTCTCGCACCTGTCTATCTCGAAAAATTCTACGACGGATCCAAATGGATATCCGATATCCACCGTGCGATCGGACAATTCAAGAATTAATGGAAAAAGCAAAGTTTTAAAGACAAAATTTTATAAATCTTTCAATATTTTAACTATAACGATCGAGGTAAAATTTTATTATTAAAACGACAAAAGAAACCGCTTAGATAAGCAAAGAAGTAAAATGCATTTTATATCAATAAAGTTGAACAAACATAGTACACACTACAAATATTATTTTTCAATCAGTAAAAATTTTTCCTCGTTGTCATCGACCCTAAAATAATCGAGCATGGTGGAAACCGCACGCGCACTTCGTTCTCCTTTTTCTTCTCCTTTCTCTCGAAGTGTCGATCGTTAGTATCGCAGCGCTAATCGGCCAGCGTAACGCTCTATTTGAAAAGGTTCTTTGAGGCTGCTGTTGATTTTTCTGGTGCTAAATGCCCGATGCGCCTCCCTTCGTACCGAAAGAGGGATAGATGTGTCGGTGAGCCGTGCGCGGAAGTCGATCTTTTTCCTTTTTTTTTCCTTTTTTCTTTCTTTTTTTTTTTTTGAATGACCCAAAAAAGAGCGATCTCGCTGCACGCCTCGTTCTCCGTGAACCACTCGAGTTCACTTTGCACCTCTCGTTCCATCTCAGCCGTCGGAAGTGCTATATCCAAATACGCATCCTCTCTTTCTTTCTCTTTTATATGGACTCTCGAGCGCACGTGCTCCTCGTAAAAACGGCCGCGATATTAGTTACACCTACGAGTCTTTAAAGTTCCTACCGAAGCCGAAGGCCCGTATTCTCGCCGCGTGTTTAGCGCTATGTGTTAGTGCCTGTAGAATCCTCGTCGTCTATTGACACAGAAGGTTTTCCTCTATTTTGGGCAAATGAATTTCAAGCGCAAGCGGCCGCCGCGTTTAACGTTAAATATACATCGAGAATACGAGAAAGCCGAAGTTTCAAGTCGATTTTTTCAAATATCGTGATCGCAAATATTACTTATTTACTATGTTTTTTTTATCAATTCCGACGAAACTACTGTTTGAACTTGCACTTGGTGAATCGATTCGTGGACCGACAACAGGATTCGTCCATCGCCCGACGCTTGTAGATGACGAAGAAACGATCGTCGTTCATTCCTCGGGTCGAGGAATTCACGTTTTACGTGGCTCTCCTCGCCGAAGAATGCGTCAAAGTACGCAGGCCGAAGTAACGGGGAATCCTCTTAGGGCAGGCTGATCCGCTTCCCCGGACAATCCTGTCCAAAGGAAGTCGCGCCGCTCGCAAGCGAGATCGATAAAACTGAGAGTGTTTTCACGACTCGCGCCCTCGCATCACGACCTAATCAGTTTTCTCGGACGGGGATTAGCGCGCCTCTCACGCACGCCATTAGCTTCGATCATACGTGACAGGAAATTTATCTCCGCGGGTGAATAATTTGCCTGGGAAGCTCCGTGCCCAATTAGCCGAGCATCGTTTGTCCGAAACTCGCCGTATTAATAATAATAATAAACAGAAAGAGATTTTTGCGCACGGCGAGCACGGGAGGAGGGGTTGCAATACAATTTTTTTAAATTAAATACGGCTTGACTTTGAAAGAAAGTGATTATCGCTTGGGACATTTCATGACTCTTAATTAAGCAGAGAGGCAAGAGCCTCATTTATATTTATTACTTAAACTCATTAATATTTTAGTCGCAGAAAAGAGCGGTCTCGTGCGACCGCGCTACACTTTGTGGATACTCCCACGTCGTTCTAATCACTCTTCTCCGGTCGGCATTAATATCCCAAACACGGTGAGTACGCGCCGTTACAGTTGATAGCGGGGCGGTTATTAATATACAAGCAAACGGAATTAGCCCGGAGTATTTGAACAAGCCGACGCAAGGGGAGCAGGGCGAGTGTGGGCACGGAGCGAAAAGATGCTTTGATGCTGGCGCTGGCGGCGAGGGTCAAAACTCGCATAAAGGGCCGAAGATACGCCACGTTCTATCGTCATATTATACATTCTATCTCGGCGCGCCGTCAACCACCAACGACTTTCGATGAAAGACACGGAGAAACGTACCGCCGGAATTAATTAAGCGTCCTTCTCTCTCTCGTCGGTGACCCCGTACCTTACTTTGCATTGATTTAAATTTTCTTTCAGATTCTTAACTCAATTTTTAACAAGAGCCAGAGGGGGGGGGGTATCTGTATAATTGCAATTTCCCGTTTTTAGAAAACTCTATTAAATGCCTATCTTTTTGAACTTTCGGAAAATATATGAAATTTTGAAATATGCAGAACCTCTTACATATTGAAATATCGGTAACGAGGATCTCGAGAAAAATCTAGAAAAAAAGGAGAAATTAGGAATTTTCCTTTAAAATGCAAATCATCAGATTGCGAGCAAGTCAAAAGGATGAAACTGAAAGGCGCGCTTTGATTTCGCTCTTGCCACTTTACTTCAAACTAATTTCCATGTTTAAGAAGTCGTAACCCGATCACGACCGTCGGAATGAGGAGGTTTTTCTCGCCCTTTAAAAATATCGACTTGCACTTCGCTGAAACCCGATGAAGTCGTGCGATTCAACGTGTGGAGGAACAGTCTCCGGCTATTTCCGTGCGACGCGTTTCGATATCTTCGATATATCTCGCGGGGTGAACACGAAGGGAGGGAAGGGGGTCAATCGTCGAGTCGGATTTCTTCCAATAACGACGCCGTGAAATCGGATAGATTTTCGCCTCGCGTTTCATCGAATTTATTCTATGAATAGGGAAACGGGATGGGACACGACGCCGCGCACTCGCGCGCTTAATGGAAGGCGAGAAAGACAGAGGCCATTGGTCCATTGAGAGTAACGGTCCCTTCCTGCCACGAGCGTCCATCGATAGTCGAAGGCGAATGCTGGTGGCTCTCTGTCGGGAGATCTCGCGCGTCTTTTTTATCCGGAAAAATTTATCGTTTATTCTACTGCGAGTTCCCCGCTTCGTAACGCCGCGATCGACTGTAAAAGAGGGGCAGAGAGAGAGAGAGAGAGGGGGGGGGGCGTGACATTTAGAAAGTCTAATAAACAATGATGGGACAATTTTGAAGAAACACTATCTTCTGTGTACTTTTATGCTCAATGTCTCGTAAAAGTAAATTATTGAACGCCCGGTTACACGGGTTCGAAGGCGTGCACAAGCATCGTGGAAGGATTTCCGAGGACATCGGGAAAGAATCCACGTAATAGGTCTCAAATAGGCGCGCCGGGAGATTTATTTCCACGGCGATAAAAAGAGCCGATAGTCTTAATTCCAGGCTTAATTTCCGAAGACCCCTTAGATTTTCAAGCGATTACGACCGGAAACCTGCCGAGACCTCGGCGCAGTCATTCAGGAAGAATTTACTTCAAACTGATAATAGAATCCGTGTATAAGGTATCATCCGCAGCCTTGTCGAATCGTGTTGAATAGAAAAGATCTGCGTTTACAGGTGTATTCTGTAAGCAGCGATAAATAATGTATTCTATAAATAATGAGTAGCGAAACTTATCGTATGAGCTTCGAGGTTCATTCAACTCCGCAGCGGTGCTTCTGAGGTAACGATAAAAGTCGCGGTACTTCAATCTTTCACGGCGACTGGCGCGCAATCCACCTTTGAGCATCCAAAGTATTCGGAAACTCGACTGCCGAAAAAGAAAAAAAAGACCACCCTCCCTCGCCATTCCGCTGCCGTCGGATGCTCGTGGTAGCCGAGTTCATCTTGCAGCTGATGAAACGTGGCTGATCGCGGTCGCAGTTCCGGCGAAAAGACCTGCCCGCCCGTCTTGGTTCGCACGTGGCACTCGGGCTTCTATCTGACCGTTTCATCTTCCGCTTCCTTCATCTTCATCCATCCTCGTCTTTCACCCCTTCTCGTCGTCCCCCCGGCATCACCGGTAGTCCTCTTTCTCCCTCGTTCTCCTTTTATCTCTCCTCTTATGCCACCGACCTCCATTTGTCCTCTCCTCCCTCTCGCCCTCCCTCTTTCGCCGTGACTCCGGCTCTTTAACCGCGCCCGTATCTGCATCTAAATGTGCTCCCAGAATGCGAAATTCTTAGGATGTCACGTAGTGATATGTGACTCTCGTAAGCGTGTCCTCCTCGCGGAGACTCGCGTCCTTTACGAAATCGCCTTCCCGGAACGCGACACGACGTCCTCGAGAACATAATTGCCGTCAATGAATGTGCGCAACACGATTTTCTAAGAGCACGAGACAGTGATCTTTCGCAATCTTTTTTCGAGCAACATTTCCGTTTGACGAAAAACGATAGAACGGACCAAACCCGCGTATGTGTATTTATGTCATTTTAGACTTCGTAGATCATTAAATACGGAAAAGGCGCACGTGTGCCATGTGAAAGAGTGCGTAATAATCAGCGGCAAACATTTTACGTCACGAGCGGCAATAATAAATATCAGGTTACTTTCGAGCCGTATCTGTAATAGATTAACTGACTATTAGCTAAATATTTATTAGCCAGATAAGCGCCTGATTTATTCTCCCGCGGTCCGCGCGCGCTCGTGTTACGAAAACTCATTGGCCGCGCCTTAATCGGCATCGACCTATCATCGGGTATTTAAAAAAACATCTTCATCTCTCCCACCGGTGGCGCGATTCACTGCACACGGGATTGATTATTTAAAACTGTCTTATCTAGCGACGTCGTCTGGATTCCTAAGCCGTCCGCCTAACAGCTTTCTGCCTCCACTGCTCTTTTCTATCTGATCCCGATTAGAAGAACGGCGCAGGATTCACCTATCTGTCGTTCGTCATTTGAAGACTTATCGCTCGAAATGGAAATTCAAGACATACTTGTTCTTATCTCTCCCTCCCCTTCCTGCTTGTGTACTCTGTGTCTCGTACTGCAGGAATGCACACATGTACGGCGTCAATTTCGCCAATCGAGACGACCGATTTCGCGCTAACGCAATCGCACTTCCGCTTCTTCCGAGTAGACACGACTCAATATACCCTTTCACCGCTCTTTATCGTCTTTCGCGTTCCCATGGTGCGAGCGATAACGAAGAAAACCGCCGACTATACGACTATATGCAGGGTGGTCTCGCATACCGATCTTTGATAGATTATCTAGAAGCGACTTTATCAACAAAGTGACATCCTTTTGATGGAATCGAATTTAATTGCAGACGATATCTTTAGTGAAAAAAGCCTCGTGTATAAATCGTTGTCAGAGCTTTGTACGTTCAATGATTTTTCAAAATCCAGTCATGTTTTATATTAGATGTTAGATATTTTTCAAAATCCAATCATGTTTTATATTATATGTTAGATATTCTACGAACTCTTTCATTACTTTATTTACGAGCTTCAAACGCGCGACACACTTGTCAATACCGACGAGAAAGTTATGTATGAACCTGAAGCGATTGCTTCGTTTAACGGCAGAGACATCGAGTGCTCGCGAGCGAATAATAACGCGCGGGAAATAGTAAAACTCATTCTCACGGAAACGCGTCGGCGAGTTCTCGAATTGCAAAACGGCCTCGCGCACCGCCTCGTAAAATGTCACCAGGACCGCGCGCATCGAGACCACCCCGTATAATCAAGGAACCTCTTTTGCATGCAGGCGGACGTCGCGTCGAACGAAAAGTATCGATTACAGATTTCTCATCGAACGTCCGCGGCATTCAGAAACAAATCGCCTGCAGTATTAAACTATCCTTTGATTGCCCTACTGTGAAGGCAACTATTTTGTAAAAATTACGACAATAGAATTTTCTTTTTTTTTATGTGTGGATTCTAGAAGCGAATTTTAAAAAAATATCTATTTATATTTTCCACACACACACACACACACACACACAAGCACAATCATATTTTAAGTCAAAGAGGTACAAGTTGATTAATATGACTGAAATACTTCTGATTTGCAAATGCACTTTCTACAGAAATGCATTTCACCTATTTATTAAGGCAAATTGCAGATTCGATTTATTTACGAGGAATTAAAGTCGTGCCGTATATATTTGAACGAGACAAGTGCGATTCGGGAGTAATTTGTGATAAGATAAAAAGCGAGGGGCCGTAAAATTTCGTATCAAGTGAGCACGAATCGCGTCGTAAAAAACAAATTTATTTTTGTCCGTTCAATTTCCCTTGTTAACTACTCATCAGAGAGCTTAAGAAAATTTATCCCCACTCGCGCTCGCCGCGCGATGTAAAATCATTAAACTGAATTAACGCGCGAGTCGTAAAGCCGAGTTTCTTCGCGAAGCGCTCGTTAAGCATTTCTGAATTAATTATTAAGGACCCGGTGAGCCAGATTCTCGTTTACGCGTAATTTTCTTATACTTTCGTAAACTACGACCGATCTATTAAAAATTAATCGCGAGAGTTCCGAATATGGATAGCTGGTTACAGCACGTCCGTCCGTGCAAATTTACTGTTCGTGCGGAAGGGAAAAATGGCCGTAATTAGAAAGAACCGAGCCAAGTATAAAGAGGTGGAAGAGGGGGACGACGAGTAATAAACTTCACGTGCGTATGACGGAGCCATGCGCGTTTTTCACGTTCGTTAAATCTCGCATACTAATTATTCGCGGAAGTCAATCCAATTATTTGCCCTCAGTGGCTACCAGCGATTATTTATCCGGATGCGCGCAGAAAATCGCGAGCCTTCGGGATCCGCCACGTAAATTTCTTGCGCGACCGAGCACTCTCCTCGACGCTAACTAAAAAGCTGCGTCGACGAGCAAGTCTGGTTTAATAGCACGAAGCAAAAAGCTGTACGTCATTAGAAAGCACAAAGTAGCAGTGGTAGCACAGTAGAAGTAATTTATTTAAAATATTTACGATGAGAAGTATAGTTATTCGATGGTAAAAAACACATTTCTTTATTTTGCAACTTGCAATTAGCGATCGCTATTTCGATTATTGTGCGGCTTAAATGACCGGACGTAATGCGATTCCGCCCTTGCGAAAATATACATAGCGAAGCGAATCTGGCACATTTTTTCTAGTCGTTGAGCATGTAATATTCACGCGTTCTGGTTACACACAGACGATTTGTCGGCAGTGTCTGAACTGGGGCGGAATTCCTGTTGCCCTCGTCGTCATGCCGAACGGTCAGAAAATCTCGGGAATGCCGTTTTCGCTTTCGTCGGTGTCATCTCCCTACGGCGAACCTCGGAGACACAATCGACTGACCTCGCGCGCGGAACGAAATTAATGCTAATCCCTCGGAATTAATTCTACGAGGCGAATGATTGAATGGAGGTGGATTATTCTGGTACGCGCCATCGGTCACACGACGGAGTCGCGCGGCACAGCGAGCCGTTTCCACGGGATTAATCACCCTTCCCCCGTCTGCGTTTCCTTTCCTCCTGCCACTTGGTGGAGGATGCTTTTTTTCCGCGTTTTATGACCTCGTGGCTGGATTACTATCGACTTTTTCGAAAGCGCGCCACCGTGCGCTTTGACAAATAATGCATGATTTTTTGTCGCGGCCGCCGGCGCCACCCGCGAGGCATTTCACAGCGGAGTTTATTTTTAGGAGCTTTGCGAGAGCTGACAAATGTCAATCGACACCGTCGATTCTTTTATGACGCGGGATTATGGCAGCTTGGGCTCGATTGTAACACCTGCGATGATTTCAGTCTCTAGTCGCAACAGACAATAATAGGATAAAATCCTTTACAAAAAATTAAAAGTAAATCCTCCCTTAAAAAAAAACCACAGTTGCAATATATAGTTTTGTTTTACGCAAAAAAAAACTGTAAAATTTTGTAACAATTGATTTGATTCCTCGAAATACTTCCGGGGTCAAAGGAATCGTGCACGCTTCGTGTAATTTTTTTATCGCGCATCAACTTCGGAGATATTAACTCGCTGAAAGCTTTATTCCACTTATCAGATCACATTACGCAACATAAGCTGCAGTTATCGTAAATCATATTACGCGTGAATTTGAGATAGCGCGGCGACTGGATTGGGCATGGCGAGATTAAGTCGCATTAATGAATCGCGCGATCCTCGTAATCCCGATTTCCGATAGTCGCCCTTTGTTCCCGTAACGGGAGATCGTCTTATCTGCTAACCGCGGGGATGACTCGGGTGATTCACACTGACACACGCGCAAGCTCTCGCGCGGTGTTATCTATTTATTGAGGGCGACACTGACCCGTGCGATGATCGGCATCGCGCTCGCTCGTTGGTTTATCACCGACGATCTTGGCATCTGCATCGACTGATCTCTCTTTTTTTCTCTTTCTCCGTCTCGGCGCACGCATCGAGTGACTATGCAGGTTAAAAAAAAGTCAGTTCTCCCTCCATCCCCACCTCCGTCGTGGTCGCCGACATTAACGATACCTCAACGGGAGGACGAAACAGACGAATGATCGTTTATTAGAACTGATAGCGTTTTAACTGGCTGAGATATTTCAGGCGAGTGAACGAAGCAAGACGAAGCAAGACGAAGCAAGACGAAGAAGCGACGAGGGAGGGGAACGAGGAGAGATCTATAGCCTATCCAGTCCGAACCATATGTCTGTACGTCTCTGTGTGTATGCGCGGAGTGTGAGTTTGAAGCGTGTGGGCTTGAATTCCGTCCGATTAAGATTTAATTTTTAAATCACGACCGCTCGCTCTCTGTACGAATCTACATGATTGCCGAGACACGTGCCATCCTGCAAAACGTGATTGTGCCTCGCTCGCCATTCTCCACGACCGCAATCTATCCGATGGTGTTTATTCCTGGCAGGGGTGAAGTTTCACGACAGATGGCTGAAAACCTTGATGACGATTTGTCGATGTGCTCCAGTGATTACATTCGATCGAGCAAGTGATTCGTATCATCGGCAGGCAAATATTTGCAACCAGCAAGTATAACAATCCTCGGGACATTTTGAAAGATAATAAAATTGAGAGATAATAAATATTATTACAATATGTACTAATATAAAATTGAAATGCCTTTGAAATAATGATAAATGGTCGAATATTTCAAAAGGATAATGATGTCTTTCACGGAAACTCTCGGTTCCTCCGACTACAATTTCGGTTCCTTTGACTACAATTTCTTTTGAAAAGAATTCTAAAAATTCTGCAAATCATTATGCGAGCCGCGTCGTTAATGGATCGAATTCTCGTAGATCTTGAACAAATGCTGACCTAGCCCAAACGGAGGTCGGCTCGCTCGACAACGGCTGCATAACAGCCGAACAATTCCTGGGAACCACGCACGCATGCGAGCGTGCGGCATTATGCGCCGCGTGTCAATCTCCATTGCCGGGCGCCTTCCGTTTTCATGAGGATTAATAAAAGCCTCGTATACAACGGCGGGAACTGCATATAGACCGTCTTGTATAAATATTGATTTCCAGTGTTATCGCCCTCCCCCGAAATATTGCGACCAGAAATTTAGGTGTTTGATACTGTCATCGAGCTGTCATGTCGAGTTTGCCGAACGCGATGTACGACAAATATCGTGTCTATGAAACGCTCCGATTATTCTGTCATCACGCGCGACTGTCGTGAATAGAGCCTGGTGGTCTTTCTTCCACCTTCTGCTCTCTTAAAGCGCAACAATTATACATACATTCGGTAAGGAAAGCGGAACGAGAGATATTCTAGGACAGAAAGTGCAGCTAAAACATCGACAAAAATTGTTTTTTCACCGTTCCGTCTATTTCGTATTTGGAGCTCCGAGGAAGCTCGTAAGATATTCTTGTCTTCTGTCATCTGGATGTTCCATCGCCGAGCGATGACAAAAATCGGAGCGTTCCCCCGATCTCTGGATTTAACTTTCAAGCCGCGGATTCATTACGAACGACGTCGTATTCGAGAAACGTGGATATAACTCTCACAAGACTCGCGGCGCACCCGAGTCCAAAAGTAGTTTCTAGGAATTAAAATCATAAAAGCGGCGGCCACAGTGAATACGAAATACCGTGCAGCTACCATCTGTTTCCCAGGCGAGGGCGAGGACGAGCGCGCGCGCAGGTAGGCCCTCCGCACTCAGCGACATAAATCCGGCCTTACGTCGTTCCCCTTTTGACGGATCACGAATTCACGAATGAATTAATGGGATCGCGAGCGGAATACGGCACACACACACATACACACACACACACACACACACACACACACACACACACACACAGGGAGAAAGAGGTCGGCGAGCCGCGGCTCTCGGCTCGAGCGCAACTCCGTTTCGGCCGGGGAAAGGTCAAACGCGGACCGAGAAGTGCGCGACCTCGTCCGTCGCCGCGTTTTACGACGCCAATTGTACGTGAGCCAGGTTGCAGCTCTGCCTTGCATAGTCGATGCCGCGTTTGGTATACGCCGACGGTGTACGTGCATTCTTTACCCGCGCAATCGTGTGTGTCGTCTTTATCGATCTGCCCTGTATACAACGAGTGCCGGCGGTGCGCTCTCACCTGGCGCGTTCGCTCGCCGAAATCGCATTCACGCGGCAGGAAATTCAATGTTTGTCATTAACAAATAAATCGCGATTGATAAAATTGATAAATTAATCGCGTAAACACGGAGACTTCCAGAGTTATACAAAATGTATATAAATTCCGTTAGAATTAAGCAACGGCACGTAATCTTCCGTAATTTCAAGCTCCGCGGCCGCAAGAGCGGCAGGTAAAAAAAAGCTTTGCGCGGTACCTTTTCGAACGCGTCCTGCCTACCGACGAGATATCTATTAGGATGGCAAAGCCTCTCCTAATGCATCTGTACGTTTCCCATTACGATTCGGCGCGCGTGGGTTAAACTAACGAGACCGGGCGACCGAAGTGAGGGCGCGCGAGAGGAGGGTAGCGGGAGCGAGGGTCTAGCGGCGGGGCGATCGGCGGAAGAGGACAGAGAGGGCCACCGGGGTGGTAAGAAGGAGCACGATGGAACGAGAGATAATTTGGAAACGACGGAGAGAGAACGGGATGCGAATAGCGTAGGCGAAAAGCGAACGGGACCGAAAGTGGGATAGGGAGAACAGAGGGAGGGAGGGAGAGAGAGAGAGAGGACGGGAGAGAGCGTGCCACGGCTGAGTTTCCATCTCGATTGGTGCGGGTTTCCATGACGACCGGTACGTGACCACGTTGCCCATGGGGAAAACAGCGGAAAGAAAGGGGTGGAAGGCGAGGGGGACGCACGGCGGGACACGAGAGTGTCATGGGCGCAGCAACCGGTGCGCGCCTTCTCCGTCCTGCTCGTCTCCCTTTCATCGACCCGGGTGAGCGGAGAGGACGACAAATAAATGGATACAGAATACAATGATGAGAGACCGAGAGAATGAGAGAGAGAGAGAGAGAGAGAGAGAGAGAGAGAGAGAGAGAGAGAGAGAGAGAGAGAGGGAAAACTGGTAAAGCAATTGCGAGCTCACGTGCAATCGGTCGTCACTTGGAAAACTTTACAGTCAACGCGGAAGTCCGTCAGTTCAGGCGAAATGGATCGTCGCGAATTGTTGCAATTGAATTTGTCAATTTTCAGCGAGACGATGTTGAGTGTACGTTCTTTCTTCACGCCTATCCAATTTCGATTTCGGAATGCTCCAACATGTTCAATTGCTCGTAATAATAATCGAATATGATTAGAGGTTTCTCAAACAATTGTTGTTCTTAATCAGCAGTATTGTATTATTTTTCTATACTAATAATTGACGCTATTATACTTTCCATGGCAATACAACTCGAGATTTTGTTAAGTTTAACTGTTCTTGCGCGATCGAAAGAATACGAAACGCAAACGAGCGATATTTAGCGACGCACGAGAAGAGGCATAATGATTCGAGCGGATCGAAACACAACTCGAGCGACCCCTCGGTACGGTCTCTCTTCACCGACGGTGGATTGCCAATTTGTCGGAGGGTCGAGCGGCCAGGATTCGCATCGTACACTTCTCTCTACCCCCTCAAAGGACCTCCGCAGCGCGGGAACCCCGACAGCACAGAGCGACTATCCGAGCTCTCGGTATGCCGCTCGCACACACGCACACTCGTCGCGAGACTAAAATCCACGCGCACGCACGCAGAATCGATGATTCATCCCGAAAAGCCGACGTTGCCCCGAAATAAGGTGCCGATCGAGCGGTGGCGGCACGAGAGAGAGGTGTTCCGCCGGCTTTTCCCTCGGCGCGAGACGAGCATACCAAGCGTTCTTTGGTAGCCGAGGGTCGTGCGGAGGAAGCGGAATAGAAGTGACAGTCGGAGCGAAAGTCAATTTGAGAAAAGCCTGACTGAGCGCGCCGGCGAAAGAGGGTAAAGCGGAAGGTGCGAGAACGGAGCGTCCGTCCGTTTCTCTACGCGCGGACGTCGGAGGTCGTCGATCGACCCTTCCTTCCTTCCTCCGTCGCGCGATCCTTCACGATTTCCCGACGTCTCGTCGTATCGACAACACGTATCAGATCTCTCCCTTCTCGGAGAAAGCTATTCTACGTCTGTGTCAGCTTGTTGCGCGCCCGAAAGCGAATTCCGTCCCTCGCTTGACGAAAGTGAGGAAGCGAACTTGGAATTGCTATGGAACTGCCATAGAATGTGTAAAGAAAAATGTGATAGTAATCGCAAATATATTGAAACAATTTTCTCATTTTACATATTTCATTATAATTTCATTTTCATCCTGAAAATTCATCTCGTTCATTGATAAAAATTTTTTTCTACCTGTGGAATTTTTTGCGGTAAAACTTTTATGCAATATACACTGTTCATTAAGTAAAAATTAGAAACAATTTTTTATAATATAATTTTCTATATGATATGCAATGTTTATAGAAAAAAGTAGAGCATGAAAATAAAAATAGAAAGTAAAAATTAGAAATAAAAAAGTTATAAGGATAAATTTCAACGAGTGTTAATTGTCACCATTTTCAGCTATTGTCTAAAAATTAATTTCCAAGCACAAAGTGCTGCTGGCCGTTTATAAAATACAAATTAAAGATAAATTGTTTAAATATAATTTTTTATACGATATGCACCATTTACAGCAAATGAAAATCAAACATAAAAATGCGAATAGAAAATAAAAGTGAAAAATGAAATAATTATGAGGAAAAGTCAGCGAGTATTAATTGCGAGCATTTTCACTCACTAACTAAGAAATGTCTTTCGATTTCCTTGAGCTCGCAGTATTGTTTCGTACTTGGTATGTAATCATTCTATAGCGAGTACTTGGCAAACGCATCAATGAAGTAGCAATCTTTCTAAGTATAGTTCAACGAAACGATACTCACGTATCGAATCATTCCAGCTTGGCAAGTACGTATCGCGGGCCTGATTCCATCCCCGGTGAATACCTCCTACTTATCGCGTATGCCTTGCCGCGCTTCCACTGCTGACCTCGAAATTCTGTGCTATATTCGCCCGCGCAGGGTGTTGCTCGATTAAGAAGTTGGCGTTCTACGTATCGCGTACAAAGGGCGAGGTCCATCTAGACCGGAGATACATACATCCTCGATCGGTATCGGTACGAGTTCGTTTATAGACCGCGGCGGGGCGACCGGGAGAGATGTTAAGAAGATCGTGTTTAACGACCTTTTAGAGCCGAGCGATCGGTCGGCTTGTGGTTTTACCGCGCCGGATATCGTCCTACGTGTAAGACACGCGCAACGAGAGCAACACGCGGGGTTAAGCGCGTACCGCCGGTTACATTGTATCTCGCGGTGGTCTGGCTAGCATCCGCGAGAGCCCGGGTAAGATTGGATCTGCGAGTATCGATCATGCATCGAGATGAGCCCGGGCCGGGGCTCTTGCGCGCTCCATTCGAGTACTAATGGAAAGACTGGTATTCATGTGAACGGCCTTCGGGGCCTCTGCAGGCCGTTGCCTCCGCATTCGTGCCTCCTTCTCTTCCGATCTTGCCTCTCTTCTTTCTCTCTCCCTTTCACGCTCCTTCTTGTTCTTGCCGCGCTCCGTCTCTCTCTTCGCACGCAAAGCCGCTCCTCCTTCCTCCTTCGCACGCTCACTCCCCGCCTTCCTTTCTTCCTTCTACTTTCAGATCCCTATATCCGTCATCCGGACCGCGTCGTTAGACGAGACTCTCTGTTTATTGACGCGAGTCCTCGAGCGGCTCCTTGCTCCTCGTTTCCTCCTCGATGCCTTCGTTGCCGTTCGCCGTGTGCGGGATGTATATCGTGCGGCTGTGTACGTCCGTGTAATATATGTGTGTATGTGTGCGTTCGCGCAGCTTAATGCGCTTTCATCTGAAATCTCGACGGTGCCACGCGCGTCTTTCCACGAGAATTTCGTACCGCGGGATCAGAGATAATGGACTCGGGGGAAGGCGGCGGTATATATTGACGGTACAAAATGGAGGGCGGACGAGAAGGAAACGATGGAGGGATTCTGATTCTCCGTAGGCTTGTTTCTAAGTCTTATTAAAGTTGGTCCAACTTCCCCGCGAGACGTAGCCGCTGAAATGTCATCGCGGAGAAAAGTACAAGATAAGGGATAGACCGGATGGATTAACAACTGACCGGACGGATCTGAACGATTTTCCGCACATTGACGTTTCCAATCTTTTTGCTTTTACATCCAGTAATAAAAAGTATAATAATCTGTTTGCCTCATCATTTTCCAGTTGCGCTCACAAAGACATTCGTACGAAGCTTGAATGCTGAGAAAATATATAACGAGCGTTGTGTCGTTTACGAATCAATTTAAAATCATCGTATGTTTTGTTTCGTCCTCATATTTTTTCTTAATTTCGTTTAGATAATTAATTTAGAATAAAAAGGATATTTATATTTTTCCGATGAAACAAGGAAGTAATTTGATTTCTCCGTCACTTGTAATTATGACTATTTATTGTAATTATGACAATATATTATTATTGAAAAAATAAAAAATGTTATTAAAAATTAATTAGCTAGAAAAAGTGTAGATAAAAGAAAGCGTAAGAAATCTACTACGATCCCTATTTTCCCGTTGACACTGTTCGACAAATTTGCGCTTCATCGCGATTATGAAATAAATGCGCATCTCTTCGTTCGGCAGCAAATATTCTGTGCCTTCAACCAAATTCATCGTGACTAGATCCCGTTTGGTGATAATCATTCGGCGTTGCGGCGAACTGGGTGCATTCGGGTCGCATCCTCCACTTGACCGGCGTGTTCTGCGCGCGCGGAACGAATTTATGCACATGTATGCGCGACACGGCCTCGGCGTGAATGCATTGGAGTGTGTCAGGAAGAGAGAGAGAGAGAGAGAGAGAGAGAGAGAGAGAGAGAGAGAGAGAGAGAGAGCAAAGGAGAGGGAGGAGAGGAAAAAAGAGAGAGGGAGAGAGGGCGAGCGACGATCCGTTGCGCGTTCCCTATCACGAGGAGTAATTGACTATATAATGGATTCCTGCGACTGCGATACGTCAAACTGACAGGTCCAGGGGCGCGCGTCGAGAGAGTCTGCCGTTCGGCGCGCGCGACCGCATCCTTCGATATTAAACCCAACCCCCCGACGAGAGCGCGAGAACCCTCCGGCTAATTCGTGACGATTTTATAAAGCTGACGCTTCCTCCTACGTGCTAACCGGGGTGAAACGGGGCCGAGTGTGAACGTTCGAATTAGCATAAAACTATACACGAGTCGGGCGTATCCCCCTTTTTGCGGGGGACGAGAGAAGAAATTGTATCGGAGCATGTGGTACTGTTAGGTATATTGACCCTGACTCACAATTGTGAAGTGGAGGGTCATAAGCGGCATCATCAAAATTGCTCCTCCGAGCGATAATTACAAATATTTGTCCCGATAAAAATGTATATATCATATTGGAAAACAAAAATAGAACTTAATTTTCCTTTTGTCGCGTCCCGCAGAAATAAATCGGCAAATTGATCATTTTCAAATAAAACAATGTATTTCCCATCCGGTTGTTTAATGTATCGTGCAAAAACACGAGAGCACGTTAATTAACTCTATATCTACATCGTTAATCGGCTTCGCCGAGATTGTACCGCTTTGAATCTCTAAAAGATCCTCGAGCGCGCGCGGGGAAATTCAAGCCTGTCCGATTCAGTTCACGTGGCCTCGCGCTCAGCCCTTCTCGTTACCGCATGACGCGCGCTGTCTCGTCAGGGGCGTTCAGCCCTTCTGACACGCGACACGCCGATGACGTGCGCAGCGCTAACTCGAAATATTACGACGACGGTTAAGCTCATTACAGATGGGTGGTTATCGCAAGACAGACGAGCCGTCATCGGTCGTCCGACAAGTAGCAAGGTCCATCGACGGCGGATTCGACGGAAAAAAAAAGGTGGCACGGCTCGAAAACTCGTTTCTCTAAAATAATCATGAATCCTAAAAAGATATCCTTCTGACACGTCGGTGAAACTTAACGAGACTGACATAACGTGTGATCGTTAAATATATTATAATCTTATGTGAAGCGGATTCTTCCTGTAAACATCCGTGTCTTAATACCGCTCTGTGATGAATGATCACAAATTCTCAGAAATCATATCTCAGCGCCGGTTATCATAAATCAGGAATTATCGCTGGCCGATTATGTCTTCTTCGATCATCGTTCATGTTAGCAAGATAATGATTTTTCGTTAACAAGAACGAAATCTTTTTTTCTCGCGCGAATGCATCCGTGTAGACACCGTTACCATCCTGCCGATACAATTTCGCCTCGCGCGCGCGGCAAAATAGAAACATCGGGCGTCGGATATCGGCGTAGCCGAATTTCGCGATCCCCCGCTCGAGGAGTCGATCTTCGCGTCGTAAATCTCGCGCCTGGAAATTGCTTCTCCCAGCAGCGGCGTTTCGATCCTGCGGCGGAGAACGATTTGTCCTTTTCTGGAAGGAAGATCCCCACCCTGGAGCGTTTCCCCGGCTTCGGAATAATCCAGAAATAAATTCTCACCCGACACCTTCTCCCTTCTCGGGCTTCTTATTTCGCACAACGATTCTTTCTCCCCTCGTACGCATCTATATACGCGTATTTCCGTAAACGCATATATAAGAGAGGGAAAATGAGATATTTCGGTTAAGTGCCGAAAAACGTGCGGTGGAAATACTCCTTAAACGGTCTTCCTGCCAATCTTTCGTCCTGAAATACGGTTATATCGGTTTTCGGGGTGCGCAGAATAAACGGTTACATAAAGTTTTCGATTGGCGCGTGGCGCGACCACCCCTGCCTATGCCGCGTCCGAGGGATGGCCACACACCCTACCCGGGGATACACATATGTGCACTTGTTCGCCCGTAACGGACGGACTACCCTCATCCGGACGCTGTATTGTCGCGGACGATCTCTATACCATTGTATTTAAAACGGCGATCATTTCGCGAGTCGGACATGCTCGAGTTAATGAACTTCCTACGAGAGGATAATGACAGGGGCTCTCGCTATTAAATTTGCTTCTATATACTCTGATCCACCAAAATTGGTACTCATGCCCTTAAAACTCTAACAATGGCGCTTGTTCACGCTATATATGCAAATAAATTTGAATACTTGAGAAAGAAATAAAGATGGATTAAAATAAATTTATTTCTCACATATGTAATACTTTTAATAATGCTTTAATGTTAGTAATCTTCAAACACTAAACTCTAATAATCTTTTGTTAGAATTTTAACAAAGACGTTGTCCACATTACGCAAATTCCGAACACTTGCGAAAAATAAGATTAAAAGAAATTCATTTCTCACGTATGTAGCATAGATACTTCCAACATTTTTAATCTTAAGAAATAATATAAAATATAGCAAAGCTAAAAGTCCAATAGCAGCGATCTTTCATTCCTCGTAATTTCATCATGAACGCAATTAGCGCCGGTTCTCTCGAGGTGTCGGCCAAGTGACGGTAAGAAGAACGGGGAGAAAGTTCGATCGCGTCTCGACGCGGTACGTGTCCGTCCAGTGAGAGCGGTCCATAGTGTCGGAGTGCACGTAGCACGACGGAGGAGAGAGCCCCTACGTGCCTGCCGATGCAGCCTCACCCCAAGGGCGAGGGTTAACCCTCCTCCCGACACGGGAGAGAGAGCTCAATATATATTAAGATCCGCGGAACCCCTCGGACTAAAAGTTCGTAACGCGCGCCTGCCCTCGCGTCCCTCGTCCGAGTCTCTTCCTACAGACTCTCGCTAACCTCCCTCTATCCGGGGCTACGCCGTCGGAATTGCGATTATGGTGGCGATATTACTGGCGTAGGGGCAGTTCCCTATCCGCGAGGGTGGCAGCTACCACGTCCATGTCTATCTTCTGTACACTTCTTTTCTCGTTTTATCCCGCGCGCTCGCGCACACCACCCGAGCTTATTGGCTTTACTTCTGAGCCATCGACTCGTATCTATTTACTGCTACGGTCTGATCCGCGAGAAAAACCATGGACGATCTCCTTTTCTTAGGGTAGCTGCGTGAGCGTCCCGGTGAGTGGCAGGTAGCTTCGACCACGTTGGCCACATGGCTCCCAAAATGTGCCACCTTTTGTTCGTTTGGTCTTTTCACAAGCGGATTATTGATGTCGAACCGTGCGGGAACAAGACTAATAGTTGGTTTAGAGTAATGAAAATCGACCGGCACAAAGTATTTTGCTCCGATCCTCACAACAAAGGATTACGGTAAACTGAGACGTAAAGAAGTTTTATTTCGACTCTGGGGATATGGAAAACAATAACGAACGAAATGTGACACTTTAATGGAGCTTGTAATTTATCATTCTACGGTGGTATCGCTATTTCCCTAAAAAAGTAATGGCCGAGAAGAACCGATGGTTCGCACGTGCTGTCTCTCCGTTCCGTAGGCGTATAGCGGCGGAAAATAGCGAGACAGGTCTACCTGCTGCGAAAACGGTAAAGTGCGATCGATACCCGACCGCAGAGACCTAACCACGGCATAGTTTTCGGAGCACTGAACGATCGTCGATCGATCGCGCGATACGCAAATGCACAGTCTTTCAGTGATACTTAATGCAAACGGACAATTGGACACTCAAGAAACGAACTATAGCGCTATTCTGCTAAACCGGATGATATTTTCATGTCACGCGAATATTATGTGATACTTTTAAAGATTCTAAACGAATAAAATTACACGTGAAAAAATATTTGCTAATAATTGGTGATGTAAAAAATTCTAAAAATTATGAAAATACGAGATTTGGTTGCACTTTGAAATATGTAGATCTTTACGATTTCTGTATACATTATAATTTCATTTATAACATAAATGTTAAAATAGAACATTCAACGAAACTTCGCGATAAGTAGCGATCTACCAATGTCGTAACGCAATAACGAGAAAAATGTCTCATCCCGTCTCTGGAAGCATCTGTGCGTGCACGGCTGGCGGAAACAGCACCGTGGGATTGCAATGAGATATGCCGGTGGTTAATCGTCTTTTTTTTGTCTCTTCTTCCGATGAGTAATTTCACGGGACGGTCACGCCAGTGGGAAATCCGTCTCGCCGAAAAATCGACGCGGCGCATTAAAAAGAGGACGATTCTCGGCGCGATTCAATTAAATGCCGCGCGGCATTAACGACGTGCGCGCGCACGCCTCTCCTCCGCCTTTTCCTCGAGATAAAAGCGAGCGTAGACACGGCCGGCGGAAAGGAGGATGAATTTTATCGCCCTAATGAAATTTCCCGAACGATAAAGAACCTCGGCGGAGGCGTCGAAATAAACACGCGGCGGTATAGTGGCGCATTTTTTTTTTTTTTTTTTTTTCCTCGTCTCTCTAATAATCCTCGGACGAAATGTGAATATCGATTGGTGAGAAAATTGGAAAAATAACTATCAGACATAAAAGAGGATGGGCGCAGCGGGTATAAATTTTTATTTTCAATCCACGTAGAGCGTCTTTATACTCATTAATTCAATTACGTTTATGCGAGTGAAAATATTCGCGAAAGAACACACGAGGCGCTTTAAAAGCTGGTGTAAATCCAGTTTCGCAAACCTCGCTAAAAACTATTAATTGCGATCGGTGGCGTGCGAAGGGTATACCGAAGGAGGGAGGCGGGGGATCCGTAATTCGATGCGCGGACGACGGCGAATTGCGGAACTGTTCCTCCGTGATTCTGGCTACCGGCTACTTTCGAGCGCGCTGAAAAAGCTTTTTTTCACCGGCAGCGCTTTAATGAAATTTTTTCGACCTCGTCATCGTCCCCGTAATAATCTCCCCTTTTGCAACCGAGTAGCCGGCGCGACTGAATTTATTGCAGCCCGCCTGCCGGAAACACGTCCGCGAGGAAATCTTCTGGATAAGAGGCTCTACCTCGGCTCTACCGTTTTTTGTCACTCCTTACCTGCCGAGTCTTTCCTGGTCCTGGAGTATGAAATACGCGGGAGCGGAGAGGCGCGTAAGAAAAAGAAAAAAGAGAACGAGGAGAGTAGAAGCGATTGTAGAAAGAGAAAGAGGGGGAGGGGGAGAGAGAGAGAGAGAGAGAGAGAGGGAGAAAAAACGAAAGAAAGAGAGAGGGGTTCCGGTGACGGCGACGAGGACGACGACGATGAATCCTTCTTGCCCCGGTCGGAACTTTTTGCGGTCGCTCTCGGGACGAGCCCGAGAGCCGAGGGGGGCAATAAAACTAATGGTAACGCGCGCCGGTAATTCCTTGCGGTCTGTTTGTCGCAAGTCGACGACCTGGCCTCTCCGCCTCGTCATTTACCGTCGAGGGTGGGATTCTATTGCCCGATGTCGGCCGACGACGACGACGACGACGACGACGACGACGACGACGACGACGACGACAAAGACAACGGCGGGTCGTACTTTCTCGCTTTCGTCGCGGTTGGTGGTAACACCGAGAAAATTGGGTTAGAATCGCAGATTCTTTTCCTTTCATTGTCAAAGACCTTCTTTTGACACGGAGGACACGGTTGCTTTCTAAATATGTTCGAAAAAAGGTCCTTTTTAACCTACATTGGGTTTTCCGTCGAGATTCTTAGTGTAGAATTAAGAGAAAAAGGATACTGAAATAGGGATTAATGTTTGTCTCTTTTCTTTATTCCTGTTACAGTGGGTGGAGGAATCTTTCACGAACTTCGACAAGGGAATCAATTGGCGGAGTTACGTAGTATGCGACGTAGCGTACAACAACGTGAACAATTGGCTGTGGACGCCGTTCGTGGAGCGCGGCCCGGCGAATCGCATGTACATAGAAATCAAATTCACGACCCGCGACTGCTCGCTGTTCCCCGGCAACGCTCTCAGCTGTAAAGAGACGTTCAGTTTGCTCTACTATGAGTTCGACGCTGCCACCAAGGAGCCGCCCCCGTGGGAGCCAGACAGTTACAAACTTATCGGTGAGTGATGATGTAATAATAAAGGCATGGCAATCGAAGAATTCACCTCACAAAGGGAGGACACTGATAATATTTCGAAAATAACAACTTTAAATGCTTCTATTGTTTCCTTAAAAAAACATATTCAAAAATAAGTCTTTAAAAAAATTTTATAATTGACATTTTATTTTTTCTCCCCTTCTTCCCTCTTGATTCGTTCCTTTCTTTAATGAAATGAACAATGTTCGCGATATCTAGAGTGACTTTTCATACCGATTTGGTACATCCGCAGGTCGCATAGCTCCGGGCGAGGGCAGGTTCAATATGAATTCCGAGGTAACGATAAACACGGAGATAAAGTCGATCCCGGTGACGAAGAAGGGCGTCTACTTCGCTTTTCGCGATCAGGGCGCCTGCATATCGATCCTAGCTATCAAGGTGTACTATATCAGCTGTCCCGAGATCGCGGTGAATTTCTCGCGCTACCCGGCCACGCCGACCGGCAAAGAGGTCACGGTTATCGAACAAACCGTCGGCACTTGCGTCCCGAACGCCGTAAAAATTCAAGAACCGACTTCCCTCTGCAAGGGAGACGGCAAGTGGTACCTACATTCGGGTGGATGCCACTGCAAACCCGGTTTTCAGGCTGATGTAGACAAGCAAGAGTGCAAAGAGTGCCCAATAGGCAAGTTCAAACACGTGGCGGGCGCGGAACCATGCGAACCGTGTCCGGAGCACAGTAAAGCATCCGATTACGGTTTCACGGAGTGTCGTTGCGACGCGGGTTATTATCGAGCGGGGAAGGATCCGAAGAACATGCCTTGCACGAGTGAGTATTAAAATTAATGCAAAGCAAACGTTATTTCTATAAAACATTTCTGCCATTCTTTCCATATTTAGGGAAAAAAAAACAACAATTTTAACATGTTCGAAAAATCAAAATTTTTTAGACGTCTTAAAATGTTCAATTTTGTAATTTATAATTATGTTTCTAACTATTCGGTGCAATGGACGCGATGGGCCGCTTGAAATTAAAAGTCACGCGTACGCGAGAGATGGTAGGAATTTGGGGGGACGGCAAGAATCTTCAAGAACACATTTCTTGCAGAACCACCTTCGGCGCCGCAAAACCTGACCGTCAACTTTGTCGATCAGTCCACGGTGATCCTTTCCTGGAACGCGCCGCATATGCAGGGTGGCAGAACCGACACGACTTACAGAGTAGCCTGCGACGCGTGCAGCGTGGGCGTCAAATACATTCCCAGTAATCCCGTGAGTTTCCCCACAAAGCCGTATACATATATACAAGTGCGGATTACGCGCGATAGTTTTTGAATTGAAAGAAATTTTACGCGAAATTGCTTCGATTTTGCGACAGGACATCTTCAACGACACGAAGATCACGATAACCGGCCTGAACGCGGTGACGACATATCGCTTCCAAGTGTTCGCCGAGAACGGCGTGACGCCGTTGTCCGGCAAAGCGGAATACGTGGACATCACCGTTACGACGGAGGCCTCCGTACCGAGCCTGGTGAGCAACGTGCGAATCACGAGCGTCAAGAGTTCGGAGTTGAGCATCAGCTGGGACGCGCCGGTGACCGAAGTCGGTGTCAGCGGCGACAGCGATCTCGTCGAGAGATACGAAGGTAGTAAAGTCGTAATACCACCGTAACGTTGCGCATCGAGATCAATTCGCATCCGGATCGATCATTCGATCGCGCGCGCGCGCGATCGAACAAGCGGCGATGGCGGCGGGATTAATAATCGTCTCGATATCTGATACACAGTGAGGTGTTACCCGCGCTACGACGACGCCACTAATGCAACCGTCATTCAAACGTCCGAGCTGTCCGCCACGTTCAAAGGTCTCAAATCTTCCACGGATTACGCGATACAGGTTCGCGCCAAGACCACCCGCGGCTGGGGCGAGTACACGCCGGTGGTATTTAAGAAGACACCCCACGCGATAGGCCCAGGTAAGCGCGCGGCATCCAGATCTCACATTTCGCAATCCCCCTTTCGCACCGCGTCTCTAATACGAGCGCGTTTTTACGCAGATTACATCGGCGAGGAGGACAACATGCAGGTTAGGATAATCGCAGGGGCGATCGTCGCTGTGGTCGTGCTTCTCGTGATTATCATCATTATGACCGTTCTGATCCTTAGAAGGTAATTGAATCACTTTCACTATCAATTAATATATTCAAAACATTTTTGCCTCATAAATGAAAAAAAAAAAAAAAGATTGCGAACGATAATTCGCGAATTATCGAACTTTCTTCGCAAAGGCGTGAGAAGAACTTTTTTCGCTCAGCTATTTTGCTCAATTTGACTGCTATGCCTTGCGATTTCGTTGCAGCAGGGCCTCGGACGAGTGCAACAAGAAACAGCCAAGCGACTGCGATACTCTGGAGTACAGAAACGGCGAAGGTACGTTCGCAATTAGCACGAAGTTTCTCTCTTTAAAGATTTATATTATTATCGCTACTGCCCCCCTGTCACTTTCATAGTTGTTTCATTACGCCCTCGTGTCTTGTGACTAATATTGGAATCCCTGCCCCCCCCCCCCCCCGCTCTTAGATCCAGCAAGTGTCAAAACTATACCCCCCCCCCCAATATACAAACAGACCCACGATAATACGTTACATTACCCCCCCTCAGTATCGTAGAGATTTTTTTTGCGGATGAGAGTGAGAGGAAGAGAGATAGTTGAACGTTATGTATTATGTAACGCCGTAAAATAAAAATAAAACGAAAAGAAAGCAGTCTGGCTCTGAAATACGTTCGTGCGCGACAAAGACATAGAGAAAAAACGCTCGCTTTCCTACCAAAATTCACAACTGATCTGGCCCCGCAACCTAAGTGCCATTATTCTAACGAAATTCTTTCGATTCTTTCTTTTCATGTGCGATTCCCCTAATCTATCGAACCTGCCTCCATGAAAAATCCATGAAAAAACCCAATGAAACAATGTACACAATCGCCTGCTACTACAGGACTAGTTGTGACCTACAGTAAGTCTTCTCCAAACACCTCAAGTTTTGTTTTTAGGAACTCAGTTTTGTGTAGATTATTTTTGCAACCCCTGTACATGCATTACACTTTCAATCTAAATCATACTCTTATGCTTTTGCATACACACACACACACACACACACATACACGCATACGCATACACATATATTACGTAACAGACACACGCGAGTGTATGTATAACAATTTTGCACGATACCTAATTTTCTTAGATATACATTATGCGTGCTGACGCATTGTGCTTGCGTATGTTTGTTTTATCGCATCGTTTTGCGTGTAATTGCATGTGTATTTTTCATTAGTGCCGATGTTATTATTATTATGTGTATGCTTTTTACATCTGGATTTCACTCATAAAACATATCAGAAGGAACATAAATAACAAACGACGAACGTAAAAGAGAAAAATAAGCTACGCATTAAAAGTACGTTTTTTAATCAACGCGTAAATTACTTGATATCAACAAGCAACCGTTTTTAATCCAGTTTACAATTACATTTCACCTCATTTACACGTTAACAGCAGTTTCCGTGAACCGAGATATTTCTTAAAGCTCTATCACATTTCTCGCTTGTATTGTTAAAAAAAGAAGGAAAAAAAAACGAGATTCATCATTGAACACCAGCCGCTTTTTTGTTTTGCTATTTGTCAATTAGTGTGTTGGTTGTTGTGTTGTTCACAGTGCACTGCAAAATGGACAGTTCACCGATTGTGACAACCCATACCAACAACAAGAGCAAGTCCTCGCGTAAGTCCTTTGTTTCCCAAAGCAATTTCCGTCCAAAATTCTCGTGATCAAAAAAAAAAAAAAAAGATAACACGGTCCGAGCGACAAAAGTTAAAAAACCTAACTGAATGCATCGACACCCGACACTCACTCCGAGTTCTCTACGTTTACTATAGTTTCGCTTTAGTTACGCTACGCTCCATTTTGTTCTTTCTTCACTATCCTAGATGTGCGATATGGATGAAATGTTCGAAAGCAATAAAAAAGCATGCTGCGGCACCGTGATTTCGCACGCAATTGCATCATATTCTTGCATCTAATCTTTTTTTCTTTATTTTTCTTCAAACGATCGTGCCTTGCGATCGCTTTTCTTCTTACCACGATGTATGCGAAACACTTGGATGCTCCGGGACGCTTCAAAACGGAGATTCAAAACGCGTTTGAATGAAAAAGATCGATGGAATTGGAGAGAACTGCGTTTGAGTCGCCCGGAGCATCAAAGATGAGCGATGTTGAATCGCTGAATTTTTTCGTATGTAACGCAATAATTTTGAAATTATTTCACGGCATACGGGCATGCGAAAAATTGTGCGTTGGCATGCGTTGGATCGGCTATGCGCGAGTTCTCGCTAGCGTACATAGACATTTGACATTAAACAGACCAGATTCTAAGATAGAGAGACACATACAAGTAAAGGATGATTCTTTCACTAAAGTGGGAACTAAAAGAGGAGATATATTTTAGAATCCACCTGCGTTTGGCTTTCTTGGTTGTGTCTTGTTTTTTGGAAATTTCTTTAAACTCGTTGACACGAGAGAGAATGTGTGAGTGTTACTTTTCTTTTTTCTTGCGGGATTTGACACGGTTGGCCGAGCGATAGAGCGAATGTTAAGAACGCGCGGTCTAAAGTTCTGTCAAAATTTCGCACCACCGGCCCTCGTGTTAATATAATGAACTCTGTTTTCGTGACGTTGCAGTGACCACGCCGTTGTTCACACCTGCAGTGGGGGTCGCCGCGGCGGGCGCAGGCGGCGCTGGCGGTGCAGGTGCGAGGAGTTACGTGGATCCTCACACCTACGAGGACCCGAATCAAGCCGTACGGGAATTTGCGCGAGAGATCGACGCCGGATACATCACGATAGAGGCCATCATAGGTACGATTCTATATATATATTCTATCAACGACAATGTTTTTTCATCTCTACAAAAAGCACTGTTATCGACTCTAGAATTCTTCGTTACAATTCTGACGATTTTTTACGCCCGCAGGTGGTGGAGAGTTCGGCGACGTCTGCCGAGGAAAGCTGAAATTGCCTCCCGACGGACGAACGGAAATAGACGTGGCCATAAAGACTCTGAAGCCGGGCTCCGCGGACAAGGCTCGTAACGACTTCCTGACCGAGGCATCGATAATGGGTCAGTTCGAACATCCTAACGTGATATTCCTGCAAGGTGTGGTAACTAAGAGCAATCCGGTGATGATTATCACGGAATTCATGGAGAACGGCAGCCTGGATACTTTCCTACGCGCAAACGATGGCAAGTTCCAAGTGCTCCAACTGGTAGGCATGCTGCGCGGCATCGCCAGCGGCATGCAGTACCTCGCGGAGATGAACTACGTGCATCGCGACCTCGCCGCGAGAAACGTGCTAGTGAACGCCGCCTTGGTTTGCAAGATCGCCGACTTCGGACTGAGTAGGGAGATCGAGAGCGCTACGGAGGGAGCCTACACGACCAGGGTGAGCGATAGATTCGAGTTGCTGAATCGATACGAACAGCAGGATACAGAGGGCTCGATCGCGGCCAGGACTACGGCTCCTGGATTAATCGATCTATTCTCAATCGTTTATGTTCAGGGCGGCAAAATTCCGGTACGGTGGACGGCACCGGAGGCGATAGCGTTCCGCAAGTTCACGAGCGCCTCCGACGTCTGGAGCATGGGCATTGTTTGCTGGGAGGTGATGTCGTACGGCGAGAGACCGTACTGGAACTGGTCGAATCAAGATGTGATAAAGTCGATCGAGAAGGGCTACAGGCTTCCAGCGCCGATGGACTGTCCGGAGGCTATCTATCAGCTGATGCTCGATTGCTGGCAAAAGGAACGCACTCATCGGCCGACCTTCGCTAATCTCACGCAGACTCTGGACAAGCTCATACGAAGTCCGGACACGCTCAGAAAAATCGCTCAGAACAGGTAAAAGCATTTACGTCTATTCGCCTGATTTGATCAACGAGTTGCAATCGTAACGCGATAGGATTTCGAATCTTTCTTAGGACAATGCCGTAAAATCGGTGTTAGGAGAAATCTATATCGCAAATTAAATGTCTAGCGAACAGTGCAATCTTCATCATCTTCATCATTTGAACGTAATTCAAGCAGATACGACGGAATGCATAAAGTATAATCCGGCATACAGCGAATGAAATTTGCTTAAGTGCTTCGAGCGCACGTTCGCAAATAGTTATCACATTTCAGTTTCATTTAGCATTATTAACGTTCTTTTGTTTCTTTCGTTGAATCGCTCGTTCATTACATCTTAATAAGAATATCACGCCGCATGCTCCACGTGAGTTACGTATCGTGTCCATAAATTAATTTCTCTCGACAGCTAATACTTGTTTTCATTCATCCGCCGAAACGCTCACGCGGATCGTGCCACATCCGTTTTATGCTACTTAGAAACTGGACTTTGACATTGTGGCTCATTGATGTGTGACGTTACGCACAAGCACACAATCGTACACACACATATATGATGTGCATGTACTCGAAAGGAAGACTACCGATTTGTGCAGACTCATGCACCCGCGTCGCCGTCGTACCACGACCTGATTGGCATTACTGGAAACGGGCATATACATACTGGACTGTCATCATTCGCAATTACTTTTGTTCGTGCTTTTTTTGTTTTTTAAGAATTTCTCAGTATTTTCTTAATCTCCCCCAAATAATAATCGTCAAAATTTATTTCTAAATGCATCTACGCTAAACCTCGATATTTATTTTCCGACGCGCACCGGAGAGAAAGAGATCACCTACTACATAGTAGATACTCGTTAGATCCGACATGAAAATTTAAGTCTCTCTTTCCTCTCACGGTAGCGCACACTTTCCGCGCGATGTCTCGCCGCGTGTGAAATCTTAATATCGAAGAATTATTATTTACGTACTTTGAAGAAACTACTTTGCGCTCGAGTATATTTTTTTGGCTCGAGCCAAGTTTTTCAGTCAGCTGGCGTGAAAATTAATTTATGGACGAAAGTCTACTTTATTAGCTGCGTACCTTCTTCGCGTTTCGGGGGTTTCCGACGTAGTCGAGATCACGCATATACGACGACTTTAACAGAGCTTTCGATTGCTTTTGCCGCTTATCGTTTCTATACTCTTTAAATTTATGGTTCACGCAGTTATTTCTTACAAGACGCAGTGTAATATAGGGGCTAATTTTGTACTTTGCGTTGCTTTTCTTCTCGATGGGTTTCGACGAAATGTTCAATTTTGCACCGATCGAGGATCAATAAAATACGAGACGCGAGATAAAAAGAATCTGTTTATATATCGCAAGTTGCGTTACTTCGCGTCACTTTGAGAGAGTCGAAGCTTGTAACTGCAGGGAAATCGGCAAGCCTCCTCCCTAATATTCTCCGAATATCCCATTGGCATGAACGAAAGAATTATTATTTCACGTATCTTTCATTCAAGTTTTTCGCGTTTATTTTTGATGCCAATGGGGCGCAGTATTCGCATTCCGAAGTCTCGTTGGTTTCTCTCCTATCCCTTCGAAATCCGCCTCTTTTTCCCTGGGCTAATTCTTTGTGCTTTTGGTTTTGTGGTGTCCTTTGGTACGTCCTGACTACGAACTACTGCAACTGCAACGCAACTGCGACAACTATCGTCCACAACAACTACAACAACCTACAGCGTGAGGCCGCCTGCACACAATCCGTACTATGTCACAAGCCATACGGCTGCCGCCCAGGCTGCGGCGGCGGCGGCGGTGGCGGCGGTGACGATGCCACCAGGCCCAGCCGCGAGCACGGCGGGTCCGTTCGTAGACGTAGTCGGCCATCAGGCCCATCAACAAGCCCAGTCAGCGATTGCCGTTCCAGTAATGCCACCAGGAGCCGGCCGTAGCTTACACTATCACACACACGCAGCGACACACGCACTGCCACACCAACAGTCACCGCTCACCTATCCCAATTGGGTCCCGTTCTCCCATTTCGGTTGAGCGGGACTCGGCTTGAATTAAAACGAGCAAAAGCATCACCCTCCGCCCGTCTTTCTAACCATCACAACTAACGCCTGGCATTTAAACCGGACGTAATCTCAAAAGACTGCATTCTATGTATCGTTACGATTTGCATTACTTTCTAAGATCGCGCGCTAGTCGTAGGGAATCGTAGGCGCTTTTCCCGCGAGTTATGTAGTAGAAACGTATAATCCAAGTTGTGTCGGACGAAATAGTAGATGTGAACGAATATAGGCACGCGCGCAACCGATAGGACATTATTGGAGCGCTATAGACTATGTGTACAAGTGTAGAGCCGTCGTAAAGAAATTTCTTTTTCAGTCTTTTCATTATAAATTATCGACAAATGCGAGGAAGTAGAGTAGATATATATATATATGTTAGGAAATATATAGAGAATTTCTACGTTACATTAAGCTAAGCAATAAATTTTACCGTATTAAGAGTTAGAGCATATATTATTAATTAAAATTGAGATACATTAAGAGTTTAAGAATCTCCAAATTTTATAGAGAATAAATTCAATCATCGAATAGCAATATGGGTTTATTTATATATATATATATACGCGATTCAGAGCTTAGAGAGCGAAAAATAATTCAAAATACGTGCATGAAAGCAGCTAGAGTCTTTCATATGTTAATTATATATTAGCGGTTATAACTTCGATGGACATACGTAAAAAAAAAAAGAAAATATATATAGATATGTATACACACGTATTTATAGAGGGTGTTCCGGAACTCACGCTATTTCTTTAAGCTGCAAATTCTTTGGCCAATTTAGACTCGTTAAACATAGTTTTCGATAAGGAAAAATTATCTGCAAATTGCTCAAAAGAACAACCGTGGATAAAAGGAACAGTCATAATTCTATGGCACCCAGTATATCATTTACGCAAACATAAATATTTATCGTACAATATTTATTAAAATTATCAATTTTATCTTAACGAAGCCGCAAAGACTTATTAGCATGTGTACAGCACGCGCGTGCAACCGGTTGACCATTTTAGAATAGTATTTTTATACGTAATATATTGAATATGAAAACGATATATAATTGCGCAAGACCATAATCATAATATTAAATTCTAAAACATTTCCAAAGGACACGATAAAAATCGCGACACGCCATTCTAAAAAGGAAACCATTTGCATAACTTATTGATTGCAAACTACTAATTTTTGCCAATTATTTCTCGTTATATATTTTGCAAACATTAACGAGTATCAAAAGCTTTCCGCTCCTCATGAATATTTATAAACCGGAGGTGAACATTTATCCGCAAACAAAAACGATTCGCCGACATTCTTTCAGTTATATTTAACAGTTGGAATTATGCAAAATTTTTTATTTGTTACTTTTAATTTTGCGAACACATAAATTATTTTTTATTTATTCCTGAGTTAAACTCACTCAAAGTTGCTCATGAAAAAAACTAATGTGAAGATATTCGCGCCGACACACATGCGAGTGATAGGAAAGAGATAAAAAAAATTCGAGATTCAAAGTACAGACACGAGAAACTAGCCTGCGGATAGTAACACACACCTAGTATGACCTCCATTGCTAATAAATGCTAACAATTGTCAGAATCAGGGAAAGGGGTACTCCATCCCCACCCCCACTCGCCTCGTCGGCATCTTCCAACGTGCATTTGAGGAACAGGTAAAGGAAAAAAAAATAATAAAAAAAAAGAGGATCAAAAGCGGCATTCCCACACCGAGAATCCCCTTTTTTGCGAACGAGAGAAAAGAAAGAAGCGCAGAAGAACAAAGTGCAATCATTTCTGTTTCGTCCAGTGCCCTAGATAACACAAAGTTCGCCCTTTAGCGTTTCGACGATTCGATTACATTGACTGTGCTTTCACGTTCTCTCTCTGCTTCTTTGACGCGATAATGAAATATTGCCGCAACGTAGACAGCAGTCTCCCTGCTTGATAACCCTCTTAGTTTGTGTTGCACTGCTTGCCTTCATACGCACCGTGATCCATTCACGATTACATGTACAAGGTGTCCCAGACTAACTGTACCACCCGTTAATAACAGATTCCTGAGATTATTTGGAGAAAATTTGTATACCAAAATGTCGGAGTACAGTAATTTTTAAATGCAAAGTATTTAAAGTTGGCCGATTAAATTGTTAAAAATTTACTCGCTCAGGCACATCGCATATTGATTTTTATATCCTTATCATATGAAAAATCTTATTAACGGATGATACGGTTAGTCCGAGACATCTTGTATATTTTACATTATTTTTCAGTCTATTCTCTTAAAGATGTTAAAATAAAACAAATTGGATTGACTTACTCAAAAGAATTATGTATTTATTTATATCTAATAACTATACATATTAAAAATTGCAAATTTTTTACTGAATATTGCAAAGTTTTTATGTGCATTACATTACATAATATTTTACGTGCAATATTTTGCAAATCAGAAATAACAAATCAATGATTACTTACCCTAAAATTGCTCTGCCGGCACTCGATACCCATTACTTTAGAGTAAGTAATCATTTATTTGTTATCTGTTATTTGCAAAATATTATGTAAAAAAATGTAGCGCACATAAAAACTTTGAAATATTCAGTAAAAAATTTGCAATTTTTAATATTCATGATTATTAAATATAAATATACAATTCTTTTATAAGATAATTGCATAAAAATGAGTAAAAGTTTAATGTGCTTAATAATTATTTCTCGAATGATTATTTTAAACGCTATAATTTGGATGTACTTTGCACATCACAAATCAACTTATGAACAATTTTACTGCTGCGCATCGTGCCAGTAAGTCAATCTTGTAAATTGTTTTATTTTAATATCATTAAGGGAATAGATTTAAAAATAATGTAAAATATACAAGGTGTCTCAGATTAATCGTATCAGCCATTAATAATAGATTTCTGAGGTTTTTCATATGATAAGAATATAAAAAGCAATATGTGACCTGCTTGCGCGCTTGAATTTTTGACTATCTGTTCGATTTATCTTTCACTATTGTACATTTAAAAATTACTGTAGCCTCGAGCTATTTTGATATAAAAATTTTCGTTCTTAAATGATCTCAGGAATCTGCTATTAATAGGTGACAGTTGGTCTGAGTCTGTATATACCTGAACTGTAAACTATGTACTCACTAACACATTACATGATACATTTACGCTCGTCAACAGTACTATTTTTAGCAATTAGTTATCATTGTTTTCATTATTGTCATCACATTACTGTATTATCCATTATCATTATTATTTATATTATTATCTATCGATATTATCATTATTGATATTATTTTTATTACGATTTATTAATATTATCTTATAATTGTAATTTTTATTTTTATTATCGCTATTTTCGTGACAAAGAGAAATTGTACGCTTGCATTCGTATTTATGTACCTTAATTATATGTACATAATATTGTACAAAAAGAAAATGCACAAAACTTGCATATTAATCGTATATATAAGATCGGCTACTTTTATTTTCTAAAATAATTCGTAATTTATAATTTACACGAGATCGATGAACACAATACGCGTGTATTCATAGGGAAACTTCGATAGGAACCTCAAAATGTATATATTTAAATAATAATTTTTTCTTTAGATTTAAGACTCGTTTTATACGCTCTTTTATGTTCTCAAAAATTTGTCGAATAAACCATGCTAATTGAATGAAAAAAAAAAATTATTTTAATTTCTCGTAGATATTCTAGAATATCTAGACTCATCGTGAGAGAATTTCCATTAATCCATTCTTTCCATTCCAATAATCGATAATAATAATTTTATAAGATGCCGTTTTCTCAATTTGTACATACATATCGTATCTGTGAACACACTTGTATATATCTCCTTCCATGTATATAAAATTAGGAAACAAGACAGTTACGTTTTACTACCAGTGGCAATTCATATTGATCTTTATGCGAGTAAAACGTGATTGTTGAAATTTTTATCCATATTAGGAACATACAATAGATAAACAAACGAAATCCCATACGTGGACAATTTATCTCCCGATAATCCTTGAAATAGCGAAGATGCCGAAACTTCAATAACTTCAATAACGAAAAATAAAAATAAAATCTTAAATTCTTTATAGCTGAGCAATAATAATCTTCGTTATTTCATTTTTAGCTTTTGTCATTAATTTGTGGTATAGTCGCTAGCAAACGAACTAACAATAAGTATCCAGAAAACATACATTTTTGGACTCTGCGAATGTGAATGTGTTTCAATAGCAAGAGAACACGATCTAAAGAACCCTGAAATTCTCGTAAACCCTACAATTTCCGCATTTTCCCCGTACTTTAAACGTTACGCTCAATCGCAAAAAAAAGACATTCTCTAACTTGTTGTTCTCAACAGGGGCACGAATCCACTGGCACCGGACGCAGTGGACTTAACGCAATTGACTTCTGTCAGCGAGTGGCTGGCTTCTATCAAGATGTCGCGATACGCGGAGAGCTTTGAGCGGGCGGGTGTGACGACGTTGGAGGCAGCGGCGCGTGTCACCGTCCAGGAACTCACAGCCCTCGGCATAACACTCGTGGGACACCAGAAGAAGATCATGAACAGCGTGACGGCGTTACGGGCGCAAATGTCCGCCACTTCGCAAGGTTTTCTCGTGTAATCGCGACCGCGCACTCAAGTCCCGCGAACGAATCGTATGTAAAAATCGGCTGATCGACACGGAACTTCAACTACCCTATGGATCTCACGAATTCCCGCTTTTTTGAGGCGCCCCGACGCACGCCGTCCCTCCCCGACGAGAAAGCGAACCGCGGGAGACGACGACCCGTGTATCGTCTAGGACTCGTGATTACCTAGTCAGAGCGACGATGTCCTCGAGAGATTATCTCCTTCGCGCGCAAGTAGATCCGGTACTAAACTCCAAACGGCAGTTGGCTGAAGTGAAAACCTCACGCGGCACCTCCGAAACCGAATGCCGTCTCAATTTAATCGAGAGACTCACAGCACAGCACGTGCTGCAAACATTCCATATGGGCGAGAATCGAGAGAATTCGCATTTACAAGCTCCCGTTGGAACGATCGGGAGCACGAGGACCATGCATTCATCATCTCGCACTTAAACCATATACAACGACTTATTGAACTCGTAGAGAGAGAGAGAGACACTTACCGCGAAATTTTCGCGTAACAAATATCTATAAGTGTCAAAAGAATCACCGTAACCCGAGCGTTACGGAAATATCACGAAGCTCGTCCGGATCAGGACGTCCTGAAGGACTCTCAACGGGATCAATGTAACACACCGAAGGACACATCCTTACAACGAGCGCCTATTCTATATTGCGTTTTCTAAGGCCGTTTCCGTGACCGATCTATCTAAAGATCAGACTGACGACGGAGATAAACGAGCTATCCTTACAATCACTGCCGCAAAATTCTAGACTTTTCGTACCAACGAGCTTTCTTAGTTGGAAATATCTGTGCTTATCGCAGAATCTTGTATATTTTTCCTTGAAAACTTTAATTGTGAGATTTTAAACTAAAATCCTTCTTCTTTTCTTTTTCACTATTCGTCGCGTTCGCTATATTTCGTGACATTTTATACTAAATGGCAGCTCCTTTTAATACATATGTATCTGCGATACGTAACATGTACGGCAAATTACATGTCGGCCTAAATATCGTTCGAGCGCGTCTGCTCCCGGCCTCGCTTTGCTAAGTATACTAAAGTTACGTCTCTTTGTAACGATCGATATAGTAATATACGCGCCTGATATATAGGGAGAAACGACGATTAGAGAAGTAGAGAACCGTATACACACGCGAAAGTGTATCTGAAACGGATCGTAATAGTTTCCGAGATTTCATCGATAGCGTGACAACAACGTAGGTCCATTATTTCATGAATGTAGCGAATACAGTACACTTATACGTATGTCGCCAATGCACAACAATCGAGAACAGAAGCGAATCACGAATGAGAGAGTGGACTGTTAGCGAGACGATATTATTAACTCTTTACGGTTCTTTGCCTTTGCGTTACCTATATAAGAGTGCCGTATGCGCCGGTCTATATAGATATATCTTTCGATTATAACGGAAAACGACGAAATACGAACAACAAAGCGGACATGTGCCAACGCGAGTGTGCAAAAGTTATTTTAGCGCGAGACTGCGTGAGACGAGATAAATGAGAGAACGCGAGAGGATGCGTGAATGCGAGCGCGAATGAAATTGCGTCGGTGAATCTGTAGCCCGCCTCTTTCGCGCTATATTCGTATGTACACGAGCGTGCAATCACGAAATTATTCTATATACGTATAAATATAAATATTGTATTATAAAAATACGCGAGACATTTCGATCAGAAAGGAACGAACGGCGAGAGACTTTCTGTCGATAGAAGGAATCATTTAACGAGAAATCGCGAGATTGCGTCAGATCGCGATAGACACGATGTGTAGGAAAAACAAACAGTATCAAACGCGTCCCTTTACTAGCAAGCAATGCGTCAACATATCAACATTATTCGCAATGCAATGCGAGCGCAAAAAGGGAAGTTCGCGTGTTACTTGAAATCTCGAGCGACTGCAATTGAATGTCAATCATTCTTTCCTCGGGTTTCTAACGAATGACGAAAGAGAAAAACCAAGCCGGAAAAGAGAAAAATGTAAAAAAAAAAAAAAAGAAACGTAAGCGTAAAGTCGGAAGTATAAGTTACGCGGACGAAATACGTATACACGCGAGCGACGATGCGACGATATTCATCTACGGATGATAGCACTTTTTGATTTTCACCGCCCGATCGAGGAGTCTCCTTGCGAAGCAACGTCCATTCCAATATACATATATCCGTAATAGAGAATTTTTTTCTTAGAAGACGAGAGAGTGAGAGAGAGAGAGAGAGAAAGAGAGAGAGCGAACGAAAAACTTGCTTCACGTATCTCGTTGCACCCGCATTCGCTAATCGTAAAGACTGCTTCTCGGGTCGCAATACGCACAACCCGGGATACACACGTTACCGGCGACTTGTCCTTAAAGAGAAAGACCAACGGGGCAGCAGATATATATATATATATATTATATACATACGAAAATATTACGCGTGAGATTAAAAACGGCTTCCAAGTGAGTCCGGCGAGCCGCGGAGAAATTTTTTTATTTTCTAATTTAACGATTTAATGCTAGTGATGTAGTCGAACGACGTCGAAGCGACGGCTGGACGGCGGCGGATGAGAGCGGAAGGCGCGCTTCGAGAGACGAGATTTCGCGCTCAACGAGATATACAAACGGACAACGATAAAGCGAATTCCTTCGCGGCCAGCCAATTCTCTACTCATTGCCCTCCCACACCTTTCTAATCGCGAAGAGATGAAAATCGCGCCCGCGAAGCGCCGATTGAAATCGATCGATTTCACTTCTGTCTCAAAGCGTGATCCAACGGCGCTTCGATTATTCTCCTCGTAAACAAGATATTGCTCGAGATCACGTTCCGAGCGTTCGAAATATGTCGAGATACGCCCTGGTGTCTTTCGGTTCGCCGTGCTTTCTTTCGCGTTCGTTTCGAAGGAGAGAAAGAGAAACGAAAAGCGTCGCGGAAGGTCGCGTGGTGAGAGCAAAATCCCTTAGGAAAAACAAAAAAAGAGAAGACTACTGAGAACGGCGATGATTAAGAAGCAATAAGTGAATACACGCAAATGCAGATTTTTATATAGAGAATGTTAACAAATTTCAGAAGATATTAATTATATCGATAGCGCTATCTTCCTAAATGTTCGTATTAAAGGTTAAAAAAAAAGTACGATAAAACGTAAGAGTGATGGTGAGATCGCGCGGAGTCTCGACCGAAAAAGAAAAAGGAAAAAGAATCGTGCACGGTTCAAATTCATTGCGATTGATTGTAATAATGTTCGGTCGGGACTTCGCGGATGAGAGAAAGAGATCTTAAGGACTTTCAAATTGTAACTATCTGTGTTTTAGTGATGAACCTGCGAGTGCGACCTGAAGTTTTGAGGATGTTGTTAATTTCGATAAATCGATATTTAGATTTCATAGAGCTCTATCAATATCACACACACACACGGCTATGTGTAGACACGAAAATAGGCAAAACTAAACCAGAGGACGTATCAGTTGAAAACGGAAGTATCTCGCGTACGAGTTCTCCGATTTTTCTTTCCACTCGCATTCGAAAATTTTAGGTCTCCCCTTCTTCCGCAGGTTAAATTTTTTTTGCAAAAGAAAAAAATACGCATTACACTTTCAAAGCTTTCGATCGTACTTCATGTCACATATATTTTGATTATCTCGTATAGCGTGTAAAGCTTTATTAAAAAAGTGTGAGACGAGATCGGGCAGAAAAGAGCGGCAGGTAAAAGCCTGACAAATCAAAATTGCTTCACTTCGCACGAAAATCTTTGTTGCGATAAACTTTTGTTCACTCTTTGTCCTCCTGATTATATTTTTTTTTATTTTTAGAAAGAGCGAGATAGAGAGATGAACAAATAGCTAAAAAGGAAAATCGTTAAATCGCCTCCCGCGTTTTACTTAATCCTTTAATCGATTTTATAACGCAACTGTACTACTATTTATTAAAAGAAGAAAAACTTATTTATTGTTTAGAGATCTGACTAAATTGCAAAACGTTCTAATTATCGTAAGTTATCTATTACTATTTAGTAACGAGATAGGGCAGAGCGATGCATTCTTTCTCTACTTTTGGAGTTTTCGAGAAAACTCTATCGTGTAAAAAAGGTGAAACGAAGTACAGCTACAGTGATAAATACGATCGTCGTATCGAATCTGTATGCAGCTATTATATTATATTATATTTAGTTAAGCGTTAATTAAATGACATACGAGCGCGTTGTTTTGATCCTTACTCTCTACAACTCTTTTTACAGCGAACTCTGTCAAAGTACCTGCTTCGAAAAAACGAAAATGATAAAATCTGCGAAAAAAAAGGGAAAGCATTACAGGTACCGTCCCATATATTATATACAAGTCACAGAGACACGCGCACATACACACTCACACCCACATTTACAGAAACACACACGCATCGCATAACCATCGCATACACATACGTACATACGATAATTTATATACACTCGCCGAGCTGAGTTTTCATAAAAATTGGTTAAGCGAATCGCCTCCGTGTGTCTTCGATTTATTGTATAAAGAAAAATGCAAGAAAAAAAAGCAAGCAAAAAGTTACTGTCAACAAATTTTGGGACATGTCTAAAACATTTTTCCTATGGTGTTGTCAAGACGATGTTGAATGTAAATAAGATATAATAAATAATATACCTTATACGATGTAAATTGCGCGAGGAATTCATTTTTTCCCTATTATCCCCCCACATCATCAAATGCTTTAATTGCTCATAACTGTTATTGTAGTTCGTATAATGTTTATTACATATTTATATATAAATTTATATATATCATAAATAATTATCATTAATAATAGAATAAAATATAAAATAAAAATATTTTAAAGACTCACCCAACCGATGCGTAGCAGCGGAGTATACAAACGTTGACCTGTAAGATAAAAAAAAATACAAATTAGAGCAAAATAATATTTCAAGCATAATTATTATATGCATTGCATCTTTTATTTATTAAAAAATAAATAATAAATAAACAACACGAATAAATAATAAATACCAAAATAAATGAAAATTATTTACTTCACAGTTGCTCCGCCGTTGCCTGATGCCCCCCGGGCCTCCTCCTCCTCTCAGTAGTCCATCGGTGGCTGCTCCTTCATAGCACGCGTAAAAACGATTAATTATAATCGCAGGCACATTGCTCGGCGGAATACAATCGCGCGACACTTTTTACGACACTCTCGGCATTAAACGCACTCCCGTCGCGCATTACAATAACCGCGCGACATTTTTCACAACACTCTCGACTTTGTCGTTATCACGGTGGTCGCACGATACTTTACATAGCATTCGCGACGCATACTTTATACATGCTTTATTACGTTATAGTAACCGCGCGATACTGTACGAAACTCCCGACGCGCAACTTTGTCGTTATCACGCTGAAAAGCTACTGTCAATCATTTTTGAAACATATCTAAAACATTTTTGCTATGGTGTCAAGACAATGTTGAATATAAATAAGATATAATAAATAATGTACATTATGCGACGTATATTGCGAATAATACATCTTCTCCTTATATCTCTGCGTTATTATCAAACGCTTTAATTATTTATTTATATATAAATTTATATATAAATATGTATATATATATATATATATATATCATAAAGAATTATTATTAAATAGCAGAATAAATTACAAATTAAAAATAATTTAAAGACTCACTCAACCGATGCGCAGCAGCGGAGTATACAAACGTTGACCTGTAAAATAAAAACAAATTAGAGCAAAATAATATTTTAAGATTAATTACTGCATGTATTGAATTTTTTATTTATTAGCAAATAAATAAATAATAAATAAACAACACAAATAAATAATAAATATCAAAATAAATAAAAATTATTTACCTCACGGTTGCTCCGCCGTTGCCTGATGTCCCCCAGACTTCCCTCCGGACTTAATCGGCAAAATACAATTGCGCGACACCTTTATGATACTCTCAACATTAAACGCACTCCTGTCGCGCATTACAATAACCGCGCGACATTCTTACATTTTTCACGACATTCCCAACGTGAAACTTTGTCGTTATCGCGATGATCGCGCGATGCTTCTCACGGTACTCTCGATGCATACTTTATCTCGTTACGATAATCACGCGAGACTATACAACACTCTCGATGCGCATTTTCTCGTAATATGAAAGGAATAACACGAAAATTACATGCACGGATGGTACGAATGCGTTCGACACTCGGCGACGTTAGAAAAGAAAATAAATGCGGAATAAACTGCAAAGAGAAATTGAATATAGCGCGATCAACTTCACGATATTGCTGGAACAGTACTACACCCATGTTTTTTCAATTACACTTTGGCATATTTTTGCACTTTACATGAAAAATAGTATACTCTCTTTTCAGAGCGTTTGGCATATTTTAGTATCTCGCATTTTACAATAAGTAAATAATAATTTGCAAGTAAATAATAATTTGCACAAGTAAAAATCAAAAACAATGATTCGCAAGTAAAATATCAACAAATATAGCTGCCGAACGGCACTTTGTCAATTGCTCGCGCAATAAACTTTTTTCTATCTGGCACAATATATTCATAATATAACTCCTTAATTACTTGTTAATTCGTGTATATAATGAATCTACACACCAGCATAACCGTAGCATATTGAATTCAGGTCCGTGGGCCGCTCGATTCGAAGACGATCCATCTCATACCGCTACATTTCTTTAATGGCCGAAAAATTCGTAAACAGCGCTGACAACTGCACACTAGCGCGACTAACAAAGTCAAGTTAATAACTAATCAAATTGTATGTAAAAAATTATTCTTGAATTATTTTTTTAGCATTTGCTATTAAAAATATTGATAATAATAAAAATTGAATAAATCAACAATTCTAATAACTGCATGTAATTATTTTTTACAATAATACAAGAGCCAAATAATTACCAGCATCATCGTTAAATCGACAGATGGAGTAAGTAGTATCGTAAGTAGCGCTAAATTGCTATCCCACTACGCGTGCGCAAAAATACGTCTCCTTTCTCATGTATAACTGCTTCCTTTTCCGTTTGGGTCAGAGAAAGGTTCGTGATATTTTCGTATGATTTTCTAGTATCCACATTGTACGTATTAATCATATGATGTATTAGTGACTTTCACATAAATCTGTTATAGTCAATTATGTGTCGCAATGTTTCATAAATTGATTTTTCTCGCTAACAAATAATTTTTGTGCAGAATCCAGAATGGTACAGCGGTTAACCTATCGGCGACGCTTGTCGTACAACACAAGAAGCAATAGGAGACGTGTGTAAGTATATTCTATTATAAATAATAATAAACGTCAATTTTAAATGAGTGTTATTAGTTTCTATATACAAAGATTTAATTTTACTAATCGTAATTATCAGTTAATGATAAATTCTGAGTAGTATGAGGTTATGTTTTGGTTTCTTGCTTTAAGCCATGATATAAATTCACATGTGCTATACAATAAGAAGTTTAACATGAATGATCAGTTTACTCATTTTTATAAACACTAGCAAAGTGCTTTTTAATTGTCAATTTTGTCGATAGATAGCATGTATTCTAAAAATATCTTGAAATGTCAGCATGAATATTTTCTTATAAATTCTATTAATTAGGCACAAGTTGAAATTAATTCAATAAAATTGTTTGTAGTGTACGTACACCAGGTGGAAAATTAGTCTACCAATATCTTAAAAAACCTAAGAAAATCCCAAGATGTGGACAGTGTAAAGACAAATTAAGAGGTATTCAACCTGCAAGACCTATGGAACGTTCCCGTATGTGCAGGCGTAAGAAAACAGTCAAACGTGTATATGGCGGAGTTCTTTGTCACAAATGTGTAAAAGAAAGGTATATGTATTATATTTAATGAAAACTTCTTAAATTTTAAATAAATTTTGTCTGAATACAATTGTATGATATTGTAATCTAACATAATATTTTAAGTATTTTGCAATTAAAAAATCAATATAATATAGCAACTGTCATATCAAGTTCTATATTTAAAAACGTATATAGACGTGTAATCTTTTTTTTCTTACAGGATTGTGCGTGCTTTTCTAATTGAAGAACAGAAAATCGTCTATAAGGTTATGAAAGCACAAGCTTCGTCAAAGACGAAGAAGACAGAGAAATAATTCTGTGCTTTTTATTAATTAAATAAAATTAATAAAATTAAAATATTTGAGTTGTTCATTAACATGACCTTATGAATTCAATATTCTGAGCCAATTCGGAATAGTACATTTGATGGAATATTCTGATGATATATAATAAAAATTTAATTATTTTACTATAATTAAGTCATACACAACTGTGCATACACAGTAACACAATTAAATTAATTATAAATATTAAAGAATTGCATTGCACTTGCAAATACTATGAATTATCGTTTGCACGCAGTAAAAAATATATAATGGTTGCCTCAGTTATATCAAATAATTTTTATTTCTAATTGCATTAATTATTAATGTCGTTTTTAATTGTGGTAATATATAGTATCAACAAGATCTATATATATAATGCAAAAAAAATATTTCTATCAATAATTGATGGCTTTATGTCAGAATAACAAACTGCACATCTAAAACTGTCAAACATCTAACAATTTCCTCTTTTTGTGAAAATATTAAACCATGAGACTAATATGATGAGAATAATAAGATTATTATTAAAAATAAGTGAAAAATAATATGAATTGCAAACATTTTTGCTGAGAGACTAAAGATAATTTTATACTTTATTATTTATTGTGATTATAAAGCCAGGTTCTTACTAATTATATAATAAGTATTAGCAAAAGAAAGACAGCAAATGATATTAATATTTTATGTACTTAGTGTCGTCTATAAATTTACTCACCGATTGTTGTACTGCAGCTAAGCATATCTGACTGTACCCCCCTCCCCCCCTAAGCATATTTAGCTGTACCCAAGCATACCTAGTTGTTCTCAAGCATATTTGGCTGCACCTAAACAAATATGTGTAAAATTTTATTGATTATATTATACATTTCTCAGAAAACATGAATAATTTTCAAGTTTTTAGAGCAAACATAAAAATTATTTTGCGTATCTTATGACATCAAAATGTATTTACTAGCCCTGGTGGTTGTTTGAATTTATAATCCGTCCGCCAATATCGATAAATCACTACTATTTGCGAGCATCCGCAAATATATTCCGGCAACTTCCAATACACGAAACGCAAAGATAAAAAGCATTTTATGCCTCCATGTACATAAGATTCATCATGGTACGTATTTTATGAATGATGGTGTACAGACTTACAAAGCAAACGAAGACTTCTTTTGACGATCAATCCCACCATTATTGAACTGTTTCACTATTAATCACTAATGTTTGCGATAAATAATATATTTCGGCAATTGCTCGTCGTTTCATTCGGCAAAAATTCGCACTTATTTTGTACTTTTAATGAGAAAATATATAATTAAATTGCTCAGTGTTCGCGCTGCGTTTGAAGAAATATATAATATTAATTATTATAGTGGCCGACTGGTGGCGTGTTAATGCAATAGTCAAACAATTAACAAACAAATTTATCGACAATTGATAAACGTTATGCGCGACATCTTTTGTCGCCACAACAGTTATTACGTCATGTTCGCTCAGAACGCAAAGCGCGAACGCTTTGTGATTAATCGCAAGTTTTACTCGTTATATAAAAGTGCGAATTTGAATGCGAGTTGTTGTCAATAGTGCTAATTAAAACGATGGATGTTGTATTGAGACGAAATATGTATCGCGGATATTCGCGATTAACGTCCGAGACGTTGATTCTCATATTCGCCTATTCGAAGTATTGTGTGTACGTATAGCATAGGTGGATTAGTATGTTGAAAATTCAACTCACTGAAATTAAATAAGATAAAAGCAAATATTATTGTATGCGTATCCGTATGTAACAATTTCTATACCGATTATCAAGCAGTCATCGATCATCTCGTTCATTCACATTGTTTATGTAGCATCAACTGAGGTTATGTGTATGAATGCGTTACAATGTGAAGTACGACTTATATCACGTTTTGTGTATCGCAAATAGCAAATTTTGAATTGTTCTTCAATATATAACTTCAACTGCCACTATTCTCTTCGAATGTTGCTGTACGAATGACACCAAGGTGTTAGCGTGCGAAACAAACAAACACATACGTACGCCGTGACTTGCAATGTTTACAATTAGATCTAAGCCGCGTGAGCTATCACTGAAATACTTCAACATAGGAATTGTTTATGTTTTTTGTGACCTCAGTCTCGGCGTACGCGTTCTGTTGTAGGGTACGCCATATTTTGGTTTCATTCATAGAACAGCGGCGGCAAGAGATTATTCGTAAAATTCGTAGCCTGCGCGATCGCGTTTTTCGGGTTTTTCTTTCATAAAATGACAAAGTGTGTTTGTCAAACACTATAAAGATATAATATATATCTTAATCATTTCACTAAAAAATTTTAGTAAAAGATATTTACTTCATTAAATCTTTATCTTCATTTTTTTTTATTTAATTACTTCACAATTTTATATTTTTATTTTTCAATTGATTAAATTTTTGAGTTTTATTAATTAGATAAATAGAAAAAAATAAAGAAAAAGGAAATAATTAAAATAAGTTTATAAGAATACAACATATTTTTAGATTATATAAAGTTTTAATTTAAAATCGTTTATGGATCATGAAAACCAAAACGTTGATATGTCTACGTGCATTTTTATATGAAATAAAAATAAATCGAAATCAAGAGCGATAAGAATATATGTAGGCTCTTTCTTTCTTCGTCGTCAACTTTTCTAAATAATTTGAGGTAAGTCATTGAGTTTCATTAGTCTCCAGGATTAGATATTATATAAATTGGTGCAGGAGAGTAATATTCAGAAAACTTTCCAAAATGTATACATTGAAAATATGTCGCGAACATAAATTAAAGATGAACAGTAAACGTTTCACAAAGAATGAAAAATACATTCGCCGTTAATTGCATTTATTCTTAACGTGTCAATTTATTCTAATCTTTTCTAGCTTATCCATTCATATTTATTAATCACAATATATCTGCATTCCTTTTATAATTGGAACTATGTTGTATAATTGTCATATAATTAATTTGTATTTGAGAGACATTCTCTTGATCTACAGTTGTGAATATAGAACGAACATACTCGAAATGTTCAAGTCATTTATCGGCAAATTGATTTGGCTACGTAGTTCCAACACAGTGAAAAGGATGCAGGTAGTGATGCTGAACAGAGATCCGTAAACGTTCTACGGAAAATGCTGGGATAGCCACTTCTTTCAATCATTCTCTCGATATGCAATATGGAGCAAGCGAATTCCGTATGCATACTAATGTGGCATTCACTAAACATGCGTACCAATTCCGTTTTACTTCTCGTAAAGCCACATTTTAATCATGCACATAAATTATCAAAAAAAAAAAAAAAATGTATTTTGCACTTCAGTATAATTTAAATTAAAAATTTGAATTGACTTTTCATTAACTAAGATATCAAAGTGCTAATGTTCAAGTAATAAGTTATCAAAAAGATCGTTGCAAATATCGTTGCAGTGACTATTATCAATCTTTCTATAATGGAAATTATTTATCATGAAGAATACCCTGCGTATTTCGTCTTATCTGTTTGCTAAACGTTTCGACACTTGTAATACCGTTTTATTATTTATTATGATTTTTACTTGTAACGACACTGAGGAAGACCTAATATAGGCAGAAACGCTTGTCATTTTTATAATATAATTTAATTTTTTGCACGAACACCTAGCAACGGCTCTTTTTGCCTTTTCTCCCAAGATTATTTATCAAAAAGACTTGCAAATATATTAATTAACTAACATACTTCAGTATTGACTAAAATACGATTTTTTATTATTTTTATTCGATATTTCATTACTAAAATATGTAATATTGGCTCTTAATTAAAGCATTGTAAAGCAACTAAGTGTGGATATATTTGTCTGAAGAAAGAATTTAAAGTTTTAAGTTTACAAGATAATTGGCGTTGAAATTGTAACAGCATCAGGGACGCTCCGTATGTGATCGACTCGATCATGTTCGACGAGTACGATGATATAGGTATTTGCAAAAACGTTCGTTGCTTCGGGGCAATTCTGTCCGGCGACAGGCATTGTGCTGCCGATTATGGCAAAAGGGTTATGTGTAAAACCCGTCGTGCGAGACCATTGCGAGTCGTTAGCCTCGGTCCGCCTAACAAGTGCCTTATTTGTTGAGTACACTTCGGTACCGCGTATGTACATATATGTATAGGGATCAGATAGGGTATACGCGCTATAATTTTCACCGTGGTGGCAGAAAGCCGTCGCTTTGGAGAGCGGTGAGAGCTATAAAGGCTTGTCACCTGAGAATGCGGACAGTGCGGCGACTTGGCATTAAATACCTGCACTCCCTTTGCTATGCGCTATGTTTGTCGTTTACCGTGTTCACTATTCCTAAAAAAATGTTGTGGCTAGAACCTGCCGTATTTTTATTCGGTGTTAACCTGTTTGAGGTCGAGAAAAAGACTTCGCAGTAAATTGAAACAGTGAATACGTAATTAATATTTATACATATTTTGAATCCCTTATATATCTTGCTCCCATCGAATTATATTTTAACGAACATTCTTTTAACCATTTTTTTTTTCAATTATTTTTCAACGAAAATGTATAACTAGTAGTAGTTTTCAAACAACACAAATAATTAACGATTGAAGATAAAATACTTCTTGCAAATTAAATTTTGCAATTATATTTTCCTTATTAAGTTTAAATAAATTTGAAGAAAATCTTAATTCAAAACTTAGATACAGATATACACTGTAAAAAAATTCAATAAATTTACAGAAATAAGATATAAAAATTATATGATAGCAAAAATACATTAAATAAATATATTTCCGTTAAATGTCATATAATTTTTACGTCTTATTTGTGCAAATTTATCGAATTTTTTTATGATATATCAAAATTTTCTCTAACATTTTTATTGAATAAAAAATGATTTAAAATTTTGCAAAAATCTATTAAAATATAATAAAAGACATTGCCGTATTTAAATAGATTAAAAACAGAAAAAAATCAAGCTGGGTAAATTTAACTAATTTTCTGTCTTTCTCTCTTTCGTAAAAACTTTGCTCACACACTTACAGAGATAAAAAATAAAAACAAAAAATATATACTTTGATTTTATCTTATAAAGAATCGTATTCGTTGTAATCTTTACGATTCTCGAACGATCTTTTGCAATTTTATCGCGATCGTCGAAATTGCGATGTAGTCCAGAACGTAGAAAAGAATCAAAAAGATATTAAAAGAATGTGATAATGATGTGACTACAAAAAGAAAAAAAATGTGACTGGATAAAAAAAAGTCAGACGTCATGAGGCGCCATGATGCCTAATCCGATTTTATGGGATGAGATTACTTGGACGAAATATGCGCACACGATTTTGAGTTTTCCATAGGATCTTCTTTATAATGGTGCGCGCAACAGCACACCCTTCTCAAGCCCATATCGAAAATAATGACTGCGGTTAGCCGCCGTGGTCGGCGTAACATTTCGTCTCGGTTCAATTGCCTCGGAATCGTTGCAACCATCGCAGCTGCGAGTGGTACACGAGATTGGAATACCTACTCACGCCCAATGCAATTTTCGATTGCCTTGATCGCAGGATGGATACACGATAGCTATCAAGTTGCATCGCTCAACCACAAAGACGGTAAGTGCATTCGCGAAGAAAAGAAAACAATTTTTTTCCGAAACAGGCTTTAAGTAACAATTTAGTTCAGTTTTAGAGAGAAATAAATCTTCTCATTAAAACTGGGTTTTATCGGTAGTAATAGCAGCTTTAAAACACCATTTAATTGAAATTGTATACATAATAATGCATGATACACGGGGGTGGCGACCGCTAAATTTCGCGCCTCCATTCAGAATTATATAGGAGAATACATCGGTCACAAACAGCAATTGTCCGGTGTCACGTTTAATTGACGGTTATAAAATGTAGCGCGAGTGTGCAATCGAGAATAATTTGGCGTGAGTGCCGCGCGCGAGCCGGCTCTTCTCGGAGAGGAGAGAGATGCGTCTCGCCACGTGATTCCTATAATTTTCTGGGATCGTGTTTAGTGAAACGACAAGTGGGTAGGTGTTGTAATACGCGTGTCCCTATCATTTCGCGACATTATTATTAGATCGACGCGCTTGTATCGCATTATTGTTACTGTTTGCAGGGAAATTCTCTGCCGCTCGAAATAATTCGTGAAAAATTCGCGAATAAAATAAAATCGTCACAAATGTGAGAAATATTTTGACACGTCAAACAATCGTTTATAAATTATCATCTGTATAATTCTATGTAGTGTTATGTATTTTACGTTTATTTTATATTTTTTCTTGCGCGATATATGTTTTAAATTATATACTATATACGCTACGCATTTCGCATTTACATAAAACGTAACGACATGTGTGTCCGGGATCGATTTGCGTCGTAAGAGTATTTCGGGGGACGTGCTTTAGCATATGATTCCTATAATTTCCAAGGCTCATGTTTGACAAAATAACAAGTAGGTGGGTGTCGGTTTTCACACCCGCGGCTCGGCGGGGCCTCTTTGGAGAATGTAAAAAAGGGTGGCACACGAAACCGGTTTCGGTGAATCTTTGTTATATGGAGGCCTTTCTAACACATACTCGCCTCTCTTTCCTTTTTGCTCCTGCCTTATATATGTGAATCTATAAGAACGAACCGTCCAGTCTCAGGACCGTACTTGAAAGACGTCTACACTCTCTATTGTTGGTGTCGTTAAATTGTCTCGATAGAGTTCCCGCTATCTTTTTAAAAATTAGTATTATCATTATCACTCTATATTAATATTTCAACAACTTTGGAATATATATGATTATTTTCTTCAGATAAAAATAGAAATCAATTTAAATAAGTTGACAAAATTATTTTAATAAAACGTGCCGTATTATTTTATCTTATCGTGATTAATAATTGCATTGGAATTTTTCCGTTGCAAGGATAAACGGTTCTTGACCGAAGATTCATTTCAAAGCCCATTCAGTGGACGAATTAAATATAGCCATTACGTCGAATTCGTGTATTCAACAGAGCGCCAAATGCGGCGAGTCCTCGTTCATTAGCTTAAGCGTCCGATTACATCATGCACGATTAAAATCGAATGTAAATCGCGGCTCTTACAAGTCGAGAATGTTTCATCGCAACTCTTAACGTAATGGCATCATGCTCAGACGTTACGATGACTTGAAAGTTTCGCCGAAAAGAATCGAGAAATTATTTCACTCTAATAGCGATCATAAATAAATATTATCCCGTTTTTTATGTCATAATTATGATAACTAAAATTCCGTGAAAGTAAATCTTCAGTTATAACATTGATTTCACGTATTAATTTAAGAATCAAACTTGTTCACTAACTAAAATTGTAGAAACTCACAATCAGTAAAAATTTTTATTTGTGGCAATTTATGCATTTGTGTAAAAATAAAATCTAAAAGCTATTATAACGAATATTTTTTCTTCTTACATAACTAATGTTTATTCATGCATCAATTATAATATTAAATTTTTTTCAGTCTTATCTTATCATTATCTTATCATATATCAATTATTAATTTATTATTGATGAATTACAAACTCAATAATGATCGATTAAAACTATTCCTAGAAGTATAAGTTTATTCACGGCATTGCAGTCGCGTATTAATTCAAGGATTCGAGAACACAAATTTTACAAGAAAAATAACATATTTTTGATTGATAAAAGAGAAAGCGATTAATCTTTACTGGCTACCGTCTTCTCTTCGGACGCGATTCAGCTCGGCGGTGCGTTCTTTTTGATCGAACCATTAGTGGCTCCAATTCACACCTGACTCTTGGCGATAAAAACCACCTCTAAAGATATCCTTATGCCGCTTCTACGTAGGCACGAGTCCCGTTCCTACGACTTCGGAGGAAGTAAACTGTTATCGTAGCAGGTAGTCATCTCTTATAGACGCGCTCCATCGAGCGAATTCGTTTTAAACGCGTCTCCCGGAGCGCCCACCTCTCGTTCTCCCTTTTCCTTCTTACTAGTCATTATTTTTTTTTCTCTCATGATAAACCGTTGTAGCATCCTTCGCTGACCGCACGACGCGGTAGTGAGCAGGAGGACGATTAATTATCTCGGCGCCAAACGGCAACGATGAAGGTAACGATGGTCGATTAAGATTCAGGATTGAGAGAAAGAGAGAGAGAGAGAGAGAGAGAGAGGTCTCTCTGCGAATCCTTGAAGGAAATTAGCAAGAAATATACCTGGTCTGCCGGTTATCTCGATTTTTTCCTTGCATCACGCGATTAAGTACTAAGATTACTCGATGGCTAATAATAGTAAACGAACGCTTCCTTCGATCAGTTTTCCTTCGGTTTGTATTTCGGTTTTTTTTATATGCCACACCAGGCGGATGCGGGAACTATTCGGACAGCATCGTGGACCCCTCGCTAAGTAGACACAATTACGATTGATTATCCAATGTAACCTTCTACCGACTAATCTTGACCGTGTGTCACTTAAGAAAGGGTATGATGTATCGAATAAAAAGATGTACAAGCCTCTCGGTTAAACGATGAGAATTTAAATAATTGTCGGTACTTCCTGTAGCAACCGTCAGTATAAAGTCATACATCATTTAATATTTTATCAACGCGGCATCATTGCTTGTTAAAATTATGATACGCGTACAATAATTGTTTTTCTACATAAATTTACCAATTTTTCAGCAAAGCATAGTTTTATTTAGAAATGCGTTTTATATTACAAACAAGGATCTATTTTTTATTTTTACGAAAAATCTCGGGATTGCATTGTGATGTGTACGGGGCTGAAGTTTACATCGGAGGAGCGTTTAAAGAGGAAGAAAGAGGAAGATACAAAGAGAAGCTGACCTAAGGGACTGAACGGCCTGAATGCAGACGCCACAGCGTGTTAGTTGCCAGACGAGGATTTCTCTCTTTTGTGGCTCCGTCCTTCGGGCTGTCTCAGGTTGCCCCTTCGTTCCTTCCGACGAATGAAATATATTTTACAGCGAGGGACCCTTGTATAACTGGCGCCAAATAGATGAGAATTTTCGGGTCCAACCTGTCTGTTGCGCGCTTCTTTTATTCGATCATTGTCGTGCAACATACTGAAACGTAAGATATTCCTCTGAAGATTGACAAAGATTTTTCTACAAAGACGAGTTTTATTTAATGGTCCTTCGACATTTTTTCTGTAAATTTCAACTTACTGCGTACTAAAAATGAAAAATATTTTGCAGAAACCGCGCGCGTAAATATCAAGACAGTAATTACATTTTTTCTAAATATTTCTTGCTCGCGTTTGCAAAGTAATTTTGTTTGATATAGAAATTATTTGAGATCTAACTAAAAATTATAAAATATATATTTTCGTAATTTATTTACTGAAATCAGAAACCGAATTTTCGAAAAATTGTTTTTACTTTTAAGACTGTCAAATAATCTGTTTCTTAGTTAGTCTTCGTCAGGATTCTAAGACGGCTGATATTTTTAATCGTAGTCCGATGTTAAGAAGAATTGACAACAATCCGTAGAACGTCTCATCCTGGATTTTGTAGTGCGTTGAAATAACAAGAATTGCCGGAGATTCGATCGTGGCAATTGTGTTTCCGCCGTGTCACGTTCGTGCGCACAAACCGTAGCGTTCTTTTTAACAGGCGTTCGCGTTGCCTGCCAACATAATATATTTCCAACCGAGACGAATGGATCGTGATTTCATGCCGGAGGCAGGAGGAGCAGAATCTCTTGCCTTTGTTACCCATTGTCGCGAAACCTTAAGCCGATCGGACAGTCACGGTGTATGAAAGGCGAGAGCTCCGTCGCCCTCGCCACGGTATAAAACGAATGCGGCTCTTCGTAGAAGGGGGTATCTGATTCTAATCCCGAAATCCGGTTCGAAGCTCCGGATTGTCGGCGGTACTCCTCCTTTTTCGTTAACACGACGCTTAAAAATCTCGACGCCCGACGTAACCGTGCCGAGACGTTCATGAATAAAAGGTGGTCGCGGCATTTCGCTTTTAAATCCGCTTACCCGGTTGTTTATAAAGCTGAAAAAAACACAATTTAATTTATGGGGAGATTCGGTAAGCTTGTAAGATTTTTCCACGACTTCCAGAGAAATAGCACAGGACATTAACACTCCGCGCAATCGCGTTAGATCGTTTTATTGAATCGTTTACAGTCGAGAAATCCTCGCGACAATTCAGCATCACGCACTGTCGTTTATTCGCATCGCCCTCCTAAGTTCGTTAGAAGCACAGAGGCGGCTAACGAGGCAGGCTACGCGGTAATTATCTCCGACAATTAACAATCATTCGTTAGTCAACTATTGTCGTTAATGCGCCTTGCAGAACGTACGATGCATATTTATCAGCCGCGCCTGCCGGATCATCCGGTAATTTCTAATAATTAAACATTGATTAAAGCCCACAGTCACCCATTGTCCAGAGGCAGCGAATCATTCTTTTAGCGAATTCATCATGATTTTCCCGCGGAACAAACGACATGATCATGGCTGAGTTGCTTAATGTTTTTTTTATCTATGATTATTTCGTACGGTGCAGCCATCGAATCGAATCGATTTCCGGCTGATCGCTTGTGCAACGATAGGTGAGGCCTCTTGTTCAAGTAGGCTAATTGCAAGAAATTGCGCGTAAGATGTTGCCATTGCCAGGCTAACATCGTCTTTGCGGGCGCTTTCACGCCTCGCGCGACACGCGCGCGCGCGAACAAGCGACTTTTATTGCGTCTTTTGCCAGCATCTGCAAATCATTATAAGTACACGCTAGACTAGAATAATTTCTGCGTCGTACACAGAAGATTGGCGATGAAGCGGGCGCTGAAGTTAAACTAAAGAGCTGTCGTTTACCTTCGAGAAAATAGTCAGGCGCGTATTAGCGGTCGCGCTATATACTTTGTACGCTTGATAGCGATGTTAAGTGATTTACCGTCAATCGTCGCGGCTGCTTGTTATCCCGTCCACGAGTTCTCACGCGACAACGCTAACCGCATAAGCGATATTAAGTGTTTACACTGGTGTAAACAGTACGTTAATGAGAAAAAATTTAATATCTAACGTCGACAAATTCTAGCAAATAGTTTCTCACCGAGAAAAATTCAATATTAAATACGTCAAAGATGCAGTCGAAAAATCTGAGATTTGGAAACATTTTATATTAATTTAGCACATAAATCATGGTAAAATGTACGAAAAATCAACGATGATCTCTGCGAGAAAAACCCGTGTATCATGCGTGTTGTTGTTCGCCACGTCATGAACGGGATCAGCGCGTATGGACGTGCTTTCCATAAAAGTGCCGAAGATCATCTCTAAAAATATAATGACTGACGTTCCCTGCCCTCCTTCCTCCTCCCCCCCCCCCTGAAATCCGTGACGGACGGGCGCGTCGAGGGTCGGTCGCGCTTCAATCTGGATCGCGCGACTTCACGCTCGAGCGATACACACGCAACAGGTTATGCGCGGGTAACATTATATTGGCGCCGTCGTTCGCGCGTTCAACTTAATCTTGATGCGAAAACCGACGTTCCGTGCTCCTCGCCACGACGACGATCCTCCGATCGCCGCCGTTCCGGCAGCTGCCGCGGCGCGAAAGAATTACCACGGGCTTTGTCCTACCGCGAACAGTGCGTCTTTGTTGGATCTTAATATTCACCAAGCGCTAAGAATTTTTTTTACTTCTACTCGAGCTGCGTAAGCTGCAAACGATTATCTACCGCAAGATATTTGGGGGGAAACCATTTATAACTTTGCTATAAAAGATGCAAATAAGCCGAAGTTATAGTGTTTGGCAAAAAATCAACGCGTTCTAAAGCAAGCCTTTTTTATGCAGTGAAATTCTGCGTATACTATATTGATGAGAAAATTAAAAAATATCACAATACAAGAACCATTTATTTAAGAAAATACATGTCTTAAATGTTATAAATTAATATTTTGCAAAGTTACTTATCACAGATCTAGAATTATTTGATCGTAATGCGTCGATTTTTTAGTCGAACAGTGTATATTACTCTAAAGCACATAAATAATTTTATCAACAAATAGTACTAATAGAAGTCAAATTTTACAGTGCTTACGATATTAACAAAGGATTTCATTAAAAATGCAGTAAGAATTTCGGTGTCAGATAGTCTGAAAAGCAGTAGCGAGTCGCCCCTCTGAAGTGTGAAATATTACTAATTCGAGTACAACAATCTTCGGGGCCGGGCATGCCGCGCCGCCGGCAATTAACCGGTAATCTGATATCGATGGCAGCATACTCACACGTCGCGCGTAGCCGAGCCGAGCTGCGCTACACTGAAAGCATGCCCACGTCGCCATCACTACTTAAAAACACAGCGTGCTGTCGTATCCCCGTAGAGCTTAATTATGGACGGTTTCTTTCGACCCATCATCAAAATTCATGTATGTGGAGATATATTATAACCGGATTTTTCTCTTGTATTTTTTCTATATTTCGGATAGAATAATGCGTAGACAAAAAGAGAAGAAAGCAAGTTACATGCTGAAAGTGTGATTAAATGAACATATCTTATCTTTCAGTTGTTTTCTTCGAAGTTTTGAAACTTTGACACTATTTGATTTGTCGCATTTGGGATCATTTTTCGTCGCCCTTTGTTACGAAACAAATATCTTATCAATATATATTACGGAATTAAAACAATATTTTTTTCTGTTAGCATTCACGATTCTATTGTAGAAATGTCAGTGTGCACAAAAAGCTTTCGCAAAAGCGAGCTTTCGTAGGAAATTCGATCAAACTAATACACATTAGAGACCTATCGAAAAGTGTTGCGAATACCATTAAAAAAAGTTACCATAATCTCGCATATTCCACTATCCATTTACAATCAGATACATTAATAATATCCAATGCGTCTGCATACGTAAAAATATTTTGCACGTTATTTCACCGGTGACCTTTTCTATTATTCGCAAATTCGAGACGATTGATTCACAAAATTAATTATATAAACAAATATAAACAAAAAATACATTTTTTGAATTTTATGGAATAGTAGATAATTGAATCTCTAAGCGCACTGCGTGCACTATTAATGCATCCGGCTGTAAAAATCTCCGGGAAAAAGATTCCAGATTCTAACCGGGTTCTAGATTCCGCGCGTTGACGCGTCGCGCATAGACATTCGCGCCTTTCCGAGGAAGCCGCGTTGCGCCGACGACCCTCTCAGGCTTTGGCGGAGAGGAGCATCGCGCGAGAGCGAGATCGAGTATCGCGATGGAGTTGCGGCCGCGATCCCGAAGCGGAGGAAAAGAGAGAAATAGAGAAGAAGAGATCTTCGAGCCTCTGCTGCCGTCGGCCATCGGTCGTCGGCGGCACGATGGCGCCCTACGGGCGCCTGCACTTCTCTCTAACAACAACGAAGTCAGGTCCGTACTCGGGATTTCCCGCGTAAACTTTTTAAATGATACGAGGTTTACAGTGCTTCTAACGAACATTTGAAAGGTACACTTTCGTGAAGAGATAATCTTTGGATCTTTGGAACTTTGAGACTTCTTTAAAATAGATCGATTTTTTTTTGTAATAGTTATTCTTCTTCGAAAATATGAGATCGTTAATTGAAAATGTTAATCTCGTGCTAACTACTGTGGTACCAGTGATTCTTTAAAAAAGGAAGATAATGCATCTTTTTATTTTTATCTTTAATTCATTGCTATAGATCGAAGCCTCGGGAAAGTTTCCAGTTTTGAACTCTGAACTAGAGGAAACTTCCTTCCGGGAACTTTCCCGGGACTTCGAACTATATTCATTGTAGTTCTTAATGTACATGTTTTCAGCGCGACACAATAATCATTGCTTATAGATATGGAGTTTAATCTTCAGAATTTAATCCTTTTATCCTAAAAACACAACTTAATTTTTACCTGTCAACACACATTCGTCAACACAAAGTTTATTTTTATAATGATGAAATCAAGAGATTTGACCTGAATTTATCGTAAAAATTCATCGAGACGTATTATTTGACGGTTAAAGTTTGCTATAATACTGGAGCCTGTCTGTCAATACGTCATTGTTAGCACGTCAGTTTTTTTATCTTTTTACAAGATCGGGGTGAGCACACGTCAGTGAGGTACGGCGATTTCTTGGTACAGAACTGTTTTGAGACCCATAGCGTCATTTCGCTTCTTCTTCTATGTTCTCTCTCGCCGAGTCGACGATTCACGAGACATCGTCCCACCCGCCCTAGCTTGCCCCTCCAGCACCCGACGGAAACAACCGACTCGTGAACGGCTTGCGCTTTGCGGCGCGACGCGGAGCGCCCTACGTCATTAAAGTATGTGCTCCCGAGTGTAGAAAATGGCTGTGTTCTCCGCTACTACGGATCGACACGGATGTAAATATGGCCTATGGCTCGGTCTGACTGTGCTCGCCATGAGATGCATCGGCGGTAAGTACAGCCGCTCATGCGTGACCTTTGCGACACGCGTAGTGCTTGCCGACGGTGCTTGCCGACGGCAAAGTGTGGAAGAACGAAGCGTCCCGTCGCTACCGGGTCGCGCGCCACGACAATCGATCGGATATACGGACCTCCGCGCGGCGGGAGAGAACGATCACGTTTCTCCGGTCTTTAGCTTCAACAGTCCGCCTTCTGCGGCACAGATGTGTAATTCGACGATGCGACCCGTCATTCGTCTGTCCGCTCCTCTCCACCGTTCGCACACTCGTCTCTTCCCGGTAATACGAACCGTCGGTCGACAAACACGACGAGCAGCCGACGGATCTCTTGCGCCTTACCATGAAAGATCGTTGCCCTACGGCGCGCCCTCGATTGTATCGCCCGCTTTTTGCCACGATTTCCAGGAAGAGCCACCCTACGGCGCGGAATCGTCCGACGGCCGACGGATTCCATAGCGTGTGGCGCTTCTTCTAGTCGCCCGATTGTCGCGTTTGCCGTATTGTCGCGTATCGTGTTTTTCTTGATCTCTCTCGTCTGATATTGCTACGGATATACATTCTGCATCCTCCTTGTTTTTCCTCTCGCTAAAGACTTTTCTGTCGTTCCGCAATGCTCTTGCGATGTTTTTACGAAAGAATTTCCGCCGTTTGGGATGGCACGCGGCCGTTCTTTTTTACGTCGAGACGAGAACGGCAGAGACGAAGGGAGAGAGATGAGGTAGAGACTGAAATACCAGCAGTGCCGAGAATTCGCTCTGCTTCTCGCCGCCATCGCGACCTTTTCCATTTTTCTTTCTTTCCCTCCTTTTCCATTCTCGAAGCTTTTCTCTCACTCTCTCCCTCTCTCTCTCTCTCTCTCTCCCTCTTTTCCTCGTGTCACGGGATTCGAGCGTTTACGCGCGATTACTGGACCAACTGATCGCTGCGTACGATTTCGATATCAACGAGATGACGTCGCGGATGTGACACCAGACTTTAACCCTTTGAAATGCAGCAGTTTCAACATACGGCACTTTTAAACACTTGCTTTATTTCAATCTACGAATTTACTGTACTTGACCGACGTTCGTTGTCAAGTATTGTATGATGACAATAATAACAATGTTGAATCATCCACTTTAGAAAGTGTTTTGTAGCCAAAAATGTTGAAAACGATTTTGCTCCGCATGTGTATTACTTTTTTATGTTTTAGAAAGAACTTGTTATAGAACGATACAATAATAAAGAGCTTTTATATAGAATTACCTTAAAGTTTTTTATATTTTAAAATCAGAGTTTTGAAAAACCGTGTCTTTCAAAATGACTGACCTTAACTGACAGCTTAACATCCGTTTCGCATCTCGAGTGACGTCAGACTCGATCTTCATATTTGGTAATCAAAACGCGCAATTAAATCAACTACTTTTAGCGCTAGATCTCGAGTAAAGATATGGGATTCTATTTGTCCATGTCGTGAGAAGTAGAGATTGTTTATGTTGCGTCGGCGGCGTGCATACGACTCGAAATACATCAAAGGGTTAAGCGTCGACGTCGTTTTAGCGACATTCGTCTCTCCTCTCGCGAATAACACGCTAAACGTAATTTCGTACTCGAGCTCTTGATCTATCTCTCCCTTTCTTTTCTCTGCGTACGCGTTCTTTCCTTTTCTTTTTTTTCCGCTGCATACACACGACGTTGCTTTCCGCGAAGCGCGCAAGGACACCGCGTAAGATGAATAAGTGCACATCGTGTAAGATGAATAAGTCGAATAAAAGCGGTCTTTTACTCAATGTAACATGTAGGCGATGAGTATATCCGCGTTGCGATATAAAAATACGCTATTTCGTAATGTGCTTTGTAGAAATACGACGAACCTTTTTTTTGTGCAATACCGGAAGCGATCGTTATCAAATCGAGATATATAATCTCAGAATTTAGGAAAATATCAATCGGAATAAAACGCTCGCTCGATCTGAATAATAAGATAAGCGCGATGAAAACAATGATTAATAGTTCTAATAATTTATGGCTAGAATAAAAAACCGACGGGTTAGAAATTCGTCTAAAGTTCGCTAAATAATCTTTATTTTTATTTGTGATAATAAAAACATTTTTTATTTACAATAAAAAGCAGATAATGATTTGATTCAACTTAAATTAATATAAATTGATTACGGTAATCATCTCATATTGAGAAATTGGATATTCCTCAAAATTGTGTATCATTTTAAGCCTTTATTTACTGCCTGTCGAATGCTGCAAACTGCAATTTGCGCCGGAGATGATCTCTTTTATCAGCGGGGGCTTTCCCGCTGTGGGGTAGGATTACGCATGCACGGCTCTGATTGTTCTTCCACGAAAATTACGATGACGGTGTATCACGTTTACACGTATGCAAGCTTGCGGGTTTGCTGCACCGCTTTTCTCGACAATGTTATTTGCAACACGACGCGCGGATATTAAGTTTCCTATGCACAAACACGTGCAACTCAACAGGGCCGTTTCTGTCGCGACAGCGTTCCGAAATATTGCTTTTTTTTATCGGTTACACAAGATACTGTATCATCGGTAATATCGTCGAATTAAGCAAACATCAAAATGAATTAATATTACAATAAAATAAACTTGACGTAAATTATAATAAAAATATACATTTTTTTTTAAATTAAAGCAATTCTAGCGATTCTTAGAAAGATATTCTAGCGATAATTATTTTGATGTTTAAACGTCAAACGGATCCACAAAATCACCTATCGGCTAATAAATATAATATTGATAATGCGATAAAAAAGGGATAAGATAACATAGAAATATCTCTCGACATACCTCAACATAAATCAACGTTTCCTTGTACATAAACCAAAATCAATTTTCACAAGTTTACCTCCATCTGATATTTACACAACTGTATTATTTCTAACTTTATTTGCACAATTTCCAAATCAATTTTATATATATTTTAATGGGCAAGTTATAATCACCTTACAAACTCTGTCTTAAAAAAATCTACGTTCTGTGATCATGTTTTCAGGAAGATATTACAGATTGTCACTCATTACGTTCAGTATCATATTAGTGTTGCGATCGATATGAAAAGAATGAAAATAAAGAAAACTTGTAGTCTCGTAAATTAGCAGCGTCAGCATTTCTAGAAGTCGCCAGCAAAGTTCGCTATTCGGCGACTCATAGACAGAGACGCATCACGGCTGGGCTATCGCTGATACTGCTCTTTGCCACGCTGATAAAGTCCGCGACTAGCTGGCACGTCGCCTCGCGCGCGATTCATTGAAACCTTCGGCGTGATTACGGGCGCCGATTGCGTCGCGAGAGCGGCACGAAAGCAGATATGCGCGTTACGCCTCTCGTATATGCTTACAGATGTATTCGCGCGCGTGTATGACAGTTTTCTAAACAGTCTATTGCAGCTTTTCACGCCGGAGACGAACGAATTGATAAGCGCTGTAAGTCAAATCAGAGCTGCGACTGCTAAAAATACTTCATGTTTTTTTCCGATTATTTTATTTTGGAAAAAGTTTAAAAATACTAGCAAGCAGTTGTGAATAATTGTTAGTAAATAATGGTCTCTAATAAAATTCTTTAGTCTTGAATAAAAATAATTTTAAGTAGATAATATAATGATATATATAGATAAAAGTTTAAAAGAATTTTATGTTATCTCTCTTTTGTGTTAAGAATTCTGTATAGGTTAGGTTAGGTTAGGTGCTTGGGCTTTTTTTAGATTATCTAACTCATAAACGTGGATAATGATAGTATTCTTGTTATTTTAATTGACGGGAACATTTACTAACATGGAAACAATATTCTTTCCAAGCTACTATTCTACGTATGAGATATTCAAGAATAAGTGAGATAGTCGCGTGATAGTCGTAGTACTTGAGAGTTCGTTGCTTTCACGCTTACCTTGTTTACGTTCATTCCGCTTGAGAGACATGGTCACGATTTTACTCTTGCGACTCGGTCGAATGAGATCACGAAAGTCGATTCGGTTGAGCATAACTTCTCAGAAGGACTTAAACATAAAGAGAGCAGGCGCGTTTAATAAATTGTCACTTTCAGTTTCGAAATTTTCAACCAATATAAAATCAATTTTTTTATACAAGAAACTTAATTACTAAATAATTGTAATTAATTATAAATATAATTAATGTAAGCGTGGCACAAATGTTGACACTTATATGTTTCGACTTTTATAACGTCAATTCCATTTAGCATATTTCTAAATTGTTCAGAATTGATGTCAAAATTAAGAACCGCATTCCTGTGTAAGAGAGGGAAGGGAGTGGTAGAACGGATGCAGAACGCACGAAGGATCAATCCGTCATCCAGATATTCGCGCGGGATATAAATAGAGCGGTCACCGTAAAATAGACGCCAGAGTAATTCCGCGGCGAGATAAGCGCAGCCTCCGTGCGTGTTCCCGTGTATTTTAGCTTTCTTCCTCTTTCTCCTTTTGTGTCCCGCTGCGAGCGAGACGGTCGTCGCGTCGCTCGCATACTCGTTAGAAACGTGACACCGTGTGTTTACATCGAATTTGCCGTTATCGTCCGCAGAGGCGGCGGTGGATGCCTGCTAACAAATCTCTGTTTCGCAATCTATCAATAAGTCAAAAACAAATCAAACGTTCAATTTTGGGTCAATGCGTTTTGAGACTTGATAAATAAGAAACTCTCTTCAAGTACATAAATTTAATTGTGATAATAAAATTTTGAACATGAGTTATTACATTTATAACTTTGATTTCGATTTCTTTCTCTGTCCTCTTCTCTGAAGTACATTATTTTTCCTTAACGACAGAAAAGTTTATATTAATTGCTTATCTTGTCTTTATATTTACGTTCTTATTTTGAATTTTATGTGAAATCTGAACGTACAAACATAAATTATATAGTTATATGCAGTATTTCTATAATTATCTAGATAAATCTGACAATCTCAATCGAGTTTTTTCCATTCCATATTTTTAGCCACTATCTTATTTATTTCTTTTTATTCAGAGATCCGTTAGAATGTTAACATTTTTTTCGAGTGGCAAAATATGATACTCGCATGAAGGTAATCGTACTTTTATATACACGCAAGATTTATTACCGGCGCAAGTTATCGGTCTCTCGATGGCTTATATCAACACGAAACGTGCTTACGAAGGATCTCCGATTTCCGATGCGAGACGCACCTATATCTCTCCTTTCTCCACACGATGGTATACATTTCTTCGTGGGACGCGCGACCGACGGTCGTTCGCCTACGCGACACATCTCGCGACTTGTCAAACAACCTCTCGAATCCGCTCAGCTCCGCACCTAATCTCTCTCCTATCAGCCTTCTCCTTATATCAATTATTGAATTATTTACCGCACCTCGCGCAATACGATTGCTCACTTAATTCTAAGAAAACGCGTCGTTCTTCTACTTTGTCGCTCTCGGTTTGCGTATTTTTTATCTCAGAGAGATCACGTAATTATAGAGTAATATTTGAATGAGTAAATACGATTTATATTTCTTTTTCTGTACGTATTATCTTGAGTTATTCAGAGATCGACAATCTCCAGTAATATTATATTAATTTTTCAATTACAGCGCTGGGTACGATTTGCTACTGTGATGGATTTTGCCCCGACGACAAACAAAATGGGACATGCGTCTTACGGCCAAAAGGCTACTGCTTTAGTGCAGTGGAGGAAGTATGGGATACTGAGAGTCTAGATTTCGTAGCCGAATATTCATTCGGCTGCTTGGCACCCGACGAGAGCGGCTTAATGCAATGCAAGGGAAATCTAGTTCCCCATTTGCGAGAGAAAAATATAATATGTTGCAACGACAGAGATCTGTGTAACCAGGATGTATATCCCGAGTTAACCCGTAAGCCTCGTCCTACCAGGTTACCCGATCCTATAATCATCGCGTCGGGAGTGCCGCTCATTATCTTGGTGGTGTCCCTATCGGCAATGTTGGTGCTCATTTCGATAGCAATAGGAATTGCGTATCACAGATGCCGGAAGAAAGAGCGGGATCCATGTCTAGTACCGCAGGGTACCCTCAAGGAGTTCATTGATCAAAGCAGCGGCTCTGGCTCGGGGCTGCCGCTCCTGGTACAACAGACTATCGCGAAACAATTAGCCATGTCGCAGTGCGTGGGAAAAGGACGTTACGGCGAGGTATGGCTCGCCAGATGGCGAGGCGGCGAACGAGTGGCTGTGAAAGTCTTCTTCACGCTGGAGGAAGCGTCCTGGTTCAGAGAAACGGAAATCTACCAAACCGTGCTGTTGAGACACGAGAACATCCTGGGCTTCATCGCCGCCGATATCAAGGGAACTGGATCTTGGACTCAAATGTTGCTAATAACGGATTATCACGAGAGAGGATCGTTGCATGATTACTTGCAAACGACCGTGCTAGATCACCAGAGCCTTTTGTCGATCTGCTCGTCGATCGCGGCCGGCATCACGCATCTACATACGGAAATATTCGGTACACAGGGCAAACCTGCAATAGCTCACAGAGATATTAAGAGCAGAAACATTTTAGTCAAAAGGAATGGAGAATGTGCCATAGCTGACTTCGGACTGGCTGTTCGCTACATCAGGTATGCAAACATTTGATATTTACATTTTTCGAAGATGTTTATCGCCAATAAAATACTACGCGATACTAATCTCCTTCCAAGTCGTCAATGTTGTATTTGCTTTTCTGTAGCGATAGCGGAGAAATTGATATTGCTCCGAATACTCGAGTGGGTACGCGGCGTTACATGGCGCCAGAAGTGCTAGACGAGACTCTGAATACAACTTCTTTCGACGCATTCAAAATGGCAGATATGTATTCTATCGGTCTTGTGTTCTGGGAGGCGTGCAGAAGATGCGTCACAGGCGGTAAAAACTCTATGGTGGAGCCTTACGCCTTGCCTTACCACGATGTCGTACCAAGCGATCCAGATTTTGAGGATATGCGCTTGGTAGTTTGCGTGAAACGACTACGTCCAATTATCCCGACGAGATGGGATAACGATTCGGTAAGGAAAACATACTTTTTCGTAATTCTTCAATTTAATTATCCCTGTCGCTTTTACGGATCGAATAACGTATCGTTCTCGTTTTCTTACAGGTTTTATATGCGTTAAGCAAAATTATGTCGGAATGTTGGCACGCAAACCCACCGGTTCGCTTAACTGCTCTTCGCGTTAAAAAGACACTGACGAAATTACACACTGATAACGGCATCAAAATTGTGTAAAGAGTTACGAAAAACTGACTTTTCTTCTAGTTAAACAAAGAACTTCCTATCTCTGTAAATAATATTCTTAATGTACATACAACTGTTGACAGACTGCAGCCTGAAGACTGATGATTAAACTTTGTAAATATATGAGAGAAAGAAAGTATAAATGAGGGAGCGCATGAAGAAACGAATGGAATTGCGGAATTGAACATTATTCTGTATATATTGTATAAGCATTCAATATTTTCGACCGTTGTCTTTTACCGAGGAGAAATCTTCACACTAAAGATGTTTTCAAGCATCACACAGGTAAAAGCAAGCGAAAAATGTATATAAATCTTTTTTGTATTTATAGGAATATGTCATAATTGAAGAAACAATTGTGATATGTTTCGCCATGTTAAAATTTGTTGAATATCTTAACAACGAAGGCTATTACTTAGAAAGTATCACATTATATAGAGAAAAAAATTGAGCCGTTTTTGCGCCTTACAATGTCTCACAAAACAAACTCAGTGTGTGAAAGTATTGAACATTCACAAAAATTATATATATATATATATATATATATATATACATACATATATATATACATATATATATATACATTTATAACTATATATGAATGCGCATACGTGTATATGTGTAAAATACATATTGTATATGTAAATATCGCATCGCAGTATCACTTTGAGTCTAAAAAGTATGTTTAACTTAGAACGTCTGAATCTGGCATTTTGTTACAAAATCTTAATGCAGTCCTACTTTGAAGCCTATGTCACACACGCTGATTTTTCTTTTAAGTACTTTAAATATATTTATTATTACCTATTACCTTCGGTACATACATGTTAAATTTAATATTAAATCTTATAACAAATCAAAGATTTAACATGTGAATTTATGATGAATAATTTGATAATACATGATAATAATTTATAAATATCGTGCAAATCTGTGGAATCGTTAAAAATTAAAAGGATTTAAGAACATTTTTTAATTACATTGTCTTGATGCAATCAGACGATTCTTTATATCATGTGCAAGCCTGTATCATTGTCTGTACATATGTAATTTATGTTTCTAATTTGTACAAATGCAACATATTAATCCCATTAAAGAAACTTCGGGTATCAAAACTAATCACCGATCATCCTAAGACGAATTATCGTTAGGCTGCCTCGATTTTTATGTTTTTGGATAATGAAGATTAAATAAATGAAAATTGGAGAGATAAAAAGATGACAATTGTATAATGCAATAACAATGTGTAGTAATTTGTGAATTACTTTAGAAAGTAACTGTGATTTTGCATGCCTCTTTGAGCTTATATTGCATTTATAAATCAGGACTACGAATAAATTAAAAAATTGTTAATTGTTAATTGGAAAATCATGAAATTGAGGTTTTATGAATGGTTGGATATAAAATTATATCATTTATGACTTGTGTATAAAAGAGGGCAGAAATGAATTGTTAAATATTTTATGTTTTAGGCGGATCAACTGTAATAAAATAAAAAATTGTAGATAGTTAGTTGAAGACAATGAAATTTATATTTTAAACGAGTATAAGATATTTTCTCTTTCCAGATGTATTCCTTCCTATTTGTTGAAAAGTATAGCATCTATTTTTTTTTCTACAAATTCTTTGTTTCATTTTTTTGTATTAATTTCATAATTATTCTAATCATTTGCCATATTCAATTAGATATGCAAAAAGTACTATTTTTGTGAAAAATTGCAACTATTTTGGAGTAAATTTAATTTATGTGAAGGAACTGACAAATAATAAAAATATCATCTTATATGCTATATAAAAAATCATATTAATTGTTCAATTGTAGAATAAAGATTATATACCATGTCTAGAATCCAAAAGCGACAGGAAATAGGATCAGGTAATTTAGATCACCTAGATTCCTTGATGTTTACGCGTTCATGTTTATTTTAATTATAATTTCTTGATTCTTATCGTTCAAACAGGCAAAGAACAAATTTCAGAAAACGAAAGAAGGAACAGATGAGTCCAAAGTGCAGATGGGTCAGGATAAAACAGTGTGACAACTTACTAAAAAATCTAAAGGTTGGTACAATTGATCGGAAGCGTCAATTGAGGGGGCGCAACCATCGCTGCGCATTTCCGTTTCGCCATCTTTTTATCTTGGAAGCGTGCAGTTTCGCGTCTTCTCTTCTATCGTGAAGTTTTACGGAACATTGACTTGGTGAGTACTTTGATCAGATTGCTATATACCCTGTTCCGAAAAACAGAACATCGTGCTAAGGTAGTTAATGAAACATTACTTGGAATCGTTACGATATCGGCGGCACTTCGAACGGTTCAGGTTTCCCTTCGGTTCAGCCCTGCCTTTGTGCCGGTCCCGGATTTCGATCATTCGAGAAAGCTGAAATCTAGTTTCGATATCTTTAATTTGGGATTTGTCTTGCATCATTCAAGTCGCGATACGCGTCTGACGGCCAAAAGCCTGAACAAGTCCCCGATGAGTTCAATTTCTACGTGTTTCGTGCCGCCAGTTGTATTTCCATTGTCATGCAGCGTATTATTTTCGCGCGTCCGCGATGTCGAAATGTGAATTTATCTGGATTAGATTCGGTTCTAATTTTTTCTGTTTTTTTTTCTTGACAATTTATCAATTATTAATATGTATTAATTACCGGCGTCATTTTGGCGAATTTATTTTTTGATTTTACGATAATTAATTAATGCGTCAATTGCCGCGTTTCTGTTGTAAATAAACGTGTGCAACTCATTCTTATACAGCGTCGGAATTTCAATTCGGCGAAATACACTAGTCGCGTCTGCAGCATCGGCGAGATTAAACTTATCGACAAGCGGCTTGATGACGCCGTCTCGCATTCTGCGAACTTGTTGTCTTTGTCACACTCGCTACACCTTTCGATCTTCATCCATTGCGGTAATTTTCCATGCCGCCTTGTTACTCGTCATGTCCGGAATCGTATTGAACAATTCTTGAATCTCAGTTCAACAATCATTGCACAAATACGATTATATTGTTCCTATTGATTTCGATTGTTGTCTGACATGCTTGTGTGTTATTCTCAAAGTTAATATTTCATAATGTACGAGCCCGGCGAGATTCTAATTATTCTTTGTGACGAATGCTACGAAATTTACGATTTGGCCGACCACCAACAACATTGTTTAAATATATACTCGTTCGAATATTCCAAAGCTGATTGCAATAATGTTTAATTCAATAAATGAGTAAGAAATTATTTTTAATCATAATTTTATCAAGACGTTTCTCTATAAACAGAAATGAAAAGAAAATGATTTGATTGATAAAAATTTGGCATTTGAGAGATTAATAGAGCGTACCTTTATAACTTGACGGTATTTCTAAAAATATTTGTCAATTGGTTAGCCAAGTTACTGTACTACCGTACAGTAATAAAATTTAATAGTTTTTACTATTGTATTATTTTTTAATATTAATTGGGTTGAATTAAAACAAATGGATTATTTATTCATTTATTTGTAATAAACGCTTCATATCCAAAATTTATATCGTAGCCTAAGACAAAATTTAATATCACAGAATGCGACAATACGTACAATCACTTCTACTCATCATAAGAGCGAACATGAGATTTACAATTAAATAATGTGGAAAAATGACAGTAGATGGCAATGCGATAGAGACGGCGCAGTAGGACTCCCGCGTTTACCCGGTATCGTTCATCATGCTCGTGTGTTTGCGCCTGCGTAGTAAATTGAGGGACGCGCAACGCGGCGAGTACGTCCGCCATTATTAGGTTGCACATTCTTGCCTTCGCATCTTGTTGAGATTGTGTATGAGAACCGGCTTCTTGTGAAGAATTTCGCTCATCTATCGTGACATTCGACGAGTCACGCAAATAGACATCTCGTGGGCATCTCGCGTCTACGCGAATTTTACGTGAAGCATCGTTCGTGTACGCAGCGTCGTAAGAAACATTCGACCGCAGGTACGTATCTTTATCGCCGGGTCGGTGTGGAGATTTTTCTCGTAGTCATGCACTAAAATGGCGTTGTCTCTTGAGACCGGGTATACCGTGAACGGTTCGATATCGCGAGAAAAACACGGATATGCTTGTGTAGAGGTTGGGAAGGGACGATTTTGCACGCGTTATAAGTAAATTGGTTAACCGCTCGTCAACGGATGGCAAGATGGAGGAAAGGAAGCGTCAGGGCCAAACAATCGCGTCATTCCGATTCTTTCCGATAGCACGGAAGGGCGCCGTCGTCTCGAGTCTGCGTCATCAAGCGTTGCGAACGAATTATTACGCGTGATTAGAACAAACGGAATGTTTTATTTGGAAAGGAAGAGAAGTTAAGTTTATATATTTAATTGCCTAGAGTAATCTCAAACAAACAAAATTTAATACGACAAAATTCGTTATAGCTGTATTATCAATTTTGCTCTGGAATTGCGATGTTGATGCCGGCGTAATTAGAAGCAATTCTCAACGCTTACCATGAACAAATATGTAATCCACTTTTGTTTAGCGTCGAAATTTATCTTTCTATTATATTAGGTTACTTTAACGACTCTATATTGGCGATGCCAGACATCTAGCGTTCGTAGAAATCTATAACAAAATGAATATGGTGGATATTTATGATACATATTTCAGGGAATTATCGTCACATAGCAAAGATTACTATTGTGCACATGCATTGTTATGAAAAAAATTACAGCTACACTTATAAATTTATAATATAATTTGTGTCTTCTATCAATATTATGGTAATATTTCTACAAATTTACTGTAAAATATTTTAGCAATCAAAAGAATAACAATACTGAAATAAATTATATATATGCTTATTAAAGAGCTTAATTAAGATAAGTGATAGAAGAACATTAGTCCATATTCTAAATAAATGTCTCTATGATATTAGGTTCTCGCACGAGCCGCAAAATGCCGGGTTTTAGCAGTGTTGGCACATTTAAGATCTTCATTGGTAATTTAGCTGACAAAACTTCGAACGCTGACATCAAGCCATTGTTTGAGAAATATGGCAAAGTCGTGGAATGCGACGTGGTAAAGAATTATGGCTTTGTGGTAAGTATATCACATTTATTGGATCAGCAGTTTGATTAGTAAAATCTGGCAGTGATATATCAATAAAGGATTACACACGTTTTATTTGACACAGCATATGGAAAATGAGGAAGCAGGTCGGAACGCTATACAGAATTTGAATGGTCATATGGTTCATGGGCAACCAATAAAATGTGAGGCAGCGAAGAGTCGCAAGGGACCTAACACTCCCACGACGAAAATCTTCGTTGGTAATCTCACAGACAACACGAAGGCACCGCAAGTGCGCGAGTTGTTTGCCAAGTATGGTACGGTCGTTGAGTGCGACATTGTTAGAAACTACGGTTTCGTTCATCTGGAAGCAACGGGGGACGTGAATGATGCTATCAAGGAGCTGAATGGACAAATCGTCGATGGACAGCCGATGAAGGTCCAGATTTCTACCAGTAGGGTGAGGCAGAGGCCAGGGATGGGAGATCCGGAACAATGCTACCGATGCGGACGAGGCGGTCACTGGTCCAAGGAGTGTCCCAAGGGTGGAATGGGAGGTGGACCGGATAGGAACGGATATAGAGACCGAATGTTTGGACGTGATCCCTATCCTCCACCACCGCCACCACCTTTCCTTCGGGACCGGCTCATGGGTGGTGGCCGCTTCGGGGTAAGTTTTCCATCTTATTACCAAAAAAAAAAAAACTACATTCAGAATATTTATTATCAACGATAACTGGTGAATAACATGAATAATTTGCTTTGAGATACTTTTTCGTCTATTAATTTGTCATTTTATCTTTTATTAACAGGACTACGAAAGCTACTACGACAGGCGAGGCTTCGAGGACACCAGGGATCTCTACGAGAGGCGGTTTACGGGTATGACAGGGCCCTGTGACATGGGAAGTTCCATGTGCGGGCTAGACTTTCCACCAATGACAATGCCACCCCCAAGACGAGACCCAATGCCTCCTATGCCTCCTCTAGGTATGGGATCCATGCGCGACACTGGCTTCTCCCGTGGTAACGAGTATGGAATGTTCAGCCGCCGATCCCCCCCTCCTAGTGGCAACAACGGCCGGTTCAGGTGAGTAGGTACTTGGCGTACCGACTGCTCATTCGTCCGACTTAACATTGTGAACGTTCCAGGCTGGATTAACAGCTCATGCGAATTGGGGTTCGGTGATTCGTCGACATTTTTTTCTAGTCAGTCGTACACTTTCTTTCTCTTGTCACATAGATCTCGGCTTGTATCTCCTTATAATATCCTTATTTTTTTCTCCCACAAAATAGCTAATGTTAAGTCTCGATAGGTTGCACGCGACCGCGAGATTAACAATGTTTATATCTGCTCCGTTATAAATCTCTCTGCCCTTTTCGCTATTTTCGTTAAATGTACAGACTCTTTTATCTCTTCGTTTTATCTCCTTACTTTTTTATCGTCGTGCGTTACAAACGGAACTTCTCCTCTCTTCGACAACGTTACTGCGCGGTACAACGCATGATCGCCTATGCAAATAATATTACTTTCTTATATTTGAGATTTTAAGATAGTACTTTTTATACACACGTACGAGTGTCGACCCGATGCCCACATGAGTGCAGACTCCGTCGTAGTGAAATGTTAATTATATGACGCTTGGACGTTTCTGTACATTCTAAATTTCAGTGCACCTCAGGCGTACCATCTTTGTCCATGAACGCGGGCAACCCTAGAGAGACAGTCCCGGGTCAGCGTTCAAGTCGTACAAGAGTAAGTCTTTGACTCATTTTGTTAGCGAGTAGTCACGCCTCGTTCTTGTCGCTGCAACAACAACCCGCGTCAGAAATACACAGCAGCCGCCTACGTCGTCTGCGTCCCATGGTGTCTGAATCTTTTTTTTCCGGGTCTCGACTGATTGTGCCTTGAACATGTCGACTGCTCTTCTAGGGATGTCCTTGTTCATAGACTCTCTTGTTCCATGGCATTAACTGCGAGATTGGCCTGTATGTCTCTCACTGAATCCTTTGTGTTTCAAGCGCTCCCTATTACGTACAACACTCAGCCGGGAGTGGCGCGGAGGCCTGGGATGAAGAAACGTTCCTAAGGAATGCGAACTAGATTTCTTGATCGCACTACCGCGAGCCAGGATACGATCTGCAATTTTAAACTCGTACGCTGTAGATAGAGAAAAGAAAGAAAAAAAAGAAACAGGGCTGGCGCGATTTTGGAACGGCGCATCGAGAATTGATTGTCTTTGAAACGTGTCGTAAGTAGAAACCAGCTCTCCAGACGAATTGGATCAGTAAGTTTACATGAGTATACGTATTGGCATTTCCTGTTATCTTTCCAAACCAGTTTTTCAAGCTTGTGTACATAAACTATGGTAATATTAATCAATTGGAATCAATTTTTGACGTGTACGAATATTTTTTGTCGTCTTGAATTACGTACTAATTCTTGAGCAATAAAATATTAGTATAACATATTCGAAAAATTTAATATTAGCAATATTTTTAAAAATATTTCTGAATTAAATTTGACCATCTTGTTTTTCTTTTCTTTTTCTTTCTTTTTTTTTTAGTTATAATTTTCTTTAGTCTCAAAAAGTATTACATTTCGCTGTAAAATTTAATTTTTTTTCTTTTTTTTTTCTTTTTTTTTTTAAATGATTTATTTAATGCAAGATTTTTTTTTGTCATGATATAAAATGATGTCAATTAGATTTAAAATAAGCTTTGAATTTTCAAAATTATTATTGGTAACACCGCTTAAATTTACAAATTTTACGAAAAGGGCAATAAAAAATTTTGTTAAGGATTTTGTTCGCGTTCTTCGAAATTACAAATCATAGTTCTTGAAGCTGAATTCTACTCACGAGGTTCAAAGCTTTTCATGTATGTAAATCCATTCGCAACGTTCAAATAGAAAACCAGAATTAATTGAATTTCTCAGTTTTTCTAAATACTTTGAATTTGTTGTTGCACGTTACCACCTTATTACCCCGTACAAATTCCCAGCCTGGGCTGCAAATAGCTCTTATCTGTTATATGATAATACACTCGGTTTTTGCGAAGCTGTAAGTTGCAACTCGCATGGGTTAAAAATCCAGTCTACCGCTGCCTGCCTCATATGACTAGCTGTATCCAATGTTTTCTGTATTGACCTTGTTCTTCATGTTGACAAAGTTAGTTCCTCAGATGAATTCATCAGCCGCCTGATCAAGTTGTACAGATAGCGGATAGTGAATCACTAGTTGTTTGCACTCTTCTTTTGTAAATTCTCTAGATTTTTAAATATTTGTTGCGTTTCTGCGGACGATTTCCAATCGTCACACGATCCGAGGGGCTTTTTCGAGTCTGCTTTTCCATAAATATAAAAATTTTCTCCTCACCTATACCAACCAGGTTGTACGCGCCTGCGCACGTGTATGTGTGTTGCTGTAGAGAGATAGGTGAACAACTTTGATAATAACTTGTGCATAGTTCATCGACAGGGTTATCCTAAGCTGTCAGAATGTAACAGACGCGAAACATTCCATCCGAAGTTGACAGTCATATTAGGCGAGGCACGCGAGATTCTCTTTCCTTGCACGTGAATATATACAGGGACTAATTCACAAAGTTAAGCCTTGGACAAGGGAGCCAGTATATGGTATATGTTGATCTGATCTCACTTGGTAGATTCGATTATTTATTATACCGCTGTTATAGTAGAGGCATGTACGAGGACTTCAGCCGAGATTCGTTTGAAGAGCGTAGGTAAGTAGAGTGAAGTGTCACTGGGTCACAATACCACGCCCAAATAGAAATCCTTTCTTATCAATCGCGATTTTAGAGCCGATATGATAAACCGCCCTCTTCTTTATGTTATGATCCTTGCCAAGGGTAGTGTCTTCGCTTTTGTTTGAAATCTCCCAATATCTCGATCGACATTGTCTTACTCTATCCCACGCGAATCGTGAATCGTGATCAGTGATCAGTGATCAGTGATCAGTGGTAGGAGGCATTTGCATAGGGCATCATTGAAAAACTTTGCATCCTGGGAAGTGTTGCCTTTTTTTTCTTCCATTTTGAATGAAGTAATAATTGAGAAATATTTCCAAGTGCGGTCTTTCATAAAGAAGAGTGCTCGGAAGAGTAATATTTAACGCGAGTTGCACGAATATTCCTCTTGTCGTAAAACGAAAGAATTAGCAAAAAAGTCGGCGAGAAAAACGAGGTATTCTCCGAGCTGCTGTATCCAGTCCTTTTTTATCTATTTCTTTTTTTTAATCTTCAATATGTATATGTATATATATATACAATATATATATGTATATATATATATACACGTACAATTTATTCATGTACTGTTACACTCTACATTTCTCTCTTTTCTGTTTTCTTTCCTCATAAGTATTTATAGCCTTTACATTTTCAATCTATATTTTAGCCCGTGTTTTTAACCCGTATCATCGATCCCGTGTAACTGACGTGACTTAATTTTGATTACCAGACCGGGATTACGAGGGCCATCGCCGGCGCGCCGGTTCGCACCGTACTAAATCGTCGCGTCGGGCTCGGATCGGTCTCTGTCGGTCGTCGGTCCGTCGGGTCTGTCTGTCGCTAGCAGGAAGCCTCGGAACCGAGATACTCTTGGCCGTCTTGCGAACTGCACGCGCGAAGATCTGCCGCCCGCTCTATGAGAACAAGTGCTACCCGCAGTGCGATCTGTTTAGACGAAAAAAAACGGATACAAAAGTAGAGCAAAACACACAGACGAAATACAGCCAGCCAAAAGTAGCAGAGACACGCAAAAAAGAAAAAAAAAACAGAACTTCTGAGAATTATCACCTGTCGCACGACGAATCCCTCTTCATGGACTCCCATTTATCGATCCTATCGTACCTTACGTTACCCGGTCTCATTGCATTCGCCCGCACCCCTCTGTGTCATATATTTGTATAAAATCAAAGTTAGAGTATCCTCGACATTAAGAATTCGATGGGGCTCCACCGCGACGACTCCTCGATCCTTCGATCAACAATTTTTTTCAACAGACATTTTTTAACGAAAAATTTTCCCATCGTCCTTTTGAAGGCTTCGAACCTTGTAACGTCAATTTGCGTGATTGATTTGTCGCAAATTCCGAAAATGCGGGATCGACGAGCGTTTCGATGGGGCCGGTATTTTGCGGCGACGCGAAAGCAACCAATATTTTCAAATACGTATTTTCTGTAACAATTGTCGTATCATCCCTGGCCTTCTCTCCGTTGCGCAACAATCGATAGACTCGTGTCGCGCGCGTACGCGTCGCACACCGCCGAGTGTTTCTGGATGAATAACAAACGATGAGTACGGCGTAATTCAACACTCCGCTTGTTTGTGTGATATCGCCGCGCACGATTGCGTCGCACGTGAACACGATCTCCGCGCCGCTAGACCAAATACATTCAGATCGAAAAAAAAATAAGTAGCGCTCGCCGAATTCCCGTCGATCTTATATCTTATTTATATGTCATATGAGTGTAAGACCTTCCATCGCAATAGCGCAATACTTTGATTAACGATCTAAATGTTGCAAACAAAATGCGGATAAATTGTACTAGGGACTATTTGTACTTCGTCGTCACGCATCTTGATCGTAACTCTTTTTCTCTTATTTTATTAATCAAGTAGATCTATTAGCGGGAATCGCGGATTCTAAAAACTTGTGAAAGGGAGGAACCCTCCGAGCGAGTAACTTGATACTTTCGAAAAATCAAGCGGGAGCAGGCCTCGTCCTCCGAGACGGTCAAATCTATGTCGCTCCGACAACAAATATTCCATTATTTTTAACGAATAATTTTGTATAGAGACGCAAATTAGATATCTTAAGTTTTTAACATACTCGCGAGGGAATATCGAAAAGTTGTAAGTCGTGCTTTAAACAAAACATTTGAGATTTTCCCCCTCCCCAAATGGGGCGGTAAGCGTGTAGATTCGACCATTTAGAAAATCTGTTTCCATATTTGCTGTTTCAAAACTGAAGTTGAAAAAGATGATAATTAAAAACTTGGACCCGCCGTAGGATGCGCCGATTCTGTATGGAAAAACCTAAGCTGAACATTATCGTTAGCATATAGTAACGTAATCATTTTATTAACGTAGGATTAACTCTGACATAAAGAAAAAGACGGTGTTGTAGTTTGTAATAATCGCACTTTCGTTATTATTTTTTTTCTTTTTTTTCTTTTTTTTTTTTTTGAGCGTAGACACTGTAAGCCTTTTTTTCTTGTATTATCCTCTCTACGCCTTTTCTTTTTTGCTGTGAACGACCGTGTTTTTTTTCAGAATTATATAAATTATAACCATGATAAGATTAATAATGCTGAATATAAAAGAAATGTAATAACAATGTAATTGTGAAACTGACAAAAACGACGTGTGTTACGTGTTTCTTTAATCACACCGACCGCTCCGTCTTTCGCGGCATACCCTTTGCCAGCAACAACCACCATCCACAAAAGAAAAACCCCCCGCCTGTCCATCTCGAAAAATCTTGATCGGGCGCGCGCGCTTCCTTCACTGGCTTCCTGCGAATCGCGCGCGCGTTTCCGCTTCGCGCTCGCTCAACAGAAAACACGTGAAAATCTCGATCCAGAACGCGCGCGGCGTACTCGGTCGTGTCGCTCTCTTTGCAGGTCACCCTTTGTGCGCGCGTCTCAGACGCTCAAATCTGATCGTCTCGATTCGTAGATTGAGTTCAGCAATATTTCCCATCGAACAACTCGAGCTGTTTCTGCTTTTCTGTATTTTTATTTAATTGCGATAGAGTGCAATCTCTACAACATGAATTAAACGATTATTTCGATTTGATTAAACAGGCTGTTACGATTCAGTTAATCGGTATTCAATCTTTATTTTAATGGTTGTACTGATTAATTCTAATTTGGATAGACGTTGCACTTTGTCAATTGATATCACATTAAAAATTGAAGTCTCTCACACGACATGACTATTCCACATTCATGTGTGCACAGTCCTGTCTCGTCAACCTTTTTTTCTCTCAATTCTGTCACGCAACTTCCTGCCATCCTGTCTTATTTCCACCAACATTTTACTTTTCATAGGATTTTCGCATGTTGATACATGTATAAATATAGGATGTCCTAAAATTATCAATGTCCCGCTAGCCATGTAAAATCTGATAATTTTATCGACTTTAGCATGGTAAAAATTTTGTAGGAAATTATTTGACGACTTTAATTTTAATTAAATATTAAATATCTAAAGAATTAGTATAAATCTGGAGATAATTAAACTTTGTCAAAATTAATTTAGATATTAATAATTAAATAATAAGATTTGAGATTAAACTTGGTTAGAATTAATACTTTAATTTTTAAGACAATTTTTTTTAAGTTTTTTTAATCTGAAATTTAGTCCATACAAAATTATATAAATAACTTGTGTCTTTTTTAGATCATCTATGTGTGGCTGAAAGGACATTCGGTGATTCTGGCATATCCTATGTATTCCGCGACACCCTCGGTGCGTTTACGTGTCATTTTGAGTCGAAAAAAATAAAGGAATTGGAACTCAGCGACGCGGCCGTTTTCTTCGGATCCACTTATCTAATTATTCGAAATCAATTTAAAATTCAAGAAGCTTGTAATCCGAATCTCTTTTATAAAATTTTTCAAAAAAATTTTTACACATTTGTCACATCCGTTCGATATTTTTCATCGCGAACCACCGCCCCATTCGTATTAAACGAATATTAGTTAAGCAATACGTTACTGTCAATCTTTTTTTCATTTCTAAGGTGATTACAACTTCAGGCGTGTTTCTCTATACTCGATGAGCCTTTTTTTTCCTTCTCTGCTATCACTTGTCTCAAACTCAGTAGTTAAGAACGAGGATTGTAACGTGTTATAGTTTCACACAATATGCACAAAGATCTCGATGTTGTAGATACGCGAAATATCTATGGCATCGGAAATTGAAATCATTTGTGAGATTATAGCGACCTCGATCCTTGATTTCTCTATCTCTGTCTTAAAGAATTTAAGGGCCATTGTAGTGAGATTCGCCGAGCACATGTGAAATCGCTCGTTGTATGACTGGAATGTTTTCAGAACAATTGGCACTGCGGATGAGGTGGTTGCGCACGACCTAACATATAGCGCGAAAAAGTCAGTTCATCATGCATACACGGACGTGGAATATTAATTTTTTTTTTAATACGTATTAAAATGAGAAAAAGACAGAAAAAAAGATAACGGATTACGATAAGTTTGCTACATATATCCTCCTCGCTTTAATAATACAAGATGAGATATCCTGTTTTGTATGTCTGATTCATCATTTACGTGTGATTTTTTTTGCAAGTTCTTATTTTTTAATAAATCTCAAAACACGTGCGAACGACATCTCCTTGAATTGTTGTGAGACTTCACCCACTCTTCTTCCGGCTGGCTCTCTCGAACTAGGCTGAGTTTGTTCGTCGAAAGCGATGTTGTATCGTTTGTAGATTGAAACTCAAACTGAGAAGGACGAAGAAAGCCTGCTAATTGGTATTCATGATTATGTTTTTTTTTCTATAAACTTAAACAATTTAAGTGATGAATTTATTGAATTAATCCAATGACGTAATTTTCAGATTGCCGCTTTTCTTCTTTCTTCTCGGACAAGCTGTTGTCCCTATTTTTAAGCATAGGAAAAAAAACTTTACCGTCCTCCCAACGCATTTACATCTCTGTATGGTAGTAGCGCGAGCTATTGTTCACCTGCATAATTCTTTCGATTAAAAGCCAAAGTTAAAGTCCTTGCTGTTTCCAGAGGTACCGAACAAACGCGCAAGTAAATGTAAATAGATAACCGAGCAAATATCATTCTTTTTGTATCTTAATCTGATTTGTATCAGTATGTACATGGTAATGCTTATTGTTATGTGCCAGTCAAACTTGCAGACTCGAAGGTTGAGCAGGTCTACAGAATCGGATTTGGCTGGAGATCGCTTTTCTGCAACGATCAACGGCAGGCGGGAGAGGCGCCCGGCCACGTTCTGTAGCTAATCACGCAGTCACAGCGCGATTCTCCCCAAAGTTACTTTAAGATAACCGAGCGAGCCTCTGTCAGAACGACTTTGGAACACGAATGTGTAGAAAACCAGGCACGCTACTACTCGATCATCTCTCCATACTGAGATATGGTGAGCAGATTTCTGTCCGATAATAAGTAGCTATTTGAATCGGGAGCTCGGTCGATTTGTATTCTAAATCGTCGCGAGAGAGGAGGTCGGATCTTCCTCTTTCGTCGCCTCGGTCGCAAGAGTTGCGAGTTTGATCGGCGCATAGCGAGCGCGTCGTCGATGCCCGGTTAACTTTGGCTTTATCGTACAAGCGCACGGAATCGTTCCGTCGAGATCGGGAATTTCCCGGCGCATGATCGTCGACGAGAACGTACACCAAGTGCCTCAGAACCAAGGGATACTTTTGTATCCAATATTTAACTGAAGAATCTAATCAATTTGCTGAAGAAAGAAAACACTAAATTATATTTGTATTAATTTCTCAATTAAATTTAAATTTACACTAAATTTCATGATTAAACTTAAATTTTTTCATTCTTGAAAGAAGTAGGTTATACTGTTGGATAAAATCCTTAATTATTATTCGAAACATTAAGAATGGGATAACTTTTGAAAATCAAATTTCTCACTGAACTGGTTTTGAGACAATCTTAACAATTTGGAACGCCTTTTCTTTTACTTTAAAAAAATTTTTTTTAATTTAAAAAAAAATTTTTTTTAACGTTCTACAACCTCGCATAGCATACCGCTTAAACCAATCCCCTACCCGCGAATACGGCTTTGCGTACTTGACGAGACTCGAGGCTCGTTAATGCGGGTACGCGGGGAAAATGTGCGATAACTGAAGTCGCGCGCGTATGGTAGACGCGCGCGAGAGTCACACACACACATGTCGTGCGGGAAATAAGACTCGAGAACAATGGAGTCATGCACACCGGAGACCTTCGCCGTCGGATATATTCGATACGCGATGTATCGGCTGTGGACGTGCGGGATACCGGCGGTTGTCGTCGTCATCGTCGTCATCGTTGCCGTCTTCGCCTTCGTCGTCGCCCTCGCCGCCGCATCGCCGCCGTCGTCGCCGTCGCCGTCGTCGCCGCCGCCGCCGCCGCCGCTGTCGTCGTCTGTAACGCAGCCCCCGAGTTGCAAACGGTTCGGGACACAGTTCGGGCTGCTCGAGAAGCTCGACGAGATGAAAGTTCCGAACCCAGTCTGTAGGTATATCGCTGAGGTATATCTCGGATACGCCGGCACAGACCCTTCGCAGGCACTTAGGCGAAAAAAGTAGCCCAGTCCCTCGGCAGAGTTCTCACTAGAGACGGAGAAACGTGAATCGCCGATCGGATCCGTGCACGGATTTTTGACAGACACGGTCGACGCAAGAAAAAGCGGACACGTCGGAACACGGGTTGTTACCTCCTTGACCTCGCGTGATAGAAAACGGAAAACGAGTGCACGCATTTGTCGGTCGTCGTCGGTTGTCGCATTATCAAAAAAAAAAAAAAAAAAAATAAAGCGCAAAACCGATAGAAACGCGCCGGCAGAGATTTGTAATACGCTGTATTATAATATGATATGTAATATAGGACACGATGATAGCCTTCTACACCGGCAACGTTTCCACGACGGATGCGCCTTGAAGGAGCCGACGAGCCAGCCAAGCTCTAGAGAACGAGAGCTTTGAGTAGAAGCGGCGAGTGAGAGATAGTGATCTGACGAAGGAGCGACGTGATTAGCGAGAGGTAATTGTCCATCAGCACTCTGTACCACATCAAAAGAGAGAGAAACAGAGGGAGAGAGATCCCGCTAGAATAAAGGGCTGCGTTACATCCCGGTCACATCTCATCCAAGGCAAGTTCCATCCAGCCTCCCGGTATTGTTTCGACCCGCGTAAGAGAAAGCGAATAAAGATATAAAATAAAAGAAAAATAAAGAAACACATTAATTATATCCCGTGTTCTTCTATCCGAACGCCTTTGAGAGCCATGTTTTCTTTCTTAGGAGAAGCGGCGCTTCTTAGGGGAAAGCCCATCTCCGCGAGATGCGATGAGAATCCTCTTCTTCTGTAGGGTATGCCGGACGAAACTACGAGATCGTCATGTGCCTACGACGTGCTTTACATGCCGAATCTCGCTCTATAAAGCGGATTCCCGAGTCTCCGCTCGGCGGGAGCACGAAGGTATCGTAAGAGCGAATACTTTCTCCCTCTTTCCCCCCCTCGCGCTGTCCGTAATCATTTCTGATCTGAAGAATATCGAAAATCGTATATAAAATTGCTCCGATGAGTATTGATACATTTGTAGCAATAATACCGACCATCTTTTCATTTTGGTTCTTTCATTCAGGAAAACTAGTATAATTTTGTAGTCATGCGAGAATTATATTTTTCTGGCGATACATTTTTCATATCGCGGTATTTTAAGATTCTTCGTTTCTCTGCAACCAAATTGAGTTATGACATCAGAAACAAGAAATGATGTGATTTTTTTTCCTGCACAAGTAATTGCTCGAAGTACGATTTTTTTTTGCTACAACTTTTTTTTGTTAATCAGTGTAAACAATCTAATTCATATATATTTTATATTTAACTACAATCAACATTTAAAACTATTAATAAATAAATCCCTAAGAATCTTCAATATATTGCAAGGGAAAAAATTCATATTTCTCGCTTCTGACGTAATGCAATATAGTTGCAGTCAGATATAAGGAATCTTTATGCACTGATATATTTTGTGCGATTTTTTTCATAAGTAATTTCGTATTCGTCACAATTTTATTTAAATATAAATGCATAACGGTAAGTAAAATTTTGCAGGTAAGAGATTTAATAAATTAGCTCCCTATCGTTATTTAATTGCAAAGATTAATTAAAGAGTTAACACCATAAGTAAGTTTTCGTGTAAAATATTTGTTACAGGACGTCTCTGCTTTGTTTAATGGTATAAAACTTCTGAAGCCTAGTGATGGAAATATTCAACATGTAATTGAGCAATAAAGATACTTAACTCCATGAGAGCTCATTAACTATTTTACTTATAACGGAATCTGTCATAACATTATACGAGGTATACATTTTTATATACATTTTATTACATAGTATTGAATTATAAAAGCTTCTCGATTATGTAAACTTCTCCTGTATCTCACATTTTTCCTAGAAGTTATTTGAGCAATTTGCTAATCAAATTAACATAACGAAGGAGGACGATTTTATTAGAAGATTGTTATATTTTATGATAAATTATTTTGCACGTCTGGATTTATAATTTTATGTTTATCTTTTCAGTCAATATAAAAGTTCCAAGTTGTGTAAAGAAGTAGAAAATAGAATTTATCTCATTGCTTTACTTATTTTGTATTACGTCATGAGGTCTCGTTTCGGACACATAAGTTTGCTATCCTTCTCAAACGCATCGTTCTAAGCATGAAAAATTATAAAGAATACTGAAAGTGCAACTAATAAATATACAGTAAATACAAATTACATATTACGAAGACAAGAAGTACACTTCCTGATGGGAGTATCGTTGGGAGTTGCAAATTAAGAATTAGTGTGCATTTAGATCGTTTGGGTAATTAAATCTCCTTAGATAGATCTACGTAAATATGTTTGTCCCTGGCTCTATCTCTTTCTTTAGCTCTCATTCGCAATAAGTCACCGCGATAACATTCTAGCGATAACATTCTGTGGTGAAGTAGAAGAGGGTTTCTTTTGTAGTGATGCAATCAGTGCCATTTGATCTCTTTCATTTCAACGTATAAGAAGTTCAGAAAACGTCTGTGGCGCATCGTAGCAACAGCGTTGTTATTGCAGTAGACTTCCCGGCACACATTTCCTCGTGATCGCGAGGAGAAATTGCGCACAAATGGCTGAAAATCTACAGTAAGTAAAATATTTTGTCACGTACGATTCCACATTTTCCATTTTTCCACACTTTCGGAATTTGTCATCTATCGTGCGGTCTGAGAGCAAATCGTTCTTTCATAGGTTCTAAGAGGTTATCATGATATTGAGGTTATATGCATCTCACATGTGCTCCGGATGATCGATGAAGCTGACGATGTAAACTGCCTTTTTTTTGGACAATACTAAATGATTATTTATAAAGCAGGCAGGCTGTGTCTTGCAATTAATAATTATGCACGTAATTAATGACGTTGTTTATGACACAATTTAATCGCGTCGTGGAAGGAAAGATACAGGTTACATAACCATCAAGGTCGATCTTCATCGACTTGACTCTATCACCAAGTTCAATATGACTATTTTAAAACGACGTTTCGAAGAGCACGTGTACATTACTTTTATTAATATTATGGTCATTTTTATCAAGCACATTAAAAATAATGACATCATACAACGTTGCTTTTATTGCAAGTTTAAAAAACATAATAAAATTTTACAGAATTTATTAGAGAATATCTACTAACGATATTTAATAATTATTTCAGGGAAGGACTATTACTTGGCATGGGAAATCCTCTGCTTGATATTTCAGCAACAGTAGATAATGAATTTTTAAAGAAATATGACCTTAAGTCTAACAATGCCATCCTTGCTGAGGAGAAACACAAACCTTTATACGAGGAGTTAATTGACTTGTACAAAGCTGATTTTATCGCGGGTGGATCTGTGCAGAACACTATGAGAGTGGCCCAAGTAAGTAGTATTTGTAAATGTTATTTAAATTTTAACAAATTTATTTTGGCAATGGAAACAAAATTGCACAGCAATAAATTATCAGTATTCATATTTTGCAGTGGTTTCTGCAGAAACCAAAAGTTGCTACTTATATGGGCTGTGTTGGCAGAGACAAGTATTCCAAGATTCTAGAGGATAAAGCAACTACAGATGGTTTGAATGTTCAATATCAATACACCAATCAAGAACCGACTGGAACTTGCGCAGTGCTTATTACGGGGAAGGAACGTTCTTTGTGCGCTAATTTAGCAGCAGCAAATTGCTTTTCATTGTCGCATATTGAAAAACCAGAAAACAAACAGCTGATCGATATCGCGAGATATATTTATATATCGGTAAAAGTTTTTTAATAATCACGCTAGTCACAGATGCAGCTGTAAAACAACATGTTACATAAAGTTGAATATTCTGTGTTACAGGGATTTTTCTTGACAGTCAGCCCGGAATCCATACTAACGGTAGCCAAATGTGCTTACGAGGACGACAAAATATTTATGATGAATCTCAGTGCTCCTTTTCTTTGCGAGATTTTCCGAAAGCCGATGTTAGCCGCACTTCCCTATGTGGATATTTTATTTGGAAACGAGACGGAAGCGGATACATTTGCAAACGTCAACGGTTTCAACATAACAGACAGGAAGCAGATCGCACTAAAGATCTCGGAGATGAACAAAATTAATAAGAAGAGGAAAAGGATTGTTGTTATAACGCAAGGCGCTGAAGCGGTGCTTCTAGCGAAAGATGGAACAGTGACGGAATATCCTGTTGTAAAACTGCCAGGGGAGAAAGTTGTAGATACCAATGGTGCTGGAGATGCTTTCGTTGGAGGTGAGTACAAATAATTTTATTGTTTGAATCGCGATTGACGAACAGAGGCTAACAGGAAAAATTGTTTCAGGTTTTCTCGCGCAACTTATACAAGGTAAAAGTATAGATACATGCATAAAATGCGGTATTTGGGCCGCGACGCAGATCGTACAACGATCTGGATGTACTTACGAGGGAAAGCCGAATTTCCAGTCTTGATTGGCGCTAACTTGATAGCAGTTGTAAATTGTGTACTTAATAAACATCTTAATGTTTTTTTTACCTTCATCTTTTCTTCATATCGTACTTATATTACAAGTGCAATTATAATTGTATTGTAACTATAGGAATATATATGTGAGTATATTTCTATATTATTTTTTTTCAATTTAAAACTGATACATATTTCTTTTATATCTTGCCTATAAAATTACGTTCTCGCACAACACGTGTTTTATGATATTGATTTACTAAAAAGACTAATATTATGTTGCGTATATTACATTTAATGAGAAAATGGATTGTAGGCTAAAGTTGTAATTTACAGATATCAAAAGCGTGTAAACTGCGCAGGATTTTCCGCTCACGCGTACTTACATCGTAGCACGCTAATTTACATACTGTCGGGAAAATCAATACAATCACCGGGTATGTAGATATTGCGGAGAATTTGCTGGTTAGTTTCGCACATGCGACTGTCGGTCGGACGATGTCGTCCGGGGCAGCATATTCAATTATGCGAGACGTTGCACGCGTGCGTCGTACGCGATATGTATGCGGTCAACTGCGGAGTTTAGTACAGGATAGCGATATATTGAGCGGTTGAAACGGATGAAGAGAGAAACAAAGAAAGACAGATGGATGGACAAAACAGAGACAGCGACCCTTAAAAAAAATCAATAATCTCATTACGAAATTGCATAGGACTTGGCAGGGTTTGCATACAAACGATAGAACACGTGCCGTACCGCGGTGCCGAACGACGTTCCACTATATAGCGTAAATATTGCAAATGCATTTTTTCTATTAAAGTCCAAGTAATTGCTCGTTTGCACGACAGGTGCCGGTTTGCTCACAAGGTGACTATACTCTTCTTTGCCTTTTTATAAATATAGAAATATTATATATAGAAGTATAAGCAGCAAAATAATACAATGCATATCATTCCGTATCAAACTCATTTATTCCATGACGTTCTATAAATTTTTATAACTCATTTTTTTAGTCGTTTTGTTTTTACACTTTACACATTTAAAGTATGGTAAAAACAAGTGCGTGTCCATGAGAAAAAAATGCTGAGTAGCGACTTACTCCAACGACAGGATATTGCCCTGTCGGGTCTCGTTCGGAAACCTGCATTGAGTGGCATTGTGCACGCCTGCCGTCGCCTCGACAACCCAATTGGGAGAAGCGGCAGTTAAACCGAACGGTCATAGTAGCGTGTTCGACCGTTGCTGCCACAGTACAATCGGCCTCAATTCCTCGCTTTTCATCATTAGCCACCATAATACGGCATGCTGTATTTGCAGTTTATACGTGAGTTCGCGCACACTTTTATAAATTTGTATCTCGCGCGAATTCCCGTCTCGGGCGCACTATATCTATATAACACCTGTAAGAAACGATGCATCACATGTACGGTCGAGTGCATTAATAGTCCTGCGTGTCCTGCATTTGTTAGACTTATTTGTACCCTTGAATCTTTGTGCTTTTTTTCTTGGTATTCGAATTATTGACTTGCCTTTTTATACTCTCCTTACTATTTTCGACTTTGCTAGTCAAATGTGACTGTCCATTTAAAAATGAAGGAAAGTTTAAAGAGACGTTAGGAGTATACAAATAACTCGGTTCTGAATAAATAAAGTTACAGAGACTCGGCTGCAATATTTAAGAAACACACTTTCATTCGCATAATAGAATTAATGCAATTAATCAATCATACGATTCCTGATATATCTTTATTAATGCAGGAACGCGGACGATTAATGCACTCGGTTGTACGAAACACATTGCGCGCGCGATACATATGCACGCATTAATTTACACACATACTAATTGAGCGCGTAGAATGCACATACGAGCGAGTGAGTTCCGTCGTTTCACGTATGCGAGCCCAACGATTCTGGTACGGCTGGCATATGATCGGTCAGGAAAACGTCTCGGTGTGCGCGAACGCGTCGGTGTGCGTGGAGACGCCGCGGACACGATTGGTCGACGGGAACGCATGCCACTCTTACGGCGCTTCGTGCTTCATGCTTCCGCCGTTGTAGACCGGAGAGCGCGCGGTGTGCGCAGTGCGCTCCCCTCCGCGTGCACGTAGTGTGTAACGCGCGACCGCCATCTTTGTGAAGTAGGTAACCTTTGTTGATTTGTGTGTGAAATGTGACGCCGTTGTCGCGAGATAATTGGTGATCGTGATTACTGTGCCCCGGTGTTGTACGAAAACTCAGTGAACCCGTGTACCCACGCGTCGTGTCCTGCGGATTTTATCGATGGGACTGCCGCAATCAGGTAATGTCCGCCCGCCTTGCTCTAGGCATTGCGCGAAACCTCTGCGGGAAAAACCACGCGAAACGTCGTTGTCGTCATCCGACGCATACGGAGTCGGAGCGGTGCCGTCTCGGCGGTCCGCTTCAGCTAGCAGCGCGAGAAAGCGAGGAAAAAGGAATGCGGAGGCGGGGAAAAAAGATAGAGATTTCTTTAATGCGGTGTGTAGCATCGACGGCATTACGTTTTTTCACGGGACGTGTTCGGAGTCGTGCACGGGACGGCGATCACGAGGCGGCACGAGGACACGCCTGCGTTCACTCGCGTCCCCCGGCGACGCCGTCGTTCGCGCGGAAACGCCTGGACGACGCGCAAAAGTGCCCGTGGAACGTAACCGAGAGGCGGTCGCCGTGTCTGGCCTCAAGATGGCTGCCCGTCGCTCGGGCCTCAACGAGCTCCCGCTCGCTCGCCCGTTCCGTCCGTTACGACGCGATTATGCATCGACATACGAACGGCCGGTCGTGATCGCGGCTCATCGGCGATGCGCAATGCCGCGGCATTCGTCATTCAGAACGGCATTTGTGCCTCGAACAACCGAATACTCACGTCCGTCGGCGGGCAGTTGTACCGTTGGCGACGGCCGTCGGTTCACCGAGTCGCCGGCGAGAATTGACGAGCCGACAGTCGTCGCCAACGGTCGCTCTCATCCGTCGTCCGCCTGTCGACGCTCAATTACGGAGCATACGTGGAACGGCCAGCCGTGCATCCTGTACGAGAATATTTACTCAAAATGGCTACCCGTCGGAACCGCGAAGTGCCGCTGTAACGCGCGAACGGCGCGACGGCAGCGGTGGCGGCGGCTCGCGGTGACCCAGGCTCGCTTTATCGCGCCTTCGCGATTTTTCGTCGCGCGCCAAATTCGCTCACGGCCGATCGATCGATCGTACCGTCCGGCCGTTTTTGCTCCCTCTCTTTCTCGCTTCGTCTCTCCTCCGTCTTTTTTCCATCTTTTTCGCGTCGCCTCGGTCACTAGCGGCCGAGGCGAACGGACGACAGCAAACGCACGCTTCTCGCGCGTGCACGCTTCGCCGAACGACGGGCAGCAGCAGCAGCAGTTAGGGTCGTTCACGACAAACCACTCCTCGGTAGCGACGGCAGCGGCAGCTGCTCGCTCTCTCTCTCTCTCTTTCTCTCTCTCTCTCTCTCTCTCTCTCTCTCTCTCTCTCCTCTCTCTCTCTCTCTCTCTCTCTCTATATCTCCACTCTTCTCCGCGTCCTCACCTTCGGCCGCCGCCGTTGCTTACTCGCTCGCTCACTCACTCACTCACTCGCTTCGTTCGCTCGTTCACTCGCTCGTCGGGTGAGAGGGGCCCCGACAAACACGCACAGCCGGCGGTCTCTCTTCGCCCTCGGCCCCATCGTCTTAACCGGACGAACGACGGACAAATAGACGGACGTGTTCGTTCAGCCGGTATTTCATTTCGCCTAATAAGATAGCGCGCGAGCGGAAAAAGACAGGCGCGCGCGAGTGTCCGGTGTAGGTGAGCGAAAAGCGCGCTCGCAGGCTGTCAGCTTTCGTGGCCTCTTTCTCGTCACTCATTATTATTTTTGTCTTGCGCGGTGATTAACGCTTAACTCGTCTACTGGAACCTACTAGGCCTCGTGCAGTCCACGAGATTCCCAGTAATTTTCCCGTTCAAAACTAGATGGTCAAGACATTTAGAACGGGTTCGTAGCATTATTAGAAACATACGCTGATAGAGTTTGTTCTTCAATAACGCATTCATAGAGTAGCATTCCAATAATTTTTGCGATGTGAGGCCATAGGAACTCGGTAAACAGGATTCCGTATTAATGGATTAATGAAGAGTCGAGATCGATAGAACATAAGCGAGTTTAATTTTGCACGCTGAAGATACGAAGAAACGCACTTTGCGCCGATTATCGCGTTTTCGCTGTCAAAAATATGTGAATCTCGTTTTTATTCCCTCGTAAAATTAATATTGGTGCAAGAATTCCATTATTTTTGTGACATTTGAGAAGAACATGGTTCTCTGAATTCTTTAAAGTGTAAATATCAGTGTCACGGAAAATCTATTGATGCTAAAGAACCGCGTTTGTCAATGAAACGTGTGAAGTCGCGTCGCGTAGTAAAGATGCGAGTGCCATGGTATATCTCTCATTGAAGCCACGATAAAGCTGCGACATTAAACGAGCGGCGTCCCATTGACGTTTTCAACGCACACACGCGACGCAAGGATTATATTTCTCTTATTGCTTGGTACACGTTTTAACCTTTACACTCTGCCGCTGGCTGAAAGATTTCTAATTCGTCAGCGTGTTCTCCTTTCCAGATTATAACTTAATTCCTAATCTAAATGCAAACGCGCGTAGTTAAAACGAAATAAAATAGTAATAATGCACATGCAATGCAGACGGAGAAATATTTTAGTTTATTTGATTTTAAATTTGCGTCTTAAAAATAAAACACTTAAAAAGTGATTGCGCTAATCGACATCGTTGCATTCAATTTGACTGAATAACTCGCTATTTTTTTTTCTTTATCATAGCTCTGTCTTAAAATAGCAATAAAATTGAGATAATCGGTACTAGCGCTAATACGTCGGCGCAACGAGAGCCTTGGAGTGCAAACGCTTATGAGTGCATCGCCGAATTGCGTCACATCGCGTCACTCTTCCGGTGATAATTATATGAATCGTACAACTAGTTCTTTTTCTCAGTATTACTCAGTATTACTTGGCGATTGAATTTGCTGCGAAAAGGTTGAAAAGAATAAGCTGATGCAATTTTCGAAAAGCGTATGCAATTCTACAAGGTGTCTCAGAATATTCGAGTTTAATTTTATTAATCCACACTATCTTAACTTGCAAAAAATTTTATCTTATTTATGTGTAGTGCTTTAATATTTTATTTTAAAAAGCCAGTTTAAAAATTTTTTTTTAATATTTTATTCAAGTTAATTTTGGAGTGGTTAGAAATATATTCATGTAATCTTCTATTCAAAAAAAAGGAAAATTTCTGCGGAATAAATTATAGTGTATATATATATATTACGCAGACGCGACAAACTTTATTATTCTGAAAATAATCGAGAAAACTGGATCGTCGAAAGTTTTGGCGGGAAACTGCCGGGTCGCCCCTACACAGGGACCGTAAAAAGTAGCGAGTCACTTTCGGCAATAGAGCGAGCACGTGATGAGGAAATCCGGTGGGAAGGATTGTAGAACGAAGCCGGTTTCACCGGCTTGCTGTTTTGCAATTTCTTTTTTCCGCTTCCGTCGTTCACTTAAACCACCGGCATATTTATTATCACTGGCCTAGGTCAACGCGTATCGCGGCTACATCGCCGACGCAGCGTCTAATTTTTACATAATTAATCCGTTCTGCATTGAGAAGACGCATTTCTGTCGCGACTTTCACATCCATTGACATTTAGCGTTGTCGCCGGTATGCAATACATGTTGTTCATTCGGGAATTTCTAGAAAGTTTATATATTATTCGACCGCGTAAAATTTATTGCTACTTTCTAATACTTTTGTGTATTACATTTAATTTGTCACGAATCAAACGAGTGGATTAATCGATATTTTTGTTTCCACTTTGAAGAATTGGTTCTGGAAAAAGGCTGAAGTTTCGAATGCAAACTCAAATGTATCTTTTTAGAATCACCAGAAAATGTAGCTAAATGTAATTTCAGGTCACACGGCTACTCTCCAATTGTTCAAGTTATATTTTTTTTACGGTTTCCGGTGATCGAAGCGGGTATGGATATTGTACGAAAACGCTGGGTGGTCTTTGTCTCCTTTCGAACAATGGATCTCACGGGCCACCTACAGGTCGAACTCTCCGCTATGCTTACCTGAGAATTACGTTCCGTGTACCTCGTGCGCATCAAATAAACGCAGTATATCGTACGCTATTGGGAGCGTTTAGAACACGCGGCCGTCGATGCCGGCCGCATTGTTTCTCACGCTTCGACCGCTGCAGCGAGAGCCGAAGATAACACGAGTCGACCTTCTTTCTTCGAGTCGCGATTCTTACTAAAACTTTCGCGAATATTTTGAAATAATTGTAAGAAACATCTTCTCCGATCTGAAATATTTCATTCTGGAAAAAGCGTTTCTGGTTTCGTACATTTTTATTTCTTAAAAACTGTCTTATTTGAATTTTATTTTTATTAATACTTGTCCCAAAATTCTCACGAGTGCTACTTTATTTCAATTAAAAGAACCGGTTTATATCTTACTTTTCTTTCTTTATCGCTATACTTGTTGAAAATTGCAAATTATTCGCAAGCGATGATCTCTCTCTCGACACTTTTACGGAGTATAAAAATTAACTCGAAAGTAGTTTACAAGTTCGTTGACGGGAAAGAGACTTGCCAGATCTGAGGCATCTTGCATTCTGCATTTCCATAGGATGTTATCTGGATGTTATCTCAGGTACTAATCAATACCTATTTTTTTCTTATTCTTGTACTTTATCGTGTCACGACCCCGGCGATCAAATACTCTCAATGCGTGCGTTTTAACATCTATATGCGACCGACTTTAATAAGCCTCGTGCGCACGCCTGCGAGCTGTTTCGCGCGTTGCGCAATACCGCTGTCGGCCACAGTGATTTTAAATATTTGCTCCGCTGTATAGACGTGTGAGTACGCACTCACACGTACGTATATACATATATACATACGCGAGTGTGTTGTATCTTGCGTTCCCGCGCGGCCACGTTCTCGCGCGCGCAGGAGAAAGTTCATCGCTCAGGGGAAAACCGACGAACGGACGATCGTTTTACGATCGGAGTCGAAAATCGCGTGACCCGACCGTAAGAATTGGACATGCGTGTTGTAATGCCACGTTGCGACGAACAAAGAGACGCTCGTTGAATAAATGCCGGAGTCCGAACCCGCTATAACTCGACAGTGTGTATTCGAGTGATGTGAATGTTTCGACGATGAGAGAGGATTTAGTCATCTAGATGATGTTTAGTCATGATAATGGAACGTGCGAGGATTCGAAGCGTCCAGTATGCACGAACGAGTTGAATTCGTAGAATTTATTTTAAGCACGAAATCGAATCTAAAATAACGATGAAACTAGTTTGCTATTGAATTAGTTGTTGGATATTTTATCATATAGTCTCAATAATTAAACTCGTTGAAATGATTCTAATTACAATCTTAAATATTTCATCCCGTTAAATATCACATTTCTTTTCTTATGTATACAAACAGTATTATTTACTACAAACAGCACTACACTACTAGATACATTTGAGTAGTAAACGATAGCGAGTAATTCAATCGACATCCCGTATATCTGAGTCGTTTAACAGCTTTCGAGTTAGAAAATGTCAGATGTACCTTGCGGTACATCGTTTAGCGCGGGCGAAATCGAAACTCAGCATGCTTCCCACGCACGACCTCAGCAACCACCAACGTGTTCTCGTTTCAGGGTCAGCGCAATAGCCCGCGGTGAGAACGTGAGGAGGCGTGAGGTCGAGCTTCCGAACCGAGAAACCGGAGGGTCGCGGCAGGATGTGAACGTCGCGGCCAACCGTGACGTCGCCTATCGGCAGGAGGAGGAGGCACTGGCCGTGACTTCGTCGTCGTCGTCGTCGCCGTCCGCGCCGTCCGCGCCGCCGACGGAGACGCGATGGACGAGACCGAGTCGGCCGAGACATGGTCGCTCTGGTTCCTGGACGCGATCCGCAAGATACGCAGCCAGAAGCAACGGCCGAGCGTCGAGCGGATATGCCACGCGATACGCCAGCATCACAATTATCACGAGGAGGAGATTGCTGAGCACTTGGAGGTCGCTGTGAAGCGCGGCGATGTGCTCAAGATCTTCAACAAGGGCCAATCGTCTTACAAGGACCCGGGCGGCTTGCAGTCGAGGCCGCTTAAGGTCAACAAGTCGACGGATCTGAGCAGAGTTTTGAGCAAAGCCGTGCGCGAGCTCGGCGAACGCGAGGGTTCGACTCTGAAGAACATCGAGAAGTACATCAGACAGAGCCACACTGTCGAAGAGGAAGCCGAGGGCGATCTTAGGACCGCGCTTCGGCTGTCCGCCAAACGAGCGGTCGATCGGGGCCTCGTGCTCCAGGACGGCAGACTCTTCCGGCAATGGGACCGACCGCCGTACCTCAAGAAAAACAGCGGCGACGCTAATGCGTCGTCCACGGAACCGCCCGCGCCCCAGGTGAGTCACTGTAACTCGTTTACAAGCCGCGATTGATGACTCATTCGCTGAGAACCCGCGTCCCGTGACCCGTCGGAATTACCGACCAAGATCGGGCCTCGATTGCGGCCTCGTCGCCTCGCACTTCGTCTTCCTCGATAAACAGAAAATCAAGTCCTAGTTTTATCAACATTGGATAATCCTTGACTCGGCGCGATTAACTCCCTTTGAAAGCTCGCAACTTTCGGTGCAACTTTCAGAAAACTTGGAGTAATTTTATCAAGTAATTTTATCACAGGCATCTAATAAACAGTAGCTAAGAAGAAATTTATTTTCTCGGATAAATAAGCGAAATAAATAGATTTTCGCGGATACAAAAACAGAGGCGGTACGCGAAATGAATTCCGAGCATATATTAAGGCATACTCTCTTGCGGCTAGCGTTACGTTGTTGTTGGAGTTACGCGTCGCTTGCGCTACACGCAAACGAGGGCCATTCTTCAAGCCGGAATAATATCGCTCCACGGGTCACGCCGTAGTGCCCAGGTCCCGTCGGTTGGTGGTCTTTCGAGAGTGGGACGCCGGGAGGGGGACAGTGGGAGAACGGTGGGACGGAAAGGGGGAGAAGGTCGAGATCGCCGGGACGATGGGCTATCTCGGTCGACTTCCGGCGACTCGTTTGTATATCGCTTCTCCGTTTATTGATCCTTCGCCGCGGAATCGCGCTCCCTTTCTTTCTCCCTTCGTGTCTCGCGCACCTCCTCCGAGCGGCGGGCGCGAAAAATCGCGAAACGACGCCGCGCCGACGCGAGTCCGCCAATCGTCCCGTCGTGCATCAGGTGGGCAGCGAGCCCGACCCGGCCACGTCGTCGTCATCGTCGTCACAACGCGGCGTCCGTTCTCCCGCGCTTTTTTTTTTTTACCGCGACCCGCACCTCGTTACCGCTAATCGCCGGGGCGCGAGAGAACGATCGATCGCCCGCACCGCGCGCTCGTTTTACAAGTACAACCATTTTGAAAATTACATAGGCAAGCCTCACCGCAGTCGATTGCGACGCTCGTGATAACTCGAGCCCTCCAGAGACAAACAAACTCGTACATATGCATTAATCTAAATTAAAGAGTTCTCGTTTAAAGAGAGTTAAATTATTAAAATTTAATTTGTTCTTAAAAGAATAATTTTTTTTATTACTTACTGCTCGCTGCAAAATTCTCAATTAAATTCTCAATTAATCGAGTAGAAAAGAATTTTGTTTTCTATTTAAGGCCTGTATTAATATTATAAATTATCAATAATGAATTATTGTGAAATGTATTTGAAAATATTGAGAAATGAAAATAACTTCGATTTCTTATGATTTTATTACAAATGTATTTTAAGTGTTCAAGTTTCGGATTATTAAATTATCATAATATGAAATTCAACGGATTGTATCAGACAAGTTATGAACTGCGAAAGAATTTTATAGTAATTTAAATGATGCCACATTTTGTCATCATCATTATTTTACGATTAAATCAATTTGGAGTTACATAGCTATTTAGTAAATATGTCAGCGCTTGTAGCGTGCAACTACGGACAATGTGCTGTTCCGCTCAAAGTCACGATGACTCGGTCTGAAGCGTATTCCGCGCAACTTGGCGGTGGAATGAAATTAATGAGCGATGTTGGCGCGTGAGGTATTTGCGGATGCACGCGTAAAGGCGCGATGCAGCGAGTCCGACCAATCGTGCAACAGGTCGCTGTTGGTGCGAGAAACTGAGGCTGATCACCCGCATATCTTATGCCTTCTCTCTAACTCACTGTCTTTTTGCTCAAGTTTAACAGCAGTGTTATTTCTAGAGTAGATTATCTTATTTATCTTTTATGTTATATAACATTTGTGTCATCCAATGTTAGCACAATTCCACGAAAGTAAGCTTTTCAAAAGAACAATTGTTTTATTTCAAAACAAAAAGTTATATTGACTTTTTATATTTTTGAAAAACTAAGTATTGTCAATTTACAGCATATTGCTAAATATGTCTTTGAATTTTTGGAGTTACATTTTTTCAGCATTGAACAATTTATATTAAAAATTTGGTAACTTTAAAAACGCTTGACGATACAGAATTTATAAAAATCATGTAAGTTCTGTAAAATCAACAATTGCGACAAGTTGCGCGAGCACAGAAAATATTGGTGAAGATATTTTCCTCGATATTATTGTTACCGCTGTTGAACTGCCCGTCGCATTCTCACCCGCGTTCTTAATAAGATGCACCCTTCGGATGGATAAGAGCACTGCCGCGCCTAACCGGTGTTCCTGCGTTACCGCCGCCAAAATGAATAATTATATTCCACATCGGGACTCGCTTGCCTTTTGTACACGCGATATGTAACGGTAGACAGTATCAAGTTGTCGATACGCAGCAATTAACACAGCCGGCATATGAAGACTCTGAAAGGCTTGCATTTTAGATCACTTTGCAATTTGTCAGATTTTTTGATGATATTTTCATGCTGATGAAAGGCATAATGCTTAACATTGATATTATACACTTCAAATATCGAAGATTATATGAATACTAATATCATATATCACACTTTATGTATAATAATACTAAATTATTTTAGAATAATATTATATTTTATTAAATTCTACGGTTAAGTTTTACTTATATTGGTGAATATTTTATTTCCAGAACACATATTCTTGATGAACTATGCATTAATATTCCTTTTCATTATTTTTATTATCATCTCACTTGTAAATTTTTACAAAGACAAGAGATGGTTTACTTAAATATAGATTTCTGTTCATTTCTCGCAGTTGCCAGCGCCGCTGCCGATATGCAAGGAGTGCCTCGGTGCTACGATACCCGGCAACAGCGGCAACAAACGCAACGAGAAGTTGAGCAGGTGCAACGTCTGCGGCGCAGCGCTGCACAATTCTTGCGCGCCGCCAGAACTTTCGATACTCGTCGACCGGGGGGCAACCTGGTCCTGCGATAACTGCTCGCCAATCTGCGCTGGTTGCCAGCTGGAGCGGGAATCACAAAATTATCTCGTCAAGTGTGCCGGCTGCGTGAAATCTTACCATCCCACCTGTCTCGATCCCGTCCTCGACAAGAAAAACAAGGCACCCTGGAAATGTCGGCATTGTCAGACGGCGCACACGCCGTCGGGCAAGGACGAGGGGAAGCGGAGCAGAACGCAGGATTCGTCCGAGGATACGCCGACGAGCGCGAGGAAGAGGCTGAGCAAGTTACGCGAGAATCGAAAGTGAGTGTGTGCTCGTTCACTATCGCGCATTCGACAATAAACACTCGATTGTTTGCCTTGGAAATATTTCGTAACAGATAACGATTTTTAGTATTCGAAATAAGATTACACAATTACGCGATAATACGCGATATTGTACGCACGCCGATAACTAATACGCCTTGACCTTTTTTCAGATCTATGGTATCCAGAAAAAGCTTGACGAACGCGTTACCAGGCAAGAAGGGCAGTGCAGGAGTGGCTCAGGTGGACAGCAGCTCGGACGGTAATGCGGGTGTTGTCTCCCTTCGTCAACCACCTTTGATTTCCTCTCCTTTACCACAACCCCCCACCCCACTCGCAGGCCAGGGTAGGCTGCTCGAGGAAAAGAACGACAGGATCTCCAAGGAGAAGCAAAAGTTCTTTAGATTGAGCGCGTTTAACGCCGAGCACAATAAATTGAAGCGGGTGGGGGGCGGTGATAAATCTAGGCCCTCGCGGAATATTAGCGTTAGGTCGACCCGGGGTGGTGCCGCGAATCCGAAGAAGGTCGGAGCATCGCGAGTGTCTAGCAGCAGCAGTAGTAGCAGCAGCAGCAGCGAGGATGGTAACAGCAGCGAGAGCTCAGAGGGGAGCGATAGTAGCGACGAAGATGACGAGGAAGGCAATAGCTCGAGCGAGAGCAGTGGCTCCTCGTCGTCGGACGAGGCTCAGGACGGGAGAATCGAGTCTCCTAAAACGAAAGCGCCTTTCGCTTGCGACCTTAATGAGGACAAACCGTGGGGCTTCGCTGCCGCCGCCGCTAAGCTAAACGCAGATTCATCTTTCTTCAGCGGTATCACGAACACATTTGGTGCGCCTTTACCTAAACTCGATGTAGGCGACGTGCCGACCTTCGGCTTGCACATACAACAACCTGCCGCGGTCAATTCGACGGACGGTAAAAAGAAAGACAAGACCGAGCGCAACGCAACACAGCCGGCCGCCAGCGCTGATAACAAAGTCAAGCCTGGAAGCGGCCAGTTGAGGAGCCTCTTCGACGGTTTGAGTCACTTTTTTTCAGCATCCGCGAACAGCAGGGCGAGATCGACCGGTGCGCCGGCGCCGAATTATGCGCCTGATCGTAGAAAAAGGCCTAACGCGGAGGATACCGGTAAAACGAATAAAATTCCGAGAGGCGCGCAGAAAAACAACAAATCGGACGATTCGTCCGGCACGAGTAAACTTAAGGATCGGAAAAAGACTGAAGCCACTGAGATATCGAGAGTACCGAAGCCCGGTATCTTTGTACCTTCCGATGAGAGCATATTCAGCTCGCTTAGCGAAAAGTTACCGAGAATGACGCCTTCGGGTCTGGTAAAAACCGCGGTGAACAGTAAGAGGCACGAGCACGAAAGGAGAAAACTAATGCGGGAGGACGCATCGTCACTCATTAAGTGCGCCGCTACGGATCTGTCACCGTCATCGTCACCGTCGAGACACGAGCAGCAGCAGCAGCAACAGCAGCAGCAGCAGCAGCAGCAGCAATCGCGAAAAAAGCAAACGGCTGGGGACTCGAACATGCAGATACGCCACCCTGTGCCCCCCGCTGTGAAATCCTCAGGCCTCGGCTCTGATTCCGTCAAATCAAATTCCAGTCCAAAGTCCAATCCACGAGCCTGTACTAGCGCCATCACCACCAACACCACCACGACACCCCGCGCGACACCCTGCTCCGCCAGGAAGGGTAAGAGTCTACCCCACCCGTTCACAAGTCCTTAACCTCGACGATGCACCCAACAAAGACTTCGCAATGAAGACTTCCTTCTAATCTAATCCTCGCTCACGACCACGTGGATGTGTTGGCGGTGTGGTGTGTAATATGATGTGTGGTATACGTGCGTCTGACGGCCATAACTTTTTCCAAGATACCGTGATTGTTCTGGTAATGTAGAGGACAAAAAATTGTACAAATTTTATTGTCGAAACTAAAAAAATGTTTGTCACAATTTTATCATTTGTACACAATTTCACGCTAATAATTGTAACTAATTGCGAACAATCAGGTTTCTTGATAGGACATATGTGTGCTACATGGTGTAAAACCGATGATAACATTGATATATATATATTGCAGAAAAAAATATAGTATATGCTAATTGGGAGATGTATATATATATATATATATACGCTTATCATTACAATTTGTGGCAAACTCGTTTTCATTTGTTTTACACTGTGAGTACTATTGTGGTTATTGCATGTTGTTAATCATATAATTACTTGGCTCTGGCATTTTTTTTTCCTTTAATCCATGCTACATACATTGGGAGATGGCTACCAAATCAAGAAATTTTTAAATAATTTTGAGAAATATGTCCTTATTATATGTGTATAGAAGCCTTCATCCTGCATTTATTATTTCAGATTCGATTGTATTTATAACATTCTTCTCGGCAGGATACACAATCATGATTTGCGAACGCACTATACCATGTACATATAACATTTGCACAACTCGTACATTTGATCTCTCATTGTACGTTTGGATTATACTTTTCATTTTGATTAATCTACATTATAGCTTACCACTACGATTTTTAATACACCGACGCACGCGACAAGTTTCTCTTGTCGCATTCTTGCAAGACAACTTACCAAGTTCTTTCCAAATAAGTACAAAATAACCGATCTTGATTGTACTTGATGTAAAATGTAATAACTCGATGTGTTTGCGCGTATCATGTAACACTTAATCGAACAGAGATCAAATCGATTGGGTCCCCGCATTTCCCTTCCTATTAAAAAGAAAAATGGGATAACCAGTTTCCAGGCACTGAAGAAACGCGGCACTGGGTGGCTTATCTCACTTAGCCGACTTCTTGTACCATTTACACTGGAGCCTACCTGCTGCTGCTGACATTTAGCAGGCACTGTTATATACCACCGCCCCCTCACCCTTTCTTCACGAAAATGAGAAAAGAAGATGTCCCTGCCACCGAAGAGCCAACTTTGATACTCTGCCAACACATCCTCCAAGCCTAACCCACAGCTTTGCTTTTGATACTCACATTATTAACAGCAGTCGAATTGTTTATTCGCATTTTTTTTTTTTTTTGCGTATTATATCAAGTCGCTATTATCACCATGCCATGCCATTCGATTAATTTCGCTTTTTTATGATTTACATTGACCAATTAATTCCGCCAACAAGACACATAACTAATTCCCAGTTATTATGATTAATTATTTTACCAGTCAACTAATTCTTCCAGTCTCTACGTGTAGTTTTTTCACACTTTTGGAAAATCGATTTTTACAATATCAATGTAACTTTTTATTTTCTTGTCTCTCATAATACGCAACATTGATACATACCTTAAAGTCAACGTTTCGTACATTTGTAATGTGTGTAATGATGAAAAGGCAAAAATCATTCCTGACATTTTCACATTTGTTTGTCGGATTTCTTTACATGTCGACACATAATTTTTCCTATGTTTTCTCATACAACAAAATGTTGCAGTCGTAGGTAGCAGTGTCTGATAAAATACAATTAATCGATGATCGAAACGTGCAATATTGATTCTGGTTATAGCAAGTACAGAAAGAAAAATGAATTGTTTAAGAACAATAACAGTAGAATGTAGATCGCTGGATGGATTTGGTTAACCAGCACTTATAAATTTCCTTTTTCTTTACAGAGGAACCGATCGTGCCGCAAACATTGCCGCCGGGTGTCACGCAGAAAGACGTGGATCTTATCAAAGAGGCTCGCGAGAGGGCTCGGTTGACTGTGAGCAACGACGAGAACGACGAGCCATTGTGCGCGAGCACGGCGAATGCGTCCGGCAGCGCACCGCGAAATCCTGCTGCGATAGTATTCGGTCGTTACGAGGTGGAAACGTGGTACTCAAGCCCGTTTCCACAGGAATACGCACGATTACCGAAATTATTCTTCTGCGAGTTCTGCTTAAAGTATACGAAGAGTCGGGCTGTGCTGGACAGGCACATGGACAAATGCAGTTGGAGGCATCCGCCCGCTACCGAGATCTACAGGTGCGACGGATTATCCGTATTCGAGGTACGTGTCATTATCATTTATTGTATCTCATCTTTCTTTTCTTCTTCCGCCGTTCACGAGACTGAAGGAAATGTTTGTGTTCCAGATCGACGGTAACGTAAATAAGATATACTGTCAAAATCTGTGTCTGCTGGCCAAGTTATTTTTGGATCACAAAACTCTCTACTACGACGTGGAGCCGTTTCTTTTCTACGCGGTGACGAAGAACGATAAATACGGCTGCCACCTGGTCGGTTATTTCAGCAAAGAGAAACACTGTCCGGCTCAGAGGTACAACGTGTCCTGCATCATGACGCTGCCGCAGTATCAGCGGCAGGGCTTCGGCAGGTTTCTCATAGAGTTCAGTTACCTACTGTCTAAGGTGGAAGGCATTCCGGGAACGCCGGAGAAGCCGCTCTCGGATCTCGGTCGGGTGTCGTATCATTCCTTCTGGAAGAGCGTGGTGCTCGAGTATTTGGAAGCGCATCGAAACGCCACCGACATCAAACTCTGCAACATCACGAAGGAGACCGGTGTGTCGGCGCACGATCTCGCCACTGCGATGCAATTATTAGGATTCGTGAGGTCGGTTCATCTACCAGGAGCGGGGAATAATAGTAAAGTGGCTATGGTGATCGACTGGAGCAAAGTGGATGCTCACATGGCGAAGGTGCGGAACAGTTCTCGCATCAAACTGGACCCCGACTGTCTCAGATGGATACCGTTGCTCACGCAAATCCCCAATCCGTATCAAAACCCGGAGGAGAGCGGCGATGCCAACTCCGAGGTGTCGCCCGCGGTGGAGCCTAAGCCTGTACCGGCAGTCGTGGAGAAAATACAGAAAGTGAAGATAAAGAAGAAGCCGAGAGGGAGAAAGGCGAACCAGAGGCGATCGACGCTCTTGAAGCCGAAGACTCCGCAGAGAGCTGCAGCGTCTAGAGACTCGCTTAAAGAAGAGAAAGATGTTAAAGATGTGAAAGAGACCAAGACACCGAGAGAGCCGAAGGAATCGACGAAAGAAGGTCGTAACGCCGAGAGTGCGGAGAGTCGAAAGCACGCGGAGGCGGAATCCAAGAGTGTGACATCCACGCCGCGGAGCTCGCGTTCCGTTAGCTCGGCGAAAAATACAACCCCGACGACTTCCCCGAAAGCGACGCCGATAACAACGATGTCGAGGAGGAGAATCAGTAGACCGCCTAAAGCGCTCATATCCGAATCCGTTATCACGCCTTTGAGAAAACGAAAACATTCCGAGATCGAGGAAGAGAAGCCGGAGGTCAGCAGCAGGAAGAGGACACGAGAATCTCTGAGGGAGAAGGAGAAGGAAAAAGAGCGAGAAACGGAGCGCGAGAAAGAGAAGGAGAAGGTGAAGGAGAGAGATCATAAAGCAAAGGAAAAGGAAGTTTCGAAAGAAAAGTCGGTGGAGAGGAGAAAGACGCCACCCAAGTTGGACTCGTCACCGTCCCCGCCTAAACCAGCGAAGAAACAGTGCAAAGTGGACGATATTTTGCTGAAAGTCACCAGCAGGCAAACCAAGTATTTGCAGGCGAAGGAGAAAAAGGCGCCGCCGGAGGAGACGGCGCAGTGCAACGGCAAGGAAGAGGCGCGGGAGGCTAAGAGCTTGCCGATATCGAGGCGAGGCAGAGCTAAAGTGATGGTAGAAGCCCTAAAGATGCCGCAACTCACGCCGGAATCTCCCAGCGCGAAGAACAGAGCCGAGAGTCCTGTGATACCGCCTCCCTCGCTGTCACCGCCGCCCGAGTCCGTGAAGAGCTCTCCCGCTCGAGGCAAGCAGCAGCCGTCTACGCCGGAATCGCCGTCGGCGAAACACTCGAGCAACGGGGACAACAAGAGCGAGAGCGCGGAGGACAACGGCCTGCCTGTTCCCGCCGAGACGGAAGTGATATCCGCGAGTTCCGGTGAGTACGAGGGCGGCGACGAGGACGAAGGGGAGGAGGAAGAGTTAGCTGCACCGACGCCTAAACCCATGACGCAATTAGCCTCGCCCGGTGCGGAGAATTCTGCGAAGGAACCGTGCGAGGAGGAGAAGGCGGACGACAAGTCGCAGGAGCGCGACAGCGACGAGGTTTCGTCGCGGAAAGCGGAAGCAGATCCACCCTCGACGGCGGGCGATGACCAGACTGAAATTTTAAACGAATGTGATAAGGACTCCGAGACTGACAAGCGTCCCATTTGCAGTCCGGAGGCATCGAAATCAGTACCTGAATCAGTTGCTTCACCAAAAGAGGAAGAAGTCGAGCAGCCGGAGAGCGCGATATCGAAGAAAGATAGTCGCGATAGTCCTGCTAAGGAAGAACTCGCCTACGAAGCGCCGAAGGATGTCAAGCTCGACTTGTCGCGCCCGAAAGCGGAAGCTTCTCCCGCGGCGGCGGCGGCGGCGGCGGCGGCGGCGGCGGCGGCGGTGGCGGCGGACAAGAGGGGGGACACGTGCGCGCTCGCCAACACGGTGACGTCGGAAGTAGCCGAGCCTCTCACGCCGCAGGAGAAAACTTTGCCCGCCGTCGAGCATCAGGACACAACCTTGCAGCTGCAGAGCCAAACGGAGGAATTGAAGCAGCACTCGCCCGAGAGCGGCAAGACGACGCCGCATTTGGAGAACCCGGGCTCGGTGAAAAGGACTCCACCCTCGCAGCCGGATCTACCGTCTATGGGTGTTTACACGCCGGACTCAACAACTAACTCGGTGCATTCGCTGCACTACGGCCAGTGTGATCTGGATGTTAGTCAGCTGGGCCTGGAGTCACCCACTTCCATAGCCAGCGATCTGGCGTCGCAGAACAGCGTCGAGAGGCCGCCCAGCGCCTTGCCGTCTATACCGCCACCGGTCAGCGTGCCGATGTCGGTCTCGATGCAGATTGCGACACCGGTAACGTCGTCGGTGCCGGTGAACATACCACCGCAAGTGCAGTACGCCGATTGCTCGATGCCGCAGCACACGCCGCCGGCGCATCATCCGGGGATCCATCCGATGCACCAGCCGCACACGCCGCAGTCTCTCCAGCAACCGCGCACTCCGCAGTCGCATACGCCGCAAAGCCTACCGACTCAGAGTCCGCAGCCGTTGCCGCAGAGTCACACGCCCCAGCCGATGCCGCAGTCTCACACCCCGCAGAGTATTCCGACGCAGAGCCCGCAACCGTTGCCGCAGAGTCACACGCCGCAACCGTTGCCGCAGTCGCACACGCCGCAGCCGATGCAGCTGTCGCTGGCGCAAAGTCAGAGTATGGCGCACAGTCAGTCTCAGTCGCAGCAGCAACCGTCGCAGCAGCAACAATCCGCGCATCAACAGCAGCAACCGCCGCAGCAGTCTCAGTCGCATAGCAAGAGAGCGAGCAGCTCGCAGACCACCCACAGATCCCGATCGACGCAGCAGAGCAGCAGCAGCAGCAGCAGGTCACACCGGACCACTCCGCCGACATCACACACCACGCAATCGTCGCAGCATAGCGCCGCGACGTCGCAGACCAGTCACAGCAGCAGCACCATATCGCACACGGCGCACGTCGCCGTGCCACCGCAGTATCAACAGTCGCCGTCGTCGATGAGCGTGCCACCCGCTGTGCCGCATCCTCACTCGCACACGCCGCACGCCCATTCGCACAACATGGCGGTGATCTCACAGGGTAACTACATGGCGGTAGCGGCGGGCTCGCAGGGCTTCCCCACGCAGAACACCTACGTGATCCAGCACAGGAGCGGCCGCTCCGGAGCGCCGACGCCCTGCACCACCGCTACCAACTTCTACATACAGACGAGCGCGATGCCACCGCATTCGCACACTCCGGCACCGACACTCTCCGCCTCGAGCGGCGGTCATCAAACCACCAACTCGTGCAGTCTCGCCAAGCTGCAACAACTGACGAACGGCTTGGAGATGATACCGCCCACGCCGCCGCCGGCGATGAATCTCACACCGCCGCCGCCCATCCCGCACACCATAACGCCGCCGCAGACGTCGCGGCAATTACCAACGCCGCCTCAGGTGCCGCTAGGCTACGCGAAGAACTATTACAACGTCAACACCGTGCCGCCCGGTACACCCGGACCGCCCGGCCGATCCACCTCCAGGTCGTCCGCGAACGCCAACATGGCGTCGCTCGCGCAGCCATACTCCAGCGAGAGCCTCTATCGCCAGACCCTCGATCCGGGCGGCACTTGCCCGCAGATGCAGAGCGCCGCGAGCCGCGTCAGCCCGAACGTCGCCCTCAATACGAATCTCATGGCCGCGCAATACGGCTATCGGGTGGCACAGCCGGCCACCGGCTATATGAACCAGGCGGCGCAGCTCGGCGGCTTCATGAACCAGGCGAGCCAGCTGCCGGTCGGTGTGGTGAACGTGCCGTCACCGTATCCGCAAGATCCGCATCAGCAGAACCCGGCGGCGGTTTACACCACGTACCACGGCTACATCAACGGAAGCCTTATGCAGCCACTTAACAGCACCATGAGACCCCGCTAATGGCTGTAGCGCTCGTCGTCGACCACGTCGAAACTTCTTCGCGCGACAAGTTAACGCTCTCTTCGATACGACCGCCGACGGCGACGATTCATCCCGCATCTCCACGGCGCCGTAGATACTTGGACTTCCTCGACCACCCATTGCTTCCGTCGATCCAACAGGCTCTATTCGTGTCATTCAGTTGTCGCGTTTGTTGTTATTCGCGAATATATTCCTAACTGAGTCAAGGTAAAATATTTAACTTCAACTGGCGATCAAACTCGCCGATCTCTTATTATTTCTCTCTGAAATTTCTTTGAAATGAGTATGGAGTTAAACAGTGCCTGAATGCATTCGCGCAACAATGAATGTATTAACCTAAGATGCTCGCTAACGCGTTTGTCATTCACGAATATGATTTTGATACAAAAAAATATTTAAATTCAATTGACGAATTTTTTCAAATAAAGTGTACTGCTTGTGCCGATTAAATTTAGTCGCGATACTTTTATTTTGTAGAGTCACCAAGGTGAAGATGCTTACTATGATTATTCGACACGAATGGAAACGATGCGTCATCATTTCGCGATTAAGTGATGCAGTGGTAAAGAAAGTATGACCTGCGTTAAGCGGTCTGTTTGTTAATTATATTTTTACTTATTTCTCTGGATTCAAATGGAAATAAATCGTTAAATATAGAATATAGAATAATCGTTAAATAAACATGTTGCGCGATTACAGGTGTAACGCCACACTCACTTGAGAGAAGTTTCAAAGAGAAAGAAAGAAAAATGATAAAGACAGAGAATAATTAACAATTCAACTCTCGATAGCGGGAGTACGGACGTTTTAACGCTCTCCGTGCTCGAGGAAGGCTCGTATTAAACTGACTCTTAACTTGTCGACAAAGATTGCACACAAGGTACAATTTAATTGTAGTTATCGGTTGGTAATTCTACGAAGACACGGGTTCAGAGAACCGGTGTTTTTAACATAGAAGAAAAAAAGGAAAAGAGGCAAAACGTTATCTTGGATGAATTAATTTCAGTACGCCAAGGTACCGCCCCTTCCCTCTCTTTGATCGAGCAAAAAAAAAAAAAAAGAAAAAAATGAAAAGAAGAAAAGAAGCGCGGATACACCTATTTTTTAGTAGGGCATTCCTTCGCGAAACCGCTGCACAGTGTTACGTTTTATGTATTTATATATATATAAATATATATAAATATATTTACGAATAATATTCTGTTTGATATTATCGATTGTTGAACGTTGTTGTTTAAGTTTTCTTCGAGGCACACTGTACTTGACTGTATAAAGGAAAAAAAGTAACTACTTATCACTATGATAATCCTCATTGTATTATTGTCGATTAATTGTCGCCGACATCGTCGCATCAACGTAAATTCGTCAATCTCGATCAGCGATATTGTTCATCATTTTTATCAATTGTTATTATTAATTATAACGGATTAATTAATTTATTAATGTCAATAAATTAGTTTATTAATAAATTAATTAATCATTACTGGTATTGTGACAAATTATAAAATACGCTCGCGCGCAATCATACATACACAAAAAACACATACACACAAAATAAACGTAATGACACATGCATTATATTTTAATTGTTGCATACGATATCACCCATACACACGTACACAAACACAAACAAACAAACAAACAAACAAACAAAAAAAAACACACACACACACACACTCATTCGCTATTCATTATCGTATGTTTTTATTATGTAGTATCGCGAGAGGGTAGCTCTAGTTTCGGAAAGAATAACGAAGCGCGCAACTAGGCTCTTCCACGAAGCGTCGCGAGGCTCGTGCGAAAATTATTTTTTGTATCGAAATCGCGAGAGGAAGCGCGCGCGTCCTTGGACTTACTTTCGCGAGATGGAAAGAGCAACGCAGTGATCACGTATGCGCGTGTGCTCGCGTTAACCCTCGTAAATATATTGAACCCCCAAACCGCGTAATTTCCCTCCCGTTGGGCGACGCTTCGCGGAACGGTCGCGACAGCAACAACAAAAAAAAAATAATATATTTATGGTACGAAACGTTACGAAGTTAATTTTTTCAGACGAGAGAAACGAGGTAACGAAAGGAAATCGGCGGATCGCCTAGTTTAGGGCAACTGAACTAAGATAATTCATAGTGTATAAAAATACATCAATATTTATTGTACATAGATCTAAAAAAAACTACTAACAAATAAAAAAGAAATCAAAAATATTTAATCGCACTCTAATTCATTTTCAGATGTCACAATCGACGACGTTGTTGCGCACACAGATCTTCACCTTCCTTCCCTCATCTAATCTGAGCTCCTCGCTACTTCGTCCTGAAACATAAGAACGCGATTAGCTCTATTCGAAGGATTTGAAGCAGGAGCGGATTAAGTCCTGCAATTTGTACGGCATCTGAGAAAACTACGCTCTCGGAGTCAACGAGTTATGGATTCTTCAAGCTTACAAATAGACTTGCAATCGACTCTCGGTCAATTTCTTTCCTCACGAATTACCTCGAACGCTTTCTCTTGCGTTTTCTCTCCTGCCGTCGTTTCTTCTCCGCGTTAGCGAGATCCACATACTTCTTCCTCTGCTCAGGAGTCATCTGGGACCACAGTTTGCCCGCGGCTCGCGCTATCACGGTAACGTGCTCCTTCGGTTTTTTGTTGCGTAATCGCAGGAAGAAGATAATGAACGGATTCGTCGCGTGGACGCGAACGTTACGTTTGTCGAAATCTTGTGAATTTTGACCGGCCGCTTTGCCGGTTCCGCTCGCGGGTCGTCTACCTTTTCTGGTATCTGCGCTACGTAAGAGGCAAACTGCAAAGTACGCTTTTGCATGAACACTTATTGAACGAGTGCTTAATAATGAAAAGTTGAACCATGATGTCAGAAATAATTTTTGCACCTTATGTTCGCAGAAATGATCAGGAAAATCACCTTATTTCCATAAAGATAAAACCGCAAATAGGAAGGAATTTAACAAGAGATCTTTTATATGGATGTAAACTGCTTGAAATATTATGCGCATATTGTTTTTCGCTGACGTCATACTTAACGTGGACTAAAGATTCATCAGTTTATATATTATATCGTCGGCAAAAGGTGAATACGTAAAAATGTAAAATTACGCGATATCAAGCTGTTTTCTTTATCATAGAGATTGTCTTACCCGCCGTGACCTTCTTTTTTCCGATCCTTCCCACTCCTAGGTTGCGTGGAATTTGTGTTTCCCATTTTTTTTATTGCAGATTCCGCTTTACATCACGAAGAGACATCAACAATTACTTTAATAATTGATGTTACTTGACAATTTATTCTTTTCACCGGTTTCGGCCGGTAATTTTGTCGGAGGACAGTTGTCATATTGACGTTTGTATCACGAGAAAGATTGTCCCTTGTTTTTTCAAAAGACAAACACGATTTCGATATCACTTCTATTAATTAACATAGGTAAATAGAATTATTCCATACATCTTTATAACGTAATTAATTTAATATTACATGTGCCTTATATTAGAGACCATATAAATATAATTACAATATGAAAAAAGTTGTAGCTTCTTCTTCTAAAAAATGTTTCTTCTTTTAAAAATCCTACATGTTTCTCATGAAGAATTTAAAAAATTTTTAAACTTAATATATATCTTATTGTATTTATTATGCACAATGTTTACAATTCTCCACCAGCTTGCGCCGCTCTTTTTGGTTTCTTATTTCTATATTTATCAGGACAGTAGCAGGCCTCCTTCTGAGCATCGAGAAAGCTCTTGCAACCTAATGCTGTCGTTCCCGTGAACAGTACTTTTGCCGCAGTTTTACACGTGTTGACAATAGTGATACCAGTGGACTGATACGTGTCGCAGTATTTGTATAGACATCTTTTAAATTCTAGGTCGCACTTTTCCTTATCTGTGTTACACGTATCATAGCAAATATCGTGGAAGTCGCAACACTTTGTCATTTCAGCCAACGGAAGGTACTCTTGATTCACCTACAAATATTTGTAATGTAGTTATATTTTATAAACAACCGTTGCGATTAATGTGACAGAACGAGATTAGTATGCTTAAGAACTATGTGCTGTATAATATGAGTCACTATAGAAATACTATAATTTTGAATTGAACTATAAATTCGACTATGTTGTGACAAAATTTACAAATTTAATTAGTGCTATTTGTTATAAATTATAAATTAAATTATGAACGGCAATATTATAAATATAAGAGCGTCGTAAAAATCTTTGGTATTCTAAAAATGAGACTTGTGTTCTGACTGATTTATTTTTTTTTTTAGATTTTCATGGGAATACTAACCTCGATTCCAAGAGAACCGCATCCGTTGCTGTGCGGCTTGTGATTTCGGTCTAGCTTTGGTGCGGATCCTGAAAGATTCAAACAGTGCGCCATTGAGATCGTTCAATCCTAAAGCACCATGTCAGCTGATGCGCTTCACACACACATAAACAACGTACAAACATGTGTACATACATGAACCGCAAATCGATTACAACTGACCAATGGCGGCGTGCATGGAGATAACCTGATAAAGCGATGTTGATAAATAAATCTGAGAAATACGCACCATCGGGACACTGAAAGACGCAATTCTCCTCCACAGCGGCATCAAACACTTCGTGTATGTCCTTGATCTTCCTCGCGATGGTTATGGCGTTAGCGAAGAAGTCCTGAAAGACCGATTCCGCTGCTAGCACGGCATCCCGTAGATTCGTCAGCAATCCGATGCCATAGCCGGACCAGGCGTATGTTAGGAATGTTAGCGCGTAAATTATGACTTTACGATATTGAAGTAAATCCATTACTTCGCCTTGATCGATCGGCTCTATAAGTATAGAGCCGACGCGATCGAATAGCTGCGTCGGACTGCGGATATTTTTAGATGGACATGTGTGGGCTCACCACCGTCATCACAGATGGATACGTGGTGCCCGAGACGTGTACAACGTCGATTCGATTATTACGGTAATTTCCTTTACTCGTGCAATCTTATACTTTCTTGTCCTAAAACGAAATTATCTAGCTATATTTAGAATTCGGAAGTAGAGAGGGGAAAAAGAAAAAGGTGTAGAAGGTGCAGCTAGAAACAAATTTACCTTTTGCCTTGTATTTCATATTGCATATTCATCATTAATTATCACAATTATAATTATCTAAAATCAGGTGATATGTACGATAAACATTAATATGCTTCATTGTATCAGTTTTATTGCCAATTTTGTCTATCATAGTTAACTTAAGCACAATTTATTTGGCTCTGTTTTTACACACACACACACAGGATATTTTTATAAAACTTAAATAAATTAACTCATTTTTAAGAATTTAAATTAATTAAAACAGGTCAGAATTAATATTCATCCAACTACAACAGTTATTTTGTTTATTAAATTGAAAGTATAAAACTTATATTTGATAACAGAAATCCAAAAATTATTTATATTTTTTCCTTTCATGCAGTGTATAGTAGTAAAATTTTATTTTAATAAAATGCAAATTATGTTTCATTATTTGCAATAAATGACGTTATTCATTATAATACACTTCGTAGATAGTAATTTAAAATTTTTTTTGTAGCTCGCCACTCTGGTATAATTTCTTCACGTCGGTACCGCCTCCTAAACATTCTCCATTGAGAAATACCCTGGGTACTGTCCTGGCACCTGTGATTTCTGCCAACACATCCTGTATATCCTGTGCATCCTCTCTGTCATCCAATTCTATCGCCGTGTATGTTTTATTCAACGAATCAAACACCTAGAGAGAAATTAAAGTTTACCAGCAATTCTCAGTCGGATCTTATCATTATAGATAAAAAGTAAGGTAATTCTTTTATGGAACAGTGTATATATACCTCTTTAGCCATTTTACAATATGGGCAGTAAGTCTTGGAAAAGATCACAACCGAATCCTTTGCGATGAGTTCGTTGACAAGATCTCGTGTGGCAGGCATGATGGTCTTTGTACTACAAACTGAACCCATTCTATTGAGCTAAAGGGATTATTCAATCAATTATGCCTCGATGCTCTAGCCTTGCATGTTCATATTAGAATTTTTCATATTAAAATTCATATTATTAGTTTTTTTAGTTATGGAAAATTCAGATTATTTTTGGTACGGAAAGCAACATCTAATAGAAAATCTTATTAAGAATTCTGATTATATACTAATATACTTCTCCCTATAAATTCTGCTTATTCAATATTGGATATCTCTATTCTGTTTAAATTCTCTTTATTAAAAACTCTTGACAATTACATATAACAGAAATTTGTGCATCATCCATTTTTTATGAAAATTGTTTGGATAAATATTTCATACAAAGCTGACGTAAAAGGATTTTAAAGTAATGCTTCATTATGCAATTTTTAAAAAATTTACAAGAGTGAGTGAGAGTAAGTTTAGAATCCAATATTAATTAATGTTTAAACTTTAGATAATGTGTATCAGTAAGTGCTTACTGATGAGTTAGAGTTTAAAGAATTAAACGAACTTCTTTAAGGTATATTATTGAGACTATGAATACACAGGAAAGATAGTACATCAATATTTATTTGGTTTAGACTGTTAGTATACTTGAGCTTTTCAAGGGTATAAAATCTATTGGATGGATAAGATATAAGATAAGATATAAATATAATTAAGAAATGCGTATTTTACGTTAAAGAATTTGTATAAAATTTTAATTAATTTAAATGTTTAAATAGTTTTAATATAGTAATATCATGTTGAGACAAAGTATAATTAATGATTGTTCATATTTTAAATTTAAATTTTGCATGTAAGTTTATCAAAACGTCACATTACATCTGACACATGTGAACAATTTGATATAATCTTCTTCGAATGCATCATTTAGCGTTACATTTATCTGAATAGAGATTTCATTTTATTCATTAATTAATATCTATAGTTTTGCATATAATTTTCATCAAATTGTATAGTCATGATAATGACATCATCGTTAGAGAATAATTATATCGTGCTACCGAGAAAAATTTAGAGAATCGACTGTTATGAATTTAGTTAATAATACATAATAATTATTTGAAAGTAATTGCAGATTCGTGCATAAGCAGAGCTAGAAGCATCGCGCACAAGGTATACAAAATATCTCGTCTCGATAAGGATCGATTTATGAATGTGGTTAATTCGTGGTAAACATCAGGAGGGAGAAATTCACATTTAAACTTCATACTTCATCCTTACCTTCAATTATTCAACAGTGAAATATTGTACTGCTTTAGAAACTGATATCGAGCGAGAAATCGGCGAAGAAGCTGATCACAAACACGAAGCACAGTGGTTACACACAGCTGATCGACTGATAGAAATTTACAGGCACTGAATTTTTCCAGTTAGTATTAAGTCTCGTGCATATTGAGTCTGCACAATACGCTTATAAAGCAATCGTGAAATGTGTAAAAATTATGTTTTAAAAATAGATGAAAAGATATAATCAACATAAATCTTCTTTGACTAATATAATTATTATTTTATGAAATAATTAAAATTATTATTAATGAATTTATATTTGTACGCTTGTTTTCTGAACGAACCATTGGAATATAAATGGCAGCATTCTCGATAGTGGCCTGCATATCGATTAATCGAATGTCACCGTTGCTATTTGCGAGCTCATGGATCGACGGCGATTGACGGTGGTCGATGGTTATCGTGTTGGAAGTTGGAAGTGGTGGGAAGTGGCTGCTCGACATCATCGACATCGACACTTGATGTGACGGACGTTTGCCAACGTCTGGTGCACGTTGTGAATTATCCGATGTTGTGTCGTCAAGCTTTCTCGATATTTAATCATGGCGTAGCAGTAAAACCCGCGCGAAATGAGTAGAACCACGAGGTCCATGGGCCCCTGCAGGGGTGGCCTATACGTCATCGAGGGTGAAGTATGCCTCCTGGTGACGGCGATGCGACGAGGTGCTCGATGGTCGTCGCACTCTCACCAGGTTAGAGTTTGCCCCCTTTTTTGTTAACTGTTTTCATTAATGAGATAATTAGCATTCTGGAATATTTATTTTTGTCAAATCAAACAGGTTGTAGAAATTGATCTGATGACAGATACTTTGACATTTATATAAATTTGTCAATAATATTAAAAGAAGAACTGACATGACATATGGTTAAGACAAGTTTTTCTAATGACACATTTTATGTTTTAGGATGATGATCAAGATGCTCTTATGAAGGGCTTGAACACCTTGAAGGAAGTGTTGAATGAACCAAGGGATCTCTCTCAATTGGAACCTGCAGTTTTTCTTACTCCCTTCCTGGAAATCATAAGATCAGAGGAAACTACAGGACCTGTGACTAGTCTGGCATTATCCACTGTTAATAAAATAATTTCTTACGGTCTTATTGGTTAGTTTCAATCATTGTGACAGCGAGAATCTTTGTATTTTTTGTGCTGTAACACATGTTTTTTTTTTTAGATCCTAATCACCCTGCCATAGCATCCTGTGTGGAGGCTATAGCAGATGCTGTTACTCATGCTAGATTTGTAGTCACTGATGCATCTGGTGATGGAGTAGTTCTAATGAGAATTCTACAAGTCTTGAGAGCTCTAATGCTGTCACCTGTCGGCGATCATCTTTCCAATGAAAGTATATGTGAAATTATGCTGAGTTGCTTTAGGATATGCTTTGAGACGCGGCTTAGTGGTGAGTTATATTAACATTGGTACTCACATTTGTACTGATAGGTTGCAAATGTGTCAAAATGTAACATATTTAATTTACAGAAATACTTAGAAGAACAGCGGAGCATTGTTTAAGAGATATGGTTCAACATTTGTTCACTAGATTACCACAGTTTGTTGACGATACCAGAGTTTTGCCGAATATGAAGGTAAGTTTCACGATGCGCAATTTAATGTACTTATGTGTAAAAAATGACGTTTTAATTTTTGACAGAAAATGAGAACAAACAGCGTGGAAAGTACTCGTAGCAAGAATAGGAAACACAAAAGTTATACGAAGCAGAAATCCAAGTCCGTGAGTGATGACGTTGACGAGAAGGAGCTTATTATGAGCTCTGTGGATAGAATTCGTGCAGGTCACTTGGCCACCACGCCCGTTTCACCCGTCGGCAATATCGTTGACATGCAAGGATCGTTAGATCATGGGAGTGTTGATAAAAGCGAGGATGAAAAAAGTGAAAACAAGATTAACAGCAACAAAGATAGTAACAAGGACAAAACTGAAAATAGCAAAATGGATAATCAGGATAATCAGGAAGCAAATAAGAAGCAACAAGATGACAAGGATATTAAGAGCGAGGCAGAAACGGTGGAGAATAATAATTCTCAATCTGAAAATGTTGACGTAGAAAATAAAGTTGCAGCTTTAGCAGAGACCAAAAACGCGGAAAAAGAAGTGGCAGCTGATCAGAAGAATACCGCAGACGAAGTTTCCGAATCTTCTATCAAATCCGTATCAGAAATTCAAGGTATTTGTCATCTTAAAGTAAATCTAAATAAATCTAAAAGATTCCAAGTCCTCATTTTCCAATTAATCGTATAGGTGACGATGAAAAAAGCATAGACTTGGCGCAATCTCCGGTAGGCAGCGTGGAAGATTTGTCGCTAGACGAAAGCACGTCGAAGACGTACAAAGCGAAAGAGCCGGAGCAAGTAGAGGAGTACGTGAACAGTCAGGGCGTCCGATTCATTCCGTTGCAGCAACGCGCACCCTACGGCGCATTGTGCGTGCGCGAGTTGTTCAGATTTCTCATCTCCTTGTGTAGCCCTCTCGACAAGCAGAACAACGAGATTATGACTCATTTGGGTCTTAGTTTACTGCAAGTGGCGTTGGAAATCGCTTCCGACGCTCTATCTAATTTTTCATCCCTGCTTGCGCTCGTGAAAGACGAGTTGTGTAGAAATCTCATTTTGGTAAGAGACGCTCAAGCATCATTGTATCTGACGTATTTATTGTTGAAAAGTTGTGAAAAATATTTGTATCTATGTATCAGCTACTTGGAACAGACAGATTGTCGATTCTCGCTGTGGATCTTCAAGTATCATTCTTGCTGTTCGAGTCGCAGAGGGAACATCTGAAATTCCAACTGGAGCATTATTTGATCAAATTAATGGAAATAGTTAATTCCGAGTCTAACAGGATATCATACGAGCAACGGGAATTAGCGCTTGGTACGTTAATTTTGTTACAGTGCACAATGCATAACAGCAGTAATTTAGCAATGTAAACTTTATCTCCTCGATTTACAGAGGCCATAGTAAGGTTATGGAGGATACCGGGCTTGCCCGCCGAATTGTATCTAAATTATGACTGCGGACTCTATTCCACGAACTTGTACGAGGAACTTATGAAGATGTTTTCTAAGGTACGCATCGTTTCTCGCGTCATTGCATTAATTAATGTACAAAAAGTTCATGTCTTTAAAAATTGCCTTTCAGAATGTTTCTATAGCGATGACCACCAGCATGCACAGTATGCAATTGATTTCCTTGGAAGCCATAATAACGCTCATTACCGGAATGGAGATTCGTTGCAAAGGCTGCAAAGAATTGTGTAAGCCGTCACGTCACGAGACCTCGGCAAATCTTCCCACGCGCGAAGATCTACTCGCGATAAAGGCGGACAAACGGGTAAGAACTACGTTTCGTACTTTTGGGACATCATTCCCCGTGCAACTGCGATGAACCAGGTTTTGCTTTCTAGTGGCTAGTTCTTGGCACGGAGAAGTTCAACGAGAACCCGCGGGAGGGTATCACAAAACTCACCGAGCACGGTCTCTTGGGCGGCACTCCCGGTCACTCGGATCCAGACAAAGTTGCGAAACTTCTGAGAGAGAATCCCGGCTTGGATAAGAAGGCGATCGGCGAGTATATCAGCAAGAAGGAGAACAAGAACATCCTGAATTATTTCGTGCACAGTTTCGACTTGAGAAATACACGCATCGATCAGGCCCTGCGACTTTATTTGGAATCGTTTAGGCTGCCCGGAGAAGCTCCTCTCATATCTCTTCTACTCGAGAAGTTTGCCGAGCATTGGCACGTGAGTATTGTATAAATGATCTAATATTTTTATAGTTGTTAAAAATGACAGCCAGTGAAGTTAAAATAACCGATTATTGTCGTTTCCAGGATAGCAATGGTGTACCGTTTGCTTCAGCCGACGCCGCCTTTACATTAGCTTACGCGGTGATTATGTTAAACGTCGATCAACATAATTATAATGTAAAAAGACAGAATAATCCCATGACCGCCGATGAATTCAAGAGAAACTTGAAGAAAGTTAACGGCGGTGCTGATTTTGATCAGGACATGCTCGACGAGATATATTCGTCAATTAAGTAAGTTTCAGCGTTACAAAGATTCAATCAAAAATCTATTGTTTCATTTAAATATTCTTTACTTATTACAGAGGGGAAGAGATTGTGATGCCGGCCGAGCAGACCGGGCTAGTGAAAGACAATTATCTATGGAAGGTTTTACTGAGGAGAGGTGCTGGACTTGAGAGCGTGTACTTGAAAGTAGGCAATTCCAGCGAATTCATCGACAGAGATTTGGCCGAGCACGCGTGGGGTCCGATTGTGAGCGCTCTTTGTCGCGCGTTTGATAAAGCGCCAGACAGATCGCTGCAGCGCAAAGTTGCTCAAACATTTCTCAGGTTTGTTGCAGTCTCCTGTTGTGTTCGTTGTAAATTCGTTCTCGTACTAGCTGCAACTTTTTATTGCAGTTGTGCGGCGATCAGTGCCCACTACAGCATGTGCGGCGACTTGGATACCCTGATCGTGAGTCTCTGTAAGTTCACGGGCTTGATAATCGGCGGCAAGCCCGAGCAAGTGGTTCTGCATCTCGGTGGAAGCGCAAAGTCCCAGTTGGCCGCTCGCACTCTTTTCAAGATCACGCATTTGCACGGGGACGCTCTGAGGGCGTCTTGGAAGAATATCATCGATTGTCTGCAATCGCTGTACGAGGCGAGGCTGTTACCGAAAAATCTCACGGAAGCGGAGGACTTCATCGATCCATCCGGCAGGATATCTCTACTGCGGGAACCGACTACGCCCAAGGCTTCTCAAGTCGATCAAGGATTATTTTCCACCTTTTATTCGTATATCGCGATGGATACGTCGCGTCTGCCGCATCCCGCCGAGGCGACCGCGCGGAAAAAGGCCACGGAGTTTATCACTAATTGTTATCTCAAGGAAATCATCGAAGAAAGCAAATTCTTTCAGGTAAATCGACGTTCAATAATGCGCAGCTGTATATATGCGACTCGAACGTGTGGTAATGTTACGAATTCTCTTTCAGAGTGAGTCGCTCAACTCTCTCGTCGGTGCTCTGGTGTCCGCGAATCCCAACGACGAGGATATATCTATATTTCTGCTGGAGCTGTTGCTGGAAGTGACCATACAGAATCGCGATAGAGTTACGTGCATCTGGCCGGTTGTCCAGAGTCACTTGGATCGCTTACTGACGGTGGCGGCGCGCGAGAATCATCCTTATCTGCTCGAGAGGGTGGCCGTAGGGATGCTGAGGTTGGCTATTCGGCTTCTGCGCGGCGAAGAATTCGCGTGTCTGTCTCCTCTGTTACCTCTGACCCATTTGCCGTCCGCGACAACCGCGCCGTTGGCCCGGCAGATCGCCTACGGTCTGTTCGAGCTATTGAAGACGGGTGCCGCAAATATTCACAGCGCGGAGGACTGGAAGGTCGTCTTCAGCTTGTTGGAATGCGCGGGCGCCGGCGCACTGGCGCCTAAACGGTCCAACACCGTCTTGGACGAAACAGCAAACGCCCGTGCGTCGGTTCTGGATCCGAGACCCATCAGCCCGGTCCCGGAATGGGTGTTGGTGTCACCTACCGGCACGGAGGCGCCGCTTCCGGTGGCCGCCGACACGATAGTGCTGGCGCGCGATCTGCAGCTTCACGATTCGGCGGCGTTCGTCAAGTGCTGCGAAAGCTTGAACTTCCTGGTGCGCGACATGGCGCACGTGACACCCTTCAACTTTGATTTGTGCGTCAACTGCGTGAGAACATTCGCAGAGGCGGTGCTGCAGTGCGCAGGCAAGCGAAACAGAGTGTGCAACACTACGGAGGAGTCGCCCGGCTATCAGCAGAGCCCGGTGCAGCTGCTGGATTTGATGCACACCCTGCACACGAGGATCGCCCAGGTGTTCCGATGGTGGGCTGAAGAGGGCACTATCGACGACGGTATATCTCTGTGGCCGCAAGCCTGGCGACCGCTGCTGCAAGGAATCGCGCGACTCTGCTGCGACGCTCGCAGGCCAGTGCGCACAACGGCGATCACGTGTCTGCAGAGCACTCTACTGGCACACGATCTGGCGCAACTGTCCGCGGTAGAATGGTCGCAATGTCTGGAGGAAGTACTGTTTCCGCTGCTGGCGCAACTACTGGGCCCGATCGCGTCCAACGATCCCATCGGCGTCGAGGAGACGAGGGTCAGAGCGGCGATGTTGCTCTCCAAAGTGTTTCTCCATCATTTGAATCCACTGCTGACTCTGTCTGGTTTCCTGCCGTTGTGGCTGACGGTGCTGGAGCTCCTGCGCGCGTACATGCACGCCGACAACAGCGAGCTGCTGTTCGAGGCGATCCCCGAATCGTTGAAGAACATGCTGCTGGTGATGTCGTCGGCCAACGTTCTGGCGCCGAGTTCCAACCTCTGGGCGCCCACGTGGCGGGCGATCGACGCATTCCTGCCGAATCTGAAAGTGGAGCTCTTCCCGGAGCCGCCCGTTGCGGTTCTGCCGTCCCCGCAGTCGCCGCAGCAATTGCCGCAGCCGCAAGTCATTAGTCTGGTCGGCCAACAGCAGCCGTCCTTCCCGGGATCTATAGCTCCGCAACCGGAAAGCACTCCCGTTCCGGTCGCCAGTGAGTGCCCTAACGAGAATAACGCTGATGTGAAGATTGCGGCGCAGCCAGTAGACATTCTCAGCCCGGCGCAATCTGGCGGCGTGCCGCTTCCGGTTTCGCTGCCGACGTTGATGTACAACACCGAGGGCAAGGAATCGCAACAAGTAATTACTTTGGTCGGTCAGCCGCCGCCCAGTGTGTCGAGTCCAGTCGCGGTACAGCCTACTGCTCAGAGTATTTTCGATATCTGTCACACAGCGAGTCCTCTGACAGATAAAACGGGCGAGCGATTGCAACAACAGCAGCAGCAGCAGCAACAGCAGCAGCAGCAGCAACAACAGCAGCAGCAGCAGCAACAACAATCATCATCACCGATATCGCCGAGCAAAGAAGAACATACCAGGTCGACGGTGAGCGTGACGCAAAATGTGAACTCCGCTGACGAGAATCGCGATTTGATTCTCGCGATGAGGAAATATGAAGAGTGGCGACAGCAGCAGCATCAACAGCAGCAAATGCTGATGCAGCAGCAGTGCACGCAGTATCCGCCGCAATCGTACGGACAGGTGCCGCAGTATCAGCATCCGGTGACGGAAAGCTCGCCTTACCCCGCGGATCCATCTGAGGTGAATCAATGTCTTGCATCTTAACAGGAACTGGAAGAGTCAATCGTTCGGCTCGTCGATTGACTCTCGAAAATGCGTTCGCGTAGTGTCGATTAAAACGACATCCTTCGCGAGCACGCTAGGATTGCGAAATGAAAAGAGCAATATATTCACAAAAACGTAAAGATATTCCTTTGATACTTGAAACTGTCAAGATTCAATCTGGCCGTTCACAGTTTAATCTCAGTTAGAATGAATTCCATATAAATAGCCCGCTTATATCTCCCTCCCCCCGATTTGCCGTGTGGCGTGAATGTAACCGAACTGTTTTGTTTGCAGACGATGACCGTAGATTCTACGGCGGCGGCGACGTTTAACTCCGCGGCGTATTTTAGCGAGGATCCGGCGGCGGATCTTCTCTTCGTCGTCACTAACCCTTGACCACTGTACATTTTTTATGTAAATTGTATTATATAAAACATTTCTATCATGTGTGAGTCGTGATCTGTGTAGATGAGAGATACTGTCGGGAGTGACGAGGGAGGACGAGTATATATAGACGCAGAGTTTGTTGCATCTTTGGTTTGTATATTTGGCACTCATTATATACAAATAATATATATATATGTATATGTACTATACGTGTACGCTTTATTGTTAGGATTATCGTGCGCATAATCGTAACAATAATGGTGAGAACACAACATTGCTCTCAGCACCACTTTCAGCACTCAAATCTTGTACTTCCGTATTGAATCTTTTTTGCAACAAAGGAGCTCTCCGCGCTAGCCAAACGTGTAAGGCCAAATCTTCTCTGAATTCGACTGATCAACTCCTCGCCATTTCACCGGCGCGCGTTCCACGTAGAGTGGTGCGAACCGTAATTTTGATTCTTACAGATTCTACTTAGGCAATTTAAATCCTTAAGTGTAGCCGCGTGCTCTAGGCTCGTACATGTGCAATGCGATTCGTAGAGAATGCCGAATTAAACGGTGATTTCGCTGAAGATTGAAAGTGCTGTGCAATTTCGGTAAGCCCAATTTTCAATCGACGCAAAGAATCGGCTTCGCATCGTCATCGATAAACGGAATTGTTCTCAAATGGAATTTGTCTCATACAATCAACGTCGAAAATTGGACTCTCAGAGAAATTGCAGTCGGCTTCGATCTCCCGCTCTTAACTTTCATCTCAGATGTCTCTTCATTCGCGCGATATATCGTAGCCCAATCTGTACATATGCAAATAATACATTGAACAATAAGAAATTTATACACGCATCATGCTCACGTCCCGAAGGAGTCCGAAGAATACCGAGAGCGAACAGGACTACGTCGATGACGACGTTGCGTTCAGCTCGCACGCACTCGTTATTATTGCAGCGCGCAAGCGAGAACCATTGTTTCCTTTACATTACATTTGTTCTTGTTATTTTTTTTCTCGTTTTTCTTTGCAGAGACAGCGCTCCTGCGCGAAGACTTGCCTGCTTGCGATCATTATTAGCTAGAGCCGAAATGTTTTATCATATCCCTGAGTGAATGGAAAAAAAAAGACGTTCTTGCTTTTTTTTTACTCGACGTGTAATGTACATTTTTCCAGATACGACGGTGTTGTTGTTTGCAAATAAGCTGAGAAAGATCATGTTGCCGGCACATGTCGGTGTGCACCTAGGTGTGTCCGTGTAGATAATTGTTGAGTGATATAAATAGAAACCGCTACGATTGTGAAGCGCTACGTTTTCTCCAGATTAATTCTCGCCAAAGATTGTGCGATAAAAAAAAACTATTTTAATTGTAAATATGCATAAAAATATATTATCTCATTTTTTTTTCTTGCGCTATACATATAGGATCTGGTTCGTGATCTCGCGAACAGATGGTCGTCTTGCCAGACGCGCGTCCGGAGTTCAAGATACGTTCGAGCGTGTCGAATTGACGATACCGTCTCTTCGCCGCTAGAACGTTTCTCTTCCCGGCGCGATTACGGGAGACAAATTGGACGGAATTCGGCTGTCGCTAAGTCATAGACGCGCTGCGTCTGCAATAAAAGCCCAATGTCTTGCACTTCTCGCAGAGATGTTGGGGATGGACCTTGCTCTGATCGGACACGTCCAGACCATCGGGCTTTTCCAACGGCCTCTGAAAATAATGCGGAAGATTTTTTTTACTGCCCGCCAGAGAATGCGCACTGCGTGAGAGTATTTCGATTTTCCCGTCTTGCGTCAAGGTATTTCCCTCTTAATATAATTTATATTGTTAATATTATTAGTATTATTAGCGTTATATCCGATATTATTACCGATCTATTGTTAATATTGTTAAATTAATATAATTCAATGTGATTCGACTACGTGAAAAATATATCCAACCAAAGCTTCCCCGGCGACTCTTGGATCGCACCGGTACGTCGGTGCGCGTCTAACGCGTCGCGTTTATGCGCGAGCGGCACGGCCGAGCGCTTAATTATAATAAGAATCCGCGAACGTGTCTCGGGATTCACACAACGTAACGATTACCGGCGACTCCGACCCAGGGTATTTCTGCGCACCGGGCGGCGGGAGCGAGCGAGCGCGATTATGCGACTATAATTAGCCTTCGCGCCGGTTTACGCGATATTTCGTTCTCTCGGCCGCGTAATATTTCGAGAAAGCGAAACGGTTCCAAGAGACCTTTATCGAGATCACCGACGAGACCGACCGGGACTCCGTCGTGGATCTCGACTAATTTTATTCCAACATTGACTGATCGGAGCGGCGGCGCAGACGGACGCGGATTCCCCTCGCGCTCACCTGCTTGTGAGGGTACACGTTTATGTGACACTTGATGCACTCCTGGCCCATATTGGCCCAGCTGTTGCCCGACATCCATTTGCGCTTGCACTTGGGACACTTGTACTCGCCGAAGCACCGCTTCTTGCCCTGGTACGGTGTCGTGCCCTCGCCCTTTGGCCGCGCCTGCGGCATCGTTTCAGTTCAAAGTCAGAACCACTAATGACTAATCGCGATACGCGATTTAATATATATGTTATACGAGAAAAAGGAATCCTGCTATCGCAGTGAAATCATCATTAGTTGTTATATATTGGATATGACAAGCAAAAATGTTGCTATCATAATTAATTTCTCAGATTACTCGGTGTAAAGAGAATATCTGCGTCGTTGGCAGAAGAGATAAATTTTGCTGAACACATTTGTTCGTGGACACATTAATTTACTGCTACAAGAAAATAATTTGTCGCCGCTAATACAAATATTGATGGCAGAATAAAAATCAATTTGTCATAATTTGTAAGTTTAGCAGAATTATTTTCAGAAAATTCAATTTTCAGCCTTAACAAATATTTGACTGTCCATGCAATAGCTAACATATTTTGTTACGATAACGTACAACTTGCTGATTTTTTTTGTGTAATTATTCAGAAAACATGTTCATTAAAATTATTTTTATTAATTAGATTTATTTGATCAGAGTTGAATTAATTGTGAAGTGGATTAACTAATTTATTAGTCAGAAATTAGAAATTTCCACTCTTGCCTTTTATTGATCAATAATAATGACGATGTGAGAAATGTCACCTCAGCTTAATTAGCTTACTCTCATCGAGCATGTCGCGATGATTGACCGTGTGACGTCATCTGTCCCAGAGATGCCGTTTGTTATGTCAATTAGCGCTCAATTGAGCCACGCGCATCGCGCTGTTGTTGCATCAAAGCACGCACGTCGTTTACGAATACCGCTAAATTTACTGATCCCTACGATGACTTTGCGTTTAATAGAGATTTCTAAGAGCCTCTATCATTTCGACAGAGATTCTCGGTCAAAATTTAAACGGTAGAATAAATTTTTCGATGATAAAAATTTGCCGGCATTCGAAACTGTATTTAAACATTTTTTTGGGGATATTTATTCGAAACGAATTACGTTATTCTAATTATTTTGCATACATTTTGTTTCGAATATTTTAATTCCGCCGAAAAATATTTTGCTAAAGAACATTTCCCACAAATAAAAAATAAGACATTTCCATGTTATTGTGCGACCTTTTATAAAGTAATCTATGATAAATCAAGGCTTTCTATTAATCATATCATAGATTGTAATCGCATGTTGGAATTTGACATCTAATCAGAAGGCGCGAAAATCTATGATAGAGATCCACGAGAGAGATTAAAATCCAAGTTGTGGTTTTCAGAACTGTCACAAATATTTACAAAATAATGAAATATCGAAAAATTATACAAGAAAAGTATGATTTTTGCAAAATATGCATATATTTGTAAGCATTCAGAGAAATTTGTGCTTGAAAATTTCAGGATATATCATTATCGAAGGGAAGTATTGAAAGGAATTTAGCGAAGGAAATACCGACCTGCGGGCAGTCCTTGATATAATGACCCTTTTTGAAGCACAAGTGACACAGGTACGTTGACGGCGGTCTCTTGGTCGGTTTTCTATCGCAACCTAAAGTTAATTCATTAAAGTGCTCCGCCAAATCCGCGATACTCTCCGCCACACTGCTCCTCATCGGTCTGACGGATCCGGACGGATTCAAACCGCCCTGGTGCATGTAAGCCTGCGACGTCGTGCCGGGAAAATTGTTCCAGACCGTAGGAAGCAGCTTGTTCTAAAATATAAATGAATAATCCGATCGTGTCGATTCGTTGAAAGTAACAAGCCCATCAAGGATTTTCATCTCCTGCTCGACATTTTTAAGTATCTTTATTACCGAAATTTCTATTTTAATCTAGATGACAATTCCCACTATTTTTTTAGAAATATAAACGCGAGATAATTTGCAAATAATTCTCCGCTTAATTAAAGATTAAGGACAAATCCTGTTCTCGAAGTATCCCATGTGTCGCGGCTACCTGATCGGGCGGCTGCGACGGGTTCTGCTCGGCGATGGCCAGGTAGACCCAATTAAGCAGATGCGGCGGGTGGTTTGACTGCTGAAGAGTCTTCTGGCTTGGAGCACCGATGCCGTTAATCGCACCGTAGCTGATCCGAGTCGAGTCCTGCAACTGCAGGCGTTGCACGGCAGGTGTCGGATGGCAAGCAGCCATATTTTTATCTAATCGGTCCCACGGTTTATCGGTTCGCGACGGTACCGTCGGCTCGTGTCACCGACGATGGCTCCCTTCGGCAGTCGTTTATCATCTCCTTGTTCTTGGAGCCGAGCGACGATCTTGCCATTTAACTCGTCACCGAGAGCGATCTCATTAAATCTTCCGGACGAACTTGGCGGATTTTATTAATGCTAAAATATTAACGACGACAATATCTTTCACCTTCTCAGGATTTTTTAATGTTCCTCGGCACGATTCTACTTAGATTGCAGCAATAATACGACAGTCAATTCCAAGGAGATTATTGAATTTCCACAATTATTGAATCGTGGAAACATCACCGCGGACCTTCATACAATACCGCCATTTGTGCGATCTTGCAGAGTCATCATCGATGTGCCGCGCCATTTCGAGGCTATCGCCGTAAAATTGAAGGAAATGAAGATCATCACAAGTGAAGATACCATAATTTCATTATGCTGTAATTTTGACGTACACGTTGAATAACTATAATTTTGATGTTGCAGGTCGAACAACTGTTTTTCTCCCGCCTGGAATTTCACCGATCCGTCACACTTCACTCAGCCGAGGGTCTTCGCGAAATTACATCTTCTTCAAGCTTCCGGACTAGACGTACTCTTCGCGGTGAGCGCTTAACTTTTGCTGAGATTGCGGGAGAGAAGCGAAGACGACGCTTTTACGCGCTCTCACACATGCACACACTTGGGCGTGTTGGACTCATCTTGTCCCCTCGCATGCCATGTGTATTCTTGCATCGCACATTGTGGAAGCGGCTGGTTGCTTCCTCGAATTCCTCCACGCGGTATTTCCGATTCAATATTTTTCGCCCGCGCGATATCGCGTTCAAGAGCAAGCAGCCACTCGCTACACTCGCGAAACACTTTTAGACCCGCATTTTCCTCGCACTTAAGGTCCACCCCGCGAATCTTGGTGCTGATCCAGACGTCGTCGTTGAATTACGTTTCCAATTATCGGTGAACTTACTTCCATCCGCGGTCGCACGTCGTTCACATTCGGCTGGTCGGGTATAGTGCGGAGAATTGCGAAAGCTTTTATTAGCCCTCACGGAAAGACGTAATGCTTCAACGTAGTTGCTTCAACTACGGTTTTGAACTTCTGGAAACGGACGTGACGCTTATCAGTCACGAAAGCGTTAAATTACGACCCACATGTACGACTCGCGCTCACCGTGCGCGGCTCACGCGCGTCAGAGTGACTTTTTGAAATTCTAATTAAAGCTCACACGAATATCGCGACGACTTTCTTCAGGCAGATTTCGTTCGATGAAGCCGCGATGAGGTTCGGACTGGGCCGCGTTCGTGACGAGTGCGACCGTTCGCCAAGTACGACGCGTTCGCCGCGCGTCATATTAACGCACTGGGGACGATCCAGCATCGGGCGAACGCCACAGAACGAATGCGTAAAGGCGGACGGATGTGTACACAGAGCGGGAGAGCCGAGAAGAGAGCCCCGCCATGTGGTGCGTCTATTTCCGTGCTTGCTCTCGACCGACACGACGCCTCCGAATGGACCGCGACTGAACGGCTCCTTCTCGCCACTCTTGATGATTCCGCGACGTGGAGCTTCTCATAGTCGCGGCCCACGTGAGCTTGACAGACGCCCCCGCCCACGCGTGACATACATCGAACATTCTTACCAAACGGAATTATTCCTATTAAATTTCTAAATTTTTCAATCACCCGAATATTCCTCCGCTGTTATTTACTGTCAAAGAAAAATACTTTGTCTAGAATGTTTTCGTAGAATATTATGGAATTTTATCATTAATAATTGTGAATAATCATAAGAGATTTATGTAGCGTAGATAGCTTCGTCTCAGATGCTTTTTAGACCATTATAGGATGTCATAAATTATTGCCAAATCACGATGCATTTTATCACGAGCTAAGGATTATTCTGCACACAATACGTGTGTGACTATCGGAGCGCTATTATTGCTCGTCTAAGAGGGTTCTAGCGAAGGATGACTGCGCATTATATACATTGTACGGTATTTTTACTATTTAATGTCAGAATCGCGTTTAAAGACCGTCAGCTGCGCCTTCGTTCGTGATATCAAGGAAAGTCACCGAACTCATCTATAAATAAACTCCAATTGCTATTCGCGTGTATCGATCATACTTACTCACCGAGTTGCGGCACTAAATCGCTATGACAAATCGTCTTTGACACGATAGCGGGGAAGTTGCATTTGTCTGAACGATCGCTCGAGTCGCCATCGATAGGATCGAGCCGAGACGACCCGTCCCGAAATTCTTGCTTATACATTTCAATGATTTTATACCTCCGCATCGGTCGCGTCGTCTCATATCAAATTAACTCTTCACCCTGATAACACTCTCATACAAGCATTCAAGTTGGAAGCGAATTTTCACTTCCAAATTATTCAAAGAATCTCGTAAGTTAACCGCAAATTATAATCTTTGCTTCAATTTATTCTGTGTGTTTGATTATATTTTTGTTTTATTAGAAACTTTGAATTAATAAAATTTTATATTGTTACTGTTAGTGTATAAAATTTAGATTGTATATGCACCTTCGATGCAGAATATATACATATTGAATTCTCGAATAAGGAAATGCTAGAGTTCTAAAAAAGGAATTTTAATTCACAGAAATTTGGAATATCTTCAACGTATCGGGATTCTAAAAATAGAATGCTAATTTTACGAAAGGTATTATCCTCCTCTAATGTTCGATTTCCCTTTTGCAGGTTCACCTGTGCCCTCAGCGAGGACCAACCCCGGTTAAATACCGGCAGATCGATAATCATCGATGAGGTCTGTGCACGAGGCTCCTCGAGGCAGTCGAGCCTCGTCGGCGAGCGAGTTAACATCAAGAAACACGACAGCCATTAAATATACACAAGACTGCAACGTTACTAGTTTATTCGTGTATTTGGAACATGTCTTTCTTGTAAAACGGTATTAAAATGAAGTGAAGTAAGAATCGTTTAAAGTATAAAAGACGAAGTACTGAATAAAAATTACAAAATTCTTTTAATTTAAGAAATATCATACATTTTATGGATTCTTGCAAATATTATTTAAAAAATACATTCTTGTAAATGTATTTTTAGCGTATAAATTCGGGCGGTCGCAATCTGTGATTTTTTGCGAACAAAAAGGTTGGTGAAATTTTTTGCCGCCGAATGTATCGGTAAAATGGAGAAATATGAGAATATCGAGGTAGTGGGCGAGGGAAGTTACGGAGTCGTAATGAAGTGCAGGCATCGCAAGACCGGTCAAATGGTGGCGATAAAGAAATTTCTGGAGACGGAAGAGGACATACAGGTGCGGAAGATAGCGATTCGCGAAATAAGGGTTTTAAAGGTAGGTGTCGAATTAAGAACAAGCTTATTTTAATTAAGAATTATGTTCAATTTTTACTCAATATCTTTTTCCAAAATGGAAAATTCGCTTGCTATATCTTTTTAATATTAATTTTATAAGCAGTTTGCTTTATCGCTTAAAATGACGTGTTGCTCGACGTTAAACGACATGACTCTGTCCAGAAATTACATCATGAGAATCTCGTGAACATGATCGAGGTCTTTCGCCGTAGAAAGCGCCTTTATCTCGTCTTTGAGTATCTCGATCACACCGTACTGGACGAATTGGAAGAGGCAGAGAATGGTTTGGACTGGGAAAAATCGAGACGATACATTTTTCAAATACTTCGTGGCTTGGACTTTTGTCACAATCACAAAGTGAGTGAAAATTCTTATCTACATAGTTATATTTTTATAACATTATAGAGAAGTTTTCGAAGTGCGATTATTTATGTTTTCAAATTACTTTTTAATTATTTTTAATTTAATTTTTTTATATCGCGAAATTCGATAATCATGTATTATATTACATGATATTTAAAAGAAATATAGAAAATGTGCGTGACAAAGTTGTAGAATTTAATCCTTCGAGAATGATATGAAATAAATTGTGGAAAATGATTGGTACGGGAAAATTGAAAAGTAAATTATATTTTTACGCTGAACTGCGGTGGATTTAAACATTTAAAAAGACACAGCATGAACACAACGACGTACCTACTCTTTATCAGCAACCTTTGGCAATAGGAGCGCTTTCGTTACAGTAAAGTTCACGGCCGTGACGCTTAAATTCCAAGTTGCAGCAAGTATGCATGTATAGTAACACGCAACGGCCGGATACTTAATGAATGATAGCATTGTGGCGAACGAGGGCACTGGCTGCTGCATATGGTCGAGCTCGACACGGAAGGCTCTGGCAGAAAACATTATTTTCCGCTTGCGATCGCATCTAATTGAGATTTTTACAATCCGCAGTTTATCGCATAATTAATTAGGTTTGAAAAATTCTTCCTAAATTATTTTTTTCATAATTTTTCTTAAAAAAAGATATTTTTAATCATTTTTTGTCTAGCCTGATCGCTAGGGCTTGATCTATATCAATTTTATTTCATATGGTTTAATTAATCTTTTGGATTTGGGTCATTTGGTGATTTTTTTAGTTTCAATGTTTCTCTCTTTTAGATTGTTCTGTCTTTTCGTTAGATCATGCATCGCGATATAAAGCCCGAGAACGTGCTGGTGTCGCCAAACGGCGTGATCAAACTTTGCGACTTTGGCTTTGCGCGCTACGTGAGCGGGCCCAATGAGTCCTGCACCGATTACGTGGCGACGAGGTGGTACCGCGCGCCAGAACTCCTCATCGGCGATGCCAGATACGGTAGAGGGATCGACGTTTGGGCAGCCGGTTGTCTCTATGCCGAAATGATCACCGGCCAGCCGATCTTTCCCGGCGACAGCGACGTCGATCAGTTGTACCGCATCACAAAAGTCTTCGGTGGGTTAAAAATGAAAAAAATTGAGGAATTTTTTAGACAATTGAAAAAGTTAATTAAAAAATAGTGAATCTAAAGATTGAAAAAATGAAGATTCACAAAGAAACTTCAGATAATCTTAGAAATAAAAATTTTAGAATGTTACATTTATATTTCTTATATTAAACTTTCTTGGCGACGTCTTGCCGGTGTAAAACAGGTCCCCTTTACGGCAAGCAGCCGGTGAACAACAGCGGCCACGTATATCTACTTCGGCGCGCGAAACCCGACGAGGTCTCCGGCTTACCGCGATCCGCATCCACGGCTATCCGAAATCTCTTCCCCACGTGGAGCCCGACAGCTGTAGATTTCCTGGCGCAGTGTCTTCGTACGGATCCTGACACTAGGCCGAAGTGTCTCACGTTGCTGCAGCACCCGTTGTTTTTGCAGGACGGTTTCGCCGACAGGTTTCTCGACGAGCTACGGCGAACCGTCGCGAAGGAATCCGCGATGAATCCGCTGGCGATCAAGAGGAACACAGAAACATCCTCGAGGATGTGCCGCAGCAGCATCGGAAGGTCAATCTCGCTCGACGATTTATTTAGCTGGAGAACACTCGATAAACATCACCTTGCGCTTACCTTATTTGTCGTTTTCAGGTGGCAGATGACGCTGATCAAAGAAAGGAGAATGGCGAACAATAATAATGTGGAGCCGGAACCGGCCGAAAACGAGTCTTCGCGGGGAGATCGAGTCAATCAGCCGCTGCCGATAAATCGGCCGCGCGAGTTGCGCTATTTCGGACCGGTCTCGGTGATACCGAACACCACGTACATTCGACGATTGGAGCACAAGGGTCTTCTGATCCCCGAATCGAAGGGCTGCGTTCTGCCGGCTCTGACGTCGAAAACGAACGCCAAGAGAAAAAAGCTCGATCTTGCCGCTGTGAAAAATCGCTGAGAGCTCGCTAATGATTCTTTCTTTTTTGTGATACTAATGTCAAGAAGAGAGTGAGAAATCTCTGTACAGAGAAACTCGTTGTGTGTGGGACATCGGACAGTGGAGCGTGTGTACATATCCTTATATATATTCTGTAAGTGGATAAATGTAAAATGTCAATAATGTGTTTGTAAGATTCGTCTTGTAAAAAAAGATGGACTCTGAGAAAGTCTTTTCACTTTACATCAATATTTCAGATGACTCCTCGAGTTACATAACTGAATTACTTTTCCATGATCATTTTACGAAGAAATGCGAGGATCGTGTGTGCGAAAGGAGTAAGGTAATATTTTCTTTTATTTTTTTTTTTTTGTGAAGAAATAACTCGCAACTATGTGACATATTTAAGGGGTTTTTATTTCGGAATTGCATCCATCTTTGAAATATATAATTAATATCTCGCAACGGACGCGTTGACCCTGCAGCAAATGCGACGGGAAGAAAGAAGGAATCTTCGCCGGACGCGAAAAAATCACCGACACACATTTTTGTTTCCCTCTTTTCTTTTTTTTTTTTTTTTCTCCTCGGCTGACGCCGTGCCGAAACTAAGAACTCGAGAAGATGAGAGAACATGATTTTTTTTTCCTTTTTTGGTATCACTCGCTTTCGACGTATTTATTTACTCTGCCGGGATATTCGTCATTACGTTCCGCTTCCTCTTTCGCTCTCTTCGTCTCACTCACTCTTCCTCCCCTCTCGCTGTTTCTCTTTTTCTCATGATTTCAAATTATGTACAATTAAATGTTTCGCGTGTTCGGTCTTTAGAATGCAGAGTAGATCACATATCTGATTATATATTTATTAAATGTAATTTTCTCAATTATAGAGAGAGATCTTGGAAATTAAATGTACGTCTTATTAAACGCGACTTCCGGGTACAATTTTCCGGAAGTTGTTTCCGCGATGCTATCGCACTTTTCGAATTTACCTTCAACAATGTCGCTCACAGCGCATCATTAGCCAATTAGCTCGATTTTACAAATCGTTCCAAGATCTTACATGTTGCAAAACTTTAAATTATTACACTTTTAATTATATTAAATTGCATGTTATGTTACACTATATAATTTCCAATCACATTTATGATTCATATTGCTGGACATTATCAACTTCTCTCGCATTCTTCTTCCCCTCCCACCAAGCTCCATCATCTATCTACCTCTCATTATTTTTTCACGCACACGCACAAACAGATACGCACACGCACACTGTAGTCGTCCATCATCATCGGTTATTGCATCTCGTCCTATACTCAGAATCGCCACTAATCGTCACGCGAAAATTTTGTTTCCCTCTTTCTTTTCTTCTCCTTACGAGAACTGTGATCGAATTCGGAAACCGAATTAGACCTGCGACAATCGCATTATTCTATTGTTAATCGCAAGCGGATCCCGCACAGATCCCCGGGACGATCCCCTCGCAAAGCGACCCGCTCGTTGGTCGGCGGCCGGAGAAAATTCCCGTAACGAATTTACTTCGCGTTCGTGGAGGACCGTTATAAGGCACTTTCACCTGCACTACGAAATTGTATCGTTAGATGAATATTTATGCGTGTACGCTAAGAACGCCTGGTGCGCTAGTAAATATATCAATACTTCTTTTTTTTTTCTCTTTTCGAAAAACTCACTATTTATTCTATTCGCTAAACGCAAAGGGCGACTCGAGACACAAGCTTCGAGACGAGAATTCGCTAAAAGGCATTTAAAGTGCAAGGGCACTTGCTCAAATTTATCGTATCCGCGAATGCGCGTTATCATCTTTCCTCGCAAACACTTGTAAAACATTTTCCCTATATCGTTTGAGCGCGATCGGATTTGCGAGGGGGGGCTCGTCCAAGAGACGCGTCTGCGTCTGAATTGTCCACCTGAGTCTAAATCGGAATTTCCGTGGTCGACGGGTGACGTCTGGGTCTTTTGATATTCGCGCTGTACATTCTTCGAATTTCCGCTCGCGAAGCGGACAAACAGGTCGCAAGTCGCATCTTCTCGAAGCTCAAAACTTCGAAATTCCTTTCCTTCACGCGGAAGTCAAGTGCAATTAAGAGTGTCAATTGCGTCGTGTGTGTTTTCCGCGGCGTCGCACGCATCCAGAGCGGCGACCATCGCACCTTCCAAGTTAGCGGATAATTACTGGAAGAGAGAGAGATAAAAAAGACGTTTTTTTCCGTTTTTCTCTTTTCTTTTATGTTAATTAATTAAGTTAAGTTAGAGTTAGAGTCTACTCGAATACTGAGAGATAGTGACTTTTTTATTTTTTCGTTTATTATTCTCGCGCAAGTAACATCGTAAGCGATCTATATAGAGTCAGGAACGATAATACGAGAGGAATTATGAAACTGCATTTTTTTTTCTTTCTTCCTTACTTTTTTTTTGTTTTTAACGTTATGCCCACTGTGACGCGAGAAGGTAACGTATCGTCGCCCATCGGATCGGTCGACGGGATTAGCATCTCAATCACTGTTCACTCAAAGCGTCGAATACCTCTCACTTCCTTTGGAGTTCGTCCTTAAATTAAGGAGGGTAGACTTTCGTCGGCTCAGCCTTGATGCTTGCGCTCCGTTTTTTCGCATCTTTCTTACGCGTATTATTTTATTATTATTATTATTATTATTAATATTACCTCTTGTGTCATTAGAGTATTATTATTATTAATATTATTATTATGAATATTATTAATATCTTTAGTATCATTATCGGTACTATTATGATTATTATTTTATTGTTATTGTTATTAGAATATTAATATATTATTGTTCTTATTATTATTATTATTTTTAATTGTTATGCATTAATCATTAATTATTAATAAGTATTATTATTAGTACTGTTATTGTTGTTGCTGTTGTTATTGTTATTATTATTGGTAATATTTTTAATAATATATATTACCGTTTATAATCATTAATAGTATTAATATTATTGTTATTATTATTATCATTGTTGTTGCCGTTATTATTATTATTATTACCATTATTATTATTAATATTATTATTACTGTTATTATTAATATTATTGTTGTTATTATTATTTTTAGCATCATTGCTCCATCATTATTATCTTTTTTTCATTTTTTTTATACATTAAAGTCGGTACAGTAGTCGTAAACGCACTCCTTGAGCTTGTTAAAGGCTTTTTTTTTTTATCGAGACTTGTACGCATTTATAGCTTCTCCTTCAAAAGGAATTAAGTAGAAAAAGAAGTAGTAGTGGTAATAGTAGAAGATGAAGAAGTAGAGGAATTCGAAGAAATGTTCCTTAACAGTGCTAGAAATACGCTTGTTTAAAATCGTTTCGTAAACTGTACTGTGGACGCAATTAATTCTTTCTTCTAGCTGAACGGTGGAATTTCTAATTATATTATATTTCTTTCTCTCGTTCTCTCATTCTCTCTCTTTCTCTCTCTCTCTTTCTCTCTCTCTCTTTCTTTTCTTCTATCATTCGTTTTGTCACTCATCTACTCGCACACGCATAATGCCGTTGCATACTCACTCTCCCTCCAACAATTTGACAAGAAAAAAAAAGATCAGTCAAAATCGCACCGAGGAAACGGACAATTCGGCAACTCAATCTCTAATTTTCTACTTTCGAACCCTTTCGCAGGTAGACTGTACCTTCGCATCCTTATCTCCCTTGCTACGAATTTGTCTCACAATCCGTTAATTACGCTACTCTTCGGCCGTCGTCTTTGTTTATACTTTAAGCATTCGCTACCGTGTCGCTTTTCCACAGGCCACTTTCGCCGTTGTCCTCTGTCCGCTATTTGATTACCGTTTACTTAAACTTTATCGTTACTTTGATAGTAATTTAGTAATAATACGACGATACCTTAATAAGGCCCAGTAAGGCTGCGTGGGTCGAAACGTGACTACCCCACGAAAAGAATTTCATTTTTATATCTTTCTTAAGATTTTCTTTTTTTTTTTCTATACCTTTTAATTACGCTCGCGCGTCGCTTCGAACAGCAAACCGCGACGCGGAGGAATGCATCTCGCCGAGATGCATTCAACGCATCCTTTGAAAAAGAATGTACGCCACCACCTCAAAAATTGCCGCCTCAGTACGAGGCTCTTTTTTCCTTTGTTTATTGTCACATTATTGTTCACGCAATCACCGATGCTGATCACCTCGCACATCTTTTACTTTACCTCCTCTCCCAATTTTTCATTTCCTATTATTTTTCTATTATTCCTAATAATCTTGCCGCGTCGTATGTTCGCGAGATTGACGAGGCTCATTCCTTGGTTCACACATTCAAATGGACTTTCGCGAATTCACTGTATCATGCACGATAACGCAATCGTACATTCTTTCTTCTTTTCATTTTTAAAGGTTAAAGAAACCGCGAAATGTTCTTAATATTACCCGACAAGACCCGGTGCACGGTGTGTGGCTGTATCTTCTTTTTTAAATCGTGTGTATTGTATATTGTATTTTTGGGTTTTACGGATTATCGAATTGCATATCGGTGTTTGTAAAAATCTTCGAAATATACGCACGCATCTACAGTTTTTGGGGCCAACGTTACGCTTAAGTATTTATTTTTATTTTTTTAGTAATTAATAATAATAGTAATAATAATAATAATAATAATAATTTTTTTTCTTAGCCTTTTTTGAACTTTTGGATACTTTTCACCCCCGTCCATCTTGTTTCCAAAATTCCAACCCCCGGCACACTGGATTTATGTATAACTGTGTGTGTGTGTGTGTGTGTGTGTGTGTGTGTGTGTGTGTGTAGATTTGTCGGTGTTTCCGTGTATGTGGCTGCGTATGCGTGCGTGCGTATGTGTGTATGCGTGTGTGTTATATTTATATAATATATTTATATATTTATATATATGTATATTTTAGACTTTTAAATAGCATTTTTATTACTTTTTAAACCATTACTTTCGATACTTTCATAAGTTTTGCATAAAAAACAAGGCAATTAGATTGAGTTCTTTTATCGTTTTTATACTTAAACCTTAACGCGCCCGTACGCGAATATTTATATACTTCGATTGAATCACGTCGTGTGTATGTATGCGCCCGAGAGAAAATGTATACATATATAATATCTATATAATATATACACATTATATATAATCGTAAAAGTCACGTCTTTTACTTTCAATTGTTTTAATTTCTTTCACTCTCGCTCACACACACTCGCTCTCTCACTCTCTTTTTCTCTCTCTTTTTCTCTCTTTCTCTCTCTCTTTCTCTCTCTCTCTCTTTCTTGTTCTCTCTTTCTCTTTCTTTCTTCTTCTTTCTCTCTCATCGCGCAACAAATAAAGAAAGACTAAGCTCTTGGGTAAGAATACCGACTCTGAATACTTTCTTACGTGTCTCACCTTTTTCCTTTACGATCGCGTAGAAATAAATCGGATATAGATAAATATATTATATGTATATATGTATATATATCGTAAACGACGCTTTGAAATCGAGACGCCGTGTCTCTTCTCTTCACTTTTTACAGATTATCACCCCCGGCGCGGGGTCTACTCTACGCACTCTCGACCGTTCTACCTCAGAAAGGCCAAATTTTTACTTTACCGCCGCGCGCGGATCGCGCCGATTCATTCGGCGTGCGATCGCATCGGCATGGCGTTTAATCTAGCGAAAAATTATCTAGTCATTCCGACTAATACCACCGCGTGCCGATCTATCCTCGGGCGATCACACTCGCGGGAGATCACCCGCGCAGGGGCGCCGCGCGACGCCCGACCGGTTTTTTTTTTTTTTTTTCCGGCACGCTACTTTTCGTTTCCAACGCGAGACGAGTCTCGTGCGATTGCAGAATTCGGACGGTTTCCGAACCGATTTCGCCGCGGCTACCGCGGTTACGATTCCGCGATTTATTGTTACCGCAAGGCGACACGACGAGCTTCCTCGGCCGTCGTCGTCCCCCTGTCGCGCTCCCGCTCGCTCTAAGGACAACCGCACTCGTCCACTACCATCTTCGGCAGGTCCCTCTTGATGATGTTCGAGTCCGGGCCGTAATAGATGAGCGACATGGGCGAGAACTTGAGGGGCGCGCAGCACGGCTGCATGCCGGCCAGCCGGTCCATCTTCCGGTACTCTTCGATCACGTGGGTGTAGTAGTTGAGGAACGTGTCCGGCGTCCTGTGACCGGCCGCGCAGTCTCCTCTGCAGTAATTAGCGTAGTATCTGCCGAGGAATATGAGCGATTGAAGCGTTCGTACGCTCTCGAAGTGTCGGAGATCTATTTGAGAACATGTATGTTTTGCTGGGAGATATTGTATTATACGATTCGCTGCTTATTTACCCCTGAGGAGCGATAATCCAGTCGTCCCACCCCAGCTGAGAGAAGCTAACGTAGAATCTCTGCTTGCAGCACTGGCCCTTTATCGCACCGCTGCACTCGATCGCCCGTCTTCTCACGCGCTTCGCGGCCGCTGGATCCGTGCGTACGACTAGAAACGGCCTGTCCGGATCGTGATCGCCTAAAAGGAGATGTTTTTATTGCCTGTGAGTTTCTGCATAATTCGTAGACCACAATGATACTGTTATGAATAATTTAAAAAATTGTATTTATTCGATCGACCACGTCAGATCATTTATAGTTTTTTTTTTTAGCGGCTATTCGTCGCTTGTTTCGAGATTCTTTAATTTTTATCGAGACAAATCATAGAATTAAAAATTAATATTCTACATATTTTTATCAAGTGAATGAAATTTATATGCAAGTTCGCAAATTATTAAGCGGATTGGATATCGAACTCTCTTGCAGGATTACCTTTCGGATTTAAGGACGACTCGATTACGTGCGGCGAGTGCCCGTCGAAGGTCGATACGTGGACATGCGAGCCGCACCCGCTGCAGTCGACGAGCAACGTCAGCTTATCCTTCGAGTAGCTCGTCGTGTACCATCTGCTGACGACTTTCGTCACGTCGAATTTCTGCCAGCCAAGCTGGCCGATGTTCACCACGAGAGAGGTCACCATCTCTAGGTGTTGTCCGAGTTCCTGCGGATCAGATCACTCACCTCAGGTAAAACGTTCGATTCTAAACACGTCGGAGGATAAATAAATCTGAGGATAAATTTTCCCTGCACGCTCAACATCAACGGTGTCTTAATAACTTTTTTTTTTTTTTAAATAATTATTGCAGCAAAATCTTATGCATTTATTAATTTTAGCAAAATTATATACTTGCATTGCATTAAACCACTTGTCACAGTCAAGAAGAAGTGGTCAAGTTTCGAATTAAAAGATCACGAAATTTCGATATATCAAATCTTATCATACTTGTACGAATTATTGATTACGGGACGGATTACCTTGCCTCGGAGATGCGTCGTGTTACCGCAGTGCACTCTGAACACCCAGAGAGTGATATTCCTTAGATTGATCTGACTGTGACGATGATGCTGATAGTGATGGGCGTGCTTGAGCTCTACTCTTGCCCATAACGTAGCCCTTTTGATTCTCAGGGGTTCCAATGCCGGCTCGCCGCTCGACATCGGGAATTCTAGCAACGGCTGCCCGTTCAACGTGCGTCCTATAAACAATAGGTATGTAAAATATATGTATTTTAATTCGAGAACATCAAAGTTAAATTGAATTGAATTAGGGATTTAATTGAATTGATCGTGCAATTTTTGATAGCAGCTTGAATAACTTTACTTCAATCTTCTAATTCGAGATATGAATTATTATAACTCAAAGGATGTTATCTCGCGTTATTGTATATTTCACATCAAAATTCACAAACTTATGGTAGCGCAAAAGTAAATGTTTGGCTGGAATATTTAAAATACAGTGATTTACATATTTTTGATAAGTTGGTAAATCGCGGATATCCTTGTTTGAATAAATTTTTATCTCTACAGCTCGCACGCGAGCAATTAGCATTTATGAAAGGAATGCATCCTGAAAAAGAAATGTTGACTAAGTAACGTGCACGCAACGTGCGCAACTGTTAAGTTCCAGTGTACACAATAAAAATGTCGCGTCTGCATGGTCAGGGTAGATTTTTCCAGACTTTGTTCTTTTTTGTCTCTTTCACCGTCGACTATGTAGTAGAAATTACACACCGGACTTCATTCATATACAGGGTGTCTGAAAATCTTTGATCGAAGTTTTAATAAAAGATTCTTTGATGAACGTAAAATAGACATTTATTTTTAACAAAAATTGCGCAAAAAGAGTACAACTTTTCGATATTTGATATTAAAGTATAGTTTTACAGTCAAGTTCAAAATTAAAATGTTGAAAAAGTAAAATTCACTTTAAATGGATAATATTACTTTTAAACAATATGTTATTATTCAATTATTGTGTCCTGAAAGCTGTGTTTCCAGCTTTCGTCAAATGAGATCAAAGAATGCCGGAATTTTTTCACTCTTTTGCATCAAAAACATTCAATATCTCGTTATTTGAAATAAGAGGAAGTCTGCTCGAATTTGATCCTGGAAAAATCCATCGTTGCAATTTAAGGTCCGCGCTTTCCTAGCCACCCTTTATATGCGCGCGTACACACGCTTACACGTACTCACGCTGCGTTCAACGTTCGTTCACTCGAAAGCACCGCTCTTCGCCTCTTTTTCTCTCTTTCTCCCTCTTTCCTCTCGAAAGGGTGTACGTGTGCACCTGCACGCGCTTGTGTGGCGCGCGTGGAGTGAAAGCAGGGCGGCTTCATCCTTTAACGGTTTGGTGAGTCACGGACCGGGGTGGGTCGGCGTGGGGATAAGCACAGGGTGTCTGCCGCCCGTCTGCCTTCTGCCTTTCACCGCACACCCCTCTGCTGTAACCCGCCACCGTCGCCACCGCCGCCGCCACCGCCACCACCCACCCACACCCTCGTCTCCGCAGTCAACTAGCCCGCCGTTGCGCGCGCTATAGCGGCCGATATACACGCGATTACATCGCCGTGCTCGTCGTCTTTGCGATAGTCGGGCGGTCAGGCGCGATAACTCGCCAATGTAATGACTCGTGAACGCGATGACTCGCGGCGATTCGTAATGTCTCGCGAAGAGGCCTCACTCGCGACGGAGGATCATTCCGCGTTCGCGATATATTTTTCGCGCATATCCTTGCGAAAGGATTCGAGCTTCGATTTTTATGATAGTTTAACTAAGTATACATGTAGATATGTACGAAGCACAGTGGAATTTCTTCCGCTGGATTATGGTTTCGCGAAAGCATGTACAATTGCAGATCCGAGAGCTAAGCTGAAGCGAAAGGAAACGAAATTATGCCGGAAACGAAGGGATATAAACTAAAAAGAACCTAATTTCGACTATCTTCGGAGACAGAGTAGAATGTAAAAAAAAACGCGTTACGCGAAAAAGTTGACAATGTCGCGAACTGTTCTCGGAAAGAAGCTAAGAAAGAGATTTCGATCAATTTTGCGAAATTCGGGGAGAGCAGTGGAACAATGTCGATAATCGTAACGCTCTCGTCTTTCACGAAGGCACCACGCCCGAGCGTACACGACTCAATTCTCCTTCCCTTGCGAGATAAAATGGAGATACCGGAACATACGTGACATAGATTTTTAATGATAAAAGATCGCCGTGAACAACTGCACGATACTGATTGATTTTCGAGAATATTTGAGAAGGAATGTAAAAGAAATTAAATTATTTAATCACGTAAGATCTCAATGTGTGTGTCTTGCTAATTTTTTCAATTTTTTAATTTACAATTAAATTATTCAATTTTAAGACTAAACACCATTTCCATCAGCAATATATTAAACATAAATCATTATCGCAAATGTGTATTGGATTTTTACGAAATCTCTCTGCAATTCTGTAGAATTATTATAAACATTTATGAGAATTGCTTGCGCAATGTTGCGTGCGATATTTAATATTTCTTGACGTTTCATATTAATTTCCAACCAACTCACATATGAATTAAACACCTAACTGGCGAACAGAGCTATGTATTCGCGATTTACATACATAGCTTGTGTGAGAACCGAGACGGATATGCGGATATAGTGGAAGAAGCGCGATACAAAACGTGCGATCCAGAACATTCCACGTCCTTGGCACGTGATCGACAACAAGAGTAATACGAATTTTCAGAGCGGCGGAATACTTGCGGCACAATCGCGGCTCGTGCGAGACGCCGAAATTATGCGTTAGCTTTCCATATTGGCATCTCCGCTTTATATACAGAGTGTCCCGGGCGTCACTTATTCTCCCCCCCCCCCCCCCTGATTGCGCCAGATAGCCGAATCGAGAGAAATAACGACGCGTCCTTACATGTAGAAAATCCGAAATTGTGAAGAAAGGAGATTGGCGCGTGGCAAGTTTTAAGAGGACCAAATTGTCCTGTTACTCTCGCATCGCGCTTTCGCGAAATCACGCCATTTGCGTTCGCCGACTCATCTTCCGTTCTTTACATCTCTTTTACGAGCGACTTACGAGATACCCGATGCGCTCTAATATCTCGCCAAGGTTTCTATTCTCCGCCGAAGCCGGATATATTTCCACTTCGAGCGAGACATCGGAGATTTTCGGCAGGACAGGACACTTATGGCACTCGGCCACTTATCATCGACGTTCCGATATAATTCACCCTACGTTTCGGCCTTTCGCACGATGAGTCTCGTGTCTCCCGGGCTCTCTTCTGATCTTTATGGGCCCTTTAACTCTTTCTCTCTCCGCGATGTTTCACAGGGGCGACGTTCGATTTTCTAGCGGCCTCGCTCGAGTTCCGAGTGCGTCGTCTGTCGCATATTTCGAGGTCGGTACATCGGGCGGGTACTCTTTGCCCCCCGTGCGCGCCGCAATGCGACACCACCACGGAATCTGCGCCCTTTCTTCTCGTCTCTCATCGTATAGGGACGATGGAACGTTTTTTCTCCCTACGACGAATATCACTTCGTAGCGAAACGTCGCAAGACGCCGCGTCGGCCGCCACGTGTCGGCTTTTTGTGCGGGCGCAACATATAACGACGGTGTATATTTCGCGCGGATCCCGGCGAAACGTCTTAACGCGAAGAGAGATTCTTCCTTTCTAAGCGTGGAATAAATTTTACACTCGGAGAATATATTCTGGGATAGGATTGATCTGAAGAACGCATCTCTTTTTTACGTTTATTTATATAGCGAAGTGCGCGGAGAAATCCAACACGATTTAATTATCGCCAATCATCGTTAAAACGTCGATCAATTTGGACTCAGATCTGAATTTTCAACGCCCGGATTTTATTTATTCTTGCTGCACTTTTTTTAGACAATTAGAGAAATTAAATTATTGTACGCGTCGAATGGGAAATTGTTGGAAGTTGCAAGTGATAAAATTATCATCAGTACAATCAAGTGTAAACGCGGCTTCGGTGAGCGAACGTTATCGAGCGAATCAATTTATTAGTACGGCCAAGGTTCGAATGTTATAGGCTTTACATCGCGTCTATTACGCCCTCGATAAGCAAAATGCGATTTTCCGAGAAACGTTCTAAGTAATCCCGCGACAAAGAGATATGTAGAAAATAAAACGGCGTTCAAAAATATGAAGAAGACAATCGGAAGTCTTCGTATTTCTACACAATCCTCCCGGAGGCATCGACAAGGATTGCGGATAACAAATTGCGCGATATATGTAAATTTAATCGATCATTTGGGAAACAAAATAAGTCCATAATTTTCGAGGGGATAGAGGTGGGTAATGTGTGTGTGTGTGTGTGTGTGTGGAGTGTGTTGTAAGCGTGTGAACCTATACAGTGTGTACGAAAACAACGCGGTTGGTGTGTTGCACGATGTAGGCATCGTTACGTTCGAAAACAACAAATATTTCAGGAAATAGCGCGGTCTTCAGCAGGCCGGTATCGTTTCCGAAATAGATGAACTTTCGTGAACACTGGATCCAGCTAGAACGTACGAACTGCGAGTGGCACGCGTGTTTCACTTGGCTTCGACGATGATTGGCAAGCTTCTTGTGACCTTGCGTCGGATATCTGCCGCGAGATAACTCGTGCCGTCCTACTTTTGAAATCTTCCGCCGGCACTTTCCACCGACATCCGTCGGTTAAGAACCCCCGGTTCCGCGTTCTCTAATTTAATAGAAAGCTTTTTCATTGCAGGCGGCGCGGGTGATGTGGAAAAAAAAAGGTCAGGGCTTTTCCGAGTTTAGACTATAGATATAGGGAATCGTAGGTCCTAGATTCGTCCTGGAGACACTGATATATCGTCCCGACGTCCTTCCGCCCGTTCCTTACTTCCAGGGGCGCACACAGAGAGACAACCTCTTTACTATTTGATAAATATGCTTTTCATGAAAATTAAATATATATATAATTTAATTAAAGTTGGAAAAAAGTTTTAAGGCGCCCCAGATATATGCGAATTTCGTAATATAATTAGTATAAAATAGTCACAAATTCTTTAGATAAATTGTTGCGTTTCGGTAATCCTTACGATGAGATTTATTCATTGCATGATATTAAGCTCAAATAAGTGTTTGACTATTTTTAAGCTTTATTGTGCTAGTATTTTTAAATATTGGTTAATTTAATCAATGTAGAGGTTTGACAAGAGAAATTATCATTTATTGCACTTTTTTAATTTTCAACATTAGATCCTTGCGATTAAATTCTGAATTTTTCGAAAAGGATTTAAGAGATTCCAAAGTTCAGGTGTCATTAGATTCGCAATGGCAGGAAAATCTTTCGCGTGCGCCCCTGCCTACTTCGTATTCCTTACTTTGGCCGCGGCCGCGCGTAATCGGGGTTAGCGCGAGCTCTCTCTCTCTTTCTCTCGGTGGCGGAGAATCTCGTAAATTTCGCACACGCGCATGTCAGTGAGACGAAGTAGAATCTCTCTGTCGCCAAGTTGTCCATTTGAAACGCGCTGCGATATAGAATGCCGAGGAAAGGCACCGAAGGAAATCGGCGGAATGTCGCCACAGCATTGGCGGGGGTTGGCTACCGGAAAATGAGGATTGGGAGATCGGGGGATGAAGGAGACGCTCGGGGAAAGAAAGCGATGTTACCGACCACACCGATCGATCTGGCCGTAAAAATTATTCCCGCTCGCTGGAATTATCCCGCTTGTGAGAGGATAAGTTGTACGTGTAAGATAGAGTTTAGATCTCAGCGGGATAAGTGTTGCAATTAGATCGCGTTAGGCCAGACTAGATTACGTTTTCGCGCTAAAATCTGACCAGGATTAGATCCGTGCCGATCGGATTACACTTTCGCGACAAGATAGACTCAGGAAAATATGAATAATTTCTTGTAGAAGAATGATAGATGAACACGCGATAGCGGAGTAAAAAAAATTCAGGAAAGGAAAGATAATAAAAATTGAATAATCAAAAAGAAATTGAGAACTAATAATGAAGTAAAATAACTGTCAGATTTTCATGACGAAGCCAATGACAAGCTATGATGATCGCTGTTCTTTTTTTTTTTCGCTGAACACAGGCGATGACTATTAACGGGACCAAATTGCTCGGTTTCTGTTTCAACGATACATTATCGCGATACCAAGGGCGGCTCGTTTCCGCCGTCGACACGTGAGTGGATCCCCGACGAAGCGTCGGCGACTATAATTCTTACGAGAGAGAAATTGAGAAGAAAAGGGCGGCAACGCGAGAAGTATCCGAGAATTCGGATGTTCGAATGTAAGCGGCAGCTCACAGATAGTTTGTCACTGACAACTCGCCGACGGACGAGATTTCGGTCCGTCCTTGGAGTCGCCGCGACGGTCGGCGAGATCGTCGGAGATAGGATGAGCCTCGGGGGATAAACACGAGGCTCCCCGCTACCGAGGGCCGAGGGAATAGCGAGAGAAAGCAGCGATTTCTAGGACAATTCGCGGCCGTCCCGATGTATCGAGACGCGGAGACGAGAGGAAAGATCGCACATCCTGTCCTACGAATCGGCGTCGTTGCGGGCGATCACGGGCGGATGAATAAATGAAGAAGCACCGACGAGCAAACCCTATTTCGCCGTTTCCCAAATGAGCCGGTCCCGCAAAAACTGCTGAGACGACTTGAAGGCAGACAGCGAAACGGAGACGACGGCGCGGCGGTCTGAGATAACGGCGAGGCTTCGAGAAGAATTCTCCTTCGTGAATTCTGATCATCCGGGCACCAGGAACCTCAAGGACGAATCGTGTAACGTATAGTCCCCCGAGCTAGTCATCGAGATACTGCTTCGAAAAAGTCACTCGCATTTCTTTTTATTCGCAGATTCTCGGATACCGATCTAAGGTCCGATTCTCCCTCAAAAAGCTTCAAGGTTCCGCAGTTTCTGAATTGTAAAAAAAAAAAAAAATAATAAAAAACTTGAAAATGTTACGAATTAAAAAAAATTGAAGAATAGACGATTCGAACGATAATTAAAGGTGAGAAAATCATTTGGAATCCATCGAGTTTTACATGGGCGCGCGTCTCGCGAGCGTTGAGAGCAATCGCTCGATCGAACGGACGCCGGATTGTTCGTCGTGGCGGAGGAAGCGAATTCGCGTGGACCAGCAAAGTGCATTAGACTAGATCAGCGCGGAAGGAAGTGGAAGTTTGGCTCGTGGTGGAAGAGGGATGAGCGCAGCGGGAGAGGGCGGAAGGTGGATTACAACTGTTACCAGGGACGCAAACGAACGAGACAAGGGGGATGGGGATGTTACGGGAAGCGAGGAGATTGCGGCTCGAGATTGATGAAGAGGCGAAGAGAGCGCGATTTTTAAGCATCACTTAAATCGGGGCGCGTTTAAGGGCGGCCACGGTTTGCGCAGGGGGTTTCTGACCGGGGATGAAGTCACGCGGAACGGAAGGAAGTCTTCGCAGTTAGGGTGCCGCGGTAGGAGAGTGATTACTAGAGCGGAAAGCCGGAAGTTCGTGAAGTTTCACGGTGAGTCTTCCTACTCTCGGGTGATTCTCGAGTCGCGTCCAGGACGGTTTAAGCGCTTTTAAGCGCTTTTTAAAACGCGCCGAGTTCACTCGGACGCGGCGATGCGGCGATAAATCGTTCGCGTTAATCGACGTGACGAGTGCGGAAGCGATCGCGTGCGTGCGTGATTACCGATTCTAGCAATTACAGACGAGAATAAAGTACGGAGAGGGGAAGTTCGATCGAACTCGTCATGTACGCGATGTCGTTGCCGGCGATGGGTGAAAATACACAATGCACGCGGTTGTCGATAAAACGTTTGAAACGATACCGCGTTTGTTGCATACACACACACACACACACACGCATACACACACACGTGTATACACACACATAAAACGCAAATACATATTTATATATATATAGCAGACCGTATAGTCATTAGATGAGAAGTCAACCCCCCGAGCAAGCCCAGTGCGCATCTAATTACAGCGCGACATGTCACTGACGTGTTCTAGACATAGTACCACGTTATACAAGCGCAATACCGGCGCGGTGTCGTGTAGGGCCGGGAGGCGATTGACCGTAATACGACCAGTCAAATAAGAGGGTCAGATATAGCCAGTTGGTAACCCTGATCCAGATCTATCGCCACGTGGTCGCTCGCAGCTACGTACCCGCTGTTTAAAGCACGTGTGACGTATTGCGCGCGGTGAACACGTCGCGCGTCCACGCTGCGTGCCCCGCGAACATCTCCGACGACCGTTCTCACTCCATCGATTGACTCGTTAGAGCGCCGAAACGTCGCAGAAATAAAAATCGCGGTCGTTCGTCGGGCTGCTTTGGGTGTGGCTGCTTGTGGTTTCAGCTGGAATCGCGACCGTGCGACCGAGCTGTCGCGATCCGCGAGCGAGCGAGAGGAGCGAGTGGAAACACCCGAACAAGGTCAGGGCATCTTCTAATCCCGAGATTGCGATATCGATTTTTCGCAAAGTGATTTTTTCACGTCAATTTTCATAATCAAGTTTCCATAATTCATTTTCATCCATCAATTTTGGCGGTATCGAAATTGTATAGATTTCGCGATATCAATTTTACACAAGGGAACTATCGAAGGGCGACGAGCGAAGACTTTCTTAAAAATTACACGATATCCGCCCGGGGTCGGGCGCGCGTGGACATCGTGTGCACGCGAAGTTCTCTCTGTAAATCGGCCGATTTATTCACGACGGGCAGCATCGGGGATTGAGAACCACAGGGAGGATCGGCACGCGGGAAAGAACGGAGGAGTTGGAGTGGAACGATGAGTTACGTTGCGCGTTTTACGCGAGCGGAGATTCCTGTGCGCGCAGCTTCCCGGTGCTACATTAGACGTACGTGCACCGGAGAAATTAAAGACAACGCCAAGAAAAAGATACAACGGATAGCGCGCGGGGGGAGGGGGGGGGGCATGCGGGCGGAGAGACAGCGAGAGGCGAGTGGAGATAGGAACGCGTAGATAGGATAGAGAGAGGTCGTGCAGCCAAAGGGAGAAAAAGCGAAGGGAGGGCGGAAGAAGAGAAAGAGAGAGAGAGAGCGAGGGCGAGGGATAAGAGTGCAGACCGAAAGGGAAGTACACGGTGCGGAATAGAAAAGGGAAGAAGAGAGAAGAAAGAAGAAACGAGAGAGCGGTTGACGGCGGGCGATCGCGGGCAACGGAACGGTGGGAGACAGAGAGATGGAGAGCGAAGGGAAGCGAACCTGTCCTTTTCTATCTTAAAGCGGAGAGTGTACCCAGGATGAGGAGAGTCAAGAGGGAATAAAGGGGGTGTAGGAGATATACGGAGAGCGGCGCCCAGCTGGAGCCACGTGCATCGATCTGACTACAGGCGCCAGCCGTCCTATCCGTCGGCTCGTTCGTCCATGAGTTCGACCCTGCCCCACTCCAAACCCATCCCGAACCGTTTCATCCCATCCTGAACCGTCAAACTCCCGGTTCTGATATTCCCCATAAACGGAGAGAAAGGGCGGAGAGAGAGAGAGAGAGAAAGAGAAAAAAGCGAAAGAGAGACTGCAGACAGAACGGGAAGAAGAGCGGACAAAAGGAAAAGCCGAGAGATGCGAAGAGACAGGGAAGGAAACAGACAAGGAGAGAAAAAAAGGGGATGAGCAGAAGGGAGCAAAGGGATGAAAAGGAGAAGGAAAAAATAAGAGGCGACAAAAGAAAAAGAGCGATGCGAGAAGAGAAATATCGAGAATGAAGGGAATGAAGCAACAGAGAGAGAGAGAGAGAGAGAGAGAGAGAGAGAGAGAGAGAGAGAGCGGGGGAGGGGGCAGAAAGGCAGGAAAAAATAAAGGGTTGGCGAGGGAGGGTAAAATAAAGAGAAAAAGAAACGGGGAAGAAGGACGGAACGGGGGATAGTGCATGTCGCTTCGCGGCATTGCGGGGGCGGGCGAATTTTAACCCCCGCGCGTAGTGTCCGACGTGGTTGTATTCTCCCTCGGAATTCCCACAGGTTGAACGAACTCGATTCTATCGAATTCGGGGATGTACGCGCGATCTTTCGGGACGGGAGCGCCGGCGGATTTCTCGAAAAGTCGTCGCGCTAAATCGCACGTCGTCGCGGCCATTGCGCCGTGTGTGCCGCCGTAAATAATATAAAGGGGAGAGGAAAAAAATTAACCGACGTCGTTTACTGCCTATCGGAGCCCTTTCGTATCTCAATCGACTTTTTATAGCGCAACTTTTATTGCGTCTTCCTTCGCGATTTGGCAGGACGTTTGTGTAGAATCGTGGCAGAACGCGCGGCGCGAAAAATATATGCCCGCCTATACGCGGCAATCTTTTTCCACAATCGTAAAAAAGGATAATGGATCCTCCTCCTTCTCCTCTTCCCTTCGATCCTCCACCCTCTCCCCCCCCCCCCCCCCGAGTGCGTATCCGCGCGTCGCGTCGTGTTGCGAGAACAAACTTAAACGCAATCGATATCGTTCGCTTTCTCGTCATCCCGCTGTATCGGCTCTCTGCGAAACACGCTCCCAAGGTCCGACGCGAGAAGAATCTCGTCTCCATCTCGTATTAGCTCTCACGGAGCTGGCCTTGAATAAAGTATCCGCGTTAAAAGCTTGTAGATGGATTAGCGGCGTTAAACTTTCCCGGACACTCTCGAAGTGGGTAACTCGATATCCGCGTGTATCGCTCGCGCGGAAGCGGAACGGTGTTTACGCGTTTTACGTTTTGTCATTACGTATGAATGGGCGCAATGAGTACAGCGTGTGCAATCAGTAAGATTAATTCAGTAAAAACAAGGGCATTAAACAAATATGACGACAAATGAAAATGAGGGAGTGCGTAAAAAGGGAATAAAAGAAAGTAAACGCGAATGATTACGATAAGACAACAAACAAATACAATCTGCAGAAAAAATAAAAACAATTAATACGACGCTGAAGCGCGATAAATGCGATGAATTTCATTGACTTGGGATTTTCTTCCTTCGTCGAATAGAAATGTTGGAAGAAAAGAACGAAGGACAAGGAAACCGCGATCAAATCGAATCAGACTTAATAGGCGCTGTCTGCCTGAATAGGTCTGAGACATGCGATGCTTCAAGTCGAGGAAGCTAAATAGGGGATGCTGTGTGCGCGGCTGACTGTTAAGAGTCGCGAGTTACGAGCCACGGACGCTCGAGCTTTCATAAAGAATCGCGTTGAGGAAGATCCGCCGCCAAGTCCTTTTAAAAGAGAACAACCGTCGAGCGCGTATAATGGGCGGCCTCCGAGCGCGACAGGAGGCTCCTTCTCTTTCTGGTCCACGCGATCTCGTCTGGGCAATGACGAACGTCCTGAGAAATACTGCGTCAATTCGCCCATCGCGTCGCGCCGCGTCGCGACGCGTCGCGTCGCGTCGCCTTCCCTCGCCTCATTCCACGTTCCCATCGCATCGCGATGCGATTCGCGTTTGTACTCGCGGATTATGTCATTGCATTCTATAATGTTGATAAAATAATCACCAGTTGCTATATGATATATAAATAGATATACATTTATAATAAAAAGGTGTGCGTGTATCTTGCTTGAGGAAAATATTTTTTTTTTTTTGCCATACAATTAATATTAATTTATATAGCAATCATAAAAATATCCATTATTTGTTAAACTTTTTATTATTCAACACATAGTCTTAAAACAGCGGAACAGCTTCTTCGGAAAGGTATTCGGTAATATTGAAAATAAATTTATTAATTATATCTCACACATTGATTTCAACTAAAACATTGTAGAAGCAGCATATAGATACTACATTGCACACACACACACACACACACACACACACACACACACACACACACACACACACACAGAGTCATTATTCTATCTATTGGATGTAAGCATTATCACATGGCAGGAGATCGCTATAACATTATTAATGATGGGCGTCTCGTCTCACATAATTTCTCAAGACGCCCAGCGAATCTCGCTGAATCTCGCTAAACACTATCATGCATACCTCATGCGCGGTATTCAGAATCGCCTGTGCTCGCAAGAATGTGCATGCTTGAGATTACCGGGGTGTTACCGAGAGTTCGCGAGGAGTTAGCGAGTCGAGTTCTCTTCCTGAACGATTAATCATCCCTCGCTGCGCAATCCGCATTTGCGTATCAGAAGCGTATCGATTAACCGATCGTGCTGCATCATTAAAGCTGGCAATGATGATCTTTGCGGTCGACCGTAAATTGCAATACCAGCGAAGGGTTTACTCTGAAAGAAAAACTCATCGAACAGTTCGACACGCGTTGCACTCTCGGTATCGGAGAGCTGACATTTTAATACGCGCTGTATTTTGCCACATTTCTCTCTGGTCGCGATTCCGCAAATCCTTTTTCTTTTTTCGGAATGCCACCGTGAAATCCTCTTCAGGACGGATTCCCCGCCGCATTCTCGCGCGAGCGCGCTTAGGGCGCGTGGTTACACGTAATTAACCGGGGCGAAAGCGGGGCAAATGATCCTTGGCAGCAGGTCACGTGGGGACCACCAACCCACCGCGCCAGCACCCGCGCGCGGGCGAACGAGCGGATTCGGCCGTCCGTCACCGAGCGCGACTGGGTAATACACTGTACGCAATGCACCCTGTCAGAGATAATGGTTTCCTCTTGAACATGAGAAACGCGAGGCACAATAAACCGCCAAAATTATGACTGCTGGCTTACGGCACCGGTTCAGTAATGGCGGTGGAATGGCCGCGACTAAGGGATGGAATCTGCGGGCGCGAGGGGAAGGGCGCAGAGAAGGTTTGCGAAAAGAAAAGAGAGAAAGAGAGAAAGACAAGGGAATGAGAGAACGACCGGATATATTGTCGCGATATTGTTCTACATGTCGTTGAGAAGCATCGCGAAGTATCGAGCGTCGCGCGATCATCTCCTTCTGCGCTCCTTTTCGTGAAACAGCTCTTTTCATCTAATTACGCTGTGATAATATATGTGATGATAATCGAAGATGTATCGGGGTCACCCCTCTCGATATCCCCGCTGTCGATTCCTCCGCGTCGATACTCGCCGGCGACGCGAGAACGTTGGAGGGACGCGAATCTTCTCGATTATTCATACGATTTATCTTTAAACAGCGAAACGCTAAAATATATTTTCTGTTATTTCTCTGTAAGAATAGAGGGTCCTCATCGGTGATATCCTTCTTTATCGAGCATCTAATTTTTTCCAGCCACTTCGCACTCTCTTCGCATCTCGTTATTCGTCGACCTTCCCTTCTGCTCCTTCGCTTTCGTCGTCGTCGTAGTTGTCGTCGTTCGGGATTTCGCGTCTTCGACCACGACGATGACGGTAAGGCTATTGGTTGGCGTTGTTGAATAAGACGCATAAATTCTTATGGTATCTTATGGTTCAAGTGCTTCGAAACGGTCCACCCGCTGAAGGGTGGCGGGAATATAAACGTTGTTTTTGCACGGGAACGTTATTCACGGGTTGTAAAGCTCCGCTCTGGTTACTCGCGCTCCGCTATTGCTGCTACTGTTGCTGCTACTGTTGCTGTTGTATAGCTATAGTTAACACCTCTTCACGCGCGTACTCGCTATCGGAGACTTACACGGCCATATGCCGACACTGCATATCGATTGTCGACTACAAGGTCCGAATATTCTCTATCTCCGGTGACTTTTTAAGTAGCGATCTAGCACTTTGTCGTATTTTATCGGTTTCGACGATCAATTTTTCAGTAACAATATGACAAATATGTGTATTTTAATAAAATTTTTATTTAACGAATTTATTCCCGTAAAACTTCAAAGAAGAAATAAATGAGAGACATTAAAAACCATTCTTTACTAAATACTTTTCGAGTACTTCGCGTTGAAATATTCGTCGCGTTTATAATTTGTCAATCTTGGAAGAGCGTGAAACGATACTGTGATCATTTATTTGTCAACGTCACGTTTATAGATAACTTTTTTTCTCTTTTTTTTCCCCGCCGGCATGAAATCGTCCCCACGTAATTTGCAATAATGCCTGAAAGGTTTCCATCGAAACGAGTTTCGACGATGGAAATTTTTTCGGCAGCCTTCACCGTGGAAACTTTCGATCGCCCGACGAACTCCATTACGAGTTCTCCTACTGTCGATTGCAATCGTACAATCTCCCGTTGCATTACCGTGAAAGGACGTTATCCTTTCGCTTTTTCTTTCCCGCGTCGGCTCGGGAAAACCAAACAACCAGATCAGGGAATCGAATTAATTCGATTATATCCGATGAACTATTCTGTTCGATCAGCCGTCTGCGGGATCGATGTATTACCGTGTAGCAAATATTTAATCACAAATGCAATATACACAGAATATTCGATAATTTATAGTGAATGTTCATAGCATTGTTAATATAAAGCTATTAGCGATATCTACATAGTTAATAATAATTAATTGTAATCAACTTTCTTATTGAAGATAATTACAATTAATTACAATTATATTCCCGTAACAATTGCATTTACAATTAAAAAAAAAAACTAATTTGTAATAAATCAATAAACGCATAAAAAATTAATAATTTTATTAACAATACTATTGAGCAAATTTAATCTCATGCATTTTTTTCAATATTTGCTTTACAGGATTGGTTGAAACGCGGAAACACAAGAGCGCTTAGACCGCAGTGAAGGGTCAAATGGTTGACTTCTGTAGCCGCAAAGGAAAGGGTTTTACTTCGTAATCATGTACTGAAGCAAGAGAGATTTAAGGGTGAGTACGGCGCAATCGATCAGTGTTTGGCAAGCGAAAGGACGACGGGACGATATACCTAGAACAATGGTCATAAAATTGTTTTCGACGACAGTTTGAGTTGCACGGTTATTATTAGAGAACTCGTTAAAAGGCTGTACCGGTACGTTATGTTATCTTTTTACGATGGCGTTAAAAAGCGGAACTTACTCGCCGGAATCACTTTTCCAGCGCCTGTTGAAAACATTTCATCACGTTATGTTCAATTAAGTGAATGCAGCCCACCTGAGTTTGAAAATTCTCTTTCTCTTTCAGCGAGAATGTTTAAGAAAAATCACATACACATGTGTTATTTCAGATTTTAAAAAAATCCTAAAAAAGCATAATCATGAATAATAGAATTTTTTTTAAATCGTGCATTGGAAATTGCATCTGTCGCGACACGTAAAAATATTATTTCGGCAAAAATATATATATATATTTTTTTTTACATAGAAATGTTAACTTGCATTACTCCTCAATCTGATGCTTTCATCCACCCGCGTGGTGTGTTAAAAATGATCGATCGCCTGGCAGCAAATTTATATAAAAGTGTGAGGTGTAAAAATACGCGTCGAAAGTTTCGCAAACGCCGATTTATCTTCCGGTTGTCGCGTCGTATTACAAATCACGTATCCCGCGATCACGGGTCCAGACATCGTCGGGGAATGAGCGACAAGGGATGAAGTTCCGTGTCGCGCGCGGTGTCGTTCACGCCGACACGCGACAGGAGCGCGGAGAAATAGGCGGGCTGGGAAAATTCGCGGCGAACAATTATTATGCGTCAGTCAGAGTACGCGGTTAGGTATATCGATTCAACCGAGTAGGAGGAACTGCGGCGCGTCGGTACGACTACAAAGCCCGCGAAGAGTGGGAACCGCATTGTCCAGGCGTTCCGCGCGGCGTTCTCGCTCTTTTTTTTTTGCGCGTTCCACGTAGACAAAAAATGTGGAACACAAACTTTCCCCCGTCGCTGACCCCCCCCTCCCCCCCCCCGCGATCCGCGACCCCGCTGGCCGGCCCCGCGGTCGATGTCGGGCCGAGCAATGGGGGTGGTCGTTTATAGTTTCTTTAGTTTCTTCAAAAAGAATGACGTGTTCATCGGCTATGTATAGTGACACGGCGACATTAACGTTAAAGTATCACATATGGCACATTATATGATACGTCTCAGCGCGCGACGTGTCCGGAAAGATCGTGTCCGCCGCGAAAATCGATCCCGCGGCCGAAATTCGTGTGCGCCGCGAGCGCCTCAGCGATCTCATGTTCCGGGATCGTTCGCGGCCCGTTCCGCCGCGCGTGGTTCACGCGGCGAAACGCGCGAGGATCCGGAATATCGATATCGCGCGCGTGGCGCCGAGAAAAGTTCGCGACTCCGCCGGCACGGCTCGGCGGAATCGATCGCGAACAAATACGAGCGTAATACCGCGCTGAAGCGTAATTAAGCCGAATTTCCGTTATCAACTTTTTGACATAATACTTCCCCCCCCCTCGCTCCCCCCTGATTTATCACTGCATAAATCAAAGCGGAAAAAGCTTTCTCTAAAAATAACGCATATCAGTAAAATACTACAAAGGACAGGAAACGCGCTGGTGTCGCGCGTTTTTATTTTCGCGGATTCTCAATTTTCCGGCGTCCTTGTTCCTGAGCATTTCCACTTTTAGGATTGCCAGTTTCGCAAATTTTTAGGTCAATTGCCATTTTTTTAGATGTTCTCACTTTTATTGTCTCAACTTGGAGAGAAAATTCGATCTTTTATACGTGAATCAATCTTGCAGAAATTATTGTTATTAAGCAAGGAAATCGAAATACGAGACGCTCGTGCGCGACGCGACTGTTCCGTAAAGGTCCGAAAGGGCGAAACGCGAGGTGGGACGGGGCGGACGCGACATCGAAACTCGCATGGCTTGTTAATTTAATGGTGGCGAAGGTGCAAGCGCCGGCTACGCCGCGGCAACGAGTCGGTAACATTACCGTTTCTACCTTGGGGTTCTATTACCCTTATTGTTAAACTTAGAGTTACTGCGAACTACGGAGTGAACTATAGACCGCTCTTTCTGTTGTCGTAACACTCGCGGCTACTGCGGCGGGCCACGTGGCTGCAGGTGTGTGGCCCCGTGCGGGAACGCGTGCGAGCGGCTCGTCAAAGCGTCGTCGACGAACGGACGCAATCCGGCCTTTCGTCAATCCCGCGCGAAATTTCGTTTGTAAGCACGATCGTCCCGCAATCGCGACCCCAAAATCGCCCCCTGCCCGTCCTTTCCATCGAGTTCCGCTTGAATGACGTTTGATCGGAACCGGAAGAAATCCGATCGTGATTTTCCGCAATTACATACACGAATCGTCGTGGACGCGATTCGACCCCAAACTAGGCGAAACTACGGAAGTGAAACTAAAATGATGTTATAGTGAATAATATATGGGAATATCATGATATAGAAGTTACAAGTATGACGAGCCGCTCGAAATTTTTGCGGTGAGTCACCTTTGGATTTATTGCACCGTAAACTTTCTTTATCCTCGATGCGATTCGCGATAATTTAAGGAAATCAGGTGCGATTGTGTGCGAATTTGTTACGCAGAAACATTGGTATACAAAATATTAATTAATATTGCTAATGTTATGCCGACAAAAATTATAAACACTTAAAAGTTCGTGCGAGAGTGACAGACGAACGTTACTTTGTTACGAATTGCGTCATATCAAACGGAATTGCGATAAAACATACCCTACGTGTCGTTACCGGAGAAGTAATGCAATACACACGGATAGATTAACCCCGAAGTCGCGTTGTACACACCGCAGTTATTATGCTGTATCTGTGTGTATCGAGCATGCTGTGTGTTGAACATGCGACGTGTTGTTTGGCGTTTCGTGGAAGTCGTCCTGTTATCGGAGACCAAGCTTATTGCAACTGCTATTTCAATTCCGTTCGCGTACTTCTTATTTAATACACAATGTATACGTTGCACGTTCTATTTTTCAAGAATATACGATTATAAAACGAGGTTTGCGTCGGCTTGCGTCAAATTTATGTTAAATCTGATTATATTCATTCCGACTAATTTAATTTACATTTTGGGAAAATAAGACCTAAAACAATTGGCATCAAAATTTGGAACATTTCCTATATGATAATTTTTAAAGAAAAGATTTACTTTGATTACTAAAATGTATTTTTTGTAGAAATACTCTATGTTTTGTAAATAATTTTATCAATTTGCGTACACGCAATACGTAAAAAATGCACGTAAAAATAAGAATTTATTTCCGCCTTCGATTTTTGCGCTTTGCATGCGTATTCTTGAAAAACTTATTAATTATTTTAAATTCAGTGTTGGATTTTTTAAGACGCTAAAAAATGATTAATTATTAATCACGTGAATTTTGTTCGTGGATGAATGTGGAAGCCGTGGGATGTTTAGTTTGAAAATATTATTTAATACCGGACGCTACATTGTTAGATTTCAATTATTTACTCATTAGCATTTTATAAAAAAATATTAAATCCATAAATACTTTGCAACAGAAATGATAAAACAGGCATGAGTTAAGCGATTGCAAATAAATGGGTAAATGAGAGCCAGGACGATTCTCGCGAAGCTAGAAGCTAATTCGAAAGATTATTAGGTAAAAGACGGCGAAGTCAACAGGGTCGCTTATATATTTTTCGGTCTATACTGATATGCTCGAGAGATATTATTAAGGGTATCGTGAAAAAGGGAAAGGGCGCTCGGGGAGAAGTTTCGGAAAAACTTCCATCGAGTGACTAGGTCATTCAATCAGACATGGAATCAGTAAGTTCTCCACGGGCGATTTGGCATCGAACGAATTCAGCTTAATCCAGCAGTCTTCAAAGATATTGAATGGCGAAAAAAAAAAAACGATGCGCAATCGCGACATCGATCCGCCTTCGATTTTTGCACTTCGCATGCGTATTCTTGAAAAATCTTAAACTTGGATTTTTTGAGAAAAAAATGTCCAATTACTTAATCGCGCGGATTTTATTCGACGTGAAAGCCGCGGGATGTTTGGTTTGGAAACATTATTGAATATCAGACGCTACATTGTGTTGGATTTCAACGGCAGGCTAACGCAACATAATGCGATCAATTAATAATCGTAGCATTCATACATAACTGCTGATGTATAATAGACTGCTTGCGTCTATAGATGCGGCAACGTCCTTTATCCGATGCTCAATAATCTTCCTACACGTAGGCGGAATATTTTGATTGAGAAACCTACGTCACGCGTATCGAGCTAAGTTGATAAAGTTGCAAAAGTCTCTCGAGAGACTTACACCGATGTTTCGCGGAAATCTTTGCAACTTTTTTCAAGGATCAAGCACCGGCACCTTACACCTGTTAGAAAGCGTTTTTCTTGGAAGCGAGGTTTACACGCTGCGAGATCGTTGCATTGGAAATTGCACGCGTGCCGCAAGGACACTCTCGCGTACTTTAGATCCCGATTGTTCGATATCAATTGCGACGTTGCGCAGAAACGCTTGCGACGTTTCTCTCGGATTTTTCTCATAAAATTCTAGTGTTCTATATCGGGTGTGTACATAGGAAAAAGTGGTAATGTGACACCAGTAGCAGATAATGGCTGGCCGACACGGATATCGGCGAATCTCTAATTGCCTACAATATAGACAATTATCGCATATTCGCCGACATTGTCGCGAATTTGTACGGAAGTCATTTTTATATGTCAATTCGTTGAAACAAATTTGTCAGATTATATCGGGAATTTTAATCTCCTAACAAATCTCTCATTGTATAATTGATAAATTTAAATGTACATGATTGTAATAATTAATTGTAATAATTAAATGTTCATGAATGTAATAATTAATTAATAATAAATATAACATTTTCTGCGTGTGTATAAACTGATATACATACATGTATGTTACATTAATCACATCATATATAATTTTAATATTGTGTAAAAGTCGTTTTAAAAAATTCCTATCAATATTTTTTACCCTCTTTTTTTTAATATTTCAAGATTTTAGAATCAAGAGTTTATTTGATTCCATTTAGATATTTTTGGACAATTTTTGCGCTATTTGAATTATCTTTTTTGAATTAGTGATGGTCATGTGACATTATTTCAATATATATTTATCGCTAAGCTCTCATGCTATTACTTGTATAATTATAAAGTATATGAATTTTAAACATCGAGCGAGACTCACCGGGCTCTGCGAAGGTGATGATCTCCGAGGTCCTCGCGTAGAAATCGTCGAGCTCCTCCTGGACGTCGTCGTAGCCCTGATAGGATCTGGCGGTGGTCCTGGCGTTATTCTCGGTGGTGGTGGTCTCCTGATCGAGATTCCTGTACGAATACTCGTCGCCGCCGTAGAGGAACTCGCCCGGATACTCACTCTCGTAGTCGACCCTCGATCGGTCGGAGTAACGCGGCGGCGTTTGCGCCTCCGCCCGATAAAGGGTCTCCAACGCCAGGTGCCGGGGCACGGTGGCCAACGTCCTATTAACGTCCGGGCGAGCCCTCAGGCCGAGTTTCTGCAGGATTTGATGCTTGATCGCCTCCAGTCTGAGATCGTCCGGACTGGGAGCGGCGGTGTCCTTGAAGATGCCGCCACGCGCCGAACCCTCGTGATGGGCGTGATGATGATGATGATGGTGATGATGTTGCTGTTGCTGCTGCTGCTGCTGCTGCTGCTGTTGCTGCTGCTGCTGCTGCTGCTGCTGCTGCTGATGCGGGCAACCTGGACACGTCTGATGGTGGCCGCTGAGACGCGGCTGCACCGCCGGCAGTGCCAGGCAGCAGAGCGCCAGTCCTATGAGCAGCAAGTTGGACGGCAGTAAAGGAGCCGGGATGGAATTGCCGCCGTAGAAGGCGCGCACCGAGCCCAGACAGTGCAACGACGGGGACTTACGGCCCTCGGCGTCCAGCCGTGACCACCACCACCGCCACCGCCGCCGCGACGTCGTCGTCGTCGTCGGAGTCGGCCGATCGGCAGACTCGCTGCTCGCCGTCGAAATCTTCGACGATCGACGTGTTCGAACACACGCGCGGACGCGAGCGCTAGCGCGGACACGGGCGCGAATGTGAGTGCAGGCGCCACGACTGCAGGATCGTCGGATGTGCTGTTGCTTCTGTTGCCGATGCGATTGCTGCTGTTGTTGCTGCTGCAAAAAGTTTCTTCTATCGTTTGGACCTTCGCTCGAGATGCTGCGTCCCGTTCCGCACGGCACCTGGTGCATTTCGACGGCGAGTCACCTCGTGGCGAGCCCCCACCACCTCCACCTCGTCCTCCTCCTTCTCCTCTCGCCTCGGTGCTCTCTTCTTTTCTCCCGATGCGACACCGGTATCCGAAGTGTCCTTCCTGCCGCGCGGTGAAGCTGCCGCTTCCTTCCTCCTGGAATATTCTCGTCGCTACCACTGACGTCGCATCCGACGCCGAGGAGCGGCGAGTCTCGCTCGTCGGCGACGATCCTCTTCTTGCCGTGCACGGGATCGCTCCTTCCTCTCGCCTGCGACCAGCGAGACAGCGGTGCCGAGGGACTGAAGGGACCACGACGACGACGACGACGACGGTGACGGTCACTGGGGACGACAACGGCGGGACGACGCAGGACGGTGTGGCACGACGACTCGACCTGACAGGGAATGACAGCGCGTAGCGGTGACGACGACGACGGTGATGATGACGACAGAGAAGACAGGGAGAAGGCATCCTCGCCTAAACCCCCCATCACCAACTACCGGTTGCCGGCGTCTCAGGATCGGTCGTCTCGCCCAAGCGATAGATCGCCGTAACCGACCGGTGCGCGCCGCTCGTAGTTTCGGCCATTCGCGCTCGCTTCGCTTCCGCGTTCGCACGTTTACTCATAAACGCGTTTCCTCGTATGTGCATATATAATAATCTATAGGTATATATCTATATATGTGTGTGTGTGTGTGTGTCTCGCGCCTCTTCCTCTCTCCCCCGCGATGTCACTCTTTTCCGGCGACTCCACCTGAACACCGTCCTTGAGCCGACCTTCCGCTTGTTCGCGCGAGCTAATCCGAACGGGTCGTTGAACTTGACTGTGTGTGCACGCTTCAACTCGCTGCTCTAACCCCTTTTCCTCACTCTTTCTCTCTCTCCCTCTTTTCCTCTCCTCCTCGCTTTTATCTCTCCACCTTTCTCCTTCGCTCTTCTTCCCTTTCTCGCTCTTTCTTTCTCTCTGTCACGCCGGCTCCTCGGAACGAAGCGGCGACGTCGCTCGCTATCGACTAGGGTCTTCTCGACTTTCTCGGGCACTTTCTATGTATACCTAACTCTTCACTACGGCTAAGATCCCCGGAACAATAATGCACCATTTAAAAGTCTGGCGCGGCTCCGCTGTGCCGATGCTCCGACTTCCGGGCGCTCCACCCGTAAGGCCTGCACGCGCGCTCACGAGAGTGACCGGTCCTCGTGTTCTCCGGATATCTCCCCGTTCCGGACGCGGAAGTCCACCCCTCCCGCGTTACTCGTGCAAGTTCCGCGGCTCGTCGGTTAGCAGGACGCGCTGTCGTGCCTGCGTGCCGCATGCGGCAAACGTCGCGGGCCCGTCCTGACCCGCGCAAACGATTCGCACGAACGTATCACCGCGTAATATCCCGACGATACCGACGACGACGACGAGCACCGTCCCGTAGCCGAGGCCAGTCGCATCCTTCTTCGCTGCGCGGCAACGATAACAGCGATAACGACGACAACCTGACGAACACGGGGAATCCCGTGTAATCCCGCGTACACGATCGCAGCCGCGTCCCGATTTCCGCTTTTTCCGACCAGCTCTCCGCCTCCTCCTCCGCCCGGCCCCGCTTGCCGTTATTATTATCCCGATCCACGTCGCTTGCCGTCTCTCTGTTACGCGACGACGGCAGCAAATCAGCCGATGTCATCCGCGATGTGAACGCCGGGAGCGCGTTCGAGGGATCCTCTTGTAACGACCGAAGCACGCTTGTCGGAGGCGCGCCGGACACTGAGGGGCAACCACCACCACTACCACCGCCACCACCGCCGCCGCTCTACCACCGATACCGGCACCACCACCGCCGTACCCACCAGCGGCCTGCGAGCCGGCAGCAGGAACGGCAGCAGAGCAGTAGCAGCAGCAGCAGCCAGCAGCAGCACCAGCACACACCACCACCTAGCCGACCAACCACCCACCCGCCGCTACCACCATCGCGGCGACGGCGGCGATGTCGAGCGCGACCAACGAGATACTGTCCACCCACCCACCGCGATATAGGTACTGCGACGGCCGACTCGAGTCCTTGGTAACTTTATATAGGTGGTCCCTCGCGAAGCGATAGCTCTTCGCGATCCGTCGCGGGAAGGAAAAAAAGAAAGGGATACCGCCAGGGATACTTCAAGTATCATCCTCCGTGTACGCGCCGCACGCAGGAGTGCGAGTGTGTGTGTGTGTGCAACACTCCTCCGGGATGATGATTTGGAGAAGCGAAGGGCGGAAGGGGAAAGGAGAAGGACTATGTATGCCACTTGCATTTCCATTGGTATTTCTCAAGAGGATGAGAGAGAGAGAGAGAGAGAGAGAGACGGGAGGAAGATAGAGGCGTCACTCGCAATGGTCCACGTGACTGACGCGTGCACTCACCGCGGCATCGAATCGCGGCATTGCCGATGATCTCGGCGTCATTAGCGGCGTCGACTGAGCGAACGGGACCACCTGTTAGGCGCCAGCGGATATATACGGCGAGAAACTTTGCCGATGATAAGATAACCGCCCGAGTAGAAACAAATGACCAATTTGTCCCACCCACGCGATGCCCGAAAGCCTCGAGACATTTATTTCGGAATTCCCGGAGGCGAGGATCGCTGGGAACGCGCGAGAATAATCCTCGCGTATATATTCGCGACAACGGCACGCCCGTGTATTTCTAGCGATACGAAATGTGGCGATCGTAATTGCCCTCTGAAAGCGAGGAGAAGAATCGACGCTTTAAATTTCGATACCGCGAGCACGCGAGAACGAGTCTTCAACTTTCTTCGCGGCCATCCTTTACGCCGCGCGGAATTTTCGCAGTTTTAATCGCTCTTTAATCAAAAACGGAAAGCAATTCGCGGTATTTATTATTGCATATTTATGTATTGACAATCTCGATGTCTTGCTAATAGTCGAAAAGTCGCACGCGATAATCGTAACAGCGAGACGAATAATCGAAAGTTGCAGTGCAGCATATTTTTAATTAATTATAATATCAAATTTCAATTTTGCTAGTTTTAATCGCTCTTTAGCAAAGCAAAGATAATAGTTTAAATCTATAGCGTTTGCGGTGTTCGTCGATATCTCATTAACGCTAAAAAAATTGCATATGATGATTACAGCAGCAAGATAACTTTGCGGATTTCGACAAGGTAAATTTTTTGATGTCAAAGATTTATCACGTGCATTTATCAAGTTCAATTAGATTTAAACAGCATTATTGATTCAAGTTCACAGGAAATTGGAAAACTTTATACATCGAAGAAATGTATCGAAGTCACGCAATGGTGTAACTAATTTAACTGATCTAATTAATTTCAACTATTATTTTAATTATTCACAATTACTTCCAAAGTATATAGATTCGCCATATACTCGCTACTTTCTTCGATAAATAACGACGAGTCTTTCACATTCTGACGTTTCGTACGTGCCGCTACCGCGAATGGATCTTCCGATCGCACCAGGATCGCGTCGATCTCGAAGGGAGACGACGACGACAACGACGGTACCATTGACAAATCGACACATAGCGGATTCCTCGACATCGGCGGATAACGCATCGCATCGCGAATCCGAACGCCTGATCCGCTGCCGCGTCGGAGAGAGAGAGAGAGAGAGAGAGAGAGGGTGGGAAAGAGAATGAGAGATAGAGAGAAATGGAGAGATAGAGAGAGACGCAAAAGGGAGAAGGGCGCCGCGAGAGGAAAGGGATAGAAAGAGAGGCGAGCCGTAAGCATATTGATCAGGAGACAGTAGTTGGCCGCATGCCACGTGGTGATGCTACGAGAGGCGCCGGCCTCTCCACCTATTATGAGCCAAGGCTCCTATCTTCGCGTTTCTTCTTTTCCCCTCGGGGTTCACCCTCGACGCCACCGCCGTTGTCTTTCTTCCCTCCCTCTCGCCCTTCTTTTTCCTCCCCCCCCTCCCTCTCCCCCCCCCCCCCCTCGCTCCCTTCTCACTCCGTTCCCTCGTCGAGCGACCGACAGAGAGCCCTTTTACCCCCGCGCTATCTTCTACCGTCTCGCCGGGATCTCTCTCTCTCTCCCTCTTTCTCTTGCTTATACTTTATCTTCTCTTGTCTTCGGACTTGTCTTTATTTCGAACGCGGCATCTAGAATGCGTACGTACGCCCGTATATACACACATACATTATGTGTATACGTATATATATATATGCATATTTATGTGTGTAATACATGCATACACATTCGCTCCTATGTACGCGAAAGGCGAATGCGTGTGGCCCGTTCTGGCGCTTATGCGATTTCAACCTAGTATCCTCCTCTTTCTCCGTCTCTTATTTTCTCTCTCTCTTTCTCTCTCCCCTTTTACAAGTCGGATCTCCGCGATTTCTTGATTCTCGAGAACGCTAAAATTGAGACGTCAGCCTAACAAGCTCACCCGCATCGTCCGAGCGCAAAGGACATCTCGCGCGGTCCTCTTCTCTCCTTTCTCTCGCACGCTCGCCCGAGCTCGATCTCCCGGCGGCAACCTTGAGGGAAAAAAGAAGGATCGGATGAAAAAGGGTTGGAGGGAGTCCTGTTAAACGGCTCGGCGCGGAGAGAAAAGAGACCGCCTTCTTGGGTGGCTACCGGTTCCTCTCGGTTAACCCCTTACCTCCGTGCAGCGACCACGTCCTATAGTATCGTCCTCGTCGGTCTTTTAATCGCGCGGGCAGTCGTCCTCTCGATGTAACGTCGATAAAGAGCATCCAGGATGCTCGCCGTATAAGAGCGCCGGCTAAACCGAATGGTTATCCGGCGCATGTGCCCTTCTGGAAACATCCACCGCGGATAACGTGTGGATGAAGGATTCAGCGGCAACAGGGTAAACTGTAATATCAAACGTTGCATATTTAGCGCTATCAGTGATAGATTAATATACAAATGTACAAAATTATTCTATTCAGATTGAGTGAATCTTTGATTAGAATATATCCCGTACATAAAAACACATATTATCGCAATTTAAGTCTTCAATTTGAAACTTTAGACATATTTTTTTGTAACTTTTAACAGCGTGCTGGAAAATCACGGAAGCTTTATTTTTAAAACTCGATTAATAAATTTATTGAATTATGTATTTTAATTATTTAAAGATATAGTTTACAGATTTGCCCTAGTTAATTGATTTAATTGAACATAAGTGCTGTAAAGGATCGGAAACTGTTCTTACATTATTTTTCACGTTTGTAGAAATGCATAATGTTTAAAATTTAATAAAAATGAAATAAAAATTAGCTGTCAGTTAAATGCAAAGAGTCGACTTTCCGAGCGGAGGTAGACGGACATAGCAAATTCGATCATAGTTGATTGATTTCATCGATTTTAAAACTTGTAATGGATTGAGAACTGTTTGTACATGCTTTTCCACATTTCTAGAAGACAACCAATGATTGAAAAATTATAAAAGTGAAGCAAAAGTTCGTGATTATATACCCGAGTCGAAATTTAAAACCTGCTATAAACCTCATACATGGTTATTTGTGCCTCTAATAATGTTCCTTGACCTACAAGTTCTATCTTGAAAGTGTTATGTCTTCTTTTGGCCTTTCTTTAATCTTGTCCTAGAAAACCCTTATTTTTATTGATGTTAAATATACAATTCCTACTTTCGTTCTTACAACTCCTACCTCTTTTGAATCTCCAAATCTTATCGAAATTTCTAGCAATAAAAATATTAATATTTAATCTATAATTGAGTTCAATTTCTATTATTTCAGATTAATATAATAAATGTTATAATATAAAATAAATAATAACAAATGAATAGTAAAAAATATTTTAAAAAATTAAGTGCAACTCAGTATTATATTTAGTATTATAAATAACTAAAAATTTATTCGAATAAACAAAAAACAATTAAAATTTAAAATTTTATTTAATATTTTATTACATATTTGACCTATAATTCGAAATTATTTAATATTCTATTACCACATTTACTTGTATTTAATGCATATCTTAATTTCAATAAGCGCAATACATTAATTATGTAATTTACTTAACTGCAGATAGATATGTAAAAGATAAGTGAATATTATTTATATAATATTTGCTTATAGTAGTCTATTTACAGTTAAGCAAATTATAATAATTAATATATTGTTTATTGAAATCAAGATTCATACATTAAATGCAAGTAGAGTATATGAGATAATAGATTATTAAGTAATTTTGAATATTTATTTTCTAGAAATACATATTTATAGAACCTGGAGCCTTTTTAGAGGTTCTCAGTAGGTACTCTTTTGAGCTTCCACATGGAAAAAACGGCAATAAGTAACAATTTTTAGTATCAAAGGAGGGCAATAGGCATTGTAATGTTATATCTATATATATGAATTAAAGCTTACATTGGTTCTCCAAATTCGACAAAACTTGTAGGTTTAATCTAGGCTAAAAATTTCGACTCGGGTAATCAACTACAACCAGTCGGGTTTTCGGTGCAGCGATAAACCGACATAGCGAATTCAACTGTGGTTGATCCATTTCGATTTTAAATGCTATGACGGATCAGGAGCTGTTTGTTTCACTTTTATAACCCTTTAATCATTAGATGTCTTCTAGAAATGTAAAAAAATATGTGCGAACATTCTCTCAATTCATTATAATATTTATAATCATTATAATCGATTAACTACGGCCGAATTTGCTATGTCGGTTTATCGCCGCTCAAAAAGCCGACTGTTTATAGTTAATTAATCGCGAATCTTTTGCTTTACTTTTGTAGTTCATTAATTATTAAATATCTTTTAAAAATGTGAAAACGCATATGCGAACAGCTCTTGATCCATTACAGCGTTTAAAATCGATGAAATCGATTAATGGCTGAATTTGCTGTGTTAGTTTATCACTGCTCGGAAAATCGACTGTTTATAGTTTAATAATTCGCAAACTTTTGCTTTACTTTTATAATTCTTTAATCATTAGATATCTTTTAGAAACATGAAAAAGCATGTGAAATGGTGTTCAATTATGTACAGCACAATCGATGAAATCGGTCAATTATTGCAGAATTTGTATTGTCAATTTATCATCGCTCAAAATGTCGACTCTTTGTATTTAACTAAGGACCAATTTCCGCTATAATTTTATGATCTTTTAAACGTTAAATATCTTCTGAAAACATAGAGAACATGTTTGAAGAGCTTTTGTTTCCTTTTGCAGCGTAAAATTGATTATATTAATCAACTACGGTGGAATTTGCATCGTGAATTTATTGCTGTTTCAATGTCGTCTTCTCGCGTTTAACGAACAACTGTCTCCCATTTGACTTTTATGATTCTATAAATCTTAAGTATATTTGAGAAATATAGGAAAAGATGTGCGAATGTTTTTCAGCACTTTAAATCATCAAAATCGGTAATTATACACGGGAAGAATTGAAAAATCGATCTATTATAGCTCAAAAACACAACTTTTCATTCAATAAGTATTTAAACATTTAGTATCTTTTGGAAACGTAAAAAAATAACATGTAGAAATATTTACTAAACAATTGAATTGCTTTGATGTTGCCACAAAATATGTTAAAATATATAAAATGTATTTTACAATCGATCTAACGAATTATATACTTTTTGTTGAATTTTGTCATTATATAATAAGCATTAAAGATTATCTAAAAATGTGCGGTGTTTTATAATTTTTTGAGTATTTTATTGTTTTCAATATGCGTCAAGAAGTGAAGAAACATTAATTAGCGAAGAAAATTAATTATTAAAAGCTACAAAAAAAATATTAATCAAAATATTTTCTCTACTTCTATAAAATTTTGCCGCTTTTAATTAAACATCAGTCATTTTGTCGGTGTACAGGGTCAAACAAGATTATATTAGATCTTAAGATATCAATAGAAGTGATTTAAGATAGATTCCGGTGAAAAGTTTCTTCACTGATGCGCAAAATAGTCGGAATTGAGCGAATTGTTATTATTTTATCGTCGCGGAATTAGTCTCCTGCCAGAAAGATGGACAAAAGTCATAGAAAATAAGAGAAAATATTTTGATTAATGTATTTATTTTACTCTCTTTCTAATAAATGAATTTTGTAAGACGAAAAATGACGGAAACTAAGTTTAACACCTAATAGGATTGCAGGAAAGCAAAGAAGCTGTCGAAGCGAGCTGTCGGCACTTACCATCCGTGCACTTACCATCAATGCACTTACCATCGACGCACTTACTATCGACGTCATATCGCAACAGCTTCCCAAAAGATGGCGCTACTCCGAGTTGGCTCCTGCATCATCATGTGTTCCTAATAACTTGCTTTCCTAATAGCGGCTAAAATCGACCGATTCGGCCCGTTCCAACGGGTGACTGTATGCTTTCTACACGTTTATTTTCGCTGTCAGGCTATTTTTGACAATGTTAAAATGCTGATAAAATTCTTAAACTTTTCACATGGGTTTTCTAAGGTTTCTAGAAGATATTTTTTGCAAAATTAGAAATATCAATTGTTAATAATTTGTTAAATAAATATTAAAACTCGGATTCCTAGCTTCGATAAGATGGTTATACGATTCTTAATTATATCTCGGTCGGCTTTAACAGTATCAAAGTGCTTTTAGAATTTTGAAAAGATTTCCATTGTTTTATTTTATATTCTTGAAGTTTACTAATGTCAATTAAATTATAAAAATTAATTAAATGTAAAGCAATAAGTAAATATTCATCAAGATTCGAATATCCACCTTCTGATATGCGTAACCTACAATACTTTTTGTATATTTGAACTAATTTTAATAGTGTCAATGTGCTGAAAGAGTAAACTAAAATAATTGCGCCATAATAATAATAATATAATAATTGTTCACTTGTAAAAAATTGTAATAGTTAACCAAAAATAAGCTACTAATTAAATATCAAGAATCAAGTGTTGTAATAGAAAATAAAATTTTCTCTATACACCTCACTGTCAGATATTTTTAATAGTGTTAAAATTTTGGAAAAATGCTAAACTGACTTATATAGTTATTTCACATTTTCTAAAAAACTGTTGATGTTTAAGAACTTACAAAAGTTAACAAAAGTTAAAAAATAAGTTAATTAATCGACGAAACTACAGTGGAGTTTGCATTGTCGGTCTGTCGCCGCTCGGCAAGTCGACTGCTTGTAGTTAATTAACTGAGAACTTTTGCTTTACGTTTATCATCCTTTAATCATTAGATATTTTCTAGAAATGTGAAAAAGTATATACGAACAGCTTTCAATCCGTTACAACACTTATAATCGTTAAAATTGATCAACTACATGGAATTTGCCTCGTCGGTATATTGCTGCTCGAAACGTCGGCTCTTTGCATTTAATTAACGGTTTACTTTCGCTTTACTTTTATGATCCTTTAATCATTGGATATCTTTTAGAAATGTGAAAAAACATGTGCAATAGTTCGATACAGTTTACAGCATTTAAAATCAATAAAATTAATCAGTTATGGCCGATTTTGCTACGTCTGCCTATATCCGCTTGGAAAGCTGATTCTTCGCATTTAACTGAGAGAGCTAACTTCCGTTTCACTTTTATGATGCTTTAAACATTATGTATGTCTATAAATAATTCAATTAACGTGCTAATTTATTTTTAAGAATAGAGTTTCCGAGCACTGATTTAGCACGTTCAGCAAGTTGTTAAACGCTTTAAAAAAATGTGTTTAGAACTTCGAATTGAAGACTTCATGAAAATGTGTGTCTTTATGTACGGGATATATTTTAATGAAAGATTACTCAATTTGAATACAATTATTTTGTACATTTTTATATTAATCTATCACTGATAGCTCTAGATATGCGGAGTTTTAAAACTGAACGAACTAAGCTCCAGTAGAAATAAAAATCGCAAAATGTTCTCTTATTATTTTACAATTCAACACCATCTTATGACATAGTGTAATTTATTTACGAATATTGGAAGACACAGAGAAATTGGATTTAATATTATCGCTTATTGTTAGTATCGCAATTATCTCCTCTAATCGCAGGAGATTCGCAAGAATTAAGGTAATAATAAAGCGACAAGTGACAAGATTATTGTTTGTATAATATGAGAAAAGATTCGAATGAAACAGATTTTAACCTCTTCGATACTCTTAGAACAAATGTTTTACAAGAGACTGGAAAAGTTTCATTGAAGTTTAAAAATTCCTTTTTTATATTCTTTTTACACGTAATAATTTGTGAGCAATGTCGAAGAATACAGTATCGAAAAGATTAATAAATGGAGATCCTTGGAGAAAAGGATTGAGTGGGATTACGTGAGAACGCACATAGAAATGGCCATCATATACGGACATGTGTTAAATTTCATCTTAATTTAACGCTATATCTAGTACTAATTAATAATGGAAGACTGATTAATAATGGAAGACTTTCGCGCCGGCTAAAGAGCTTAAGTGCTGATAGAATATCTGCTCGCATTGATTTGTAAACGTCTTGTTCTGTACGACAAGAAAAGGAGGAGATTTCAATTCGGCAAGTAGTATTCTCGCGGTATGTACTCCGGCTTCGGACTGCTCGGCTCGATACCCAGTAATTCTCCCATGAAAGCGATGTACGTGATAGCCAAGCGCAGCGTTTCGATTCTCGAAAGTCGCTTCTCGTAAGCAAATGTCGGTACCTGATCAGGAAAAAGTTATAAGTAAAAATCATAATTAAGTATTCTTAAATATAAAAGCATTTGAAAGAATTGGAAAGGCTGATTTTTAAATACGAGAGATTTTAACGAGAAGGTACGCAAATATCTTTAATTTTTAGAACATTCGCCCAGCAAGCGGAAGACCCGGGTTCAATTCCCGGCTTAGCCACTCGCGCCCTGATATTTTTTCTCTCTCTTCCTTTCTTTCCAATAATTCCTATATGTACATTAAGTTTCTCGATATATGAGAACAACGTACTTAAAATTTCGTACACTTTAGGTATCTGAGATCGGTGTACAATCTAACTGTCTCTTGTAGACTAATTTATTAATTTCTTTAAGAAAAATTAAAAAATTTAGCACTAACATCCTGCGACGGCTCTTAATGCTCTTCTATTATATTTCTTGATTGTTATCATATGGAGCCTTACTATTATATGTGTCTTTAATTTTTCTCCGTTCTTTTGAAATTCTTTTTCAATAAATTTATTGATACCTAAATTTAACATACCTTTCTTCGCAGTTTATCGAAAGCTTCGTTCAGATTGAACATCCTGCGCCTTTCCCGAATATTTGCTGCTCTTCTCTGGGATACCGTCGCCACTCGACGTCTCGGTTTCTTCGTCGTCGACGACGGCAAATTTGGTGAACGACCGTTTGGTGTATAACGACTAAAAATTTCAATTTGGTATTTTTTCAGAAATTAAATAACTCATTGAGGTAAGAAAGTCTATTATGAATTTGCACTATTCTGATCGGAAACATGAATTTTCGTCTAACGAGTTTTAATAGCAATTCTTATAGATATCCTTTTTTCAACTATTGCGGATCTCTTTTAGAATCTTCCACTGTTATGCGACAGAATAAAAAATAAGCGGTCTCTTCTAAAAAAATATGTAAATTTCGATCGAAACTGCACTTTTTGTTTATTCGCGTTGGAAGCTTCTCGATTTCTTCTCATGTTATTTGCATCATAACGAAGCAGAAATCTGTCACCGTCATTCCGAAAGCTCTCTGCGTGGCCAGACGGTGATTTTATTATTTTTATTTTCAGCAGAGATGAAATTATATATATACCTTTGGTGTAACAGTGCGCAAGGCTGCCTGTATAATCCGTGCTCGTTCACATGTGGATGAGTAGGCGGCTGTGCCTGATACAAGACAGCACTATCCCACATCGGGTAACTGCCGATCTCACCGCCAACGTACTGCGACATCTCCGCCGCGATTACCTGTCGCGAATAGATTTCATCTGAGAGAATCGGTCGGTCCAGGGGACGCAAACTGCGCAAAAATCCGAAATAAATGGCAGGTAATTTCGCTTCTAAACGTCCCGTCCGCAAAGGATCAAAATGCGTCGCGTGAGATGACAATAAGGCTTCGATGCGGCGCTGTATTTTTCGATTTTCAACAATTAAATATTGTTTTAATTAAGGTCCTCAATAATTAAGGATATCGACAAATATCGTCAACACAATAAAGTGTACCGCTATTGATTAACTTTCTTTTTTTTTTTTTTTTATTTCACAAACATTCGGCGACACCGTGAATCACATCGCGCACGGTACAGGACTCGGTTCGGACTCACTGGTGCTTGATTTCCATTGATCTCCCACAGCGGTTCGGTGTAGCTCATATCCCGCTTCCTGTCCAGCAGCACGAGTAGATGCACCACCAGGTTTCGCTCACTCGGCAAGATGGAAAAAAATTAAAAAAAAGGGATATTTCCGCGCACGACGACGTCTCGTCCTGCGACGTTTCGGATCTCGAGCGTCTCGTTCTTCTGCCGGACCCGTCGGGATGCATTTTCGAAGATTTCGCGGACAGCCCGAGGTAACCGCCCCCCAGGATCGCCGAATGCATGGAGATTGCTCGCCGTGGAACGCGTGCGCCGCGTTGCAGCCCCGACATTGGGTTTTCTCATCCCCTCGAATCTCTCGTAGGGCGGTGCTTGCTGCGACGGTCCACTCGCATTGCGAGAGCTGATCTCAGGTATCGACCGAGAGATAGAAGATGGACGTGATAGATACGAACCGAACGACGCAAAAGTGCGAAACTGTGGCGGATAGAAATTTTATGTGAAATTTTAATTCCTCGTGTTAAGCGTTTTTCTTAAAGGCAACTGATGATGCCGCAATGCCGAAGATCTGCGTGTAAGAGAAAATACGATAAAAGTGGAAGATATTCAAGATATTTTTCGATTTTAGAAATCGAACTTTGATTTGATTATTAATTTTTGTTTACGCTAACATCGAAAAGCTTCTTCTGGTAATTTTAATTACCGGTTTGAGAGATGTATTTCGAATACATGCTGGATTATAATATCTAATATACGCTTTGGTTCTTCGCGTTAGCTCACCCTCTCGTCGCAACTGTTGGGGGAATATCTGCGACGAATCCATGTAATAAGCATCGGGAAAGAGTCTGGAAAGATCCGTGACGAAATCTCATAATTTTGCTCAGAGGCGTAACCCCGTTGCGGCTTACAATGCATTTACAGGGTCGGTGCATTGTTAGCGACGTATCAAAATCGGATCGGACGAACACGTGCGAAATGTCGAAAAAGGACCGCGTTTACGCTCTATTATCCCATTTATGTTCGCGAATTTGTCAGATATCACTCCGATTTAGTAATAGAGAATGATATAGGATGACGTAAATCCATGGAGAGACATTTTGGGATAGATTATTCCTTATCGAAAATGCACAGGTCAGATGGTTTCTGAGCGTAAAGAGGAAAAGAATGAAACTAACAAATAAACGCGATATTACTGAAGAAAATAAAAGAGTAAAGAAACTTTTTTGAGTCCTGTATCAATTAACAAATGTTACTTTTGTTATTTTTTCGTAAATATGTAACCCGAAATATAGCATACTAGAAATATATGTCTCAAATTGATAATGTAACTTTTCAAAGTAATAATTAAATTCGTGTAATGTGTGTGAGTTATAAATGTGTGATATTAAATGTGAAAATGGATGTCTTACTTCTCGAAAAAGAAATAATTAACAACAGTAATAATATAATAATAATAACGATAAAAGTTTTTAGTTTAAAAATTGATTAATAATTTTTTTATAGCTGTTCAGATAAAAACTGAATAACTGAAAATAAGACTCAATACTAAAAAGTTTGTAATAATTTTGAAGTTTAGATTAAAAAGTGCAGAAATAAATTTCTCTTGTCAAAGGAAGTCGATTTTACTTATCCATTTGTTTTATAGAATATACGAATAAAATGTTTATCTTTGTGTGTGATTTTTCACATGTATCGTATCACTCGCTCCAGAAAATCACGGCAAAAGACCCTGAAGCTTAGCGGCGCCGACGCCTGAAACATCGATCCGGAGCGTCAGCTTGCAGTTATGTATATAGAACATATTACAACACGGCTATATTAAACATTCACGTCGCTCTCTACGCGCTTATAATTTTATACGGATTCGGATATCACGTTTATCAAATATTTCACGCGATTTTATATCTTCTTTGCACTTCGAATTTACCATTTTGTCGCTACAATTTTATATTATCGCGTGAAATTGATATAATCGTGTGTAAATCTAATATAAAATTTTTAGTAAACATTTTCAGAATTTTAAAGTATTTTATATTAAAAAATAAGAAATATATACAAGCTCAAATAATATAAATCAAATAAAATATTGTCAAAAGCATAAAGAACCAAATACGCCGGATCTTAGTGCGAAAATCCGGTTAAGATCGCACTAAGATCCGGCGTATTTGGCTCTTTATGCTCCTGACAATTTATTTTATTTTATTTGTATTAATTTTCTCAAGGCTTTAAAAGAATTGGCAAACCGATGTTGCTTGAACCTTACAATTCTAAGAGATTTCAATATTATACAGACAAAAATATTTATGAAATTGCAAGAAAGAGAAGGAGTTTAACCAATATCTTATATTTCTGTTGCAAAATATTATTTTCCATAAAACGTATTGAAACGCGAAGAGGGATTTTGGAGGAAAAAAAAAGACCAGGGGATATGCCACTCGTGCGATGTAATTAGAGCGTTCCAAGGGTGCGGAAACGTCGTGAGACGAAAGGGGGATGCGCCGGGAACAACTAATAACTATGCACCCCCCGTCGAAGTCACTTCGGGGGTAAACACGGGATCCGATTTGACGCGCGATGTTTATACGCACTCGGCGTAAAGGACGATCTTTCTTTCGCTGTGTCAAGTGACACGGCTAATATCTATTTAATTGATTCGGGGGTGAGCACCCTAGAATCTGCTCCGAGAGACCGATCGACCGGGGAACAATATGCTGGCTGTCCCTCGAAAGGACAGAAGAGTCGCGCACGTGTCCGCCGAAATCGCAAATTGACTCTGCCCTCCTTTCTGTCGGTTTGACGCAAAGCCAATTATAGACAGGAAGTATCGGAGATAATCGCCGTAAAATCGCCGACGACATTGCAAAATAATTATTTCTACGAAAACAAAGGCAGACATTGACACAAATCTCTGAGATATATTTTGTTCGCACAAATATAAAAGGGAACGCAAACTATGATTGACTTTTTTAATTTTTTAAACATCAAAAGTCATTCAGAAACTGTGAATAAAACGCAATTTTTGCAGAATTTTTTTAGCACTGTAACGTTATTAAAATGAACTCAAATGTATGGCCAGTTGATCGAAACTCGAAAAATAAAATTGAAATTGATTTTTTTCTATATTCTTTGTGTCATAAAAAATTAGAGATATATTATTGCTGCATAAAATTAAAATATCTCTTTTTAATAAGACAATGCTGGCTTAATGATAGCATCAATTAACCATATTAAAAACAAGAGAAGAATTTTATTCTGGATTGCTGTATTAAAACATTTTTAATGTATACATGTGTGTACATATATTTGTATCACTAGAGCACGCTGTTTCTATTTTACAGGTACAGTCAAAATCTAAAGAACTATTATATCCTCTGCTCGCGCGTTGATTCATGATTTGAAGTTGCACGTACGCTATTCGTACGCTGAGTTTTTGTTTACGCTGCTTCTGTGCAACTTCAAACAACGTAATGCTACACCGCTTAACCAAGATACTCTTTGGCTCGGATAAAATCCTCCCAACTTCAATAATCATCACTGTACAGAGAAAGAATATCAGGGACACCTACCTAATATCTTCGATTACGAAATAAGATATTTCTAGAGTAGAGATATTTTCGTTGTCATATGTTCAATGCATCACTTAACGCGTAATCTCTTAAGTCACTTTTAAGTCTCGCACCTTCGGTAACTTTAAGTATCTGACTATCAATTTATTACAATATTGCAACAGATAAAAACATAATCCAGTAACTATACATATTTCTTTCTAGGCTTCTTTAAGTTTCTCTCTATGTAACCTTATATTTAATTGAAGCACGAATATCACATATCGCCATGTTTATCTACAATAGCGTTTGTACATCTGCAATAATCTCTCTAGAACATTAATCCTATGCGCGTAATTATAATGATTCACAGTCAACAGCGATGATCCTAGTCGGGAATATTGCTGCGCAAAACATAATTCATCTAAATTTTCTATTAAAATTAGGAGCAACTAAATTGTATCGTCGCCATCCGAGTTATCTGCTGATTAAAAATTCCTGATCGTCAATTCCGTTAAGTTTAAACACTTACACAGAATCGTCTTAACGAATACACATATAATATGTATAAATGGAACCTTGCTAAATTATAATTAAAAGTTAATTAAAAAGCGCGGCAAATTAAAATATAAGACCAAAGAGTTAATCTTCATTTCGCTAATATTAATCGGCTATTTCTTTGATTTCCTCTTATAAAATATTCATAGAATTTAAATTTAAACGCTCGCTACATTTTTTTATGTAAGACCACCTAACGTAGTTATATCTGCATTGCTAAAATATATCTTTGTAAGTCAGGAAACAATTTAAAGATTAATTTCTATGATTTGATTCTTGGGGATGAGGGTTCAAGTTCGCCTATTATAATTTTACAATCCTAAACGAGTGGTCCTGATTTGTATACTTTGATCAGCCTTAACACGGAATACCACCAAATGGCCAAAATAAACGACCCTGTTCTATTTAATATTTTCTTAAGATTCTTTTCATGGTAACACGTGAGATAGGTATGCTACTCTTTCTAAAATCTATGAAGTTGTTTTTTTTTTGTCAGCCTTAACAGTCCGCCTGATAACCGCGTCGCGAGAATAGATCAAATATATCGAATAAAATTTAGCATCAGTTTACCAGCCATTTATTTTGTTTCCTCCTCTTTAACATCGAAGCCGACTGTGATGTTAGAGCTATCCGTAAGACTGCTGGCCACAGTTAATATAGGTTCCTTTTGCTGGCTCGGCGAATGCGACGCGGTTGAATCCAGTGTGCTCAATTTCCAATCCTCCAGATCCGCATCAGACATGGTCGAAAATGAGCTCTGCCTCGAATAACTGAAATTCTGCTCGACTTTCGGTGCGACGGGTTTGGGAGTCGTGACGCTCTGCGAGCGCGAGAAATTCTTCCGCTTCTGAGACGTGTGCGGACTGCCGCCCTTTTTGAAGTCCTTCCTCGCCTTTTCCGCGGTGGACTTCCCGGTGGAAGCGTCGGATTTCTGAGGCGTGGGCGGTTTCGCTCTGTCGGAAGCGTTGTTGTCGGTCTCTTTGAATCTGACATCGCCACGCGATACATCCGTACTTTCCACACGAAAACTGGAAGTAAGATCACATCACGACAAATATTAACGCTTCGCTTTATATCAATATTATTTATCGCGTTTATACTGCTTTCTCGCGTACCGTCCGATCTTCTTGTAGCTGCTGCTGAGTTTCGCGGGATTAACGTCGTCCCTCTGCTCGAATATCGATTTAACGTCCTGCTTCTTTTGCTCCTCGCTCTGCTTCAGAGTCAACGTGTGATCCTCGTCGTCGTCGATATTGTCGCACGGAAGATCGTCGCCGCACACGAGCTTCGTCTGCGCGCTACCGGCACCTGACTGTATCACTTGCGGCAATTGCGCCAATTTACGTATCTGACCATCCTCGTTGCTGTAATAATCCGTATATGAAACACTGCCGCGACTCTCGCGGTTCTCATCGAGACGCATACAAAATTCGTTAAAATCGACGTCCAGGCAAGGAGTCGGGGAGTATTTCCGCGCGGTGTTAAACAGTTGAGCACTGCGAACCGAGAGACTTATTTCTAGTATTATTATTATTCTATATTTAACGATAGGAAACTAAATAAGCTAACAGCAAAACAGTTACAAAAATATGACTGGATAAATTTAGCAATCAAATCAATTCATCCTAAAAAAAAAAAAGACACAAAAATTAAGAAGAGAAATAACGATATACAAAGATACACTAGATATATGTGTCTTAACTCACCCATCGTTGCTGATTAAACTTATAGACATACTGCATTCGCCCGTCGACGTTGGCGCCGGTGACGACGGCTCGGAAGACAGGAAGGACTGCGGCTCGCTGCTCCATCCTGTGCCTACGCAACGCACGAAAATCATTTAGCGAAATTAAAATTGTTACCGCGGCCTCTTTTGGCAGACGAATACGCACTGTTCGGACTGGTGGGCGACGGCAGATTCCTGGTGTCACATGCTTCCGCTTCGCCTAGAGGCTTGTACTGTATCGGAGTCGGCATGATGTACCTGTGTGCGACGATAAAACAATCAAACTTAGCCCGCATATCGTTCGGCAATTAATTAACACAACAATATACAAACGTTAGAAGTAATTAATGCAATTAGCGAGAGAAAATAATGGAACACCCTCACTCGTGTGCGAATCAATCGCACAAGATGTTAGTTGATGTCAGTACGAGCTTAATGGTATCGATCTTACTGAAAATGTAGCCGGAAATGATAATCGGTCGGCGCGGGAAGCGGAAGGGGGGGGAGAAAAAACTCAATACTCACGGGCGTGCTTTATGTAATTTCTTACGGTACCTGACAGCTTCCGTGTCGGAAGAGTGGTACTCGCGACTGATCCCGGCGTGGCCGAGGGACGGATTGAGCGACTCGTGCGTCGACCCGGCCGGCGACGACTTGGGCGGCGACGAGGCCGGAGTGCGGTAAAGCGGCGCGGTGGTCATCATATCCAGAAACGAGTCCAGCTGGCGTAGCGACAACGCGTTGTGCAGGGTCTCCAGGGGTCTGATGGGCGGCACCCCGCCAAAGCCTTCAATCGCTGCCGGCAGACACAACAATCACTTCCATTCTATTTACTTCACCTATCAGCTGACAAAAAAGTTAGTCGAATTTTCGTCGTTTTTTTTTCGTCGTTTTTTCGTTACGATTATTTCGCATAAATTTCGACCGTTTATGTGGAAGAGGTGTTAGTGGTTTTAGCGAAACTATTCAGAGGCCTGGAAAAAAAAACCGGAAGTCTGTCCCCGCGCGGAACTGTCCTACGCTGAATGTTAAATGTGAGAATTACTCGTATATATCATCAGATCAGATGTATTCACCGAGTGTTTCATTGATTGAATGGTCGCCAGTACTCACCGGCGACCGCCGATGCGTGCGGCGGCACCATGTCTTTGAGATTCGGCGCGCTCGAGGAGCCACTTATTACGGCAGTGCTGAACAGGCTGTTGGCCGAGCCGGTGAGCTTCTTGCTGACATTGTAGCCCAACAGCTTGAAATAACTCATCTGTCCGGAGATACTGTGACGGTGGCGCCTTGCTGTGCAGGCAGGATCAGGTTGAATGATCCGAGGTCGCGTGTCTAGGGCGGGAGAAGAGGGATGAGGATTCGCACGGGTGTTATGGACGAGGGACTTTTGGATCGCTGACAGATAGTGATGACGATTAGCCTTGTAGGACTTGGTATTATGACAATGAACGTGAATGATGTTACATAAGTAGTGTCTAACTTTATTAAAGCCGGCAGAGAAAGAGAGAAAGATCGGCTACGAAGCTCTAGGTCTCGTCACGGCAGGCTCGTGCTCATGCCCGTGCTTACGTTTTCAGGAAGAGAAAGAAGAGACATTGATGCAAGAAGGAAGATAGAGTACTAACGAGCAAAGCGAATCGGGTGGTGAATATAGGACCGTTTCCCCCCAAATCTTAATCAACGCCGATCGTTGATCAGTTTTCTGTCGAAATCAGAGACAGAAAATTAATCAAGTTTCGGTTAAATTATTTTCATTAATTATTCACATTTACGGGAATAATCTACATTGGGACTGTTGGATAAACGAAACCGACGACGATTCGCATTGAAAGACAAAGCTAATTATGAAATAAACGATGCAAAACTAATTCGTTCCACTAATTATTCTACCATAGAAAATTATATTCGCGCGTGCGTGTGATCATTACCTTGCCTACAACTTTAACTCACCGTATTAATTTTTTTTCAATCCGAATTTGAAGGCATCGATACAATTTCGACGAGTTCGGGTTTATAGAATTGATAGAAGAAAAAAAAGGTAAATTACTTATTATGAAAGTCGGATGAACTAGTCAAGTTTATCTTCGGCGTCAGATATTGAAAATGATGAAGCAGCGCATGAAAAAGTAATTCACATAATTTGTGTCATTAAATGTCATCAATTTTATTCCTTTAGTAGAGAAAATTCTCACTGACGCCGACAAGTGGGACCAAACTACTCTTCCGCGCGCCACCCTGCGCGTCGAGAGGCCTCTTCGCGAGGAAGACGCCTCGCGTTCGCTGTCCTTGAACTCACCGCAGATCTGGACGGGTCTGAGCAAGGTCACTTCGGAGAACGAGCGTTCGTACTTTCTGTCGTGGCACGGTCGCCACCTGTACTCGGTGACAGTCCGCGAGCCGCTAGAGGACGACGAAACGTGCAGCGAGCTAGAGGTGATTGCCGCGGGTGATGGCTGTCTACCGTCGCGCGCAGTGCACGTGGAAGCGAAGCTCTCGTTCGACGAAACCGGCAGCTCCGGCGAGCTGTACGATTGCGATAGCGCCACCGGTTTTCTCGGACACGTGCACATCCGCCGGTCGTCACGGCATTTCCTCGGAGTCGGCTCCGCAGCTGGAGGGGGGAAGGGGAAGGGAACGATGCGGGTGCGACGCGGTGCGAGGCGTGGGAAAGGTGCAAAATCGCGCAGACATATACAGATCCGGGGGGGGGGGGGGGGGGCAGCGTTACCAGACGGGGGTGTGCAGCATTCGGAATGTCGGTGTAGTACGGGAAGGGACAGAAGAAAACAAAAGAGAGAAAGAACCGATTAAAAAACCCATTTGCCGAAGAAACGAAAGAAATGGGACGAATCTTTGATGTTCTTACTTTGCGATTCAAAAAATCAAATAATGTTAAATTCACAAGACAATGCACTTTGCAACATATTTTACTTTTGTAGTTTTTTTCTTTCGTTTTTTTTTTTTTTGAGTATGTATATTACGGAGATTTTAAATCTATAATGATAATATAATTAATAACAATAATATATATTATATAAACAACCTTTCTGAACCGTCAAAGGCTTTCGCGCTATTATAAATACTACGCTGAAATCGATAACTTCGTAATCTTGCGTTAAATAAAAAATGCTATATTAGGAATAGTTTTCGACATTCCGGCGTTTCTATAAAGATTCGTCTCCGAGGAAGAAATAAAAAGTAAATTAAAGGGAAGCGTATACCTTCGATCCTTCTGCGCATACTTTAGCGAGTACGTTCGGATTCACGAGTACGCACACCACACAACAACGTGGCACACGATAGCCATGCAACCAGTAAGCCAACCAAATCACACGATTTTTACATATAGCTTTGTTACACATTAATTAGAATGCCGGAACTCTAACGACATTAGTAATACGTGATGATTTATGTATGAATGAAGACGAACGGGGTGAAGATGTTACATGCTTTGTGCGAGCTGTGTTTATTCGGAAATGAGAAATATTACGTTGGCAAGAAGTTCGATATGCATACGAATTATCGTACGTAAATATCTTGTCGGTGCACACAAGATCAATATAAAATTTGTTTTGTGGCCGGTTTGTTGCAAAACTGATTCTTTGAATTTTATTTATTACCGAAGAACACATTTTAAATATTGAAAAATTGTTTGCGTTTTCTAAGGCGATAAACAAGGAATTAGCAGTGTTAATTTTTATGATCTTACGTTTTATTTAATAATAAATAACACTTTTCTTGAAAATTTTTATGATTGGTGCAATTATGCTCCTCACTATAAATCTGTGAAGATGAGCGACAGTGAAAGATGAAGACACGATGACTACGAACTGATACGAAATCAAATGAGTTCTTTTTTTGGAAAAAAAAAAAAAAAAAAAAACTGATAAATGTCGATGGGATGTCAATCGATAAAGATTAGTCTCTTAAAGTCTCGTCGAAAGAGTTCCAAGATGTGAAATTTGATGACAAATCTTGAATGCGGCTCGCGATATGCGTAAATCTACGTACATATGTGACACATGAGACTCCTCGGAAAGAGTCGGTGATGAAGATGCTACGATTCTCGTGGATCTCGTGGGGAGAGAGAGGATTCGGGAGAGGCAACTGAACGAATCACACCGTGTCGGTGTGACCCGGACAATCGCCGACACTTGATTAGTTGGCTTCCACGCGCACAACTATCGCTGAGCAAAGAGTTATTTCAACTGGGAATCACCGTCTCCTATTCTGGCTTTGGCAAAATACACAACTCTCGGCTATACTACATGAAACAAGATACATTAGACTTTTCCGGATAGATCGCCCCACCGGATACAGATTCACCAGACTTGTGTACTTCGTCCGGTATTCTAAAGGTATTTCTAACCATGAAAAAAAAAGACATTTAAAAAAATGTATATCACAATTTTTTTCCTCGCCCTACAGTACGTGCGACAGTACTTTTTCAGAACTGATTAAAGTAAAGTAAAAAAAAAAAAACAGTGGAAACACGGAATACAAAACTGAAAACACAACGTGAAAAAAATTAATTCGGGAGAAAATCAGTATACTATAAATTAATATACACTAAGGAAAAAGGATTAGATACATTAGAAACTACAGCTACGAGGTAAAGTAGCTACGTGTAAAGTAGGGAGAATCAGCGGTTACTTTAATCAGCACTTTGAAGTACCGATTGTGTGCGTACAAAGCGCATTCCTGGTATAACGATTATGCACATACTAATTGCAACGAAAATAAAAATAAATTATTTGCTTCATGTGGACATCAGCACAGTGCTATACGTTGGGCAAGATACAATATTGTGGTATAACTATGTAAACCAGTCTCTGCTGCGGGTCAACAGAATCGTTTCATTGCAACGTGTGCATAAGAGTTTCGATAAATATTTAAAAAAAAATTGTATTCGAATAAAAAAAAAAAAAAAAAAATAAATAAATAGAATAATCTACTCGGCACAAATAAGAACCTTCTTTAAAGATTGGTAGCCGATAAACATACCTTCTTTGTTGACCGCGTCCAAGCTCTGATACTGCAGCTTGTCCGCAGCTACAAAAAGAGATAGCAGAACACAGAAAAGGGCATTCCACCATCAATTCAATTGTCAATTAGCCCTAAAAGCTCTACGTCACAGCCCGGCGTCCTTAACGTTTTTATATATTAAATTATGTCATTATGTTTACTCTTTTGAAGAGAAAAAAAGTATCTTTGTATTCTAATATCATGAAGCATACCCAAGCCCAGTTCTTTTGCATGCAATATTTTGTAGATATGAAGCAAATTGACGATATTTTAATCTCTACTTGTTTTGTGATGGATGACAAGAAAAGATGAATGTTACATTTAACAGCGTTTCCACTTTAGAATTTAAAATAAATGCACTAGTTCTTTAAAATATTTTATGTTTTGAAAAACTGATGTCTCAATTTCAAACTGTGAAAGTTAATCGTTTATCAAACTATCGATTTGTAAGTTTAAAAATATCGAGTACCAAATAAAAAAAAGCAGCTAAATATCTTTCGTTGATCACTACTTATGTATCGGAAAAAAAGAGTTTGTCGTGAAAATACAGTTTTATGGTATAAAATTGCTAACATTTAGGAAACAGTGTACGGCATTCACGTGTAGTGTATAAATATCGGCAGGTGTATCGGTAGGATCACAGTGTGATATAAAGAAAACCGGCTATAATAATTAATAATTATAATCATGCACAAATTATTAATCATGTTAAGGATACCGTGTACGAGGTTATGTACATATTTTATACACTCATTGCGTATGTACGCATATAAATCAGCTCGTTAACATTGCAATCTCGATCGATATCGCGCGATCATTAGCATCCTTCACACTTACTTCAGCTTATCAGATTTACTCACTGATAAGAATAATTTGCACATTAAGATGCACATACCTTTCTCGGACTTTTCTTGCCGCTGATGATCGTAGCTTCGCGCGCGCGGTTCCACGATGGTTCCACCCGTCTCTCTGCTTCGCCGTTGCCGTTGACTCGCTGCCAATTGACTGCTGAGCCTGGCGGCTTCGTGTCCAGCCACGGTTCTAGCACTAATGCAAGATAAATTTTCATTCTTTTTATACCATTATTTGTGAAGAAATGAAAGATGTTTTCGTATGTCCTGAAGAAAATCGCTAAACACATGTAAATCAAACATTCACAAATAGCAAACCTAATAGGAATCGGCGCTGAGCTCTGTAAAAATCCGCTGTCATATGGTTCGTCCATCATATTCGGATCCAGATCCATCATGTCAATTGCGCGACTGGTCGTCGGACTGTCCAGCATTGAGTCCACGGCGTCGGATTCAACTAATGGTGGAGGTGTGTCCTTAAAAAAAATCGTCAATTTTTTATCTATTGTATCGTACAAAAGCATATTTAAGTGGTTAATAAATAAACCTCATTTTTAAAAGTTACAACATGCAACATAAACTATTATACTCACAGCTTGTGCCGCGGGATTTACAATTTCATCCTCCATAATTCCCAATTCCGCATCTTCCTCTTCTATCCGAGTGCTGCATTGCGAACTGGTATCCTGACCAGAACCACCACTCTCCCCCTTAAAACAGAATCGACGCAAGATCCATTTATTTGCATTATTCTTCAATTTTGCAGTCAATCTACACGCTTACCATGTTATGGCTGCTCTCATTCCGCGAATGTGGCCTGAATCCGGGGCCAGGCGGCAGATTCTTTTGCACGCAGCAGTTGACGCCGGGACTGAAGTGTAACTCGACGTGGAAACGTTCCTCGCTGCTTGGATCCTTGGTCGGGTCCTCGTACAGCATAACGACGATTTGCGACATGTAATTCAACTCGGAGACCATACTGACGTATTCCATCGCGCGTCGCCACTGCTCGTCTTTCACCACCTGTGAATAAATCAGCGAAAAATTCGAAAAATAAAGTACAAAATTATTTTTCAACAGTAAAGTCCGTGTAGAGAGACGTCTTAGCTTGTATAAATTTTATTTGTTAACTACTTGTGTACTTACATCAAGTAAGCCGCCATAACGCAACACAGTAAGCAAGGAATGTACGTGGCTCTCACTTGTGAAATATAATCTCGTACGCACATGGCGCCCAGGGCTCGAAACACCGTGGGAATACCTATTGATCATATCAGTTGTTATTATTGAATCGAAAGAAAATTTCCAATTAGCAAAGCTCTATATTTTTGTACCTAGGATTAAGCCTGTTAACGGTCTCTTCAGATTCCTCGATATTTCGTTGCAGATCAGCTCGTATCTTCTTTAGCAAAGGTGTGCAAATACCTTGCCCGATAGTTAATTTCTCTTGAACCGTTAAACCATATTCCTGCGGATCGATAAATAATTCATATTAAAGAAAAATAAAGCATCGGTAGAAATATTATTATAACGCCGAAAAGAAAAAATATACCTGAGGAATTACTATATCCGCCAAAGATTTAGCATACGTGTACAATTCTTCCGCGTGTTCAAATTGCAACGTATGATTATTGTGCTGCAAGTCATACTTTATGCAATCGTAAATGTCGGGAATTTTCGAGATGTCGAAGCGCTTGTTCTTCGTGCAGAAATCCTTCTCTATCTTCCCCCAGCGGCGTCCCATTAGCTCCCACGTTTCGCCGTGGTAAAGTATCGTGTCCTTCGTCTTCGGATCTTCTTTCTTAATGCGCACGATGTCCAGAAGTTTCTGGATGAGACTGTGAACGTGCTGGCAGCACCGGACCGGATTCTTGACGAAGTCTAAAGCCGCATTGATGCTCAATGCGTTTCCTGGATTGATTTGTTCCCGATCCTCGCGAGTGAACTCCCTGTCCTGTTGTAGCAACTCGTGCAGACGTGTTTTCACCCTGCAGTCACAAATATTGCATTGCGTAAACGAAAAGTTTTGACTCGGTTCTAAACATACACAATGTGATTTCTGTACTCACATGTTCTGATACTTGCTGCTGTCGCAGTCGTTGTCCAGAAGGCCGTTGGTGTTCGCACTTTTCACCATTTGCACCAGAATAGGCGTCAGCTCGCCCTCCAGCGCGAGTAATCCTTTCGCGAAGGCCGCCGCGGTCATCTGAACGCGCCCCTCGTCGCTAGCATAGATCTTCAAATCATGGCGAAATGTGGAATGCAGACGTAACAAACCCAGTCCTTGCGCACCTGCGTATTCACCTACGTTTAAACAAGGGGGCTGATATCAACACAACGGAGAGGTCCCTCGAGAAGCAACAATGAGCATAGAACACAACAATAAAACAATTCAGAGATTAACTCGAAAAAAGAAAAGAAAAAAAAAAAAAAAAGAAAGTAAACTGCTATCGAGATGACCTATGCTCTGGTATGGAGATCATCGTAATGTCATAAAAATATTTTAATTAGTATTAATTGTATTAATCAATGTTGCACATGGTATTGCAACGTATGAGATACCTTCCAGATGTATTTTCATGTCTCTAAATGTTTTAGAGTTACCTTGAAACTCCTAGTTCGGATTTCAATGAAAGATTTTCATGAAAACATATATTGTACAGTGCGTGCATGTTTCGTGTTAAAAATAAAGTAGCATCCAACGTGTCGTGGTGTTGTATAGTGCTATTAAAGAACCAAATTTTACGGACATCTATCGGCGTAGAAAAGCGTGTAGCGAGCAATTAGTGTGATATATACAATGCTAAAACGCATGCTACTCCCGAGCTGCCGATAACTCGTCTCTCGGTAGCTCGAGCGTTCAAATAAGGAAAAAAAGATTCGAAGTGCAAGTGTACACTCTTACTGTTAGCGCCGTCGATTCTATAACATCGCTATTTCTAAGGATAGCAAATACAATCTAAGAACTATGAAATAAGCGTGGATCGTAAATAAAAGGTTACCGTGGCTTGGTAACATCTCTGTTTCTTCCTCTGAAATAACATTTGAGATCAATTATCCTAGATGTGACTCGAGAGTATTTACTACATTTCACTACTTGAACTACTAGTTAAGATATGATTGCCAATGTGGTTGTTAGTGCTGCAGCTACACTATTACTCTCGCATTAAACTCGAATCAATCGCACGTAAGTACCTTTGGAATCTCTCACGGTACAAGATATGGCGAGATATAAACAACAATTTCAATATTTGATCTGCCGATCTCTAAGCCGTCCAAGATATTTTTCGCAACTTGTACAATACAGCATTCTTAAGATACATGTGATAATAATAATGCATACTTAAAGCCTAGAGGCTTTCCGATTACGTAGTCAATATATAATTATATATAACGTATAATATATATAATATATATATTTTCGGATAAATCCAGACCAAGTTCAGCTAACAGAGAGAAATCATTTGTAAAAGTGATCTCCGATACTGCATAGAAACTTAAAAGCGGGCATGGCAAGCATATGAACATAAGATACGAACCACTAAGGTGTCTACCTTGACCACCGGGGTACATGCAGCGGAATATGCGTCCCAGTTCTTCCGCTTGAATACGTCCAGCTGGCGTCAATTCCCCGCCCCACTTCAGTATCAGGACGAGAGATGGTTCCCCAAGTCGATCTGAAAGAAAGAAAATTGAAGAAGTACGCACATTTCTGTATATACTCTTTTTTACATATATATATATGTCTATCTATTTCATTAGATAATTTTATATGAATCTTAAATATTTATATTATATAATACAGATATTTAAAAGTCATGTAAAACAGTAAGAAAATGTGGCATACTAAGATCGCTACCGTCGTCGGAAGAACTTCCTCGCGGTCGCCCCCGCGGTTGATACTTCAACTGCACCTTGCGATTTATTCCAGAAAAATGTCCGTACCTGCGATATACAATTAACAATCTTATTATAAATTTATCATACACAATTTGCTCAATAATATAACACTATTAACAATTAATCTAATTAGCTGCGCTACTGTTGCTCCTTAACATACATTTCCAAAACACTCTTCAGCTGCTCCAGCTTTCCCTGCTTTTCTTCCAACTCGGGTCCCGCTGCGCGATGCTGTATCTCGGCTAATAAACTACGTGCTGTATCGAGAATCTCTTGCAGTTGCTTGGGTCGCTTCAGTTTCACATGGCCGTGCTTGTAGCCGTCGTACTTTGAGAATATCTCGAAAAATCTGTGAAATAATGTGTTTATTTTTAACTTGTGGAATTATCTTCAATAACAATACGCAAGATATTTTACACTCACTTGGGATGACGCACTTCCACCTTCATTTTCTGCTTTGGCGTTCTGTCGCCGTGTCTGATAACCGCCACAACGCAGCGCAGCTCCATCCTAAATATTAAAGTTTGCTTAGTAATGCGCGAGAGACTTTAATATTAATAACATCATATTTTTTATACTTGAACTGTCACTTGTAAACTAACATTTTGCCAAATGTAGTTGGCACAATGGGAGGATCGTCCAACTGAAAGGGAACGCTCCACGGAATGTGTAATGTGGGTGCCAATTCCCTCAGTATCATATTCCCCAAAATCTTGGCACAGTCATCGTAATACTTATTCGAGTTTTTTACAAAACTAAATCCATTCACGTCGCACACGAACGACTGACCGTTCGCTCTACAAATAAAAAAACATGCGTCATATTAACCGCATTTGATTTTCAGCCACTTACGCAAGCCGCGGTACGATCGCCGGCGTCAATACTGTTTACCCGACTGAAGTCAATTCGTCGTGTCGCAGGAGCAGTCAAAGCTGAATTGAATATGTAACGCGATACGCGCTCTAGAGTAACATTGATAATTGTGTCGGCTATTGTGCCGTCGACAAGTATACATGACGCGGTATAATATTATAAGATACCATTCAAAATAAGTTCTACGTGAATAATGCATTTTTAACGCGCAGAATACATTATCGTTTACAATAAAATTACGGAAGAAAAAGTCAATTATCGATTTTTCGTGTTCACCCGCCGGTCGCATTGCAATGACATACCTCAGCAAATCGAAACCGCACACCGTTTGCTTGAAAGCCAAACACACTTTTCTGCTAATAAGTTTCTCGGCATTGTTCAGTATCACCGGATAACGTATCTCCTTGCCCTCTGAGTCTCTCTCGACTTTGCCGTCGAGTGCCGGGCTCTTTCTCGCTTCGGCGTGTGCGTAATCAGGTCCCACGGTGTAAACTTTAACGTCGGTGCCATCGGTGGGCATAAAATCTTCGTAGATATAAGAACCACTCTTGCGGACGCGAGATTCCGGCGAATATACGCTACTACGACTACCTATCTGTAGAACAAAATATTATTGTGAGTATTTACAATCTTCAGTTTATTCCTTAAGATAAAAATCAACAATATTTTAAATTTGCGAAAGTATCTTATATACAAAATAAAACAATATACCTTTCTAAATAATCTCTGACTACCGCCTCCAGCCGAGGTAGGATAATAAATGTAAATGTTGTGATCTTCAGCCGATACTGGTTTCTCCACGAATGGCTTGTTGAAAGTAATACCGTTCACCTCCACGTGATCCTCCGATTCCACCAGTTCGTGCTCTGAGATACATTTTACGTTTTGCATAAAGATTAAATATATGAGGGTATTCATAATTATTTGAGCAATTTTAAATTTCTATATCGCAGAGAATTGAATATCTGCAATGCAACTTACAGCATTTGTAAGAAACAAATTTTTTAACTCACGTTTTGGGTCCAGTGAATCTCTGTCAAGTACGGCATACCGTGGAATTTCGATACCCTCGCTCTCCAGTATGGCGTAAACTCTTCGCCGGTCCTGTGATGATTATCTTGTATATGACGTATGTAATGATTTGCATTTGTAATATTAAACATTTACATACCTGGATGTCATACTGCATCGGAAGATTGTTAATGATAAACGGATTACGTAAGTTCGCGTAATTTATAGCTTTATCAAGAGGGAAGCCTTTACTGTGGAAACTTATCAAGCAATCGACTATAGGCCAATTTTCAACAGACTCCTATAAATACAAATGCATGAGACGTGGAATTCAATTAACTTTTTTTGATATAAATTTGATTTACCTTCAATATCACTTCTTCCGGAAACACAACAATTTTGATATACTCGAATTCCTCGAGCCTCGTTAAAATCTCTTTCATCGGCTTACTCTGCGATTTCTTCGCCATTGCGCATATCCCGACCAGGACTTGCTTTCCTTCTCCTTCCGCATCGCTACCGCTGTAAGCATCATCTTGGGTGCAACCTTCTGGCAATTCAGGCTAGAAATTGAAATAGACGATAAGTAACAATTGCTCAGGAGAAAACGCACATGGTGTATACACGTCATATCACGATACGATGCTTAATATTAACAAATAAGAAATAATCGAAAAAATTGCGTATATAGAACTTGAAATTAAAATCACTAACCGCACATCTTGCCTTTTAAAAAATCATTGACAGTTCCAAGTTGAAGAATGTTATAGTTTGACATGTTTTACAAATGAGTGCGAAGCTCCTAAATTCCGAAATTAACAAGCAGTGACGAACACGTTTAAAATCTTCAAACTAAATGGTGCTCACCCAGTATGCCTTTAGGCAGGATAGAAATCTAGGCTTGTCGTCGGCAGGACAATTTTCATTGCGAGCTCTCGTAAGATTACTCATTATGTACTCATTACTCTTTAGTGTGATCTTTCGATAAGTAAGTTACACGTTGATCGCGTATGTTTTATTGCCTACATAGAAAGGTAATACATATCAAGCAACAAAGCGTGAAACATGTAAATTTGACAGTGAAGAATCACGTATTTTTTATATTTGTGTTTCACTGTAAAACTTTCGTTTACCTACACACGTTTCTGTTTCTACTTATTTTTGTATTCTTATTTCACTATTGCTATTTCACTGCGATTCAGACTAATATGCGATACTAGTCATGCAGCAAAGCAAATTGAAGTATGACCATTTGTTAATCGCTGTTATAAAACATAAGAAACCGTTTCATAATAAAATATCTGTGGACAGCTAGCTGAAGAAACTAAACTTATAATAAACCTACCTTCACTTCTTATTATTATTCACAATTTATATAATAAATAAATACAAAAAATATTTTATTTGTGAAAATTTTTAAATGACTGAATATCTAATAAGTTACCACAGAAAATTATAATAAATACCGTTTTCAATTAATATTACAAATGTAGTTTTGTTTCTATTCAATTATAACTGATTATTATTTCTGTAATTAATAAAATGTAAGTAAAAACATGTATAACTCCTGATGTAATTATTTCAATGTTAATTTTAAATACATTTTTATCGAAATATAGTACATAAAAAAATGTTTAAATTTAAAAAATATATACTTTTACCTCAACAATGGAAATAATTGTAATTTCAAGAACGTTAATTGATAAACTACTGGTATTTTACTTCTTATTATCTGCAACTTCAGTTGGTATCTAATCACAAAAATAATCAAACCGAGATTATAGTAATGCATAATGATAAGAAGATAAAATAACAATGATCAATCCTGCTTCCAAATAACACTTAGCGTTATAACGTGACTTACAAAATACCATTCATATTTAACAGCATGTTCAGAAACTTTTAAAGTAATATAAAAATATAATATATAGTGTTATCTTCCAACAGAACAGTTTGTAACAATTGTCTAATAATTTACAGTTTCTAGATTTCAGAATTATTTATTTGAAACAATATGCAATGTCTATCCAAGTTATATTCATGCATTGTTAAAATAACACACAACAAATGCTTTCGGTATAACACAATAGAGCTGCAATTAGCACAATTTGTGGCAAATATCAAATATATCTCAGTTCTATTCTTATGAAAATAAAATAACTAAATCTCTGCACTCTGCATGCATGTTAGAAAATTTAATATTAAATAATTTATATATTAACTTATATATGATATGCGTACCATTCGTGCTCGAATAATTTGTCTTATAATGAGATAAATCCCTGCCTGTCCAAACATCATGAAAAAAGAAACAAAAATTTATCCTATTTCTCTAATAACTACATTCACACAATCTACTAAATAGAAATATTTATTAATGTGGATATATATCTTGCAAATAGTGCTTGTACTGATTGGTTTGTGCCTTCAGAAACAGATATTACATAATGGTATATGTTCTTGGCTATTTAGGTACTGACAACTGATGTGTTCAGTAAGAATATTTGAGAACATTAGCAACTGTTTATATATTACATCTATATTTATGAAGAACAACCAAGTAAATATACAATATACTGCAAATAAACATCAATAGGTTATTTGTATTTTTAAGTGTGCAAAACATCTATGCATCCTGAACATATTCCTAATGTATATATGCATTACTAACCTCTAACTGTAACTACTTTTTACTTAGTGTTTACTGTATATGTATGCATATTTGTGACTTTTATAACTTAAACGCAAGATAAAAAACAAAAATAAATTAATATCGTTATTCTATTATTCTCTAATCAATTTTTTTCTTGAATGATCATTGATTATTGTTACAGAAGCATGTTTACTACTTGTGTATTCCTGCGATATCTCATCAGATACAAAACCAATTTTATGTAATTACAAATGAAGTGTAAGATAAAAACATTTATTTAAACCATTTAAAAAAAGGGAACATTTAATTAAAATTTATGAAATGTTATATATGTGTGCTTTGATTAGAACTGAAGATAAATTTTGAACTGTGCTTTGTGTGCTGTGGTTTCTTAGATATGCATGAATTCTGCTTGTGACTAGATTTCCATAATAATAAAATAATAAATTCAAACTTACTCTTTTCGAACGATAGATTGAAGGAATAATAGACGATTGCACCGTATTTATATCTCCTATGTAGAACATTGGTCTGCTTGCATTTTTGAGACCCTGTAAGAAATATCTTATATAAAACACCTGACAAATGCAAGATTTATTTCGAAGCAGCTGAATATATTTACCTGATAACCGTGTTCCAACTCAGTGTAAGACATGTCAGATCTGGTTTCATTGATAAAACAAACAGCTATTTCCTAAGCTTGAATTAGACAATGTCCCATGCACTGAAATGATCATGTTACTTCGCTTTAATGGCATTAATTAGACAATCAATTACAGCAATGCAGTAGGCAATGCACCCATTTCAAAGGTTACAAAAAAAACTTAGAAGCTTTGTCTTTCGTTCTTTTAACACTTTTACTAGCTCCGTTTCCTACGAGCGTTTGTTCAGCAATGATATATCGTATCAAATGTGTGTACTGCTAACAAAATCAGCTCTCCTAACTATGTGTTAATGTTTGCGTACACCTAGATTATCTGAAAGACAAACGTTCTAAACAAAACTACGTGAATGTTTGTAGAATTATAAGCGCGTTATAACATGTGATTCATCGCAAACAATAAACACACACGTTTAAACGATGAGCACATGTTTTCATTCCTCGCTTGCTTAACCGACATTGAAGTTAGAAACGCAGTGCGCGAAATAGTCGTGAGTTTGTTGGCGATTTGCAGCAATATGAAAGGCAATGGAATGATACTTACAGATCGCGAAGAAAATGCGATTCGCGATCACGGTGATTACGCACAAATCGCAGTATGACACAAAACCCGGTGATTCGATACCACGATTTTGTAACAGTTTGAATTTACGTCTGCTGGCGTCGATCAGTTCGCAGAAAGAACGGCGTTCCCGGAACGTAGAATTTTCTTACGCATGCGCCATTTCGCCACTTCCGGAAACATGTGTGATCCAAAGGAAGAAAATGGTTTCGGCGCGGAAAAATACAAATGCAACATTTTAGCTGCATCTTTAGCAGATTTACAAAATTCTTTTCTTCTTCCTTGAAAATACTCGGTGTGCAACACAATTGCTATATATTTATTCCATTTTGGGTTTCACAAGGTAAGTATAGATGGATAGCTGGAATAGGAATAGATGCATGTTTATTTGTACATATACATTGAAGAATATGTATACATTTACGTCGATGTAAATTGGTAAGTAAATTGTACATAGATAATCTTGAATATTATGTTACAATGAAAATGTAAGGCAAAAAGGGTACATTTATAATACTGAGGATAATATAGCTGAATTGTGCTCCAAAATTCTTATAATGCATTATATTTGGCTTATTTTCTAAAATGACTTTCATATTTCATTGATAATTATGTCTTTATACGGAAACTTACAGTAAAAAAATTAAAAAAAAGTTCTTAAGAAAATATCAATTTGGTTTTTCTTTCAATAATAACGCTAAAAAATAACGAAATGTTGAACTAGTGATGCAAGTCGACAAGTAAATCACTTATTTATATAAAACTTGTGATGTTATGAGTATCTGTATGAGATTATATCTATATGATCATAAAATTATATATATATATATTATATATACAATAAAATTATATATATTATATATATACAAAGACCATAATTCGATAGTAACTGAGTAGTCACATCTCACTCACTTATAATATGAAAATGTGTACAACCGTTTTCTTCATCTGTAGTGAAAAACACACTTAAATATGTTTTTTTCAGTTTGATTGCGTTGACAGGTATCTTCTTCGGTTGTATAAGAAACAAACTTTACATTTTTTCCAAATAATTTCCTTAATGATTCTTTTCATACTTTGATTACGTCGGCATATATATCTTATCTTTTTGCAAAATGTTGTTTATGATTATACTTATTTGCTGCATTAGTTGGTGATAGCTACAATATAAAAAAAATTTTGTTTTATATTTGTGTAATATTTACTGTTTAACTATTAAAGCTAGAATAAATATTTACCTTTATACAATATACACATTATTCATAATCTTTGTGAAACCTATCATCATGATCCCAGCCTTTGTTCTTCTGCCTTGGTGGTGTTAATTTCAAAGAAGTTAATTTTGTGCTAATACTGCCTCTCTTTGATTTATCCTTATTTAATGCGCCCGTTCCACGTATTGCTCTGGGGACATTAGCACTTTTCGAGTAATTGCCTTGCTCAAATGTATCATTAGTCATTTCTTCTCTTATAAATTGTTGGTTGTTATCAACTTCTTGCAATTGATTACCTGAAATATTACAAGACTCCTTAATACATCATTCTAAAAATGTTTGCCACTTTCGCTGCCATTGCATATAAACTACTACAGAGGTGCTATTTTCGAATTTAAAAATAATCAAATTTATTCCCCAAAAAAATTACATATTATATATGTAAATACATAAAATAAAGAAAAACTTGGTCGCTAGAAGACGTCGATAGCATCCGCATCTCATAAAAGCCAGATTATTAAAAAAATCTAATGATGAATAATTTTATATAATAAAATTAATCTAAACTTCTAACACAAGATACATATCAAAACTTTCAACAAAATCCAAAACAAGGCTTCTATAGTGTTGTCTCTCTTCTTCCTTTCTTCACGTCTGCGGACTAACAGATTATACACTTGTTTCTCTTTCCCTTCATTACTTTTTTCTTCAGTAATCATCATTGGTGTCATGCTGTATAATTAAAAATATTATTTTAATAGCGTTCCTATTGAGTAATATATGCATTATTTATGGCACATAAATTATGGCAAAATCTTTGTTGACCATGGTAGCGAAAGTGTGTAATAATCACATGTAACATACTTCTTTAATTAATATTTTATATATAAATTATCATTATATATATATATATATATACCATTTTCAGTCTTTGCCTCTGCGACCACTTTTATTTCTTCTTGAGAAAATGGGTATTCAAAAGAAATAGTCTTGATATTTGATTGATAAAAGTGCTTCACTTGTGCATTCGTGATTTCGTAGTTGTTATTGGCTAACTCAACCATTAACAATAACACTGTACGATTTGTAAGATTGTAACTTTTGTCTTGTATTAACATTTGTCTAATAGTCATCATTAAGCTTTCTAATCTTTCTGGACATGCCGCATGAAGATCTTTCCCAGATCTAAGAATCTAAAAACAAAATCTCTCCATAATTGTCTTATTTTTTTAAATATTGAATTTATTGTTGCTTTTTTTTCTTTTTGTGTACACATGGATATCCAAAGACTTACCTGTATCATAATGAAATAAATATTACTTTTAGAATTGTCTTGTAATAAATCTTCTAAGTAATGAATCAATGGCTCAGCTAATATCTGTAGTCTGTTGCCATCGTTCAGCCTCATGCGATAATAAACTTCTGCATGAAGTAGAATTACATTTGCAAATACCTTTTTATCCTCTACTTTATTTTTTTCTCTAGCTGAAAAGACAATATAGTTATAACACAACATCAACATGGAATAAAAGATATTAAAGACTCTCAAATACTTACCCATATAATTCTCTTGCAAGAAACGTAAAAAACGACTACGTATAGTCTCTTTGTTATTATCTTCTACCAGCAAAATTTTGTTATTGCTGAATAGTACTGCTATTTTTGTAGTAAGAGAGTCTTGATGTATAGCTTGTTTCCAAAGAGCATCACACGTATCTCTGAAAATTAATTTCACATTAAAAAATGAAATGAAACAAATGTAGTAAGTCTCTCAAGAAAGATTTGTAATACTTCAGGCTGTTCTTGTCAAATGTACTAGTCATCAGATCTATAATCTCCTGAATTAGCTGTGGCGAAATGTGTTGGCATACATCATAATTGATTATTTTATCTGTTATATCTTTAACAATATTGTTTGCACTGCCCGGTCTACGTAGAACCTGGTCCTTGTTCTGATTTTGAATTACCCATCCGCGACCACGGCCGAATGAAGTCATCTTTAACGTCTAATAATTAAATCTGTTAAAAACACATATGGATAAGTGTATACTTCTAACAGTTAGCTTTTGCGTAAAAACAATATAACTTAAAATACTTATTGAGAAATATAACCTTACACTATATTGGAGAGAATCTAGTATGTATTTCCACTTGTTTATTTCAGATTTTGAAGATGAACATCTACCTACACAATCGTTGGCGCAAAACTGTATGCCTTGTGAACATTTGCGGGCAATAGAGTGCAGAAAGTGCAGATGAAACAAAACAATGTCGAAATAGGTTAGTCTAGGTTAGTCTGATGCAGTCACGCAAGATTGCTGATAATGCAAGTCTGTTCATTGTAATTGCGCGATGTTGACCATTGTGTGACTTTTGTATATTTAAAATAAGTATATAATTAAATCCTGAGGAAAAAATCTCTTAACACATTGCTTGAATGAATAGATCTAAGAAGAAAAGAAAATCGGAGTTCAGAGGAAGTACAGAGCATATTTAAAATGAATATATCTTTCATAAATTATGATGTACATATGGCGTTTTATGTATTTGATAGTTTGAAATGTTGCTCGCCATTTTTTTAACAATGTTCCATACAAATTCTGTTTTTTACAAATAAATCATAGTAAGTCACAGAATTTTATCAATTACAAAGACAAATTCATTATATTTATAAAATAGATATCACAGTGATAATGAATATTAAATTGCATATTTGTCCAAAAAATCAAGTGAGTTATGTTTAGGTTTAGGTTCTGAAAGAAGAAAAGAGGGAAGGAAGAAAGAGCAATTAACAATTGTAATCGATAACAGCAACATCAGTTAGCAACTAAAAATTAGAAAAATTAGACTTATGATCATTAAGATCAGTATCATGAACTCTCTCAAATTTTCAATTTGCTTGACCAGCATATTTTATCGCTCAGACCATCTTACTGAACAGCATTGTTGCATTATGTTTTTTTTATTTGAGTAAGTATGCGCATTAATTTACATTTCATGAAAGAAATGTAGTGAATAATAAAAGTGAATCTTGAAATTGACAATTCTCCTTAGGCTCGCGCATGCGCGCCAGTCCAGGCAATGCACGGATGATCGCCAATCGTCAATCGGCACAGCAAGCCTAGCAAAACTGTGGTAACAATTTTGTCAGTCATCATCCCTGTCCATTAGCGGTAGCCATCGTCGCACGATCCGTCCGGATGATCAACGATCAGTCGGCTCGGTAGCCTTTCACAGTTCGGTAGATTGTTGACTCGATTGTGATTTACAGTGGTGGATGAACTGCCACGCAGTGATAGTCGCCAGTCGTCGACCGAGTACGTTTTATGGTGCTGCGCCGATTCGCTGCTGAGTTGTGTTTACACTGCGACGAGACAATATCGCCAGCACAGCCTTATCGTGGCAGACGATATCGCACGAGTCGCGTCCTAAAGGGACAACCAACTCCGTAAAAGAAAGAACAAGATATCATATCTCGCCGTTTATTCCTTCAAGAGAGAATATGACGACGGAGGAGAAGTTCAACGCTGCTGTCAACGTGATCAGGAATCTACCTAAAAATGGTAATTTCTTACGCCTACGTGACATAATTAATGTTATTGCGCGAGCACCTTGCACACGATGCAACAATTCTAATTCAATTTCCTACATAGCATTTATGTCATAGCTCGCTCTTACATCGTCATCGAACATGGCAGATATTGTGATGATATTGTAATCGTTTTTCGCTTGTACCGCTTCCCGAGAAAAAATGGTATAATTGGTCAGATGTAAATATATATAATTAATTATGAAAAAATCTAATAACATATGTAATTTTATATGAAATCATATAAAATCTTACACATCATCAGATCTTTTCATAACTAATTATATATATTTACATCTGACCATATTACACCATTTTTTCTCGGGTTTTGTTAATTTTTTTCCCCTTCTCGTTTCTCCCTTCAGTTTCGTTGGCGCTCAAACGTTTTATTGCGCATTGGCTAAAGTCCACAGATTTAATATTTGCCGTCAAAATGTAAAACGTACATGCAGATGACATGCATGCTTATTCATGTTTATTCACTAAGACAAGTGGTACAAGGTTCCTTTTCGAGTGCACATAGCATCGTAAATTAAGTTCGATGATGTTGTATAGATCCTTGGCCTGAAAACATTCATATAACAATGAAACCGGTGTCACGCTTTTCGGACGCCTGTTACAAACTTTTACTTGTACAAATGTTGCCATATAGCTTTGATCTTTTTCGGATTTTTCTATTGCCTCAAGTGCTTCTAGGTGGGAATAACGAATCTTGCGTGTATCGCTATCGTGTAGAGAAATTTGCAGAATTGAATCACGCCAATGCAGGAAAGTGAATGTAATTTCTCACTCGCGGCGTTGAAAGCGAAATAAAAAAAAAAAATTGATGCGCCAATTCTCCGCGATGCACGATTTCCTTGTACGTGAAAAAAATAATGTCTGATAATGTCTGTTATGATCTTTTACATCTGCTGGCAGACAAAAACTTCGGCGAAACCTTCACCTTTGAAACTTTACGTCACGACAAAATCATACGATTCATTCTATTGGTTCTAAAACAATTAATCTCTTGTTAGACTCTTGCGCGTTAGTTAACATAGAATATAAAAAATAGCGCATAAAAACACAAATAGTGTTTAAAATGTGCGCTTACGTAAAAAGTATTCAGCATTATTTATCTCTTTTATAAAGACTTTTATAAAGACTTTTGAATCTTGTATTTCGTGAAAATTATTTTTTATTAAAAATCAAGTAAAAAGAAATATTTTGCACTTTAAAAATAATATATTATTTATTTTGATAATCGTAATTTAAATAATTATTTCATAATATATGTAATATTGGAACAAAAAGATATTCATTGAAAGTCGTTTAAATATATGCATGCAGTTTTTTTTTATTGTTTGGCCTTGATGTTGGATATTGCTTATACAAGTGTACTTTCCAGCCACTTCATATAGCAAGTGACTGTATTGGCCCCCACTTTACTTTCTAACGGCGTAAGACTAACTGAACCATGCTTGGTTAAAACTAGAATTTTCCTCCTCGGTGATCGCAAAAATTGATCTGTGTTGCATAAATAATTATGAAATTCTGTTAACAAGCGCTTTAATTATCTATAATATACGTTCTATTTTTATTCAAAACAGAATTTTACAAAGGCCCGAACTTTGTATTTTACGATCATTTAATACCTATTTATACTCATTTGTCGACAAGTATACAAAAAAATGAAATATGCATAAATGAAATATGACATAATACAAAATGCAATGTTTAATTTTTATGCAGATAAACACAGACTTTAAATTGCATTTGAATTTTAATGAACATTTCCTGTGATTGTCAGCTGGAGATAAATGAACACAAGCTTTCATGGGAATTACTATAATAGCTATGCCGCATTAATGTTACTTTCTAAAACCACAAATTCAATCAAAATTGCTGTACTTTAATATTTTTTTAACACGAAAGAGATATTTTATTTATTTTCGTATATATTTATACTTTTATTTAATATATTTTTGTAAAAAAAAAAAGATTTATTATTAGGTAACATTTTTAATTTGCAATCTTTGCGTCTTGCTTACGGAATATTATTGAGTTAACTGGGATCAAGGCCAAAAGATAAAAGTATCATACTTTGTTGCCACTATAAATTATAAATTAGCACATTCCTTTATCTCATATCAATTCAGAAAATAAGTTTTGATTAAAATGATCTATTCTAGTAATATATTTAACAATATTTTATTTTATATTACACATTTTAACATATTTTAATTCTTTATTTTTATTCTGAATAAGGCGCATAAGAGGCGATTATAATAATCGATCAAAAATAATATTGCTAATATATAAATTAATATATTTTAGGATCGTATCAGCCCAGTCATGAGATCATGCTTCGTTTTTATTCGTATTACAAACAAGCGATCGAAGGACCTTGTCAACAATCGAAACCAGCATTTTGGGAAGTAGTTAAAAAAGCAAAATGGGATGCGTGGACACGTCTTGGTAACATGAGTCGTACGGAAGCCATGAATAATTATGTAGAAGAACTGAAGAAAGTAAATATTGATTACTCTTACTCTTAATACAATAAAATTAACACGAATGGGGCATATCAGACAAGACTATCGTCATATTGCAGATTGTCGAAACTATGTCTTATACGGATAATGTCGCAACGTTCCTTGGCAGCTTGGACTCCTTTTACGAAAGTGTACCGGTCGAAGATTTGGAATTACTTGTGGGACCAGTATTGGAGCGTATGCGTTCTCAACCGGGATCACCATTATCTGGTTCGCCATTAGGTTTGTTTTTCTTTTTCCATGCATACGATATTTCAACTTCAATTATTCATAATAATCTTATCTGAAGACTGCGAATTAACGCAATCTGCACTCAGCACCTGTGTATATATTGCTCAAAACAATTTACAAATCACATCCGCGAACGGTTTTGCAAGAAATACAAAATGTAAGAAGTATCGATATGTTTATCGCAGATTGCGACCGAGTATTAAGATAGCTTTCATAATATCAGATATCAATTGTGATATGACAATATCACGCATAAAATTATCTACGTGATAACAGTATTTCTCCCGGGCTGCTTAACTAAGAATAATATGTATTATTTAAGAAGTGTTTTGTTTTACAATTTTGTGTAAATTTTGTTCTTAATTCAAGTATCCAGAGAAACATCACCTCACAGAGTTTGCAACACTTCTCGTCACATAACGAGCAGTTTGGAAACGAGTCCGACCAGCAGTCGCACTGCTAGCCCGCTGCCACAGGATACCGATGGTGAAGAGGAAGAATTTATAGACACTGTTGAAGTATGGCATTATTAACATTATATCACATAGCTATCGTTTTATATTAGAAAGTTAATTGTAAACTGATTTTCTTGCAGTCCGCACCGGAAAGAACGCAAAAAGATACAGCTAAATCTGTTCCTCAAAAGACACAAACGGTGACAAATAACGGAATTGATCAATCAAATGCGGAAAACGCTGCAAAAGAAAATACTGAGCTGCTCAATGGATACACCAACGCTAACGGTCATGTGGAGACACTACAGGAGAACCATCGAGAGAGAGGTAGACAAAGGATAAAAAAAGACGACAGTAAAGTCAATGTGGAATTCCTAAATCAAATCGCAACGACTATGCAGCATCTACAGAGAGACTTGGACCGAATAACAGCCAGAGTACGAAGCTTAGAAGGACAAGCCCTGCAAGCACTGGCGCCACGAACAGTACGTAATGTTATTGTTTGAAAACTAATTAAAATACAATTTTTTTTCAATAGAATGGGAAATAAGTAATTTCCTATTCCATTTATTCTTGCAATCTTACCTTGTTGACGTCGGTATTCTTTCTCTTTTCAGGAGCACGCGCTTAGAAACAGATATGCGAAGTGGTGGCCGTTGCAAGAGTGCCCGCCGCGCTTGTTCGTCTTGTTAATTTTGTGGCCATTTGTTGCTCACCTGCTGATCAACTTTACGCAGCGCTATCGCCAACGAAAACTGTGATGCCACGGCTGTAACTTCTTACACAGCTGAAAACCTATTTCCATTATTCGGGTTATTAGTGTTGAGTTGAAAAGGTACAGAGATTTTTTTAATTTTATATTTCTTATAGAAACAAAGCGCGCTTATCCTAATACAATCTACGATTAAGCGTGAATTGTGATAAAACTAACTAACTAGGCCAAATCTCTGTATATTTTTACATATGCAGTCTGTTTCGCAAGTCGCGCATTTTCATCTACAGAATCTTTGACAGAAGCTGGATTGAAAGCCATTTTTGTTGATACAAAAATGCCATTTCAATATTGTTTAATCAAAATTCAAATTTAATGATTAATTTGTTGATATATTTTACGCGTCTTTATAAAATTTGACAAATAAAAAGCGTACAAGATAAAATGTAACAATTGCTTTATATCTATGTTATATTGCAATTTGTATTTTATAATGTCTAATTATATTTTATTAATTTTAAGTTTAATATTTCTAATTAATTTTAAGAATTTAACAATTCTTTTGTCATGCAAATATGCTTTTCTTATACATGCATATATGCTTTTCTTTTATTTGCTATTTAACAAAGAAATACACGACTTTCGAAACAATCTGTGTAAAAAATATAGATATAGTTCAATGGTTTATAAGGTGTATGTATTATAAATAGTTATGTATTCCATAAATTGTAATATATATTATATACACAGGGAAAAGCAAATCTTTTTGTACACGTAAGCGTATATGATAGTCAGTTGTTATATGTATATTTTATATGTAATGCGGATTTTTCAGAAAAAAATTGGGCTTTTAAAGCATATATTACACCGGCATTACAACGATGGTGATTAATGAATGATACTTTGATGTTCAAATGAGCGTTTCTACGTACCAAACGAGAACGATTGCGATAAATATTGTGTACATATGTGCAATGTAAAAATATACAAATTTTTCATTATTATTAGTCCTACTTTTCTTCCTGACTTTCCTGACTCTTTTCGATCGGAATTATCCCACGGATAAACTCACTGTCATTGTTAATGCAGTGAGAGCGTCCGTTCTTTTAGTCACACTTTTTCTTAAGAGAGAGAAAGTAGGAAGAGAACAAAGTAGAAAGTGTAACTAAGAGGACTAGAGTTCATGAGTGGCAAATCGTGTATATATACATTTAAAGTAAATTACTAAGAAATAAAACATTGAAATATGTTCCTTGAACTCAAAAACATGAGTAGAAATCGGTTTTTGAACAGCTTCAAAGAAAAAGATTTATAAATTTTTTTTTCCAATGTAACATTTTTAGAGCTATTTAAATTATTAATAAATATAGATATTCCTGTTTCTCTCAGAAATATTTATATAATCAAGATGAATTTTATATTCAATTAATAAAGTTATCATTTAATAAGATCAGTTTATAAATAAAATGGTATAAATTTTTAATTATTATAGCTTTACTGAAAAGCGTTAATATCTAACGGAGAGGTGCTTATCGCATAGAAAAATTGAAGAAAACAAGGAACTAGGAACATACATTTTATGATAATATATGAGTTTTTCGTTCAGTGAGCGTTTAGTGATTACACAACGGTTGCATCGATTAATGATTATGCTGTGTCAGAATAGCTTGCTTTGCTTGCTTTGTGCGCACAAGTAGCAGTTGTGCAGTCGTGTTGCATCCTGTATGCAGGAACCGTTGCGCGCCATGCGATGCCGAGCAACACGTAGTGATTGCGTAGTAAGTATATACAAATATAAGTGTACGCAGTATGTCGATACGCGAAGTTGCACGTATGTTGTGCGATACGGTCGTCGATCCGTGTGGACGTCACCTGTCACGTTGCGAAAATGTGTACACGATATATAATTATCTTTCACGAATTCTAGTGATTGCTCCGACCGCTTCCACTGCTCCAGATATTACGTGCAATCTCCACATAAGATTTGTAAACTGACGCCGAGTAAAATTCTGCACGATGAACGCAAATGTGCTCCTAATATTTCTGAGTATTTTTGCCGCCAGCTGTTCCAGCAATGAAAATCTTGATTTAGGCACGATTGTTTTCGCGAATGTTGTAAGTTTCGTTCAGCTCGAAGATTGTTATTAATATTATTCCTCATTCTTATGTATTGATAATTTTTATTTTAAATTTTAAATTTATTAATGAATATACATCAGTGTTTTAGATATATTTTTATCTTCTGTTTTGGTGTTCTTTCTGTGTGTGTATTGTAAAATTTATAAATAAAACATATATATTATCAGCTTGCTTCTATTTACAGCTGTACAGACATGGAGATAGAACTCCTGTTACAAATTATCCCAATGATCCGTATAACGAAACATCTTGGCCAGTTCCATATGGACAGTTAACAAACGTAAGTAAATAATTATTATTATAATTGACAAATAGACACTGAGAATAATAATTAGCTGAAGATGTGTTTTATAACATTAAGAATGTTCTTTGTGTTTTATCTCATTACTAATCTCTCTCTCGTGACTAATTCTCTGAAACATGATACGTTGAAGCTTATTCTGGCACAGTGGTCATTTGGCATTCTATATGGAGAAGATAAAAAATAGATTGTGAAATAAAGAGTTTCAAATACACTAAAAATATTAGATCAAAATTTATTGAAAAGAAACAATTTTATTAACAATATATTATTATATTGTCAATAAAATACAAATTGCAAGGATTACCGTACACAGATTTGAAAGGTCCTTTATTTCATTTCATTTCATTAACATTTTATCTCCAAAAAATATAGATTGGGAAACATCAACACTTACTTCTTGGACGATGGCTGAAGAATCGATATTCTCATCTCTTAAGCGATCTTTACACGCCACATGACATCTACATTCAGAGCACAGATGTAGATCGTACACTGATGTCGGCCGAAGCAAATCTGGCTGGGCTTTATCCACCGGTGCAGAACCAAATCTGGGACAGCATCAAATGGATGCCGATTCCAGTGCACACAGTCCCGGAAAAGCAGGATTATGTCTTAAGGGCCAGCAAGCATTGCACGCGGTACAATCACGAACTAAACAAGGTGTTAACATCGCCAGAACTGGAACACATAAATAAAGAAAATGCAAAGCTGTATGCCTACTTAACAAAAAATTCTGGAGGAAAAATATCTTCGTTGGAAGAAGTTGAACGCTTATATGACATTTTGTACATTGAGGTATGTCGATATTGTTTTACATGCTCAGCTAAATGTATACTTTTGGATACAATAATGGCTGCAATTCATTCATTGAATATGGATTTAATAAAGGTCTTTATCCTTCAGAATTTATACAACAAAACTCTGCCGGAATGGACAAAGTCGGTGTTTCCGGATAAGCTGAAGCCACTCGCTATACTTAGTTTCATGACAGAGACATATGATAAGATACTTCAGAAATTGAAGTCAGGTAATCAGTCACTCATCGCTTAATAATATTTCATTTATATTTGTATCTATATATTTCTTTAAAAATTTGTCATAAGGTCCACTGCTTGGAGAAATGATAAACCACATGGTCAAAAAGGCGCAAAAGACTTTAAAACCTGACAGGAAGGTTTGGGTCTACAGTGCTCATGACGAAACTGTGGCAAATATGCTGATGACTTTGAACTTATTTGAGCCTCATTGTCCGCCATACGCCGCTACGATTCTCATGGAATTAAGGACAAACTCTAAAAACGAGTATTTTGTGACGGTAAAAATTCCTCAATATTTATACAAATCTCCTCACTCAAGGAGTCATCGATTAAGAAAGTTGTAATCACTTGTTTTCCTTCACAGGTTTCTTATAAAAACAGCACCGAGGAACCAATACTTATGACGTTAGAAGGCTGTACTACTTTATGTCCTTTAGATAAATTTGTTAATTTAACGAAAAGTGCTGTGATCGAGACACTTCAAGAGTGGGAGTTAGAATGTTTAATCACATGGGATGACCTAACGATACATAACAAATTTTGGAGTGTCATGGGTAATTATCTATATCGTATTAAATCAATGATTTTGCATGTGCATTTTGCATCAACTAACAATCAAATTAATATCGTTGTACAGTAGAACCTCGATTAATCGTCACTCGATTATTCGTCACCTATTATCCATCTATGATCTTGTAACTACATACGTAGACTGGAAACTTGTCACGTAAAACTTCCAAGAAGTTAGGCGCATTTGTTTCACAACAAATCTAAGTCCATATTTTTGAAAGCTCCGGGTTTTTTTTGCTTTTCCAACGACCAATAGTGGAAGTCTATGTTCACCGCTAGCATTCGCGCAAACCATAACAGTTATTCGCTCTTTTTGAGCTTTGTATCCAGGCGCTGTCGTTTCTGAGGATGAAGACAAAGTTGTTTGTAGAAGAGCCTACCAATTTAATTTCGTTTCATCACAGTTGTATAAACTTCCATTGTTGGTTCCATTGGAAAAGCAAAAAAACTCCGAGCTTTCAAAAATATGGACTTAGATTTGTTGCCAGTAAAATACCACGCCCAAAAAAGTGTCTGGACGAGTCAAAAGATTTTCAATGACTGATTTAAATCATATTTTCTTCCTGAGGTCAGGCAATATCTTCGCAAAAATAATTTGTCCAAAGAAGCTATGCTTTTAATGGACAATGCGCCAACTCATCCGATTGATGAGTTAAAATCAGAAGATGGCAAAATAACTTGCCACTTTTTATCAACAAATACTACATCTTTGATTCAATCTATGGATCAAGGTGTGATTGTAAGTTTTAAGAGGCGCTACAGAAAGGCCTTTATTCAAGGCCTTGTTTCTGCAGATGAAACAGAAACAGATGCAGATTTAAAAAACTACTGGAAAATGTTTACTATAAAGGACGCAATATATAATGTTGCAGAAGCTCGGAACGATATTTCAAACAGAACTCTGCAATGGTATTGGAATAAACTGCGGCCTGAGGAAAATGCAACCGACAAACAAATTGAAGATCAAGAATCCACAATCTCTTCTGGGCAGCGAACAATTACAAGTCTTCCTGGATACAAAGACATCTCTGATAATGTTAATATCTGGCAGGAAATAGACAAAGGCGATTTGAGATACAAGATCTTGCCTGACAATGAGCTTATTACTCATGTGCTCAAGTCAGATGAAACCGATAAATCTGAAACTTATGAAGATATTTCAGAAGATATGCCGACCACCATCAGTCACAAGGAAGCTGAAAATATGATGACGAAAATTATAGATTGGTATGAAAACCAAGAGGAGGCAGAGCCGCTGCAGCTAATATCATTGCGTAAAATTCGCAATCTTGCAAGCCAGAAATGACGATAAACAATAAGGTAAAAAATAATTACAGACTATTTTACAAAGTAAATTCTATAAAGTAATGTTAATATACTACATATGTAACATGTAGTATGTACTTATATATGTTTTATAAAAATAATAAAGTTCTTCTATTATCCGTCTATTTCTCCCGGTCTCGACGGATAATCGAGGTTCTACTGTACTTGAAGCCCATTTATCGCGTCTGTAATACTCACGGATCACTTTTACACACACTCATGGACTAAAAACTTAATTACAAAACGAATAATTACAAAACAAAAAGAATCATACATTTAATGCAAAATTCTATACGATGAAAGATACAGAATTGTCGACTTTTTTCGTATTATTTAGATAAATCAGTCGCGTCACATCCGCCTGGCATGATTGTTGAACTCTCTTTTCATTTGTTTCATTATTTACTCATTGCCGCACGTATGGCGCTTTTCTTTTGTTTGATATGCTTACATGTAGCTTGATAATGACCGTTTGTAGCAGAACAAATGTTTGATAAGCGATTACTGAGGCTGATAAGTGTATATTCTTGGATCTTTTCAAGACCCAGTAGTCGGTTAATCGACCTGTTAAGGCGATCTGAATACAAGCAATTTTGTACAGTAATTTAAAGTATCGATTTGGTGCAATAATATTAAATATGATTTCTTTTTGTATCGCGCAATATTTCTAATATTATTGATCATATTCTGCATGTATTTCAAAAATTATTTATCGCAGATTTAAAATCAAATTTCTTATTTGTTTCAGCAATCCTGGTAATTTTTATGTTAATGCTACTTTTACTGGCCTCATTAGTGATGGCTTTCATGTTTTGGCCTCGTAAGAGCGAACAGAGACAGTATTACTTTCGCTTAGTTACGCATAGTTATGACGAGGTCATATAATCAATATTAGCCTAAAATAATGCAGCGACTTATTGAAAAATATGGTTAATCATTAATTCATATTGAAATTGAGACGAAATATTTTATACATGTTATAAATTAGATTGAAAATTTCGTAATTTGTTCTATTTTAAGAATGCTGTTTTATGACAAATAGCACGGTTTGATCTCACGATATTTTTTTCGTAGATACCGTGATTTTTACACGGAATGAGTTTTTTTTTCATATTTAGTGCATCTATGTGATAATATGATTAATCATCATTGTGCTATTATTGCCTATAGATATGTTTTGAACTTGCTCATTTTCGCTCTAGAAGATACGCTCTAATTTTACTTTGAAAGATATTAATTTACATTATAAGTTATTACTAATAATTTGTTACGAACTAAGAAAAATCAGGTCTCATCATTGACATAATAATAGTTTATATCATACGTTTATATATACAAAAAATAATATTCCGAAAGAAATAGAGAGGGATAGCGATTTTTAAATTTTGACAACTTAAAGGAGACAAATATTCAGGTACTTTTATAAAAAGAAAAATCATTATTTGTAAAAATATGTTGTATCGCCTGATTTAAAAATGAACGGATTTTATACAATAAACATGTAAAGTAATTAGTTTGCGAAATACAATAGGCGATGGATGAATTTCGTAATACGTACTATAGATTTATGTGAAACATAAACTTTTTTTAGAACAAAATCGCTATATGAATTAGTTATTGTTGCTGTTAACTATACGATACATGTGATAATGCAATATATACAACATATGCAACATATGCAACATATTGTAATGATTGTCTAGTCATGATGTATCGAACTTGGACATTGCGTTTGTATGCAGCGAACTTCTTTTTATATAACATAACAGTAACTCGAAAGAGAAGGGGTTAATGTATAACACTGCCTAAACAAACATTTAGTTGCGAAAATCCAGTGCTGGAATAGAGATGTAACAATGATTATTCAAATTATGACGCAATGTATAGAATATATTTTGCATTTTTAACAATTGAAACTGCACGAGTGCAGTTATACATCTGCGACTTACAACATACGAATCATGTTCCTGTTTTTTTAATTTGATCTTACAACTTGGTTGTTGTTTGCAACTAAGTGCGTGTCGAATTATTTTAGAATATTTACAAGTAAAACGTATATATATGTGTACGGGTATCTTATTAAAAATATTTTTGTGATGTTTCAAATAATATAGTGTAATGTGTATTGAGCGACGAACTGTTTTATGGCACTTAATGCCGTTGAAGATAATTAACACATGCGATACGCTAATGTCATTTATTTTATATGTATAAAACAATAAAACTTAATTCATTTAATATAGTATTTACATTATTTTACATACCATATAAGAATTAGATAGTTCTCTATAAAAATTGACTATATAATAGAATAGTTTATATAAAGTTACTTTTGTAAGAATATATATATTTAATATACTTTACAAACAAACAATATAAGAAGTTTATTAAACATGTCACTATCAATTATTAAATATTTGAATAAAAATTCGTCATTGAGCATATTATAAATGCTATCTCCACATTTCATTACTAACTTAATTATTTATTAATTTATTTAATTATTATATGCGCTAATTAGCACATATCTTGCCTTTCATATTCTGCCTAAATTTACGAAATATTCCATTTATTCGCATATACATATATGTAAATGACGACAGAATCTCAATTACAATATAAGGCACTAAAGATTACCTCTTATACAATTTGTAGTTGAAGACAAATTTGTTTCGCTTGTCACGTGCACGTTATCGCTTATCCGTTGGCAATATGTTTTTCGCTAACAAGTTAGTATGCTGGTATAGATGTAAAACTGCCACCCAAACTTTCGTCCTGAATGGAAAATGCTGGATTTGTTCTGCAATATATCAAAGATACTTTCGAAATTGTTCATACCTTGAAGCAAATCAAAATCGGGACATTATGAATTTTAACGACATGCTTACCTTTTTGACGAAGTCAACGTTTGCTCAGACTTTCATATGTTAAAAATTTACATGCAAGGAAAATAATTCCGGTTAATCACTCGTTCATTCACGAACTTATTTTTAGAGTAACATTAAAACAAAAACAATTAGACCAAATAAAAGTGACAGCAGTGGAGGTGTAACGATATTCTGCACTAAGGGAATTGTCGTTCAACAACGATGACAAATCATGAGAGAGAGAAGCACCATTGTTTGTTTATTATAAAAATATATTCTTCGCGATGGATAATAATTGATGACACATACCATAGGGTATCATGCTGACGTCACGAGATCTTACACGAGATCAAGCACCTGTCCAACACGACATCGTTTTCACATATTTGTGGAATACAAAGGTCGTATATTGTTTCACACATTCAATTGCACTATTCCAACTAAGCGTTTAATGAGGTTTCGGACGTATTGTGGAAACTATGAATGAAAAAAAAAACTCATACTGAATCATAAATATGTATAAAACTAGCTTACACTATATCATAATCTATTTATATGCGTAAAGGTGATATAAAATTAATAAATTTAAAAAAATAAATAAATTGGATATAATAATTAATATCTTTAAAGAAAACACACTTCTAAATTATTATTGCAAATAAGTATTTTCTTTGTTTGAAATGTAAAAATATTAATTCTGCTTAATATTACATACCTAAACCATGTATTTGTTAGAGGACATTTTTATATAAAAAATTGTAAAAGAACACGATAAGAATACCTTGTAGCAAATGAAACACTCAATATATCAAAATCTATTCGCATGACTTGATCAACACAAATATAAAATTCGTTCTACTATACGAAGTTATTTTGTAAAAGTGCAGAAAGTGCATGTTGTGTCATGAGTTGTGTCGAGTTAGTTCGTTGATCCCTTACAATTATCTGTGTTAACATAACATAGAAATGAGTTTTGCTGTCCCGCACACCACATTCATCATATATTCCCAAGAATTAGTCTTACAAGAGTACATATTCAAGCAGTCTTCTAAGTATTCCATTACATGCGTTATCTTTCGACTTCAACTTCAAAAGCACACCTTGTTGCTCCCAAAAGTGTATAATATGACGCAAAAATACCCGTAAGTTTATATTTCGCAAAGTAATTTTCGAGTTTTATGAAAGATTTTTGTTACACAATTCCCAAAGAATCATGTAACATATAAGAAACATAGCAAACATATTCAATATGCCAAGTATATACCAGCACAATAACCACCACCACATAAACAGGTTTTCTTATGAAATGATCGCATGGAATATTTCGTACAAAATCAGTACACACAAGACAATATTAGTCTTTATGTTAATCTACAATTTTCTGATTAAAATATTTCACCACAAAGATAAACATGTTGGTTAATAATTGCTTGGTGAAAATGCATTTGTCATTACTACAAATGAATGTCGCTAGAATTCTCCTTACCTGGCATAAACGGCAGGATTCGATAAACCGAGCGTAGGATTAACGGGTGAACCGATGTACTTAACAACAAACTGCAATAAAAAATATAAAGAGCATAAAGGTTAGCTTGAATAAGACAATTTGACGCTGAAATAAATAGGCAAAAAATATACATACCCAATGGTTGCTGAGGGAAGTTGCGCCCATACTCACAGCCATATGAATAGCCAAGTAAGCGCAGAAGAGAAGATATAGGATCGCGTACAAGGACATGGCAAAGAATACGGCCCAATGATGGGGCAAGTCTTCTTGGACAGTTTGTATCACGAAATATATGTTTATCGTTATTACTAGTACCGACAAAGCAGTCGATACAATCTTGTTTGCTCTGCAACATGAAACATAATGTGATCATAAGAAAAGGAACAATTGCTTCCGCGCTGAGAGTAGTAAAAGTTACATACATTCCGTTACGGAATTCACCCATGATATGAACGCTACTCGTGAAGGCAATTGTCGGCAGGGTGGCGAACGGTAACTGTAGGCTCATTATTGCGTTTAAAATGTCGTTCATGTCGCTCAAGTTGTTCAGATCGGCGAAGAAAGCTACTAGGAACGTGGGAATTATAGCGATTGTTCGAGTGAAGAGCACTCGCTTCCAACGTGCCCACTGCAGATTCAGAAACCCTTCCATCGCGAACTGACCGGCATAGGTGCCCGTCATAGTGGAAGATTGTCCGGCGGCCAAAATACCAACAGCCCATATGTACATAGCGGCCGCGCCAAAGGAACAACCGAGAAAGATTCCGCCTTTGTAAAGATCGGCATCAACCGTTTTATTGTTTCTCTAAAGTTTATAAAGAAATATATATGGTTAAAGAACTGTTTTTATACACTGACTCGAACACTCATCAACTGTTTTCAAGCTGAATATAAAATATAAATACTTACATCAAACGTTTGCATGCCAAGAGTATAATTATGCGTCTTGCAAACTTCATACTGTAAAGCAGAAATTAATTAAACTCAAATTATTCAGAATTTATCTATAGTCAGTTTTGATAATTGTCATACGTACAACATCGTTATTCGTCTTGTTGAAGAGTCCATGAGCAAATACGGCCACAACGAACACATTGATTATAAATGACACAAATAATGCAACGCAGGCCTCGATAAAGTAATACATATTAGCATCTTTGATCTTTGCGGGCTGTCTTCGATCGATATCTCTCGACTAATTAAAGAAAATGGAAAATATATACATACTGTTAAAAGTAAGTCTTAACTGTGAGTGTTTATAGATCTTACTTTGACTAAGGCGCTGTGAAGGTACAAATTATGCGGCATAATAACAGCTCCAACGATTCCTACAGCTTGAAGCAGCACCTTGTTATCATAATTCATTCCATTGTACCACGGAACAAACATGCCTCTTATAACATCTAATTGTGGAGGCGCAGAAACAGTATACTAAAAGATCAAAAAACATTTTAGCATCACAATGTTAATCACACGATGCAGTACAATTGGAAAATATTTTGAAATAAATTCACCTCATAACCAAAGGTGATTGCCATGATTGCGATAAGAAAACCGAAGAAAAGCTCCAATTTCCTCAAGCCATATTTATCTAGCAATAAAAATGTAAATGTGTCAATTACTGTAATAAGTACACCACCCCATATAGGAATCCTGAAACATAAGAGATACACAAGTATTAATAATCAACAAGTCATTGTCATTTCTTTATCACAAATCTCTGTTTATATTTATACATCTGTTATTTAAACCTCTGTTTATATTTATACATATTCTATTATTCTAAATGCACAAGAAAATGAAAAGAAACGAAAATAATAATGAAATAAAGACAATGACTATGTAACGAGAGTAAATAATATTACACGTGCGACAGCAAATTTAACATGCTATTTTTATCATAAACACATATACAGGGTGTTTCATAATGTCCGTGCCAACGCTCGTGTGCAACGCATGGCGAGAGCAGAAATAATACGTGTTGTTATTTTTCGTTGCCGTGCGATCTTCGTTGCTGTCACGCCTAGAGTGTACAGCTCATGTGTCTAGCCGCGCGCAACGCGTGATTATTCGTCAATCCTTTTTAATTAATATCTCAATTATTATTGTAAAAATTGCAAAACAGTAAAGAACTTTTCTATTCAGTTCGCCGCACTCTACCCGCATACGAGTGTTGGCACGAACATTATGAAACACCCTGTATATTGTATAGATTATATAATCCATCAGGTAACTAAAAAAGTTTGTGTAATTTTTTACATTAAATTTAATATAAAAAATTGCACGAATTTTTTTGGTTGTCTGATATTTTTATTCACTATACAAAGTATCAGTTTATTCAATATACTAATATATTGGATATAGTAAATAACAAAATTTTCAAGTTGAACAAGTGAAGAAACTCACAATACGTTTCAAGATTCACGCTCTAAATTCTCTTAAGAATATCTTGTACGTGTGTTGAGTAAAGATTAAATCGTATCAGACACTTACATTTTATTAGATAAGAGATAAAGGGCAATGGCCGTTCCTATCACCTCCTGCATATCGCTGCCAATAATTGCTATTTCAATCATTATCCACAAAATAAGTCTAGGCACTTTTTTGTATTGTCTGTAACACATCTCTGCTAGATGCAAACCGCTTACTACACCAAGACGCGCACTGAGTCTTTGCATAACAAGACCTAGGATAGTAGCGCTTAGGAGTACCCATAATAACTGAAAGAAAACACAGGCGAACAAAAAATTAATATTATAAAAAAGAAAAGATATAAGAAACATAATAAAAAAAATAATCAGATATAATATTAAAATAAATAAAACTTATTGCAGCAATGCTTATTTAAGGTGGAAGGTATACCTTGTATTTTGCTACGACACCAGATTGTAGATCCGATTCTATGTTGCCAGGATCCAGATAAGCTATGGACATTAAGAAACCAGGCCCGGTGAAAGCCCATAATTTCCTAAAACTAAATCCTGTCTGCAAGATAATTTTTAATTAGAGTCCATATTAGAAGATGGATCATTGAGATAAGAATGATGATAATGATATCAAATCTGCTTGTGTTGAAAAAGAAGTACAAATATTGTAAGTATTGATATCAAAGCTCGTGTTAGAATGAAAGTGTAACTAAATATATTATTGACAAAACACAATGTCAACTTACTCCCGGTATTTCTGGCACTTGCACTCTTTCATTACAATAGGTTTGGTTGTTTGGAGATAGAGAAGTGTTCTCATTAGCCTTGTCAGTTGGCGATTCTTGCATACGTTGATGTGGCACTGTTGTAACAGTGGCATCACCACTGGACCCCACATCGTAACTATTATGCATTATGTATTGATATGTTTTATCCTAAAGAAAAAAATTTATATTTATGCAATAGAGAGAGTGTCAACTTTTCTCTTGCAATCCCACGAAAGCAAATAATTTGTCGACATAAATAGTGCAATTGAGCAAAACCACATAATTCTGATGCAATGTGTCAAAACAAAAAAGAGAAAAATGTTAGATACCTAATCATTGGAAAAACAGCAACGCATTAAATAACGTTAAGTAAACGATAGCATATTTTTTTATTAATTAATTATAATAAGCTTTGTCACTAATATAACAGTAAATAAAAAATGCTTAGAAGAAAATCTGGAAAACTCTTGATCTAGATCCTAAATCGTAAACCGATACTGGCACTATTATTTAAAATGAAGTTTTGACTCACCTCGTGGATAGAATTAGCAACAAATAAATCACGTTCTATTTAACAGCATCGACACTTCCTACGCTTTACAATCATTAATTATGAAGCATTCCTGTGATTGTCACAATCAGCTGCTCCATAACCATACACCTCCGTGCACTATTCGCCTGCCACTGGCCATCTACTGAATGTTGCTATGAACTTGGCCGAGTAATATGAAGCGAGTGGGAGAGAAACCGTCAGGGACGTAATCGGGTAATATTCCAGAAGAAACAGTATCGTCGATCACGTGAATATTTGCAGAGCTTTTCCCCCTTCTATGTTTACAACGTAACTCGTATTTTTCTTTTTATAAAGTAAAGAGATTTTTAAGTGCTTAATGTTGCGAATTCAAGGCTCGTTAACGCCATGGCCTTCTTTTGAGAAAAGATCGACTTTAAGGTTACTCAAGAATTCATAGGGCGGTATTCATAGTCCGTTCTTATATTTAAAATCGTCTTAAGCACGGACTTATATTCGCTCTCTTCGTCACACATAGATTGTGTCTGACGAAGAGAGCGAATATAAGTTCGTTCTTAAGACGATCTTGAATATAAGAACGGACTATGAATACCGCCCATAATGTTGTTTAGATGAATATTGTTACGTGCCGCAACTTATAGTTTCTTAGAGTACTCTGTTTATTCGAACCTTTTTTATATTTACTCCTTCCTGACCCTAAACACGTGACCCTTCGATAACTGCAACAAACATGGATTAATCTAAACACTGTCCCTGTGTCTAACGCGTATTTTCTCTTCGATAAAACCTCCTCCTTCCAATTAACATTCCACCGCTACAATTTTCCTAGAGCACTTTAAACGAAGATCCTTCTCGCCTGTTCAGTTCTCGATCAAAGCTCAAATCAGCAACACTGAATAAAGACTTTTTCCACAAACGTGTCCTGACTTATTCTAAATAATCTATTACGTAGCTATACGCTCGTAACAATATTCGACGATTTTTAGAATCCCTTACCTGTAAATAAATAATATATTATTATTAGGTAGATTTACATTTTTAGTATATAAAAAGATGTTACGCTTCCGTCTTATTTTTTTACAATTATTCAGATTTTATTATATGTATTTCAAGAGTTTGTATATTTCAGAAGCTACATATATATATATTTTTAAAATATTCACATATTTTAAAAATTTTTATTCAAGTTTACTTACATAGTTACGTTACTGACGCAAGTGGCGTTAAACTATAAAAGAAAGAAGTGCAAAAGAGCTGAAAAGTCTGCGGGAATGCCGCATACGTGTTTTGACTAGTAAAAAGAGTCCGTGACACGTTTCTTGGGAGATCCCCGAGTTTATCAACGTGAGCGAATAGCAATAAATTACGGGAAATAGATGCGTCCTTCCCCGCTACCGCCTGCGCACTGTCCTATCATAATTCCGGAATATTATACATTTTAATATCGCATTCGGCGTAGTCACTACCAGAGATTGAATATAATGACGTGACCTCCATGTAATCGAAACAAAAATAAAGCCGCAATTAAATGAGGAAATTAGATTAATATTGTGCGATTATATATCAATATTACTTCTAATAAAATGACACATAAAACAGTGTGTCACTTTATTATAGTAGTTTAGAAATTACTATCAGTATTAATAAAAATTTTACGGGTATGACAAATATTATATTTAAAAGGTGGTTTTACTAATTTTAGAATTACTTTTTCACGCGTTACCATGTCTAACTGAAAAACAAAAAATTCTAAATATTCATTTTCATGTAAATATTAATATTCTTTAAAAGTATTTTCTTTAAAATCCCTCCAAAAACATTAATTAACAGTATACTTTATTATTTACTATAAGTAGTAAGAAAATGTCTTATTATTTTAGATAACCTCTTAAACGACTTCTTAAAGTACGAGTGATAACATATAATAGATAAGAAACGAAACTATAATGCACAGATGAGCTGTATCGTGCAAAAAAATACGTAATATCGTACAAAAAACCTTATACAAAAGCAGATAAATCAGACATTCAATTCACACGTAATGATATCTAGTATTTGATTACTGACTAGACTCAATTACTGATTAGATTCTTGAAATAAACACACATTCTTTCGGCCGGCAAATTTTAAATAGTTTGCAGAAGTGTGTGGTGCAGTAAGCCACGTAGTGATAAATAATGAAAAAGATATTTTAATTGCTATCTTATCGTGACAATTGATCTATAAAAGAGAAAGATTCAATTTTCAAGTGTGTAAAGTAGTAAAAAAAATTAAATTATTACACAGAGTGGTCCATGTAACACTATGCCGAGCTCTATAGTACTTGTTCTGTTAAAGATAGAAAAAAATGGTGGAGAGAAAAGTAAAATGGCATAATATGAATAATTTTGTCTATTACTTACGACAAAAATGAGTTCATAGAATAATTTTTCATGTCATAAACTTTTAACTTTTTCCTTTACTATTTTTTTCTATCTTCAACAAAACAAATGCTAGAGCTCGGCCCAGTGAACCGTGGACCACCCTGTATGATAAACGATAAAAATACATTTACTTATTATTACACGGAAAAAATTCCATTTATAATTTTAAGGAAATATAAAACAATATAAAACTACGTAAGAATATAAATATAGGAGTGGGAATAACAAGAAATGTACAACGAAATATTCAACCAGTGTTTCAGAGAAGAAAAATAACAATTACATAATAATAGAATTTTAAGCTAGGCACGATGCGCTTAAAAGAAACCACAAAGAATGATTTAGCACGTCGTTTATCTTTATGCAATTCCCAGAGTTAAAGATCGTTCTCTTGAAGATTAAAATAGTGACAGAATATGAAAGAATTATATATCTGTAATTTCTCCATGGTGATAGTTTAAGCACGTAGCACGTAAATCGCTATAATGTTATCTCGTCCTGTTTCTAATGAATTTTCATGTCATCCGCAACACTTAGTACTTCGTTTAGTGCAATTTAATGGATTTAAATAATGGGAAATTGTGATAGTCGTGATTCACTTGCGGTAATCCCGCAACCAAGGAAAATTATGCTTGAAATGCGTCGGCAATAGATTTCTCAATCAATTTCCACGATCCCAATATTTCTGTTTTTAATCAAACATATTAAAAAATAATTAAGAGTATTCTAGTATAAATAAATTATTAATAATATTTCAACAGTAATATGCAATTTCTAGGAAACTTTGGCCTGTTCCGCTGATATGTACATAATTTATAAATACAAGTTTAGACACTATCTTTCAATAAATTATGACTAAACGCGTGAAACATGTATGGAGATGAGTCATTTGTGGTGAGAAAAGTACAAGTTTCAGAGATCTTATCAGTGCGTTACTGATACTTGAATACAACGCAATTCATTCATGTAACAGAAAGAGCATAATTATTTAACGGCTTGATGAAAAATTCATACTGTAACATGTAGATAGATAATATTATTCTACTATCTACATTAATAAATAATAATATATCGTAATGGCGATATATTTTTATTATGTTACATGAATTGATGCAATTGTCGCAATTGCTTCAATACGGAAATCACATATTTCCTGCTTTATTCCTTAAAACCTAATAATGTTCATGCAACGCTTGCTGTATGCGTCATACGCTTCACACATGCATGCTCTCTTGCTCCTATCGTCCAAACTCTTGACGTGCAGGCTGACCAATTGTGTGAAAGAATCAGCTGCATGCATATTTGAGTGATGCCAGATTTGAGACGCAACAGCAAGCATCACTGCTCTAAACTGGTCCGAGGTCTCGCCGGCTCGGGAAAGGTGAATATTGCACCACCGAGTGGCGCGCATCCGTGGTATAGTGCTCGCGGTGTCTCGCGAGTGGATTTGAGAGTCATGGACAAATCTGTACGTTTCGTAGGAAATTAACGGGAACTCACTGGTGAGGGGGTCTCACGAATTATCCGGAGAACGGATCGGGACAGGTTGTGACAGGGTGTGGTGCGGTGATAAAGCGGAGCACTAATTCTGGGTCTTATCCCATCGCGATAAGCGAGTCTCGTGCACACGTTCACGCCCTGATCGTCACGAAAGGTGAACAAGTCTGAGCTCGTGGAGACAAAAAAGTAATCCTCGTTGCCTTCCAGTGGTTGCGGCGTAGTTTTGAGTACGTGTCTTCTGGTAGTTTGCATTATTTTATGGTAGTTGCGTGTGTGCAGTACTCTGCAAAGATAAACATAATTAAAGTCAGAATGATAATGATCACTCGGTGACGTCTCGCGTGTGAGTCATTAGGTCCGTTCTTCTCAGCTATGCTTTCTGCACTTTCTTTTTCTACCTTTCTCTTTCTTTGTCCAAATCCGTAATATATTCCTGCTTTATTTTAAGTGTAGAAAGTGTTGCTGGAGCGAACAGACGGCGCGTTTTAACGCAGGGCCCGATCAGGTCAGACGCTGGGTCGTTGCCATTATGCGATTGTGCTGTCAAAGTCTCTCCGACTGGCTTTGTGTGCAGTGAATAATTTTTTGAAACCATTTCTTGCGCTGGAATCACCTTTTAGATTGTACACCGAGTAATAGTTTTTCTGAAATAAATAAGATTAGTAGTGTTTTGTGGCGAAAAGTGTATGAATGTACATAACCTGTTGCAGCAAAATGTCAAACGTGGGTAATTTGGAGCAACAGATAGCGAGTTTGCAGATCAATCACGGCGATGAAGCGGCCAAGGTTATCAAACCCGGCAAGAAGGTCGGGCCAGCGGTGCCGCCAAAGCCAAAAAAGTCTCAACCTCAGGTGAATCATAAGCTTCTTGCTGTAATTTAATATCTACTTATTATTATACTAATAATAGTGTTTCTTTATTTCCATGCATCCTTCACTGCGGATGCGACAATGGTAATTAAATCAATTAATCGAACATACAAGGTGTCCTATTGTGACAAAATTTTATTCTATATTTTTTACTTATTTTTTCATGTGGAATCACCTTTTTCCAGTTGTATTAATTACAGGACACCCTGTATATGTCGTATGAATAGAAAATACATATATCAAATAGTGGACATACTTGTAAAATTCATGTAAATGATAAATCTGTTTCAGATACCGCAAAGTTACACCATAAAGGCTCCGCCTATGCCATCGTATAGCACAGTTCTCAATAACACGCCATCGAATGACAAGACTTCAAATTTATACATGAACACTCCTTCTCCATATGTGCCACTGGACATAAAGAATGATTTCTCTCAAATGGCGTCCACGAACGGCAAGGAAGCATCAAAGATTTATCAGAACGACACCATGTACGCGTGCCAGTCCGAAGAGAAGTTCGAGCCGAAATACAGATACGATGAGAAGAATTATTATTCCAACATCGGCAACATGCCGGCTCCTCAAGTACCCGTGGCGGACGATCGCGCGAGCCGCGCGACCAGAAACGCGGTGTACAGCAATATAGAGCCGCCCGTACCAATTCCGGTTCCTGCGTACAAATATGCGAATGACTCACAGAAGGATATTATATACAGCAACATCCAGTGGAATCCTAAAACAGAAAACACGTATTGCAATGTTCCTCCGGCGCACAGCGCTGGTAAGAATCTTGATGTTTCAATGAAAAGTCTAAATTAAATAAAAATCTAATGCAAATAATAATCTGAATTAATTAACAGCACATCTAAATCATTTTTATAAAGTAATTAAAAGATCGAGTCTCTTAAGAAATCTTTTGCAATATCTTTCGTAGTAAATTAATAATCTAGTCTTTCCGTTTGCGCACAGACGACTTGCCACCGCCACCGGAGCCCTCGGAGTATGTCTCTTGCGTACCTGGGAATTCGTTTCCACCGCCGCCCGAAGAGCTGCCTCCACCGCCGAGTCCGGTCTCGTCGAGTTACAGCGAGCTGAGACGCGCCACTTATCAGACCGATTTCCCATCGGGTAATTACCCCGCCGACATTTACGGGCCGAGTTCGCAGTCCAGCTCGACATACGAATCCATATACGAGCCGATTAATCCGAGACCACCGTCGCAATTGTCGTGTAACTATTCTATGTACTCTGGCTACGGGTCGGCCACATCTACTCAACCGCAGGGCAAAGTGTCTCCCGTTAAAGAAGTGAGTCTTGAAACTCCGCATCTTACACTCGCTAAATCTGTCAATGTTTTAAAATCACGGAAATAGAATCGACACGGTTCACTTTGAAACAATGATACAGAAGCTTCTTTGAAAAATCACACGTTACATTATATTGGCTCGGTTATTATAATATAAAATATTATTATCAAAGTTATCGAAAGTTATGATTTGATTTGATTATTTATAAAAAAAATACATTATCATTTGACTGGAATAAACCTTGCCAATTATTGATCGAGCAACTGTAGAGCAACGTGTATTGAAGATTAAGCGACTGATTTTACCTGCAGGTCGACGTCCTCACGGATCTGTTGGTTCAAGGAATGGCAGATAGTAACGAAGATAGCGATATATACGGCATCTGCGCGCAATGCGGACGCAAGGTCGAGGGAGAGGGAACTGGATGTTCGGCGATGGACAAGGTCTTTCACATAAATTGCTTCTGTTGCTTCGTGTGCAAGGTCAATTTGCAGGGCAAACCTTTCTACTCGCTGGAGGGCAAGCCCTACTGCGAGGAGGACTATCTTAACACTTTGGAAAAGTGCTGCGTTTGCACGAGACCGATACTGGACCGAATATTGCGTGCTACCGGCAAACCGTATCATCCTTCCTGTTTCACCTGCGTCGTTTGCGGACAGAGTCTGGATGGTATACCATTCACCGTGGACGCTACGAATCAGATACATTGCATTCAGTGTTTCCACAAGTAAGTTTTTTTTTACTTTTTTCCGAATATTTTTGTCTTCGATTATTATATTACGCTTTTTTACTTACTTTTTTTTTAACTTTTTATCTTTAATTTTTTGTTTAATCTTCTAGTTAACTAATTCGTGCTCTTGTGCAGGAAATTCGCGCCGCGCTGCTGCGTCTGTAAGCTGCCTATAATGCCCGAGCCTGGTCAGGACGAGACCGTGCGAGTAGTCGCGCTAGATCGCAGCTTCCACATTCAATGCTACAAGTGCGAGGATTGCGGACTGGTTTTGTCTTCCGATTCGGAGGGACGAGGCTGCTATCCTCTGGACGATCATGTACTGTGTAAAAGTTGCAATGCTACTCGCGTCCAAGCCTTAACGTCTCACATGACGACTGAATTATAAATTATACCGACGCGACAAATCTATGTAGTTCACGCTGAAAGCTCTGGAACACGAAAGAAATATTGAATAAGTATTGTTATAATCAACTAGCAACATAAGTACCGTTCGGCATGATATTATTAGATCTTTTTATACATACAGTTTTTTCCACATTCCTGTTTGTTACTCGTGGTGTTTCAGGTTCTCGTATACTTCGAAAGAATATTTGATAACATCTATCGTAACAGCGAAGCATCAGTTTTTTACTACATCATAGTTATTATAAACTATGGAATACTGTCCACGATTTTAGATTCTTTTACAATTTCACATGAAGAGAAGAAAAACGATTGTTAAAGACTTTATATTCGATTTAAGGATAACGGTGTAAGATTTGATGCGCTAAAATTCCGCACTGCCATAATCGAAGCATTTCTAGTATTTTACGAATGTAATATTGACGAATTAGAAGTAATTGTAGATTTATTTCAATGCCCGAATAATTTTCCCGCAGATGTGATTATCATTGTGATTCTAGTAAAGTATTCGATATACCGTGAAGTATTTAACGTGTAGTTTGTCGTTGACAGAAATAGCGCTTCGACTCATATATTTAGAGATAGATTCGTAGATTCGCGGAGTAGCGTTGTACTACGGACAATATCGATATATCGGCGAGGAACCGTGCCATTTCCTTTTTTCCTTCAATGTAGTTGTTAAAAAAACCGACTCTTTCGTAAGATTACAAAAAAAAAGAAAGAGAAAGAAAAACAAAAACACTTAATCGTGCGTCCTAAATGCGATGTAATTAGGCCCCGGAAACTTTTACGCATGGGTAAAGCATTACATCGAGAAGAGACTTGTATGATCTCTGTATTATAGTATCAATAAAAATACAGTTTGTTATTTATGGCCAAGAAAAAAAAAAGAAAGAGTAACATTTCGTTTCAGCCGACCGTTTCTTGCTTGTCTGGTTATTTCATCGCGCGTGCAGATTTGCAATCTGCACTTTCGCCTGCACCTATCGAGTGAACACAATCTATGATCGAGCTTTGCATGTTTCACTATTTCAATGAGACCTGCTGTGTATCGTTTTACCGTTATTACTATTGTGTGATTGTTGTTAATAGGTATACGCGGCGACCCAAGCTATCGTACTTCCTCTTAGTTACAGATTTTCTGAGAAATTCGGAACTGCAATTTTTCTTCGTTTCAGCAGACGTTCGATTGAGCGCGCAATTTCTTTGCAATAATTTTCAACATATAACATTATCTCTTCCTGTCTTGCAAGAACCATTTGAAATTAAACGGTAAGTGAGATCCGTGTGCTTTCCTGACAATAGAATCGCTTCGATAACTTTGATACTTGGCATTCTTGCGATCAAAAACGATCTCGAATTCGTGAGACGAACTGTAACCCAGATGAAGTCCGCGATTATGCAACCTGTATACATGTGATGTGCGTACATATATGTATATTCACACACATGTACACACATCAGATGCGCATACATATATGTTATTATCGTATTGTTGTTGTTATCGTTATTATTATATAATTGCAGAAGAAATTTACAGCAGATTTGTTATATATCATCCCTTTACTAATTTTTCTCTAGCTATGGTTTCCATGCACAGATGTTTGTCTTTTATTATTAATTATTATTAACATTTCGTTTTAGATACTTGCATCTCTTTTTTTTTATGCGTAACATACTTTTTTTTTATTACCATAGAGTACTTAAATCTTATATAACTTTTTGTGATATATAACCTGTATGCCATTTTGTGTATAATTTATGTTTATTAATACATAAATTTGTTTCACCTGCACGCTTCATGGATCGTGGAATGCGTCCCATTATGTTTCTTCTCGGAGGAATGGATGAATCGATTTCTAACAGGGCGGTCAGCAAGTAACAATATTCCACGATGGATACATTATATACAAACTACCTATCGGCGAACTACGCGAATCTGAGAAATAATTATCATTTGTCAAATAAACTTGCATGCGCGTAAACGAGCATCTCGCCATTTATATTATCCGCGATGCGACAAACGTAATAAATGTAACAAATGTATTATCAACTATTTGATGTATCCAATGTGCAATTAATCTTACCACGTACATGCGGGGAGCGTCTCGCGCTTAATTAATAAGTGCTAAATACCTGTATTAAGTATAGTCGCAGTTATTCTTCACGAAGTAACAACGTAACCTCTCTTCGAGAGACGCAATAACGTTTCGGATACTTAATACAGATTGTCTCGAAAGCCTACATTCCTCGATCTCGCTCTCCCCCCGCATCGAGCATCGCAGATGCACGGGATTTTCAGGACATTCCACGATCCGAAATGCTGCGTATAATACATTCGTAGATCCTATACTTTTTTTTGCTACACATAGCTCTGGTGTCTATCTCTTAGACTCCTTTTTTTTATCCTCTTTAGATTAAAACTATAATGTATTTTTTTTTGTGTAGTATATATATTATCCTTTATATCTTTTATTATATTCGACCAAAGTTAGCACCATTCTACGTTAAATTTAGTACACGGCTCTCTTAATACTCGTTTAATCTAACAACATTCGTTCGATTTTATTAGCTTTGTTGTACCAAAGTCAACATAGAATTGCACTTTTCTTTTTAACAATCTATCGCTCTTGCTTTTTATATAGATACACGTATAATATGTATAGTATATATATATGAAATATGCGTGTGTCTGTGTGTGAGTAGATACACGAGTCACACGTATGCTTACATATAAATCTGTACTTGCACGCAATAAATCACAGCCACCTATCCAGATTCGCGCGCGAGCACAAAATACACACTAAGTAAACGCGTATTCTCTTTCGCATTCGCATCCTAGATATCTTCGGTATATGTTGCATCGTCGCATCCGTTATATATATATATATATGTGTGTATGTATATTGTTATACGATACGTATACGTATACGTGTGTATGCGTATAAATAAATATATACCCAATGGATACATACGCATATATATATATATATATATTTACATATGTAAGAATGCTTCCTTCGTTCCGCCTATACGTAGTACTAGGTGCCGAAATAAGCTGCGCTTTTTCTCTCTCTCTCTCCCTCTCTCTCACCCCCTATTTTTCCTCTCTCTACTTATGATACACATTCATTCGACTCACACTCACTTACAATGTCTCACTCGTTCCTCTTTTTTCCCCTCCTTAATATCTTTCTTATTAATATGACAACGCCGGTCATCGCGCGGACTTTGCTGCTCCAAACGTTCTCGCTCGCACTCTCGCTTTCGCCGGATCTCTTACAGCATCACACTCTCACACTTCCGAATTCGCTGGGTACTGTTGGGCATATTAGCATCACTTATGCCCATAAATCAATAAATAAATAGAGGAACAACATTCTTCAAACATCTCTTTTTTTTTTTTCTTATAACAACATTAGAGGCTCTCGGAACGTAACGCAACAAATGTTCAACAATACAATCACGAAAACAAATAGAAGGCACTCTTGCTTTTTTCAATAAATTAATTTCTTTGTGTTAACAACTCACTCAGATATTCTTCCCACGCCTTCGCCTAGGCCTTGTCTTGTCGCGTCCGTGTCTAGCTACGTGCCGGGCACGACGTATCGGGTGTCGTCCAAAAAATCCTCCCAGGTAACACACGCGCCGCGACATTTACATGACGGCGCCGCAAACCTCATCTTTGTCTTCCTTTTTCTCTCTCTCTTTCAAATGGACAATCATAGCTACGGTATGCGAGATACAAGATAACAAATTTATTTCACATTTACAGGTAAAAGAAATTCACCTTCGTAACAATTAGGTAGAATATTATTTAACCTTTAATATTATAATAATTTAATTATTGTTATTTGCTTGGAAGCTCACAGCCGACACATTTTTTTAATTCATTATTATTATTTTTCTCTTCTTTTAATATCTTACCTTATTTTCATTTGGGTACGGGGCGTTTCATCTTTTCGTACTTGGGTCACGGTCTTTATTTTTTTTTTGTGTGTATTTCTCTCGATATTTAACAGCTACAACACGTACAACGTTTAGCGCGGAAATTTATCAACGGAAGAAACAACGAATCCAAGTTATTATTGATCCGCTCTACGCTTTCAAAAGACGCGATGAAATGTATATTCACGGTTACTCTAACGAGAAAGACAAACTATAAGTACCGGGTGTGTTTCTCCCCGTGTTTGCTTTTTTACGGGGGTGGAAAAAGAAAAATCATGGAGATGTGGCAGTGCCTTGAGCAACCGTTTGTGAAATCAACCCTATCTCGCCTCCCTGTTACCCTTCCGCTTATTTTCTCTCTCTTTTGTTTTTTTTTTTTTTTTTTTTTTCTTTTGAACACATGACAAATCGCTCGTCTTTGTACGATAACAACGTTATTTCTTCTTTTTTTTTTCCTCAGAGTTCTACCTTTTGCTAACTAATCTAGCCTTGCTCGCGAGATTCATGGTTTGTCGAGCCTATCACGCATATAACATCGGATACTGTATAATAATAGTAGTAATATGTATATCATATAACGTAGATATATGTAAATGACGTATCGCACCTATGTGTGTGAGTGTATGTGTATGCGTTAAGATAGAAGTTATCTTTTCTTTTAACTCTCTTTCTCCGTTACACACTTGCCGTCGCTCACGTTAGCTTTGCTCTAGGTACATCCGCCTGTTTCTCCCTCTCTCTCCGTATAACAACGAACAATATTGTATCCTATTCTCCATACGTGCCTGCACAGAACTTCGTTAGGAGTACGCTCGACCGATTTAGCGAACCATCGCGTCATCAAACTGGGGAAGATCTCTTTCTTACAGCGAATGTCTAGTCACTCTAGCGTATCGAGTCTGAGATCACCAGAGAAATTATACCGTAGCGTGTGTGTACGTGTGTAATGCGTTTATATATGCCTATGTGTCTGGATTCCGCACTGTTTTTCACAGTTTGCAGCCGTCGTCTTAGGTCGCGCGTGGTTTTCTCTTGACTCTTAGAAGATATATATATATATATATATATATATAGATATATATATATTTAAATATACTCTCGGTAAGAAGACAACAAAGTGGGTGAAGAAAAAAAAAAGAAGAGGGAGCTGGGTGGGAAGCGTCTACAAAGTCAGCGTCTGCATCTGATGGCACGTGTCGCTTAACTGATTCTGATCACCGGCCGCCGGATGACCGCCCGTTCGCGGTGTGCCGGGTGGCGTAATCGGCAGTCTGCCGGGACCGTCGCCCGCGCCTCCAAGACCGTCGTCGGCGAGCTTGCCCGTGGACGCGGTTTGTATTATGCCGTTCACCTTGTACTTGGACTGCCGCAGCATCGTCGTCTGCGAGCCGGCAGCGTTCGAGTACTTGTCGGACGGCTTCCGATTGGTGGACGATAACGTCTGGCCGACGGAATACCGGCTACGCTGTCCGTTGGCGGGCTGCTGCTGCTGCTGCTGCTGCTGCTGCTGCTGCTGTTGTTGTTGGGACGGGGGCATGGAGGGTGGCTGATAACGATTCTGGGCCGGAGCGTAAAACTGGACCTGAGGGGTGGGTGGTGAGAGAGTTGGAAGAGGCCGTGTCATGGGTGAGTACGGAGCTGGCGGTGGGCTTGTCGGCTTCTCCTGAGCGCTCGGCGTGTCCGCGTTTGCCCGCTCGGTTGGAGACGTTGCGCCGACGGCGCTGTCGGAGCTCTGAGGAGCGTCGTTGTTAGGCCGGCCGTTGCTGTCGCTCCCCCCGTGCACGTCCAACCGGGCGGCGCCTCCTCTGTAGTGGTTGTTATTCGACAGGCAGTTTCTACGACCCGAGCCGTAACCGCCGCCCGATTTGTTGCTGCTGCCCGGCGCGCCGCCGATCTCGTAGTACTGATCATCGCAGCAGTTTTTCGCGCGCCCGTTCGTCGCGTGCTCGTAGCCGTGGCTGCTCGGCTTCTGCGAGCCGTAATTGGACGCCCCGGTGTGATTGACCCTGTGCGCGGCCTGGCCCGAGCCGTAGCCGGATCTGAGGAGCGCCGACGAGCCCACGTTCGATCCAGTCGTCCGTCTATTGTACTGCACCGGCAGTCGCGATGACATCGCTATCGCCGGATACTTGTGCGACCCATCCGCCGCGTTACCGCCGCACTTGTTGTTATTGTGTGACTGCACGCCGCCCTGCGCGTTCTGCGACTTGGCGTGCGTGTTCTGGTGTGCCGACGAGTAGCCGTGATTCTGACCGCGCGAGTTGTTACCGTACTTATTATTGCCGCCGCAGTCTCTGGAGTTGTGACCGTGCGTCTTCGTGTTGTTGGTGTCGTAGGCGGACTGATGCGGCGAAGCCGGATACGGCGTTGGCAGTAGACTAGCGCCGGATGCGTTGTGGTGTGTGTACGGCGGCGGCGGCGGCGGCGGCGCGTGTGTATGCGGAATGTACACGGTCGGATGGTAGAGGATAGCGCGACAATGCATCGGACTGGCGGCGCAGTCCTCGCTATCGTTCTGAGCGCCGTGCGGCGTGTGCAATGCGATCGGATGGTAATTAGTGTGGTAACGACCGGACACGGGGAATTTCACGGGCATTAGGGGCACCAGAGGTGTTGCCGGCGAGCCTGAAGCGCCCTGTTGCGCTTCACCGTGCGGTTGCTCCGAGTGGTTCGCCGTCGAACGTGAATCCTACGATTTCATTTCACAGAATAATGCACCCTGTTTGCCAAGTGCCTGATAGAAGCATGCATTTAGCGACAAATATTCGTGACACGGTGATCCTTTATCGCGAATAGAGGCTTCTCCCGGACCTAATTTTACTTAATTATCTCATCACGTTACTGTGCCGACTTTGCTCATTTTCACCAATGCCGATTTTCTTGTGCAGTGCAATCGAATAAATCTTCATCGCGAGAACGTGAACATCACTCGTCAATAGCGACAATATCAACGCATCAATTATTGTTTTATCAATACGTGCTGCAATTCAATAGCGGCGTACGCAGACATTATTATCTCATAAAATTTCAAGTTTCATATCAAAGATTCATCGCGAAATGTAACTGCGAAATGTTTGAACGCGTGTAAATCGAAAGTATTTCGCCGTTAGCGAAAGAGGAAACTTACCTCCTGCGGAGCAGCCTGGCCGTCGGACGCCGAGGTTTGCTGGCACGATGCGGCATCCGTGGCATACAACAGCAGCTGTTGTTGCTCGGTGAGTCCTATAGGCGCATGTGGCGGCGGAGCGTGATGCGGTCCGGCCCCGAAGGGGTAATAGAGATGATCGACCTGCGTAGGCGGTGGCGGCGCTTGCACAGGTTGATGATGATGCGGCGGCGGTGCAGCAGGGGCGTAATAGTGTGTCGGATGCGGCGGGGGTAGAGGAGGTGGCGGACCCGTCGGCGGACTGGTTGCTCCTGTGCCGTTATTGCCGTTGCTGCCGGAACTGTTGCCACCGCTGCTCGTATTGCTCGGCGAACTGCCGGTGGTGGCGTACAAATACTGGGGAGCTCCGGCGGCGGTCGCTCCTGCGTAGTACGGTTCGTACTGTGGACAGAACACGGATATAATGTTTGAGTGCCCGTCGAGAAGTGAATACTAAAATTTCTTGCGTAAATATTTGTCGTGTCTATGTGCCGTTCGCGTAAACGTTAGTTGATCCCTTCTTTATTTTCTTTTCAATCATAAATGTACTTTTGAATGTAAGACGACGAGTGAAAATAGATACGCGATTATGACGTGTCGCTTCGGTGAATTATTTCCACATCGATCAGCATAGAGCAATAACGTCGTAAATTAAGAACGAGAAATTTTAATTAATGCTTAATGAAGTTTTATTTACGTCTCTCTTAATCCTTGAATGCAGCAAAGCAGCATATATACAACATTTGCAGTTAATTCTTATTTTTCGTTTAATCCATATTATTAAGCAGAAAACAAATGTACGTATTAAACTGTTAAAATTAGTTAATCTCACTTTGTTTTAATTTAAGCAGAAGAAAATAACAAACTAACGTTTACGAAAACTTTATTTTAACGAGTAACGAGTCCATAAACGTAACTATATGAAAGCCAAGCGAGGCTGTATACTTTGATCCGCATTTTAATATCGAATAACGATTTGTCATTTCTTAGATCATTCCAGGTTAGGGAAATGATTACGGTGTGCATGAGTTGAATCGATCGGGGATTGTATCTATGAATGGAGCATTAATCACTATGCGTGTCACAACTATTGATAATTTATCATCGCGAGATAAATCGTTTTATTGTTCTCTACTTGTATCCCACATAAGAAGAGAATCTTTAATTTAAAGCCATTCTAAACTTACATTGCACGCATGCCTATAATAATACATTCTCAACAGTCTACAGAGGGTGATTCTCTAATGCATTCTATTTTCGCTTTATTCCTCTAAGTATCGGTGGAATTCCGTTCGAAGGGAGACCTATTAAGATAATATAACACAGTGTCGTTTCAGTAACGCGCCTTCCGTGCGAAAAGATCGCGTGCTGCTCGGACTCGCGATTGTGTTAAGTGCGGCGTGTCACATTGGAAAGTGAAACCACAACTACGAAAAATGAAGCAAACAATCATGCTGAGTGCGAATATAAATGCAAAATTGATAAGCACGTTAACATTTTTTGGTTGCAACACTAACCACAATTTATTAACAAGAATTATAATATTAACACAAGTTAAAACAAGAGGAAACAAGAGAATGAGGAAGAGAAAGAATGAAGTGACAGAACAGAATTTACGATACATGTAAATGCCACTAAAAATGATCAATAATCTTGTTGGATTCATCTTTTCTTTGTCATAACTATCATTGCTTATCTTATGTAGATAATTGCAAGTGTATAAACAAATCAGATTCTTAATTCGCTGCTATTATTATTTTCTGCCGACTTGATTACTCTTCACGTTTATCAATCATATTTATCTATCATTTAATTATCAAGAATATTTATGTATCATTTAATCTTTTTTGTTCCACACATTCTCACTGTGGAGAATTCCTCTCAACTCTCGTTAAGTGTTATCTCAATTAGCGGTAATATTAGTTACGACAAAATATACGTTGTTAAAATCAGCATGAACGCCATCGGTGAGTAGAAATAACAGATTGTGAGATAAAAAGGCGATAGAACAAACGTGCACCGACAGACCATGCATCGAGAGGCTGACAAAGGGGGAAAAGAAAAGGTAAAATGCTCAAAAGATGACGAGCGGCATGCTAGACGCTTAGCATAGACCTTATACCTTTAGACCTCAATACTGTATAGCGTCGAGAAGGACGTAAGTAGGCATTTGTTGAGGGTTGGGTAGAAACGCCGGTGGTATGGCTTCTCCCATCAGACCGTTTGTCTGTCAAACCGTAACCGATATATACCGTTTAATAAAAATACAAAATGCAGACGAAGACGGTCAGGATCTTTATGCTAGGATCTCTATATGTACGTGTGAGGAGGAAAAACCCAGGGGCGTCTAAACGGAGAATCAAAGAGGAAAAGTGTGAAAACGATCGGAAAAGCGATCGATATTCTTTTACGTACCTGTATAGGCGAATACTGATATTGCTGCGGCATGTACAGAGACGGGGCCGGACATGGATACATCACAGGAGTGAATGTTTGATGGCCGGTAGCAGCTTGAGGACCTGAATACATTATTTCAATAAGAAGCTATAAATTATCTTAATCTTAACAATGAACATCGCTGTCCTGCATTGATTGTCTATGCTGCAGCGTTTTTACACATTAATAATAGACACATTAATAATAGAAAAAGTAAAAAGTTTTAAATAAAATATAAATGTTCATCCTTTTTAAAATTAATATTTTGAAATATTTTGATAAATAAAAGCGAAAACTCGTACAATTTTTTTCGTTCTACTTTGTGGTAAAGTAAATTACGAGACGTACACGTGTACCGTGAATAATGCTTACCAAAGACTCCTGTAGCTTGATAAATCGTTCCTGGATCCGTAGGGGGAGCGATGGAAGTAGCTGGAGCGGGAGCTGCTGTGTTATAGAACGCCATGCCGTTCTGATAAGCGAGACCCATACCTGTGCACGCCAGAGGGGGAGAGAAACGATTAGAAATGCGATCTCTGCACTCTTCGATGCTGCGACGTTGCTACACGTCGAGCACATCGCCTATATATACATGCAATTAACTCGATCACGTACCGTTCGCATAATAGTAAGTACTTGTAGGCACGGAAGGGGGCGAACCGGTACTACCTTCGAAGGATCTAGAAAAGGGCTGCTTCTTGATCGCGGGCGCTATATTAAGCTTCCTTTCTCTCAGGATAATGCATTCGGCCTGAAGAGAGAAAAAAAAAAAGATTCGCGTCGTTCGTCAAAAAATAAGAGTCAATTTACGTACCTCCTGCTGGAGTCGCTTGGCTTCTTCCTCCGTTTCGAAGGTGACGAAGCCGTAGCCCTTTGACACGCCGGCGCGATCCGAGATGATTTTCGTGGCCTTGACATTGCCGTAGGCCGAGAAAAGCTGCGCGAGCTCCGCTTCGCTGGTGCTAGCCGAGATGCCGCCTACGAAAACACGGTTCGGTACTACCGTACCGTATTTCGGCGCCATCGTGAGACTCGCAGCCGAGGCAGGGCTAGAGGCAGGACTGGACCCCTCCGTACCACCGGTCGAAGCCGAACTCTAAACAATCAAGTCACAGATTTTTGTTGTATTCATTATTGCAGCGAGAATTGCACGACAATTCTCTTTCAAAATTTTTCTCAAGACGGAATTAAAGATTTATATCAGTAATCTTGGTCGCACGATTTTGTACGTTCAATGATATACAGTGCTCGAGACTGTAATATTCTTGCTTTTAATAAAAAATCTGTGAAAAAATAGAAAATAGAAAACAAAATTTAAGGGAAAATATCTATGTGTACTGCAGAATTAAAGTATCTTCTTTAATATTTTAATTAATTTTATAAACTTTCGTTTATTTTAATAGATTTAATTAATTGTTAATCCTTGATACGTTCAACTCAATGTGACTTTAATACGATTCTATTAATTCGATTAATTCTGATCGAGAAATATTCTTGATAGTTTAATTTCTGTTTCGAAACTCGAATCAATGATAAATACGTTTGTAAATATATTCGCAGTACAGACAAAAACGGATAATGAATGCGAAAAACTGAATGTCGCAAGTGCAGAACACAAATACGCGCGAGTGACGTCGTTCTCTCGACAGTGTTTTGACCTTGCTTCCCCAAACTCATCATTACAATTCCATTGAACGCTCGCGATATCACCACGGAAACATTCGGAAACGGCATCCCGCCGGCGATTTGTGTACATACATAAATACCGATCGTTAATTAAGAACGCTGCGTACTCTCTCGCCGAGCGAGAATGGCGATTATAAATTGCCGAATCGAGAATGTATATACATACGGGGAAAAGCGTACAGTGACGACCAAAAGTTTCCGATATTTAGAAGCATTTCTCGGAATGTGGATAGTTCACCGTTAAATCTTCACGACAAATCAAATAAAAAGCGCAGTAAAACGCTATTTCGGAATGCATAATTTTACCGCATTACAGAACCTGACTTTAGCATATTATGAATTAACATACTTAAATTATAAGTCTCGACTGAGAAACTATTGAATGACTTGACTTGACGATAAATGCAATATTTCGGCAAAAATGTTTAGTAAGCTGTTACAGTGACTCTTCGTACGTAGAGGACATTTGCAACGAGTCACTATAATAGTTCTTCTTGGTGCAATTTAATTTTAAATTGTTCACTTGCTACACAAAATTTTATTCATCTTACATCTATATTCTTTTTCCGTATCGAATCTGTATAAAATAATCGTGCAGCTATTAATATATAAATCTGTATAAAATAGTTTCCTCATTAAAGTCATACAAATTAAAAATTTCTGAAAATATTACAAATTTTTAGTCACCATTGTATACATTCTCGAGCTGGCTGGAAAAGGTATATTAATGTGTGCCAACGGTTTTCGCAATTTTTCCTTCCTCTTCTAACTTCTCACAGCCAGTTAAGTGTCTCCGAATTAGATTTAGCGGCAGTTAAGTCACTTGTCACGAAAGTATCGAGGTTGTGCAGAGAAGAATGTGGTGAAGCGTATAGGAGGTGGAGTACGTGAGAAGTCTTAAAGAATTCCGATCAATTTAGTGACTTCAATCCAAGGAAGATTTAAGAAATATATCTAGAGAATGACAAAAGAAAATGTAAGAATACAAATAAGCAAATCAATCATTAATTTTTAATAGATGCAGTAGAATCTTATGCTAATGTTAAAATTATGCAATTCAATAAAGGAAGAATATAAAAGGAAAGGCGTACTACAGTGTTCTAAAAAAACTCGTCATGCAACCACACAATTGTTAAGTGGAAAAATATAAGAGTTTGTGTATTAAAAAAAATTAACATTCTAAGAAATCATAATATTTATTTCAATAAAATAATAGAAACAGAGAGCTCATCATGCTATAGTTTGTTCTATATTTTTACAGGCGTACACACTTTAGTCGATAAACATTCGTTTTCAAAATATCAACTTTGCTTCTTTATATTTTTCCACTCTGCACACACATACAACATTGTTTGGTAAATTCAATTAAATAAGAAAAGTTTTAAAATAAAGAAATTTTAACTCAAAACTTACTAACTAAAAATAATTTTTCTCTGAATGCACCTCGCGCGAATTTTTCTAATTCGACCGGATACACGCAGCAGCTTACAAACCATAAACATCTCAATATACATCGTTGAACTTTTCTCGCACGACAAACTCCGCGAGTGCGAGGGTTAATCCCAGATTTCCGTCTCGACGAGGTGTCGAGACGAGTGCAAAGGGGGTCGCGGAGTCGATCGCGAATGACAGATTTCGCGGAGATTGGCGTAACGCGCGCAGCTGCGTCGTGATCGGCATCCGGCGCGACGCTACACAAAATATTGACTAGCCAGCCGGAGGCAACACGTATCCGACGTTCTAGTTACACGAATATTAACGCGGAAGCACGCGACGAGCACGAACATGCGTGACGGGAGGAGGAAAAACGGGGAGGCTACGGCGCCTACATAACGCGCACCCCACCCTCTCCGGCGATGGCGATGACAGCCAAAAGCACAAACAACAAACAAGCAAGCGACCAACCAAACAAGCGAGCAACACATACGGCGTGCGTCGTCTTGAGCGTGGAACGCCGCGAGAGAAAAGAATGTGATATACGCGATATTACGCCTGAATTGAGTTTCGGGCGGCGCATATTCGCAAAAATGATTTCTATGTTTATACCTGCGATAAACGTCGCCGTAAGGTCTACATTTGCGTATCTACGACGTCCCAAATTTTGACAGATTCGCCGTAGATCGAGCGAGGAAGCGACACGCAAGATTCGCGAATCCTGACGATCGCCATTCATTCACCCCCCCTCAATGTACCCCGAAAAGTCGGAGTTCAGAACACGACGGACTCATGGAAGTCCGTTTCCCGGTGCGCGGTCGACGTGCGCTACGTATATGTGTCCGCTCTACGTATCAGGTGAGATTGCACCGCGGCAAGGGAGAAGAGTGACGAAGGGGAGAGGGGGAATACTTGGCGCGAACAACGTTTTCGAACGCGGGGTGTATGTCGTCGTGGTTGTAGCGAGTGACGACGATTCACGGTATCGCCGCCTTCTAGAACAGGTCGTACAGGTTAAAGAGATTCGACGGAGTCGACAATGGCCGAGAATTGCCGGCGCGATGGCAAGATTCGACGACGAGTTCAACCACGACGACGATGCTGCACGATGTGAGCGGGGTGGGCGAGGAACACACATCGTCGCGCAATAAATATCTAGATGTGCTCTCTCTTTCTCTTTCTCTCTCTGTCCGCTGAGGGTGTTAACGGCGGAGACCATCACTCACCATCTTTCGACGGATTCGGACGCACAGGAGGATCCGTTGGCGGCTGTCCCGGCGGCTCGATGGTACCCTGGCGTCGCGCGAGGTCACCTGGACGCCCAGGGACTGCCAAGGACCGTTGCACCGATCACTTCAGCAGCACTTCCAGCCTCCGGCGGAGATGCTGCCGTACCCGTTTCGCGTAAACCTCCAAACACCACGGGCAGGCGACTCTTACAAGATGGCAACCGCCGACTGTGATGCCGCGCGCGTCAAATCGCGAAAACTCCAGCGACTATGTTACTTTATCGACGGAAAGTATAATGAATCGTGTCAAGGTTACATTAGGTTAGGGCTAGATGGAATTTTTCGCGAAATAATTGCATGTGATCGGATGAATATATTTAGATTATTCGTTACAATTTTATACCGGTTCATTATTATATTATTTTTATTTTAAACGCATATTAATATATATTTTTTTCATGTGAAAATTATCATTGCAGAGAAATCGATATATATATATATATATATACATAGGGTGTTCAAAATGAAGGTTTACTAATTCAATTGGTTATAACTTCCAAAATAAATGAAAAAACAAGATTTTTTTTTCATTTATTCATTGAATGATGACAAATTATAACGAATTAGGTGTGGCACACAATATTGTTCAAATGGCCGTTTCGGGCTAAGTCACAAATTCGAACTTTTTTTATAGCATTTTGCATGACACAAAATCTCACAGAAAGTAGTGAAAATTTCAGCTATTTCTGCACGAATGTTATCCTTCAGCTCATCAATTGTTACTGGATGATACGCATACACTTTTCCTTTGAGATATCTTCACAAAAAAAATTTGGAGCAGTCAAATCAGGAGATCTTGTAGGCCAATCAAAACTGTCAGAACAAGAAATGAAACGATCTGGAAAGATTGTTTGCAATTGTTTTTTTTAAATTTTGTTTTTTATTTTCAACAAGACGGTGCCACCGCACACGTCTCGCGAAACAATCGCGCTATTGCAAACAATCTTTCCAGATGGTTTCATTTCTCGTTCTGGCAGTTTTGATTGGCCTCTAAGACCTCCAGATTTTTTTTTGTGGGACTATCTCAAAGAAAAAGTGTATGCAAATCATCCAGTAACAATTGATAAGCTAAAAGATAACATTCGTACAGAAATAGCTGAAATTTCCACTATTTTCTGTGAGATTTTGTGTCATGCAAAAAGCATTTTGTAGCAATAAAAAAAGTTCGAATTTGCGACTCACAACCGAAGCGGCCATTTGAACGACATTGTGTTCTATACCTAATTCGTTATAATTTGTCATGATTCAATGAATAAATAAAAAAAAAGAATCTTGTTTTTTCATTTATTTTAGAAATTATAGCCAATTAAATTAGTAAACTTTAATTTTGAACACCCTGTATATAAATATATATATATATATATATTTTTATATCAATACTTGGTGTTTTTTTGCTTTAGATAAGAATCTATATGACTTGCTATCTATTGATGGAGAACAAAGAGTAAGGAAAAGTTATAGTATTGCCAGTTCAGAATTGAAGAATTAATTGCTAAAATAAATTGTTGAACGAATTTATACGTGCTATCGTTCGCATACACATACATATAATGTTTCCATGAAATAGTATCCATAATACTCCGAGATTGCTTGCATTCCAGTAACTTTGTTCCGCAAGTGTTTTTTGAATGGAAGTACAAGTATTTTTTAAGTAAAATATGAAATAGGACGCTCTATCTTTTAAAATAAAATAGAACTAAAATTCTTTGTTCTGTGTAACTTTTCATTTTTTTTTCATACCGCTATTTAATACCATTATTTTATGTGTTTGCTCCTTATAACCGACTGTCATTCATAAATAAAGAAGTGTAAAGTGTAAAGTGTAACTCCGAAAATCGTATTTACCTAATTCACAATCGCGATGTTTCACGGCGATCGATGGCAATCAACAGCGATCAACGGCGATTTACTTGCGAGCGATGCCTCGTTGGTGATGCAGTCGCTAACTCGACTCGTTAAAACCGGAGAAATAATCGAATAAAAGAACACGAAAATACGAACGACAAACGAGAAAACACGTGGAAAAATGAAAACTGAACTCAAGCGTTCAGAACTCAATGCATTCTTTGGACAGCTTCTTTACCAGTTATTTCGAGTCAGTCTAACTTCCGTTACGACTTCCTGGTGCAATAATATTCCACATTATATTTTTAATACAGAAAGCAAAGTTGAGTAAGCTAAGACCAAAAATTCGAAATATAATTTTTCTTTGCAAAGTAAAACACAATTATGATTAAAAATACAAAGTATATTATTAAATTGCTATTCGTAGCGAGATGCTGCTTTGACTAACAGTGTAGCGTCGACGTAAAGCATTCAAATGTTTCACATGAATCGACACGCTAAAAAGCGGTGCGGTAGCCAATCATCTACTGTTTTATATTTTATTTCCAAAAAAGCGAAAATTTGATTGGCTCAATCAAAGTACAAGAAATCGTCTATTTTCCTAGTGTAGATCTATTCTCTCAGACGGGTGACTTTTATCGCGCATGCCCGAGAGCACTAGTGTAGATGCGTTCAATGTGCAAGAACGATGAATACATAGATGTATAGAGATGACGAATAATCAAATTTTTTTCTTTGATAAGTTCCAGATAAAAGTAAAGTTTACAAAATTTTAAACAATTATTTGTGCACTGCTTTTCCAATATTAAATAATTTAACAACTTTTACTTATATTATTTTTCTGAATAATAAGTTTTATAATTTATTGAAATTTTAAATATATTTAAACAAATCTTGATTATAAAATTCTAAATAATCGTACTATGTTTGTTGTATTTTCTGAAGATTGAATTATTTACTTTAATAATCTTAGATTTGTTGAAAATATATGATTATTCAACAAAATAAAAATAAAAAGTCAATATATATTTATAATTTCATGGATAGTGTTTAACATGCAATAATTTAATATGCATATTGCATAATTAATATTTCTTAGCAAACACAGTATGTTACTGTCATAAGATTTATTAAACAATTATTAGGTAGTATTATTTTATTTAAAAAAATATAAAAATATATATGTATTTTAAACCTTAAATATCATTTATATTTAGATTCAAACATGTTGCATTTGTTGGCATAAAAATGCACGGCGTTATCTCTTCATTTGCATAATCCGGAATTATTTGTGAAACGTTGAAACTCTGAAAATTAAAAATGGAAAAATATAGATATTTGATAACCGTAAAGCTTAATTGTGTGTGTGTATGTGGTTTTAGCAAAATAGTAGTAATTTCAAAAAGTTACACAAATATCTATAATCATCTTATTTGTAAAAACTTATAAATATTCATCAAATTATGATTAAACATATACATCTATTAAATTATATATACACAACATGATTTATTTAATTTATGATAAAACTAAAAGATATACAGATATCATAATATCAAAAATATTTTGTATTCACCATTGTATGTAAAATAGATATTATGTTTAAATTACTAGTTTTAACGACTTACATATCTTTTATGCATAGCTAAGCAAAACGTGCAAACTTGTGGCCTCGTCGAACAAATGCTGCCATTTTCTAGGAGACGTGAGCAGGGTTGATCTATGGCACCTGCGATGAGTATGGCATCCAAATGACTAATGTAACTGCTGGCCAATCTGAGGGTCTCTATTTTGGAGAGTTTCCTATCGGCTGGTTCGGTCGGAATCAGGGTCCTCAAAGCACTGAAAGCCGTGTTCACGCTGCACAATGAAGATCGCATTCCCTCAGTTGTGCGCCTGCATTTTCGATCGCTATATCTATTACTTTTATCTCGTTCGTTGTTTACGTTAAGTGAAAAAAATCGTTTGAAGGTAAACTTATGGAAAGAAATATGAAGAATCGAAGAATGCTTCGTGTTCTTCCTCAAGCTCTTGTCTTCATTCTTACATCATGCATAATCACGATTTATCACTCACTCTCTGATTGACGTAAAAATGTAAACTGCCAACGCAATTTGCTTTTCACCTATGAGTGCGATCTCTCTCCCGAGCGTTCGCCTGATATCGCTGCTTCGTCGGTTCTTCCTTTCTACGCGCTGACATGCTGCAAGTATGATCTCGAAATAGTGTTTTCAACGACCGTTCACGGAGCCGCTGTCTTCATCAATGAGCGACTGACCCGCAGGCCTCTTTCCGTTCCTCCAGAATGTGGAATTTTCTCATATCTGGTGTGTCACGCACGCTTACACTCCCCGCCAGTCAGTATCGCTCTCCCTTCTCACTCCCACAACATACACGTGAGCCACACGTGTGTGGGATCAGGAACGGATGAGGGTCCTGCCCTTTCTTTCCGTCTTCTAACTTTCTTCCTCCTTTTCTTTCTTTCTCCGGTCCTTTTCCGGTCTCTATCGTAGCACACTAAAATATAACGAAGAAAACAGGCACAGAAAATATAAATAGTGAAATATATTTATAAATATTATGTCCTAGAAGAGAGAAAATAATATTTATCATTAAAATCTGACAACATCGAAATGAATATTACAATTAATTTACGCTGTTACCAAATTTAATTCTCTCACATCTTAGAATTAAATTTATTGCTCACAATTCATATACATACTTCATCATGCGCGATCACACGACTTAAGATCCATACGTACTCGACTTCGTCCCTGCACACACACATACGCTGCACAGCAGAGTGATGCATTCCATGTAAAGTGGCCGGCGGCTGCGTTTCGCATTAAGCTCAATAAAAACGTGGATGACCACAGTGGGCGACCGGAGTAGGGCAAAGGAAACAAATTCCATCTGTAAAACTAATTAGCGTCCTGTTACTCCGTCGTTTCTCGATTTCGTCCGCTTTAACATGATTACACTAAAATATACCAAAAATTTTATTATAATCTTCGTTAAATTTCAATGTTATAAGTAATCATCTTGAAACAACACCAATTTATCTCGATAAACAATTACCTAAAATGTGAATAAGAGTAGTTGAAAAAGAAATATTGAATCACATTCTCCGAGCTCTTTGTATGAAATGTTTACTCAATTAAATAACTTGGTTACATCGAATCACTTACACAGCATAAAATTTACATGTTCAATGGTCGTCGGATCGTAGGATCATATTTTAACACATTGTATTGTCGAAGAAAAACGCAGAATCAGTCGCTAGTAATGAAACAGGGTTGTGGATTTGCTTGTTTTCTTTTTCACGGATTCTTCGGCGTTTGCCATTAATTAAAGGCGTGTTTCGCTATCGAAAACCGACGATCTCTAACGGAAGAATATCTTAAGAAATACATATAGAAAATATACACAAGTGTCCATTACATTAATAAAATAATAGTGGAACTTAGATTACGTTTCTATGCGATTACGGTATCGAGCACGTATCGACAATAAAAAATCGTGCGGGTTTTAAAAAAACACTCGAAATGATTCCCTGTCGTTTTATAAGTTTACATAAGTTAAACGCAGGTATATACTTGTCCTACCATCCTGTATAATTATTAGATTAGTTAAAACAATGTAAAAATTTCAATGTAAAAAGACGTATAAACGAAACGTTCCATCTGTTTTAAAACCGTTATTATACTTATTATCTTCTCCATCTGCATTTTCTTTTCTTTTTTGATAATGATTTTTATAATGACATTATATTTTATTTACGAGAGAACAAATAAAATATATTAAAATATAATATATCTACATACTGAAAGAATTAAAAAATGCGGTATAATTTCATCTCGTACAAGCGCTTTGGCATACGCACCGCTTTAAATCAAATAAAAAAAGCAAGATCGATTGAATCGATGTCGTCGACAGCGTAGAAGTGTAATTAACGCTATATCTAAAGACTTGAAAACATTTTACATATCAAGCGTCTGTGGTTTATATATAAATCTCGATCTTTCTCTCTCTCTCGCTCTCTTTCTCTCTCGCTCTCTCTCTCTCTCTCTCTCTCTCTCTCTCTCTCTCTTTTCTCTCTCTAAAGACGTCACCAATGTGTTTAAGCATCGGAGCTAACTCGTGATATTTACAACAGCGAGTTACAATAATCATACTCGCAATATATATATAGATATATAATTCTTCTGCTTATATCGATCTGAAAGATCATAAAAATAATTTCTGATCTTAGAGAGTAAATTACAGCGAGATCGTGAAAGGTCCTCAATCTCCACAATGCACACACTCGAATTGCTCTATATATATATATATTTTGTATATATCTAAAATATACGATATATTTGTAGAATATATCGTATATCTACAATATATAGTTTATGTATATATATCGCGTCTATAAACAATAATATTATGTATATATATGTATATATATTATATATAAATAAACATATGATTATTGACGCGATCCACGTGCAGCTTCTTCCAGTGCGCGAACTTTAAGCTCACGCTCACGCTGTTGTCTAAAAAATACCCTTCGTTAGTCCTGAGATATCATTGGTGCTTTGAACTATCATAGCGTTATGCAACAAGCTAGAGATCGTTTCGATATGGAATTGAATGCACGAACCTTAGGTACTCCTCGTGGTGAGCTACGAGAGACGCATGTGGAGGAAACCGATCACGTTCCATCATAAGATGCCGTTGTAGCTGCTCATGGTGTGCTGCCATGTCGGCGTACGGTCTTCCCAGCAGTTCTGCTGGATGAAGCGCCAGAGCAGGATCGCGTGGCATTAAACCGGGACGAGGATAATTGGCGCCGGCAGCAGCTGTGGACAAAAATTACAGTATTAAAAGAATGTACTCGAAATGATACAATGAATGTAAATCTATTTATTTTACTACTTAATATTTATCTCGCAGAATATCCGTTTCGGAATACTACTCGTGATAGATTTGGGGAAGCACTTTTGGTTTTAGCTCGCAAAGTTAGAAGAAACTATACGCGAAATTTGCAATAAATTTCTTGGCTATGGACGAGTGTTCCCAGAAGTTCTCTGTCATTTCTCATTGCCAAGCATACACACACGCACACTCGCGCCTATTCCTCGACAACACTCACTCGCACTTGCACCTGCGACGGTGGATAAGCGACCAAGCCAGAGGTCAGAGTAGAGCAACTCGAAAATTTCGCAGGCGTGCTGACGATGCGGTGCGGAAAGGAAAAATCGCCTTGGATCTAGACGAGCAAGTCTAGGACGATCAATTGAGAAACGCACGGCTGCCGAGCGACGAGGAATAAGCGAGAGCGGGCGTTTCTTAAAGGAGGAAGCTCTTCAGGAAGCTTAGAAGAAACATCCTGTGTGTAAGGACCTACCCGGCAGAGGGAATCCAGCCGCAGCCGCAGCGGCTTCCTGCTGTTGCTGAGCCTGTTGCTGGGCCTGTTGCTGTCCCGGATGTAAGTGCAAGTGCGTATGCGCATGTGTATGCGCGTGAGTGTGAGCGTGATACTCGGGCGAGATGCCAGCCATTTGCAATCGGACCATCGGGTCAGCGGCCAAGGCCAGCCGCTCTTCCAGCTGGCCGTGGTGATGAGCTGCCACGGGATGGCCAGCCGCTCCACCCGCTGGCCCACCGCCGGCCGCAGTCGGAATCCCTAAACGCGACAGCGCTTCGATCACATAACTCGAAGATCACAGATGCGATTCTCATGCCCGATTTCTTCACCTCCAGCTAACCGTCAGACAAAATTACCCGGGAGACTGTATCGCTGAATGCAATAGTAGATAAGAGAGCCAAGGTTAGCTATTTTACGGACAGAGTTAACTGGCGCTGAAGAAATCGGCCATTTTATTCAGAAATATAAACGTCTAAGTTTAGCTACATTGTATCCTTGAAACATCTTGGCGCTCTCAGTCTGATTCTACCTTTCTCCCCCTCCCTCCCGCCTATCCAACTTTTCTATCATTTAACTGTACTCTTAAATCAATCGTAAAAAGTACAATTTGTACGGTCGAAACGAACAACAATCGACGAAGTATCTAACTCTACTCGCAGAAATATAGAGTGTTACCCTCGTAAACAATTACCTAGCCGCTCGAGTCTTTCCCTCTCCAATTGACTCGGAGCCGGTGGTGCTCCGTAAGCCAGACCGAATTGATGCAAGGCTTGAGGCGGACCGGAAGGACCTGGTGCCAAGCCGGCAGCAGCGTATCGGCGGTGTATCTCTAGCCAGTGAGGATCCACCGGTGGCGCCGGTGGCATTGGTCTAGGCGTGCTCTTCAGCAGCTCCTCCTTCAGCCGATCGTTCAGTTCTCTTTCACGTAGTTCACGTATCTCACGTTCCCTCTTCTCGCGCTCCAGATGCTCCAATTCCAATCGTTGCGCCGCAGCCTCGCGCCCGTAAATGTAATGCAGCATCGGATCGGGCGGGGCTGGATGTCGAGCGGGCGAGAAGGCTGCGTGCGGCCGAGCGTATTCGGACAGTTGTCTGAGCGCTGGCGTGTCCGCGTACGAACCAGGACGTGCGGCATAGCGATCGTAAGGCGAAACGACGGGCTCGAGAGGTCCGCGACTGGGCGGTTTGCACACCTCCGGCTGTTTTTCGGGCGTCGTCATTTTACGGGCCTGCTGCGCTGCGGCCGCGGCGCGATCACGCTCCTCTCGTTCCCGTTCCACCAGCTTGCGTTGACGTTCCTCGCGTTTTCTCGCTAGCTTTGACTCGGGAACAGGCTTGAACTCCAGATCGGTGCGTGTGCACGAGTTGTTATCGCCGCGATTCCAGTGTCTAATGAAGATCGCCGACTGCGATCGATGACACTCGTTGTCATCGACACGCGGCTCCGGCGACTGTCCGCGCGGACTGATGGGCTCCTCGGGTTCCGGGTCCATGTCCGGCTCGATCTTCGGCTCCTGCATGACCGGCGGCTGTTGTTGTTGCGGCGGCCGATGGTGATGGTGCGTAGCGCCGCTGGCGGATGACGTTAGACACGTGGCCGAGACAAGCGACGGTTTGTGTTGACTGCTATGCGAACTACGTGACGACGAGTGGCTGTGTGAACTGTGAGAGGAGATGGTCAGCAGCTTGTCGTGGTGCAAGTTCGTCGGCTGCTGATGCATACCGGACGAGTGGTGGTGACTCGGCATCAGGTTCTCGCCCTCCTCTCTGCTCGTGACGCTCGAGCTGGTGCTGGCATGATGCGCCGTTATCATGGTGCTGCTCTCTTGACTGCGTTGCGGCGATGGCGGCGGAATGGCATGCGGTACCGGACCGTAAGCGTACGGCGGGAAGGACGGGTATCCTCCGACAGGAGGATATCCCGGATACGCATGAGGATGATATGGATGCATGGCGGTGAATAACGAATGGTGCATCAACGGATGATGCGGATGGAAGGGATGTGCCATGTGCGGACTCGGCTGCTGCGCCGGATGCATCACTGGCTGAGGGATCGAGCTCGGCGGTGGCGGCAGACTCGGCGTCGGCGTCGGCGTGGGTGTCGGCGATGCCGCAATCGGTTGAATCGACGGCATCGCCTGACTGACCGGTATGGAGTGTTTGCTCGGCGTCGGCGGTTTACTCGCACTGTCGGGATCCTTCTTGATGTTATCCAGACTCGGGCCGGGGAAAGAGGAACTCTGGAAGCCTGGAACCTTGACCTCCTTCAGACTCTGCAGTGGATCAGGCTCCGGCGGTATGATTTCCTGCTTAATTTTGAGGTTCTGCGGCTCCATCGGCGGAGTACTGGCCAGGTTGTAAATACTGGAGGGTTTCTCCATCGGCATCATTCCGGATTGTATCGGTTGGAATAGATTGCTTGGCTCCGGTCGCTCCTGCTCGTTGCTCTCACTCGCACGCTCAGGAATGCGTTCTGTCATCATACGAGCGTCGGAAACCCTGCTGTCTCGCGATCGCTCGTTCGACGACAGTCTCTCGTCTGCCATTCTTTCGGCGTTTCTGTTGTCAGACGACATGACAGTCAGACCTAACGGCTGCGGCGGCGGACTCGGCATCGGCGGCATCTGTGGCATCTGTCCGATCGGGCCGCCGATGCCGGCTGATTGCGAGATGTTGAGATTTAGCGGAGGCGGTACGGTCATGTTCTGCGGCAGTGTCTGCGCAGCACTCGACAGGCCGTCAGGATGACCGCGCAGGTTCGTTGGTCCCATGCTGGGCGCGTTTGGCGCCATACTGCTCGGCACCATCTGCGACGCCATGTTCTGCGATAGGTTCTGCGGTACGCTTTGCACCGGCGGTGGTGGCGGCGGCGGTATGTATTGCATACCGAGATTTGTCGGCAGACCACTGTTCTGTGGCTGACCGGGAGATATCACTGGAATCTGCGAGCTTGGCAAAGTAGCTTGCGAGCCTACGCTCGTGATAATACCCGGTATAGTTTGCGGCACGTTGCGGGCGTTTGCGGCGGAAACTTCGCCAGGAATCGCACCGGATTGAGCGGACGTGCTCAGGTTCAATTGCATCGGCTCAGGCTCCTTGCCCGCTTCCTCGTTGGACATGGTCGGCGACATCGTCGTTTCCATCGGCATCGGTTCCAGCTTCAACGGCTGATTATTCATGGCCAGCGGCATGTCCTGGTCCGACTGGTCCATCAGCTTGTTTTGATCCACTGGTTCTTGGTCCAACAAGACGGGTGGCTTCTTCTCTAGACTATGTATCACCGGCACCGAGATCGGTAGAGTTTGTATCGGAGTCGGTACCGGAGTGGATGCGGGTGTCGGTTCGGAAGGCTCCTCCGGAGTCGTGACCGCTGGACTGCTAACCGGCTCTTCTGCGCCGGCCACACCAGCGACCGTCGGCGGCGTCGGTTGGTTCTCGTTCGCGTCACCCTCCGTCTCCCGCTCCGGCTCGTCCATCAGGGAATTACTGTCTGTCGTGAGAGACTCGGACGGACTGTCGGGTCGTTCGCCACGTTTTCGCTTCTGCGAGTCCTTGTCCTCGTCGTTGCAGGCGTCGTCCACCTGATTCGGACGCTTCTGACCCTTCTTGGGCGTGTCCGCTTTACCGGACGACTTCTTTTTACTCTTGTCGGGCGTCTGTTGTTGCTGCTGCTGCTGCTTCTCCTGATCGGGCGTATCCGTGCCGCCGGTGCGTCGCGGTCTCGCTGGTCTCGGTGTCTCCTTGGCCTTATTCCGCGTGCGCATCCTACCGGGACTCTCCGGCGATTCTGCAGGCACCGGGCGGAATAGATAGGGTGGCGCAGGCGGCAGCTCCCCGGTCTTCTTCAAATGAGACCGGCATTCCGCGCAGAGCAACAGTCGATCCTTGCCGGCTACCTGATAATCCTTCGAGCTGGTGGAGAAGCAGTGCTGACACGAATGCGTCGCGCCGTTCGTGTTGGTGTCGCGTGAATCGCTGTCTTCCTCCGAGTTGTCGTCCTCCGTCACGGAACTGACCTCGCCACCGGGATTGTGGCTGGCCGGAGTGCCGACCGGCACGGTTTCGGTCTCGGATGCGGTCTCCTTCGCGCTAATGTTGGCCGTTGGTGGCGTGTCCTTGGTAGGTGTCGGCACCTCTTCCTTGGGTGTGCCGGCACGGGAATTGCGCGTATTACGGATTCGCCGTAACGAGCTCTGCCTTCGTCGCCGATGAGGTCGATTATTATTTGCGCCCGGTGTCTTTTTCCATAAGTAATAGAATTCGACCAGTTCCGGCTACGAAAATATAAGTCAAATGTTACAAACAGAATTTTTATTAAAACTGTTTTTTAAAGCGTAATACAGCTGTCAGATAGATGCAAAAAATCGTTGAATATCGTCGATCGATTTAAAAAACAAAATTACATAAAAAAATTACACACAAAGTAATTTTTCCAATAAAAATAAAGATCAACACTTTAATACACTTTTTCTGTTAAGAAAAGTTCGAATTGATGCTGTGAGATTTTCGAACTCTCAATAATCTCTACTCAAACAACACACTGTAGTGTTTATATAAAAATTCTCATATATTTTGCATCAACCTAAATATAAAGCTTACTTTTTCGATTTTTTGATATAATCTTTTAAATCTTTTGTTTTTTTTTTTACTTTATCCCTCCAATATCCGTTTACACAATTCTTATTTGAAATAGAGAAAGAAGATTAAGAAAAGATAGCGCAGGCAAGCAGAGAAAAACCACAACAAAGCGCACGCAGGTAAGAAAAAATCCACACAATAAAGCTATTATCTTTACCGTGTCCTTGTGTGGCAGAAGATCCTTTCTAATGCGCGAGAAATTCTTTCCAAACTGCCGTAGACCCTTGACGAATCGCTTCTGCGGGTAACAACGAAAATCCGTCCGTTAGAAACTCTCTCTTGCTCTCTGTAAACCGGTAATGATCTCAGTAAAAGAACGAGGTGGAACGTACAGTTTCCTCCTCGGACCATTTCTTGTCGATGCCTTTCGGTACGGGACATTTGACGAGTGCCTGGAGCGCCCTGCCAGGATCATAGCCAGAATCGTGCAGGATGTCGAGGGCGTTGATGGTGGTGTCGTCGCGGGATGCGGCCACGCAACCATCGTCCGGTGAACCGCCGTCACACATACCGGCGAACGCAGCCATCGAACGGGCCGCCCTCAGGTACATGAGCAGATCCCCGTCCAACGCCATGGCCGGTACCCATCTTAGCTCCTCGCGCTCTTTGGAGAATTCGGGATCGGGTGGCAGCTCTCCGGGCGGTATACCTGGCCGATACTCAGGCAAACGGGCCTGACAAGAAACCAACTCCTGTAAATCCCAAATTCGGGATTGCGCGCGGTTAGCACCGATGATGCCAGATATGTCAGACGTAACACATCTAATGCTCCGACTTCTCAACGGGCTAACTTTCGTAAATTTATCGCTACTTTGTTTTCCTTTCCTTTTCATTAGTTTTTCCCGCTTTATCTTTTTTTTTTTTTTTTTTTACTTTCTTTTAAGCCGGCAGATAAAGAAACATTTAGCTTTCACGATCTTCTTTTAACGATCCTAAAGGCGGATAAAAATAATCGCCTTCATAACCTCGTTTTTGTTTAAAATACACACGCGGAATGTTTTCACGCGCAAAAAACTTTGTCAACGCGATAAATGCACGTTAAAAGTTTATAATGATGACAGATTAAAGATAGAAGTCATGTATTTATAAATATGACTTGCGTAATAACGTTTATCGTTTTATAATGTCACGATGCGTGATTTATATATCCACCTTTTTTTGCCGATTTAATATCTGCCGAGTAGAATTATTATTAGCAAAACTCAATTGCGAAAAACAAGAAGCATCAGATAGATTTACAAGCTACCGATTAGTCATAAATGCGAGCGTGATTAACGGACTGCTTCGGTGATGTTTATTGATAGAACTTTGCAACTTGCAACTTTTTTTCCATACATACAAGGTGCTCGTATATATACGCCACGGAATATTCGAAGTGGAAGATAATTCGTTAAGTGCGGGACACTCCATATAGCGCTCGTGCACGCAGATGGTTCAAGTAAGCAATCGCGAATAATTGTTGTATGCCAACAGGTGTGAACGGTACGAAGACGAGTTGATCCGCTTAATCGGCCGTTTCAATTAATTACTTCACCGTGACTGAACACCACTCCAAAATTAAGAAAATGTCTCACGCCAAATAAACTGCTATTGCCACTTTTATGCATTGCTCCCAAATGTATATTTCATGCACAGCGATATTGCGGAGAAAGACTTTCCATCGGCTTTATACATCACAGGATAATTCGTGTGATACAACAAGTATCGCCGAGAGCTTAACGAATGCGTTTCACGTGCTGCAGACGAGAAAAAAAAAAGAAACGATCTGCACCTGAAACATTCGAAGCTCTTTAATGCGTGATGCGTTAGTTGAACCATCGGATCGAAATCAAAATAATATCCAGTTTAATTTTAATCTTGCAATAATTTGTGAAAATAATTGTATATCGCGCGTAAAACGCGTTGATGTACCTTTTAAATCTAGCTTGAACGCCTCGATATCACACGTATCCACGGATTTATAATAATCATGTAACATGCATTACTGTAAAAAATTTTCAGGACGATATTCAACGCGTAAAGAAACACGAGTTCTTACACGGAGTTTGTATACGTCGATCCCGGGTTACCTTATCGGTTTTTTATTGTTGAGAAACTTCAAGATCCATACTTCATACATTTCAGATTAGATTACACATGTACATACATATATATTTACGTAACATTCTTTCCTCGTTTACCGAATACATTTTTCAATCTGCACTACTTTTCGAGGTGGCCGTATACGCGCACGAATCTATTTAAATGCGCGTAAACACATACATGTTTACACATGTTGAACACTCCCGCACGCACGTACAGCTTTCATCTTCGTTTACATTGATTTGATTTATTGATGTAAAGAGCGTGTAAAGATCTCCATAATCTTTCATTCGTGTGTGTTTTCCTACTTAAAAGAATCTGTAGTTTAAAAATAAAAAATTACGCCCGGCAAGAAACGCGATTTATTCTTCATATAATGCAGATATTTCAATGTTTTTCTTGCATAATTAATTAATTGTACATTCCAAGTCGCTATTTTTAACGAACTTAATTACTCAATTAAGCGTGAAATCTATGTATTATTTCCGTGATTATCCAGAAAATATTCTCCGTAACAAAAAACTTTATTACCATAAAGCAAAAATTTAATATCATTCAAGATGATATAAGAACTTTTTATCTATACAGAGAATCAAAACAGTTATACATGTGTAATCATTATATAACATTAATTGATACAGCGAGGATAACGATTCACGATCCACACGCCCCTTACCTTGTAATAAAATATCAATGCTAATAACACAAGCCTCGAGATAGGCACATTGTGTTGATATAGCTAAGTTAACAAAAAAATTTTTCAAGATATGTATGGCAAACCTGATGAGAAGGGCCAATCCGAATCTCGCCCTGGGTGCCAGCTGACATCTCCCCCTCCTCCGAAGCTCCGCCGTCTTTCTCCAGCGTTTTGAATGCCTTTGATCTTGGATTTTCAGTAAATTCCTATTATCCACCCCCTGAACCGTATAGTGATGCCATCAATATGATTAAAGACGTTTCGACAAAGACATTTACTGCTAACATGCTTGCCTTGGTCTTGTGAAAGATGAGAAACAGATATGATATGATAATGCTACTTATTTACAAAGATAAAACAATAAATTGTTCAACAATTTTCGAAACTTTCATTATTTCGTATCGTTTGACAATTTCCTAAACTTCGATAATTTTTTTAAGATCTTACTGGAGCTTCTTTTATTCAACTGATATGTGCAGTATCAAATGAAAAAAGAGAAACAATAGCAATAGCATGTTTATATCTGCAAATTTATCATGAGTATATATGTTGAACTTTGATAAGTATCTATAAATCAAATATAAAGTTCCTCAAGATAAAGTAAACACAGGATATCTATCTTCCCAGAACTCAATCCTATTAATCTTTATAAGTTGAAACAAAGATAAGTGAATAAATAAATCGATATTTTTATGTTTCCGTTAGAAGCAATTTGGAAAATTAGGATATATATATTCTGCGTACAATTCAACATATAATATTTATGCCTACGTTTCATTATTTCTCTCTCTTTCTCCCTCTTTTCTCACTCTCTCTCTTTCTTTCTCTCTCTCTCACATATACACGCGCATCACATGCTCTTTTTCTTTTTCAAGTGGTCTTGAGTCACGGTGAAAGCAGTAAACAGGCTAATTAGCAAGCGCATAAGCTTGAACGCGTCATCGACGAAGGAACGATCGCGACGATCAACGTCGAGTTCTCGATCGCGGATTCGAATCCGAGATACGGAGAAGCATCTTTCCGTAAAGTGCAAGGCCGCGGCACGCGGATACTTTCGCGCGATAGCGATCGGATCGAGTCGACGGGATTGTCGCGTCGCACAGCAGCACGGCGTAATCGGCGCGAGACCGCAACACGTGTCGCAAGGAATGATCGACGCGAGAAAAGCCACAAACCAATTCCGGGGCAAACAACTCACCCGTCGTTTCCGCGCTCCGGCGATCAGCCTCTCTCTCTCTCTTTCTCTCAACGACGTGCACGCGTCATCGTTCCTTGGCGTAGATGATCACACTGCTCCCACGCTCTCACGCTGCGTGGAAATTCCAGGGTTGTTTACGATGAATACGGATTACGGAAATTGTACGGTCCTCCACGACGAGATCACACGACTGAACGAACGCGGCAATAACGGCTAGCGTTCGTAGTCTCTCTCGTCAAAAATCAGTATCCACAACACCCAAACGCGGCGGCCATAATGCAGCATGGTAGCGTCGCCGTCGGGCGTTCTTGAAAACAATTTCAACGCATGCGCAATTTTCCGTCAGAAATTTTGTCTGTAAGAAAAATAAACGATTGTTATTTCACTGTTATCGCTCGATTCAACCATGGAGGTTTTAATTAATATAATTTTATATGAATTATAATTTAAAATAAAACAAACATAATTAATGTCCACATTTACGAAACACATTAGTTGAACCAGTAGCTTTTAGAAGACTGATCTGATTGGTAGATCCGGAAGAATGTACCAATTATAGGCAAATGGTTGTCCGCTCGTTATGCCTTCCGAAAATCAGTAATGCATGTGTGATGTGATTAATGCTGAGTACTATTTTTCTCAATTTTTCTCGATTGTCGTACGCAGTAGCACGTAAAAACTTCTGCTCGAACATGGCGAAGAAAACTGCTCTTTTGTTGATCGCTGATGGATCGGAGGAAATGGAAGCCGTGATAACCGCTGACGTTTTAAGACGTGCCGCAGTATGTTATCTAAAACAATTATAGTAATCGCAATTTTATGATATCTATGAAATACTATTTGCATGCATTTTCAAAGTTTTAGTTATTTTTACACGTTATTATATATCTTTTAATTTTATAAATATAATACTACTGTTGCTATAAATGTAAGCAATATTTTTTACTAATTAAACAAATCAGCCTACCAGAATTATATTAAAATTTGCCAATTTTGCTGTTGAATAGGTTGCCGTTACCATAGCTAATATAAAGGATGATAACTGTGTGAAATGCAGCCGTGATGTTAAGATCTGTGCGGATGCTAAACTGGCTGAAGCTACCAATCAAAAATATGATGTTGTCATATTACCTGGTGGCCTGGATGGATCTAAAGCATTTGCATCTGTAAGATCAATCGATAATGTTTGATTTTATTTTATAACAAATATATATATATAGTTATGTAAAACTTATTACCTTGTTAGTCGGCGGAAGTTGGCAAGTTACTACGAGAACAAGAAAAGGAAAACAGAATAATTGCAGCCATCTGCGCAGCTCCTACTGCTTTGAAAGCGCATGGTATTGCCAAAGGAAAACAAATCACTTCTTATCCAGCTCTGAAAGATCAACTGGTTGATGAATACAAATATCTAGAAGATAAAGTAGTAACAGATGGTAATAATTGATATATATTTATTATTGAGTATGTTATTTACTTGTAAATCATATTGAAATTGATATTAATTTCGATAATTTTACAGGTAATCTTATAACTAGCAGAGGCCCAGCAACTGCTTTTGCTTTTGGCTTAGCTATTGTTGAGAAATTAGTCAACAAGGAAGCAGCCAGTACAGTGGCAAAAGGGATGTTATACGAAGACTATAAATAAACTTGCTCAAATAGTCTTTAGTTGCTATATACATATATAAAATTTGAAGTGTACAAATTTGTAATATTTTGGTTTGCAGAATGTAATTATTATAAAAATAAGAGATAATATAAAATAAATTTAAATAAAATGACAAAATATGATTTTTATATAACTATATAAAAAAATCCCAGAGAGAATTATTTTAGTGAAAATATAAAAAGATATAAATAGGAAAATTTAAAATATCTATTATTGCGCAATTCATTAAATTTTATTATAACATGAATACTGATTGAGAAAAGAATAAAGTGCAAAAGTGCAGCTTTCGAACAGGAAGTCTAACTATTCCGGTACCAATATGGTATCGATAACAACTCTCGACAACATAAAATCCGTATTCTATTCGTGACATTATGGCAACGTGCTGTAACGAATAATAATAACTGGGGCAATGTGTAATAAATAATTACGATCGTGATGAAAGAAGCGCGTGCGAGCGATGCATCAGTAATGCCCGGTTTAGAGGAAAGTATCTCGCACGACACAAGTTCACCACACACGCGCGTCCTAATGTCCGATGGGAACTATGCGGTGAGCGAGAAACTTGAAAGATACATTTTCAAGTCGTGGAATCCAGACGGTGCGCAAGGTGACGGCAACGAGGAATGTCTGGAGATTCTTATTCCTGAGGTGAGAGGACGATTCGCACGGTGATCGTACGACTCGACAGCCGGCAAATTCCGCCGACGAATGCGAGCTACCGGTATTACGTGCTTCTTGGTTAGGTCGCTCTTAATCCATGACAAACAGTTTTGTGATGATGAAATTTGTCAATTCTTCGCACCCCGAATTATCCTCATTTTTCCGTTTTATCCGGTTCGCAGTTTTCCACCATTTCAGTATTGTGAAATTTTTCGTTATTAAAAATGCTGTGTATCTTAAAAACATAATAACATGTTTACAATCATTTACTTATATAATTTACTTATATAATTGTTAATATAAAAATAATTAGACGTTAAAAGAAGATATATGAAAGCCAATTTATCATTGTTTTGTAAAATTGCTTTCAAAATTGCTTTAAATATTTTTACACTGTTATGAGATAAAATTTCGTTAGAAGTTACATAACTTAAGAATGCCAAGAATCAATCCTGGATATATAAGATAAATAATTTTCAGTGAAACTTAAAAACAATCTGCGTTCCTAATGCACATTGCATGGTTGATTGCAGTTGCTGGAGCCAAATTACAGCTTTTACACTTGGCCGTGTGCTCGTGTACTTGCCTGGTATCTCTGGGAGCACAGGCAGAACTTGAATGGCAAGCGGATCTTAGAGATCGGAGCTGGCACTTCGCTACCAGGTATTCTCGCCAGCAAGTACGGTGCTATCGTGACCCTGAGTGATTCCGCAACCCAGCCGCGAACTCTGCAGCACATCAAAAGGTGCTGCGAAGTGAATGGAGTTGCGGACCGAGTCCGCATCACAGGCATCACCTGGGGCTTCTTCCTGTCCAGTTTGTTTTCAATAGGAAACTTAGATCTGATCATTGGTTCAGACTGTTTCTACGAACCCACTTCATTTGAGGATATATTGGTGATCATAGCGTATTTGCTGGAAAAGAATCCACGCGCGCGGTTCCTCTGTACGTATCAGGAGCGCAGTGCCGATGTGTCGATAGAGCATTTGCTGAACAAGTGGGGACTCACGTGCATGCACGTATCGCTGGACAGTCTCAGTGCAAATCCCAATGTCGACTTGCCTGAATTGATGCAGGATCATACGATACACCTGTTGGACATACAACGTGCGCAATAAGTAGATCAATTCTCAATTGTTATGGCTGGTAATGATTTAAGATATATGACACACGCCGCCAACATTCCCTGGACAGTGAGTCGTCACGAGCTCGCGCTAAATTTTTCTCAACTCGGTTGCGTGAAAGACGCCTTTGTAGAATTCGACGAGCAGACCCGTCTTTATCAGAGTTACGGACACGTAACGTTCCTGAAGAAGACGGACATGGACAATACGATTCAGCGTAAGGGGAAAGATTTAATAATTGTGTAATATCTAACCGCGAGGCACTGCGAGCTCGTGAACGATGGCTGAGAACGATTTCGCGGATGCAACGGATCTAGAGGAGACCTTCAACAGAGCCGCCAAATACCTACAAACATTAGTATCGGAACTGGACTCGGGTCAGCTACTCGCATTTTACGGTCTGTACAAACAGGCGACTGTGGGCCCGTGCGACGTTCCGCGACCTAATTGGTATCAGGTGCAAGCGAAGCACAAGTGGGAGGCATGGAAGAATCTTGGGGACATGAGCCGCGAGACCGCGATGGCCGACTACATCCACGCCATCGCGAAAATCAATTCGTCATGGGAGGAAGAAGCGAAAGCCGACACCCCAGCGTGGATTTCCGTTAGCAAACTGTCGATCACGGATGCGGAATTGAGGGACGTGGACAAGACATTCTTAGATTGGGTGAAAGAAGGCAACGACGCGAAGGTGCGGGAGATGTTAAGCGGGAAACCCACGCTCGTGAGCACGCCGGACTATGACGGTTTGTTACCTATGCATTGGGCCGCGGATCGAAATCACGTTAGAGTCATGGAACAATTGATCGCAAACGGTGCGAATGTGAATTCGCAAGATGAGGATGGACAAACGCCCCTTCATTACGCGGCAGGTTGCGGTCACGCGGAGGCGGTGAAATATTTACTTTCAATCGGAGCTCAATACATAACTGATAACGATGGGAAGACGCCCAAAGACGTTGCCGACGAGCAGGTCGCAGCTCTTTTATAACACTGTACTATGTGCACACATTTGTTGTAGTCCTAATTTTATATGCCTTGACCTTTTTAACAAATAAATATTATAATTTTGTCAAAGTTACAATATATGGTAAATAATAAAAGAATTTTTATCTCAATAGGAATTTATGATTAATAAAATAATTATTACAGTGCTCTGTTCTCTTTGTTCTGTTATGTATAACGATTGTTATCCTGCATACATTAATAAATTCGTGGACTGGTAATTCCATATGAAAATCACGGAGTGCCTCAATCGTTTCGCCGCTCTAATAGAGTAAATCTTTATTTATATACAAATAACTCCTTCATTACATTCACAGCCTAAGCACACCTTGAATAAATGCGTGATTTGTCATTTGGCTAGATTGTTATAATTTGCTGTTCAATTAATATCGTAAACGATACCAATTACAAAATGATGAAAGTTCCACATGTTATAGACGCAAGAAAATTGTTGAGAATGCAAGGTTTGTTAATTAACAATAGCAACAATAAAATCTAATAAATGACAAAAAACGATATCGCTCTTACAATTATATAATTTAAACGTTTATTTCATCAATAGTTCACTCTGATAAACTCTATTTTTCTTAATTTCATAAAATATAAGCATATTTAACGTAATATAATCTGTCTCATCCATAATTAAAAAATGGATATTCAATAATACTGTACTTTTATTTGTAACAGATAACTACACATACTATAATGTAGATTTCATTTAAAAAATTTTAATTATTAGAATTCATTGCACATGCAAAATCTTTTAAATGAAAATGACATACATACTCCAAAATATTTTCGGATCTCAATTTGCAAGTATCAAGATATATTCGAGCGTATGTATGTAAACAAATTTTAATACGTTAAGTCTAAATTTGACAAATCTAGCATTCTCTTTAGAATAAAGTACAACAAACCCGAGATCTTTTGGACACTTTATGTAACATATCTTGTTTAAATAATATACGAAATTGTTAAAACATTGCAAAATTTAATGATTCTATCAGTTTTATATAACTTTGATATCATATTTTAGGATTGATAACTTTCTGTTATAAGATATGTATGTATATGTATGTATATCTAATCCCGGGATCACGAGTTCATTGCATGGAAATACTCCATAATTGAAACGTATAAAAATTAATGTTTACCTGTATGAAAAGTCCTTCTTTCACTTTTAGGCATTTAACAGTAATTCAGAGTCACACATCAAATCGGTCAAATATAAAGCGCGGACATGTTCTTGTTTTCCGGCATTTTACAACTATTAACAAACGATCTTCACTAATAAATATCACCCGTTGAATCAATTCCAACTTACTGATCGTGTCAGTCCTTTCGAACGTTAATTCTTCTCTCAATGGACGTACCAATTAAAAATTCGTATTTTAATCGTTGACGCTGTTGCTTAATGATTTTGTGAAGACAAAATCAATTTTTTTTTGTAATTACGCTTGAATGCATATTGAGCACACCGAGCTTTGTGCGCGTCGATGCTCACAGTGGAAATCCGATGTAAACTCTTAGAACGATACTTTTTTCTCCTTATTTGCAATAAGTATAAAAGTCGATAGTAAGCTGTAAAAATATTATATGATCGTTTATGAAGTTAGGTATGTACTTAAAATGGTTTGGATATAACACACAACGTGCTAAAAGCTGCAAACGTTCAAATGCATACGTGGATCCTCTTTTCGTTTTCGCACAATAGCCATTGTCGAAACGCTTCCTCTAAGGATTATCCGTCGGAATAACAATAAGAAGTTGTATATATAAATAGGGAGAGATCACGGGAAAAATAGATTAACTTTGTCCGAATATTATCAAACTTATGTGCACACTTGCCTCATCTTTAATCCTCGACGACATCGATGTTCCTTCATAAATGTAATCATGATACTTTTCATCGATCGAAAAATGTCCGTTGTGTTCTTACGATCCACATTATAAATTTGGTGACATATTGTCATGTGTGAAACACCGTTTTTGACGATTAAGACATCGCTGAACCTTCGAGAGCCCCTTCAAGATCGCAATCGTCTCTCTCTTCGTACCGAGCACCGCTAGAGATTAGTGCTCTCTTGGTCCGATTTAGGCCGTGTGGTGGGCGGCGGCGGCGGCGGCGGTTGCGGCCTCGGCGGTCGCTGATGAACTCGCGGCGAGGCCGGTTTCTGCTGCGGTGACTTGAGGACGGTCACCACCGTGTTGGTCTGCGTTTGGACGTCCACTATGTTACCTTCCGATCTAGTTCGCGCGTGCGCTTTCGCTTGCTCATGCGGCGCGTTCGGCTTCTCGGGCTTCTCCGGGCGTTCAGTGCCGTACAACGACATCGACGACGGCCTGCTACCCACGCTTGGGCTTCTCTGCAAGTTCGAAGTTGCCGTGTTGCCAGTGCTCTCGCCCGGGATGGCGTTGTTCCCGCCACGCACTTGTATTATACTGACCTGCTGTTTGTCCACGGAATATACATGAGCTCGTTCCAATGTTAAAGGCTGTAGATGATTTAAACGAGAGTTTAGTTTCTTTTTTTTAATATATTACTCTGCAACGATATGTAATAGAAAATACAAATAAAGCGCGAATATGCATGTGTGAAAAAGCTTTGGACAATGTGCAGCTTTTACTTCACATATAGCTTACGTTATCTCAAAATGAAATATCCAGGTAGTGTTACTTGTTGTCCACCCGTAGTAACTACATTTGTTATAAATAATTATCATATAGCCGTACAGACGAAATCTTTCCTATGATAAGTTGTTTTCACTCACCCCTGGATCCGTTTCTGAATTCTCATTGCTGGAACGTGGCTGCTGCCTGATGAGACTCGACGGGCGAACTAAACCGGGCGGTCGCTCAGGGATCGCCGGTTTCATACTGCTTCTTTCATTCAAGGATACATGCGTATTCGTAATACTATCTGACTTTTTACGTAATTCGACTCCTTCTTCTGCAGTAATTAGATATAGATATAAATACAATGAAAGTTAACGTTGAACTTATATTAAAATAATAATTTACCTGAGTTATGTGTGATATTCGTTATACTTCTCGGCGCGGCGACCGGTCTTCTCCTTTCTAACGTGGATGGCTTTTCCGTAGGCACTGGTTTTGGCTTCTGCACGACAGTTTCATTATGTTCGACTTCCGCGTTTGTTTTGGCATTGTCAAACGAGCCTCCATTTGGTTTCTCCTTTAAACTTGGTATATGTATTTTCGAATCGTGTCTTTGTAGCTCTTGAATATTTTTCTCCGTATCATTGAAGTTTAAGACTTCACTTTGGTGAGTACCGGTCTCTTGCGACCGTTCAGAATTATCGGCAGAATAAATCTCCGTCGACTCCGAGGCCGAATGCGCCTTCGCGTCCGCCTCCGAGTGCTTCTCGTGCTTTTCTACGCTACTCTCGTGTCGTATTAACTCGGTGGTTACTTCGTGCTTCTGAGCTTTATACGTTGATCGGTTCAAAGTAGATGTCAAAACTCTCGGTGGTTTGTCCGGTGTTGGGGGTGGTCGGTCGTCTCTTCTCTCGTGTCTGTCCGGAGTGTTGCCACTTGGTGGCGTTGGCGCCGGTTTATTTTTTCGACGCGCCGCTGGTTTTGGACTACCCTGCGTCGGACTTTCGCCGTGATCGCTGAGACTACTGTTGGATACGCAACGACGCATCCCGACGGTCTGGTTCTCCATATCGTTTATGAGACCGATGTCCAGGTCGCGATCGAAGTCCATCTCGCCGGGGAAAAACCAATCCGCATATGTAATTAATTGGTCTACTATAAGACTAGAGTTATTCGCAGTGCTCATATTCATCCTATAAAAGCACAAGTATTTTTAACACTTTTATATATAATTTATTAACAATCTGACAATAATTTAAGACAATGAAAGAAGATGCTTACACCATCGTGTTGGAATCCTCTTGCGGACTCCAAATCAGATTTGGCGCGATGACGATGGCGATATTCTGTGGCGTCATTTTATTTACATCTTGATTCTTCGTAAGCACAGCTAAGAACTTAATTAAAAACCGCAGGTTTTCCAGGTTCGCCGGTGGCAGCTTGTGTAATACCTCCCAGAGAGCTCGCAGCCTCGTGTCGCTGTGTGCGATTTTCGCAGCAGCCATCCATTCGTGATACAATCTTGATATTCACAGACACATTGTGTAAACCAGTGCTCGGAATTAGTTGCTCATTTCGAGCCGATTCTCGAGACAACGCCTCCTATTCCCCCACTACTGTTCCACTACTGTACGAGGAAAATATCAATAATGATATAAAAGATACAGGTCTTAGCTGCTTATCTCTTAGACTCAATAGACGTTCCTGAGTTAAAACATTTAGACGCACTGTCGGCAGCTCGGCCGCAGCGTTTGCTCGAGCGTCGCGCGGTAGTGGGAGAATAGGAGGCGTCGTCTCGGGAATCGGCTCGAAATGAGCAACTAATTTCCGAGCACTGGTGTACTGGTTAGAATTATCGGTAACTAGAGACGGTTGTTTGGAATAATCAATACTTACTTGTATGTTAACAGAGGCTCCGGCAACTCCCGCAAGTACGATTTTAACGCTCCGGCGATAACATGGGGATCTTTGTATTCGAGGGCCGTTGTTAAAGTGAGGCAGCAGGCGTCCAAACTCAACTTAATCCGTCGTGATTTCGACGCAGCGCCGGCTATTCTAAACAAACCCTCTTCTTCTATACCCAAACGCAGCAATGCAGATACACATAATTGTATGGGCAGTGCAATCTTCCTGTTCGTTACCCTCAGATGTTCTTCAAGAGGATATCCATAGACCGGCTTCATTTCGTTATCATCTGTAATTGGGAATTATATAAGTCATTTCCACTTGTGAATTATCAGTTTTCTAACGATTATCTTTATAATGAAATTATTTCTGTCGTTGGATTTGAAAAGTGCATAAAACTCACTAATATAGCTCTCCAATCCAGGTATAAGATCTTCAAGGCAATGCAATGCACTTTCATGATATGCTCGCTGAAGTTTTATATACTGGATAATTGTCTGAGCTAATTCAGTCTCTCTAGACATGAGTTGAAACATTTCTGCAGCCAACTGATCTCTGCACTGTTCAACCTTCGACTCGGCGTCTTCCAATTCTTCCTTTAACATATCTATTTTTGTTGCACCTGCACCTATATAAAGCATCAAATTCAAACATTTTTAATAATTTCTATATTTTTTTATATTTATATTCATTATTTATCAAGAAAACTATAATATTTAGAAAATGTGTTTAAATGACTAAAATAAAGAAATATCAATTTAGTATCTTTTTCATATATTATTGTTGTACAAATTTTTTGATTTGTCAGATAATTTTGTAAATAAATTAAAATATTATGTGATTAATTACCAGTACTGTGTTTCATTGCTTGAAAATATCTTGTTCTGGCGCTATCCATATCTAAAATGAGGCGCGCTAGATTTCTTTTATGCTTCAATATATTTGGTACATCAGTGTCTAAAATATGTTGCAGTGGTGCAGCTACGTATTGTTCGACTTTAGCTTCATGTTCAACAGTTTCATTAGCTAATGACATTTGCACTCGTCCACATTCTACCAGTGCAAAACTCATAAGACCATCTTCGCCAGCATTCTCCAGCATAGTTTGCCCCAGTACATATTCCGGGCATTTTTTCTAACAAACAAAAGTTTAACATATAGCAATCGTTTAAAACGTTTAGATAAGATAAATGGCAATAGAACTTCAGATTTTATCATAACAATTAATAAAAAACTTGTGCTAAACATAATCCAAATTTTATTGTTATCAATAACAATGCTTTAATATAACTGATTATTTATTTACCAAACGTTTCTCCTTAAGAGCCTGATCTTGCGTGATGGCTTGGTTCGGTGGATTTCCGAGTCTTTTACTAAGACCAGTAAGAGCTGCTCTAATTTGATCGACATGTTTGTCAGCATCAACCAAATCATCTGTTAACACCTCTGTTCTACCAGCTCTGGCCATGTAAAAAAACATTTATTTAAACGTTATACATTTGATTGCAAGAAAATCTTATCATTTATCTTTTGCAGTCCCTCAGTTTTATCTCGTCTAATCTATCCAATATCCGTATGAGTAATCTAATTTGGAACAAAATTCATTTGAACAAATCTGGTTTACTAAAACATAATTTGCAATAATTTTAATACGCTGCCTTTAACAAAAAAAAACTATTGCCATCCACAAATGTTATATTGCATATGTAATTGAATCTCAAGAACACAGTTAGATATTTAATGCTATATAGCGTGCATGCGGCAGTTCTAAAATTAGAAAGAATAATGAAGTGACTGATGATTAAAGGAATTTGAGTGAATCACCTGGAGAAGGTCTGATCGGCGAGCTGTTTTACGCGGAAAAACTGTTTCTTCATGGTTGACTGAACTGTCGAACTCGAGTAAAATCGCGGTACCGCAACAAACCCTACCGCACACTTTTTCTATACATCTATAGCCTCGTATTTACGCTCGCGCATCCTTCGTGGCTCCTTCTTCGCGCGACACCGCGGATAAAACGCGGCGGAGACAGGGAGGGTCCTTCGTGTCGCGGCAAGGGCGAGCGTCCGTCATAATGTTTGTACAATGATCTCACAGCCGGCGCTAGCGACCGACACGATCACGGCCGATTTATTCTCGCACACCATCGATAAAGTCCACGCGATAAGGTTTAGGCCAGCGCCTTTTCACCCGGTCAGACTGGATAAATTTGGGTTAAGTGAATCTAACTTTGCACTTTGCTTTCTCTCTTCCTCTCTTCGTACTCACTCACACTGTCTCCCTCTCTTTCATTCCGGACTATAATAGACAATGAACGAACATTCGTTTAGCCCAAGTTAATGCCCGGCAATATTGAAGAAGTGTTGGTGCGTTTGTGCTGCTCTTACGTCACATTCAAGCACCGGTCGCGAGCTTTTCAAGCACGATTCTCTTCGTCTCCTTCGTCGCAAAGGTACAAAATCGCAACACTTGCGATTTATTCGACTCGTTCGATGCGCATTGCGATCAGCCTGATGCTTATCACACCATAGGCGCGCGTCTCTACGCGATTCACCGCATCCCGATGTCCAATATCATTTTTTTTTTCTTTTTTAATTGTTTACGATGATCCCCTTGAGTCCTATTTTTCGATAATGCGACATCACGGCTAACCAATACGTCAAATCGCGCAAAATCGCTGGTCTTCAATCGCCTTTTTACCTTGAGACTCGCCCAAGATCGATCAGTCACTCGCGTATCGATTATTTCCAGGTCGCACGATATACAAGTTCGAGCGATTGAGAAGTCGATAGCTATAGTCGATAATCGAGAATGACATATCGATATCGCAGCGTTTACTTCACGGCTCGTCCGACTTTTTGTTGTAGCGCTCTGGCGCACGGGTAGTTATGCAGTACCGTTGCTTGTTGTTGCGTGTTTTCTCTTTTTATCCATGTAGCGACCATCTGTCAACGGCAGCGGAGTCGTTTACGAGTAGTTTGCTTCGAGACCGCGCGCGAAACGCGAATCGCATGACGATCTCTTTCGTTTTATACACCTGACAAGTACGCGAAATCATTCTACAATTATGATCATGGATCGTTCCTTTTTGAACGTTATAATCCTCAGCTGGGGATTTATGCTGATGTTTACGGCGTTTCAAACAATGGGCAATATAGAGGTACGTACGCAAAACGGCGGCACACGTGATTGTGTTACTATTACTTACGTCGCGCTCACGTATTTCTTTTCATATACAAATTGCGCACTTAGGCTAGTTGGAAGGTCCAGTCTCAAAAAAGTTATTTTTGACAGATTGACAATCAATTCTTAAATTTATGTTGATCTTGATTAAGATTTAAAACAGAATAATTTACTTATAGAGCTATTTGTTTTTGTTTTGAAAGATTGTTAATTAATTATAACAAATGACAAAATGCAGATGTTTGCCGCTCAATTTCAAGTCGAAAATTTGTTTTGGAAGTTTTTTTCGAATGTGTTGATATATTTGATTATATAAATTCGAATATATTGTCAAATTGAATGATTGATTTGTAGCTTTGAAGCACATTTAATAATATGATCAGAATAAAATAATTAAGACAAGTTCATAATGTTCAATACATTAGTGAGATTAAAAACAATGTTTTTTTATCCAATAATTAATTAAAATATAATATTTTGTAGAAATATTGTTTTAATTAATTTTATCCATAATGTAAAAATGCATAATTTAAAGTAAAGTCTGCTACATATTAGATTAAAATCGTAATTTTAAGTTAAAATAATTTGTTTAAAAACTAATTAAAAATAATTAAAAATTAAAAAATAACATAGAATTGATCAGTTTTAATTGGAAATAGTGATTATATAATAAATATCTGCAATTTTAATACGGCATATTTTTATGTAGCCCGAATATAAAAAAATTTATAACAAAACCTGTCGTACTCTAATGCATAGCACTGTTAGGTTAATAGCATGATTGGATAATACCCGGTGATCGGTATTGAGTCTTTTTTTAGAGCATTTATGAAGCGGAACACTTATATACATTTAGTTATTTAAGTGCAAGCGATTTATCTTAGTTACTTTTGTATTCTTACATTTGTATTCACTTGTTGATCTGATAACCTGATTTCATTTAGAATAAATGCATTAGGAATTAATTTTGCTAAATGTTCCGGTATCGAACATTTGATTTTACGCTCCGGCCGTAACACGATAAAACATTCGCATTGTTTTAAAAAGTTTTAGAAAGTATCGATCGGACATTATACCGCGTGATTAGCTGTGGCTTAGAAAGTGCCGCAAAAGGCAAAGAGTCACGATCGCCGCGAGGCTGGAACGCCTCTAAATTCTTTAGATATCGTTTATCGACTGCTTTCGGCGTTGCAACACGCATATAATTAATGTAACATTACGCATATTACAACGCGTTACGGGAAATTGTGGGACTTTTTGCTAGTGATTATGTGACGTTCAGACCGCTAATTGCTAAAATTATATTAATTTCAACAATGCATATATACACAAGTGATTCTATCTCGCGATATTTAACAGTATCGTCACATCCTGTTATTAAAAATGTTTCTCCTTCTTTTTCTCTCATATTTAACAAATAAATTTAGAATTTTGTTCCATGTTTTAATTTGGAACTTGATTATTATCTTGTGCGATCTGAGATTACTTATAATGATACTGTTTTTTTTTTTTTCACTCGACTTTCTCGCATAAACTTTTAAACTTCATACTTTAGTACCAATATCTGAAAAAGACTTACATAATGTTTTCCGGAGTTCATCGCAATTTACGCGGGTGCTGGTAGTCCGCTAATGTTCCTTAGTCATTACCGCTGTTATCTGCGATACTTATAATTGAGAAGTATCCTCTCGCGGATAAGTGGTATCTGCATTTATTTAATAATGCGTGGCGAATTGATGATCGCCGCATGGTGCAACGGTCTTTGTTTGCGCGCAAATTCATCGGCCATCAACAATATCACGTTCGATTAGCTCGCAAAAGGCGTAGATTAGCTGAATTATTCTATGCAGCAGCGTAGCTCAGGTCTACCGGCGTGTAGACTTCATTGATGATGTTCAATGGCGCATCGTTCTGCCTGTAAATTTTTATGAGAGTAAATAAAAGAGTTACATATTAACATGATCATGAGAACTTGTAACGTACGCAGTGATAAGAGAATTAATTATTTAGAAATATTTCGAAGTTAATTATAAGGTTTTATAATCTCGTTAAATCTTTTTAACTTATTTTGCAAAATTTTTATTAAAGTTTATTCTATTTGAAAAATATTAATAAAAGTTATATTTGTGGCAATTATTGAGTTGTGCAATCACTTTCGTGAATAACACATTTCTAATAGTAATTCTCATATCTTTGTGTAACAGTTTTATGATAACACAGATAAATTTATTTTTCGCGTTGATTATGTCAATCTTTCAAGATATTAATTTTTTATTTAAAGGTTCAAAGATATTAATTTTCAATTGGAATTTCGCGATCGATATCATCTTTTCGTACGTGATATTAAATTGCATTTATGCTTATGACTTTTAATGAGCGATGCGTCGTCCTTCGCCTCGAACGTGTTCGATATAACATTTCTGTTGGACTAATTCGACGTTAATTACGAACGATATCGCGCTTAGCCAAGTTGCAATCGGGTCATTATCGAATGGAAACTGGCGATCGTCCGTCGACGCGCTGTCGCCTTATTCTAATCGGCCCATCAAATTATGCGCAGAGGAAAAAAAAAGTGGAGAGGAGGATAAACAGCGAAGGAGAACGGATGGAGGAGAAAGTTTCGCCGGTGCGGAATAAAATGCATCCTAGACGTGCTCCGATATAATTGCATCTGTCGAGAAACCTGTCCGAAACAACCGACGCAACCGGTTCCGGCCGAATTCATTTCGCGTTTTCGCGTACCCTTCGCCGTGTCGCAACTCACCGAAAGGATCATAATGACTTGGAATTCTCGAAATCGAGATAATGCGAGAGAATCCTCGGCACATCTACGTTGTGCGTTCAAAGAAATATGTAAAATGGGACGCCTTCTCGGCTGATGTAACTATGCGAGGCACGGCACAGTCCCCTTTCACTTTTAGGCTCGATAGGGCGACGGGAGAAAAAGGGTGGGCGGGAGCGGGAGTCCGTGTCGAATGACATTAATTATCTACATGACAGTATGTTCGCGGCGGAGTATTTTTACAAACTCAACTTTGATAGCCTTTTAACTACCGATGTTTAAGTTATTTCAGGTATAGGTTTTATCTGTAAACAGAATAATAGAATATTAGCGTTAATTAAAGTGACAATAACATTAATTAAAATACGGTAGTATGCGTAGACGTGGAAAGCTTCTGCTGTTTGTTATGTAAAATACTGCCGGAAGAGATACGAGCGAGATAAGAAACACTCGCGTGGAATAGACAACGCATTATTTTATGTTATTCCCAGACTTACACTCATAAGTATGTTTATGGCACGCTTTTATGTAAATTAGACGGAGGAAAAATTTTTTGAAAAATATAAATAGCGACATTGAAACTCGAAACATTTATTTCCGCAAAAACTTTTAACAAATGCGGTTACTGTTTAATTTGAATAATGTTGAATTTCTATCTAACAATATTTAAAAGAATTAATTATTAAATATTCCTCGCACTTCCTTCATCTACGATCCGTTTCTAGAGCGTTTCATAATGTAAAAATATTATCTATATGCAATCTTTTAATAGTAGAATAAATATTATCGAACATTATTATCGGTATTCATACTTTGCACCCGATTGTTATGTTGTAAAATGAGGTTACAAAGATATTTATTAGAAAATATTATCGTTATCTTACCGAAAATATATCTCGTTTATTTGTTATTATCGCTTAAGTCTTGATAATCGTTATCTTGACATAGAACATTGCATTCATGAAAATGTGATAAACATAATTAATAGATGATTGCAATCAACAGGATATAGCGACCCAAATATTTAGCAAACTTGATATCAATAATAATAATGATAATAATGATAATGATAATAAATCATTTGATCTAATCAAAATGACTTGAATCAAATGAAAATAAGAAAATAAAGTTAAATCCATCATTGAAAACTGATTTACTTATATATGTTTTTTAGTATATTATGTTGTATAATGTTCTACAAAAAATATCTGTGTTGTAACAAAGTTGACAAAAATATCTTATTTTGAAGTCAAAATTTACTTGAACTTGTGGCCTGTAACGATGATAATACTGTACATTATAAGCAGCTAATGCGATCAATATTATGTGAAGTATACTGATAATTTTTAAAGCGCAAACGAGAATTAATTCCACGCTGTTTACTATAAAATAGTCTGTCGTAAATAAACAACTACTTTCTTGCATGTGAAAGTGGTTGAAACTATGACATCGCGTTTAATCGTTTCGATCTAAATACCAGTAGCGATAAGTGAAATCACAAACACAAACACGTTACATACAAATCTCTGAAGTTTGATCAAATGATTAATTACGTGTTTGAAACTAGTTTTCGTCACGAGTATCATATTTTTATAACATTTCTGAATCTTACCTCTAACGATTTTAAAATTGAATAATATCGTCGAACCCTAAGAGATTCTTTCTGAAAGATCCTGTATCTTTCTTTTTTTCACATAATGAGATCATAAATCGAGATGATTCTTTTCTGTGTATAATTAGTATGCGTTACATGCAGTTCTCTCACACGTGAATCCGCACATTTCTAATTCTTAACAGTATGTCGGAGGAATGTAAAACAATGTATTTTTTCCTATGGAATTGGTATTCTGTGGTTATCCTTGAAATATAAATATAATTCTGTTTTTGTAGGTAAAATACAGAATAACCAGTTTCAGGATTAACAAAAGATACCGAAACAAGCCATTCCAAGCGTATTCTTATCACACGCATTTTATTGACATTTTTCGGATTCTTACCTGCCCCTCGTTTGGTCACTTTCAGTTTCTCACAGGATGATCCAGCTATAGATATTATCCGGGATGCTATTTATATCACTCCTCATCCTGAAATATAAAATAACTTTGTTTTAATAAAAACTCAAATTTCATTCATTTTTGCGCATAAAAATATTCAACACTAAATATAGAATATTTTTAGTTAACTTTCATTCAAATATATTCGTAAAAAAAATGCCGATTCCAAAATTAATCACGTGTAATAAGAACGTGTCCTTAAAATTCCGAATCATTCAAGGACAACTTACAAGGCACAACTTATAAGATACAGAGTAGCCTTTCTTCTCATATATACATGTTATAAGCAATTCACCAGTTGACATTTCTAAGTCGATCGTGGATAAAGCGCAATGATGCATGATGGATAAATATACACGATAGGCGCTTGTTGGAAGTTTACTGCAGCTTAATATATATTAAATCCACATGTTGACTTCCTAATATTTCTATCCGCAGAAAACTGTCCTGGCCAGCATCCACGAAGATGATGATAGCTTCAAGGGCGATGCTTATATCAGCTTGGCGATCATCTACGGCGTGTTCGCGACTTGCAACTGGCTGGCGCCGTCGTACATCTCGGTGACAGGGCCGCGAGTGGCGATATTCACCGGCGCCTGCTGCTACGTCCTGTTCATCGCCTCGTTCTTCTGGCCGCATGACGCCCTCCTGTACAGCGTGTCCGGCGTGGTCGGTGTCGGCGCGGCCTTCATATGGACCGGTCACGGTCAATACCTGACGGAGAACAGCGACAGCGACACTATGGCGCGAAACGCCGGTCTGTTCTGGGCGATTTTCCAGACGTCGCAGTTCGCCGGCAATCTCTTCGTCTACTTCATCTTCAACAAGCCGAAAATCGATGCCGACCAGCGTATGATCGTCTTCGGCGTGCTGACCGGCCTGGCGGTGGTCGGCACGGTGGTGCTGGCCTTGCTGAGACGATCGCCGCAGAAACTATCGCTGGGCGAAGCGGAGGGAGTGTCCAGCGCGGACAAAGAGCTGCGGATACCGGAGCCGACGCGCAAGGAGCCTCTGTTGGCCGCCTGGCACGCCTTCACAGACGCAATCCGACTCTTCGTCACGCCGAACATGCTGCTGCTGTCGCTGACGTTCATCTACACCGGTCTCGAGCTCACCTTCTACTCCGGCGTGTACTCCAACAGCGTCGGCTTCACCAAGGCGATGGGCCCGCAACGTAAAAGTCTCGTGGGGCTGTCCGGTATCTTCATCGGTCTCGGCGAGGTTGTGGGCGGCGCGATCTTCGGCATCCTCATGCCGAAGATATTCACCCGCTTCGGCGGCTGGCCGGTGATACTCACCGGCTTGTTCATGCATCTCTTCGCCTTCATCAGCATCTTCCTTAATTTGCCGAACGAGGCGTCGTTCGCGGAGACCGACAAGGAGGGCTTCGTCGCGACTTCGCCGATCCTCGCGATGGCGGGCAGTCTCACTCTCGGCCTGGGCGACGCCTGCTTCAACACGCAGGTCTACTCGCTGCTGGGTGTGCTGTTCGTTAAGGAAAGTGCGCCGGCCTTCGCGCTTTTCAAATTCTGTCAATCGATCGCGGCGGCGATCAGCTTCTTCTACAGCACTAAAGCGGGGTTGCATGTACAACTCGCGGTGCTGTTCGTGACTATCTTCCTGGGCTCAACGGCCTTCTGTTACGTTGAGTACAGAGCGAAAAAGGCGAAGAATGAGGCTCCACAGGAAGTAGATCCGGCGCTGGTCGATGCTACGAGCGGCGAGGACTGATAAGGCTAATTAGATGTATTTTTAGGGTACGAAGAACACAGCGGGATCGGAAAGATCTCGGCAGCTCTCAGCATTGCGAAGTACGGAAAATCATTTCGTTAATATGATGAGTAGCTTGCAACAGCTCAAACCAGCGTTAAGGCAAATTATTTTAATATATATTTTGCACTTTTTTTTTTAGATATTGTATTACGTCCGAATCCTTCCATAATTATTAGGGACTCTTTGCAATGTCGTATTTTAAATGCGGTAAACATTAAAATGTTGAACTAGCTACGAGCGATTTATTTCTCGAAATGTATTGTTGCAAAATGTCTCTATTGCATATTCAAAATTTTAAGCATATAATCGTGTTATTAAACAAAGATATTCGGAAATTGTCGAATGTAATCATGGCCTTCCAGTTTCTATATGAATATTCTCGACTTCTATATTTTTATCTTACAATTTAAAGTAATCATATTTTTAATTTATTATTATTTTTTCAAGCAATATCTTTTTACGTATGCAAGTGTGTCAAACATGTCAACGTTACGCTGCTTAAAAAAAAAAAATGAAAAACGTTGTCTTGAAAGCGTCTTAAAGACATCAAGTCACTCGGTTTCTCATATGTTATTAGAATGCAAAAAGTGTCAACAAGCTGATCGATCATCCTTTTCACACACAAACTCGAAAGCTGTGTAAACAGGTTTTGCATTCGTCGCGAGATTTGTAAGATAAATTTTGATTCATTCGATTCTTCGTTGTTAGCAGCAATTCTCAATTTTGCAATGCACTGCGATTTTCACGTTGTGAATAACTAGTCTGTAACACGAGTCTGTCACGAGACTCGCGTTTAACTAGTCCGTAACGCAGTACAGCGACCTTACGTCTGATTTTATGTGTGCGTGCGTGTGAATGTACAATGTAGCATTCACGGCTCAAAACTCGATTGAATTATCCGAGATCAGACTTAAGGACCTTGTTCCTTCGTTGATCGACACTTGCCACAAGTGGCGAACGCGTAGATTAATGGCGTATGCGTGCAGGATGTATTAAAAGTCAGACACCTTTCTCGCAGCTCCTCGATAGATCTACGGTATTAAAACTTTTAAAAAATTAATGAAAAATAAAAATACTAGAAAATCGAAACGTGAATCAAGCAAAAACGGTATAAAACCTGTTACGATTGAAATTTTTCATTGATGAAGCTTTCTTGTAAAAATCTGATCGCATGACTTTCAATGCATCCTCTTTATGTACGAATATCACCACACATTCTATCCTTCATATTTCTGTAGAGAAATGTGTTAGATCAATTATATATATATATCAATATATATATTTAAGATAAAACGCGATTAAATATAATTAATAATAATCAATTATTCTCTCGACAATCAAAATTTCACCGATGATATTTGACTAAAAATTTGTATACGAGACATCGTACTTTTCGAAGAAGATTCTAATGCATTCCTGCCAGCGTGATTTTTGTAAAGAGAAAAGAGGCTCAGTATTTTCGTGCGTAGTCTTTCGCTTTGTAGTCCATTACATTCCGTAATGTAATACAAAATGCCTTTTATTTACCATGTAGAAGAATTTTATCGTGGGACACGCGTAGAGAACAATTATGGTTCATTTTAAAAACACGTTCTTATCACGGATGATTAATCGAGAATGATTATTATTGTTTTTATCGCAGAATAGTTTATGAACGAAACTTTATATATATGTACATATAAATTTACCATAATAGACAATATAATGTATATACATATATATATATACAAAATCGATAAACTATGTTATTGATATGTGATTGTTGTTGGTAAAAATATATTTATAATATTGTATAGTCACTTTTTAATTCTGTTAATTTTCCTGATAAAAGAAGAGACATGCCAGAAGTGCCCTTCCCTTATTTATAAGTCTGTAATATGTTAACTAAAGAAATATGCCAATACTTGATGTATAAAGAAAATTAAAATTGTCACAAGTTTCTTTACAACTTTTCAACTTCTAAAATTGTTTCTACAAAAAATTATTTAAAAAACATGACATCTACATATATATTAAAATTCATCCACTACATCTACATAAATGTAATAATTCTTTCTGAGTTTTTCATTGATTTATTTTTATATTACTCATGCAATGAATCATAGTATATCACTTACATATCGATAAGCCACAACTTATCAGTTTTTAATCATCGAGTTGACAAAGAGCAGCCACACCTCGGTTGATCCAATGTGATTCATCTAGATCCGTCGGAATCAGTATATAAAGTATAAAATTGGAGGAATGCCCGGTAGTAGCCAATACGCCGCGTCTAGCGCTCGTTTTGTACACCGGACAATGGTAGACATCTTTTATATCAAATTTGGCCTTTATGCCGGGCTTTAGCCATATAACAGGTAGAACGTCGAACATTATCTTGGGCTTGGATTCGTCTAGCAATCTCTTCTTTCTGTTCCACCGAGCTCCTTCCAAGAAAAGACCCTGAAGAAAACACATTATGGATAAAGTCAATTACAAATCGAATACGTCTTATCGCAAAATAAAGTTTTGATTATTCAAAAGTTTCCGTACGATTGTATAAACGCCGTAAGAAGGAGCGGCATCGACGCTCGTCTCGAACGGAGTGATCTCGAATTCGAAGTCCAGATGATCGATCGGTATCTTGTGTTTGCGAGCATAATTCTGCAGCACCGCCGTCAGAAACGATTGTGTGAAGAAAAAGCCGGATATCCAAAAGACGTTAGGTACGTCGTGGTCGATCCAATCTTGCAGAAACTGCAGTCTTGCTAGCAGATCGTTTACGTAGCTGCCAAGAGGTTTTAGCGAGGGATACGATTTCCTATCCCAAGCGAGCGGTACTTTACCGATGCTCATACTAATATAGACTTCCTCCAATTCTGGCGACATTAGCACTTGCCCTTTAATGGCCTTCTGTACATTGCTCAACGTTTCCTTGATGACTACAGTGAGTTCGTTGAATCTAACAAGTTCCTGGCGCAACACCGTGTTCATGCTATTCATGTAAAGCACCGGATATTTGCTCGACACGTATTCAATGTCGAATTGCGGTCGCATCTTCGATAGGATTTCACTGGCCAGAACAGAAACCATTTCGTCTGTGTCTTTTTCGACGCCTGGAAAAAAATTAATAAAATAAGCATGAGTAATATTACGATTATAAGGACGAGGGAATATTAATAAATCTGAAATGTAATTTAGAATTATATAATACAAAAAAGTAAAGAAAAATTTACTCGCCTACTCCGCTGATTTGCGGTTGGGTCAAAAGCGCACCGGCCAACAACTGCATCGCTTCCCGATTATCCTTCGCTATGTCCGCGTTCTCGTGCAAACCGAAAACTTCCGGTAGCTGATTGATAGGTAAGCTGCGAATATATTTCAGGCATTCTTCGTAATCGGTGTCTTCCGGCATGTGATAAATGCCACTCGGTGAAAAGGAATATCTGCATTATAAGATATTCAAAATTGGTATTATACAGAATTATGAACACAGCTTAAAAAGTTCAAAATTTGAAGTCGATTGCAATAATTCTTAATGGAAATTTAATTATCTTAAATATCATCTTTCTTATAACTTTTTATTTTAAATTCTTGGCAAATTAAAGTTTTGTAAAAATAAATTTTCACTGTAATTAGATATATAAATTATATATATTTCCTTATTTATAATTTTAAGTAAAATTTTACTGTAATGATTATCAAACTAGTCAAAGAATATACTTTCTAAATGTTTGAATTCTGTGTAGTTCTATGTGTTAAAAATAAACGATATTACTTATTAATTATAACAACGTCAGGATTATAAAAGTTCTTCAGCAGCGAGTTCAGCAAACGTCTATCCTTATCATCGGTCACTCTGCCGCCGTAGTTGCATTCTCCCGTTAAGTATATGAGCGCATCGAATGGTATTTCGAGATAATCGTTCAAGAATAGCTATAACAAGACAGCAACGTCATATTTCAATTTAACAATCGTAACAATTAAATTAATGAAGAAATCGCCGACATACTTGCAATTGTAGAATACTGATGCGTAAATCAGACTCGTTGAACTCGTAAGGTATGTTCCAACCGAGCGGACCGAAATTCCGTCTCTCCTGCACCACCGCGTGGAAGAAGCAGAGGGAAAACAGCAACTTCCGCCATTCCACCATCTTCGTGCACTCGCGGAAGAACTTGGGATCCGAGATGGGATCGTTCAGATAACTTCGCAACAGATTGCTCTTCAGCCCCTTCGGCGGCTCGTTCGTCATCTTGACGCCGTTTTGCAGTATAGACACCGGGAATCCCTTGGCTGGATAGCTCGTCAGCCAGATCCGGAAGTTCGAATGCGCGTTTTCGGGCACGATGACCTCGTCGCATATCCGATCGAGCTCCTTCATCCAGGAAATGGCGAGATGACAGTTCTGCAGAATGACCCACTCGCCGCTCTTGATGCCTCGCTCGATCATGCCGGTCGCGATCGGTCCCTGGCCCTGACCCAGCGATATCGTCATCAGGTTCCTCTTCGAAATCCCGCGATCCTCGGCGAATTTGATCAGGCCGGCCATCGGATCCGAGCCGGGCGAGAGCACGAAGATGAGAGGCGTAACGTTGCTCGAGTCGTCGTAGGAGCTCTGAAGATCGAAGGGCGGCGGTTCGACGAACGGCGTGCCCATGTGACGAATGACGAAAGCCTGCACGGCGCTGACTAGCTTGTCCGTCCGTACGCATCTCAGGATCACGAGTTTCCTCAAGCTCTCGTCCTCGTGCTCGAACGGCGGTGGGAAAGGATGGTCCTGCGGATTCGGCAGATCGTAATACACCTTCCACCGCGATATGTTGATCTGAAAGGACTCTCTCAGCTTTTCGAGACCCGGCAGAAGACTGGCTCTGACGACTTCGGACCAGGATTTCTCGGACAGCCATGAGGAGTCGGGATTGGGATAAGGATTGTCCAGAGCGACTCCACCTGTCAACAGAAAGACCCAGAGATCCTCCTCCAACTTCTGAGAAGCTCGCATCAAACCGGCGCAGAGAACCAGAGAGAATATCAGCTTGTCTTTCTCGAAGAGAGAGCGGCACACGTTTCTATAGATGCTCGCCGTGAAGTACGAATTGAGACTGCTCATCCGCAAGTCCAGATCCTTGGATCGTCCGCTGTGAGTTATCGCCATGACGTAGAGATGAATGAACCACGGTAGCGAATACTGATACATGGGATCGATGTTGGCGAGCTCGGAGATGCAGAAGAAGAGGACCGCGCCGTGCTTCGAGACGGGCGCGTAGCCGTTGCGAGCCGTGTCTATTTCCGCCGAAGTCTTCACCGCGACCTGCTGCTTCGCCTGAATGTCCTCCGACAGCGTCTTCGACGTCGAGAGTATCTTGATGGCGGTCTCGTCCTCGAGAATGTTGCCCTCCGACGTCGTGAGGACCTCCAGGATTTTGTCCTCGATCTCCTTCAGGATCCTTCGATTGTTCGCGCCCTCCACGATCAGCTGATTCTTCTTCTCCTCCAGCGTCGGCAGCTCCTTCGCCACGACTATGCCCAACAATTGATCCTGCAGACCCTGCGGCGTGATCATGAAGTTCAGCAATGTCACCTTCACCGCGATCTCAGGCAGATAATGCGGATTTCGCAGACGCGTGGTGATGTAAAATCGAAAATTCGAGTTGTACTCCAATACGACCTCGCCGAACTTCATGTATAATATTCCGCGTTGCTTGTATACGTTCTTCAGCAGCACGGGTTCTAGAATTGCATCGATCTCTTCGACAATGTTCTCCAGTAGCACCGGAATGCCTAGTTGAATGGACATTTCCATCACCCTCGCGTAATTCGGATCCGTGAGTTTAATCACTGCCAATTTGTTGGGCTTCTCCATATTTTTCACCCACTTGTTCGCCTGATTCTGAGGGTCGATCATGAGCGGCCATCGATCGGCGTGCTTTACGATTATCCCGTTCTCCACGGAGAAGTTGTCGGCTGGCAGTCCATGAATAGTCCAGCTTCTGATCTCCACCGGTTCGCCTAATATGTCGATCAGATTAAACCTCGCGCCGCACGGTATCGCCGCTTCCACGCAAGAGGCGTGCCACTCGTTGATCAATTTATTTCTGTACTCCACCGTGAACGCCCCTAGATAAGCCACCATTCCCGATGACAGCAGAACGTCCCCGATCACGTTGTCGAGACTGGCGCCCAATTTGCCGGCGGTTTCGCTCCATCTGTCCTTCTCGCCGCTCAGACCGCCCAGCAGCTTCTCCGCTCGTTCCAATTTCTGCGTGCAGTAATCGATTTGATCTTCAAGCTTCTTCTTCTCGCGCATACACTCGGCGAACTCGTCGTTCAGCGACTGCAGTTTCTGCGTCACTTCCTGCAGGAGCGTCCGCTTGGCGTTGAGCGTCTCCATTTGCGCGGCCAGCGCCGCCTCGGCTTCCGCCAGCATCGCCTTCTTCGGCGCCACGACCTTAATCACGCGATCGTACACCTCCATCGCGCGCACCCACTTGCACAGACCCTCGCACGCGGTGGAGACCTTCTTGATCGCTTCCGGTTGAAAGCTCGGATGATTCATAAACTTCTCGCGGATGCGCTTCATGTACGCAGGCGGAATGTTGTCCTTGTCGAAGTTTTTCAAGCTCTCCAGGAACTTCATATCGCCTAGAATCTTGATGGACGCGGGCCAGTAGTCGTCTACCATCTGGCCGGTGGTCGGATCCTGAACTCGGTCCGGTTTCACGCCCTTCAGCACGCAAACCGCCTCCATGACTAATCTAACGCCGGCCGGCGGGCTCTTCATCGCCTTCACGATCGTGATATCCGCCGGTTTCAAGGTGTCCAACGCAGCGAGGGCAGCTTCCAGCGCTGGTGTGGCTTCCGCCAGGTCGCTCTCGCAGTCGTCCTTGATCGCCTGAGCCGCTGCGGCCGCTTCGTTCGCCAGAGCTTCGTCAGCCGCCACGATTTCCTTTTTCGCTTCCACATTGATGGTGTCTTGTTCGATGCGGATCATCAGCTTGTCGCTCAGTTGCGATTGCGCCAGTAATTTCGGCTGAAGCTGCTGCAGCTCATCCTGCATAACCGTCACCTGGCCGGCGGCGAAGTCCAGTTTTTCCAGGCCGGTCTCGTAGCGGTTCTGCTGCACCGTGATCTGCTCTATTTTCTGCCCGTACAGTCTGTACAGAGATTTGATCAGCTGCAGGAAGCTCGTCGGCGTGACGTAGTACCGTCTGCCGTACGTCAGATAGTAATCCTCGCTCGTCACAGACACGCTCGTGTGAAACTGCTTGCATATCTGTACGCACTTTTCTCGCAACTCCGAGCCGATGTCCAGATCCCTTAGAGATGTCCTGGCTACTCTCTCGAGAGCGTCCTCCGGCCACAGAGTGTACCAGTCGATTGTGCAGCAGTTGATGAGCGACGGGAACATCCTGAGGCGGTTCCGGAAGGTGTCGCCGATCGGCGACATTGTTAGAATTATGTGTAGATTTTTTTTTATCCGTTCGATAAAAAGATTGTAAAGCGCCATCGGCGTCGTTTCTACTTTTCGCCCGCCGCTCGTGTCTCGCGCCACAGTCATCATTTTGTCTAGTATCTCCGCCTTCTCTTCCACTACGTACAAATTCGGTACGTCGGCGGTGTTCAGGACCATGCTGATATCCTCGATGAAGGACTCGTCCTTAATTTGATGATCGCCGAAGAGGAACGCGGTGGGTTTGCCGTCGCAGCCAACGCGTAGCAACAAGTTCTTCAAATCTTCTCGCCACTCGGCCGGTCCGTACATCTTCGTGATCTCGATTTGGTATATCAGGTATTCACACATGCTAGTCGCCAGTCGGGCGCAGGAGTTGCGACCGGAACCGCCCACTCCAACCAGCAGAGCGTGACCCTTATCCTGCAATAGCACCCGGGAAACGCGAGAGATGTGCTCAACGGCGTATCGAAACAGCACTAAGTTCATCGGCGTTTGCGACACCGCGTTGTACTCGGTCAGATAGTAGTCCATTTTCTCCTGAAGATTCTCGCGATCCGTCACCTCGTCGTACACCTTTGGCTCGGCGTCCGGCTCGATGTAATTCCCGAAGAAGAGGTCACATATGTGAGAGCTCGTGATCATTTTCTCGCCCGGTTTCAGCAAACCGGCGAGCACCTTGTCCAACGGCTGACGAAGCTGATCATAGCACGTGTGCCGCACCATCTTGAACAGCGTCTCGCGATCGGTGTCGTCTATCAATCTATCGTGGAACACTCGGTACACCTCGTGAATCCACAGCCTGATGAGCTTGTCGGGATCCCGCATTCTGGCAGCCGGGACCAGAAGAACGCCGCAGATAACTCGACTGAAGTCGCGCAGGTTGAACTTGTAGTGGCTTCTCGACGGCGTCGGGAGAAAGTTTTTGATTGCCGCGAGGAATACGTTCAACGTCGCGGTCACGACCATCCTGCTCAGCCGCGAAACCTCCACGACGAAGCCCTTGGCGAAGTGCCAGTCGAGAATCGACGAGAAGATCTTCGTCATCGTGGCTTCCTCGAAGGAATCGATGCCGACCACATACATGTGTCGGGTGAATCGTGGCGTCACGACGTTCGAGCCGCCTCCGGGCGGTATCATGGCTGCGATCAGCAGCATATCCACCAGCTGCAACATCGACGTGTCCTTCGGATCGAACCAGTATCCTTGATCTATCCATTGACGAAGTAACTCTATCGGCGGTTGAGCGCCGTAAATTTCCACCTGCGGCATGCTGAGGTCGTCCACGAACAATACGCACTTCTTTCCCATCGCGGGACCGTACACTCCCTTTCTCCTTCTGTCCAACTTTGACATCACTATCTCTTGCGTCTGCGGCGCGCTGGTACGCGCGCTGAAGTTTATAACGTTCTCCAGAAACTTTTCTCGAGGCAGCGACATCAAATAATCCAGCACAATCGCAGACTTGCCGGTGCCAGTCGGGCCCACAAACAAAACCGGCACTGATCTCTGCATGAATTTCTTCATGAAAAAATGCTGAATGGACATCTCGGTCGTCTGAATGATCAACTCGCTGACCTTCGCCGTTGCCGGTAAAGATACCTAAATCACACAAATTCTAAGTGTCATTAATTTTCTTATTTGGTTATTAAATTATAGATTTGAAACATTTATTTAATTCATTTAATTTATTCTTTAATTTTAAGTTTGTTTTAATTAAATCTTCCGATTTCACTAATATAAATAAACGACTCAAGAGCCATCGCTGATTGCGAAATAAATTTTATTTTCATATAGAAATTAATCGTCTACGAAGAGATATTAAAATTAAGTACATTGATGTCACGAAGAATCTTTCGATTTTAATTTTATTATAATTTTAATTCTTAATTTTCTATTATTAATTTATTTTCTTTCTGTTGATAACTATTTATCGAGATTAAAAATCTATATAAAAGTAAAAATGCAGATTTATCTCGTTTGATCATGAATGGTTTTCTAATACCTGCTGCATGGTGTCCATCCAGGATATCCAGCATCCGTTGTTTCTTTTGTCGAAAATCCAATCGTATACTGAACCTTTGTCGGCAAAAATTTGTGGTTTCGTCAACTTGAACGCTTTCGGCTTGGGATATTCTTCGATGTTGCCGAGCAGTAATCTTCGCAGATACACGTCAAACGTTTTTCTACTATCGCTCGTCAATGTCGAGCACATGCCCCAAACCATGCTAAAGAGTAATACGCACTGAAGCCACATTGTGCTTACTTGCGTTTCATCTGCCAGCATCATACTGAATACTTGTGTAAAAGACTATAATAAAACATAAATAATGTATTAAAATTATAATTATATTTTAAAATTGTATTCATATTTCATTAAAATTATATTAAGAAAAAATTTATTCTTTTCGCAAAAATTACTATGATTTCAATATTTTAGAAACAGAATTTTATAGAAAATTGTTTTTAGACAAAAGACGTGTGTTGAAATCGGTGCATAAAATTTTATTGATTAATAAAAATTTCTATGAAACTATAATCTTATGATTTGATTTCTTTACAAATACGATAAAGATTTATCAATTTAATTTTATAATAAAAAATTTAACAAATCAAATATAAATTTATGATATCTTTTGTATTACTTACCAAAAACATGTGAATTTCCGACATATCTATAAAAGTCTTGCAATTTTGTCGAATAAAACACAATATCGGTTCTGTCAACCACTCGACCAATTCGACGACGAGTTCGTACTGCTCGTACAACAATTTCTCCTTTAGATGCTTCTTGTAGGATTCAAAAATGGGCATCCAGCCCAACTGAGAGGGCTCCATGTAAATCATGCCGCATCTGCTGACGGTGGCCGGCGAGGCGTGTTCGAGGTCGGCCGTCTCGAACATCATGTTCATTCTGCCGGACATCTGTATAATCTCGCCGGACATGAGGCACAACTTTTTGTTATCGTCCAGCACGGTGTTCATGCTCTCGATCCAGATCGCGTCCACCGGACCGTCGAAGACGATCCACTTGCGCTCCACGGCGATGGACTGCGCGAATTCGCGAAACGTGTTCGCTAGCACGCCGTCGCTCCACTCGTGCGACACCGGGTCGAAGCTGCCGTACAGTTGGTCCAGCATGATAGCCTTGGGATTGATCACTCGGTAGACAGTGCGATACTCCCTCATCGTGGCTTTTCGTATCCCCGACAAATCGCCCAGGGACTCCGCCAATGCTCTATAAGCCTGCGTCTTGCCGCCCAGCGCCGCGCCGACGATCATCAGACCGTGTCGCACGAGTATCATCTCGTAAACCTGCACGATCTTCTCCAGGTACCAGTCGGTGGCCTGGAGATTCCGCTTCTCCAGATTCTTCTTCAGCAACTCGACCAATTCGCCGCGGTTCGGCTGGGGCAGCTGCACGTCCGGGAAGAGGTCCGTGTAGATACCGTTGAAGAGGGAAACATCCTGCGACAGAAACTTGGGCAGATTAACGTCCACGATTGCGCGCAGAACGATGATGGACTCGTCGCGCGTCGGATACTTGAGCTTCAGATTGCCGGCCGCTATCAGCACCGTCTTGACCGCTCGCATGCCGTAATCGTAGTGCTTTTGCGAGCTCAGCTGCTCCGAGCACAATTTGTAAGTGTGAACGATCTTCTCCGCGAGACTCTTGGCGTCGGTGAAGCCGTACGAGTACAGGGTGATCTCGCCGATCATGGCGTAATCCGGCACCATCATCGCTACAGTGCGAAATAGCGCCTTCAGATTATCCGGCAGCTCCTGGCGCCCGGCGTAGCCCGGGTTCATCGTTATGATAACGTTGCAGGTGGGATTCAGCTTCAGTTCGGTGCCCTCGAACATGAATTTCTCCAGCTTCATGCTGATAGCCATCTGTATCGAGAGTATCTGCTGCGCGATTACGGACAGCACCTCCAGCTCGATCCTGTTGAACTCGTCGAAGCACGCCCAGGCGCCGGACTGAGCGATGCCCTTGAAGAACTTGCCCATCGCCTTGAAATCGAGTCCTTCCGAGCAGTTGAACACCACGCACTGCTTGGCGACGGCTTTTGCGAGATCCTTGGCCGTTTCCGTCTTGCCAGTGCCCGCCGGGCCTTCCGGCGAGCCGCCGAGGTTCAGCTTCAGCGCGCCCATCAAGGTTCTGTAGCATCGGTCGGTCAGCGGCGTGATTACCAGCCTGGACGTGTTGCCGAGATACTCGAAGGCGTACATAATGTTGGTCGTGATCATGGAGACGGTGATGCAATCGTCCAACCAGTAGTAGCGCAGCTGAGCTATCCAGTTGAAGTCCGACGGATCGTCCACCTGTTTGTCGATCAGCAGCTTCACCACGTCCCGCGCGTGCACATCTATCACGATCAGGGCGTTTAACGTGATTCTGGCGCCGGGGTCGAGCTTTCCGCGCACGAGGCTGACAATATTCTCAATCTGATCGTTGCATTTTTGCAGATAAGATGCCGTGGAGAGGTTCTCGAAGGAGTCGTACACCTCGTTGGTCCAATGTATCTGGCTGGCGCAGATGACGATCTGACCGGGCCACGCAAGCACCCACTCCTCGCGTTCCGTCTCGAAGTACGCGATTACGCTCTCCTCGGCGATGTCGCGCATTGAGATTGTCATGAGCTCCTCCACCTGGCACAGCCATCTCTCCACCATGCCCTTTGCGTCCGCCGGATAGATCTTGCCGCTCAGCGGTACGTATTCTTCCTCGGCTGACAGCATGCCGATGATCTCCTCCTCCTTGGTGAAACGCAGCCTGTTGATACCCTCGAAGCATTTGCGCAGATGCGGCTGCACCCGCTGCGGATCTTTCGTCTCAGACAGGATCTCCAGTAGTTCGTCATTTGACAGAAAGAAAAATCGCGGGAAGAACAAACGCTTCTTCTCCAAGTAGTCGTTCAGGCCCTTCTGGATTTCGTCGAGCAGCAAGTTGCACAGCTTCAGCTCCTGCAGCATGTTCGGCATCGCGGTCGCGTCGATCACTCGTCTGTTCTGTTGCACGTACAGCATAATGTTGCGCCAGATCTTGTCGATTCGGCGGAAGTTGCGCGATTCGGTCGGCATCTGGCGCATGATGTCCTCGCTGCTGAATATCGGCTCGAGATACATCCACGTGGCCTGGCAGAGCAGCCACTGATCGATGATGTCCTGCATCAGTATGAGCTTCTCTTCCCACTGCTGCATCTCCTCTTCGAACGCTTTGACGAACGGCGAGCCGCGCATGGTCTGCGCTTTGAGTATGTGATCGTCCAGCAGCACTTGTATGTCGTCCACGGCGGATAATATGGACACTCCGGTCTCGCGATAGGGTGTGAGTTCGAAGTACACCTCCTGCCACTCGTCCTTCATCTTGTACAGATTGCGCTGCAGAGTGTGCTCCTTCGTGGCCGCCGACGCTATTTCTTCCAGCTTGGCGATGTGAGCGAGCAGGCCGAGCTCGAGCATCTCCGACAGATTGCTGACGTCCGTGGGCATTATCGCCACGTCGACGGTCTTGCTGATGCTCTCCCAGTGCCGAGCCTGCAGCCCGGGCGTGCAGATGGCCTGCAACAGCGGGATGAACTGCCGGAACTTCTCCACCTTGCCGCGCACCATCTCGGCGACGCGTCTGGCGCCCGGCACGTCTGTGAGTACGCGCGACAGCTTGTACAGAACGCGCCACGTTTCCTCGGTCTCGTCGCGCACGCGCTCCGCGTCCAGACCCAGGAAAGGGCCGTAAAACCACCGGTCGTAGTTTCGATGGAAGTCCAGAGCCGTGTGCCAGAGCCGGTCGAAGGTGTCCACCGTGCCGGACATAGTCGGCAGCTCCACATACGGACTTAATTCTATATCCAGTAATCCCTCTTCTTCGTTGATCTCTTCGGCCTCCTTGCGAATCTCCGCCATAGTCGCAGACATGTGCTCGACCTCCTCTACGGCTTGCACCATTTCCTCCATCGTGAGGACCGGCGGATCCTTCCGCTTGAATTGATCAATCACCAGTTGCATAGTGACTGTCTTCTTCTCGAAGGTGTCCCGTCGCGTGCGCAGCACCGTCTCCAGGAAGTCTTTTCTCATGTTCAGTCTCTTACTCGCCAATTCCATCACCGTCTCCATTTCCTTCGGCCAGGTGATGGCGCGCGAGTTCAGCTGGATGTCTTCGTTCGTGGGTGGTTGGTGATTGAACAGAAACAAGATCAGTTCGATCGAGCGAAACAGTCGTCTTTTTAGATTGAACATCGTCGTGTCGCGGCTCTCGCACAGATAGTTGTACAGCTCGACGACCTCCTGCGTCGTTTCCGGCATCTTCGAGATGTTCTCCGCTATCTCGTCGAAGATTGAGCACAGGCCGCGATTATTGGCTCGCAGCTCGTCCGCGAAAAAATTGCATATTCTACTGCGAAGCGTGTGCAGGATTTCTCTCATCGCGTCGTTCACGACGCTGCAATCGATCTCGATCATGTTCAGCGGAATCTACGATGAGAAGATTATGTAAAACTTTGTTTTTTTTTTTTTTTTTAAGTACAATATTTTTTCGAATTGAATTAAAATAAACTACATTATTCGTTTTGTATAATATTATGTCAAATATATAAAAATAGTAAAAAAATATGTTCATAATTTAATTGTAAAGAATTACGGGCTCTTTTCCAAAACTTACTTTACATGGAAACATACAAATCTCCTTTCGCAGAGCGTCATACGCTTTTATCTGCTGCTCAAATTCTCGCAGCAATGGTGCCGGTTCAACCCTAAAGAAATTATCTAATTTTTTCTCAGCCACACCGCTCGTAATATACAATAAGTTTTGATAGCATGTGAGGTAATTTTCGGGACCAGGCATATGCTTAATGATGATGTCCAATATGTCAGTAATTATATTCAATACCTACATAATGCGATAAAAAAACATATGTTAATTTATCGAACATTAAACAAGATTTCTCATTACAATGCACAATTACCGAATCTTCTAATCGCAAGATGTGAAACAGGAAACCCGCGTCCTTCAATTCGGGAAACAGGATGACTTCAATCTTGGGTATCATGGTGCTCACTGCAATGATCTTGTTGAAACATCGCGAGATTATAGTGTGTAATTCCAGGATGCTCGGTTTGCAGTACAGTTTCGTCGTGCCGAGTTCCGGTTCCACTCTCACTGTTATGAAAGGAGTTCTACAATGTGATTTGTACTTGTATTTGAAATCACCAGACTGATAAAAATTTTCGCTTTACGTACGCGAGTAAAAGAATGATGAACTCTTACTCGAGAAACATGAGATCCTTGTAATCTCCTTCGAACGCGTTGCCAGCTCGATACCGCATGAAGAAGTCTCTCACGTCTTCCAGTGTCTTTATTATCATGATTCGCAGTTGCTTCGACAAGAGAGAATTGACACTGCGAAAATATTTCTCGATCAACACAGTTGACGCGTTGGGCCGTGTCTCGAAATATTGCGACCAGACGTCTTTCTTCTCGAAGAAGATCTCCGCCACGTCGGACAGCCATTCTTTTACGAGTACGTTGGTGGCGGCGTTACACAGGTTATTTAATCGCGGCTCGATTTCCGCAGCGGGAATGGGAAACGTTCCGAAATCTTGCATGCGAATTATTCTCATTTGATAATATCTAAAGCAGAAGATTCTTAATCTATATACTACAATACAAAAATATTTTAGGTATACTTTTAATTAACATTTCAAAACAAAAACTTCAGAAGAGAGAAGTTCTTCATTAAATTATCATATAATCTTACTTTGAAAACCATAGATCGCGAATGTCCCTCAATATCTCATTCCCGATGAAAAGATTGTGCTGCACGAAATGACCCGCCGTGACCTTGGACTGATGCCAAGGTACTGGTGCGCGAATACATAAAATGGGAAGTTCGACAGGCAGCGTCTCGATAGATAAACGCTTACACTCATCGGAGTCCATCAGAATGTAACTCACTATCGCGCTTCGAAGACTTTGTTTATAGTCATTGATTATTTCCGGCTCCAAATTTTTCGTTATCTTCTCGAAACTGTAACAGATATTTAAGAAAAGCAATCTATACATTTTTCTCAATAAAAAATTGACCTAAATACAATTTTAGCTCATATTTTTGCGGAAAATTGACCGTAAAATGTCGAACATTTTTATACTTTTTTTTCTGTCAAATATATTCAGGTAAATCAGAAAATGATTTAAAATTGACGTCAATGCACATTGCAAATAAACTATTCAAAATAAGTAGCATGAAAATGAATAATTAAATATAACAAAACGTACTTACTCTTCGCGTTCTTGCAATTTACCAATGATACGCCTCTTCGCTGCTTCAATATTAGTATAATCATATGGTTGTAAATGATGATCGCTTATACAATGATCTCGGAGATAAACTATTTTGGCAATATCCTCGGGTTTAACTAATCGATTCTGTTCTTTATCGACCATCGCCATTAATTCGTATAATTGTTCTTCTATGGATTTCGGCAGTTCTGCCTCGACATAACATACGATCTACAATAAAAAAAAATATAATTGAAAAAAAAATATCAACAAAAAAATTAAAATATTAAAATATCAATTGAAAAAAATTTAATTTGTTTTATTTAAAATGCTCGAGAAATTTAGAAAAATAAATTACATTTATTTCTGATTACCTCTCGATCTGGTTTTCTCTTTGTCGCTCTAACTTTTTCCAACTCTTTCCTCTTCAAGGCTTTTGCCTTCTCGTTCTTCTTCCTCAGCCATGTACTGTCCGCTAAATCCTTTAAACTTACTATATTTTCAGGCAACGAATCGCGTTCTTTCTCAGCCATAGCAGCAGCTCTTCGTTTAACTTCCTCGTTGTGTTGTTCAATGAAGACGCGAGGAGGATTTGTGAGTACACCATCGGCACCGAAAGGACGCCATTGTCCAGGTTTCAAGGTCCTGGCCCGATAATGGTCCACGCCAGGTGTAAAAGTACTGCTTACATCGTCGGTGGGCTTCACATAATTACGCCAATGCTTGTACGGAATAGTTTTTATCAACGAATCAATAGATTCTTGTATCAACTTCTGTTCCTTCGCAAATGATAATGTTTCCGGTATTTCCGGCGATGGATAATCTGTATGTTTTGCTACTGTTACATTTATCTTGTCCAAGCATATTTTCTTTTCCTCAGCCATATCTCTATCACTCAAATTAATGTATTAATCGTATAAAGTTACTAAAAAAATGTATTCTATATTTTTTATCATGTATATCATTGTTCAATATTATTTCTTTTAAAAAATGTATGCAATTCTCTGTAGACCTATTTGTCTGCACGCCTAATAGATCCGAGCTGTCAAGTAACAAGTACAAAGTAATGTCATTCTTAGCACAAATCCAACGTGTTATACATATTTACATCACGTAACTATAGCGACGGGAATTATTAGCAACCGGAAGAAGATATAAAACTGTAGATTTTTTTCTTAATATTCTTTATATTAGAATAATAAAAGATTGTCTGTTAACATACATATTTTTTTATTTTAACTGCGCATGACTATGTAGTGTTACACAGTAACTATTATATTTTTATAAATTGTGAGTTCTTATATCAAAAATATATTATTTATACTCTAGAACGACAGTCTTAGTGTTCAAATTATGGCAAATCATGGAAACAATAGTATAATTAAAAACTAGAAATATCTATAAATCATAAATATAACTTTATATCAATCTCTAACCTGCGCTTTGGCTGCTTATCACCAAATTGTCAACTAACGCATATAATTATTTGTGGTCAACTTTCTTTGAAACTGGTCGACGGTAAATTACGTCGGCGGGGAATTAAAATCTCTTCATTTTCAGCAAGAGCATCTGATAAAAAAAAAAGAAACAATAAATTATGTTCAATCTTCAAAAAAATGCTATAAATATATTTATAATTTAATAATAAATGTAGCTTACGTTCATTGGCAAATTTAGTGAAACTTTTCATAAGAAATTGCTTATCTTGGGATTGCAGTAGCAGCATGTCCGATAAAATTTGCAGTACTTCTTTGCTCGCTTGCGCCTTCGCCCGCAAACAGTATACTGCAATACTTTAATAACAAAAAATACCCAATTAATAAATATATCTATATATCACGATAATATATAATTGCAAAATATATTTACCACATGCCGACCAATATGGCAGCGCCAGTCGCCGGCCTCGTAAGTTCCGAAACAAAACTCCAAAATGCGCTATCTCTCCTTAACGATAACATTTCATCGACAATAAAGTCCCAAGTGTGAGAATAGTTTTGGAAGGGCCCGCAGTCATCACTTTCCACGTTCGTGATGATGTAGCCTATTGTGAGCAACACACCGATCATGCCGAGAAACGCGAGAGCCAGGAACAGCGTTTCTGTTTGCGCCGCTCGCCAAGGCTGCGATGATCGCGGATAGCATTTCTGCAGCTCGTACTTCTTCACGTAGAACGTGAAAATCAGCTTTATCACAATTATAAGGGACATTAGTGGGCTGAAGTAGAAGCCCATCCAAAAGAGCGTCTGATTGTATATTAGGTTCAATGTACCGCGAGCGATATCAAATTGCAGCCTGCCGAGTTTCATCAAAAATCTTTTGTGCAGCGTGAGGCGTGCAAATTGCAAACACGCTCCAAACACGGAAGCGATGAAGTCCAGTACAATTAGTCGATAGATCTCTTCTCCCAAATCCGTTTGCCAGCAATGCGATGTGCTCTTGATTATCCAGAAAGCAAATAATGTGCCGATTATCGTCGCGGCAACCGCGTGATTTCTGACCACTGTCATGTAGAGTTCCGTGCGTTTGTTGTTGTAGCGTTCTAGCAATGCCTGGCAAAAAAAAATGTTAATCAATTATTTTCTATCAGAACGTGCGATTATTACAGTAAAAAAAAAGAGATACTTACCAAATACGAAATAATTGCGGGAAAAATATGTATGATAGCAGTAATGACAGTCGGTACGATCATTACGGAGATAGTTCCAGGTGCTTCTAGATCGTGATGACCTAACAGCGTCCAAATGAGACCACCAGCGCCGCAAATCATAAATACAACAATAGCTGCCACACCAAGTTGCATTATCAATAACGAACACTTAGCGAACCAATGCTGATGCGTCTGTTGTCTTGTTTCTGCTAATAGCTCTTCTAGTTCTTTGTAAATAGATGCCGATTGCAAGGCAGCAATTTTTGACGAAGATATACTGAAGTCCCAGCCACAAAATATCTTGTTAGTGTATAAATCATGCACATTTCCACGTATCTCGACATAAGAGTTTCTATAAGAAGATATAACGCTGAAAAATAATGTATTGTTATTATTAAACGTTGAAGAAATATCTGCCATCTAATATTCAGTGTTCAATGATTTAATTTTATCACGTACTTGACGGAGAGTACGATAAAAGTAACTATGTAGCAAAAAAGCAGCGTTAACAAATAGGCAAACGGAATGCTATATTTGGTTCCAAATGATATCTCTATTGTGTCATTGGAATAAAAACCATAATACATTATTGTGTTGGAAAAAAAGCCCTGCAAATTAAAATATTGTGATGTGTGCATCATATTACTTATAAAACATGCTGCTTATAATATAACAATGAATACTTACACTGCCTGTTAAAAAATCTAATGCTTGAATATCACCTGGTATGTATATTTGGTCCAATGATTGCGGAATTACAATAAAAGATATACTGCAAACATAACACATTTGTAACATAAAATCAACATAAAATGTCATTTAATACGGTAATTTGAGTAAAGTATCTTTATATTAGTAATCTATTCTTCACCAGTCAAAATTATATTTAGAAAACTTTAAATCAAAATTTTCGTCAATATATATATTTGTATTGTGAATTTCAAAGTGTAGTTTAAAATAAAATTTATATACCTTAAAATGCAGGAAAATATATTTAGAAAGAGTAACCATCTTAGGAATTTAAAGTATGTCGCCACACCGCTTCCGCTGTGACTCTCAATGGCTTTTATTGTTTGATACCACATTAAATGTTTCATAGTCAATAAAAAGTTCTCCATTGCTACTCGAATCTGTATTATTTTTAAGCTCATTAGTTTTACAGTAAAATGTAAAAAGAATGACTTCAAAATCAACATTTCCTTACCTTTATAAGTTTTAAAATAATGTTATATTTAAACCACTTCCAATAGCTAATTGATTTTTTCTTTGTCTTTAGATTAACAGTTGCTAGCAGCTGCGACTTGACAAATCTTTTTATGGTAAGACACTGTGGTATTGCTTTTAAAGTTTCTATTCTAAATTTTTCTGCTGCAGGATCGTCATGCATAAATTTGTTACTTGATTGCAGGTGATTGGCAATTGCATTAGCACATTCCTCTTGTGACAACTCAGTAATATTGCGCATTCTTAAAGTAGTATACGGAATAATGGCATTTAAATCATGTGTCACATTGTACTTTTCACTCTCCCCTGAAAATGTAATATTCTACTTTATATTTATCTGTATCAATGATTCTGTGAGAATTTAGAGAATGACATATTTAGAAATATGCTTACTTGCAAATCTCATTGGCAATAGCTGTTGCATTTGAACAGTTCGATCAGAAGATTCTTCTTGAATTGCGGAAGACATCTTGATGTTAATGTGATGTTAACTTGAGCTAGTTTTTTTTAAAGAATAAAATTTGATAAGTGCATTAAATGACAGAAAATATCATTCACAATTTTACTTGTATTAAACATACTCACTTATATTTAATGTATTAGCTAAAATATTATCATCCGTCAACAAAGAACAATTATCGATCAATATTGGTCTCCATGTGAGTAATAAAGATAAAAACATTAAATATAAGCTTTATAAACATATAGTTTTCTATATCGCAATATCACAATGTAATCTATCTGTATCTCTAATGTGACTTGATAGAGATATTAAAAACTGATAGATAAAGTGACTAGATAAAGTATATTGATCTAGCGTAAAAAAAGATTTGCGTATGACAAACTTTCTTTCAAAAAATGTATTTCATAAAATTAAATTTTCGACATAACAATGCATATAATAAAATTATACACCTATACGTTTCATTTCATTTTGACAAGAAATGATTCGATCTAAAAATACGAGAGGGCGTAGTGCACTGTTGCTTGGCCAACGCAGCCAATCGGCAGAATTGGCGGCATATTAAATTTATTTAAAATACCAACTTATTTAGAAAAAATATAGGCAATTGTGAACAAATAAAACGTTACAATTAATTATTTCAAAGCCATAATTACGATTATTAAGCATAAATAATGTAAATTAAAAATATAATTCCTAACATAGGTTGATCTTCATAATTTCAGGAATATTTATTAGTTTTCAGGAATGACTGGATAGGATAAACTACAGTAATAAATTGTAGTTTTATTATCATTATTATTATTACGAAAGACTTAGATTAAATAAAAAATATTTTCAACGTCACCCTTACATTGCTGCGCTTCAGGCTGCCCTAAATACTCTCATACGAAAAATCCAAATTAAGCTACAAGTGCTTTTTTCTTTGCAGCTTTGTAGCACGTGTGAAATTCGACGTTTGATCACCCAACAAATAGTATAGTATCATTGATACATTCTATCGTTAGTGCACTATAGTACTATTTTTTTCTTGCATCAATAAAGGGTATCCATATTAAGGTTTATATTATGTAAACCGTGTACAATAAGTTTATAGCAATTTAGAATCAATGCACAGCTGTTCAGTCAATGCACCGTATGAGTTGTTCTTTTAATCTCATAAAAAACCTAAAATAATTTCATACATTATGGCATGAGATCACAAGCATAATATTCACTAAATTATTTGATTTATAAAATTTTTTATTAACTGCAGGTGACATTTAAAAAAATAATGTCACAACTTATCACACACATTGATTTTGGACATTTTCAAATTAAATTTTGCATATTACTTACGTTTTTTCATGATGGATAAGTACAATTAGCTGTGCTTCACCACATGTTGTAATCAGTGTCATCTTGATCAAAAGTTATGAAAAATCCGACTAGAGTTGAGTACACAACAACATTACCTGCTAATGTCAAATAGCAAGCTCCCCATTGTATCTATAAATAGATAGGCTTTATGCTTTAGCTGAATAAAACTAAAGCACCAATTTTATTACCAATATATTATTTTAAATTATCATAATGCAACACTCTTACAATATTCTGTATCAAGATATGTATGTGAACAATAACATACCACTGGCTGATCCACTGGTGATCGTGCTAATACAATCGGAAGAGCGAAGGATGATACTACAAATCCCATAGTGATAAATATTGCCAACTCTAAACATGGATTACTGGTGCTTCCCGAGTCATCTGTGTATCGGCGTGCTATTATGGTTGGAATAGGTGCCAATATGTAGAACAGTACAACAAAAAATGGCCACCATACCCTAAAAATTAGATAGGTTGTAGTAAATTTTGCATTACAGGAAAATGCATATATTTAACATTAATTAAATGAAAAAATGTACTTACTTATATATTGGTAATGCACAGCCAAGAATGACAAATGTCATTCCAATAGAACCAGCAAATGCTAGCAGGACCAGTCTGTAATAATCATATGTTTCTATTATTATATAATTATATTTTATAAAAGTAAAGACAAATTTTAAGAAATATTCTATAGTAATTACTTGCTTACAACAATACTTACGCTGTATTGAGAATAACCATGCAGAAAAGATGACATGAAACAAAAAAAAAACACAATCAATATCTGTATGTTATATTAAACAAGATTAAATGCAGTTAGATCTCAAAATGTATAATTTAAGAAATATAATCAGTAGAATTTTGAATTTCATATGTTTGAGACCATAAGTATATTGTATAACAATAAACGATCGTCCTTTTAAAACAAGTAACAAATTTATAAGTGTAAGTACTATAGATAACATTATACATAGTTGCATAGCAAAAAATTTTCCTAAACTATAGTTCTCATTTAACGAAATTAGAAAAAGCTGCAAAAAGTCATTTTAAAGAAATCATGATTAACTTTCTCCCCCGAGCAATGCGAGAAAAGTGTACGTTGTTCTTAAATTAAATTGCGAGATTTAAGAGCAGTGATGTCATGCTTGTAAGTGTCAAATAACGATAACAACAACGAGACAACAAGGTTATGTTTTGATAGTTGATTATGCATTTTTCGCGCAGTTTGCACAGTGATGACATTTAGCGAGAATTCGCGCGATAGCGATTAAGAATTCGCGTATTAGATGACTAAGAATACGCCGAACAACCTTTAATTCCAGCCATTGCGGATCGATCTGACAAGTTTGTATATTTATTGAACTCTACTCCGGTCTACGTAGATTACGCGTGACGTAAATTTTCTAAAGCTCTGTGCACTGTTACGAGAAAGATTGAGAATCAGACATAAAATCGAATTGTTGCACTTTTCGCGCTTAGAGTGAAATACACTTTATAAAGAACTTTAAGCGACCAATCGGTTCTGATCACGTATGTATTGGCTCTGAAATAGTGGTAGACTGATTGAGTATGCGTCATCCTTTAAGATATATTCAGACAACTTTGCGATTGTATAACGCATAAGAAAATTGAAATTAGAAATTAAAATTTGTGTGATTAGTTTAATTTTCTCATGCATATACAACAAAAAGTTATGTAAATTTGCTGGACAGATTCTTATGAAATATTCACACTGCGCGATAAGTATCCAATAAAAAAATATGTTTTCTAGGAACTTTGTTAACGTTATGGCGTGAACACGTGTCATGTGCTCGCATTCAAGAGCTACAAATTGCAGTGCACGTGAACACGCCTTTACTCTATGATTTAGCAACGGTAGAAGCGAGTGTGAGCCACCATACAGTTTTTCATTGCGTTAGCTGCTTCGCGTCCGTCGGCAGCTTGTACAGATCTGTGCGTGTACCGGACAGAGATTGTGCATCGTGTGCATCCTTTTGCGTGGAGAAAACCGAAAGTCGAACGATGAGTGATCCGAAGAGGTAAGAGAAATGCGCGACGGCGGCCTACCTACGGTGATTTTCATCGTTGATCTTCCTCGCGCTCGTAATATCCGTCGAGCGTGTGTGTAGATAAAGTCAGCGACAGTCGAGGCGACTCTCAATTTCACGATGTCATCATGTCGACGGGACGCTTTGTTTTCACGAATATCTATGCCCGTTTCGACGAGCGATGTCACGATATTATGCGATAAAGCGCGGATTTTCGCCGTTGATTCGCGATACCTCGAATTGCGGTTCGCCGCTGATGCGAATCGCGCTCATCAATTTTCGTATGTCGCCCGATCATGGCTGTGTGCGAGCCAAACATGACAGGAAAGAGAAATGTTAACGACGCGTCAATTTCATCACCGTATACGTGGTACCAATGATACGGCCGTACCGAATATCATATCAATTCGATATAAAAATTACTATGTATACGAATAGAAAAAAAAATTTTTTTTCTTATAACAGTCATGTATTATGCATCAGGAATTTAAAAATAAGATGATTGTTGGATATTTCACATATTATTTGTTATGTGTCATCATTTTTTGATTATTTAAAGAGATTAAGAATCTACTATAAATTCGTACAAAAGAAATATAACATATGTATTATGCAATATATATAAATTTATAATATACATATTTAATACTATTTTGTCACATTAAAATAAAAAATCTGTTTAAAAGAGATTTACTTACGAATATTATAATAAAATTATAATATATTTTATATTCTATATTATTATAATATATTCTATATTCTATATTATTATAATATATTCTATATTCTATATTATAATATGATATATTATTAATATTATAATATATTCTATATTATTTGTGTATTTTTTCTATGCATTATTAATGACAATTCTGAAGCTGTTTTGTCTAATAGAATAAATTTCCAAGTTGTTTGGTGTTCAAAAATAAATATTCTGATTAAAAAATTTGATCTTTTCTTGATGTTTTCCTACAAGAAATCAAATTTTCTTATTATTTTTGACCCATCCTACATCCTACTACAATAATCATTTTTGTAATTGCAATGCATTCTTTGTCTAGTAATAAAATTTTCAATATAAATTAATTTTTATACAGAGGATGTATTACTATGCTTATGAAATAAAAATTTGTATTTGATACATAATGTTTCTCATTTTAGTGGAGAAGATTTGGCGACCGCTATCCTTCGTAAGAAGGATAGGCCTAATAGATTGCTGGTCGATGAAGCTATCGCAGATGACAATTCTGTAGTAGCGCTTTCTCAAGCAAAGATGGACGAACTGCAATTGTTTCGCGGAGATACTGTACTGCTGAAGGGCAAGAGGCGCAAAGAGACAGTGTGTATCGTTCTTTCGGATGACACCTGTCCAGATGAAAAGATTCGTATGAATCGTGTCGTCAGAAATAACTTACGCGTACGTCTGAGTGATGTCGTGTCTGTACAAGCGTGTCCCGAGGTCAAATATGGAAAACGTATACATGTATTGCCTATGGATGACACCGTTGACGGTCTTACTGGGTACATTTATTAATAATAATATGTTTCCTTATTTTTTACATGTTATATTCATGAGTATATATTATCTTCATGAATAATCAATTTGAAATAATATAATTGAAGCAAAATTAAAATTTATATTATTTTTTATAAAATTAAATTTTGTACTTTTGATATATAATACTAATCTTTTTCGTTTTTTATTCCATAGAAATCTGTTTGAAGTATATTTGAAGCCATACTTCCTGGAAGCATATCGCCCCATTCATAAAGATGACAATTTTATTGTCCGAGGAGGAATGCGAGCCGTGGAATTCAAAGTGGTGGAAACTGATCCAGGACCGTTCTGCATTGTAGCACCTGACACAGTAATACATTGTGAAGGTGATCCGATTAAACGAGAGGTCAGAAAACTATTCGATGCTTTTAATACCTTCAATATCGATGTGGAAAACGAAAAGTATCTGTTTACAGGAGGAAGAGGAAGCGTTGAATGCTGTAGGTTACGACGATATCGGTGGCGTCCGTAAGCAATTGGCACAGATCAAGGAGATGGTGGAGTTGCCTCTGCGTCATCCATCTCTGTTCAAAGCTATCGGCGTTAAGCCGCCACGCGGCATATTGTTGTACGGGCCGCCGGGAACAGGAAAGACTCTCATTGCTCGTGCTGTGGCGAATGAAACCGGAGCCTTTTTCTTCCTTATAAACGGTATGCAACTTGATTGACCACCAAAATAATACAGAATAAAAAGCTAGAAAGCTTAAAATTTTCATACCTTCTCTCGTTTAGGTCCTGAAATTATGAGCAAGTTGGCTGGTGAATCTGAGAGCAACTTGCGGAAGGCATTCGAGGAGGCTGAGAAAAATTCTCCGGCCATTATATTCATCGATGAACTCGATGCTATTGCGCCAAAACGTGAAAAGGTTCGTCGAGCTTAACATTTTTTGTGGTTCACACTTAAAAAAAATAATTCGCAGTTTAAATTCATAAAATTTCTTCGTAATTTTAGACGCACGGTGAAGTTGAAAGACGTATAGTGTCGCAACTATTAACATTAATGGACGGTATGAAGCAGAGTTCCCATGTGATTGTAATGGCTGCCACCAATCGGCCGAACAGTATCGACGGAGCATTGCGCCGATTTGGACGTTTCGACAGAGAGATTGACATTGGTATACCGGATGCCACTGGCCGATTGGAGATTTTGCGAATCCACACGAAGAACATGAAACTCGCTGATGACGTCGACTTGGAGGAGGTGCGCGTGTTACTTTTTTTCTGCGTTGCACCTAGAAAGATAAAAAAAAAGTATTCAAGTAATTTAAAAATATTAGATTGCGGCGGAAACTCATGGACATGTTGGAGCCGATCTAGCGTCTTTATGTTCCGAAGCAGCTCTTCAACAGATCCGCGAGAAGATGGATCTTATTGATTTAGAGGACGATCACATAGACGCGGAGGTTCTATCTTCTCTTGCTGTTACTATGGAGAACTTTAAGGTGAATTATTACTTCGCATTGAACTGAATCACACAATTAGATATAGTTTTCTAAACGAAAGCACGTTTCTGTCGTAGTACGCAATGACGAAGAGCAGCCCGAGTGCTCTACGCGAGACGATCGTGGAGGTGCCAACGGTTACTTGGGACGACATCGGAGGCTTACAAAATGTTAAAATGGAATTGCAGGAATTGGTTCAGGTAGGAGCAAACACAAAGTGCACATACGTATGATATACTAGAATATTAAATAATGTTAAAATGTTAAAACGTATATCTTTATCACACAGTATCCAGTGGAGCATCCTGATAAATTTTTGAAATTCGGCATGCAACCGTCACGAGGCGTGTTGTTTTACGGCCCGCCTGGCTGTGGTAAGACACTATTGGCCAAAGCGATCGCCAACGAGTGTCAAGCAAATTTCATTTCTGTCAAGGGTCCTGAATTATTAACTATGTGGTTCGGCGAGTCAGAAGCTAATGTCAGAGATGTTTTCGATAAGGTGAGGCGTTTTCTCGTATTCTGTTGTAAGGTAATTCGGGATTATTATTTAACAGACGGATTATTTCAGGCCAGATCAGCTGCTCCTTGTGTGCTGTTCTTCGACGAACTTGATTCGATCGCGAAGTCCCGAGGTGGTACCGTCGGCGACGCTGGCGGTGCGGCCGATCGTGTGATAAATCAAATATTGACGGAAATGGACGGTATGGGCGCGAAGAAAAATGTGTTCATCATTGGAGCAACAAATCGTCCCGACATCATCGATCCAGCCATTTTGCGACCCGGTAGATTAGATCAATTGATTTATATACCGCTACCAGATGAGAAGTCCCGGGAAGCGATATTCCGTGCTAATCTTCGCAAATCGCCCGTAGCTAAGGTAAATAGTGCTGTTAAATATGTGTAAATTCACCTTAAAAGTGCAAATTTAACGATATTAGTAAAAAACATACAAGTTTAACGATATAAAGATTTTATTATATATCGATAATTGATTTGTGTTTCTAAATCGTTATTTTAAAAAGAATATTTTTTTTTTTTTTTTAGGATGTAGACTTAAGCTATATCGCCAAAGTCACACATGGTTTCTCCGGTGCTGATCTGACAGAGATCTGCCAGCGCGCATGCAAACTTGCCATTAGACAGTGCATCGAAACTGAAATTCGCAGGGAAAGAGAACGGGCAAGTAATCCGTCTGCATCGATGGACGTAAGTATTGTAAAACGTTCCTATAGCATTTTTCGTCTTGTTCGAAAAACGTATAGTGCTGCGTCACTCGAGTGATTCATATCTGAATCAGCATTTTTTGCATATTGCTTTAAATTATGTCGACGATGATTTATCGGCAAAAGACTTTCGACAAAGAAAGTTTTCTGATTTATTTATTATTTAGTATATTATTTATTTTTTGACGCATCGTAAGTTATACAATGTTTTTCAGCTGCAAGGAAAAATCTTTCCAGATGTGCGTACAAATATGTCTTTGTGTGTATTGCCAAACATTTTGCGGTCAACAGATTTGATTCTCTTCAGTGTGACCTGTATACTTTTGGTCTATGTCTACTTTTTAAACTGTGTTCGTTTAACGTAATTATCTGTGATCGTCTTTAGCTGTTTTATTACAATTAATGCATATTTAAACGCATGTTACTGTAGGCTATTTTACCTTTCTTCTTGGAGTGTGTAATGTCCTGATTCTTTGGTTGTCCATTCTTCTTTTCATCGATTCTTTTTTTCATCGATTCTTCTTTTCATCGATTCGTCAATTTAGGTCAATGCTTAGTAAGAGACTGCTCTGTTTGTGTTTGTCATCGTTGCTGTATTGAAGAGTAGAAAGGGACAGAATAAGGGAAGAAAGACAGATTTCAAAGAATTGGTATTTATAAATTAGGTAATAAATTAAAAAGGTTAAACGAATGAAATTTAAAGTAGACAGATCAAGAGAGTATACATACACATTAAAGAGGGTCAAATCTGTTGACCGAAACGTTTGACAATACACACAAGGATATATTTGCACAAACATCTGGCATTTGGCTTTACAGCCCACATTCTCACATAATTGAATTGTTACAATCGACAGGACCAGAATTATATATTATTTTGTTAAAAATCTTTCCCTTATAAATATCGTATGTGCAATAATAATCACCTTATATATGCAGCTTTAGTATTAAAAGATATATAGAAATTAAAGTAATAAATTTAGATAAAAATATGGTTATACCGCTAGTATATATAACACTCTAAAGTTCTAAGATTTCTACTGCTCGCTTACTCTAGATGGATGAGGATGATCCTGTACCAGAAATAACGCGAGCTCACTTTGAGGAAGCAATGAGGTTTGCGCGCCGTTCGGTATCCGACAACGACATTCGCAAGTACGAAATGTTTGCGCAAACACTTCAGCAATCCCGAGGATTCGGAACTAATTTCAGGTACGAATTTCTTCTGAAGTCAGATATGCATATAATAATTAGAAGAGTTAAGATTAACTGCACTTCTCTCTTACTGTTGTCAAGATATGAGTATATATATATATATAAGTACTTTCTCTCTTTTTTACTAGAGAATTTCGCACACGTTCTATCATAAAAAAAATTGCTTGCAGATTTCCACAAAGTGGAGCAGGCGGTGCTCAAGATAACACGCAAGGCGATCAAGCCTTTCAAGATGATGGAGATGACGATCTCTATAGCTAAGTTTTCATTTTCTTGTATGTCATTACAGTGAGCATACGACAAAAGGGCCTGTCTGTTACCGCATAACACTTTGCACAGGGATCGTTTCTAAGTGGTACAATTAAAATAAAGAGCGTAAAAAAAAATGGATAAAATAATTGAAATTTTATATGAGATATACATATAGCTTTGTGTTTGTAGAGAAGGGCATGAACCCTCCATGTAGTTAAGAAATCACTCGGATATAAAGTATCGATTAGTACCAAAAACTATTGTCGCACGATTATTTTCGCGTTCAACCATTTCTATTAATGCGGTTTCGCCATGCTTTTTAGCGGAACTGTGTTCTAACACTAAATTAATTCTTTCTCTTAAGACGGCAGCATGGACGGTGAAAATATAACCGCATCGCATTTGATTGGCAACGCGATGGAAAGGAGAATTATTGTAAAGCGGCGGAATAACACCCTGCTACGTGTAAGGACGCACATAATTTACCCATTTACAATTTTGGTACACATTTTCATACGCGTCAACGATCACGCATTTTGTCATGAGTTTGAAGCTGGAATAGACCCTTTTGCTGCATTATCACTGTACCCTCTGAGAATACATTCTGTTGTTCACAACCACAAATTGCAGTAATATAAAAATTTATGCCCTGTCGAGATGAGATTGTCACAATTGATGATGTATGTTGACGATTTTACAAATATCCATTAGTAGTAAATTAATTCATATACGACCAAAGAGCCTTTTTGAATCTCATTCGGATTACACATCGGTCATCCTGATTATAAAGCGATTCACAGTTTTATAAATGTTGGCATTTCTGATTAAAAAAAAAAAAAAAAAAAAAAAAATAGGCTGAATAAGATTCCTAAATATGACTCGGGTGAAAAATATTTATTCGAGTTTCTCACGAGACTGGCAAGCTTGCTAATAATAATATTCACGTTGTAATTGATCATATAGCTAACATACTATTTAACATAAGTATCCAACAATAGGATTGTTTAAAAAAGAAAGCGTAGCGCGAATCAATATTGCCGTCAGAAAGAATTGTTTTCTCTAGATAATGACTGAAACTCGATGCGGTGTTTTTTTATATATTATCAGTTTCGCTAATGAAAGTAATTCTTTAAGTCTAATATAAAATAGCAATTTCATATATTATATATATATACATGTATATATATATATATATATATGATTATGAAAGAAAATTGCAACAAAATTTAATACATATTTTAATTTACGGAAAATCCCAAGTTTGGAATTTGCAAATCTTTTTTTATTCCTGCTCCACTTATCTTTATGAAATAATTGGGTTTTGCGTACGACAGGAATGTTAATTCAAATGCTAAGAATATGTCCGGTAAAATCGTAAAAATTCATTTATTTTTCTGAAGAAACTTGTAATGATTGTATTGCTATTCTTGCGCAATATGATTACACAAGTGTGAGACAATATCAGTACAAGTTTCCGTACGAACAGAAATTTGTGATAACGCAACTCTCAATGAAGGAAGCATGATCGATTTATAGAAAAATCGTCAGCAATTTTATTAAATACAAATAAAAATGGGATGTTGAACCAATCGTAGATAAAGAGAGACTCACAGTTTTTTATCCATTTACAGACCAGCACAATCACGTGTATTAATAAGAAACTTCATATGCAATGACGTTCAAAGCTTAAGCCTTAGCACGTTCATATATGTACATTGGTTATTAACGCTCTTATTTATCTTTATAAAAGTAAGACTATTTACCAAATAAAACTCGTTAGTATAAAACCGCCGTAACGACATGACACATCATGGATCTACGATACTGACATACTCACGATCGCGCCGAACACTTCAGTTCACACGAAAGAAATTTTCTATTGTAATTGGAGATACTATAAGATCCATTAAATTACACAATTACGCTACGGAGAATTATGAAACAAACGCAGCTGTGCTTCACTTAATCATATAACGATAAAACGTCTTCGCCAGCGCCAGTGTCATCTTACATTCGGGTAAATTGGCACCGATCAGTGGAGAAATTTTTTTATTCACAATCAAGCTCGGAGTCTCGGTAATAACGAAAACACGAATATATCAAAGATTTCTCTGTCCCTATCGCTGGTTAGCTATTTATACAAATGACATGTCATGACAATTTTTAATAATCGATGCGAAGCACTCGAAGAGACTTATTGCACATTTGATACGATTATAATGTAATATTCGCCTGAGATAAAACATAAGACACAACATAGTGTGTGACGTCGGATAATAAGATGTAAACTTTTTACAGAATCAAAATTCAATATGTAGCTTAGAAAGTTATTCCGCTGACGTGAGATGATGCGTTCTAGAATTATTTCGCATTTTAAAGGAAGTGGAATGAATTCTTTTCTCACGCTTTTAAAATACTTTGTATGTTCGCGTTATCAGTTGTCATTACTTCATTGTCTCATAGTTATCACGTAAAAGCCTTTCAAACTCTAGAATCTCTGTCAAAGTAACGTGTCTTTAAAAAGTACTTTCGAATGCCAGTACAAAGAGTACTTTTCAACTCTAAATGCCAAAGTAATGTATCGTTTAAAAAATGTTTTTGGCGAAATACGATCTGATCATATTTGCGTCTTTTTTCACAAGAAGCTAACATATGTTTGCGAGATCTTACATTTTATACAAGAATTACAATCGAAGCTCATCGTTCGGCAATTTTCCACACATATATATATATATATATATATATGCCCTTACATCTTTGGCCGGACAAAAAAGATGAGCTTTCTTTGTTGAACACAGAAGACAAAGATTCAAAAAATATAGCAATCCAATGAACAATCGACGCAAGCTATATTTCAAGCATACGCTCTAAATTTTCATGTGACAGGGCAAAAAATAGAAATTCAATTTTATTTATATTATTTTTTAGGCATAATTTACATAAACATGTTGAACATAATGTAGGTTTTACTTGACAATGGTGGAAAATTTATTAATAATACATTCCTCATCAGAATATGGATATGTCAACATTCAAATGTCGGCTTAGCCGTTATTATAGAATTATAAAAAAAAAGGAAAAGAAAGAAAAACGCGTCAAGTCTCTAAAAGGAGCATATTCGTTTACAGCGTGGCAATTATTTCAGTATAACATTCTCAGATTTTCCAAACTTTTGCCTAAAACTATCTTAAATTATTGTTTAATAAAATTCAAATATACTATCCGTAGTTATCATTTTTCTGATTCGTTTCGAATGGAGACAGATATGATATTTATTCAAAAAAAAGCAGATTTAATTACGCTGGTCCGTGATTTCACAATTATTTATCGCTGAATCTCGCATAAAAGTCGGATTTCGAAATTAGAATATGCTATCTTGAGCTTCTTAGGCTATGATAAAAACACTTTTTTTTTTTTTTTTTGTATAGATACGTCTAATTGTAAAAATAGCTTTGCTGATACAAGTAACGCCTCGTGTAAATTTCGTAAAAGATTTCTCGTCGTGTAATTTCTACGACAAACACTTCAAAATCGTTATCATTGGATTACTATATTCTTCGCTCGATGTTGCATCCACGAATGCAACGTCGCGCTAACAAATGATGAAAGAAATTTCTGTTTAATCCGATAGCTCGGTAATATGACCGAGAGTGTTACTCAGAAGTACTTTTCCTTCTTCTGTGGTGCGCATTGATTTTTCCGACTATATTTTATATATATATATATATATATAAAACCGATTCAGTGACCACTTCTTATAGAACGACTAACGTACAATTTATCTAGATCTTTAGCGTGTACTAGATATGTAACATTCTCGGTAATATCGCCTACGGAGTGTTTTTTTTTTTTTTTTTTTTCCTTTTCTTTTTTTGGGTTCTACTGAACTCGGAGTACTAGATATACGGCCGTCTGAAATACTGGACGTCCTCTGCACTCTATGCCTCCCTTCGCTTGTCACGATCGTTGCTTTTGCACGACTTTCTTATCTCCTCTGTTTGTCTTGAGCTTTTGATATGCCTTAATTGTATGCGTTACGCTCAGTCTGTCCTTTGCGTGACAGGTGGAAATTCGGTATCGTCGTCCAGACGGAACGGGCCGCCGCCCTTCGGTGGGCTTTCCGTCGCCGCTATCATCTCTTGATACTTCTCTGACTCTACAAATCCATTTCAGATTATCAAGTTTCCATCTCCATCATATAATCTGGAGCGGATATAACGATAAAGATGTATACAGACGATTAGCATTCAATGATACATGATATATTTTATGCATTCAGATGCATATTCCCGATTTACAGTTTTTTCTTAATATAAATTCTCAGCTTTCTCAGCATTCATAATTTTCGGAATTGAAACACAAGCTCTTTACGAATTCGAACATTTCACTGGGATCAATTCTCATCTGAGTGCAAGTAGAAAATATTTCATTGACCATTGTCTACGTCACATTGCCGTGAGATACATTCACAAATGAATTCGTTAATGTGATGAAATAAGGATCTTTTCTATAAACAGAAACAAAAAAAAAAAAATATGAATCGCAGGCACTGATTTTCTATTTCATACTATTGTCTTATAATATATATAAGATATAGAATAATTAAAAAATGAAAGTAAAAACTAATAAATTATGCAAAAATTGTTCTAAGAACATTCGCATGTGTAGATGACATATTATTTGATTTTTATAAGAGGCCATTCGTGCGTATATTCGCGACGATGTGAGTTTTCTTAAATGTCCAACAGTAAATACAGGGATATAAAAGTAACGTGGCAAACTATAAAGCAATATTTACAAGATTAGGTAGATTTAAACTGCAACAATACTGTTGTTTTCTACTTTGCTGTTCTCAGGCTGTTTAATATCCTTCTCTTTTAAATTCTTTTTCAACAAAAGTGCAAATTATTGCGGCATTTTTCCTTTAATCTGTATTTGACTTCGTGAGAAGAAGAAAAGAAGAAAAGAAGAAAAGAAGAAAAGAAAAAAAACAAAACAAAAACATCTCTCTTATCCTCTTCTTGTGATTCTATATCCCTTATTTAATACTGAACTTAGAGTATAAGAACAATACCGTTAAGAAGTACGTCATATATGTACTTTTGTGTAAAAAAAAAAAAACGTGAGTAAAATTGTTCTCAAAAATATGCGTCACTATTACCTGTTGCCGTGATACCATATAATAATGATTAATATTATATCGACTGGTTATATTAACAGCCTTACGTTCGTACGTTAATAATCAATTGTTAACATTATTATGCTAATAAGATATCTGTGGTCTCTTCTAATAATAGACTACTCTATAAAAGTTCGCAAAATCTTTTAGTAACAACAACCGGATGCAATGATGCTGTTATAACTGCTGACTAGTAAAATAATTTGCATACGTGCATAGTGATTTGCCCGGAGAGTATAGACTTAGTGCCTACATGCATCCTGTGTGCACCATATGCTCCATATATACGTATTGTTTATAAGAAATTATTCAGTCCGCAATTAATAAGCGTAATGTAGATTGTAATAATATAAAGTTTTTTTTTTTTTTTTACATATTAACGCAAATGTAGGCCGTGTGAAAAGGCGCATTGTTACTCAGCGTTGCTCTCATTCTTCCTTTGGCTGCGTGTATGTATATAATAATTGCTGCGAATTGCTGGTAGTGAGACACACAAAGAGAGAGAGAGAGAGAGAAAGAAGCTCTAAAGGAGAACTAGGTATCTTGTGTACGGAGAATGAGAGCGAAAAAAAAAATCAAGGGACAGAATAGAGGACATACCAGTACCTGACATGGAGTCTGGCGAGCGGCCACGCAACACACCCGCGTAGCTATTTATGCAGGCTTCGGTGGATATTAAAAAGAAAAAAATTACATCAAGTAAGGTCGACTATCGGGGCCCCCTCCCCCCCTCCCTTCCCCGAGCCCCTCAGGAAAAATTGTCTAGCCATTTTATTTGTAAAGGGGGCTAAAAGCGAGAAAAAGAAGACATAAAGCAAATTATAAAAATAAAGGCGTCCGGAACGCGTGGCGGGTGCACACGCACATATACACACACGCGTACGGTACGTAGTTAACGATACAAGCGTTTCGCTAGAGCTGGACACTAGATCAATTGCGACGAATGCTACAATGGAATCTTTCTACATAATACATGAACCAGCTACTTTTCTATTACGTAATTAAATTATAAGAAAATTCATAAGAATAGCTTTTGGCATATTTTTCAATAATGTGACTTTTACACTACCTTAAAAAAATTCTTTTAAACAGTGTGGAGATAATTTCGTTGATTTATCTTGACAGATTATTTCTATTTTTCTATAAGAGAAGATTAACGTTGACGATTAAAACATCAATTTATCTCTTATAAAAAAGTAAGTTTTTTTCTTGTGTTTACTTAATTATTAATCGAATGTGTGTATTGTATAGATTTTCTTATACTTTTATAGGATAAAGTATATATTTAAATAATCGCGCGCTAGTACCAGCTGTGTGTGTATGTGTATGTGAAATGCCTGAACAAAGAAGGAGATATTTAATCTACTCTGTTAGTGCTCGAGTAATTGCGAAATTTATCACGGATATCACAAAACTGCAACTCTAAATAAAGTAAACAAAAGAAAACTCTAAAAGACACTCAAGCGTTCTATACTGTATAAGAAAGAAGTTTCGCGTTAGTATTTGTATCTTTTATCAAATTAAATGTCGGTAATGTATCTTTATCGTCAACTCGCTTCAACTAGTGTGTCAAGAAACATCTAGTATCTCTGATATATTTCGCATCATACCTGCATTTGTACTATTTGCGGTAGCCGTCGCTCCGGAACCAGAACCGCCATCCGACTCATCTCGCTCTTTATCATCTAATCTGTGAAAAATGAACGAGACACTGTAAGACAATTTCATAAGGCATAAAATAATCATTGCATAACTACAATCGCTCGCAATTGCGAAAATCATGAGTCACGAAAAATCATAATAAACATTACGAACCTATGCTGTTTTATAAGAGTGCAACTATTACTGTCCGTTAAATCCATGGAGTAGACATACAAATAACCATCGGCACTAGCTACTAATAGTTTTGGTACTTTATGTGTTCTGAAAGAGACATGCGAATATATAATTATAAGTATATATCGGATATGCAGATTTAAAGTAGCGCATTTCCAAATACTTACACAGTGATGGCACAGACATTTTTTAATCCTTGAAACGGTAGATGAACGCAGGCGATAGCACGTCCTTGGGTAAAAACATCAGTCACTTGCGACGGCAAGTATGTAGCCGACGCTGTCACAGCCTTCGTCAAGTATCCCATCCAGCCTTGGGCTTCGTCTGCAGTTTGCTTGTTTGGCCTATGATAACGAAAGTAGCATGAGGCAATTTACATAATGAAATAATATTGCATAATGTAGCAATATTCGTTGCGAAAGCAGCAGGCACGCGTTCAGCGACACATACGTTTCCTTTGGTTCCTCCAATTTGAATATATGCACAGTTTCTGTATTACTAGAGCAACAGAGCCACATAGAATCCATACTAAATGAAAGACTGCTTATCGTGACGCATCTCTTAACTCCGCGCCGAAATTCGAATAACTTTGTACCCTCGTGGACCTGTCAAAACATAAACGTTAATAGTTATTACATAAATGCAGCTACATACACTATCGCATTCTACGATTTATCTTACATCAAAGACTCTAATCACAGTGCCTTTTTCGGAAGCTGTTGCCACTTTGGTGCCAGTCGAGCTGAAAGCGATTGCTGCCAATGGACTATCGTGTGCAGGTATCATTGTTTTGGCTTGCTTTATGAACAAAAATATGCAATTGTTAAATACCGATTTTTAATACGATGAAATTTTCATTCATTCACTCTCTCAGACTTGGTTGAGATACGTACAAGATGGATCGCATCAAATATTTGGACTTCTCCAATAGTGTTCGACCCTGGATAAGCTAAATAACAATTGTCACTATTTGGTGATAGTGTACAAAGGCCTGTTAGATTAGGTGGAGTGTCGCGAATTGTATGCAACACTCTCATATCTCGTATATTATGAATGTATAACGATTCTTCCAGACATACGACCAATCTCTGAAATAAGCAAGAATCTCCTTGATTAAAAATTATTAAACATATTTTAATATTAAATCTTATTTTTTACATAGCAAAGTCATTATATCTTATCAGATCACATTTTGAAAGGTACAAAATGTTTCTTAATATGCGAGCAATACTAGCAAAATTCAAGAACAAAGAGCCATATACATAAATATATGTCTGTTCTCATATATTATTTTTAAATTACAACTTTACAAATATTGTTTTACATTTGCACGTAAGTGTGCAATTTGCAATATTAATTTCTTTATACAAATCAAAATTTACAACTTACAGCTCTGTTGAGTTTCACAGCCAAAATCGTATTGGAGTAACTGTAGTTGCATATTTCTGTTCCTTTCCTAAAGTGGCATACCGTGAGCGTACGAGGAGATTTAAGACTAACAATCGCCACCAAACTGCTGCTAAACAATCGCTCAACAATACATATATCCTCAAAGTCTGTATCATCTCGAAAAAGAAAAGGAGTGCACTAATTAATAACATGAGAAGTTTCTCTTCGAGAAGCATTAAAGACATTCATAGTATTTTTAATGATAAGTGAGATACTTTATTACTAATTGTTTGTATGTGAGTGTTACTGTAGGAGTAGTTATCTTGATGCTCTTAGTAGAGAGAATAGAGATAAATAATGATTACCATTTTCATATATTTTCTCAAGATGGCCAGTGGAACTGATTGAATAAAGTTTATATCCTGACTTTGATCCCACTGCCAGGGACCTGAAAAATCATCATGTATGTTACTAAAAATCAAAACTATTTTTCTCTCTTTTTTTTTTTTTTTAATAAAAACTTATGACACGATCGTATATAAAATACAAAGCCCAGCTTTTTCGATATCCGCGTTCTTTGTTTCCCTGCCTTCTGTTATTATTGCAATCGTCCCCTCCCTGCGCGAATATCGTGTATAAAATAAAAATAACGGAGCTGTTGCGGACGATATGCAATCGTGCGAGGAACAGGAGCGAGGTAAGTCCTTGGATACAAAGCAACGTGAGTAGAAAGGCCAGGCGACTGGTTCGCAATCGCGCGCTGCGTGCATGCGTACGTGCGGGAAACGCGTAATATTTTTTTTTCCTCTCTCTCTTTCGACCGACGCAGGTTACGGCATGGATCGAACGTTACGCGGCGGAGGAGGTCGGCACTCCGTTAACACGCAATTAATCGGTGAAAGGGGGAGCGGGCGGATGACGCAGGCACAACGCAACGAAAACATCGCGCGAGGGAAACATGACGCGACGCGCGACTTGGCGCGATGTGTACGCCATGCGCGTTTCACACCGAGGGATGCGAAGGAGAGAGAAAGATCGCTTCCCACGAGACAAACATTCCGTCAACGACGGGGAAAAAGCGATTTGCGAGGCGGGCGAGGCTCGCGTGGAGGTTAGGAGAAACAAAGAAGTGTGGAACGCGAGATGACGGGCGCGGGGCGCGGGAGAATGAAGTTTTGGAACGGCGAAACGCGGCGATAAACTTACGTGCAGTCCTGATTGAAGTTAACGAAGTAGGGACCATTGTTCTGCGCCTCGGACGTCGTGTCGGACGTCTGATTGGTTGCGAGGTTCATTAGTCCTGATATGCCGTATTTTAGCCCTTGCGTTAATACATCCAGGTTGATCTGGCGTGAGATCTCGCATAAAAAAAACTCTCGACGAGTGGCGCGCGTACGAACGCTCTCTCACTCTGACGGTCCGCTCTCGCGGCGCAGCACGGTCCTCACACTCTTTCTCCGTCTGTCTATCTCACCCCGTCTCCGTCTCCACCCGCTCGCACCCACTCTTCACGCGCGCTAATACGAAGACCAACGTTCGGCTGGTGATGGCTGGCTGTATCCTACGTCGACCGACTCCTACAAGTGACTGCACTTTGCTATCGTTCCATATTGAACAGCTGACAGTCGCAGCTGCTGCCCGGAACGGCGGAATGCGAAACATCAGTCCGGTTTCCGCGCGTTCCGTTGCTATGGCGACGTGCTGCTCCCCATGAGATTTGCATCCTTTCCTTCCTCTTTTTCTTTCCAAACGAGTGCGTGAGACAAATTATCTTTGTCTATCCCTTGTATTAGCTTAATCTATACAAATGACTCATATTTATTATACACTTTATGCTTTATAGCGTTTCTTTCTGCAAATTGCAAGAAAGTCGTGCCTAAATAAAATGCAGAAGAAAATGTTACGATCTATGCAGTCTGTTTTAACATTTCATGAAAATGATAACACTAAGGAAAAATAACATTAATAAGAACAATAATAAATAGTATATTTAAGCATACCTTTATGTTCAAACGAATAGCTCGTTCTCTTCTCAAATTTGTCTTTTCTATCTACACTTATCCACTTAATTTTTCTACCTTTTTTCTTCATTATCCAGCAGCTTACTTGTTTCATTTTGAATGCAATAGGTGCAGTAATAATGCAGCTAAAAAACATTAATGACACTAGCGATAGCTAGTGACTAATTTTGCCGTCCCTATGAATGCAGAAAGAGAGTTGCTTTTGTCGTTGATCAAAGAGTGGCGCAGTATGCAATAATCAGCTGTTATGGTTGTTACAGTCCTCGCGGAATAAAAAGGGCCAGATTCTTACAAATCATCTTGATTCGATGAATCAAAGATGACAACCGACCCGATTCTTTAACACTTGATAGTTTATTCGAAAAATGCTACGCATCTTTCAGTGTAACCTCCGCCACCGTATTTTTCGAATTTTTCCACTTAGAAATAAATTGAAGTCTGAATTATTTATGTAAAAGGTTTTTAAACATAAGGTGAGAAAGTGTAATTAATGTTTATGGTATCTATCAATTGTTCAATAAAATTAGACCTTGAAATTGTGCATCTGTAAAACAAATTACACAAGTTTATATGTAAATAACGGAGAAAGATGTGTGTATTTTAGAAAGATAGTGAAACTTACGTTAGAATTTTAATTATGTGATCATATTGTGACAATGTTAAAATGTTCTAGGTAAATTTAATGATCCCATGGGTGCGTGATCAAATAGCAGAGGCCTGGCATAACAGAAAAAGTTCAAGGACAGCCGACAGGCGGTCCTTGGCCCTTTCTTCTGTCAGCACAGGCAATCCTGCAAGCAACAACACCATGCTTATGCCCTTACCTACCTCACTTGAAAGCTTTTCTGTCAATGTTATCAGGTTTCTAACAATTTTATATGACTATTGTTAAAATTACAAGTAGTTGTTGAAAATAATTTACAAATTTTGTCCAAATTTTTTAGCCTAGAAGGTAATGTAATGGATGTTACGGTGAAGCCAGACTCCACAGTGGAAAATATAAAAAAAACAGCACTAATGCATTTCTACGGTCAAGACACAACTAAATCCATCTCACGATATCGCTTAGTTCATTCATCCAAATTTAAACAGCTTGTAGATGAAAATTATGTAGACGATGAAGATGTTAATGAATATGGTAGTTATCTGCTTTGAGTTGTGTATATATTTCAGGATGTAATTATTTTTCTTATATTATGCTTCTTTTATTACATTGAATAATTTACTGTTTCAGATGAATTATTATTAGTAGAAATCCGATCAACCATTGTACAAGAGAACCTTACAGATGAAGCTCTTAAAGGTCCAAATTTAGAAGCAATAGCTAGAGCTACAAGTAACCTACCTAGTCGAAATACACCTAAAATTGTGCCATCTACAGAATGTCCTGCAGATGTAAATATTTCATACTCTTTAAAAAGATTTTTTACTTAAGTACTATGTTACTTAGTTTTAATGATTACTTACAGTTTCAGAATGAGATTCGTAAGATCTTAATAACACTTGTGCAAGCCTCTGCAAAGATTTTAATGCACAGTCCAGATGCTGGAAAATTATATGAGATTATCAAAGAGAAATTAGAAGCCAGGTGTAAGCCTACTAATGATCCAAAAGTCGTAAAAACTCTTATAGAAATGGGTTATTCTCACAAGAAGGTTCTCAAAGCACTGCGTCTTCGAAGGTGAATATCAATGCTTGTGGAAAATTGCTAATATTCAGACAATATATCGATAACTCAATCATGTGTTGCGGAAATATATCCCTGTTTTAGATCAAATATGACAGAAGCTTTAGAATGGCTTATAGAGCATCAGGATGATTCCGATGAAGAAGAGGATGATGAAGCAGATATTTTATCTATGGATACAACAGTAGATGCAAATGTCGCAGGTCCTAGTTCTTCAATAAATACTAAGAAAAAATCATTAAAAGATGCATGCGTTGAACTTTTTGAAACAGGTAATTCTTACAACCAAAATATATATTGCATTATAAGTATACATTTGGTATTGGAAAATAATATTTAAAACTTAAAGCAGTAAAATTCAAACCTTTGTTACAAATAAAGATGCGTTATTTTTAGGAAATCAAAAGGAAAAAAATCTAGTCCAAATTGTAGAATTGTTGTTAGAAAGTTTTCGACAGTACAAGAAAATGGAATTTAAACCAAATAAGAGAGCAATGCGATCGCTTATAGAAATGGGTTTTGAGGAGAAGAATGTTATAGGAGCATTGAAAGTTACTGGAAATGATCAGGCTAATGCTGTAAGTTGCGATTGCTAGTGTGTATTGGAAATATGCTTTATATTTTTAAATTAATATCTTTTGATAGTGCGAATGGCTACTGGGCGAAAGGAGACGCAGTTTACAAGATTTGGATGAGGGCCTCGATCCTGAAGGCTTGATTTATAAAGCAATTATGAGTAATCCTCACATTCAGCTTAGTCTTACAAATCCTAAAATGTTACTTGGTAAGAGAGAAAGTTTGAAAATTTTAAGTAAAATTGTACAATTATTTTTTTCTTAACTTTTTATTTTTTTCAGCATATTTGTCTATGATAGAGACACCTGCGTCGACAAACGTGTGGATTAACGATCCTGAAGTTTCACCTGTACTTAGTCAAATATCTAAAACATATCATGCTGAAAAACATGCCATCCACATGAATCGTTATACCTAGCGCTACTATGAAACCTATTCGAATTTCTGTGGAACATCGATATTTTTGTATAAATTTACAAATAACTTTCGCAGAGATTTGGAATATCAATCACCAATTCGTGATTATCTGTAACTAATTGCTTGCTCGCATATAATTATAATTATATATAACAAAATTATGCATAATTATAATTATTGCTGAAGAATATTACACATATGAAAGTTTTCGTAAGATATACAATATGCTGTAATATGCTATCGATTGCACACATAATGATCCTTATGTAAAGTGCTGCAAAATTGCTTTCGACGTTGTCAACAAGATACCCGTTGACAGTTAATAGGCAGAATGTGCTTTAATATAACAAAGTAGCTGCTATTTTTTCGTGTGTAATATAAATTCTTATAGTGAAATCAAATCTATATTAAATATATATGCATATTCCTCATCTCTAATTCAAAATGCTAGACACATACTACTAAGCGTATAACATGCTGAAATATATAAAGTTGCAAAAATTATTGCAGCTTTAAATTACTGCTGTGATTGCCTTTATTAAAATAAATATATTGACTAAATTGAAATTTCTTTCACATTTATATGTACATAGAATTAAGAATTTTTGTAAAGATAAATTGTATTTATTGTAATTTTATTTTAATCAGTTTTAATTAATTTTTATTTTAATTTAAAATTTTGTATTGTATATATATTTTAATTTGTATCATATGTTTAATAAATCTTTTTATTATTGAGTAATGATATCTTACAAAGAAATAATATCAGATATTTAATCGAATAGCACGTAATTTTATCAATTCGGCAGAAATTGACTTCATCTGATTTCAATTTGAGATAGCGCGCTACGTTCTACATCGAAATGGCTGACGCAATATATATGGCTGTTATCAAAACCGTATCTAGATATTTTTCCTGTAAACAGCTGTAGGAAATAACACAATTCTTTGTGACTGTATCTTAACAATAATTTTTCTTTTCTTTAATGTTAAATTATATCTCTATCTAGTTAAGCAGTGTGATATTCGTGTTTTTGGTTACAAGAATATATATATGACAGTTGGTTCTGCTGTTGTTGTTTTTGATAGAAATTCTCATTAATAATGGTTTACTATTTTACAAGCGAAGGTAATTTCCACATTGTAATAATTATCTTTATTTTCAAGAGATTGAGAATTATGTCTTAAATTATTTGTTCAAATTATTCATTATAATGTGTTTTCATTAAGAAAGGTTAGATTAACAATTACTAATCTTGCAGTGGTGCAACCACCCATCACGTTGTTTATGGGGTTTGACAAACATGAAAGTGAGTAAAAAAAATACTGTGAATAAAAGATTTTTCATAACACAATGCATGATTAATTGGATTTTGTTTATAGATGAGGAGCTTATCAAGTGGGGTTGGCCAGAAGATGTATGGTTTCATGTTGATAAGTTTTCGTCTGCCCATGTGTATCTCCGGCTTAGACATGTGAGTTTAATTATCAGTTATAGATTCCCAATTAATATGAAATATTAATGTAAAACATGTTAATCTTTTTTTCCAAATATGTAGGGTCAAACGATAGATGACATTCCTAGTGCTGTATTGGAAGATGCTGCACAATTGGTAAAAGCAAACAGCATCGATGGAAATAAAATGAATGATATTGATGTGGTATATACAATGTGGTCCAATCTAAAAAAGACACAAGGTATGGAAGTTGGTCAGGTTGGCTTTCACAAAGATAAAGATGTTCGTAAGATTCATGTTGCTAAGCGGTTAAATACTATTGTGAATCGTCTTACTAAGACAAAACGTTCAGAGGAAGTAAACTTCAGAGCTGAAAGAGAACAGAGAGATAAGAATGAACGGGAAGATAAGAAGAAACTGTTGAGAGAACAGAAGGAAAAGGAAAAAATTGAGGAAAAACGACGTCTTGAGGAAGCAGAAATGAGGTAAATTTTTGGTGAAATAAAGCATTCTCTTAATCAAATCATAAACGATATATTTAAATTATATTTTTATATTAATTACCATTTTTAATACTATAATTTAATCTTGATATTAATTAAAAAAATAATTATTTTCAGGAGTTACAATTCCTTGTTTAATTCATCCAACATGACCTTAAACACAGAAACCAGTGGATATGATTCGGATGATTTTATGTGATGAAATTAATAATTGCATTTGCTCATGTGCCTCATTTGTCACCTCCAGCAAAACAGGAGAAAATTCCAGAGTGAAATATGTAAAGTATCGTTTAAGAAAAACTATTTATCTGATTTATAATAGTTTTTTGCAAATATATATTTGCAAAATTACTAAGATATTTCTGTATGAATTAATGTACATGACTTGTTTCTATAATAGAAAGTTGAGACTTTTGATTCATAAATTTCAAGAGAAATATTATTTAATCCATAATTATCGCACAATACTGATAACAAACGATATGCAATTTATGTATCAAGAATCAATATAATCAGAAACAAGAAAATAAATTAAATTTTTACATGGTAGATTTATATATAAGTAGACAACTCTCTCAGAAAAATAAAATAGATGTATTCAGTACAAATCCTAGTTTTATAACAGAGTAACATTAACAGCTTCCAAAGCGTTAATTATCCATGCTGGATATTCCTTATTGGGATAAACTGTTAACATGTAGTTCTGTATGAATCTTGGGAATCTTTGCTCCTTTATGCTCTCTCTGATGTCTCGCATGAGTTTCATTTGAAATGCAACGTTGTGAACGGTTAACAGATGACATGATACCGTTTCTATCGTAACAATTTGATTTAGATAAGCGCGCGTGTAGCCCTTACAGGTACTACACTCGCATGCTTCGTCTATGGGTCTCAAATCTGTTTTGTATAGCGCTTGCTTCAAATTAAGCTGTCCTGTTTTTATCAATGCACAACCGAATCTCTGAAAATTTTATTTTGATATTTTCATTCTGCATCGCATAGTTTTCAATACTTAATACAAAATTACTTACAGCCGTTCTCGTTGGAAATACACAATCATACATATCGATTCCTAATGCGCTACATATAATTAGATCCACTGCAAATCCAACACCCATTAGATATCGTGGTTTATTCTTTGGAAGAATATTTGTTGACAGATGGACCATTTTCCAAAAATCGTCTTTACTCTCGCCACCACTAAGTATTATTATTATAAGAATCACATATATTTTATATAAGATATTTATTTGTTAGAGCTTTATTCTACTTTAATTTGTTATTTATATTAATAAATAGTTAAGTCTACCTCAAGCCTCCTATAGCATATCCATTCACTTCTCGCTTAATCAATTGGTGTGCACTCTCGGATCTTAGTTCAGCATTGAGACCACCTTGTACGATTGGAAATATGCTTTGCTCACTTGGTTTTTGATGTGCTGATAAACAACGATCTAACCAACGTGTTGTTCTAAAATAATTTATTACGTGCGTAACATTCTATAAAATTAAGTTACGTATAATCTAAAACATATATTTCATATATTTATTTAAAAAATAAATTTTATACCTATGCATAGCTTCCTCTACTCTTGGTCCGGTTAAAGTACTTTTCACAACATCGTCAAGTTGCATAATTATATCAGCGCCAATTGCATTTTGAATTTCAATAGAATGTTCAGGTGTCAACATGCACTCAGATTCTGTGAAACATAATAAGATAAAAGAGAATGAGTTTTTAAAATTATATGTAAGCAATATTTGAATCTATTTGGAAATAAATATCTGACTGTTCCTGTACCATTGTACGGTGATTTAAACTTAACACCTTCTTCTGTTATTTCAGCTAGATGTAATAAGGAAACCATTTGAAAACCTCCTGAATCTGTTAAAAGAGCTCTTTTCCAATTCATGAACTTGTGTAATCCTCCAGCTTTACGTAAAGTATCCACACCCTAACAGCATTAAATATATATTTAATAAGATAGAGTTATTTGTATAATTTTACAACATGAATTCAAAGCTTTTAATTATTTTCTTGTCTATGTAATTTGAAATTGTTTTAAAGATGTTAGTGCATGATTTCTATTCTTACAGGTCTATTTCCAAGGTGATAAGTATTGCCAAGAATAATTTGACAATCCAATTGTTCCAATTGCTGAGGCAATAATCCTTTTAATGTTCCCTGAAAATTGCAGATTTGGTTATTGTAATGATAAAATTACTTTATCTTTTAATTGCTGCAAATTAAATAAATAATAAATAGTGTGAAATAGTATTTTTATTTAAATATTTACTATCATTTAAAAAATAAGAGATTTTATTATCTATTTAATTATAATTAAGCTAAATTACTAAAATATTTTATTTAAAAAAATGGTCCTTTATGAGAGAATTTTTTTCCTAGTTTTAAATAACAGATTTTTAATACTGTATAACTCAGTTGTATGTTTTAAATAGATAAAAAAATGTTTGCAAACCTGAGTTCCCACCGGCATAAATACCGGCGTGTCCACATGATGATGAACAAGTATCATCCTGCCGGTTCGAGCTTTTGTAGTTTGGCATTCGGCGAATATTTCGAAAATTAATGGAGATTTTTTATTAGCCATTTTTACTAATGATCTACCAAGTTCCACTTTTGTTGTTGTTCAATACGTTTTGTATAAAAATGTAGTCATAAAGGAAAGACAACTATTTCATTCCGAACTGTTGAAAATAAATAAAAGGGTTATGTTCCAACTTGTCCACGTGCTTTCGTTTTATCAATTTTTATAATTCAATTAATATTAGTAAGCTTTAAAAAAATAAAACAAAACGATGAAAATGTTTACAGAATTTTATAAGCACTTTGATATCTGATTAAAATTGACTGAAATATAATTAAGAATCGTATAATCTAATCAAAATAGAAAATTGGATTTGTAATATTACAATTATATATATATAAATTATTAACTGGCACTTTAAATTTTACAGAAAAATACTTTCCAGGAACCTTAAAGAAAATGTGTAAATTGTTTAAAAATTTTATCAATATCCTAACACTGTCGAAAGTCGTTTAGAAGTGAAAATAAGCATGTCGAAAGCGTGCAATTATCCAATGGAACAGTCTGAAACAGCTGATTTTAGCCGCTGTTGGGAGAGAAAAGTTAACAGGAACACATGATGATATAGAAGCTCGTATGAGCTAATTCGGATCAGCACCATCTTTTGAGAAACTATTACGATATGATAAATGCATCGATGATAAGTATGTATTTATTATTAGTGCACTTATCATCGGCGTACTCATCATATCGCAACAGCTTAGATAATAAAGAATTTCAACCTCGATGTAAAGATTAAACCTCAAATTTAAAAGAAATCTTATGTACTATGGATATAAAAAGGATAATTTTTCAAGAATATTAAGTTTATATGGCAGTTTAAAAAATTTGTAAAAATCTAGTGCTTTCTGTGCATCATTGCTTTCAATAGTTGGCAACATTTATTAATTTTTCTAAATAAAAGCTCAACAAAAATTAAAAATCTAACAATAGGAATTAAAAAAGCGATTGAGGAGTAATCGTTCTATAAGAACAGATTTTAAAGAAAATGTGTAAATAGGGTTATTTGGTAAGTAAAAATTGGTGACTCTGTTTTCATACTTTTATTCACAACGCCACCTTCCGATTGGTTGTAGCTCCTATATCGTCATGTGTTCCTGTTAACTTGCTTTTCTAACAGCGGCTAAAATTGACCGTTTCAGGCTGTTCCAACGGGTAACTATACGCTTTCGACATGTGTATCTTCGTTTGTGAGCTACTTTTGACAGTGTTAGGATACTGATAAAATTGCTTACCAATTTATACGTCTTTTCCACGGTTTCTGGAAGGTATTTTTTATAAAATTTAAAATGCCAATTGTTAATAATTTGTTAAATAAATATTAAAAATCTGGTTCCTAGTTTTTATAAGGTTATACAATTTTTAATTATATTTCAGTCGGTTTTAACAGTATTAAAGTGTTTGTAAAATTCTGACAAGATTGCCATCGTCTCATTTTATCTTTTTAAAGTTCCTACTAATGTTAATTATGTTAATTATTGTTAATTAAATTATAAAAATTTTAATCAGAAGTAAAACGATAAATAAATATTTGTCAATATCCGAATATCTATCTTCTGAACAGTACATACTAAATGCAGTATTATTTACTGGCAGTAAAAACAAATTTGGCAGTGCAGTTTCTTCTGTTAGGGTAGCGGCACCGAATCTGGATAGCGGCACCGAAAGGGGATGAAGAGGATTAAAAACCAGGGAAAAGATGCGATACACCAGTGTGTAAATCGATATTACAACAAAAACGTGTCCAAAAGCAGTGGTTGAAGCAGACGACATTGTAATTGCATTATAAGCAATCAGTGCAGTGCTCCACATATGTTAACATTATGATTATCTCATGTTGGATATATGGTATCAATGTACAAAGTGTTACATATTTCGGGAAAAATCTACTTTGCAACAACGTTCGACGGTAACGGTTAGCCGGCAGATATGAAAACCGAGGTGTCCTGGAAACGACGGCTCCTACGAAACAGATTCAGATACATGCTGGTGTGTGTCTTCGTGGTTGCCGTAATATTCGTGCTTCATCAGCTGCTTTACTTCAAGGAGCTCAATCGACAAACCGTGGGCAAGTTAATTGTCGGCACATTACGGGATACCCATCGCGTAATCGCTGGCAACCGTGCTTCCAAGTGGGATCAACCTCAGCACTCGAAACTCATACGCGACAAGAATGGTCGGACTGTATCGTTGCGTGGCACACGAGACAAGGACATTAGCAAGTATCTTCCCAATGTTGATGGGAAGTTCGTATGTTTTTCCTCGAAGAATGAGATTGACTTTCTGAAAATTAATGATGATTATTGTGACTGTCCGGATGGCAGTGATGAACCAGGTACAAACGCGTGCAATAATGGCTTTTTCAATTGCGAGAAAAGCTCCAGAAGATCAATAGGTAATTGGATATAATGTCTTGTAATCACATGTACAAAATTTAATGCAAGTATTTTATGTAAAATTACAGAAAGAATATCATCTTATAAGGTGAACGATGGGTTTTGTGATTGTTGCGATGGTTCAGATGAATGGGCCAATGCCGCTGTGTTGTATGAGCTCAATGGTAAGCTTTTCAGTTTTTACGTATTTATTGATTAATACCTTTTATATATATATTTATCATTTATATTACAGAATCAGGAGGTGTAACTTTTCATGGAGTTAAATGCCCGAATAAATGCTAGAAAGAAGTAAGCTATAATTTAGATTGGAAAGAAAGGCTGTTATTTTGTTGTACGGAGTCATATGACAATCGACAACGAGAACAGCAACAACCAAATATAAATGATATAGGTAAATGATTAGAATATCTCTATTACCTCAGATTTTCACAAAAGTGCACTATTTAGTGTCTTTGTATGTGTAAAACAAGATTTTGAAAGTGTTATTTAATGTTACAAGTAACATGTTGCTAGAAGTGAAATTCTTTAGTTAGACAATTATTTCAATATTATTGAATGGAAACATATCAGTTAATTATATAATTTCTCAATTTTTTGTGACATAATGTATATAACGATATGTTATGCATATAAAGAAAGTATCTATCTTACTTGGATAGATAATACAGTTTTTCCAGATTAACATATAGTTCACTATTTATTAAAAATGTACCTTAAGAAATAAAATAAAACGTAATAAAAATATAATGTTTATAAAGATATTTAGTAAAAATATTCATATTAGCTACACTCATTATTTTTCTATATAATATATTAGATTTATTATTATATAATACTTTTCTGCTCAATATTTATGACGAAATTACTATGCAAATAAGAATAATTATTATATTTTCTAAAGTTGCTAAGTAAAAATAAATAATCACAATTTGTTTTGAACACTAAAAAAATATCTGATATAGATAAGCGATCAGATTATCAGTGAACAAATTTGCATATCAAATTACAGTAATAAATATCATACGATTTGTACAATAATACGATTTGTACAATCATACGATTTGTACAATATAATATTGTAAATGATATTTAATTAAGATTTACTATTTATGACTAGATTAAGAATGGTAAGATAATATTAATCACATTGCATGTGCATATTGCAGAAATATTCAACAAATGAATTCTATTAAATCATTTGTATAACTTGTAATTTGGAATAAAATCATTAATTACATTATTAACAAGATTATAATTTGCTTATGATTTTATAGTTTACTTTGATTCTCAAGTTAAGAAAAAATTGTGATCTCAATTATTTTACTAATTGTAGTCTATAAAATTAGTAAATTTCAACATTTAAAAAGTAGGATATGACAGCATTATCCTATATTACTTTTGATATCTGTAAGAATATTGAAATGTGATAACAAACTTGGTGCTTTGTTACCAAAATGTAAAGTTCGTTGTACAGGTGCTCCCATACTTTGTAAAATTCCATTGAAGTTATTTTCTTCCATACGAATCCATGGCCGATCAATGTCTTGCATTTGGTATGGTGTAACGTGTATGTGAGTATTTATTTCTGAAGAAAATATTAATTATATTACATGAAATAATGTAGGAATACTACAATTTCAAGATATTTGCCTGCAGGATCATCTTACTTAATTTAGCAAAGGATTGAAGTATATTTTGCTCTGTAATCCAAGTATTTTCAGAACCATTGTGTCCACCGTCCAACCACCACATATTTTTGATAAGTTTTATAAAACTATTTATATTGGCATCGTTATTCTCATCATAATAGTGAAACTCATAAAGAAATTGATTTAAAACCGCGCATCCTTTACTGAAGCCCATTAGATTTAAATTTGTTGCTTCAATATTAAGATTGTTGGCATCCTAAAAATGAAAAAATAATATAACATAATTTTACATATTTTATCTTGAACATTATTATATTTTATTATTACATTTATTAATTTATATAAGCTTTATGTCTTTTTCAAGAATGTTATCAAAATATGAATTATATAGTCATATATTAAAATTAAAAGAAGTTATTAATATGATTAATTCATAAAATTTTTTATAAATTATAATTGTAACTCTTTTGTAAATTTTTTATTTTAGTACATACCTCTTTCATTGTTAATGTTTTAACATGTTCTAGGCAACAAAGAAGGAGTGCTCTTAAATGCTGTAAAGCTTTGTACATTGGGCAAAATGAGGGCGTACCATATTTATCTCCTGGTACAAAGTTATCGAAACAACTGAACACTGCATGTTTAGTTATTGACATCCTGAAAGAAATATGAGACCATTGAGTAATTCAATATGACTATTCGAGATAAATTTATTTAATAATTCTTATTATACTAATTGGAATATTCGATAATGAATAATTTACCTGGCTGGACGAACAACAAATATGTGACTTTTAGGAAATTGTTTAGAGAGTATTGTCGCTGTATTTTCTAAGCTCCATTTTATATATTCCTTACTATCTGGATGTTTTTCCATATTTTCTTGAGTATCCTATAATGATTTTCCTTGAGTAACTTTGCTTCACACATACAATTTATATAACTGTTATAAAATTTTTCATATGATATAAATATAATAGATGTTACAGATTGAAAGGAATGACATGGTCATAATTGCACAAGAAAAAGATATATTAAGTACTTTATAAGATGTGTTTAGTCAGTAAATATCGAAAAAAATAATTGAATTACTATAAGGATAAAGATTATAATTATTTGATTGATTCTGAACTTACTTGGACATCACCACCGAAGAATACAAGAAGGTCAGGCGTTGGCTGTGAAACCGGCCGCATGTAAAGCACATCGTTGCAGCGGCCTGGAATACCCGGTATATTTTTCCATATCCACATCTTTGATCCCATTGATTGTTATCTGCAATTAGTAAAAAAAATTAGTTATAAGTGAAGAAATATCTTTTTGATAGTAAAATATTGTGCTTATTAAACTGATAAGATAGACAAAAGGTGAAAATAATTATAAATCAATTATAGGAATTATACAATTACACAAATTGCACGTAATTGTGAAAGATGTGGAGCTATCAGCTGTTTTTGTTTTGGTTACACTTTCTTGCACTTTCTGCATTGAAAGTTATAAGAGAGGTATGCTCAGTACAAATTGTTTTCATAGAAAAAAAAGAGAGGAAAGAAATAAAATATAATAGATATGATTAAAATATACATATATATTTCTTTCTTGTTTCTTTATTCATAATCCTTCATCTTTTTCTTTTCTATGCATAAATGTTTGTTTTATTTTAAGAGAAGTAGAGCAAGTGCAGCTGTATGACATTTCGCATATGCGGTGCCGTGCGACGGTGTGCTGATATTCTATCAATCGACACGTTTCGGCATGAAATTTCGCAACATGGTGTCTATACGAATATTTTCTGACACAATTTTGGCATCTTCAAGACAGCTGCTTTCGCGGTGCAACGGTACGTCGCGGCGATCTTTTAAGATTAATTCGAAAACTATCGAAGATTGTATGTGTCATCGCTGTTACGAATAAATGCTCGTAAAATTGTGTGACTCAACAATATAACAGCGAACGGTGTTTGTCGCTAAACCTGCGACGGCACTTATCGCATTACAACGAGGCATGGTAATGAGATATGAGGTCTATCGCACATTTCTCGCGATATGCAAAGTACGCAATGAATACAAATGTCACGCGTTCAAATGCAACAGTCTGTGTTTTTGCTATTCCGAAACTGAGTTTCGACGCGTGCGACTCTGAACAACGATTACATAAGCTTTACAAGGATAAAAGTAGGAAAAAAAAATGTTTTAGCATAAATTCCTTCTTTCTTTCCGCTTCGACGATTCGCTTCACCGAACGCGAGAAAAACATACATACCGGCTTTGCATTACGTAAACTCGTATTTCTAAGTTAGGTTAGGAATTCTAACCTTAATACGCAGATTAAACTCTTTTCAGTGCTGGAACGCGTCGCGTTGTCGAATTGTGCGATGGAACAAAAATCAGAGCTTAACAGCACCGAGTGGAATCCGTCCGATATATTTCACGACACGTGTTGCGAGTACGCGGTGATCGTGTTGGATCGTCCTATACAATGGAAGCATGACGTGCTGCTTCGAATCTGGCAAAGAGGTACGTCACAAAAAAGATGTGACACGTGTTTTGTCACTCTATGAGATAATTTTCAGAATTTTTCATATTTTTTTGTTGACTTTGGCGTGATAATTTACATAAATGTTTATAATCAGCTCACATCACTGTCACCGTCGATGGTGGAACGCACAGATGGATGAAGTACTTGGAGGAACAGGGAATAAAGTTGTTGAACGGTGAGCATAGACAATATGTACCTGATCTGATTACGGGTGATATGGATAGTTGTTCGGTAATTGTTGTCGAGAAGCTGATAAGTATGGGATCTACTGTTGTCGAGACGCCCGATCAGTCGCATACGGATTACACCAAAGCCTTGATGCAAATCGCACAGTACGCCAAGAGGAAGAATATAAATGTAATTCTTAAGATTTATTGCATGTTACTTTAAAAAATCGACCCTGTATGTAATAAAGTTAAACGTATTGTTGACAGTTGGATGTAATATACGTGCTTGCAGAAACATCGGGTAGATTCGATCATATCATCGGCAATATCAATACATTGTACAAAAGTGACAAGCTGGTGGGAAACACAAAGGTGATTCATCATGCGCTTGTATCTCTCATATTTATTTTATGCATGTAGATATCTACAGGAATATTTTTTCTGCAGGTGATACAAGTTGCGAGCAATTCTTTGACGTGGCTATTAAAACCTGGTTTGCACAATATACGTATACCAGAGATCTTAGTGAGAGGACAATCTTGGTGCGGTCTACTGCCATTTGGAAGTTCAGTTAATCATGTATCAACGACTGGCTTGAAATGGAATTTAAGTACGTTTTTATACTTTTCAAATATATTAACTTCAAGTAGATAAATCGCTTTTTGTTGCATCAGAGTTCGATATTGAAACAGTTTTCCTAATTCCGTTTGCTTTTATTATTTTCAGATGACACAACTATGCACTTTGGAGGTTTAGTAAGTACTTCAAATACGTACAACAAGACCGAAGTAACTGTGAATACAGATACATCGATAATTTGGACTATGGGTATAGAGCTTTTGCGAGAAGCTATTAATAATGAAGCGACGTAACATTACGTACATTACTTTCTCAATAGATAACTTGCAAATAAATGTAGAAAATTATCAAGCAAATTAGGTCAGAAATGCTCAATAACGCTGTAAAGTACTTAACAATATTTTTGACTTAAAAATAGTGAATTGTATCTGCATGGAATTGAGACAAAATTAAGGCGCAAACATTACATTCGATCTAGAATCTGATCTAAAATAATTATTTTATTTTTTTAACTATCTTGCACTTGATATCTATCTATCTTGAAATCTATCTTGAAATAATATGCGGCCGATAACGGGGTAATCGAATCATAGTCTTCTAGTTCCATACATGAACATTTATAAGTGTGATATGTTGAACATTTAATAATTGCGAGAAATACGACAGCTGGACGATGAAGTAAATCTTGTAATAATTGTATTTTTATGTATTTACATAGACACATTCCTGATTAGATTAGATGATTAGATGATATTAAAAAAGTGCAGCTTGTAATGTTAGGTTCTTAGGTTTTGTTCCTAGGTTTTTGTGGATACAAAACCAAAGCATGCCAAAGTCACATGACAGTTTAATAATATAATTGTTAATCGTTAATATAACAAAGATTTAATGAGACGGTATATGATTTCAAATTAAATTGAAATTTGAACTAGAGATCTGATTTGTACAAAGAGTATTTGTTCCCATCTATTTTACGATATTAAGATTTTCAGTCTTGCTTCAACACATTTGTTGTTAATTTTTTTTGTGCAATACAATGTCTGCCTATGCAACTCAAGAGCTTAAAAAATTATAAAAATTTGTAAACATCTTAATTTTTGAGTCTTGTTTTGTTCTGTAAACGACAACGAATTTTGTTCACATCACATAATTTACTTTTTATTGTGCAAAAAATATGAAATTCAAACATCATGTTTATATTGTCTAAATATTTTTGGAATAATTCAACAAAACATGTTTATTGCATTTACTTGGCAGCGAATTTGATGTCGAATGGAAATAGTATCGCACCTGCAGTGTTATAGCTGTCCATCGCTCGTAACTGGCACTCGATACACCCTCGTGCAGGTCGCTACTGCCACCAAAGCGAGAATCGGAGCGGCAGCGGTGGCGATCAGCTGTCGCGAATGTTTACATTCGTCGGCGAGTATCAGCCGATGAAGGGGAACCGGCGCGCGGTGGGGTCGCGGCCACCGTCCAGTCCCTTTCGGCCCGTTGCATCGCGCGGTTCGCGTAATCCACGAGTGCTTATCGTGCTTATCGCCGCGTGCGAAACGCGTTGCGCTGCCGCGAGCGCATTTTCGAGCAAATGACAGCCTGCATCTTTCCGTCCTTTCCAGAAAAGGGTAAGCCTGCGACTCTGCGGCTAACGCGAGGAATTATAAGGAATACACCGAGAGCACACGTGGTTTCTCTTAATTGATATTTAACGGCTATATTGAACTTATAATGAAATTTGTATTATTGTTGTAAAAACGTTTATTATTTTAATTTGCTAATTTCGGTACTTATATGCGTTTCGGTTGCACGTAAAGTCTGCATGCGCTTACCCTTAAAAAATTGCTTTGAAGATTAAAAAGAATTAAATTCATACTGCAATGACTAATAAAAAAAAGTTGTTATCATAAATGACCAGTCGATACATCGTTAAATGAGCTGCTATCATTGCTGTTACTAAAAACTCATATTCATATCATGAAAATTATCATGAAAATTTATATTTTCTTTAAAAAAAATTCGATATCTACCTGTGCATAAAAATCATAAAATTGAAAACACTAGACGTTATTATATATAACACGAAGACTTGGAGTAATTTCAGTTTATTTATTGCACAATTTCTTTGATGTTGACAACTGTGATAATTTTTAGATACGATGTTTTTATTCCGTAAATTTATCACATGAAAGATTTCGTAAAATATATATATCGGAAAAAAAAATATTTTTCTATAAAATTTGTCGTTAAAACACTATATCAACGATTATTCTTTAATTAAAATAATTCTACAATAATAGAAATGGTAATAATGTTTTATATCATTTTGTAGAAGGATTGATTTTTTTAAATTTTAATGTAATTGAAATAAAATTGGAACAATCAAGTGGATGGAAATTCGAAATAATACAAGGACGTAGTTCGCAAGTCCGACACTTCTCTTAAATTTCAAACAATTTCAAACTTCAAACTTAAAATAATCAGTCACTCTATTATCCACTTGAGCTTCTACTTGAGCTTTTTCGCAAAAACTCGCGAATAGTGCACTTCCCGACATTCGAGCTCCGCTAGACATACTTTGGCGAACAAATAGTCGAGCTTGGCTCCGGGTGCCGTGCCTCGAGCTACCAAAATGGTGTCAGACACCGAGTGTAAATAACCTTATGAACGTAAGAATAGACGTACGAGACGAATCGGGTTTATGTATCTTCTGCTTTGCGCTAGGGAAAGCTCACGGTGGTCGCACGAGGAGATTCTGATTAAGTCGGGCGGTGGGTTTACGTTTGCTTCAAGCTACGGCACGACCGAGGCACCTTGCTTTCCATCAAATAATAAGTGTCAATCTTCTTTTTTTAAAATTTCCTTGAAAATTCCAACTGTTAAACAATAAACGACCTCAATTTATTATGCTAAGAATTAATCGAAGCGAGATTCCGTTTGTTTATTTGGACGAAATTATATTCAAAGAAATTTACATGTGAAAATTAAGATTACGAGGAATTTGTTCAGTTTATGTTATCTTGTATTAAATACCTGTGTGAAGGCTTGCTAAATCCCGCGTAAACATAGGTCTTAATTCTTGCAATAGCACAACGCCGCGATCTTATTTTCACATTCAGCTGCGGTGGCGTTAATCTTTACGCTTGTCTTTGAGCCTTGTCTGATCTTACATGAGCCAAGTTAAATAATTGGCGGGATGCCTTCGATTACTCATCAAACCCGTGTAAATCAAGCTTACAGCAAGACTTAGAGTGTGAAGTTTAAGTTCAGGGCACGGCGCAGAATGTTCTAAAAAATCGACAGCTATCCAATATCAAGTTTTTTATCAAGTTATGAGATATTAATGGGCGTATTATCTGTTCATACTTTACATTTTATGTTAATTATATTAAAAACGCCGCGTTTTATTTATCCACATTGCTGATGGAAAAATCGAATAAAGATTAGATCACACATGACCGTTTGCATTTAGCGGATTATACAGCGAGAAGGTAAATTTCAAATGCCTTATCATTAATATCAATTTCGAGGAAACGCTCACAGTTATTCATAGTTACTCGTGCAAAGCACTCCTATATTTTCTGATATCATCAATGGATATTTGAGAACTATATTTTTATTCACGCGTATCGCATGTGTGTAGGAAGATACATAAAAATTTTATGTCTTGTACAAATATCGTTTCGAACATACGAAACAGTCCACGATAGAAATCGGCTGAACGATCTCGTTCTCATCGGCGAAAATATCACGATAGTACAAATATACAAAGCGCGATATCGATACCTAGAAGTCTGCATCGAATCTACGAGATTGCTGCTACAACAGCAGACGCTGAAAACTCTTTCATCTTCGCTCGATTGCACCCGTTAGTTTATGCACGAGTCGGATATAAATAAAGTGTCCGCCGCTATCGATTTTTTCTGCGCCCGCGAAGAGAACCGAAGGGTGACCGTCACGGAGATTATAATCAATACTGATTACAGAGTCAATAATCCAGGCATATGCCTGGACTTATCAGTTAATGAATGACGACTGTGATAATCGAAGTTGTGATTTTGATACACGAAAATCTGTAGAGTGCCTCGCAGAGGATAATCTGCTAATTTAGAATCGATTTTTCTTCAGAAAGTATGCAATGTTGAGAAAGGTAAATTTTTAATGCTTATTAAATATCTTTGTAATTAATTCTCAGGTTATTAATTTGTTAAAGTCTACCCGAAATTAAAAAAATAATATGATTTTATTATCTTTCTGGAAGCTTAATTTCCGAAAAGATTTCTATTTGTAATTGTTTTTGCAACTCGAAAAATCAGTCTGTCGATGTTTTCGCCGAGGAAACGTTGACCCTAAATTGATCAAAGAATTCGTAGATTAAAGGTGGCTTTTGCAAGTCGGGGATTCCTGCATTACGCAGCTTTCCGCACGACTGTGAGGTAATCGAACCGATCCATAGACTGTTTCGCTGTATATATGCAATGTACATAACTCTCTCGGTCGAGAGTAAAAGTTCAATGCCCCTGTCGGCGAGACATATCTACCTCTCTGCCCACCTAGTTTAGCTTCGTCTTTTTTTATCTCTGCTTTGCAATTTATTCCCTCTCTCTTGAATACACGGTTGAACTTGATTACCGAGAGAAAATGTTTATTTTTAAAAAACTTTATTTCTCCAACTTTATTTTTCCTGTACTTTTGTTTCTCTTTCTTGTAGAAAACTCAGTTGACAATTTATTATTATTTAGATGAAACGAGAGAATAAAGAAATTAAACAGTTTATTCAAAGTTTGGTTAGTTATCGTGAGATTTTTTTATGTAGATGTAATAAAATTGCGATTGCATAATAATTGCACTTTTTTCGTTGTTTTTATATGTTTATCGCTCGGTTTCGTGTACAAAATTACGATATTTTATTTTCTACGGGATAATTGGTTATTTAAACTTCGTTGTTTTATTTTAGGATTAGTGTTTCGAAGAATAGATAAATAAATTTTCACATATGTATGTGTGTGCAAGTACGCGCGGTGGACGTACAGCTTATTTGTGATGTGAATTGTTTGGCCTATGTTACCGTAAAACATCTACGATAATTCACAATAAAGTTCTGTTAACGCTTAGATCATTAAATCAGCCGCTTGTAATCTCTTCGACTGTCTTGTAATATTATTTCAATAGAAATAGAGTTGTTCTAATTAAGTGAAGATGTCAGACTCTTATTTCTCATCTTATTTCGACCAAACTTTAACAGCATTTTGATTTTTTAGTCTCAGTTACTAAAGTATCAAATGTTAAAATTTAAAAAAGTGCGAAGAAACATATATTGTTAATTGCACACAGTAGAAATATCTTTTCGCCATATAAGAAAAAAATATTTTCAAGCCCCAATTATTTAAAAAATTTGCGTTTAGATGTTTTTATTGAAGAAAAGAGCTCAATCTAGTGTCAAGAAGAGAGAGAATCCGCAGGACATCTCTCATAAATATTACAGCATTTATCGCATTCATTAATCCATCGGTCTATTTTATATATGCATAAAATATTTCGCATGTGACTGCTGGATTGTTACGAAGGAAGACACTGTAGGCTGCTTTGTCGCAGTTTCGCCAGACAGATGGTCCGCATGGTTATTAGGGTCACTCAGTGGTTGATTGGTGTACAAGGTTCCTGCTGCTTAGGCATTTTAGACGTGCACTCAACGTAGGTTCTTTCGCCAGTCACTCACTCGGTTGCTTAATTTGATATATGACTGCGATTGATATGCGGCGAAGGATGTGCCTGCGTGATCGCGTTTATCCGGAGGTAACTAAGCACTCTTTTCAGAGAAAGGCTTGTTGCCTGACGACAAAGACGATAAATTGTGGCTAATGCAATCGGATTGAAGATGTGGCGATTAATTAATCGAGGATCGTCATATCACGCGTGAATTTTCTTAAATAAAAGCACGATTGCGATGTGTCATGCAGATATAAATAATATGAAAAATTAATCGATTCAGCAGCCCACAGTATTTACATAGTCTTTCAACAGTCGAAGTAAAATGTTGTTCAATCTGTTATGCAATGCATGTAGAGATGCTACATGCGCGGTTGCCAATATAAATTTGTTGAAATCGTTTGTCAAGATGACTAATGCTTGACCTTCATTGATTATTGTTAACTTGCATTTGATGGACACAATATATGCAAATTAATTTATGTCAATTGTGTGTAAGAATATTAAAATTTAATTTAGCATTCATTACGTCATTTAAAATTGAAATATTGTAAAATTTCTATAATATTATTAAAATAAAGTAAAAATGTAAACATAAAATTTTGACGAGAAAGATTTTATACTAACGAAAATATTATATACATAATTAATTTATTGCTGAAATTAATAACATTGATAAGATTAAATGTATTAATATTGTATAATAATTAATGAAGTGATAAATAGATTAAGTATGAGTGTTTTTTTCGACAAATGTTGTTTGGAGCCTCTTATAAAGTAAAGAGGCCTTCCAAAAATTGCATCTCAAGATAAAATCATGGATGCGTTGTCAATTTAAATCATGGTTTCAGCAACAGTATCCTCACTACACGGTCATTGAATACTTTGCTCCCCCAAGACAAGGACAACTTCTGTTCTCCTTTATGCTTTATATAAGCACCGCGTTGATATTTTACTTACGAGAAAGTATGTGCCATCTGTTGGCAAATGCTGTAACTCGGAAAATAAGAGTATACAGGGTGGGCTTAAAATACCTATCTATACTAATTGCTTTATTATTTATTAAAATCAGTAAGTTCTGTCATTTTTGCTTTTAAAATAATGAAAATTAATTTTCAAATATCTAAATTATCAATTTAAGAAATTAACAATATGTTCAAAATAATATTAAAAAAAACTATCTCAATTTCTTGAAAATTTTTTACCACAATTATACAAAAATTTCTTCTTTCTCGTTTATATCATGATTTTTATTTGGCAACGAAAGTCTATTAATATTGTTTATGCAACTGTATGCATATATTGAGTTCGATATTCTCGTATCATATTATTTAAAAGCATGATAAGCAAAATATATGTATAGTTAATGTTTAAAGCTTATGTTGTCTAGAGTGACAATAAGTGAAAAATTGTAGCTATAAATTGAAGCGTAATTTATAACGTTTAATATGTGGCTGTCCTAGTTGAAGACTTATTTTTACAGCACGTCATATAGTTCAATAAGACTTGCCATTATAAATGTTTTTTTAAATTTGTTATTACTAGTTTTATGTGAACGTAAGCATTGTGGGAAAGACATATTGCAATTTTCAAAGAAAACACACTATATCTTTGGGACACTCGGCTGATAATAATCCAGTAGACAGTTTTACATACGCGAAAAATGTTTATATTCCCATAATTATACTATATTATTATATTATTGAAATGATACTTTTAAAGTAATTTTGATAAAATATAGGTCTCCAAAAAGTGTTGATGCAAAGAGAATCTCGAACGCTTGATTTTTAATCAAATTGCATAAGTGATCGATGTGACATTAAATTTGGAAAGTAATTTTTCTTTCTCATATATTCTCATAGAATATTCTGTAATAAACCTCTTATGATTGTCAGAATTTATAGATTATCGTTTTATTAAACAAAAATCATTCTGAGATAAGATTATCTACGATTTTTGAAACGTTGTTAAATTATGTTACGATATATATGTACGATTCTCGCTTTGATTGCTCATTTCCGTCAGAGATAATGTATAGTCACGTGCATCATAACAGTTTAAAACCATTAATTTAATTAATTATTCAATATTCTATTTTTAAGACAAAATTTTGTTATAAATAAAAATGCGGTTTTTCAGGTCAGTGATTATTATTATGTACTTTATAATATCGGTGAAAACTGATTATTTAAAAATTGTTATATCAATAAACAAAATTAAAGCAAATGCAACTTCACGAAAAAATTTGTCATATTTTTATGATTTCTAATGTGTTAAAATTGTTGTCTGAAGGCGAGTAAACGGTCGTACGATCCGATTATTTTGCAAAAAAAGCGAAAAGCTGTTGGCACCGCCATCACATGAATCTAATCTATGCATATGAGCATGATGTCACGCTTGCGCTCTCCTCGGGAGAATCGCGTACGTAATGTAATAATACTTCAATTTCATCGTTCCGCATAATGAAAGATGTTACTGGAGATACGGCAATTTGCGTAATAGTTGACCGTTAGATCGGAGGCCGCCCGCAACGACCTAGAAACCTGGACTATAGAAGGATAAATTCTGACCTTATATGAGAGACGTATTTTATTGCAGCCGCCGGGTAGAGTGTCCTGCGAAGTATACGATGAAAAGTTACCTTGGAAAGTAATAGTTATTGTTCGTCATTTTTATTGGTTGGCGATGTCGATCGAAATCGCTATCGCCGATTCGTCACAGCGAATTCGTTTTCATCAAATTTCTAATCAGCACTGGATTTATACGCGTTAAACATTGTTTTTTTTCCAGCTCTTTTGCACGTCATTATATAAGATATTCAGTCATAGATATTTTTAATGCAAGCAACGAAAATTTTTAAAATGTAAATAGTATTCCACCTGCGATTAATTACAAAAGCGGCTCTGAAAATTATGATAAATATGTAGATAAGAAAATATTTTTTTACTTAATTTTAGTCGGAGCAAAAGCGAAGTAGAGTCTTGGTAGTGAAAAACTCATCTCATATTTCATTAAGAAATATCACTCCGTTCATCAATCGCACTTATTAAACTTTTTCAGATTTTTCAAATTATTTCATAAGTATTGCATAACTACATAACATTGAGACGCATTACTTTTTTTTCAAATGTATCAAGTATTTGCAAAATGTGATTTACTTTCCAAATTTTTAGCTCGCTCAGGACTAGGATGTATAATTTAAATTATGATGTCATGCAATAGTTAAGTAATCAGGAGATAACAATTATTTATACAAAGTATGTCATAAGGTCTAAGTATGAAGGTAGCACTGCACCCGTGACTTATTATCATTCGTCTTATCTGAATGCAGTCTCCAAGAAAAGTTTATCTTGGAACAGTGGTGCGAAGCAATATAATCGAGAAGCCGCAAACGATTTCGTTATCTTGCCGCCTATCTGCGCGTTTATTTTATTAAATGTTATTTTTTTAAATTACGATTATTTGATCCTAATAAAAATACCGTTAAGGAGATACTTTTTCCGTAAAATTACATCAAATTAAAAAATTCTGAGATAATTATTTCATTACAGCGTATTTATCAATAGATTCTGAATACAAATGTGAAATAGAAGAAAAATTCATTATTTTACGACAATACAAAAAATATAAAAAAAGCTTATCGCGAAATTCAGGAATTATGATAATGATTTATCAAACACGAGCTCATTATATCGTACGCAATTACACGCGTTGACTAATATTGACCACTCTTTCTTTCGTTATACGCTTTTCTTATCTCTTGACACGGCAATTCGTACACGGATGACGCGTATATGCGTACATCGCGTCCGAAATAGCCGCGGAAATGTATCAGCTATTAGCTCCAGACAAATATATCATTACGGTACAGATCGAAACTGAGATTTGTACGCGGAGCAATAAATGTATCGAATTTCCGTTGTTTATGGGTGCATCTTATTCCCGCGCCTTTTCCCTCCCTTCTTTCATTTCAAGTTCGTCATTGATACGGGATTTTCGGCGAGATCTATCGACTTGCACGATAGTAGCCAGAAATGTTGCAATCATCAGGTGCCGCGGAACCGGGAGAGGGGGGGGGGGGGCAGAGGAGGCGACCGCTTCCCCTGAAATTTTTCTGTTTTCTTCAGGTATTTCATGATCGAAAATATTGAGTATCAAATATTTACATCAAAGATGGAAAAATGGGTTATTTTTTTTCTTTTTCCTTTTTTCTTGACTATTTACTCGTTCAATTGAAGCCTACACGAGGAAAATACACGAGTAACAAAGAAAATTAAGCGCATTAAATTAATTAGAACAAAATATTTTTCGTACATTTATACTACCCACTAAATAGCCTATTATTTGGTGTTTGAATAGAGTTTCATACATATTCATATATATATATATATACATATTATGAATGTATTATGTGTCCCCTTTATAAATTTTGCCCTTTCATATGAAAAATACTTCCGCGGTGCCTGGCAATCATTCTACACAACCGCGCGACGATTGCGACGATCCTAATCAGGTATACGCATGTAAAAGTAGTATTATCACACTGCGTCGTCTGTGACACAAAAGACAGCGGTCTGTCACAATCCGCTCTTATCTGCTAACAGGAGATCTGTCACGAGTTCTGATTCCCTCTCCTTACCTCTCCCACCTCTTGCCATCTCGTATCGTGGAGGTGGGATTTATTCGTTGCGTTGAATCTAGTTAAATCAGTCGTGAGTATTGCACCTGCGTGACGAAACGGGGCTGAAGTTCGTGGGGCTGTCCACACGTGGCTAAAATTTGTCAGTCGTGTCGATTTTTAACGAGGTTTGTTCCTTTTTCCTCAGATTATTATATTCACGAAGAAAAAATTTTCTAATAAAGATACCCGTGAATAATAATCCAAGTAACGAGATAATTGACGCGCGAGCAACGTGTCTGTAAATGTGTGAGTTCGTCAACGCGTTCAACGCACGGAAAGTTAAGATTGTGAAAAACGTAAGGACGTGTGATTGATTGCCGTAACGAAACGGAATTACAAAAAAGATGCTTCTGTCTTCGTGCATTAACATCTTTTTTTATACATCATACTGGTTGTTCTTAATCATATATAGCCAGAGCACCTGCACGGCGAAGACCGTTATGCATAATTAACACGCTTATTTTCTTTTTATTTGATCGTGACGCTTTGTCTTGACGTAATTATTGGCACCGTTAAAAAATCTTAATTAGGCACCAAAGGCAGTTAATGAACTGAACAGCGTGCGTATCTGTGTTTGAAGACGCGTTCGAGCATATACGTAAAGCAGCGTTTCCGTGCACCATATTTCATTTGCTCGTCGATTTATATTTTTCAGTCGCGTAAAATTTTCCTCGCTTCCTTAGTTGTTCCAACCTGTAGAAATTTATATGAATACCTTTACGTCGCGCAGTATAATTTAAACATTTCGTTCGAAAAAGATAATTATCGGCGGTCATAAATTTTTGTAACACGACGGAAATACTTTCTTTTCCAATTTATAAAAACCATCTATTTTAATTTGGAATGTGTTGTAAAATATAAAATTCTAAAAATATTTTAATGTATTCAAATTTTGACATTGAAAAAATATTGCTATAAGCATTTCATTTCGGTATCACATTTTAAAATAGTAATCGAACTGTAATTCATCTGAAATTATCTTATATCAAATCAATACGATCCGTGTTTCATTAAATTGAAGTAAAACTCCAGAAGTGATCTTGATCGGCTTTCAAAAATCCAGACTTACCTTTAAACGGAGACGAATAAAATAGAACGCGAAAAGCTCAGCTTGACTCACGTGTGCGATATTTCTCGTATTATTTTTTTGCACGAATTCAATTCTGAGGCTTTCCGTAGAGAGGAACGATTATCTCTGGCGCGTGACTGATACTGGGCGCGCGCAATGCATTGACCATCAGTATAAATGGCATACCTGACACGCTGAATTGATTCGAACGAGCATCTGTCGTGTGAGCACATGTATGAGCGATGAGTGTTTTCCTCTCTCGTCGCCGCGCCCGTTCGTAGCTCGTTGTTGTTGGTCCGGACTGTGTTCCACGTCCGTCGAATCGGATCCGACGGCGAAGTCTGCGTAGCACGAGACGCGCACCAGTCGCGCGGGTACCATTGTGTACGCTCGAATCCGCTCAGTAGTATTGTTATGTAATATTTTTCCTTTTTTTGTTATTACAACGGTGCGTAACGCTGATTACAGTAGTGTTTAACCGTGCGCGATTCGGCGAGTGTGTCATCAATAGTGTGAGTCAATATTTTTATACCATTTCTGTCATATTCTGTCCGCGTGTCTGTGATTTGATAAGTTTGCCACCTTAATGAGATAATCAGCTCGATCGGTTCAGAAGTGATATAAATTTGATAATTTGAACCGCTGTTAAATTGGCCAGCGCGAGGAAATCGTGTCAATTCCATAGAATTCTTATTTTTTTCAAAAAAAAAAAAAAAAAAAAAAAAAAAAAAAAAAAAAAAAAACGACATTATATGTTGATAATCGAAGATTATCAACTTTGCGATGTAGTTGCGTAAACTTGTTGTTTTCACATAGATTGTATATCTACACGTAAAGCGCATTCCATCATTTATCTTGATTATTATAAATTCCGTACTTGTGTTGTTTTCTAACTAATCGATTCAACTTAATAATCTTCAACTCAATTTAATTCAAATGGCAACCTTGAATTCAGATTGCAATCTAGATTAAATTGCGATACTACGTTGGTCAGGTGATTCGTGTGATTCGTTGATTATTATTACATAGTGCGTATGTTTCACAGTTATATTATTATAAATTGAACCTTGTACTGAGTATTACAAATTATCCGGAATTCTCATGTGTCACATAATACATTAGACTGACGGTCAGCCAGAAATTAATTATAACGCTATTAACGTGATATAATTAACTGTAATTGAATAATAATGGATGTTGATTCCAGTAGTACGGCTATTGAATTCACAAGTAATATTTAACGAAGAGAAAATATGCGCGGCACGTTCGATGCTTTGTGCTTTTTTTTTTGCTTGATTTAAACTTATCTTTTTGCACAAAAGAAAAGTCTGCTTGTAGCACTCTTCCTCAGAAGACACCTGGATAATCAGAGAATGTTAATTCGTGTTAATTGTCTTCTTTTTCTTTGTAATCGTTCGTGACACAATCTGCACACCACATGCAGACATCACTCGCTACATTACTGTCGCTGGTTACTTGTTGTTTTCCCCGATTGTTATCGTATCACTCAATCGACATTCTCGTTTTTTTTTGTTTTTTTTTATATAACACTTGTCGGGATCGGCATCTAGTGAATTGTAATCTCACGCAGTTAGTAATCGACCATAACGGTCACGTACGTGAAGAACTTGCTTCGAGTTTATTAGGGTTACAACCTAATCAGCAGCGTAAGTGGTTGTCCTCTCTTTCTCTCTCTCTTTCTGTTTCTTTCATCTAATTGAGTTCTTTATGCTTTCTTCCCACTGTATAATATTTTCTGGACAATATTCTTTTTAGAATACACTAAATTACTGCTCTTAATCAGTTTTTCTCTCTTTCTATAATGATGGTTAGTCTTGAACAATGTTAAAATAAATTATTTATTTATTTATTTTTACCGTAAAAATGCAAGACTCGGATGTCTCTACAATTTCACAGGAAACCAACGCCCGTCCGCCACCAATTTGCCGCAATTTATCTACGAGTATTTACTACATTATCGCACGCAATTGTCACATTCGATGGCTACACTCTCTTCCGCCTCATTCGATATCGAGAGCATCTATATATTTATTGACTTAAATTTAATTTTTTTATCTAATTTAAAAAACTTTAATTTAAAAATATTTTTTTAAATTGAAAGATTGATTAACGAATTTTAATTATTCGGCGTTGTGGATATATTAATTCGTAATCATGATGTTGCAGTGATAGATTTGTTTTCGCTAAAATGAAACCAAACGATATTAGCAGAAAAAGAATCTTTATAATATTTATAAAAAATTGCAATAAAATATTTATATATTTGTTAACCCATGTAACAAGTTCACACTAATCTTTGCAATGCGTAGAATTTTTGTTTTTAAAATTTTCTACTTTATGTCAAATAATTTAACAATCAAAATCGATTTATAAATTTCGAAGGAATGAGATGTGACTTCTTAGCGTATAACTTTTGTGAACGCATTTGCCTGTGTCATAAGATAAGTCAATTAACCAACTACAGTCTCCCGTGCGACAAAATAATGAAAGAAAAATTTGTCACTTGCCAGACAATTAAATTTAGCAATATTCCAGAAATTTTACTAGAGGAGAGAATGAAAGGAGGAGAGAGAGATTACTGTAGAAAGTTCTCATTATGCTGTTTTTTTTTCAAATAAGGCATTATATATTATATTACAAATTATTTAAATTGGATTGACTCAAACAAATATTCTCGTTAAAATGCGACTGTCTCAAAAAAGAAATTATCTCGAAATATTTATATTTACGGCGCGATTCAAGAAAACTAATTCGTGTGGCACGGCACAATATGTTCTCTATACGTGAACAAAAATGTTGATTTGAGCAGCCAGACCTTGAGATCTTAAGTAGTTGTATTGATAACGCGTTAGTACTTTCGATATCCTTCTTAGAATTCGTTACGAGATGTGGTATTGCTTGATAAAGCAACCCGACTAGAAGAGTCATCTAGAAAAGAATTGATGGCTTCTTTGATATTTTAACAAACTGGATTTGTCTGCGATATATATCGAGAACTTCCAAAAAGATACATACGGATAAATTTTTGGCTGATGATTGGAACTGGTTGTTAATTTCTTTTATCTAGTCTTTATAACGGAATAAACAGATAAGTAAAGCAATTTTCAGAAATTTAAATAAATTCTCCTTAATATAAGACAAATTTCGAGAGAACGAATTATTATGATATCGAAATATTACAATAATCATCGATTCACAAGAATATCATGTGATCAAAACAGCTCAAGTATATTTATTGTTTTTCCCTGTGATATGTTGGCACGTGGGAAATGTCAGGATGTGCTGCTACGTTATCGTGCGGCAAGAGTTCTAGAATTATCTTTATAAAGCATTTATCCGCTTTCACAGAGACTGTATGTATCGATTGAATGTATCGAAAGAATAAATTACTTATTATCTTCGAAATTTGACCGCGTAGTATATATGTATATCAATTTCTCTAAAGCAAACCGTAATCATTGACGATAAATTCTCCGAAGAAAGAGAGAGAGAGAGAGAGAGAGAGAGAGAGAGAGAGAGAGAGAGAGAGAGAGAAAACTTCTTCGCTTATTAATAGAAGAAAACATGATAAGTTTTTATAACATCAAAATAATTATGAATTGTACGCAAATAATGACTTTCAAGAATTTTACACCAAGAAATTCCTCTCCGATGATTGGGAATTGATCGTTAATTTTTCTTATCTGGTTTCTTATCGGAATAAACGTACATTGCTACTGTGACGACAGAAATTACCGGAAAAAATCACTTTAGATGCACGCATAAATTCTACTGACACATCCTTGGATGATCAAATGGCAAATTAAAAATATATTTAGTGTGTACCTACATATGCTATATAATAACTGTATGGATTTAGTCAACTGTATTGATAGCTATAATTAAATTATAGAGTAGAAGAAGATCAAATTCCGTAAATCAGAAAGATATAATATACATATATATACGTTGGCTATATATATTATAATAAAAGTTTTGAGCCTTGAGAAAATTAATACTTTTTATATAAATGTTTATCTTCTCAAATTCTGTATCATATTACGTGCAACTTGTATTATATAATATTAACTACTGAACGGCGTTTGAAAGATATAATATTGGTGTCACTCGACTGGCGAACGTGATAAAAGTGCGATTTTCCGACGAGGGATACGCAGGATAACGATGCAAGTGTACCACTTTCAGTCACGTACATATTTATGGAACGTCTCGCTTATCTCGCACTCGTGTTTGCACATGTTTACGTTTACGTAGAAATAATGCAATAAAAAATTTTGTTTGAATTTTGGGTGATTAGGCGTACGCGCTGTTGTATCGTCTAATTATAGCTTAGCACTTTGCATTGCATTTTACATTAAAATGTACTGTTTGCCGATAGATAAAATGCGTCACACGTGTACATTGGATTCGATAGACTTGACTTTGCAAACGTCACGCCCATGAGCAAATCTTTGATCCTCCAAGGTCGAGCCTAAAGAAGATGAACGCGTTTACAAATCAAATTGTCAATTTTTTTTACTAACATTGAAAATGTTTTACTGTAATTTTCAAAGTTTCCAGTCAATACTGGTTTGTCATTTTCTTCATAGAAATAGCTTGTTTTTCTCACCTGCGCCGCTAAAAGATTTCACAAACACATTAATCAACAGATAACTAAAATATATGATATTAATGTTTTATCATGCCGACACAATGACCTCGTTTCTTGTTTCATGTAAAATATTGTGTTACACGACAAATTTATTGATCGATAATAATGTGCGTATTGTGCTAATAAGACATGACTTGAAGTATAATTGTCTTATCTAGTATCAATGTTTGCTCAATGTCGAGATATTGTCGGTAATTTTTATTAGTTAAAATTCACGAATGTCTTCACATGGAATCTTATATTTTTAAACTTTTTTAATTTGCATTTTTTAATATATATAATATTTTTCTAAAATAATTATTAAAATACTAACATTTATGTTAGATAGAAAAAACTAAAAATTAAATAAAAGTTTCAACTTTATGAGAAATTTTAATTGAGTTGCAAAATGTCGCGCTATGTATTCGTTATTTTCCACTGTATTTTGGCACAGACTCTGTACAGTTTATAAGAAATATTATTTCTCATCACAGGGTAAGGATTAAATCGCTTTCAAGATGGGGGCGATGTTCAGAAGCGAGGATATGGCCCTTTGCCAGCTGTTCATTCAGCCGGAGGCGGCTTACCTTTCCGTTTCTGAACTTGGCGAAACCGGCGCGGTGCAATTTCGCGATGTAAGTTGAATTAAATGTAATCTTCATTAATTATCTTATTTAATATATTTAGTCTGCCTATTTAACGTAGCAAATAGATTCTGTTTTTTGTCTAAAAATATTTTAAAATAATGTTGAAATAATAACATACTTTAAACACGTACAAATTGTACAGAAGAAGTTTTCGGCGTACTCGTTTGAACATGCGCATCATTAAAAAATGATTTGATACAAAATTTTCTAATTATTCTAATTATATTATTAACTTTGACATTTAGCTAAACAGCAACGTGAATTATTTTCAACGGAAATTCGTCAACGAGGTGCGACGATGCGACGAACTCGAGCGCAAGTTGCGATACATCGAAGCGGAAGTCAGGAAAGACGGTGTGCCGATTTCGGATAATCTCGCGGAGCTACCACGTGCACCCAACCCACGCGAGATTATAGATCTCGAGGTAAAATCTTCTTTGTAAAATGCAACGTTTGCAATGCAAGTTGCCTTTCGCGGTATACACATTTCAATCTATTTTATAAACATATACATTTCTTCTGACTCGATATTTAGCGTAATAATAGAATTATCGCAATTGGTATTTCTAATTGGTGCGATAGTGTATCAATCGTATTTTTACAGGCGCATATCGAGAAAACGGAGAACGAGATACAGGAACTGAGCCAGAACGGGATGAATCTGAAGAGCAAGTATATCGAGCTGACGGAGTTACGGCACGTCCTCGAGAAGACGCACATGTTCTTCACGGAGGTACCTAAAGTAGTTCAGCAGCTTTTGCTCGTAGCGCCGTCCTCCTTCGTGTAATCGATGTTACCGTTTTGTCGAAGAATCAAGATTCGTTTCTTCTTCTTCTATATCAACAGGAAGAAGCCAACGACTCGATCACCAAGGCGCTCATTAACGAGGAAGCACAGAATCCAGCCGTTTCGATCCGCGGACGTCTGGAGTAAGTCATGGCCGACGGAGCTGTCAGATAAGCCGGACCTCCTCGCGTGTTAAATATAATGTTAATATATTAAGCGCGCGCGTGTGACGTGTTACGCTTTAATAATATTAAAAGGACGCTTTTATACGTAAATGCTGTCCATTGCTTTTGTATGACCGCATATTTCAACGAGAAACTAACTTGCTCTAGAATAATACGTACATTGTTCGTACTATTATTACTACTGCATAAAATTTAATGCAAAAGGGTGAGTTTTCTTTGACCTCATCAGTTGCGTAACTAATTCATTTTCGCGATAATCTAAGCGTGAAAAAACAAATGTGATGAATAATATATTTGTCAGGAAACTTTTCGCAACTAAAAATTTTTTTAAACAGTAGAATTTTACTCGTTTCAATTTTTATAAATTTTAAAGTGCTGCTTCTATATTTTTATATTTTCTTATGGCCTTGTAATGAAAACATTGTCAGATATAGCAATTTTAAATTGAAAACTTTTTTTCTGCGAGTGATTTTATCTTATCTGATCCTTGGATTTTCTGTAATGTATGCAGAATGATTATGACAATCAGAGTTAAAAGTGTGTTTGTCAAAAGCTTCCACTTAACATAAATCTATGTATGAGCAGTTATGTAACGCTATTATATAATATACTGTTTAATGAATTATATGTTGCTAGGATGACATCTATTTTCTCGCAGATTCGTCGGTGGGGTAATAAATCGCGAACGAGTTCCGGCTTTCGAGAGAATGCTCTGGCGTATTTCTCGTGGAAATGTATTTCTTCGGCAAACTGAACTTGATAAGCCACTAGAAGATCCAGCTACGGTTAGTTTTGATTTTTCTTTTATTTTTACGTGAAAAAATAATTCAAATTCAATTCAATTTTCATTATATTCATTTTTATGCGAGCGTTGATGTCAGTTATTTTTGTTTATGTGTCGTTGAATATCGCATATAAATTGCAAACTCAACAGTTCAAATTTGAAATATAAAAATTATAAAATTATTTGTTTTAAAATTAATTATGATAATAATTCATATACATTCTTGAAAGATATGCAATAAGCATGGATTAAATCGAGTCATCGCCATCGATGCACCTGATTCTTTTTTTCTGTCGAATGTTTTCAGGGCAACGAACTCTATAAAACGGCCTTTGTGGCATTTTTTCAAGGAGAGCAACTGAAGAAGCGTATTAAGAAAATTTGTATTGGTTTTCATGCTTCGCTTTATCCGTGTCCCACCAGCAATACTGAACGTCAGGATATGCTAAAAGATGTGCGAACACGGTTAGAAGACCTTAACTTGGTGAGTTGTTATGTTAAAATAAAAACTGTTGTAATATAATATTTAGATCTTTATAGATAGAATGGTAGAATTTGGAATGTTGCAAAAATATCGCATTTGACAGTGACTTTTCTTGTTAAGGTTTTAAGCAAAACGCAAGATCATCGTCAACGTGTTTTGCATAATGTAGCAAAAGAATTACCAAATTGGAGCATTATGGTGCGAAAAATGAAGGCTATTTATCATACAATGAATCTTTTTAATATGGATGTCTCCAAGAAGTGCCTTATTGGGGAATGTTGGGTGCCGATTGCCGATCTCGGAACCGTGCAAAACGGCCTGTCGGAAGGATCGGTATATATATACCTAATTAAACTTATAGTAGATTTTATTTAAAATAGATAAGAAAAGAAATAAATAAGAAAAGAAAAATAAAAAGAAAGAAAGATAGATAAATAGAGAAGTAGATAATAAATGCTAAATATGACAAAAATTGGATAGGAACAATATTGTAAATAAATAAAAATAAATATAACGTTTGCTAGCAATGTTTGGAATAAAAATTTCATTATCAGAATTATTTATTAGAAAACTTAATAAAATTACAAGTTATACTTTCAAGCAGATAATCAATCTTTGAGCAGCTGCGCGATAAATAATTGAATCATATTTCGGCAAGTAATTTATAATTCGTAACAAGACTATTTTTAGATCATATTAATGGATAATTTTCTTTTAGCGACAATGTGGAAGTTCTATACGGTCTTTTCTCAACGTGATTCATACCGACGAAAATCCTCCAACTTTTAACAGGACGAACAAGTTTACGCGTGGTTTTCAAAATTTGATTGATGCGTACGGCGTGGCATCGTATCGCGAGGCTAATCCGGCGCTTTACACCATCATTACATTTCCCTTTCTGTTCGCCGTTATGTTCGGCGATGCTGGCCACGGTGAGTAAAATTTGAACAATAGTGAATTAGCTGAGAAAAACAAAATACATTTTGGATTATCATTATCGATAAAATTTGTCACGTTACAGGGCTAATATTGACACTCTTTGCTTTGGCTATGATTTTACAAGAAAAGAAGATCATCGCGCAAAAATCGAACAACGAAATTGGGAATCTATTCTTTGGCGGCCGTTACATCATCCTCCTCATGGGTTTGTTTTCCATCTACAGCGGTTTAATCTACAACGACATATTCGCAAAGTCAGTTAACATATTCGGATCTAGTTGGAGGGCATCGTATACGCGCAATGATGTAACTTTGAACGAGACATTGAATTTGTTGCCAGAAGAGAAAGCGAAACACTATCTACAGTATCCCTATCCACTGGGTGTAGATCCGGTTTGGTCGCTCGCTCACAACAAAATTGTATTTCAGAATTCGTTCAAGATGAAGCTATCGATCATTTTCGGTGTCGCGCATATGATCTTTGGCGTGTGCATGAACCTCGTCAATATTAAGTAAGTATTGTTGTCTTGACGGAGAAAATTACGAGAGTCGCGAGCTGCAAAACTATTGCTATTTTCGAAATTATAAATATAATACATATTTATGTGTTATTTCTTGTATTTCTTTAGTTCTTGAAATTATAAGATATCTTTTTTTTATGTGAAAAAAAATCACTACGATTAGTGACATCTAAATTTCAAAGTAATTCGAAAACTCCGAGAAAAATTTGATTGGAGTAGCATATGTCGCTATTATCACGTATTATAATTTTTTTAGATATTTCAAGAAGTATTCCAACTTGTTCCTTGAATTTCTGCCACAATTGTTCTTCCTTATCTTGCTGTTTGCTTACATGACCGCCTTGATGTTTATCAAATGGGTTTTGTACAACGCTTCGTCTGACCGTGAGTATAGGGTAATACATCTTCAAGTGAGTAAGCGCTACGTCGCTAACGTACATGTTTTGTAATTCAGAGTTACTACGAAGGCCAGGCTGTGCACCGTCGGTTCTGATTACATTCATCAATATGATGCTTTTCAAAGAAGCCAAAGTGAGCCTAGGTTGCTCTCAGTATATGTTTGATGGGCAGGCTATCGTGCAGAAGGTTTTCTTTTTCTGCGGCATCGCATGTATCCCGGTGATGCTTTTTGGAAAACCGCTATACGTCATGTATACGAAAAAAGTGAGAAGCGCAGGGAAATCTTACGTAAGTTTTAAACATTACTAATATTCATAATTTACGTCTGTCAATAATATTTTTTTGTCGTTTTGAGAAAATTAACATTTCTCATTTGATCGCGAACGAAACACTGATGTTCGCTGATGTTGTCCAGAGCAACGGAAGTGCGTCTCAGGATATCGAGCTGCAGCATCAGGGATTGAGCCAAAACGGCGAAAGCAGCAATGAGAAACCGGCGGCGGGCGGCCACGGCGAGGATGACAGTTTCGGCGAGCTGATGATCCATCAGGCCATTCACACGATAGAATACGTTCTTTCCACCGTCTCGCATACTGCCTCCTATTTGCGATTGTGGGCGTTGTCGTTGGCCCACTCTCAACTGTCAGAAGTGCTCTGGAACAGATTGTTGCGAATGGGCTTAGGCGCCGAGGAAAACGATTATGTCAAGGGTGTCTTGTTATTTATCTTCTTCGCCGCCTGGGCTTTTTTCACCATCGTCATTCTTGTTTTAATGGAGGGCCTGTCGGCGTTTCTCCATACACTTCGACTTCATTGGTGCGTGTTAGACCGGTGGTCTGTTGTTTCTCAATTGTTGTTTCGTTCAAAGTAAAGTTAGGGGAACATAACTTTTTAAGAATGTAAAGAATTTTTAACTTTATTTGATATAAAATATTTTTTGTATCAACTTTTATATTGTTATCGATGATACATCGTCGTTCTTCTGTTGATATTGATTGATTATGGAGTGTCAATCGAACGAAGTTTTGAGAATTGAAATTTCTTATTATAATTTTTTTTTTTTTTAATTATGTTCTGTGCTTGTAGGGTCGAGTTCATGAGCAAGTTCTACGAGGGCTTAGGATACCCCTTCCAACCATTTTACTTTAAGAGTATTCTAGATGCCGAGGACGACGAGGAATAAGCCGTTGCTAGTCTACAGCAATAATTGTTAAATATATATATTTACTAAATACTGCGCGCGAATTCTCTTTATATTAGGTATTTTCGTATATGCGAGGCCTTGCCTTGTTGCCTGGGAAAGTATAGGAGGACCAAATTGCCATCGTTTCAAACGAGTCTGACAATGTGCTTTCTTTAGTAATTTTAGCCGCCGATCACGTGTCTACGTACATCGGCCAAATATGCGCACGATACACGCAATAACAGTTTTAAAATGTACATTTTTCCTAATATTTTTATCCGTGAACAAAAATACGAATGAAAAATCTGTGTGGATTATAAAACTTTACTTATGCATAATCCAAATATTTATGAATTTTTATTCTATTTTATCTGTCGGATTCGAGCGAATGTAAAACTTAATTTTGCGATGTCTAAATATTGTCATTAGTAAATTTTGTTTTCGGTTTTCATCTGAATATATATTCTGCAACAATCTTTTAATTCATTTTAAGTAATTGAAGAAAAAAAGTAATGATGTCACTTAAAAAGCGACTAAATACTATTTGTTTTTAATTAAAACAAGATTCGGTAGAACTGATTCTATTCATTTAATTTTACATTGTTATAAATCGTTATATCGCGATGTGTTGTCGTGGAAGTGAAAAAAAAATGTAAAATAATACGTGTGATTCAGCAACTATGCTGTTGCAGCTGCCTAGTGCGCATTGTATTCATTCCATTAATTACCTAGTAACGTGGACATGCCATAGTCGGTAGCTCCTTAAGCACGTCTCACGTGTTTTAAAATATCAATAAAACATTATGTCTCTCCCTCGAGAAAAGCAGCGATTGGAATTGTTGTAATTTCGATGCTATGAGAAATAAAAGTGAAAAAATTATAATGATTCAAATCATTGGAGAGAAGTCATTACGTGCCGCATTGTAGGGCCTAACTGATGCTCGACAGACTCAAACGAGCAGCGATATACATTCTTGTATTATTAGAGTACAAATCCTCCTGAGTGATTGATAATCGGGAATATTCGAACTCGTGCAAAATTATCATTACGAATGTATCCACCATAATATAGGTATTAATGTGGAAAACAGACCGATGCATATAAACATATGGAATAGTTCCCAGATTTCGAACTAAATTTTAATGATGAATTTTTCGATTAATTCTTAGCCGATTTTTTAAAGTAATAAAGCACGAAACATTTTTGGTATTTTATGAACTATTCAAAATAAGGGTTATTCAAAAAAGATTTTTCTTAAATTAAGCTTGTAGTATGCAATTTAATAACGAAATTTGTTCGTTTGAATTTATGTAGACTTTACTTTTATAAAATGTTTATTATTAAAATATTGAACATTTAATATGAAAACTCTGCAACAAACAATGCCCATTAAAAATATTTATTAAAAGAAAGAAAATTTTATTAAAATTAAGATCGAGGTTTCTGGGAGAGAGAGATATATATAACTTGCAGATAAATATACACATATATTTTATCAACGTGTTAAAATAAATCAATGAAAACTGCATATATGGATGTGTACTCATTTTCACCCTTCCTCTTTTCTATTTCTTATTTATGTTTAGCCTTGTAACTGAATAAATCGTAAAAAATATTGATTAATTACTTGCATCAGAAAAGAGAAACAAGAATCTGATTTACGATTGTATTTAACGATTATTATACATATATAGTTCTTTTAAAGAGTTTTTATGCACAAAAAAAATCTTATGTGTAATATTTTTTATTCAACTGTTAAGCATGCATTTTTATGTAACCTCAATGAAAAAAAAAAGATTAATTAATAAATTAAAAAACGCGGAAATTAAGTTTAATAAAACACAGAAATATCGTTAGATTGAACGGTTTCAATAAAAAAAATAAGAGAAAGATGGTCTCCCTCTAAAATAAAAATCTAAAATTTCCAATTTTAATCAACTTTTCTGACCTTTGACCAATGTCTGGGACATTTTGTATACAAAGAAAAGTGATAATTCGTATGCTGACTTTCTAATTAGAATGATTTGCACGGTGCAATGTATTGTGCTCCTGCTGCTTGTAAATGAGTCACCGAGAATCGCAATTACGACACATCCAGCTGTTTTATAGTGCGCAGAAAGATTATATCAATTTAATTAAGTGACTGTAATTAAATTGTAACTATTTTCTCGCGCAAGAATTTCTCATAATATACAAAATAAACAAATATAAGAAATAACACTATTTTCTACGTAATTCTACGAAAATAATTAACTAATTATAATTGTTAGTGTAATTAAATTTATAAAATTTACTATTACATTAAAACCATTAATATAATTTATTTAGTTAATTTAATACCTGTTTGTATCAAGATAACTATAGTTTTATACATTTTTTAATCAGTCTCTTCTTTTTTAGAATAAACATTTTTGATAAAGCTTTTGAGAGATATAAATAAAAGTGTCAACAAAATCCGCTTTGTACGCATTAAATTTGACCATAATCTTGCTTTTTTAATCTACTTCGAAGCAAAGAGCTACGTCAATTGTGGAAGAGATATGAAAGTGTAATAAAAAGTTTCCACCCATCAAAATGAAAAGACGGTGCTTCTGCTGCAGTGCGTTTGTCTGCGAAATAAAAACTTGAAATTTTTCATATATTTTTATTACTTCAGAAAGAAGACACGTACAAATTGAAAAAAATGTGTGTCACCATTTTGGAATTGTGCCAAATTTTCTTTATTTGATATTTAGTAGTCAGAATCATTCTTTGCTTTCAGAATAATTAGATGATTGATGTCAATGATTGCAAATAAAAAGTTTTATTTGCTATAGTAAATGTATATCGAAAAATGTTATAAATTCAATATGAATTAATTTTGACACAGAACGATTCGGGAAAGTTAAACTACAGTTAACTTAAATTAATAGCTACAAAGCATTCTCGCTATTTGATTTGTATTAACTGTGAAGCTCTTCTTTCTGTAACGCTCTCATTTGCGAGTTATATGGTCTTTTATTTGGAAATTGAATATGATTTTAGAGTACAATGGCTCTTCTATGATCAAATTCTATGGGAGGTCAAATTCAAGGTAGCACCGTCTCCCGTATCGTATTTGACAAAGTTGCGCGCGCTGGTGCAACGTTTCCCGTGATTTAATGGGCGAGCACAGAGCGGGAGTTCAGTCGGCGACGCGCGTTCCTTGTCACCGTGTGCTCTCGTACATCCTGCTCCAGCATCCCTCGCGCATGGACCTGTGCACGCTCGATAACGCAGGTGAGTGCGCGATTATCGAGGTCGAATTTACATATACAAACTGGAAAAGCTGCGGCTTACAATTACGAAAGACTCCGCTTTTTGTGGACATATTTTCCTTTTCCGACATGTTCTGAAATCTTAGTCTGAAATTTGATTTTGATTTTTCTTGTGCAGACTTGTGTCACAGAATACGAAGTCAGAGGTGTGGTTTGCTTTACTAATCACATTGTTTTGTTAAGATCTAAAAATTCCAAGCAATTGAGATAATATCTACACATTGCTGCATTTTATCGTAGTTCAAATTGACAATGTCTGTGCAAAAAAATGTGAGCGCTTACATGTTTGCTACGCTCAGTAAATAGTAATAATAAAATACTGTTTTAAATATTAAATTCTTCATTTTCCACTTAGATTTTTCGCTTTAAATTAAATTGATAGAGTTTGGGATTATAGTTTAGAGCTATAGTACGTTTAATTCCGCCACTGGCGATGTTACGCATGTGTGGAATCTTGGGAATTCAGGCGCAAACGCGTTATAACCCCTTGTTAATCTCGAATTTCGCTGCTCCGATAAAAATCGTTGACTATGCGTATATTGATCGTGTTAAATGTTAATATTAATTTGAATCATTTTGTCATAAAAGAGACGCGTTATATCTCCGCAATATTGTATCATGGTGCTTAACGGTTATTTTTAATCGTTGAGCAACAGGGAGATGAGCGCTGAAAAACTTATTGTCGAGTTTATTGTCAGCTGTTGCGTTGTAGTCTGCGCATAAATTATAACGTTAAAAAATATTTCCTTGAAAAGTAAAAAATATCTGTAAAATGCATAAAACATAAATCTCTGAAACATAAATCTCTGAAACATAAATCTCTGAAACATAAATCTCTAAAACATAGAAACAAAATGACCCCGAGAATCAGGAATTTCCAGATAGTATACATTGTAGTTTTTAGCAATTGTCAAACCATAATGGTTTTTGACACAGAATTTAATTAAGTCCTTTTCACTAATAAGTTATCATTCTTATCGTTTCTTATTAATTATCATTTAATCGTATTTAATTTCTTATCGTTTCTCGATAATTTGATAAATTTCCAAAAAGCTTATTTATATAAATATGTTTTATCTAAATGATTTAATATTACTATATATATATATATATATATATATATATATGCACTATATACTAAATATTTAAATTAAAAATAAGTAAAAATATTTAAAAAATGTACACATATATTATAATAATATAAAATAAACTAAACAAAAATTACTTATGTTTTTTGTGTATCAATTTAAACTATTCAAAAAGTTAACAAAATTTTTCGGAGATAGGATCTTTTCCTGCCATTATTCCTGTCATTAATTAAACAACAAAAAAATTTGCGGATAATCCGACATGACCATTTTTCAAACTTTATGATTGGAAAAGCGTTGGGCGGGGCGACAAAGTTTTTCCATTAGCTAGGAGAAAAGCGAGTCAGTGGTTTCAAAGCTGACGATCTCTCGCGTCCTTCTGAAAGATCTTTCCGGAATTGCATCCTCGCCATTAAGATCATACGTGCGCTTTAAAGTGCCTTGCGTCTTTCCCCTTATCTCACATAACCCTTAAACTTTTCTCGGTCAGTTTATCTCGTTGAAACTAGCGATAAGTCGGGTGTAAACGAATTTATTTCCTCGTTTACTTTCTCGGATTATTCTAGAGTTTCATAAAAGAGACTTTATGGTGAGCGTTTCTCCAGTGGAAACAGTGCTGTTTGAATTTTTAATCGTTTATTCTTTCGAGAAAATTGTCTGCCAAAATAAAGTTGAAATTTTCTTTATCCGGAATTATGTTATATATACATATTATTTATATACACATGGTATGCAAATGTGAACAATTTTGTTTCGTATAAAGTATGCATAAAGTTCATATAAAATGTAATTGAACAAGTTCTTTTCTGTAGAAACTTTTACATTCAGATACTTCTGTATAAGATGTTTCTGATACGCTGAACGGAGTTTGTGTGTTGAGAAAAGCGATTCTACTTTTTACATACATAGCTATTCTACGTTCATTGAATTTCTATACACATGCAAAAATCATATGTAAATGTATATGCTTTAAAAAAATTAGAATATCTACTTATGTCATTATAAATAACGCTGTTACATTAACGTTACTATATTAACACAAGACACATAAATAATTCTAAAATATTGCTTTTATGTACTTTCCGTATATAAAAAATATTGTCTCTCTTATTATATATACATATTTCAACATTATTTCTAAAAAATGGAATATAAAATACTATGTTACAAATTAACTTCACATATGCAATTCCAGAGAATGACTTTTGCACTTACACACAATATGTATAAATTGCTCCTAAATATTTTTTTCGTTGGTAAATTGCGTATTTTATCTATTGCGTTGTTGTTAATAAGTAACGTCTGAGAATAAGTATCTTTTGAATTAGTATCTCTGATTCCTAGCGTGGTAACTTCGCGCGTCATCGAGATAATATAAACTTTTCCTTATCTCGTCATATGTCATAAATAAGCACTTCGCGAATTTTTTATGCGATAATAGAATTGCTTATGTACTATTTAACTTTTCTTTCTCATCTCTCTCGGGCGTCTGCTCCATCGCGATGTCGCAACTGCCCGCGGCGATTTTCGCTCTGCCGCCTATACAGGTGGTGAAACATGTGTCACCCTTGCCGAAGTTCTCGCCGTCTTCAATGGTTTCCGGCATCGGTTGGTTCAGCGTTTCTGGCAGATAGAGCGCCAGGAAGCCAGCCACTAGAGAAACGAGCCCGAAGATCGTGGCGGGCACTCGCGCGTCCAGCGAATCTAGCAGAAAGATCAGAGGCGTGAGAGCGCCGCTGAGACGCGCGCACATGGAGCCGATACCGAGCGCCGTGTTCCTCACCACCGTGGGGAATAACTCGGCCGTGTAATTGTACACAACGGCGAACGAGCCGGCCACGCAGGCCTTGCCCACGAGCACTATCGTGATCGTGGCCATGGCCGCCAGGTCGCTGGTCGCGCCGGTGATGCTGGCCGCGCAGATGCAGCACGCGCCGCCGATTATCAGGAACGTGCTGACGAGGCAACGTCTGCCAGCCCGGTCCATGGTGAATATCATAAAGATGTACGCTGGCAGCTCCACCAGCGCGCTGAGAAACAGCATGAGGAACGGATTGCCGACGAGGTTGGTCGTGTTGAGCGCCAGTCCGTAATAAGCGATCGAGTTAGCGAACCAATTGAGACATATGTTGAGGCTCTTTTTGCGGAGATTCGGCGTCTTGAAGAGATCCAACGCTCCGTACGACTTGTCCTCCTTGATCTCCTGCTGCGCCTTCAATTTACTGATAAGCCTGCCGGCGTCCACCTGCACATCGCTGCCGTTCAACTTCAGGGCTCTCTGCACGATAATGATCGCCTCGGTGACGCGGCCCTGTGCCCACAGCCACCTGGGTGACTCGTCCATGAGCCACCAGTGGCCGAGCAGGAGTGCGCTGTGCATGCCGTATATGATTTGCAGCCACATGCGATCGTTGATCATGGCGCCCCAGAAGGCCACCAGCATGAAGCCCGCGGAGAAGGCTAGTTGGAACAGCACGCCGCACACGGTTCTCTTGGACGGACCTACCAACTCCATCGTCAGAACGAATCCGGTGATGTACGCGCCGGCGGAGCCGAAGATACCGTAAAGAAAGCGGAACGCTAGAAAAACGTAATAGTTGCTCACGAGAGCCACTGACACCCCGAGGACCAATTGCGCCACCGCGGACACGTAGAATATGATCTTCCGACCGTACTTATCCGCCATGCTGCCTAGGGTGACCGCGCCCACGAACACGCCGAACATATAGGAGGACTGCGCCACGGCGCCCATCCATCGTTGCGAGCACACAAAGTTCCATTCCATACCGCGCGTCGACTGGAAGTATGTCGTTTCATAAGTCCACGAGTCGCATTCCTGGGTGACATTGTCGCGATCCAGATAGTGACAGTTGTCGACGCGACGCGGAAGATGATCCAAAACGAACGAGGTGTTCTGGTCATAAATGATGGATGAGTTGAACGGCTCGATCAGAGCGGACGACACGTTCGCTTCCGGGATGACACAGTGATGCGGCGGCACCGCCGCGACTGTCAGTAGAGTCAGCATGTGCAGACCGGCAGTGAGGGCGGCGAGAATGTGGAGACAATATTGCCGGGCTTGATACTTGCCGAATTCACCCAGGTGGGACATTAGCTCCTCGAGATCCTTGTCCACGCTCGCCATCGCTCTGTTCACTCGAATTACACTCGGGAAATTTATCCGGGTACCTTGTCCTATCGCGGTTATTTAGATTCCTGTTTGCCCTCGAGTTACGTTTGCCTCCGCATACGTTTTGGCTAAAGGAAGGTTTGCGAATATATTATTCGGTACACTTGAACTTTTGTATATATTACTTTATACATATATTAATTATTGACTTATTAAATATTGACTATATTAAATATTGACTTATAATTGGTTCGAATTTTGAAGACACATTTACTTCTACATTTTATCATGGACACTCAAGTAAGACCTTCTAACCTGCATTTATTATACTATGACTTTGCGTTTGCGATACTAATTCATTATTATTTTAATTTACTTTGTATATTTTATTTTACAACGAACTTTTAAAATTTTGTCAACCGATATGCGTTAGCCTTGCGGAACATACTTGTTTTTATTATTGCATGTTTCTTTTGTAACGTTTGTTTACTTATTTTGATATTATCACTGAAGATGGCCGAAATAAATGTGCCGAAACGTATGAACTGACAATTTAGTTACTTATTATTTTTTGAGCATCTAACACCCGGCTCTGGGTCAATACAGCCAATTTATTTTTTAATAACATATATTAATGTTTTAATGTCATTGTTTTTGAAGTATATTTTCTCAATTGCGTTAAACTGAAATAACAAAATTTTAATTTATAGAAAACTTAAAAATAAATTTCATAAATTGATTAAATAATGAATACAAAGTTCAATTTGTATGTATTCGGATTATATGATATCATTCCAGTACAGCAATTAGTAATAAATTGTTATTTATCTTTGAAGAACGCTCTTATCACATTGACCATGTAAGATTAATTAGTATTTCACTTTGTCCAAAAACTACAAATAAAACATTTTTATTTGCATTTAATAAAAGTAATTTTTCTAGCAATTAAAAATTTTCATTACTCATTTTTATATTACGTAAAATTACGAGAAAAAGATTCTATAATTACAATTACAATTATTGGCATACTTAAAACAATTTAATTTGCTTATTTTTTATATTTATAATGCAACGAAAATTTATATGATTATATACAGAGATTTCCTTTTTATCTTCTATCGTAGTTACATTGTATCGTAGTTATATTGAATCTTTCTGCTCGACGCATTTCCGATGAATTTACGCAGTAAAATGCTAATGTATAATACTTTTATCGTACTTGACCTATCGGACTGTCTAGCTTGTTAAAAATCAGTATCTTAATTGTTTTTTTTATGCAACAGAAATGAAGTTCCTTCAGTAACTACAGAAAAATATTTTGTATAAAAATAGAAATGCTAATTAATCGTAACTAATTATTGACAAAAAGCAAAATTCTAAAGTTCAAGTTTTCAATTTAGCATTTTTATCACCAATGGTCATGTTTATATTCATCGACTTTCGAGCGCACGTCAAACGAAGTATTTAATTTAGGCGAAAGCGTAATATCTTAAAAAGATGATACCTCGGTTAAAATTATGTAGCGTACGATGAATAACACACTTGATCACATCGGAATATCACAAACGGTTGAATCGTATGTCGATGATCAGTAAACCCGTCACTCTCGATTACGAATGGGAGAGTGATTGCACGAACTGCCACTATTAATGCCACTACCGACGAACTGGAGAATGGTTCTCCGCCAATCTGAATCTAAGAGATTGCGCGATTACTCTCCGGAGAACGTGCAATACTTAATGAAATTCGTGATTACCTTTGCGCACAGTACTATCACTCGCGTCGCGTAAATCGCTCTCCCGCGTGGATTCTCCTAAACCGGCAAAATTCAGTCTGCGAGACGTGACACATGCGAAAGAACGTTCCGCGCGAGAGGAGTCCGCGTTATCGGTCACCGGCGGCCACGATTGCGTTGTTGTTGGTAAAATAATAAAAATCACAGACCCGCGCGCGCGACCTCGTGGTTAGGGTAATTCGCTATAGTTCTGGTTATTATCGATAGTTGTGTCTGGGGAAATCTTCGAAGAATGTACTGAGATAATGCAATCTTTCTAGTAGTTAGGTAACTAATATCAATTATGGATGGTGAACGATATCGCATTGCTTTTTTTTTATAAGAAAAAAATTGAATCAATATATCAATATATTTTTGTGGAAAGCAAAATTAATAATTAAATCGGAATAATTTTAAAATTTTAAAATTTTCGTATTTTAAATGATGTTCATATAATACAAATTGCAATTATTAATATTATTTTATAATTACTTGTTTTGATTAAAATTATGTAGCGTAAAAACACAAAGGTTTATAATCACCCACGGTTGCAATATTTTGCAAATCTAAATTTTGATCATATCTTTTTAATAATGAGTGAAGTAGATAATTTATTTACTACAAAGATTTTACTAGAAAAACACTTGTAACTCTGATGAAGAGAACTCGATTTATTTATCGCACATGTCATCGCATCATAAATTACATCTACTAGCTCGTTTATACAATTTTGAAAGTTTATTATAAATGGTATTAATAATGATAGATATAGATAGTCAATGATAGTGATTATTTTTGATACTGAAATAATGTCACGAATATATGACCATTGAAGCATGACGATTCACGGTTCTTTGTGCACAGATCTATCGAAATTGTTGACATTCACTTCGACTAAACGCTTACTTTTACAACAAGATTTCGACAAAATGCAGTGCCATTAGTATCGAAATTTATACTCGTAAAATAAAAAACAGAAAAAATCTATAAACTAGAAAAAAGTCTAGAAAGAAAATCGACTGTTAAATGACTGCTTAAATTGCTTTCGGAAACGAATTTTAAATTATCACGGGCAATCACAATTGAGATTATCGGACTCGATAATTAATCAAGGATAATATTTGATCGATAAAATTATTTTTTGTTATACGCATTAATTGCTATTTATTTGAAGAAAGATTTTACGTAGCTTAATTAATTTCATAACGTTGCTGGTCAAATCTCATAATTGATTAATTGCCTAGCTTATATGTATAAAAAATTATACTTATTGATTGTTTAATGTTTCAACTTGATTTTGTTGACTTTAAAGAATGTGAAATGACGATCTATGTTTACACTGACGTCTGTTTTGATGTCTAATATGCTTTCACGGTAATAAATATCGCGATATAAATAATTGCGAATCAAATGCATATTGCGATATCGTTACTTTGTCAACTAATCTTATTGTCTCGTTATCATAAATTCTGTCTATTATTATTATAGGTCAGGTTTTGATATCGTTGATAATTGGGCTGGCAATTACGAATATTGCGACAATGCAAAAAATTCATGTTTGCAAAAAATCTCACGTTTTCGTAATTAAATAAATTTTTTTAATGCACATATTTTATCATTTCAATTATCATAAAATAATTAAAAGTGAATTATTTGCGTAGAATCACTAACACATAGCGCTTCTCTTTCATTTTCAAACACGCAAAATTTATATATTTTTTTTATATTATAAAGTAACAAGTATTTTTGATTATTGTATCACCACTGTCACCATGACTTTCGCTACTCTACTGCCAGACTGCAACACTGCTCTTCGCGACGGATTCGGCGGACTATATTGAGTATATTCCTTAAGAAGCTACGCTAAAACTGGCAACTCCAATGCCAATGAACTCAAGCGCAGAAATGGGATATGTCGAGCTCCGCAGTGATCCATTGGTCTCACAATTTTATCGTTCAGTCGTGGATATGTGTTAATATCTATTAAATCACGATTATATGGTTACACACATGGACACGTTCGTTGTCTACTGCATTTAAGTGGTACTTTTATCATGTGACATTCCCAATAAATTTAACTGTTGCGAATTTCGAGCGTTTGTATTGGCTGCCGGTTTGAATTCAATTAAATGTATTTTGTGTTTCGAGACCTTGACATTAGCTAACGCCATAGCAAGATAATTGTCAATGACAATAATTCTCAATGATGATTGTCGCCGGATGACGCACGTCCCTGCCCCAAAAAGTGGGCCGGTCGATCGTGAAATATGACGAATGGACAGGCCTATTATGCATGATTAATCGGCGTAATGAACCGCAGTTTAAACCGTGTGCCGAAAAGCGTGTCAATCGATATTGATAATTGTGAGAATTCACCTATTTTGTTTGTCCGCGATTCAATAAGGAATGCGTTCAATAAAACGTGGAATATTCGAAAACGTGATATTCGCGACTAGTTTTGTTATCAATTGTTGACTTGACGTATGAGTTTTTTTTCTATGTTTCTCGGCAGCTTTTTATCAATAATTTATGGTAAATCTAAGAAGTCATCGTTTTAACAAATTTCTTGCGAATACGCTTTAACCGTCTGCATTAATTTTAAAAATCGTCAAGGTATTGAACGCAGCGGTGTCGATAGTCAATGAAAAAGTGAATTACTGCTGTAAGAGTATTATTACTGACTTCAATTCTTTTTGTTGACACATTCGTGCGTTCCATGACTTATATCCTGACAATGTTGATCGAGCCATTAATAAACATAATGCTTTATCACTTCAGTAAAAAAAAAACTTAAGTTTCAAGGCAACTTTCATAGTAACAGCGCGTGACAGACTTGCTCAGTATGTTTCTAGTTCAATCGAGTGCAAATTGCAAGCTTTAAATATTAATTGCAGATACTTTAAGCCGCGTTTATATTTTAAATATGATGAGAAACAATTAACATGTAATATCGATTATGCGAGTACATAAAAGTATATAAAAAAATCTGAAAAAATGTTTTACGATCTCATATAAAATTATAAATATGTATATTGTTAATTATATATAAAATCTGATTAAGTAATTTATTTCATTATCAAGTTCTCCTTTTGTGTTAAAAAATTGATTCTATTATCCTTTGTTTGTAAAATATAATAATGTCGCGTTTAATAATTATTAACTTTATTAATAAGAAAAGAAATTGTTTATTTTCTGACATAAATAGATGAATAATAATTTGTTTTCAATAAAAATTATTATATATGCAAATATGCTGTTCGTTGAAGACTTCAGGCAAGAAGTAAATAGTTAAAATACTTCGAGAAGCAACCGTATAGAATGCGCTAATTTCGTAATATTGCATAATAACACGTGTCACCGTTTCGTGTTGCCATGATTGTACGTGCGGCTTGTATAATCAGAATACTTAACACCTTGACAACTTAGACAAACAACATTGCGCTCAATTTCGACTGTTGTTTACGCTGTACATACGTCTGGTTGAACGGTTTGCGTTGTGTGATTGCGTCGTTGTTTTGTCGTTATATCAACGTAGCATAAATCAACGAGATACGTGGCATGATTGGAGCTCTATTTTGAGGCTTTATAAGGTCTTATTGGGCGGCGTCGTGCAACCGCTGAAGGTGACTCTTGTCGAGTTTCCTCCTCCTGGCGCCAACTAAAGTGCATCCTGAATAAAACGTAATTGCATTACGAAAATAAAGGTTTATTTCAAGATGCGCTGGTCGCGTTATTCAGCTACGTGATACTGTAATTCAATATTCTTCTGCATTTCAACTTTGTGTTTAAGATTTTAGACTGTTGGTTTATTTTCTGCTCACGTACTTTGCAGTTTTTTTCTCTTTTGAAGGTCTGATTATGATTAATTATTTATTATTTCAAATTCTTTCTTGTTGTATTTCCTGTTGTTTTTTCTTTAAAGTAAATCCTAAAAAACCGTAAAAAACCTATTGCAATATAAAGTTAATTAAATTCCTCGATAATTAAACAAAATATTTCTTCAAAAAATAGCTAATACAAATCGGTTTAAATTAGTAAAATAATATTTACATAAAAATTTCTGTTTTCACAAAGCTTGTATTTTTACAATAAAGAAATATCTTTTATATATGTTTCATGTGTCGTGTTTGTGACATTTTAACGATACATTTTTATAATGAGAAAGTTGTAGTATATGATAATGACAGCGTCATAACAGAAGGGTCTTATCGAAATATTGAAAAAATGAAAGCGCGACATGAGCTAATCAATAATAACCGCATTGTTTTCGTTGCAAAATATGCTTGGAACGCCTTCCGATCTGTAGATAATAATATTTTCACGGCGCCGCCCATGGCGCGCAAAATATTTCGCTGATCAGACCGGTACATCGGAGGCGCAAGAGGTGCTTGAACTTACTTACTGCTTACTGGGAGGTAATGCGGAAGAAGAGACGGGGACACGTGGACAGAGCGAAATTTCAGGCTACTTGACGGAATGCGGGCCAGACGTAAACGCGGGATCGGCCTGCCGGCGAATAGAATCTGGAACGTCGAGGTACTCTGGTGCATGCGTGGCGCGTAATGGAAAAGCTGTGTTGACTACGGGAAGATACGCGACCGTGTTACATATACTGTAGGTGCTTAAAAAATTGAACCGAGTAAAGATCGCGCGGGAGACAGACTGAAAATTTGGTTTCACATTTATTTACCTAAAAATAAACGGATATCGTATTACCGTGGCCGCGACAATCCGATTAAAAAGAAAACAATAAAAATTATTTTGCAAGATGCATCTCAAAATTGTATTATTTTATATTTTTCTCTTATGTTTTATTATATAATATATATGTTCGTGAGTTTATTTTCGTCTCATTTTGTTTTCAAATTATTTAGATTGTGTGCAAACAGCAGAAATCAAGTATCCAGTTGGCGACTTCAAGTAACGGATTCTCGTGTCAATGACCGAGGGTAATCGCCGAGTATTGATAACGGGTCAAAGTGCTCATTTTCTCTTTGGCGTGTATTCCATGATAATGATAATTAAACGTTATGTTGACGTCGTTGATGTCGGTGGAATGTAATGAGAATAAAATGATCAATTTCGCGTCGTTTTTTTATTAACAAAAATAATTAAATATTAATAGCCTTCGAGCAATGAAAAATTTAAGGATCTTGACAAATAAAAATATGTGCGCAAGAAAATCAATATATACTATATACAATATAACAAATCTTAATTTTTATGTAATTATTTTAATCAAACCATTTACAAATATGAAGAAATAATAAGCTGAGCAAATCGTAACTTTATTTCTCTAATAAAATTATCTTGTTAGAATTTTCCGCACTTAACATGAATCGCTCTGTTTAAAGACTTGCCTGTGGAAACCGGAACGCTTCCCAACGAGCGGTAGTTCCAGTGAGATATTGATAACATAAGGTAGGCGATATGTGGTGGGTGAGGCAATGCTGCCGGGCAAGATGATTCGCGCCGAGATCGAGTTATCACGCGTTATTCACTTGAGCTGCGAGGAGGCAGCTCTCGTTATCCGATTATACGATTTATTTTACGAGTATACGCGACGGGCGGAAGTAGAACCGCGGGGGTGAACGGCGGTATCCAAGTGGATAATAGCCAGAGGTAGATATAGAGTGAATGCACCGGGTGTATGCACCAATCAATGAACAAGTATGTGTATTATGCTGCAAAGTAAATATCCAACTGTCGCCTGATAAACTTCCATTTTTACGAGATACCGCGGTTCGACACTTTGGTTTTCATGTAAAACGCAAATTTATTCTCCACGTGTGTGCACTGGAAACAGATTGTTTACGTTGGATTGCAATACAAATTGTGATAATTATTCATTTAACTATCGCAACAGACAACTCGTTTAAACTTCAATGTCGACACACGTTGAAACCATCCAATTAATAACTTTATTCAACGATGCACCTTTTTTAACGAAACGATGGAGCGTGGACGAGATATTATCTAGTCTTATCCGACGTTGAGTTGCAACATTGGACACGAACGCGCGTATTACTCGATTTACAAAGCGAATTAAACAGAAGAAAACATCCGTAGCACCTCCTTGAATTGTCAATTCAACGTGCGCTCGTCTGTACGATTTAGCAGTTATTCAGTAAAGTGCTTGTCATTGTGAGAAATAATTCACCTTTCATACGTCAGTTTTATGACTTTGTCGCGAAATATTGAGACATAGCGTACGTGTTATGACAATCTTTACGCTTAGCAGGCGTGAAGATGAACCTGTTTCCTGTGTCGTTTTCAGGGTCAGTAATATTAAGTCGCAATTAGCGATTCTCGACGTAGAACTGGTAGACGTAGTCACGGTGTTTGTGTACACCTTCAACAATACGTGACATACAAATACATACACTAAGGAAATACAAGATTTTCGGTAATAATCATATTTTAATAGGATAATGTTTCTCTTTAAAAACAGATAATTTTTGCTTATAAAAAAATTTTCACGTAATTTTTTTGTAACATTTACTAATAATTGTGTCTCAAGTCAAAATATTCTATTAAATCATATTTAGATTCTATTAAAATACTATTCAATAAAATTACGATTCTATTAAATCCACTTAAAATGAAAATAAAACTAAAAGATAAGATTTTATTAATATACATCCCTGATGTGCAACTCATACAATTTTTTGTAATTAGAGCTTAAAAATTGTTTATTTAACAAAATTTACTTTTTTACTCTAAATATGTCGTGCACCAAATTGCGCCTTTTACCGAACATCCTGCATCGTAAGCCTGCATCGTGTAAAAAGGAAATGCGGAAGAAGCGCATCCGGGCGGAAGAAGCCTAAGAAATTTTTAGGTTCGTCGAGAAAGGGTTTCGTTTACGTTATATTATTATTATACGTAGCACGCTCGATTACGATGGTGAACACATCGGTGTCTCATTCCGTACGGGCGCACATTGAAGCGTAACTCAAGCTTCCATCGTGGCGTAGATGGACCGTGTCTTCGTCCTGTTCATGGTATAGGATTACCTGGCATGCTCTGCCTGGGATTTTCAATTCGCCTCGTATTCGAATCCCGAGAGCTTTACGGGAAAAGAAATTTGATGTGCCGCCCTTCCGGGAATTCGATTACCGAAATACGTCAAATCGATAAGAGTCCCGACAACTAATGGAATAGCGACGCTTGCTCTCCTTGATGTATGCGTATCCGCGATAAGGAACATCGCCAAAACGACGTGAATGAAAAATGTTGCGCGCCAGCCAATACGATACAATGCGACATGTATATGTGTGTTTTTATTCCGTGATTCTAGCATGATATTTCCTTACAACTTATCGTTGCACATAAATTTTCTATATCAAAACATGATAAATCTAGCAGGGCATCGATATTTTCAATTAATATTTTAAATAACGAAGACAAGTATTGATGTTATAAAGTTAGAAATTAATTATTTGATGGAAAGCTTCCAAAGAAATTTATTAAAAAGAATTTTGGTGTAAATTTTAACAAAAACGAGGAGTGATGAAATACGTGCAAAGGAAGATTCTATATTTAGTCTACTTAACGCGTGAACGCGTCTTGACTAACTTTGTAATTCTGCGTCCGAGGTGCGGCACGATTGTGAAAGTGGAGTTCTGGGTTAATTCACTTTCGCAGTTATATTGTCATCGCGCGCGATGGTACAGGCAAGATTCAATAACGCGGGTCTCGTGTGTGACAAATCGCGCGCTGCGAGCCGTCGCCAGTGTCGCTAGCGGATGACTTCAATCAATTAGGGACGCTCGTTCGCCTAAATCAATTACCTGCCCTCTCCTCTTGGTAATTTATAGGATTATTAAGTACTTACTGAGCTTATGACTCCGATCTTAACTTATCGATTTTCGATTGACGGATTAAGAAGCACATCTGCGACGTGTCATTCGCGGCGTCGCTTAAATAAGACTAATCTTAACACCTTCGCGACATCGTTATATATCGCGGCTCAACGCTTCCTTCCCTCTTTCTTGAAAAATCTGATGCTTTATATTACACGACCAAATAGCAAAAAACAATAAACATAAAATTACGTAACCGGCTTCTGACTTATATCAAAGTATAAAAATATAAAAATACGTGACCGGCTCCTGATTTATATTAAAATATAAACGTAAAAATACGTGAGCGACCGCAAAAGTGTTAATTGCACATCGACGAAGTAATTAATCAATAAGAAAAAATGACTTTGCTATGAGATAATTATGATATTTCGCATATTTTGTGCGTTTACACAAGTGCATCGGTTTTCAATATTTTGACAGATGCTCATGGCTCTTACGATTCTCGCGAGGGGGTATCACATTACGCTTACGCAGGCCATTTAAAATTATTATAAGACTAATGATGTAAATATGTGCAGATTAAATAAATCTTTCTTTTTATTACGCACTCGTCTACAACGAAAAGTATCCAAAATATATGTCTTTGATTTAACAATATATTTTTTATAAAACATTGTTTTCTCTCATAAAAATATTTTGTTAATTAGAAAGTTTTTGCTGAATGCCTTCTGATTTGAAACATATATTCAATTAAAAACAAAATATAAACTCAAATAACAAAATATTATTTGAAAACGTACTTATATAATGTATATAGGTATAATTTGACTTATTATCTTCCCTATTGAAGATGTATTTATACTATAAATCTTTTCATTTTTTGCGGTTTTAATGATTCGATAGTATTGGTCTTCCGCGGTTTTGATCGTTTCGCGACATTGATTTTTGCGGTTTGATCATCTCGATACTAATATTTTGCGGTTTAAATTCCGCGGTTTTTCTCTTCCGCGCATTGTTTTATTCATGTATTTGTCTGTTTATTATTTTATACTCAGTCAGTAATTGATTAAAAATAGAGCCAATAGTTTAATTACGATTTGAGAAATTTATTTGTCGGAGAATTTTTAGATGAGATTTTGTGATGTTCTATGTTTGTGTGATACTTAAAACTTCTGAGTTCTGATTGAGTTCTAATTGAGTTATTATTGAGTTTATTTTAGTTGAAATGGGAGAAGTTACATCACATGAATTACACACATAAATATTTTTTTTTCTTAAGTCTAAACTTTGTTTCTGACGATAAATGCAAATATACGCAGCCTCATATTTGAACAAATTCAAAGCATTTTCATGTGTCTCGATTTATTTTGGTATCTTTTTTGCCCCTCGCGATTCTTATTGCAAATACGACGTTGATTAAACAGTTGTATCCACAAATGACGTTCACTAGGAATAAAATGAATTATATATGTAGTTTCGGAGAAAACACTTGGATTATTTGCAAGCACGATAAAATTCAATTTTTATATGTACAGAATATTAGCAAATTGAACAGAATATTAGCATTTGATAAGGATGTAAATTTAAATGAAATAATCTGATGGTAAAATGTACATGAGATTTAATTCAGAAATGATCAAAGTTGTCGTATCATTAAGTAATACAAAGTATTATGCATACTCAAATAAAAGATAATATTTTTACATCGTATATTATATAAATTATATATATTAAATAAAATAATAATTTAAATTATAAATTAAAAAATATAAAAAATAAGATTCTTATGTATGATCACGACTGTTAAATGAGTTTTTTAATCTTCATACAGAAACTTATGTTTCATTATATATATTTTACTGTCAAAAAATACATAAAAATAAAAAAAAGTAGAGTAAATGTGACATAATGTTTAATTTTTATATTGTTAAATGTTTTTTGGACTTTGAAACTAGAACTTTGACTTGAAAAATTTATTGATTTGTTAGAGGTAGCAAAGTCTCACGTTTTGAATCATTCACATAAAAGTCTACAATACAACTATTAATTAAACATTTAAAGTAATTCAAACATTTTTAATTTACTGTGAACAATTGCTGATAAAAACTGTTTTAATAAAATAAAATTTCATTAAACTGCCTTAAGAAGTAGCCTTAAGAAAATTCGTTACGAGAATCAAGGATACGGAAAGTAGCGTTCAAGGAAATAATCACAAGAAAAGATCAACTTCGAATTCAATCGAAGAATCCAAAGAGAATACAGAACATCCTTCAATTTAGAACGATTTATGTCTGAAAGAACAAAACGTGATTTGCCGGATATCGATCGTTACGATGTCGTTCGTAACGAACCGGAAACCGAACGTACGGTATTCCGTGATAATTCGGAAGGCGGCACGCAGGTGATCCGTCCGGCAGGTGGAAGGGCACTAGCGTGGAAGCCGATACTGCGATCGTGGCGACCAGGAAACCTGGATGATCAGAGAGGAAGCGACGAAGCTGTATCGTGCCTTGCTCCTTACAGTCGCGCGCGAACCATCGCGCGGAGTGGAGTGCTTTTGTTGCCGATGGTGATTCTGTTTTCCGACTAGTGCTCGATGGCACGACGTGGATAGAAGTTCAAGCAGCCACGAATTCGAGAGATATACGGCGTGAGTTTAGCGTTCGGCTTTAAATGAAATCAAAGTACACGGCATTGATCGACCTTATTGGCACACAACACAGATAATTAAGACATATTGTCGAATATACGTTGATATACATAAATGACAGTCTCATCGGCGAAATTGTACAAATTTGCGATATTGTTATTTCAAAATAGATACGTAAACGATTAGAGTACGAAATACACTATCGGAAGAAAAAGGATGTATTATCTCTGACGATGACGTGTATTTTATTTTCTTTGCTGTTTTTAACAGCTTTTATTAGTTCACAGTAGATTTAAAATGTTTAGATACGATTATATTGTTTTTGAATCGTTGAAATTTGAATTATTACTGTAGCTTTTTCGTTTAGATGTTCTAAATAAATAATTCGATACTTAAGATTTTGCTAGCAAGTCGGTAGATGTTTTTTGAAGTTTCATCTTGTATAAAAAAAAAATTTAATTGTGTTATAATAAAATTTTGCACAAAAATAGTAAACAATTTATCAGACTTATATGCTTATTGATCTTCGTATATTCTTGAAAGTGAATTGGAAAGGTTAGAAGATATTTTCGACACGAATTTGTAGTCCTTCAAAATGTCTCGAGTAGCCTTGAATAATGACAAATTGGCAAGACAAAATAACTGGTGAGAATATGTGTAGTCGAAGAAACGATATAGAGTCTCTCTTTTTCGTCTCTTCTTACTCTTTCTTATGTAAGTCTTTTGCAATTTGCGACAATAATGGGACCTGAGTCTCCAGGAAATCTGCAATCAACTTTCTTGTCCCAGGAATATAAATGCTTTAGATAAGTCTCATCATTAATAGCACGAGGTGCGCGCATAAAGTTCGTCGATACGGCAGTATATTGAAGAAAATTACGATGCCATTAGAGACTTCTTAAAGATATTTAACATTTTTTTATGCAAAACTTGTAGATTGCCTAGCGAGTACTCGCAATGCGGAAGAACAAATACGGCAAATAATTTGCGGACAAAAAGTAAATCATCGAGAAGTGAAAAACGTGTGACAACAAGTGGTGATTATAAATATAAGGTGGGATAAGAGGCAGCACTCTTTTTCATTTAAAGTTCAAATAATTAAATAATTAATAATAATGGTTGATGATTCGTTAAAAATTAATTTGAATTTTAATTATACACATAAAAATTAATTAATTTTTCCTTTGTATTCTTCTGCACATAAAAATGTTTTTTTTTTTATTTATAATTGTTAGTATAATAACTAACAAATTATTTTGGATATTTTTATAAAAAATTATTTATTTTATTCACGATTCGCACATAGATTTGCATAACAAGCGTCTTTCGTTTAAATTACACTGTTGTTTTGCTATGCGTAGGATTGCTATGTGTTGTGATTGTCGTAAGATTATTTCACGATAGATCGCCGGTGCAAGAACCTTATCAATTCAGGCACGTCACTTGTGTTTCCTTGACACGCTCACTCGAAGCGGTTAGAACGTGAAATTACTTTCAATGATTGGTTGCCTTCACTCGATTTATACGCGACAAAAAGTTTTCTCGATACAATGATCTCGTGAATTTGCTTTTGTTTTAACGCGTTTAATTGAGGGTTTTATTAATTAAAAGTCAATAATTGCTACAATTTTCAAATTTAAACAATGTATACAATTAAAGCTATGATAATAAAATTCAAATATGCTTTAAATGTATATATGAACAAGTTTATATATTATTATCGTCAGAAATCTCAAGAAAAATGTCTGAAGAAAGAAAGATACATATAGGATATTCAATTAAAATATTAAAAAGTCTCAATTATTAATATTATTAATATTTATCTGGATAATATTCTCGTTAAAAGTTAAACAAAATAAATATTTGCATTTGTGCTGAAAAATTCTGTACATATTTTATATATTAATATTAATTATGACAGAAGAAAGTTCAAATAAAGCATTTAAATGACATGTTAAAAGAATGCCTTTTGCATAAATTAAAATAAATAAAAGATTTTACAAAAACGAATACAAAAGTCGAAGTTGAGTGTGTAGCATTGTCTTTTAACGTTAATGCGGTAACGTCAGATATATTTTCTAAGGTTAGTATTGTGTTATCTTTGCAAAACTAGTGTTGACCGACTTTTATGTGCTAGTTTGTTTTACAAAATATCAAATGACTTATATTTTTGTCTTTCTTTCTTTATCTTGTTTTCTTGAGGCGATAACAATATATAAGCTTATATATATACATTTAAAGCAGTTGAATCTTTTTATTATTATCGCTTTCGCCGACTCGTGTATTAAGCTTGCCATTTTTAGATTATTCATACGACTGTTGAGCAAAATGTATGCGACCTTGTATGACCACGTTTACGTGAGACGTATCGACACAATTATAATTAACTATTGGTCATAGCTATATTTGTCACAACAATTATATGATATACTTGATATTTCTTGGTATTTATTTGAGCAGAAGTAAGAAGTAAGTTCGATTCTGCAGTATTTTGAAGACTTTGATCTCTTTTTTAACTTTAATAAGATAACTTTAATGAAATTTTTGTCAAATTTAAGGATAATTTTTTATTAAATTAATTTAATTAAGCAATTTATTTGAGCAGAAGTAAGAAGTTCGATTCTGTAGTATTTTGAAGACTTTGATCTCTTTTTTAACTTTAATAAGATAACTTTAATGAAATTTTTGTCAAATTTGAGGATAATTCTTTTTTAAATAAAAATGTCAAGATTACTTGGATATTTGAAATATTTAACATTAAGCATAATAATAAAACATTGAAATAAAATTTGTCATTTGTCATATTTAACATTAAGCATAATAATAAAACATTGAAATAAAATTTGTCAGATTATTTAATTGCGCTTAGAATTAACCCATATTTAGATAATAACAAACATAAAAGCGCGAGAAAGGTTAATGACGTAAGATAACAAAAATTGTGTTAATATATTTATAAATTGCATTATGCAATAATTAGTAGGAATTAAAGAAACGAGAGTACTAAAAAGTGCGCGTATTTTCTTTTCAGGTTCACGCATGATATGACTCAGTCCCGCGAGGTTCTGGCGATGATGGACGCGCACACAACCACGTTTGGACGTAAAAGAGGCTGTACGATTTCGCGATGTGGTGCCTTTCTTTTGGGCGCATTTTTTCTAATTAGTATAGTCGCCACCGGTTTATTGGTGTATCATTTTGCACCTTGCCTTGAGGAGAAACAAGTCAAGCAATGCGACGATTTGCTTGACAATCCGTTTTTGCAAACCGGGAGAGGTTTTCCGACAACGTCGGCAAAGAAAAAAATAGATGTCAGATTACCGAAATCCGTCGTGCCCGATTTGTACCAATTATGGCTGACACCCTTTATATGGGAGGGTAACTTCACTTTCCATGGCGAGGTAATAATTTTTAATTTAGCAGTATGTTACACAATAAGTAAGAAGTATTCTATGTTTATGGACGTGTCAAAATAACCCGTGAACAAACATTTTCTTCCATAAATTGTAAGAAAAAAGTAATTTTTAAACAAATTGCACGTTGATTAAAAATATAACATTATTATCTATCAAGTTAAAATTAAAATTTATACATGTTAATATTTTTAGTCTAAAAGATGAGTAAATTATTGTGTTAATTCAAATAAATTTCCTAAAAAATTATTTTATAATCTTCTAATAATTTTTTTACTGATGAGATAGAAAATAATCAATAATGATGAATTGTTCATCGAAATATTTTTTGATATTGTAAGATTTCTTCGTGTCTTTAAATTATTAGCAAACCGGTTTAGCTGTCATTATAAAACTTTCTAGCAGGAATCGAAAGTGTAATGTTTTTCTGCTTAATTCCTAATTCTATACATAAGTTACTACCGTTTCGAAATGAGGCGTGCATAATCATTGACGCAATCGTTCGCTTTCATATATCGAATCCATAGAGAATAGCGATACACAGATCACGTGCGCTTTCGATGTCAACTTTCCGTCTAGTTTCGTTTTTGTTCTTTTCACTTTCTTTCGAGTTGTTTGTCCTGTTGTAACGTCCCTTGACGTTAGACAATTCTTAAATGGCGAAAAAGAGAATTGCTTTCTAGCTAGTAATACTTGTAGAAAAAACGAATAAATAATGACATCTATCAATTTTAATAATAATTTTAATCAAATTTTTTCTCCTATTTTTAATATCTTCAATAATTAATATTATTACTTATATTAATTCAAGTAAAAAAAATTATTAAAAAATAATCTGAAAAGAGGAATTTTTGAGGAATTTTTTATTAATCACATCGATTTTCTTCATATCATAAGAGTATGATACTTAGAATTTTATAGCCTTTGAAAAAAGCCTTTAAAAAGTTGAATGCAATTCGCCTCTTTGAAAAAATATTTTTGTTTTATTCAGGTTAAGATTTTCGTGAATGTGACGATAGATACGAACAATGTCACGTTGCACGCCGTCGACATGAAGATTGATGAAGGCTTTACTAGTATTAGGGAATACTCGGCTAGCACTAACAAGACTAAGGTAATCGGGATCGTGGAGCAGAGAAACGACACCGACAGGCAATTTCACGTAATTAGAACATCGGACACGTTAAGAGAGGGCAAGCAGTATGTGGTGCATCTCAAGTTTATTGGGTATCTGAACGACTATCTGCAAGGTTTCTACAGGAGCTCGTATACGGTTGGCAATCAAACGAGGTAAATGGCATCGTGATAGGATTTCCTCGCGCTGCCGTTTCTTTGGCCGGTGTTAATTTAGATTCGTTCCTTCGCGTATTTTATTCAATTATTAAATGTGCAGTTACATCTCAAGCAAATGCTGTACTTAACTCTTTGCTTTATTTAGTTTTAAAAGACTCGAAAGTTTAAAGTATATCTGTATTATACAAATAAACTTAAACGTCAAGATATTAAAAAACCTCAAATTTCAAATTGGATATTTAAAAACTAAAAAATTGAGATTAAAAAATCGCAACATTTGAAATTAATTTCTTTTGATTTTCAAAATTGTTACGCTGAATCCTTCAATTCTTGATGTTGTCATAATCGATCTTGTGATCGCGAAATATTTTGCTTAGACGGTAAAGCAAGCGATTATCCTTTGAATAGTCTTGTGGGCGCCTGTTTGGCTTACGTACAGCCTCAAACAAGGGCTTCTGCCGGCTGTTTGCCAAAGGTATCTCGGGTTTGCATTATAGATGGATCGCTACGACTCAGTTCCAACCAACGGATGCGCGCCGTGCTTTCCCGTGCTTCGACGAGCCGGCTTTGAAAGCCAAGTTCCAGATCAACATAGCGCGTCCCAGAAACATGACGTCTATCTCGAATATGCCCAGGAAAGGGGAACCGATGCCAGTGTGAGTAAATGTGTGTCGCATTTCCACGTTATACATAGCGCCGTTGTACCGTTTCATAGATCTGATTCAAAATCAGCACATTAATCTTTCGCACTAATTTAACATAGTCAAAGTGATGGTTGTTTAAACACTTTATAAAGTTCAATTCAAATCTGATATATTAGTTTATGACTTCATACACACAGTATTGAGAAAATTAAAAAAAATATTTTTACATTGAATAAATACAAAACAGAGACAATAAAAAATGAATCATAGTATACATAAAGTGAAATAAATTGATTTCTCGTGAAATATAAATTTTAGAAAAATATCGGTTTAAATAAAAATTGTTATTTTAAAAGATACTTTTATTGTTTAATATTTAGACCCGGTTTACACACGTATGTATGGGACCATTACGAACGTTCGGTACCGATGTCTACATATTTGGTGGCCTTCATAGTTTCCGACTTGGACAAATTGGAAGACGGTAACTTCAGAGTTTGGGCGCGTCATGATGCCATTAATCAATCGCAGTACAGCTTGAGTATTGGACCGAAGATACTCGGATATTTTGAGAATTACTTTAAGATCAAGTTTCCTTTGCCGAAGATGGATATGGTCGCGCTACCTGACTTCTCTGCTGGCGCCATGGAGAATTGGGGCTTGATAACTTATAGGTAACGATATCGCACTAACGATGTTTGCAATAAAATGTTATCGAACAAGTTTCGACGTTGCAATGGATCAAAATTATCAAGATTTATAATAAAAAAGATTTATGCTTTTGCGTAGATATTCTATATTTGTTATTAATATTATCGATAAAATCACTATTATTTAAAATTATTATTGTTTAAAAGTAAATTTTGGCTAAATGATAGCTTTCAAGTAGATAAAAGCAATTTAGTGTTATCGCAGTGTGCTATCTAGTGTGTTTATGTAGATTTGTTGATGGTACTCGAAAAGATAGTGTGAATGGCAGATATGTATAGCAAACATTTCTGCAATTTTTCTCTCCAAATAGATGTGATTAATCACAGAGATAAGATCTATTCGATGAATTTTGTGAGCTACGTTTATATACATTGTAGGTGTCATAAGTAATAATTCTAAATATGCTTTTTATGATTGTGCCAATTATAAACTAAGAAAATGATATCAGAATATATTTTTTAATAGTAAAAATATTTTTAATCATATGTGTTTATCACAGCTAATAAATATTAGTTAACAAACTAAATGACACTTATGAGCAGATATCTTCGTCTGCAATTGATGCAAATATTAAAATAGTTTTTATAAATTAATGTGCTTTACTTGTGCCTTGACAGATATTATTTATCTAGCCAAAATTTATCTTCGGGGATAATGATAATATTTTAAAATAATAATAACTTTTTCAATTTAGGGAGACAGCAATGTTATATCAGGAGGGTGTATCGACCAGTAGTAGCAAACAGCGGGTAGCCACTGTGGTATCTCACGAGCTCGCGCATCAATGGTTTGGAAACTTAGTGACTCCTAGTTGGTGGACGGATCTTTGGTTGAACGAGGGGTTCGCCAGTTATGTTGAATACATTGGCATGGATGCGGTATGTTGTTCATACAATACGGAATTATATACTGCACCGTCAGAATCGCTGTATTATAATTTTGTTAAATCACAAATTTCAAAAAAATTCTGTACTAAACATTTTAAGCATTTCACGCTTAAAAACTTTACTATTGAGTGTACTATAATATAAATTTTATATTTTTAAAATGTTTAGGTAGAACCGTCATGGAAGGTCCTCGAACAATTCGTCATCCACGATCTACAAAATGTATTTGCTTTAGACGCTTTGGAATCTTCTCATCCTATATCTATTAAAGTCGGCCATCCTGATGAAATCAGTGAAATATTTGATAAGATTTCGTACGGAAAAGGTATTTAACGATTTATGTGCGTTATGTGCGCTATTCTAAAATAATTAGCGTAACCGTATTTATTGAAATTGCTCAGGTGCCTCCATAATAAGAATGATGGACCATTTCCTCACAACAAAAGTTTTCAAGCAGGGTTTAACTAATTATTTGAATGGAAAGTAAGTAGAAATTAATTTATAATTCTTAACATTTTCCACCCTTTTTACGATATCATAAATGCACATTAAATTTTGCAAGCAAGCTTGCATGTATAATAGGATGTCGAGTAATTCTATGTATTTATTAGAGCCTATCAAAGTGCCGAACAAAACGATTTGTGGTACGCTTTGACCGAACAAGCTCATAAAGACAAGGTACTCGATCCGAGTGTAACTGTTAAACAAATTATGGACACTTGGACCCTGCAAACCGGCTTTCCTGTGATCACTGTTACGCGCAATTACAAGAACCGCGGTGTAACATTAACGCAGGTATGTTAACAAAAAATTAAATAATAAATTATTAAATATTAATAAGTAAGCAGTGATGACTTTGTTGAAGATGCTGATGTATCTGATTATTATCTAATACAGCCTGACTGATCTGATACAGTCATTTTTTACTTGTTATTCTATTTTACTAAATATATAAATATTGTTTCCTTATTTAAATAAAATTAAAAATTACGTGCAATAAAAATGTTATAGAAAATTATGAAATTGACTAATCATTTACGATTTATGTTTCATAACCGCATTACACGCATCATTTGTTTCTCGCAGGAACGCTTCCTGCTCCGTAATGGCACTACGACGACCACAGAGAAATCGGAACCATTATGGTGGGTACCCATCACTTATACGAGTGAGAAGCAATTAAACTTCGATAACACTCAACCCATGAAATGGATGAAAGCGGAACGCTCGATCATTCTCAATGATTTGGATGTGAATTCGTCTCAATGGATACTTTTCAACGTGCAAGAAACTGGTAATTATATAGATATTTACGATAAAAGCATACTTTGTTGATATGAAAGATCAAACTTTTAACACAATTATTTAATACAATGAAACATATTATGAAACGACGTTATTTATTTGACAGGATACTACAGAGTGAATTATGATAGAGAGAACTGGCAGATGATAATCAAGCAATTAAATAAACAAAATTTCAAAGACATTTCGACGATCAATCGAGCACAATTGATCGATGATGCTCTTAACTTAGCCAGAGCTGGTAAACTCGATTACACCATTGCTCTTGATGTTACGTCTTACTTAGCCCATGAAACCGAGTACTTGCCTTGGAAAGCAGCTTTCAGTGCCATAAACTATTTGAACGATATGCTAATCAAAACGCAGGGCTACGATAAATTCAGAGTAAGTACTCAAAGAAGCATTCTGACAAGAGCATATACGAGAGAATCTTTGAAGTGATAGTTATTTAACTCGCTATTTCTTGACTTAATGTTTAACATTTTTTGCGCAATGATGCAGATCTTTTTTTGCTGCATTTCTTCAATCGCATATTATTTCTAAAAAACATATATAAATTAATTAATCCTTTGCGCGCAATTATTTGTCGTATAGTTTACATTTTGTTACTGAATTTTGTTCATTTATTGGATTGCAAATTCCAGCAGAAAATTATTGCAAAATTATGTTTTATCAAATGGTTTTTGCGGAATTAAGTACCTCAAGTTATTGAAAAAAATTGCCAAACCATAATACTGTACATACATAAAATATTATATTAAATTGCGATAAAGTGGAAGCAGTTAACATGCAAAGTCTTGCATGTTACGTGTATATTATAAAATAGATGTAAAATAAAATGTTAGAGGAATAAAATTTGCATAAAAACATGAGATTAACAGTGTAACACAATCTCTAATATTTTTTAGTTGTACGTATTAAAACTGCTGGATAACGTATACAAGCAAGTCGGTTTTACCGATAAAGTGGGAGATCCTCAGCTAACGGTTTTCACCCGAATCGACGTTCTGAATTGGGCATGCGACTTTGACTACGAGGATTGCGTAGTAAACGCCGTGCAGCAATTCAAAAATTGGCGTGACACTCCTAATCCGGATGTTAATAATCCGTAAGTAAAAATATCATGTAATATTGAGATAATCAGACGAATTCTATGCGTAAGAATTATTTATCGCGTTGTTGCATTCTTTAATGCACAGAATAATCTGAGGGTTAAATTATGCAATTTATATTGTCGATGTTAGAGCCATGTAAATGTTTGTATTATTTTAAATTTCACTAAAGAATTTTACTATAAAAAATACTGTGTTTTAGAATTTCACCAAATTTAAAAGGGGTGGTTTATTGCACGGCCATTCGTGTGGGTGGACAGAGTGAATGGGATTTTGCCTGGCAGCGATATCGAGCGACCAATGTAGGATCAGAGAAGGATTTGCTGTTACAAGCGTTGGGATGCACAAGAGAGATATGGCTGCTTAATCGTTATTTGGATTGGACCATCACGGAAAATTCGGGGATCAGAAAGCAGGATGTTGTCCGGGTATTCGGATCAGTTGCCAGCAACATTGTCGGCCAACCACTCGCGTTTGACTACTTTAGAAATAAATGGCCGCGCCTTAGGGAATAGTAAGTGCTCTATTTCGTGTATATTTGTAAAGCTACGTATTCGTATGTGACAGAAAACTTTTCAAAAACATGAAAAATCTCGCACAGAGAGATCGGAAATACTATTATATATTTTTTTCATTAGACTAAACTACATTTTTCACTTAAAAATGTTTAATATAATATAAATCTTATGTCATTTTCAGTTTTGGCACGTCACTATTAACCGTTAATAACATCGTAAAATCGTCAACCAGAGGAATTAGTACAAAATACGAACTGAAAGATGTAAGTTAAACGTGAAATTGAAAGTAATTTAGCAAATTTACGAATAATTGAAGTAAAACATATAAAAAAATCTTCATATATTTCTATGTAATAAAGTCGAAGAATTTATGCAAAAATCTTACAATTTTGCATTTTGATAAAAAATAATTTTGCTTTATCTTCATTTTCATTCGTGTTTACTTTTTTAGCTACTGGAATTCGCAACTGAACACTTAGAGGAACTCGGCACTGCAACGCGGACCATACAACAAGCAGTGGAGCAAGCGGAAGCTAATATACGATGGATCAACACCAATCACGCGACGATTCGCGACTGGTTACAGAGAAACACCGCGTAATGATCGACATTGACAGGAAATTAGTTCGTCTTCTGCGGTATCGAATTAATACGAGTGAGTTGATGTTTCCCGAGCGTCAGTAATATCGCTCGCGTTAATTTCTCGCTGAATTTATCGTAGCGTCCAAATAAAACGCAAAAATTCGTCCATACGCAGCAGATTACAGATGAAACACGAAGAGTGAAAAATGCGAAATAGTTATTGTCAGATTATATACGAGAGTATTACGTGTTTTTGTATGTATTTGTAAATATACGGCCAGCATTATTGTATTGTATGTAAATGATATTTATGGGGATAGCCCGAGTGGCTCCTCGGTGTGTTGCGCGTTTACGTTCTCGATTATGCCGATAAATTATATAGGAAAAGATTACGTATTTTAAACACGGGAAGGGGGTTAATAACACTAGGAATATCTTTATAATAGATATTGAATCGCGATTGTTATAGACGTTACTTTTTAGGCTTGAAGAATTTTATCGCAATTTTCTGGGCAACGGAGAGAATTCATGTTCTGAATAATAGCGAATGTTACGAGTTAGCGAGTTCGTCGTAAAATTTTTCAATTTTAAAATTGTGTGTATTTTATTTAAATATTTCATTGCAAATCAATTTATAATCATACTGAAATGGATGATAAATAATTGTATTAAGACAAGTCAATAGCATGTGTTTGTAAAAAAAAATAAATTATTCAAGTGATAATTAATGCGCATTATCGAAGATATACAGGGTGTCCCAAAGTTCGCGGCTCAACCGTCGTGTACAGATAGAGCGGGTCAAACTGAATAAGTAAGTCCTTTACCACTTTGCGACATTTTTAATAATTAATTAGAAAATAATTAATAAAGATCCGCCAATCCGCGCAAGTATTCTCCGAGCGCCGAGCGCGCGGCGAGTAGGACCCACCCAGCATAGCATAATACAAAGCGCGGCAGAGCGGTGGGAGGGATGCTCTCTTGGTTAGCTATGCACACTACACACTAGCGCTTGTATTATGCTATGCTGGGTGGGTCCTACTCGCCGCGCGCTCGGCGCTCGGGGAATACTTGCGCGGATTGGCGGATCTTTATTAATTATTTTCTAATTAATTATTGAAAATTTTGCAAAGTGGTAAAGGACTTACTTATTCAATTTGACCCGCTCTATCTGTACACGACAGTTGGGCCGCGAACTTTGGGACACCCTGTATATACATCTATAATGAAGCATACTGGTCCGGAGTTTTTATTATAACAATCTAATTCTACCATGCACAAAAAATATTAATTTGTTTTTAGTGACTATTAAAATATTCAATGTAGCACATATTAAAGAAAATTAGTTATTTTCAATCATTCATCGATAAAAAGACAATAAAAAGAAATATGTGGCAAATATACTATATGTATATTGAAAGTTGCATAAGAAATCAAATATTGTATATGGCATGAGTTAATATTTTATGTACTTAGGATCTCAAAAAAATTCTCCATTCTTAATACTCGTATATGAACACTCTTTATGTAATCGATTGCTAAACAGTTTGTATGTGATAAGATAATTAATTATTCAATATAAATTCGCAATGCAACTGTTTTGTCGTGGTTGTTGTATTTTATAACAGCAGAAAAAACATCCATTAAAGAATATATAATATCATTTCATTTTGAAAATGTACATCATATAAATGTAATAAAATTGTATCAATTTTTTCAAACTTCCTCGTATGTGTTATTTTACTTTACCAATAAATGAATAAAAATATATTTCTTTACTGTTCTTATGTATAAACTTTGCTGCACGTATTTTATCCGTTTAAAAAAATAATTCTTATATTATTTTGTGTAGCTAAACAATTAAATTAGTTTTTTATTCTATTAATACTATAATTAATATAAGTATGAAGTAGTTCATTGATATAATAACTTTATACACATTTATATAATAAACAAATAATTGTATTCACCAGATAGAATATTGCAGTTTGCATCATCAAATACAAATTTCGCTTTAATTTCACCTCAGCTTCATTCAAGAATTAATGATAATGATAGTGTATTTAATAATAATGTATTTAATGATAGTGTATTTTATGATAATGTTATTTATCCGCGTAATCTTCACAAATCATCTGAAAAAAAGAAACGCACGATAAATAAGTTTTTCTATAAGTTCATTTTCTTCCATAACATCATGTGCATCAATAATTCATTCATGATGAAAAACGGGGATACAATCAAGTGCTATTTGCATGTGTACATTTCATAATAAATTCTTAAAATATTTTTCATGAATGTTTTAGATTTTTTTCTTATATTCGTTAAAATATTTGCAATAATATTTTTATACAAACAATATTAAATATGTATATAAAAATATATATAAATATAATTTTGAGTTTATAGATTTCTTAAGAAGAAGCTGCAAAGTTTCTCTTTTTATCTTTTTTCTGCAAATAAATATTCTAATACAACAAATCGGTTATGATAATACCGGATAATCAAATAATGATTAATCTTTGATGATTATTCATGACAACGTGATAATAACAAGCAATTTATTTTGTAAGCATACTTTGTAAGCATACTATACTTTAAGTATAATTTACTAGTATACTTCATAAGTATACTATACTAATGACATAAGATTTTGAGGAAAGCATGCATCTCGGAACTTAAGCTTAATCAAGAATACTCATTAACTTTCACAATAAAGACACTAACAGTGGAAATAATTTAAAAAGACAGATTCTCGATCAGAAATGATATGCTAGTACGAATTCTTTGTTAAGATTTCTTGGGAAAATTCTTACTAACATTTTACTACTAATCGAGAACCTGTTTTATGAACGTATATTTTTAACATTTTTACATCCTGTTTGTCTAGCATTCAGATTCTGATAAGCATTTGCGCATCTACTACAGTAGCTTTATCTTTTGCTCTTCAAATCACTATAAAGTGAAGGCACCATTTATAAAGTTATTTTAATAGTTAGTATTTTTACAGTGTATTTGACTAAGAAGAAAAAACTAAGTGATTTTAGTGAAATTTGATGCGTCCAAGGTTTAGCGATGTATCGACCAAGTTTTGCATTTTGGTACTGCGTGTTTCTGTTTGTCATTCTATCCTCGGGAAAGAACGAAGAGTATTGGGAAAATTTCACAAGTGGCGATGCACAAAGTGACAATTCAACGATGCTATACAAACTTAACGCAAATTCTATGAAAAATCAAGATAATGAGACAGATTTAATGCGTTATAATTCGCGAGAAAATTCTGTGAAATATAAAAGTGAAACAAACTCTATGTTGCATGGACTTAATGAACATTTCAATGAAGATAACAATGATAATATCGTTCTGTATAAAATGTGTAATAATACTTGCATACAGCATTGCTGTAATTTGATAATTGACAATTGCTATTTCGTGAAGTTACAAGAGTTTCCGGATAATTCTAATTTTACGTGGGAAGCCGCATTTGCCTATTCATGCGAAGAAAGGGAGCTTCCGTTTGATATTATGGATAATGAGAATACAATGTTTTTTGACAACAGCTTTCTGAACTTATCACGTCACGATATATTAATTTCGTTGTTATCTAAGTGCGCTAATATTTTATTGCACTCTAACTCAACTAACTGCTTCGCCATTATGGAGCAAAACCTATCGATATATATGGACATTAGCAGTGCAGTTTTCATAGCATCTTTGCTGTGTCTTCTGATGACATTCATCGTGTATTCCATATGTCCAGAACTTCAAAATATACACGGATATACTTTGCGTTCATATGTAGCATCATTGTTCGTCGTATTTACGATCATCCTAATCGCCAATAGAAATCTGTTTGCACAGATGTATTCTGTCTGCGTTGCAGCAAGTATGGTTTGCGCAACAATGTAGCAATAACTTTTTTATAGTATAAACATATAAATAAACGCTGGCGCGTCTGTTATTCTACGTAACTGACTGCACTATTTTATTATATTTAATAATTTAACAATATCAAAATAATAAAAACTTTAAAAATGCATTGAGAAATAATGAATATATAATAAAAAATATTAGCGTTTTAATGCATGCTAACATTATTAATTTGACTGTTTCAGGTTTACTATTATATTTCTGTTATTTTACGAGCTTATTGTGGCAAAATGCGATATGCTTCGACATTTTACGGACATTTGGGTAAGTATCCAAACCCTTAGCCCAAACTTTTATTCAGTTCCATTGGAGAGAGCAAAAACAATATTAATATTCATATAATCCATATAACATTAATATTATTTTGTTCTTAAATAATTTGAAATTAATAATTGAATAATAGAACTACTGAAGAAAATACGTAAAACAGTAAAAAATAATCCTTTTCCATTTTTCAATTGGAGTAATTTATTTTTGAATTAGTATACAATATTTTGGAATGGAAAATATGAAAGTAATCATTTTGATATTAATTAATTACTTATATTAGATGTATATTTATACAACTATGAATATGTTTGGCAATAATTACAAATTAATTACACTATTTCATTGGCTGTATACCACGTCCAAAGTAAAGACTAACACGAGTGACACTATTATGTTGCAGAGGAATTCGTTTCTTACGTAACAGCGTAAAACAATCAAAGAGAAAAATTTTCCTCACGTATTCGTTCTGTGTGTGGGGAGTCGCCAGCATTTATGTCATTATTTGTGCTATAATGAATTTTGTTCCCACTGTGCCTGATAATATGCAACCAAATATCTGCATCGATTCAACACTCGGATTCTGTAATAGTCATATTTTACTTTCTATTGCTGCTAATACTTCATTGAAATCCATAACACGATCGTGAGAATAGCAACAATACAATTGTATATATGATATTATGTTAATATTTTCTTTGGTAAAATAAACCTCATAAAGATCGCAAAAAAAAATTGAATAAACATCATATGTGTGTAATATTTGATAAATGATTAGTTATTATTATTTCTTGGAAAATAAAAAAATTAATCAAAAATCCACAGAAAAAATTTTTCTTAGACTTGTTCTTTTTCCTACGTAATTTTATAATAAATGACTCACAATCGTTATATTATAATTCTTAATTAATTTTAAACTTTTAACTAATGTTTATGTGTGCATATCCTATAAAAAATAATGTAAGAACTTCATTTTTTATTTCAGCGGAAGATATGGAAATTGTATACTTTGAAATACCCATAAGTGTTCTTATCATCTGCAACATATGTTTCTTGATTTTTACGATGTTAAACATCGTATACGCAACAAAAAATATTGACTGCTCTCTAAAAGATGCAAAGACCAATCACCAAACTAAGCAAAGGTATCTTTTTTCAAACTTTTTAAGAAAACTTATATAATTATGATCCAAATTTTCAAGAATTAAAATTGATCTCCGTTATTTCTTTCCATTATCTTAATTAAATGATTATCTTAGTTATAAATGCTGTTGAAATCTATATAGATTACAAGATTACAAGATTTTCTAATTTTTATTTTTGCTTAATATTAATTACTTTGAATGCTCGTTTATAATAAATTAAATTATCTGTTTTGTATCTTTTTCATATTCTTAGAAAGCACTATTTTATCTAGAGTAATAAGCACTCAAAGCAAGTATAACTACAAGACATGTAGAAATAAATATGTTTGCAGATCTATGACGTATCTGAAGCTATTGCTGTTGGCGGATATAAACTTGGGCCTACTAAGAATATTTAGATGGACTAGCGATATAATAATTGTAAGCTTTAATATTTGGGAATTTATACCAAATTATGTTCTCCTTATCTTAGAGACGATAGAATGCGTGCAAAGCTTCATCATTTTCATCATATTTGTTTGCAAGAAAAGAATTTGGCAATTACTGTTGAAACGATTCGGTTGTGAAAAGTTATTCGTAAAACGGGAAAACATCAACAAGTAACAATTGCCGTACCGCAGCTTTACAAACTTCTTTTACAACAGTAACAGAGATCCACGCAAGAAGTCAATATGCAGACTAATTGTCATGTGATTTGTCTCAAATAGTCAACACTACAATTAAAACCGTTGCAAGAAAAAATATATTTTTTATTATTTTTTAATATTTCTTAAATTATTTTTAAGAATTTTAAATACTAGATATTATTTGTAACTTTTATCATAATTTTTCATAAAACTGAATAATAAAATTCCAAGATACGTATGATCAATGCATATCAATTTGCGCGAAATATTTCATTGTTGGTTTTTCTATACATGTAATAATAATATGATAACAATAAAAACATGAAGATGTACCTATATTTATCAAAAAATGCAAGTAGACTTATTGCGAGATGTGAAATATCTTCCATCTCTACTATTTATTATAATTATATATATATATATATATATACACAAATCTCTTTTGATAATATATTAACATTCACTGCAATATAAAATTTTAATGATTTGTTTAGTATAGTTACACTAAAAATAAATTCTCAATTTTTGTAATTTTTTTCAAATTTTAATTGCCTTTCATAGAAATAAACAATTATATATATATATATATATATTTAGATGACTAAGTTAGACAAATTAATATTTAAATAATTCTTTTAACCACTTTGGATGCAAAACTCCACAATAAATATTGCGAGATTGTTTTTCTAACATAATGATAGTTACTTGTTCAGTATCGTAATCACACGTTCGTATGGATGCGTGTTTGCACAGCGCGTTTTCTTATCGTTTGTTTAAATAAAATGTGAAATAAAACAGTGCTAGCCAAAAGTTAATATAATAATTAGTGATGGTAATGTTATTTATCCGTAATCTTCACAAATCGCCCGAAAAGAAGAAATGCACGATAAATAAGTTTTTTTATAAGTTCATTCTCTTCCATAACATCATGTGCATCAATAATTTATGATGAAAAACGGGGATACAATCAAGTGCTATCTGCATGTGTACATTTCATAATAAATTCTTAAAATATTTTTCATGAATGTTTTAGATTTCTTATATTCGTTAAAATATTTGCAATAATATTTCAATATAAACAATAATATTTCAATATAAACAATTTCAAATATATAAAAATATACAGGGTGGGCCATTTTAATTCATCCACGCAAATATCGCCGTAAGTAAGCCAAATACAGAAAAATGATTCAGACAAAAGTTGTTCAAGACAATGGGGGTCACCTATTTGTGCTAATGACTTTGACCTTGAAATCAATTTTCAAGGTCATTTGAAGGTCAGAGTTATTTTTTTAAATAGAAATCCCTATTTTTGATTCCAAAATCTAATAGCTGATGTCAAGAGCTTTTCAAAACACTATAATGAAGTTATTTTTCATTAAGTACTTTTCGAGTTATGAGGCTTGTAAATTACAGTATTTTGACATAAAATACAAAATATCTTGTAAAACATTTAATTTTTGGGAATCTTACCTTAATACTTTTATGCATAAAATAATGAGACAAATCAATTGGTATAAAGAAAACACATAGTTGCTTTCAAGAAAAAATATGTAATTTGCAACATGCAACTGCATACTGTTTTTTAAAACCAATGTGTTTTCTTTATACCATTTGATTCGTCTCATTATTTTATGCATAAAAATATTAAGGTAAGATTCCCAAAAATTGAATGTTTTACAAGATATTTTGTATTTTATGTCAAAATACTGTAATTTACAAGCCTCATAACTCGAAAAGTACTTAATAAAAAATAACTTCATCATAGTGTTTTGAAAAGCTCTTGACACCAGCTATTAGATTTTAGAATCAAAAATAGGGGTTTCCATTTAAAAAAATAACTCTGACCTTTAAATGACCTTGAAAATTGATTTCAAGGTCAAAGTCACTAGCACAAATAAGTGACCCCCATTGTCCTGAACAACTTTTGTTTGAACCATTTTTCTGTATTCGACTTACTTACGGAGATATTTGCGTGGATGGATTAAAATAGCCCATCCTGTATATAAATATAATTTTGGGTTTATAGATTTCTTTAATCAGACTTCTTGAACAAAAATCATTCAAGTTATAACTGAATCAACCGTAACACAGAATGCAAGAACCAATTAAATGATACGCAATCTAAGAAGCTGCAAAGTTTCTCTTTCTATCTTTTTTCTACATATAAACATTCTAATACAACAAACCGGTTATGATAATACCGGATAATCAAATAATGATTAATCTTCGATGAATATTCATGACACCGTGATAATAACGAACAATTTATTTTTTAATACAGTATACTTAAATACAGTATACTGGAATAAGATTTTGAGGAAAGCATGCATCCCCGAACTTAAGCTTAATCAAGAATACTCATTAACTTTCATAATAAAAACACTAACAGTGGAAATAATTTAAAAAGACAGATTCTCGATCAGAAATGAAATGCTGGCAAAAATTCTTTGCTAAGATTTCTTGTAAGAATTCTTACTAACATTTTACTACTGATCGAGAACCTGTTTCGTGAACGTATATTTTCAACATTTTTACATCCCATTTGTCTAGCATTCAGATTCTGAGGAGCATTCGCGCATCTACTAAAGTAGCTTTATTTTTCGCTCTTCAAATCGCCACAAATTAAAAGCATCACTTATAAAATTATTTTCACAGTTAGTATTTTTACAGTGTATTTGACTAAGAAGAAAAACTAAGTGATTTTAGTGAATTCGACCCAAGGTTTAGCGATGTATCGACCAAGTTTTGCATTTTGGTACTGCGTGTTTCTGTCTGTCATTCTATCCTCGGGAAAGAACGAAGAGTATTGGGAAAATTTTACAAGTGGCGATGCACAAAGTGACAATTCAACGATGCTATACAAACTTAACGCAAATTCTATGAAAAATCAAGATAATGAGACAGATTTAATGCGTTATAATTCGCGAGAAAATTCTGTGAAATATAAAAGTGAAACGAACTCTATGTTGCATGGACTTAATGAACATTCCAATGAAGATAACAATGATAATATCGTTCTGTATAAAATGTGTAATAATACTTGCATACAGCATTGCTGTAATTTGATAATTGACAATTGCTATTACGTGAAGTTACAAGATTTTAAGAACCACAATCCTAATTTTACGTGGGAAGCCGCAATTGCCAATTTATGCGAAGAAAGGGAGATTCCGTTTGATATTATGGATAATGAGAATACGATGTTTTTTGACAACAGCTTTCTGAACTTATCACGTCACGATATATTACCTTTGTTGTTATCTAAGTGCATTCATATTTTATCTTACTCTGACTCAACTACCTGCGACGCCATTTTGGATCAAAAGCTATCGATATATTTGGACATTAGAACTGCAGTTAACATAGCATCTTTGCTGTGTCTTCTGATGATATTCATCGTGTATTCCATATGTCCAGAACTTCAAAATATGCATGGATATACTTTGCGTTCATATGTAGCGTCATTGTTCGTCGTATTTATGATCATCCTAATCGCCAATAAGGAATTGTTTGCACAGACGTATCCCGTCTGCGTTGCAGCAAGTATGGTTTACGCAACAATGTAGCAATTATTTTGTTATAGTATAAACATATAAATAAACGCTGGCGCGTCTGTTATTTTACGTAACTAACTGCACTATTTTACTATATCTAATAATTTAACAATATCAAAATAATAAAAACTTTAAAAATGCATTGATAAATAATGAATATATAATAAAAAATATTAGCGCTTTAATGCATGCTAACACTATTAATTTGACTGTTTCAGGTTTACTACTCTATTTCTGGTATCTTGCGAGCTTGTTGTGGCAAAGTGCGATATGCTTCGACATTTTACGGACATTTGGGTAAGTATTCAAACCCTTAGCCCAAACTTTTATTCAATTCCATCGGAGAGAGCAAGAATAAAACACATTAATATTCATATAAGAGAAATCCATATAATATTAATATCATTTTGTTCTTAAATAGTTTGAAATTAATAATCGAATAATAGAACTACTGAAGAAAATACATAAATTAATAAAAAATGATCCTCTTCCATTTTTTAATTGAAGTAATTTACTTTCGAATTAATATACTTTGGAATTGAATGAAAGTATTTATTTTGATATAAATTAATTACTGGTATTAGATATATATTTATACAACTATGAAATTTGGCAATAATTACAAATTAATTGTACTATTTCATTGCCTGTATATCATGTCCAAAGTAAAGACTAACACGAGTGACACTATTATGTTGCAGAGGAGTTCGTTTCTTACGTAACAGCGTAAAACAATCAAAGAGAAAAATTTTTCTCACGTATTCGTTTTGTGTGTGGGGAATCGCCAGCATTTACGTCATTATTTGTGCTATAATGAATTTTGTTCCCACTGTGCCTGATAATATGCAACCAAATATCTGCATCGATTCGAAATTCGGATTCCGTAATAATCATATTTTACTTTCTATTACTGCAAATGCTTCATTGAAATCCATCATACGATCGTGAGAATAGCAACAATACAGTTCTTTATATTATGTTAACATTTGCCATGGTAAAATAAACTTCATAAAAATTGCAAAAAAATTAAATAAACATCATATGTGCGTAATATTTGATGAATGACAAGTTATTATTATTTGTTAGAAAATATAGTTTTAAAAAAATTACCCAAAAATCCACTCAAAAAATTTTTCTTAGACTTGTTTTTTTCTTTACGTAATTTTATAATAAATGACTCACAATCGTTATATTATAATCCTTAATTAAATTTTAAATTTTTGACTAATGTTATGTGCACATTCTATAAAAAAATAATATAAGAATTTCATTTTTTATTTCAGCGAAAGGTATGGAAATTGTCATATACTTTCACATACCCACAAGTGTTCTTATCATCTGCAACATATATTTCTTGATTTTTACGATGTCAAATATCGTATACGCAACAAAAAATATTGACTGCTCTCTAAAAGATGCAGAGACCAATCACCAAACTAAGCAAAGGTATCCTTTTTTTAACGTTTTAAGAGAACTTATAAAATTAGAATCCAAATTTCGAAGAATTAAAATTGATCTCCGTTATTTCTTTACATTATCTTAATTAAATGATTATTTTAGTTACAAATGTTGTTTAAATCTATATAGATTACAAGATTACAAGATTTTCTAATTTTTATTTTTGCTTAATATTAATTACTTTGAATGCTTGTTTATAATAAAATGAATTCTCTGTTTTGTATCTTTTTTATATTCTTAGAAAGCACTATTTTATCTAGAGTAATAAGCACTCAAAGTAATTATAACTACAAGACATGTAGAAATAAATATGTTTGCAGATCTATGACGTATCTGAAGCTATTGCTGTTGGCGGATATAAACTTGGGCCTACTAAGAATATTTAGATGCACTAACGATATAATAATTGTAAGCTTGGAGGTTGCGGAATTTGTACCAAATTGTGTTCTACTTATCACAGAGACGGTAGAATTCCTGCAAAGCTTCATCATTTTCATCATATTCGTTTGCAAGAAAAGAATTTGGCAATTACTGCTGAAACGATTCGGTTGTGAAAAGTTATTCGTAAAACGGGAAAGCGTCAACAAGTAACAATTGCCGTACCGCAATTTTGCAAACTTTTTCTACAACAGTGACAGAGATCCACACAAGAAGTCAACATGCAGGCTTATTACCATGTGAGGAATTTGTCTCAAATAGTCAAATAGTCATCGACACTACAATTAAAACCGTTCCAAGAAAAAATATATTTTATAATTTAATTAATTTAATTAAAATATATTTTTTTACAAATTGAGAATATTTCTAACATTATAATAATAATAATAGAATTGCAGCAAAACAAGATAAAATATAGTAATATTTTTAAAATTATTGCTTTTTTTAAAAAAATGCTATTCTTAAAAGAAAAAATGTTTAAAATGCTATTCTTGGGGTTTTAAGATATCAAAAAAAGAAACTATTCAATAAGGTAATAAAATTATAAAATGTGTTTAAAAGTCAAATTTTCAAGGCTTAACGAAAAACATTGCTCTGTGAAACTTTTATAAATGCGAGTCAATTACATCAATTGTTATAAATTCTATTTATATCTCTTTTGCATCGAACTATAGATTTCGTACTTTGACAATTAGGTCTTTAAATTTATTAACTCTCGAACGGCGAAAGTGGGGTATTTGATACACTCCATCTTCGCCGTCCTTGTAAAATCTCAGATCTTCGCCGTTCGAAGGTTAATAAAATTTAATAAAAACAATATTCATGTATGTTAAAATTTTATTTTAAACACGATATTCTTAAAATTAACACCTTTAAAATTAAAAAATTCTTGTAAATGTAATTTTTTTGTAATTTATAGCTTTATAAACATTTTTTATATATTTACTTATATATGTTTCTAAAATTTTGTATTTTTAAACGTTTTAGTTTAAAAGTAATCTGAATTTCATATGTGACTTACGCAAAACTTAAAAGTGACCAAAGTCACTTATATGTCACTTACATATAAGTGATGAAAAACTAAAAGAATAAATCAAGAAATAGTTAATAGATAAACGAGAATGTAATTGTCAAAGTACGCTTTGTAGAATTTAATAGAATTGATGAATAAAGTAATGACAGTAAATAGCAGATAGGTTTCATATAATCATGCATACTTATAAGGAATGAAATCACTCACCGGTCGTTGTATCCTAGCGGAGCCGCCCTCAAAGCTGCACCTGAAAAAATTAATAAATATATTAGTTATCATAAATTATTACATTTATCTATATTAGTATTATTCAATTCTTTTTATTTTGATTAAAACATAACTACATGCAATAACGTAAATAGTAGTTTAATAATTTTTCTAAATATACAATAAACTCAATCTTGAGATTCAAATTGTTTGAATTACTCGACCATTAAATTTTCCGAGCATTGCAAGTAATAAATAAATAATAAATTGTTCACCTGAAAGTTGCTCCGCTGATGCCCGATGTCTCCCGCGGCTCCTTTTCTTCATATGCGTGAAGTTAGCCCCCAATATTAAAAATAATTTAGTTATTTTACATGATTCAATTGCACATTATTTGCACATGATTGCACTTTTTTTATTTTTATTTGCACACCTCTAATAAAAAAGTTATTAAAAAAAAAATTTGGAGGGGCCAATTTTACATTAGCCCCTCAATTTTTACAAAAATGATTTTCAATCAACCTAATCGATAGATTTTCGTGTGCACATTTACATACAGTTTGAATTTTTGTTTGCACACCTCTGGAAAAAGTTATTTAAAAAAAACTTTCGGGGGCTAACTTCACATTCAAAAATTATGTGACGCATTTTATGTGGCACTAACTGATATTAATTCGCAACGCGAACTTTGTCAACCGCGAAAATGGCTCAACATGATTTAAGTGCGGTATTTTTTTTATTAGATATAGCACATTGAAATAGATTTTAGATGTCGGAATAGAATTAGATAAAACGTAGCTGTTAGTTATGCTTAATGACTTTCGCTCGACCGCCAAGACAATCGTCATCAATTATCGTTCATCTCGCTCATTCTGAGTGTGTGTGTAGTGTCAAAATAGTGCCAAATAAATCGCGACAAGTAAAATATTATAATAATCGGGATAAATATGTGCGTAGACACATTGTGATGCAAAACGCGTTTCATGCACCGCGATATAGTAAATTTGTGATATAAATTCGCGATTTTCGTATAAATAAAATGTGAGAGTTGATAGTGTTCGATTGTGCGGGTTTTGTTCGATAGTGCGGGTAATTGTAATAAATGTGTGTTTCAAATGTCCATCGATTCTGCGCAGAAGTTCTATGTAAAGAGTTTAAAACGGAATTTAGAAACGAGTGGAGAGAATACTACAATATTCTAATTGGTAAATATAACTTTTTGTCTATTTTTAAATACATAATTATTTTAATATATAATTTTGGAATAACTCATATACACAATTATAATTTGTATTTATTAAATATTTATTGAAATTCTTAAACAATTATTCACACAAATTTTTCTTCATATAATTATGTTTTTATAATAACTAATAATATATCTTAAATATATAACGCGTATAACTGTTAAAATATAATAAAATATATATATAAATATTACTTTTGCAGAGATGCAGTTGACTTTTGTGGAATAAATTCAGATCAATCTAAAGCAGAATCTGCAATGAGTGGACTGCAGGGAGCAGACTGCAATATTCTAGCTGATAAGTATATAATATGATAATATACATATACTATCTACAAAATTTGTATTAAATAATTATTAAAAATTTTGAAAATATTTTTTAAAACGTTTATTAAATATTTCTAAATATTTTTACATAATTATTTGCGCAATTCATTGCGCATTGTTATGTTTTAATATAAATACAAATTATTAATTAATATTAGCATAGAAATTATATATAATTATGTATTATTATTTATAATAAGTAAAATATGTATTAATTTTTCTAAGTATAGTTGTGAAAGCGTACTTCGTTAGGGTACAGCGACCGGTAAGCGATTTCAATCGTATGCTTGATCCACTCTTAAAAAAGTCACGAAAGATCGATACTCGAATGTATCGAAAGTATTGTTGACGCTTTTTTGCGACGCTGATGGTTATCGCGATTATTCTGACAGTTTGATACTTTGAGAGCAAAGGTTATTTTGACGGTTATTTTGAATAAAAAAAATTTTATTAAAATATTTAGATTTTACAATTATTAAATTACTATAATAAATGCGTGCGCGTAGCACGCGCCTGTATTGTTCTAGTTAAATAAAAATAAGGTTGAAATAGTGTAGCCTCATCGGTTCCCGATAGGGACATTGCGTTTACAAACATCTAAGGTCCCTATCGGGTGTATTAATCAGGACCCGATCACTCTTGCCTGATGATAGTTACTAAATATTTAACTATTACCAAATCATTTAGTAACTATTACCAAATAATTAGTAACTATTACCAAATATTTAGTAACTGATACCAAATATTTGGTAACTATTATCAAATATTTAGTAACTGATACCAAATATTTGGTAACTATTATCAACTATTTGGTAACTACTACAAAATATTTGGTAACTATTACCGAATCATTTAGTTACTATTATCAAATATTTGGTAACTATTGCCAAATCATTTAGTAACTATTACCAAATATTTGATAACTATTACTTTAATGTTAATAGATAATATTACTATTTTAATAGTTAATATTAATCCTAGAATATTAAACTTTGCATAAATTATGTATAAAATTTATTATTCTTAAATCTGAAAATTACAAAATTTTGGAATTATAAATTATTTAAATAAATATATACAAAAATTTTTAAAAAGATATAACTTGTCAGAAATTAAATCTAGAAAAATTGAAGAATTTTCAAGATATAAATTTTGTGACAGTAATGTTTAATAATTATAATGTACATAAATGTTATTTTTATTAATTTTATTAATAAATTTAATTATCTGATGCTTTTTTAAATTGTCAAAGTACGAAATGGGTGTGTATGTGTAATATGTTAGCATATAACACTGTAATTATTAGCTGCTTAAATAGCAATTAATGTAATTGACTTACATTTATGCGAGTTTTATTAAACGATTCTTTTCATCGAGCTTCGAAAAGTGGCTTCTATACACGACACACTTCGCGAAAAGATTTACTTTTATAGAACGTGTTTCATGATATGGTTTACCGGCATCTTAAAATTTGCAAACTGTTTAAATACGACGTAATTTGTAGAAATAATGTTTTCTGATTAGTAATTAAAAAACATTAGTGTTTTCTCTTTTCTCATAATAATTTTATTTTCCTTAACTATCTAATTAATTTTTAACAATTGTTCAATTTATATCTTATTTTTGGTGCACAAAGCTTTTCATTTTACGTATGCACGTTTCGTGTATCACAACATGCCAAATTAGCGACGTCAATCTGTAATTTTCGAAAATAAAATACGCGATTTGTACTTTGTAAAGCGTAACAAAATACGGGTTTCTAGTAGTTATCGATTTTTCAATGAAGCTATTGTGGAGCACTCTAATTATAAGACAGAATCTGATGGTATAAATTAGAATATCTCATCTGATGAGTACAGTTATTTATTATTTAAATATTTGCATAATTGTGATAACATATACACATTCATATATACAAGAACTGAAATAACGATAATTATATTATATAAGAAAGTATCAATTGAATTGTACTATGTGGTTAAAGAACATTTTTATAGATGTGACATTATTAACGAATATTTTATGATTTCTTTATATTACATTTACTCGGTTAATTATAAAACTCGTTAGAGTTACAACTTTCTCTATTAAGAATATGGCAAGATATTGCACAAAAATAAAATTTTAGTTTTTAGTTTTTTAGAAAAAAGCATATTACTTTTTAAGTAAAGCACGGATTATTAAGATTAATTTTTTTTTAATTTTACATAATATGAAACTAGAAAGTAAAGTTTATCATTACTTTCCGTGCAAGTTTATCAGTTGCGGCTTAAAAAGAACGATATTAAAGCAATAAGGGTCACAAAAACAATGTTTAGTGATTCTATACTTGTAGAACTGTCAGGTTCATCTTCCGACATATCATTTTTTATCCATTGCACAATTATTTGGCTATATCGTTCGTGCCACAATAAGTTGGTTTCCGCAATGGTGACAGCCGATTTTAATTTCTCTCTGAGTCCTTTAATGTTTCCTTCAGCGTAAATTCTAAATTCCCATAACTAGAAAGAAAAGAAACAAATTTTTGTTATTTAATCTATTCATAGTGTTATGTAACTTACAATTATTGCATATTTTATATAAATAATTAATAATACATTAATCTTTACTTAAGCCACAAAATTTCTATGAAATCATGAAAATTAAAATGACGGGGATCTACATATATATTCTGTAAATTGAAATAAACATATGTTCATCAAATTGATAATATACATATAATAATATATGAAGAACTGTTAAAGTTGTAGTATTAGCATACGGTTTATTATTAGTAAGTTAGCATGCAGTGGGCAGAAATAAGATTTTAATCAAGCTTTTTTTAAATTTCTTATATAGAAATTAAAATTTAAAAATATGTGGCTGACAAATTATGCAACTTATCTTGAGCAATCGTACCTTCCAATATTCTGTTCTGTCCGATATATGAGACGCTACATTTTCGAACAAAGTTCCAACATCATTCCAATTGCCAAAACTGTAATGGAAGCATATAAACATAAAAATCTTACTGTAAAATTGCAATTTTATCATTGATATTATAATGCTACTTACTAATTATACATTGTCCAATAATTTGAAATTAAAAAATTTAGAGTAATTTCCACCCCCAATTGACTTCCACTATATACAGAAGCAAATACTGCTAAAACATCCTGTTTACGAATTTCAGCTGTTACAGGATCGTATTCTTTGATGGCAGTTTCTAGATAGCTGTTTAAATAAATAGTTTGTAAGTCGAAGTGGTGATAAATATATCATGAGTGATTCAAATAATTAGTGAGATTGTTAGGCTTTGTATAATTGTTAGCTAATTTTACATAAGTAGACTTACTTATAATTACTTACTTATAAAGCGTTGCTTTATTTTCTGAGCATCCGAGTGCATTTATAATAATCTTCTGCTCTGATCCAAAATTCGTTGATAAATACTGATTCCACAAGAATTTCCAATCATCCGTAGTTCCTTTTCTTATTGCAGTGCAATAGACAGCTGGTCGTGCATTACGAGGAATTCTGTAAATAAAATAGATAAGCAAATTTTGTACAAAGAATAGATTAAGACAATTTATTTAACAGATTTATTGCCAAAGTTGATTTTCTATCTGTGTTAGTTCACGCAATTAACTAAATGCAAATTTATAATCTAAATTTTTAAGAATCCATTTCTCATTTTATAAATTAAAAAAAAAATATTTTTTTATTTTATTTTTGAAATTTAGTTTTGCTATTTATACTTTTTACAATAAAGATTCTTGTATTGCACGAGCAGAGATAATTAACACGACGAAAAAACGAAAAATGTGAAATATTAGGATTAAAATAAATATTATTAATTTAGTAATAAATATTATTAAAGTTCGTTGAAATCTTACCGTTTTGAATTATCTTCACGCCAAGTTGCGAATAAAAGTTTAGATTGCATTATACATTCCGGTTTATCAAGCTTGCAGGCCCATTGTAAAATCATCTCTCTATTTAATTCATCTAGAAGTGTATCGTTACCGCGATCATTGAATCCTACTTCTTTATACATGTTGAATAATAAATTCAAAATATGTTTTTTCACCAATTTTTGATCGTTTTCTCCAAATCTTTCATAAACATAGGATAGGCCGTTGAAAAACGCTTTCCAGGGTAAATGATGCGTCTCTCGTGTCAGATATTTCGATGCTTTCATCAATACTTCATAGTTTGTGTAACGAGCGCGAGCCAAGTTAAAGAGATCGTCTATGATTTGAGCACGATTTAAAACAGGGATAATGTTAAATCGTTCGCTATTTAATTCATTGATTAATTTCAGCCATGATTGAGTGTCGTAATTGACACGGTAGAATCCAGTTTGTTCATAATTTACGATGAATAATTCGTTGATGGGATTGATATACATTATCTCAGTTTGTGATCCTAACCATATCGTGCGTTGAAAAGTTATCTGATCAGAAATGCTTTGAGATGTGACGACTCTAATTGGTATCCAATAAAATTCGGGGATATTGGCGTCTTTGTTGAGTACAAATCGTTCCTATAACATGGTAAATTAAATTTTAAAGCCGAGTATAAGAATATGTTCGAATAATATATTCAAAAAGCTACATATGACGTAAAGGTACACTTTATTACCTGACGAAGACTTAATAAGCTATTTTTTAATGTAGCATGAACGAGGGGATATCCCGGTTGATTTGTCCAACTATCCATCACTTCCTCTATTGTTATGTTTCTCCTACTAATTGATATCGATACATATGGCTCGAAACTTTTCCATAAATCTGTAGGACGCGCCGTACTGTATGAGGTTTTATTTAAATAATCGCGAAGCGCCGATTTAGAAGCTTCTTCGCCGAATGCAGTAAACATCATCCGTAAGACACTAGCAGCTGTAATATTTATAAATAATACCAAATATTAAAGTCTTAGCATGCTTAGTAGCATTTGATCGTACAAAATCCATTAAAATATAAATTGATTCTGGAGTAACAAATATGCAATCATAAATTTTATAACATTTTTGCGTTTTGCATAATTTTTATACATTTTATTTGTAGAATGCATGGCAGAGCAGACAATTGTGTAGTGATTGTTTTCTATAAAAATTTTCTCGAACAATATTATCTTGAATGCGTTTAAGATCTTTATATAATACGTACATTTTCCATAAGTGACATAGTCGAAAATAGTACTTATTTCTTCAGGCGTTTTGACAGGATTTGTCATTGGATGTACTGAAGTAGAGGCATCGTTTAACAGAGCAGACTGCAGCTCGTAAACCACAAATTGATCCATAAACTTATCGTTTGGTGATATCTAAAATGATCATGCGAATATATACTTCATGTGTTTATCATATTTAATTGTCGAAATAGTTAATTTTTTCAACTAGTATTTTACAATTTAAGAAAAAAATTAGCTTTTTAGTGAAATATAAAATTTAATCCATTTTGTAAGAAATTAAGAAATAATTCTTAAAAAAAAAAGATAAAGCTAAAAATTTAGATTAATTTTTCGAGCTTCTAAATAAAATGGATTGAAACTTATCGCACAAGATTGATTTGTATTAGAAATAAAGAATATAACTTTCTTTTATGCAAAAATATTGATTATTACATACCACATTAGCCATATACCATTCGAGATATTGCGCGAAGCCTTCGTTGAGCCAAATATACTCCCACCACTCGCAAGTAACAAGATTTCCAAACCACATATGAGCAAGTTCGTGTGCTATTACGGTAATTATGTATTTTTTATATGTGGCCGTAGTTTCGTTTGTGTCATAAAAGAGCCCGTACTCGCTGTTGAAGAGGTCGTATTATTTGTACGGTATGATTTATTATTGTGCACTAAGTCTATACGGGATGATATATAAATTTTTATAACTATTAAACGAAAACAATATATCACCGGAAAGTAGCAAGACCCCAGTTCTCCATTGCGCCCATGGAAAAATCTGGTATTCCCACCAAGTCTAGCTTAGGTAAAGAATAATTGATATTCGTAAATTCCTGCAATTCATCGATAAGCTTTCTGGCGATATCTTGAGCAAATTTGCCATGCTGCGCGACTTCGGGTCTGCCCCATACATTGATTTCATCAGAATCATCTACAGGTTCAAATTTAGAGACGACGAATGCCACTAGATATGTTGACATGACTTCTGTTACTTCGCAACTGTCCAATGCATTTTCGTTTCTAAAGCAATAGATAATTGTAAGAATATGAAGTTGTTGAATTACTTCTTACATAAAAAAATTTATACAAAAATTTATATTGTACTTGCATCAAGATTTATTAAATATAGTTTCCATTAATACTTACACGAAGTTTGTAGAGATATTGCATGGCATATTGCTTAGTGTCTTATAGTCTTTTGGTCTTTGAATGTTGATTGTGAATCTCGATTTAAATGCTGGTTCGTCAAAACAAGGGAAAGCTTGTCTAGCATACGTAGGTTCGAATTGCGTTGTAGCTAGCCAACTAAAAAAAAACAAAAAAAAAACCAACAAATCAATATTAACGTCCATATTGTGTAATAGTTTTAATTGCAAAGCTTGACACGTGAGATTACGAAATTGCAGGTTTTTATTGCTAACTTACTGTTGTATTCCTTTGCTATCCGTATAGGAACTACGATAAAATCCTTGCATGTTGTCATTAAGAAATCCATTAAATTCAATATCCACTATTATGTTTTCTTCAATATATACGTATTCGATCAAATATATTTTTAGTTGTTGCGAATTTTCTATATGATCTATACTTGATAATTGTATTGGTTCGGTATAAGTATCGCTGCCATTCGTGTAATTTTTAGAAACTTTTATATTCATTTCAGAAATTTGAAGATTGTGAGAATTGAGAGTAATGGATGTAGTGTTTTGCTTGACTTTCATGTATATTTGCACTGTTCCATTAAAAGTGCCGTTTTCCATATGAGGTATAAGAGTCACATTATAGAGTTCTGGCTGAAACGTCTTTGGTAAGCGATATGTGTTGTCAAAGAATACTTTATCCAATTGTTCAAAAATTATTGGCACTTTTTCCTCGTACCAATCAAACTCGTATTGTGCCGTTGATAAATAAGAATCGATGGAATTTTTGGATATCGGCGTTTTCTCGGCTAGCCAATCGAGTAACTTTTGATACTGCAAGTCAAAGACAAATTTGATTAAACAAATATTAATTGATATCAAAAATTTTCTAAGTAGCACTTTTTAATTTACTAATGTGCTGTATTTACACAGAATGTCACAAATCTGATAAATCTGATAAAAAATGATGATATATTTAATGAAATGTGTTCGCAAAATTCTTTTCAGGAAAGATTATTTAATCATTATCTTTTATAAAATTTTTTTAGGTTTTAATAAATACCTTTGTTAAAATTTTATTAAAATATTTGTTAAATAGGTAAAATAAGTCTCAATATATATTTAGCAAATAAATTACCTGATTGTAGAGATCGTACGTAGATAATCTGCTTGCCAGAGCGCTTACTATACTTTCGATTTTCGTATGATCACCAAAGCTATAAAAAATTATGTGTTATGTAAATACATAATCATACGATTATATGTTGCATTATTATATAGTTCTTGCATAAAATCATTTACTTACTGTAGACGCAATAGATCATCGTAATACTCTTTAATAACTTCCATGACAACTTCAACGCCAATTAAGCTTTCATCGTATACATTCGAGAATACTCTTCCACTGTCTTGATATCGTATGTAATTTTCTGTGACTGCATTCTTTAATAACCTTGATTTAAATAACATACATAAACATATAAATTTTTAAATGTCAATATACTAGAATAGTGTATTAGCTATTGGCTCTCATGATATTAAAAAATGTTAGAAGGCCGTAGAATAAGTTATATTTTTACAATTTTTATATACACTTTTAGATTACGCTTTACTAAATAGCTATATACAATTTATAGATGTTAATCAATTACTTTTTAGAGTAGGTAGAAAAAGCTTTAAATGTTATGTATACTTACGTTTTTAAAATATCCTTTTTCGGTGAACACGCTAATGAGCTAAGAATCACAAGTTTATCTGCAGTAACATTGCTGTTTAAATACTCGTTCCAAAGAAAGTCGTATGTATTGTTTGTTATATCCGATTTCATAGCCGTGCAATAAACGATTTCGCGATAATTTGGTGGTATTCTGCAAATAAGTTAAAGTCTGACTGACACGTTGTATATTATATTACATTCTATTTTGTTCATACTAGTTTTATGCTTTTAGAATATCCACCATGGATATGGAGACTGGTTTTGAAAATTTTATACCAGACAGAGGAATAAATATATTTTAGTTTATTAGTGGCCTTACATTTTCCCTTGGCGTTTTTCTTGGAAAAGTAATCTAGCCACGTAATTGCAATCAGATATATCTAATTTGCAGGCCCACTTCGAAGTATGTATTCGTAACATATTCGTTAGATGATCGCCGTCCTTATTCGTGAAGAGAAGTTTGTCGTAAAGTGGTTCTATAAGCGATGTTAGATATTTCTGCAAAACGTCATATATTTATCTTTTGTGCATAGAATTATTTTCAAAATGCATATCATGTAAATGAGTAAAAATAATGATTAAAAAATATTTAAGCTTAAAATATAATTTGGTCTGAAAATATGTTAACAAAACATATTTTACAAAAAAAACCTTATTTAAGAGAAAAAAAATTTATACTTTAATAAATGTAAAATTTGAAATTAGTTAAATTACTTTTATATAGTTTTGCTTTATACACAGCTTATAAATAAGCTTATAAATAAGTAAACAAAAAAAATGACAAATTTTCGCAATTATTTTAGTAAATAAGAAAAAATAAGAAGTTTAATTTCATAATTTGATTTAATAGTATATCCAGAAATTTGAATTATTATAATACACGTACCTTATATAAGCCTTCAATGTCCCGTCCTCGGAAACGGTTGTTTAAGTAAGGCAGATTATTGTAAAATGCGCGCCAAGGAAGGTAGTCATTTTCTCGAGCCAAATACATTGTGGCTGATATAGCAATTTTATAATCGATATAGTCTGCTCTTGCAAGATTCATGACATCATCAATTATTGCTGCGCGGTTGATCTCATGAATTTGCCTAAGTTTAAAGGTATAGTTTCTAAGCAGATTTATCAGTTTTATCCAATAAGCCTCTTCATAATTCACGCGATAATAACCTGAGAAAAAAGTGTACATTTGTAATTACAGACCTCAAAATACTCAATAATAAAATTCTGTTTATTATATTTATTATATTTTTATAGGTTTGATTTTTAATTTTACCAGATTGCTGCACGTTGAATAGCGAAAATAACGTTAAATTGATAACCGTTTCTTCCTCTGTCAACCATAATTTTGGGTCGGTGTCGAAGTATTCCTGAGGCTCGTTATATGTTGCCCATGTAATTGGAATGTGCCATGTAGCATTAACAGAATTGCGCTCATATTTCTTAAAGAAGAAACGTTCTTGTCTCAAAGATATAGTTTTATCATCTACATTTTTTATATGAACAACAGGATAGCCTGGTTGAGTTGTCCATGTATTCAAAAAGGTTGTGATATTTTGATCTTCATTTACTTCTTTTTCAAGTGCTGCATATAGGTGTTCCGGTGTAACAAAATTGTATTTCCTAAAAAAAAGCAAAAGATGTTTTCTTTTTTCTGATAGATTAAGTCAAAATGGAATCTGAAGTTTTTATATATTTTAAGTATCAGAGAGAAATTTTTTTGTATTATTGGATAAATACGTTGCTTCTATAGATTATTTTTTTTTTTTTAATACAGAAGAAACGCAATCTGTAAGAAAAAGATTATTATTAAATACAAACATACCGTTCCTTGAGATAACTGGTTAATGAATTATAGAATATTTCGGTTCCATATGATTTTTCTATCATTCTCAGTATGCTGCCGCCTTTGTTATAAGTGATCGTATCAAATAAACTTCGAATTTCTTTAGGAGTGTAGACGTCGTGACTCAGAGCGTGTGAGGAGTTAGAACTATCTGCGGCGAAAGCAGAATGCACTTGCTCCACCACGAATTGCGATTCCAACGTTGTGTCGTTAAATGCCTAATATTTAAATAATAAATTTATTATTTAAGAAAATATTTATCGTTTAGGCGGAGAGAAATTTTTATATTAATGTTTGTTTTATGATTGCTGTAAAATATAGAATATACAAATTCTAAGCATATCATGATTATCTTGTTTGAAGTTTTCGAGAAAATTATTTGTAATGTGTTAAAAATTTAAGTTCTGCTTATAATCATTATATTAATAGCATTTTCTAATTACATACACGAGCGGGAACGTGGTACTCGAAGTATCTAGCGAATCCCTCGTTCAACCATAAATATTTCCACCACAGAGGAGTAACCAAATTTCCGAACCATTGATGAGAGATTTCGTGGGCGATCACGTTTCTGGTATTCTGTTTACTCGTGATCGACGAGTGAATCTCGTCGTATAACAAATACGATTCTCTGTATGTTAAAAGACCCCAATTTTCTCCTGCGCCCGATGGGAAATCCGGTAGCGCGACCATGTAAAGTTTCGGAAGCTGATATTTCAGTTGAAACGTGTCCTCGAAGAAGGTCACAATCGGAGATATTAAGGATAGGGCGTATTCTGTATATCTAATGGCATCAGGACGCGCGAGTACGCCGATTTCATCCGTTGTTCTTGGATTTAAAATTAAACTTTTAAAATCGGAAATAATAACTGCCACTAAATATGTCGACATCTTCACTGACTCGTGAAACGTGTATATTTTACTGTTGTCGCTGTAACAATTTGTAAAATTTTATTTTTCTTTAAAGCGTTTCTTCCCGAGAAGCCAAAGAGTGATAATATTTTATTTATGTATAAAAGTATATAAAATATTAGTAAGCAAGTTATATTAAAAATGATAATCAATTAACACTGTTAAAGTTTGTAAAAAAATATTTTATGTATATATCTGAACTTATACATACGTATCCTCGATCGTTTTCCATCTCATATTGCTAACAGCTCGGTAATTTAGCGGTACAATAGCTTCAACAGTGAACAATGCTTTTAACGCTGGTTCATCAAAGCAAGGGAACATTTTTCTGGCACCAATGGGTTCTAAATGCGTAGCTGCAAGCCATCTAGTATACAAAAAATATATATTACAGTCGATGTAATGCATAAATTTAGTTTCAAATAGATACAGCAAACAAAAAAATACAAAACAAAACGAAAAGAGAGTTTGGTTCAACTTCCGGATCCTCTTTACAATCAATCTGACGGTGATGTAAACAGTACGGTGGTGCCGGAATGCAGAAGTGATTCGTCGGTGCAACCAATTAGCTAATTGGAACGAGCCTTTACTGGGGGGCCCTCAGTATAGGTCCAGAGTACGTTGCGTCAACGGATTATTGCTGCACTTTTGTTTACGCGGGAACCACTGTACCGTTTTTATCATTATCGCTAGACTGAAGAGGGTCCGAAAGTTAGACCGAAACGACTCTTTTTGTTTCTTTTGGTATTTTTTTATTAATAAATTACTTTTTGCGCATTAGATTCTTATTGCCTTTTTTTCCTCGTTAACATTTTTTATTGCTATAGAAGCATTTGTTACTCTACTATATTCAGATTTGTCATTGTAGATGTTCGATATTACCTTGTTTCTCCATTCGTATTTATATATGAGCTTTTGTAGAAGCCACGAAGCTCTGACGTATTCAAGTGACCTGTGTACGTAATTTCGATAGTCAATTGCGTTCCATTAAGCACTTCTTCCTCGAGATTAATTATTAAGAAATCATATTTCCTTATGGTCGTGTAATTTTTGATGCCTAATTCGATTTGATTAACCGTTACATTTATTGTGTGATGCTCAATTTCCGCCGAGTGCAAAATGATTTGTTTTGTCAATTGTAGAACGTCGGCCTCAATTTTCACTCTCCCGTCGAAGGTAAAATTCCCAATTTCGAGATACGGTGTAACGGAAATGAAGTATTTTCTGGGACTTATATTCGACGGTAGGCGATAGTTGTATTCCTTTAAGGCTTGTGATACCGAAGCGTTTTCGTACCATTTTAACTCATACTGAGCGATTTTTAAAGAGGATTCTAGAGACGTGAGAATCGGCGCTAATTCCGTTTTATGTTTGTCGATGAATTGTTCGAATCTTTCCACTAATCTGTATGTCGAGAAACGTTGTGACGCCCCATCAAGGATTGTGGCTATTGTACCCTGTTCTCCATAACTAAAAAAAAAATAGTATGATCATAAAGTCAATTAAAAATGATTTTTCTATATGTGTATAACTATATTACATATTTAATCAATTTTTATATTTATTTTTTATATCGTATAATTTGAAACAGTTTAAAGAAATGTGTTCCATAATTATGCTTGATTGCTTGATGCTCTAATATTAATACATTATTAATTTATTATTATTATTAATAATAAAATATTAATATTTTATTTATTTAAAAATGGTACTTTTTTCTTTCAAATGGCTTCTCATTGCACGATTGCATTAAGTAATTACTTTATTGTAATAAAGAGGACTTACTATTTTTCCATTTCGTTGTAATGCTTTTGAACAAAATCAAGAATGTACTCGGCGCCAATCAAACCAGAGTTATAAACAGCGGCGAAGACGCTCTTGCTGTCCTGTTTACGAATTCGGCTGACTTCATAATTGGTGATCGCAAATTGTAGATACCTGAAGTAGCAAGTAATTAATTAATTACACAAATTCCATATTTTTCTTTACTTCTCTTTTGGAAGTAATGCGTCCTCCATTTTTTGTTATATATTAGAGTTAATATTTCCATATATTTCTATTAAATCTTGCCTTTCTAAAATGGTCTTATTCTGACTGCATCCAAGAGCGTTTATAATCACTATTTGGTCAGCCGTATGATTGGAATTAAAATATTCTTGCCACAAAAATTCCCAGTCTTCAGAAGTTCCATATCTTATGGCTACGCAATACGCTGTGGTTCTTTCATTTGGCTTAATGCTGTGAAAAACAACGAACAATCTGACGTTGGTTATATTGTAAAGAAAATTAGTTAAAAATCAGACTCGATTCTTTAAAGTCATAAAAGTAACTGTATAATAATTAAAATTGTTTTATATTCTTACCGCATAGAAGTATTTGCTCTCCACTTTGCGAATTTGTTTAAGTAAACCGTTTTACATTCTTCGTCGTCCAAATTACAGGCCCAGTTGTTTACTTCTCGTCGTAGTAGGACCGTTAATCTGTCATCATTATCGCGATCCTCGTATCCCAATTTTTCGCGTATATTACTGATAAGGGATAGAATATATTCCTACAAGCACAACGTTATCAAATCATGTGGCTAATAGAGATAAATTTTTCATTGTACATATTTTTTTTATATTTGGATTTACAAGTTTTTAAAATTTTTAATTGTTTATATAATTTATATATATATATATATATAGCTATTTCTGTGAAAAAAATATTAATTAGTTCGTAAAAATTGATTGATAAATTATTTGAAAAATTTACAAAGAAAATTTCATGTTGTTTCCTTTGTTAAGTTGTAAAATGCAAAATTTATTTTACGTGTTTTAACATAGCAAATAATTAACCTTGAGTAAAATATGATTATCGTGTCCTGCGAATCGTTTATTTAAGTAGTCTAATCCATTAAATGCTGCTTTGAAGGGCAAGTAATTGTTTTCCCTTTTAAGATATGTTATTCCATTTAGAACCGTTTTGTAATCTTGATACCCTGCTCTACCAAGATTTAATAGATCATCTACAATGCCGGCTCTGTTTAATACATGAATTTCACTGATATTTTTGTTGTGTAATGCATTGAAAATGCACTGCCATCCATTAGAATCATAATTCACGCGGTAAAAGCCTATAATAAAAATGTTGAAGTTATTCATTTTCAACAATTTGTGTGAATTTAAAATATTTAATGATATAAACTGATTTAAATATTGTCTGGCATTAACCTGATGATTGCAAATTGAGTATCACCCATTCTTGCGGACCAATTGTGAGATATCTGGTATCGTATTCGGTAGACAGCCAATCTTGTGCGATCGTGTTATCGAAATTTGGTTCGCTTTGCGTAGTCCATGTAAGAGGAACCCACCATTTAACATTTGTAGGAGTTTTGTCTAGATTTCTCAAAAAGAAGCGTTCTTGGCTAATACGTAAGACACCTTTGCTTTTAGTGGTGACAGATACAACGGGGTATCCGGCTTGCGTAGTCCAAGTGTTCATTATCGTTTCTATGGGAACGGATAAATTTAGCTGACTTGATTCTGTCTGATTTTGTATTGCTGTCCACAAAGCTTCCGGTCGACCCACTCCCTTTTCTTTGCTAAAACATTACATTTGTAATAATAATCTTGATTGTATTAAAGGAAACAGAGGAAAATTAATTTCTTTTTCTTAAAATTCTCGACAACTAAAGAATTACGAATGTCAAGTAATCTTGATTTGTAGATATTTAAAATTGAACAGTGATAAATTAATATTATTGTCAGTAAATAATATCAAAATATCAATTTAATACTAAAATAATATCAAAAGTTTTTAAGCAGATTAATTAATATCAATGTCAATCAATTTTATATTTTTTCTATTATTAACTTTACATTTGCATTTGCTGCACGTTGTTTCATTAATTTTAAAGTTTATTATATCTTAAACTGTTTATTCTTTAGGAAATTAATGAACTAATAATGCAATACGATTGATTATTATTTTCTTTGTGATATTTACTTATTTTCTAAGTATTCACGTAATGCCGAATTGAAGAGATTGGTTCCGAATGTGAGATCCATCATGCGAACAATGCTGGCTCCCTTTGAATAGGTAATGGAATCTCCCATTTTCCCGATTTCTGATTGAGTAGAAACATTCCGAGTCATTGGTAGAGAAGATTCAAGACCATCCACTATTAAAGCAGATTGATGCTGTTCGACCACGAATTGCTCCTTCATGTTCCACGATTGTTCGATCTAGAATAAGAAAAAAACTTATTAATTTAATTTTTTCCAAAGATATAAAAATAAATTCTTGCTTTTTTTGTCAGTATTACCAGTGTCGTAATTATAATATAAACCGATTAGTTATTTTTAAAATATAACAATGCCATCCATAGTAAATGCGATTATGCAACATTAAAGTTAATTAATTTTCTTTCATGGGTTTCTAAAATATTTTTAAAATATCCAATTTTTTTTCTTTTAAAAAGTATATTCTATTACATTCGGCGATGACTTTATGTTATGTAAAATGACTCTAGTAAGCAAACAATGACTCTTACTTCCGCGGTTCCGAAGTACTGAAAATATCTGGCAAATGCTTCACTAAGCCAAAGGTAGCCCCACCATTCTGGTGTCACCAAATTTCCGAACCACATGTGCGTGAGTTCATGAACGATGACGGAAGCCACGCTCTGCTGTGCCGGCGCCGACGATTCTTTTTCGTCGTACAGCAGCCGGGCTTCGCGATACGTCACCAGTCCCCAATTTTCCATGGCTCCGGCTGCGAAGTCGGGTACAGCCACCATGTCCATTTTAGGGAGCTGATAGTCTTGCAAAAATTTTTCACTGAACAATTTGAGGGCTGCGGTGCTGATATTCAAAGCGTAATTAGTCTGCTCGATAAAAGATGGTCTAGACCATACTGTCAATATGTCTTGTCCGCGAGACTCAAATTCCGAAACGACAAACGCCACTAAATACGTTGACATAGGGATGCTTTCATTGAAGACATCCCAAATGTTGCCATCACTTAAAAAAAAAAAAATTGTTTTGTGAAAAAAACAAGTGATACTTTTATTGTTAATCAAGCGCGATTGCTGTACTTTTTAATACTTACAGTTCTTCAGTTGTTCCCGGCATATTACTGAGGCACTTATAGTTTTCGGATCTTAATATTCGGATTGTAAAGTTTGCTTTAAAACTTGGCTCGTCAAAACATGGAAAGGCATGTCTCGCGTGTGTAGTTTGAAACTGTGTCGCAGCTAACCATCTATACAATTTCAAATTATTTGTCTTTATTTATTATATTGTAAATTACAACGTTTATAATGTTTTCATTATTTCGCTCATTACGAAATAATGCACGAAAGAGTGCAGAGCAACAGATGTTTTCAAAAAATTCTCATGTAAAAGACGTGTTTGAGTTTTTCTTAGATTTTATGTTGTATAAATGCATAGATTATTGTTTTATATAAGAAGCAACTATTTCAACCATATTAACATCTATTTTACTGCACATTTCCAAGATTTTATCAATATATGAACACAAGTGCAAATATAACTGTGATAATATCCGATAAAAGAATAAAAAACTACAATTATTACACGTGATTAAATGATTAAGAATTGATAAAGAAATAAAAATTCTAAAGTGGCTTGTCACTTACTTAAGTTGTCCGTTTTTATCGTAATAAGAACTTCTATAAAATCCAATCATATTGTCGTTTAGAACCCCGTTATATGTAAAAGAGATTAGTAGCTCTGTTTTTTCTTTAAGAATATAAGGGAAGACATTGAGATGGTACTTTTCAGTGGTTTTGTTATATTTATGTGACATATTGACTTTTTCATCGTTTATTAGAAGAGACTCTCTTAGGATTTGGATGTTTCCCACGTGTAACGCGAATTCTTGAGTTGCTTGTTTTACCACAGCTTTAATTGTTACGAAGCCGACAAATGTAAAGTTATTAGCTGTTAAATTTGGTATGAGAGCAATCTCATACGAAACGGGTTCGATGGACTTTGGTAATCTATAGTCGATGTATAGATCATTGTCTTGAAAATCCGCATTTTGCGCGAGTGCATCTGGATGAAAATAAAATTTTTCAAAATATATGTCATAAATGTATTATTATTTTTGTATAATATTTTGCAACATAATATTTTGTCTATTGTTAACATTATGCAACATGTTTGTTAATGTTATGTACAATGCAATCTACTTAGAAAACAGTATGTTAAGAAAATGTTAAGAGAATTATATAATTCTTCTTTTCATAAATAAGCCTTGAAATTAATAAAAATAGATATTAAATATATCTACTAGATACAAAGTATAAATAAAATTACCTTCGTACGAAAGAGACTTTTCTGCTGCATTTTCTCCGAGCAGTATAATTAGAGTGCAGAGCAACAGATGTTTCCAAAAAATTCGCATCTAAAAGACGTTTTTCTTAGATTTTATGTTGTATGAATGCATAGATCATTTTTTTTTATATAATTAAAAAACATTTAATATAAAACTGATATAAAATTATATTAACATTTATATTACTGCGTAACAGTTCTAAAATTTTATCAATATATAAACGCAAACAAATAAGTGCAAATACAATCGTGATAATGTCCGATAAAAGGATAAGAAATTAAAATTATTCCACGTTATTAAATTGATAAAAACCGTGAAAATGATAATAAAAATTGATAAAAAAATTAAAATATTTCATATTTTAGCTAAATTTATAAATGTAATAAAAACCGTTGTTTTTATTACATTTAATTTTTTAAAGATTTTTTAAAAGCTAATTTTAATTAAACAATTTTAATTAAAACGATAGAGTTTTAAAACTATTATATATAAAAAATAAAAAAGATAGGCTTTGATATTGAAAAATAAATTACAAAAATTGAAAAAGCTGAACAAAAGCTCGAGTTGATTTTTAATTGCTCTTATAATTATCTGTATTATACAAATGTACAAACGTTTCAGCACATTTTTGTTTGGTCATCTTCAGTGTACATACAACCCAACTAGCGTTTTTTTATGTATACTCTTTCGTTGAGGACAACTGACAAAGCGCTTTCAATCTTTTAAATTTGTGACATTACTTTAGTTTTTATTTATTGACTTATATGGTTGACATCTAATTGGTTCGTTTTGATTTATGAAGAGGCAACTTTCAAGTAAGATGACAACACCGTTTTTTAATGACTACACTGTAAAAGATTGCCTAAAAATTCACACATTTTTGTCTGAATTTTCAGATCTGGGTGCCTGAAAGTAATTTCAGACAATCTGTCTTAATTATCAGAGTAGTTTATCTGCAAGTTCAGAATAGTGGCGCGTCTGTCCGAAATATTTAGAATTGGTGTCCAAAAAATTAGACAACATATTTGAAAGCAGCATCTGTCTAAAATTTCAGACATGCTGTGGTTTTATAACCCGATGCGTGGATGTTCGCGCAGTAACGAAGACGCAGTAGCAGTGTAACAAATGCAGTCGAAGCAGTCTCAACTGACGTTGCGTCGTGGAATCCATTACGGAATATTAGTTAGGGTGATGGCAAAGAACGAGATGTAAGTCGTAGTCGTGGACATATGGTAAGGCAGAGAAAAACGTAAGACGTGAAAAGTTATTGTGTGGATACGTTTCACGACTTATGTTTTTCTCTGCCTTACCATACGTTCACGACTACGACTTACATCTTGTTCTCTGTCATCAGTCTTACATCCGAAAAGTTTTATGATCATGTGGTGTTTGTGTTTTTTAATGAAATATATGTATACCAGTGAAAAACAAGTTCGGATAAGTGTGGTTTTTTAAAAATACTAACAGTATATTTTGGTTTAAAGTATACTCAGTGATGTGATGTTTCCTACCGGGCTCCCGACTCCCGAGCCCCACCCAAGCGAGAAGCGCGTATATGTTCTCGCTTGCATGGGGCTCGAGAGTCGGGAGCCCGGTAGGAAACATCGCATCTGAGTATACTTTAAACCAAAATATATTGTTAGTATTTTTTAAAAACCACATCTAAATTCTAACAAAAGTGTCTGAATATTCAGGCATTAAGATCAGAAATATTCAGACAACTGTAGTTAGAAATTCAGACAACTGTAGCTAGAAATTTAGACAACTGTAGCTAGAAATTCAGACGACTGTGACCAGAAATTCAGACAACTATGACCAAAAATTCAGACAACTGTGGCTAGAAATTCAGACAATATTCTGTCCAAAAATTTAGACAATGTGACTGTAAGAAAACTTCAAACACTTTTGTCTGAATTGTCAGTCAGTAATTTTTTACAGTGTAATGTAAGACAACAACTTCCACCTATGTTTTATATTTCGCGAGCGTTTAGTTTTTTATCACAATACGTTAAGATAATTTGTATGTACACTGAAGATGGCTAAAAAAATAAGCCGAAACGTTTATATATTTGTATAATACAGATAATAAGAGCAATTAAAAACCAGCTTGGGCTTTTGTTCAGCTTTTTTAGAGTTTTAAAAGCTAAAGAGTTTTATTAAGAGCTAAAGAGTAATTATTTAGGAATTATTCCACTTACCTTTACTAAATATTTACGTTTGTAGCTGATATTATCGTTCTTTCACACTTTCATACTCTATTTTACAGATATACATTTATAACTATTTATAAAGGTAAAACCAAAAGTTATTTATATTTGCAATAATACTTAAAATAATTATTTTACTTTTATAAAAATTTATATATATCAATCACGCCAGCGGGTGAATTATTTATTTTTTTTTAACGTTTCTAGATGTATAATTTGCGCGAACAATAGAACCTGTCGAGTGACAAAAAGATTGTCAAATGAACCTTAGTCTTGTTACGCGTTGATAACCTATGATATTATCGACTATCTTATCATACGAGTTTCACTAATGCCGTCATTTTTCGTATAAAACCACGTTATCACGCTTTCTACTTATACACATATTATGACAGCAAAAATTAAGTGTTTGCAAAAAAACAATGCAACAATTCAATAAGTGATTTTAGATTACGATTGATGAGAAACTTGAGAACTTGATAATTGTTACATTATACAATATGATACAACATTGATTACGAGCTAATATGATTGCAAATTAATCTAAATTGATAGTGATCTAGTTTTTGATAATAAGTTTTTATATAAGTAAACTATACATATAATTTTGTTAAGTAACATTTTAAAACATGTCTAATTGCATTAAAGTTTTTCAAACGCTGTTCTTGTTGAAAATCGCAATATTTGTAAGGTATAAACTATATTATATAGACTTTGTTTTTAAAAAATTAAAATTATTAGTTATTATTAAAAAAATAATAAAAAATTGCTTTTGTATTTAGAAATATCGATTCTCAAAAATTACGAATCATGTTTCGACTCTTGATGAAGATAATCTTGATTAGCGATTGGTTTATCAGAATAAAAATAAATATGATTTTATTACCAGAAGTATCTTTCATTCAAGTGTTTTAAAGGCGAAACAGAAACATATGATTGGTTTTAAGCCTGTTTTAGACGATCTGAAATCTACAATAGAATTTTTGATGGAGATCTGTATTATATTTCTAGTATATATAATATAATAAAAAATATTTGAAGAATCAGCATTAACGAATACACATATATAAAAAATTTTGGTATATATTTTAAAATCAATAACAATCGATAATAGGTAATAGTGTATATAAAGTATTATGACGAATTATTATGACGGCAGATAAAAACTAAGAAATACTTTAAGGATTATGTCTGATAACGACATTGTAAACAGATATTACGGAGAATTATAACATTTTTAAGATTATGAGGCTTATATTATACAAATGCGCTATCTGTGAACCGCGAAACATATTTATTTATGCAATATAATATAAAATTTTGTTAATATTATAATAATAAAAAATATATTACAATATTACAATAATAAAAAATATTTATTATTATAACATAATATTAATTGTAATATCTCAGAATTTACAAATAAATAAAAATTATATTTCTTATAAATAAGAAAATTCTTATTAAAAAATAGTAGAAAATAAATAATAATATTAGAAAATTCGTATTTCAAGTATTTTGAATTCAAAATTTTAATAAAATTATATTACGTATATTATTCTTGTTATTATAGATTACGATACACTTTATCTACTCTGGCCAATGATTAATTAAAATGATAGATTATTAAAATCTATGTTTATTGCGAATATTTGTATAAATGTGTGTGTATCATATATATATATATATATATATATATATAAACATTATCAAAAATTAACGATGATAGTAACCATCTCTAGTTGCTTTTTTTAAGTAAGTAAAATTATAATTTTAAATTTGAAAAATGTTAGAGTTAAAATAAAAATTAAAGGGTATTTATGAATTTGTTAAATAATATTAATATATAAAATACAAGGTAATGTTAGAAGACAGTATTTTTATTATTGTTGTGACAGTATAAGTTTATTGTTTTTACGATATTTTTATATTTATATACTTATTTACTAAACATTGGTTATATTTGGTTGTAATGCACTATTATTTAATGTATTGTACAATGTGACAGATAATTCATTGTTTCCGATAGCGCTAAGAATTTTCGACATATTTTCTCTGACTTTGCTTATTCTCTTTCTTTTCTTGATTAAATCAGAACTTACATACTCATCAATATTATGTGATTCGATAAGTGCTTTTATCTGTAAGAAAATATTTCATCATTTCAGTGACTGTTTCATGGAGATAATACATAAACATTGAATAAAATAATATTGTGTAAAGCAAACCTTTTTGACTTGTTCTTCTGTGACAGACGCTGAAATAATGCGGCTAAGGATATAATTATCACCATTAGTACTGTAAATATAATATAATGTTGCATTAGAGAAAAATTATTATTAAATATAATTTTAATTTATCATGCAGTACAACGCAAATCTTTCGATTAAAACAATATTTAGATAACTTTTATTAATATAAAAGCATAATATTACTTACCCTACGGTAATCTCGTCAAAATTATTAATAAAATAGTCAATTGTTGCATCTAAATTTTGCAGATTAACAAGCATATTGTCAAATAACATGTAATAAATATTTCTCATAGATGGTACATTTTTCATTATGATAGAATTTAAATGTTTTTTGTTAATGTCAATATTTTCCGAGCAACCAAGGTAAGAGTGATCGCTTGAAGTTTCTTTAGATGCCTGCAGGAATTGATTCCAAATAGACTCATTAGCCTTCGTCAAAGCGATGCAAAATATAATTTCTTGATTGAATGGAATTCTGAGGAACAAAACAAAAAGTTAAAACTTATTTTAAATTTGTTAGATTAAATTAAAAGAATCATACATTAAAAATGTACATTAAAAATGTTACTTTTGTTTTATTTTATTCTATTTTATAGTAAAATGCAGTGCATGCACAGTAATAATTTGTAAATTAATCTTTTTAGCAAACATCTTGCCTAGTAAAGCGGTGAACTTGTCTAGTAAATTAAAGAACAAAATTTTTTACATTTTTTTTTGTTTAATAAATAAATATTTTGGTCAAAATTAAAGGGAAATTGAAAATAATTGTACATACATAGTAGTAGTTTAGTATTACAGAACAATTAATAATGATACATTAATTTCTGATTAATTTATTATGTAAATTGTAAATTTACGAAGTCGACAGGATTAATATTATATATCAAAATTGTAACAAAAGTGTATCTTAGTTATTCGTTAAATTAAATAAACACAAGTTAGAATCGAGCAGTCGGTACTATTGTCATCTAGTATCTGATTTAAAATTATATTTTAGTTTGTGCAAAATTTGTTGATTAAATAATCAAACTTACGTATTTACAGTTGGGTTGTTCACATATGCAAGTAATTTAGTGGTAGCTTTTGTTTGACATTTTGGATGCCCATGTACACAAGTATAGCGATAGAAGGTGTTCCTAACTTGTATAGTTAAGGGATCGTCATTAGGTTGCTCATCGAAACTCACATATTCAAGTAGTTTATTCATCAAGTTGAATAAATATGGCTTGAAAAAAATATTAAAAATTTTATTAATATTATAAATTTAATTTTATTAATATTATAAATTTTATTAAAAATTATATTAGAAATTTTATTTTATTTTATTTTTATTATGAGATATAAACATGTTAATTTTTTTTGTTAAATTTGTTAGCTTTTAAATAATATTTGTTTTGATGATGCACATTAGATTATGATGTATCATACCTTAAAGATTACAGTTGCTTCAGGCTGCAGCAAAAAGTCATTTAACGTACTAATAATCTCGAATAATCGCTTCCATATAACAGGATCAGTTTCTCGCCACGTGTAATTGATAATTTCTAGAAAAGTTACAGGGTCGAGGCGTTCGGTCTTTATCATATAGTAAGCATCGTCGATAATTTGGAGACGATTCAGAACTGGAATCTTGACGTAATCGTCAGAATTAAGAAAAATAGCAATTCGCTTCCAATTGGTTATATCGTAATTTACGCGATAAAAACCTGTTACAAACAAGATTAGTATAATAGTTAATATTAAAATTTATTTTTTTTATTAATTTTTCTGTTTTATATGAATCGCTAAATATTTTTTGAAAATTTACTATTTAAATTTTGAGTGATTTATTTTATTATATTAATATATATATTGCAATAATAAATACCTGTTAAGTGTTTGTTTACAATAATCCAGTCGTTAATGTCTACTGCTTCGATCATTATACTCTCGATCTTTGGCTTTAGCCAGTGACTGGCTAACGTTGACGAAAAATTCAAATTGCTTTGTGTTGCAAAGTTTATTGGAATCCACCATGTGCTATTGCTCTCGGTATTATTAGGCGTTGGAACTAGAAATTTTTCTTGCGTAACCTTGATCTCACCTGTAGTATAATCTCGATTGATCGTTACAATAGGATAACCTGCTTGACTAAACCAAGTATCCATTACTTCTTTTACATTAAAATCATCATGTGGTACGTCTGATTCATCGAGAGCGTCTTGTAATGCTTTCCATAAATTGTCTGGTGTGACACTACTGTATTCACTAAAAATCGATAAAAATAATATATCTTTAATAATGAAATTTACAGTTTTTCGGTGGATTTTATAGTCACAATAACAATTTATAAAAATTCGCTTTTTCAAAACTTAAGAGAATTAATACAAATTTAATAATTTTGGAAAAAATTTTATCTACAATTGTGTATACAAAATGAGCTTAATATCAATCAAACATAAATATGATATCTGTACTTGCTAGTTTTTTTTATTTGTAGATTTATTATAAACTTTATTTTTCTCAAAATTATTTTTTATATTTTATGTTATAATAAAATTTAAAATTTATAAACAATTATACTAACTGCGCTTGAAGGTATTTTATTAAACCGTTTTGGAACACATCTTCCCTCAAGAAATGCGACAACATTCGTAATAAGATACTAGCTAAAAGATAAAAAACAGATATGGAATTATTTTTTACAAATATAAATAACTATGTAAAACAAAATAAAATAATATTTATATTAATTAATATTAATTTTAAAACTATAATTAGTTGTTATAATTTTATTTTTTCCTTTTTTTTAAATATATTATTAAAAGTAAATTAAATATTTCTTACGTTTCGTATATGTATGAGTAGGTGAATATGCTTTCCGAACGTCTAAATGACTAGTTATATTTATGTTAATCGGCTTGTTGAAATGATTAGAATCTATGCGAAGCAAGAATAGTATATCATGCAACACATACCAGTCCATTAATCGCCATTCTTTGAGAAACTAAGAAGATCAATATTTTGTTAAAAATGATTAACATATTTCATTTACACACTTTGTTGGTACCTTGTCAGTAATGTAGAATTTTAAATAGGTTGCCATGCCTTCGCTCAACCAAAGATAATCCCACCAAGCCGGACTAACTAGATTTCCAAACCATTGATGCGCTATCTCGTGCGTGATTGTCATGGTGTTATACACTTTGTTTTCGATTGAAGACGAGTTATAATCTTGAAGAAGTACACGGTCTCTAAAAGATTTTGAATAATTGTGATTAGTAATGCAATAAACATAATAGAATTAAAAAAAATGTTTCAAGACTTATTACATGTGTGGAGTTTAAAATGCTATACATAAACAAAGAATGGTTTGTCTCATTTCAGTTAAATATTTTTTAATTGTCGAATAAATAGTGCATTTTGGTAGTCAAATTTTGAAAGCTGTCATAATTTATAAAATTTCTACACGCAAATTAATCTTTCTACATTAGTTTTGATATAATTAGCTCAACTGATATATATATCGAAACTTTTACATAATTTTATAATATAATTTAAGAAATATTTTGGAGGACAAGTAATAATCTTCTGTCAAAAAAATTAGTTTTATTAACAAAACGCTTATTAAGAAAAGACTTACAAGTAAGCGATCATGCCCCAGTTTTCAGTGGCTCGGCTTGTATATACGGGAATGGCGATGTGATCCATCTTTGGCATTCGAGTGGTGCTGTTAGTAAATTTTTCGAGCTCTTGCGTTGCCTTCTCGGCAATATCTAAAGGATACGCAGCGTGTTGAAGAAGGTGCTTTGGGCCCCATATTTTGATGGTACCATCTAAATTTGAGATATAATCATAATTGGCGATCACGAAACCCAGTATATTTGTCGACATGATAGGTGTTGTCTCGAAGTATGTCCATACTTTTCCATCGACCTCATCGACATTCGATCGCGTGGATGGCATATTTGATAATGCTACATAATTAGGATAATGCTTTATAGAAAATTTGAAGGTTGCTTTTATGGCGGGTTCGTCCCAGCACGGAAACGCTTGTCGCGCAGTGACAGGTTGGAAATGCGTAGCTGCTACCCATCTGTAAATTCAATATCAATTTGTTTAAATGTATTAAATTTCGCATTAACGTGTTTAAAGTTATCGTGAGGAAGCAATAGGTCACGCGAACGTTTATTATATATTTCAATAATCAGAAGCAGTTGAACGTTCCGGAAAGTGATCAATTATTTCATATACTATTAATTTTATTTAATATCTATGTGTCCAAATTTTAATAGCTTTTTACGTTTTTTAACGTATATTAATTGCATAATATAATATCAAAGAAGATAGGAAGACTAACAAACTGAGTAGCTAGATAAATATTTTTTCTTTTAATTTTTTGTGCATGTTATTTTGTTATACATATGTTATAATATAATGTTAGCATAATTTATTCGCACGATAGAGTTATATTTTTTCTTTAATAATTACTTACACTATGTTTCTATCATTGTTTATCATGTAGAAACTCTTGTAAAATCCATTATAATCTATGAGTACACCCACATACTTAAGGTATAGTGTGTAAGTTCCAGGATATAATAACTCTTCAAATTGTATAGTCAAAATGTTTGTTTCATTGTTGTAATCATGCTGTCTTGGAATATAATTATCTACGGCGTTTCCGTTTCCGCCGGTCAATCTTGTTAATGATTCGTCTATTGTGAGTAGCACAGTGTGCAATGCGATGGAATTTGTCATTTTGTGCACTTCGATGTCAATACTCGTTTCGCCATTAAAGGTGAAATTACCTTCCACGATATGCGGTATTAATTTTATGTTGTAATGAGTGGGCACAACATGTTTTGGTAGGCGATATGGATTTTCTTGATATTCTTCCACTACTTCATTATCTTCATGATGAACGCTCTGACTTGTGACAAATAGTAAAGTTACTCCTAATAAACACTTGATAACTGTCATGATGCTACTATATAATTATACACATATGCACTTTTACACTTTTATATATTGAATTTTATTAGGCTGTTGAAAAATGATCTTCTCATCTTACATATTTGGAATAAAATCCTATATTTTTATACCATATATGTATATTTGTTACGTCCCACACGCGATATTATCAAACGTTTTTTTTCCGCGATATCACCAAAAGATAAAAAAAGAGGAAAAAAAGAAAACGGAAATACCAAATGGAATATTTCAAACTAAGAGTAATCTTCTTAAACACTTCGGCGATAGCAACACTCGTCTGGGGTGTCTAGAGTAGTTTAAAAACGAAAGACATGAGAGAGAAATCTCCAAAGATATCTCCAAAGAATATTATCGTTTGCAACGCGTCATTGCTGTTTCATAGGTCATAAACTTTGCTGTTTATTGATATGCTTTTTAGAGTATTTTTTATTTCTTGAGATGTTTTAATATTTCTTGCTGAGTTAATAATAAAGAAGTTTAGATTAGAAATGATGGATTAAAAGAGATAATGTTTATTAGGAAAATATGTTGCATGAAATGTTTTCTAGGAACATATATATTATTAAAACAGAATTAATAATCTAGAGAAAATTATTATCTTAAAAATTTGGTACAGTTATGTTAGATATATATTGTTTTTGTTTTAAATAATTATCTAATCAATGGTTATCGCTAAATTGTTATTTTGTACTGTATCAGTAAAATATTATTGCAGAAAATGTATCTCTATTTGAATATCGTATATATCTATAAACATTTAAAATAATAAAAAGTAAAAACATTATGTTAAATCTGATATATGTTATATTATAATTGATCGAAAATGTTATTATTCTCTCTCCTCTCTCCTCTCTGATTGTTTTTTCTAGTCTCTGTTCTAAAATAATGACACAAATAGATTTTAAGCTTATTGTAGCTTATAATAGATGTAAAGCTTATTTGTTTCTAGAAATCTTTTATTTTTAATGTTAAATTGTTCTTCTGTTTCAACATAAGATGTGTACTTTACACAAGGTCTGATAATCTTTGCTCTCTGTTACATAATTGTACGACAGTAGCACACTAAACGATGTAATGCTATTTGCTAACATAAGTATAAAGTTTCTGTCATTTGCTAATTGTAAAGTATAAAGTATGAAAAAGCGATATCTTTTTTGACAATGCGCAATGTGAGAAAAAATGTAGTAAAAATAATAGAGTCTAACTTAATAGTGTAAATTTTACGATTTTTTTTTTGCAAATTGATCAAGCATTAATTAGAAAATGAGATTTAAATTAAGAATCGTATAAAAATGTAATTGATAAATATATATTATATTTTTTTGTCAGACATAAATTTATTTTTATTTGTTTGGATATTTTGGTCAAATAAGAATTAATTAATTGTTGACGTTTATTCTAAAATCAAACAAATAAAACACTAACATATTTCTACAAAAGCCATACATGTTTATTTGACTTCATTTGGAAATAATCCTATGCTTAACCATGAGCGAATTTTATTCACTTTTGCTTCCGTCAAATCTACATTCCGCTCTCGATATTTTATGATGTGTGGTATTTCCATTCCAAGGCTGCTTAGAAATGCTTTCATCTGAAAGAAAGTATTTAATATTTAATTTTATACTTATTAGTTAACTTAAGTTAACACTATAAGTGCGACAATCATAAATATTGTAAAATGCTGAAATATAAGCTAATAGAAATCTTTTACAACGTAAATTATATTTTTTCGCCATTTAAGATTTATTTTTATGAAATTTTTACCTTCTGAATCTGTTTTCTAGAAACCACAGCCCAACTAATATCATGCAGTGTATCTGTAGGGTCATCAAGGCTGTAAAAAGTTTAATATGTTGATTAATATATATGTAATAAAATTAATGTCTTTACATACATATACATAAAGCTGCGGGCTTTTTCTAGATCGCAGATAGATCAAACTTAAAGAGATTGCACTGTTTACTATGTGTAACCACTTGTTATAACATACATATGTACATTAGCATTTATAAAGATTTTCATATTAACATGATGTTTTGTTCAATATTTAAAAAAGCATTTTTTCTAATGTTTTTTTCCAGATATTCTGCGATCAGAAGAATGTGCATAGCTTTCAAAACACTTAATAAAATTATTACATAGTAGTGAGTTTATCCCAGTGATTTATTGTAAAGTTTATCATCACATCGACGTTAGGAAAATCTCCATCCAGCACGGAATAGAAAACCCGATATATATTTTTCTTTGCGATTGGCGAGTTTTCTGTTATGGTCATATTTAAATATTTCTCAATAATAGTTTGGTTTTTGGAGTATCCTAGGCAATATAACGTTGATTCAAAGTGGTTTGTATTCAGGGAAAGCAGTTGATTCCAAGTACTTTCATTTGCACGTTTTACTCCGTTATAGAATATCCACTTTTTCTTGTGAAATGAAGTTCTAAAAGAGAATTTTTAAAAATATTATAAAAAAGCTTTTTTAATTAATTGTTTTCATTATATATATAATTTTTTAGGTAGAATATTTTATATTTACCTATTTGCAAGCGAGGGATTTTTCAAATACTCGATTAATTGAGCATGGGCTGCATGTAAGCATATAGGATGATCAGAGGCACATGCTCCTTCAAGAATTGCATTCCTCGCCATTTTTGTAAAATAATCGTCATTTGGGCGATCTTGCATACCTACAGTCTGTACAATATTGTCCATCAAGCCCCAGATGTGCGGCTACAATATTTACATCCGTTTGATTAATTTTGTAATATTGTTCTGCAATATATTTGTAATTTGTCTTATGATATAAAATCTATTCGAATATCTATTATTATGTAAAAAAAAATATAACAATATTTATACACTTTATTTATAAATGTTTTAATGATTGATAATCAGCTTTAGCACAATTAGAAATTGGACTTATTTCTAATCTTTTATGTAAAATAATTTAAAATATTTTTTATAACAAATTTTTTGGCATGTACAAAAAATGTCATACTTTAAGCAAATCGCCGCCTTCATTGTAAGCAAAAAATTTGATTGTGTCACCCAAAATTCTAAATACTGTATACCACACTACGTAATCTTTTTCACGTCGCAAATATTTCGTAACTTCCATGAAAATTTTGGGATCTAATTTATTCGAGAACATGAGATAAATTGCGTCATTAACTATTTGTGCACGATTTAATACGTGAATTTTTGTATAATTTTCGGAATCCAGATAATCGGCAATTTTTAACCAGTTTATTATGTCATAATTCACGCGGTAAAAACCTGTAATAAAAATACCAATATATAATACATAAATTTAAATATTATATAAAATATTGAATCTTTAAATCAATGGTTAGTTATTTAAATACATGCATGTAATCTGTAATGTTTGCAATATTGACATTTTAGTAAAATGTTGATTATTATAGTATTATTATAGTAAGATTTTTTTATAAAGAAATAGATAAAATTTTTATAGCACTAAAATTAACATTATTTAAATATAATAATTAGTGTACAGATAGATTTACAATCATATTTCTTACCAGTTTGTTGAATGTTAACGATGATCCAGTCTTCTGGATCGACATCATCGATTACAAGCTCTTTAACTTCCGGTGACAGCCAGTGTGTGGTTAAAGTTGATGAAAAATTTGGATTAGTATGAGTTGCAAAATTGATTGGAACCCACCACTTATTTGCAGTGCTTGTGTCATTGCTATTCTTACGTATACCCATTTTTTCGAATGGTTGAAAATATTCTTGTGTAACTATTCTCTTTCCAGTATGTAGATCTTTAGTTATTGTTACAAGTGGATATCCCTTCTGTTTTATCCAAGTGTCCATTACTTCTTGAATTTTGAATTTATTCTCAGACACCGCGGATTTCTCCAAAACATTTTGCAAAACGGCCCATAAATCCTCAGGCTCGGCTACGCTATATTTGCTAATAATTTATTTTTTTTACATGAATATTATAATTTATAGATTTTGTCAAAATTTTTATGAGAATTTACTGCACAAGAAGTCATAATACAATATTTCAAATTGTAACTAATTTTATTAATTTATTTTTATTACACATAAAACGGAATTAAATACTTTCTATTATATTTTAATAGGCGGTATTATGTGTTAGCAAATTAATAAGATTGTATATATATTAATGACTTCTATTAATATTAACATCATATACAAAAAGTAAATAATATACTGACTACTTGTTAAGATATTCAATAAGTCCTGTATGAAATACGTCATCGGAAAGGCAATGTGAAAGCATCCGTAGAAGTAGAGAAGCTGAAATAATAATCGTGCTTTTTAAAAAAACATTGTGAACATTTTTTAATAGTAAACTTGAACTTTGAGTCTTTTTTATTAAGAAAAAATATATTACCTTTGCGGTTGTCAGTGATTGTATCTTGTGAAGAAGCTTTTGCATATATTTCTCCAGGGGTTTTAGGTTTAAAATTAAGAGGCCGCACATGTTCAAAACTATCCATGATAAGCATTAAATTCAGCGTTTTAGTCGCTAAGAATTCTATAATTCGCCAATCTTTATATATCTAGATAAAAAATATATGTAGTATTTATGCATATATATTTTTTATTTAATAAAAATAACAATATTTTTTAATTGAAAAGCACATATATAAATGTATAAAATAATATCAGTAGATTTTATTGTAGTTCCGATTTAAAAGTAAGTGTATTCATATTCTTATGAAATTTTACCTTGTCAGCAATGTAATATTTAAAATATTCAGCAAGTCCTCCGTTTATCCATATATTAGTCCACCAGGATGGACTAACAATATTACCGAACCATTGATGGCTCGACTGATAAATCATAGTGGTTGCAATTCTATACAATGCGTCGATTGGATTATTGACTTCATCATACAATATCGTAGCTTCCCTGCACATATAAAATATTACGGTATAAATGTATTTATAAAATGTATTATATATACATAAATGTTGTTTTATAAGCATTAGAATAATATTACGTTATTTTAATTTTAATTACGTTATCTATATTATCTCACTGAATTAAAAGATTTTATTACGTGAATAGATAAACATATATATCACACTATAAAAATAACGAGAGCGGTATTTATAAAATGTATTGTATATACATAAATGTATAACATAAATGTTATTTTATAAGCATTAGAATAATATTACGTTATTTTAGCTATCTATGTTGTTATCTCATTGAATTAAAAGATTTTATTACGTGAATAGATAAAAAAATATATAATACTATAAAAGTAACGAGAGAGGAGAAAATTTTCGAAAATATAATATTTCATATACAGATAGAATTATGTAATTTTAAAATGTAATTATAAAATAATTAATATTTGTGCCAATTAAGACAATTAATTATATCGGTTTGCACACACAAATGTTGAGATGAAATATTTTTAATATTTCTTTAAAATTAATGGAACAAAATTAGATTTTTTGGCTCATCTGAAACATGTCTGATATATCACATTCACATCATCGATATTTAATATACTTTACTCTTCTTGCACATACTATTGCGTTTCTACGTATATATGAGTCACATTATGACATTACCTATAAGTGACAAGCCCCCAACTTTCCATGACTTTATTGGAAAGACCAGGAAGCGCAACATGATCGATTTTGGATACCTGAACGGAACTGTTGGTGTATCGTTCCAATTCGATCGCCGCTTTCTGGGCAGCTTCGTGAGCGAAACTTGCCGAGGAAATTACGTTGCTTCTACCCCAGATATTGATAGTTCCATCGGAATTGCTTATGTTACGGAGATCTGATACTAGGAAACCAACTAGATACGTTGACATGTTAAACGATTCTTCAAATTGCGTCCATATTTTTCCATCACTTTTGTCAATTTCCGACTTTTCAAAAATTGGCATGTTCGAAACGACTGTGTAATTGGGATGGTGTTTGATAGCGATCGTAAAAGTAGCCTTTAACGCCGGCTCGTCCCAGCAGGGAAAAGCTGCGCGCGCGTAAGTTGCCATGAAATTTGTCCCAGCAAACAATCTGTTGAAATTTTAATAGCTACTTAATCTTATTAAATTAACAGATTTTTGTAGATGTTATATTTTGCAAGTAAAATAGTTAATGATTCTAAAGAATTATTTTACTTACATTTTATTTCCCGCGCTATCGGTATAAGAACTTCTATAGAATCCGTATGGCCTGTCATTTAGTACACCAGTAAATTTTAGACGTAAAATATAATATTTAATGGGCAAATCCTCGTTGAAACCAATGCTTAAAATTTCAGTTACATTGTTGTAATCGTATGTCGTAGGAATGTAGTAATGAAATCCAATGTAAGTTTTTAGAATAATTGCGTTTTCATTTATTACGAGGTTCTTCATATGTAACGAGAGGGTTTTCGTACTATTCAGAATATTAATATAGTATACTATTTCACCGTCAAATGTAAAGTTGTTTGGCCCGAGATATGGATTTAACTTAATGTTATAGGCCAGCGGTTTTGTGTGATTAGGAAGTCGATAATTTATTTGCTCATCGTTTGAATCTTGAACAGCACCATCAACTGCGATAAGCGCAAAGGCGCATATGAAAGTAATTTTACATAACAGCATTCTAAAAAGATAAAATAATTAAAATTATTCTAACAATATTATTTTTATTATTGAGTTTTTTTTATCGAAAAGAATCTATAGATACAGGAAAACAATTAGCAAATAGCATAATGTGTTTTTTTAGTGTATCGATATCTTTTATTTATGTAATGTAGGATTTATAGAAAACTTTTTTATAAGAGCAACTTGAATATATGTAATATCATAAAGTATAACAAATGTGGATTCGCATTTCTAACGATCAATGTGACTGCAGTGTTATTAAGCGGATCAGGCATATTAAGTAATAGCGGCGGGCTTGGCGGCGGGTATCAGGTTCAAGGTTGAGTGTTCAATCGTACATAATTTCCACAAAGAAACAGCAACTGTCTAGCAAAATGAAATTAACCTTGGTAAAATTCCTAATGTATATTAAAATAGCCAGTTAGATAGTCTAATAAATATGAGATTCACATGATATGCGTCGATGACAATTAGAAGTATGTATGTAATTGAATATTTAATGATATTGAATTATTGATTATTATTGAGAGAGTAACAAGTAATTTTTAAAAAATTATAAAGTTTTTATAATAGATGCTATTTTTGCTTTCTAAATTTTGGATTAAATTTCTTTTTAAATCAAACATTGCTCAATGTTTTTGTATTTGTTTTTTTTTTAATTTGGGAATAATTTAATTATACAAATAGGCATTTCTTATTAAATTTTCTTTTCTTGTGTGTACTTACATTGTCGAGCGTTACAAGATTCCGTGACGATGGCAGCGTTTCTACTAGTCGAGACAAGTGTGGCCTTCCATTTATAAGAGCTTCTATGCCCCAATTTCAAGAAGCGTTTTACTACGTTTAACACTAATAAAGAATGATTCTTTCGAGGAAGCAAGCAAAGAAAACAACTTTACCAAATATAATTCTGACGCGACTTATACATATACCTGCTCAGATATTTACATTATTAACAGAAATTGTAGTAATCGCGCGATTATCTATCATGCGATGTTTAAATTCAAGGAATGGAAGATTACGTATTTTTTAAGCATAGAGAAAGTACTCAAAATGAATATCATAAATCTTAAAATTATTTTAAAAATTGATATATAGAATCACTAGAATAAATAATAGGTATAATTGTAAGAAAAATGTTTGGAGGGGTATATTATTAAAAAAGGGTATATTATTATTTTCTAATTTATTGCAAATTAAAGAACCAAATTTTCTTTAGCATAAATTTTATATTTATTATATGTTATTGTAGTAATTATATTTTATTTTCTTTCTTATTATCTGTGTACAGGTAGTTGAAATGCGGAAAATACTTGCAATAGTTCATTTTTCCGCTTTTTTATCTCTTTTTCAATGTGTTTGAGTATTTTTTCTTCGTGAAAGTTACTTTTCACAGATTTACTTATCTGAAACAGATTTTATTCATATTTATTACAAATTTAATTTTGCAATGCAGAAGTCTGAAAGATAAGATATAAATCCTTTTTTAACGTAATTAAATATATCTGATATTAAACGTCATTTATTTCAAGAAAGTAAATAATGATTAGACTTATATCTTTTTAAGATTCTTTATTTAAAATTTACGTTCCTATATTTACAGTAAAAAATTTTTGCATTTATAAGATTAATGCGCAAAAAAATTAATATAAGATTTATAGAAAAAAGTAACTAATAAATTTTAATTACTAATAAAAATGCATAGTTACTGATAAAAATGTGAAATTTAAGTTAAATTTACCTTGTCAAGTGATCCATTAAAATGCACAGCGTTAATAATAGCAGTTGTTAATGTGTATATATCGATTCCTCTATAAAAAATAAAATATTTATTAATAAATAAGTAATAAGTAGCAAACATATCTATAATTAGTAAGAGACATTAATACTTGGAAATTGTTTTATTTAAATTCATTAGTACATAGTCAAGTACTAAATCATTGTTTGCATGCTTTTGAAGAATAGAACCGTAGGCATCCTTGTAATGTTTGTTTTTTATTATTGAATCGTGTGATGCAGATATATTCAAAAATTTGATCAGAATATCAGGATTTTCAGAGCAAGCCAAGTAATCTAAAATATCTTCGTCCGATTTGTTCACATATACATCCATAAGTTTGTTCCAAATCGTCTCGTTTGCTTCCATTATACCATTGCAATACACCCACTCTTTTAAATTTGGCGAAACTCTGCAAGATATGTTATAAAAAACATATATGTAACTCTCTACATTTTATTAAGCATTTTGTCGATTACATCTTTTCACTAATCATAATAAAATTACTTGTGTATTTCGGGATTTGCAAGGTGTTCACTCAATTTGATCGTTGCCATTTTCTTGCATTCAGAATGACCGAAAGTACATGCCCATTTTAAAGCTGTGACTCTCTTAATTTTTGTAAAATCGTTTTCCATAGGATCTTCTTCAAATCCGACACTCTCAACAAGTCCTTTCAATATTTCGAGTAAGTGCGACTACGAATCATAAGCTAATATTAATTTTGTTGCAATTTCCGCGCAAGTTTAAAAACGCATTATTCGAGTGATAAAATAATAGTTAATGATTGAAAAATCAAACAGAATATATTTAATAATGAAGCAAATAGCTGCTTTTAACAAATTTTATATTAATTAACAGTTGACATGTTTACAGCGATTGATTGGCGCACATACATATATGTTTACTACAATCTCTTTTAGATTTATTTAACTAATTATTTTCTTTTAAATTGTTCAATAAACTTCTTATACTTTGTCTAAATATATATTTATATAAATGTATTTATACACGGAGAAAATTTTATATCAAAAATTACTATGTACGGTAGTAGCCGCGGACTATGAAGAAATTATAAAAATTTTTATTATGTTTTTCACACGTGAAACATAGTAAAAATTTTTGGTTCGCGGTTTTATGGTCCGCGGTTAATCCATTTTTTTATTAAATAAGATTTTTGCTACTTGCTTTGATAATCGCTGCTTCTGCGAGGTTATAGAACTCCTCTGATATATTGAAAATTTCAAACATGGGATACCATGCTATGTAATCTGTTTCTTGCGCTAAGTAAGTCATGAGATCCAGAAATGTGGAGATATCTAATTGTTTTGTCATCGTAAGATGATAGGCATCGTCAATAATTTGAGCACGATTGAGTACATGTATTTTTGTATAATTGCTAGATTTGAGATAGGCCGTAATTTTTTTCCAGTTTGAGAGATCGTAATTAACACGATAGTATCCTGTAAAATTAATTAATGTTATAAGTTTTAAAATATGATACGAAGTAAGGATCTTTGTGATGACACTTTGTATCATATTTTAAATCTTACGAGCCTGTAATACACATTTAATTTAATTATAAGTTTTAATTATTAGACTCTCTTGATCAGATTTATTAACATATTTCTCAAGAAATATATTTGAACACCTTTTTCTTCTTTCTTTTTTATTCACAAAGCGTATTTGGAAAGTATATCAAACATTGTTTATGTTACAAAAAAAGAAAAGTAATTATAGATAATTATTAATTATAAAAATAATTATTAACATTCAAATATTTTCGACAAATTAGGCAAAAGATTCTTGCGTTTTAGTTTACATTAGGTTAATGTTAAGTATATTAAATATATTTACCGGTTTGTTGCAAGTTTACTATGATCCAGTCATTTGGATTAATTCCATCGATAATTATACTTTGATCCTGCGGTCTTAACCAGTGAGTGGGTAAAGTGTTAGAAAAATCAGGATTTGTTTGTGTAGCAAACGTCACAGGTATCCACCATTTATTGTTATCGATATCCTTGTTGCTTGGCATGAAATGTTCTTGTGTTAGTATTACCTCGCCGGTATCATTGTTTCGGATCACGTGTACCACAGGATAATTCCTTTGTTTTATCCAGGTATCCATTACCTCTTTCAATTCGTAGGCATTGTGTGGCACATTTGATTCATCTAAAGCTGCTTGCAAGGCGCTCCATAAGTTGTCGGAAGTAACCGAGCTAAACTGACTAAATTGTAGATATGTAGAGAGATAGCTTGTCGAATAATGACGTAACAATCGTTCTGATGTACAAATAACTAAATCCATAATAAATATTCGAATATTATATTTTGAAATTTTGTTTTGAAAAAAAGTAAAGTCTCAATTATTTATATAATTTTTAATAATTTTCTGTGGTATTAATATGCTTATTTATCGCGGATTTTTACAGGATATCTTAAAACAACCGTATTATTCGTCAATGACAGATTCTTGAGTTTATTTGAAGGGAAAAATCTTCACATCAAAATGTTGCATATTGATTTTTATATCCTTACTGTACTGAGAAACTTCAGAAATCTGCTATTTTAACGAGTAATAAGAGCACTTTGAATTTAAAGTTACTGTATCTTTTAAATTTTTTCCAGTCGGATTTACATTGAATATTTTATATATTTTGCAAAGCACAAAAAATATATTACTTACTGCGTATGTAAATATCTAATAATACCCTCTTGAAACACCTCATTGGTAAGAATATGCTGCAACATGCGCAATATGGCTGGTGCTACGACAATTAATATTATATAGAGCGATTATCGTGTTAAAATATAAAAAAGTTCAGTAAGTTTAATATTCAGTAAGTAAATATAATTAATTTGATAGAAAAAATCAATTGTGTGATGTAAAAAAATACGTATATTTTTTCATATTTTTACGACAAACTTAATACCTCCATAATCAGCAAATAAAATTTTTTACTGTTAGTCTATTATTATCATGAGTTATCTGCGTTTCGGAATTTAGAGATGTATTTGAAGATTCACTTAATCTCACCTTTGGCATAAATAGACGCAGAGAAGAGTGAGTCAATTTCATGCGGGCTGTTGACTTCAAATATAACAGGATTCAATAGCTTAGCAACATCTCCATGTAGAGCAGTTTGTTGAATTTTTACCACGAAGTACTCCATCATTCGCCAATCTTTGTAAATCTATATATAAGAGTTTTGATCAATTAAATATTAAATTAGCAATAATGATAACATTATATTAGCCATTTAAATTTGTTTATAATTGAAATAATTGTAGTTTACAATTATTGTGTGCTATTACATCTTTTTAGACATCAAAGCATCGCAAACGTTTTTTCAACTATTTTATATTTCTAGATTTAGCAAGAAAATATGAATATACAAGCCATATAAAATAAATTTCCTCGATATTTCAATCTTTTTTAAATTATATCTAGATAATTTTTCGAGTGCACAAGTATTATATATAAGTACACGTAAATTTGCATTGTCATATAAATCTACCTGATCGAGAATATACTTTTCAAAAAATGACGCCAATCCCTCGTTTAACCACACATGAGACCACCATGATGGACTGACTACATTACCAAACCATTGATGTGCCATTTCATGTGCTGCTACTATTGCTACCCATAGTTTCATTTGTATCGGATCTATTCCTTCACGATATGTAAAGGTATCTTCGCTAATAATTATTTATAAATAATACAGTTAATCCGCTTTGTATGCAATATAGCTAATGTTCACATTAAAATTATTTAACGTAAATGCCTACACAGCACGCATATTCAAAATGACGTGATTGAGAGATACGTTATCTTCGAAATGTCTTCCGAACGTCACCCGAATATGCATGCTGTGTGGCTGTGATTGCTCCCATTTTTGATAATTCCCATTTTACGATTACAAGATATCTTTTTCCAATTTGTAAGTGCATAGTCCAAAATATGACTATTACATTTTCTTTCTATCAAACTTTATATACATATCTTGTACAATCGCTGAATAAATTCCGATTAATAAAAGTTCTCGATCTTTTTACAATCTTTACACCGCAATATTTCTCATGAATATGTGTGACTCAATAATTTGGCAGCCATAAGGAATTATCAATCTGTTAGAAGGATAATTTTACTATAAATGAAGGAATTTCATTAATGTTTTTTTTTTTTAATACATACGAGTGTACGATGATTCCCCAGTTTTCCATTGCACCAGCCACGCGGAATTGCGGAACCGCTACGTGATCCATTTTTGGAACTTTAATGGTGCTATTAGTATATTCCGTCAATAATTGTTGAGCCTGTTCAGCAATCTTCTGTGCATATATTGAATACGGTGCTAATGCTGGTCTGCACCACATGTTAACGGTCCCATCTTTGTTTGGTACGCGAACATAATCGGCCACTACAAACGTCACAAGATAGGTAGACATGACGGGAGTCGTGTCAAAGTGCGTCCATATCGTGTCGTTTTCGTTGCCATCCTCCGATTGTTCTCGTATCGGCATATTTGATAGAGCAGTATAATTCCGATGGTGCTTTATAGAGATATTGAAAGTGGCTTTTAATGCCGGCTCGTCCCAACATGGAAACGCTCGTCGTGCCCAAGTCGCCTCGAAATGCGACACGGCCAACCACCTATCACATTTCAATGACACGTTTCCAATAATGATAAATTTTCAACCGCTGTTAGAATGAGCGAAGTGTCCGGAAAACGTGTGAATGCGGTTTATGAATCAGTTTGATAATAATATGTGATATTCTTGTAGTCTGGCCGCGACGTATGTCACTTGACGCGCTCGAGAGATAATGAAATTATGCAGGTGTATGTATATCTTTTTTTAAAAATTGGTTAACCTTATTTTGTTGGAACAATTGAACATAATTATGTAATAGGGAGATGTCTCTAAAATCTTTCAAGATTGATAATTATTTAAAAAAAATGTATCAGATAAAATTTTACTCTAAAATTATATAAGATATAAAAAATAATAAAAGAAAACATACATAATATTATATTTACAAAAATATAGATAAATATTTAAAATATATTGCATATATGAGGTTGCAAAGTGTAAACGTCTCATTAAATTAAAGATTTCCATAAGTATATGGGAAAATAAAAAAATGAAGAGATATTTTCCATTGATTTCGGAATCGGAAAAATCTTTCTGATTTTCCCTAATATTATTTAAAACAACGATAGTGACGGTGAAAAATATGTGATGATGGTGACAAATTTGAAAATTTAATACAACATTTACTCACACTTTCTTTCCTTCTTCATTGATGTATAACGTTCTAAAGAAGCCGTGTAAATCGTTGTGTAGAATACCGACGAATCGCATATTTAAAGTGTAAATGCCGAGCGGTAATTCAACATCGAAATTAAGGACTAAGATATTTGTTATATTATTATAATTATTCACTTTTGGCGTGTAGATAACACCATCGTTGTTAACCAGTGTCGTCGCTGTTTCGTTTATCATCAAATTCAGTGCGTGCAAACTTAAATATTTCGTTACACGACGGATCTCGATTCTGATATTGGTTTCACCGTCAAAAGTAAAATTATTCTCTTCAATATATGGTATTACTTTGATATTGTAGTGTATTGGCACCACGTTGTCTGGCAAACGATAAATCACTGTTCCATTCGATTCATTTTCTAAATTAAGCACAAAAGCCGGTATGATGTGCAACGATGCGATATATATTAGACAATAACTGACATTCAGTAATGAAAGTTTTAAAATCATCATTCCAGCTCTCCTTTTCCAAGTATCTGTGTGTATAAATATTTTTTCTTAGAAAAAGAAAAAAATAAATGCAATATATTTCTATAGAGGTCTACGCGGCGATACGAATAAAGAGACCGAATTCAGATTTGTTAGGATAACTTGGATTTTATCGCAACGATATGAAAGTTAGAAGTCCACACAGCACGGCGTTACTACTAAAACAACAATGTACGAAGGGCACACCCGTGCTCAGTCCATAAGGGAATGTATAATTCTCGTCGGAACGCCCTCTTTGTCGTCAGAGATTCGAGTGGGGGAATCCTGCGCACAATAGAGAAAATATTAGAAATAAGAATAAATATTAAATATTAGGAGTAACTTGAGTAAGAGTAAGAGTAATTTAAAATTATTTTACTTCAAACAAGGGAACGGAATTGATTTATTTCTAATTCTTATTTCCTAATTCATGATACGTTAATCCATTTCATTTTCTTATTTTGAAATAAAATAACATCGATTTCTTACTTCTAATATTTAATATTTATTCTTATTTCTAAAATTTTCTCCATTGTGCGCAGGACTCCGATCAGACTTAGATTTGGGATTCCAACAATTTTAATAATTTTGTTACTTTATTTACAAGAGGAAAACTTTAAACTCATTTTTCTCGTTTTTGAGAGTTACATCGAGTGGCTTACCCTTTCATTAGTGGGAGGATAGTACTACAACATAATATGTGTCGCCCTTACCACAAATATGCCAATTTTCCGATTTTTCACTATTGTCATTTTCTTATCCAATTTTGGACAAAGATTCTATGCCAGAGACACAAATGCAATAGCAATAGTAAATCAGCACTTGAATAATCTGAAGGAATTACAAGAATAAAACAAGAATCTAATTTTTCGATACAAATTAAATTTTTAAATAGCAATAACTCAAAAACTACAAAATTGCACATTCGTAGTTTTGGCATAAGAGAGGGACAATATATATTAAACACGTCAAAATCGGAAGGGACAAATTCTGATAGTTTCTTTGTTAACATATCGAGTAAATTTGAAAAGAACTTGCACGAGCGTAGAGAATAAACATTTTATGCAGCTATCTTATAATAAAATCTTAATTTTTAAGTAAAAAGCATTCATTTAATTTAATTTATTCTAATTATAATAATTTATAATTTTGCTTTCACGTATATTATGCCGTGTGCCACATTACGTCATAATATTATGGCAAATTTTGTGTTAGGACCACAGTAAATTGATAATGGCCCGCATAACAAGAATATCGATTAAATCAACATTTGAATTTGAATTCATGACAATTATCGAAAGCGCGCGACGAGATGACTGCTGCATTGTAATCAGTTTCTCATTGTTGTCAGAATATATGACGAATATTACCTTCCCGCTTTGCGCGAATAATCCCTGAAATCCGGCTGTGGAGCGGTGAAACGTTGCAGCGGCTTCGCACGTAAATGAGTATCACCTTGCTTCTAGTCGATAGTAAAATGTCTCCTCTTGTGAAGTAAAACGATTCTAGTCTTGTATTTATGACAATCGGTATGATGATATGTTGTATAATATTCGAAATGACAGTCAATGTTCGACAGCTATTCTTTAGTATTTCAAACGTGACTATGGCCTGAATAATTTATACAATTGACCTATTCTCGCATTATGAAGCGGCAGTATGTCATACATTATAATTTATAAATACATGAATGTGCACAAAGTATAAATTCTGAATGGTTATCTGATGCAAAAAGTTTTTTACTTCAATTTGTATTTTTATGATTATTTTCGCGTTACGTTTGAATAGCATTTATGTGCATTATGTAAAGTATTATAAATATTATGGTTACTTACATAATAGCAAACATTTTGGGGGCAAATGTATTTTGATAATTCTTTGTTATGAAAAAGTAGTCAATTGATTTATTTTGAATCTTCGATTGGACATTCTGTTTTGTTTGTAAACGATTCAATTTGATTCTATTTCTACCAAAATTTGACGCGGTAAGTTAATGTCTTCCTTTTTTTTATTTTGGGTATAAATAAGTAAGTTAACATACAGACGGGATAAATAGCATATATATATTTACAATTACATTATACAATACATAATTACATCACATTATATAATTACATTATATGTTTTAATAAACTTCTAATGTAATTATGCAGTATTAATTTTTCGTAGCACATAGAACAAATCTGTATTTGATATTTTATCTATTTTATTGATAAATATTGTGATGTTACTTAGTTTATAAGCCTTGCTGAAAAAATCTTTTATATTGTACATAAATTATAACAAAAAAAACCGTGTTTGTTTTATGATTAAAATCTTAACTAACATGATTCTAGTAAAGTCTAATATATCCATGAGACATCTACTTTTTTCTGTTTACAAGATCAAGTGCAAAAATGTCTTAACAATCGTATTGTTGAAAAAAGTGTTGCATGACGATTTATCGAGAGAATGCGATCGAATTTAATTTAATCGATTGAAGACATTACAATATGCGACAAATAAATTGCGAAAGATGTTATTTGAATTTTTAGCTATTTCAAACTTAAAGTCGTGTGAGTAGCACTGGAATAATCACAAGGAAAAATGTCAAAGTTAGGGAATTTGCAGAGTCAGGCTCTGATGTCGTGGGCTCGGGTTGTTCCTTTGAATTGTCTTCAATCCATTTGGCAACTTCTTCTCGATGGCGTTTGATCCAGGCAATATTTTCCAATGCATTAGCCAATCCTGCATCTAAGGATGTTTTCTGAACTTCTTCTGATAGCACTTTTGTAACAAGTGACATTAACTGAAATAATAGAGTAGCAAAAAGTTTGTTAACGATTTTTGTAAAAATCTTAATATTGATTAGCGATATTATTAAGTTTCTATAGTATGCGTAATTCATAATATTCGACTACACTTTGTATTCCGCATAATTGTGCAACATCTAATCAATCCACTTCTTGATAAGATACAAATGCGATCAAGGACGAGATAGAAGCGAAACTTTTCATAGGTTCTAATTACTGAAATTTAGTTACACAAAAGATACGTTATCGCGTGTTGATATTCACATATGGCGCTTCAATAACTGCTTAAAAAAATGTGCGAATTGAAGGCGGTGTAAAACTGAGAATATTAATGTTCTAACATTATTTTAATACATTGATTAAATATTTTTTGTATATGCTTTGATGTTAATTAAATTGCATTGCCAAAATTATGACGAAAATTAAGTTGTGTAGAAGTATGCATAATTATGTGATATAAATGGTAAAATGGTCGATTACATTTTCCTCTAAAAAAATAATAGGACTAATCTCTTCTTATTATAAAAGTATAAATAGATTATACAAGAAGGCGTTATTTTACCTCTATATATTGCTCGGTAGTTGTGATTCTGTTGGCAAGTTTATTAAAATGGGCAGCAAGCACCTCCGGATTCCTGCAAAGAAATCAATATATTATTAATTTGTTCACAGTATTGTATTATCAAAGTCAGCAAAGGAAAGCAACTTACTGTTGGATTTTTTGGATATTTTCTACTATGAATTTTATGAGGATATTGAAGGACGCGGTGTTACTCGTACAAACTGAATTCAATGCGTCATAGAGCAAATCTGTGTCGAGAGTTGACTTGAGGAATTCGTTTACAACTTCTTCAGATGTGATGCAACCAAGACCAGCCAGAATGTCCGCCTGTTCGTCTTTAGTAGCATTTTTGTGCTTTTCTAGAGCCTTCTGCAATGTTTCGTTGTTTGCTGTTCGCAATCCGGCGCAAAGAATTCCACTTCTCAAATCCGCCGGGAGTCTGCAAATACCAATGATCATCAATAATTCACACATTAGGTGCACGATATTAACAATAAAATTTATTATTTTTTTATTTATTATTTTTATATATTTACACAAACATGTGTATCCCGTTTTGCGATCAGGTATTTTCAAGTTCGTATATTTCTTAAATATTCACATATCTTCCGGAGAAGAAAATGTGTTTTATTAGAATTTATTGAACTATCGTTGCAATATATTTCATAAAATATTTGATGACTTTTTATAGCTAGGACTTACGTCTTTGCGTTATTCAAATATTCATTCAGTTCATTCACAGCAAACTCATTGCAGGCCTTCAATCCATATTTACAAGCCGTGTTCAGCGCTAATACTTTGGCAAGTTTCTCTACATGCGTCCCATCATATGGATTTTCATATTCGACAGACTGTGCAAAGGCCGCTATCTTATTTGCAACGTATCCCTGAAATTTAATGACGCATTAAAATGGTAATTTGCAGATATTTTTAAATATTTTATTTGTAAAAATTTTTTTATCGTTGTTTAGATTTATAATTATGAAGAATAGAATGTATTTACGTATTTAACTTACATGATAGTCTGCTGTTGAATTTTGTAATACATTGTCCAGATAATTAAATGCTCTGACAGCCGCGTACCATGGGATGTAATCGGTTTCTGTTGATAGATATTCTGTAATACTCAATGCCACATCATACTGCAAGTATCCTCCACGTGCGAGATTTAGTGCATCGTCAATCAACTGGGCGCGATTAACCGCGCTTATATGTGTGCCATTTTCTGTTTTCAAGAATGCCGCTAAACGTTTCCAGTTTTCTTCGTTGTAGTTTACGCGGTAATATCCTATAAAAGAATATTCAATATTGCATTCAATCTTTATTGTCTTTGCGATAAATTCACATATAAACCACGATAATTATGAAAGTGATCTATAAGTCATAAATATGACAAATAAAATTAGTCATTCATATTATTTGTTTTATACCGTTGTATATGAAAATATTCAGAAAATTGCGAGAAAAAGAATAGTAGGATAATTACAGACAAGCGTGTAAAAAATATTTTGTTAAATAATTGAAGAATTTTTTAAAATAAATAAAGTGCAAGTTTACTTTGAAGCAACATATGCGATTTAAATTCAAATTATATTTGCAGTCACCGTAAATCTTCAACATATTGTCTGCTTCTTATAAGAAAAATATTATTTGTACATAATGTCAGTATTGGGATAATTTAATCGATTGACATCATTAATATTGGCATTAAAAATTGCGCAATGTAATAATACACACCAGTTTGATCCTTATTAAGAAGTACCCAATTATTTGTTTTGATATCGTTTGGTATGAGCAGTGTTTCTCCAGGTTTCAACCAGCCCTTGATTTCGTCATTGATTTTGTCTTGTGTAACATAGTCAACGTGTATGTGCCATTCAGTTTTATCTGGATTTGTTGGTTGTACCAGGAAAAATCGATTTTGTGTTAAATTATAATGTGTGTCGTTGAATCTCGTGACAGTGACAACAGGATATCCGGGTTCATATATCCAGTTTTTCATGACTGTTTTAAGTTCAACATTTTCTGTCTTACTTTGGATGGCTTCGAGGAGATCTTCAGAATTAACGGCTTTAAATGAGCTAAAATTAAGAGTTTGCATTATTTTATTGTTTTACTGAGTGTATATATATATTTTTTTTATGCTGAATATGACTGTGATACGCGCGTCTAGTAATTGCTACGATACAAGAATTGTTTATTCCTAAGCTGTTTTATATTTTTTTTATTATACTGTATAATAATTTTCAATCTTATTTGGCAGTTTCATATTGATCTCGAAGAAAAATAAATATTGACATGATGATAAGGAGAAAGTGATTGTGTCGAAAAATGCCACACATACGAGAAATGTTTTAAGTTGGCAAATGTCTTTTTGTGATGTTTTTGAAAAAATAATTATTAATTATATTATGTTAATGTTTATTGAATGTAGATGTTGAAAGGCATTTTGCTTTTTGTTATAAATGTACGATAATCATATTACTTACTGAATAGTGAGATAGTGCTTTAGACCCTCTTGGAAGACCTTTTCTCCTAAGATTTGTTGCATCATACGAATAATAGAGGCACCTATAAAAACGAATAAAATAAATAAAAGTAGTGATTTTTCAGTTTTGTTGTAGACAACAAAGGTCTGGTTTACCTTTTTTGTAAGCAATGTCGTCGAATAAGCTTGAAATTTGAGCAGGCGTTTTTGCACTGTTTTTAGGATGCAATGCACGAGTTTTACTACTTGCGTCAACAACGAATGCAGATGCTTGCAGATTTTTTATTGCAAATTGTTCCATAAGACGCCAGTCCTGCAATTTAAATTACCATTAATTTTCGCAGGCAGTTTTTGTATTCTATCATAATTTTCTATAATGTATCTGATTCAGTTTTTTATTTATTGAATTACTTGAACAGAGTTTTTTTTTCTAATATCAAACACATTTTTAATACGTTCGCGGTTTATGTTTCTAATTAATGAAATTTTTTGAACAAAAATTTATAATTTTAGGCCATAATAGATTAAAAACATAAAGTTGTCAAATTGAGTATTAAAAAGATGAGAAATCCGAGAAATATTCTCTACAAAGATGCACAAAAAATTCTTTATATTGTTATTGTAATGATCTATTACGTATTTAGTATTTTAAACTTACTTCTGATATGTCTTTCATAATCTTATCGGTGGTAAAATATTGGAAGAAAGTGGCAAATCCCTCGTTTAGCCAGATGGAATCCCACCACTCGCAAGTCACTAAATTTCCGAACCACTGATGAGAGAATTCGTGAGCTATCACTGTCGCTATACTCTGTCTGTTTTCTGTAGTTGTCTTATTGTCTGTGTAGAGAAGTGCGGATTCTCTTAAAAATAAATAGTAAATTAGTTTTTTATGCACTAATAACATTATCATATTTATGAAAATAATTCTAAGCTGTAACATATAATTTAAAATCATGTATTATTAAAGAGAGATAACAACTGACATATTTGTCTCCAAAAATTTTTACATTTTATAAAAATTATTAGCAAATAACACACTGTAATTTATCTTGATAGCGATTATAGATAAATCTGTGAGCTTAAGATAAAGTAGTTCCGAACTTTGCACTAATTGAGCGACGAGTTAAAGACAAGATATGGTGAAGGTTGAACTTTGATCAGTCTTTGATTAACAATCTTTAATCAAAATTACCTGTATGTTACAAGACCCCAGTTCTCCATAGCACCGGCTGCAAAATCTGGAATCGAAATTTGATCTATTTTTTGCATTCCTTGATAATTTTTGTACTCAATCTCGGTATAGTTCTCTAGTTGTTTTAGTACTCGTTGTCCGATACTGAGAGCAAAGTGTGTGCTATCTAATGCCTGAGGTTTGGCCCAAACAGTGAAATTCTTATCTTCATTTGTATTGTTTTCGAAATTTGAAACTACAAAAGCCACGAGATAGGAAGACATCTTTGGTGACATATTGAAAATCGTTGTGTTGTCCGGAGTTTCTTTTGTGGTATTAATCTTCATATTCGAAATTGCATGATATTCTACGGGACTCTTAGGAGTTACAATAGTAATGGTGAAAGTTGCTTTTATTCCAGGCTCGTCCCAACATGGGAATGCTAGTCTCGCTCCTACTGGCTCAAATTGAGTCGTTCCGAGCCATCTGTAACATTTAGAAAATTACATTATTTAAAAAAAAAGTATTTTTTATTCTACACATTTAGGCTGTTATGTTAAATTATTTTATATCTTTAAAAAAAACATTTTTATTTTAATATATAAAAAGTAGATGGTACGAACTGTATATGTATAAAGATAAGAGTTTAAATTTTATAAGTTTTTTTAGTAAATTTTAATAAAAATTTAAATGTTGTCTTACATTTCTTCGCCCGTTGTATCATCCTTATAAGAACTCCTGTAGAATCCACGTAAATCATCATTCAAGATTCCAGTAAACTCCAAAGTTAATGTTAATGAGGCGTTCGTTTTCACTGTATCGTTCAAAATGAGTGTTATGAAATCTCTCCCTTCTACCTCATCTTCTATCATTTGTACATCTATAGTTGAATCTATAGTTTTATTTGTAGATTCGACCAATGAAAGAAAGCTGATATTCAAATTCTTGGCATGGAATATTATTCTATCCGTATTGTTTACAACGTTAAGGTTGATCACAGACTCTCCCGCAAAAGTAAAATTATCGTCTTTGGATGTGTTAAAAACTGGTTTCAATGTGATATTATAGTGTGTAGGTTTGATATCCTTCGGCAATCTGTAGCTCGGCAAATTGTCTAAAGTTTCTTGGAAGAATTGTGGAGGTACATCGTCGAAAATAGGATTGCTCGCCCAGCAAGTTGTTAGGGCGAGTATTAGTGGCAGTAGAAATCTTGTCTTTGACATCATAGTTGCTGTGAACGATAAATTTTTGAGTAAATATCGACTCACCGTATGCTTGTCATTTACAAGTAAGACACGATTATATACTATAATTAAGACATGATCAAGTAGAGATAAATAAAAATAAACCTCACGTTCTTTATTAATATTTTTATACAAGTAATGTAAAAGTGAAAGAGAATAGATTGAAGAGAAAAAAAGTTGTATCAAATTCTATAAATTTTGCACTGTAGAAGAAGCACAATTTCAATTCTTTGCAGTCACAGCGCGAAGTGGACTTCCCAAAGATCAAAAATCAAATTCTGTACACCAATATTTTCTGTATACATTTTTTTTGCAATGAGATTATTTTCAAAATTCTGTCACTATCTTTCAAAGTTCTAGCACAAGCGGAAGTTCGGATTTTAATCGATAGCCTTAATGACGTACCTTAAAGATGGAGTGTCGTGCGCGGGTTGATGCCTCCTCCCCGCAGAGGCAAGATTTATTAAAAGCCTGCCTGGCAAAAATTCCGCAACTTATAAGGCAGCGGCAGTAGAACGTATCGTAAAAATATATCGCTGCGGTTTATAATCTTATCACGGTGGTCTTTCGGGGAACAGAAGGTATTATACTCCTCGATGTATGATCAGTAAGTGGACTATTCTGTGCGCGACTTGCAAAATTTCTCGGACAGTTTCAACACCGACAGCACTGATAACGCGATAACTGAAATACAATGCTATCCGGCCAATCAATGCCGGCTTGACTAGAGATAACACGCAGATCCCATTTTTTTATCTTGGATATCTTTGAAAATATGCTGGGAATAGTACTATTCAAGCAATATGCTGCGTTTTAATTTGCTGCAAGTTCCATTCTTTTTAAGCAAAATTATGCATCAATCTGAAAACATCTATTTAACTTTCTAATTTTTAGTTCTGTAATTTTTTTCTGCCTAATGTTTAATATAAGAATGATGCTATAACTGAGAAAAAGATACATAATTTAAGAATTAAATAACGCGATTAATTTAAAAAAATTAAAATTTTAGAAATAGGAATGTTAGAAAAAGTATAATAATTACAATCAAAATTATTTTATTTTATTCAGAATATTTTTTTAACAAATAATGCAATTAATCAAGAATCGCATAATTTGCAGATATCTTTTTTTGATGTTGCTTAGCAGAGGAAGTTTATCACATAATTTTTTATAAGTTTCTAATGTTTTCATAAAAATTTTTTTGCAGCTATAATTTTAATCTTTAACTTGAAAAAGCAGGTATACATTCTTGTTCACCGACTTTATTTTTTTAAATACTGTTTCCGAAATTAAAATATAAATCAAAAATTAAAATTTAATTAAGATACAAGAATGTCTTACTTATTTCGGAGATTATAATAATTAGTCAACATTAATCGCGCGCGTGATCAAGATTTACTCTATTGCAATATTACATTCCTTTATGCAATTTTACATTTTTTAAATCCAATTTCTATATTACATAAAAATTTATTTATGTATTATTAATGAAATATTGAATTATTTATAATACATATAATATAAAAAATTTTAACGTGTTTTAATTTGCTCTAGTTTGTAAATTCGCGTATAGCAAGCTTTTTATCAATCGCTTTTGTCATTATCTATATTTACGTTGTTAAAGATAAAAAACTGATTGATTTGGGATATAATCATCAGAATACAAACGTTATGACTCAGATCTGTAGTTTAATTTCAACGCGGAAATTTGGAACTGCACTTAATAATTAAATATGATTTAATTATTTTTATTTAAAATTTTAAATTTTATTAAAGTCTTAATTACAAAAAATGAAAATCTTGCAAACAAATGCATATAGTAGATTAATATTAAATTAATATCAAAATTGATTGTAATGTTTATATGAACGTTTATCAATTTTATATAAAAAGATGAGAAAGGGTGAAAAATGGGATGAGAAGCGATAATTCTTGATAAATATGTTGAGTAATCAATTTAAGTAGCCTTTTCTAGTGTAGATTGATATCAAGAAGATTATTAAGTTCAAGCAATTCATAGTGTTTTTAAGTAAGAATAAAGAAAATAAGATGTTCGTATCTTCAATAAAATTGTTGCATAAATAAAATTTTTTTTTCGAAAAAATATTTTGAATTTATTTTTTGGACACTAAAAAGAAATTTAGTAAGATTTATTTGATATTTAATATCAATTAATTTTATTATTTAAATTTTTTAATTAAATAACTTATATTTCGAAATTTCTGAAAATTGATGCTGAAATATATAAATATGTAAAGTAAATTTACAAATTTTTAATAATTATATGTTCCTATTTTTTACATATTTATTTTGAATTTAATTACATATATATAATATTTGATAGTAAAATATTAATATAATACATTATTATAGATATTCTTAAACAGATTCAAACGCGGCCATGTAACAGCGCTTTTTCAATCATAGATAAAAATTTATTGATCCATGCTATGCACGCAGTAGAAACAGCTATGGCTTTTCTCGCTGAATTCAATGATGCTCCTAGTTTGTTAATATTCTCATTAACAAATAAGCGAAGCTGTAATATTGCAAATATATTTTTAAGTGTTATTAACTCATTTAAATTAGTTAATACATAGCATAGTTTGAAAAATGTGTATGATGTCGGTATATAAAATTAAATATATTAAATAATGTGTATAAATTACGTGCATGAGTATATACCTTGCTTAATTGAGTTTCTGTTATAATTTTATTGCCTATAGCAGTGAGCATCTTATTTAAAAAATCATTTCCTCTCCTGTAAAATTAGGGAAAAATATTATAAAATTTATTTAGTAAATATGAAATTATATTGATTATATTTAATTAAGAAACGTACAAAATAAAAAATTCTAATAAGTTTTATACTTTTTATAAAATATTTATATTTTTAATATAAGAATTTAACAAATGATGTTTTTCGAAATAAAATTTTGAAGAAGTAAATTGGTTTGTTATATAATTAAATAAATTGTAAAATAAATACGAGCACGTACGATTTAAGAATTGCGCTCAAATTATGGCCAAGAAAATCAATGACATAGTTTACGTTCTCGGGATTGCCGTTCAAAATGGCGGTGACCATTGTCATCCTGTATTGTTTGCGAAGTTTTGTATCAGTTAAAGTTATAGATAAATTGAGATTTCTGAAATTCGACAAGATTTAGTATCTTTATTTAGTATCACGTTTATCTTGTTATCGAATTCTTAGAACTTACTTTTCGATTAAATAAGGATTTTTAGTACATCCCAGTGCATTTAGCAAAAGCTCTTGTTCTGTATGTAAATCAGTTTGCAGGTACCTGTTCCAAGTTGTATGCCAATCGTTATCATCACCTACACGAATACCCGTGCAATACACGAAACTCTTGAGATTTGCTGGAATTCTGCATGCACGAAACATGTTATTAGGTACAGAAAATAGTACTTGGTTAATTAATCTACTACTCTTTTTTTAAACAAAAACGTATTTTATGCAAATGCCTATTGCAATGCAAAGTTCTGAATAAATAACATATTTATTTAAAAAAGCATAAAAAATTATGTTGTATATGCATTCAAATATTCAGATTTAAAGTTAAAAAATTGAGTATTTGCAAATATGACTATTGATTGACAAAGCTCCGTTGATAGTTGATTGTACTTTTTCTCAGATGCAGAAATCCATGACTCAAATAGAGCTTTTGATGTCTTTAGACAGTGGATGTTGTTGACCGAGCATGCAGCCGACAAGATTAGCTCGCGATGCAACTTCGTTGTCGAACTATCCGCGGGATTTTCGATAAAGCTTAGTAGATTATATATCGGCTTAAGTATGCGATTTACATAATCCTATAAATTATATTATTATTAAGAAGTATTAAAAGAGATAAAAACATGTTTCATAATCAAGAGATTGCAATGACAAAGACACTTTTTCTAACAAGTTGTATAATTAATTTATGGGATTTTAATGCAGAAAAAATCACAAATTGCGTTATTTTTTAGTTATTGTTTTGATTACTTTTTTACTTAATAATCCACACAAGTATAAGTATTTAGGATCAAGAACTTTATATTGATTTTATATATAATAAAATTGTGATAGATAGTATTTTATAAATAGTTAATTAATTAAATGAGTATTGATTTATTATAAGAATGATTACATAGAAAGATAATCGCTTACCTGAAAAAGTTGTTGTATCCGGGGTGAGTCAGCAAGAATATGATTAAGAAAATTAAAATTGTTTATCGCGGCGACCCACGGTTCGTATTCGATTTCGCGAATGAGATATGTCGCAATGTCAAATGGAATAGAATAATCCACATAACCGGCTCTAGCTAAATTAAAAGCATCATCTACAAGCGCGGCTCTGTTTATCACGTGTATCGTTTCCAAATCTTTCAATCTTAGGTAGTCGATAAGCATTTTCCAGTTATTTTTGTCATAGTTGACTCTATAATATCCAATTTGTTGTACATTGAAAATCACCCAGAAATTTGGTTCGCAAAATCCAATTATTGCGCTCTCGATCTTCGGTTCCAACCATGCTGCTGTAGTAGTTTGATTAGATGTGGAATTCGAGTATTCGGTAAAGAAAGTCAACGGTATCCACCAGCCCGATTTTTCAGAATCTGCTTGCGCTGCTTGCCGATTCAAATAAAATCGTTCTTGCGAAGCGAACAGAGTTTTCGCCGTGTAGTTTCGCATAATGGTCACTAAGGGATATCCTGGCTGATTTGCCCAGGACTCTATGACATCTTTTATAAGTATGTGCTTGTGCAGTCGCTCTGATCTATCTGATGCGGCTTGCAAGTATCGATATACGTCCGATGGGGTGGCTGCTTGATATGACCTAATAATAAAAATGAGCTCTTTATGATAAGAGTAATTGACAATAAGTAAAATAAATATTATTATTTTCCATAAATTATGTTATTGTATGCATTTTGATAATAATATTGTGCAATCATGATTTTGTATGAAAAATGAATTGATGAGATTTGAAAACACTTTGTGTGTATAACACTTACATCTCACGCAAATAATTTTGCAACCCTAATTGAAATGCTGCACTGCCGATCATATGATTGGCCATACGAATTATAGATGCACCTGAAAAGAATACATAAATAGCATGTTGTAATTACTTAATTTATATTAATTAATGTTATATATTATTAAACTATTTTCAATGGTAAAAAGTTACGATATTGATATATTATTATTAATTTATAATTGAATGATTTGTTTATAATTTTTTTTTAGTGTTACGTGGATTAGTTCATTTAATTTTCTATGATTTTGCTAAACCACTATTTTTATTAATATCTTGTAAAAGTAACGGAAATATAAATAATTCAGATGATATGAAATTACTGACGTACGAAAATGAGAATATAAGTGTACATATATTGAAAATACGTATCAGAGATTAATTAATTTTTTTTATGATTTGAATATGTAATCACGATGGTAACGACGATGCATTATCACATGATTGGAAGATATTCTTATCTGTTTTGTCAGATCGTTATACACGTACAATGATATGATCAACAGGTTACGTAAAGATGACACAGCATACATAACTGAAGTAATTGAATGTAGTCTATTAATAAAATAGATACGGCTATATAGTTTTAAGAAATTTCTTTAGATTAATTTCCGTTTAATGAGCATTCCGTGAACAATTTATCATCCTTGGCGGAAACATCTTCAATGTCTTCAAATTTACGAAACATCCATACTTTCTGTATAAAACATGTACCTTTTTTGTAAGAAACGAAATCCAAAGCAGCCATAATGCTGCCAGGGCTCCCGACCTCCCGACCGTTCAACGTGCGTGAATGATTGTCGGAATCTGCGAGCAGTGTCGGCTGCAGACAATCTATCACGAATACATCCATCATCCTCAGATCCGGTTCCGTTAAGGACACACCAAAGTATTGAAAATACGTAGCGAAACCCTCCTTTAACCAAACAATATCCCAGAATCGAGGTGTCACCAGATTTCCGAACCAACTGTGAGCGTACTCGTGAGCCATCGTCGTTAGTCCGTTCAGCACTATTCTCGTCGGGGTGGTATCGTTTTCGTGCAACACCACGGATTCTCGGTATGTGATGAGACCCCAATTTTCCATCGCGTTAAAATTGAAATCCGGTATTGCGAATTGATCGACTTTCTCGAGCGGGCTCTCCACCGATAACCACGTCTGCAACGCCGAATAGACCGCCCGACCGCGATTCAAGGCCATCGATCCGCGAAACTTCATAGAATCTCTCGTCCACATTTGAAAGTTCTCCGAAATTCTTGATCGTTCCGGGACAAAGTTGTGCAATGTCCATCCTACCAAGTACGTCGAAACTCGCGGTGTACGGCGAAATGTGGTCACGTAGTAAGTATTGTTTCTGAAAGTGAATCGGCAGTGATCTTGTTCTTCGTTTCCTACCTTCTATAGTTTTCTTATTTTAATAAAATTAGGAAAATTGCGCACTAACTTTATTCGTATAGATTCCACTGGAGTGTTACTCGTTGCTTGTTGATCTTTATGGTGACCAATTCGCAATTGAAATTCCGCTTTCAAATATGGCTCGTCCATGCAAGGAAATGCACGACGTGCATATGTGGGCGAAAATTGAGTCACGGCGATTCGTCTAAAGAGCAACAATTGTTTGCAATCTGAATAATCAGTTTGTAACTTTCTATTGATAGAAAGTAAAGAACCCCGCACATTTTATATGAAAAAAGTGGCTTCGGTCAAATTGGCTGAAATAGAAATATGTTTTAGTTTAGATGGTATTGATCAAAAGTTTCCTCTGGCGTGTGTATGTGCGTGCGCGCGCGTGCTTGTGCGTGCGTGTGTCTGATATCTGCGTAACACACATACACGCACGACAGAGAGGGTTTGGAGTTATTAAATACTGTAGAAGTGGCATACATCATATATATGTATATTTTTTCAAACATTTATATATTAACTTAATCTGTGTATTTAAAAATAGACATTTCTTAATCTCCAACAGCACTCACTTCAAATCATCTTTTATACTTTTGATTTTCGGACTTTTTGCCAGAAGAAACTTTTGATCAGCACCACCTAAACTAAAACATATTTCAATTTCAGCCAATTTGACCGAAGCCACTATTTTCATATAAAATGTGCGGGTTTTTTTAGCTATATAAAAAAAGTTGCAACAATTCTAAAATATTATGTGCTCTTATATTACTTAAGTTTTCCGTCAACTTCATATAGACTTGCGTAAAAGCCGAAAACGTCGTTTGAGATATATCCATTGAAGGACACTTCTAAGGTATACTTTTCAGGTTCCAATGCGCGCTCGAGTTTAATCGTGAGCATTTGTGTTTCTTCATCATACACATATTTCAAAATCGGAACCGACTGACCCGATTTATCCGATAAAGATGCGTTTGTTTGTACAGTTAATGTATCCGTATGTAGGACGATAAAATCTATCTGTCCGAGCACTTGCACGATGATTCGTACGTGACCATTGTAATCCGCGTCACTGGGATGTGTGTAGATTGACAGATCGTAGGATACGGGAACGATTTCCTCGGGTAGTCGGTACCGTGCGGAAGTCTCATTTGAATTTTTGTTTTTATCTGCGCTGGCATTATCATACGCAAATACCAGATTTAGAGCGTTGAGAATTATTAATGAAAACAAAGTAAACAGTAAGCGGTTAGTCATGATGATTTCTTTTGCACAACACAGATCTAGTCAATTTTTAAAAGTTGGTTGTATAGTATTCAGCAATTACACACATACGCACAACTTTTAATGCGTGTAAGCAATCACACGCATATACAAACGTACAGATACGCACATATACACATGTAGTCACTACGCGCGTACACGAGCCCTACTCGTATTGATATCGTGACGCGATAATTTCTTTTTAATTTGGCCTTAGCAGTTATGTATTTGGAATAAATTTTATAGGAAATTTAATTATAACGCAACGTTCAGCAGTGTTTACGCTATATCACTGAGTTAAGATGCTATGTGTTATTCGTGATTACTACGCAGTTGTATTATTTTTTACGCTCTCGATGAGACATATAATAAGATAATATTTGTTCGACATACTTAAACCACTGACGATAACGAGACTTTCAACAAGAATACACCGGGAAACATACTTGCTGGTAAACGATTTACCGTATTTTATTTTTATAATTTAAAGAATTGAAAAACATGTATTTATCTAAATTAATTAAGTAATTATCTACAAAAAATTGGACTTAATATCTGAGATATCGTCGAATGTGCTAGTACAAAGAAAATTATTCTTATTTATATTATTATATAAATAAAATTCTCGATTAATCTTAAGAATCTATAATTGCTGATAACTTTTTTTTTATTTTTATCTTTTTTTTCTTCAGATGCGACATTTTATCTGTCGACTTTATGATATATATTGCGCTACTGATATTACTCCTTGTTCGGCCAAGTGGCTGCTAGTTAGTGACAGTGTTGAGGTTTTAGGCACAACTTGCTGAGATTTGCATGTAATTGCTGTAGGCTACATGTCTTGCCTCTAGGCTATGCTATGGGTTTACCTACGCTCTATACACCTTGATATTGGAAGCCTAAGCAATAGCTCAAGTTTGTGTCGCAGGTCTACATACAAATTTCTTATAATTTATTTACAGAAAAATTGCAGACAAAAATATAAACATATTTTCTATATTTTTTTGATAAAGAAATAATATTGCATTTTTTACATCAAATAAGAAAGATTGTCTTTCTTGCAAAAGTCTTTATTGCTTGAAAGAATCTGGGGTGTCTTAAAAAATTCAGTCTTAACTAGATATACTTAGAATAGGTATAAGTACAAACATAATACAGCAATATCGCTATAATGACATATTTCAGAATTTTGAAATTAGTTTCTTAAATAATTTAGAAAACTTTTTGTCTAGAAGGAAAAACGTGAAAGGAAAATTTAGAAAGATATATAATATATTAAACACTTAATTATTTACAATTAAAATGTATCTCTGCGAGCTTTGTTCTTTGACGTATAATAATGAATTTATGAGCTGCAAAAAATATTGATCCATTTTATGCATTACGGTTATTTAATGAATCGGTTAACAAGATCGCTCGTATATGACATGGCTGCAGCCTACTAGCTACATATTTTACAGAATCATACGCATTTGCTTTTCTGTGAATGCTTATTTTATCAAATAAAAATAATTCTTTTTCTTTACGATAAAAAGGTTGTGATGATTATCTTTTCATACAATTTGTTGATGAACTAAGATATATTTCTTTGATGTCTTGATAATTACACACGTTGGATTAACGCGTCAAGTGCAACCGTCTTGATTCAATATATAATTTTGTATCGCTTTAAAAATAAAAATTTTCGCATAAGTTAAGAATTTAAAGTAAATTGTGAAAAAAGAGATAGCAGAATCTGTAAATTGTGGAAAAAATATAAATTTAATAATTAAAAATATAAAAAGTTTGCAGAGATTATTTTTTAAAAACGCAAAATTCTTACTATGAATTTTATTGATCTTTTCTAATATTAATGGAAACAATAAAATTGTCACAGAAAAAAAGTTTTATTTTTTCTATTTTAACTTAAACAATTTTTATTTCCATCTCCATTTTCACGATTTTTATTTCTATATTACTCCACGTGTACTTTTCAATTTATAAAACGGTAACGAACATTATAATAATTATTAATTTACACAATAATTGTTTGTCTAATATATTTTAATTTTGAAAAAGTGTTTCAAAAAACTGCAAAACATACGAATCTTTTTAATTTCAAATGTGATATAGAACATTTTAATCATGGGTAGCAAGAACATACTAGACTGCGTCAAATGGAGAGCTATATGTATAATTGAAAGGCTCACACAGCGGACGACTTGAAGGAAGTTGCAGTCATGATTGGCCTGCATAATGAAGAAGCTCGAACCCCATTATACTCGATGGCAAGCTTAAAGTTCCAGCACCTACCAGGTGCCTAGGTAGCTTGTGACAATCCTGAAACGTCCCATTGAGAAGCAATCCCTGAGAAAGTTTGTTCGGCTTATCCTAGTCTTCGTATGGATAAAACGATGGACTGCGTATGTGTTTGCATGATTTTCTCCTTTGCAAATTTGTCTCTCGTGAGTTAAGGTACTTCGAAACTGCATCGATGATGCGTGAATACATAATCTCGCCTGTTCCTGACAACACGGTGTAATTGTGTTAGTTTAGAAAGACCATAAAGAAGAATATTAATATTTTTCGCAATGTTTTTAGATATTTCTCTTTTTTCACGTTGTAATAATTATAATTACTATTATTTAAATGTTAAATAATAATTAATATTATTTAAATATTTTTTTAACGCCACAGAAAGATCATAAATTTTTAAACAATTTCCGAGTATTATTTTAAATGATATTGAGAAATTAAATAAAAATATTCTGTTTTCTTTAAATAACATTTCTTCGAATGTTATTACAATGTATTTGTATGTAGATAATGCTTGTCGCGTGAAAAAAGTTTGTTTAAACATAGATTAAAGAAATGGATAAATGCATGATTCAAGAATTTGGAATTAAATGATCTTCGAATCATGTTTGCTTCGAGCTAACGAGTTATCGTTTGACAATAAAATCGAGTTATCGCTTGATAATGAATTTTATCGTTCTTATCGCATAAAGCATTCGATAAAATTCGTTATACCACCAGCTTACGGAAAATATTAACCGGGACATCCCGACTCGCATTCTGTGAATTGTTATCTTATACAACGAGCATTATTAGTCTAATAATAACCATAATTTCAATATTTCTACTTAAAAATCGATAAAAATTAAATAATGAGATATATTTGTCTTTTATTTATCATTATTATGAATTCAGATTAGTTGTTGCATAAATTATATCTATTTTATTTAGATATATTTTATTTAGATGTTCTAAAGATTTGTTTTATAGACATTTTGTTTCTTTTAAAGAACTTGACATGATTTGAATCATGTACAAATATTATGTGTTTGCAGGGCAAGCGTTGCACGATACGCAAATACTACAGGCAATAACGCTATTTACGTACGAATGCTTCGATTAGAAATAAATTTAAATTCTTTTAAAATCGATACAAATAGTAATATTTCCTGGCCTTCCATTTTGCTTTGCCTCTGTTTCGTATACGCGCGTGTTATTCACGCGCGAGAGAAATGCAAACATGTACCATGTAAATAGAATTACGTTCGCTTGATCGTTCTCGACTTTCAATTGACAAAATTGCGTTGGTGCAGAAAGTAACAATTCGTTTATCCAAAAATCTGTCAATCAACTAGGATACCAATAACGTAGACTTGCATTTTCTCAGTTTAATAATTTATCTGAAATAAAATATCTTACATATATTTTACATACATGTAGGCGTTTTTTTTACAATAGAAAGAATATTTTTTTATACATTTACGAACATTAGACAAATCTTTTTAACAAAGTGCTCTTATAGCAGCATCTGCAACGATGTCTTTAATATTTTAAATTAAAACAATATATATATATATGTAAAACAAAGCAATTAGTATGCAAACATATTGTTTTCACATTTGCTAACGATTTATATTATTTTGTTACGAAATATCTTATATTTATAACGTTTCCAGTAATTTTCCACGATAAGTTATCTTAGCAAGTCTTTAGATTATGACTTTCCATGTGTAATGAATACGTATTTTTGTAACAACACACAATAGTGTTTACGAAAGTAATTAATAGTAGCATCAAAATTAGTATACGATGGATGGATGATGGAAGTTGAGTAGAAAGATGAAGAATGACGTAAAATCAGCTTTGCTGATTTGCAAGAATTTCAACATTCTCTTGATCCTCCTCTCGGGTGTCAAGAGCAATTTTGGCATCCTCAAATTGGCCGCCTCGGGGGATGATGTGGCCATCGGCCCAATATTCACTTGTAATCAACAATTATTCACGGTGAACAAATTGATATCAAGAGACATGTTCTAGATATTCATGCCTGGATACTCGTATCTGGATATCCGATAAAAACGACTTTATCTGTTATTCTATAGCTTGTTCCAAAAATAATCGTATATATAAAACTCGCAATGTATTTTGTTGTACAATTCAACATTGCAAGTACGTTAATGCGTTGTGTAATTTTCGCCGTGTTCGAAACATGGCATAAAGCGATCAATTACTGGACACCAACTTTCGATTCAGGCGGTCGCTCGCGAGGCTCTTTGGGATCGTCATCGTCTTCGAAATTGAATCAAGACCCGTGGAGTCGCGGGTGAAGAAGAGTATTGGCGGTCGGCGGGACGGCGGCCGTCGTGCTCGAGTGAAAAGGAAGTGATGAAATAAAAAATCCAGCATTTAGCCGGGGCCGAGGCTTAATTCAGTCAGGCCGACGAAGGCGAGTTTTGCTCCGGGGCGTTTGCAAACTGCCTTCTACACAGTCTGCTTGCTTGCCTGGGTAACATCGATGACGGAAGCTCGGTAATTCGATTAAAGGACCGTTTGAAAGCCCCGACCTCTCTCTTCTCGAGACATACTGACGTTGTTCTGCGTTCCATTCGCAACGCGCATATGTAATTTATATATGTAGCGTGCGTAGGTGTATGTATAGTGAATAGATCGGCCGATGTCTTAATGCTGTCCACTGATCCGATATTTTAATAAGCTCGGCGAGTCAGTTAACATTGTTAACAGTTTTTGCTATTTTGAAAAGGATGTTCGTGGGATGCATGATGTGTGAGTTATGCTGACCTACCGATTGTATTATATCTAATAGCCATTTGTGAACACATTTCATAGAATATAACACGCTTTGTTTATAATGTTTTAACTTTAATTATAAAAGTTAGAAAAATGTTTGATACGAGCTGAATGTTCATATAAAAGTTTAATTATTTTAAAAGAGTTGGAAAAGAGTAGCACAAAACATTATTAAAATATTGATGAATAATTAAGTAAAGTAATTTACAGAATATGCCATTAATATTTTATTCATAATTAATCAGTGGAAAACAAAATTTATTATTTAGAATTGTTGAAGAGTGCGCGTTATATTAATTAATAAATAAAAATAAAATCGGACTATTTTAATTGCGAGACTATTTTCATGAAAATAAGAAACAGAGCCAAATTTAATCAAAACTAATTAATTACTTTTTACAGTGCTGACTTTCTTAATATAATTCTTTTATATGTATTGATTAGAACAGTTTAAAATAGTTCCGGTGTACTCTGCACCATATCATATTATGGTTTCTTGAGTGGTTGGCTTTTAAGCTAATTAATCAAATTGTTTATGCAGCGTGTTTGTTATAAAAGTTTCTTAAAAAAGGTATTTTTAATTTTGTATATTACTAAGTTTTCTTCGTAAGATAAAAAAGATTAAAATGTTTATATTTTTGTTGCCTATTTTGACTGCAGAATTTCTACATTGTGCTCTAATACATTTTTAAATTCCGGTTATTAAAACTTGATTATTAATTTTGTTTACGTATTGCACCGGAAAATCAATTTTAAATCTTGTGTGAATAATTATATTGTTATATCCGAATTGAATGCCAAAAGCACAAAACGATGCATATATTTCATTTTTACGCCAAATTGCTTATTTAATCCTTTATTTGAAAAAAGAAAAGGTCAATTATATTATATATGTTTGTTGTGTTAATATTTTGGCCTCGAAAAAATTTTTACGAAATATATTAGGAGAAAATAAAGAAAATCACAAAACATATTGACCTAAAACCATAGCTTTCAATGCCGCAATATAATCATATCTCATTTTTTAGAGATGCATTTGCATGCAAATCGAGTATGCTCCTGGAAAATCTAATTTACATTGAAAAGCACGATATCTGAAGAGATATGTCCTCGCTAATAAATTGAATTTTAACATATCTCTTGTACAACGTCTACAACGTCTCGATTTTACTATTTTAATATTTAATTAGCGTACTCTGAGTTAAAATTGTATACCTTTTTCTATACGCACATCGACAAATTTTAATAATACGCGTCAATAGGAAAAACGCTCGTGAAGTAAACATCTTATCTTTAGAGTTCGCAAGTTTTATCAATAAAACTACTTGCAACTTCTTTCATTTCAATGAGTCACAATTGCGAAAGTCACAGCAAGAATATTGTCGGTGTTGTAAGCGGAGTTAAGCACGGTCGTGCGAACGACTTCCGTATATCTTTATCAGTGCGCAGAGATTGGAGGGTTTGGAGGTGGTTCTTTAGATGACCAAGGTAGGCCTTTGTGTGTCTGCACGGGTAAATATTAGCGGAGGATGATGAGAGCCCCTCCGCTCATACCCTCTTCCTTTCTTCTTTCTCTTTTCATCGACACCAACGGATTCGCCGTCTTCGTCTCCTCGACGAGTCCATTCATTCTCGAGACTGGCTTTTACCTGTCCTTTTCAAACCGACAGATCTCTCACCGAAAATTCACTCTGATATTACCTCCATTCAGGTATGCGCTCGCGATGGCACCTTTTCTTTCGCGCGGTAGACATCTTTTATAAAAATCGAACTTGCTATTCCAATGAAAATTTTCTTATTATTGCATTACATACTTGTGATTTTAACTTTAAACTATTCTATTAACAATTAGTACGATAAGAAATTTAGATTATTCTATATTGGATAGTTTTTATTGATATTTAATTTCTTTGTAATATAAAATTTGATGCGCAAACATTTTTCATTTTTTAGATGGTGTTCAGATGTGATAAAATAAAATAATTTGGCATTTTTGATTGAGGATTGTTTTACAGTGAATAAAATAAGAACTGGTTATAAAAATAAAAATTGCAACTAAGTAACAAAACTATTAAATTTTGAGTTGAATAGTTGGCTTATTAAACAAATTAAGACTAACATTGTTATGTTATTATTCAGTTGTTTATCATATTTCGGAAAATCACGTACTTACAGATATTTCGAAACTTGCTTCAATGCCTATATTTTCTACGCTTAGTAGATTCTCTGCGATTCTATTAGCGCGTCCTACGAAGTTCCTTGCAGCTTGATATTGCAGGTGCAAAGCTATTTCACCGTTGAATGTTGGCAAGAAATTCCTGTGATAAAGGAAATGACACGAAGTCTATGAATGTCGTGATTACACGTTCATACGAGGAGAGAACTGTGGAAGGCTTTAATACCTACTGTATATTCGACGACGCTTGACGATCCAACACTATTAGATTATTAGCGAACAAGAATGTTTGTATATGAGAGAACCACACAGTTTTTCATGCGTATCTAAAAGCGTTTATAAATTCTCAGTTTATTGAGAGAGAAATGAATTGAAATTAAAACTTGGGATATTTATACACATTTAAATTAAAAATAATAATTATATAATTTCAAAGAAATTTATACGTAAGTAGGCGATAAAAAATTAATATAACTTATTTTCTGATCGATTATTTATTTTTGAGTGCTTCAACTTTTATATCCAAAATTTTTTCAAATATAAAAATACCTTTTTTTATTGGCAAATGCGCCGAGACATTAATAGCATTAAAGTTGTCTTTACCGCTTGTGCTCATTAAAGTGCATGAAACGTGCCTTAATCAGCCCCTACGGGCACACCTGTCTCACGAAAAGCGCTCAATATCGATGAAGATCGTGCGATTGAGTACCTACTATGGTACAAAATTAACCCCAATGCACGGAAAGTACGGAATAGAGTGTGGTGACGTCACGAACGACGGACTGATACTGTAGAGCGGTTCTTCGTTTGAGATAGGTAGAATGGAAACACATCCGTGTCCTAATGCGAGCACTAACACATTGTTCGTGCAGTCATCGTTATACAAAGACAACTCGGTTTGGCCATAATGAACATTTTGATAACGTGTGAGAGAACTTTCTGGATTGCAGAGATGTCATATGCATGTATTGTAACGTGTTGTATTTTAATTATACAATTCTTGATACACACTTGCGCGATAATTGTAAATTGACCTCTCTTAATCGCTTCTTGTTTTACTTGATTTCTTTTTCGGTATGAAGCACGTTTCAAGGAAGATTACAAACTGTGAGCAAGCAAGTAACAAAGGTATAATTTGGTAGCAATGCCTTGGCTTGTATTTCATCTCAATTAGTCTTTTGATGTTCCTGACATCGCGATATTCTACTCATTACTTCGCGTAATGGGGTTAATTTTGGGCTAAGGTCTGTCGCACGTCAAAGCGAAGGAAAGGACACGCTAACAGAAGCTTTGTGTGCGGTGGCTGCTGTCAGGTACGGTTGCTGCGACTGCACTGGATACGTGGAACGCATCCTCCAAAGCTGTTTATCAACCAGATCGATACACGAACAAACTAAATTTTCACGTTTGGGAAACATGTGCCTTCTAATCAAATAATCTTACAGGATGACAAAATAGTTTGTATGTTATATGCAAATATGTTTTTGTTACAGATCGGTGCAAGCAATTAAGGAAGCAAATATTTTTATTAAAAAGTAATGTTAGTGTTGTTTATAATATCGATCTTTAATTTTAATTACAGTTACATACAATACATGCCTTAATGCCTTAATCGCGTTTCAAATAAAGCATTATAAAAATGCCATTCATCGTTGTTTAAGAAAAAATTAATTATGCCAAAATATTTACCGATATATGATTGCATTCTTATTGCAAAGTCTTGTAAGTACGTGCATACAAATGTTTAATTTGAGAATGCAGCAGTATTAGGCAAAGACAAATCGCAAAAATTTAATTGATTTATTACAATGAACGAAATGATAAATCCGACCGCCTTATCTAATCGTCAGTTCACTCTTGTTGTTCTTCCGCTCTGTATGCACGAAGTTGGTTCCAGCAGCTCATCTGTAACAGAAGTTTCCCGGTACAAACTTACCTTTGACAAACTGTGATGTGTCAACGGATTAGCAAGCAGCCGATACACAGCATAATTCAGAGAAGAAGACACAGCTGCGAGAAAATATAAGTTTGCGCGACAATGTAAGACTATCTGATGTTATTACACCTGTTTTAATAAAGAAACTTATGTTATAACTTGATAATGGCTTTGCAGCGGAACTTACGAATTGCTGTTGCAAATAGTTGTCCAATGATTCCCATAGTTCCCTGCCAGAATGAACAATATCCTTCTGCAGAAAACTTTATCTACGTCGTCTTGGCAACAAAGTTATTATTAGTGGGAAAAGATGTAATCTTCTAAGTTTAAGAAACTTGTTACAAGGATATATATTATAGAATATTGTATAATTAATGTTATAAAATTAATTATGTATGTTAATTGCACTTTTCAGGCAGTAACTGAAAAAATTACGTGTGCTTTGTGGAACAATTTAAAATAACTTCTGATTTATTTTAATTGCATATTCTATACCTATCTTATGCTATTGTAATGTTCAAATAATATAGAAATACTTGAAGGCATGCTTATAAAATATTAGTACGGTTGCAGGACGAAATGTTTCGTAACAAATAATGAATGTAATCAATATCTTTTTGTTTTATTCACTAGTAAACTTTGGCTAAATCTTGGACATTAAATCGGCTTATAAATAGTTTTAATCATTAAACATCTTTCATTTTTTTCAGCTAACTGTATAACTAATAATTATTTTTAGAAAGAAACGAGAATCGAGTAGCCGTGTGTGGACTGTTCGTTATAATACAAAATAAGCTTGCACAATGCAACGTTATAATTGGATAGGACAGGACATATATCTGGATAATCGAACGTTGGCATAATAGATAATCCCGGATCATAAAGTATTAATAATATTATGCAAGGCTATGTATTATAAATTTGATGAAAAACGGATTTTGTAAGATTTCAATATTGCATGCTTCTTCATCGCAAAGAACAAGTTCATAAAAATGTAATAGAGTTGAAATCCTCGTTCGAGAACGCCGCGATCGAGCTGGCTATCGTTAATCGAAATACTTTAGCGAGTCGCGAGTCGTCGATGATTATGAAGGAAAGTAGGTGAATTGATAATGACTTCACATAAGAGACGATTCCCCCTGCACGGACATTGAAGAGCGCCGAACGCTCTTGCGCACGCGTGTGGCGGAACGGGGTTGCACGGCGTCGCGACGCTCACCGGCGCTCACTTGAATCCTCGCCGCGTGTTCGTCGGGCGATTCGCCTTGAAAGAGCGCGTCCGACAACGACGGGGTGAGGAACTAACGTCTGGACCGGAAGTCGGTCGGCTCGCGACACAAGATACATCGATCGCGGTTCGATGCTACGCGAGATCGATATCATCTCGACGATCGAGCTGTAACACGCGTGATTTACTTCTCCTTTTCGTTAGATTTCGATCGTTCAAACTTGTCTCGCGCGATACACAATGCGGCGCGCGAGTGCGAAGGAAAGCGAGTGAAAACGAACGGCTGGTGTCAGCCGAGAGAACGGCGCGAATAATCGGCAGTGGGACATCGCGCGCGAAAATGTCTCGACGGATTGTGCCCATCGAGTATCCAGTGATTTAACGCTTTCGACAAGGTCGCACACCATCTCGGGTTTCGTACCGTCGGACATCATCAAGCCGACTTATCGCCAAGGGCGATCGCGCGCCGTCGTTGAACGCGGATTACAGTCTAGGACGATCGAATCGATTGGTGTGTACGCGGTGATCCTGCGACGACGATCAGGACGAGCGGGAGTCACTTGAGGCAGCTCGTGGGGTTAGTGCCAGGATTCCATCTAATACATGAACCTCGAGTGCTGATCGATTTTGTCGAATCATCGATGTACCAACGCCGCGGAGCGATCCACGACGGCCGTCGGTCGTCGCGTCGCGAGGTGACAGCCGTCGCGTGCCGATCGTACAATTTGGCGCCGACGCGTGCACGGAAGATGGAAGTAAGAACTCGCGTTCGTGCGTCCGCGTGGAGCACTGAGGGCTGAAGTTTCCAAGTTCCGGTGGCCTACTTCGGCACTGTCCTCCGGACGGAGGGCGCGCGAGGTGAGGCTATCACTTGGATACTTGTTGCCGTGCGTTCCAGCAGGATATCTGATTGGTCGATCACGCGAAGAAGCGAATTTCGTCTGCATGTCGATGTTTTATCGCGAAAAAGAAAGCAAACTTATGCGCTGATCGTGATTAGTCGGGAAACGTAGAAGCTAAACTTAAGTTCTCCAATCTTTTCTTAATATTCAGTTAAGAGTGCAATCTTGAGCATTATTATCGTTATATCATTTTCAGATAAATGCATGTCGCGGAAATGCTTAAGCGTTTCCAATTCTAATTCAAGATACATGAAATGCAAAACTTCCAACTTATCGCGAATCTTGAGAAGTACGAAAAGAATCTTGATTCCATTTGTTGCCGTGATTCTTCATTCGAGGAGAAATTATAATACTTATATTGAAGATTACCTTTTTTAAAAAGTACTGTTACTTAAATGTGGATTTTTGCATAAATGTGAAATTATTATTTAACTGAATTGAATTGAAAATAAATAGAAATTATTTTTACTTTATTTTTAGTAGGGTTTGTATTAAACGTTACATAATAGCCGTGAAAGAAAAATAGAAGTCGTAAATGACATCTTTAACAATTATTTGAAATGCACAACAAGGTAACTGTGAGGAATATATCTATATAATATTTAGTTGAGAGTTTAATAAGTGTTATGTCCAACCGACGTTATTCGCAATTGAGTTTCCAGTTCGCCGCACACTTTGCAGTTCACTGTGTTGTCGCGCTTCATATTTTGTTCGTACTGCACGTCATGTCATAAAATATAAATAGGCTACCGATATAATGTGACAGTGACGCTGTAATCGAGTTCACCTTACAACGAAACACAAGAAATAAATATATGCGCACTCGCGAAAAAAAATTTACAAATGCATAGACATTCCAAACATCAAATAATAATTTCTATTTAAAAAAATCTGCGTTTCAAAACCAAACAAAAACAAAAAAAAATAATTAAAAAATACTATATTTATCTTATTGGCTCCTTCTACCGAAAGAAATTAATCAAGAAAAATTTCAATTACTTTATTAACAATAAAAATAATTATTATTGATCAAATAATTTATCGCGTTTACGTATATCTCTCGATTTTCTTTTTCTATTTTTTAAATAATCCGCAAATATTCGTTATACCTGTCCAATTTCTATTTTGCGCTCTACGTCAACGCGAGATGAGAATCTCATAATAGCATTCAGTACTAACGCGTGATGACAATACGATGAGCACAGATTTTAACCATCTGCAAGAGCTGCAGTCTCACGCGATCGCGGCAACCCTCGATGTAAACGAACTCTAGATCGCTTTATTCTGCTCGACCAGGCGGCATTGAGGTCGTGAGTGACAGGCCGAGCGGTTTCGAACGGAAAAAAAAAAAACGAGAACCTCTGGCAAAATATGGCTGTCGCGATTGTCCTGTGAAGAGGCGCATTATCGGATCTTTTTTTTCGTTGTTCCGCGCGATGCGGCTGGCCCTGACCTACGATCGGCTGATCGGCAGAACGAACAGATAAAACGCGACGATAATCGAGAGATGCGTTGTGCTGTGCCATTCGTATATCGTCCATCATCGTTTACGCGAAGTCATTCCACGGACGAAGTATGACACGATTCGTATCTGTCGAGTAGTATAGTTGGCTTTTCATTAACGCTGCACAGTGAGCGTCAGATTAGTTGAGACAATTTGTTTCATAATCTCTCGAATTTATTATATAAATCGGAGATAATAATTATTTTTCATACATTAATACGATACTTTAATTACAGCGAATACGACAGGATTTCAATATATTTAATAGATTCAACGTTTGCCAATGTAATTTTACGTAAACTATATTTCCGATAATTCGCAATAATGTAATGAAAATAGACACAATTTAATTAGACGACATTCTTTTCTTATCTTTTCTGGATTATTTTTCTTATTTTTCAACTTGTGCAATTAGTAGTTATCTAACAAACGAAAGGTACATGTACGAAAGTAATTGGAGAGTGATTGCGAATGTCGAAGGATACTTGTTAGCGTGTCCTTTGCTCGCCTTTGGCAGGGCGATCGATAAATATCGATTAGCTTTTACTTTGTAGATACATAAACCTACATCTATATTTTCTTGTCATGGCCATTTCGCACGACGAGTGCTCGTGGCTCGAGAAGAGCTTCTTTCCCGATAATATGATGGGATTATGAGCAATCAATAACGTTGCATTCGGCATAAAAAAGAATAAAATGGAAATATTTTTAATGTAAAGGAAGGATATTGAAATATCTCTTTCTTTCACTCTATATATATAAAATATATATATATATATATATATATATATATTTTTTTTTTTTATATTAAACTTTATTTTTTTCTCGTTACATTATCTAAAATACGTAACAGAAATTTAATTTCACATATAATTGTTGACATCTAAAATCGGAAATTTAAATCTCTTTCAGTAACGATGGTCATCTGCTAAGTTTTTGTTAACTCAACTTCAATTAAAAATCGATAGCTATGATAGAGATAGGCTTTTGAATACCTTATATATTCATTAGCAAATGCCAGTGAATTCATCACGTAAATTATACACACGACTCGCATATATTATGCTCGTCTTTAAGGGTCATATCATCAAAACGCGAATCGTGCATTATGAAAAGCACCGGTGGTCAGACCGGCTCGAGTTCATTTCAAGCATTCCGCATGCCGCCGTGGCCATCCCGACAATGAACATCACACCGGAAATTCACAGCCGCGCACTCGAGGCTGTTTGTGATTCCAAATGAATATTTCTTACGGTATCACGGCGTGTTTGCGGAAGAGCTGCCGATGTTGTTAACGCACCGCGTGCGTAAAATATTAAAATGCTATTTGCGCTTCAGTTTAATCGGACTTCGCACTGAGAGAGTTGTTAATATTGTACACGATGGATAACTGGCGGTTTAAATATTCATCGATACTGTATAAAGTGCTCGCAGCGCCGTGAGAAATGCAGGAGCGGGTGTCTTTGAAATATGGGAGCGGAAATATGGGAACAAAACTGGCAACCGTAAACTACACATTTCGCGAGTTGTACGTTTAACGTGGCGTACTTCCTGCGCAAGACGAAAGTGATAAATAAATACTTTGCGGCGTCCTCGGGTTGGAAATTAAATAATAACGAAGTCAGCGCGTGTGTGTGCCTTTTTATTAAATATATTTAACTTATTGACGTATGTATTGACATACGCCAAGCGATAATTTTTTATACATTTATATTGAAAGCGATGATTTCACTTAAGCTACAGAGCACATAATTTTTTTGCAGAAAATTAATTATTTAGCCTGCAAAAATAGGTGCGTCAAAGAGAATGAATTGGATTTCAATAAACAAAGCTGACTTCTCTTTAATATACTTTTATAGCACTGCTTTTTATTTCGTAAGAGCTCGTGAAGAAAAACTAATTCTTTTAATCTGTTTTTTTTTTTTTATATATAAACCAACTTCTTGATATTCGATTATCAGTAAAAGTAAAGTAAAGGGAAAGAGAGAAAACGGGCGGGTGAGATAAAAATAAAAAATGTATTAGACTTATCGCTGACCTCGAAATGTATTAAGGTACGGATATATATATGTATCTCTACTCAGCTGTATTTTCGTGGGTGTTCAATGTGCGTCTCACGAATCGAAGTTACTTTCGCTATAGGATTAACTACAGACATACCTGACGTGAAACGTGAGGGACACGAAAATCGATGTGTACGAGCAAGAGTTTCCTTGGCTGAAATGTCTCTTTGTTCGGTGGAAAAGACATCGTCGAGAAGCGACGTGAGTAAACTTGACAGATGCGCAATTAAGAGCGACGATGTGACTTTGTCGAGCGCATTGCCCGAATTCGCCTCGCACAGTGTTGCCGTGAGAAAAGTTGAGGGAAATAATTACGATCACCTCGATATGCTGCGCGTGGCGCGGGCGCGGTACGGCGGGGCACATTTCGCGAACTGGACGATAACGAGCACGAGAGGCGCGCTGGCACACGCCACCCTTCGTGAATCGCGTTTAACCCAATACGGGAAAAGCGCGTCACGAATGGTCTCGGCTGTATAACCAGTACGGGACGTGTCCTGAAAACAAAGAATGTTGCGAACGTTTTTCAGCTCCGTAAAAAAAAAGATGTCTACAATATTTGTAAGAGATGCACGTTTGTCAGCTTACAAGTGTATTTTGCGTATTGGCAACAAGAAAATTTTGTAATCGCGCTAATTTAGAAAAAAAAAGAAATAAGTAAAAAGTATATGAATTATCTGTTGATTTTGTGATAACAGATAACTGCGTAAGTTAAATCAATTTGGACACATCACGATATACATTGTACACAATTTATATCACTAAACAATTTACAAATAGCACTAGGATGATGAAATATAGGGAAGTAAAAATATATATTGTACATTTTGCATCTTTTATGATATTCTTGAAAACGTAGTCGCTTAATCGCAGAGATTTCTTTTTCCTTAAACGTACGAACGTAACTAATTAGCCACGGTTAGAATAGACTATATCGCGGGTGGACATCGGTTTCTTGAATACGCTTGAATGCATGGAAGTTGTACTGGTTCGTGAATCACGTTACGTATAATTTCACGCGATTGTGTACCTTCGGCCTTAGCAATCCTTGGAAGCCGCATCTAAGTAACTTTGGATTCTGAGATATACGAAACTTTTTACAATTTTTCATATTGCTACGCAAATTATATATATATCAACTTTTATTGCTTTCGCCACATGAAGAAAGTTGGCATATAAGTTGTTATATAAGTTGTTATAAGAAATTTTTCAGATTTTTTTTATTTGTTGAAAGTTTTTAAAGATAATTTTTTGGACACAGTGTTAATTACTTTTTTATCATTATTTTTTCATCTAAAATATCTAAACACACGAAATCTAAGAGAAAAGTTATTCCATTGAAATTTAAATCTCTAATTATTTATTAATTTCTTGCACAAACAAGAGCGAGGGGCGACAATATTCAAGCTTGTGGTCTAAGAAACTCCATATACCTTGTTATAGATTAATAACAAGTTGTGCGTGTGCATACGATGAGGATCTTTCATATCACTGCGCACACCATGTTTTTATTAGAAATATGCCGATACTGATTTATGGTTTGTTCGTTGAGGGAATTCATGTAATCAGTATCACCAACACGTATCCTTTGACTTCAAAGCAACGTTATATCGTGGCGTGCATCGCGATATTCCTGGTAACTGTATTGGTTATTGAGTCTCTAGAATCGTGAAATTCGAATTTCTACCACACACACGCGCATGAAATTCAAATTCCTGTCACACTGCGTACAATTTTTTTATTTAAGCGCGAATTTATCTTTGGTTACTAGCAAGTTTTTTTCGAACAAAGCAGCATAGCGTTCAAGATTGATAGTATTACGTTGCATTGGATTTCACGTTCATCAAAAGAAAGCTCAGGGTAAAATATCACTTTGTAGCGATAACATTAACCTAATTATTTGTGCGATACGACATAAAATAATAAAACACTTACGCATATCTTCGTACAGACAAATGCATATTTTCTCATTGTTTTTGTGGCGGACGGAAAACGAGATGGCCAATTAGCCAGATTGTTTTAAAAAATTACGCGAAAACGCAGTTACCTGTGAACGCTCGAGAATTGTAAAAACATTTCAACTGGCTGTTTTGCGTAGGTGTCCGAGACACACGGTAATTGTTTACATAATTAATTTCGTTGCGACTCACACTGACAGGACATTTTAAATGGTAGAAATATCACGCGGCCGGCCAATTCAAACGCACACAGGCCCACAAAACGTTTCTAGACCGATTACCAGACGGATTCGAGTTTGCTTCGTATTGTCTATGATGAGCGAGAGCTAGTATTAACGGTGCGCGAGGTCGGCGCATTGTTAGTCTCGCTATTCTACAATGTTTACTTGATTTCCATTGGTCCATGTAACGTCCATAGAAATTCAATATCAGTCCGCAATGTGTAAACACATGTAGAGCGAATTTGCGAATGGCAGCAAAACTGATTTGCAAGTACTATGAATTAATACATGCTTTTATCATGAGATGTCATGTGATCGTCATTTATTTGACTGATGCTTTGTATAATGCACGCTGCGCAATATAATTCGTCCGAATTTTTGTCATCACTGTCAAGTTGTGATACAAAAATCTTGCAACAATGTTTGCTCATTTTAGCGTAAAATCGCCCTGAAATAAAATCGTCATTTTTTTATGTATAAAATATACTTTAATTGCATAAATAAAATTTTTTATTGCCGAGAGAATTATTTTATGAGTGAAGCAGCATATTAAATGATTACAAGAGAAGTGATTTGCTCTAAGTAATAAATAAGAAAAATGCGCGGTTAAGTGAACTGAATTTTTATTACAAATTTTTAAAACAAATAAAAACGGAATGACAAGAAAAGCTTTGCTTTGAAATGTAAGATATTTTTTTACAATTAAACAAAGATTAAATTATATTTATAGGGAAATATTTAAATATCTTTAGCTGCACTTGTGAATCCAGTAAATGTTAAGAGACCAGATCTTAATATGTATTTATTCATTTGACTCGATAGAAGAATCGTAAAAGGATTGAAGAAAAGAAGCTTTTATGAAAATTTAAAAGCCTTTCCGGAGAAATCAATTGCTCCACTCGAGAAAAGCGGTCTTGAAAATATTCTCGGCATTGCGTGGAAAGATTACGATATTGCCGCTATAATCTTTAGTAATCAAGTTTCACGTGTAAATGACGAATTTGGCATGCGGTCCAACACGACAATTACTGAAATGGACACCCGATTGATTGATCGAAATACGCGGATATGTGTGTCGACATTGTTCTCTGTCGCCCAGACTCGGCGGCAATCTATGTGAGCCGCTCGAAAGGTGTTTGGACTGCGAATTCTATCGAGCTCAAGTGAGTTGAAACCATTTCCTCGTTCGTTGATATCATTTCACTCGGAGTTCTCGGAGAGAAGTATTTCACAGCTTCTCCACAGGCAAAATGATTTTCTCTCTCTCTGCTTTATTAATCCATTGCCAGATATTGAATTGTATGAATTTATATATTTCCAATCTGATTTATTTGTACATGTATTTATATGCACGAGCATGTTTCTATTAATAATGCCAATTCTATTATTTACTGATGTCGTTTATGTGTTAGTTATATAGGTTTTTTTTCATCTCAATTTGAAATCTATTTTATTCGATTTAACCACTTGTAAATTTTTGCGAACAGTTTTTTATTATTTTACTTTAATTTTTATTTTTAATATCCAATATTTTTTCATCAAAATTTAATTCAACTAAACCAACTAGTTGAAGCATTGATTATAATACAGAAATTATTCTTGTTTCGTCTAATCACTATTGTGTACTCAATTTATTTTCTGAAGATTAAAAATAATAGTTCTACAAAAATTATATAAGTACATTTTTATATGTTTATTGTGAAAATTTATATTATAATTGCAACAATAATTTTTTTTATCTGATAAAGTGCACCTGCTAAATAATTCTGCAAACTATATTTCAATATGTATGCCGAAAATTATGTATGCAAATTTATTCCATTGCTAATCAATCAGCGAGGCTTAATGGCTGTCAGAATTTTTCTCTTTTACGGCAAGGAAAAAATATATACATTCGTCTATACATGTAAATAGACCTAATTCCAATCAAGCAAGCGGGTTTCCATCTCCGTCTCTGATGGATATTCAATCAACCGACTAGTAGCGGCAGCTTCCTTCGCGGCAGCTAAATAGAAAGTACTGATCTTGTAGAGGCGAATTATTATTATCAAGCCGGAGAAGACTGGCGTGCGAAAGTGATTCGCCATCGGAAATCTACATCGGTTGGGCGTAAATTGCTGATTAGTGAGCACCATCCCAGTAGTCGTGAATTAACTTCCTCAACAGTCGCCGCAGAGTGGTATTGGCGGTGCGTTCCCATGCACGTTCTATTGCACGTTGATCGGTGGTTCGCCACGCGATATTCGATCAGTGCGCTTAAGCGCAAGCTATCGCGTATCGCACGATGGATAATGCTCGGGATAAAATAGTACTCACTGTCCCAGATTGAATGTCAGAATCGTCTTCTATTTGTGCCTCCCTTTATGCAATTTCAATTCGATTTTCATAATTAACGAAAATACTGAGAAATATTTTCTTATTAATTTTTAACATTAATAATTTTTGATAAATCAGTTTTTGAAAATTACAAATTCACTCGAAATTGAAAAAGAGTTAATTTTACTTTATTTGCATTTCTGAAACTCTCCGAAAAGTTTTTTATTTTTCATCGTTTGTAATTTAAAAACTATTGATCTTTTAAGAGAACCTAGTTCCAAACTAGTTCCGTGTAAAAAAAAATCGACTCTAAATTGGTTGAAGAATTCATAAAAAGCGGCAGATTTAAGACAGTCTGTAAACTTCGTTACTGATTTCCGATATCTAAAATGATTATCTACTTGGCTAAAAATGTGTGTTGAATGATGTAATTGTTTTACAATGACAAATAAATTGCATTGCAAGATTAAATCGCTTTTATGTTAGAAATAAAATGTAATTTTGCTCACGAAATTTTTTTCGAAAGAACTTTAATGAGCTAATCGTGTGCTTGTTTGATAAACGATTAACTTATTGATCGGATTTTATGGCACGCTCCTTTGAAGTATTATCCTGGCATTAAGATGACAAAGTAGATTATTAACGCTTACCACAGAATTATTATATTACGAAATCACGATTCTTCTATTACCACTGAATCGTTTATTACGGTCGCTGAACGCGAAAAGCAATGTTCTAGCGTTTTATGTGCCCACGCGGTATTTTTCTACATATGTATGTTACGAGGTTACTTTAATATGTGTTCCTGATATTAATCATTAACCAATCATGCGCAACTGGAGCTTGCTGACTGAAATTGATTAGTAAGCTATTTCACGTGAGCGGTAACTTTACATTTTTCGACGCCTGATGAATTATTCGTGGGCATATATCGGGTGATGAATCACGTTGCATTTTTTATTTCTGCGATATGTGTATAGCCGGATACGCGAAACAAATAAATGAGTGTTAATTGCGTTGTATCAATAAAAATGATTGATGACACTGTCTAAGTTTTCGCGTCTAAATTGTCAGGCCGAGGGTGTGCAAATTGATGGACTCAAATGGCTCCCGCAAAAGGAAAAAAAATAGAATAAATTTCGAGTCACTGTTAAGTTCATAAAAATTTATGAATGAAACTCTTATTTTATTGGAACAAAGCTGCATATCACATGTTAATCGTTACACGGTAATTATCGCTTGTAGCGATACAAAATTGACACAAGTTAAAAGTTTTAATAATTTAATACTGTTATTGACATATAACAGTTATTAAATAACAGCGATTGGCAATAATTTACATGCATGCTTAAATATATTCTACAGTTTATTTAATTAAAACATTTTTAATCGAAAATTTCTTATGAATAGAAGAAGCAGATATTCTCCTAGCTATTATTCGAGTCATTAATGCTCTCTTTAATATTACAGTTCTACAGATGAAAGCTTTGGCTTCAGCAAAGATGGCTTAGATCCAGAACTATTATCTTTGTGTTATTTCAAGTCATAGCATTTTAATGTCAAATATATATATACATTTATCACTTATTATCACAATAAAATATGTTACATATATTATAAATGTTTTAATAAATATATTAAATGTTTAAAAATTAAAAAATAGAAAAATTAAATTTAAGACATTGAAATGCGCGATACAAAAGAAATTTGTGAATTAATTAATATGAATATATCTTATAGAAATAAAAATACATTTACAATCCATTTGCATAGCTGCTTTTCATTATGGAAGTGAGTCACGAGTTTCTCTTCTGCATTCTCAAGTTGTTGACTACTTCCTTGAAGATGAATATAAAAGGACCGTTATCAAAGTTGTTTACATCTACGAATTGTACGCTTTAATATTCAACGTGTTTGCAGAATGAAGTTTTTCGAATAATATTAAAGAAAAGACCATTTGCGCAAATGTCAATTGCGACGTTTCGCCACGCGCTTCTTCTAATTGAGATGTCTGATAATTTCCTCTCACATTTTGCTACGAAGCGTTCGGCGGCTAAATTCGCCGCGCAATTTGCTCGCTCCGTTTTCATCATCTCTGTTTCGTGCGCTACACATTTTCCACCCTTCCTGTTGCGTGCGCGAGCTAGTTTGTCCGATTTGCTGCGAATTCGGGAGAGAGAAACCACCGGCGAAATTTACGCGGTCGGAAAAAATATGGGTACGGCTGTGATTCCCATCCGAGCGAATAAATGCGCGGTCTCGGTGGCGATAAGCGCGGGAACAGGATTGACGCAAAAGTTTCGCGATATTTCTCCTCGCGTAAATCGCAACGAACGAGGTACGAAGTAAGCGGAAACAAAGCGCTCGCGTTGTAAGATGAAAGAAAGGGAAGCTGCCGGAGATTGCATAAATTTGCAGACTGACGGATAAAGCTTGAAGTGCAGCGTTATACCCGTTCCCGTCCAAATTTATTCCCGTTCCGGAGAGAACGAGCATTAAGCAAGACAGAAACCCGGAGATGAGACTGATAAAATATGTCACAGTTCATTTCCGGTTCAAAGCGACGTAATTACGCGCATTTATTCTTTCAAACAATATTTTGCAACGACATTATGCATCTGAAATACTAAGCTTAATGTTAGCTCGTTCAACGCTCACAAACGCATACTTTGTCAACTTACAAATTATTCACATTATATTAATGCACTCATAAGATGTTAGAGATATAATTGTTCGAATAGAAATACAATAGAAGTAGGATACGGCTGTTTATGTGCGATTTTTACAATCGCTAAACTACTGTGTTTAGTCAAGGGCGTGATTAAGCACATCTTCTACATCTTGACCTAAAATTAGTGAACGAGGAAGTATGATCTGTGCGATTTCCATGTCAGGAACAAATGGCTGACAGTGTCGTCCTCTGAAAAATGTGCTTTGCGCATGCAATCCTTTAATTATTTTAACTATCTGGGATCTAGATACAGATTATGTTAAGGTTACATCTAAATTTGGAATATATTTCATGTGTTATATTCGCGAATACGTTTTTCTCGCAAACTGCAATCTATCGAAATTTTAACATGATATTTCATCTTTGTGTCATTTTTTTTGCGCTTTATAATAATGTGCACTGATACTTTAGAATTTAAGTCTCTAAATAATGAATTGTTACAATGACGACTATGGTGGTAGCTGGAAAGTTGTGAAGCATTCATTTCCAAGGTAGAAGAGAAATCTGATATTCTTGGATAAACCGTAATAATAGATGATGCTAATTGGGGTCTCGTTAAGTGGTGGAGTGGTATCCTTTTCTTTTATACAATTGTATCGATTTGCAAATGAATTTCGCTTGCAAATTATAACTTTCTCTGTTTTTGACATTATCAACAGCATTGTGATGTAAATTGCTAACATATATATACATAAACTTGGAACAAAAATTTTTATCTTTTTAAAAGCTTCTTTTCAATTTAAATAAAAACAACAGACATTTTTAGAACATTTCAGTTTGTCGCTATTGAATTGTTAAGAGATAAGGAATCATCTCGCAGTCGTGGATCGGGAATAGAGAAAATAATGTGCTGAAAGAAGTGTTGTCAATCTGATAAATATTGCGTGTCACTGCTGGGCTCATAAATATGTATTAAGTTGCACCGCAATATATACTTCTCTCAATTGCGTTAGTATATGGAAAAATGTGTTATCGATTGCATTATAAATGAATGTGTTAGACTTTGTCGGAATAGAAAATCGGGAGACAGTGATAATGAACCCGTGGCGCAGCACTGCGTCACATTCATCTCTGATTAAAATAACTGGTGCGCAAAGAAGGAATTTACCATGTATGAAATGCTATTGCAAAGCCAGGACTATTTGACGAAAACCATGCGCTGTTAATTTCGCCAACGTATTACGGTACAAGCACATTAAATATTATACGCTTACCCGCGTTTGATCTGTCGATTAAAATTAACCGGATAATCATATGCAACAGTCTCCCTCATAAATGATAGATGTTTGAAGAACATGTACAGCGCACGTATATTGTATATGTCATTATTATACCATACAAATCCAAATTTAACGGAACATTATGGAAATCTTATGCTTCAAATACAGCTTTTGATTTAATGCGATGATATAAACCATTTATCTTGTCATATACAGTACATTACATTTCAATGAGTATAGAATTGTATCTTTATCTATTGATATGAAAGATATGTGGAAAAAAAAACGTAAAACTTCAATGCTCTTTTGCTATTATTTTATCACTGACGTTTGATCAAGCTAGATTAATTGTTGTCATGGAAAGAGAATTAAATATCTTTAATCGTATACAAAATTATTTTATACATTATTTTTTTCATTTTTCTTGATATTATGAATATTAAATCCGTTTAAAGTAGTACTTGTACATGATGATATATTTTTTTTTAAGTACGCATGCCTACTTAAAACAGTGAAAAATGATATTTTTTGTCGGATAAAATTTCAAGTAGAATAAATCAATTTCATAGCAGTCCGCTCGTTGGAGCCAAGGATTTTCGCCTCTTGAATTCTCTCTGAATTCATGTGAAAAAGCTTTACAAAATCACGAAAAAAGACTACGAGCACAGGGCTATTATTGCAGTAATGCTCGCCGCTGGGAGAGCATTTCGATAACATTAACGCTATCGGGTCCGCTGCGATACATGATAATGTCGCCGCACTATTGACGTCGAAGTACTACTGACCGAGTACGCGGCATGACTGAGAGAAATTAAATTTCTTATACGAAATCTTAATATGTATCAGAAAATATGGAATAGAAGTTAGTTGTCGGGTCAGCTTGTATTACAATATCTCTACGTGCATAGAGTAATTTCAGTTGCGGTTTCGGAGATTAACATCGTATTCACAATTGAAGAAAACTATATAGTTTGCATTGTAATTTGCTGTACGTAACTCATAATTAATGTTCTCGAATAAGCGTTTGCGTATCACAGTTGGGAAATGCAGTGAAATATATGCAATACGCGGTTAAGTTGTGAACATAGAATTCTTTCTCAAACAATATGCAAATAATTAAATGGTAAATGCTTTTTGTCCGCGTAGCATTTACACAACTAGCATTGTACACATACCTTTGTAATGGTCACATTTTTTCTAGGACATAATCATAAATTTAAAGCGCGGTCCGTCGTGCCACACGCGAAGGGAGGACTTTTGCGTTTCATTTGTTTGACCTTGACAATTCTATCGTAGTTATTTTGCAACAAGACATTTATTATCGACAGTAGTATTACTTTGATTAATCATAAGTTGCACTTAAACATGAGTAATGCTCAAGCTTGCAATATAATATTACTTGTAATAATGACGATTTCAATCATTTTTATGTGCTGCAGGTGAAAAGCTACATTTTTTTTTAATTTAAACATTTTAAAAAATATTTACTTACAATATTGTGTATTTTAACAAAACAATTTTTCAAATTATTGAAAGCAAAAAAAGGAATGGTTATTTCAATGTTTAAATCAAACTTTAATATTAAATATTAAAACTGGAACAAATAGAAACCTTTAATTAAATTCTTTTTACAAAGAAACTTTGCTTCAATTCTTTTACGCAAATTTTATTGCATAAATGCGTTAAAGAGAAAAGGCGATACTTTTTGGATTTGTTATACATCTGAATAATATATTTCTGCTATAGCTCGTGTTTCTAGGATGTCCGAGAGATGACTGGGTACTGAGGAGGAGAGGGCGCAGTGGCTTTGAAGGTTGCTGCCACCTCGGTTTGGTGGAATGGAGATGAACGGCACCGAAAGCAGCCTGAATGGCACCGAGGTCAATCGCACTTCCGCGCCTATCTTTACTATTGGCACGGATTTTATCACGCAATGGTGAGCGCATATCTTTTATTTAGGATTGGCATTTGGTCAGAAGGGAATGCGACACTGTGAATGAATGTAAATTGTTACTTTTCGCAATGTGTCGGTAGTCCCTCGGGCTCCTGCAAATTTTAGCATATAGACTGCGACTGCATAGTTATCGCTGCTCCTACGTCATGTAACCATCGCGCGACCGTGAACGCGATGCACATAGATCGGCTGTTTTGCGGATATTCTGCGTAAATACATTATAACTTTAATATATTATTTTAGATTAAACTAATTTTGCAATTTTATTATCTCTTGCCGGGATTGTTTTTTAGATAGCTAATCTCACATGTTAATCTCTGAATAGGAAATCTGCATTGCAAAACCCGCACGGCGTATCTATGCAAAAAAATAGTATTAGTGAAAATAAAAAGACACATTTAAAATTTACTTAATGGCTTATTAATTAAAAAATTATTTAAAATTACGTAAAAATATTTAAAAACTACTTTCATATCTCTACATTACTTTACAATAGATTGCTTTTAAATCCTCCTTGTCGGCATGTACTTGCGCTATGTAACGTGATTCGCGATTCCCGGTGGATTTTGCGTTGTGGGAAATTTCGGGTAGACAAATCGATAGCTCAAAGTCATATTAACGGGATAATTATAATTGACATTATTAATCAGTTTACCGGATGTATATCAAGTTGTAATAGAAAATCAAAATTTATAGCAAGAATTTATTCGTCTGCGGCATATGTGTCAGTAGATACTGCGCGAATTCCACTGTAATACAAAATGTAGCGTTGTATTAATATTGCCACAAAGCATAACGAGCTAACATAAGTATATTTTGTACATATTTATTTTACTGGAGATGCTCTCTTTTATTTCGCACATATCACAGTTGATCGCTGTAATCAAGAGTCGCATGATAACGGTAGTGTGTTAGCTTAAACTCACAGTCTGATTAATTTAGCGCGAATGTATTTGCGGACCGCGAAAAGGCGTGGGAATGAGGTTTGCGTTGTAAACGTATTTAGATAAGCGATTCGTCATTTGGCGGAACGGGCCTCTTGAATACCAAGTTATTCCGCCAAGTTGCCGTTACCTCTGGGAGTGCTCATTATCGAGGGGTAATAACATCACGCGGCGCGTCTTATACAGTCAACATTCCTCGTTTGTGTTCCTTACTTCGCTGGGAATATCAAGGCTAGAGGAAATGAACTTTCACCGGGGGACAAAATTGAAGCAAAAAGATTCCCTCGAGAAGCCGCCCTCTTTTCAACAGACAAGGCTTTCCTCCGATATTTTTTTCTACTTTAATTCCGCCGAACATAAAATGTACGGTAGCTGAGAATTCTTCAGATTGTTATTTCCCTTTTTGCACAATTTGCGTAATGATTTAAGTCTGACTAACATTTTTCCAGATAATCAATTAGTTTACATCGAAGCTAAAGATTAATCTTAATATGCGCTAATATTGAAATATTTAATTTTATTTCAATAAGTATTTCCAAAATCAACTCCTTTCTCTACGTTTTTTTTTTTTTTTTTTTTCGATAAATTGGTGTTTAAAAAATTATTATTTAAACGGAAAATATATTTTATTCATTGTTTGTTAATATACCATTATGAATATGTTGAGCATAATGATATTTCAAGACACACAATGTTTTACACAAATAAAATATAAATGATATTTCATGTAAAATAGATTTATATGATGATTGCGCCTACATTAGCTCTGTTTTGAAGTAGTCACCGCGCGTACCTGATAACCCAGGTATTTGAGACGGTAGATAAAACTCGCATGAACCAATTCGGGCCAAATTGTATCCTTGACCTAGCAGGACCTTAATCTGGCAGTGCGACACAGTGAAACACGCGGTTAAGTTGGATTGATGGGCTACTGGGCCGAATACGTAAAGCACACAGCCGTATAGTACGAATACCCAGCCGTATTATTTAACGAAAGAAAAAGCCGATGTCGTGCAACGACGTGGAATCACGCGAGCGACGTCGAACGTGGCTGTCGACGCGCACGCGATTGAAGTGAAAATTTCGAATATTGCGTGAGTCAACAGCGTCGCAATGGCGAAAGTCGTCCAGTGGAATATATCGATGTATGTCGCAACGTGAAACTTTTATGTCGGCTAGAAGGGAGTGTTATGGTTAAATCGAGAAACGTGGCGGTTAAGGCGGCGTTAATATGCGGAGGCGTGTAAATTTGGCGTAAACTGAAGTTCCCGTGTAAAAGAGCAAGCGGATATTTACAATTCCGTTATATAGATGTATTTCCAATTTTATAACGCTCTGTATGCGAGTGAGCATATCAGCGTGAGTTATGCTCAATGATATTCAATGACCTGATCGCACCAAAGAATCAAAGTGACGTTACATTTATATATGTAAAGCGAATTATGAAGTTTGTGATACGTTGCACCTCCCGGAAATATCGATTTCTTTCGTGACCGATCGACAGATATTTTGCACCCTGATATTTTGTAACGTGAAATTTAACGGAACAAAGAACAATTCTTCCGTTATTATGCATGCTTGTTGATGCTCTTTTATGATTAAATTCAGCTAATCTACCTGAATGCACATTTGTGGCTAGAATAATCGACAACAGTCGATGTTTTTTTTTATAGCTGTTGAGGATGTCACGTTTAAACTAATTAATTAATTACGCACTATTATTTATTAAATATTTGTACTTTGGTAAAGTTATATATTTTAATTTAAACGTGATAATTTTAGTAGGTGAATATTAGCGAGTGTTGTTGAATAATAAGTTACATAAAACGACGATCAAAATACATAAGTTATTTATAAATAGTATTCTCATATTTAATCAAACTGTACGTATACTATAAATTTAAACAAAAATTTTGCTGCGATGATCAGCATTAACACAATACGTATATTGATGTTCGAGATATTAGATATAATCAAAACCGATAAACACTGTATGAAAAATTGATACGAAATACAGTGAAGAAAATAAGCTTTTCAGTGAAATAAAAGTTAAAATATCGCGAGTCAACGCGTTCGGTATTCTCGTCTTTAGCGCGACGACGTTATACGTTAAAATGGGAGCAGAGCTATTAAATGGATCGACTGTTGCATCCAACACGAGGCGGTGGCTATTGTCTCGTTTAACTGTGTGAATGACACTCTGTAAAAGCACGAGTGGTAACGCACCGTTCTAGCTGGGTGATGCACGCGATTAGCGCAGCGCTATTATAATGCGGCGATCAATTGTCATATTGCTTTCTGTTCGCTAAGGAATTCTCGTTGCGTCCTGGTTAGATCGTTCATCGTCTATTCTTATTTTATTTCCTTTTAATTCCGTATATTTATATTCCACGTATAATGTCAAGTTTACATGAAAGCACGATACTAGCAAAACATTAGAATTCTTGGAACTCGACTTTTATTTCGCAAAAATTATTTTTTTCTTTTCTGCTTTTTCTTTCTATATTTCCTTCTTCAATTTGTTAAATTTCAAAAAGATGTTTTCATTAATTTAAAAAAAAAAAAAAACTGTTCTTTGTTGGCGATTTTAATTTCGGAGCTTAAATTTAACTTTATCACTGTTAATAAGAATATAAATGTTTATCTCGACTGACGTAGATGTCATAACGCATTTTCTGTAATATTGCGTGCATCGCTTTAATTGTTTTATACGGTCGTTCTCTCGCACATTTTTCCACTTCCCAAGTTGTTACACCGGCGTGCAACAAAATTATCTTTGTCGTTTTCCGGTTTTATGTAGAACCAACGCACGATCGCAGCATATGCAGAGAAAAAATAAAATAGAGCGAGCAACGCGAGCGGGAACGACGCTGAGGTACATTGTGATGACACACGGTGAATATTGATTCTCGAATTTTCATTGCTCTGTCGGAGAGAATCGAGGGAAGAGTGCATTCTCCACATGCTGGAAAGCATATGATTTTTCACATCGCGTATTCCCACTTTGCCTAGAGAACAATTAGACCGCATCCAAAACATTTGTGAGATACATTTAATTTATCTACGATTTATCTACGAATTCTCGGGGTTACATGCCAATTTGTGAAAATACAAAAAATTTTGCACACAATGCGCACAATGTTTTTTTTTTTTATGAAATAAAGTTGTTTGCTTTATATTTCCTTACTTGATGAATGAATATTTTCTATTTAATATTCACAAATAGCAGTTTTTAATCTAAACTTAATTAAAGCGCAGAAGCAAAGAGCACCTTCTATTTGCGACGAGATAGAGAGACTCGTGGAAAACTCACAAAAGGAAATTCTTCATTTTATTCACGAACACACTCGGGGTTTGTCGATGCGATTCATAAACACCCCGTACCATAATATCATGCACGATATTAGATATGTATATGGTACACATCCACGGAATGTAATGGGAAATCGATAGCACGTCCTACCTATGTGAAAAACTGTCCTCAAAGGTAACCTTTTATAATATTTTTAGAGAGATAGGGATATACTCGCCAATATATTTAGTCGAGTCTGTTGAGCAAACAATCGATGAAGGACAGAGATTGTATTTTAATACAAAGAAAACGATTAATCATGCATATAAATTGCATGCATAATTTTCGCTGGGGTGACTCGCGAATTTTTACATGTATGACGCATTAGGAGCGTATAAATGGAACGTGCGTCTTCCTGCGGCATTCTAATATAGACATTCCATTTTAGAATATTAAAAGGAATAAGTGTTGAGAAAACATGTTGCCAACCTTGGCATAAATATTAATAACTTTATCATTTCATTTATCAAGTTCATGTTGTACACAAAGACTATGTTGTACATAAAGGATCCTCTCAAGTCTTACACAACAGATTACACGATAAACACTGCAAGCTGATAATATTTTTTTTATAGTCCATTCTGTTTAATCTCCCCCCGTTAGAGAGCCAAATAAAAAGCTGCGGATAAAGTATAACAATTTTAATTAGTAGATGGTTAACTAGTGGTTTGCACGAAAAATTTTCGAAAAGGGCACGGCGCAGTGTGTCGTCGCTGATATATAGAAAATTAAATTAATTTGCCGAGTAAAGAGTGTGTTAGAGTGTGCTCATTTCTCATGAATTCAATTAGCGACTACATCTCCTGCATCATCTGATTCTGACATATTTTCTCGAAAATTAAATCTAGACGTGATTTGGCCACTGCGCCTACGATTAATTAGTATCGAGCAACTTATAATTTCATATCCCGTATATAGTTTTGTAGCGTATGTCACATAGAGACGCGCGTGTATACATATATTTGAAAATAATTTTGACTTCTTAAAACTATATTATTTCTAAATTTAATCGATAAAATTAATAATAAGTAGCATAGATCAATATTTTTCTTTTTTTTTTTACAACAAGTATATTCAATTTCAACAGCTGCAAGAAACAATGGAAATATCATCGATTTGTGAAGGCTTACGATCATATAAGTCAAAGAAACGACTGGCATCGAAGTGAAGTTTAAATATAACTCTCGTGCTAGATGTATAACTCAGATATGATAAATATTTTGCGATCATTTTGCACACAGAGCCAATTCTATCTCCCATCGACCTTATCAATCACGCTGAAGAGGATGTCGCATGCATGTTCAGTGAGCCGATATCACTTGATTTTTTCATGTACTCCTTCAGACTGACCATTTCTCCCCTCATCACATGTTCCGAAAATGTACATCGTGTCAGCGATGATGTATCAACTACTGATGTATTTGAATTATTACATCCTTATAAAGCTTGTCAAAATAGAAATATGTTTTTTTTATATGATGAATCGTGCATTCAAGGATCAGATAACTTGCCATCCATATATTTTATTCAAAACAGGTAGCTTTATCAGTTATCAGAGAATTAAAAAATAGATACACACATAGATAATATTTATTATTTTTTAACATAGTAATATTACTGTTTGCTTCTTAAATTTCTTTATTAATAAATTAAAGCAACAAAGCGCGAGAAAAGTATCGCCAGCGCTATTGAAACATGAACAATTTTTATTTTACTTTAAATCCAAACCTTTTATCGGTATATAGAGTGATTCATCTAACATTACGAATATCTTTTTATGCAACTTTGGAGAAGAAATTTCTTGATTGTATGCTTTTAAAAGTTTTATGTTATGTTGTGTAACTTTCTTCCATATTTATCTTTTTTATGCAAAATGCACGCACACACACAAAACTCCCAAGATGCATTTTCAAAAAAGAAGAAAAAAATTGCAAATATGGTAATGTAAAGTAAATTAACTTATGTATAATCTGGAATGGAGAGGCTTGAAAATTCTGGTCGACGGTGATGTACAGTCGAACGCACCTGCGATTTCCAACTGAAAGGACGAGACTGGCTGGGTTGCGTGTAATTGGTGGAAATTGATACACACTCCCTTGTTCGTCGCGTCGTCTCCATAAAGCATACGTGTTCCGCATGTAGTTTCGCGGCACGAAATATTTCATCTTAGTACCGTCGGCCGACGGCCGCTAACATCTTTGTATACCAATTGCATCTTCTGTTGCAATGAAACATGGAGGGCGAATCCAGGAGATTAATTCATTGCATCCGCGAACAGTTTTGCATCTTTAATAAATATGTCAAGTAAAAATAAAATCGAATAAAAATCGAATAAAATTTTTACTCCACAGTCGAATAAAAATGCATTTTCGAAACGGTACCCAATAACATTTTTAACGCTGCTGTTGAAAGCTGGCTACGCAATCAACATTCATAGCTTGTATGTCGTAAAGCTTTGCGTTAAACGAAAACAAAATTTAATGTTTATTGGATTCACAATCAAAATAACTAAGTAATAAAGCGTATGATGCTACTGCGACTGAAATCAAATTTATTTTTATTGAAAGATATTTACACCGTCGACATATTGGTGGTTCTATATCATAAAATACTTACGACGTAGAGAAATATTCTTTATATATATTTAATAAAGCATTTTACGAGCCTGATATTTTACTGCGGCCAACTCTCGTAAATATATGTCGGCTTTTATGTCATCGTGCACGCAGTAAAGATTTGCAATCGTGGTGCATACAAGCGCGATTAATATGCCCGTGTAATGATCACATCAGAACTCACAAGATGGTCCTAGATTTAATGTCCAATCTCGATATTTTATTTTGAAAATTAGCTCAAGGCCGTACATACTTAAATCTACAGCCTTCCAGCGTCTTTTGCTGTTTCCACGCGCGTTCTCTGTAATTTTAATTCACCGTCACATTTTACAGGCCTCGGTAGTTCATAATACCAGCGCATTAAAGTTCTTATCAGAATCCTATTATGTGGATAATAGCGTCCTTTGTTTATCTAGCCGGTGTAGAGCGATATTTATCGAGAAAGGAGCCGATTATGAGCTGCCAGCATTTCCAAAGATGAACCGGCTCTTTCATCATTCAGTATCTTATCTCTTTTTCATTGTACCGTAATTATCGTACAGACGAAGCGGGGGATTTATAAGTAAATCGGTATTAAAGGTCGTATCGGTTAAAACGATATAAAATATCGCGACTGATGGAAATGTTTGCGTTTCCCTTTCCTACGGATTTAGTAAACGTAGCGATAGAATTGCATAAATGTGATGCGATTGCTGTGCCGTCGATGCAACCACAAGGTGTGCGATTTGATATTGGATCGGGTTATCCGGCGCTTTCAGTGTCACGCCGAGGGCGATCCTGCTACGTCAGCGAGAGTTATTAAATAGGTTCGTTCAATTCCCCCAGGGTGATCGAGATCCCCCTTCGCAGTCTGTGCTACATAGCCGCAGCAACGCTATCATCCTACGGCTCGCCGTAACACGTTCGCCACCGTAACATATCTCGCTCATATTTATGGAGCCGCGCGCGTTTGCCCTCCCGCCACAAAGTGTAAATCCGATAAATTTGATCTCCACCTGTATCAAGCTTCCGCAAGCCCTTGACGGTAATCAAGCAGCAACACAAGGTGCAAAGTGATTCTTTGTTTCGCCCTAAATACGGTATGTAGAAGAGAGATTTGCATATACGGCATACATTCGAGCAATCGTTTTTGGCGAAGAAATTAGAAACTATTGAGGTTTACGGATAATTTTTAAGTAAAAAGATTTATTCTAAAAAATACATTATTAAGTTTCAAATTCTAAATCTTTGATGTTGGATTTGTATCGTCTTATAATATTTATATTGTTAAAAGTTTAATTTAGTTCGAGCATCAGGACTTTGTAGAGGAAACCTTTGCAAACTTGGGAAATCTCTGGCGACTTCTGAGGACCTGTTTCTCTTTACCATTGCCGAAATGTAATTTTGGGGAAACTGCGTCCAAGTTCTGCCACTTTAATCTGCGAGCTTTTGTATAGTATCTTGTGTTACTGCGAGGTGGAGTAAGAAAGTGAACAGCAAACGAGGATAAAACATATATAAGGAAATGACATATGTTTGAAGGAAAATGCTCTGGCACTATTGCGAAAAATTATATATGTGCACAAAGCACACACACACACACACACACACACCACACACACACACAATTACATAAACAAATGGGTAATTTAATTATATAAATACATAATTAATCTAAATAATCGGCGACATTATTACAATTTATTAATGGGCCATGTCATTATTATTGCATCCAATTAATTTTGATATCTGATCATTTTATTATTGAAGGATTTAAATTGTACAGAGTTTAAATTTTAAAATTATATACATACAAAAGAATGCTATAGTGGGATGTGCAAATAATAGAAAATAATGCGATTACGTTTGTATGAGAGAATGAGTAAAGAGAAAATAAAGCTTTTATTTTATAATTTACTTCTGCAAGCATATAGACAATCTCTACTGTTTTTTAATGATATTTTTCGAAGCTATAAATATAAAATTATGTTAAAAGAAGAATCTTTTATATTAAAAAATAATGCATGAAGTACATAGTTTTTAAAAGTAAAGAAGAGAATCGGATCTTGAGAGAAAAATAAAAGCACGGTGCATCAACAAATTAGCATCCTTTTCAAATATATTTTGAGATTAATTTTTTATATTGAAGGTGGAAGATAACTTGATTTCCGGCAACATCTGTTTACTTTCTCAAAAATCGATTTTAAGCCATTTCGGCCTTGAAGAGGATATACATGAGAATTTAAAGAAAACCGTGTCACTTGAAGATGCACCGTCGAGATGAAATGTTGCTAGCTGCCCCAATATCAGCCCGCAGCTATAGGTTACGTATTTCGTGTCAGAAGAGAAGGGTGGGGGGTCTTTTGAAAGGTTCCATCTGGCAACTGGGCCAGAAAATAAAAATAAGGTTTCGCCGGAGGGGATTGCAAACGTATAGCGAAGAAAGCGTGTAAATGTGACACCACAATTCGTCTTGCTTTCGTCGATTCTCAATTCCTGAATTGTCAATAGTCAATCAAAAATCGTGTCATCGAGAGTAAGTTAACAAAAAAAAAAAATGTTTTCAAAATTACAGTGACAAAACTAAAAAATTTTACAAAATATCATTATACGGTATGCAGAATATAGATTCTATAAGATTTTTTGACCAATTTGAAGAGTGGATTTATATGAAAATTTTTTTGACCATCATTTTTTTTAAGTTTTCAACAAATTTTTAGCAATTTTTCAATGCAATAAATTAACATTTCATTATTATAAAGTTTTATTTAAAATTATAGTTGAGAAATATTAATTTATTCCTTGAATTTTAAGTTGCTTAGCCGAGAATCTACGATTATTTTCATTTTGCATCACTTCGACTTGACAACGACGAGTCTCATCTCGTTCATCGAACCAAGCTTCTCGCTCGTGAGTATTTACGACACGCTGGAACGATGTCGACCAGGTACTTGTTGCCGTCGCTTGCCGTCATATTCCGTATTCCTGCACCGCCGTCTCTTTCCTCGCAATTTTTCCCCGCTTACAACGCGGTCCAACTTTTTATTCGCTCCTCTCTTTCAGCCGCCCTCTCAGCCTTTCTCCCTCCAACGGCCCTTCCATCCGTCCGTATGATCATGCCATTCCACGGCGATGATCCTCTGCTCACTAGGGCTTATATAGCCTCCACCCTGCGCCACCCTCTCGGTACATGTACACCGGCAAAACCCGCACACCTTAAAAGGGACGTATACACATTCTGTTACTGAGCGTTATTGCGCCACGGTGTTAACGAATGTCCACGCGATTCGATACACCGGCTCGGTGTCCATTCGACTGGCAAGATACTAGCGTGTAGCTGGCGCGGGCTGACAAGTCACACTCGACGAATGTGCTGAACAATGGATCGCGTGAATAAAATGGAGCAAATGCTTCTGCTTTTATCTCTTGAAGCAAGTGCAAGGAATACGAGCGAAAATATCAGAGCACTTGTTTGAACTCGAAGTGTACTTGCTTTTATAAGCATTAAAAATGCCGCGAGACGATGCGAACGATAAGAATTGTATATTTTAATGTTGAACAATTTTTTTGTATTATACGAAACTATCGAATGTAAAATCTGTTAGATTTTCGAACTTTTTCTCGTCGAGCGATCTTTTGCTCTTTTTTTTTTTTACAAAATCTGAATCTATAGTTTTAAATTTTAATTTACGTGTTTGTTTTATAAGGAACGTTTGACTTTTTAAATATGTGAAAATAAATTTCAATCTGTTCATACAGTTTTAAAACAGTATCGGCTACATATCATTGTCTGCTTGGCATGCAGTAAGTATTTTTAGCATTAATGAAGCCGAGCTTTATGTGTGAAGGTTCAGGAGGTATATCTTTCTGGCGAGCTAGTTTCTCCCCGCGTGTCTTATGATCCACCTGCGTGTATCTCATCTTGTAACACCCTTTGCCTTTTTCTTGCTGCTTTTTTCCTCTCCTGTGATAAAAAGACTTTCTAAAATGTTGATACTCTGTGCTTACGTAAATAACAGGAAGTAGCTGCTGCAGTTCACGTCATTTTACAATGGATTGAGTTAGCTTGTAGTCAGAAAAGAGATGTGAACTGAATATCAAATTACAAGTTTCTTTATTATATCGTTCAAAGTGGCAAATCAGTTTGCAATCTTATTCCGTGAAATTAAATACCTTTTCATTTGCGATTTAAATTTTTAAATAATAAAATGGACGTGTTATTTGCAAAATAAAGAATATAGAATTCGTAGAATTTAATATTTATAATTTATGTTAATAAATTTTTATCATTTTTGTTAATTACAATTATTTGTCATTAAAATATATTAATTTTTCAAAATTAATTAAATAAATAAATAACATTAGTATTCTTAACAAATTTTTTGTTTATTTTTACAATTATTCCATATAATACTTAACGAAACTTGTGATGTCATATCAGCACAATTTTTTCTTTTCTGCGTAGAGATTTTATTTCTTATTGACATCGTTCTCCCCTTAAAATTGCTTTTTTCTTAAAAGGAACGACTAAATTTTCAGATAATTACAGGTGGTCGGTTCTTTTTTTATGGACATTTTCATAATAGCTTTGCGAAATAGGAGTGCAGCAATAACGAGGACAAGTATTTACGAATGATTTCACGGTAGGGCTACACAAGAAAGATGCTCACGAATAACGAGGACAAGTATTTACCCTAGGGAACGTTGAAACAAAGGATCTCATACCCTATTCTTTATTCCCGCGGTTTTCTTAGGTACTCGCGCTCAGAGACCTGCCATCGCAATAATGTTAACGTGAAACTCATCAATTTGTAAAATTTGCTGAAAGTTGAAGTAACGTACGATGGGAATTGAGGCTCGTTTTTCCGCGAATTTCAATATTTGCAGAAATAAAATTTTTCAGGAAGTATACCGGCGCTGTAAGTGTTTTAGCATTGAAAAGCTCTTGAGAATTAATGAAGGAAGTACTTAGTTTCGACAAATCACATTTAATTTAATGAGCACATTCAATTTTTCTCGCATTAAAATGCAATAAAGTCGTAAGTATCTAATTTTGCAAATTTACAATCGTTTTGTAAACACGGTTTTTAGCTGTTAAAACAGATTTATTATTTTGTACAAAATTTAATGATCGCACAACGTTAAATAAAAAGTTGATTGAAAGTTAATTAAAAAAATTACATTGCATCTTGATCGATAAATCAATGATTCTGTAAAATTAAAAATAACATAGTGTACAGAAATGTGTTCACCGCCGGAATGGTCGCGGATCATGCAAAGAATTAGCTCGTGCAGCGTGTCAATGTACTCTATGGTTATATAACGCTTGTCGACGTTGGATGCAGAGAATTTCTTTGAAGAAAGCACGAGAATCACGAACGCGCATCGTGGGTCATATACTCAAACGGCTTTATCCCTCGCGAGAATTCCAGTTCAGTCGAACTTCAGACGAGATAATCTATGACTCATGTTCTTCTCACTGAAACGACTTGCTAAACTGGAGTTGGAGCTTCTATTCAATCTCATAATAGTGTGACAAGGGGTTGGCAAGTATCCGGAACTGCATTGGCAGCTCATGCACGAAGTGTTTGTATTATTTTACTTTCAAGCGGCATGTTAAATTGTTGTAATACTTTTATAAATATTTCAGAATTCACCATTGTAACAACGCTGCGGGACAGTATTTTATTCCTTTTTTTTGTTAATTAATATATATTAGTATTAATATTTTGTTTATTTGGATAATTTTTTAATTGTTTATCAAGGGAGGTTTTTTTAACATTTTGAAAATTATTTTAATTTATCACAAACAACACGCGAGAATAAATACAGGAATGGAGAAGGAGCGCTATTTGCTTTGTGAATTGATAAAATATCGATAAGAACAATTTGATCGACGTGAACAAAGTGAACTTCTGTTAGGAATTGCGAGTCGTAAAGAGTCGCGCAATATCAGACTACGTGGGTTCCGATCGACTACTTGAATGATTTAAAAACGAGTTCACCCTCTTTAAGGCGTACCCTGTCGCTTTTTGCCTACCGGCGATGAGACTGGCGCGGGGGTTTGATGTGGTTCCATTCATGCTTATTTCAAGCTCATTGTGCGCTCGGTGTATTCAGCCTTTGACTCGCTTCTCGTGTTGCCATTGCAGCAACGCTCCAGAGAGTAAGGCCGTGCATGTCGCTGTGTAGAGAATCAGGAAATACCGGTGTCACATTTTCTTCGATGGTAACAAACATGCAGCCACGGCGAAGGAATAGGAACGCGATTCACCGAACTATCGAACTTCCTTTTATGTGTAAAATGTAATTTACACGTGTGGATGGAAATAGCCATTGGGCGTAAATGGAATTAATCCACAATCCCATCCAATCTGTAATTAAGTAAATGCTTAGCGCTTTATTTTGGGTGCGTATCATTAGCCTAATTTTATCCTGTATTGTTGTCGTCAAATTACATAGATAAAAAAAATTTTTAAATGGTAATATCTCACGCGAGCGCAATTTTTGTGAAAGCCGCGGCGTTGTTTTACATTGACTGGCGAAAGAATTTTATCGCGATGGATTTTTCATCCACTCTCGCGCGATATGTCCCAAACGTGGTATGTTTTTTTTATGATTTTGCAATTGATGGTAGAAACTCTCTTCATTGTTCATTCCTAGGAAGCTGAAGAGACAACGGGAACGCCTATGCCGATTCGTGTACAATCAAATTTTGACAGAAGAATGTACCCAGTTAAATGGAACATGGCCTGACCCGGATGATCCGCGCTGGAGCAGTGGTGAATACGCGGAGCTTCTGCCCGATTGGTTCCCAATAAACGTGACGAATACCTCGACTTTCGGAAACGCAACGACTTCGTCAACGTTGGGTAATGTAATTGAAATTAAGCTATACATCGAGTGACTCACGGAAACAGAATTTTTACATCGTAAATTACGTATACGAGATATTCGGAATGCTTTTAATTCTGAAGTTATAACTATTTAATTCTCGCTTTTTCGAATTGTGACAGAATTTTAACGCGAACGTTCATTAAAAGTATGCCGTCGCGTTCCATTATTAACGTCACGCACCGATTAACGATTTACATGCCGTTTGCTGATAAAGCTTTATATCTACAAACAGATGAATCTCTGACGCCCGTTTTGCCACCATTCACGCTCTGGCAAACGGTACTGATTGCTATCTGTCTGGCGATATGCATACTGCTAACTGTCGGCGGTAACATTCTCGTTCTTCTGGCATTCATCGTAGATAGAGCCATCAGGCAACCAAGTAACTACTTCATCGCATCATTAGCTGCCACAGATATGCTTATCGGTAAGTTGTATATGACTTTCGTTTTTCTTCCCCCTTCAATTTTATGTCGTTCCATAATCGAAAGCGCATTTTATCTAAACTTAACTCTATCCAAGAATATCTAACATAAATCACACGCTATATTCAAAATAATATTTTTATAAATATCTGAAGCAAAGAACACATTAAAGGTAAACATATTATTTTTATAAATTAGATAAATTATTTTTAGAAATTGATATTGATAAATAAATCATTGGTTATTTAAGAATTTTTAGGATCAACACTCAGTCTCTTGAGAACATTTATCAACAATTCACAATTTTGCAATTATGTTAGATATATTTGATATCAATATCACGTAATAATAATCCACATGATAATATTAAATGACTTTTGCAGCACAAAATCTTTACAGCAATATTATTTATGGACTATATTAATATTGCTGCGAATAAACATATTTGTTATATTTATTAATATATAAAAATAAAATAAAATTTTTACAGATTTTGTATATTCTAGTTCCAATACTAAACTTGATTCACATTTGCATTTTTATTCACATTCTTTGATATTTAATAGCACGAGATTCACGCAGCCTCTCGCGATGATATGATTTCTAACGCAAATTCGCCAGTTATGAAAGGATGCCGTTGTATTCATCGAGATGAGAATCAAACAATGCCGATGTAATTTGGTTACGATGCGGGAATCTGTTCGAATACAGAATACGCGTAATCAGATACGCGCGGCAACAGCAGCCGACTGTACAAGTAACGACGTAATTGTTACGCAGGCACCGTGTCGATGCCGTTCTACACGGTCTACGTGCTGATGGGATATTGGAATCTCGGTCCTCTTCTCTGCGATCTATGGCTGTCCGTGGATTACACCGTATGCCTGGTGTCCCAGTATACCGTTCTCTTGATCACGATCGATCGGTTCTGCTCGGTGAAGATAGCCGCGCAGTATCGCAGCTGGCGGACGAAGCAGCGCGTGATCTGGATGGTGACCATCACCTGGATCATACCGGCGCTGCTCTTTTTTATCAGCATCTTCGGCTGGGAGCACTTCATCGGTTATCGAGATCTGAATCCGGGCCAGTGCGCCGTGCAGTTCCTCAAGGATCCAGTGTTCAACACCGCGCTGATAATAGGATATTACTGGACGACGTTGATCGTCCTGTTCATTCTCTACGGCGGCATATACAAAACCGCGTACGACATGCAGAAGAAGAGCGAGGCCAAGCAGCGCAAGATGCAGTCGATGGTCGCGCTGAGCGCCGGCGCGATGTCCGGTATGGCTGGTCGCGCCGCCGGTATAGGCATCTCCAAGACTCAGAGCACCCTGTTGAGCCAGGACAAGCCGAAGATCGGGACTACGTTGGTGGACGACAGCGTCTCTAGCGCGGACGCGACGGTCACGCAGAAAACAGTCGCGAAGACCGCCGACTCCGCGGCGGCGTCGGACTCCGCTAACAAGAATGTCCTCGCGAACATCTCGGTGACGGAAGCCGAGAAATCCGAACGCTCGAGTAGTCCTGCCTTCGATTCCGACGAGGAGAGCACCGTCGGCACCGCTCAGCAGCTCAGCACCATCAGAAAGCGGTCCTCTCTGGCGGGTCTAGTAGCGCAGTCCGGTGCTTTCCAGGTGTTCGCCACCAACGGACGCTTGAACGGCATCATGCCGGTCAAGGTCGAGCTGAGTGTGCCAACGGCGAACAGGAAGCTACTGCCGACGAGTCCTACGCGCGACATGGCAACGCAGAAAGCTCAAACACTGCCGAAGATACAGGAGTTCAGTCTGCTGGACACCGACAATCCCGCCGAGCCCGCCGACAAGTCCAGCAGCCGCACGCTGACGCCCGAGCAATCCTTGAAATCGAACGACGCCGAAGGCAATCAACAATCGATCGCCTCGGTCGAGGCGACACCGCCCGCTCAACTTAAGCACCCGTCGATCAATAGCGTACAACAGAACATCATACCGCCGCCCACGCAGTTCCAAAGCAGCCCGCCGGTCTCGGAAAGCCCGACGACATCCTCGTCGATGACGACCGACCGGCCAAAGTCGCTGGTGATGGCTCAAGGCACTTACGACATCCTTACCGGTCTCGACGGCGGCGATTTGCGGTACATGGATGAGAGTTCCATCATTCTACCCAGTCCCTCCTACGAGAGCCCACCGTCTTCCTTCTCCTGCAGCCTGGCGAATCCGCTGTCCACGGCACCGCCGTCGCCCATCCTGGGCAACACGGTGCCGGCCGGCGCGGGCACCCGCCTGTTGCAGGCCGCTCTTATCAGAGCAACAGCGCAGCAAACCGGCGGCGGCGGCGGCGGCGGCCAGCTGGTTCAGATCAACGTTGGCAAACATCATCAGCACCATCCACAGCCGGTGATGTCTAACGCGTCGAGTCAGACGCATCCGCCGCGCGTGTTCATCACTCATCAGACGAACGCCGCGTCGCAGACGTCGCCCACCGTCAGCAAGATGCACACCGTCAGTAAAGTGCACACGGAAGTCACCGTCAATACTGACGGGGCGAAGCCCCGTCAACCGGTTACGACAGTGGTCGCGACACCCGCGGCCATAGCGATGGAATCGTCCAACAGCATGACGGATCGATTTTCAGATCAGGCCACCAAGTTGAGCAGCAACTTGCCTCAGAACTCGTCATCCAGCAGCATAATGCCGACGGTGTCGCCCACTACGAACAGCCAGGAGACGAAGAGGCAGTCTTCGAAGAAGAAGGACGCCACGTCGGACGCGGAGCAGAGCGGCTCGAGACGGGACTTCGTCAAGTCCATCGGCAAGCGGCTGAAAGCAAAGACGCAAAAGAAGGATCCCACGATAGGCCGACAGAAGTCGCGAACGGAGAATAGGGCGCGCAAAGCCTTCCGCACGATATCTTTTATTCTGGGTGCGTTCGTCGCCTGTTGGACGCCTTATCACATTTTAGCGCTGGTGGAGGGATTCTGCGCGAATCCGCCGTGCACCAACGAGCATCTCTTCATGTTCTCGTACTTCCTATGCTACGCCAACAGTCCGATGAATCCGTTCTGCTACGCCCTGGCGAATCAGCAATTCAAGAAGACCTTCACGAGGATACTGAAGGGCGATCTGCACATGACGTAAAACAGGGCAGCAGTTCGAGCAGCAGCACTCGTTTCGATAAATGTAGCTAAACGTAGGCGACGCGGACTCCCTTCGCGGAGAAGATGGCCTTCCACACTTAACACCGAATTATACTCGCTCGTCGTAATAATTTGTGGTGGACTCGGACAATAATAAAATGGGAATAATAATGTAAGACTCGCCGGCGAAGCCGAGCATCACGCGCCTTTTGTACATAAAATGTCGCAGCGCACTTCGAGCCGTTCGAAAGTCATACCCAGTATGTATATATGTTGTATACATGTGTGAATATTTGTTAATCTTTATGTAATGTGCTCAGGACGCGCGTAGGTGTGTGTACAAGTAGCCCTAGACAGTTATATGTATGTGTACCATGATAATAAACACATTGCAGTCCTAAAATAATAAACTCGCGATTCATGGAACGACGTGGACGCTAATGCCGTAGAGAGCTTGCGAAATCTGACGCTACGGGGAACATTACGGATAGAATAGTAATTATGCTTTAGTTTAATCGTAAGCTTTAGTGGTAGTCGAACGAGGAAGAATCGTTCATCACGAAAGACGAAAAGTGAAGATATTAAACATAAGATATTGACAGCCGGCTGTATCATGAAACAATTAGCCGCTTCGAATAAAGAAAACTGTTTCTTCATACGCGCAGTAATCGTGGAGCGTTTTCGCGGCGCTTACCATATGTTATTAATTCCCTGAATATTTCGAGTATTTCACAAGTTCTTTAACATGTTATCTTTTTTTTTTAGGAACAACGAATCAGCTCGAGGTAGCTCGCCTCGTAGAGGTACCGAGCAATTGACGATTTTCTTACGGCTCTCGATCGTGGATCGGAATATACACTGCCTTGAGATGGCCTAATGCGCAGGCCTTTTCTCTTCGAGTCTTGTGACACTTGGTACTCTCCTTACAAACGAGCTCCCGTCGATGCCTGATTGATGTTTTGTAGCAATAAGCTCGCGTCTGAGAAAATATTTTATCTCAATGAGTGTTTAAAAACGGTTATTTTTAGCTAATATTAAAATGCTAGCTAATTATTTTTAACTGAATAATTAACATCGTTTTTTATTATACTTTATTGTAAGCTATCTGTGTAATTACCGTTTGTTTTCATTATATTTTAATTAAAAAGCTCATTGCGATAATTAATATGTTGCAGGTGTGAACAATTAATTAACAGCAGACTGTGATTATAACTTACGAAGCCGGTGACGCTTCAGTATTGCTTATTTTTAAAAATATACCAACAACGCCTAATTTTTTAATTCCATTTTACATAAAGCGCGTGTGTATCTCGCGATTACTGCAAACCGTTGACAAAATGGAAATCGATATAGTAAGTAATTTATACCCACATACCTCGTCATATTTTAATAACATTCGCAAAAACATTACTTCTATATTATCTTTCTACTGCGGATTAATCAAACACACACATATACTACACACATAATTTCAGGAAATCAAAATTATAATTTCTCTTAATTAGTAGAAGTGAATGATTAAAATCGTATATAATTAAAAATAGCTGCAATGCTTTTAAATGGTAAGAGTGATAAATGATTGAATCATGCTTAAATTTAGGTCATATTTTTACATTGTGTCAGATTGCAAAATCGATTAATTATCGAGAAAGTAAGTGGACGAAACAAATTTACAATTTTATATTTATATTATATCAGAGTCACATTTTTACGAAAGCTGCGTTATTTTGATAAATGAATTACTGTTTCCCCGTTATATTATTTGCACCATCAATTTATTAATTTGTTAGCGGAGTGGATTCATCAGTGCTTTATGTGCCGTATTGTATTAATTTACTATCAATTACATTCTCACGTTGAATATCTTAAACGAATAACTGATACATCTTTTCATTATTCGACAGCTTTTCAATCATTATACATTGTACATTTCGACAAAAAGGACAATATATTCATTTGGATACTATGAGTATATCTTAAGCGCAGCTTTTAATTAGAATTTAAAGTAAAATTCTGGCATTTTGCCAGCCTAAATAATTCCAAAAATCTATAGAACTTGTTACATGCTACGAAGTTGGACGAGTAGAAAAGGTTCTTGATTGAGCGTCACATCGACTTTGAGCCAATGTCGGTTTGATTCTCGTAAAAGGTACACCTTTTTCCTAGCCGTGACATTCCCGTTTCTATGCCTCATGTAGATATAATACGTACGATTAGGAGTAGCACTCAATAAGCAAGTACGTATCGTCTTTAATTGCTGATCGATCGGAAATAACCGCAAATTTTTTATCGTTATAGACTTTATCGTATAGTTTTCTACCTTTATATAATTTGGTATGCATGCAGTCGCTTTGCGCTCACAGATTTCATCTGATATTCCTGCTACAACCTCTTACCGCTAAAAGCGCGTCGCGTTCTTCCATAAAAAGTACAGAGTGTCCCGAAGTAACGAAGTTTTACATTCGCACTGCGTGAATGGTCTGCATCTTATAAAATTGCCACGGGGGACATTTTGTCACTTGGATATCTTCCGAAATTCACTGCCAATAGTAAAAGTTATCCCGATTTTTCATTATGCTAATTAAACCTAATCCGAATACCTCACCTGTCAGTTGTGTACGTGATAAGTGTTAAGATCATCTTAACATTAAAACGCCAGATACAATTCTATTCATTCACGGAAACACTAACACGGAACGTTATATAAATCATTTATTCGCGTAAGAATCGCTTGCATAAATTAGCGATACATTTGTATTATTTCCTAGCGTTAAAAAAACCTCCTGCATTGCTTTTCTGGCATGAAAAAGTTTTGGGATTCGCTCAATGCTATGCGCAGATATCGCTTTTAATTTTGCGACGTAATGTAGATGGTAGAGTAGAATAATATGCGATAATAATTTCTCATGAAAAAAAAAAGATGTAAAAGATTATTACGATAACAATGAATATCGAAGAAAATCGTTTCTCGATACGTTTCTGTGTCTTGGCTACTTAGAACGCAATATGTTGGCGTCATTATTATTAGCAATAGGACATAGCGTAAATGATTATTGTGCTTCATCAATAAGGGGTCAAGTTGTATCGAAACATGTCTGCGGGAACACTTTGATATGATCAAGGCGATGATGTAGTCGGTCAGTGCGAATGGTACTTTGTGTGCTTAAGACTTAAGTCCAATGATCAGCTTAACTGGTCGAGAAGGAAACGATACGTCGCAGCTAACGTAGAGAAGTTCTCTGTATAATATGTAGTCTATATTAAAATGGATGATAAATGTGCGGCGGGCACAGAATAGCGGTGCGATTAATTGTACAGAGATAACAGACTAGGAAAATAACTTAAGTTATTATGCGGACGTTGTACTATGTAGTGTCGATGCATATATACATATATACGTAGCGCAATGATGGGTAGACAGTAAAGGCTGTAGTGCTAAAAACAGAAAAGAAGAGGAAGACCGTAGACGGTGCAATATCTAGCAAATAAATATAATTAGCTCTAGGCGATAGCACGGTTAAAAGAAGTGCAGGTAATAAAAATAGCCGCATAAAGCCTATATGCGATCGTATAAAAAGCGTATGTTGTCTAGATCATCGATCGTGGAGAAAGTATATATTGGCAGATTATATTTCCCTCTCGCGGTCAAGCTTTTATTGTAGATTGTTCGTTGTAGGTCCGTGAAATGGACGATTGTCAAAATTATGCGCAACGGGACGGAAAACGTATGATTAATGTGCGTTTTATGTTCGATCAATTTTAATTTTATTTTATCGTGAGAAATGCAAATAACGAATTTTTCATCTGTAAACAACTCACATAATGAGAATATCTCCTGTTGATTTGCGGTTGCTTTGTGCGGATTATATTGAAATGTGCCTCAAATTACTTGTACGTTTCGCGAAAATCATTTTGTTAAAATTAAAGGATACATGGATACAAATATATTAATGACAAAGCAGTACAATCAAAAGCTGAATTGAGTATTTGAAATATTTATTTTACAATTACAATATCTTATAACATACATAATGATATAAGACAATTTCATAATTATGATATTTTTTAATAAAAAAAAAAAAAAAAAAAAAAAAACAGCTACATTAAAAAAAGATAGCAAATCAAATTCAAAATGCAGTTGTTTTTAAATCATAGACAATACATGTTGCTCGTCCGATAATCTTGATTTTAAGAATTTTTGAATTTAGCATTTTAATAAAAGTTTACGTATATTTTATTCTTATTTTTTATTCTTCTTATCTTTCTACTAAATGTATACTGAAAATTATATTCAAATAATAGTATTATATAAAAAAAGTATAAAATTAACTTTGTTAGAGATAAAAATAGAAGATTTTGTTAAAAACATTACAATTTTGCAAATTGTTAATTGTGAAATATGCAAATTATTAAATTTGAAAGATTGTTTTGGCGATAAACCCGCAAAATTTATACACTTTGCAGCATTATATGTCGAAATGTATCGGAATTTTTGTTATAAAAAAAATTGAGTACGTATATATAGTTTATAAGCAATCTGTTGTGTAGTGTATGTTGTGGTAATCATGCAAATGCTTTATAATCTACTTTTAGAATAATGCAACATGTTGCTCTCTGATTGTGAGTATATGATCGATATTTAGAAATATATTCGCCACGCATAACGTCAAACGTCTATTGCAAATTGGCAATTTTAATTAAAGTATATGTGAGTAAAGTAAGGTTGGACGAAGTTGTGACATAGATGTTAATCAATAGTAATCAATTTTTATTTATATTGCATCTGTGCAAGCCATGCGTGCGAAAATGCACATAAATATAATGATACGCATCATGAAATATAAATGATACTTAATTACCAGAACCTGTAAGTATAAAAGCGACTATAATAAAGTGAAAAAATGCGATGTCAACTAATCTTTGTTCCTCATATTGACTCGTATTTATTAAAAAAATAGTTGCATATTAATAAGATAAACATGAGAAATCTTTTAAAGTATTAATGTTTCGTGTGATCTACAAAAATTCCGAATATAAAAAATTAAACATTAGCAATTTAATAATAATAAAATTTGTTTAACTTTCTTAAAATAAGTTTAGCGATAAGTTAATATGTCATCATGGCTATTTTGCTATACACAAAATAACAAAATATTTCAATGTAAAGTTTGATTTTATATAATCAGAGAGTAAAAGTCTGAAGTATTAAAAATAACAATAACTTATAATGACAAATGATAGGATTCCAAATTCTAAAAACAAAAATAGTAAATGTGGCGACATCTGATTGCCAGCAGTTATATCAATTTGTATAAACTTTTTAACAATCTGATTTTCAATAATGTGATTAAAAGTACTTATTGATTTTTTTCAGTTACTAAGATATTGCGATGATTCACTGTAACACGGATACTTGCAACAGAAATGAAACCTATTGAACTATCACAGGATACCACTGTCTGGTATCCAATTCTTTTTGACAATTGGTACCTGCATAGGATTCATCGACGTTCATATCAAATTTCGATTGATATAAACGATAGTTAGTGTATGCATGAAGAAGATATCATTTAACAAGTAAGTAAAGTTAAATAAAATTGATATATATTGATAAAATTGAAATACGAAGACAATAAAATACAAAGACGATAATATATCTAAATTAATTTCCTACACATTTATTAAAGAATTAAACGCTCGATAGGTGATAATTCGTTTCAATAATCAATCAATAATGTAGCTAGGAAGAAAGAAAAGATTTGAAAAGAATTTTACTAAGTCATCTCACATATACTACAATGTATAACTACAATAATTATTATATTATTATAATTATTATAAGATAGTAAACTTGCTAAATCATACTTTTGATAATTCAAATAAGTTTCACGGTCGGTAATAGAACAAGATTTCTGCAGAACTCTTGTTGGCCATTGTAGCTAAGGATATCTAGTCCCCTCCTTTGCGGATATTTAATAATAAACTATTATATTACTATTTGTTGTTAAGCATACAGCGCTGGTGTTAAATTCTAATCGATAACTTAGGTCACTTTGTAGCCAAGCCTTGTTAAGAAAAGTGATATAATTTAAAATTATGAAAATTAATTTTTGCCCATCCATTTTAATTAATTTAATATTATTGTGTTTTTTAAGTTATTATGTTTTATAAAAATGTTTGTTTCTTATAGAATTAGAAATGTGTGATGTTTAATATTACAGCGTTCAAAATTTTATAATAATAAAACAGTAATTTGTAGTACTTTAAATGTTCAACTTCATAAATTTTATATTATCGTACATATTATATTATATTTTATCGTATCAATAATATCGTAATAATAATTGGTTTGAATTCATCATTAATCTTGCACTTTCTCATAAGTCGTTTAAATGCAGAATACTAGTTTATTTTAGTTCAACAAATTGCGTTGCAGCTTTGTAACTGATTATGATATCTGTATACGATGTAAGTTCGTGACTAGAATCAATGGCAAATAATTTAATTAAATGCTAGTCTAATTATACCTAACGCAGGACGTGATACTGCATACACTAAAGTGAATAGAAACCGCAAGATAGAGAAAAGGCGAGCCTTGAAAAGGGCTTAAATTTAGGTGAAATCCACAAATCCCCACAAATTTACTGTTCAATGGAATAATTTGATAAACCTAGTAGAGCAGTTATGAAACTTGTTGCGCTATTAAAAACTTGAAATCCATCGTTAATAATTTTCTTAATGATACGCGATTCGTAAAATGACGTAAAAGTCAGCGTTAAAGAATTATTTAATTCAGATACTTTACAATTATAGCAATTAAATAAATGGTTAATTTTTTCTTGCTTAGTTCTCTATCTTTTTTTTCAAAATAATTTATTAGAATAATTTGTATATCATAAATTGTGCAAGACTACTTACACTGCTAAAAAACGAAAATGATAAGACAAGCGAATAATAATGCTATTTATTATATAAACTCTAAACTGGATTCTCTGGTAGCTTCTCTGGTTATTTTCGAAGATTGATTAGGGTAATTTGGTTTAAACATTCGTTTTCTTTAAAGATAATCTTCGGTTAAACTTGCATTTAATCTAAGTTTTACTTAAACAAAACTCTTGCTTTAATCTTGATCAAGTATACATTGTTTCCATATTATTCGCTTGACCGAAACCGCGATGTGTATGATAAAGCTTTATTCTTCATAGTACATGATAAAATCATGAATATTTAAAAATGAAACCAAATCTTCCATTACAAATTGCAGTTATACAAATATGTATTAAAAATTCCATATAGCTTTTTTAAGCATCTTTTATATAAATTATTTTTCTATTAATATCTTACTACGTGTAGGATATTTTTCATTTCTAATCCATAAGTTATTTATGGAAACGCGAACAAACAAATTTGACTTCCTTCTGAATCATATAATATTCATTTGAATTATACTTCAAAATTTACCCATTTTCTTCGTGATTTCACTGGTATTTCTAGTAAACAGTAAGTACATGTACATACATTTACTGTGAAAGTATGTATTCGAAAATAATGTACTTTAAATATTTAACGCCTTCTATTCATTTGGGATATTTAATCGCGTTTAAATAATTTCAGAAATATATTTTTGTAATTTATTCTTTACTTTGCATACTGAATCGTGCGAAATATTTGGAGTTTGTGTATAAGTTGTGAGCAAGGAACGTCGATATTTTCGCAACAGATGGTTCCAACAAACATCTGCGTTTTTCCGAAGATTTAGACGGATATTAATATATTGTGCATATACAAATGCATACGATTGTCCTAGCTTCTGAATAACATGCGTGAAACAATTTTTCAACGAGACTTTAAAATCAATACTGTCATATTTAACAAAAAATGTAAAATATATAGCATAGTTAGCATACAATTGAAGCAAAATAGAGTTTTCAATTTAATTTATTAAAATGGAACTAGAATAATTCTCTCTCTCATAAAAATTTTCAACATAATTATATGAGCAAAATTTTGACTTTTGAAATTTTTAGATTTGATTCTGTGCAAGCAAATTACGAGTGGGATTTGCTTATAGCATTTCAATCTAAAAATACGACTTTATCCATATTCCACGTGTAAAATAGTACAAGAAATTACATTTTAAGGTAAAAGTGCGAAGTTAGAAATAGTAAATTTTAATTTTATTACTTTGCGCGTAAAAATATCTTCGTATTATTTTTATGCACACATATTTAATTGGAAGTGTCAACATTTAAGTGACTTATGCCATTTTATCGATTAAAGATGATCCTTTTTTATGTTAAAAATAATATTGTTTTTATATTTTAATTTGTGTACTAAAATATATATAGCATAACATGTAGCATTATTTAACGAAATCTACCAAGTAAATTATATATATCTCAGTCAATCAAGTTATTTTCATCTCTTCAGATCGCATATTCGTTCTCATCTAAGTAATGAGATTTGAGTCTTGATTATAGTTCATAGCTGAGAAGTCAACAAGCTTCTAAGAAAATGTATATAACATATATAAACCGCAGGTTTTTTTTCCGAAAAAAAATTGTGATACTTTTTCATATGCCATGTGCTTTGTACGATAATATTTCTGTCAGCTTTTAGATATATTAGAAAAAGCGTACAGAAATCATATAAAGAATTTGGGACAAAAAATATTTTTTGTACACAGGAAAATATTCTTCAGCATTTGCATAATGCGCAAAGAAGATTCATATGTCGCGAAAAAGGATTTATCGCGCTGCATACATTTTACGATTTGATTTTAGAAAGTTAAATGAATTATTGATCACTTGATAAGTTTTCTTTAAAAGTCAGTTATTAAAACTTTACTGCATAATTTCAATCATTTTCCGTCTTTCTGTCAATATTGTCTCCTTCAAGCTGTGGCGAACGAATTAATTCATTTATCTTCCGCCTGGAACATCAGTCTGAAAGATTGGTAAATGGCGTATCTCCACTCGTTGATACTGTTATGGAGATATTCCATGCTTTTCCAGATTTGAATAAGTAGTCGTCGTTTGCTACACCGACCGCGGGCTCACTTTTTTAAGATATCTATAAAAAGTTTTCTGCAGATCTTTGTATCTCATGTGGTGAGGTATCTCAACGTGAAGTTGACTGTACGTGAGGCGAATACTTTTACATTTTCACTTGAGTTTGAACGCTTAGATACGAGTTGTAGCGAACCGACAAGAAAGATGCTTTCTTTTCTGTACTCATCTAAAGCTGTAAACTTTAAACTTTATACAAATGCAAACTCAACCTGAGACAAAGTACTGTTTTCTGATACCTATGCGTATTCGAGTTGTCGCATTTAAAGAAACATTGCTTCCGCTCTTGTCAAAAATTGAAAAAAAAAATACATACATATATATATATATATATTTAAAAGAAAAGTTACAACGAATAAAGCACAATAACATTAAAATAGAATTAAATTACTTCTATTTAATAAAAATATGTTTTGATATAACGTCACGCGTAAAAAGCGTTTGAAAGCATTAAGAATATATTTTTTTATATGTCAAGCATTATTCATAATTTTTTTCATAATACAGTTTGTATTATATGTAATAATGCGCGTTGTTATATTTAGTTGCAACTCACGCGATATGCTTTTATTATTACTTAACAGTAGCCTTACACGAAAAATGTAACAAAGTTAAACTCACGATGATCACAGAATTGATATAACAAGCTCGCATTACGTAGATTGGCGGGTCATAATTTTTTATTCTATAACAAGTGGCGTGGGTACCTCTAATAACTCGGTCGTTGCGCGATTATTATCATATTTATTCGAGCGAATAAGGAAAGTAACATTTTTTCTTGACAGGTCTTCAGTGTGGAAGCTGTACAGATGTCAAATAAATGCGAAGGGTAGAATTCAATCCATATGGTCTATAAAAAAAGCCATAAAATTTCCTAAATTGGTAAAATCAAATTGGTAAAAATCGAATCGTAAAGAAACTAAGATAAAATTTTTTTCCAGAAAACTTGCGAAAAAGGAAGTATTTTTCGTGCATAAAGTACTTTTTTTAATAATTTACGTGTTAAAAATTTTCATCTTCGTCTATAAACAAGGAAATATATTTTTTACTATTCCATGTTGCCATCGCCGGAAGCTCTGCTGGCAAAGCAAATATTCGTGTATTTTCGGAGATTTCTTGAACACTATACGCTTAGCACGTGTATATATATGCGCTGATGTGAGTATTACGGCATCCGGTAAATGCTGCACGTAATATTATCCTTATTCGCTTATAAGCCACCCAAAACGTTTTATCCCTAGAAAATCCGATTTTGGCTGTAAAAAAGATTAAGTTAATTTTCGATGTAGTCAAAATTTGTTACGCGTAATTTATAACGGATAAAATTATAAAATTATAAAATTATAAAATTATAAAATGGTGCATAATATCGTGCATAATTAAGTGCATACTTTCCATAACAAATTTGCATAACTAATAATTAAATTAAACTCTGGGTTAGAATGAGTTAGAGTAATTATATTTTTTGAAAATTTTGCACATTCGTAAAAAATCTGTGATAAAATATAAAATTGTTAAGCACATTTTTATGAAAGTGGAAGGTTTTTCGGTAAGTTTTAATCTTATTATGTATTATAAATAAGTGTTAACGAATAATATTCGTAGAACAAGAAACACTTTTACTTGGTATACTCAATATAATGTATTTATAAGAAATAAAGTAAATACAGTGTTTGATGCATTTTCAGCGCATGTGAAAACTTATACGCAAAAAGAACGATAAAACTAAAACTGTATGACGCAATCGCTTTCCGTGGCTCAACTTACTTGAAACAAAATTTTAACGACGCTGATGTCGCTAATAACGTGGGAAATTTAATCTTCCATCATTATGTTCAAACTGACTTAATTTCGAGTTGAAATGCAAGCTGCGTACAGAACTGTGTAAGATATTGAAATAATCTTTATAACGATAGTGATGTTGCATTTTACAACACGAGACGCCTACGTAGTATATTTTAAGCGATTCCGGATGCCTAGATAGATTCCTGCACGTAATGCAAAACATCTGTTGAATCTGAAAAGTATCTCACTGTACGTGATGTATATCTCTCAGCTCCTGAAGAATAGCTGTCATAAATCGAATGTGCTGATATCCGGCACGAATCGGCGCAGGCATTCGCGTATTTTCCCATCACATGACACTTGTACCCAAGTGGAAAGTCTCAGCAGAGGGTGGTCGACGAAGGTAAGGGGTGCAAGGGACGCACACGGTGCGCACGCATCTCTGAATGAACGCGCTTTTGAGGCGTTCAGTTTCGCCGATGGGGTTCTTCGGTGCGGTACCGGCAGTCCCCGCAGCTTAAGCCGTTTGTGAACGAGATTGTGGCATGCGCGCGCGAATCACTCATGATTCTCCCTCGGTGATTAACAAGTCGATCAGAAATAAATGATTCAAGGGATTACTTGACAAAGCTACAGAATCAGGAGTCGGGAATCGACAATTACGATACGTGCCGTCAGGTTTCTCAAATGCATGATAAACTTTGATGTTTATTATTGTCAGTGATAATGACTTTGAAGCGATTGTACCATCAACAATTTGCGGTTTCCGTTGATGCATTGCGACGGGAGAGAAATACACCGCTTGACAATATCGCGCCTCCGAACAATAAACGCAAACTTTTCATGACGAAGAAGTTTCACGTAAAAGTTGTATTTCGCATAATATATGTGTTTTGTACAGAGTATTTAAAAATTTAATTGGTGTTATCAAAAACTCAACGGAGAATGCATTTAACATGATAGCGCGATATCTTGTAAAAGATATTGCAAAAAGTGAAAAAAGTGTGAGATATTAAACAAGATAAAAAGATTCTCAAGAAAAATTTATTCATTTAATTTGTAACTCTGTAGAATCAATGTGAAGAATGGAACGAATTTTTCAGCTTTTTCTTCAATCGACAAAAAGTAAATCTTCAAGGTTTGACTTTATGAAGTAGATATCTGAGGTCTCTTGAGGGAAAAAGTGATAGAAGATACGATTATTGCGCGCGACATTTGTTCCGACTTATTGTTAGTAGGCGATCTTATCATCATGCTCCTAAATTGGCGGACAATAAAGTTTCAAAAAAATATGTGGTGATAAAAAACATAAATCAACCAAATAAGACGCGCGAATAAAATATATATTCGACCAATTCAGCAAGTATCGGAAAATCACTAATATCTTGATTGATTACACGACAAACTGTACGAGACTACTTTCGATTGAGCACCGATAAATGCGTATTAGTCTCTTTTATGAAAAACGGACAATCAGGTTAAGCCGCTATAATGATAGTCACTCGCCAGCCCATTGTGCCTCACAAATCACAGGATATCGGTAACGACCGATAGAATCGATTCGACGAGCTATTTGGAGGAAGAGGCGAGAACAAAGAGATAGCGATAGAACAAAATTCCAGGATTTCGCCAAAGGCGGACCATGCAGGCAACCATTGCAAATATGAGTGACCCAGCTATGGAACGTTTGTACAATTGTACTGTAAGGATTTTCGAACACAATATCACGTTGCTCTTGAAGCTAAATCACAGCGAATCGATCACTCGTTTTATTAAAGAAGCGTTGAACAATTCATCACAACCAGATATCCTTCGAGAGGCGCTGTCCAATTGCATTTTTCGCAATCAAGAACGGCCGTTCGATTTGCCGTGGTGGCCTAAGCTCTGCTGGTCGCTGCTTTTCGGAGCGATACTTTTGATTGCAACTGGTGGCAATATCATTGTCATGTGGATTGTACTTGGTAAGAAGACGGATTGCACGGTGTTATGATATGGCATGTCTAAGATGTTTCTTTGTTAATAAATTTTTATGAATTTTTATTATGTTGTTCTTTGTTAATATGTTTTTATGAATTTTTACATATCACATTTTTAAACAAAATTCAAGCCTTTCTATTACCAACAAGAATGTCGTAATCGTATCTTTTTGCCTTGCAATGAACAAATTAATTTGCATTATAATATAAATTATTTCTCAAGCAGAAGTTTCATATAAATATTGCAACAATATAATTAGCGTTAATTGAAAATTTTCTCTCTTTTCTTTGCACAATAATTGAACACTATTATAAAATTAAAAAAAAAAAATTATCAGAAAATTTTTTGTCAATTAAAAAATAAATTTTTCTGTTATGTTCAATTATGCCTTTCTAGGTCGTTCCATTTATAAAAAAAAGAAATATTATTCATGCGAAGCACGCGAGAAGTTTTGCAAATAAAGCAATACAGTTGAAAAGACATTTGATTATCAATCTCTCGACAACACTTTGCTGCCATGCAGCGCATCTAACAACCTAAAATTATAGAGAACTACCGTTGATAGTAATCTTTTCTGGTAAATAGCTAAATATGCATATGAGACAGCAGTTTGCTATCATTTTCTCATCAAGGCGGTATTATCTAGGAAGTTGTAGGAAGCGGATAACACCCTCACAAACAAGTAGAGTAATAAGTTTTTAATATTGACGTTGTCGCCATTTCCTGAGTATATCCCAAGAGTATATCCCTGAATTTATAACGTAGTGATAAGAATCCAATATGGTTATTATCAATGCGATTGACTATTTTATTCACATTAATTGCGATTGATTATTTTATTCACATTAAATCATTATATTTTTCCAGTTTTTCTAAATTCAATAAAACTTAATCCGTTTACATATATATTGCTATTACGACCCAGTTACAAACATTATTGCCATTTTACTATAATTATTTCGAAAATTTGTAAATTTGAATAATGAATGTATTCGCACTGGAACCGTATTATCTGGTCATAGCGAAATTGATTTTCTATTTGAACAAAATTGCGAACAGTTAAAGGTTAAATTATTTGCAATATTGGTCAATGTTGGCATATATTATATTTTATGTTATATAGTTATATACAAAGATGTTAAATATATTCAAAAATCTAATTAAATCAAAAATATTAAATTTTTGATTTAATTATATGATATGACTGTTTTTTCGGCTATCCGAATAATCCGACTTTAAAAACTGAAATGGATCATGTACATATTTATAATACAATATATATACAATATTTTCATTTCATTAAAAAAAGTAATTGCACTTTTCTAGTGCATTGTTGCACTTAAGATAAAAATGAAAAATTTATCATAGAAAAATTTTTTATATTATGCCATTTAACGTTTTCTTTTACCATCTTCAATAGGACAAGTGCTAGAGCTCGGCCTGTTTCGTGGATCATCCTATATATGGTACATATCACAAGATTATTACAAACGGCATCATTAGCTTTGCGATATGTACATAAATGAAAGATAAAATTTCTATACGAGTACACACACATACACATATACGCACGCACACATACACTGTTGAATTTTATATCTCCAAGCTCTATTAATTATTAAGCAGATCATATTCAATAAATAATTTAGCATACTATACATGCATTATACAGGGTGATTCAAAATAACCTGATGTTCTTGCAATGCCATATTCTTGAGCGAATTCTGAGACGATTTTTCCTTTTACAAAATTTTGTCCGAAGCTTAGTTTTCGAGTTATAATTGAAAATAGTTTGCTACTTACGAGTCCGATACAACGGACAGACAGGGACGGTGTAATGTGTCATGAGACGATAGTAAACACTTGACAGTCTCATTATACGTTGCGCGTCCCTGCCTGCCCGTTGTACCGAACTCGTAAGTTGCTATCTATTTTCAATTATAACTCGAAAACTAAGCTTTGGACAAAATTTTGTAAAAGGAAAAATCGTCTCAGAATTCGTTCAAGAATATGGCATTGCAAGGACATCAGGTTATTTTGAATCACCCTGTATACAAAGAAATTAATTATTTTTTAATTTTACATTATTATTTATATTACAACGTTCAGGAACAGATGCATATTAAAGTATACTGGTTTTTACGTCGTTTGAAAGATTTATTTGGGATTCGGTGGATTAAAAGAAACTATTAACGCGAATAATTAAAGCCTGAATATTATATTTCTTCAATAGTAACAGTATTAATCAAGCGATGATTGAGTTGAACTCTTAGGCCAGGCACGTATGTCTGAGGCTTAAGTGTGTATTAAGGAACTTACTTAGATATTCCATTGACTGGAGTGAGGTAAGCATACGTGGTTAGAAATATAGATATTGTGATGATCCCTATTTTCTCACTATGTAAATTCCAAATCTATTAACATCATAATGTATACGTTGAAATATTATGCACGTGCTGTTGAATTTATGCTGTATGTATTTTCGCTGTTTTAAAATAAAGCTAAAATCATCTTCAATATCACCTAATAACTGAATTATTCATGAGCCGCTTAGCGATGACCGTAGAATATATTATTGGCGATAGAATGCTGACCGTTTATTTTGGATATTTTTGTATGAAAGAAGGAGAAGATTATATTACATCCTCGCAAAAAAAGTGACACAAGTTGAAATTTTTCGAATTTCGTATTAATCTGCGGATTTCTAAATACATCGGCCTTCAATCAAGAAAAGTGATACTAGTTAAATTAAAATACTTCCCGCGTGTGTCCGCTATATTTAATACTGTCGTAAATAATTAAATTTAAAATTATTGTTTAATCAAGCATAGACATGTGAAATTATTTCTCGTAAAATCAAGCTTCTTTCAGACGATTTATAATTTGCGATAGAATTCGAGATAAAAATCTATTCCTAATATTATTAATAGAAAATGCAATTTTCTTTCCTGTTTCTCTTGAACAATTTGATAGTTTTGACTTGTGTCGCTTTTCTTGCGGAGGTGTAATATTATTATATAGACACGACTTCGTCATTAAGTACTAGACACACATTTGTATGAAGTATTTCACTTGTATAATAACCGTTATCACTTTCCTCTAGCTAATATTAACATTTCCTCACTTCTGTAATGTTCTGCGATATAAACATTATGTCGCGAAATACTCAAAGCGACCAAATATTTCATTCTTTATCCGTCTTCTACTGAAACCTGTTTTCTCAATACGTGCAAAAGACATCTGATAAGAATAAATAGAACGTAAAGCGTGGTAAATCTTTACGTGCAATAAAACATGTCAGCAGATCCACTACTAAGGGTGGGGTTTGACAGCTAAGACTTATATAAATTTCATATAAGCTAGTAGAATTACCTCAATAGATGTTGCAAAATCCTAAAATCTTTTCGAAGTAATCTAATGCATGCTGATATATTACATTGCAGCGTTATAAAAAAATAATTTATAGGTTTTTTTATAACGTTATAAAAGCGTAAAGTTTTATTGATAATAACCGGTAGACTGATGGTTAATTAATGTGCTAGCTAGATGGAAGAATCCAAGTAATAACCATATTTTTCTATAATAAAATTGTAAAAATGTTTTGTTTGATATTTTACAGAAGAGTAATATGTCACAAAGAATCCTTATTTTGCAATTAACAGTTTCATAAAACATCGGAAAAATAAACTTATACAAATAAGGTTTTATTCATTTATCGTACATCAATATCGCTTGTTTAATTCTTTTTTTTTTTTTTTTTTTTATATATCGGACTATTGCCTCTTGTTATACGTATAATATGATGCTTTTGGCCGTTTCGCCCATGACAAGCATCCGTGATCAGAGAAGGAAAACGCAATTCGTTTCGAATAAAATGGATCAATATGGGGATCCAATATCTTCTTATACGGACCACGTATCGGGTTTCGGATATTTTTTTACATCGAGCGTGTAGGAAATAAACATGTATACACAAATATTTTAACGAATACGCACACTAAATCTGTTAGTCTGCTGTTCTCAATTTGATTAATTTTCGACCACCATTGATTTTACGCTTACACATATTCGTTTAAGCGGCTACGTGTTTAGAACGTGCTCGCAAAATTAGGGAATTAGAAAGAATTTTAATAGACGGAAAAAAAGTTATAAATTCATTAAAACATAAATGTCTCTTCTACGAAAACATATAATTTAATATTATAATTATCTTGAACCAAACAATTTTTAATTTTTTGAATATTTCTGTAAAAAAATACAAATGTAACAAAAATACGAAAATATGAAGATAACAATCTTTAATGTTAACTACTTGCAAACATATTTTGTCAATAATGTATCAACTGATAAATTACCAATTTTTGTAATGGATATAAAGTAATGAATAGCAAATGACGGAAATAGTTAATAGAAATATAAGTAATATTAAAAATGCAAATTTATATTTATGAAATATGTGGAAATGTGTAAGATTTGTCGATTAATTTACATATGCCGATCTTTAATAAATTTTTATGCAATATTTACTATATATATTTTTTAATAAATTTTTATAAATATAATTTTTATTTGCATAAAAGCTATATTCACGTTTCATGATAAAAACGATGTCTCATTCAGTTTTGAAACCGGGAATTAACCGATATATAAACATAAGATCGTATATTTCACAAGAATAAAATTTTAATGACAGGAATTCTAGTAAATTTTTGATGTTATTATTCTTGTACAATGCAAATTAATAGTATGAATTTCCTAGCGTGTAATAATTAAAACAATTTACAGCCTCCGTGCAATTAAAATTCACTCTCATCTACTGGAATTGGATGACATATATTATACGCCCATCAACATTTACCATTTACATGTATATTCACCTGTTTAGCGCTTGAATAAACCGAAGTATATCGCTTTTGATTGCTTATTCGTTTTTTGTTTGTTTTATTTCCGTAACCTTTAGAAACTGCTGTGAATCCATAGAAGTGACTATGCGTTTGTAGGGTATGTGCACAGCATTTTATGGTAATGTAATTATAGCTCACAATGATGGAAATGTGTGCATTACCAAATGCTAAATAAAGTGCACATGCAGCATCGTATAAACATATCGTAAAATATTTATTCTGCCTTCTTTAAAATGATGCAATCTGGAGCACGCAACGGACATATTTATTCATTTTTTTAATCTGTACATATATACAGCAGTGCAATAGCAGGATTGCTACACATAGCTGTATATTCATCACTTAAAATATTGCGAGTATGTTTTCATTTATCACCTTTTTCATTTATTTTTTTTTTATTAAAGTTAAAGTAGATACAATATTGATTTATACTTTATTTTAGAATAATTTCTACGTCATCAGTCGTCACGATAATCTTCAATTTAAATGCTAACAGCAGACAATATAAAATACAAGTGTTATATGCTTTAAATATTATTAATACATGTTTGCTAAATATTTATAATACTTTGACTTTGTTTACGCATACATATATGCTTTCTTTTACCGTACAAGATTTTGCTAGCAATATTGCTTTAGCCAAAATAGACTTTGTAAGATATAGAGATACCTATAGTGGTGAAAATAGCTTGGTTATAGAAGCAAAGTGCAAGGATATTCATGTAGCTAGTTAATTCGGTTTATCTGACGCTGCACTCACAAGATATGCTATTCGAAAAGCGTACGTGATCTCATAGCAGAAAATTGTTACATAAAATAGTGATTTGCAATATTATTTCATACTAATCGTACAACTTGAAATACAGAAAGAGTAAACATACTTTGCCAACAAATCGAGCACAGCTGAATGGCTACTGATATTCATTGTTTGACCATAAAATCTCTTTTATTTTTATTGTGTACGCATATTTTTTTTACAAAATATAACAAAAGGAAATTGAACAATAACCGCAAGTTTCTATTAAAATTATATGCGCGTATAATTTCTGCATATAATATGTATTGTGATTTTTTAAATTGTGCTTTTATGTAAATTTGATTTTATCTAAAAAAATTAATAATCATTGTTCGTTGATAAATATCGGATCCGATTTCGAAGAAAGTTTGAAAAAGACAGAAATATTATTATATTTTAATATTACAGTTAATAGTATAATTCATTTCTCAACGTTTTTCAATATTTATTGAATAATTATTATAAATAAGTTTAATTACTTTTTAATATAATGATCTTATAATTGTTATCGAGAGAAATATTTTGAAGTTATGTTTACTTTACGATATCAATTAATTTGAATAATCGTATTAATTAAAGAACAGTGATTTTTATCTTGAATTGGAAGCTATAAGCTTCATCAATTTTAATTTTATATTGTCTATTGTTAATATAAATTCTTCTGATATTATTAAGATTGATAATAGACATTTATACATTTTTAGCCTTTATTCAGAAATGTATATTATTTATCTTAAGACATTTTGCATGTTAAGAATCATCTACCAGTGGCATCATAAACTGGCATAATATAATATTACGCTTTTCTGTTACTTTTCTAACGACTAAAAAATGTATTAGTTAAACTTTGTTGAACGGAATATTCCTTTAATAAAGATGAGAAGTTGATTGATGTTGATTAGCTGAACACCGTGCGGTGGACCGACTTTTCTCGCCACGTGGTAGAAAGAATTTGGAAATTGTTCTTTATATCTTGTGTAGTTTGGTATTTGTGTTTGTGGCAAAACATCTGGGTACAAACGTAACGATATTTCATAGCAGATGGCGATAATCACACAAACGTCGTTTAAGAAGCGTTATAAGTGCTCCTACTGCCATATTATCTTTCATTTTCTTTTATTTAGATTAGCAGTTGTCTGTTACGTTTATAAAGGTAATAAAATAATAATAATAAGAGTCAGAAATAATGTAAAGTCTTGCATCGATGTGATCTTACATTATCATTCCATGTCATCTGACAAATTTCTCTTTGTTGCTCACAAACGTTATTTATAACTTTAAATCAGATAATAAATTTAAAAAATTGGAGTTGGAATCTGCGATTAAATCGGTATCGTGATCGCAATCGCAAAACTCGAAACTTTTCGAAAGAGATATTTGCAAAATTTTGAATTTAGTTTAATATTAAATTATAATCGAATCTGCGTATTGTTAATAAAAATTAATTTTATATAATTTAATATTAAATTGAATTCAAAATTTTGCAAATAATATCTATTTCGAAAAGTTTTGCAATCGCGATCACGATACCAATTTGCAATGCAATACCTTTTTTATACACATGCATAAATAGGTTTACCTTTGTGCCGAACAAGAAAATAACATTTGCGAGGAAGAGTTTATCCACCAAAGAAACCGCGATGTTTTACGCATCATTTCCGCTGCTTCTGGACATCCCAACGGACATTCGTGAAAAACTTTTATCGTACGTGTTTTACTAATACAGTCTGAAAAGTTTCTATCGATCAGAGACGAGAAAATTTCAGTGGCTCAGCAGATTAAATGGACTTGGCACAAACGTAAAATTTCATGAGAGTCTGGACCTTATAACGGATAATCGTATTTTCTGTAGTTGATCCTAAATTCTGTCTGCACCGAAAGGAGGGCTTTGTAATGGCGTGGTTGTACTTCACCGCGATAAGTAATGGCCAAATGGGTTATCGTGAGGACGGAAGAGCTTTAGACACGGATGGTTCCACTCGAAAACACTCGTTTAGAGAACACTTTCTGTCTCGAGCAGACAAAACTGTCTGTTTTTTGCTTTAAACATTGATGATTTATAAAATCATTACGTAAAGTCGTTACATTATACACGCTTTTATCATATATCATGCGATGTTGTACTAGTTGCGATGTTTGCTTGTTGTTCGAAAACAGAAATGTTCGATATCAATCAGCAAAAATTTGTAAATGGCTGTCTGGTTTGAGAAAACTATTTTCTTTTAACTTTTGGATTCAATGTATTGATTTTTATTTTGTTGTTCGATCTTTTTTAGTTAAAAGCTGAACAATATGCTCTCTAATTATTAGGAAATTAAAAACTGTTTGAGGCGCTATTAAGCTATTTTTTAAACTTTATACAATGCCATTAATAATATTATCTTGTAAAGACGACGCTTTTACAATTATACGTTTTCTCGTCGTTTTTGATGCATTAAAAATTTACAGATTTATTTGTACACTTGCATTCGAAATGTATTTCTCTATGCAAACTTGATATATTTTCAGCTGTAAGTTATGAAATTTTTAGGATACCCTAGGGAGGCCAGGCCAAAATTTATTTCGTTATTGGTTTTCGCAACGAAACTTTCGTGATTTATAAGTATATACCCTTATCGTGAAAAGTGAAACCAGGTATTTTTATTATTGCAAGCATTGACATTTTCGAAAATAATATACTGCCGATCAGAAATGTTCGTTCAGTTGTATACATTTTACCTTTACCTCATTTTATCCTTTAGTCGTACGATTACAGTACGTCTTCTCCGATAGAATTTCATAGCTTCATATTACTTACACAATTTCAAACAGACGTATTACAGAGTACATCATGTTACAGATATAATTACGATCGAGAGTAAAAGTAGCACACTTCTATTTTGTATGACTGGATCAACATTGTTCAGCATTATTTTGGAATTCATCGAAAAATATAATTACAATGCATTTAGTTATACAAAATCAATTCGGCTGTTTATTTCCAATTATGCCCTTAGCATAATTGATTTATCGCTGCGAATTATTATTGTCAATTAATGCATGCAGTAATTTCGAGAACTGAGAATACGTTTATATATTTATTTTCTCTCTATAATTTAAATAATTTACATATAAACGCAAACAAATTTTAATGTACGATTATGCTGTTTTGTTCGTATAAGAAACAAAAATTAATTTTCTATGCATTATGTATTGATTTATTACGCACTATTGATTTGTATATACAATTACTTCATGTCTCATGTGTATTTGCGCATAATAATTCATAAGCGGACAGGAATAGTATCTCGATTCAATAGCAGACGCGAGGCCATCCTGCCTGATTTAGTACAATGCTGCGGTCGAAGAGAGTGATTACAAGGATGGGAGACATCGAGTTAATGAAACTTTATTCCCTGAGTGACACGCCGAAGTTTTGCAAGAGTGCAAAAAGGAACTTAACGAACATTATTGCGCCACTCGTGACTTGCACAATTTTATTTAGTCCAATACAAAGTTCATAGCATAATCTTGCAAGAGTACTCAAAACTGCATGGATAAATGATGAGATAAATAATTCATCCTGACTCTTTGGAAGACTTCGTCTAAAGACTTTAGATATAGACGAGTCAGAGAATGCAATAATAATAATAATACAATGATGGCAAAAGACAAATAATAATAAAGTAAGGATATAATAGAAATTTCAGTAAAAGGAAAATGCGTAACATAAATTTTAATAAAGTTTATGAAAATCTTATAAATATCTTTATAGAATATTTGATTTTTTATTTTTTTCTCAAATTGTATATTATAGTTATATATCTTTAAAAAAAAAAAATCTTAAAAATGTGTTTTTATAACTATGTACGTATTATATGCTTGGAAAATTCAGGTCGAATAATTTAGATCTCTAGATCGCACATATTAAATAGTTTAGCATCTTTCGAGCTGAAGTGTTTGAATAGTTTTGCTATTCAGCTAAAACTGTTCGTAATTTCAAGTGCGGAAATTCAACATTTTACAAATCAAATATATTAAAATGTTTGGTACAAAAACGTATGTATATATAGTATTTAAAATATGTATTAAATATATATTATATATATACAGCATCTTCAAATCAATATTTCCTTAAGCCTTGTAAATCGCACCTCCGCAAGAAAAATGACACGAGTCGGAATTTTTCAAATTTTGTATTATGTGCGGATTGTGTTCTAAATACATCGGTCTTCAATAAAAAAAATGATACAAGTTGAATTCCAATACTTCCCACGTGAGTCCGCTATGTTTAATACTACTGTAAATAATTAATTTTAAAATTGTTATTTAATCAAGCATAAACATGTGAAATTATTTTCCGTAAAATCAAGCTTGCTTCAGACGATTTATAATTTGCAACAGAATTTGAGATAAAAATCTATTCATAATATTATTAATAGAAAACGTTATTGTTAACGCAATTCTTTTTTTCTCTTGAATAATTTTAAGAATTCGATGAATTTTTGACTTGCGTCACTTTTCTTGCGATATGCATTAATGCCAAGTGTGAATTTATGCACAATTTCCATTGAAACTGCATTTCTAATTACCTTAGGTGAATTAAGTGTTTCGGTTTATTTAGCAACTCGCACAGTATGTGTCATAATGTCATTTCTAATATTAATACAACCAAGTGCACACGCTTAATGCATTCAATAAAATATGAAATTAGAATCTGACGTATTTCAGACAAGCTCGTATAAACGCTTACACAATTTTTAAAAACATGACAGGTGACAGCAAAAACAAAACTTATTTATAACACATTTAATTTAATTTTGTAATGTTTACTTGTATTTAAAAAAATATCTTGTTAAAAAATAACACGTAGGTGATAAGTGATAATATATATAACTATATCAATCTTATTTTGGAATAGTTGTATTATTTTTAATTATTATACTTTCTTATTTTATCTCATGTTTTTTATTACTGTACAATACGTAATTGAAGTTTATATTTCATTAAAGTTTTCAAACATTGAATTCATCCTTCATGGTTATGTGTAACTTAGTTTACGTCTTGCTGTCGATATGAAATCAGATAACTAGATACTTTATTGTTTGCCGGTACTTCATTTCTTCGCGCGTATAAACCAAGGAATTCTATTTTAAAAATATTTCTCAGTAGAAGATTGTTCAGCAAAATTAGATTGTTCAATAAAAAAAAAGCATATTATTCGAAATAGCGAGAACTGCATTACCTTTATTATCAATCAAATTTATTACAAATTTTATTTTTGCTTGAAAATTTGCTGATTTAAATTGATATTTAAATTCTTTTAGTCTTCTCATCGAGTACGGCTTATTGATCGTCAGTTGAGACTTAGACATGATACTGTGTGCATTTCGAGGTTATATTAATAAAGAGCTTAAAATATATATATATCTAATCTATGAAGTATTTAGTTTCATAAATGCTATCGTCGCAAGATCTCACGGGATTTGTTCGCAAATTTACATTTGCCATCGGGTTACCGCAAATTCGACTTCACGCTCAATTTGCTACAAGTAGGACGATCATTGAAACTGAAGAGCCCTTGAATAGAATGTATAGAATGCAATTCTCTAAGGGAGAATTCTGCAAGCTCCGAACTGCGTCTCGAATTGCAAATTATTTCATTCTCTTCTCAAAAAAGTCTGTTTCCTTTTTTACTTGAGATTTATGTGCTGAAAATAAGTTGCAACTGATCTATAAAAAATCATGTCGAAATTGAAACGTTGTAGTATCCCGTGTAGCATTCGGCGTAATTTTTTATCTTCTTATTTACGAGTTATAATTCAACAAAGCACATTCGATCGATAAGTGCGTTTAGTGCTTCATATGTATGTACGCTAATCAAAATGTATTGTACTCATGATACCTATAACGTTAAGCCTTGAAACATATGTATTACATGTGTTAAGATTTATTTATTAGCCTATTAACTCGTCTTAATGGGCTATTAAATTTATGGCCGCTTTTACCAACATTACTTAACTTCAATGTTTTAATGGTTTTTATACTTTTCTTAACTAGAACTTAAAAAAAAGGTAAAGGTAAACTTAAATTTCTTTAAATTATTTGAAGGGTAAGCTGAAGTTAATCGAAATCCGTAAAGCCAATTATGAATCTTATGGATTAAAATGAATGGCATAATAAATAAATTTTTATGTCATGTTATTGTTATGAATGATGCAATGTTTATTGATGAAATCGATAATTACTTCTTTTAAAACATTTATAAATCATAATTGGCGTATATGTTACGAATATTATTTATAATCCCTTTTTAAAATAAACACTCTTTCTAGCTACTATCATTATGTTATGTTATATTTCGTTATGTTAAAATTATACTTTGATAATATGAAATATGTGAAATTTTTAACTCCGTATTAAACATATTAGAATATTGATTTTTAAAGATGTATGTGAAATGTTATATTCTATTTTTTTAGTTGTAATATTACATTCGGAAAAATGTTGACTCATATTCTGTTTCTTGATGAAGTTTCGATCTAAAATTCTATCTAAAATTATCAAAATAAAAATTTTAAAAATAATAAATAAAAGTGTCTGAAAATATGGCAGCGAAAAATAGTATTGTGACCGCAGATATTGCGGCAGTACTTTAAAACCGGAAAATAGCAGTATTTTTAACCAGAAAGTGGATACATTTTGAAATGTTATATTTTCATCATGTTGATACACGAGAAACATGTGCTTCCGAGGTTTTGACAGATCTTTCACTGATATCACGAATACCTATGTATATGTTTAATCTCTCTAAAGCTTTATTTTATGTACTCGAATAAATGTATACGTAAAACGACTTTGGAAAAAGAATTGTGAAACTATGCAAAGCCATGAAAAATGAAAGACAAAGTATAAACAGACCGTTAATAACATTATTTCGATATTATTCCAAGTATATGTACACCTGTCTGTATGTGCATCTCGTTAGTTAATTAATTTAAGTAGAATTTAACAAAATTACAAGAGCTTGTAAAAGACAGCCGTCTAAGAGAAAATAATTTAATTTTAAATATATAAATAACATATAATATATGCCTAGGCATATATATATATATATGTTATGCCTTCAAACATCTATTATAATCTAGTCTTATGTAAATTTATGTAGAACGAGTTTACTAAAAAAATTTGGAATACGTTGTTTTTTTACTCACACGTGGAAATGACGTAAAATATTTTTATTAACGGAAAACTCGACTACGTAACTTTGTCTGTAGAACGTGGACCAAAATAAATCGACGTAAAAACGCGTTAAAAAAACATTTAAGTTTTTTGCGCTAGCCTGCAGTAACGTTACAATCGTATACGTCCTCTGTGTCTAGTGAGCCAAATCATAGTCACGTCGTAATTGTTTAGTATGTACGTGCTTTCTCAAAGAGACTCGTTAATGAGCTGATTACAGAAGGTTCCTATCTTGACAAGATATGTTTGGCAAGTGACATTAGGGATCTGCAAAGGGCAGTAGAAGTTGAGTGTATGCAATAGTTTGCAGTTTGCTATTGCAAACATATATGCGTAGATAGAAATCAACGGAGAGATAGATTGAATAGTCATCAGATATCTGAGGAAAATAAAGCAAAAAGTAAACTGCACGCACAAATTACATCAAGCTGTTAAAGATGCACTGTAAAAAGAAAAAAAATTACGCACCCCGATAAAATTATTCTGAATTATGATCCTAATATTTGGTTTTGCTTTGAAAGTTACGTTTACAATGAATGGGAAGGCTTCTTTTGAAATGCATCGATTTTTTTCGATAGTGTACACGTTATAAGCATATAACAATATAATTAAAAGAAGAAATAATATGTTAGCATTTCGAAATACACGGTATCGTATTCCGCGATAATAATAAGAGCAATATGCATTAATTACAAGGCTTAAATACTAACAATGAATATAAAAACCAAATGTATGAAACATATTCTGTTTAATGTTTATGCATCAAAATGTACATGTTCAGAATTAAAAAACTCGATTTTATCGTAATATTGCGTTATTATTCCAATTAGATTGAAATACCTCTAACATTTGGTAATACACATCTATATTGTAATGACACGCTTAACAACACGAAATTCGCGAGTTGTGCTGGAAGGCTTAATTGACGTTTCTATATATACCTACGTCCAAAGCGGATAAGACGCTTAATTATGCTACTTACGGCCGCTCAACTATGTACTCGGAGTACTTTGAAAGGATTAAATCGCGTACTTTTAAACTTTATCATCCATCATTATACTTCCTAAGCAGTAAGAAATGGCAAAAATATATAAACATTTCTATGACTGGATAGAACTCCCTTGATGAAAGATAACTCAATTCTTGCGCAATACGGAACTGCATTACGCGTTTAAACTGTATTATGTCTTGTGGATATGTCACGTAGTGCTTTTGATACTGATAAAACACTTTAAATAAGCTTGATCTTATTTCTTCTTTCTCAGAAAAATTAAGTAAAATTAAAAAGAAGGATTGTTTTGCCGTTTCTCTCGCTTTCTTACAATTAGTATGTGTGCAACAAAAGCATGTATTAAAGTGAAATAATGTTATAATGCATCTAACGATCATCGAGTAAAATTAAAAGATGTAAGTAAAAACATATTGATCAAAAAAAGTAAATATTTTTTAAATGAGAGTAATTTAATTTTTAAAATTATTTACATTCATTCTGATTTAAGCCTGCAACTTAAGTTATTAACTTAACTTTTTATAGTTATATATTTCAGCCCCGTTGTTTACCATTTTCAAGTTCTTGCCATATTTTAAGGCAAGAAAGCTTAGTTGCAGCTGCTATATTCTTCTTGTTTTTTCCCCGTCATCTCTCATATTGCATTTATCTTTTATATTGTACATTTTTTACGAGTAGGGCGACTGACGAGTTACTATCAATATTTCTAAGATTTATTACATTTCGTATTCTGTTTTTAATATTAAATAGTTGTTTGTTATTACACATTTGTTACTGTTATTAGTTCATAAATATACACCGATGTAGCAATTTTAAACGTTATGAATGAATCAATTTTCACACTGTCTCCAATTAAAAAATATTTTACAGATTTGAATATTGTCTAAATAAAACTAAGAAAGAGTTTCTATCAATTTTTCGAAAAATAATGCCTCTTTACGAAATCGTTGATGCCAATTATCGTTAATCCAGCATTATACCGCATCATACCACAAGTTTCCACAACGTCGAAGTTTCCACACGGATAGCTTTGCAATCCGCTTACGCCCATTGCAAGCGATCGATTTTCATTCGCATTTCGAATTCAGATGTGTATATTTCAAAAGTTCATCATGCAACGTAGCTTTTCATAAAGATCGTTACTTTCTGACAAGTTAGCGGATATAATTATAGTACATTTTCCTCTTGATATTCCCATGAGTGACTCCTATCATGTTAAATTTATGATATATATAAATTTAATGAAAAACACATCAATGAATAAAAAATATTTTGAATAAAGATTAATATAATAAAACTTAATACTATTAATATTATTACGTTTTTATTGCAGCAATGTATATTATATTTTTCGTACAAATTTAAATTTGATGTTTTTTTATTCAATAAAATTGCAATATATCCAAAATACAATATTGATATTGATATCGTTATATCACACAATAAAATTAAAAAAAATAATCCAGATATTAAAAATTTTGTTTTTTTGTTTTCTTTTGTTTCATATAAATGCAAAATATATTAAAAAGTAATGTTCAGTTTTAAAAAAAGGAAATGAAGAAAATAAAGACTTTTTTTAAGAGAAAAAACATTTATAAATAATATTTTGATTTATTTCTTATAATAATTCTGTTTTACGTTTCTTGTGTTATATTTTTTAAAAATATTCGCTACTTATTTTATTCAATATGTTTCCAATTTGTTTCGAAGCTGAGAAAAATACTAGCTTTACAAATGAAACAATTTCGCATAACGCAAAAGTGTATCTCCTTTATCGTATAGAAGCTTCTGGGTTGACTGGTTCTGGCTTTATGAGATCAGTTTTGTGTAAAATTTGCAGACATAAGAATTTCAAAAGATGACAATTTGGATAACTTGTAGTATTTGTAGTATTTTGTAGCATTTTTCGTACAAATCTTCTAAATGATAAACGTCTTAAAGATTTCGATCAGTTTGATTGTCATTTTGATTATCCCAATTTAAAATAAATTTATTTTCTATTGTCATCAGTGTTGTATATTGCGCAAGATATACAAGATATTTCTACTTTAAGATCTATTTTTGTCGACATAACGGAATCGCGAAGATAAAAGTTCTTTTTTTCATTCTCGTATTTTTGTACTTCGTTTTATTTTCGAAATAGAAATTGTGCAAGATTGGCACTGAAATTGAAAGTAATCGCATATATGAAAGAGTGCTATCGGATTTGTGTATAAATGGTATCTATACGACGCATACGATCTGTACAGTTACAAACAATGCAATTAGTTGCAAATCAAAATGTATTGCGCATTAATCTTAGATTTCTGTTCTTACTTGTGACTACACTGAGCATATTGCACTGAAGCTAGTGGAGTAATTTACGTTTATGAAAGATGCATGTCACAAACAAAGTTATGCCTTCCGCAAGCTTCCATAATACATACATTTTATATAACGTTTTATGGACAGAGAATTATGGTAATCGTAAACAATGTTTTTTTATCAGTTTTGTGTATCGAGATATAAAAGTTCAATGTGTGATTGTTATAAAAATGATCGATTTTATTGCGTTTATTTTTATTATTAATTTTATAATCAAATATATATAATTTTAAATTGAGTTTCTCACTTTCTAATCAGAGTAAGTTTGAAGACTCTCTTTTACGGAAATGCACTGAGCACCGCGAGTGATGATGTAATTAACTTATACTGGCATAAATTTGATAGTAGGCGGCTGTTAAATCGGTCCCGAAAGACAAAGTTCCTCTGCGTAGCAGCAGAATAAATCTACTTCAGCGAGATATATATGTTTTCGTTACGTGCGATGGATGTATTCTGAGAGCATGTGTTAAATTTAGAATAACTGAAATCTTGTTTACACTTCTATCATAGGAGATATTTTTGCAAATTAAAAGTTAGTAAATATTGTTGTTTTTAAACTTGTTTTTAAAAAATGTATAAATATTATGTTTAATATCAAATATCACAGCGTGAATAAAATTTTATTTTCTCAAATTATCAAATTTTATTTTGTATTATCGCATAATTATTTTAGATATACTGCAGATAAATTGCATTTTATTGCAATCGAGAAAAAGCGCGTGAAAGATTATTCGAGTGATAAATGATACGGAAGTTATCATCACGTACAAAAAGCCTGTCAGTCAGTCAGTCAACCTGTCAGTTTATGCTTACTTATCTGCATTACAATCAGCAGATATCGTAAATCAAGTTTATATGTGGCAGAAATAAATTGTATTTTGAAAATGTGATTTGATTTTTGTAGATATGGCGGAAACTTCTTTTTGATAGGAGATGTCGATTAATTATTTATGGATAATAGGGGAGGGGTGTGGTGGCGTTCACCTAAGAAAAATTATTAATATTTTCTTCTTAAATTAATTTTTTATCAAATTTGTTGAAAAATTATATAATATAGGATTATAGCTTTCAATAAAATCATTAAAATAATTATTAAAAATATTAAATTTTTATTTATCGATGTAAAAAAATAAAATAATTTTGATCGGTGTAGCCTACTTGTGTCGGTTCAGGACGATCAGGCTGCGGGTTATGGTAATCACGATGGGGTCATGACGATTGAGTCTATCTTGATTATGCATTTCAGGTGCGGGTCATGATAATCAATTTTGTTACTTTATTGTGTGAAAAAATTTGTTTATTAAACTCTTTTTTAATATTTTAATAACATTTTAAATTATTATTAATATATTATTAGAACATTAGAACATTATTAGAACAGAATATTATTATTATTAATAATAATATTATTAATTATTTATTATTAATAATATTATTAATTTTTTATTATTTTTTCAAATAAACTTAACAATTAATGTAATAGGTAATAACGTAAGACCACCTACGTAAGTAGATAATGACAGTATGTGACATAACCTTCTCCGCACGCCCGAGCGCCGCGATCCGCACTCCGTGATTCTCATGACCCCGATTGCTTGCATAGTTGAAAAAGTACGAGAAAATAAAAAAACATGGATAATTATGTTTCATTTTTTGTTATATGAAAGCTTTAAACAACCAGATTACAAGTAACCATAAAGTACGGTATGCATGAGAATTTAAGTATGCTAAAAACCTTATTATAATATCATTATTTCTTATATGAATTATCACTGAAAATTTTCGTCAAATGTATCTTTTTTGTAATTATTCGTATATGCATAATAATGTAATATTTTAGATGAATTTTATATGAAGTAAAAGTTTAGATAAAAAGTAATATATATTATTCTTTAAAATTCTCATAATTAAGATGATTGGTCCGACCCGCTGAGCATTATGACCCCGCTCTCCCCTACTCTTACACAGCTTTCATAAAACACTTGTAAAAAATTTTATCATTAATCAGTGTAATTAAAACATACGGAAGATATTTTGTAATATTGTTATTTATCTTTATCACGTTCTCCCTCTTTAAATTCTCTTTTTATTCACTTTGTTTTAATACGACTAGTTTGTGGTAGTAGAATCACACAGGTCATCGCAAATTTTTTTATTTATTTACAAGCTATTTGTTTTTATTCTATTAGTCTATATATTTACAAGTTTATTTACTTTTATCTAAAACAAAGTTCTGTGTTTCAATAAACGATTCTAAAAAAAGATAAAGGAATATCGACTTTTTATATACTATGTTAAAAACTACATTAAAAACTATATTAATAAAGATATACAAAAAAAGTGTCAGATTTTATTAGTAAAAATGGTTTATCGCATCTAGTTTTTTCACTCAATGTGGTTAAATTAGAATTGGAAACTTTCTTGTGTTCCATATTGTAAATTTAGATTGATTACGTTTTTTGCGTACGTATATGCATAGATTTCAATGAAAAACATGGTAAAAGAAATAAACACAAAATATAATTATATTTAACAATTATTAATAATAATACTAAAATTCCTCTAAATTAACAATAAATATTAGGAGAAAAAGGCGAAAAAATGTTCTTGATGACAAGTAATTTCAACGAAAAACTCTTTTCTATATAGCAAGATTGGTAAATTGGCATTGTTTTTATTCCGAAACTGTATCTGTCCGATACAGAATCATGGAAGAGTCAGAGACCAAAATTATTCAACAAAATGTCTTCGTAATAGATGCAGAGTTTCTTAAAATTCTTAGAGTCCATGATTAAAACTGTAGACAGGGTGATTCAAAATAACCTGATGTCCTTGCAATGCCATATTCTTGAGCGAATTCTGAGACGATTTTTCCTTTTACAAAATTTTGTCCGAAGCTTAGTTTTCGAGTTATAATTGAAAATAAGTAGCAACTTACGAGTTCGGTACAACGGGCAGGCAGGGACGCGCAACGTATAATGAGACTGTCAAGTGTTTACTATCGTTTCATGACGCATTGCACCGTCTCTGCCTGTCCATTGTATCGGACTCGTAAGTAGCAAATTATTTTCAATTAGAACTCAAAAACTAAGCTTCAGACAAAATTTTGTAAAAGGAAAAATCATCTCAGAATTCGCTCAAGAATATGGCATTGCAAGGACATCAGGTTATTTTGAATCACCCTGTAGTTAAAAGTCGGATGGTTAAAATATTTTAATCATCCGACTTTTGTTAGTTTAACTTTATCTGCAGAAATATTTTAACCATCCAACTTACTTTAACTATATCTGTAGTTTTAATCATGGACTCTACGAATTTTAAAAAACTCTCCATGCATTACGAAGGCATTCTGTTGAATAATATTGGTCTTTAACTCTTCCATGGTTCTGTATCGGACATACAGTTTCGGAATAAAAACAATACCAATTTACCAATCTTACTATATGGAAAAGAGTTTTTCGTTGAAATTACTTGTCATCAAGAACATCTTGCGTATATCGTCTTATTTGTTTGTCAGGCGCTTCGACATTTGTGAAACCGTTTATTATAATTTTTATTTGTAACGACACTGATGAAGGCCTAGCATAGGCAGAAACATTTGTCTTTGTAATTTTATAATATAAAACATTCCACAAACAACTTGCAACTCTTTTCGCCTTTTTCTCCTAATATTGATTGATAATCATATTTTTTTATGAAAGTTTAATCCTTTATTAGTAAAAGTTTAATCCTTTATTAGTAAAATTTGCGTTCAATTTATATAAAAGTTTTGATGCGTCAGCATACAAACCAGATAGAAATTGTAATTCCAACGAAATATATTACGAATATATAATGTATAAACAACATATTCAAGCAATACATATAACGGAAAGAAGATTTATATTAAAATATAAAAAGAATGTATATTAAGGTTTGTTAATGATTTGCAATTTTATCTAATTAACTAGTTAAGAAATTTTCTTCATATATAATAATTAGCATATTATTGCCTCAACTCTATCTATTTATGATGCTGATACTTTTTAAGTCTAATATGAATGTACATTACTGAGTAACACGAAAGTTTTCCCTATCTTGTATCTCACTTTTCGTTACCGACCTACCTATCTTATATACGACTAAAGTAGTGTTATTTATGATACGAGCTTTTTAACCTTTTAAACTTACTTGATAAAGTTTTTAGCACATCAATATCGTTCGAAGCTATTGTACTACACTTAAAAATTAAGGTAAAACATTATACCGTTGTATCCTTTTTATTAACTGTTTGTAATGCATATACCCGCATTATGTTACTTATCAATATCTATGTACTATGATATTGCTTGTGGATGAGCGTAATAACGATTTTCTCTGAACCTCAAAGGACTATTTACATTCTGAGGGAGAACGATGCAACGTAATATTAGAAGTTTGCCGTTCCGCATGTGATATGTCGTCACGTGTACAAAAGTACAGCCATACATTGCGGTTCTTAATAAATATTATGACAACGTGATATTTAATATTATACACGTTAATTAAAAAGAAAATGGATATCAATGATCTTATAATTTTCATACACTTATAATTTGTTTTTTACTTTTTGTTGCAGCTCATCGGCGAATGCGCACCGTCACTAATTACTTCTTGGTGAATCTCTCCGTAGCGGATCTTATGATGTCATTGCTCAACTGCGCCTTCAACTTTATCTTCCTCCTCAACTCTAATTGGCCCTTCGGAGTAGTGTATTGCACCATCAACAACTTTGTAGCACACGTGACTGTCGCATCGAGCGTTTTTACTCTCGTTGTAATTTCATTTGACAGGTAAGTTTTCATTGGAAAATTCCTTCACACATCTTTTCTTGCATTGTGTTTCTTATACCTTCTACAATACGAAGCCAAAAGAGTAATATTGTCGCATTTCGGTTCGATCCTGGCCCACTCAGTCATCGAAGAATGTTAGACAATTTATTATGGTCTCTTTAAAGTACAGAAACCATTTAGTTGTTATAGTTTTTTTATGAAGCCCATTCAATGACAAATCAATTTAAAATTTTATTTAAAATCGTATTTTTAATTTTAATAAAAAATAAAATATCCACTTTATATAATAAAGAAAATAAATAGTCTATTAAGATTAAGATTTTGTGATTAATCATTAAAGGTAAAAAGATTCAGTTTTATATTATATTTTCAACAAAACAATGTATTTTTAATAAAATTGAACAAAATGTTATATAAAATATTTTCTTATGTAAAAAACATAACATTATTGTAATCTCAACGAATAGATACAATCAATGTTTATATATAAAAAGCGTGTAACTTTATTTTGCGTGTATATATTTATTTTAGGTAAGATTGATTTATGTATTAATTTAGGTAAGATAAGATGGGTTTATTTTGGTGCTCCAGATACTTTTTCTAAAATTATAGACTTTACTTCGCCACGTTAAAATGGGTACAATTTAATTTCTTTTTCTTTATCGATTTTTTTTGTGCGTGATAAAACAATCGTTTGGCCGTGTCGATACACAAAACTTTACGCTTAATCCTAAAATACGTCGAGAAAATGAAGACATACGAACTCTTGCTACCATAAATTCTTTTTAATGGTGACATGCGATGGAAAAGCTACCATTGCGTTAAAACCGCCGCAAAGGAAATGCTCTCGCACCATTGCGATTTGACTTGGTGTCATTTGTATGCAATCGATATCGTGTGCAATCCCCGGCAGAGATAGTCAAATGTAGTGGATCGCACCATTTCACATGTTTATTTGGGAAGCGAATAAGGTGTGCCGTAAATGCACATTTCATGTGCGGTGAATCAGTGAATCGGTCTTCTTCTTTTTCTATCTCATGTTGTTCTATTTTTATTATTTCGTTTTACTATCTTTTCACACATTCTGTTCTTTACAAAAATAGCGATATACTTAATAAAAATATCGTTTTAAATTTAAAAATTGTTCCAAGTAGTACTAATAATCGTAATATAAAATAAAACTACTCTAAGTTACATCAAATATTTCTTTTTTCACATGCGATTTTTTTTTAAGTCGAATAAAATATAGAAACATGTTATTTGTCGAACGTGAGAAATTCGATGATACACATGCTTCTAGCCAAACATGATGTTATTTCACACGCGTTGCTTACATTCCATTTATTCAATATCTAAATTTTTCTTTTATATTTTATGATATTTTTCCCTTTTCTTTCACTGGTTTCTCTTGCATGTCCTTAATGTTTCTTCTGTTTATAATTAGCCAAGTTTTATCAACATTCTTATTATGTTTATGTATTATTACATGGCTTATACTGGTCTCTCTATATCTCACTTTTTACATCATTGTTCCTGAATGGGATTAAATTCTAATAGTTTTCGAAGGCGTCTTTACGCGTATGGTCGTTAATTTAAAAAAATTTTAAGTTCACACTAATTGTAAGTCAATTTATCGATCTACTTTTGAAGAACCTTATTCAGGCAATAATATTGAGACCCAAACTGCTCTTCGCATATTATATTTTCATTTATTATATAATGCATTAATGGTTTAAACAATGTGTGTATTTAATAACTACTGTATTCTATTATTTTTATATTTTTCTGATATTTTAATATCATATTTTATTAAAAATATATGACCATTTTAGTAACGGTAAATAATACAATAATTTAACAGATTTAAATTTTTACCATTAACTACAATTTTAAATGAATATTGAATTTTAACTTCTCTTAAATTCAATTTTTACATCTCAATTTATTATGCTATTTAATCATGAAATAATATTTTGACAAAAAATTAGCACAAGAGAACGAAAAAAAAACATTTTTACACATTTAATGCATAATTTAGTTTTACACGATAAGCTATATATAACTGGCTGTTGCAGATTCCCTGTTATTAAAAATACATAACATTTTATCTCAAATAAAAGAGAAAATACAAATTAAATTTTCTGTAAATAAAATTTTTCTGCATCTTTTGTTTCTTTCTACGTAAACATTAATCAAAACTTGATAATGCTGATTATCCATTGTATACAAATTACGTCATACGAACAAAAATTAATGTATTATCTTGCAATTAATTATGCGTATCAAATTTTATAATTAATATGTAGATATTAAATATAAACCATTTTTTATTGATATCAATATTGTAATACAATTTCCTCAAAATGTATACAATATTATATATTAGTATATTATGATACTATCATATGTTTTTCGTATATTACGTCATTAATATTGAAAAATCTGTTCTAGTATTCACATAATAAACATCGGATAAAAATAAGAAAAAGTTATTTGCGTTGAAAATCACACATATAATTATATCGCAAATCGTTGGTTGATTGAATAACCAATCATTCATTATATTACCCTTTATTTTGCAATTAATTGGAAAACACAACATTAATATGTATATGAAAAACATAAATTAAATATATCTTGTGTGCAGAAATCACGCGTTACAAACAGCTTTGTACGATCATTAATTCACAACTGTGGATACATATGTACAAATTCAACAAAGAAGACTTTTGGGATTTGTGTGTGTCATATGTGGAGCTAAAAAGATAGAAGTCACAAATGTACACTTCTAGGTAACAATATTAATGTGTGTGTAGATAACGATACCTAGCATTATTAATCAATGTCTGCGGTGTACCCATGCAATGGATAGCGTTTACGCTCAGCACGATTGAATTAATCAACAACTCAAGGTGAAGTTTTTATTAACAAAAATGCTAGTGGTAAAGCAGTGGTAAAGCAATATCCCTATACTGTAAAAACATAAAAATTTTACAAACGTGGAAAGATAATTAGTGCTGCTAAAATAGCGATTTTTTAAATGAAAAATGCCTTTTGTAAATTATGTTCTCAGTTTTTTATTACATATCCTTTATACTTTATTATAGTAATATAACATGTATAATTATTCAGCAAATTAAAATTAACATAATATCGGGATTTGGTTTTTCAATAGTATTTAATTTTTAATTTGATATTTATCTGCTGATATTTAAAGCTGTATAAAAACATTAAAAGTTGACGGAAAAATGTCACATTAAATTTAGCTTTGTTAATTAATTTTCGGTGAATTAAAAAGTATTTAGATGTGAATCCTTACCATATTATTATTGCATTGCATTGATATTTTAAATTTATATAATAATATACGCAAAAATTCAACATAAGAAGTCATACATAGCCGATTTCCCCATCTTTCTTTGTAAAGGACAGAGGTTACACACTCCTCACGATCGAGGATTCTGAAGAAGAGATAAGCTAAGAATTCATGTCCATTGGTTATTCCATATCTTTCGACTTTCGACGCAGTTAGTCTGAAGGCCATAGATTGCTATCCGATTTCTTTTCAGAATGGTTTTCACACATTTATATAATATATAAGAAAGAAAAGATATATCATTTTTCCTCTTTATTAATTTTGTTCTAATTTTTATTATATCTTGGTCAATTTATTGTCTGACTCACATAATTTATTTTAACTTTCAGTAATTTAGAAAATAGTTTAAGAAACATATTTCCCGTAAAAAGTATATTATTTCTTCTTGTGAACGTAGATATCTTGCGAATTAATTTAACTTTACTTCTCTTCGAAAGTTATGCACGAAACCTTTCATGTGCAAGTATGTTTTTACAATACAGTAAATCTAATTTTCTTTCTTTTTTTAGTTTGCAAAGAATAAAGTAAAGTAAATAAAAATTTGATAGAAACTGCGAATAAACTATAAAAAGCAATAAAGTGATTGAAATTACTATATTTTTTTATGTACAGAAAAATAGCATACCGGAAAACTATAAAATGTTTTAAAATTTTTAGTGTGATAAAAATCTTTGAATTATATAAAATTTTCTTAGCAAAAAATTTTTAAGCAATCTTTATGTTTTCAATGACCGATGTTAAAATTGCTGCAGTATCTTGTTAGATATACGTAAGTTACATAAAGTTTTTTGGATGACCGCGTATAATAGTTTATCAAGGAAAACGACTAAATTATATGTAACAAAAGTTGAACGTTATATTTGATTTATTCCAAGAAACTTTCTGGAACATCTCTATATCATGACCTTACGAACGTATTGGATATCTAACTTATATTTGGTACGATATTTTATCGCGATAACTACCAGCATTACTTCTATCTTCATTTATGCATGTAAAACGTTTAATGGCCTGAAAATATATGTGACATAGTTACAATCTTAGTTAGTATTTTTATGGAAATTATTTTATAGTGGAAATTTTATATTTATCCAATAAATATAATATATTTTGTAATATATTTTTACAAGCACATTCGATGTTTGTAACATATGCCACATAGAAATAATATTTGCGTCTACAACAATAATTTATTTTTTTATTGCGTACACTCGAATTCTATATGTTATAAAATTTTTTTAGACTGAAAAGTTCCTTTTATAACTCAATTGTCCATTAGAATGCAATTGCATGTAATGCAATTTAATGCATGTTAATGCTGGTAAAAAGAAAACAACTATCATAGTTTATAATAAAGCTTTTATCGTTGAAAAGAAAAATTGTTTACATGTTGCTAAATTTCACTGCTACTGTAACTGTCAACTAATTACGTATGATAAAACGTAACGGCGAGAGAATTCTAAAGTTCCACACTTAAATTATTTAACGGTAAATTAACTGTACGCTGGAAATTGAAGCAGAAGTTCTGCGAACTTTGGGGATAGAAATGTGTTTGGAGGTGAATATAACGAATGCTAATTGGTGTAGGAGGATCAGAATTAACTTTTGAGATTGTTATTATAAGGACAAACAGATCGTCGGAAAAAATTGCACTAATTTGAATATATTTATATAAAGCCGTTGTTTCCAACTTGCTTTTGAACTTATCCAATTTCTTATGCTTAATGTAAATTTTATGGCACAAAATAATGCTTCTCAGAATCTCGGTATTGCGACGTGAACTAGCCTCGGAATCACGCCAGATCCGAGGGAGCACGCCCAATGGAAATCGGTAACCGCGGTACTCCACGATCTTCGGGAGTTAGGTAACTTACGCGACGTCGGCAGTAAATGCACGACTCGGTAACTCGCGGTATCGGCAATAAATGCTCGATTCGGTAACTCGTGGTATCGGCAATAGATGCTCGACTCGGTAACTCGCGAAATCGGTATCCGGAAATGGACGCCAGGTGCGTATAATCGCACCACGGTAACGGTAACGTCAATAATTCTTTTAATTTGTCCGGCCGCTCCCCGTTCAGTATATGGCAGAGGGGCGTAGTTCTTTTGATTTCTATTGGAGATTCTGGAGAGGAGATGTCGTCAGAAAAACACCACGTTTAACAATAAAAGTTAACAACACTTATTATTACAGAATCGTGAATTAACAGAGCTGAACAAGCTTTAGAATCTCTTTAAGAGAGTCGGTATCGCACGCAAATCAAAACATCATATTCGCCAAACAGGCGTCACAGAAAACAATACTCAAAACGATAACCAAGAACGATACTTCCCAAGACGTTACTCTAGACGGTATCCAAGAACGACACTCGAGAAACGGTACTCGAAGATTACAGTCAAAACGATACTCAAAACGATACTCGGAAACGATACGCAAAATGATACTTAGAATCGGCAATCAAAGCGGCACTCCAGAAGATATTCCGGAAACGATACGCAAAACGGTAGTCGAAAACGTTACCTACGACGATATTCAAACACGAAAATCGGAACGCAAAACGACAATCAAAAGCGGCAATCGGAATGATAAGCCAAAACAATATTCAGAGAAACGTTACGGTAACCGATACGGCAATAGATTTGCCAGATACGTTCCAGTCTCCTTCCAAAACTGCGACCCCCGAGATTCCGCCAAGAAACGACGCTCCAGGACAGGCCCCGGTAACGGTAACACCGTAAGACACGGAGACAGAGGGAGTCCTGCCAGAGACGTCCAGTTTCTTTAAAGGCGTGAATCCGGAATCTCGCCCAGAGACGTTCCAAGGCCAAATCCGTACTAACGGTAATATATGGATTTCGGTAGCCGACAAAAAGGTAATCTCGATGGTAATTTCGATAGAGGTACTCAAGTTTCCGCGACGAGTTGATTGTTACGCCCCAAGGCCGAATTCAAACTCTCGCTGCAAAACGGCACTGCACTCCACGCAAATTCCGCGACTCGAATTCTCTATCAACTTTATCAAACGGTATTTTCTCAGGACAATGGTAACATACGGTAACAGGTAACTGATAACTCCGGTAAGACGAAGACAGTAACAATATCATCCGGCAAACGATAACTGATAACTTCGGTAAGACGGAGACGGTAACAATATAAGTCTTTTTCGGACTATGAGCGTTTGGACTGTCGACGGCTCAGCGCCTCGAAGAGGGCTACGGTAACACGGTAACCGGGGCCAGCTAACCTCCGACTCAGAAATTCACGGGAAGCGATATCGGCACTTTTTATTTCGATACTCAAGAATAATCGCGGTACTTTAGCGGTAACTGTCGGTAACGAATGTGTCGGAGGCGTCCGCTTTGGCCGGTATTACAAAATTATATCTACCCTGGGTGATGGCCTTACAAAGACGGTACGCTCGTCGGGACCCTCCTCTGGAGCTGCTCCTTCCCGGTTGCTGGCTCGTCGAACAGTGGTTTCTCTGAGGTTCCCCTGGCCCATGTCGAGTCTCCACGCATCGGTCAGCGCACTCTGTTTATAATTTTTCCTCGAGTCGCCTGTCGATCGTAAACAGCTCCGACCTCGTCAATTGTTTATTCTTCATTTGTTTATCCTTGCCTTCTTGCTCGCCAACGGCCGATACTTCAAAATAAGGGCCTCTGAATTTGCCGTCCTCCGGTTCAATCTGCCCGGCTGGCCAGGCCATGGCTACATCGACCGTCTGTTTGGACTCTCGGTGATGGCGGCAACGTCTTTCGGCATCCGGTTGCACTGCCGTGCTCCCTCTATCTGGACCTTTGTCGGGGCTTTTCCGTAACCTCGGTCCTGCAAAATTGGAGGATCGGTAACTGCTACTATGACAATGTTTAACGCGAGACTCGATACATGACCTTGGTTTCGTATGTTTTCCGGGCTTCCTCTTTACTGTCGAGGTCATCTTTCGAAATCCCACGGCGTTCGCTTCTTCTTGACGTTAGTTACACAAAACGATAAATTGGCCATACACCTTAACGCCAAAATCTTAAGTTTGTCGGTAGATTATAACAATTAAATAAAAGCGCAAGACCCGTCGAAACGGGAGAAATCGCTCTCTCCTCGACCGGGGGGACGCAACTCCAAATTCCGCCCCCTTTGGCCGGGCTAGTGCCCTTGTGACGGGCGCGACGGAAAGCGTCACGTCACAGTATATCTTGAGCCGACATTGAGGAAGAACGACGACTTAAATTGTCTGTGCTTTTGATATACAAACTAATATTTGATCGATAATTTATTTTATTTGCTTTAAAATTATTAGCTAACAATTAATGTAAAATATTTCCGCTAATTATCCGACAGAGTAAGTTTCAGATTAATTTTATTCTTTCAGATTAATTAACCTTTGCAGAATCTTTTATTACCTTTGCATTAATGAACAGATTAAAACAGATTTTTAATTAACTAGGATAATTGTGAATCTTGCACAAACGTAAAAATCTCCGTATATTATACTGAAATGACGTGAAAGAGAACATTATAGATCTAAAGCTATAACAATTGTCAAGACAACGATAGTCAAAGTAATCAGTTTTCTACAATATTTCGATAACGAGTTTTCAATCGATAATCGATCAATTAATAACTACTCGTTAATAGTAGCAGAAGTAATTAAACGATCAATCAATGCCAGTAGCTATCAAACAACAATCCGTTTTCCCAATAATGCTAAAATATCCAAGCTTTCCGATATATTCTGCGTATTGTTGCACTCTTTAAGCTATATTAGTCCGCGCACAAAATATCAATAATATTTCTGGAGATGTAAGTGATTTATAGACACAAAGATTGCCATTAAATTGTGATGAATTGTGACAAACGATAAATTTAGCGTATTTTATCATATTAGCGATAATAATACATAATAACAATTTAGCCATAATGTAAAATAATTATGTTTGCAATGTGCGTTAAATGCTTTTTGCGAAACATCTTGGGACAATCAGAAGATAAATACAAGTGCGTTATCTTATTAAATATTGTAGAGGATCAAACAAATGCAAGTGCATTGATTTGGTGTTACAATACCCGTTTCATGTTGATACAAGAGAAATCGAAATTCGAACGGCACTGAATAGCTATGCTTCTCATGTTGCGGTTTGTGTATGCGTGGGTCGGGCCGCCAATGTAGCGGAAATTAGATTTCAAATCCATTAAACATTCATTAGACGCTACTTTAGAGCTTTTATCTCTCCGTAACAAGTTACACCTGCGTATCTCATTACATTTATCCATTGACCCTTAAATAACCAAACAAGAAGTGTGACAAAGCTGACTATAATTTTTAATAAACGGAGTTAGTATAAATTTAATTACTGCAAAATTCTAAGATAATAAAAACGATCTGTTATTTTATATTCTTGTAATTTTATTTTTTAGTTAATAATATTTTTAGTTAATAATATTTAACTTTTCAGTATTCTCTTGTGGTGGAATAACATTTCTCTTCGTAATGTCAAATAATAATTACATTATATAATTAAAGATGAAAATTCTAGAAATTAACTTATCTGCGCGTAATTTATCGTTAAAACATTTTTAATCCGGAAACATGTATATAAAAACATTATTACATTAGCTTATTAATAATTGACATAAACATAAATCTGAAAAACTTTTTTTAAACAAAATAAAAATAGATTTTATGATGTTAACATGTAAAATGTTAGAAAATAAAACACATAATTCAACGCGATAAACGACATACGTTACACTAATATTAGTGCGAGTTTAACATAAGTGGAAGTTTGCAAATGACACGCGCGATTTGCATAATTTGTTGATTTATCTACTCAAATAAATATAATTCAGTACTTAGTTTGAGTTAATCATACAAATAAGATATTAAAATAATTCCTTCGTTAACATGTAGTTAAATCTCTGCGTAAAATAAGTTGTAATCTTGAAAAAAAGAAAATAATAATATTAGCAGATATAAAAATTGATTTATTTTTAAAAGAACTTTTATATTCAAATTTCGCGTACGCCCGGAGCATAAGTGTATTAGCATTGTGACTCATGACAAATGACTTAATGCATTTTCGCAGACAGCACGATGGTATAACCATTTGCACGCTTGTACCTGAGTAATTCTTACAGTCTACACAGAATGCATTTTCACGATGCAAAATGTCGTCGTGCTTTCGACGGCGGATCTGAAATACAGCTCACAATGGTAGTTCCCTATGCATTGCGTTCGAAAAATTCGCAGGGAAAACAATGCAGGTGTTTCGTCTATATCCCTTATTGTTCTAGTGTACAATACGTGACGGTGACGGCTGCATTTATCTGCATTTCTTCACAATGCGATCAAGAAAAAGTGAAAATTACGGTTTAAGTGCATTTTTATACGATTTTTATACAATTCGAAAATGTTTTTTTAGTAGTATTAATAAATTCGATTAGTGGATATCAGTTATAGCCTGTTGATTTGTAATATAAAATAACACAACTAAATTTCTATTAACAAAAATTGCATATAAAATTAATTAGTAAGATTTTATTTATTAAATGTCTGTATTATTTATTATATCTATCATTATATCTGTTTATTTACGATTTAAAACAATTTTGACTTTACATTTATTAAATTTATTAATGCTGATCTATCATGGTAGCAATAGAATGTTTTATAACAGAAAAGCAGGTGAAATGGTAAATCTCGTCATTTGATTTTTCACTGGAAATTTGATGAACGGTCAAATCTCCATGGTAGACGAATTGTTAACATTTCAAAGAACTTCTAATTGTTAGCATGCATGTAGGATGATTGGCAGGCTCGATGTGCAAACAACTCGACTGTACACTTAATGATGGACATGAAATATCACACTTTCCAACATATACACGCTACATGCATGCGATATTTGCCGACACTTGCAATTTTAGTTCTAAAATTAAAAGATCTTTATAAACTCATGTGATTTTGTTTTTTTTAGTCGTATTTGTATCGCCATAGCACCATCACTGATATTGTTTGAATCGTATTTGTACGAGGAATTCTATTGTAGACTTGTACGTCCTAGCTTTCGCGGATCTCGTAAGTACATAAAGTGTAAAAGTAATTGTCAAGTTTAGTTTCTCACTGGAAACTCGCAGTTTATTGCATGGTAAATGAACAGGATTCGTATTTCAAACGTAGGATGTTTATTGTCCCGTTGAAACTAAATCGGCGACGGTCGAGTGAAACTACCATAAAACACATAATTAAATTTACGAACTTCTCTCACGAACGATTCACTTTAGGTATTTCCCTCTCATTTTTGCAGTTGACTAATTGATGAAGCTTGTTATGTTCATGTGAAAATCCAACACTGCCATTAAAATAATTTTTGCACGACAAGGGATAAAATTTTAATTATATAAAACTGTATTAACCGATTATTCTTTTTCTTGTTGTTTGTTCAATTCAATATCAAAATATTAAAAGTCTCTCAATATCCGAACATTTTTATATATAAAAAGAAATCATTAGTAAAGATATAATTTTTTTATAAAAATAATATTGTTTTTATTTTATATATTTATATATATATGTACCAGTATACGGACACAACATAAAATATATACAAAAAATACCTTTTAATTAAAAAATTCAGAAATTTGTTTTTAAAACTGATAAAAAATGCTTTCTTCCAGAGCTGTAAAATATCATTTGCTCTTACAATTAGTAAAGTCGTTAAGAATCTAAACAGAGAATCTGTCTAACATGATGTAGTTTTATTATCTCATATCACAGCTCATTATATTAATTATTATATAATTAAATATTACATAACAATTCTTAATTGTTTTGCATGCAATCTAATTTACTAAAGTTTTTTATTTTAATATTATAACAATATTATTTTTGTAAATTTTATATTTATAAATAATAATGTTTTATTAATATATGATCGGATATTGTAACATATTCGGATATTGTGATTTACTTTATTTATTATTCAATGATTTATCTTATTTATTTTTCTCTAGCGTAAATAAAAGAAATAATTTTGTACTTTGTTAATTTCTCATATATTTAGAAAGTAATTAAATCTTAATTAAAATTTACTGAAGTTTTTTAATATTATAAAAAGAATTTTTTTAATTAGGCTCAGTTTTTCAATAAAACTTTAAAATGATGATACATGCTTATTAATTGAGCCTTAGCTTGTTCTAGGTGCTATTTATTGATATATCTTACATCTAATTGTCGTATGTCTTACATATAAAATGAGCAGTATGAAATGAGCAACACACAAAGCAACAAGTCCCAATAAAAATCAATCCAGCCAGTCAGAAAAATTAAGTAAATTAAGAACATTAAACCAACAAATAAAAATCAACGGTTACCATGTCTGACACACTGGAAGAAAAAAAGCAAAGGATGGACAATAAGTTCACAAAAACGGACAAAATAGAACCACACCAAAAACAAACAGTAAATTTTAACTAAGAGACGCAACAAAAATTAGATTCGCTGAAGAAGGCCCAAAAAAAGGAGCCGAAACGTTCGACAACTATATGTAAGACATACGACAATTAGATGTAAGATATATCAATAAATAGCACTAGAATAAGCTAAGACTCAATTAATAAGCGTGTATCATCATTTTAAAATTTTTTAATATTATTTCTATGAATTTTATATTTAATATTAAATAATAACTGTTTTATTGACATGTGATCAGATATTGCGACATATTCAAATATTGTGTAACATATGTAACGGACATATGTAACATATTCGGATATTGTGACATTTACCATATTTATTTTTCAATTTTTCTCTGATGTAGATAAAAAAACAACTTTTGTTTGAAAGCTTGCAACTTTGTTAATTCCTTATGTATTTAGAAAGTAATTAAATCCTAATTAAAATTTCGTTATGAAGTAATGCCGTCATATCCATAAGCTTAACACTAAAGATTAATCAATAATTATATTACATATGTTTGATTAAACTTGTAAACTGTTTTTGCGTGTATGCATGACAGTTATAAGAGCAATAATGTTAATGCTGCAAGCGACTTGTTTAATCAGACAAATGTTTGTGCAAAACATACGATGATTTGTGAACGCACTGTGTGTTACGTCATTCTAGTTGCGTGACAACTCCAATTAGCAGTAATATTGCGTTGTTTCGTTGTTACGATCGATTGTTATAACTTTGCGCGCGTCTGTCAGACACTATTAGGTGGTATTGCATAAGATTTTATTTTATCATATAAATACGTTTATCAAATATCATCTTTATGGTTATATTGCAAATGTAAAATTTATTAAAAAGTATTGATGTATTGTTTAGCTACATTTACTATAAAAAAATCGGGAGATTTACAGATGTATTTGCATTGTTGATCACGAGATATGTGCATACTGAGTTATTGCAGCAATTATACACATCGTAATATATTTCAATAAACTAAAATAATTACGCTTTGTGGGACACTTTGTGTTACTTTTAATATATGAGAGGGATGTATACATCTCTTTCAAAATACCGATGCAATTCGCAACAGCAATTTATTTTCATTACATGCAATCGTATTTTGCGGCATAAAATTGCTTACTCTGTACGATTGAATTTCTGGTTATTGGATTACATAAAATTACCCAAAGTATGCGCTCTTATGTGTAAATTGTTTGCGTAACGTGAATAATTGAGTTTTTAAAAGCATACGCAAAAAATTGAAAGCTACAATTTTTCACTACCGAATAAACATTAAGAAATCAATGAAACATTAACGTTGGAATAAAATATTAGAATCAAAGAACAAACAGAAAAATAATACTTGTAAAATAATAGATAAATAAATGCAATTATTTATATTTTTATTTCTTTTACTATAATTATCAAGATTCTTGCGGCCAAATAATGTTTCTCACGTTTTTGAAAATAATGTTTATGACATCGAAATGGAAATTTCTGAAGTTTTTACGCTAGAGAAATTTAAAATTAAAGGAATGTTGTCTCCGCAATTTGCTCGATTCTGGAGGAGAATATTAAGTAGCAGTCGTTATGCCGTTTGTTGCAGATACATGGCCATTATGCATCCCCTTAGACACCATATGTCTCGCAAGAGAACGGTGATTATTTTAATTTTAATTTGGGGAATCTCATCAGCACTAGCGATTCCGTGCCTTCTATATTCCACAACGTCATTGCGCAGGTAAGCATAACAGACGACTAATACATTAAACGCGATTAATTAATTCCATTTTATTAATCTCAAACTATCCACAGCTTTAATCTGTTTTATATTATTTTAAAATATAAATTTATATTTGCACAGAATAGCAAGGAAAGTATAAATGGAATAAAGAATGCAGTGAGATAAATTTCCATATTTCAATCGGTGGATTCCGATAACAGCATCAATATTACATTCCTATCTTTTGTCTTACATTTTGCTCGTCACTTCTTATTATATAACAGATCATAGAATATTTCTTCAAGAACGTATTTTTGTACCCGGTACATTCAGTAATAGGAAATGTATCACGTTGCAAATGTGAAATTCCAGTCACGTCTACAAGGATATATTGCATGGCTGGAGCATGTCAAATCACTTACATCGTGTAATTTTGGACTAAATACGGAATGCGTGTGTCGAGTAATGTTTTACCTATAAATTTTTTACACCTTTTGTGTTTAATTTTAGAAATTGTGGATATAAAATTATATCGAGTGTAATCTTTATGATATTTTGCGCGTAAAATTTAGCTAGTTGTGTTGTTTTACCATGTTTTACCTCTATAACTTTTTTATATATTTTTTGTGTTTAATTTCAGAAATTAGATATAAAATTATATCGAGTGTAATCTTTATGATATCTAGAGCGTAAAATTTAGCTAGTTGAATAACAATATTTTTAATATTATTAGCAATATCTTATGCATATCTGCTCGAGTATAATATTATTTGCATCAATGCACATAAAGTATTTAGGTTTACAAAAATTTTATCTTCACGGACTATGCGTGGATTTATGCATTATATTATGTTACATGTATTTGTTCAATTTCCTGTTAAATGTTTAAAATCAATATAAGTCATTACAGAGTACGTGAAGATAAAATAAAGCATATTACATTTTTTGCTCAAACAACTAATTAAAATAAGTAAACAAACCAGAAGTTGTGTTTAAATCAAAATACTATTAATCAAAGAAATTTAAGTAAAGATCAAGTTTTCTTAATACTTATTAAGTTGTTTTATTTTTAAAAATTGTAGTATTTTGTTATTTTAATAAAGAGCACTGTAAGAGCATTATTCGTATTGCCGGCGTATTTGTTCAATAGTTTGCTCGCAGCCAGGCAACACTCTAAGTTTCTTATTATCCCGAGCAAATAGAAATGCTGACCCTTTCTTGGCCTATGAATTTTTTTCTTTGCTTATGACTTTTTTTCGTATTTGCAATTTATTCCGTTTATTCCATCCTTTGGACAACGCAATATTTAGAAGAAAAGAAATCAAAGGAGGTTGTAATTTAGAAAATAAGAAAAATTCGTATTTATTTGATAAAATTAATAAGAAACATATGTAATGGAAATATTAATTTTATAAGTCTCACCTTTCTCATTCTAAGCATATTTTGTGTTTGCTTTGCTGACTCCTAAAGCTGATCATACTCTATCCTTAAAGCCGACCTTATGCTTCTAAAGCTGTTTGTATGTTTTTAAAGTTAACAGATTTTTCTTCTTCAAAGAAAATTTTTCATGAATTTTAATCAGTTAAAAACAATTTTATATGTAATAAAGAATATAAATTACTCTTGTATCTTACTACCTATAAATAGCTATTGCAAATTGTTAAATATCGAATATTGCACGCAATGAAATTGTATGTATTTAATTTAAAAAAACAAGCAATATTTTATAAAAATAAAATGATGCGTGCAAACCCACGCGTGAGATGACTTTATTATTATTAAATTTTCTTTCCATTAAGTTTTTATGACAAATAAGATTTATATTTTCATGCGTCTTTTTACCAAAATCTATATACTTCACGTGTTCCATGCGTGATCAATGTTCCGTACAAATAGCTTTCAGCTTTTCACATTGTTTCTCTTTTTATATCCCCCTCGTTTTACCGTCCCTGATTTTGATAACACTCTGAGGAACTTAAAAGACTTTCAACTTTTATTAATATTTGATGATATTTGAATGTACAAAGAGCGTACTCGCAATAATCGATTCGATATTTTTTAATGTCTTTCTCTCTCTCCAGATATTATTTATTACTCCAACCATTATTCATATTAGCTTCCAATTGCTGAGGAGAAACTAATGAATAGTCAATTGCAGATATTCTAATGGAACGACCAGAATCGCCTGTTACCTGCTGTGGCCCGACGGCGGATATTTAAATAGCACGAGGGAATATTGGTAAGTGAGCTTTATTGCACGATGATCTTCTTGTGAAATCTTCTATGAATCTCGGTGTAATTTAAAAAAATTTGTAAGTTTGTGCACGGAATTGGCATTATCGGGCGCTCCTTAGGAATGTCGTGCACGTGAAATCGCGTGCGGAAAGAAGTTCCTGTAAACTGTGTACGCGGGCCGCGAACGCTATTAGGAATGCGAAAGAGATTGAATCGACGATTACTCTAAGAAAGTAAGACAGGAAATTGTTGTGCCCCTGCTATCAACATATCGCCGGGGAATAATGAAAGCAATGGTTCGGTCTAATTCGAATGATTATATTTGATCCCTTGTCATGGGCGCCATTGTTTGTGTCAATTGGGAGTCATTAGCAATTAAGGACCTAACTGTCGGTTTGCTGCCTACTATAACCTATTGTCACTCGAAACAGGATATTGAGATTACAGGATAATTGTTAATATAAATAAATGGATTAACTCGGTTGTAGGTAAATGTAGTATGCAAATGTAGTATGCAATGTATCCCAGAATATGGACAAAAAATCTAAAAAGCGTTACTCCATGATTAATCTTCATTTAGGAAATTAATAACTTTATGCTAATAGAATTTATGGTTTAACTATCTGCTGATAATTAAAAAGTTGTTGAAAAAAAGATCAAACTCGTTGTTTGTGAGAATAACAAGTTTGCTAAATAAATGACATTTAGGAGAAAACACATACGATACATATCCTGCTTATATAATATCCGATAATACGAAAGTTTAGATTTTTCTCTGAGTAAATAGCGATTCAATTCTCAAAAAGTTAAGTTACTTCTTTCAGATAAGCATTCTTCGAAATTAAATATTGTTTCCGAAACTTAGCAAAATCGATTTAAAGTGCGTATTATATTGCCTGACAAAAGAAGAAAGGTGGGAAGAGGAGGAACTGATACAGGGCACAGAGAGAGTCAATATTAAATACGATTCAGCTTTTCTTTTGTGTGCGGATCTCGTAAACAAGACGAGACCAATTTAAAGAAGGTTCGAAGGTTTGTTTTTCTTCTTTATAAAGAAAAAGCTATTACGAGAAGTATGTAAAAATTATATAACAAATAAATCTAGACGGAAATAGATAAAATTATGAAAATAAATACTAATTTTTTGTATTATTTTTGTTATATTTTACTCATCACATATTCTTGACAAGTTTGCAAGATTGACTAAAAATTTTGTAATTAATTTATCAAAAATTAGAATTATCAGAAACTAAAATTGTGAATAACAATGATCATAATGATCTTATTTATAAATCTATAAGAAAAAAGTTCTTTTCTAATTCCGAATCAAATAAGGAATACCTATTTCTTTTCTTTGAAAGCGGATGAAATCTCTGTCAAGTTATTCAGAAGGGTATCTTGTATACATCATACGAGTAGAACTTTAGATGTCTTCAAAACTTCCATTTGTCGAATAGTCTGGAAACTTACAGTCGTTATCACGATACACTCTTGTTTTACATCACTGAAGTTTACGTACAGAATACATATCTCTCTTTCTGCGTATCTACGAAATGTCTTCAAGTAGAATCTACTTAACAACGGATACAACAATTTCGCAGAATCTAATAGTGCAGAATTCGATAATTCGAAACACTTCAGCAGAGAGTTGATATACAATTCTCAACATGATGATAAGTCAAGTTCTGTACGGGTTTTGTCCATATCAAATCTCAAGCAATTTCACAGAATGTTCTTTTTATGTGCAATTTAAGTTATCGATTTAAACTCTTGTTATATCAAACAGTCACTGTGATTGCAAAGGCATATAAAAACTTTTTTAATAAAACTTGCGTCTCTTAATAACGATTCCATGTTATCTCGATGTCTCGAATTGAGTAAAGTAATCAAAAATTTTTATGGTTATTCCTGCAATATTTTAATTGAATAAAATATTAGATTTTTTTTATATATTGTATTTGATTTTCTTATTACTTGTGTTTCACGGAATACTTCGTACGAAACATTTTGTAATTCACAAATATTAAGAAAAAATCCATTAAATAAATTTTATTTGTTACAATTTATTTATATGTAACATCTAATTATTTTTAATTGGAATTATAATTAATTCCTAAAAAAATGGTGTAAATAATTCACGCAAGATATAAGCAACTTATTTATTTTATAAAAATGAGTTGTTATTTTATAGGATCGTGTAATCTTATGTGTTCGAGTTTTAAATTTATAAATTACGATTAATCATATAAATTGAAATTTGTTTAATCCGAAGATAAATTCTTTTGCAGCATGCTCTTAAATATATAACATACTAATCTAGAAAAGTAGATTGTATGTAGCTATTACTGCTATATTGCATTTTAAGCTTGAGCATATACCTCAATTAATAAAGACAGATTTTCTGCCGTTCTTCTTGAGTAATCGTCGTTGCTAGACGCGTATATCTTAGAAGCGAGTTACGGTTTTAATAAAACTCGGTGTGATAACAATGTGTCGGCACTTTTTATAGTTTCATATAAATCATTTGCTCTACAGCTACAATCTCCTATTCCTCACCGTTACGTATCTGATTCCCATGACAGTGATGGCTGTCTGTTATACATGCATGGGACTAAAGTTATGGGGTTCACAATCTATCGGTGAATTAACTCACTACCAGAGAGAATCAATGAGATCTAAGCGCAAGGTATGCTACCGAGATTTCAACTTTTTACATTTAAGTAATATTTTTTGCAATGTCTCGATGTAAATAATGTGCAAAGTATGTAGATAAACGATCGCAATCCATTAAAGTTTGAAAGGAAACATTTTTCCGCATATTACTGCATTATATCGAACAATCTCTTAAATTCTTTCGAAAATTAAAGACGTGTTAACATTTTTAAGAAAACCAACTATAAATGAAATTCTCGAAAAAAATGTAAGAGAAATCCTCGAGATTCAACGGGCGGAAAATTTAAAAATGTGCTTTAATAAAACTAGGTCAAGTCACGGTTATAAAATAGGAAGTTTATTTAGAATCTGCACGCAAATCAAAAGCAAATATATGATATGAGTTAAGCATTAACTTTCGTATTTTAAATTAAACCTTAAAATGCGTTCAGTATTATCGCACTAATAACTAATTGTAAACACAATACGAATGTTGTATAGTTGCCTATTAGCTACAAACTTGAGAACAATAGGTTTCCATTAAGTCTTCCTTAATATCTGTGCTTAACACAGCATGCTACAATGGACCTTGTTGAATATAAGTTACCGAATTAAGTGGGAATAATTGTATCTGCAAACGATTCTTGCAAATATTGTCTTTACGCAACTGTACAAATACAACCATTTGTCAAAATTTACTACAAACTTGATAAATCACTACTAGACAAATTTTATACAATTTCTTCTAAAATATAAATTTGATTTTTAAAACTATTTAAACGATTTTAAATTCGTCGAAATATTTGCAGTTAAGAAAAACATATATTAAGTAGGCACATGTTTTATGATATTTTCTTTACTTGTTACAGGTTGTAAAAATGTTTATCGTTGTAGTGATAATATTTGCGGTGTGCTGGTTACCATATCAGGGGTTCTTCATTTTTGTGTATCATTATCGTCATTATGTAGAAAAGAGTTACATACAACACATATATTTAGGCTTCTACTGGCTCGCAATGTCCAATTCTATGGTTAATCCACTCATATATTGCTGGATGAATAACAGGTATTGCATTCTTTTTTATAATATAAATAACATTTAAATTTTAGAAATATGAATTATATTGAATTTTTGCTAAAAAGATAGTTATATAAATCAATTTTGTTTGTTTTATAAAATATTGTGTTTGTTTGTAATTATAATTTATTGTGTTTGTTTTATAAAATCGATTAAAAGATTTTTTAAATAATTTTATATAAGTCAGAAAATTAAAAAATTAGTTTGTAATAAAAATAAAGTTATCACATTTTATTATATTTCAAGATTCTTGATGCTTTTGGAAAATTCATAGATACTAGCGTTTAGTTTCCAATAATTAAAAAAAATCAAATATTATTTTTACACTTTAAATTTTTACAGTTTATGTAACAAAACTAAATAATATGCGTCTTAAAGCATAAAATATAAGTTTTTATTTATATTTTATGCATTAATGCGTCTTTGATTTATAAAAACATTTTAATGAGCGCATTTCTAAGAGATAAAACCAAGTTTTGCAGCTAAATTAATGGTGGAAAACGATATAATGGTTATTAAAAAAGATTTATATAAATCTGACCCAAACATCCGATTATACATATGCTCCTATGTACTCTAATTATGTGTATATGCCTGTAACATAGTTGATGAACTGAATGTAATCTCCAGAAGCGTACAGATTTATTATGTCTAAAAAGTGATAAATGAAACGAAGAACGGTTCGAGATTAAGATTGCTGCAAACAAGATTGCAATATATTGACAAGTGTGCAATGAAATAACCGCACGATGTGTGAAATAAAAGTGTAGTCTTTGCGTTAACATTAAACCGATTGAATCCAAGCTTTACGAATCAGATGAGATTTACGTAAATCCTAGTAATTCAATCAATCGATATACTTTGAAAAATTGGACAAGTCTGGATTACATAAAGCAGTGTCTAACAATTTAAGAGAAGAAAACAGGACTCCTGGATTAACGCTGTCAAAACATAATTTCTTATCTTAAAACTTTACTGCAAATATTTACGTAAAATTATCCAAAAATAAATAACTGACATATTTAATATTGTTTCGAAACAAATATTATAAATTAATCGCTTTCTTCGCAAAAAATATATGAATTAATTTTTATCAATAATTACATTTTAACATAAAAAAAAAGACTTTAGTAAGAAGACTAATTTATTAAATAATAAGACTTTAATATAGTAAAAATTACGTGGAAATTTTTTTTCACAGAACAATTATTATATTTGTTATAAAAACGATTACTAATGATTATAAACTTGCACAAAATTTTGAGAGAACAAACCAGTCGGCGGTTGCTTCCTTAATCAATAACGCGAGTAGCATTGATCCCTTGGTTAACCACAGAGGTTCAGTTTACATTCTAATTATACATTTCCACATTTGCGTATCGATTCTCGACAGCCTAACTATTTCGCCGGTGTACATAACATTGAATGTTCGAATTAGATTTATTTAAGTATTCTGCAATAATTGCAATATCATCACTGCAATATTACCGTCATTAACTGGGTCATCAAACTTATTCGTGTTTTTTTAAAGTGCAATTATTATTTTGTGCCGTGATGCGTTCATGCATGAAATGAAAAATAGAAGTTAAATTCCACCTGCTGAGTTTTTTATCCGAAAACGGATCGCGTCTAACAAACGCAATATGATCGTCGCCATTAGATATCCTTGCTTCTTTTTTATTGCACCCAGAAGAAATCTTGTTATTAACGTCTGCTATCACTTACACCCTTAGGTGTTCCTATTAGTGCCGAGATGTTCAATAATCTTTCGCGTGTATCACCGATAATTATATATCCACAATAATTGCATCTGATATAATATAATTTTGAATGATAGAGAGAAATTAGTGGAAAGATTTAATTAGTTATATATATTCTAACGCTTTCAGAAGTATAATATAAAATAATTAAACGTACTTTGACTAATAAGAGGTAGCTTATAACAGAAAAGCATATATTAGAAAACAATGCCGCAAAAATTTTAGAAAGCATGTTTTTAATAAAGTTAAATAAATAAAAATTTATTTATGAAACAAGTATAATCTTTTAAATAAAGAATCTTTAATAAAAGATTTGATAAGTTTAAAATTTAATCAACTATAATAAATTGTCATTATCATATAATTAGCGGTATCACTATATTTTTATCTATATTATTAACACAACATTAATACAAACCTTAAATTAAATTTATTTTGAAATAAAGTTTTGTGTGATTTTATGTAAAATTTTGTTAGTGTTGGAAATAGTATAGTATTTATTATCACTTTTAACGAACTTTTGACAATGAAAAATATCTACCTGTTCCATTAAACTGAACGTAAATAGAAAACATTTCTACGACTTGGTATTTTGTGTTGAATTGATTATAGATTTCATTATAGATTTGACATCTTCCATTATGAAAGAACAATAGTAGAGTGTATATTTGCATTCTCCACTATTGCATATTTAACGAGCGATATGTACTACTTTCCCGTAATACACAGAGTTGCGTGAATTCCATTATTTCTGTGAAATTTAATATCGCGCAATCGCGTAACAATCACAAATGGATTTCATAAAATGACGGTTCTGTAAAATCAACTGAAGGCACGTTTTCTGGATTTTACTGTTATTCTGATTGATCACAAGTAGTCTGCAACAGATAATACATGCAACAGATGTGTTATCATTTATAAATTGCAAAAACAAGGAAATTGATTAACGAAATGCGCAACGCTGATCTTTCAATTTTCATGTTTATTTGTTGATGAAAGGAAATAATTTTATTTTATCGTTTTATATATTAATGAGCAATTTTAATTCTAATTAAAGTCAATAATGTCATAATAACTTATATCACAATATATAATACATAGTTTTAAAAAGCAAAATTGAAAATCCTATCTCAGAAATTAATTTGCATGACAACAGGAAATTGTTATTTATTTTTATACCTTTTTAATATTTTTTACTTAAATAATACGTAATTATTATTATATTTATGAAGAAATATTACTGTTAGTTTTTTACTATTTGTCAAGTTTATGTCAAAAAGTTTCTTCTGTTTTTATTTTTTTCGACAGGATATCTATCAGTAAGAACGTGAAATAATTATTAGGTCATGGTCTTGAAATGCCTTCGATCGAACTAATCGAACTATACAATGAAGAAGTATTTGCACATTTGTAATATTCGATTACTTCAGAAACTGATTAATTCAGAGAATCGCTCACCGTCGAACGATTGAAATGGATCGATTACCTCCGACAAAAAAAGTGGTTGTACAGAGGAAGCGTGCAATTTTTCGATATAAGTGATATTCTTTAAAATTATACTAGATTTATAATATTAATAAAATTACAACTATTCTGTGATGTTAATAATTCTTTAAAATTATACTAGATTTATAATATTAATGAAATTACAACTATTCTGTGATGTTAATAAAATTTTAAGAATTTGCTAAAATTAATGTTAAATTTCTATTTCAATTAAATGTTAAGATATTCGATTTTTTATAAAGTTAAGAAAAAAAACAAGATTAATTTTTGAAAATGGAATATTAACAACTTAATAACACACAGTTTTATAAGTTAAATGAAAAACTTAAATACTTAATAGTAAGCAATCTACGTTTGAGATTATTTTCGTATATATTATTTATCAAAAAAAAAACAGTTTATTCTGAATTTCTCTGAGTATTCCGAATGAGCTATCAAGAAACTTAGGTTTGCGCTTAAATCAAATAAGAAAGTACATTGTTTGTTTGAACTATGTTTATGAAAATCAATACATTCTATATGTCATTATTTATAACAAATCAATAAATGTTATTTACTCTAATTATATCTTCAGTAAGAAAAATTTAACAAAAAAATTAAAGAAACTTATTTAAAACAAAGAATTTTTATTTTACTAAAATTGTAAACTTTTTAATTTTTAAGAATCTTAATCTCTGTTTTTTAATAATAAATTATCAATCAAAGAATTAGTTTTTCTACTTATAAAAATCTCTATACAATATTCATAAGTACTATTTTTTATCACACAAATTGTTTTAATTTAAAATTTTTGAGAAAAAAGATTTATATATGAGATTTATATAATCATTCAATTGCGAAATGGTAGATGTAAAAATTGTAAAATATATGTATATGTCAAATGAAGAAGAGTATTTTTATTGTATATCCAATCTCAAATTGTAAATTTAAATCAATTTAATTGATATTATACAATATTCTCTGATTTAATTTGAAATTTTATGCATGTACACGGGCACACGCGTTATCTTTCACAAATATTCATTTACGCTTTGATTTGGTTAATTGGATGAATGAAGCATCATTTACACACAAATGCAGCCGTGCGCATCATAGAATACTCACTGTTTCAGGTTTCGAGTTTACTTTGAACTGGTAATCTGTAAATGCTACTGTCTGACGAGTCGGACAAATGTGCGACGCCATGAAGCTCAAGAATTGGCGGGGTTTCAACGTTCAGAGTTAGTTCCATGCAATTCGGGTGAGTATCTTTTGTACATTTATAGAAAGGACATCTCGTAATTAAACATCGCCCGTTTAGTAATTTGCATAAAACAACTGACGACTCGACTGTCGTTTGTCTGCCACTTGAATAAAATACGATAATAATTTTAGAATACCTATACACGAAACATTAGTAACTTAAAGAGAAATTTATTAAAATCTTTTCTCTATATATTTTTTATTTATAATAAAGTATGCAATTTTCTATGTTTCCATGTTTTTTCTTGTATAATCTGCTACAAAAATTTAATAAAACTATCTTATTGACAACGCATGGTGTCGCGTCTAACGATTCGGGCAGACAGCGTCAAATTGTCGAATTGTTTAATCCAATACGTCAAATACAGACAGTATCGATTTTCTTAGAATAAAAGGTCCGGTGAACAATATTGTGATGCGGATATCTCGCTTTTGACTGCAAAAGGTTGAAGTCATTTATTTTTCTCGCCGGAAATAGAATATTTTATACGACAGGACACGCTTTCCATCAGCACTTTCTATGCATTCCTTACTAAAAATATCTTTCTACCTTCGTTCTTTACTCGACACAAACTCATCAATGGATAAAACTTTGTAAGTATATAGAGTGACTCAAGATATGAATAGCAATATCTTTTATCCATGCTCAATAGCCTTTAAATCTTAAAGGTAAAAGGAAACTTTCTTTCGTTTTCTCGCTTATATTCTTAAAATAATAACAGATAAGGTGACGTGTTTGCGATGATAATAAATTCAGCGTTGCAAAATTGAAGTTTTGGATAAACTCTAAAAACACACGTTTATACAAAAAATTCTCTTTTTTGAAATTTTTAGATTTAACATTCGATGTTGTATATTTAAAGATTGAACATAAATAAAACGTATCTCGTTACTCACAGTTTGTCATTTTATATAAAAACAAAGTTTTATCAAAATTAATAAGTTTGTAAGTATTGATAAATGGATCATGTCATGATAAATTTGCATGTCAATTTATCACTTCTTATTTCTAAAAGCTGTTGTCTTAATCGTAAAAATACACACATGCGGTAATATCTTTGCATGTATTTGAAATATTTATTTTAATAAAACAGGGGAAAAATGCATTTATTATATTTTATTCTTGTAATTTTTTTGGGACTTGGAGCACTTTCATTATATGGTGAGAGATGGGTATTCTTTTTTTAGAACATTGTACATATATTTGCAGCGACTATTTCAGGTTTATTTAACTTAATGCGACGACTTTATGTAGAAAAATGTTATCATAAGATCTCGGAGACAGCAAGATTTGAAGTCACCACGCCATATTTTCGTGTCAATTATATGTGGAATTTTAGTCTCTAGGCAACCAGAATCCAACGTATTGTTTAATCTAATCTTATCCTCATTCTCACAATAGATTCATCTCTCGCTTTATACAAAAGCACGCTACGATGTTCAGCTATCTAAAGAGCTGTCTAGATTCAGCGTCATCCGTCAAAATATTATGTTAGTAGATAAATAGCAAAGGCTATAGATTATCCGTAACACATTTGCAATATATAAAGTATAATATAATCTTATTATATTTATATACATATATGTAATGCAGAATAATACGTTTGCATGAATATATACATAAACGTGATGAGAATTAAGAGAATTATTTACTAATAAATTAGTAATAACTAGTAATTATGGACATGTATTAATATTTTACATTTATGTAAATGTACTTTAAGTTAAATTTATGTCATATTATAATAGACTCAATATATGTATATATATATATATACACACACATAACCCCCCCCCCCCGCACATACAAACATATAAAATAAAAAAACATATTTTTTTTTAAATCAAATATTACAGATCTAATCTGCAGAAATGGTCCTTTAAAGGTAAAAGCTTTTAAGCTAAAACCGATCTAATAGTAGCCTGAGCGTGAGCCAATTTGTCACTCCCGACTTCAATCATCTGCAGTGGTCGCAATTTACGGCTCGAATTAGCTGTATAAGAGTCAGAGAAAAGTGCTACTGAAACGTAAAATTCTTTGATACTGTGAGAATATAAACTTTGTCAAAGAATTATTTATATATGCGGTTGCAGATTTATTCCTTTTAGTCACGAAACATTAAAAAGTATTTGAAGAAAAATGCAATAATGCAGTGTTAAACTTGAAAATAAAATAATAGAATTTTGCAATGCAGAATTGGAGAAAGTTTATTTTCTGCTATGCGTATTCTAGGCCATGTCTTTAGCTACGAGAAAATAGTTTCAGCAAACATTAAATCTGCATTTGATTTGTTTCCAGCCCGTTTCAGATCGACTTCAATCAAGTGGCGACAGAGCACGGCGGAGAGCCAGGTACAAACATTCAGAATGAATACCCGAACAATGTGCGAGAAACTTCAGTTTAAAGAAAACGTTGCTATCATCTAGCTTAACTATACATTACGAAAACGACGTATCTGTTATAAATAATATTATAATATTATCATCTTCATGCTTTACGACGAGCTTTGTCAAAAGTAATCAAATGTTATAACGCAGTTCTGATGGCATTCCATCGCTGAATGGCCAATAATAATAAATTAATGAGTGTTCTACTTTATCACGTCAGTTTTTCAAAAGTATTATTTTCTTACCTACAGACGAGGCTGACGAGATTATAACAGAAAAAGTTCGATGTTATTTGTGATTTAAACGTACTTCGTAATATATAACGTAATTGTATAAACATATGTCTTGTATATTCATGATTAAATTCGCCGCTCTCAGAACTATTGTTACTATTATATTATGACAACGAATTTCTGTAAAAGCTATGGAATAAACGTAATTTGTTCAGCAATACATAAATGTTGTTTTGCTAAAATTTTATTTGTAACGTTATTTATGACAGTTATTGATAACGTGTCATTTATTTTTCATGTTTTAATTTTTAATATTTTTAGAATTATGTAAAGGTCTAAAAAAACTGATTAAACAAATATTTTGCGTTATACTGTGACGCACAAAAATATAACATAAATATAAAATAACTTATAAAAATTTGCTTAAAAATGTTATTTATTAGAAAACAATGATTATTTAGTGGAAATATTTTTAGCATCTAATGCCGTATTTTCGCAATATGCTTCAAATAAATTTTCTTATTATTTTATAAATGAAAACATTTTAATTAATAGATATTTCATATTAGCATTATTTTATTAAAGCATCATGAAATGAGCCGCGTTATTACACACCGCTTTTACCACACTATTCTTTAACTACTAAATTATTTTATATATTATGGTGAAAAATTATTATTCTCATTAACGCGTATAAAGGCTTGTTAAAACTTTGGAGTTTTCATGGCATATTGTCCGCCGTTTTTAAAATACAATTTACAATAATAAAATGATAATTCATTTGAGAAATTTTATAAAGTATACATTTTTTAACTTTTTTATGTGTTCTATTTTACTTTATCCGACTTTGAATTTAAAATAATCAAAAAAGGAAAATATTCAAGCGTGATTGTGTTGTTATATAGTAAGAATATAATTTTCAGTTTTATACTATACTTTAATATTAATTATATAATTGTTTAACCCATCTATTATCATAAAATTATTATTGCAATTCATCTGCTTCATCTCCAACGCAAGGTCAGAAGTTATTTGCATTATTAATTAAGTGCAAGTGTGTGGTTGACATATGTAAATTAAACTAACATTTTGCGGCGGAATCCACTTTCAAAAAAGGCATGTAAAGTCGATACTCGAATGTATCAAAAATCTCGAGAGTCTTGAAGTGTAGTATTGACGCTTTTCCGCGACGCTGATTGGTTATCTCGATTATTCTGACAGTTTAATAGTTAAACGGTAGAGGACTTTTCTACTCGGTTTAACCCGCTCTATCTGCACCCAAGAGGTGATTCAGCAATTACCGGACACTTTGTATAATTAACAAAATTACAGGTCGTAGTATGATTTCTGTGAAAGTCATTTTAGCAACATGATACGCACGTTTGAATTCAAAGTAGATAAAAATATCAAAATAAATGACATAGAACTTGATACAGACATAGCATTGTGTACTATATTGATCCTCTAAAAGTTAAAATAAAAAAAGAGATTATTGAATTTAAAAAATATAATAATTTATGTGATAAAAGATGTAAATGCGAAATATGAGAAATAAAAGGTGAAGGATATATAAGTGAATTATTATACAGACAGTACACTTTTTTCTTCAGTATACTTCATCAAGCAAATGCAAGCAGTATGTATAGCCATGTACCAACAGATTACATTTCAATTTTATTACAGATTCCGATACAATGTGTTCTCATTAAATTTATTGTTAGCTTGTTTAGCGGCATAGTACAACTAGCTTGAAAATGAAGATAACAAAAACAGAGCACAGGCTGTCATTACATCATAGAAACGTTGATATTGTAGAAGAATTTGCAATATTAATTTTATAAAATAGTCAACCTCGGCTCAAAAAAATTAAAAAATCAGATAAAAGAAGGATTAAGAGCCAACGCAGGATTTTAGTTGCTGATTTATAATCTTCTTTATTCTGAATTCATCATTAACGTTTCATCGGCCGACCTTTCGACCATCTTAAGTCCACTCTTAAAAAAGGCATGAGAAGTAGATACTCGAATATATCCAAAGTTTCGAAGTGTAACAGTTTGATAGTTTGACAGCAAAAGTTATTTTGACGGTTATTTAAAATTAAAAAACAATTTTATTAAAATATTTAGATTTCATAACTATTAAATTATTATAATGAGTGTGCGCACGTAGCGCGCGTCTGTATTGTTCTAGTGTATTAAAAAATTTGATGAGAGGAACAGGAGCTTTTTTTGCACGATGCGGAGGCGTATAAATAATGGCCTCCCCGCACTCCCTCGCATAAGATCAAAATGCGATGGCGATATTCATTTAACGCGGCAAGAAATAATCCGCAGACTATTAAATTAAACCTGATTTTCTTACCAATCTCCACTATTATTTCAGCAATTGAGGAACATGCTTCAATTTTGCATTTCTATTGTCGAACGTTCAAATAAAACGTTTATTAAACTACGAAAATTACGTGTGTATGTATGTGGTAAGTATGTAATATTATGTTTATCGTAATATTTTTCATGAAAGAAAAAACTATTTAATATTGATGTCACTTTAACGTGACGTCATCGTAATGTCATTGTCATTAGCATTTAAGTAGAATCTTTAAGATCTTTGAGTGAAATTACCGTATAATACCATACTTTGACCTACTTTTTTTATCGATTACAAACCAGTGTATTAGTTATTTATGCAAATGACTATTCGCATGATTATTTCGAAGATACAATCGTAGTTTGTTCTATTTTTATAGACATATGGTTGAAAGCATCATGCAGGTAAAAACTTCATAAAAGAAATATTGAAGATGTCGTTTAATGAAAAAGCATACAAAAAATCTTAACGCTAAAAAGTTATTAAGAATTATCAAATAATTAAAAAATTTATTTTATTTCGAAATTCTTATTTCCGTATGTATTTATAAAAGTTAAATATTATTCGTTTCACTGCGTCGCGTATTCACTGTACCTCTTTTTATTGTCGTGAAATATTTTAGACAACAACTACCGACGGTCTAGATATGTAATTGTTAATTTGTTGCAGAAAGCGTTGGAAAGTTATATTGAATGCAGCAAAAAAAGACTGCAGCAATCAAATTTTTCAGTATATCCATAAATTCATTTTAATTGCAGCAATTGTAGATGCCCTTGTTCCCTAAATTCACTTTTATTGCCATTTAAAAAAGGTGTGGAAGACAGTTCGTGACGAAGCAGATTTAGATAGTATTTAAGATAACGGAAGGGAATGATTTATTATTCAGGTATTAAATCCAGGTATTAACGTCACATAATTATCGGACAGATGGCATTAAACGTCATGATAACTGACGATTTAAAAATAGATAAGTTTTTGTTTTAAGCTTTTTTCATATTTCTAGATGACAATATACAAGCATGAATTGAGAAATCAATGATTCGCATATGTGCATTACGTAATCTCCTTGAATTTAATCTCGCATGTTCAATTTTTTTATGAATTTTAAAATTACAGATTTTTCGATAGAAGAATAAGCGGACAAGAATAATATCGTGTCCTTTAATACAATATTTTTATATATTATTACATCCTTCGCTTTTATTGATCAGGAAGCACAATGGACCATCATCCGTTATGTCAGATTCTCGTGCGAGATGGTTTACAATAATATTCTGGTGGAGAAAGGAATTTTTTTTACAGGTTAAATCGAGAGCTCTGAAGTGCGTGACATGGACTGTTATATCGCAAGCTGTCTTTTATAACACAGTGTAAAATATACACTTTAATATCGCGTCCCGACAATATATTGCAGTATATCCCGTAGAAAACTCAACATGAACCAACACGTTACACAAACTCTGCATTCTCTCTGCAAGTTGCATCTCCGCAGATTTTTTATTTACATTTTGTTATCTTATCGCAAATTGCAAAAAGTTTATATTATCATATATTATGCATAAAAATGTATATGCATAATAACCAGTCAACATAAAAATGCAGCTCTCACCATGATTACTTTCGTGCAGAGTGGCCATAAACTCGCGATTATGCTTTATAACTTAGAGTCAATTCTTTGGTTATAATTGTATAGAAAAAATGCTGAAAATTGCATTATGTTTTAATTAAACCGATTTAAAATGCAGCAGCGGTTTAAAACAAATTGAATTAAAATACTGCATCTTGTTGTCGATCGAGAATGTGACGTGTACTCGATATCTGAACACATGATATAATGAATGTCGAGTGAGAAAATTGGACGAATCACACTCTTGTTGGAACAAAAAACTTGTTTCAACGGAAAATAACGAACATTTTTCAAACTGCAGTATCGTAGTTGTATCGGACGACGGTACTGTCGATATTTTCTATTTCCCTTCAATCGCCCTCCCATGAAGTCGTGACGGAATTATCGAACGCAATCATCGTGAGTGAGCATTGTGTGAAGGACAGTCGTCACTCGCCGATAGCAAATTATATACTCGCATGTTACGGAATTCACAGAATTGTACCGATTATATCCTACGGATATATATCGGATTACACGGAAGGAATTAATTTCTCAGTGATCCACCTTTTCCGTTTCTCACATGCATAACGAATGAAAATTCAACCTCAAACATCTGTCGTCCATACGTAATGCTACGGGCTTCGCGGGAAAATCGCATTTAATTTAAAAGACGTAAATCACACGAGAGATGCTGCAACTATTTTGAAGAATTTACGATAAATATATATATGATCTCATATCGTTGCTGTATTTTTTTCTATCGTGCATAATATCTGTCGTCTTTATGCGGCGACGCGTTATAAATAATGCGCGAAAAATTGCGTGGAATATGAATTATGTGCAAAAGATTAAAATGTATTCAGGTGTTTGAAATTTAATGGGACAGAAACGTGATATACTACGTGCCATTAGAAAAATTACTTCTGGTAAGATAGCTTGCTACAGCTATTATGTGGTGATGTGAGATTTGATAAGAGCAAATTTGCAGTCGCAATAAAGGATAAGTGAAAATCCTTAAATCCGCGCGATAGTGATAGCGCGATCATTATCAAGTGTAAAATCCCAATTTAATCGAAAATAGCTTACGCGACGTACATTATATGCTTTGAGCGATTTACTTCCATCACGTTTGTCGCTTCTACTATCGGCTTCGCAACAGAAGTGAATGCTATCGCTTCTATACCCCGTCTCAGGTTGCTATGATACACGTGTTTGCGAGATGTCGAGATCTGTGAAGAGGAAAACGGTGACATCGATTGAAGAAGGGTTCTTTAGTGGCGACGAAGCGTTTGACGGGAATATTATTACGTTGAGATTCAAGATTCTGCTTTACGGTATTAACAGATGAATATTACATTTCAAGCTAGTTGTCTCATAAAATAAATTTCTTGCAAATTAATTCAAATTTTAACTATATCTTTATTGAATATCTAAGTGGTTCTGCAATAAAAAAAAGGTTAACGTCATATTTTTAATTTTTTCTTGAAAACTACATTTAAGACTTCAATGGAAAATAATAGCATGAGAATACAGATATATGAATATTTAAAAAAAACAGCATTATTGACCGTTTAGTTTCAACGATATAATCGTAAGAAATATAGTAAGATTTTTGATATTTTTTGATGTATAAAAAATTCGAACTGTCCGAATGTGAATCAATATAGAATTCTTACATGTGCAAGTGCGTAGTATGGACAAACCCAACCAAAAGTTTACTTTAGTAAGCGCAAGAAATTAATTTATTAACTACTTTTAAATTATTATTAAACTTTTGATTGATCCTTTTTAGTAATAAATTGTTCGTATAATAAATTAAATAATATGTAATGATATATCTAAACTTTATTACACTTGAATTTTTCTTAATGAAAAACTTAACTTTTGAATCATACTGTCGCGAGACAATTACCTTAAGTCGTCGCAATATTTCACATTAATTAGTCCATCGTAAAACGTGAACAAAAATAATAAACTTCAATTTTTTAATTATTATTGTATTGTTTGTTTTCCGGATGTTTATTCTATAATATTATAATGTATAACAAATTAATTGGATGCATTGTATAAATAAGTAATGTGTGGTCTTTGCAATAACAACTTAACTAAAAAAAAAAACAAAAAATAAAAGGATTAAAGTGAAGCAAATGCTTTTAGCAGAAAGTAGAACCAAATGGGTTTGTTTGAAAATAAAAGCATGAAGCGAGAGCAAATCCTACCTCTCGTGTGAATAATCTTTTACTTAGTACTTTGAATTATTGTCTTGTGAACATCATCCAGCCGCACAAGTGTGTATAAAGTATTATAATGTAGTTCGTTCTTTCCGGTTTTTTTTGCGTTTTATATTGCATTTCTATTTCCGCTTAATATAACACATTTTATTTTCTTGATGCTGGAATGTTTGTTGATTAATTGCACAAAGAGAATGAACAATGTGCAATGTCATGATTCTAACTTCAGTTTTTATTAAGAATCTGTCATCTGTGATTAATGGTCCATATACGCTAAATATTTTATTATTCATAAGTTAATTACAGAATCGAGAGGAGGACTACGTCAACTAGAATATACCGTGTCGCTACGCCCACTATTGGTCAGCTTACAGGGAGGTAAAGTTTTGAATACAGCGTTTTGAATATATGACGAGAGGTTGCGTTATGTACGTGAGCGCATATACAAGTCGCTTCCGCTTAGATAATCTTAATGATACGTAACAACGTGTGCGGATACATGATCCAAAGAGCCACGCTGAGTTTTGCAAATGTAAGGGACAACACACCTCGTCCGCGGTTCGCGAATAAATCACTGCTGCGCGTACACGCCCGCCTTTCACCTCGACCTTATGAAACGCTGGCGACGCCAGCTGGTAAACTGGACAAATGAAATTATTACCTACATGCATGCACGCACGTTAGACAAGAAAAAAAGGAAGATGCGGGTGCGGTTTCGCGAGAAAATACCGGACGCGTAGCGAAGCTGCATTCCTGTCAAGCGGTAATTCGACATTTAAGCGCTGCTTTTCAACGTGAAGGTAGATAAATGCGACAGAGTATGCAGAGTGGCGATGGTGTTCAGTCAAATTTGAGCGCAATAAATGAGACAAAACCTAGTTTAGTCAGAAGATGTACGGAATGAGAATTCTGGAGATCATTTCATAAGATGAAAAAGGAAAATCACACAATATCGCAAAACTGCTTATTTTGCATTATTATTGTAAGAATGTACTTATTTAAAATCACCACTTTGTCAAATTGATGCATTTATTCCATTTTTTTTTTTTTATTTTTTAAGAAATACTGAAGTTTTACATTACACATTTTAAATTAGACACATTATGCAATACAGAACGAAAAATTCCCAAATGATAGTTAGTTTCATATTGCATAATATGAGTGCAACTGCGGATTGAGAATTATGTGTGTCGGAGTAATGCGAGGAAAAATACGCCGTCTGTGATAGCGCGAGATTATAGAACAATTTCGTGTCCGATGAGATTGTAAAGAATGGCTGTAATATCGAGCACCGCGCAAAAGAGAGAGAGAGAGAGTTTGTTCGTGCTGAACTTTTTGAAAACTTCTTTATTTTTATCGAGATTTAGTTTTAATTGTATCAAGTTTGTTATATGTTATAACTTGGTCATGACAGTTGCCCTCAAGGGATTTCTCCTCATCGCACATCAAGCGACGTCGTTAAAATATTGTTAACAATATTGTTTCTCTTGACTATGAAAATAATCCTCATGCTGCACTCCAAAAATTTGGAAATCATTATCCGAGAAATCTAGCATTTTGCTTCTCTCATTTTATTCCTACAAAATGGATATCAATTTTACGAGTTAATGTTAAACTTAGCGTTACGGATTGGTCCTGTGGGCAAGCTGAGTCCATTGGGATATATTTTGCGTAGTGAATTTGTTTCTCTTTTCATCAGCTAATCAGAGAGAAAGAGATGCAGACTATGCAGTTAGAGCGAATTAAACTTTACGTTAAATATAAAGCCATCTAAAATAGGCCACCGCACTCAGATTAAGATTGCAGCGTTAATTATTCTCGTGGCACAGCAATTTGGAGATTTATCTTATTTTACGTTTTATTTATCTTACGTTTCTAATAGATAATTATTTAACTATAATAAAAAACCAGACTTTTTTTTTAATGCCTACATTAGCAAGCATGGCGTATCATGATGGCATATTTTGAAGGACATTTTGGAGAAAGAAAACGTCTCCCAAGAATTTATGATCTTAGACACAAAGATTTCTAAGCTTCATATAAGCTTATACTGCAGTAGTTTGCAAAATTACCTGTCGGTTATGTATAACTCATGCGTAAAACGCTGAAAGAAAAATCCATCAGAATTCTATGATCCTTTCTTTTCCATTTTTAAAACGTCTTTTTATATGCACATGCCCTATCGGGAATTTAAAAAAGAAAAGAAGAAATTGAATCAAGCTTGATGACTCTTGTTTCTTGTTTTTTTTTTAAACAAATTATAACATATTTCAATAATTAATACACATTTCAATATGTATAAATCAAATTTAGTTGCTCATTTAGTAACTATAGAAATTTGGTCCGCAGTTTCGCGGAGAAATTAATGTACTAATGGAACCTCGTTGAAATTTTACATTTGTGTAATCCAATAACTGATTCTAATGAAATAATTCAAGTTAACGTAAAACTTTTAGACAAAAAAAATAAGAAAAAATAAAACCAACATAAAATGAATATTTTAATAATATAAATGCAAAATTTTGAAAAATTAAATTGATGTGTTCAATTGTTAACAAAACCAAAATTTAATCATAAAGAAATCTATTTCTTTAAAAATTTTTTTAATTTATAAGCATACTCTTTGCTATTTCTATAGTTTAAAAGATATTGTATAATTCTGAAATCTCTAATAGCTTAAAGTTCTTTTTTGCAATTTTCATAATTATTATTGCAGCATGTTTACAATCGCTAGTTTACATCGCACTCATATTACGAAAAGAAAAGTGATAAATTCCAACTGGTACGACATTGCCATATGATGGGTTATTAATGACTAATTAAACTAATTTAACAAATTTCCAGGACATTTAAAGAAGAAATTCCAAAATGTTAACGCTTTAATAACTTTTAAACGGTGAGCTGTTGAAGTTGGCAAATCGGGATGTCGAAAGTTTGTGCGGTTATGATATGCTTTTTCCTTTACCATGCGCACAAAACTTTTGACATGCCAATTTTTCAGCTTTAAAGTTCTTTAAAAGTTCTTATGATTTAAAAGTTGTTAAAATCCTAAATAACAACAAACTACAAAATAAAAAAATGTGAAGTGATTTAAATGGTTTTATATTTTAAAAAATATGTGTGGAAACATTTTTTATAGTAATATACACGTATGTGTAAATTTTTTTTTAATATAGCAATATTTTAGTCAATACTTTTAAAAATAGTATCTAATAAAATTTGAAAGAGTAGAAAATGATAGTTTTTTAATCATGATCATACTAATATCATAAATTTGTTTCATTATTTAATATATTTTTACAGCCGCAACGTGTCTTTGATAGTATCATGAAAGATTACAATCTTTTTCAAATCCTCTGACCCTTCTGTTTGAACCATATTGCATCATTTATTAAAACGGGGGTAAAATGTAATAACCAACATCTGTGTACCGACACCTTTAATATTTTTATAAATATTTAAAAATCTTTTGTAAATATTTTCATTATTAATTAGTAAGCACATGAGAGACATCTAATAAAGCGAAAATGTGATATTTTGTACAGATTCTACAAAAAACAGATAAGAACGTTGAGATAAAGATTTAAAATTTGCACCTGATAAATGCCATCTATTATAAAAAAAAATAATAAATTCATAATTGAAAAAACGAGTAGTTTATAATTTACACTATACAAAGGGCTTATAGATTAAACGTTGCGAAACGTGCAGCTAAAAAAGCGGCTATTAAATTTTTATGCGAAAATCTCCAAGAATAGTGTCAGTGTAGAAGTGGGCTTTATAATGACTCAATCGATAATTAGCCAATATATCGTGAAAAAAGAGAAAGAGGATAAGAGAAATTTCAGCTGCAAGTTATTACGATTATTGGCTATTATAATTTCAAAATTACAATCGTGCTAGTTTTTCTAAAGATTATAAAAGTATTATGATCAATTTAATTGTCCGTTGAATCATTATACCAAAGCGTCGAAGGATTACATCGTTCGTGCATTAGTATATTCAGAGGGTGATAGCTCATCATAATAACTCTATCAGAACACGATGTATGTACGTTAAGTCCATTTGTAGGTTTTGATTGCCATTAATTAGTAACTTGAATACGCAATTCGCATAGATGTGCAATGTTGCATATCGATAATTCTGAGTCCTTCTGATTGATGTCCTAGCTGTTACATAGTGCTCATTAGAAGTGATATCTCACGTAGGTATAATCTCTACATTTTTGAAGTATGTACTATAAATAATTATCTAAAAATATTAAGTATATGTAATTTATCTACAGTAATACTATGTTTACAAGATAATTTAGTCAAAATCTCGATAAAACGATGAAACACGTTCTAAAATAATAAAATTAATTAAAACTGATTATGTGAGATTTACGGTCGCGTTAAATTCATACAGCATATAATTCCCAATCATATTCCATTTTTAAACAAAATAAACAAAAAATTTAGATGATAAAGTTATTTGCCTTATTCTATATTCAATATACCCACGGAGACGATGAGGTGATACTGCTTTTATGAAAGCTTGCTCAACTGACAAGGAAAGGCAAACTAAACGTGCTAGAAAGTACGTATAAAAAAATACATATAAAAAGGTTTTCACTTAATATCTTTATGAAAAAATTACTTTGCAAACAGCTGTGAAATTTAAATAAAAAATTTTATTTTATTTTATGATAAGTTCTCTTTGTTATCTATTTTTCTTCATTAAGCGTTTTCTTCATCATTAATTAATTCAATAGAATAAAAAGCTGTCTAGTAAAATATTGTTGAAACAGTTTTGCATCTTGCAAGGTACAGCGTAACAAATTTCAAATTAAGTTAAATTTTAAAAATTAATTTTATATAAAAAATTTAATATAATAATTAATAAACAAATTTAATATTTATTTTTTTTATGTTATGCGTCAATAATGGTGTCTCTAATTTCTTTCTGCAACAAATATTAATAAAACCTTCTCGTACTGTAGTTTGCATTTTGTTTCAGAAAAGTGAGAGAGACATATTATACTTATAGCATATAAATTTATACATAAAAGATAATGCTTATTTTAAAACAATTAACAAGTCGTTAAGACTTTGAAGACTTTTTATCTTTAAATTTTGATTCTTCTATACGTGAACAAACTAAAATTTATAATATTCTTTATATCAATTTTTAAGAACTTGACAAAATTAAATGACGTATTTATGTAAAAAAAAAAAAAAAATGTGGCAAAGTAGTCTTTTTCACTTTGACCAAATACTTAGATAGTGTTCTCTATTCTTATCGGTATTCATGTTTGTCACTGCATCATTGATTCTTATGCAGAAATTGTAAGAATTTACTATCTATTGATATTCAATATCGGAATGCTTTGTTCAATATGTACATCGACGTATTATTTTCTGTATCGTAATATTTACTGTGAATATCTTAAGGATATGTGGCAATTAAGAAGATCTAATTTCATTGATCATTAGTAGTTTGATATTTTCTATTTGACACATCATAAATAAATAAACCACAGATAATACAAAAGTAATTAATAATTCTTTAACTTGTCCATATACAATTGTCTTGCTACAATGATTTCCTTGTTACAAATTTCTGCTCCAATTTAATAAAGATTTTTATTCAATACTCTATTCTGAGTCAGTATTTATAGCTGTTTATTAAATTCTTTTTAACCTTTTCCTTCTTATTGTAAATAAAGTTGACAAAGAAGATAGGATAGAGATCGTGCAAAGCGAATGTCTAACAATCTAGTGCGCAAATATGCTTCTACTTTTATTAAAACTGAAATGGCTTTATTAAATATAATACTACTATTTTATTTTCCAGAAATTTTATTCTATTTGACACTGCAAGATCTCGAAATTTTTATTATTTAATTATTGTTAAATGAGAAGAAGTAAAATTTACATTAAACATCAAGCTAACAAAAGGCTATAAAACGTGTAAAAAGCTATAAAGTGCATAATGCTAAAAAAACGATGCGTTGCATCATCCGTAAAAAGTGCATTAATGCATATACTATAGATACAGACAATGGCTTTCTCTTCACAATTACAATGCCATTTTGTATGCACACCATTATCTTCCACGAATTTAAAATATCGATTATTTTTTTTAGTTATAAAGTGCTCAATATCGCGTAATCTATATTTCATCCGCTAGCAGAATGTATTATGGAACACGTCTCGTTTATTTTTGTCAAAACGCGATCGTACATATGATTATATGCCATGACTATTATATTTCATTCATTAAAATCTATGCTTATATAAGTAAAGAATTGATATCTCTGATATCAATTACATATATATTTAGCGAATAATGAAATTAAAAAATTATATAAAATAGAGAAAAAAACGTTTGCTTTTAAAAAAGCTGGAAAAGAGATTATGCGAAGGTATGCTTTTTACAATTGTTCAGTTACGATGCGATATAAATGTTGCAGCTTTTAATTAAATTGATGGATATGAAAAATGATTGCCGCTGCAAATCCTGCTTTGCCACACTCATTGCAACGTTTCTCGTTTTAATTATATAAGCAGCTCGTTTTTTATTATATAAGCAGCAGTGATAATATTAATGTAGCTGCTTAAGAAATTTCCTACTGATAATTAGTCTAATTATATTTTATTTTTATCAGTACTTAGATTACTATCGTTTGTATTTTTTACGACGCCGCAAAATATTTGATCTCAAGTAAAGACTTTCCAATGTTAAAAAAAAAATTATTTATATAAAAACTACATATTGTTTTGATTATTTCATAATATTTATAATATAATTTTAAATATTAAGACTAAATTTTTCTTACAAATTTACAATAAATATTTAAAATTACTATTTATATATTCGTAAAAATTATGACACAGTAGTAATAACGTACATTAGAAATATAATAATCCAGAGTTAATTTCGATCTTGTTATGCAGATTATTCTCTACCGTTTATGGAGGAATATTTTTATCTCTAACTCAATAAGTACAAGCAACTAAAGAAGATGAGATGAGATGAATCTCCTTACAAATTGCATTTTGCTTCTAATATTGGTTTTGATAGATACAAACAAAAAGCTTATGGTAGTTATCACATTAGCTAAAAACATGGTTTGTCAATCCTTTGAAGCTTTCTATTAATGTGAATATATTCATTAATAAAAAGCTTTAAAGACCTATATATAAAATTTAAATTAAAATAAAATATGCAAGATTGTTAAATAAGCTAAAATATATGCTTTGAAATATTTATCTTCTTTCATTAAATATTAATTTTATATTAAGTCTCATTAAATATGCCTTTGTAAAAGTTTTATGAATCACTACTTATAGCAAAAGCAACATGCATTTATTTCCACTTTCAAAATGTATATATATATATTAATATATTGTAAATATTATTATTACTATTTATTGATAATTTAATATTATAGCAAATACAAATAAAATTGCAAAATACAATTATATAAATTGTATCACTCAGTTTTATGTAATTATAAAGTAAAATAAACATAAAAATTTTAAATTCCATTATACAATATTACAATTACATTATTCATATTTTACAATAATAATAAAATTCAGTGCATAGCTTTAAAATTATTTAATTTCGACGATTAAAACAAAGAATATTGTATTGATTTTTTTTTGTTTGCATTAAAGAATTATATTTATTAGTAATTCCTCGTACTTAATTGTTTAGAATATGATTTACCTCATCTAACACGCACAGTAGAGAATGTAATAACCATCAATTGCATTCAATATTTTTGTTTTGATAGCGTGTCCATAAAAGATAATAGCGAAATAAGATAGAAAATAAAGATCGTATCACTCACCAACGCGCAGCAGCAGAGTTGCAGTGTTGATCTGTAAAATAAACATTAAAAAAAAATTATATTTAGGTTATAAACACTCATTAGATATAGAATAAAAAATTAATTAATAAGATAGAAGTAAAGTATTTAGTTCAAGAATAATTATAAGAATTACAAGTTTAGCGGATATAAATATATAATTGAAACCATTTCGTAAATAATAAATAATAGAAAAATAAATTACTTCACGATTAGCTCCGCTCTAATCCGACGCTGTCCCTCGGATCTCCTTCTCCTCTTGCTCCGCTGCAGATGTCCCTTCATGGCACTCACAATTACACTGTTAATTACTGCTTATTCAACAATCGCACAACACTTTCAACGCACTTTTTTTTATCACTTTACAACAAAAGAATAACGCACAAATACACAAACATTCTGTTCGACACTCATGGCGTTCTGCAACGACTACGGCGGATAATTCAAAGTAGCGCAGCCAACTTCATATGTACCTGCATAGTAGGTCATTTATCGAAGTTCGAAAAATATGGTTATGCAATTTTATCTCTGAAGTAAATGCAGATAACAATGCTAACAGAAATCACTAAGTTAGAGTTTACAAAAATTCCCTCTGATGATATCTGCTAAATAATTATTTAATTTTTCACGAGATGGCAGATGCATCGCGCGTATAACGTGGTGCCATCCAGTGCTCGCTTTAGCAAACTATATTATAAGCAGCTGTTCGAGTGAATGTGCGTGCTTTGCCCGTGTTTGGTGATATTGGCGAGTTTAGTCTAGAATCAGTTGAATCGCTTTTATATTTCAAGGACAATAATTTATGGCAGAAAATAATAACGTCAAGATGTCACAACAAATCGCCGGAAAGGTCCAAAGCCCAATGGATTTAGCGACTTTGAATATGCAACAATTGACAATGTTTAAGCAACATTTGGATCAAGAGCTTCAATTACTTCAGGATTCTTTGCACACTTTAAAAATTGCACAAAGCAGATTTCAGGAATCAGGTGTTTGTCTCGAAAAGATTACTCCGGCTGCCGAAGGTGAGTCATACAAATTTCACATTTCTTGAAATGTATCAGCTTCTAGTAGGATTTTAAGGTTAGAAATGTAATAGGTACTTCGGTAGTATAAATGTGAATATACTTTATAAAAATAGAAGAAATCATGATACTCCAGTTTTATTAAAAGTTGCAGCGATATACTCAGAATAATCTGACATAACGGGAAATAATTTTTCATTGATCAATATTTCTTTATTCCGTTATAATTTAACTTCTGCAAAAATTTGCTTATACTTGTAGCCATTTATTCTTTTATTGGCTATTATTATATTCTTATTTTAACTTATGAATATTATAAATTTTTATTGTAAATAATATTAATAAATATTGTAGCTTTTAAATGCAATAAGAATAATTTTAATTTTTTTGTATTTACAGGCAACGAAATATTAGTACCTTTGACTAGTTCTATGTACGTGACTGGGAAATTGGCAGATGCAAATAATGTGATTGTAGACATTGGCACTGGTTACTATGCAGAAAAGAGTATTGAAAATGCAAAGGACTATTTCAAAAGAAGAGTAGAATACGTTACCGAGCAAATGGAAAAGATCCAGCAGATCGGAATGGAAAAAAGCAGATTGAGAGAAGCAGCAGTAGATATAATAGAAAAGAAACTTCAAACTCAGTGGGACGAAAAGGCTGCAGGACGTGCATAAAACATAAAATTTGAAATGTACGCTTTTATTTTATATACATTTCATGAATGATTCATTACTGTTCACATGTATTTGGAAGTTTTTGTCGAATCCGATGTTTTTGAAATATTACATATGAATGCAATTAATTCCATGTAATAGCAATAAGATGGTTTTATTTAGTGCAATCAAGGTGTACATATTTCGTGATATCACCCTGTCGTATTTCATTTATTCAACTTCAACTAGTTAATAAACCAATACAATTGATTTTTGTACAGAAATACATGTTTATGTTAGTAAATTAGAACATACTCTTCACTAAGCAGTTTTCTTACAACTAATAATCGCTCTTACATAAGATCGAAATAGTCAAGTTATATGCTAATAAATTATTTAATTGCTAAATTATCTAATGTTTTTTATATTGAAAATAAAGGGATACTAAAGGAGATATGGGCTAGTACTAAAGATGAAAATAACGAAGGTGAATCGTTTATTCATATTTCATCGAAATAAATCATTTATAAACAATATAACAGTATTTATCTATAACCATGACAGGATATATTGTGTTGATTACAGAAGAGGTATCAAAATCATCATCGGAGGATAGAAAAGACAATATTTTTCAAAATAATTACAATATTTTTCCAAATCATTGGCAGTTTTGTGTTCTATTGCATTATAATTATGACATGTTATTTATCGGATTACAAATTCGCCCGCGGGGCGGATGTAGATCGCATACATTTAGATAATTCACTAAATTTTTTTTATCCTATTTACACGAATAACATACGCTCGGTATATTTATTTCAACAAAAGATTTCTGTTCTCAGGTTTTATCCCATTTAATAATTTCAAAATTTTACAAACGATTTACTCCCTTCTCGATACAATCATGCACGTAAAACGTATTCCGGATTTATTGATGTTATCTCAGGCTGCAGAGCAACAGTGTAGTTATGGCAGTGATGTAGAAGTACTCAGCAGTATTCTTAGCAGCATTACCTGCAACAAAGAATATTATATATGAATAAATCGAAACACTAATTTATTGTTTGTTTATCTAAAAAAATTTATTAATACGTGAAATAGAAATTTCAATTTTTTTTACAGAATATATTTTATTGCAAAATGTGAGGTAAAAAAATATCTAAAATATAATTATATAAATATCATTAAATATTTGATATTTCTTTTATTCTCAAAATAATTCAAATAAAATTTCTCTTATTGTTAGAAAAGAGATTTTAATTCATATATTTTTATAAAATAATAAAAATAAGATCCTTACCAATATAAGAGGATTCTCGTGTTCCTAATACAGATGCCAATCTTGGACGTTCTTCTTTCAAAAGTACATCAGCCGTTCTCTGATATAGATGAAAGACATTGGCCTGACAAACGATGTGCAGTATGCCGTTGCGGAAGTTATCTTGCATCGTCTCGAAGTCCAATCCAGCAATCGTCATTTGTTGTTGATTGTCGTTTTTATCCACGATTTTGAGGGTGAAACTTGAATTCACCTGCGACATACATTCGTATTGAATAGTTTAGAGAGCTGTTTTATTTTTTATAAAATTCTAAATAAATAAACAGTAAATTCTAAATAAACGCGACAATGATGTATGACTAATTGTTCTCTCCGAGCATAGTGAACGTGTTAAAACGGCGTAATTTACGAATCCCTAAAATCAGTTAACTTTATGCAGTGTACGTCGAGGCTTATGTTAGTCCGTTTTACGACGCAGTCAAGTGCAATTAAGCCGCATACTTCTTGTAAGTAAATTAATAATTATTTCTGGAGGGTTCTCTCTCATACTTCAGAAAGTTCACGGTTTTCTTGTTACGCTATACAGTACTTAATTGTTTAATAGCGTACGACATAATTTCAATTTTCGAAATGCTCGCAGCAGTTGGTCGACGGATCATTAAAATAGTCCCGCAAACAAATTAATTAACCGGAAAAACGCAGACGGAGCCTCGGAGAGACGTTTCGACATTTGTTAGAGCTTGCGAAAGGGTGGAACGACGACGGGGGGTACCAGTTCATCTTTAGTGCTTCCTGCCACTCGTTTACGCAATAATACGCCTCCCTCGGCAATCGTAAATGATTTGCGGTGCATACGGCTATAACCATGATGTTTATCGGATTCTTAGGACGCTCGTAAAAGCGCCTCGGAGATTACCGACTCGCTATACCAAAGTGCGAGTTCCAGATTAAATCAAGTCTATCCGGAGCGCGTCGCCGACATCAACGAGAAGAAGATCCGCGAGAAAGAGAGCGCTTTATAATTTCCTGAATTGCTTCTGCATATCCGCGCGTATATAACGGGAATATCTTTATCGTCTATCGTAGGTACATGTTTCGTGGACGACCGTGCGATTTCGTCGATTTTCTTCAATCCGCAATTGCGTCTTGTACAGTGACGTCGTAGATTAATGTCGTGTTTCCTGTTGTTTCCGTGAGACGCGCGATTTCCACGCATCTCGTGCGCCTCTCGAGCTGTCTTTTCACGCACGAGAACACGTGCTGTCCCGCCGAGACCAACCTCTGGACTGATGAGCCGAACTCACCAAAGTCCGGAAGATTGTCTGTGATGTTACATTTTATGCTTAATGCAGTCAATCACGTATAAGCAATTCCTTTCCAATTTTCTTTAATAGACGGCATTCTCCCGCTGCTTTTCGAAAGCAATTAAACTTTTACACGCACGCGAAGCAAAAAAGGCGAAAGTATTTAACTTTTAAACTGCTGATGTTTTAATGGCGGGTAATTTTAATGGAGTTATATATTATACGTTATAATTTTCCACCTTGAAAATAACGTTATTCGATATGTGGGTAGATGCTGATAGCAGATAGGCGAGCGAAGAAATAGTATCCTTTCACCAGGAAATCGTTTACATATCTTGAAACAGAAGCTCTTTCGTTCTGGTAAATTAGCGTAGTCGGGCATTTTAGATAACCGTCGCAAATTGCGAGATTAAATTAACACTAATAGATGCAAAAACCTATCGTCTCGCCGTTTGGAATTTAAGCGACCGGTTAATATCGCGAGACGTCCTGCGCGCACACACATTATTGTGGATGCGAAAGAAGATTGCGTCGGTTGGCTCACTCTGTCGTAACTAACAGAGTTAATGGATCGAGTGTACTTGAATGTGGATCTTCTCTTCGTCGGAATAAATGAAAAGATACGCGACATGGGACCTTCCATAAAATATGCAAATAAAATGCAAATTTGTTTCGCGTACGTGGAACATTGTATCGCAGCGATGAAAAATTTACAAAATGCAACAGCGAAATACTTTAATTAGTAAAATGATTTATGCTCAGATAATTGTACGTTATCGTTATTCTGTAAAAGTGCAATTTCTTCCTTTTCATTATTACGCGGTGTATTTCTAGAGACACAAATGTAATTTGACGCCAGCTGAACAGAAAATTCGAATCTTCTAAAAGGACACGGCAGAGTTTCAGACAACAAAGGAACTTTTATGGAAAACATTTTTACACGCCATCCAGGGATAGCAGAGATTTAAAAATACGTGATGGCTATTAAGGATGTTTCGCGTTAGAGCTCGCGTTTGCAAACGCGACGCAGGAGTAAGTAGAATAAGCAAGTTGGAATCAGACGTGAAGAACTTTTCAAACCGAGAACGCTGTCATCAGTGGCGATGACAAGCATAGAAAGAAACAAAATGCCACGAGGTGAAATGTTATATCAAGTGGACAAAGTAATAGCGTACTTCAAAATCCCTATTGTCAACTGCTACGCTCAACTGAATGACCTATATGATGGAGCCAATAAACATAAAGCAGTGTTTCTCAATCCCCATCTCAAAGGACACATCAAGTAATCGAAAAGAGCTAATTGTTAGATATTTCTCGATTATTTCCTTTTAAATTCTAGATTTATTATTTTCTTATATATATATTTAATGATTGTAATAAAAAATTTGCCACATATATTTCATATACAATATGTTATTTGATACGCTTAGATTAATAAAAACAATATAATAATTACTGTAATTTATAAATTAAGAAAATGTATTATGCGTATTGCGTGCATTGAGCTTTAAAAAATTGCTAGAAGGAAATGAAAAATGGATTTTTTAAAATTCATACACAAACGAACAGAAAGCAATTCAATATTCGTTCAGCGAAACCGTGGAAAAAAAATGCAAAAATTTAACTACGGCTTGGGCGGATGAGACTTTCGGAAAAATTTTGCAGCATATCCGGGAACAAGACACGGGTTGAATTAATATTTATATGCGGTTTGTCATGAGTCACGGCGCGAACAGTCGTGGGAGCTCCCTCGACACTTTTCACATTCATCAACCTACCGGTGTCCCATTGACAGTCCACGTCACGTTAGCCGGAGGATTTCCCGACGGTACCGTGCAGTTTCCACGTACAGTGTCACCGACTGCATACCGCGTCTTCTCGATTCGCAGCTGAGGATCGCCGTTCGGTAGACCTGAAACCCAAAGTGCTTTATAGCAACAATTGAATGCGATTGGTGTCGGTTATACGGTTTTTGTTGCAAGTAACGGACACGTTCGGCTATTGTTGCGTCCGGTTTCTTCGCCTCTCGCCGATTACAAAAACAGCCTCGGCGTCGCGAAAGCGCCGTGATAGTTCGACCGGCATCATTGTTCGCGGTGTCAAAAAACGTGCCACGAGAAATCGCGAATGACATTTCTTCTGCCATTTAATGACCTTAACAATCAACCTCTTTAGAAGTGTAACAAAAATCTCTGCGAGACGCACGGCGTGTCAGTTTGATATAATTCAATGATTATGAATGCTATACTTGACATGTATATCTAAACTTATCTGCTTCGATCTTTAAAATTCGAAATAAATTTTTAGACTATTTTTATTTACAGGTATTTTACGATAATATCAATGTACAATTAAGTGAATTGTTAAAATTATTTCTTGTTACATAAAGTAATAGTTATGTTTTCTACATTGATAAAATACTTTTTCGTCGTTTTTCTGTACGATGTATTGCATTTTGCTAATCATTCACAATTGTATGAACGATTTGTTTAGGGCACACGGAAATATGTGTGCGCAATGCGACAAAAGTATAATTTTTTGTACCTGTGAACAATGAGGCGAGGATTTCCGTTTATACACGGATATCACGACGGCGGATTCTGCATCACGGGAAATTGAATTGAAAGAGCGATGCGCGACCGCCGTAAATTAGAAGTAGCGTTTCCGTGCAAAGCCCGAGGCGGTGCGTTCGCGTTGCGCCTTCATAAATATAAAACGTGCTCACGCTGCGCATAGCTTTATTCAAAATTGGCCTTTTCGGGCCGCTCGCTCCGCGATAAGTCAGCGCGCGGACGTTTTCGCGTACATCATCGTCATTAAACAAAGTTTGAGCTTCACTCGCGAGAGACATATATATACATAACGTATCGTGTACATCTCGCGGGATCATTACAACGTCCACAGAAGGCAAGTCGATCCTTCTTCGCGGCCGGTAGCCGCGTTGGCGATCCGGCGAACTGTCAAGGAATTGTCTCACTTTCCCGCAGCGACTTCCGTCTCGGGCCGCTCCTTCCTCGATAATCTTCGCTACGAGTAGTGTCTCAAGGACATGACCGCGAGATATTATCATTTTCAATGCATGTCGTGTAGAATGGGATGAGATTGCGACTGGGCTCGTGAGAAGTGGGAAAAAGGAACAAAAGATGACGTTGAGGGGGGGGAAAGACGCGAGATGAGATTCGAGCACCTGATCTAGCATCACGCTTTTACGAGTGATCCGTGATCGGAAAGAGGAAGGCAATCACCTTGTCCCTTCAATGAGGGATCGCTACCGTGCTTGTGGCGTCGTTAGGTCGACGCACGACAACGACGGTGCGGTGGCGGCGGTAAGGAACGGTGGGAACGAGACCGGCGACGCTCCTCGCCGATCATCGTGTCTTCTTCTTTTCCACCGTCGTCGCTTAGTCGTCTCTACCTCCCACCCTCGACACGATCTCTTTCTTCTCTCTCTTCTCGGCTAACTGCGTTTTAATTGGGTACGATTACGGTGACAATACTAGTCGCCGTGTAGGATAATCAACGGCGATAATGAAAGGCGCTTGCCGGAGACGTGCCGGAGAGGAGAGAGAGAGGGAGAAGAACTCGGCAGCGAGCACGAGGAACAGTCATGGGCAGAGGCGAAAAAAAAAAGAACTTAACGGGTCACGACCGAATCCGCGATTCATCACGGATCCTCGTATGCCCCCGCTGTTCGTTCCTCGTCCTCCTCCCATTTAGCCGCCCTCGAACGATAAAATGTTTTTATTGAATTTTAACAATGCGCCGCAGCTGGCACGGAATAGGTGTCGCTATACATGAAGGACGCCGCAAAAAGCGCTGTCTCGCAACAGATCGGTCGCAGCAATTATCCGCGTTACGAATTATACGAGACGATACGTTCGCGCCCGCCGAAACAACGTTAGCTGATGAAATGGTAGTTATAAATTAACGATATCCATTTAACGCTTTGATGGTATCAAATAGCGAAATTAGCGGCGGTTTTCACGCTCTTTCAACTCGAGGGGTACCAGATACGCGATAGAATGGGAGTAGAATTCAATAAGTATCGCCAATCGAAGAGTTCTATCTTGCGAACAGGTTTATTGCGTGCTGTTATCAAGGCTAACGATGCCGGCTTTTTATTATCTCGCGTGAAGGAAGCGCCTGCTGGAAAGCTATCTGTAACGTTAATTTATAATTTCTCTGTAACGTAGCACACCAGTGGCTAAGAGCCGCCGGCTTGAATTATATTTTACGGCTTTCATAATTTCATAAAATAAGAATTGCTTTTTGCATGCCATAGTAAATCCGATAAATTTGTGGCAATTAGAAATTTTATCGATCATTATTGACACCGTAAATCTTATAAATTCTTAAAATTATAAAATCCATAAAAGATTAATATCAATTATTGGCTAATAAGTTTCGTAATGTTTTCATAAAATTTATAATTGCCAATAATTATTCGCTTGAGAATTAAAATATGGCTACAAATCGTTTCGCATGTTTTAAAAATACGGTAATTTTAACAACTTTGCATCTTTTCTAGGCAACGATTGAGTTCATGTACACAAATGCGCTGGAAAATTGCGGAAAAATCGTCATAAAAATATTGCAAAAAATTAGAAAAAGCAGATGAAATTGAAAGGAGATATACTCGAGTTTAATATGTTCATGCTCTCTACGGCGTGAAGTGCAAATTTGATATCGCGTGGTGCATTCATCAACCCGTCATATGTCATAAAATGAAGTAAAAGAATTAAAAATTTTTAATTAAATTTCCACTTGCGATTTTTTTTTAAACTTCCGTCCAAAGTTCTTACTAAATTTTTGCTCTTTACTTTTCTTTCGCTAGATTTTCAAAATGTTAAAAACACTTGTGTATCTCTCTCAATTTTCTCTGTACATTTCTGTTGGTGCTGCAATCTTACTTCGCTAAAAATTTCAATCTTCCATTATTGCAATTAATCTGTTTATTGATTATTTTGTAGATAGTGACTCCGCGCTATCGCTATTACTATTTTATTACTCATAAATATCAAACGTATAAACGAACACTTTAGGCGTTTGCCCTTTTGATCACATATTTACTCGTATCGGAATTCATAGAAAGTTGTATTTGTTCAGGTACGCGTTGAGCTTCGCCTTCCAGTGCATGTCGTGTTATCTTTGCTCAGATGTAAAATACGTTTCTCCGGATACTCACTAGCTACGTGCATGTAACCGGCGACCATTACGGTATTAAACGAGGGGGAATCTCCAGAGACCTCGCAACGATATTTGCCAGTATGATTGGGCTGCACGTCCTTCAGGACCACTCGATTCGCGTCGCTCTGATTTGTCTGAAACGCAATTAACAGGTATTATTAATGATGACAGGAATATATCCTGTTCCTGTAAATTACGAGATATACGCGATATTATTGTTATAGACGCAATAATCGACGAAATCCGGCAATAATGCTTACGCTATTGAGGTTGTATTATGCAAAATATCATAAATAAACATGTGATATACTTTGAAATTATATTTAACCAAAGCGTTTTCAACAAATAATGCGTTTTACATTTTAATCCCTTCATTTGAGAGATTATACTTATTATCATTTGCAAATTTATTACCATTTGCTTTTAATTTTATTACTATTTATTGTGGTGCATTTTCGCATCGATTATTTTATTTCACTAAATATTAAAAATATACAGTACGTAGAGATATATGAGAGGTAGGTATATTTTTTGTGATTATTTATAAAAACTGCGTATATCTAAGTTTACATAAATATGTAAACACATCGTCGATCTGACGTTTTAAAGTAAATACTTTACAACTCCTAATGCAACTTCAAAATCATATAATGTGCCTTTTCTACTTTCTCTGCATTAAATGTCTAAATCTAGGAAGATAAATTACATAATTACACAAGTCACTCTCGTAATATTGTTTGCAATATTTCATCGTTACACCAATACACAGATGACGTTCTTTGTGATGATATTTCGTCGCGGCGAAACTATGCCGTTAAAAAGATCAAGATTAATAACGCTCTTTTCAGAGCGGCGAACCATGCGAGGCGGGATAAAAAAAAGAGCAGACTGGCCGGACGGATGAATTACATATTATTTTGTCCTATAAATGACCGGGAATGGTACCGAGGGACGCCTACTGAATTTTGAGTTAATTTAGCATCGACCGCAAAATTGACCGAGAGCCGGCAAGTGCCATTTATTGCAAATCGATCGCACTTACTCGCCCGCTTTGACGTCCTCGCGCGTTCACTCGTCCGCGACAAACAATACCTCGCAACAGGGATTAATTATATGTTGCCGGTGGCAGCGTATAAATCATACAATTAATTTTGCCGCGGTTTGCTTCGTGTTTGTGGCATCGACACGCTCGTATGCCATATTACGGATGGACGAGCGTATTATTGCGATAGAGAGAATTGAACTAATCTCCGGAGGGACATCTTTAAAGCTTCTGCAACATAGTGAAAGAAAGAGCGACGTATGCCAATGCTATTACTATAATTCGACTATGTTTCTATATTGCCAATCGTAAAGCAGATATCTTGATAACTCACTATATACCGCAATTATGGAGTTATCGGAGATAAAAGATTGCTTCAATTAATAATAATTATAGAAAAATATTTTCATTAGGGCTCATATGAAACATACATGCGAATGAATGCATCTCGACAATAACCAACAGTTTTTTCATCATTTAATTTACCATAGCAGTCGTTAAAGATTTTTGATCGAGATATGTTATCTTACACAAATATCTCGGTGAAATTCTATAAAATTTTCTCATTACGAAAAATGTTATTCTTTAAATAGAAACTGTGTATCTATGTACAAAATTTAGTCATTTAAACTTTAATTTGCCATAATTTTAATATTTAATTGTATTTGTTGTATAATTCAGAGATCATCTGCGCACAATAGTTGTGATTATTCCACATAGTGGAATAATCGATCTCTTTGCATTTATCGCATTTATTGCGAAAATTAGAATAGCGGCCGGACAGAAATCCGCATCAGAAATCAACGTTCCTGCCACGTTCATACGTGTAAGGCAACAACGGCAATGTGTATCGTTTTACTCCACGCCCGAGTTACATAATACAGCGATTCAACAATGCCCGGCGTGATATGCTCACGTATAAATTCATCGAACTCTCGCCTGGCAATATTAATATTGTTATCCGCTCGCGAAATATGGAGCAGTGACGTTTAATGTTCTCTGAATCTACTTCTGTATGTATCAAAGTTGTGCCACGAATTTCATAATTACGTTTACATAAATGTGTTTACACTAACTTTTTTCATGTGTAGACAATATAAACTATTATAAATTTAAAATTAAATTATTAAATAATTAACATATCTAATTTAAGCGTTAATTGTAGAAAACTATTAAAACTAATCTTTAATTAGCATATTTTATATTTTACATATTATTATGTATTATTGTTTTCATCAGTATTTTTTACATTATTATAACATGTATAAAATATATTTTTATAAAATTAGTAAAAATTACAATTGTTTATGACATTAAGAGCTATTGTAAAAGAAATATAATTCAACGTGTTTACTCGAGTGTCATCAAAAGAGTGTACGACAATGCGTCGTGATTTTAAATCAAGAATGTCAGTAAAAATACTAGATATTAATAATAAATTTTACATATCACAGTTTTGAATTTACTAAAACCAAGAAACCGTTAATTTAGTATATTTACGAACACACCGCGGATTACAGTATTAAGTCCTTGCGTCATCATGTTGTCATTCGCTTGGGGTTGCTCGAGCGGGAAGGTCGCGAAGGGAATCGCTCCGCATTACTACTTCTCAAAATCGCGATCGCGGTCAACAATAGATTATTTCTTGTGAATGATTACCGATTTAATCTACACGATTAATCAGCGCCTGCAATTAACGATTCGTAATAATAACGCGTTAAACCGCGATTATTTATTAAAGTACCTATTTCGCGCAATTTATTCGCTTAAAATAGGAATCAAAGCAATAAAGGATGAAAATTACATATCATCTCGATAGTTATCAATTCGGCAACATAAATTTCTACATCAATAATTCGTTGAAGCACGCGTTCAGTGAGATTTATTTCATGGAAGTACATCGCGCGAACAGTCGGCAAAACGGCGCGGTCATATTTTATTCCGCGAATATCTATCTTTAATCTTAACTCGCAATTGTTATTTATTTAAATTATAATATGAGATAGTAAAACGCGCAAAGCGCTTTAAAATACAAAATTTTAATCGAGTGAAACGAGTTTGTAAAAAAAAGGTGCAAAATATGAAGTAGTCATGCATTTATCGAGATTAAAATTCGAAATGCAAAAAATTGTACATTACATATGTTAGATATTTCAACGCGTTAAATATTTCATAACGCGTAAAATCGTATTAATCGTATAACGCGTATTTTATCGTTGACTCGGCTTGGTCGCCACGCTCGGTGTTTGTTATTGTTATTTTTTCGGGCAGCGAGCAACGCGACATATCTCTCACCTTGTATCAGTCGTACGGTACCGCTCAAGTAGGTAAGTGATGGTAGGGCAATCGGTCCGTGTTATCACGTTATTACCTTCCCATAGCGACAAGTAATAAGAGAATATTCTTACGATTCGGCAAATAGAATCGCGTAGATATTTATCTTTAGCTTTAATTTATTCTGTCCTTTATTTTGTAATAGGAGAATAAAACATTTTTAATGTTCTAAAATACTGCAAAATACAAACATACCTTATTTTTCACGTATGGAATAAAAGAGAAAAATGTATAAAAGTAATTCAGGTGTAATACAGTCGCGGCGAAATTAATCACGCGATTTCCGATTTCTTTTGCAGCCGCTACTCGCGTTAATTATTTCTCGAAATATTTCGAGATATTTTCGCATATTTTCGCACTCATTCATTATTTGCAGTAGAGTTTGCTTTTTGTAAAATGAGTACTCTTATGAGTACTTTTTGTAAAATAAGGGGGTTTGCAAGGGGAGTTAGTATACTTGAGGCATAGCATTGCGACAAATCGAAAGTAATGCTTATATGGCGAACGCAACATAAGTATCATTTTGCACTGAGAGGTAGTAGATTTACTATTTCCAACGTCGTCTTACATTTTCGTTTTCGCTTTAATAAAGGAAAGTTTGCACATCGCGATTAACGTCGAAAGTCCCGTACAAAGTGTCGCGCGGCAATAAAATTCGCATTAGGGGTACCGTACGAAGTATCATGCAATCTTAATAATACCGCGATAAAATTCGCGGCGGGAGTGTCGTACAAAGTGACGCGCGATAATTAATTTCGTTCGTTTGCGAGTGATTATTGTGCCAAGACGGCCACATCGATGGACCACTGAGAGGAGGAGGAGGTCTAGGAGGCATCGAGCACCGGCGGAGCAACTTTAAGGTGAATAATTTATGATTATTTATTATTATTTTTTATTTACGGAGTAATTATTATCTTTGCGACAATCATATAGTATTGTATATCATTAAGATCTGAAAAATCTGAAACAAAAATTTATTTGGAAATTATATAATTATTTTATTAAGTAGGTATCTGTTTGAAAGACACAAATTTTGATTAATGAAATAATGACTTTTTAAATATTAATTATTTTCAGCACTATTATAATCTGGATATATTTTTGTATGTTACAGATCGGCGTAGACTACAACTCCGCTGTTGTTCATCGCGTGCCGGTAAGTCAAAATTAAATTATCTTTATTTTGAGGTAATAGAAGGAGAGAAATCTACAGAAAATTACATATACCTATATATATTCCTAGATTAAAAAGATTGAAACATTCAAATTACAAGTATGTAAAAATATTATAAATACATATTGCATTTCATAAATCTATTGCCGTAAATTGGGCTAGAATAAATTAGGCTGATATTTATATACCATATAACTCTCGAATATGTGTAATTTTTTATTGTTTTATTGTGCACATCAAAGTGAACATACGCAGAGTATGTTCACAATTTGTTCGGCATTGATATATCTAATAATAATGCAGTCTAATATCAAATAATAGTACGAGTTTCATTTACGACAATGTTACAAAATGGTAGTAATTATACAGTTCCAACTTTAAAACAGATGTGAAAAAAGTGGACGAATGAGAGTCGGTAGACATTCTATGAGAAAATATGAGAGACGGCTGCCCTCAGGCATCTCTCTGATTCAACAAAAATATTTTCAACAAAAATTTGGCAAAAATATGTTACCACAGTTCGTGGATTACGCATTCTCTGTCGTTTGCACAGATGACATGTTAGCTACATGTTTTCATTATTTACGCGTAGATGTAGAATATTATAGATAACGCATAAACACCCAATCCTTGTTCTATATACGCGCTGGTTTTCTCGTGCGCCTCTCTTTTGCTTCGGCAATTCTCTCGCGTCCGCGGTTGCAACCGCAATTCTCGCGCTATATTTCTCTCCGTCGCTGTGGGAGTGCGTCGCGATTTATTGGCCCGAGTGCTGTCCGTACTTTCCGCCGGTAAAATCTAATTGGAAAACCATTGCGTGCACGAGGGCCTCGTTGGCCGAACTCGCGTCGTGGACCGCGAAAACCGTGTGGCCGTATAAAGAATTTAGTTGTTTTTTTCCCCCTTTCAATTCGACCTCAAAAACATTGATTCTGTGACACTTACTTTTTCACCGCGATAGCTGTACGCATGTACGCTTTGCGCGGTTCGATTATCGCGTAATGGATTGATCGCACGCCTCTTCTCTTCTCATTGTTTTTCTATCAATGCACTGAGACACGTGCGTAATCGCCGCACTCGAATTGCAGAATTTCAATGAATAAATTTAAGCTCGGTTTCAAATGTCGCGATAAATGACGGAATGATACTTTATCACTGATCGCATCACTAATAATTGCGACGATTGCGACAATCGCGACTATTAATGAACTTTAGCCAAGTCTTTGTGCGGTGTATATTCACATAGTTACGCGTGACGTATCTTGAAAATATCATCAATATTCTTGCTATTAAAAAGAATCGTAATGAAACTAATAAAAAAGATATTCATTAATGATATAATAGTCATAATAATTTTATGAATGATAAAAAAATAAACCGCATAACAATCTTCGCGATTGCGCTAGAACAGAAAAAAATATTGCACGATTTAAAACTAGAATACTTTGCAAAGCTAGGTAAATGCTTTACTTGTGCTCTAATTCGGATTGAGTAAAGCTGTTAGCTGTGCTTTAGTTCATGCTTGAATAAAGGTTTTAACAGCTTTTTTAACTCGCTTCGAAAACGTTGATTTTGCAACGACTACTCTTTCTCTGCTGACGGCACACATATGTACATGTACGCTCGTAGCTCGAAATATCGCATAGTGAATTGGACTTTTCTCTTCTCACCTCTTTTTTTTTCTCTATACGATGGCACGTAATCGACGAGACCACTGTCGCACGAGACCACTGTCGCACGAGACCACTGTCGCGATAAATTCAAAGTTGTCTTTGAAACGTTACATTAACAAGTAAAAAAGTGAAAATATTTCTTTCAAAAAAAATCACATTTAGAGAAATTTGTAACCCTTTGAATTCACCCAAAATTTTGATATAAAAAAATTATTAAATTCTATTTCACATAATAAAAATAATTGTACAACTCTTTTATACAAATGTGCGGTAATGAAAAGTAGATTACTAAACTTTGCTGTAACAAGCCATGCTAGTGGAAATAATATCTTTTGCATTAATAAGCGTGGTAAAGGGTGAAACGTTCAGAAAGCTGCACACGTACTCTGACCTGTTTTCAAAATAATATTGAAATTTATCATGTTTGATTTATCATGTCGGCTTTATATGCAGCGGCACACCGCTGATATTGTTGCGTTTAGAATGCAATGATAATGGTTGATTGACGTTTTATACCTGCCTAGATTGCAAAGCGAAATGTGGGCTATTGTCCTCATTTATACACAATAATTCTCATATCTAACAACCATTTTGACACGGGGAAATGCAGAGTTTTAATGGTGCGAACAATGCTATTTGAACATATCGATTAGATGCAGATAGAAATCTTGAGTTAGGGCAAACCGCAGTAGTTGCGATAAAGTTTAAGATTAAAAGCGGGAGAATTTTTACGCGCATATCTCATAATTTACAGTTGCTTTTTATTAAATACTAAATCAGCCGATTATATTGTACATTTACGCCGCAGTGTTCCTGCATTTATAACACGCGGCAGTCGCGGTTATATCGCAAGAATGTATATTCCGCGCCAATGTGCGCTAACGCGCTCCATCGCGTATTTATTAAGCGTAAAATAGACGGCGGTTATAATTTCTGTCGCCGAATGAATAATGACATTACCTGGGTAGTATTTCGAGTATATGATAATTTAGTTTAACTGCTCTGCACGACATACTTCTTTGATGTAGCGCTGTCATATATTTTGCCGTGCCTACTTTGTCAAATTAATTTCTGCATACGAGACACACTGACGTACAACCCAAAACGTAGTATCCCGTATAAATGCTTTTATGCTCACAATATAGCTTTTCTATTTCGTAAAATGCAAGCTTCGAAACGCGTAAAATGCAAGTTTCGGAAGTATATTTGCTCGTAGCATCTACGCAAAATAAATGTATTCCGCATTTGTGTGTCGCAATAGAAAAGGTGTACGGAAAAAGGATGCCGTTTTTTTTTCTAGAATAAAATGTTGCACTGACGGATTTCAAATATTGAACGGCAAAACATTAAAACGTGTTATAGAAAAACGAGTGACATCGCCATTTGTCGATATTTTATCGTAAAATTATTTGTGCTCATTTTAACGCGTAAAAATATATAATAAAATATCCGATGTATTCGGGTGTATCTATGAAAAGTTTTTTGTCTACCGTTTTCTAGAATAAATTAGAAATTTTAATTATTAATATTTTATTATGCAATGATAAAATATTAATAATTTTTAAGAAACGCGCTCGAGCAAAAGACAAAAATAACAAAAAATGATATCTCAAAGACCGAATGTGCATATACAGCACCCATTTTAATTGCTGGCTTTGTATATTTTAACAAACCTTTAATTTTCGCTATCCAGCAGCTATTTCTTCTTCATGCATGCTAGATACACGCTGCAAATATTCGTCTGCATATGCAGCACGCAATCTGCCATGCGCTTTGCGCATGTTATGACGTGAATGCTTTCGTTTCATCGATATTGACTGCGAAACGATTGTCGTTTTACTGTTTAAAACGTGCCGGAAAATACACTTTCAAGTTAGAAATGTGTGATAATAACAAAAATAAAGTTACAAATATATCGTATGTGTTGAATGTTTCCTATATTGCTATCAAAAATTTACAGTTGATTTTTTCATAAGAAAAATTTAGAGATGTCAGTCAATTTCATATTATCAATTTATAACGTAAGATATTTGTAACGTAAGATACATCTACGAAAAGGAAGCAGTCGACGAACTTTAGGAGCGATCTAAACTTAAAGATACTTAACGTGAATTTCGTCGCTGTCTTCTTGAATTTTAACATTTGCACGTTAGGTGCGAACGTAAAACTTCACCGAAAAGTAGTGCGAACTTTTAACAGGTACGGAACTATAACGGAACTTGCGGCTTGAAATAGTCTGATCGCATGTGCAAAACTAGTGAAATTAGAAGCACGAGTTCTAATGATTCCAATTAGAGATAGTTTACAGAAATGGTAGAGTCCTACATTTTTTTCAACTTTATGGCGTCACGTAGGCAGACGAATATTATCAGCTTTAATGGTATTTTATTTTGAGAGACTGCTTCACATTTTATTCCTAATATTTATAGTAATTAATGGTAGCTTCGTAAATATATTACCTCTCAAATAAATTGACAAATACTTATTTGATTCTTAGATAAAACGATTCAGTAGCAAAAAGTCTCCACGTGTGTTTTTTGATGTCGAAACATTCGCTTTAATGCATTACTTACCTCAACTTTTGCTCCGAGATCTCCAAACACTGCGATCGGTGGCATCTCCTTCGGGACATATCGAAAAAATTCCGAGCCCTTATACCATTTGACAGTGTAAAGCATGTCCGATTGTAGATCGTATCTGCAGGACATGTTGACTGTCGTGCCAGTTGCCACTGCCAATGGAATGTCGATCGAGACATTGCTCAGTCCATGAACGCCTGGACATAAAAGAAAATAAATTGCATTTAAGTATCAGAAATTCAGCAGAACTTTGTGCTATTTCTATGAGTAATTATTTTTTACTATTTTACTTGAAATTTAATATGATTATTTGTAATACTTGATACAATTTCGCAGAAAATGTATTTTGTATAAAAGTACAAGAAGGATAAAATATAAATCTGCATGAATCCATTGTATGAGTTTTAAGCTTTATGAGATTCACATAAAAGCTTCTTCATAAGTTTTATGAAAACATACATAAAATATATTTTTGAAAAATTCAATATATACGGTGTATTAACATGAACAAAACAATTTTATTATCAGATATTTTGACATACTTGCATCAACTATCAAATATTAATTTTTAATATCAATTTTTTTAACTACGTTTCACTCTTTATATAAAATATTGTGTGCCGTTCAAATATCTTTTATATGAAAATTTAATTAAAAACGATAAATAACGATAGATAACGTTCTTCCTTATAAATTTTCCTGAGGCTGTAGTTGCAAAAAGTTATTTATTTTTAATTATATAGAATTTGGAATCTATTGATGCTTCTATCTCTGTTAAGAAAAAAATCAACTAAAAATTTCAAAGAATCTGTTATAAAATTAAAACTTGACGGCTTTATTTCGAAATGTATATTGTATTGAAAATATAATTGAATTACTCGCCATACAAATTCTTGCACTGTTACTATTTTCTCGTACGGCTATGTATTTCACTCTGCTTTCACACTTGAATACTTAACTGTCCTTTAGAATTCCAATTAAAGTCAGTGACATTTATCATCGTTCTTTGTTGCACGAGAAACGCCTAACTCGGCGGTGAATAAAAAGCTGACCGAACTTGTAGGTGAACAATATCTCATCATATCTTGACAGCACAGTTACGTTTTTATTAATTGATTAAAAAAATAATTGCTCTGCATTCAAACTAAATGTCATGCAAGAATTTTAATCCTTCTGCTCACCAATCTTCATTTTAACTCGTGCAACTTAATGATAATATAATAATCTGTTATTAAAATCTGCGATGACTATCTTTCTACACTATGTTTTATACCAAAAATTATTTCTTGAAAAGAATTAAATTACTATTTAATTAACAATTTACTTGCATGATGGCACAACGAGATAACGGTTGCCGTAGTTTCACTTAAAACTCGTCTATATCATTGATTATGTTTATTCGCGAAAAATACAAGTTTTATCTTCTCTATGCAGATAATACTCCATCGAAAAGTTGCATTTTCCCTTAAAAAATTGCAGATCAAATAAGATATTAAAAATTTCGAAGAATTTCAGAGAATCAACTTTGTGTTTTAGAGGTAAAATCTTTTCGTTGAACAAAAGGCTACTTCGTTCTTTTTTCTGACGAAAAAAGCAAGTTGCGCGAGATGCTTATCTTATAATAACTTAAACGAACAAGTGCTTAAACTTTTCGTGTAATCCTGGCAACGCCATCGTCAACCCGCCGCTCCGAGGATTACAACGAGCGAACGAGAGGGCGACTTGCCAGAAAACGCCGGAAAAGATCGCGAAAAATAACATCACGGTCGTCAACTTTTAAGCATCCATTTGCGCACTTGCTTAGATCGAATTTGGAACTTATTACTACTCCGGAGCACTTTGTTGTTGTCATGCATTATTCATCGAAAATTTGGGCAGACGCTGCATCTTAAACAAGTTGTATAATAAAGCCTTCATCGAGAATTAATAGGGTTTCCAAATTGAAAAAAAGACTGATCTAAAAATAAAGATCTGTGTTGAATCTCAGTGGGAAATTTATTTATTTGTACAATTTGAGAGAGCTATTTTGCTAGAAAATTTAAGATAATCCGCAATTAACTGGGTGGTCTATTACAACTTAATTAATATGTATGTAAAGTCCACGCTGCGGGCGTTTAGCGGTACAAAGCGGTATCAAACATGTTAAGGGTATGTCAGCACACTGCGACCGAAAAGCGTTATACACCGAAGTGCTTGCCAACGCGTGTTAGCGACGCTCCGGTAAATTTCCGGTTCTAATCAGTAACATCGCGAGAGATCTGCGCGGTCCGTCATTGTTCCGGCTTAAACGAAGAAAAATCGGGCTCGGGGAGATTGTATATTTCGCACGAGCGCGCGAGTTTGCGAGATCAGCGAGCGTGCCGTGGACTCGCAATAGCGGACTAACGCGAAAGTTTGGTCATTAATTAACCGTTTTTCGGCGGCTCCTCCTCTAATTAATTATTTATGACTTGATCCTATAGTCATTGTGCTGGTAGAGTAATTAAATGATAATTAATCCAAAAAGTAATTAATCGGGAAATTGGGAAGTGAAGAGAGGGAGAGGGAAGGTCGCGAAGATGCGGTCGTTGCTCTCGCTTGTGGCATTTATGTGCAACTATATATTGTATTATACAGCATCGAAATTTATAAATTATGATTATAATGTTTCGTAAATGAGATTAATAAATCATTCGATACCATGCAAGTTGAATGAATTGATAGCATTGTTAGTAATTTACATAATTACAATTTTCAAATTATAGCAATAATTATTTTGCACGTTATTACAAAACGTATTTCAATAATATCTAAATAACTTAGTTGATGCGAGACATAACGATCACGTATGCGCGTGCATTGGTCGCTTTTAATAAGCATTGAGGCAACATATAGAAAAAGAATGAATATCACGATAAGCGAGAGCAATCTGCCGTATCCCTCTTTCTTGCGTGCGGCTGCTTTTAATTACTGCATTATAATTGGCGTCATTAAGCACGTTCCCATTTCCTCTGACAGAATATCTTCGTCTCTCGGTAAAGCGAAAGTTTTTCACTCATAGAGAGACGCGCGCGTGTGCGCGCGCGTGGCTCTTTATCACTAATCACCGCGCAGTTTTGAACTTGGTCCGACGTATTAGAGGAGTCTGTGCGTAATTAGAACCGGTAATTGGAACGCTTCTCCTCGAAGTTTCAACGTTGGTCTACGTATAATCAGTTGTTTGGTCTTAACGCAGTGCGGGTGCAACGGAACGCGCATCTCACAGATCGCTGCAGCGAGATTTAAATACCGAGCGTTCACTAATCACCTCGCTAATCCTTAATTACCGCCCCTCGCGAGGAGCGCGATTGTTATTCGCGTCGCGGCTCGTCGCGGCCTTCCGTTTTTGGAAGGCGAAACCTTCCCATAAATAACGGCAAACCCCGGGACAATGGCGTCGCATAAACTCGCTACGTATATATCAGACTCGTCTTAAATTATCGCGGGAATAATAGAGCGCGCGCGAGCGCGGATGTACGCTCAAGCAGATTCGGAATCGCCCTTTGTGGCCGGTTTGCATCCTCCCTCATGAATTTATAAATCGCGGCGATAGGTAGGTAGGAACAGCGGAGCGTGGCGAACCGCACGCACCGAATATTCCATAATCAATCGTGAAGCAAGGCAACAGATTGGACGCGTAGCGTTAATCAGCTAATAAGAGCCGCAATAACTCAGTGGCCAGAGCAAAGTATATGTTTGCTACGCCTCGTGCGGCACCTATCATTATACATTGTATAATGCGTATGCAGTCAGTCAACTGCATAAAATACGCGCGGAAATAAAACGAATCAAATGTGTTGCAAACGTGATAACGGTATAGAAAATAAAAACTACAAATTTTTATAACGTCATGATTTACTACACTCGCGACAAACTATAAAAATATATTACACTGTTAATAATGCAAATTAGCGGATACATCATCACAAATGCGTATAAAATAATCCCCGCGCTACAATAATGCGAAATAAAAAAATTAATAAGTACGCGTTTAAGTTATGATAAAAAATTCGAAATTATTATACCGCGACGGTAAAATCAAAACGCGGTTATTACCAACGCGCACACAACCGTGCTCGTTGAAAAGTATACGGGACTTGTATTCGCGAGGTAATCCGAAACTCTTAATTGCAGCGTAATTACTTATACGTTCGCCGGTGTGCGAATGAAGAGTTCGCGAGAAGCCTTTTGCGCATTATGCATATCCACGGCCAGATACCTTACGGCCATGAAGCCGGAAAAGCCAAAGGCGTAAAGAGCCCGTGCTCTGAAATGAGATCCTTTTCTTCCTTCGAAACTCAACTAAATGAAAAACCCATCCCGACAAGAGAACGTCGGCCATAGAAGCTTTTATTGTTTCATGAAAGATGAGAGGCAGAGGGGAAAGAAGAAAAGATATTGAAAATACGCATTGCAAAACCTTTTACTCGGCGAGCTCTCACCTATCGACTCGCATATCAGATGAATAAAAACGAACTTTTCTACTTTTTAGAACTTATTTAACAAGCCGGAGCCGTATTCCAGAATTTATATGAGCTCAATCGAAATTCACAGCGAGAAATTTTCTTTTATTATTCACGAAAAACTGTAGAATTCGCAATGAATCTAAAGTTGCACTAATGAATCTGTTAATATATAATGCAGACACTTTACCTTGCATCAAGATATCACTCTACGAGAAGGTACGGTAACTAAAGGCTATATGAAAGATTATGATTGCACCTCGAGGCACCATCAAGCGCTCCTTTCTTAGAGCAAAGGTTGCCTTTAAGGCAATGTAAAGTTCCATTACGAAGAACGTTCCTCACATTCGCCTTCAAAGTCGCGTAAATCGCTAGCTCATGACGATTCTGTTGTACTGCGATCCGCTGCAATCCACTTGCGATCGATACATACGATACGGTGCAAACTTTTAATCCCAGAAATGGAAGCGTTACGATCAAGATAAGGTCGATTGTATCGAATGCCGTATCGAAAGGATTTAATTTTCAAAGGAAAGCAGAAATACGATTTGTTTAATATTGTAGACCGATCGAATCTTGAAATTTTTTAAATTAAGCAGAGATTCTCTAAGAAACTCAACAGCGAAAGTTCTCTAAATAACAGATCGGAGGATCATCAGTCATGATTGACAAGAAAGAAGTCGAACGGCGAAAAGCGGTACAGATCCTCTCGAAATACCTTTCAACTTTTATACGATTTTACGATAGTCGTAAAAACTTTATAACTAAACACGCCACCGCCGTTAGACGTTTCTCCGCGTACAGACGTTATCTTGTCGCGCCCACGGAGCTTCCGATCATTTCGATTCCCTCGGTTGACGCGATTGCCGATGGTTGTTACCATCACTTGAATTGAGTTTCTTTTTTCTTGTACGCTTTGTCGTGACTTTCGAAAATTACTTTAAGCAATAAAGTTTTTTTTTTTTTATATATAAATATTGATTATCTCGAATAAATTTTACTTAATAAGACAAAATCTAATTTCAATATCTTGAGATGTCAATATATCGGAAATAAATAAATCATGAAATTTTATCGAGTCTCGCTTCTGGAAAAATCAACTCTTTGAGCTGGTTCTTACTTAATCCTTGCAAAAATTGTTTTATCGAATTTCTCTTCTATTACCCCGAGAACGGTATCAATTAATTAAAATGTAATCTCAGTAATGCTTCAGTTGAATCATGTAATACGCTACGAGTCAGTTATTTTTGAACATTGTTAAATGGTTTCTTACAAAACTTAGCAATTTTTTAAATAATTTTTATAAATGAAGCTGTCATATATTTAACATTTTTAAGTAATTACTCATTTAAATAACGATTTTTATAAAAAAATATTAAAATTATTAAACAGGAGCGTAAAGAGCCAAAAAGCAAGTTGATCGTGCAATAGTGTATTACTTAATTTACATTATCGTAGAATATAGACGTATAAACAAAATGCGTTGCGCCTTTTTGTTATTTTTATTATTTATATTGATAAGGGCTTGATGACAAGCCGAAACGTCTATATTCTACGATAATGTAAATTAAGTAATACACTATTGCACGATCAACTTGCTTTTTGGCTCTTTACGCTCCTGTTTAATAATTTTGATTTTGAAAATCATATGAGCCTTATATCATTTTAATTTTAAAAAAATATTAATTTGCAAAAAATCATTACAAAATATTAATATTTCTATATTTATATTCGGGAAAAATTTATTTGAACTCGAAAAATCCTTTATTAAATATGTTTTTTCTGTATAATTTTTAAAATTTAATTAACATCCAGAGTCCATTTTTAACGGAACATACAATATAAATTAACTTTTGTTATTTATTTGATAAATGGTTATTTATTCATGATGTAGAAGCAAAAAGAAAGTTTTACAAATGTAATTCATCGGACGCGAGTTATGACATGCGAAAAAATCTCATTTATTTTGACGTATACCGCAAGGCAAAATTACATACAATTTTTTTCTTCTGGTTATGGGTGAGTTTACAATGCTGCCGCTTGCAGGCATGCTAGAATTTTCCACCCACCTGTCTTCCCCAATTTGTTCACCCTTACATTCCTTTTTATAATGCCACCCTTAAGAGAAATTAAATTATTTACGCGGTGCGATCAGTTATTTTAGGAAACAAGGTTAATAAAGAAAGTTGAAAAATATATCGCTGTTCAAAATTTGCTTCCATGAACAAGCTGCCTGTCTATGCGTAAATGCGCTATTGCGCCTAATCCAATTAGCTGATGGGTACAGTGACTGGTTCGGAAACATAAATAAAGCAGCTATTCTGAGCGAGCATTGTTAAAATAAATACAATATTATTGGTTGATTACAACGTGGAAATTATGATAAAAGTCAACAGAATATTAATGCGCTATGAGACAAACTTGCAATTGGATGTATTAATTCGGTTACGACAAAATGTTTTATTGATTGCGTCTGAAAAATACAGTTCCACGCAAATGATGAATCTGTGATCTTAAAATAGCGCAAAAAATGCTTACGCTTTGCTTGTTGATGACGTATTATTGTTCTTGTGTTTTTAAAAATTGCTGCCATTCACATAACACTATGTCTTTTTATGAATTAAAGCTGATGAACGAAGGCGTTCGTTTTGTCGTTAGTGAAATTAAAATAGAAATCACACAATTCTATAAATTGCAATTTTTTCAAACATTTCAACTGGTGTAGCTCCAAGGCATCTCATAGCTATTGAATACTTCGCAGAGCCACTCGATTTAGCTTGACTCGCTTGGAGTCTTCAAACACGCTGAGACCCAAATGCAAAAATTCAAAGTGTTTTCGAGCATACCTATTCCATTGAAGTGCTTCTTAAAGAAACCGTTCCTTCCGTATCTACTTTTCGGCTGGCTTGCCATCACGCCATAAAAATCACTCGATTCGACGATTCTTTTTCCATGTTGCATTATCAATCATTTCCGCGGCGCTACGGCCCGTTACGTATGCAATAACGTACAATTAACATTTCCCTTGTTTGTTACCAGCAACAATCAACTTGCTTCCATGTGAATGCTTCTAATGATAGAAATGATTACTTGGTATTTGTAATTTAATCGCTTATGCATACTGTTCCACTGTAGATCAGTAACTCCAGCGGGATGTTGCGTTTTCGTATCGCACCATTGTCTTGCCGCAGGAAAATGAGTTCCAGTAATTCCGGGTAATAATGAGCAAACTATCTACTTCTATCTCTCATTGTATTACTCAATTTGCTTTTATTTTCACGCGCAAAGCGCAAATTCTCACGGTGTTTTATTCTCTGTACTACGAATCAACTGTTCTATCGACGTTTATATACCTTACGTGTATGTAGAAAGCGAGCGTGTACACGAGAAATAATTAACAAAATTCATTTTTTATTATCATTAGAATATCCTTAAATTTTTAACATAATAAATAACACCAAGCAAAATATTTGGAAAGTTAACATTTGCGATTGTCGAAACTGTGAGAATTCTAAAAAATTTAACGTTTGTATTACGGCACAAAAGATAGCTTAAAGTGTTGCACCTTGCTTGACATGCAAAATATTTCGACTCATGAAATGTCTCATAAACGGTTTATCTTCTCGGCTTTCCTCGCGGCGCGCACAATTACACGTTGCGAAAACTTTTCAGGAAGTATCGCGAAGATTCCGGGAGGGGGGTTGCGCGAAAATATATTCTGACTTGTATATATAAGAGTTTCAGGCATCTCGCCGTTCTCACCGTAGCACGTATATGCAAATATGAATTTCCCGTATTCACCCGCTTTCAGCTGTGTAACGCGTTGTCGCAACGGGAATACGAAGTCCGCGGAGTACAGAATGACGACGAGACATCTACAAATACGAGGACGAGCGAGCAAGGTCTTTACCGTCGGGTGGATCGAAGTGGCTTTGCCGCTGAGCCGCGAATAAATCGACGGCGCGGAAAAGCGGATATGCGTTGCTTTGCGTACGACCACCCGTCGCATATCTCTGACGTCGCCCACACGCGACTGAATTTGTCCCGAGAAAATAAGCGACAAAACCCCGGGCTGATATCCCGGCAAAACTATCGCCAGGCCTGTTCTCCCCCGCCGAAACTCTTCGACTGAAGAAAAGGTGTAAAGTCGCCGGAACGCCGTTTATTTATGTTTGCGCATGAGAAGGCAGGAATAGTCGCCTTATATATCTTTTATCGAATATCGTATATATCTTGGAAATAGTGGAAATTTTCCACAATAGTGTAGGAAAATAACTTTCTAGTAAATATCACTTGAGAAATATGGTTGAAGTAAATCAATTTTGGCGTTGAAAATTAAAAAACTGATGTAGCCTTCTTGAATTTATCTTAAAAAGAAAAAAATAAGTTGAAAGTAATTTACTTATATAAATGACAAGAGGAGAAGCACTAGATGAATGTATATTTACTATCTTCTTGGTCAGACTACGGAGGTAAACATTTCTTATCAAGATTTGCTAACTTTTTAATGGCTTTTGGCTCGAGACTTTCCATCATCTTGATATACTCGGCCATCGAAATAGTGTCTTGAAATAGCGAGCAACGAAGAGAAATGACCTTTCAATAGGCTATCTTCGGACGTAATAATAACCAGACGAAACGCGAAAATCAGAACGCGAAGTGCGATATTTATTTATTTTAGACTGCCAGATGCACTCCGTTAATTACAGAGCGATGAACGTTTTCAGAACGTTTGGTGTCTAAATTGTGAAAGGTTAAAGTTCGTTAACACGTTTGTCCCGATTCTTTTAAATATCCGACGTTAAAATCTTTGTCACTGATTCTATCATATGCAAATGAGGGATTTATCAGTATAAATAGTAGGATGAGCGAATTAGATTACGGATCATATCATAAATTACCGTATATATTTATGTACGTCTGTATGTATGCGTTTATGTGACAAATCGACGCACATACGATATGTGACTGGAAATGCGGAGACGTGACATGCGTGAATATGTGTATGTGTGCGCGTGGGATGGGGCGTGCCGCAATGGATTTTCCAATTTCACGTTGTCTTCTCGTTCGCGCATCGACGCTTCTCCGCCCGTCGGCATCATCCTTCGCTCCCCGGTTCGGTCGAAACCCCGCTCGGCGAGCTTAACTTTGGAAGTATGTGCGGCATGTTTGTGTACGGCTGTGATTTACTCGCTTCTCGAGAGGTACGGCTTCCCTCTCACCGCGCCTTGCCGTGGGGGAGGAAGTGAATCAGGGCGGGCGAACGACGCGCGGGATGGGGGACGCGGGCGAAATTTGTCGATTTCGAACCTTCCGAGCGTGGTGAATTCGTCGATATACCGCCGCGGCATCCGATGTATCGCGAACCGTCTTGGAAGCTTGCTCGTAACACGACTGGCCGCGGGCGCTGGGAACCCCGGGCAAACTTCATTCTAGTCACACAGAACTGATATCGCGGATTCTCGAAGTAGTACGATCTTGAGACTGCTGGCGAGACTACCACCGTACCGTTTTTCGATTTAATGGAAGAGGCTGAGTCGTCTTTTAGATAAGCCGCGCGTATAATCCAAGCTGCAGATGTGTAATCTTTATTTATTTTATTTCTTACTAGTTGAATGTAAGACAAGATCTATAAGTACCGTGTTTTTTGGAAATCATACTTTTCTGCCGATTTTTGCGAGAAAACTATGCCGGGAGAAACTATGTCAAGAGAAATCTTATATAAATATTAATATATAAGTATTATATAAGTATTAATTAGAGTATGCACAATTAGGGTAATCAAGTGGAATTTGCACCACAGCATATTTTAAGTTAATTAAAAAATAAAAATTATTTTTGTCGATTTTTGTAAGAAAATTATGTCTGAAAAAATTTTTTATCTTTTGAATTATAGTCTAAAAAATTAAAAAATTTTCTCACAAAAATCGGCAAAAAAAATTTTACTTTTTAATTAACTTAAAAAATACTGTGGTGCAAATTCCACTTGATAATATACATGTACATATATACCTACTCTAACATACATTTCCATGTTTATATAGAATTTCTTTTATAATCTAATAATGTTAAAAAAGCACTTAATAAGATGTCGAACATTGTACAATAATTTCATCATATTACACACGACAGTTTCACAATAATATTGCGCAGCCAATTATAAAGTTTTGTAAGGATAACGAGAATATTACAGAGGGAATGACAATGCTGGGGGTGTTTCTTGGTAAAGAGCGCGTCATGCTTCTTCGTGTTATTGCGATAAGAATTACTCGTCAGGATGAATAATAGTCAGGTCGCGGCGCGTTACGAGATCGCAATTTCTCAAAACCTCCGCGAGTTCTGCAGCCGCCTTCTCTCATTTTACTGTTACTCGGTATCTCCGATGGATCGAATGGACGCTGCTAGAATTACGCTAGTGTAGCGCGATACCGAAACCGGGCTGTAGGTAAAGTTTGATTACATTGCGCGCCAAGTAACTTGAATAATAATGATCCGGCATGAAAAAAAGCGCGATCTTTCTCCGCTCGTGGGAGATGCGTGTTCAAGCGAACCGAACGAGCACGATGAAATCGAGATGAAGCGCGAGAACGACATCGAGAGGAGGTACTCGCCATCATATCGAACAGCTTCTTGCGTGGGCTTGCATCGTGCCCGGCGTAGACGGGAAAAGGAATGTAATAAAAAGAACGACACGCATCCTCCGTTCATGTGCACACGATGTTATGAGGAAGCGAATGCAACAATAGGCGCACATTATACTGACAACAGAAGTGGGGGATAAGGTGCAATCCCCTTATGTATCTCTCTTTCTCTCTCTCTACGGTTTACGTGGCCAACAATGAACTCATATTCTCATGTTTCCCCCGACTCTTCCCACCTTCGTGATTGTTGAACCACACTTCCACACGGCGGCCTTAAACCGTAAACTTGTTTGAAAGCCTAATGTTGTACGCGCCAATCGTCACTGCGGAGGACATGTTCACGGTACGCGCTTAATTCACTTGCGCATGGGAGGTCTAGCAATCCGTGAAGCAATTTCCACATGTGTTCACATGAAAGCTGAGTATACAAATTATTGTCAACATTCGATAGATACTTAATTTACTCAATTAATATGATGGAAAAATTTTATCGTTATTATTTTACGCAAAAATGGATATTTACTCGTCCGTTCCGAAGAAAGAAAAATAGAAAATTAGCAATTTACAGATAATTTTAGTAAAGTAATTATTTAATGTTCACCGATACGCCTCCGACTAGAAATTCTTTTTCTTCTCTAAGAAACAGCATTCGTTGAGTCGATATTCTCAAGTTGAGTTTTTTATCTGATATAAAATTATCAATATGAAAAGAAGATTGTATAGGGCATAATTTATATTTCTTTCCCTTTTCGATATTTGGATTATTAATAAACTCATTATAATCGGTATTAAAAAATTAGAAATGATGAGCTGAGTCAATATTTTATCTAAAACAATATTAATTCAGAGAACGAATGAAAAGATATAAACTAAAATTCTGCAATAAAGCTGCTTTGAAACAAGTTGACTGATCATCTAATGAACGGAACAATGTACGTGCGAGATAGCTTGTGGATAATTGAGCAGGGTTTGATATTCCCTTGCCTCAATTACACCTCTATCAGCTTAATTGCGTATTGGATACACGAAACAGAGGTGTTTCGACTTTCGTTCGGCAGGATACGCTACATGTTCCACGGGTCACTTACTCTGCTAACGAACGTGTCAGTTTTGCGTTTTTACCATTATGCGAAATTATTTTAGCTCGCCCGCCTTGTAGACGCTTATACGCCCGCCAATCGGCGACGTACTTCTCGTGTTCGAACAATCTAAGCAGAGGATCTTTGCATTAAAGAAATAGAGAAGAGTGAATTTCAAAATAGCTCATTAGGCTGAAACTTTATGAGATACAAAACTTGATAACGTAACTTGATCAACGTAATATTCATAGAATAAAAGTCGAGATTATCTGCAGGAGGAAAAATAGTACAATTTATGTAAATAAGATTGTTTACGTCATCCACCAAATAAAAAATACATTATTGCGCAACATATAGTATATGTTATCCTATCGTCACAGTTACAAAATCGCTTTTCCCGCGAATTTTTATTACAAGCGTGCATTTGAAAAAAAAAGTGAAAGATCGTTTCACTTTTTCATGTCACTGTAAAACCATTTTTAGTGCGAATTTTTTTCGCTGACGTAAAAAATTCAGCAAATTCAAAAAAATCTATATCACTGCACAAATCTCATATAGTTCCTATCCAAACAATTAGTTTTCAGTTTGTGGCACGCGATAAATAAAAAAAAAATAAAATAAATCTTCGAAGTAAACGTGATTTTTGAATTCTCTGAAACATACTATTCTGTAATAACTCTTCCAACGCCCAGAATATGGTCGAGAGAAATAATTCATAATAATATATCATCACTCGTCGCAAAGTCATTATTTACTGTTGTTAAACAATGTCAATTAAAGAAAAAAGATGTGTAATTATCAGTGCTCCCGCAAGTAGTAGCTGTAGCAGCAGCTTTTTTCTCCACGCGATTTATACAATATTAGACAGCGCATACGTCTCTCTCGCGGGAATATCCGCCATTCTCCAAAGCGGCAGACGGAAGCGAAATTAAGAGCCGCCGCGGCGATGGCCGACGATGGATGTAACTTCTTTCGATCGCCGTCTCGGCCTAATGATTTTGTTCCACGTTCCATCCCGAGCCCACGTCCACGTTTTTCTATCGCGGTCCCGATATCCCGTGATGCGCCGCGCGCCGATACGTAACGCGGTTCCGCATTCGAACGGTGGAGCTTGTGCTTCCTGGTCTTAGATCTCTTTTAGCACCCTTTATTTATTGTTTCACGCAGTTCAAGTATCCGCGGTTCTGGCTCGCGACTTTTCCCGGGCCCGCCTTAATGAACCCGGCAATCACCGTCGCCCGCGCATTCTTCGGGATTCCGGTATCCACGCTTCGTGACGCAACGTGACGCGTCCGCAACGAAAGTGCGCGCATCGCTTTATGTGCCGCTTATTAGACGTCACTTGAATTTCACTGTCTGCGCCGTTCTGCCTTGTATTTACTATCCTAGGATGTATTTCGAAGCACTTCTGGCTTTAATTTTGAAGGAATTAACTAATTTAATCCCCTTGTATGCTGACGGGACTTACAAGTCCCGTATAGTTTTAAGTGTAATAATGACGAATAATTATGCTAGCTCTGTAATTTGCTCGGAAGAGTCTAAGCACACTTCTCCTTTCGCTTCCGCGTCCATTTTGTCTATACATATAGATAGCCCAGGGCACAAATAAAAAATTAATTTTACCTGACGATATGCCAAACTGCATTCGTAAGCATTTCAATGTTCCGCGTAAATATTTTAAGACTTATTGCGATTTTTGCATTAAACAGAGCAGCGCGTAATAAGTGGATTACGCGATGAAAGAGACTAAAGCACGAACTGTACGACGCAATGCAAACACGCGATACGACGCAAATTCTGCAAACGCAATCCGAATTTGCCGAGCGAGAATTCAAATTACTTTTGTACAGTCTAAATTACAAGGCTAACGTCCAAATTGTCTTTGAGCAATTCACATCCGATTCGTGCGATAGAATTCATTTGAAGCGCACAGAATAGCTATCGTGGAATTTGAGTGCTGGTGCGACGAAAGGTACGATTAAAGTACATAGTTAACGCGCTTTGCAACTTTTATAATCTCATCGTACATCGAAAAAGTGCGAATATCTCTCTTTATTTTAGCTCGATAATGCAAACGGAACGTGCATTATCATTTTTTCTATCGGGATACATTACATAATAAAAAATTTTTTTACATATTTATATCGAGAGAAAGAGTTTCAAAACATTTTCATACAAATTTAACTTTTACATTAATTTAAATTATAAAAAAAACATTTATATTCTTTCAAAATATTTGTTGATATAATTTGGTTGATCGTTTTCATTACTGGAAAGATTTGCACGCTTTTCAGGGACGTTATAAAGCGACGGGCGAAGTGATGCATAAATATAAATTTCACAAAGAGGAATCTGTGTCACTTTGATATAAATTATAATGATCCACCGCGAAACTGTGTGGAAAATGAATAATATCAGTAGCAAATAATGTCGTTAATTAAAAATTATATAACTGCTACAAAATTATTAGCCGCTAACTTTATTAATTAATTCGGCTATAAAAGTGAATACGGCATATCACGAATTCAGGTTGCATTCGTGGATTAAAGTTAAAATAATGTTCGCTTGTAATCACTGGCATAACCGTGATTCCATAAATATAAAAAAAAAACAGATGTACGAGAGAAACTCTTGGTCGCCATTAAATTAAAAATAAATGAGTTATAAAAACTCATAGTGTTCGCATTAAGATTATTATTATGACACACTTATTAAATATTTTCTTTGCTTTTATGGCTGTAATAAATTATACAAATGTTTGTTATTTAATTGCTACTTGATGCAAGCATGCAAATCATATTTTATATACGTTTCTACAGTATATTTTCTGTAAGTTCTTATTTATATAGAAGCAAAGATTTTATCTTTAAATTAATGTTTTAATATATTTTACTTATATTTTTCGAAATATTAAACGAAAGCAAAGACATCTACTGCAATTAATCTATATATTCGCCACATTTCTATTCTATCGGGAGAGAAAATTTGTCTATCGGGACAAAACTTTCGGGGAATCTGTCGCGAAATCGAATGTATCAATATAGCAGGGTGATTAATCATTACTTTACTGCGACGACGCGTGTCATGCGAGAACTTTAATTGAAACGCGGTACGGTCGATTTTGTTTTGCTTGATGCCATCGGAGCTGAAATCCGTGGACGAAAGAGAGTGAAAAAGAGGAACAACGATACATCGTGCTCTCTGACTGACTGAGCAATTTCCTGGCCGGCAACGTGACCGACGAATAACGTTTAATTGCCACGCGCGAAATTAGGACGGCGCGACGGCTCGCCACGCGCTGTACCTAAACGCGATTGCTTTCGTTTTGGGTGCCGCGAACGCCTTTTTCCGCGTCGTCCGTACACATACCAAACCGTGTTTTTTAATTAAACGTATCCCTCCTAACGCCGAGGGCACGACACGGGTAATCCAGTGCGAAAATATACGAAACGTTGCGACGTGTGGCAAAATTGCGCAATACAATACTAGAAGCGGGACATTAATCCAAATAGCTCTAGGCATCGATAAAATTACCACCAGACTCTCTTCCGGAATTATAAAACAGAATTTCTAGAATCTGGTCTCTGAGATTTTTTTCTATTTTTTTCTATTTGCTTATGTTAAAAGACGCTATTGATTGACGCTATTATCGAGCAATTTACGAAATGGTTGCAAACAATTTGCCAAGCAAAAGAGGCGTATCTTCATTAAAATGTTATATTTTTCAGTTTTCCAATTATTACAATTGGTTGCGATGTAGACGTGATAGGTAACTAACGATTGCATTTTTTGCACTAAACTTTGTATAACTTTATCATCTACGAAATTACTTGAATCAAACGATTGGAAAACTAAAAAAAATTGTTTTTTGAAATAAGAGCAATATTAATATATTATATATTAGAAGTCTTCAAGTAATTTTAACTCGCTTCTTTAATTCAAATTAGAGAGATGCTGTGTTTTCTACACTTGCAGATTCTATTAAAATAAAATCCATTGAAATTTTAGATATATATTGCTTATAGTAAAAATAACATATAGTTTTATTTTTATGTAAAAAGAATAAACCATCTGGCCAGTAACTATATATTCATATGCTTAGTGAAACCGTTAGTAAAATAAAGCAAACAGATAATATTAGATAGATATAACGGTGAAGGATAGACCAAAGTATGATGAGAAATTATGTAGCAGTTATTTAAATTTCATTGCAAATTCAACATTATAATTATTTAAATACAATTATTTAATGTTGAGTTAATATTAAAAATTAAATATGTATAATAATAATTTTCTATCTTTGTCAAAAATTTTATAAATATATATATATTTATAAAATTATATATATATACATTATTTTATAATTTTTGTAAGCTACGTTTTGTGCACTTATTTATACAATCTTTCGAAGGATAATTTAGTTAAGATAATATCAATTCATATGAAAATTAATTCTTTTTTTCAAGAAACGATTATTTGTAATCGCAATTCTTTCGACATGTTCATTCAGTTAATTAGAAATGCTCGTCTGTCAGTGGTTAGTCTAATCGCCTATGCAACTGGCAAGCTCATACAGTATTTCTGCTGCAACAAGGAATATATGTCTCCTCCTTAATTTTCCATCTCTTTGAAATGGAGCCGTAGCGTCCGAGTGTATGATTGCATTCGTCGGTCGCGATTACATAACGAAGTAGACGAGTGCATGGTTGCGTACTGCGGAAGTTGCGGTATGAAGGTCGCAAGCTAACTACGTTACTACGCTATACGCATTTACGCGAAACGTAGGTAGGCATAAGTGCGAGGGCGAGGTACTCGTGCGGCATCTGAGGAAATTGAAAATTGTCAGAACGAGTTTCGTCGACGGTCTGAGCGTACGTAATTATATCCTGATCTTCCGCGTCGACAATATATGCGGTTACTAACTCTCTCCGTCGAGACGTTTCCTTTTTGCGAATATTACAACGTGTTCAGTTCTTTATTAAATAGTATTTCATTGCGCGGACCGCGAAAACCATTGTATTTTTTATTTGTGCCAATATCGGTTACATAGAAAGTAGTTAAACAACTCCTGTATATAATATAACCGATTGTGTAACAAAGTCCTGTTCGTACGCACAAAGATGAATTATATCTGTCGCAAATATCAATTTAATTTGGAAAATATTAATCAAAATTATTATTTTCTCATCTCTTTATATCATTGTTTACCGCGCTGCATTATCCACTATTACACTACGTTATTACAACAATAGTTACGCGTTAGTAAACTTGATATCTCCTGAGTACACAACTTTCCGTCTCTCCGGGGTACACAATAGCCGACTGCTACGTCAACACGAGATTCGCGTTTTAATTGTGCAAATTTTACTAAGCGCGCGTTGTTACAAAAGGCCAAAACTCCAACATCACGTACTATTTTGATTATTTTTAAACTTAGACGTCGTCGCTGTTGCGTGCGAGGCGTGCGACGCGAAATAATGAAGTGTAAACAGGTGGAAGGAAAAATCGCCTCTTTTACCGCGGTCAAGTACTTTATTACCCGGCGGGGCGGGCGAATAGGTGCAGCCGTTTGTATTCATTGCCTCCGTGCACATCTAGCAAACAGCAGAAAATTACGGGCAACTGTAGTACCGCGGCGGCGATGACGCTGTTGCTGCTGCTGTTGCTGCTCTTGTTGGTGCTGCAGCTTTTCAGCTTGGAGCACGGTCGATTCACTTTACTCCCAAGTTTCATCTTTAAACTGCGCGCCCGTCTTATCCGTCGAGAGCGTCGAGAATGGGAAAGAACGGTGGTAGGATAAGAGGTCGGGTTGGCCGACGGTAGCAGGGGTGGATGATGACTTTTACGACGGCCTCTCGCTCTCGCTCGCTATCCGTGGCTTGAAAATGGGCACGTCGAACATCTCGGCGGAGCGATCTCGAGCGAGCTCGAGAACGCATCGCCGACGTAGCGAAACTCTATTTTGTTTCCGTGTCGTAGACGATCTCGAGACACAAAGGCTCACTCTCGTTGGTCTCGTGGACTGTACAGAGTGGATCGAAAACGAAATTTCTAGTCGCGCTATGCCGTATATGCCGGCATGAATTTTTGCACATATAGATATCGCTAGTAACTGCTTTTATTGCGATCGGTTGCGCTTCGCTATTTTCAGAAGAATCTACTCCCACCAGTAAGCATATAGAAAATTTTAATAAAACGAGAGAGTGTAAAAAATATTCACACGCAATGAAAAGTTGCTGCATAAATTTAGTTTAGCAAATAATATTATACTACGCGGGATAAACCGCGATATTTTTCGAAATCAATATGTATTCGGAATAAACATTCTTTTCAGATGTGTTTTATCTATATTTTTATATTTGTATTTATTTGCAAATTTTTAATAAACTAATAATTCCCACGATATATTGCCGGAAGAAGAAGAAAACAAATAGACGCAAAAAACGCGAAAAAAATTAAATAATTATAAGCTGCTGCGAATTCTTTCTCGACTTTGTCATCGGAAACATGATGGTTATAACCAGATAGTTTTGAAACACTTCCTATCGATAAAAATTTACTACAGCGCCTTGATAGCACTCTTTTTATCACTTCCATACAGGGAGCCATATTTCTGTTGCACAATGGCAAACGAATTGGTTTCAGCAAATCAAATAACAGTTTGAGCTCGCTATTGCGGAGAAAACCATTGTCCTAAACGGCGAAACGGTCACATGCTACAGATAACTAAATCTGGCTTGATGTTCTTGTGCCACCTTTTCTTTTAGTTCATCTTCTAGTAAATGCAATGCGAATATGTTAGTTAAGATTTTCGCATTGCTTGAAAAATATTTTTCAAATTTTTGTTACGAACAAAATATTTACGCTTGTCAGCTTTTAGAATCCACTTTGATTGTGATAAACTAAAAAAGAGATTTAAATACTGCATCGGATATTTTTTTGTCATAAAGTTTTCATATACAATTCGACACTATGTGAAACGGTAAAAAATTTCTAACGCAGAAATTAAATGTAACATTTCGGCATTTGATGGAGAAAAAAAACCAGTCTGCTTTTTTTCAATCGTGAATTAAACGAAATTATTATCATATTCGTGTATTATCGAAAGCAAGAGAAGCAGTTTTTTAGCAGTGCGTAAAATGCGAATGGTTAATCATTTTTACGATCCTCGTATATTTACTTCTTTACTTTTTCTATTTGGAAATAAGAAACCTTAATATTCACACGCGATGGAAAGTCGCACAAAAGTTTAGCAAATAACGTTATACGGAAAAAATCGATATTTTTCGAAATCAATATGTGGAATAAATATTCTTTTCAAATAAATTTTATCCATATTTGTATATTTTTACTTATTTATCAATTTTTAACTAATAATTCTCACGATATATTGTCGGACGAATGAAATGAAACAAATAATACGCAAAAAACACGAAAGCAAATTAAATAATTATAAGCTACTGCGAATTCTTTCTCGACTTCGTCATCGGAAACATGATAGTTATAACCAGATAGTTTTGGAACACTTCCTATCGATAACAATTTTCTACAGCGCTTTTTAATAGCGCTCTTTTTATCATTTCCATATAGAAGGCTATATAGGAATTGTGTCGAAGATAACAACATACAACACATTGATAACATTGGAGAAATATTTTAAATTAGACGAACTAAAGACAAGATATCGCCACAATCAACATTTTCTACACTGTAGTATTCTCGTCTTCACCTTTGCTTTAATTACTCTTTCCTTTCTCTAAGATCCAAAGTTTCTTTTGCTCTTACTCGCGTAATAACTCTGGCGAGCAACTAGAGAGAACAAAATGACTAATGATACAAATAATACCGAGTAAAAAAAATTATTTATTTATTTAAATATTTTAATATGAAGTGTTTGGATTGATATAATACGTAAAAAAATTTCTTTTGGGTCCTTTCGTTTTATCTTAAAAAGTTAGCATGTAATTAACTGCCTTTAGGAAAGATTACTTTAAAACAGCGAAAAACGTAGTGTATAAAAAACAAGAAATGAGCAATCTCATATTAACATATTAGAGAATTTTTGAAGTAATTTGCGAAATCCGTTTCTTGCCACGCGTATTATAAAGCGTGGTGGTAAACTAAATACAGCTATTCTGAGTTTTTTTCGGCTCTTGTGCTGTTGACAAAAAGAAAAATGTGCTTTTCAATTTCAAACGACAAGCTCGGTTTGCCGAGTACCTTGAGAAGCGCAAGAGGCTGCGATTATTCAAAGCGGAAATGGGGACACTGGCTCGTGATGACTTTTACGAAGCACTTCGCCCGCAGCTAATTTCCATGGTTTGAAAACGGAAGGTTCGAACGACAAAGTCACGGCGCCGCTATTATGAGTCAACTGCAGGATGAAACGACACTAATGCGTTCAATGAAACCGCATATTATGTTTTCCAAAAAAAATATTAAACAGCAAATAATTACGGTGGCACATAATTAGCGTATTTTCTGCAGAGTAACATAGCGCAACATAGAACTAACTACAGGACACGAGCACATTTAATTAGATATCTTAGAAGATCATTTTTTGATAGCTTTCATAAAAACAACTTATTATATTTATAATTTTGAACTTATTATATGTTATTACATCTTAAAAAAAAATTTATAAAATATTTGACAAAAAACTTTTCAATTTGCTAATAAAGTATACTTTTAACACAATTTTTTATAGGAAAAATAATTTGTTTATTAATTATAAACATCAAGGAGCGTCGCAAACTAGAATATTTATCGAATTCTGGAATGTTTCCAATTTTATAAATGTTTATTTTTTATATGACACTTGATTCTTTTATTGATGTTCATAGTACTTCAAATTGCACTTTTTTGAGTGTTTTCAGAAATTGCATGTATATTGTTATACATATTTGTGATATCGAAATATATTTTTTACATCTTCTTTGTTAAAAATTCTATGACAGATAACAAAACAAAGTATAAAATATACTTCACAAAAACCAGAATTTTACAAGAATTATAAAATATTTCAAAACAAATTGTTTTTATTTTCCTTTGTTTTCAAATAATCTAAACAATCCATTTTTCGGTTTTTGAATTTCTTTTTCATCGAAAAGAACCTTTACAGGACTTGCAGTGTAATCAAATGTAATATAATATAAAATCCACAAAATCGCAAACTCAAATCCAATACTTCGCGATATAAATATTGAAATCATTTTAAAAGAGTTGTTCTGAATTGCATTTAATATTTTAAAGAATAATTAAGTTAATTATACTCGAAAGTTATAAAACGTGCGTAATGCATCCGCACGAATAAAGTTGCAACAGTATATAATTTGCGCGCTATGAATTTTCATCAAGGAGAGATTGTTCGTTCCTTTAAAATGCCGATAATTGTTATGAAAAATAATACTTCAATTATTCTTATTAGTTCAATTTATTCGCAGCGTGTCATTCACAGAAATAAACACGACGCGCGCGTTGATATGAATTTTCATCAGCGTCTCTAGCGTCAATTACTTTTTCTTAATTATTCAAAGGTCTAATTATTCCCATGCGCGTTTTCCTTCGCCGCTAATGTTGTTCGCGTGAGTGGCATCGTGCACGCGTCTCGAGTATGGGTATCGTGCATGAATTTTTATCAGCAACTTGCGAGCTTCGATCACTTTAAACGTCATCATTTGCGATCATGCATTATATATTACGGGACATGTATTGAGGCGCTCACGAGTCCACAAACTCGTTTCCACGGATTAGTCCACCAGAATTGCCGATCTGCGGCTCATCATTTTTCGCTCAGCGCCGACTGCTTCGTCATGGAAATATGGATTTACACGAGCCGACGTTGTACTTGAGCGAGAGAATTCACACCTCTAGCCTTCTTCTCGGAAAATGAGAATCTAATCTTTTACACGTAATAACGTATCGCGATTTACTCCCCGAAAATGACTACCGAGTACTGCAAGTATTGCTGTAATAGTTGATCTTACGTAGTTGAGTTTTGCAATTTTATCAATAACAATTTATTCGCGTAGACATATCGCAGATATTAATATAAAAATAAAAAAAAACATTTGTAGATATATTACAAATATTGATATCCGGATATCGCCCATAAAAAAAAGAGCCAGAAGCTTTATTTTCAAATAGAGGATATTAGTAGTTGGATAGCGTCTAGGGTAGACTCTCCCTTTTTTTCCCTGAATCGTCGCTAAGAGGATTATTCACCTTTTCCCACTATGTTTACATATCTCGTGTGTTGCAGACGAAATCGTGACCCTCGATTTCAAAGAGTCAATATTCCTAAGCCTGATATGAAATTTATATCACGGATATCATAACACAACGCTTACTTTAGACAAATCGGCTTTTTTATTTACAAAACTATCACGAAGCTTTTTAGAGCCAATATCAAATGTAAGCTGCAGTGTATGTTATGTAATGCAATTTTTTGATTAACATGTGTTATAACGTTTGGTGAACACGAAAATTGAAACAAACTTGTTAAGTTAGGTCACAATTACTAACAGTTTGTTACAAATACCATTTTTCGACAAATCGAGAACGAGTGTTTCTTATGACATACGATATGATGCTTCAAAGTATGTACATAGAAGAGAAAATGGCGATAAAACGTTAACCGTATCGACGACGATCGCCCCTCGACTTTTGCCGAGAACCATTCTCGATATCGATCCCGAGCACGTCTCGATTCGGCGCAACTCTCGGCGCAAAGTTTGACATCGTAAACTGGTTTAGCGAAAAATGGCTTAACTTGAAGTAGCTGGCTCCATAACGCCTTCTCCCGCCGCCGGGCGCTATACAACCAAGATAGACCTGATTGTGATTTAGAGCGACGTCGGCTTGCGCTGTTTGATCCCGTAATTGAGTAACCGTTCTCACGTTGCTGCAAGCGCGATATTTAGATGCCGGTCGCAACCCGATCTTGGCAACTTCCCGGCATTTAACTGACAATATGGATGTCATTATCTATCGCATGTTGAAATACCGGTTATAATCTCGGAATATTTGTCAAGCTTGTTTTATGTCGGAAAACTCGTTAATCAACATGTTTTATAAATTATTAATAGTTTCACGTTCAATAAAAAATTATTTCATTAAATTATTCAATACTATTCATTTTCATGGTTTAAATGCGACATTTAAAATAATAAGTTTAATTTTGTAGAAAAATGTGAAAAATTTTAAACATTTGATGAATAATGCTAATATAATTATATTATTTAATTGTTACATTTTATTGAATCTAAAAATTGGAACAATTGCAACGTGGATTATCTTATTACTTTTTTAAAAGTAAAATTACGACTTAACAAGCATATAGAAATGTTGATTAATGGGTGTTTTATTATTTTTCGGTCGTTGTCAGTAAGTCGTACCGCACGCGTACGAAGCGCGACAAAAATGCATAAGCTTATCCGACATTTGAAATATCGATATACACCGTCGGTGGTAAACACAGTAATAACGTGTAAACACGAGCGGATGATTAACAGTGGAAATTTTCAGGTGTTTCCGCGTGCACGTTAAAGCAGGTGTGCAGCGAATGGAACATCCTATGTAACTTTATCTGCCGACCCAATCCTCGGCATATACTGTTGCCAGTAAACTTATACGTCTCACCTCCCGCCGTAATTTAGCTTATCGGGTAGGTAGGTGTATGAGTACATAGGATCGAGCCGAAATTCTAAACCGCGCGTATTTTATGTACATATCAAAAGTCACTGAAGCTCACAGGAGTGTATTTCCTATATTATTGTTTATCAATCGAAATTCTAAAGCAAGGATTTGTGTCGCGAGAAATTCGCATAACTTCGCAAACCTATGCCGCAAGAGGTTCAGTGTTGATCGTAGATTGCGCTTACGTTTGTATGCAATGGAAGACGTTCAGTTGATGGACATTTGATAGATACGAACAGCTTACATTCGTAAGCGCGCGAGCTTTCCTCTTGAACAACATTTCATGTTGAAACGCACACGTCTGTCAAGCATCGAATAGTGAGTTGCTGTAATATTATATCGTCTAAATAATTTAAAACGTGTAATATCAAATAATATCCGAAGGGATTGCTCTTTCATTTCATAGATAAATGATTGTACTTGAGAAAATAGCCGATAATCAATCAATTTGAAACTGATACATTGTTTAGGAGTAAAAAGACGGATGTAAAATATACGATGTAAGATACACGATTTATGAAATATGAATCGAGAATTTGATTATTCTTTCGATTATCCTGATAAATTTTGAAACGTGCACTTATGCAAAATTATTATAAACAATTACTCAATGTGTGAATTTGATTATTGTATTATTCCTACAATTTTATGCGGTTAATTTGCATCGCGTGTTGGGCATTGAAATTCCGAATCATATTTAGCGCGGTTGATAGACATCATCATTGAAATTTCATCGGAAATAGAATACTAGATTTGTAGTTTATCAAATTCACATGATGAATTAATACGATATTACGGACCGCTCTCATTGCATATATTTGAAAATATTTAAAATACAAAATTGGTGATATTCATTATTTTCCAAACAAGATAGAATTTTTTAACCTCAATTTTCAAATTATGCAAAACTGCAACAATTAATTTCTCAAATTTTATTTTTATATTATTCCTATAATTTTGTGACTCCTATAATCGCGCGTTGGATATTGAAATTTCAAACAATATTTAATATGATTAATGTTAAACTTTAATTTCCAAATATTTATATGATTTTTTTCGACTTCATTATATATTAATGTCCATTTGCAATATTGTTTGCTATGTCAAAAATGACTAATTCTTACACTTTTACACTCCAAAATAAATATTTTTCGCATAAAGAGAGACTAAAAACCAATAAATTCTATATAAGCATTTAATGTTTCGACCTGGCCGATAATAAATAATACTGATTGGCCCTGATTAATTTGCATCAATCCCTTGCGACAACGTTCATCAAACATTGGTTAGCCATGTCTTTAGGGATTGTTATGTATTTAACGATAATTACGATAATTACGATAAACTCATATGCCGCTGGAGAGAAATTTAACTATCGATTATTAGGAAAATGGTTTTCGTGCAGTAAAGAAGGTTTTTTTTTTGCAATAAAGAATTCAACAAAATATTCTTCATATAATACATTCCAAATTTTTGGTAAATTTTTTGTGTGTATGATTTCTTACGCAGTTATTTGTCGTGCAGCGCATGAAAAGTCCATTTTATTTTTAATTTCTATAAATCCTACTGGCACAACCATGAACGTCAAAATGTAAATATCGATTCCAAATTTATTAGAACTGGTAGCACCTGTAAACTGACATTTAATTCGCTCGGAAGAATTATTGCGCGTCGTAAAAAAAAGAGCCCGATACCAATGGTATGCCTAAAGGTTTCAAATTTAATATCATGTTTATTATATGTCGTTGGATACTCTAACGCAACGGTTAGACTCATAAACTTGAAATCTCATGACGTTACTGGCGTCCCCAAAGAATCGTTACGTAGTGCTGTCATAAAAATCGAGATATAACATGGGATGGAATCCGATATCAAGTCACGATATAGAAATTTGATAGTGGGGAACATATGGTAAAATTAAATTTTCAATTTTCCACGCTGCGCAAATGTTGGAAAGCTTCTATATTTAACTACTGCATATACAATCGGCACGAAAACTTTTGGCTTATTTTTTTTATCTCGCATTAGTTGAACATAAACAGTATATATTTAACTGCGAGTAGAATACTGCTTGTTTCGTTATACGAATTTCAACTAATGCTTTCTGATGGTCGAGAAATGCGCATTGTAAATATAATTTAGTATTCACAATGATTATGTAGAGAGAAAAAGAATTCTATTATACATATACACGATGCTCGAAATTTCAGTGATTATACGACGTTGAAAAGTTAAAATAATTACCGCCATGGATGTTTCTGATATGAATGAATATGAATACTTCTCTCACACATTTAAAAAAATATTCTATGTTCTGCTAATGAATTTTTACATTAATAAAACTGTTAAATTCATAATGGTTTCCCCGTTCCCATGGTCGATGCATTTCTTATATAATCCTCTCATTTCCAGCGCACTCTCATAGAAAGCTTCGTATTAGGAATATTTAAAACAAAAACTTATATATATTATATTTTGTATGCGTAAAAAAACGCGTAATGCATTTCTCAGTTTTAAATAATTTCTATGTGATAATAAATGAAAAATATATAAAATAATTTTTCCAATGTGATAAAAATGCCTATTTTATATTAATGAGTATAAAATGTGAAATTAGAAATACCAGATTAAGAATCAGTCTGTCTCATCTTCTGCCTTTTTGTACATGGTGACTTTTCATCTCTTTTATGAGGTGTCAGTATTTTATCGCACGACGAGCAAAGTCAAAGCATACTCGATACATACTCGAATATACGGCCGATTTCCGCCGATAAAACTAGCCACGATTGTGAGACGGAAACAGCGTTACGTTGATCAACGTCGAGCGTATCGAAGAGAAATCGTCGTCGGGTAGCAACCGCTGGCGACCGGAACGGTTCACTGTGCGTCGTCGTAATCCAGTATCGATTTGCAATCAGGTAAATTTGACAATCGCGACAGACGGATTCCACGACGATTCAATACAATGGCTGGCTGGCGGTGGAGGAGGCAACGGGGGGTAGGATCGGGGCGCGTTCCCTGTTACGCGATGAATGGAGATTTCGAGTTTTATCGCGAGGCTAGGCGCCGGCGGGGAAATCGTTCTCGCTTCTCGTCGTTTGCGTTCCGAGTTTAGAGTCGGGGGAATTTATTTCAGCTGCATCGATTGCCCGCGCGCGGAGATGCATCCGATGACTCGAAGAAGAGCGCCGCGTCGCTCCGTCGACGCTTAACGACGCGCGATGATGAAGCATTACCCAATATTACCGAGTTACGCGTGGTTCGCAATAGTTACGTTATAATACGCGACTGTGCTTTCTTGCGCCTTTGAGGTAGAAGAAAATGCCCGCTAAAGCACATTGCAACAAAAACATTCTAATCAATCATATCAATATTAATCGCGGTATCTTGTGCATAGCAAATCAACCCAATTTCACCAGCAATTGCTTCTCTCATTAATCCAACGATGGCTTCTCATCAATGCAATCGACATTGATCAATGTGGCGCTATTTCCGTGGTTAGTTTAGTTGAATCTGTTACATCGCATTATCAAGACATTACATTTTCCAATATAATTTTACAATTTCCAACATTTAATGGCATGTTTTCGAAATACATATAGTTTTGGGGTATATAATTTATGCTCCAGTAATAGAAATATAGTATATGCTATTGATGGAAATTAAAAGTTCTGAGAAAATATCAAAGAAAATAACGATAAAAACGTGAAAGAAAGATTAAAATCTTACTAAATAAGATATGAGGCCTCGCAGCAAGAACAAACTAACCTCACATATAATTGTAATTGTGTATGTAGACGCTATGAAAGTTATATACATTTAAATAATAAATGAATAATTGTACTCACCAGACAAGCAATTTGCTCTACTCATTGTAAGTTCCACTTTAGCCTGCACTGCATCAGCTTCATATATTCGCTGCGATTATTCTAATCACAACATATTACATAACCTATCCTAATCCATGAACCGGCGGTAGCCAGATGATTGACGAAACGCCGTTAATCGCAAACTTCCGCGGTAAATAATATACATTCTGATAATCGCCCGTCACTTTAATCGACACTCCCGACAAAACTTTACACTCGTTATGTACTTTTAATGAGTAAAACACACGATTAATGTGGTAGAGCATTCGCACTATGTATTTACAATTAACCAGTGTAGCAGTGACTGTTTTACCGGCCAGAGAGTGGCAAGCAGGGGTGTCAAATTATTGATAATCGATATCTATCGATAAGGGTGGTACGCTTGTCACTCGTCAGTCGCTGTGCTGGCTCTACTGTACCATGTTTCTACTACTTGCGCTTGAAACGCAAAGTGTGAACGCTCCGTCATTAATCGTGCATTTTACCCGTTAGAAGGACATAACGAATGCGAATTTTGGTCGGGAGTGCGAATTAGTGATGGACGATTGCCAGAGTGTATTATTTACCGCTGATATTCACGATTAGCGACGTCTCATTGATCGGGCCGTGACAATCGGATTGTGCATTCAAACAGGTTATCATCCTAATGAGTATATGGATTTTGATAAGACGCAAAATAAACTGCATATTTGTTTAAGAAAATTAAAGTGCAGTGTATTTTTCATTAGATATAGCTTATTAAAAGTTTAACTCGTCGAAATTGAATCGGGCGAAATATAGTTGGTATTCGTGTTCTTACATGGTGATCTCCGCATAAGCGCGAAGATAGCTGTCATTGATAAATGCATGAGTAAGCGATATCGACGCTACGCGCGGCATTACTTTAGCAGCCATTATGGTTTACCGTCTTGTAACGGCTCTAAATGTAGATCGCGATAGCTCCGTAATTAATCATGTGTTATATATCCATTAAAAGTGCTTAATACGTGCAAAATTTTATCGGGAATGCCGATTAAAGCGACGGGCGATTTCCGGAATGTATTACTTATCGCGGATGTTTACGATGAACGACGTTGATCAACCGGACCGTGACATTGAGCTGTAGATTCAAACAGGTTACATATCCACACATAGTGAGTATAGATTTTGAAGCGATAAACAGACGAAAATGAGCACTAGTTCAAAAAAGATCGAAGTGCGTTTGTATTTCACGTTGAAAATTCAGCTAATATTAGATCGAGTAAAACATAATTGTGTGTACGTGTGACGATTTCCTTATAATCGCAAAGTTGTCGTTCGTCTCGCTTTGTTTTGAATGTATATGTGCATTGTTGAATGAACCGCGGAATGTAGAAATTAATAACAATCGGGACAATTATGTGCGGAGACGGGTTGTTGTACAAAATTTTATCTCGCATATGCATTTTATGTATCGCGATATGGCAAATTTGTGACGGAAATTTGTGATTTTCGCGTAATTAAAGTGTGCGGTTAAACTTTTTCATTTCGTAAGTACAAAACCAAGTGGGAATTTCCGGTATTTATCAATTTTTCGTGGAGCTGATGCAGAGCAGTCTAAAATGAAATTTGCAGCTCAAGCAAATTGTAATACTCCAGCTGGTAAATAAAATTATTGGTTTATTATTTTAATATGTGCATATCTTTGATAACATAATTATAATTATTTCTTATATATTTATTAAAATCTTGAAAAATATTTATTAAAACTTTTAAGTAATTTGATTTTATGCATTTATTGCACATAATTATTATTTAAATAAAATGAAAATAATTAAATAACATAATAATTAATTTTTATACACAAAATATGTATGATAATTAATAATAACCAAAATATTAATTAATTACTCCAGGTAGAGTCGGAAAAGAGAGTGTAGCTATATATACAACGATTGGTGAGTAAATATTTATTCATTATACTTGCGTAGTGAAAAAGTTGATATTGTCCACTGTTTTTTCTATTGCACTGATTTTTACTTATCAATATTTACTATATAATTGCTAAGATTTGCATTTTTATATTATTTGTAATACCATTTTTTGAAGTTATATCTGAGGTTTACAAATTAAGTATTTTTCTTACTTCTAACTTGATGTCTTCAAATTAATTTAATTTGTTTAGTATTGCATATAAAAATTTTTGTGCGCTAAAAATTTGAAATTTAAATATAATTTGTATTTAATTCAATAATTCACTATATTATTATGAATGTATTGCTTTCCAACTTTTACGAAGAAAATAACTAATATCAATCATTCATATAATGGAAAAAATCATTTATAATTTAAATATACATTTGATGTGTTATATACACTGAACAAAGCCAATATTTATATTACATACAGTATAGAATGTATAATACCAAATACGTTTAATTATTCAATTTGTTAGCAAAAAATATTTAGTCGTGGAATATTTGTGAAAAATTTATTACTTGTATGGTGATCGACAAAAACCGTTGTCAATGCTTTTTGCGCACATTTTGTATACATAAATCCATTCACAGAATTGTGCACAAATATTGCCGATATACCGCATCGTCTATGATCAAGGATAACAAGCACTTTTTAATCCTTTCGAGCAACGTTCATTTTGTTCATTCAATATGTAAGCGAGTAAATGTCGAAAATAAGCGTGCTTTATTAAATAACAAACTACGGCTTAAACGCGTGACTGATGAACTCTCGGCCGTCTCTGTCTGACCTATTCACTCGATTTCCGAACGCAGCATTCGCTTCATCTCTCTTTCTCTCGCGAAATAGTTTACTGCAAATTGAAGTGGATTATTCGTAGAGCCGATTTTCATTTCAGCCTCTCTCTCTTTCCTCTTTCTCTCTCTTTCTTGTCCACAGCGAAGGAATGATATCGCTGTTTGGGAAAAGGATTTCAGCCGGAAGTAATGGTAATCCCGGCGATTCCCTTTCAAATGTGGCTAAAGTTCCGTAGGAATCAGCAAGGGCTTATCGGGGTTATGACACTCGAAGTCCCTGTTACAATTCGCGCTCCCCCGCTCCTTCGCCGTTTTCTTACTTGCGACGATTCTCACCCTCAGTAGTTGCTAGGATGGAGGATGCTGGTTGCTGGTGATCCTCCATTCCATCAGCCACTTATCGGTTTCGAGCGGTCGCGGTTTATATTTATTTATGAATTTTGGCTTTGCACTTCGCACTCGCGCGCGATAATAATATCGTAACGATCATAGAGCCATCAAAATCCCGTTAAAATCTCAAGATTGCCTTGAGAAATAAAATTTTCGATAACGAATCGAAAATTTCGATGATCTGATTTTATTCTCTAAATTGTCCCTGTTCAATTTTTATAATAAAAAAATATATTATAATAATAATTAAAATGATAACTTATTATTAGATTGTAGAATTAAAACTCAAAATAAGACACGTATTATTTTATACATATATATATATATTCGTTTACATTAAAAGTTATCGTCGTTATCATTAAAAGATATTACAAACAGAAAATTAAAAAAAATTTTTTTTTAAATTTGTTTTTTCCAATTACAAGATTTATAAACTACTTTTGAAAATGCAATTTATTACTTCAGTGATATTAAAATAAAATAGGTCAGAGTAAAATATAAATTAACTTTGAAGAGCTGTTTTAATTCTCTCAGCTCTGCAATATATATAAAATATGTACAGAAAAGTTTGCATCTGTCACTTTTTCATTTTGTTTAAGTATCCTATAGATATGCGATCTATATATATTTGTCATAAAATCGCAAAGGGACACTTTCTTATAAGGACAGCAGAAACGCACTGTCGTAGCACTCTAGACGATTTGTTTGGATAGGCAGCGAGATCCTTTTCGACGAAGCGAGTTGCTCGCGTCGGTCTCGTTGAGCACTGCGAGGCATTTTATCAGAAGTTTAATACAAACGCTAACTTTCTTCGTTATTCTCTTCCTTCCTTCCGTCAACGTTATTCTCGCATAATGAGGGTCGGGGGAGTATTATTTTACGAGACGCGCTCTCTTATCGCCGTCGCTGTGCTCGCGATAAATCGGCCCGAGCACATTGTGCGTCGCGCCGTGCCTATATTTCGTTCGAGACAAGTCCAACCACTTCCTCATCGGAGACAAGCGCAATCGTCGGAAAAAAAGGAAAAATAATCTTGCAAATAAAAGCTCCGCGTAAAATTGAGCGCAGTATGCGAAACGTGATATGCTGGGAAGAGAGATAAGTGCAAAAAATGGAAATGTGTGTGGTATAATTTAAGCTCTCTGGGGAGATGTCAAAGGGTTACCGAGAAAGAACGACTCTTGTGCAAAGTTAACGTGCTTGTAAAATTATACGAGCGAAATGGGAAAATAGACCGTTAATCTCATATCCTATTTGGAATCTCGCGCATTAACGAGAAGATAAAGGACACCTCTTACGTCATACGAATTTATAATTGGTGTTTGAAGCGCTTTTGCGATAATGAAAGAAGAGGAATTAAAGAATCTTCTTCGAACTCATTTACCGTGATATTAATAATGTGATTATATGTGCTTTATCAACGTTAAAACATTACTTTTATCTTTCGCCATGTGCGTTGCGTAATTTATACATTTGCTGATAAAAAATGTTGAATTTATTTAGTAAATTTACTCTTTATAATTAAACTTAAAATTGTCATTTAAAGTGCTTTTATGCGGTAATTAAAAAAACGTTTAATGTTATTCGAGGAACTTATTAATAACCATTTCGAAGCTTCGATAATTGCAGAAATTTAATTATGAGCAAACCATTCATTTAAAAGATTTTTGCTCGAACTTTCGCTGTGTTTTCTCGTTTCCTTTACTAACTTTTTCGTATACTTACTACTTATATGCTTTCTTGCTTTTTTTTCCGAGCTTTATATTTAAATTGTGCATAGATTTTTTTTATGGTATGCGTTGCATATATAAGAAATTCTTTAAAATTACGCTACTAATTTTTTGGAGTTTAAAAAAAATTGGAATAATTAGAGAAGGTATATTTTAATTAGATTTGTAGGTAGTCCGTGAGAGAATTTATAATACGATACATTTGCTTTTGATCAACTAAAATAAAAAATACGTATATTGCCAGTAATTTGCAATTAATATGATTGTTTAAATTATTTTTAAAAAATGTAAAATTTTGTTTGGAATGTATTTTATAAACTTATTCTCTATGTTGAGCTCATTACCGATGTTCAAAGCGGGTTTATGTCATAATTAAAGAAGATATTAAATATTGTTCGAGGAAATTATCAATAATCAAAGCTTCGATATTCCCAGGAATAAAGTTTATCTAATTGCGATCATCCATCCGATATTGCCTTGAATTTATGTCGTACTTCGCTAACACTTCTTCTCTTTATTTTCTCATCAGCATCCTACTCGCGTTCCCTCGTTTCTTATCTCATTCGCCTAGAACCTATGAGATATCGTAATAACATAGCATACACTCTTTATCGTATTGGGTTAAAATAAAAACGGCAATTTAATTTGATCGTAACAAATTTATCGCGCCAATCAGTCGGTTGTCGGCGTGATATTGTCACAATATGTTTTTGCATAAATGCATGCACAGATTCAAGCCCGTAATTGGCATCTAAAGTGCTTTGATGCGGTAATTAAAGAAGACGTTGATTGTTGTTCGATAAGTTTATTAATAGTCTCATTAGATCCGGTTACGATCGTGCCATCAAGTTTGAACCTTCGTGAGCTGCAAACTTATTTCTCTTATCATTTTTGCTAATATTTTACGTTTTACGTTCTTATGATATCGTGATAAATTTCTTAAACTTAAAAAATTTTTTTACCTGTTGTTTTAGTTTTTGTTTCTAGTCATTAGTTGCGTAATTAAGTATACAATTACAAATTATATTTATTATGGATGAATTATTTGGATAAAATAATAGATACATATAATTTAATTTGCGAAAAGTGCGCGGTATGAATAACGCAGAATGTTCATTTCATGTACGCATTGTTGCGGTGCTTCATTGACGTTTAAATTGCTTTTATGTAATATAATTAAAGCAGATATTAACCATTGAACGGAAAGCTTATTAAATTTCTAGTAAACAAAATAATTTTCTATTTGAGAAAAAATAGCATCACTATTTAGCGTAAGTGTATTAATTATGAAGATTAATACGATATTATCTTCTTTCTTTGTCTTTTTCAAAATAATTTTTTTATTAATTTAGAAAAATAGCATATAACATATTTATATTACTTTGCAGTCATATCGCATCAGTAAGAGATAATTAATAACTATTTCAAATTTTTAAGAAATACAAAAGAGATTTTTTACGAAATTACACTCTAATTACAATCATATAAGCTACAGATCGAAATTATTGCAACGCAACGAAATTTTTATTGTTTTATCTTTTTATGGGCGTTCTATGCTTATTCTATTTTCATTTCTCTTCGGAATCGTTCGTTTGCAGTTACGCGATATCTTAATAAAGCGCGTATACGTTCTCTCCTCTACTCACGGTCTCAGCGAAGCGAGTCTAGATCGGAAGACTAGTTGGCAGAACCTCGGATCTCCGGTAGTAAAATACGCAGCTTAATTGCTTAATTTCTCACAGCTAAGCCCGCTCTCCCCCTCCGCCCCGCCGCCGCCTTCAACGCCGAAGAACAAAGGCATGCGCCCGTTACTTCGGCCTTCTTACTTTTGCACCCTATCAACATTACTTCTCGTGTGACACTTTAATTATGCCGCTGCGAAAATCGGACAGAAGGCATAAGGGACGCGCCGCGAAAAAGGAATCTTTTTCATCCTGATCCGATTTTAATTATTAAACCACAAAGTTATCACCACGATTGCGCCGTGTGTGGCTCAAGTGGCTCGACAAATTGCGAATGCAACGAGTGAAGCGAGTAAAATAAATTATTTCTCTTAAAACAGAAGATTTCTTCAACAGAAAAATTCACGAAATCACGAGAACGTAAAAACATCGTATCTTATCTAAATTTCATATACTTTCTTGTTTTTGTTTGAAAATATTTTTCATTTATTTAAATATTTATAGATGGAGTATATTCATCTCATGTACGCGCGAGGTTGGAAAAGTTGTGCGATACATAATTGCATTCTTTAGAAAGAAAAATCCAACTTATGCGAAGTATTCCGAATAAATCAATAAGTAGCAGTTTGTAAAGTTTGTTAAAGTTATAAAGCAAGTATTTGTTTCGTAATATTTATAATACATAGATCACTACGAGAGATAGCATCGGTAACTTATTACGTAACAATATTAATCTTAGATGAATTAATAAACAACTAAAAATTTATTATTCGAATATTTTTTGCAAGAATATAACGAATTTAATATATATAGCAATATTTTTTTAATGTATTATATTACTAATAATGTACTTTAACTTATCGCGTTAAAAATATTAATTAATGTCTAATATATTTAAACGATTATTATTTTAAGAAGCATCAAATCATGTTTTGCTAGTGACACAAAGTAATATCTCTCTAATGAAACAGTATGATTCAACTGCTATTTTGTGCATTGATTTTCGCGTATCGTGACTTTTTGACTATGGAGTATATTCATCGTGTCACTATTTTGCAATCTTTGTTAGTCATAAACGTAATCCAAAATTTATAAGATAATAAATGGTCACTATTACGCTATTCGGTCAATCTAATCAACGTTACTGCGATATTAAACGATTAATTAAAAAGTTTTATTGTCACTTAGCAATAATAATTGTCATATGGAAACGGTGCCACATTATCGCGTGTTTAATAATCCACGCGATATAATAAAAAAGTTAGCGTAGGAAGATTACCATAAATTTTAGATACGATTCATAGATAATTGAAAAGAATCGTAGAAACTAGTTTTAGATTTCTTAATAATTCACATATATTTAAAGCAATCGGTATTCCATGCTCTCTGTAGCTTAATGCAATTTAGATCAACTTAATTTTTTATACAAAAATGAGATCATAATATTTCGATAAAATAATATTTTTTTAAATAAATTCTTTTTTGGTTAATAATTTTTGTTTTACACAACGGCTTATACAAATTTAAGCAATAGATTGCAAATCTATTTTTATTCTCTACTTGACAGTTTCTATCGACAAAATTGAAAAATATAATTAAAATGTAATATACATATATAACAAAAAAAATAACAAAAATTTTAATTGATCTTCAAATATATAATCTTTTATTATTTTTCCAACTTCTAATGAGTGATATAGATTTTACAAATATTTAGCATCACAAATATATTAATTTATTTATAATTTACAAATATCAGTTTTTTCAGCGCTATAGTTTCTTTTCGATCTTTGTAATTGCGAATTTTATTTAGCTTCACTATACCAAAGAACTGACATATTTTTTTCTTTCCATCGATTAAAGTATACGCAATTAGTAACGCTTGTAATTAGTAACTCGGCTGACAGTGGTCATTATACCGAATCCGATTATGAAAATGTCCCGTCGGGATTCTGTCGCCAAACATAATAGGAATATTGAGATTGGAACAAGAGTATCGTACAATAGATCCGTGTAAGGTAACGGTAATCAGATTAACATCTTCCTAGTTTAGCTGTCGACGAGCGATCGGTCGTCGCAATGTATTTGCATAACACTTCACATTCCGCGCGTTCTATACTGTTGATTTCCTCTCCGAAGCCATATCGCTATCAAATCCGCCATATCGCTATCAAATTCGCCCGGCACAGTTCAGAATCAATATCGAGTTCTTTTCACGGGTCCGCGGTGGAGAGTTAATTTTCCAGCGCGTTTTCGCGGCAAATGGCGTGGATGAATGAACGGCTCGGTGATGATTTAAATCAAGTAGCGCGTGGGTCCTTCGTTAATCTCTCCCGAACTACCGACTGAAGAATTCGCCTCTGGCAAACAGTTAAGTTTTCTCATATTCTCACGGTTCGGTAGGAAGCCGTTTTTCTCACGTGACTTCCTCCGATTTACATAGAGCTACAGAGCCGAGACGCGCGGGCAAACGTCCTGGCGGATAAATTAAAAGTAGACGATTTTATGCCGCGGAATAACTCGCAGCGGTTCGTAAAGATCGCGTGCAAGAAATTCAGTAAGTTTGCAGAGAATCATTTCTTCCGCGTAGCTTAATAGTTCCGACGACTGTCACACTTCAGCGGAATGGCTCCAACGGTCCGGGTATAGTTTGATTAACGTTTGCTACATTACGAAGTTAGAGCAAGAGTAAATTTTATGTGTTTCCTTTGGATTGTAATTTAAGTTTGCGATGTTACTTCACACACGGTTGATCGCTCCTTCTTTCGATTTGTCTTCCCTCCGTGAGTTTAATTTAATTAAATTTTTAGTGCACTTAAAATGTGATAATAATTTGTCAGTTTTTAATTAAAGTAATACGATAGTAATATTAAACGGTAATAACGTAAAAGTACGTGATTAGTGAATGAATTAAAATAATAAGAGAAAAATTTTACTAGTTATTAATCTTCACAAGAAAGAACACCGCAGTAAATCAAGAATCTCTGAAATTAAATATCAAAGCGACTGATTTTTATGATTCTTTTTGCAAGTGTTTTTTTCATCAAGTTTTATTCGAAACACTTTTCCATCGACGGCTTCCTCCTGTCGTCGACACTTTAAGAAGCAATTAGATCGCTCGTTTCAGCATTTAACGACATCGTATCCCCATTAGATCGTACTCAGCTCTCTTTGCAGTTTTTAAAAAACTCCCTGAGCGGCTAACAATTCGCGTCGACACAGCGCATTTAGATCTTTTGTTAATCAAGTCTGCTTTGTTAGGCTTGGAGTTCACCCACGTACTCCATGTAATTCCATCGAAATCCCTTCGTACCGCATGAGCGATCGCATCAAGCCAAAAGTGTACGCACAAGACGCATTTCGTCTTTCCTTTTTGCTTCGTCGGATATTAACGATTTCGTCTCGTTAAAACGATAAAAGGCGTTTTAATCCTATTCATCGATCGGTTTGCCCCGAACAAAAGGACGGAAATCGCGGTGACTCACTAGATCCGACATACCGATCTTTCGACGCGGAAGGAGTTCGCTCCGGTAGTTTTTCTCATCTCGCGTATCGCGCCGCTGCCTTGAAATCAGGATCGGCCGGCAGGCGCGGTCATCGAACGGGGATCACTCTCGGTATCGCGAGCGTTACACCTCGGCTGCGACGAAATCGAACGGCAGAATGAAACTTCCCTTCCTTATATCGTTTTCTTTCCCGATCCCAATCCCCAAATGTAGCTTTATGGAGTTTTCTTAAGCGAAGCGCGGCTCCCACGGCTCAGACTCTATAACCGTTTTCCCAAACTACGGCACTTACGGTTGTGATCCGAGTGTGTTTGGAGAACGGATTGAATCCGTGCTTGCTTTGTTTAAGACATCGAGAAACTTGTGCACCCCAAATCAACTTCTTTGACCCACCCTACGATTTCGGGCGACACGGCTGGAGCTTTCTGGGCTTCTCGATGCTCCCTCGTCTCGAATCGCGAACTTATAATATACGTTTAAACGTTCAATTTTTTACGGCTGTTCGTATTTTTTTTTTTTTTATTCGCGAAGGGGAGGATAAAACGCAATTGTTGAGAAAACGTGCGTATTTTACGGTAAATTGGGTTTTTGTCCGCCGGGCGTTCGATCGTGGAGCACTGTGGAATCATTGGCAACTGGTTCCTACATAAAATCCCACGGCTTCATAAACCCCTCGCGAATTTTTTATGCAAAATATTTTCTCCAGGTATGTATTTTTCCAGGCTTGAAAATTAGATCCATGTTAAATTTATCTGTCTCACTTATCGCTTTTCCTTCCTCGTTAATAGATGCGATTTATACAAATATTATCGATCGGCAAATTCTCATCCATATCTTGCACTTAGCGGCGCGTTGTTTTTGCGACGTGGCGAAATTCGATACACGTACATCGTTTGTGATCGATCGACGTGCAATCACGGCGGTTTTATCAAGACACGCGAATTTCTTTCAGTGAAACCGCATTCGTTTTTTACGGGCAATTACTTTCGGGACGTGCTCGCAGCATGACTGCGAGCTTAGGGCTAAGTCGGGATTAAGAGGGCTTCGGTTTAAGAGTGAGTCAACGGCTAAATACCGTGTCCCACTGTTACGCGGCTCTGTTTCTTACCGGTGACGGCGGTGAGGAGGACGCAAAGAAGCGACGCGGAAAGGGTAGAACGCGGGTCTCGGTATCTCGCGGCACTTCGCATGATGCTTCCGATATGCTCTCGTCGATTACGCACTCATATACACGCGCGCGCGCTCATTCAGCCGTCACAGATCCGTCGTCATATCACCACTGTCAGATTTCAACGAGATCCGTAGGCAGATGGGAGATGAAGATGATCCATTGATTCAGACACTACACAATAAATATATTCCTCGATAGATTGTTTCTCTTTTTTTCAGTTTTTTTTTCTTTTTTTTTAAATAATTCTTTGCGTTTAACTTTCGATGAGATAACTTGGAAACGAAAGAAAAACCGACACCGAATGATCGAGGGGTTGCGGTAGGTCGCGGGCCCCCCTGCGATCCCTCGCTGACGATGGCGCGCTGTTCGTCTAAGGACGACGTAACGTGAAAGGTTTTCCGGTCGACGGACGAGCGGCTACTGAAGCTCCCGCCGCAAGCACGGCAAGCTTCCAGTGCGTCGACTCCGTCGTGCACCCGAAAGCTCACTCTCCGACTCACTCTCGCACTCGGCCCCCGCGACATTCTTTCTCTCTCGACCATACGCGACTCTCTCTCTCCTGCTCCCGCGATTCGCCCATGCCTTTCTGTCGCACTCCGGCTACTCTCACTCTTTCTCTTTCCCTCCCCCTCTCTCCCTCCTTTGCTCTGTCTCTTTCTCCGCCTCTCGCCCCCACAGCCATTTTAGCGTCGTCGTCGCGATCAGGCGCGCCAGTGCGGGCTGCGCGCGCGAGGGAGCTTTCGCGTCCTAAAGCTGAACAGACGAGGGGCTGCGGGGAGGGGTGATTGATTGGCGCTGAAACTTCGCGACTGATTGAATCTTTTTTACGTTTCAATATCGATATCCTAGAGCGGGGCGGAGAGCGGCGCGGCGGAAGCGATGGAAGAAGACTCCGAGAGTAGATGTCTTACGTATACGCGTACGTCGTGAATCCGAGGTTTCGCGAGAGATCGCCCATGCAAGCTCCACTCTGCTTTCCGTCACTCATGATCAACGGTCGCCCTTATGACAGACGAATCTCAGACTCGAACGAACTCAATCTCTTCCCTGAATAATTCGGTGCTTATAACGTGTGAGCGCGCGCGCGCGCGCCATAGGAAATGATGCTTGATCGAGATTATCGGATAGAAATTCTCAGACTGCGAGGAAATTTGGTATAATGACTCTGACGTGAGACTAAGACGTCGGACGTGAGCGATTTCGAGAACTACGCGTCGTCGCATGGTAGAACTTTGATTTAGTTAGATGGATATTAACGACACTCTGCAGATTCACGCGAAACATGTAGAAGCGAACATGTGAAGCCCGTTTAAAAAACTCTTGCGGTTAATTGAACCACAAGCGATACGCTAATTACCGCAACTGTTGGCCGATATCCGCGTAGTTCGATACTGCTCTCGGTGATTTTGATCGATTATTCGCGGTCGTATCTGCAGCCCCGAGCAGAGAAGGCCATTATGCGCGTTAAGTCGAGCAAGATGCACGTGGTTGAGTGTAACTTATCGAACCGATTTCTATGCACGAAGAAATACAGCAGAAAGTGATTCGCGGTATTGATAAATAAGATTGGAAGATGGAATTGCATTCTCTCGCTTACACGCTTTATCATTCAGGTTTAGCGAACTCATCTTTGGATCTCGAATGCCACATAATGCGTTTACTTATGCAGCGTTTAAGAGCGCAAAAAAAAAGTCGCACAGGGGAATTACCTTGGGCACTTAGTTTCCATTTCAAATGAGCTCTCGATTCGCAAGTAAGCTCGACGACCGCTTAATCTCGTTTGAAATAGATCAGATTCATTGGATATATGGCGGTGCGCTAATTAAAATGAGATGAACGCATCCCTGTTGGGACGCTGAACTCTGACGTATGATTCGTTCTACTGCAGCGTGTGCAATTAACTGTAGCTTATTGATCAGGCATGAATGACGAGCCGTGGATAATCACAGGTAGCGTGTACGTCGTGCAAGAAAGGCACGTGGTAAAAGGATATCCGGGCAGAAACAAGATTCGTGCACAGTCCGACCGCGTGTTCGTCGCTCGGCGCGGAGGTACGGCAAAAAGCGATAACGCCGCCCGCTCGTAATTAAAAATATGTCCGACAGGAGAAACGTCGGGCCGGGCCGATTGTTGTTGGTCCTGGTTTCACTCGCGACAGGCATATCTCCGTCGACATAAACGGCGAGCGCAGAGTCGATCGCCAGTCATCAATATCTACCGGATATCGGACACTGTTACGATCATTAACACATTGTTGACGATGCAATCGCCTGCCAGTCAGCGTTATGTTTTTAGTTTTATTTTAACTGACACGTGTACCGATTTGTTCGTTTTTTTTTTTTTTTTTACATTTTTCACACGCGTGGATTCTTGCTGAGTTTTCAATATGTTCCGAGAATCTGCTGTTGCTTAAAAAAAGTGCGTATAAGTATTAACACATTTTTAATAATCTATTGACACCGGAAGAATACGTGATGATTCTGATATTGACACTGCACATCGTACTATGACTATTTTCACCAATGCATTTGATACAGATAAGATACGTAGAAAGTATGTCAGTCGATACACGTGTCACTTTTCATATCATTTCACATAATAACGTGAATACGCTGTTTTGCACGTATCCAATGAATTATTGGCTCCTTGAAAGTTGTCGTTTTATTAAAAAATGATATTTAATGGAATAAAGTAATTTTAATATTTAGTTATTACTCAAACTAAATTAGAGAAAAAACAATTGTAATAACATGAGACTTTCCGTGCATCAAATGAAAACTCCCTTCGGCAGTTTGTAACTATTATTGCACAATTTGCATAACATTTTTTGCATCTCATTTTCTAGGTCTTTCTTAAAAATAAATCTCAAGATCAAGCACTTTTGTTCGCAAGATTATTCAACATTATTCAAAGTAAACTGCCTCACGTAACTCCAAAGTTTTCCGATTCAGGCATTGAACTAATGATTATTATAACGTGACAAGTGAAAAGATAGAGCACGATAGTGATCATGACTGTCCTGGATAATGAGGGATTTTAACACCAGCTCATTTTCTTTCTCTCTCTTCTGCCTTGAACGGGTCGATCTAAATTACCTGGGATGGTCCAAGAAGAAATCTGCCGATCATGATTCTTAGCTTAGAAACATCTGGATATCACGCACAGTTACGTTAATTAAGGATGAATGAGTCGACTACGGGTAAATGTCCAACTCCATTCGAAGTACGGTGAAATGATTGACGCATGCTTCGAAAATTATCGGTGAAGCCTCTTTCCGCTTCATTTCCACTGCTTCCCCGGCACATTAGCGTCCTAATTGGACACTCCTTCGCGATTCTTTAGATTGCACGTTATATCCTATGATCGCCGTCTCAAGACGGAAGTAAAATTAAGTTTGGTATTAATAAATTTTCAAATCTCCGTTATGAATACAAAAATATTACATTGGAACTCTCAATACTATAAATATTTTATGAAAATGTATGAGAAAAGTATAATAAATTCATTCCGTCTCGTCTCGCCATTTATGCCTAATCGATAAGTTCTCTATTCGGGTTACAATGTGCGACTTCCATGATTGATGTAGTCACGTTTCTCCTATATTTTTAACAGATTTCGCATTCGTTCGATCGCGGCGAATCAAGACATTAAATATACACAACTCGGTAAAATGTAGCAGAAGCGTTTTTAACGAAACGAAAAATACTTCCCACACCGGAGACTAAATATTCCGCTTAAACTTTGTATCGTCGCTACCTGCTCGACGCGACCGGCATTTCCGTAAGGTTTTCCACCTCCGGTGATATGCGGGGATCTATCTGAGTAGCGGAGGAAGGATTTGAATCTCACGGAAGTCTTAGGCGCGAGTTAATTTGTCACTCTCCCGTACACAATTTCCTCTCCTCGGGCTCTGCCAACATCTTCCTCATTATCTTCGAAATAAACGACCGTTAACAGGGATGTTTGACGTCGGTTAGGCTCGAGAGTGAGGCGAACGTGCGGATTATAATCGTAGAAACGGTACTTCCCGCAGGTACTCCTAGAAACGAGGAAGCGAAACGCGATACCTAAATAAATGCATTACAAAGGTGTTGATTTTACAAAGTAACATTTTGCGCGCGTGATTATTTCCGGGAATTGTGTAAACGATAATTCCAAACTCCGTTTACCTTAACGGGTAAATATACATCCTTCGATCATTAGCCGCGCTGGAGTGGATTATCTAAAATATTGATTTTATTGTAATATCGATAGTGTTGATCGTATAACAAGTTGGATTCGCCGACTTCCAAATATAATTTCATGAATTAACTGTTCGGGAGTGATCCTCAATTCTACCGTTCTCCGTATCCGTGCGACTTTCAAACTTTTCAATTCGCGAAAATGAACGAGACTGTTCCATCAATGTCGCGCAAAGGATTCGTCGCCTATTCGTGCGTAATAAAAACGTACTGAGACCGTGTATGCGTGAAACATCCGTTGTACGCGCTATACATCGCGGCGGAGCCAGAGAAAAATTTTTGGCGGTCCCAGATGCGATCGGCCGATCGAACTTTAATGTCGTTTGCAAGCGGTTTCTCCCCCCACCCCTCTCTCTCTCTCTCTCTCTCTCTCTCTCTCCCCTCTCTCTCCCTCTCGACGGCCGTTCGACCGGGCTGCTGCGTTCTCACGTTCCATTGCAAAACTGTCGAAACTGTCGAATCGCGGACAAAGGGTGTATAATACGAAAGTTACAAACAGAGGTAGAGAGGAGAGAGATAGAGAGACGTGGCGGCGCGAGCGCGAACACGCGGACGCGAGCCGCGATATGAGTACCGATGCAAGTTCTTGGAGCGTATAATATTCCACGTGCGAGTTGTCACTTCGTGACCGCATTTCAGTGACTAATGAGCGCTTTCGAAAGCACGTTAGGTACTGTCAGATACACGGCTGCTGCGCAATGCCGCAGAGAGCTTCTGTGAGAGGATCGTGATATACATACTCATACACGTACACACGCGGCTGTGTATGTATACGTAACGGGGGTGTTATACATGCGCGTGCCAAAGAGACGGCGGGAGCGAAAATCGGGATTAGGGTGTGGTGAATGAGCCACTTCTCTCCCGGGTGAAGAGTAATAGGGTGCAAAAAGTAGACTGAAATGGAATGATCGATTTAGAATTATTGACAGTCTCACGGCTATTAAGAGTTTGAAGGGTCGTCATCGTCTTAAGTCACGTAATGCATTTTTTATATTTTACGTGCAATGTCATTATTAATAATGTCTTGTAAATAATGAGTACTCTTGGTTACTTACCGTGAATAAACATATCTTGCTATCGTTAAGAGTATCATGCTTCTTTCCCTTCGTCTAAGTTACTGAAAAATGCAGGAGTAAATAGGAGTGGAATTAGGATTTGATAAACAGTACTGAAAGAATAAGACGCATTTTTTACAAAATACAAGAGGGAAACGTTTATATATATTTACATATGTGAACAATGTATATAGCATTTCTGCTAAGATTGTATACAGAGAAAAGGAGAGTACAGTGTCTAGATTTAATAATCGAATCAAAAATGAAGTGTAAGTATAGTATAGTATTAAAATCATTACACAATACTTTGGACGCAATTGGTTACAGTTTGCTCAAAACGCGAGTCGCTAATTATTATCGTGATGACAAAAAGGCGTGGTCATTGGCTTGCGTTCTTAAGAAATGCAGCAAAATGATTGTCAATCATGTGTGTTAAATAAATTACGTTGATACAAGATTTAACGATATGAAGTTTCCAAAATGTTAATTGTAAAATTATTAATTTGTGATGTGTTAATAATTCTATAATGATGATTATAGAATCGATAAATTTTTCTCGATCGAGTAAGAGAATGAAAGTGAATAATTATTTCTTTAGAATAAGATTAGCTAAGATAACTTTCATCTTTGTTTAAAAAAAATGTAGCCAAAATAAAATTCGATATTAAGAAATTAAGCTTCCAGTGTTATGCAAATCAATGACCAATTCTTTATATGCTAATTGGAAGTTAATCGCCTTTAACAACGACTCGCAGATAAAAAAAAAGTATTGTACGTGAGGATTTAATTGTATGATATAAAAACGGGCTCTTAAATAATTATTTCATAATGTGATTCGTGAATGGATGTATACAATTTTTAAACCAAAACCACTTTAGACATTGTAACTTTACGCGCAAGTACATACGTAATAAATATGAAATAGTGACCGAAGAGCTCCATAAAAATAGCAGCAAAAAACATTTGCAAAATATAAATTTGTGTGGTAAAACAAAATGCAGTGCATATTACTTCTGAGTAATGGACGTAGTAAAATATTAGCACGATACACGCAGTAATCAAAATGTATGATTGTCATAAATACTAAAAAATGAGTAAACTATCGTAATTGCAAAAATTCAACGTTTTAGAAAGATACAATGTTACACTTGGACCTCTTCGATCAGACAATTATAATTGTCGCTAAGGCTTTAATATTCAGCAGCTTATTTTCTAACAAAAAAATGGTATGGGCGTGTAAATAAATTTCATTAGCCAATCGTTGCATTTATCAGTAAAAATAATGACTTCGACACAGTGTACGATATACCCTACCGTTAATTACGTAAATCAATGCAAATGTGTATAATGCAATTAGTATCAATATCGTACCGTTATTGTGCTTGCTTGATTAATTCCTATATCCCGATTTCTATTCTGTCAGACTTGTATTAAGAGTTTGACGTATATGAGTTTCACTGACGTCGGAGAATCTGGCGATGAAACGAATTATAGCACACATATGGAGACGCATTCATAAGTAAGATTACTCCAGCAGAATTAACTTTGCATTATAGAGAAAAAAATTTATGAGATTGCTTCATATTTAAAATAATTCTCAATACGCAAACATATTAAATATGAGATGAAACTAAAACTAATCGGCTTCTGCGGGCATTAAATGGCTCGCAAAGTTTTTAATAATGCATATTTAATTCCGGGGAAGTAATCTCATTCTCAAAGATCTAAGCGCGTTCTTACATTAATGTTTGCTCGCTCACCTCATCGTATCCCGAAAAATATCTTCCGTCGCACTCAAATGTCGACAACATTCGGCAACTTCTACAAAGTATCTCGATAATTGACTTTTTGGTAAACAAAAATAATTCTGGTACATTTAACCGGTTAATATGCAACTCTCGCAAACATCTTGTTATAACACTATGGATGTCACGTATAGACACCCCGAATTCGCACAGACGACAACACGCGACCGTATCTGTTACAGTTAGCGAAGGAAGCGTATATCTATCGAATCCTGAAAAACACCAGTGACTATGATGATCTCTGAAATTTCCTGCGGGTAGACGGCGCGGCGCGGCTGAAGCGCGCAGATACTATTCTAAAAAGGGAATCTTTACAACCTGGGAGTAACAATAAGTGCAGTTTTATGTACAATAGTCCCTACCGCGCTTCCAGATTTGTTCGGCGCGGTGTCTGCGCTTTACAGCTCTCAAAACGGTGGCCTTACATGGCTTTATAACCCGTGCGGCCGAACCGACCAATAATTTTGATTATCCTTCTGTTGGATGCCCGCCGTGAAATCTCGCTGGATTGCGGCCGTGAATCGCAAGTGTGCGCGCGCGACCGCTTCATTTCACAGCCGCGAGAAGGCCGATACGAACGGCACGAGATCTTCATGCGTGAAACAATAATCGTCTGTCCCGGGATCACACCTCCTGTCAAACTTGATCGCCCCAAACCGTCACCGTCTTGGCACGATCGACAGATGCCAAGTACATGCCGTGCGGGTGCCAAGACACGGCTGTTACTGCTGCCCTGTATAGATTTGAACGTAAAAATTAGATTAATCTTTCAGGTTTTATTCGTCAATATCTACTTTTACTCATCAAAGTATCGATACACACTGGAGAGTTAAAACTGTACACAAAAGAACGTGTTATATTGAAAACTTTGATTGAAGCAAAAGAAAATCAAAATCGGTGCTTAAAGACGATATCAAGATAAACTGATAGATGAGAGAAACTGAAAGGAATTTATCTATTAATATCGAACTTATACTTCTAGCGAAGTTATTCACTTAAAACAAAATAAATTTGCTTTAATTTGTAGTTCAAAAGATAAAATAATTTGTTGCAGCAATTAGTTTCAGTTTTTCTCCCTTAAAAAAAGAAATACAATCTTTTTAAATTTTTTATATTTAAAGTAAGAGCATTTTACATTGAGGCTAAATTTAGACACATTATTTAAAATAATTTCCAATAGAAATATAACGCAAATTCAAAATTCTCTGAAAAGAATAATTACGCGACTTAACAGCACTGACGAGTAAAAATCAGGATGAATACGTGCGACAGTGTACGGTGAGAGTGACATTAACCGATTTGGCTTAGACGAGAGTAATCTCAGGAGGATTACGAATGGAGATTGTATTTTCAAACCGCAATAGACTGTTGGATTCGTTGTAACCGCTGACTAACGGTTACAAAAACCGGCATCACACATCTGCATTAGTCGCATGTTTGTGTCTATTTGCGTATACAAAGCAGCATTACCGCGCATTCTCAAGTTGAAACAAGTTCGTATGATGGATGTCGATTAGAGCTTCCTTTAGGGTTGCTGATTAAGGCATAATATTTTGCATGGACAGCCACGATTATTTCTCTTCATTTTTCACGAAATCTCGAAAAGTTCTGTTATCTAGAAGCTCTGAATGCTACAGAGATTATTCTTACGACATATTCCTAAGTAATTTACTAAATTTGTATGATAATTGCTCCGTTTCTAATAATTTTGTCTCTTGGTCCACTAGAGCATAAAACTATTCATATTAATTTCTCTCTTTGAGCTCGGACGATACTTTCTCGGTTTAATTACCGTCACAAATAAAGTGAAATACTATGATCGCGAGAAGTATACATTTGTGTTATTTCAAAGTCGTCGCGATAACAGTAAACGCGTCACGCTTATGACAATTCAGTTGCTGTGTACTACAAACATACGTAAAAATATTAATAATGTACATAAAAAGCTTGATTAGCATGACTGAGTGTTATTGACTTCCGGCACTGTGCACATAGGAGATGGAAAGAGAGAGAGAGAAAAGGGAGAGAAAAGAAATTGTAAGCCAATGGCTCGATTTGCGCGAGCGGATTTGCGTAAATCGGTGTATAGAGCGGGCGCGTTTTAAACAGCTACATCCAAAAGCTTTCAGAACCAGCTTTTTCCATTTTCGTCTCCTAACTTCTGTCTGCTGAATCTAATTTCCTTACGGCGACCCGGAATTATTCCGCGCGCCACCGCCGCCGCCACCGTGTCGCGCGTAAGGGTCTTTCAATTATCTCGCTATCCTTACGGAAATGCCTTGTGAGGGGCAAAAAAGGAAACCCTCGGAAATGTTGCATGTTGCACGTACGATGAACTCTTAACCTTATGCAATTTAAATTTTTTCGTCTATTTCTTTTTTTTTTCTACAAAGCGCCGTGACGTGCGAAAAATAAAATGAGAAATAGGAACTTATCGTGAAATCGTAGCGAACGGTGAACAGGTCAAAAATAAATATGATTCGCGTAGCAGCTGTGAACACGTACACAGGAAAATCCGCGACCGCTTAAATCGTTTCGTTAAAGATTCCATTTGAACGTGGCGGAACACAGTGCAGCGTAATTTTCTGGTCCGAGCGGCTTCGCCCGTGCAGCAAAAGGTCTATAAAACCTGAATTCCCGGGGGTGATTCGCAGGGCTTGGCGGAATCGTAAAAGGGTGTTTCTATGCGAGGACAAACGTGCTGAAAATGGCGCGTCTGCCTCTCCGTCCCCGTCTCCGGCAATACTGTTAAGGAATCCTTCACGAGCACAAACGCAAACGGACGGTGAATATTTTGCGCGTGAGCAAAGGTCACCCACGGACGGAATAGAGCCCCGGAGGGGATCGCCTACTATAAAACTATGATGACGATTATACGAGCATTCGCGAGTCAAAAGGAGTAAACACGTGACAAAGCTGTTAAAACTGCACGATAAAAAATACACAATTACGAGATGATAGCCACATCAAGCAAGTTTCGTCACGCCAATTCTCTGAGTTACGGTATTATGGTTGAGAGGTTCATTCAGCGACCAATTTCTTTTTCAAAAAGAAAATGTTTAGGCAAATTAATTGTAATAAAATCTGGAATTTTAGATTTGTGCATTTTATGGAAAAAATTATTCGATAATTGCATTTAACAATGTGCCCTAGATAGTTTCTGGATTCGCTTGTAATTCTATGCATAACAGAGCACGTTTTCATAGTAGAATCAGTCGACGAATAGTAATCGAATCGAGCGAGACTGACATTCACATGTCCATGTTATACGATGATTCACATGAGATTGCCGAATGTATTACCGTTGCTTTCACCGAATCGATTCGATGTGTGAATCTTTGTGAGAAACTGACACTCATCAGTTCCTCATCAGTTCCTCATAAAAGCGATTTGTTGATTACGCACACATTTCCGATACAATGTAATGAAAGATAATCTAATTCCATTGTTATTGTTTAATCAATACCTAATGTAATGAGAGAGAATACGTAATAGTTTATTGCCATTGTTTGAAGAGTTAGCTCTCGGGAATTAAATGTGCACACCGTGTGTGTTCACTTTGTCTCGAATGTACATTAATGAAAGTTCTATGTAATATCTGGTATTTTTTTTATACGAATGTCGAACTAACTGCAAGTATAAATTCGTCGTAATCAAGCGTAGAATTACATTCAGTCCAGTAAGAGCGTCTCAAATGCAAATTGCATTCAGGAGCAAAATCGTATCGTTCGATGTGTTGGTGTTAAATGCGGAATGTAAGGACACGGCCAGGCTCTAAAAAGGGGCACGTCGTTTCGTCACGGTTTGACTGGCGCGTTTACTCTCGCGCGAAGTTTGTTGCCGTCAGAAAAGCGGGTTTATACCGCGGTGAAACAACAACCCGGAGCAAGAAAAAGCGTTGCCCCATGAGTGTGCGTCGTCGCGACGACCGCCCGTTGAGCGCGTCGACCGCCGCCGCCGCCGCCGCCCGCCGTCACCGCCGCTGTCGTCGGCGGCGGTGGCGTCGTCGCTTAGCAGGGACGATATTTCTAAAAGCAGCGTGCTTCGTATCCGGGATACCTTTGCGAGTGGTAGCTACCTTCGTGGTATATTGCGAGCGTGATAAAGGAGACCTATCCGTTCTTGCCGAAGGAGCGTGGAAATAAGCTTTCGCGAACGATGTTTCTACTCTCTTCCCCGCGCCACTCGCGGCTGCCCCCTCGCGTCTCCCCCTTCTTGTCATTTCGTTCCGCCCACCTATTTTTTTCCATCTAGCCGCAAAGCTAACGCAAAAGACGTAGAGGAAAGCAGCGAGGGCGAGGGAGAATGATATTTTTACGGAAGAGAAGAGGAAGAGAAAGAGACAGAGAATGTAAGGGCATGAGAAAGTAGGTGGGCTGCGTGCACGCATGATGGCAAGAGATGGACGGACGCTACGGGCCTTTGAAATGTACGCCGCGAAGGCATTTTCGTTCGTCGTTCTTACAAATGACAGAGTTAACATATAAACGCTGGCAAAGCCTCTCATACTTTGACGTTACGAGAGAAGATTGTGAGAGGATACGGAGAATGAAACGCATCTGAGAAAAGCGATGAGAAGGAGAGAGCGAGCAAAAGGATAAAGGGAGGGTGGGAGATTGAACGCTTGTGTATTTTAGATTTTAACCCGAAGCGATAGATTATGCGAAGCGTAAGGATAGCGAGAGGGCGTTGGGAGGATAAAAGAGGCCGGGAGGGCGAAGAGGAAGATACCACTTAATGAAAGAAAAGCGACGGAGAAGGAACGCTGGCCGCGCCGCCTGTAAAGATGCAGCCCGTTTGTCGTCGGTCGCTGGGGATAATTAAAATAATTATCCCTCATTGTAGATGCATAACGTCGTGTCGGCAATAATTAGATCGCGGCGACTTACCGATAATGAAATCGGGATGAGAGCTCTTGCGGAATTGCGCGTTCGAGAATACGATTCGTTGTGACCGCGAGAAGCGAAACGATCATCACAGAAATGCAAAGGCACCGGCATTTGATCGGGCATCGATATTTTAATCCATCCGCTATCGCTTCCACGAAGGAAGGAATTTTAACCCGATAAAAGGCAACACAAATAATATTAATTTTAATATTTAATCCATTATCGCGTATTATCGAATCGTGTAATTATATCGCATTACATATTAAATTGCATTGTATTATGTTGAATCGTATTATCAAAGTGAATTTAACGAGAACTACATTATTAATTCACCATCTGGCATATTCTCAGTGAGTATAGGTATACGACAACAAATAACGTACAACATGCGCAGCAAGTATGCTTTACAAAAAAAATTATTATTTTACTTTGCGTTTGTGAATGATTATTAAATCAAATGGCAAGTGGAAGCAGCAATGAAAATGTCGCGAGCATTCTTAGGGTCGATCGCGAATGTGATCATAAGTGTCGCGGCTTGGTAGGTCGATATCTCTGGATGATGCATTCTTTATCACACGCCCCTCGCACATATTTCATAATATGTTTATGTAAAATGATGAGTGCCACCTGTTGACACAGCAACGACGTAGACTCAAAGCAATAAATTCCGCTCGCGTAAGTAACAAAATAGGGATCTTAACGCACGTAACGCGGGATATAGTAATCAGTCGCATGTGAACCTAGCAGGCAAGCTCGGAGGAGCTCGAGATTTTCATGCAGGGGACTGTTTTGAGGGGATGAAGCACGATGCAGCGGGGAATTCCGCTCCGCGCGTTAATCCATCACTTACAAACTCGCGCTGGCAAAAATGTGAGTCCGCGACTGCGAGATGAGATAATTTTGTTTTGCACATGAAAACGTAAGAGCTTCGCACGACGGCGTTGTGGTTAAGTGAAAACAAATGTATAATTTTATAAAAAAAAAGTATGCTTAATTGAGATCTCAGTCAGAAGAGAAAAAGAGGCTATAATTCAAAACTGCGTTTAAAGCTTGTGTATTATAACTACAATTAAAATGCACGTTGATAAATGCAAATATAATAATGCATCTATAATAAAAGAGAGCACGGAATACAAATGCCAATTTTTGCAGATAAGTAAATAAAAAAAACAATTCGAAATTGGTTTATCATTAAAGGTAATCAAAGCGGCCTGCCATCGTGTACCGATGCTACTGTCCGCCTGACCGTAAACAATGCCGAACTTACGACGTAAAAAAAAACTAATGGTTTATTGAACTACATTGTTGCCTGGCTACAATACCGCAGGCGTGACCATAAAATCGTGTAACCGCGACCGTGATATTCCTCATTTTTTTTTTTTCTTTTCCTTTTTTTGCTTTAACGAGTGTTCAACCGCGGCAACGAAGGGATGCGGCAACGGGGCGTTTGGATTTGCAAAAAAACGCAACAATTTCGCGAGTACCCCTCGCCTAATTATCCAAACGATCGTGAATCCTCGTCATCAATCTACGTAGCCGCGAATGCTCGCTCGACCGCGAACAGTGGCGCTTAATGGCGCGCTCATTGGCAAGGCACGGTGATTCGTAATACGGGGGCGAGAGAACGACGACGAACGGACGACAATACAGGCGACGATTAGATCGGCGTTATTCTCGTGGCAAATGACGCGAAACGACGACGATGGTGGCGAATATAACTGCCGTTAAAGACAGAGACCTCGCGATCGCCGCGCGTATCACGGAGCGCTCCGGCCTTGTGGGAGCCCCTCGACAGCTTTGCTTTTGATGATTGCCAAGAACGCAGCCTCGCGTGAAGAATCCCGGAAAAGGCAACAAGCAAGGCATTAAATGTCATTAGCACCCGACGCTGCCTCATTGATATCATGAGAACGTTGCGATACGCGCGGTCTGTTCTCAAACATGCGATAGAAACGGAGTATAAATAAGGATTATTTGCTGGACTCCGTCGTTTTCCCACGTGTTCGTTTACTCTTTACGATATAATAATCGCGCGGCCAGGCTACTTTCTTCTGTTAGAGACTCGGATTGTTTTAGGTTAATTTAAATGCAGGCGCTGTTAGGCTTCAAGCATTTGGAAAATTATTACTTTAAACATATTTCCCTCAATTTATCTCTTTCAAATTTAGCTTTTCCTGATTAGAAAATTTAATTTACTATTTATTGTCTCAAATTTCTCATTTTTTGATTATACTTTTCCGTATTACTGTTGCAATAAATTAATTCTGTTTATTATCAGCGCAGAAAAATCGTGGATATTTTAAAATTCTATAAAAGTAATCTGGATTGAGAGATTAGTCACATAATTGGTCGGGGATAAACGCCATATTGGGTCATAAATTTAAATGCACAACACGGCAAAGCGTGAAAACAACACCAAAGAAGTCGTAATCGAACTCAGCGACAAATGGATTTATGATTGGCCGAAACATGCAGAAGTTACGGCGAAAAAATTAGTCCCCATAAATTTGGGCGTATTCGAATATATATCGGTGTGCGCCCCCATATTTTCCGAAATCAGATTTAATCCATTAAGAACGCTTATCGCTTATAAATTTAATATAATCCTGTAGAAGTTTCTTCCGTTAAACAAGATTATCAAGAGCGCGTTACTGTTGTGTTAATATTATTTAATTAATTTACGGATAAATTAATACATGGATGAGAATGTTTCATTTGCCATGTTATATAAACCAATATTTTATTCTCATTAATAAATCAGCTACAAATTAATATATTTAAAAGATTAATGTGTATGTTATTTTATAAATATTAAAAAATATAATGTTTTACGATATATGCGAATTCATTTGCGACACGTAATCATTAAATCGTACACCTGCAAAAATCGCATTCAATATAGAATTAGTTTGGGAAAATACGAAGTAGTTATGTCGCGGAATTATCTGACGGAAGTTCCACCATTTAATACATGTTCGCCGAGCGTTTCCAATTCATGTTTGACGTTCGACGTCTTTGGAGACGCATTCAAAAGCGGCGACTGTAGTGACACTAGCGAAATTCCCAGTAGTGCTCTGTTCCAAGTTTGTATCCGCTATGTCTTGGTCCTAACTTCACTTTCACCCACAAAGTGAGGCACATGAATGCGATAGTTTAAACACTGGCGCTCTGGATTCTGTGAATAACTATTGCCGTATGCTTTAACTCGCCCAAGTTCGTATTCTCGTTTCTCTATATTGTACATTAGCAATTTTCGTCAACTTTGCATTTTGCCGTTGATGAGTTTTACACTAATGAAACATGTACTCTGTAATCATTACCGAAAATATCTAAAATTTAAAGTCATTATCGAAAATATACCTAGTACAAAGAATGAAGTTAATGATGACAGTTAAGTCAACTTCATATCTGTAAAATAAATAAATATTTCACTAATGCATATTATGAATGACTTTGAATATTATATTTCATATATGCGTGTAAAAAATATTTCAATTTAATTAAAAATTACAAAAAATATTACAAAGTAATAACACACTTCATTACTTTTCGGCAAAACATTACAAATGATTTTTTAAAATATTTATTTTCAAAGAACATTTATGCATGTTTATTTTAGGATATAAATTTATATTGTGAACTTTTGTAAATATTTCGAGTAAATCATTTAAAAAGCTATTTTTTATACAAAATATAAATATTCAATAACAATTACCTAACAACAATTTATGAATTATATAAAACAATAAACTTATATATAATTGTATATTTTTATCTTCGAGACATAATTAGTATTTTCTATCTAAATAATTTTGTTGAAAAAAAAAGCGTTGGAAAAAAGAAAACTTTGCCAGATAGCTTAAAGCACGTAAATATCACTTATCCGCATTAGTCTCGTTACTCGAGAGTTTGAAAGCTTTTAATGCTAGTTTTAGATAATTACGGGGTAGCATCGCTGGAAAAAAAGGGAGTTTCCGATACCTCTCGCGTGAGACGAACACAGGGAGTTTATGTTTAATATCACATCGCTTGCGCGTCTTAAATCGCGTGCGGACTATAGACCGGTGTAATTTTGCCGTTAAACGTTTAAAATTACGCGGCTAATAGGGCAGATTATCTGGAAAATTAAAGCCTAGGTGCGAGCGAAAATATTTGCATCATTAAAATACATATGAAATTGGATGTTCGCTTACAGATAAAATTGTTCATGACGCGCACGTGCCGTACACAAGCAAAAATAACAATATCACAAAATTTCAAAAAGATAAAATTCTCTTTATTCGCAACATTTTTTTCAAACGAAATAACGTGAAGCTTACTTTTTATCGAATATTATTTCATACTAGACAATTTATTTCTCCGAAAAAATATATACATATGTAATTATTATACGTATGCGTAATAATTTTCATAGTACGATGTATTCGCGGATTAATATTTGTAGTGGCTACATCTCTCTGGATCATATTCAAATTGAAAAATTTTTAAATATTTATACGACATGAATTATTCTTCCCAGGCGTATAATATCGTGCTGAACGAGCTAAATTGAACGATTGAACTCTCGAAATCATAAAAAACTGTGCTATATTGAAAATTTTGACATTGTTCATTAAATATCTCACATTTAGACGAGTTTATTGCAACTAAATACGCTAATGTAGTTTTCAATTTTGAAATATGAAAACATTTTCCATCAGTGTAACGAATAATAATTTTCATATAATATTAAGCCATGTTTGTAGAAATGTTTCATCTGTCCTTAATTTATCTCACTATAAATAATAATTAAATTTTTGAATATTGCAATAGTAGCATAATAGAATTTGTTTTGAAACCTATAATATTCATACAAAATGAAAACAAATAGTAGATTATACATCCGAAATAATTATATGACATCGAAAGGAATTAACGAGAGAATATCCAGCGGAAGAAAAAGATTTCAAGTAACGCAATGAAGACGCATTAAGCGTGACACATATCGATTACAAAATTATGCTGCCAGAAGGCAATCTGTGCAATATATATAATAATATCTTATTCGAACAATCAACGTGGCACACGCTAATTTATAATATAAGCTGTTTTTCCCAGCATCCGCGTATGTCTACTGCATGCTGAAACTTGTTTATTTCACGGCAATTACAATATTCCTTCGTATACCGACCATCGGCCAATTTGCCGGGGATAGTATGCGTGCCCATAATGGACACGTCGATGGATACGCGGAATTTATTAAGTATTAATATAGGCGACTTCCTCGAAGGTACGACGCGGCGACGTCGCCGACCGTGCGCAAGCAATGGATAATCCAGGAGTGCTCGCAGAAGCTCGGAATCGCTCGTGGCTCGCAAAAAGTACCATTGCCGGGCATCGGCCTGTTCTTTCCCTCCTCGTCGTCGATCGGGCCGCATGAATTCGGGGGATAATCGATAGCGATTCTTTTAATTCTGTTGAATTATTAATCGTATCGGCCGGGCATATGCGCCGTCGCGGATAATACGCGTGTAAAGTCGTTATTTGCTATCCCGCTCATCGATACGCCACAAACGTAACGCATTATATTATCATTATACGAATGGCAAATGATAAATTGCGCGGGCATTACGCGTAGCGCCGCATTCGCCGTGGCTGCGTACGGACGCCGACAACCTCATCGTAGCGCCGCAATTACACCACTAACAAAGCTCCGCGATTACTCGCCACGCGCTAACCCAGAAAGGGAATAAAGTCCATCTCGAGCGGGAAGAGTTTTTTTCACCGTTTGGCTTTTCATTAAATCAATCACGTCCTGGATGGAAAATATGACTAAGATTGATTAATTTCGTGTAACGATAAAATAATTTATTTAAACCTCCCTCTACATACAATGATTTCCAGTAGAAATATATTTTTGAATGCATAAAATGTATTCGTGAATAAATGTTTTTGAATTAGCAAGCGGAAAAAAAGTTTTCAACTCGCGTATTTTATATTATTAATATATAACGCTATATTGTATCCATTCGATTATCGTCTCGTGTTAACATTCAACGCGAGCTTATATTACATTTCGAAATCGGATAGCTACATTCAGTGCTACATGTGCAATGGGATAATGAGGCTTAGAGTGTTATCTAAACTGTCAATGATGCGGCAAACTGGCGAGCAATACCTCAATGGCTTGTAAAGCTTCAGATAGATATAAATTGCACGAAGGCTCATCTCATAAATCTTATCAAGTGAATTTGTGGCGAGCAGATGGTTATCTCTTTTTATTTTTACCGTAATTTTCTGCTTATGTGTAATATCTGCGATTATCAATGCATCATTAGCTCGACGCTGAAATCTTCTAAGCATCTTTTAATGCAGTATGTTTCATGATATACATCTTGAAAATTATTCCTCGTAATTTACAAAAAGTTTAATCGTTACATCGACTACTAATACCAATGCGCGCAATCCGTCTCGCGCAATAAATATGTTTCCTTCCGAGGCCGGAATATTTAATCCGGATCATCCCGATTGCTACTTGGGATCGTGGTAAAAATTTATACGTCCGTTTTGACGAAAAGCTTTTATCAACGACTGCTCGTTGACGGCGAAACGTTACATTGTGAAAGAAGAAAAAGGTACGATCGGCGCACGGGCAGAGTAGTCAGGGGGGGGGGGGGATAGGGGCAGGCAGGTAGTGGTGGTGGTGGTGGTGGTGGTGGTCGGGGATGAGAGTCGACGTGTATATCCGTACCAACCACCGAGCGGCTGGCACGGGTACGCGGGGGAGAGACTGGGAATGGGAAAAACAGATAAAGACCTCGGCACCGGTCGGCTCCCGAAGACACGACGAAGATAAATGACATAATATCGTGCCGGACCGGCCGATCATTGCCGTGGAAACGAAATCGAGTTAAGCGAGAAGAGCGCCACGGGACAATTGATCTCTCGCGATGCTTCGTTACGCCGGGCGACAATGAAATCGACCCGATCCTCATCAGGGAATACCAAGGAGATTGGTTTCTCTGGCATCTTGAGGCGTCCTTCCGCGCAACGATATATATATATATATATATATATATATATATATATATATATGTACATACATATATATATATATACATATACATATATATATATACATTGAGAGGCGCGGGAGAAGAGACGGGATAATCTAATTCTTTTCACTTGACGTGTTTACTTCCGCTCTTCCACGCCACTTATTTTCTTCCGGGGACGGTGCTGAATTTTCATTACGCGTCTGTTCTATCCGCGACATAGTGTGTATGTGTGTGTATGTGTATATGTGTGTGAGAGAGAGCAAACTGCGTTTACACGCTAAACTTCGAGACGGGCTTACGAGAACTCGCAACACAAGACGCGTGAAAAGCGCGCCATCGCTACGGCGGATGTAAGATCGCGCGGTAGATAAAATCTGCCTCGACGCGGCAATCACGGGGGAAAAAAAAAAAATCTGAACGCGCGCACTCGAAAACGTGATAACTTCGCGTCGCACTTCACGAAATTACGGAAATGTAACACTAATTATCCCTTTGGGCGCTGAAAAGATTATCGCAACGCGGCTGTGAAAGTGCATGAAATACGTCAATCGAACTACTTTCCTCGTTTTAGTCGCCCTATAACCACCATGGCAACCCGTCCTCTCGTAAAACGCGGTGCGAAATCGCCATAAATGCATGCGTGACTGAAATATGGTGCAGTAATCTTTACGAGATGTTGTTACTTGTCAGTTACCACTGGAGGGAATAATAACGTATAGTGTTACCACACCCTGCTATGCACTTATTTATTAATAACAGGCTATACAAATCATGAGGTCGCTACTCAATTGCGGCACGTCGGCGTTCAGCGGTCGTGTCGACGCTTCACAGACGGATGTGAGACGGGAAAAAGTTCCGTCAGTTCCAAAAGTTTAATTTAACCGCAATTGTTTATCTTTTTAAATTTATACGCAATTTATTAATTTTATAAGCCACAGAGCACTAATTAATTATTCATTATTCATAATTTGTACAAGTAATGCGTTTTTGAGCGGATTCTAAAATCCAATATACGCAGCGAACGCGATGAAATGCGATGAAATGAGCGAAAAATATCTGGTGGCTATATATCTCCTGGGTCTTTTATGGAAAAGTTTCGAATACGAATATAATGAGGTCACTGATTCCATAATGCGCCGAACTGAAAATTCTTCGGGCGAAACTGCACTTTAATTTCAAAGCTCGGGGCCTGCCGGCATCCCTCCCCGCCCGTATACCTAATTACCTGTTCTGCTATAATCGTGCGGCACTATTTATTCGCCGGGCAAGATCCTTGCCGGGGATCGCGCAGTAAATTCCCGCCTCCCGACGTGTGTACCGGCGGATTCTGCCGGTTGATTGCAAATTAGAACACGAACGGGCGCGTAAGCTTATCGGGCAATACTATTGCACATTCAAGTCTAAGTGCTCGCAGAAAGGGAGTCATGCCGAATAGAACTTCTCAACTAGTATAGAATGAACGGCAGCAGTCGCTTACAAGCGTTTATTTCTGTGCGCAAAGCCATATTTTTAAGTAGCTTACGTATATCGCGGTGAAAATTGTGTGGGAAAATGTAGAGGCAAAATGTGGAGTAATAAATTGTTTTAGAAGTAATGTGAGTCCATAATACTGAAATTCACATGAAATTGCGTGAAGCTTGTTTTTTATTAACATTTATATTCTATTAAAAAATATATTTATAAACAAAAATAATATTACTGTTTTTATACACGTATAAAGTAGAAAAATCTAAAAGAAAATTAATGAAGAAAAAATATGAGGAATTTTCTTTATACGACACAAATAAAGAGAAGTTTCTGTGAGAAAAAATAAACAATGCCCTTTTACTTTTTAATTTTTCGTCATATAGAAACGTATATATATGATTCACGTGATATCTTTCTTGAACTTTTTTCTTTTACGAAATCGTTCAATTATTTCTTATGAATACGTAATGCCGGCTTTGTCGACACAGAAGATATCGTAGAAACGAACATCGTCTTTCGCGACTATTACCTTAATTCGCACACTCGTGCCTTTTGCATAATATCTAAATTTCATAGCTCGCACCACGACAGCCAGAACCTAGTCGCGCCGTGAAAACGCGCGCGCTCTTTGGCGCGTGCATTAAATACCTATGGAATCGTACCGCTTTCCGCGCTTTACAGAGTGCCGTAGGAGGACACGGAGAAAAGAGGGTGAGAGGATGAAACGGTTATTAAGTTAGTCTCGGGGGACAGAGCGCAACGTACGAATTATACGATTCAGCTCGTGCGGTGTTGCGCGCTGCAATCGCGAACAGCGGCTGGCGCGAAGAAGACGAAGAAGAGGACGCGAGGGCGAGAATGAAGACGAAGTCGCCAAAGTCGACCGGCGACCGGATAAAAGAACGAAAACGCGCGCGGGATGGGTCGACGCGATGACGACGATGACCACGGATTACGCGTTACAGGGTGAAAGTAATAACAGTGAAACACGCACACGCATAGGCGACCGCGCACATCGACACAGCCGAGCGACGTGTACATGACTGGTGCTTAAGACATTTTTCGATACGACCGGCACTTAGATGCACGCCGGACTCGAGTCGCCCGCTGGGCTCTCCCAGAGAAGCCGCCACCAAAGATCCCGCGTCCTTGAGAAACTCGAGGAGGCCGAGGACGGCATTGGCGAGGTCGGTCGCCGCGCGACGACAGAATGAAGCGCGCGTTCGCGCGCGGGGCGGGAGCGGACGATAATTGCAGAACGGATCTTGCGATCCTCCGTGAGACTCCCGGGCGATCGGCCGAGACGATCGCTGTTCAGCTTCGTTGAGTAAAACGGGACTGAAAAGCGTAACAAAGGACAAAGCTACTTTTCTTTCGACGCGTATTATCTGTTGCTTTCGTCGTTTCAGCAATTTCGCTAGTAGAGAATACGTAGTAATAACAATTTGGGGAGGGTGTGTTTTTTTTTTATCTCATAACGAGATTACGATAAAGTTCAATGGATACATAAATCGCACTCAATTTTGTAAATTAAACTTGATATATGAATTGGTAGAAGTGCTGGTAACTAGCAAGCCCTCAGATGCTATTCTGACAGGAATATGACAAATTATTACCAGTCATCTAAATTTGAAAACATTAATGTTGGCGTATGCGCTGTCGTAATTATGAACTATTAAACCGTTTACGTTCGTAAACGCTCCAACATACGCGTAATAACTAATTGCTGCTACCGCGAACGTGATAGTATGATTGGTACGGGGCACGACATGTTTCAATTGAGAATAATTAAACGTTATCGCCATGTAACGACCACGTAGGGATTATTTTACATCGTGATCACGATTTTCAGCCTTCCAATCTGGCCGATCATTTTTTTCATTTTACGCGTGCGAAAATATATTCTCCCTGCGATGACAAAAATCTGAAGCAAACTCTCTCTCTCTATGTGTATACTTAAATAACTCGATTAAAATGAATATTTCGGTAGATTTGTGATTGATTTAATCTCATCGATAAAGTTTGCTTGACGACAAAAAATTACGTTTAAACTGTTCATCAATTTGTGAATTATTAAATATCTTGGATATCGTAAAGTAACGCGTGATACCCGGAAATTGTTAACGGCGCTTGCTATTGATTTACTGGTAATATCATGTTTAACCACCCCTCTTCGTAATGGCATAATTGACGTTTTTAGTGTTTAAAACATATCCATTTTCTCAGCACCTCGACGAGCGGGAGCGACTCTTACCATCGCATTCTCCGTGAGATGCCGCCGATTAACGCGTCGATCAACGTGGCTCGTGTAGGTGAAAGGGCGCTGAAAGCACGCGGACGAGATACATCGCTGCCTATGCCACTCTCATTCCGCGCCGCATTTCTTTCTCTTTCCACAGATTTTCGCGTTTTCCTTTTTCCACCCGCTGCTCGATGGTTGGTAAACGAGTCCTCGGTCATTCGCAGTGACATATTCAATGGCGAGAGCCGGCGTAGACGCCGGCGAGAGTTCGAAGCATCCAGGGTACCGTATAAATTCGCGATATCGCGAAGTCATCCGGCGATATATAGATACGGACAGATATGTATACGTGAGTATACAACGCGCAAAAGTTGGAGCGAAAATCGGGTCACGTCGAAATATTTTCTTAGATTCTCCTGTCCCTTCCCACTGCGAATCTTTTCCCCCGCGCGCGCGTGTGTGTGTGCGTGTGTGTGTGTGTATGTGTGTGTGTGTGTGGTACGTATACTGCGCGTGGTGGACCAGAGGACCGAAGTACTTCAAGAACTTTTCGTGTCAGGTGAGTATGCAGAGCACTCGAAGGTGCCTCCTAAAATTACGGGCGCTTTAGTGCTCCAGCGAGTGAATTTAAACGAGAAATTCGCATCCATCAAGCGGGTCAAAACGTATTGCAATAAAAAAGGTGTAAAAGAAATAAATTATAACGGCGATATCGAAATAGAACGTACGAAGGGCAACAGCGGGTTAGCAATATCGATTTCGTGACCGCAAATAAAGTCGCACATTGGCGCGATCAAGAACTGTCGTCGCAAACACCAGGATTACAGAAAACAATCTCTAGACTGCTGGCCGTCTATAAGACTGACAGTAAAAAGTTAATAAAGCAATTGGACATCATAAATGTCAGATGTAATTGCATATTTTAATATTGCAGAATTTTTAATATAATGTCGTAAAGCAGAATATAACGTCGAGTACAGATTACGGAGTAAATACGGTAATAAAAAGGCCGTATTAAAATAAGATGGCGTGCTTTAGAGGATTGGCGTAGCGATTGACCTTTAATATCTCGACAACTCTTCGATAAAAATCAATATACGATAAAATGTATTTGGGAACTAAATTTCGCGTTTTAATATGTCTTTTATCACTGGCAAGCGTATACCGGAAAGAATCATAAAATTTTAATATTTTTTTCGCACATTTATTTTATAACAGTTCAAGCTTTAGTATCAGTGCACTTTCCAATCGATGCGACAGAAAAGAACTACGGTCTTCGGTCCCTCGGGCAAAAAGCTAAATATATTCGATGAAGAATATATAATATGCGGACGATATAAAGCTATAGAAGATTTTTTGTAGATTGAGTATGTCAAACAATATATAGATGAGTTCGATTAACTCGACAGAATTTGTTTTACGATCTTCTTCTAAAATTTTATAGTTAACGACAAAAGGTTTTTCACAGTTACTCGAAATTTAATTATGACGACATGAAGTTTCTACTTACGCATGCCCTTTTAGTATCGTCTCGATCATATTCGTCGCGATAGACCAGATGAAGACGGAACCGTCTGCGGAACCCACCGCTATATACTGCCCGTCAGGACTGAAAGCGGCTCTTGTCCAATCGAATCCCACTTTGAAACCGTCACCGCTGTAAAATAAGTCAAACATATAATGATTCGCTATTCTTAATATTCTAGTTGTACGTATATAAGTATATAACCCACCTGAAAGACCCAACAATCTTCTTCATTCGTAAGTCAATCAGCTTCACCGTGTCGTCCCTCACACAACTCAAAAGATAATTTGCGTCTGAAATCAAATTGTTCCCTTATGATTCGCAAATTGCATGGTTGAATTATATGCGGAATTCTAATCTTAACCAGAAATATTTTTCACACATCATCGCGTGTATTACAATTATTAATAAAAGCATTTATGGAATGTACAAGTGGTACAAATCCATGTTGAAAAATCTAATACAATCTAGTGCAACAAACTTATATGTGTTGCGGTACCGTGCATTGGAATAACCAATTTGCGTAATTTCCTTCTACATCAGATTGATGTAGTAAGAAATAATGCAGGGTTATTTTGGAAATTATTTTATTTTTATTCTACATAAATGTGTAGAAAGTGTATTTATTAAGTATGTAAGTAATTTGATATATTACACATGTATTTATATAATATGATTTTATACAGATGCACGTAATATATAGATCGCTACAATATGTTGCATCGACCGACAAATGCAGAAAATATTAGAGAGGCGCGATGTGCGTTTAATTGCAGAAGTTAAAAATCAGGGCAATATTGTTTCACTTGAATTCATCTCGCATTCTGGCGATATCGAGATTAATGAAATGCGATAAAGCAATATACCTGAATGAAGCGCTCTTGAATGAACAAAGTGCACTTGCAACTGATGTAAGTGCTTTGAGATTGTTGCAGGATCGCATGTGCCAATTCATTCGTATCATTAGGACGTTGCGATAAAAAGCGGGAACGAAATAAAGTTATTTGCGTAACGCAGACAAAATTCATGAACGAAATGCATCGCGCAATAACAGTTTGCTGTGAAATATATCTCAATTAGTATTTCGTATTAGTATTTATTTTCATCAAATTATTCATTCAGGACGCGTATTATGTATACTAAATATAAAATATATATTATTTTGCCGTCTGATTGAATATATAATTAAAATTATTTTCTGTCATATAGATTTACATCTTTTCAAATATTTAATTTAAACGTTGAATCTAATTTTTGTTTTAAATAAAATATTAAATAAAGAAATAAAATGCTGTTTTAATGTCTAGGTTCTATCGTTCGTTTAATTTGCAATTTCATGAGTAAAGTAATTATTAATTGGATAGATAAAATCGCAAGTTTTCTGTATCCATATTTAACTTTTAATAATAATCAAAATTGCTTGTGCTGTTTTCGTTGCTAATACAGAGTCGCATAATATTGAAAACCATTAATTCGATTTGATCAAAAATGTAATTCATGTTCTTTGGGAAATACACAAAATAAACAATTTAAAATCCGATATAGTTGCCAATATTCGTGCGTTCACAATACTCGCGACATTTCTATTAAATCGAGTATTTGATTTAAATAATTAATGTCGCCATAATAATAGCAGTTGTTGCTCCATTTGACATACCTTAATCGACATTGTAAAATGCACGAACAAAATTGCATGTAATGTAGCACCAAATTTCTACTCCGATATCATATACTGTGAGCGTAATGATTGTATTACAATCCATATTAAATATCTTTATAAAACAATATGTGACATTTATCTGAATATTTGCGGTACCGGTTGAATTTAATATAGAAAAGATCTCAAAACCAATAATTAATTTCTTACAATATAATTATGTTCAATTGACATTTGATAGAATCTTCAATTAATCCGCGTTGCTTTACTTTTTATTAAGTTTCGATTCAAATGTAGTGTACTTACCGCGGGATAAATCTAAAGACGTAACTTTCCCTTCCAGTAGGATATCATTCGAGCTGGATTCAGCTCTAGTATCCCAAAACCTGATCCTTTGATCGAAATGACCACTAATTATTGTAGAGCCAGCTCCATCAGAAGTTACGAGGTCATTGCAACTTGATCCAGCAAATTTCGTCTCTATACCTGAAACATAAAGTTCCTTGCATTGAAGGACGCATTCATGCGAAAAGCCAGATTGTAATTTCATCCGATTATTCTCGGGTAATTATTTAGAATTACACAATCGGGTTTAAGTTTGTCTAGAATTTGAAATGTTATCATATTGTGCTCACAAAAAGTTAACAAGTAAAATTAGCAATTCAAATAAAAATGTATAAAAAAATTTCAGAATAGAAAAATAGAATTCTATAAATAAAATTCTATTTGCTCAATTTATTTTTATTTATATATAGTTTTGAGTGCTGTTATAACATGAATGAATTAATTTTTTTACAGATAAACTGTTACCACTTTTGCTTCAAATCGTCATATTCGTTTCGCCGTAACTTTATAATTTAACAAAACGCGCGTCGGGAGTGCCGTAATAATTTCGTGCGAGTACGCCGATATTCTAGCGAATCGTAAGACGAACGCATTCCGCTCAATGATAATACATAAATATTGGAACACGGTCGAACCTCTTTCGAGAGGAGGTTTCTTCTCGACTTTTAAGTTCCGTTCAGGGACCCTTCAGTGTCAGACGTGCCAACATATGATGCATGATGCATGTTGCTTTTTGTATGCTCAAAAAAGCATGAAGTTACTAATAGCATGACGGTAACTTCTAAATCATATGATCCACGGCACAGAAGTCAGCATGTTTTGACTTGAGTCCGTTGGTATTGACATCAAAATGCTGCTGGGATACCCGGTATCCGATTGACCCGATAATAAATCAAACCTTTCCTTCTCCGGCCTCTATTTTGAGATAATCGTGCTCCAATTGGTAAATGCGGTCGTCTGAAACGTAGACGGAATTCACGCGTAACGTCGCATCTTGAACAATTCGATTCGATTCGCCTGCGACGTCGGAAGTGCCGTTTAAAGTGTCGCGCGATCTTCAAATTCAAGTACGCGCACGAGCAAGGTGCGCATCGCGAACGCGTGTGAGTTAGTGCCTCGAAGGACTGCAGAGAGGAGGAGGCCTAGGAGGCATCGGGCAACAACAGAGCAGCGATGCGGTAAGTAATTTATCATAAAAAAATATTTTTTTAACGTTTGTGGATGGGCTAACTTTAATATAAATGCAGAATTGTTGTCTTCTGCAAGCTACACTTTATTATTTATCAAAATTATTCGTTACATTAATGTACAAATTTATTTCACATAGTACATGTAAAATATGAATTGCGAAAAAATAATGTAAAAATGTAAAAATCGCAATGTAAAAATAACATTTCAAACAAATTTTTTTAAAAATTCGATAGTCAACATTTTTTGTATACTGACATTTTTTAATCCAAATTTTAGTAGCTTTAATAGACAAAATCTCATTTCCACGTTGGTAATTATTGACTGTAAATAATTACCCCTCTCGTATATTTAAGCATAGAGTTAGAGAAATAATCATCGACAAAAATGCTAAAATTTTACTTATTGTAATATAAGCAGCAGTAATTATTGAAAACTAAAGTATTTTAAAATAATACAATTTATTATACACTTATCATTTTGTTAATTATGTTCAAGTTTTAATTACAAAAAAACTACCAGTACATTTTTTCTATTGGATAGTCTTTCAACGTGCAGTCTTCAAAACTAAAATTTCCCCTCCAAGGCTAATAGTATGATTAAATTAAGCGCTTTCTGCATTTAATTTGAGCATTCCACGAGAGTAATAGAATTACGTCATCGTGAATTGCACGTACACGCGCCGACTTTAAGCGGAGCGAGTTAACAGTTGTATCGAATGTGAATCACGGCTGGTTTCCCCTTTCAAACTGTAGTTCTACCTAGCAGTAGCTTTCATCGATCTCTACGCTGAAATAAGCAGGATTTCAAACTTAATTTACGTCGGGAAATGACGTTCGCGTCGCCACGTTTCCGCGAAGCTCTTGGAAATCGCTAGCGCGCGTCGCGGAAACGCCCGGCATCAAGACTGGAAACAGGATAAATTACGAGTTTTCCGCTTACGGCCTCCTCGCCACCCGTCCTCCCATTCTACCTTTCCTTAACCTCGGCCTTTGTGCGATTACGAATCCGCGCGCGCCAATTTCTATCGTACTTTATTGTGGCGCCACGTTAAACGTGATTTAACGCCCGATCGATTAGTCCGTTGAAGTTCCTATGTCGAGACGTCGGTTAGCGGCTGATGTCCACCGTTTCCATTCCGAAGATGGTATTACGAGCTTCAATTACTTCACGACGGCGTACCGTGCCAGCGGAGGAAAGCACCTTCCCTCACAGCTTGTCTGCATATTGCGAGTGCGCATATTCAATTACCATCACGCGTTAAAGACTGTCGTTCAATCGCGTCGCGGAGCTTCTGAAGCTGTAATTATATATAATTTCCATTGGAATATATTACATCAAACATCACCTTCTAGCAAAGCCATGGAAAATTTGACGTTACATTAATTTACTTCTTTTTTGATAAAACTTTTTTCAAAAAGTTATGATGCGCATAATTACGGCATCGTGATAATGACTCAAGTAGTCTTTTACAGGATAATAATATCGAGACCATTTACGCCGAGAGAGAATATTAAATCGGATAATTGTAATCAATGTCAAGTATCAATCAATCAGCAATCAAATTTTCGAATGGAATCACGTGAAACGATGCGTTTTTTTTATATTTGCAAACGCTTTCGTATTGCGACGTTATTGTAGGTATTCAAACGGTAATATATATATACGGCGATGATATTTGCGCGCGGCGTACACTCAATCCTCGTAGTTCGACACACGAGTTTCGCGGAAAGTACTTTACAAGCTTCAAACGCGGTGAGTAGGGCACTCCTCTGGAAGCAATAAAATTTCTTCTAAAGTGCGTTCGTGTATAAAGAGAAACTTGTCGACAATTCCCACTTCACTTCATACCGCGCAGTTCGCAACAGTCTTATCTTGCAACAAGTAACCGCGCCACGATGAACGCGCCTCGTATCGCTACATATTTAGTAAAATGTGAGCGCAACTAATGAATGTCGAGACATAATCATAAAAAAGACCATAATTTTGGAATATTTATAATTTGCACACAAGTTGAAACTATATTTCGGTCTAGCAGCAAGGAGAAAATCTCCCTCTTATCTCTATTAAATTTTTAAATTCTCCATTTTCACAACATGTCGCGCAGAGTGCATTCTTATCCGTAGTGCAGTTCTTCATGTACTGGTCTTTAAACTCAAATGTATTATTCAGATAAGTGCATTATATATATGCTATTAACGTACATCTATTCCTCAAACGAGGCATAAAGGATTACCGGCTTTGCGTGTAAGCCTTCTTCAATCGTCAGCCATGATAAGAGCTTTCGGGATGTTAATTTGCTCTCCCTCATGCTTTTCGCATTAATATGTATTTCACATTAACGCAAATTTTGCCTCAGACATACGTTATTCAAATCTGATTATCTTAGACCGGACCACTTTTTATTTAAGAGACAATTTTTTTCGGTTATATAAGATCTATTTTACTCAATGAAAATTTAATGGCCTCTCTTTCAGCAGCTTTTTGAAAAATTCAAGTTTAACTATTTAGTCATTATAGTTTCCATTAAAATTGTCTATAAAACATAAGGGAAATCATTTATTTTACATGTCAAGTAGTAAGCATAGATAATTTTAAACTATTCTGATAATTAAATATTTTTATGTATGTTGCAAACTTAAAGATAAAAATTAATATGATGTCAAAGCACTTTTTGATACATTCATTATATGAAAAAAATTTTTTTTATCTAAGTAGAGAATTTCTTCCGGTACAAACACTCGCGGGCTAAGAGGCGCAATCTGCATACGTCAGGAATGCAAGCGGTTGCGGTTAATTTGTCGGAACGTTAGAGCAGTTAGTGCGGTCTTTTCAGTGAGTGGCGAGCAAACGACAACACGGGGTGTTATTTCGTCGGCGCGGCGCGGAATCAGTCTGTCCATGGCACGATTGTGTCCAGAAGAGTCGCTCGGGGCGTTCACGAAATTGCGCGCGACGCAGCGAGGGTAGATAATAGCGCGATAGAAAACAGCTGATCCACTTTAAGCGTCCTTTTTGTCTTAAAGCGTCCGCGGTAAACAATAATTCACGCTTAAACGCCCTTTCAGCGCCGCTCTCCCATTGTGCGCGCCTCCGCATTCGGAGATTTATTTGTGCGAAACTTTTGTACAACCACCCTGCGCCCCCGCCGGCCTCTTCCTTGATAGCGCGGTTTTCGCTATTTTGCTGTAGGACCACCGCTCAACAACAAAGACCGGCGCGAAGCTAAAACGGATGTCCTCGGAGTACCTGTGTATCCACGCAGGTATCCGCGTGTGTCTCGACACGCGTACAATTAACTTGGACTTCAGAGCTACCCGGGTGACCCGGGCGAGACGCCGGGCGATAAATCACGTGACGAAGTTAAGCCACAGGTTAATTACGCTACACACGCCCCGTTGTTATCTGCTGCATTGCATAAAAAATAAGACAAATTCCTGACTCGCCCGCGGGTATGCGCGGTGCGTTCGCGCGGCGAAAAAGTTTTGTATTTATGTAGCAAGTTTGATGTGGCCGGCCGCAAACTCAGTCGGGACGATTTGTGATGGTGCCCGGACTTCTTACATTAATTATCGTCCGCTACAACTCCGGCGCTGTATCACTTTAGGCGACTTGATTTAAGGAGACACACTTTTCGAAATTGCGCCCTTCAAGTTTCATAAAGGCTTGCATATCGCAAAGCATAATGCAGTTCTCCTGCCGTTCTCGTAGGAAACTTTGCACTTTGCGCTTTTAGTCTTAACTTAATATGAGAGATATACAATTCTCAAAAGCATTTGTCAACTCGTTTTACGTACAATTGTATAAAACAATCTTGTACTTGTATATTAATATTACATTGTTATTTTATTTCTTTATATAATTTACGATTATAATTAAATAACAGAAAAAAACTTTCAAAAAGCATACTGTCGATCGCAAAAATGTACGTGCAAAAATGAGTCGCTGTTGATATAATTGACATTTCATTCCATGGCCAATACAGCCGATAACTCGACAGTTTATTGTAACAACCGCGTCTATTCACTATTAATTTGATTTAATTTGTGTCACTGAATTCATTTTTTTGTTTGAAGTGCTTGTCTTTTGAGAGCACGAAATAAAAACAAATCAATGGTGTTCGCTTTTGAAAATTGTACCGTCAGCCGTGCGTCAATTGTCTCGCCGTAGCGAGATCAATCATTATATGCGAAATGCAAAGTGGCTAATTCTTGATTGGCGGAAACATCAATTCGAAAATAAAAATACATACAATTAATTTCACATTTTAATGCAGATAAAAAAATATTGTGTTATCACTTATTTCTCGATATTTACTCATTAAAAGCAGGTAGTAAGTATTTGTCACGTCTCTTAGAAGTATAAACAGTACGGATAACTGTGTTGTCGTCATTAATTATATCTTAATTAGAGGATAGCAATGTTCTCCCGATGAGACGGCGCGGTGCAATTTATCGAAAGTCCACGAACAGTCGTATGCGTCAGTTAATGGTGCAAATTATTATTCTGCGGGTCGAGCCAGTGGTAACTAAAGGCCAGGTTTAAGGCGATCCTGGACTTTGCAAATTAATACTGTCTGTGTGCCGTCGTGTTAAGCAATCTGCAGCTTTGTATCCTTTGTCAATACGATCCCTGCGCGGCTGCTAGCCGTGCGCCTCACAGGATTCTATAGCGCTGTTGACCGAAGTGTAAATCGATATCTCGAGCCCGTTCTTCAGATAGAGCTCGCCGTTTCACGAGATTAGTCCGGCGCCCAGGGTCGAATGTAAATCCCGAATACATTTGCGGGAAATGAGATCCTCCGAGAGAGCGGCGCTATCTGCGCGCGTCCGGCCGCTTGCGTGCGGCTTGTACAATTTATTTTTCGTGCCATTTAAAGCCCCTACATTTCGCACGAAGGACTCAAGGCGCGATCTGCGCGCTTTACCTCGAGAATGGCCATTTTCATCCGGCTGTAAATTATCACTTCTGCCCCTGTCTTCGGCGCGGCGTGCTTATCGCGTAGAACCTCACGCCGGGCGCTGCCGAAAGTGGTGAAAGATTCCTCTATTTCACGGGCGAACGAATTGCGATCCGATACGCTGAAGCCGTTCGCGCGGGCACGAGCGAGTGAATTGTCGAACGATTGCGCCGCTTTCTCTCTCTCTCTCTCTCTCTTTCTCGCTCTCTTTTCCTCGAGGTGTTCGACAATTAACGTAATAAATCTCGGCGGGAAGGGCGCCGAAGAGTCCTCACGTTTCGCACGAGTACTGGTCACGATGCCGCGCACTCCGCACGAAAACAGCTTTCCAGGAATAAGGAATTACTTTTGCCTTTAAATACGTGGAATTATTGCGTTATTATTTCGGCGATTTTTAATGGCTCGAAAACGGTATTATTAGATTCTCATGCGGCCTTAGATATTAGCTTCGCCTAACATCTGCCAGGTCATGACGCTTGCGAAATTCGAATATCGCATTTGACGTTTCCAATTATTTGCAGTCGAGCGAAGTAGTTGTTTGTGCGAGATTAGATCACGATGTGTGAATTTTCTGGTACAAAAGGGGCTTCTAATAGCGACTGTTCGCATTCGGACCGATCTCCGATATGAATACGTGTACTGCAGGATGTATGTAATTCCTATACCGCATCTGTATTCAAACAGATACTATACAAACCAAGGGAGAGATTCGGACAATAGGTATAACATACAAGAAGAATCAATAGCCGTGGTTTGCGATTTGCATTGAATTTTCATGTCGATATTTTTTAATTAAAAATTTATGCTATCCATGTTATCGTATGTTGTTACATATGCCTTTTGCGACAAATAAGATAGCAAGAAAAAATAAGACAAACGTGACTGGAATCATAATTAATATCTTCAATATTTTAATTGCTCTTCTGCCTTTTTATGAAAATCAGTTTATGCGGTAGCGTGTAAAAAGCAGCTAGTAACATTCGTTAGTGACTGATTAATGACACGATGACAAAGCCTGAGTAAGATTTTATACTTACCATCTTGTTCTGGATAAACCCGCGTCTTGGTTTAAGAACTAATTAAGGTGCTACTCTTTCCCGCAAGTAATGGATTTATGATTAATCTTGCTTTTCTTTTCCGACAGATCATTCGTTAAATTACACAAATCTATCTTTGTTATCGTCAATTCGCGCGTTATTTTTTTGAAGCCATTTTAATCACAGGGAACCATTAATAAAATTTCCGGGTTACTCGGCCAGGCTCCTGAAAACTTTTTTTTTATCTTCGAGCTACTTATTCAAGACTCAAGTTGCAACTTTTTCCAAAATCAACCGCCATTATCGGCAGAGATTATTTATTAAAAGCGTCAATACCCAGATAAAGAGTTTTCTATGCCGACGAAGATCGTTTAGAACGTGGCGGATGAAGGAAGCGTGGGGGGAGGGGGGGGAGGGGAATCTTTTTTTTTTCCCCGCGATGGGATCTTATCGGTTTAATTAACTTTACGCAGCTACGACGACGCAACGAACCGTCTGTAAGCCAGAAGAGCAGTTTTTATTCAATCTTCGCTATTATACGGCATCGTTGATGCCGGCTCGCCTCGTGCAAACCGGGCCGAGCATTATGGACGTCATATTTTGTGTGGCGGTCCATTGTGCAGCCGCGTACGACGTGCAACAGAATATACATATGAATGACCATGCAGATTCGCCGTTTGTTTTATTATCTCGGGGCGCTCGTAAGTGTATTTGCATTATGCAACGACTAATAGGGGTAATGGGCAACGTGATTACCGCTAGCACCGCGCATTACTTTCAGCCCATACCTCGTGCGCGCTTCTGTTACGAGACAGAACGAATGTACCGCGTTAGCATTATGCACCCAGTGATATGTCAGTCGCAAGGAATCGCCGCTTATTTTCTTTCTCGCCCGCGTTAAAAGTATTTATCTCCGTTGCACCGCTGCGTTGTAGTGGTTGCGGATTTCGGGGGATTACCAGGCGAGACCTCGATATTGTCGGGAAATACATGCAAATGGAATTCGGAATTGTTTTGCATAAACTAGTTTAATTAAAGCGTTTTGAACTATGCCGCGGAAATCAGATCTTTATAGATGCTCACTCGATTCCCTTCTTTCGACTCTATTGATTAAAGAGATACGCAATGCAGCGTGATATTGGAATAATTTTACGTGAGGCAACGTTCGTTATTACTTTAGTCATTTTAGTAACAGATTAATGTCTGGTAATTGTAAGTGTATCAAGTTAACAAGCGACTTAAGAAAAATATTCGTTTTTTCATCACTTTAATCGATAGTGCAGCGTTCACTTACATGCTTTGCTGCGCAGGTCCCAGATTTTTAAGGTTCGATCATAACTTCCCGTAACTACTTTTGACGGCTCGCCAAGAAACTTCGCCGCCATCACCTTTGCGCAGTGGCCCGTGAGTGTGTGCTGAAACAGAAATACAAAGATTCGTTTACGTGAACCGCTCTCTCGAGTATAAGTAAAATACGGGTACACATATCGATAAATAAAATCAGAACTGTATTTCAATCCGCGATTGAACTGTCTGTCGAGTTTTGCAAATACGAGTGTTTAATTCAGGAAGTGAAACATTTATCTAGCACGTTGTAAATAGTATTTTTAATAACATGTGCGCGAATTTTTAATTTAACTTGTATTGCATATTATAAAAAATACACACGCTAAAAATGTTTTACTCGCTGGATAAATCTGATATTTTAGAATTTTTTCTTTTTTAAACAATTTCTAAATGAATTTCAACATTTAACTAATTGCAGTCAATTATTACTTTCATGATATTGAATTATCAAAAAGCGAGGTATAAGAAAAAGTAATTAAAATACATTATTCCCGTCATGAATTTGCCTAGTTATAAACTATTTTGTTTAAATACAATTTGGAAGCGACGGAGTCATTGGCACTTTGCAACTGAAGTCTTGAACTTTAAACAGGGACTTGTTAGATCGAGCACCGGCTTTCATAAGTTGATTTTCTCTCTTCTACTTTCGAGTTCAGCTCTGCTCCGAGCATCGACGTGTTCGAAATGAGAAATGAATGTAGCTGCAAGGGGCGGAAACAGACCGACGGTATAAAGCGTGCGTTTCCAGCCGTAGAATGGTACGTCATCCTTTAACGGTAACAAGAAAAGAGTTCGATTTCATTATTACCTTCATATTGAGTTGAACAAGGAAACTCGATTGGCGCCGCAGCCTGCCTTTTATATTCCCGACATTCGCTCATGAACATTTGAACGTAGCATGAATTTATCAAAAATTACAATCGGCGGAGGCTTACGCGTGACCGTGCGACTCCGTCGCGTTGAACGTAATACAAATATTACGGCCGAAAATATTGCCGGATAGCCGCGGGATATTTGCTGTCGTTGACATGATGTCAACGACAGTTATTTTGTCTCTCTTTATTTCGACGTCTGCGCGAACGAGCATTAAACCCGTACGTTCGCGTACATAGCGACGCATTTTACGAGCAATTTTTTTTCGATCTCGAACCTTATATTCTCGGGTGCTCTTATCAAACTTTCAAAAACAATATACGTTCGATACTCCATTTTTTATAGTGCGATTCTAAAAACTCGAATCTTTCATTCCGAAACAGAACTTTTATCTTCTACTCGTTCAAGCAAGGCATTCTTTCTGCCTGCCTAATACATCTATGTACATAAATTATTATGATAAAGATCAGCTATATATTGTTGTAATCACAACCAGGAAGTATTAAAGTATTTATAATAGCATACAGTTAATTAGTTCTAAGCGTTTTAACGGCAAATTTAACGATTCACCCACGGACGATGGCGTTCTTAGCCGATGCTTTGCAAATACATTTTTCAATGATGGGACAAATCCTGAATTATGTATTTATTATATCGTATTCCGCATTAATGATCCAAACTAATAATGAAATTTTAAGAATTTACGTGGAGATTTCGTGCCCTCAGAGGCCACGGTTTGATGGGAAGAATTCTAAAACCGACAGCAAACGCTCGCGCTAATGTCAGTCCGAGTTTTACGATGTTAATAAATTACTTAGCGACAGCCGGTGCATTTGTTGTTTCAATGTTGACGCAACGGGCTCGTGTGAGAACATAGCGGTAATGAAATTATCAAGTGATATATGTAGCACTTATACGGTTACGTAAACACGTTGAATTTAAAGAGTAATGCCAATCCCGGTATCGACGGACCGCTTTACAAATCAATCAAGCCGCGCGACGGACCCGCCACGGGCGTGATTTAATGACTGCCGGCGCCTTCCGCGTGCACGCTTGCACGTCGTTAAATGAAATTCTGAAGTTATCTCATATACGCTCGGCTCGTTCCTTTTTCTGCCGTCGCGTCGTCGTTTAATGGTGAAGAATTCAAGCGTGACGTCGACAAGGGGCGCGGGGGAAAGCGACTCGAGGGCTCTTCCGTGTAAGAGAGAAAAGACGTTAAAAAGAAGACTTCGCCAATTTTAAGGTGCGCGGCGCCGGGAGCCAGCACGCTCTTGAAAAATGTCCTAATGTAAATTAATGGCTCGGAAGTTTAGCTGGAAGGGCTATAACGTGAAAGAAACACAGGTAGGAGTGCGGCCCCCCGCTTAGTCTTATACGAGCTACAGGAGAACTTTACTCTCTTCCGCAAAGATGCCGGAGGGGAGGCCGCCGAAGAAAGTGCACCATAATCTAGGATCTCAGGAACTTTGCCGAAAGTGCGGCGACGAGTCCACATTTCTTCACGCGAACGTTAAACGGCTTAATGGCCTTTGCTTTTTCAATCATATTGAATTTTGTTAATGCATGACATTGATACCAAAAAGGAAATTTGCGCTTTTTTTGTCAAAAATCTTGTAAGACAGCGCACAGAATTAAGATGTGTAGCATTATTAACAATTAAAACATCTATATTGTAATATTAATTAAAATTGTTTTTAATTTTTTGTTTTTTATCTACAAGAAAATCATGTATTAAAAATTCGAGCAAATGTCGTTTTTGGAAATTTTATTTTATTTTACGTCTTACTATAAAATTCGCCTATCTTGCTGCAAATTTTTTTAAAGATTTTTGCACGTATACATATACACGCATATAATTTTTTACGAGTAAACTTCTAAAGAAGTGCCATAATTTATCGCACACTCCTAGCATACTCGTAACTTTTTACCACTGTGCTCTTTCTTGCTTTCGTGCACTAAATAAAAAATTTTTTAAGGTTCTGCAATTTCTGAATTCCAAGTCTATTTTCTAACCAAGTTGTAGAAAACTGTAAATTTTTTGCGCTTTGATTTTTTTATAGTCTTTCTTCTATTAATATTTATTATTTTCAATTTTTCAGTTTGTAGCTCTTATTAAAACGTAATAGTTCAAGTTCAACATAATTACACAATATATTCAATCATTATTGCATTAGCCGATAATGATATATCATGTTGATTGTTTATACTAAAATTTAGTAGAAGACCTAATCAAGAATATTAGCAAATAAAGCCGACACATAAGCGTATTTTAAATTTCTAGACGATGGAAAAACTTTTTGTTAATATAATATGAACATATGAATAGAAATGCCCTTTAGAAATAATAATTCTCGAGAAAGCTATCCGAACATTTCATAATTTCGCATAACGATATTCAGTAACTCTGCTCTGCGCGCACAGAGGTAATTCGAGACTACGGCAAAACGCGAAGCACACGACCGCAGCTGGCAAGTTTATTAACGCGAATATCCGAAGTCGCTGTAATTCAGCGATCCCGCATATGGATTATATTTCTTCGGCAGAGTTCGAGGGATCGTAACGAATCTCGCGAATGAGAGAGGAACTTATGCAATCACACAATCACGATAATACGCGATACTTATATGCGTGACACCTAATGCGCAGCAAATATATACCCGTCGTATAATAATATTATCATGCGACACAACATCCGAAGTACCCACATCAAAGAAGAAGCAATAGAGTACTTGGAGCGTCAAACGCGAGCGGGAAGATCTAACAATCTGCGTGCAATGCGGTTTACGCTGGCGTCTCCGGGAGTTCTTCTTTGCCATCGTGCATAAACTCGAAAGACGCCAAACGACGTCAATCCGCTTAAGTACTAAATATTAAGTGTCCGCAAAGCTGACTTTGAAACCAACGTTCTCTAATATTAAAAGCTCCGATTTCCAGAAAAAATTGTAATCAAAAATTTCTGAAATATGTATACGGTGAAATTTAATTTTTTGTACGCGTGTTTTCGAATGATAAAGCAAGTTCGTTTTTCACAAAAATGGAAAATATCAAAAAATAAAAAAATAAAAAAACCCAGGAAAAAGGTGATATCCGATCAAATTTTCGCTCGAAAGAGACTGACCTGGTATTCGTCAAAAAATTTCTATATAATAAAAAAATTGAGCGAGATGCTCTGCATATCGCTTATATGAAAATCCCTAACCGCTATTGTATGTAAACGGCAACGAATTGTTCGCCAAGAGTCGGCGAACACCAGCTCTGGAAACATACGAATTACATCCATCATTCGGTTGCCGAGGAGATCCCTTTATTCTATATTCGTGCGCGGCGAGAATCGTCCTGAAAAGGTACACATCGCGAGGTTACGCGAAATACGCGGCTGATATCGTCTTTTTACGATGCACCGGCCGAGTTGCAGCACGCCGATGGGATACGCACGTTGTGTATGCTTGTGCGCAATAAAAGCATAAACTTCTTCGTAGTCCTAGTGCTCCATCGAGGGCGAACAGTAATGCGGCCAGCGGAGAAAAAGAACAGCAGCGAAACGGAGTGAGATCCCTCAAGTTGTACGGGGCTTCAATTAAAGTCGGTAAAAAGAGCGCTGGGGAAGCCGGTGCCTTCCTGGAAAGCAACTAGCGACCTATGTTTTATGACCACTACACTCGTGCTGTGTTTTTTAAAGCGTATGCGCGGACCATTCGCCGCCGAAAACGTTTTCAAGGGTAGTCGGATACGCGCCGTTCTTATTGCCGTTCGCAAGTGGTGGTGTGCTTTCGTTCCCTCCCTTAAATATGATGTACTCACTAATCTCACGCTTGATCTCTATTGCCGCTCGTTAATTTCAGTAACATGGTTATTACCGCGAGGCGCTATGCCCGCTCCCGTAAAAACATCTAACAGAAGAGTCTAAATGAAGACGAAGTACACATATTCTCGTATAATCATGATGAATATCTCTTCCAAGAAATTCATATATAAAACGCGTGGTTTGAAAAAAAATCATTGTGCAATATCAGGTTTTTGCAGTGGCACTTAAGTACTACTGCAAAGGCACTTCTCTATGCGATAATATTATATTTTAGATATATTTCGAAGTCATTGTAAAGCGAGTCACACTCAAGCGACGCACGCGCGCGCGCGCGCGGCACTGTTTAATATAATAAACATCCCAGATCGGAAGTTATGTACTTCTTATCGACACCCCCCAGGAAGTATCATTTCCAAAAAATAAATGCTAGTACCGTGCACTTCTCATAAATCAACACCAGCTCACAGCGCCGTCGCCTGCGGCAGCTCATGATCTGGTCAGACGTTCTATCTCTGGGGATCTCGTAGCACAGCCTCTTTGTGCGATAGAAACGATCGACTAGGTGAACATATTTAAATAAGCTTTTGAAAGCTTCTATGTCCCTTCAGCTTAAAACTTTAACTCGCATAAATTAACAAAAATTGAAGTAACCAACTACTACTGTTTTTTAATTTATGAAAATATTGAAAAGAATATTTTAAAAGTTTTCTCTTTACATTATTTTAATCAAATATGTTAGTTTTATACGTTCGCAACTTGATGCTTTATTTTATGATTTTTTATCAACTTTAGAGATCTATTATTTCAAATTTAATAAAAAATTTGCGAGATATTCAAAGCATTTCAAACATAAAAGTTCTTTGAATTAAAGGAATGAACCGAATCGAGCCAAAGGAAAAAAAAGCTGCTACCTTCGTTCCAGAGCGATGCAGTTGTTTCATTTGAGTGCTCGCACTTGAATTCATGCATGCGCTTCGGTGCACTCTGTAGCAATTTAAAAAGGGAAAGCGTCAGAGGAACGATACCGGGCCGCGGGATCTCTCGTTCGTAAGCAGTAGGAAAAGGTTAATCATATTTAATGATTAAAGTAAATGTTAAGTGAAGAATATTAATTATAAATCCTCATTATTGGCAAATTTTGTTTTATAAATATGTAACGATATGCTCTCCGCGTAATTAATAATGGCAAAATTACAATATTTACATTATACGTCATTATCGTATTTTCTGTTATTCTCTGGCGTAATACGACGATTAAAACTGCGCATTGTAATTGCTAATATATGTTTTCATGACGAATGTTCATATACAATGGAATCAACAAATAAATATCGTCATAAAGCCAAATGCTAGCGTGCATTATTTAAATTATTGTCTAACAACGATCAGTGCCGGTTTCTCATGCATTGATGCATCACTTCTATAGTCACGCTGGTTAACAGATCAATGAATCATTATGATTCAGTGACTATTCAACTTTTTGTCGCATTGCGAAGTCTCACAATGAAGTAATATATTATTGAAAGTGCACTTTGTAGCGCACAATTCTAAAGAAATAAGATATTCTCGATTATATGTCGTCTGAAAAAATTCCTTATCATCTCTTCTTACTTCTCAGACGTAAGAAGCAAATAAAACACCGATTTTCATACACTGCAATTAATTTCGCAGCAGAACGACTTCTTTGCATGAACTGTTAGTTCTTCATACTGCTAATGCAAATATTAACAATCGGAGGGATAGCTTTCTATTTACATTTTATATCATATATTATTTGCTCACGTCATACTCTTCGGTGCTGTTCAGATGCGACGTTCTCACGACTTACGTAACAATATTATATGTATATCCTATTTAAACAAACGTAAACAAGTATCATACGAGTGAGACTTCGTAGTTATTGTAATAGTCAGGGCGCGTGCACTCGGCGGTTACTATGTCCCCGAAGAAACATGTTAAACTCACATATGAAAACACACAACACCGGCGGTGGAGTTAAGCAAATCAGGAGTCGTCCCCTTCCTGGCAAACATTTACCGATACCTTCGCGGAAAGCGTCTCGCATCGCGGGACATGAGAAACTTATATGCCTCGCTCTAAGCACTGTTTACACATAGTAGAATGCTTGCACGCGAGTCGACGTCAGCTATATAGTGTTCTCATCGTTCTTCACTGCCACTTCGTTAGTACAGGCTCGCGCTGGCGCGTGTTTCCGCGAAGCAAAGTATGCCCCCGTCTTATCGTCGTACGATAATTACATCCATCCGTGATACAGCGAGTCCGTTTTGATTTGCGGCGTACGATCGCGCGGCATCGCCGGTCCGATGGAAAGGCTTGAATCACATTGTTTGCCGACCATAAAAAGCGGGGCGATACCGTGCGATGCCGATCAGCGATATTCTAAGCGAGCCGGGCAAGAAGCGTGCGGAATCTAATATACGGCGTGAGCCATCATGTAATTGGCACATCGATGTGAGAAGTTTTGAATTTATTAAGATATTCGCGTTTGGACGCGTTTAAGTTTCGTTACGACGAGTTACGTTCAAATTAAGTTACGTGGATGAGAGAATGAATAATTGCGTCGAGATTGTGCAGATGACTGGAATTATTATAACTTTGTGGTTGCGTATGATCGTCGCGCGCGCGCACCACTTGTTAATTTATCGGAATATTTCGGAGAATATTTATCTGAGCATAAAATATACATTGCGTGCCTGTGGCTAATTACAATTTATGCGTGAATTGACGCGGAGCTTGGCAGAGAATAACTGTTTCTTCATACATCAAAACGAAATATATTTTGCCGAGGATATGATAATTGCATCGCCACAATGTCGTATAAATTGTAATTGCTAGGCATCGCTCTAAGCCGGCTCTATTATTTCTATTCATTTTTGACACTGACAAAAAAGATCTTGTAAAAATTGCAAAAAGATAAGCTTCGCAGAGAGAAAAATAAGATATGCTTATTATTTATTACATGGCAAACGATAAACTTAATCTAACTGGTATTTACATACGTGTGTTGGTCGATGAGTTTAGGTATTTGTACATTTAGGTACTGCGAGAAAATACGATGCGATGCTCATCACGATTTAATGCGAACCGGGCACGCCAAGTTTTTGCACCGCAACTTGGTGTTACTAGTTGCGCGAATCCTGCAGTTGCAATTGCGGCTGAACTGGTAGCGCTCAGCCAGCTGGGTGAATTTCATATCTCTTTCCGGGGGATATTATTCATCGTATTTTTTCGGGCGAGAAAAAAAGGGGATGCCGGTATTTGTTTTGAATTCGTTACGTCATATTTACTTACTTCCATACTAGACAAATACGCGTTGTCGAATATCTTTTCCAGGCTATCAAAATAGAAAAATTATTGCAAAGTTTCATCGCCGTTATTCGATGCGAGAAGTTGAAATTAGACCCCTTTTACGTTCACCTTAACGGCGGTACAGCACGGCGCGATGCGATGCCGATTCTTTTCGCAATGTAATTACAGGCGGCGGCGTAGAATAATTTTCGACGCGAAATATCAGCACGAAACGTCGAAGGGTCAAAGCCGAACTCCAATTAACCCTGGCCGCACCGCTTGTGTTAGCGCTATTCGATTTCTACAGGTATAAATGCCGTTAGTCCGTTAAACGCGGGTTCTGAATATGTATTTATATCCCCTGGCTACGAGGAAACGGAAGGTGCATACTCGGATAGTAACTACGATAGACTGGAATTTTAGACTTCCGGATCTCGACTTTTATCGAGGAAGTCCGTGTGTTTTACAGTACTTTGACCTTGAGACCGCTAGGTAGCGTGAAAGCGTATCGGCGCGCATTTATTCCCAGCCCGTGCGATAGAATTTGGATGTGTATCTAAACTGTGTCGCAGCGCGCGAGATTAAATCTTGCCGACCTGAACGGAACGCGGCTGTACACGGTTCGATATTGATGGGCCAATAAGATTTTCCAACAGCTAAGTAAAAAAAAAAAGAAAGTGCACATAACGTTACACGGTATATAACTCATAATATAGGCACGCACTGTGATGTTTTATGTCATTGTATTTTCTTGCGCGGCGCTGTATACATTACACGTTAATGTAAACCACTTTGGAGCTGTCATACGGTAACGACAGGAGGAATGATGAATTGATAAGCGCGCAGGTTATATATCGCGGCCTTACGGTGATCGCCGGTAAAACTCGTCCCAAATGACTAGCTCACGGTACATAATAACCATTTTATCGTAATAAATGTAAATCGATTATGCTTTTTCCCAGCATCCCGCCAGAAAATTGCGTGACGGCGTCATTAATCAAATTAGTCATCTCAGATGTTCAGCTGCTCAAAAACACCTACGACCCGTTGCTGCAATTAGCGTGACGCTTAACGTGAACACGCCGGATATTATGCGTCTAACGTAAGGTTCACGTTAGCATTATTAAAATGAGATAAAAATCAATCGCTATTCGCACTAAAATACGCGGGTGAAAATGGAAATACACATCGCCGTAACAGAACCTAATTAGCAAACTCGAGGGTGTGAAAATTCTCAAGTACCCCATGTGAGATACCGCTTCCTCATATTATACATTGTCAGTTTGCATTTGCTCATATCATTAAAGTAGCTAAACTGAGTGTATGTTAATCTTATCTCTGTGTTAGGCATACTTGCTATTAAAAGTGAAGAAAGGAGCAATTTCTCAAGATAACAACTTATTTACTGCGAGACTTTGAACATTCCAACTTTGTGAAATATGAGATTATATTTTTCAAAAGAAGATTTATATATTGTATCACAATCTTGATATCGTCGCATACGGGAAAATCGTTTACTGATGTTTATGAAAAATTTTTGCGTGATGCATACTCATGTGTACGCATAGAACAAAGAAGATGAAGCTCATACGGTGCCGTGCACCGTAGCACAAAGGTACTTGAAGACTTTTATCGGAGAATGCTTGGGCGCGATCCAAGTATTCAACTACTCGGTTCCGTCTTCACTCGTAGCCTATAGCCAACCTACATTCTCAAGGCTGCACCGCTGAAAAGAACCGCGGAAAAGGCCATTTCCGTTCTTTCGCTCTTCCGCGCCGCTTCTTTTCTCTCACACCTGTGTACACGCACGCGAGTGGACGTGTGGACTCGAGCATTTTGTCAGATTCTCGCCAGCAATTCTCACCGGTACTTGCGATCGCGGCGCATCTAAAAAGATTTGCGACAATGCACGTAATATATACATATGCATTTGCTCGGGATTTCTCCAACAGTGGGAACAGCATTATACGAGTAACGCGACGGAACAACGAGAGTGGAACGCCGCAATTGCGATTCGATTATTCGCAATTTACTTGAGCGTTATACACAGGCATTAGCGAATCGCAGAGTTATAATTGAAAGATTCTAATTCAATCTGAGCGCGCGCCACCGTGCAACTTTTGCGAAACGAGTTTTCCTACTGCATCCCGATGGCACGCGTGGAACGTTCAGCAGTATTTCAACACGACCGGCTTTAGGACACGGTGAACTCGAGCGAAGGAACGCAAGATGGGTTTTCGCAGCGGATCAAAGTGAATAGGAGCATTTGAAAGTTCAAGTATGTGTGTCCTCGGAAAAGTCACATGCACCTAAAAATAGTTCATACGACATAAGAAACATTTTGACGTAGATATGCACTTTGACGGCAAAATTTCGCGCATACACGCCAAGTCTCGCTTTTGTTTTAACGCTACAGCTACCTTGCAATGAAGAAGAAAAGCACTTGAGACTTGGTACAGATAAATAGAAGTTACTAGTGACTGTTTGATCTTCGCGTACGAAGAGTCAGGCGAGAACGTTCCTCCTCAAGCAGTAATTTTATGTTTAATTTGATAACAATCAATCTTTATGTTTCTATATTTCAAACTACTTACATATTCCGACATACCCTTGTGCTGTCATTAACATAACAAATTAAATCGTATTGCTAGACGATAAGCAAACATGTAAGAACACAATGCAACCGATCGTGCAGCGCGAAGATAAGTGATCATCGGTTCAAGCGACACACTTCGTGGTATTTAGACGTAGGCTCACGTTGTCATTAACATAACAAATCATTTAATCATTAAATCATACTGCTCGATGATAAGCAAATATGTTAGAGTACAATGCGAATGTGAAAAGAAATGATTGTTGGAAGATTGAGCGTTTCAAGAGCCTCTTTTTTCGCGATGTAACTTATCCGATAGTAACATCTAAATGTACGCCCCGGGCTAACCAGAAGATTGGTGATCGGGTTTTGAACCTAAATCAACATTGCATTATTCTCCGTCTGCGGACGGACGAGTCGACCGAGATTTATATTGCTGCACGCATGAAGGGGCTTCACGCGTTCTGAATTTACGCAAGATTAAGTTCTATATTACTCCGCTACCGCAATTATGCGCGTATAATACCGCGCGTATATTCAATGTGTCACGATGAATCGGCTCTCTAATCTCCGTAATGACATAAACATTTATAATTGTAGATACCGGGACCCGTTTCGTAGCCGGCGGGCAGCGGAGCCGAGAAACGCTTCGAATATGATCACGCTTGCACGATCTCGGAGCAAGTATAACCGAGACCAGTCTTGCGTGCGCTTACGTCACTGACAAGCCCCAGGTACGAGCCGGCCGCGCGGCTAACAATATAGTTACCCAAAAAAATTCCTCGTCTTCTATATTAAAAATGATGAAAGGTATTTCTGATCTTCTTTTCGACGCAGTCCGTTCCGTTTCGTGCAAGTTCATTATTTCTTTCATAAAACTATCCTACTTTTCTCGGTCCTCCCAACATAGTACCGAAATAAATACCGTTGAGTTGAATTACTAGTTTCGGAGATAAAAAAAAATCATTTAGTGTATCAAAGCTGACTCGCCGTTTCAAATTTCTGATGAGAAATTTCTTTCCTCTCAATGAAAAAAACATTAATATCGCGGTAAAAAAAGGAATCAGCAGCCAGAAATGAGTGGAATTTTCTTATGTAAGATTTTTGCGACTGCTACATGGAAATTGAAGCCATACGCAATAATTACTTCAAAAAACAAAAAACGGGCAATTTAAATAGTTTTTACACTGTAGATTACTAAGCGCTTTCACAATGTCTGATAGCAGGAAATCGATAGTAGCAATTATGATCGTTATAAATAACACGACACTCCCGTAGCTAATTAGGCGCGGATAATTATAGCGGCACATTTATCACTTTGGCGACATTTGTGGCCGAATCCGATAATAGTGAAATTTTATTAAACCGGTAGCATATTGTGGGGCACATATATCTTTAAGAAAATTATCTTCCTCGCCATTAATTCAAGTCGTTGAGTAATGATAAATTGACGGAAGGGCTATAAACTGAAGGGCTCGGCGCAGAAATGCATCGGGTCTATGATTGCTGCATATAGAGTCAGATAACTCTGTGTATTGTTGAAAATTCATGTTTCTCAGCGCGGTAATAATTCACGATCATATTACTTTCATTGTCTGCCGAGAGCACCGGTCTTCTCAGTCATGTCAAAGAAACATGCCGTAAGAACGGTAAATTCCTGAAATGGACTAACAATAAGCGTGATACACATTTTCATCAGTTGGAAAAAGTGTACACGTTTCCTAATTACGCGCCATAAATACGACATATCGCTGCTTCGGTTATTACCGACCGCGATCATTAATTATATCTGATCTGTTTAATCTAATGGCGAAGATACCATTAGATTAACCGAGAACGATTGAGCTCAAATGTTTTTTCCTCAAATGACTCGCCGGCTCGGTCTTGACTTCGGGTCAATTAATACCATAATCGGGAATAATGGCATAATTTAAAGGCTCGTACGGCTAATTAAGTGCGAGCGACATTAACCGCGTATAGTGCATTAAAGGAGAGAGAGAGAGAGAGAGAGCTCCGGACCTTATTTTCCCGTCGGTTATACTTTACGAGTGCAATAAAAGTCGAACATTCCGCAGCGAGGAAACATTCCTCCCCTTATTTGTCCGATCGACATCGGCCAACAAAGATGATCAGCTGTAACGATAATAATCAATCGTACGCGTCGAGGGATATTGCAGCGCGCGCGGCAGAGCAATTCGACGAACGCGGAACCAATTAAGAGCAAGTAATACGGCAGTGCATTAGAGACGCCGGCGCCACTTCGCGAGGCATTAAACACCCACGACCCGCCTCGTAGCGCGAATCAAATGCACTGAATCAGCGGAAACGCCGGGGCGTCAGTCCCGCGGAGATTCCACGGCATCTCCTCGACACCTTCCTCGGCCGCGGCCTCGCATCGCGGCGAGACGCGCCGCGGTGCCGCCGGTGATACAGGGGAGGCGTCCGACGCGAAAATTACGCGCCTCTACTATCGCCGATACTCTTCCTAATTATTGGACCGGCGACGGACGGCCGATATGACAGGCAGGAGGGATCTCGGTCCTCGCCGCTCTCGAACGATACGCGCTCTGGGGTACGCCGGCGGAAGGATGCGCTGCAAATAGGACGACGGGGGCGGGGAGGCGGGCGGGATGGACGCTGCAGGTAAATCTAGGCAGCGGTTATTTAGTAGGAGATAGTGGAGCCTACTGCGAGAGAGCGCCTACTCTCTCCGACGCGGCATGCTACTCCGTAAGGGGCGGCGAGGAGGAAGAGGAACCGAACTAGGAAGAACACGGAGGCGCAGGAGGCGAAGGAGAGGAAGAAGCGGATGACCGAGAAGAAGGATCGGGAGGGGGAGGAGGGAAGACCCTCGGCTGCCAAGGCGCTTCACTCGAGGCGCGTATATACACCGTGGGCGCCCGGCCGCCGCCGCCGCTGCTGCGGTGGAACACACCGCGAAAGCAACACCGGCTCAACGGATGAACGGTAGGCAGGAGGTCTTCTCTACGTACTCACGTATCTACGTACGTACGCAAGTAACATAGCTAACGTAGGTACCTACATGCAGTCCGCGCTCGGCGTCGGGGGAGGTTCGTTGACCGCTGTGTGACTCTTGCCTACCTCTTTCTCTTTCTCTCCCACTCCTTCTCTCTCGTTCTCCCGTTCTCTTCGTTTCGCTCTCTCGTTCTTTCACTCCTCTCTCTCTCTCTCTCTCTCTCTCTCTCTCTCTCTTTCTCTACTTCCACCTTAACGCTACGTGTATCTCGTTCCGTCTCTTACGCACCCGCCACTCCCCCGTCGCCCGATCCTTCTCCTTCCGCCGGCGTCGCCGCTCCTGCACGGCCTTGGCGATTCAATGCCCGCACCAGATAACTCCCCATCCAGATAATAGATTATTTCATACGTGTAACTAGTCGTTGGTAGTAGCGGAGGCCCCCCTTCCCCACCCGCCGTTAGCGCATCGCTCGTCTCTGCCATTTCGCTCGGCTTCAGCGCGATCGTCGTCGCTCCGTCTCGCTCCGTCAGCGAGCGAGCGAGCGCTCGCACGGTGCGCGACCATGTCCGTATGCTACATTACCTGCCGGTTATACGACGTTACCCGGAATGATCCTCTTATCGGGCACGTACACGTACGCGCGTACTCGCGCGCGAGAGGATGCGGCGAACGCCCTTGAGGATTCGTAGGACCGCGCGAGTTCGAGGTCGTTGCGTTTTCAGGGCCGCTTCTCCCGCTGCAGGTGGCTGCAGCTGCTGCGGCGCGATGAAATTGGTGCACGCGATGATGGTACACGCCGTGATTTTAGAATGGTTTTACTTTCCGATCGGAAGCGCGCGAAGAGAGCGCGAGGAGAGCGCGAGGAGAGCGCGAGGAGAATGCGCAAACACCGCTACCGAGGCGATTTCAGGCGGCTGTAATAGACATAATGCTCTAATAGACTTTAATAAATTAGTTATGAAGAGGATAATGTTCTAAGTGTTTGTATTTCCGAGTAGGAGTTTCGTACACTCGACAAAACGACTGTTTATCTGAAGTTTTAAGTAGTCAGAAAATGATGAGATACAAACATTTTGTATACTAGATGGCAAATTAAATTTCGTTTCCAATTAAATCTCCGTAACGATATTGAAGCAATTTTCTGATTTTTGATACTACACGCGTAATGATTAAAAATACGTTAAAACTTAATACTGGCGTGTAGAAAAACGTAGAATTTTTTTCATTTCCAATTAAAAAAAATTCTGAAAAAGATACATAAAAACAGGGATACCTGTATGAAACGTTGATACAGTTAGATGACTACCTACTTTTAAATTAATATTATCCGCGCATCTATATGTATATTTTTTGGAACACAAAATTTATTACTTTTTTAATACAGCAATCTACATATATAATCTGTTAAAAAATTATTTAAGTACGCAAGTTTATGCCATCAACTTCTCGTATATTTAAGTATTATTTTTTCACACCAATATTTTCTCTGCTTGCTTGCAAATATTTTCTGTGACGTTATTATTCACGTGGATGAAATAGTATGTAATAGAATGACGAATATTATGTTATGCTAGCTAATTAGTAGATTTAAAAAGAAACGACTAATTAGTGAGTAATTGTCGTGCAATTTTCAGTAAAGAATGCTCACGCATCGTTTATATAAATTATAAGATTTATAACTAACAACTGTAACAATATTTTATACATATATCTTGGGAAAATTCTAGTAAAATATTTCTTTCTACTACAACATATCGACAATTAATGCTGTCAATGTTGTCAGCCATTACATTGCGCAATAGAAGTGTCACCTGTAATAGGAATTTAAAATATTTATAAACAAAATTTCTTCTCCCAATCGTATTTTAAGGGGGAAATGTAATTCGTGTGAAAGATCGCCCCTGGGAGAAACGTGGTTCGTCACATCAAAGCGTACGCTAAGAGGCGACGATTAGGATTCCGGCGAGGATCGCAGATATGCTTTCAGTCTCTTTCGCAACGGCAATAATTGGTGGCTGGACATCGTTGTTGCGAGGCAAGTTCTCGCGCGGAAATCGCGCACCAGAGGCGTGATCGCCCGCGGGGAAAAACGTAGCAACGCGGAAAAGTATCCCGCCGCCGGCACGACGAGGAAGTTCTGTGCACCGACCTTAATGCAAATTCACTCGTGGCGGGCGTTCTTCCCGTCCTCTCTTCCTCTCCTCGTCTCGCTGGCCGCTCGACCAGAAGTCACACGACGAAACTGATCGTGTACTGCGGGAACGAGCGCGCGCGCTTCTTCCTATGCGAGGATGAGAACGCGATCGAACGAGACCGGAATCGCGCGGGGCTTCTTTTTCTTTTCCTTCCCCTTCTGATTCGTTCGTTTCCAAGAATCTTATTTATATGCACACGCACGGTGCACTACTTATCCAGAATCGGACATGTTCGTTCATGCTTTTGACGATATGGATGTTGGTGGAATCTGCAATTATACCGCACAGTCAGTGCTCTCATATGCAAATTTCTCGCCGAGAATTAAAGAAATTAATTAGTATTATATTTTGTTAAGTTTAACATTTTGTAATTCTAATATAAATGGAAAAATTTATCAATTAAATGAAAATTTGTTTTTTAACGCAATAAATATATTCGGCAAAAATAACATTTATATTTATACATCTTTTTATATATTATAACAAAATTTGATTAAAATATTTAACTAAATAGTTTACTAAATAGTTTACTGAATAGTTACTTAAATTTTAAATAATTGCTGAATTTACATGTTTTTTGCTGTTTTTTCGTACATTATTATATACTGTGCGAAATGCTTCATGGTTCAATAAAAACTTTTACGCGTCTCATAGTTTAAAGAATATATTATCAATTTTTATTTAATTATAAAATATATAAAAAAACCAATGGAAGTATAAAGATATGATATTAAAGTATAATAAGTATAAAGTATATTGTATATCTGCGGTCAAAGATCACGTCTTATCCTGTTTAAGAGATCATGAGTTATCGTTCCATTGTTTGTGTCACGGCAAGGGCTTTGTGTCTAGTTCGTTCCATCCCAGAAAAAGGACGCGATCAAGATGATGACGCATTCCTTCATTATTTCCAAAATTTTGCTCTCATGTCAGTCATATCATATTAGTGTACGTGAGCGTCGAACTACGTCACTCTGTATTTCTCGCGTTTTTGAACACGTCAAAAGTAAATTTTGTGTCAAAACGAATATCGAAAATACCGAATTTAGCGATAGGTATCAATATCGTGTTCAGAATATTTTTCAGACATTTAAAATCGGAGTTTATATTATGGCTTCGTGCATTATGTCGCAAGACTCTACTTTTCGATATATATCTTTTGTATATATTTCGCTTATTTGTTCGCCTCACAAACATCGTGAGTTTGATTTAACATCAGAAATATTGAGGAAACAAGGATAAAAGCATAAAAAAATTGCTGCAGTAGATTTAACGGAAACAGCTTAAAATTGCTAAAATATTATCCCTTAATAACATAAAATTCGGCGTATAAATATCGCATCGTGAGTTTAGTTAACAGACAGTTCGTTCACATCGAGTGCCTCGATGTTGTAGCCGCATCGCGATCACTCTGCATTTTCCTGTCTTTTTTATCCAACTTGAATGAATTTCATGTACGAACGGGTGTCGGGTGTTGAATTAAATGACGGCCAATTGTTTCAGTGTTTTTAGTAATCCGAGAGTAACACCATTGCAAGTAACGCGTTTTTCGATGTCGATTTTGATAGGTTCAGTTTCATGAAACGTGAGTAAAGTAATAATAAATTAATGAAATCGATATTATTTTACAGATCAAGATGTATCCACGACAAGTGAAAGAGCAAAACGGTTACTAGAAAAAGGAAAGAGTAAAATATGCAGCGCCGGCGCGTCGATCGGTAAGTAAACTCATTTATTATATTTTTACAGTTGTTGATTTATTCATCAATTTATTGAAATAATTGTATTAAAAAATTGTTTACTTTTTCTTTTACATCTCAAATATATAATAATAAACTTACAATCTTTTAATTGCAAAAAATAAATTATGTTTAAATTAGTATTATTTTAACACATCGCAAGGCCTGTTGTGTTAAACTTGCAAGCTGCACTTTGCTCAAATTATATTTTAACTCGGCCTTGTGCATTTCTCCGCATTTACATTATGAAATAATTACCTAACAATTTGTACGAGAAGTAAAAACCATTGCAAAACAATTTTTAATATTTATATTGCATATTTATATTTTTGTTGCACATTTACTTAATAAATCAGAAACATATTAATCAGAAATAAAAATCAGATAAATCAGAACATATTAAGTTATTCCAAGATCAGCCGAGAATAAGCTGGGATATTCTTGAAATTATGTTATCACAGTACTCTTAAAGCAATTAGCAATGTATTAAGGATCAGATAATATATTCGAAACCAGTGAAACACGATAGTCGCAGGAAATTTTATCACACTTTCCTGTTCTGTTTTTCAAAATAAACATCGACCACGTTATTGCGAATACCGCAATCATTTTTCCGCGCGTCGATATATAATATATATACCATATATACATATGTAGCTCTTTAGCAAAGAGGTGATAAGTTTAGCATACTCGTCAGGATCAGGTGTTACGCACGCCGCGTCGTCGATTGAATAAGTTATGGGCTGCAAATGGGAAGCATCGGATGTTAATACACGCAATTATCCGCGCGCGCTCGTTTCTCGTTTCTGATCTTTCGGTGTGTAAGCGCGAATTATTCAACAAATCAAACGGCAATACGGTCGAGCGAATTACATGTCGTATGAAATACAAAATGAAAGTGGGAATTGACTCGAACAAGTTTTAATGGTCAGCTCCAGACTGTTCTCTCGGTAACTTTACATTCATGGGATGGGAGCGCGGGGACTGTTCCCATCCCCGTAAGTTTCGTGATTCGTAAGCGAAAAATAATTTCGGGTAGGTCGGTGCCAGCGTTTACGCATACTTTAATGCCGATGTTGTATTCTTTCAATGGTGGGATGCTTTACGTACCTAGTGCAAGCCGAAGCCAACAAGCAATTCCACGTTAGTAATGCTTTCAATTAAACTGAGAAATCTTATCGCGCGTTGGTTACTAATTGGGATGCGCAAAGCGAATCCATATATTGACCTTAATTAAGCCTCGCATTCCAATCGTATTGGCGTATCGCATGTAAATATTTCTGATTACATAAAGAAATGAATAACATTTTTATACCAATTTTCATATCAAAAATCAATTCCGACGACTTTTAAATAATTAAGAAAGTATTAAAAATATATAAACAAATTAATTTTTAATTAATTAAGAGATATTATAAGTATAATTGCAGTTTAGGATTTACAAAGCGTTTTACCGATAGATATAATGTTTGTTTCACGCGTTCTCTTACTGTTCATACGCGGAATCTCAATTGTTCAAATCCGTTAAAAATTAATCATTTAGCTAATTAGAAAAAAGAATTAATGAAGTAGATAGAATGCCGAGATGCAGCGACTGCTATCGCAACATCGACTGAATAAGAAATATTTTCTCGCCGCTGGTGTAATCTTGCTGCCGGTACCGTTTAAGTTCCGTTTATACCCACGGACTTTACACAGATGTTCACGTTTAGTTACCGGACTGTTATCTTTAATCCTGTCGCTTTTCCTGGATGCGTTGACTACGTCTAGGTGTGCTCATATCTTACCCGGTATAAGTCTAAACACATACCGAGAGTTTTCAATCCCATTTAATTCGGTGCACTTTGGATGGATTATAACTTCCAAGCGATTCCGTTACGACAAGAACTACGCCGCGCGAAAGTATCGACCGCATAAAGCAATGCGTTTCATGATTTTTCGTGATGCCAGCAGAATATTTCGCGATGCGCATAAATAAGATATATTCTCAGTCGAACCTCGCGTTATCGTTTTCCATTTAAATCGATTCGACGTCATTTAGGCGCGATTTATCCGCGATGAGCACGTAACTGACATTTTATTCGGAACGATCGCACGAAAAGCGAATCGGAGGACGGGTTTAACACGAAACAGACAGGCGGAACTGTACCCCGCCGAATCCCGGCTAAAAACAGTGCGTTCTCGTTTATAGTTCCACTTCAGTTTGCGCTTGAGTACGCGAATTCTTTTGACAGAGGGAACGTTTCGCAACGCGAACCTCAACGAGGTGCCGTTTCCGATCGAAGAAACGTTAGAACGAGGTATGCAACCGAAGAAGGGGAAAAAAGCGGACGAAATTTGCATTCGTTCTTCAGCGCATCGTCGAACGGACATACACAAAGCGAATCATAATTTCGCAGGATAAATAGACATACGTTGCGTTTGTAGATCAGTGAAAGTGCATCTGTAAACACAGTCATAATACATTTGCGAAATAAAAAATATTGAAAGACAAAGTAGCATACTGCAAGATAAGCATGTGTGAATTTAAATCACATTCACATAGATTTTTTTTCTACAGCATGCTTAGTGCTTCCTGCTTCCTGTATTTTATATTTAAATGTATAATATAAATGCGATCACACGCGTTTATGAGAAAATATTTTTGTACAATGCCACGCGTTCATTCACTCGCGCTTATTCGCGAATTTGTCCTTCGTATTCTTCTCAATGTGATCGCAACACAGGTAGATGTCAAATGTGTGCTGGTCAAATGACAATCCGCCAAGACGCAAATAACTGTTCCGCGTTTCGGAACGGATGCAGCGCCTTTACGACCGATGCGATTCTTTGCTTTAGTATGCGCACCGGTGCAAAAGTACTCCGGATCGTGTAAGAAATCGTCCGTGTAACAATTCGGTAGTCCGAGTGAATGGGGGTCAATAATGTAACCGTGACTCGACGCGTGCCGTTATGCCGGTTTCTTGCGTCAGCCGCTACCGCTTTCGTCCACGAAAACCAGTCGCTGCCTTAAAGAGGCAGCCATACGACGTATCGCATTCGACGCTGGTGACTAATGGCCGAAAGAGCACGAGCCGTCGGGCTGCTCAACTGGACATTGACTTTTTTCAACTGACTTTACATTCTGTCATGAATATCGAAGACAGCGATTTCGTGGAAGATAACTCGACTTGCGGTTCATTCTCGTCGGATTTGTAATACATTATATACGAGAATTCTATAATGTTACCGCGTGTAACTTAATGCGATATAATACAAATTCCACGATTCGACATGCGAGATATCAAAGAAATGGTCAGTAATTTATTAGATACTTTGGATCGATAGATTCCTTACCAAATATCTCTCGTACTATACTTGATAAATTATTTAATAATATATATTATTTCGTAACAGAAACTGAAGTCTGTTTTCTAAATAGAAATTTATTATGCTGAGCCGTGCAGCGAGGTAATAAGCAGTGTGTTAATTGCACGACCGTAAAAATCACGCAACTTGAAATTTATACTCCTCTCTTTCGAAGACCCGTTTGCGATTAAAACAGCGATAATAATAAGGTGCACGTTGAACTCTTTGACATCCATGCTTAACATGGGACTCTTTAGTGCTGACAGCACCCGGTACCGTATCGAGTAAATCACATGACACTCAGAAAAGAAGCTGAAATGCGTGGGACGGGAACAAGGCGAAAATATGAAATTTGCATTGAATGTGAGCATGAGCTATTCATACCTGAGTGCTTGCGGCATCGATAAAAATTATTCCGGCGCTGTTACCAACGGCACAAAGGCCGTTACAAGTTAGCAACTTGTACCACTCCGCGTGGTGCATCGACGAGGCACTTAAGTAACTCAGAAACACGTTTGCGGCTTTATCAGAATCCCGGTTACAAGTGTGTTATTTGGTAGTCGTGACACAATTCCGATACGATTAACCACCTGACACGGAGATGATTGTATAAATTTTTCCTTAAATTTTACAACTTTTTAAGGGGAACAGTTGTTAATGTTACTTATCCCGTAACTATGTTAACTGATTCTTTCAATAATTTACAAGATAAGAAAAATCGTCAACATTTGAAGGAAAAAAAAGGAAACTTTTCTTATTTTTTAACTATCTCAGGTTTCCATTCTTTTCAAAAATGATATTTCAGTTAAGAAAAAACAGAGAAGATTAGTAACAATATGATATGTAACGCGATTCGATTTTATAATGAAGATGTGCGGGATAAATCCGACAGAACGGATTGCAACTGTGCGGACGGCGCGCAGCGGATGCAGCTTTGAATTTCTAATACCTATCCAGCGGCCGCTCTCTTCCGCGAAGGTACGAAAAGAATAAAGAGGGCAGCCGCGCACCGGTTCCATGCATCAGGCTGTCTTTTCTGGGAATGTACGAGCGGTATATAAGCGGGCATAATTTGTTCCGATACCCAGCGAGTCGGGCGAAGGCGTGGGCGATCTTGAAACGAGCCTCGAAGCGACGTGCCGCGACACAGACGCGATATTGGCTGCCGTCGATGAGCTGCCGCACCGCGGCTGCGGCTGCTGCGCGAGCCGCCGCCCCGCCGTTCGGCCAGGAAACGTTCGTCGAGAAATTGATTTGTCATTACCCCGCCTATAAAGCAAAGCGGTTACGCGCCCGTGGACGCTACGCTCGGTATTTATACGTGTTATAAGTGCGCTCGAGAGCGTAACCGCTGAAGATGCTCAGGTACTTTCGAGAGCCGTGTCCTCGGGACATATGTACATGCGTTACGCGCCGCACGCAGAAAAAGAGAGAGGGAAAGAGACAGAGGAAGGAGAGAAAATGCGTGTAGATACGTGTGCTCGCGTGCACGTTTACGATCGCGTTCTCGCGCGTCTACCCACCGCGCCGGAGCAAGTAGTTCGCCTACGAAGCACGTGATAAATCGATGCCATTGAAGCTTGATGCGGGAACGGAATAAGAATGTACCACGGGGCTCAGATTATCCTCGGAGATTCCGCGAGCAGGCAGGACTGCGCCTTCCTCTTTCGCGCTCTCAGGGAAAACGCACTTCGGGAAGTGGGATTTCACCGGGATTATAGCGCGCGCGCGCGCGCGCGCACGGAGGGTTCATTATACTCAAACACGCTCGCTACCTCGCCCGCACGTACTCGGCTGCGAGCCTTACGTAAATCCCTGCACCATCTCGCATTCATCGCGTGCGTGTCACCGGGAGAACGAAGGGGAATTTATTTAGTGTGCCCCGGCATAAAGTTCCGCGATGACACAATGCACGAGACGGCGCGACGCGACTCGCCGTAGGAAGCCAGATATTAGAGTAAAAACACGCCACTGATGGGATTGATAGACAACGCCAGAAATTAAGTCTTCCGTTCTGAGAAACAGAAACAGGGGTCTCGGCTGCGCGCCTTCGCTCTCGCGAGGAGTGGCACGCTTCGGCCGCGCACGGTGAGAAATTTTATCGAGCGGCATTCACACCTCGCCGCGATTCCTTCGCGAAGGTAAATCATTATTCGAGCTTGTACGCGAATTACTCGCGAGCTTCCAAACCGGAACTCTCAAACGCATCTCTGCAACCTCGCCGTGAAGACATTAATTCTCCGCGCGATTCTTAACGAGCCTAGTAGTCGCAGAAAATAAAAAACAATTCCTTTAAAGACCCGCCGTAGTACAGATGCCGATAAGCTTCGCAAAAAAATTGCGCGTGACTCGATAATGAAGCATCAGCGGCGGCGGCGGCGGCGGCGGCGGCGGCGGTGAGTGGTCGCGTCAGGAAAAATGCCGGGCGGCGCGTCGTTTTAAAAGACGCATTTATTTTATTTTCTTCTAAACGTGCCACATTGTAGACGTAATGTCTTCGCAGCCCGCGTTCTCGATGCTTACATTAGATAAATCTGACAACACACCGGAGATAAGATCTCCGACGCGTCGACGCGGGGGGGAGGGGAGGGGGGGAGAGAGCCAAAGGGGAAACTATGTGAATTTTTGCCTGGCGCGTCTTGGCCGCGCGCGTCCGCCCTTCCTTCTATCTCGGTGAAGCTTATCACCGGGGACACCGTGTTTGCTGGCACCGGAACTGATGAGGTCTTTAGCTGCCGCTCTTGCTTGATGGATGGAGGGGTTTATGTTGCGCCTGTAAACCTTCCCTTTCATAAAGATCCATAAGCAGGATTACAAACAGACTCAATTAGGCCGCAACACCTCACGGGACAGAGCGCGAGGCACGAGAAAGCCCGCAAGCGATTACTTTCTTTACCGCCGGCGCGTCAGAATATCGCTTTTTGTTCGGAAGTGACGGAAGCCGTAGGAAGAGACAGAATGAGTACGTGAACGAAAGAGGGCCGCGAGGGGCGGGAGGGAGAGGCGGAAAGGCGAGGAGGCTGGCGAAGCTTTTTGTTGAGATGTCTCGTTGCGGCGGGGATTAAGCGAGGGGCGAGAGAGGATAGAGAGGTCGGCGGAAAGTCGGCTGAAAATGGACGATCACGGCTTGCATTTATAAGCTGCAACGTAACACGGCCATTAATCGCTTTTCACCTGTCGTAAAGTTACTGGCTACCGGCGAGGTAATTTATCGAGAACGCCAGTAAACGTGTAATTACTCATAAACAGCAGCTTTGTGACGAGCTACGAAGGTGAGTTGAGGCGCGCCGCGCTCGCGGCATAAGCACGTACGTTCGCACGTTTGACAGGCGTCAAAAACCTATCCCGACGTGTGCGAACCGAAACCGTTTGAACGAGCCGGCCAATCGATAGCGAGCAGGAATTACTTTGCAAATATTCCAGCGGAGTATTAGTACGCGGCAGCGTACGCGCGGCCGGAACTTTGTGTCTAGTTGGATCATCGGCGGGATGAGAATACGTGGGAGCGGATGAGAGCTACTTTGTAACTAAACGTCTATCTATCTAGGAACCATTGCCCATCATGCGTTTTACATAAAAGGATAAACACTTCCTTCTAAAGGGCGATAAAAGCCTAACGGCACAACTCGCTCTCTCTTGAAATCGCCGTCAAAATCTAAGCTTATCGTTAATATTTCGTTTTATCAATAATAATTTAACATTTAATTAATATTTATCGAGAATCTGTCATACACGAAGTTTAATAAATGATTCGTGTACTTAAACAGTGGACTCTTCATAAATTGCCAATTACGCTTAACGAGAAAAATTTTAGAAAACGTTTCCGTCTATTAAATTGTTTACCAAGATTTTGAAAAAAAAATTTATTATTAAAAGTATTATTCAAAGAAATATCATTATTTACATATGTAAAAAACTAAGGTAACTTTAAATGGCATCCAGCGTACGATATATGTATAAATGCGTCGTTCTATTTTTCCCTCATTTTTTTATGTTGTATTTGATGTATTCCAGAACGTTGCCTGTATTAGCATTTCGCTTTTGTCATACGTAAAAAAAAAAAAAAAAAAACAAATTGACGCGACATCATTTGCAAATATCCGGGAGCTCTCTAATACCACAAACTTTCTGATTCCATGGCTTTGACCAATTATACACGCGAAACATGCTGTGCACCTTCGCTACGTAAATACGACCATCCCCCGCGCTACGTCAAAAACCCGTCCGTACAAAAACGGGAACCGTTGGGACACTGCAACGAATCAATATTGCGTCCGAGCGTCACAATGGGATCGACAAGTACACAGTGTCTGACGGTTCGCTATGTATCAGCAGAGACTGATGAAACAGGCGGGACTGGTAGTTAGATGAAATTTAATGATTTTATAAGCGCTGACCTTTTTGAAGCCCTCGTTAACAAACGTTGTTTTTCGATGAAACAAGTCATTATTTGCTGCATTCTGCATTCATTTCGAACAAAAACAAGTGCCACACAGGCAAGGTAGCTTTGAAAGAGGAACACAATGAGAAAGAGAGAAAGCATATCTGGGGAATAGATTTTTTTGTAACTCTTGTCATCCGTCATAATAAACCGGCACGATAACTGATGTATTTCGCAGACGCGTGATGCGATGTTTTGCTGTGCAACTTGCGAACGCGTATAATAATATATAAAACATGATTGTTGCGAAGGTTTTATTCATTCGTATTTATTCAGAGATCAGAGAAGCGTGAGATACGCATCTGATAAAGCAAAAGGGAGAACAAACATTTCTCCAGATCGACTGGTTCTCATGGGTGCCAGAAAATATAAACATCTCACAAACTGGAAAGGCTTAAATATAGATACCACTTATGATACTGATAACTGATAAGCAATCATTGCGGTGCGTTAATGGCATGCCGCTACACATACACCCTCTGACATCTCATCTACTATGTGGTAGCCCCACCAGTGGTTAATCGCTGTATCTATTCTGTTGCTTGACAAGCCAGAAGCAGGGTAAGCATAGCAGTCCGTTAGCAGTTTACTACGCTGTTTGGGTTATCCGAAATAGATACCACATTTATACACGCTCTTAAATCTCGCTTTATTGTTAATTACATATATATGCATATCCGATAAGGATCATATAGTTCCTATAAAGCGTGAAATACGGGAAAATTTGAAATTTCGTCGATAATATTCGAATCTTAATTCTATATAATTCGCCGATGCAATTAGCTGGCTGCAATTCGCTATCCGTTTTATTAATAATTTTTGGCACATCAATTATAAACAAAATATTCGTTAATTTTTCTCCACCAATTATAGATTTTTCACAAAACGATATTGTTTAATAACAGCATTCGTTATTCGGTTCTAGACTATTTGCATAACCAAATTGGCGTAACCAAAAACAAAGAGGTATAAACTGATAACATTCTATATGGTATACTCAATTCTCGGAAAACATAAATTGGTGATGCAGGAAAAATATGACAATAAATTAACTAAATAAAATTTACAAATACATAGCAAAAATTTACGAAAAAATAGAATAATATTTTTCATATATTATTTATAATATTGATTATCAACGAAATTTATTATTAAAATTACGAAAGATAATAATGTAAAACATAAAATTGTTATTGCTCCAGTGTATTATACTTATTACTAGAGAAGAATATAATTTATAGCATGCATCCTGTTACGCAACGCGGTAATTTATGCTATTCGTACCTATTATTAGAATGTAATTATTATATATCCGAAGAAAAACTTTATCTCCCTTGCTATTTTAAAATTTCCCAGCAGCAAAGTATTCGCTTGCATTACAGTTATCAATTTGAAATACTATAGGACTTTAGCATTGCATCTATAATGTTTAGAATAAGCTATTTAGTTGCACATATTAAAATACAGATTATTACGCCAATTTAAAGAGTGGTTAGTTAAATATGAAGATAAAAACATGCAAAAGCGACATTAACACTTTTTAAAACTATTTATTAAGTTCACTAAAGAATTTATAAAATTTCAAGATAAATATTTTTATATATGTACATACATAAATTAGCTATTTAAAATAATTATTATTTTATTATAACGTGACATTATTCTTTTATTAAAAAGTTATTAATAGAATTGCACATATTTTACAGATGTAAATTTAAATTAGAAAATTATAATATCATAATTTTAAATAACTGACTTAAAGGATAGTATTATATTATTCCACGTGGTATAACACGAGCGTGTTCAGCTTCTAGTGTTCACAGTAACAAAACTCTGATTATATGAGCCGGAACGTTCTCGGAATATCTAGTGACCGATTAGACGAGGAGCAGCAAAATGTAAAGCAAATCGTTGTCGTTTACTTATCCGTACTAAGACCGCCCAACACCCACAAGAAATGTAGCGAACGCCGCGTACCAGCTAATTTAACTTCACCGCACATTTTATGCTGATTAGAAACATGAGATATAACCCATTTCACATGGCTGATTATAATACTAAATCTCGGGACACGGTATTGCCTTATTACCTTCGCCAAACGAATCTTGATTTTATGACATTAAGATATCATGGTTTATGAAGTATGATTAGATTTATTCCTTTTTTTTCTGGCGATAACAATCGGGGGATAAATGGAATATCCGTGCATATAATATCATGAAAAACCAACTTGTGAATTTTTTAAAGTTTAAAAAATCCAGTTGTACGAGTTTTTCGTTTACATATACTTTTTTTACTGGATTATCTATTTTTTATTTCAGATATCGGTTTACTGTAGTCTATGCATGCATTCATTGAATAACTTTTTCAATGTTTAAAAAAAATCAAAGTACGTTTGTAGCGCTGCGTAAACATTGTTTTATACATCCCAATTTTTCGTTTATTCACATATTGTTTTTTCGAAAGCGGATTTAACCCATTATATCCGGTAAGTTTCAAAAATTTCAAAGTACCACAATCCCCGGCTGTGCGGCCTGCATGCGCGCACAAGAGAAATTTATGCATGCACGTAGACGGTGTGCTCGCGTAATACTTGGCGCGCACGCTCGTCACGCATTGCGCCGCACTTACCCGCTTCCCAATTTACAGTTTGTACCCCGAGGGGCCCGCGCCGCAAATATGTTAATTCCACCGCGAAATAACTAAACGAGTTCGTCCAGGGTCCACTGATTGCAACAAGAGAATTCGCCGTGTGCGCGCGTCCGCGCGTGAGCTCGTGATCCGTTAAACAAGACGCGCCACGCGAAAGGTAGCCAACATCGTGTCGTATGAAATCATCGCCCTGGGCATTCGTGGAATGTCATTTTCCACGTGCATTCGTTCAGCAGGAACCGTAATGGCGATGAAATTTAATATAGAGAAGTTTGAATCGCGGTATGACTGTATTCCCAAGCCGCGATACAAATTCATGTCCGGGATGAATTTGCAAGCGCGCATTTAATACGCCAAATTTATGAAGTGACTTGTACATATAAATTTAATTAAAAAGTAAGTAGAAAACATTTCAAGCGGTGCAATTTTATTGTTCCAATATTATCTATTTAAAATTTTAAGAAAGTCTTAGGAGAACTTTATATGTGTATAATAAAATATGGAAATATATAAAAATAGTAAAATTATAAAATCAGTTAATGATCCTTTTTTATAAATATAATATAATAATATAATAATAATCTCTCTACACAATTGTTTATTAAAAAATCATATTTTGCAACACTTGAAATTTTACTTATAAAAATACTTAGAAGTCTTGAGAAACAAGCTTTAGGATTTTAATTTAGGATTTTAAATTATTCACTAAGCAGATTTGACAAGTGATATCGCGATGCTTTTCTGAAGTTCCGATCATAGATATCTCGACAGATCGCGACGATAGGCCGGTTGTCCTACTTATTCGCTCATGCAGTTTCAGACAGCTCTGGGATTAAGCCATTAAACGAGTTAGCAACTGTTTATATTATAATAAGTTATGAAATTAACGACGGCACGATGACGACAGCGAGTTACAAGTATGCGTGAAATCGCGAATCAACGACTACGGTGGCGGTAACGTGCTGCGAAAAGCTTTCAAGCAGGTTGTCGGGAACAAGAATCGCGCAGACAACGACCGCGGGTTGGATTTCAATGCAACGTAGCGCTACATGGCTCAATGTAGCGCAAAGTAGCCCCGGAATTTACGACATCCGCTTTAATACGCTTTAATGCGACGCATTCGCACGATTTAAAGAACGGGATCGTATCTGTCGACGGCAATATATGAAATCGTTGTCCCTCGCTGCGTAGATAAAGTCAACGCGAGATTCCGGAGTCTTGCTCGTATCATGATGCTATGCGGTGCGTTTCATGAGAAACACAACAATTTCGTGCAGACTTGCGCATAATTATAATCTCATTCTAAGAGCGATAAACGCGAGCAACAGTAGCGAATGAGTTTGCGGAGGAGAAGCTGTAAAGACATTTTTGAATCATAAAAGGAGGTTTAAATGTGTGTGTGTAAATTTTCGAAATGAAGTGGAAATGTACAGAAGTTCTAATTATAAATTAGATAAATAAGAAAGAATAATAATAAGTAAGAAAAGTGATGTTAGTTCTCGAAAGATTCTTATTTTATCAAAGCCTAGAGATTTCGAGTATCATTATCTTGAAAACGTTAGCACATAGTATGATTCAACTTATCTAATACATAATGATGCCTATAAAAAGCTTAGAGTGGACTTTTCCAATCTGACTGTCCACGTGCAAGCGCATAAGTTACATCGAGATAGCGGTTTTCGATTATGCGTCAAGAAGGCTAATTATAAAACGCTAATTATAGATTGAGTCTAAATGGGTATTCATTAGCAGTTAGTCGTTGTAATAATTCGTCCGTTCAGCGGTACCGCATTCTTCAAGCAAATTTCTCACCAATATGAATCTCCGAGTATGATAATCAGCGTCGAAATAGTGCTGTTCAATTACACTATTGAAATGAGATAAGCAGTGTATTCCGGTTAAATGTCCCGCTGTAGCCTGTTTCCGAGAACGCATTTAATTGGCTCACAACGTTTTCCAAGTGTAGATCTTATTAACATATTCGGCGCAATACAGGATGAGAATTACGCGCACATTTCCTCTCTCACAGCACTCGTATTTGATATAACGAATTAAGTTATCTTTAATCTCGAAAATGGCGCAAATAATTTTTTTATAAATGTTTACTATATGATTTATGCTTCCGTTAAAATTAATAAAAACAGATTTCATTAAATCTGCGTACTATTATAATTCGTTGGGGTTTATACTTTTTAACGAATTAATAAATTTAACGAGTAAATATAACTTTTAGCGTCTCGTGTATTTGAAAATTATTTTTACACGTTGCTTATATGTAAAATTATCATATCTATAATTAATATAATCTATATATATAAATATAATCTAAAATTAATATATCTAAATATTTATTTATTTTGTATATTCTATAAAAATAATTTTCAATTTTTCAATAGAAAATTTGCAATATATATTATATATATGATCGATTTAGAAATTCAAATAAAATAAAATTAAATTAAATATAATAAATTTATAATTGTTACAACTATTAGGAATTTGTGCAAATTATATTAAATTTGAATCAAATTTGTTACTCGTAAAAATATTATTTTAATTTGTAATTTTTTAAAAACATTTCAATACGCGCGTGAAATACATAAAATCGCGAATTATCGAAAAATAAATCTGTACAATTGAATATTTCTATTATTTTTATTAATAACAAATTGTTATGTATTGATTGTAACATTCGGATGGAAAAACGCATTGAAATCTTAGGCAGGTGCGTGCGTACAGGATCTAGCACGTATATTCAATGTATTCATATATTCACAGCTAGAAATATGATTATAGCATCTTGTTTTTAGCACGCCCGTAACTATCGATGAAAATGAATGGTGAAGGCATAGTTGAAATTTCAGATCGCGAGTTGTCGATGAGTAAAAGAGCATCGCGGCTTTATAACATTGAGTGCCGGCATTATACGCTCATCACACGCATGTTGATATGTCGCATGCAATCTTATTATGCCATAAAGTTAAACCGCTACTTCAAATCACATCGTTCAATAGTATTAAAGTTAGTAAGGCGTCTTCCGCGCCTACATATTGGCTATTACGTTGAAGCGCATCCTTATTCTTACTTTCGCTTATTTTGCATATACATATATTATTGAAGAATGTGAAAATAACAGAGACGGAAATAATTTTATGAAATGCTCTTTTTTATGGATCAGTTTATAACTTCCATGTGCAAGCGTCATTTGTGCTTCCACTTCACATTAATTCGATAAATTTAATATATAGTTATTAGTTGATTTTTTTAATACTGCTGCAATATATATATATACGTATTCTATAAATATTATTAAAAGATATATTCCAGCATACAGTAACACGAATATATTATTAAATTTTATATTCGATGACAATAATTTGCTCGTAATATACTCGCAATATTAAACGATAGAAATTTGGTCCGGAAATGGAAAGAAGTGATCAGTTATGTGCGCCAAGTACGCGAGCTGCGGAAGCTTTAAGCTCGCGCACGAGGTCAGAAATCCGAAAGGCACGTCCCGCGGAACCGCGGAAGCGTGGAGCCGGTGAACGTACTTGAAATCATACGGTGGATCGTCCGAATCGCAGGGCCCCGTACCTTCCTCCTTCTGTATCCCTTTCCCCACCCTTTCACCAGTTCGCCACCTCCACCATCATCGGCTTCTTGCCTTTCCTCTCCCCCTACTCCGGGGGCGTCCCGTCGCACTAATAATTCGTGAGTACGTTGCGGTGATGTTGAGCATTCCACCTGCCAACAGCAACCGGGCACATCCCCCCACCTGGTGGTACCGGCAGGAAAAGTGGCCGCACGCCTTGCAATCCCAGCATTTCTGTGTTGGTTGTGGCCGTGAACGGGGCTCAAGTCCAAGGACACGCGGGAGCGAGAGAGAGCGCCTCTGCGAGTGCCCAGAAGAGACTTCCCTGCGTGCGAGGGATCCGCCACGTCTTGCCGCAGATTTACCCTGGTTTCCATCGGCGCGAGCCAACCGTAATCGTTCCAGGTACGTGATCCAACGAAAAGACGTCCACGGCTGCCGGGCGCTGTTCGCGTCGGGCCGCCTCCGAGGTGCGGCGGGATGATAAACAGTGTATCGAATGGCTCGTATATCAGTGAAATCGCAAAGTTCCACCGCACGCCGCTCTACACGACGGGCGGGTCTCGGAGATCGACGAGATTCCGCCGGACGGTGATTTCGATCATCCTTCCTGTCGTCCCGGAAAGGGTTATGGAGTAGACGTCGCCGAGATATCCGTTCGGTAGAGGATGCTGTCGCGCGGACCACGGCACCCGTAGCGCGAATAAAAACCAGCGTCGATCTATCTTGCGCGTCATCTCCACCGCGTGCAATCGGATCGGAATTTTCGCCGGATAGTGAAGTTCTCCCATGGTCGCCGTTAAAGATCCTCCCTCTGTCGTGGTGCGACCGCAAAGCGCGCCGCAATGGTCCCGCAAATTCGGAAACGGGAACGATCAGATTGTCGATTGGGATAAAAGAGGGAAAAAAAATACAAAATAGCATCCCCTTGTCGAGGGGGAGACGCGCGCGCGCGTCTCTTTTTCCAATTAAACGCAAAACTCTGCTCGTTCCCGGGCCGTGCGCGCCGATCGGGTTCGAGTTTTTTCCATTTCGCTCGCGTTTTCACGTCTCGCCGGGTGCCGGACGACGTGTGTGCCCGAATCCACTGACGATGCGCTGTATTCCCGATGAAATCGATAAAGTTCTATCCGCGGCGGCAGTTATAGCCGCGTGTAACCTACGTACGGTGAATCGCGGAAAAACAATTTTCCGTCTCGGCGGTTTCGCGCACTCGAGAGAAATTCCGATTCTCGATGGCGATCTGGAATAATTGATTGGTTCCTCAAATCAACGCGCGTGCGAATGTCGTTGCATAATCGCGCACGGGTCGCGCAGTTATCAATCGCATCATAAGGATTGTTATGAGGACGTCCTGCAATTTTCTTGGCTTCATGCTGCGATGCTGCGAGAGAACGAAGCGAAATTACGTTTGAAAGACCTTTTCCATATTTTCGTGTCATGGCAGTCAGAATATATGTATTTTTTTTTTTGCAAAGTTAATTTCCGACGTAATTGAGTCAAAGATTGTTTTGGGAAAAAAAGTGAAAAAATGTTTGCAACGTCTCATCATTTGCTTCGTCCTTTTGCGGTGTGAAAAATGTTGATAGTGCCGGTTGAATTGCGCGTGATGTGTGTAACGATAGAAATATCAAATTTATATATATCGCAGCGTCTTCATCTCGGGTAAAATTCTACGCGAGTAGAAACGGTATTGCATAAAGAAGTTAACGGTTTTCACTGGTAGCGTAATCTTGCCTGCCCCGATAGAAGCTTCGATCCGCACTTAATGAGGGTTCGTATATAATAGGACGATCTCTCGAATCAGCAGCTTGTATGTGATAAGCACATCTACGATCGTGCGCGCTATCGAACGCACGCTTGATTAAGGACCGAGCGGAATCCCCCCGCCGGCAACTTTTTATCGCGGCTTCTCGGAAACAGAATAGAAAGGTGCGTGATTACGCGCAGTGTGCTATTGCCTTGTCGATATATCGCAATATTTTCCTCTTATGGCGCGATTTATTTTATTATCGGAAACGCCTATGGGTGTACATACCGTTCGCTGTGAAAACACACTCAAGTTTCATCGCAACAGTGCTATATCGATAAAATACCGCGAATTCGGAATGTGCGGATACAAAATTGTTACATGGTGCAAAAAGTGAACTAAGGATCGGACGATAAAAAATTGATACCGTGTGAAAAACGATTTCGTATATGTTGACGCGAATATCGTTCAATATTGTTTCTCATACATCAGAGCCTGACTGTTTCTATAGTGTGCTGGTTCGCCTGTACAAATTCTGACAAATCGCTTTTTATCTTACAAGTCTCGACAAGAAAGTGTGTGCTCTCCTTTCTCTGTGTTTCCAACGAATAACAGACGCTTATCTCTCTTTGACGATTAATCTCTATATAAAGTGAGAAATTCCTATTACACGATGTCGAGTTTCCGTCTGATTTACCAGCAAAAATATCAAATTAAAATCAGATTGAAATTAAAATGTGCAGCGATTAGCAAATCCGAAGTTATAAAAACGGCACATGTCTCGCGCGTGACGCAACGAGACCGTTAATATAATTCCATAATCTTTACATCAAACAAGGAAGTTGCGTTACAATGTATAATGTAATTCCCATGTTTAGGCGATCGGGAAGCACAAAGGCGAGAGAGTATTTCGTTAGACGTGTATCGCGTTGGTGCGTATTCGGAAAACGCCGAATTGGCAGCTGACGTTAACGTACGAGCTCCTTGATTAGACTTCGGAGCTTAATTCCGATGTTTATGGCCTCAGATATTGACCGAGACTGCGTAATTGACGAAGTATACGACCATAATTTAAGAGTTTCGCCGAGCGGTCCGTTATTCGTCGCGCCGTTTCGGAGCAATGTTTCGCGTTGGGGAAACGCTCTATACCGGGTGCACTGGTATTCAATTCTTACTTGCACCCAGGCATTCGCGGGAAAATCGGTTCCTGTAATTACCTTAATGAATGGCAACAAAGGCAGGAGAGTCTTGTACCAAGCGATATTATGTTCTGCGCGGTGTTCTCCTCCGCGCGATTCCCTCTCCCTCTTCATCCCACCATTCGTTCTCCTCCATCCCCCCTCTCTCTCTCTCTCTCTCTCTCTCTCTTTCTCTCTCTTGCTGTCTGCCTCCCTCCGTTCTATCTCAAGACCTCTAGGCACTGAGACCGTTTCCTTCGCCATTACATTGTGGCGAACTGTTCGACTAACTTTGAAATAATTAGTCCGGATAATGAAGTTCGGCTGCACAATGGCCTTAGCAGCGAAGGGTAATGAGATTCGCCCTACCCGCGTACTGACGTTTCGGTGTGATATTGATTACTTAAAACGCTCCAATGATCTTACCAAGACCTTACAGGATAAGTGAGAGAATCGGATTCCGATGAACCGTTGTTGAATCGGAACGACTCGGCGTCATTGATGTGCGCGGCGTCAGAAAACGGGACTGCTTTCAATGTGTCACGGCGAATAACGTAAAGCGCGTTACACTTGTCTTCATCGATATTAATTTATTTGTATGATCATAACAAACCATCGTATAGATACGTGCAGATGTAATTATCATTACGATTGATTGCAAACCAGATATTTTTCGTCAACAAAATGTTTTTCATATACAAAATGTTGCGGATTATTATATTTTTCGTAAGAAATATTACGACTATCGTAAAATATATGCGATAATATATACGATAAATAAAGTTTTCACAGTAGCGCGTATAACGTGAATGATACATGAATTTTTCATTGACGTGTGATTTTTCGTAACAGCTGATGCAACAATACAGAGTTTAAAGACCCAAGGTAAACGCAACGACCTTGACCGCGGAGAAAAATCGCGGCGCACTTGAACTAATACCTCTGCTCCAATTCCGTAGCCAATCGAGCATGGATAGGAAGTCAATCTCGATGAATACTTTCAGCGAATCTTAGTTTACCTTTTCTCATGCCAGGCGGTACAAAGTTATCGATACGGTACATCGTATCGCATAGAAGTTCCCCGCAATGCTTAATAGTCCGTGTAAGCTGCATAAACAATTTTCCGTCAATCTTGTTTCTTTGGGCGGCCCCGATCGCCGGCACGCGGTAGGACACGCACGAATTTTCTCACCCGTGACCGGAATGATAAATCATTCCGCCGCGAATACCGGGCACACGTTCCGGTTTTGACGTTAATCGAAGGTCGATGAAATATTAACGAGTGGATAATTTCGACGCGACATCCGCCGCGACAGCGCGCCATCGATAAGCCCGGCGTCACGGGAGAGAATATTAACGCGCGGCGCGTAACAAGCCGCTGCCGAGTGCCGCTAATGACACACTACTTTCCTCCGCCCGAATCGTATGGTACGCACGGGAGAAAGGATGAGGCGTATCGATCTCATGCGCGCATGATCTTGTCCTTGGCCGGATGCAAACTCGACGCAGCTGGGAGACGGGCTGAGCCGCGCGTTCAGGTCTTGTAGCATTATTGAAAATCATATAAAAGGAGTAATGACCGGCTATTCCCGGTGTATCGTCCTCGCATAACGGACTATCCAAAGTATATGTCTTGCGGGGATGACACGAACGCGATTAATGAACGCTAAACGCATCTCCGGCTGCGCACGCCTATTTGTGGAAGCTCATCTTAACGAGCGTCAAGCTCAAACGACAACTTTTCACATGGGCTCACCGCGTGTATCAATAAATCCGTCAAAGAGCGCGCATCAATTCCTTATATCCGTCAGATATCTATCAGCGTAAGATTGACTGCGTACTTCCGGGACTGGAGATAGCGGATAATCAATGAACTTTTGCCGCAATCGGGATAGTAATGAGTTTTCGTAAACGAGTGACAGCGGATGGCAGTAGAAGTTACCCGAGAAAACGAGCCAGTGCCAGTGAACGAGATTCCCCATTTGCTTACTTGTGAATAATTAAAGTAGTTTCAAAAGACAAAGCGGGGTTCTTATGCATAACTCAAACAACGTTTTTGCCATCTCTTTTCTATCTCTTAGGGAGGAAAAACTCGCGGGTCTAATTAAGAACAGTCATTTCTTTTTTTTTTTTTTTTTTCTTTTCTATTTCACTTAACGCTCAATTTTTAACGCTGCCGGTAAGATCTTCGCGGATGGGAAATTAACGTGTCAATTAGGACCTGTATGATATATGCTTGTCAACTCGACTACTGCGGCTTCGACTCTCTGTCACTGAACTGAGGGGATACTAAATTATTGCGTTATGCGTCATCAGCGATACATTATCAACGCGATGGTGACTGTTGCGCGTACACGGCGTCGTGTCGCAATCTACTAATTGATTGGATGGCATTCACTCTGGGTATTTGTAAAAAAATAGTTTCGTCGACGTTGCGATCGACTTTGTTGACTTATTAACATTATTTTTTTCGCTATTAGAGCTGTGTACAAATTAAAAATTTTTTTTGCACAACCGTTTTTCTTCAATTTAATCTTTAAATTTAGTCTTGCGATATATTTCGGAAAATAATTTTTCTCTTGTTGAAAACTCATTTAAATATATTTTTCAATTACGTAACATTTAAAGGGTTCGGATAAACATTTTATAAGTATGGCCGTACTCTCTTTCTCTCTCTCTCTCTCTCTCTCTCTCTCTTTCTCTCTTTCTCTCTGTATCCAACTCAAGCATGTACTTTTGCTTCTCCCTGATTATCTGGCATCAATCTGAAATTATAAAGCATGCTCGACATTTCAACAGCACACGCGATCGGGAAAGAGCTTAACGCACGAGAGCGAGTTTTTATTTTTATAACTTTCTCGATATATCGCGGCGGCCGCAAATTTACACACAAAGGGAACACACCTGCGTTCACCAGAACAGGCTGGCTTTAAAAGTCGCATGATCAAGCGTTCGGGAACTTTGACCGCTGGCATTTGAGAATTACAAATTGTTAGATAACTTTTGAAAACCAAATTACGGACTCGAAAATTCAATTTCCTGTTCTCGATTACGGCGCACGAATCAAGACTGTACTCTTCTTTTTTCCCTAATATCAATTTTATTGCCGTGTAATAGAGTAAATAATAAAAAAGAAAAAAGGAATGTCTTAATAAATATTTAGCCGATCGAAGCGCTATTTAGAAACAAGATTTCTTACGAATGCGAAACACGGGTGCATCGCGAGATAGCACGCGAGTTTTTTGCGCCGCGAGTATCTTATAACACGAGTAGCCACTGCGGATAAATAATGACAAAAACTTGCCGCGAATGCATTCCTCGATAGCGCAAATACGTTCCTCGTGTAATGCCTTGACCGAGTCCTGCAGAAGGGGGACTTAACGAGCGCTCGCGTGTTTAGCCTCCCTCGAGGGGGGAAACGGTGAAAAACCGCGATGGCGCATAACTCGTTCTCTAAACGCAATCTCCCGGAAATACAATTTCCCTGAAAAGATGATCGATGAAATGTGACGATGGTCTACCTTCTCCCCCCCACGAACCGCGGGCGCTCGCAGCCAGCTGTGAGGATTACAAGCGCCTCGCTGTTATAACGGTACACACCCGCACGCGCATGTATGTACTTACAAGGCAACTGCTATGCGGAGCAAAATCAGAATGCTATATATTCCGCGCGTCGCCCCGCGTCTAGGAATTGTCCGTCCTGGAGGAAGCTGCCGGTGTTCATTCAACTGTGCGTTTCCGAGAACTCGTAAAACTCTGAAGCACACAGTCCGATCGTTACCGAGGGAGAGACTCTCCATTATCCGCGTGAGAAAGTAAGAGACCGACGATTGCGTCCAGCACGATCGTCCTTAAAATTTCCCTCCAAATAACGCACGAGAGCCGGTATCGCGCTCTGCACACGCATACGTAAGTATCGCGGCTCATGCGGATTTCTAACGCGCGTCCTTCATGTTGATAACTATCTACGTCCGGTCACGTACGGTTTTTTGGTAACGGCTCATAATTCGTACATTATATACACGCACGATCAGCTTGAGGCGGATTTCGGGATTCGACCGCGTTCGCAATGGAATGCTTCCATTTCCCGTTAGCGTGAGACGCCGGTCACGAAAGGATATCGCAATGTATAACAGTTCCATATATTTCACTGCTCGAGGAATTTCAATATTGCGTACCATTTGATCAAACCGGAGATTGATTCTCAGATACTTAAATAAGGACAATTTTTTTTAACATATTAATTCAACATATATATTAAAAAAAGTTAACAAAACCCTTTACTTTTTACGTTTTTCATTATTAAAATGAAACAAATTTATGTTCACTCTTTAAGGAGAAAGATGAAAGCAAAAATGTGTGTGAGAAATTAAAAAAATAGAATTAATAAAGATTTTCGAGTATTAAAATAATTATTTGAAAAAAATGTTTATTTATAATCAGTCTTTAGATAGGAAAATCGTACAAATTAAAAAATATGCTTTGTAAAAATTCGGTAATTTAATCAGAAAAAATATTTTACGATTTATACGTCTGGCAGTGTGGAAGATACTGTGGAAGGAATACGGAAAACGTACGTAACAAGCAGGATGTTTCAAAGAGTAGCGTGATAATATCCCCTTTGTTCTTGCGTCAAGGATAATGCCCGCATTTCTCTTTTGCGAATACCCGCGGCTTATGTCGGTATTGAAAAATATATCATACGTAAAAGTAACATGAGACATAAATATGTTTAGGGGAAAAAATCGTGCCAAATGTAATACTATACACGTGTACACTAAACATTAGAGAAATTGGAAGAAACTAATGTTACTAAAATGTTTCGTTAAATCATTAATTCGCAATCCAATGCGCAATTACGAGATAACGAGCAGATCAGCGTGTGCAGTGACTATTGAGGGATTACTAACATTGTCGCGAGTCTTAATTCACGTCTTTAAACGACTAATTAGCCGCCGCTGACGATGTTTCTGTTAGTATTACATGATAAGCGTAGCAACTGTGCCATCTACGTCAGAATTATCCTAATAGTAAACCGCAGATACGGCATCTCGTTGCGCAAGTCGCTCAATTAGGATTCTCAAAAGAGAACAAGTTCCCCCCTTCCTCTCCCTTTCTATCCCTTGTCGCCGGATGTAGCTCTTTCTCTCCCCCCACCTACGTGTTTGCGCCCTTCTCGCTTCGTGTCTCCGTCTTCGTCTCCGGCCTAGACTGGAATTCTGATAAGACGATGCGGCGGGGAGAGCGCAGCCACTTCCGCTTCTAGATCATTGTTTGCGAACGGTTAATAGCCCCCTGGGTACACCTACCCGGCCGTCTGAAGTCTGATCGCTCTCATGGAAGCACAAACCATCTTCCATCCCCCCTCTCTCTCTCTCTCTCTCTCCTTCTCTACTCCTTCTGCTCCCCCTCCTCTCTCGGTTTTGGTCTCTATTTGCCAGGGCGCACGTGCTCCTTCTCTCTCGTTTCTTCCCTCTTCCTCGCGCGTTTCCTTCTCTCTACCTCCTCGTCTCTTCCGTATCCTCCGTCGCTGTTTCTTTCTGGCTGACTTCCTTTCTCGCTTCCTTCTTACCGTTCTCCGTCGGTTCCCTCGAAAAATTATGCACTCCTAGAGGTGAATATCCGTTTTATACGAGAACAGAGCGTGTGCGCGCGCGCGTATGAGCGCGGGGCTCCTTTTTTTCTTCTTCGGTGTTGTTTCGCGTTTGTACGCTCGCTCGTGCATGTGCGTTTACGTGTGAGCGCGCCTGCTCACCACGTTGAGCGATAATTGAAGACTTCGGGCGTGAATGGGAGTGCCACGTGGACGAGCGAAATTAATTGCTGCCGGCACCGTTAGCCTCATAGATCGTAGGTGGCTCGCGGAGGTATACGTATACGGTCGTCTTACACGAGACCCGCGTCCGCGACGGCGACCCGTCCGAAAAAGTCGTACATGCCGCTAAGTAACGCGCAGAAACAACATTCGTGACCCCGAACGCGAGGAGGGTATTTCTGTGTAATCGGTCATTGACTATCTGCGCAAGGTCAGAAGGCCCCGTACGTTTAAACCCGGAAAACAGAGCTGCGCTTGCCGTTTAGAATAAGTCTGTAAATTGGAGAGAGAGAGAAAGCAGCAAAAAAGATATATATATATGTACGCAAAATTAAATGTGCAATCACTTGCCGATATTCACACGGTGTTATCTTTCAAACTCTTTAGTTAAATAATTCTCACAATTTCTCTTTGCAAGGCCCTTTTTAACAAAATCCTTGGATCTCTGATGCAAATTCTCCGCATTACGATCCGACACGTCACTTAATCATTATTAATTAAATTAAATTTATCTTGATACTGGCTGTTATTCGTTCCCTGCGGGAACGTCAGACGCGATTTCGAAGCAAATAATGCCGATTTTACGCCATGCCCTTATATAAGACACGCGTGATTCATTCATGATGTATACAGCCGCACGAGCTTGCGCGATTTTTAAGTGGAGGGAAAGACGTTAATAGCCCGGGGGGAGGAGGGCAGGCCAGCGTTCATCACCTCGGTCGAGAAAAAGATAACACACATCTATACAGCCATACCGACCGACCGTGAGCCATCCTCGTGAGGTTAACGGTGCAAGGCAAGATGGTCCGCGCGCACAGCGTCGGATCGCTCAATTCCCTCCAACATATGCGTGGGACTCGAGGCTCGAGTGCCCTCGGAAGAATTAACAGTTACCTCGGCGGCGATGCGCGGCGACGAGGAAGAGGGATGATGACTCTCGTGCGCGGCGGGCGGGATGGAGGTGCGCTAGAGAATTACGCTCACGATGAAGGAGAGCGCGCGTTGGGGCCCCGCTTGGACACGGCGAAACACTAAACACACGTTGGGCTTAAAAATAATTGGCCGCCCGAGGCCCTTCCGGAGATGCCAGATGTATCGCGGAGAGGAAGACCCGGTGGGCCGCCGCCTCCCCGTCGCGAAGCGGTACTCACAAGCGGGTTGACCGGTGTATTCGGCCAAATCGACGATCGAGAAACGAGAGACGAGGAGGGACCACCGGCGGACGCTAGTTATGACGCGGGGCAGAAAGTCCATTATTATGGGCACGAAAGCGTTTTAGTAGAGACGGATGGCTCCGGGGAAAAGTGACCGGAGCTAATTTGGCTGACTTAACAGAGGCACGGAGTAATATGCGATAGGACGGGAGGATCCCGTTTCTCCTCCAAAAAACATTTTGCTAAATTTCGCATCACCGTGGGTGGTTCTTATTTAATACGGCAATTAATCGGGCATCTTATCTGGCTTCCTGAATTGATTAGCGTTCCGCGACTCCACCGAAATCGTGTTTCCACGTGGGTCTTGCGCAGCGGTGGGCGCCATGATCGCGATAACGCCGTTGAACAATGTCCGGAAGTTTTGCGCGATAAGAATCCGGAATGCGAGATATTGCGGGAAAATTATAGCTAATTTGGAGGCATACCGTTCTCTTTAAGCTGTTCTCTTATATATATTAATAAATTCGCACTACAAGTGGCTGCGAAAGCAAAAAGTCTACGATCAAATTAAGAATCGGACGGAGTGGATAAATTAAGAACATCAATGCTGTATAAATGTAGATATATGCTAATAATACAGCGGGAATTTATTAATGAAGTATAATGATGATGACGGTAATCGTTATTACCGTCAGTTTGCATAGAAGACAATAGCATAAAAAATGAATGGTACGTTTCGCTTTCTGTCGCAATCTGTTATAGCATCTAGCAACAAAATTAATTGCTCCACACTCTGCAGAATGATTTTCTCAGAGAAAGAAGAAGTTGAACTGAAACTGAAATAATCGGCAGCAGGGGGCGGCGTGATTACGCGATAATAACGGAGATTTCGTACGAACGCAAAGTACCGTGGTAATGAATCTCTTAAATCTAACTTTTTATAGATCCCATTATGGGACTAATTGCACAAAAAAAAAAGGATCTAACGTAGCATGCGTTCTCGGAGCATTCCGGAGGATCTACGGACGAATGATCGAGGCAAGAAAAGACGATAATCGACGTGAGAAGGGTCGTTAAATTCAGTTATAATTTGTCGCACAAATACGCGTGACAAAAAGGCGAAGGAAAGCGGCAGGAAGAAAGGGAGGAAGAAGCGATCCCCCCCCCCTCCCCTCTCTCTTTCTCTCAGGCAGGAAGGAGACAAGGCGAGAGGAAGAAAGGGGAGACTCATCGGTGAGGCAGCCGTTTCCGTTGCCCGGAGGTTTAACCAAAGTCCGGCGCGCTCGTTACGGGACTCCCGCCTCTCGATTACACGTCCGACGCAGTGAGGATGTGAACAACCTTCGTGTATTGGAGATGACGTAAATATTACAGGCTCGTTAGCGGGAGAGCACGTACGCGCAGGTGCACGACGCGTCGTATTGCTGCGTATGGATCGGCCCGAGACCCCCGTAATGGAGGCAGATGCCTCACTTTGGACTTACTGATGCAACACGCCTACTATCCGCTGCACCGGCGCTAAGCACCGGGCGCAATGATGCCGAATTAGCAAATCTCTCCGACGACGATTCGTTACGTAGTCCATCAACACGGGCGAGAGCGTGCTAACGTCATCGCATATCGCATTTGCATACGTGATTCCTTTTTGCGAAATGGAAGAAGTTAAACCGATCGATAATAACGAGCTGTTCAATAGCAATTTATCGGCGATACAATATTGCGATATCGATCGTTTTAATGTTCATTGAAATTATAAGTAATGTAGTTATAGTTTTGAGAACAAAGGTTTGTTTTATATATGAAAGTTCATATGTCGATCGAATTTCTGGAATGCTTCTCTTTCAAGAAGTATCAATTTACAAATTTGCGATCATTATACGAAATATTGTCCTCGAAGTTGCGGTCGGAGTTTGCGCGAAAGTTTTCGCGGTGTCAGTTTCCGCGGAGCGTATCATCGAATATGCGAATATCCGGTGAGGCGCAAACGCCGAAGTTGTCCACGGACTTTTTACAGTAAGTAGGAGATTTAATGTGACGTTACGGCGCGTGACGCGACTTCGAAACTAAGTTCCTGGCCGGTGTCGTAAACGTCAGAAAACATCCTTCCGCGAGCCGGCTTGCAAGAAACGTAATTCGAACGTTTAGCAGGTCAAAGTTGTGTGATGAAGTTTCTCCTTGAAACAAAGAGCCATATTGTGAAATTTAGAACAACTAATGCGCTGTTTTTTCACGCCTCTCTTAATCATTACGTCAATAAACCCGGCGTCGAGCCGGGTCATATCCGTTGCGTTGTTTGTTCGAAATAAACACCTCTTCAGCACGGCGATGTCGGCGCGCTTGAAGACTTTCCGAAGCGCGCCCGATAACACCGATTCGCTCGTCGGACCTCTTTCTGTAGCAACAGCTGCCTCGCTAAACCATCGCCAGTGTCGCGAATTGCAAATCACTGCCGAGGAAGGCCGAACAAGATCCAAATGCCTCCAGGTACAATGCGCCACTTCCGGGAGACACGAGCTGGTCGTGGAGGATTACAAGCAAAGCTAGAGTTCGGTAGCGGACTGTATCTTGGGTAATCCGGGAAGGTAACCGTGTGCCCGAGACGCGATAGTCTCGGAATATCGAATTAAACGTCGGGTTTAATGTACGGCATCGCTCTGTAGAACGGCGGCGTCCACTCAGCGCGGCGTAATTGAAGGCGGTGCGCTACAGTTACTCGACATTTTTATAAATCGGGACGAGAGCAGTCGTTTTCCTCCCCGGCAGCCTGTCGCCGGGCAAAAAATTTTGTCCCAATCAAGCCGGTCGCACGGCTTCCGGTATGTAATTAAAGACATTCGGATTACCGGTCGACGAGCTATAACAAGGTGGAAAACTGGTAGCCCCTCCGACTCAACGAGGCGAACGAATCCGAGAAGCGTGACCAACAACTTCATAGATTCGCCGACCTTCGCTTTCAGACGGCCACCGCCTCTCGTATGCATACGCGATAGCGTGCGGCGCGCAACGCTCCCTGCATTTCGGATTACTCTCTTTATGTCATATCCACTCTGCGCGGCCTCGTTACGTTAAATATACGGTTATGAGATTGTCGTGTTACGTGGGATGCGGAAAAAGCGTCGGGTGGGTGGAGCGCACGCTACGTATCATCGGACGAAACTCGCGCGGCGGCAATTACTTGCCAACCGCGCGCGCGCGCGCGCGCGCGCACACGCGATTGTCTACCGCGGTTAAACCGCGCGGCATGTAAGTCTGCGACTTAATTGCGAACTCGGTGTAATGCGAAAACGCCTTTCTCGCCCGTTGCCGTTGCCACGTAAATTACCACGCGGCAGTATCGCGTATCGCTGCAATGCGCGCGGGGATGTAATTGTTTTTTTTTTTTTTTTCTTTTTTTCGGCTTTTGCGAATTTGCTACCTCACGGTGGCACCCCGGGGCGATATTACGTAATGGGTTATTTCCACGCCTCGTCCCGATGCCTCGTCCCGTTGCCTCGTCAAGTAGTAGGCGTGTCGTTATTAAAAATGAATAAGGCGGCGGTGAAGCGCTGCCTCCCGAATTATCGTGCGTGGCGCACAACAAATTCCGCGAGCCGCTCAAAGGGAGGAGAGACGAAGTTTTAACCGGCACTCTCGCCCGGGTAGTCCCGTTACTCCCACGTAGCGGCACCGACCTCGCCGAGTCGCGACAATTTCAGAGGCAGAGTGGAAGTGACGCCAGCCAGTATATTACAGATCTTTTTAACCTCCCAGGCCCGCCTTGCGCGCTTTGCAAATATTCAAATGGCTCCGCTAATGGACCCCCTCCTTCCGCCGCCGCGCACCTCGACCGGTCTTGCATCAAAGTGGTACAACGGGAGTGAGCGTAGCAAAAGGGACATCCATCTTCCCGTGACCCACTCGATGTAACGGTGGGACCCGAAAATTACGGACTAACCGAAAATCACACTTCTCCCTTCCTCTCTCTCGCTCTCTCTCCTTCGGTCTCTCGGTCTTTCGCTCGGTATCCCTGTTCTTCTCACTCTTCCGTTCTGGTCGTTGACTTCTCCACAGCGCCGAGCATATCTCGCATCTCGCGTCAGCCTTTGTATTCGCGAGTGAAATCATTAAGTTACATTATTCATAATGCATTTTCGAATTGGACTTACATAAATTACGCAATTACATGTATTTTGCTGTATATTTATGCAAAACAAAATCGCTTATGTAAGAATCTCTGTAAGAATCGTAAAAACAGATATTAGGTGTGATAATATTACACGCTACAAATTAGAGTACCTGATTTTTGTCTGAAATTAACAGCACGTGTAGCGTTTCTAGCATAGCGAAGTATCTCTGCAGCATTTGGTATCTTTGTCTTCGAGAAATCTCTTAAAAATAGCAATAGCAGTTGAAGTTGGGAGGCAACAAAGTGCTAAGAACTAATTAATACGTTGGCCAACTTCTGTCCGGCACTCGCGTGGGACAGCTCGAGTTTTTGTTTCATCGCAAACTTTTAACACATATATTGTGCCAGCCATCGGCACCAAGAAAGCGAAATTTTGCGAAAGTGCACGCGGATCCACAGCTGTTGGGTAACAGTCAAACTTGCCCTAGGGCATTTAACGAAGTCGTCGAACTCTCCGTAGGAGTTTCATCGCCACTAGCGTCAAACACGCACACCAGCTTGCGCCCCGGCCTTTCCACGCGATAAGAATAACATTCGAAGCGTGTTGAACTAATGTAAAACGGGATATCGCCCACGGAAATGCAGCGAGTGACTTGCAAATCTAGGTAGGAAACTGCAGGATCTTCTCCGCGCGAGACACATAATTCTCGTCACTTTGCTGCTGTATTATTTTACAGTAAAGATGACACAATAATAATTTCGCCGACATTAATTGCGAGCAACTTTTCCAGCGCAGTCATCGTTACGCACACATCGCAGGAATTGTATATAATTTTACATGTGACTGCTGTTTTGATCTCGTTGAACAATTACAACATTTAATTATGTCATTTTCAGAAGGGAGGTTAGCAATTTCGCATTACAAAGATATTCTCAGAGGAAATTCGTTCCATCTTTCACTCTGTTACATCTTATTGCAATCCTTAATAAAATTTTTCACGTAAATTTGAAAGATATTGAAATTTGTTATAATAAACAAGATATTAAATTACGTTTAGACTGATGTGCAATTTTTCGCGATGAATTATCGCGTTATCGTTCACGTGTTACAATGCCGTGGCGCTTGTCAACGATACGATCGTGTCGGATGCCGCGTGTCGCTCTGCTCTCGCGCGAAATTATGGGCAAAGATGAGTCGGCCGCGACGATGCGCTTCGTTCCGATACCGTTAGCCATTGCTCGCGCGGGTGCATACCGAAAATGGTTCCGCCTCAGTTACCACTAAAACTATGGGAAATTTTGCGTTATGCGCGCGTCTAAAAGATGAGGCGCGGTAGAAGAGAAGCGGAAAGAAGGAGGAAGAGGGAACCGCTGTTGCTTCTGCGGTAACAGCAGTTACAGCGGTAATTTTACTTTACACCGGCAATAAATGCGTTCCGCTCACGCACGCTTCCGCGATAGCGCTCACTATCCGACTGTCCCTCTCCTATTTGCGTCTCTCTCTCTTGCTCTTGTCTTGTCTGTCTTATGCCATCACATGCGTGAGTCTCACGCGGAGAGGAAAAAAAAATCGAGATTGCATGCCATTGCCTGACATGTATTACTCACGCGACGAGTATATTGAAAACGGGGTGGTCCTATCGTCTCAAATCAAATATTAATTTTCCCATCACGGTAAGTGCTTCTTTGTAGTCATCTATGATGAGTGGAAGGAAGACCAATATCAGCCGTCACACGTCAGGGTGTTGCAATGTCTAATTTAACGAAGCCCTAAAAATACCATTATCTATTCAATCTATGAGAAATCTATAGGAAATCTCTGAAGGATTGTGCGATGTTGGTTGTCAGAATGCATAAGCCAAATAACTTATCGCCACGCGAAATTCCGCATTAACAACTTTGCTGATTTGGCGCGCGCAAAATTGATTCCGGCTTTTTACATCGCTCGTGACATTTCAATAAGCCAAGTTGCGCGAAATTTTGAGCACGGCACTCCTCCAACGTCGTTCGCGCAACGTAAATGATGGCGGGAAAAATTGCCCTCGCGCCTGCCGTCGCAAACACACGGCAGCGACTCGTAAACGAGGCACTGATAACAAAATAGCGCTTACGGCCGATCACGAGTTCACGATTCGTTACCTGCAAATTGGTTTGTATTTACGATGGTCGTTACTACCGCGGATCGCTTGTGCGACTCGAATAGTTAAATCGTGCATTTCAAACGAGCGCGAATAGATTGTACTTCAAATGCCAGGCTATGTACATAATTGATTGGCGTATGTGAACAAAGCCGGAACGTCACGAGCCAGTTTTGCAGCGCGTAGGAGGGTCCTCTTTCGTCGACCGCCGCTGGTATGTAGCCGGATGAAATCACCCGATTAACGGCTCTTTGCCTCGACTAAATTACCGCAGAATTAGGCGGACCGATTACATTGCGCGATGCACAGCTGTTATGCGTTAACCGTGCGCCCGCCCGCGTAGCCGCTTGCCAGGAATGCGTTAGCCTACATGATTTAACGTCAGGCTGTGCCGTTGGATTATGCGCGTGTTGACAAAATGACAGACAGCTAGCAGCGCAACTCGGTGTTAATTCCGGAACGGCGGAGCCTTATCAGGCCGCGCGACTACACCTCGGACTATGTGCGGAATCACCGCACGTCTCCCGCCTGTTTCCGCGTGTTTAATCGCAACGAATGGCTCCGGGCGCGCTTTCATTAAGCACACATATCTTTATTAAATACAAGCCGTATTGCGTCTTGGTTAACCGACGTCCCTCGTCAGATTAAACGCACGACGCTACAAAGAATCGAGAGTAAGAGAGAGAGAGAGAGAGAGAGAGACGGACGTTTTACTAAGCCATTAGCGGCGATGCCAGAATGGATTACGTCTGATTGCATTGCCTATGTGGATCTACCATAATAGGACCAGTTATTGACTCTGCCAGGTACGAACATCAACGCATCGGTCACCTTCGGGAGCAGCGGAATCGAATCGTATTACGCGCATGTTCGCAACGTGACAGACAAATTGCCACGCTATCGGATGTAAGGCTCGCGTACATGCACTTCCGCATCTCTGTTCTCAAGATAATGTACCCCTGTTCTCCACACGTGAACTGGTTCATATTTCATGACTCGTTCGTATTTCACGTTTCGTATGTTTGATTATCTTTCTGCCGGCCGCGAGAGGGAAGAATGAGAATAACATTCGCATCGCGGCATTGATATTGCAGGCGGTTTTTCTCATACAATCGTAATCACCACGCTAATTAGAATGATCGACTAAATTTTCTTGTCATCTTCGTACATGTAGATTGGACGATAATTGGAAAAGAAATAAGAAATTGCCAACTCAAGTTAGTTAATCAAGATCGCTGGATGCAATTGAGTCTTACGGTTAATTATCTTGATTACGGGAATTTATCACGCTAAAATCCTAGGTTGAATTACATCGACAGTCCGGATTAACTAACTGCGATAAGAAGACAGAGCGAATATATATTTTATTCGTCGCGATTAATGCTAATTGACGCCGGTGCGAGCGGCACTTGGAATTTATCCGCGTCTCTGCGCAAACTCGTGTATTAATTATGAAGTGTCGGCGTTAACGAACTCAAGAAAAAGTGGCGGGCGATAAAGCGGAGATGGAGGGTCGCGTTAAAACGAAACATCGTTGTCGCATGCCGCAGGCGGCTTGACCACGATGAAAACCGGGCGATGAGGATGCGTAATTGCTTTTCCGGATAAACAGGCCCGTGTCGCTGAAGTTCCACAACGACTCCCGGATAGTTGCACGCGCACACGATCGCGTCGCGATACGGCTCTCGCAGCGGGGAATTAGCGGAGTAAAGAGGCGGACGATTTAGGGAGCCGTGCGAGCGGCGCGCTCGTATCAAACTTTGTTTTGTCGCGGGCGTAGAAGTCGTTTACCGCGCGACGTAACTTACTGTTGTGTTTACTAAACGTAGTTACGCATCGTGCAAGCCGAGCCGCGTCGCGTCGGGCGTCGCGAGACACGTGAAGAGGCGACGCGTCGTGAAGCGCACAATCCCTTTCACCGACGTCGTCGTTGTCGTCGTCGTCGTCGTCGTCCGCACAGGAGCACTTTATCCTCGGCGCGCACGCCATTAATTCCCTCGCTTGCTGCGCCACACACACGCCCGTCTCCTCGCCGAAACGCGGCGTTTTCTAGGAGTAGTATGGGTGGAAGCAGAAATTTCAGATGTCTCTTTGTGCGCGGCGGCGGCGGCGAACACCCTCTACCCTCCATTTACTCGCTTCCATCAGTGCGAGAGCACGGCGCTTGCGGTGCCGCGACGCCGCGCCGTCGCTGACAGCGCGTAGACAAGTGTTCTTGGAAATTGCACGCGATGTGAAAAGAGAAGTTGCATAGGATTCGCGCGGATAAAGTGACGACCGCGAGAAAGGGAGAGAAGAGCGCGAGACGTGGTCAATCGCGAAACGATGGTCGCTGGCGGAAAAACATAAATATTCTGAAAATTTAAATATCCGCTCCGTGTTGTATATTATTATCGTACTGTTGTGTTTAAAAAAGATTGAAAACAATAGCGTAATACTATTCGCAATTGCAATATTGAATTACAAATGGCAGACTCTTTGCAGAGCAAAGTTAACGCGCAAACAGAATTGCAAGTACCTAGGAATTTTTTCGTATAAAGAATGCATAATATCTCGTGTCATATGTAATAGTTGTAATAAAATCAGGTAGCACGGCGGGACGAAAATATGTATTTCCCGCGTAAAAAATGCCGACAGGTAGCATGGGACATTTCATTACTTCACGCGGCAGGTATAACAGTATTTCGTAAATGATCCGAGTAGCGTGAAACGCTGCGAGATAGCTATTCCGCGCGATGGAGATTTGCGCCGGTGTAACAGGTTTAAAGTTGTCGCCATTAGCCGAAGTAGTTTGTAACATTCCCACGTTTGACCCGCGGCACACCGGCGAAACACACGCGGCGCGTATAATACAGCGGCAGTCGTCGACTTATTTCGACTCTTTCCGCGACGCGCGCGTCTCGCCGCTGACTATGTTACGAGTGACATATAAGTATGTTACCGAGCGTAGAAGAGCGCGATAAGGGAGTCTACTGAGCGCGGCTCGCGCGGTCGCACGGTTCAAGGAATAATTTATGAGCGTTGCGAAACATGCGCCAGGCTACACAATCCGTGATTGGATCACCTGTGTTATATCGTCGCGATATGCGAACAACCGGCGCGAGATATGCGCCGCGTCCGCGCGGAAAGAGTTCGCACGTCGCGTACGCGCGCGGCTACGAGCGCGGACTGTTAAGATGCAAACCAGCTGCTTATCGCGTCAGGTCGCCGCGCGACCTTCCGCAATCTCGCGACTACCATGCCGCATTCAGTCACGACAGGAAAGAGTGGAAAAGAGGAAGGAAGAGGTTAAACGAGCGCGGTGCAAAAAAAACATGTCTGCTTTATATCTGGAGTCGCCAACGCAATACGTGCCGTTGGTAAACCGGATTCGCTGGGCCACTCGTTGCCCAGGAATTACATTTTCACACAGCTATGTGCGGACGCACCTAACCGCGACGAACGCGTAAATCCGGGTCGCGTGTATTTCCCGGCGTGTCGAGTTCTGTCGGTCAAGATACGAGAATCTCGCTTGACCGTGACTGGTCGCGTAACATTCCTCCGCGCTAACTAATCGAGAGATTTATGCCTGCCGAAGGAACACAATGGAGCGGTGCAGGTCGCGCGGAGATACAGGTTTATACCGGTGTCCTATATTTACACGCGTGGCCGCGTATCCTTGGCGCCGCGCCGGAAAGACAGTTATCCTGGGCGAGGAACGAGGCGAGAAATCAATCGCGCTAACACGACGCGGGGGACGGACACGAAATTTTCCGCTACAGCGAGTGACTATGCGGCTAATACGCGCGCGCGTATCAATTTTCACGCTCTTGCGCGCTGACGTTATTACGGTGAAATCTGAAACGGTGTGACAACGTGCTGACGCGATAGCGGCGCTTCACGTTGCGGAATCCTCAACGCGCTGAATATGGATGACTATTCTCCTACTACGCGCGAGGCAGCTATTTGTGGTACATTGAGCTGTCACATGGCATGCGGAATTACAGGGGCTTCCAATGATAACCCGTTAAACGAACGTACAGACGGACGGAGCGGCTAACAGACACGCGATGATAGCTGCAGTTCATGTCCACGACATCCCGTATCTTTCATCAAAAGAGAAACGTGCATTGACGGTAAATACAGCGACGAACGTATCGGCGCTTTATGCAACAGTTTGAGCGAAAAATATTTCAATTGTTGCGTCATACGTGAAAATAGATGAAAAATAATCATCCGCTATTCAACTCTCATCCGTATTGAGATATTAAAAGTGAAAGTATATTAGAGAGACTTTTTAAAATTATTATAGACAATTTCGTCCACTTTCGTATCGCTTTGCACGCAAAAATGAAATGCACAAATACTCGACGAGTTTTGCGTTATATTATATATGCAGCGTTAGAAAATTACACTAGAAGATAATTAGAAGATAAAGATAATTATAACGTGTTGGCGTATGTGCAAAAAGTACGCGCCGAGATGCGGGATGAATCTGGAATATCTGCGAATAACCGCGATATGGGAGGGCGATCATTTGCGCGAACAGGTTAATAACCCGCAGGCGGCAGGACTTATCGGCGAAATCGTGAATCATTCGAGCAACCTGCCGGTGGCGAATAAGGCTATACGGCGCTTCGGCGTGTGTCCCGTTTTGCAGTGCCCACGCTTGAGGAATGCGTCACGCGCCTCTCTCGTCCCACATACAGAACGGTGCATATCGCTGTACCGTTGCCAGTTCGAACTTGGAATCGTCAAACAAGTGGCATATCCGAGTCGTAATAGATACGAGACGGATTAAATGATTACTTCGCTTTTCCGACACACGCGTTCCAGTTTACTTTGGCAACGGCCCGCGCGAACACCACAATGGCATGCCTTAATAAATCACAGATTTCCGAGTGACAACGACGAACAAAAAATGCTTATGCTAATAAATACAAGCAAAATCCGCACGTGAAATGATATATATGTATTTATAATATCACATATGGCAATGGAAAGTAGAACGCCTAAGTATGTTTACAGTTCATTAAATTCATAAAAGATTCGAAAGTCACAATAGATTATGTAGGATACGTTTGAATGGATGTTTTGAATACGCATATTTTCTAGTTTATTATGCGAAAAGGAAAAAAATTGCAGAAACTTGAATAACGATAGAACAGTCGAGCAATTAAGTTTCTACAGAGGGCTTTCATGCAACCGTCCGCAGCCGCTGTATCTCCTTCTGATGTTACAAAGATCATTTGTGTTTGATTTACACGGTAGATTTACACGGGAGTTAATTTACACCTACAAGAAAGCACCGGCGCACGAAGTGTATCATGTATAACAGCAAGTGTTTCGCAACTAAATTAACGGTTATAGCGTTATTGCATGCAGCAGCGCCATACACTTGAATTAAAATCTTTTATGTCAAATAAACAAATTGGTTTGCTTATTAGGATCGTGGGAATCGTGCACCTTTTTACGCAAACCTTCCTGTTGCGTTAAAGTAGGCTAATGAATAATTTAATATAAAATCCAGGCAAAAACCAACAAAAAATCTTAGCTTATACATTTATCTTCTTCATGAAATCTTATTTTCTTTCAACCCGAGCTTTTGCCATAAATTCAGAATCAATCTCTCTGTAGGAAAACTTGATAGATTTATCGATGTAAGTTTTAATATTGAATATCGTAGCAATTATAAATTATGAACTTTAGATTCCATTTTAAGTAAATTAAAACATATAAATTCGTCAATACGATCGATGTTTAACTAATTGAAGCGTCTTTCTTTATAATCCTAATTGCATTATCAGATATTCCATACAATTTTCATTAGCGAAAAATCAATTCTGATATTGTTAAAGAGCCTGAGATAGTTGAAAGTAGTTGAGTTTGACCTACAGAAGTATCTTTCGCTTGAAAGTTTCCATTCATTTTTAACGAAATGGTCTATCCTACCCGGTCAGCCGTAAAATTAGCAAGCGATCAATAAGTAATTACGTCGAAGATTGAAAGTGTATTGAGAGAAATGGGTCACAGACGCTTGAGACGTGTGGTGCTTTTCGGACGACGGGCTAGGAGACGTGTGTTCAAATGCCGTTGTCAGACAGAGTGTCTTAATTTTTAAGCATGACACGTACGACACGATGCCATTCCTAAAAAAAGGAATGGAATCGTCCTTCCCGCGCGCGCCGATCAGTTTGTATCGCGCGACGACGATCGCGGAACGGTAATAGAAACCAGACGCGAGCTTTCCGCGTGAATTTCATGCGCGTGATATTAAGGACCTTAATGGACGGCCATTAATTATCACGGTCGAGCCTTAGCTATGCCGCGAGAAACTCGCGCGCAGTCCGGTAGCTGGGCATTCGTCTTCGAGAATTCCTCTCCCACACGAGGCCCGTGGTGCCGACCGAGGGGGCGGGAAAAAGGGGGAGGGAGGTCGAAAGAGTTTATTGCACGTATCCCGGGAATATAGTATCTCGGTACCGCACGTTCGAGTTCCCGGAACAATCGCTCCTGTACCGTATCGCCAACATTCGCGGACGTGTACAATTATCCCCTCGAGCCCCGCCGGCGGTTCAATTAAGCAACACCGCCTGCAGGGATTTATTCTCTGTAACTTGGCGCGCGCTCGTGCTATCATATTTTCCCCGCGATAAGCGTCGAATCGTTTCTGTGCGATTTTCCGTGATATCGCGATCCTCCCATCGCATCATGACGCTTCCTGCACGATCCATTAATCTTAATAAGCACTTTTTCACCGCTGCAGGCATTTCTTTTCGCAAAGACACACTTCTTTACGTCGCGAATATATCTTTAGCGCTCGCGTAGTCCTTATTTCGTTTTTAATGTAACGTATAGGTATATGTGTATTTCGCGGAAAAATGTGCCCGAAGCGTCGCATTCTTTCGCGGAAAAAGCAACGAGAAGCGCGCAGAAAGCGTGCTATCGCGAAATAAAGCGCGAACTTGTCTTCTAACTTTAGTGGATTCACAGATTGTCTCGACGTTCGCCGACGGCGGAAATTCCAGTGCTCATGCCGAACGAGAAACTCGCGCAGCACCTTCCTTGGGCCGCGGGTTGCGATACACGCGCGTCAGTGTAGGAGAAAAAGGGAGAGAGAAAGAGAAAGAAAAAAGAGAGAGGTCAATGCCCCAGGAAAATCTCGCGAGTCGCAAATCCTTCCGAGCGGCCGCGGAGCGACGTCCGGCCGACGTGAAACGTCGTTAATCACGGCGGGATTCGGTATCGAGTTTCATCCCCCGTCTCGAGGCGAGTATATCTCTCGTCGAGACGAGCATACCCTACGTTCAAGATATGCACCGGCAGTGCATATCCGCACCAGAGGTCCACCTGACGATGTCGACCTCCGTGTGTGCGGAGGTACGGCCTTCGCGTATCCCGGCCTTGCCGCATCGTCGGCGAAGATTTACCCGCGTTATAATTGAAGCGATCATCGACCGTCAGTGGATTCTGCTAGGGCCGCGCGATCGAAGCGCTATCATCTTCCTGTTTCGCGCATATTGATTCCGCTCGAGTGAAACGAGATTTTTTAAAAATGCAGATTCGCAAATCCGCCGAGCGCTCACGTATCCAATTTCTTCGTGTACCCATTTTGCCGTGAAATAAGATGGATTATGTACGTTAAAATTAAGTCCCGAAATAATTTCAGTTACCGTTTTCTACGAGTAATGCGATCATAACACTTGCATTTCCACGATCGTCGTGTGTTACAGGGATTTTTTCTTATTTACAAGAGCAGAGATCACGGTTAAAAAACTAGTCAAAACGCGTAGGAAGTATTTAAATTCGCGCGACTTTTTTCAGCGGACCAAAAAACACGAATGTTTTATGCGCAGTATTGCGCGGAGCTAAACGATTAAAGTCTTGTGCTATGAACGAGAAATTAATGCTGTCGGATATAAAGTAGGATGTCTAATGATGCAAGCGATTATCTTCAATACAAAGCTACTGCGAAATACAAGCGAATTTCGACGTTATTTTTTTCATGAGTTTTAAAGATTAATTTTTTGTCGTGTGCGGAGCAATTTAAATCGTTGATATTCTCTAAAAAGATTAATAGAATATCATTTTATAATTCCAGAAAGATTATTGCGTATGCGCAGATTCGAGCAAACAGACAGACAGTAGACGTCCAATTCCATCGAGCGGCTACAACCCGTAATAAACGGGTTGTCAATACTTCAGACATTCCGAGCGATTTCTACGTTAATTTCCCGGTAATTCAATTTTCGTCAGCTGTGGATTGCGCGATGGTATAATGCGAGAAGGGTTTGATCGCGGAGTAAACAACCTACATCATCGGTGGAAATGTTGTAACGCGTTAGCAACGCGACTCGAGCTTCAGACGCGACGAAGGACGCGCATGAAACTGTATCGACATTTTTGCGCGCGTTCATATCTACTTTTTTGCCGGTTTTAATTGCGATTACAGTTGCGCGATCACAAGCCAAGCGCGTCCGCATACGCGGCTTTCGTCAGTACCGGTTTCGTATCCGGAGCGACGTGATAAACGTTGGACTATTTACGTTGATAGTCTGATATCCCGCTCTGGTTAGCAATTGGTTAATCATACGGCCGATCTTGCGGATCAAAAATAAAATCGTCCGCGTGACGAGTTCGAGCAAGGCCGATAAGTCCACAATACTTGGTCCGTGCGTGTCGCGTACACGCCGACGGGTACGGCAGGTAGCCTTTAATATCTGATATTTCAGGCGAGATTCACGCTGGATATCGAACGTGTACGTACGATAATGCATATTACGGGATGCTGGATGATGTACACTGCGCACATATATATATAACATATATTTCCGCGCAAAGTGGCTCATCTGCTGGCATCAATTATTCCATCTTCGTATATTTCCGCCACCTATATAGAGCGGAACATTAAAAATCACTGACGGTTATTCGACATGCCGCGTATGAAATCATTTACGTGTATCGATATTACGCGTATGATTCCTTATCACTTTTCTGAGATTTTATGCGTATGTTATTTTCTTCGAACATATTTATTGGGTCGCTTCTTAATGTTTAATATCTGATTTCGCCTATTATCGCATGCGCCAGCGACTGCGTATGTCCGTTTCGCGTATGGTTTACCGTACGATACGTCACGTTACTATCTCGGATGTCCCAGTTCTCTTCTAACTGCGGCGACTTTGATCAATTTAAAACTACTTTTCCTTCGTAAAAATGTCGAGCGACGCTCCGTAATACCCTGTCTACGATTAGACTCCGTATTTATCCGCTTTAGAGGTAAGCACACGTCACCAGCGCGCGGTAAACTTATTCGCCGATAATCAGCGACGCTGACTAAAACCCAAGTTTTGCCGGGAAGATACGAAAAGCCAAGTTTCCTCTCAAGTACATGAAATTCGGAGGTTTCCTCGCTGAATAGCGTCTAATTGACTCTAATAGAGAGCGCAGTTTCGCCCGCGCGGACCAGATTCTCTTCTATTTTTAGTCGTGCTCGAATATACGCCGTTATGGAGAGCATCGATGAAAGTTGCCCGTCCGTCATCAATTATTTCCAAACTCGCGGGCATTCACGAAACGATTATAGCGGCACCGACCGGAGTGGCTCTTCGGCCGAACGTTCAATCGATCGGACTCGGGAACGGTACACTCTTTCTAAAAGCGCAAATATACTTTCGCTTGTACGATGCACCTGCATCGTGGACGTGTGTTTAACGTGCCGACTGTATATATGTGCGCGCGCGCATGTGATAGCAACACGTAGAAAAGGTGCACCTCCGCATTTACGTTTCGCTAAGTGGACGACATAATCCCGGCGCCGGATTACCGCCGGCTCGTCTGATACCGTCGGTTCCTTTTACCGCGGACTTTCGGACCGCGCGCGGTATCAGTGCACAAAGTCGCTTAATTTTCGACCGATCTTGACACGATCGCGCTGCGAATCCTCGTCATGCATGCACGCCGCTTTCTTCTAATGCTTCTTAAGGCCGCATACGTGCTCGCGGTAAAAGCGGATATTTCTTAATCCCCTTGCCGGTCTCCGCTACTATCTCCTCGGCCCTCTTCACTTTTTCGACCTTATTTTACAAGGATCTGTTATCTCCCTGTTGGCGTGTACAGAGCATATCATGTGTCACGCCTCTCCACTAGGAGCTTGTAAAATTTAAATAGAAGATCGTGTGTTACAATGCTTAGTATCAAATATTAGAGACTGTGTGAAAAAGCTTAAAGTAAATTTCTCCGTAAAAGTAAAATGCGCGAGCGCTTCATTATGAATAGCTCCGTAATTATGCCTCGGCAACAGTTATTTTCTGAAGTTGAGTAAGTTGCGGCTGCGAGAATGAACATGTGCAAGTTGGGACACTGTAGTATGCGTGCACATACGTCGCCAGATTCAAGCCGGGAAGCTGACGATTACGCCCTGAAGACACCATCGCGGCAGACAGGCAGTCAGACAGCGCCGTAATAAATTGCTACCGTATTAATGACGTTCCGGCACACCGACGACCGAGGTTAGGTCGTGACATCCTTTCGGGCTCCCCGCGCTCGTGCGCACGCCATACCTTCTTGTCTTGCGGTCGTGCTTGCCGAGGATGAGCCGCGAAATGATAATCAAAAGTCCGATATTGATTCCGCTAATTTCGCTTCATTATTGCGTCATTATTTCTCGCGGATAAATGCACTCGTGCCATCCCCGCGACATAATAATATACGCGGATTTGTTTAGCCGCTTGGAAAATGTAAAACAGTAATTATTTATTCCGACTTTAAATCCGCAACGAAAGCGATAATATTAATATCGCTATTTGTTAATATTATATTTATGATGTTTGACAATCATCATGTATACGAAATACACACTCTTTTTTTTCTCTCTTTTTTCGATGCATCAACTTTGTGTCTTCTCCACAACAAATGTCTATCGATTGTTTTCTCGAACAATACAAATTAAATATCGTCGGTGAATAGGCAGTAATAATTATTATATAACATTAGACACCTGCAACGTGAACATGAATTCCGTACAATAGATCAATATATATTCCAAGACGCGGTTGCGTGGGAAGCAAAGCGTGGTATAGAGCGGCGAGCGGGTTCACTAGAGACAATCTACTAGGTTACAAGTTCTCGTGCCGATAGAACGTTTAGAAAAATGATTTGATTCCTGGTAGGGGCCCTCGGGTGCGCGTGATTTGTGTTCAAGCCCGACGCCATTTGTCATTGCCGGCACCGTTACGTCCCACGGGCCCCTCGGGACTCGAGGTCGAAAAGCCGAAGTTAAATTTAACAAGCTTAACCGATAACTCCCGCACGGATCGGCACGGATCGTCCTGCAGTATACACACATACACACACTTTCTCTCTCTCTCTCTCTCTCTCTCTCTCTCTCTCTCTTTCTATGCCAATAGGATACATTTATGCTGCGGAAATGCCGGCGCGGCGTGTTCGCGTGCATCAACCAATCGCGGATATACCGCGGAGATTTGGAAATAGTGATCTCGCGTGTCAGTCGGCATATTAAATCGCGACGGCGTGTGTTCCATTCCCGAGCGACTCGTCGCCTAGCGTCGCGTTGCGTCGCGACGCCTCGCATTCGTGTCGCCTCTCGGGTACAGACCTGGTGTACGCATGTATCGTATCGGGATTCGAGAGAGCGGTCGACGCGACGCGACGCGATGCGACGCGACGCGACGCGACGCGACGCCCGGCCCGCGAGAGAGCAATTCTCTAATCCCGCGCGAACCCGGCCCGCGCGCGAACAGCGGCGATATTACGGTTATTTTTCAAGCCGACTGCCAACGCTCTGACCCGCTATTACTGCGGATACGATTCATTACCGGCGGCCAACTAAAGTGTATTGTGTTACGTTATGATTGATCGCGCCGTGCGCGATCCGCTGAACAAGCGTGTCCCACCTGTCACCAATAAATATCCAATTTCAAGTTAGAGTGATATATAAGACATTTTAACGTCGCGTTTTTAGTGACGCCGTCGCCGTGCCGCGTAATAGGATCATTTATTAAGAAAATTGGCTGTTGGGATATTCGTCGTCATCTTCCTCGTCGCCGTCGTCGTCGTCGTGGTCTTGCTCGTCGTCACGTCCCTGCCGGCACGAAGGACGATGCGTTACTCTACGCGACATTCCAAGACAGTGGTGAACAGGCGAGATTCTCGGAAACCCCGCAGTCTCTCCTCTTGTCTCACGTTAATATTATCCGTGTGCGGATGACGAGATGGATAGAGTACATACCATTTTTCACGGTCCTCACCGGCGCGGAACGAGTAGATTTGTTAGACGGCGCGATGCGGCCTGGCGAGTCGCTTGTCGATACGTCACGTTATTTTAAAAATGGAATGGCCTGGGGAAAACTGTCTTGAGCTACGCTACCTGCCTGATTGCCGCTTTCCGGTTGGTCGTTATATCACGTCTACAAAAGTAATGATAAGGAGACTAAAAAAAATTATTGCACGTAAACACGGTCTTGGTTCTCGTGATAAGTCCAAAAATTATTCTCCAACTTTTCACTCTTTTCAAAGCTTTCCGACGATGTGTAATACGAATTTTGTGTGAAAAAAAGCTCTCCGCGAAAGTCATTTCACGTGATTTTCCATTTCCAACTCTTGCTATCGACATGTATACGATTATGTGTTGTTGCTACGCATTGTAGAAGTTATCTCATTACTTTTGTTATACACGTAGACGCTCTCGCAAAAGTTTGACTTTAGTTTCTGATTACGGATATCAGATGATATCCGTAAACCGCTTCTAGAAGTTTCGGAATAGAGAGACTATTCGTCATACTTGCGCTCGCAGGGCTTGACCCACTTGCGTCATACAGCCACGAAACATTGATAATCAATGCACTCAATGGAGTGTCAGAGAGTATTAGAGACAACTTCCGGAAGCGCAGAGATAATTAACGCTGACTGAAGAGCGTGATCGTTTCATATATATACGCTCGGTTACGTCGCGCGCACGTGTGTAACATCTACTCTGTACAGGCTACATCTATATATTATTAACATATTCACATCTAACTTATGACAGTTTATGCACGAATAAACTCGGCATTCGCATCAATGTTGTAAGCCGCATGAAATGTAAATAAATGGAGGAATTTTCTTTCTCCCTCTTTTCTGATATCGCGCGCTCTATTTCCAAAGTTTTTATAAAAAAAAGATAAAGTTTCGTGATATTTCGATAATATAATTATCGTAAAGAGTTTAGATATGTTAAATATTATATTTCTCTCACAGAAAGTTGCCGATTACATGGGCGATGTGTAACGTTGCACACCGCAGATCATTTCGCGCGCGGATGAAAAATCGCAAATATGTTTATTACTTCTGCGATATCTTTCGTAAATCTGTAGAGCGATATTATTGCAGTTTCTGTACACATGAACGTTAACCGAAACGAGAGTCATGGTTGTCGATCGCAGGCGAGATCATAAAGGATCACGTTATTGCTGCAGAATATGGAATATGAGCTTTCAGTCTGTCTGTAAAGTTCCGAATCGAAAATTCTTTTGTCGCCGGGAGCGAGCGAATAAAACGTCGGGAAAGATCGATTTTACCGGAGGAACATCGGTAGTGCGCGGCAAAGGTTTCTCTCTCATGCATTCGCCTCTATATACACGCGTACGTATATATGTATACCATATATACACATCCCAACACGCTTCGACGATGCGAAAACAGAAGAGGAGAGTACGACCAGTGATCTCAATACTTTCTCGGTGCTCTTGAGATTTATATTTATGGTTAAGGGTAAAGCGGGGAAAGATCGAACGACGAGAGCGAGTGGATAGCTCGGGGGACTTGGCGAGCGGAGAAAAAGGGCAAACGAGAGCGATACGTCGTAAGTGCATCCGCGCAAGTTCTTTCGCGGCTTGTCCTTTCACCTCTTCCCGATCTCGCACGCGCGCGCATGCAGCGCGCACACTTTGTCACGGTCGCGGCTTCGAACGGAAGAAAGGGGGGAAAAGAAAACAAAGAAAGCCGCGCGAAGATCATTATTAAGGAGTAATGAATAATACCGGAAAGAGATTCAAGCGTGTAAGAGTACGACGCACGACCTCGCCGGGTATAATTCTCGGCGATGGCGTCATTAACTCTGCGCCGCCGCGCGCGTTGCCGGCGCGCACCGGCGGTGAGATGGAAGGCGGCGGATACATCGTGAGGATACACAACGTAAGGCGTACGTAAGATGCTCCTTTGCGGAAGGCTAAACGCGAGTTGTTACATCGTAATGTTACACTGCAATAATGCCGGCATTTATTTATTGATTTACATGGGCGCGCGGCGGCAGTTGCCACGGAATCGCCTATAGCTCGCGGTTACTCGAAAGACGAAATATACGATTAATATTTTATCTGACACCTAATCATGTTTCTCCATCGACGCTTGGTTTCGTCGAACATAGATACAACCTCCCGCTGTGCTGCGTCAAATTTTTTTTACAAGTCGCAGATAAATCTGAATGAAATTTCAAATAATATCTATACGTTCGCAAAGAACTATACATGCGAAGAGAAAACTGTGGGTTATATGTAAATTTATGATCACTTTAATTCAATTTAGAGTACGTTTCTTTCCCGACGCAAATCGGATCAAACGTTTGTCTATTTTCCGCGCTCGATAACCATTCGAGAATTATTTGTTCTATTATTGTCAACTATTGTTGCACGTCGCGATAAATCTCATTTCGTTTATATCACAGTTCGCATATTCCTTGCCTCGACTGTTCACAATGATTCCGTCCGCTTCCTTCGTAGATAACATTCGCTCGTGAACTCTGCGCTAGTTAGTAATTTCTAGATACCCCATCCTACACAGTTCACGACGTGCATACCTCCTCCCCTTGGACCACACCGCGGTCCGTAATGCAGGATTATCTATCGATTTATTTGGAGCGAGGGAAGGAGGGCCGGGCACGTAGAGAGCGGGCGTTCGACGTAGTTTCGAAGTACGATGCACGAGAGCGGGCACCTTGTCGCCTTGCATGCGAGATACGAAATTATCGCGACGATTCGGAACAGTTAGGTTCGTCTACCGGTCGGGAATGGAGCGCGCTGCTGAGGGAAAGAGAGAGACAGAGTGAGGAGAGGGGACAGAAGTAAAGAAAACGGAACTGCTTCGCGCAGAGCAAATGTATGCACACTCGCGAAGATAACGCGAACGCGAGGCGGGCTCTTTCTCTCTGCGTCTCCCTCTCACATCGTCCTTCTCTCTTTTTCATTTTCTCTCCTATTCGCATTAACGTGCTGATGCAGTCTCGAGCCGAGACTAGAGGTTAACTCTCGTGTCCATCTTCGGTCTACACGATGGATAATTCAGCGTACCTTAACCGTCCCGTCCGCCGCGGAAGAAACGGCGCGAACGCAGCGTGTAAATCGTTTCAGGAAGATGAAGCAACGTCTGTTTGTCCCAGGACAATCTCCTCGGAGTGCTTTCTCTTCCGTGACACTGCAAACTCGGTGGGATCTTGTTTGCGTATGATCGCGAAAATCCCCTTTGCAAACAGCGATAGGGGTAGGTCGGGGAGGGCACTATTGTCGGCTTCGGTGCGTCACGGAATGTCAAGGAATTCATCGGTCACGTGCCGAGGGGAGCAGCGAGAAATACTTTCACTCATCTTCCTAGAAAATATGAGGTGTCTCTGAAAATATTTCACCCGACGGTTAGAACTTTTTTTTTTTCCTATCGCAATATTATTTTACAACAAAAATTTTGTTAAATTACAGTCAATATAAATTTGCAGTTTACGCTTTTTAACGAACAGATATCTGCATAGAAAATATTTTTCCACAGTCAAAGGTCAATTTCTCGAGATAATGAGAGTGATTGTAATTCGTAGACAATAATTTTATGACAAATGACGATAAAAGAATCCGGCCTGCTATTCTTCATTCTTGTCTTCCGATCAATCGTAGTGTTTCAAAGATATTCGATCCGTTCGAGGCTAGGGGATAATAAATCGCATGAGACACGCCGAGATGTGGCGGGATTAATCACAGCGCGCATAAACGACGGAGAGATTTTAATTCCGTTCCACCACGTTGAATTTGATTAGCACGCGGCGATAAAGAGCTCGTGACTGCTGCCTGTCGCATCGTTGAACAAGCGTTAGCTCGCTCGCGCGCGTCCCGCACTTCTTCTTGAAAGGCTACAAAGAGGTCGGCACCGGGACACGTTCCGGCTTTGTCTCTAGAGACAAATCAGAACGGCGTAATGAGGCTCGGGGTGGGAGGCGAAGAGAGAGAGGGGGGGGGGGGAAAGGGTGCCGGGCGGAAGGACACTGCTGAGTCCTGTAGGACAAGTGTAGTGGCCGTATCATCGCCGCGGCTGACATTCTCATTCGTGACGGATGGCAGGAAGGTAAACGGCTAAGCGGGCCACGCTCGAGAGATCTGGCCTGTGGAAAACGCTTCTTTCTCCACGTGTTTCCCACGTTTTCGACGCATGGCTGCTCCGGAGCACGCGCTTGTCCATACACTGCCCAGCTCCTTTTTCCCTCTCGGTATTCTCCGCTATAATTCCACGACCATTATAATTCTCCGGTGTTATCTCCCGTTTTAGTTCGCTCGTTTCACAGTTGGTTCCGTACAAGAGTCAATATTTGCTCACGTTGGCCGAGATATCGTTCGCGATTTTGCTTATGAAGACCCACCGGATTGGCCGTCGGAAATGCACTGTCTACGTGTCGAATTCTATATCGTTTAATCGTATCGGAAAAAGCGAAATACAATGAAACTCGATAACATTTTTTCAGCATTGAATCAATGTTAATCTTTTCCGCTCTATTAAATGGACTTCATATTGAAAATGTGAAATTAAACATCCGTGATATTTTATTCTTTACAACATATTGAAGAAATTGCAATGGCACTTTTATTCGCGCTAAATGTCGGCGCATCTGTATCGCTAATTACGCGTAACGGATAAGGAGCGGGCGATCGCAAAGGCACGTATAAAGATATACAAGGTAGGAGCTGCGTTGGGGGAAAACGGGACAGCTCATCTCATTCGTGACTTCCATTAAACAGAACTGATTTGTCGATCGGCACGACATAAAGACAGCGGGGAACAGGCGAATACTCGTCTTATCGATCGCATTATTGTACGAACGGAGAATAAAACAGAGTTACTGTTATTTGAAGACCACCCCGACACGATCTCGTATGCCAGGGATAGGAAGAGCTATATCTCTTGCATCTTCTTGAGCTCGGCATTCCTGGATAAGACCCGCATTAAATCTCGTCCGCGGATTCGTCCGGTCGCCATTCTTGCTCTTAATATCCGATCCCGTAGCCCGCAGTCCCGTAGAAGGTTCGCGACCTAGCATGGGGCCGCCTGCGATCCGCAGAAAATCATGATAATTATTACGTTAGAGCTAACTGCGCTTCCTATCGATGGAAGATGGGTCTGCGGGCCCCCGCGCGCGCGCGCGCGCGCAATCGCGATATCAGACCGTGGTCACTGTAACATTCGATGAACGGCGCGATAGGTGCATACTACACACGCGACGGCGTAGCGAGGTATGTGATGTACGCGAGATATATATATATATATATATATATGTGTGTAACGCGCCGCACGAAGACGACGGCAGCCTCGACGGCGAAGACGACGAGGCTGCCGTACCGTACGGTCGATTTCCGCGCTATGTGCACCGAAGTAACGGGCTGCAATGGACTGATAATTATTTCGATGCCAAGGGTTCATCGTGTATAATTGAGAACGTGAGTAAACACTTAAGTGACTTTAATTCAATTTTCTTCCCCCGTACACTCGTTGCGCATTATCACGTGGCAAAGGTCTTTCATCGTTGTGGCCCTCGGCGCCGGTTGTACGTTAACACGTGCTAAGAGAGACCGTTGATTTTAATCTCGAACGCAAATCAAGTACGCGCGATGCGATACTGCGTGAATAGGTTTAATTGGTCGGCGTAGCGATCGTGTCAAAATTATAAAGCGCGTAATAACAGCCGTCGCGATTGAAATAATTGAGGAGTAGAAGTGGAAATGGCCGCTACGTGCCTCTCAACCATGTGTTCTTATATAAACGACGGTGTGTATCGAGCGTTTTCATATAAATGTCGGCGTACGTTGGCGTTAGAAGTATATTAGACACGGTATCGTCTTTTAGCATTTTTTTTTATCTTCGCTCGTCAATTGTCGAGTCGCCGTTGTAACGAAGTATTGTTATGAGTTGGCGATATTGCTAGGAAGAAATAAAGGTGAGCTTTTTATGCGCGCCCCTTGCCGTGTGCGTGGCTTTGAATGAAAGGAACTTAGCGCCCTTTGTCTCGATAACGACAAGGCGAGCGAGCGAGCAAGCGCGCACGCGCGAGGATATTCACGTCGTTTGCGAGCGGCCCCGCATAATTGCAGTCGCAATTCACCTCTGTTGTGTACATTCAGGTCGGGTCACAGGCGACGACAACGCGCGCGGGACAGTACGCGGATGTGGACTAAGAGGTGGAGGGCGACAACGTATAGATGCGGTGCAACGGTATAGATACGAGGTAACGGGAGGAAATTGGAGGCTGGACACCGGCTGACCGGTCAACGCCGCGCGTTGCGGCACCGCTGAGAGAATGACCTCTCCTCAAGTATATCGCTCGATTCTAATTGCTTCTGTGTTACGGCTGACGTATTAAGGAAATTAAATTTCTCGGAGATATCGGCGGCTGAATCGGCCGCGAGTCTTCCCGCTCGCCTAGTTTTTGCCACGAGCGACTCCCGTCGGCCGTTCGTTTGTTTTCATTCTCGCTTGTCGCTCCGGTAAAGCGAAACACGCCGCCCCTTTCCTCTCGAAATGATAGTTTCATACATGTTCCGCGACTCCCGCATCCTTGATGGTTTCGATACGCCGCGTGTTCGACTTGTAGATTAATCTCGTGCGAACGCGCGCGAGTTTATCACCCGGATAATTTCTTCGGACGTGCGCAAGACCGCCGTGTCACGACGGAACATTCTCATGGTTCTCTGCTCCGCTGTGCTAAAAGTAACGACTATAAGCCACCGCATGCGGATAGTTCCAATCTGGTTGGTGTACCGTTAAACGCCGTGGCGTTCGCCGCCCGACGTCGCCGGCGTGTGCATACTGCGCCGTAAACAAAACAACGAGTGAGCTCCTTTCGCAGGTAGCTGCCTGCCCGGCAGTCTTGTATCTGTGACAAGAAAGTGGGACGCATGAAATATGCGTCTGGTTACGGCAGGCGCCAAAATAACACACGTAACGCCTCGCGGTGCGCTCGCTCCTGCAAAAGCGGACGTTCACCGTAAATGTGAACGTGCACATAAGTCGCGCGCGCGCGCGCGCGACTTGTTCCGATATAAACAGAGCCGCGCGTAAAATGGGTCTGTTTGTCGTCGCGATAAATGCGCGAGACTCTTCAAGATTGTTATCCATGTCACTGCTTTATCTCATGTCGCAAAATGTACGCCCTTAACAGACGCGGATCGCGATCTTCGCATCAATATACGAAGCGGCGGTCGTATAAGATAAGAAGCGGCTCACTTTATACGCGGATTTTATTCAACAAAATGGATTCTCGGCCTTGCGCAAACACCGCACCACGCATTTACGATGCCAACTCATTTTCTCAGTTGTTAACTTAAAAGGCATTATGGCACGACCTCTCTCTCTCTCTCTCTCTCTAATTAAACCGAAATACTCGGCAAGGTCGCGGCATAAAATGCACAAGTGCAATTGCGTGAAATCTCTTCTCGCGCACACATCGCTGCGTACGTATATACATATTTATTGGAACACGTCACGGCCATACTTCTGTTTCGTATAAGTGTAACGAAGTGATTTTCAACGGTGTCGCGTACCTTCTGCTCCGGCTACTCGAAATCTCCATTCGAACACATGCAAACGTCAATACTGTGCCGTTTCCCCCAACGTTTCTCTCTGTGTTCCTACTCCGCTTTATCCCTGCCGGTACACGCCGCCAGCCGGCGATTTATGTAGGCTACTTATGCAACGAGCTCAGGCCGGTTTCTGGGTGGGTCGGTGAATAGGGCTATTGCTTATGCACCGCGTGTCAACTCTGACCGCGTTCTTTACGATGTGTGGTCTGCGGTTAATTAATATTTTTGCCGCGCGGTCACCGAACGGTCGGCTGCCATATTAGCATCATTTGGGTCTGTGGATCACAAATGCTTCGGCAAAAAATAACAGTTGTGAGGTACGAAGTAGGTCCGCCTTTCACACACGATTCCGCTTGGTCGTTGTAATTGTACGCTCTATTATTAAATTCACAAAAGTCAGTACTACTATTTCACGATTTTTATTCTCCATAATTTTCTTAGCATGATGCTCGTTTCTTCGTATAAATGTGAAATTCTGAGAGCATATCGAGCCTATTGTTATAACTTGAAATCTTGGCAGTCGACGTCGAAATCAACTGTTATACAATGCACGGTAACTAACGAAATATCGGATATAGCCCGAAAGAAATGCGCACGACCATCCGGATTCCGCACGCGTCGTCGCATTTTTGTAAATGCCGTGGAATTCGGTCCGCGAAATCGTACATCGCGGAAACGGCCGCGGTTATGTCCGGTTCACGAGGCCACCGGTTCGATCGCGGGAAAATCAGGGCTCGGACGATAAAACGTGAGGGAATTCAGGCGAATATTCGACAGGAACGTGACCTCTGGATGGAGATGAGGGCAAACGACTGCACGTAGCTCATTCGATGGTTGCGGCAGGTGCATATTATTCACGTTTCGAACGGATAGGTCTCGCGTGAATTCATAAAGCAGTCCTTTGTACGAACACTTTACGCGGTCCGCGGTCTTTATGGAAATTTTACGCTCCAGCGCTCGCCTTATGATTGGTCCGAGAATCCTGCCAGAGATAGAAGAGAGGAGAGAGAAAGAAAGAGAGAGGGAGGGAGAGAGAGAGAGCAAGGGAACGGGAATGACATGTTACCGCGTATGCTCCGGTTCGAAATTTCTCGTGGAGACGCCTGAAATGTCGCCGTGTCGATTTTCAGAAAATTTCTTCTCGTTCAAATAGTCTTGTTAGCCCGCCGAATCGCGCGCTTAATCGTGTTAAATAGACGATAGCGCGGGGGATTTTTCGACGATCGATGGGCGAGCGCTAAGTGCGGTTCGTGCTCGTTAATGGCTGATCAGGGGAGAAAAATGAGACACGTTTCGATTCCACGCCGAGACCAGTACTGGGAGAGGTAATCTGCCTACCGCGGTGTTAAGCACTTCCCTCTCCCCGCCCCCCCCCCTTCCTCCCACGCCTCTCTTCCGCCACTCTCGAGAATTTAATCGAAAGTCCCGCGACGTAGCTCGGCGCCCATACGTTGAGGCAGATTCAGTTTTACTTCGGGCAAGTTACCGAGACGTTCCACTAATTTTACGGTCAACCGCCGATGTGTACTTCCCTTGACAGTATTGAGCCCTCGGTGGAGGAACAAAGCGACTACTCACTGCACTTGGACCGATAACGTGGCTGGGTAAGGCGCTTCCCAGGGATCACATGACGTTAATTATCTACAAACTACTTGCGAACTGCGATGGTACAATGCGGCATTTCCGTGCGTGTTTCGCACGACCAATTTGCGCCGAAATTCCGCGCACGTCGCAGTTTGCATGAAAAGATCGTTCGTAATCCGGCCGAGCAAATTAAAACGGTAAAGCACCGGCAAAACAGCTAATTACGGCCACGCATAACCGGAGGACTCTAATCAGCGCGCTAATAAGCGATCGCCGGACGTTACGTGCGATTTTTAGCGCCGTAAAATAGCAAGGTTATTTTTAGCCTGAGAGAGCCGCGAAATCTAATTAAAAGAGAATCGCGGCTCTTATCGCGGGAAATCGGGATAATCGCGGGGGCTGCACGATTATCGTGTGCGAAATCATTTACGAGTTTTATGTTGTATTTCACGGGTCTCCCTGCACCCCCCCCCCACCCCCTGCGTGTCTCGCGTGGCGAAACGACGCATATATCAAGTGGCGTAACAATGCGCTTGTCGCGCGCGCTCCTTTAATTTACCTGCGCCGCCCGTAAGTCCGCGGCAATAGACCGTATCGCGACGAAGCAGCGACCGGGGCTGAAACTTCTTCCGCCTGCTCGTCGATACAGGGGGCACGGCCTGTCCGTCGAATATACGAGCCACTTACGAGCCGGCTAACCTCGCGTTCATGCGCATTCCTGCCCTTCGCGCGCGCAAGGGAGATACAAGCTCCGGTGTCTTTAATATGCGACAGACAAGTTGACCTCGCCCTTCCCGTGGCGGTGCTTGTTTCAGACTATTATCCAAGTACGTAGGCTACGTGGCTACCTACTCCGCGCCGACTCTACGAGAATTTATAATAACCGCGCTGCGGAGTTACCGCGGAAGCGTGCCGTACCGTTCGTTGCGCACGACCGGGCCGTGACCGTTGCCGCGCTGTACGTACCGCACGACGAGAGCGCGTCGTGTACCGACCGTATAATAGATCGAAAGGGACGAGAAGGCGCGATGTCTGAACGGTCAAGTCCCATTTCTACTATCTCCCTCGCCGCGCGGTCCTTCCGCGAGGCGTGTCTCGGCCCCCCCGGCTTGGCATCGTGTCGTGACCAGATAAAGAAGGCCTGTCCCGGAGTCGGAGGATGCCCTCCCCTCCCCCCCCCCTTCCTTGTCTGCTTTACGACTGTGAAATAATAACTTCAATTAGTTAATAACTACCGGTGATATAACGCGACTTCCACCGGATAAACTAGAGGTCGGATCGTTTCTTATGCATGTTAAACAGTAAAATCGCTAATGACAAACCGCGCATCCGCGGTAATAAAGCCGGTCGTTACGTCGAGGCGTTGATGGTTTATGCGGCGTGCCGTTGGTGATATCGAGTGGCGAACGAGGAAGTAAATAGTTAGGGCGATATTAAAGAGCCGGCGAAGAGGCGGAGAAAACCTAGCGGCGGAGAAAAATAAAGATACCCAAGTGTCGATAGAGCTCGAACGACGGCGACGACGCCGGCGACAGCGATGACGTCGTATCGACCGACAGTCACTCGTTGAAGCGACGGTGATGGATTTTATATCCGCCGCTGTCGTCCTTGCGTCCGAGCGGCTTTCCCTTCCGAACATATGTCACTCGGCAAATGGTAGGCGTTCAAGCTGTTTCGCTGCACTTTGTGCTGCAAGCCGTAGCCTACCTGCGTGTAATGCCTCTCTTATTCTTCGTCCATCACCTTTCCCTTCCGCCGTCGCCGATGTTTCGCTCCTCGGCTCGTCGTCTCCCCTGCGCGCCGCGCTGCAGCCAGCAACGGCCGCTGCTCTACGGCTCGCTGAATTCCCAGGAAGGTTTGTCGGGTAGCAATTGGATGTAGTTACGCATCGAATGACGATGCAGCCGATGTGCAGGGGGCCGGCGCTATCTCTTCGACCGTTTGTCCCCGCATCCCGCTCCCGCAGGGGAAAACTGGATCCAGGATACGTTTCCCGGAAAGCATTGTCCGCAAAATGCACGCGGTCAGCAATCGGCTCAACTACTCGCGAATCTGACCGCATCGCGCCGCTGCATTTCTGCGTCCTCCACTACTGGCGACCGTGTACGTACGCCACCCGCATAGTATAGTTGAGAGAGAGAGAGAGAGAGAGAGGGAGAGAAAGGAAGAAAAAGAGTCGTTTGGCAACCCGATGCGATTGCATTGACATTTCAAGATATTCGACTCGCTTCGATTTGCAAAATTCAAAGGTCGTATAGAAGGTGATAGCCAAAGATCGAACTCAAAGAATTGCTCAGTGTGCAATAATTGAAAATAGAAAAAAAAAAAAGAAATATTTATACGAATGAAAAAATTCAGAATATTCTCACGGTAAATCAATTTTCGAGGAATGTCGAAGCATACTTTATTGATATTTCTGAAACTTATTTTGCATAAAGCTATTCATATTTCAGTTTTTTTACAAGATGGAAATTATTTCTCATTGCTGATTGATAATTTTTTCGCAAAATAACGATTTATCCATTATAAATCGCGTTAATTCGTTATTCCGAAAAGGTTTTTTTCTCAATTATTTGATTGACTGTTGTCCTTCGACTGTTACGTCGCTCGCTTGAAATATCGATAAGGCCGCGCGTGTTTTTTCGTATGAGCGACTGCGCTCACGTTGTCCGGGCCTACCCTCCGGATTTAACAATCCACCCTCGTGCGCGTTGTTAACCCGACCACGCGTGCCCCCGCCATTTCTTCCATTACCGACTCACGGGACGGAAATTTATTCGTCCCCCTCCTACCTCCGTGCTGCCTCTCTCTCTCATGGGTCCGTTACCACTACGTACTCGGAATATGAGTAGCACCACACATAGTCCGCGACTCCTTACGTCGACGCGGGCGAGAGAAAGACCTGGAATTAATATTTCTCTCTGCAGTCGCACACTCTACCCCCGTCCCCATCGCTCGTTTTCCAAGGCGGATTCCCAGGGAACTGCGAAAAGAATTTAAATTCGGTATCCCACACTCGTGCGACTGGTAGAGTGAGGACTATACGTCATATCACAAAGTTCGCCAGCGCACCGACGTCGCTTATTCCTTACTTTGATAAGACAGAGTTTGAATTTTTACGCGTTCGCGCCGCTCGAATATTTCCATATGCGAACGGAATAGCAATTATGCGAGAAGAAATGACAATTTTAATAACTCGATGCTACAATTTTTACTCGTTTAATTCCGGATTGTTGGTCGTGTCGCATCTGAATACGATAAACGATACCTCTTGGAAGATAAATGTTTAGAAACTTATGGTGTATACGCAAAGTAAAACTCGCATATTCTCTCTTCGCTGATATATCTTCTAAACGAAAAACTTGTTTGTTTGTTACAGGATCCGGAAGCGAGGGTCGAGCGATACAACAACAGCGGTAAGTGATGCATAAGTATTTTAATACCAAATATGTCGGCTAACTTTTCGCCTAAAGAGAGACGGAGCATTTTCCGCAGCGCGTAATGGCGCGACGGCGGGTTAATGAGAATCGCTCTTAGTGCAGATAAGGTAACATTACTCGAGTTCACCCGAGCAAGTTTACGACTGCTCTTTGTAATCCTGGGTTTTACTCGATCCTAGATATTTGGGAATTTATTACCGGTACGCCGGATCACCTTTCACCGCAATAAAGACAAGATTTTCCATCTGATATTATTTGAGATATTTTACTTAAGCTCGCGCTTGATCGGCGTTTTTATCTCATCATTAATAATCGAGTGAGTGAGAAAGTATATCTCGCGTTTGCGAAAAAGTACGTACGAAACGTGCTTTAAACTACGAATGATCAAACGGAATTTCAGTCACTCAAACCGACAGTGCTCGCTGAAATCGCCGTGAAAGGAGAGAAGACCGTGGAGCTTCTATATTCGTCTTGCGGTAAAATGCTTCGACACCCGCTGCACAATTCTTTTCCATCGACTGAATCTGTCACTAGCTATTTTCTCGTCCGATGGTTTGCTGTTTCTCTCATGTATTGCCTGTCGCTAGGATGCGCATAGCCCACGCTAAATTAATTCCATGCCATACGGTTTTCCTTTTTCTTTTTCTTTTTTTTTTTCGATCGCAAGATTCCAAGAATATTCGGATAATACTGCCTGAAACTCGCTCGGGCGTCGCTTATCGGCCGTGTAAAATCACGGGTGATGCGGTTGCAATCATTGGTTAAAATAACGTAGCTGAAAATATTCGATTACGCGGAATACAGAACATCCATTTATAGAATCATGCCATACGTATAATCCAGTAGGCGTCTCGTTAGAAACTGCAAATTATCAATTCCTCGCGTATCTCCGAGCCTAGGTAAAGCGCGGAATACGCTCACACCGTGGTACACGCACGCTACATCTCGTGTGTAGCTCTAGGTTTATAATTGAAACACGCAGATTACCTATTCCGCACAGGCACTAGAATCAAGCCAATTGACACACAGAATGTGTTTATAACAGTGCTGCAGCCTTACACATGAGGTATAAGTTAGCGCGGTATTGAAGTACGGAAATGGGTAACTCCATACATCTCCGAGTCGAACATGAGATGCGTATTCATTCATAATTCTTGAATAATTGCACGGAATGTGTGCGCAAATTTCCTTGGCTAAGACACATGTAATATCCTTCGGAGCCGTGTATAAAAAGAAATAATAACCGATAAATCGAAAGGATAAATCGTGAAAAATCTATAATAAGACATTGAAAAAGAAACACAATGGAATAATCTTTGACATCTTTGAAAGAATTAAAAAACTTAATTCGGAATTTATTTACCTTCGAGTAAAAATATTCAAGAGTTATTGCAATGACGAATGATGGATGCGCTTGGCATGTATTATTTATTCGTATCCATAACTATCTCGATCATTCCAAGGTTGATCCATCGTCACGGAACGTCGGATACCGGTTTAAAGGTGTCGCTCGAGACGGTTGTACGTTCGATATTACAGACGATTCCTCATACCATCCCGGCGCATCTGTCTTCCTCCTATCTTGTAACGGCGCGAGATAGAAAGGATCCGAAGATCGCGCGCCGGCGGCGAGTCTGAATAAACGTTGGAATTTGATCTTGTGTTTGCGTCTCGCGATAGAGGCCCGCGATCTTGAGAAGGGAAGACAGTCGGTGGGAGCGCGAACGGCATAGTAGGCAGCGGGAGGAAAGAGGAGAGATCGAGTTGACGGTTCCCTCGTCTTCGTTCGGCCACCGCGAGATATCCCGAGTGCCAGCGTAACGCGGTAGGACGGTACGTAATTAACGCCTCATGTAGATGCTATCGCTGTCGTGGACGGTACGCGAAGAGAGTCAGCGTGACGATCGGTGATGCACGGTCCTGCTGTTGTAATGGAATATTATTATCGGTCAGCATCGACTCTCGCGCGTTAAGGTTACTCGGCGCTGATGATGGCTGCTGAGCCGACGACGATCGTTTCGGACGCTCCGAATAACCGTTCGACGCCGTTTTCGTAATCGGTGAGTCGTACGTCCGCGTGTTGTTGAGATGATTCAAGGGGAGATATGTTGTACTAAGTTGCGCGCGAAGGATGTACCGGTTTGCCTCGACACTTGTACGACCCGCGTTAACCGCGTGAATCGTCAACGAGATGTGCGAAATTATCGGGTGAAATAAAAGGAAATGGAGAGAACCGTGTGAAGTTTATGCGCGCCTTAAATGCAGATAATGCGCGTTTTAGAGCGTGAGAAGTGTTATGGGTTCGTTTTATAACATATTACTGATACAATTCTCCTTTTATCATCCGTGTTTATTAAGGATTTAGATGATGAAGTGGACATAATTTTAAACGTATAAAATCAAGTAAAAGTTTAGAGTCTCGATAGCATAAAGTAAAATCAACTTTATGAATCAAATGAATTGAAATTGATGAAATTAAATGAAACCCATCGGATTGACGTCAATTTTTTAAATTAAATTATATAAATTCAATGAAATGGAAAGATACATCCTATATTTCATCAAATACATAATTGTTAATTAAAAAAAAATTAGTAAAAAATATATAATTTCGATTATGGAATACAATGTAGATTTCATAAGTACTGCGTGTATTTGGGAAAATTACATAAATTGTCTTTATGCTATCGACAAAATGCTAGTGTTTATTAAGTTATCAATTTCCTGCCTAAATGATCGGAATACATTGTTAGAAAGTACGAATATTGCTCTCCAAGTTTTCCAATTCCTGATCTACGATATCCAGATATTTTTATACAGATCTCGAATCACATTTCTGCGGAAATCTACTCTTATCATCGGAAACGATTCGAAAGGTAGAAATCCAATATATAGATTCAATATATAGATTCGAAAGTTCATTTTAGCAGCCCCACGTGTCTGGTCGACTCGAATCGAAGTGTATATCCGACTCTCTTCTTAACGAAATTAAACCTCGAAACTGAATTACGTCGGCGCCGCAGCAATCTCAAAACAGTTTAACGAACAGCTTCGGAAACTTTATTGAGAATAATCGGCATAAAGGATTTGGTGTCGGCCGGTCGTATTTACGGGAACAACGCGGACATTCGACGACGCGCAAAGACAATGCCGGGGCACGTCTGTAGAAACGAGTCGGAAGAAATGAGAGGTCCGACGAAAGAAGGCGGGGACGATAGCGAAGAACCATTGTGCGAAACTCGCTGTCGAACTTTGTTGTGACTTCCCAAAAAGTCGTAAAAGACGCCTGGCGGAAGGTAATGCATCCGCGGCTGACGGAACGTCCTTTCCACGCTTCGTTCTCCGCCTTCGCTGCACCGAATTGACTTCGAGGGCGTTTTTCCACGCTTGTTTGCACGATGATGTGTGACGCGCGTCTTCACCGTGCGCTCTTCCTTTCCTATCGCATCCTTTCAGCCAATAGAAGCTTCCTTGCTATTCTTTCATCTTTCTGCGCTTCGAGTTCACGATCGCGCGATAACAATTATCGATAGCTTTGAAAACGCTTGTCAAATTCTTACGCTCAAATGTCCTTTATCCCATTCGTTCTCAATTGCTCGAAACTGTCTGATTTTTTTCCGAAAAAATTCTCACTAACATCATTCATCCCATAAATTGAGATTATTATCCTTATTAACATTAAATGCGCGATACAAGCGCGCTGGAAATTCGCACTTTGTTACTTTGAAATGTTAACATTTAACAATCTTTCTAACAAATAACTATTACTTAACTATACTCTAACGATGTAGTTAGTTACAATAGTTTCATAATATCTCGTTAATAAGCCTTCCACCGCCTCGCTCATTTCTGCGGCGATCTCTCTTTCTGTTAAGGAGATCATAATCCATCGCACAAGTGTGGAAGATAGCCGTCGAGATAGTTAGACGTCATTTAATAAAACGCGTAAAAAGGAAAGAAGGGAGAAAGTAATGTGCAAAGCACGAAATAATGGCGAAGCGGCAGGATATACGCGATTAAATACAGGGAGGATGCATATCGAAGAGAACGGAGAAGGAAAAGGGAAAATGGGAAGAGCCCAGCATGGGCGTTCCTTTCAAAGTGAAAATTGAGTCGCGATTACGTACTTTACGGCTCCGACAATTTTCGAAAAATATTGCCCGACGCCGACATAACAGCGCGCTCGTAAAATCAGCATATTCCCGTAGGAGTTCAGTATTATGAATTTCTCTGGAAAAAGAAGGCAGCGATGTAAAGCGAGGATGTTCAAGGGCGAAGTTTATTTGCCAAGTTTACGTGCCGAATGAATTTTTCTTTCATCCGTATTCCGCTCCCGGCGGAGTAAACGTAACGACGGTGATTACGCTGACGAACCCATGAGAAACGATTTGAGAAATACGCCGATCCCGCGCGCCCAATCAAAACTATGAATAACCATCTCGCGTATTACGGCTCGACTATTCTCAACGGACGATTGATTATACCGGGATAAAAAAAAGTTTCGCTTATACGGGAATAAAACAGGATTCGAAAACACAATTATACCTCGCGCAACAAAAGCAATGCGATCGCGTGTACAGTTCTTCGCAATGGAGTACAGAGATTTTCACGTTCAGTATTATGTTCATTGTTGTATTTTTATTTTTATTATATGTATCGAGATTTATTCTTAATATTCTTCACTTCTATCGCACTTTAATTGTAACGTGAAATATTTCACACGGAATAAACGCGTCTATTTACCGATGTGCATGTATTTCATCGCGAGGTTTCTTCGCCGCAGTGTCTCCTTTCACACACGCGGCCAGTTCACATCAGCATAGTTCACGACAAACACACTCTCCATACATATTACATTTGTCCGCGCTCGTTGTTGCATACGCTCGCATCCAGGGAACCCCGTGCTCCCCATTCAGAGCAGATTCCCTACCCACGCCGTAATTCATATAACGGTTCGCGCAGAAATTGTGGCATATCGAAAGCGCGAATTGCATCGACGGCACCGTGAAATTACACTGTATCGGCGATGCGGCGAGCACGGACTCTCGGAGCTGCGTCTCGCGCTGCCGTTGCTGCCGCTGCTGCTGCCGGCACTTTAAGCACGTAGGAAATATGGCGAAACGATCGTTAATATGATCGGTGCGTAACTACGTGTCGAAGTTCGATTTATGCTCGCCGTTCCGAAGCGGGGAATAATCAGGGCAGCCGCGTGCCTATTAAGCGCGCTTAATCAAACTCCGCGCCGATTATTGAATACTTTAATGTATCGTATAGTAATTAAATAACAATCTCGTTTGAAGATAAAATCAAGGTCATAATATACATTAATGCGAATATTGCGTAAAAATGAGTTGCAAAATACTTTTCAGACAAAGAGAAAACCGAAGCTTACCGGAGTTAAGTGGAAACGGAATACACGAGAATTTACAAAATTTATTTTTTTAATTTCGTCTTTAATGAAATCTGCGCGGCATATACCGTCGTCACGCTTTTGTAGCGCAACTTCACGCAAGACGGTTTTAAGTATAATAATGCAGCCGTGAATAGTGAAGAAGTGTAGCTGATTTGCCTTCGATGCACGTCGGCCAATTAGACCAAGCGTCTATTCGCCCAAGTTAGATTGCAGACGTGTCTTAATATACGTATTATCCTTGTGACCATCGTACGGAAGAGCTTCTATAATATTATATCCGTATCATGTATCGCTATCACAAGCAATAACGGATATTAAAGTAAGATTTCGTGCATTGTTTAAAATAAGAGATGATTTCAGTCTTTATCAGCAATCTTATCCGGCGATTTCGGCCCTTATCGTTGCTGAAGAAGTGCGCATTGATGGCTGACCGTTTCCCCCACCTACCACCCATATTTCGATCGATTCACCGTACGCCGAACTACTCGCTCAAGCTCAGCAGACTCAATCTCATTAGTTGCGAAGTTCACATTTCTAAAATATTTCCGTAAAACGTTATTGCTTTCGACTTTTCCCCGTGCTCTTGTTAACGATTACTTGTTCAAAGATTGTAGTTTTCAGAGGGGAAATTATGTGCTACGCTGAAGAATGAGAAATTACAAAAGAGGCGGGATATACTTCTATCCGTTAGATTTTCATCTTGATACGTAAGAACGGACAATTATATGATCGGAGAATGAAAAGAGACGTATGTGCAATTTCGAGAAAGAAGAGTCACTGGCGAAAAACGATGATCGATTTTCTCGAGATATTGTTAAATAATATCGAGAGGCATTCGCACAGAACACGCGCTCGTATACGTAAGCCTTTTACACGCGACGAAGAAAATAACATACGGGATGAGTCTCAGTCGGTAGTCGAAGCGCATAAAAAATGCCATTCTTGAAGAATGAAGGAGAATAAAGAGAAGATAGATTCTGCGGGTTCTGGGGACAGGAAGCCGCCCGTCTCTCTATCTTCTATTCCTTATTTTACTTATTCTCCTTTTGCCCTTTACTCCGCTTTACTCAAGGAACGGCTACATCGAGTAGTAAAAGAACCTTTTCAACAAAGAGACGAGAGATTAATCCCGGATTCGAATGGATAAAAGGGAACGACAGGCACAGTAATCGCGCGCTGTCGGTTATATCCATCTGCATCTTTGTATTACGTGCGCTACGCGTCCGCTAAACCAACTCGCAGACGATGTTTAGCGTAATTTTTAATATCGGCCAAGCGATCCTCTCGCTGGTTTTATTATGAAAAGATTTGTCAAACAGGCGAACCTTTCCCGAGCGCTTCGCGTATTATTTCTTCTCACAGGCGCTTCAGCCCATGATTTATAAATCGATGCAAAACGAGCAATTGGTGAGACGCGATGCAGAACCTCTACCCCGCTAATTTTCGGCCGGTTTAATTAACCAACGCGATCCTTTTTTCCGCTGCCCCCCACGAAATTCTTCGCCAAATTGGACCTTCCCTCTTGATTGTTACCCAAGTTGACACGAACCATGTGATTATCCGGCCCTCCTCCCCCCTCCCCCCCCTTCCCCCTGCTCATCCCACCCTGCGGAGATCCGCCGTCGTCCATCTATCCCGCCTTCGTTAAGTTTGCACAGGTATTCGATCTCCCAAGATCGGAATAAGAGGACCGAGGGCGAAGGTAGCCAAAGGGGGAGAGGGACGCGCGGGAGGTTTGTGGAGGAACGGGCGGAGATACGGAGCGGCGGAGGCGAGAAGAAGCGCGGCATCCAAGGGGCAAGACTACAAGGGGAGGAAGGAGGGAGGAGCAGGCGCCCGCATTCCTTCACGCTTATTGGTTTCATCAGATTGCTTTGCTTCTATTAGGTGGTGGTGTCTATACGGATACCACGTATCGCCGGCACGTTCTCTAATACCCCGGAGGAACACCAAACAAATGAAACGGCGTGTTCCGTCCTTCGTCCTTCTTACCACCCTACCCCCTGTCTGTATCCACCAACCGCTCTATCTCTCTCCGCTACGTTTCAGGCGGGTCGTTCAATACTACTTGTGCAATATGGGGGCGAGAAACCGCATGTACACACACACACACACACATGCGCGCGCGTTCGCCTCGGTGTGCTCAGACACACAAATTGTTTACATAGACGCGAACACTCTCTCAGCACGCGCTCTGATGAGTTTGATGATCCACCGCCGTTCAGAAGCCGAGCGACGGCGGGATCCGAACGGTCTTGATCGCTTAATTTCATCATTCGAATATTTACACGGAGCATCCGTATAAGGCGGAGCGGGGCGAGCGTTGTGCCACCAGAGCGGCAAGAAATGAAGATGGATGATAAAGCGGACAGAGATCCGGGAGGGAAACGAGTTTCGCCACGGGCCAATGCTAACAAACCTTGAAACGCAATAAAAGCTGCAATCCCACGGTGCGGTTTCGCGTACGTCTCTATGTGTGTGTGTGTGTGTGTGTGTGTGTGTGCGGATATTTTCTTTACCGTTGGGACCATTCGCCATTGATTCGGCAGCCGTCTATCGCGAAATAAGTATCGTCGAAGAGCACTCCGCAGCTAAGAAAGTGGCGAGTCGTAAGAATAAGCAGCGAACTCAGAGGTGGAGTACACAATAGCAACCCGGAGCGTACGGTTATGTACACACGCGTAGATGTACTCCTATGTAGCATATCTCGCGGCGATGTTGGAGACATTCACTCTGGTTATCGATCACCGCTCAACGCTCGCGAGTAACGCTGCGGGCAAGGCGGATCGGACGGGATGGTAGTAAAGTCGCCCATTGTATCGCGGTCACTTGCCGGAATATTATCGGGGAAACACCCGGAGGCTCGTTTCCGCGCGGCTCGCGTTCACCCTCGCGCAGTCGCGCTGATCCGCGGAAGCGAGTGACCGCACGCGGGACGGCGCAATTACGACGTTATCTTTAACGACGACAACGATAATAATCGAAAGAATAACGCGGGGTTAAGTGCGACGCGCGCGTCGTTAGTGCGCGCGCGAGTTACGCGCGTATCCGAGATGCGCATCCGGTTTGCCCCGCGGCCGCGTATGCATTCCTACATGTCGCCCGTCCAGAATGATGGAACACGCGCGCCAAGCACCGCTCCCGGCTTTTTCCTTTTCCCGTTTTCGCGCCAGCCGTTTTTGTTCGCCGGCGAACACTTTATACCGCCGGTCCAATTCGTGCTGCGGCGCGGAGCGATTGCACGTTCTACGCTGCGTTTTATCAGCATCACGCGAGCGACGTTTCGTAAATTTCACGTCGTTTTTGAGCGATTCCGCGGCAGCCGCTCGTCGTAACGATGAAACGCGCGTCACGCGTTAGTCACATTCGTTGAAGGTTCCCCGCCGCTTTATATCGCCGCCTTTTTTCACCGGGAATTTCATTACGTCCGTTTGCGCGTAAATCAATCTAATAATAACACTATCCCGCGCGACGTCGGTTTTATGTGGTGGTAATTTTACATTAGTTTTCCCCGCTTCCATTCGTTTTTCCTAACTTCCATAATCATTTTATGCGCGCGTAGCGCGACGTGTATATTTCTTTCGCAACAATGAAACGGCATCTCATTACCGTTACTTTCGTTTTATAGATTTTGTCTGCATCGTTTTGCCATTTATAATCCAATCGTATATTTTATCTATGCAGCAAACAATTTTTATCCTTTTACATAATTTAATGATTCTTCGCATTAATTAGATGGCTTCCAGGTTTTTCATTTTATATATCAATATATAAATCACATTAAAATGTAAAAATTGTATATATATGTTAATGTAAGAGATGAGAAAACAGATTTATTTTACTACGATGCAAATATTATTATTAATAATTCTCTCTGGAAGCATATCTGGAAAGAAGCGCAGCACGATTCTGATTTGTTTTATATCTCGTTATCTTTATTTAACATTTTAAAAATTAATATGAAATTTTGTATTATGTATTTTGTCTTTATGTATAACACTTTATAATCGCATCTACACGACACTCCAATTCTCATTCTAACACTCATTATCATTCTAATCAAGAAGGCAGTCCGAGTAAACGACATAACAAACTGCAGAGAAACTCTAACACCTCCGTGAAGTCACGTCTCGTCCGGGAATCCAGGAATACGATATCGCACGTTTCCGCTTGTTGGCGGTAACCGCGAGTAGAATACTTGGCGATAGGATAACGTCTAGTTTAACGGTATAAAAACGTGTATGTGCACGTCTACATATTCGTAACCTTGCGCAACAGTGACGCCGTGAAAATACGTAGGCGCGATATAAATTCACCGTGATACAATCCTGGCTAATCTTGTCCTTACAATTCGTGCTTTATGATTCGTTCAAGTGCCGGAAAATTACACCTGTATTTATACACTTCTGCGAAAGAGAACGAGGGAGACGAGGAAGCTATTTTGAGAAGTGGTTACGAGTCCATACAATGTCCCGTTTCTACACGACGAAGCGAATGACTATACGAACATGCTTGAACATGCGAGCGTGTCTGCGCGCGGCGCATTGTCCTTTTCACGGCCCTTCATCGGTCTTGTTATCGCGTAGCCACGCTTGTAATAAAGCGCGTGTTATTACCATATAATTATGAGTACGGTCGAGTCTACACGACGAGGGCCTCTTCCGAAGGATACCCGTGTTACATAACGAGATAAATATTTTCTTATAACGGGGATACATTACACGCTCCGGAGGGGGGCCACCGCGTCGGGGGTCTTCCGCATAACGCTCGCATCGTCGTTACCGCTCGACGGCCGTCCTCCTATTCCGCGCTCGCACCTTCATCGTAAGTTTCCGCCGGCAGGGTCTTCCGCTACAACGGACTTCTAAAGGACGTCGACGTCGGCGGAAAGAAATTTCGGTGCCAGAGGCGGGGCGGGCGGGAGGACGCGGAAAAATAACGAAATCTATATCGTTAATCAGGGAAAAATTTCCGCGGTTACGCTGGCACGGGAAGATGAGAGGGGCTTTGGGCAGCAGCCAATCTGCCCGTTAGAGGCGCGCAACCGCGGCCAACGAGACCTGGGTTGCGGTTAACGTTGCATTCCCTAGGAACAGACGACAGGTCAGAGATTTCTGTATTTTTATGCAGCATAATCCGCAAGTTCTTTTCCGCTCCAAATTTTTTCGCAAGCTCGGTGTCCACTTTGCCGGCGAAATTATGACGGAAAATTGCGGATCAGCGCGAATTTGGAAAACTTGGCTTTATTCGTCTTATTAATTTTCTCCGTGGCCCTTTGATCCGCGCGGCCATTATTCTCTGCCTCGTGGCGGAGATGCCTCGCCGAGGCGGCGAAGACACGGAGGGTAAAGCAGCCTTGCACGGTCGCGAAGCGCGGCGCGGGTAATGCGATCGCGATTTTCCGCCTTCGATTAGCCGGGGCTCTCTCGTGTCCCGAGCTACGAAGGCGAGGCGCAGCAGCGAGGCGTCCGCTCGCTTCCCGTGCACCATCTCCTCTGCATGCATCATCTGTCCGGAGGTAGCGCGGTGGTAGGGGGAACGAGGAGATCCGCCGAGCCCTTCGGGAAGAAAGTGAAATACGTTACGATCTGTCTTGGGCCGGCTCTTCCGCGGACGATACGTCGTGACTGCTCTCGATAATGGGAATCCTCGCGGTGGGTGGAATATAATACCCGACGGAGCGCGGGGGCCGAGGGGGGGGGGGGGGGGGGGGGAGCGGAAAGCGGTAACGGGAGCGAAAAGGATGGCGAAGGGAGATGAGACCGAGGGGCTTTCCTACGGAGTCCCGTTATTTCGTAGAAGTTCTTGTGTACCTTGCGTCCCTCCGCTCGTTCAATCTCCTCCAGATGCCGTATATTTTCGGGCGTGCGGCTCGGCACCGGCTTTATCCACTTCGTGATCGAGTGATCAACTCTCTGCGGCGAGCGCCGTCGTGCGCGCAGGGACACTCGCAAATGGTTCTAAGATTCACATAAGTATGTGCGACGTATTTATGTGGAAAGAGAACGCGCTTACACGGTGAATAAAAAAAAATTGTACCGACAATATTGATTTTGAAAAGTCGAGAAATTCTTTGCGTTTCGTTGCGATTCTTATTTCGATCTGTTTGTTATTGAAGCTACACGGTTACACGGTTGCGAACGCATTCAATATAACTTTGCCCGTTGTGAGTATCAAAAGTTTCGCAAACAAATTTCAAGTCAATCTTTCCTCTATTATTTGAAATTTTTTCTTTCGGCTGTCTTTTAAAATGTAAAATATTTACATTGCACGATTAACGGTAGCTATTTTCGTGTAGGCGAAAAGTCCCTGTCAGTAGCATGCATAAAGAAAATTGATCGCCATCCTACGCGTGAAGTTTAAAGTGTGTGGCGAAGTGTGTATCGCGATAAGATTAATAATAGGAGATGATTGAATTTTAAGGACGTCGAGAAGACGTGCAGATATCAGCAATCAAGAATCAAGTGGCTTTACGTCGGTATCGGAGGGTTTCATGCTGTTGCATCGAATAACAGTTTGGGAAGTAGAGTGGATCTATATGCAGCTGCGGCGCGTGTACCAGGGTTGCATGCACATGGCAATTACGTTAAGAGAATTAGCGTATATCGGCGTATACGCTATGCCTCGTAGGCTACGTTAGGCACGGGTTAGGCTTGGTGCGCTCAAAGCCCACACGAAACGCGCAACGTCAGATTCAGCTGCGGCGTCCGTCCCTTGTCAGAAATTCCGGAGAATGGCGGGGAGCAAAATAATCTTGCCATTTCGAAATAACCCCTGTGACCCGGATAGGTAGAATCTGGCGGGTCGGCCCTCGTTTGGCAAGACTCCTCGTCTCGCGTTGATTTGAAGTGCCCGTAAACCACCGCCGTGGCCCCAGAAGCGTACACGGCAACTTCCGCCGATCCGCGAATACCGTGAATTCGCAAGGTTCGCCAGCTGCGCGCTAGTTACTAACCGAATGTACGATCTTCCACCCCTCTCCTTTCGACGTTGAAAGCGAGGCGGAATATCATGTACGACCAAATGCCGAATATTCAGATGAGAACTCGTACGCGCTCCGTCTCTTAGTATGCCAATAATCGTAACAGGAATGGAGTAACGCGACGCGACAATGTGACATACAAATGTATTATGAATCGATGCATTTTTTGCAGATTACATTCGGTGGAATTACGCTCCGGTGAAACTACTCGTCTATCAATTCGATATTTTCAGAATTTTGTAATAAGTAAAAATGCATAATATGAAAAATTGTTGAATATCTGACGACAACATTGATAATTTTTACATTGTTTATTATATAACTTTTAAAATTGGAGGAATGGATTCGTGTCCGGAGATGTTAACTTTATCTCCTTTATTTGATATGTTAGATCAAGTATAAATTTTAGTTTACCATGAAATCTATCTATTTTTAACTTTATTCGCGACATGATGAATTATGATAAATGCGCTTTTTATGAGTCAAGGCTTGACCTCGATAGACATTTATTTCCGCCGTGCTAGCACCAACGTAACAAGTATGAGTCTCTATTAAAGACAAGTTCGGAACGTTGTATCAGCGGCATGAATCATATTATTTCGTTATGAAACACAGCAGATGGTGTTTCTGGTCAACTTCCGTCGGCTGATCGATGCGGTCCGAACAACAATATCGCGCAACCGAAGGAGTACGCCGGGTGGAGCGAGCGGGAGAGGACGGCTCTGCGGTAAAGTTTATAAACGCCGGCGCGAGAGCGAGCGAATACGCGCGGGTACATCCGCCGCGGCTGGTAATCCACTTTGAGTCTGAAATATAGAACGTAAATTCCGAGCAGTATCAAAGGCCGGGGCGCGAAAATTTAATGCCCCGATAAATTAGCATACTAACGAGAGGCACAGAAGGCCGAGGCGCATCCACCCCCACCGGCTTAGCTTCAGTCGGGTCGGTCGGGCAAGCTTTTCCTGCGATGGTAATCGAGCAAAATATTGTGGCAACGGCCGCGGGCGTTCTCGCCGAGGTTCTTGACTTCCCTAGACTCCGGCTGGGTCCGTCGCAGTGGCATCTTGGGAGATTACCGGCTCTCCCCCCGCGCCGCCCTCCCTTTCTCTCCTCCCTTTACTTATCCCCCTCGTTCGGCCTTCGTCTTTTTCATTCTTTTTATCTTTGAGGATGGACTAAGCCGCGGAAACCTTGGCGCTTTCGTTACCTGCGGGGGGAGGTTACGGCGCGGAAGAGGGACGGCAGGGAAGGACCGCGGAAGTAGAAGCGCGACCGACCGGCAGAGAGAAACGAGCCAAAGTGCGCGCTCCCGCGGGACGCGGGGGCGAGAGAAACGGCACGGAGGGTGGAGAAGGGAGGCAAAAGGAGTTAATATGGAAAAAGGAAGGAGACTGAACTGGTAGAGAAGGACGAGGAGAGAAGGTCAAGCGGCTATCCGATTCCGTGCCACCAAGCCGACTACCACGGTCCAAGTGTGGCTAAAAGTTGGGCGAAACTTCGTAATGTATGTGGGAGAGTCGGTCGGCCGCTCGCTTGCATTCGTTCTACGACCGGGCGGTCCAGGTCGTGACCTGTCGATTCCCCCACCCCCCCACGTCCACCGCTCGGGGATCGCACTTACATCTCCGAGTCTCTTCAATGGATTTTATCGCCCGCCACCACTTCTCGCTTGCACTTACGTTTACTCAAGCGCCGATTTCCGCCGGGCCGGAGCGAAGGGAGCAGAGTTCCGTGTCTTGCCCGGAAGGGGTGTCCTGTTTCGTTTCTCGACCTGCACACGCGCGTGTCCCTACGTCCGCGCCGTCCGCGCCGTCCGCGCGCTACCGAGAGAAACGGGATCGCGGAGCAGATAACGCGTGAGGTAATATAGTTGCGAGATATGTATCGTGCGCGGATTCCTTCCTTAACATTATCGACCGCATTAGATCTGAGGATGGTCTTGGGCCGGCACTCAATCTTTCTCTCACTGATTGCGTGATAATGTGTACAAAAGATCCGTTAATGTACCACCTCGGTTCGGCTCGCTCCTTTCGACGCGCGCGTATATCGCGCAACGTGGAATTATGTGGTAACCCGAGAGGATATATACAACATCGGTAACAACGAGCGATTACTTCCCACGGAATCGGAATTACGCGCGGCTTATGATTTACTCAAATATTACGATGCAGTCGCCTCGGTCGAGATTTATTTATTTTACGCCTGTTCTGTTTTCTACATTATCAACGCTCTTCTCCGGACACGATATCAATCGCATAATGTTAAATTGATTGACAAGCGAATATTACGAGATATAGATGGACGACGTGCAATTCAGCTTCACGTGCTATTATTCTATAATGTTATCATGTGAAATGTAATTCTGGAAAATGGAAAGTGTGGACAGGAAAAGACCGATGGCGAACCTTTCTTGCGAATCTTCCGGTGATCTACCACTATCCCCGCTATCGAAGAATCCTTTTCTCTCGCCGGGTAATCCGGCTAAGAAAAAGAGATTCCCCGTCGCAGTGGAGAAAGATTTCAGATTTTATTTCTTTGCGTCTATCTCCTTACTCTCCGCGATGGACAGGATGGAGATAAAGTCTATTAAAATTACGTTTTCACGAGAGGAGATTATTACATAATTTATTGCAAGATGTGCCATTAAATCGTCAAGAGACGACAGAAGTAATAAGGGTATCAGCTTATGCGTTTTCTATTGCTATAGCAGAATTCTTCGCTATCTGAAACATTTTACATTTTATAAACCAAGCATAAAATTATTAGTGAAGATTTAATCCGTCCTTAAAGTAAGCGGAGTAAATATTTCTTCGCGATCGTTATTCTTTCCTTTATTCCTTTCCTTTTATCGCTTCGCTTGTGCAAGAATATTATAAAATTTATGAGTCAGAAGAGTAGAAATCACGGATTTTCTTCACAATCGTCGCTATTATTTTCTATATACTATTCATTGTCTTTTAAATTTGTGTGTTACGCATGCTATTAATGTCGAAATAAAAACTTACGTGCCTTGTTTAGCCTCCATCGTTTACAAAAGTTGGAAAGTGCTTACCTGCAACAAATATACAATCGAAAATGTAGAATACATATCGAATATATGCACATACAATCTCTTACGTTTTTCCTTGATTCATGTTACAAAAAATTTCCATCTTATATTGATTTATCTTATTCAGATGTTTTGAAGAAATTTCAAGTTGCCGTTACGGCAACATCTGTAAGCTTTCCTAAATATTAAATATTATGCATGTTCTATCGTGTAGACGCGATTTACCTAACGAAATAACGCTTTTCAAAAGATAGGCAGTTGAAAATGTACACGAAATATTTTGCAAGTAATGCTGCAAATAGCCTTGGCTGGCAGAATTAAATGAACCGAGGTGACAGGGAGAAAGATAAACAAGCCAGGGAGGCACGGGAAAGAGTCTGTTTGTCGATGTCAAAAATCAACACAAATTGAAATCAGCGACAGTCCTGCCTTCGTGTTGACTGCAGAGAATCGACCTTTTACTTTTTGATGTTTGCGAGAGTGACGAATTTGCTGCTGATGTATTTTTCAAATTGGACCGAATCCACAGAAATTTGTGCCTGAAAAATCTGAAATATGCCGCTAATCGCGTAATCAGCGCTTTTTATCAAAAATACATAAAATTTCAGCAAATATATTTCCGCGTTTTATATGTGAAAAAGGGAGAAAACTGGAGATAATTATGGATGATTTTCCCGGGTTAACGATTATAGAAATGCGTAGTTTTAGAATTAATACAAAGCGAGAGAAAGGCACTGATAAATATACCGCGCGGCATAAATGAGGAATCTCGTCGCATTGAGCGAGTAAGACAATCATTTTAATACGATCATTGCACAACGGCGGTATACGCCAAACACAACACAGCTGGGATGCTATTTCGGGTTATTGATTCAGGGGGGGGGGGAGGATCTAGGGAAAAGGGGAGAAGCCTGCTTCGTCATCTCGCAGCAATTCCCGAAACCCCGCGTCTCTTGTCGACCTCCGGCAACCTCTCGCTTTCCTCTCCAGCGAGCAGAGTCAATTAGAGACTCGACTGGAGATTTTCAATCTCCAGTCAAGGTTACAACGTCCCGTGCGCGCGGAATGCGTGGGACAGGTGAAGGGAGGACCGGTGTATGTTGTAACAAAAACAGTGGATTGTAAATCAAACCGCTTTCCGACTGAGGCGTTCGTCTCTAATGCGCATTCCTAATGGCTCATCTGTGTTTCTTCCGTTATGTGTGGGCACGCTTCGAGGATCTAAATAAATTACTATTACGCTACTTCGTGTAGTTCTCGACTGTAAACTTTGTGCAGTGCGCACAGAGTTAATCGCTTAGTGCGGAGGAGAAATTTTGCGTCAATAACTCAACGATAATGTATGGCCTGAGTATTTGTCTAATACTCCAGCCGGCCAATAACTTCCAATAAGTATCCTTTCATACAAGATACATTGCGAATCATTGTAATTTATATGTTACAGAATATCTCGTTCTACGATCGGAATCTATTTGCTATTTAAATGAAACGTTCGTATCGAGATGTATTTATTGTCATTAGAAATTATGCAATTCTTGAAATTCTTTCGACGCCCACTCTTCCACATAGGTTGCATTCTAGATCTCGTAATACAATATAATATGGTAATAGCACCAGAACGGAACGATGGAAGGAAATTTGCATTAATAACACGTCGTGTATTACCGCGTACATTTTGCCGAGACGTTCGGCGCAAGAATCCAAATGACATTATCCGCATGGCCGATCAATTAAACACAATTCAGTTTCGATAAATTCGTGCCTTATCGCGCGTAATCTCGCGGCACGTGATTACGGGAGCTATTAATTTCTTACTAATCTCCCGGCGCGCGAAGTGTATCGAATATAATTTCCCGACGGAGCCCGGTGTCGCGTAAGAAGCCGAGCTAAATTGTACGAGTTGCGTCGGTCGTGACGACCAATTACGCTTATCGAATTCCGAGAGAAAAACTACGCTCGTGGTTTTTTTGCCCGTCGAGTTTATCGACCCGGCGGATGCGTGGACGCGGCCAACAGGATCGTAACGGACATCGTGGTGCCGGTCTATCCGCGAAAAGTTATTATTCCGCGAGCGAGAGGGAATCGTTGCCATATTTTCATCGCGAGAGATCGCGGCGATCTTTATGGCGCGCGCGCGCGCCGGTAATTAAAAGAAGTGGCAAATGGCGTGGAGGCCCGGAAGCGACCGGGATATATCGACGGGAGTCTTTCACGGCGCGACTTCGGGACCGGCGCAGACTCCTCTCCTTCGATTTCTAATCTGACCGGCGTAATGTCGCCCGTAATTAATACAAGTTGTAATCCCCCTCGGCGGCATTCCGGTTTTGCGCCGGACAAGATATTAGTTGCGCGGTAGTTGCGCTACTCGCAACGGCCTGCACGTAGATAGCGATCGGCATTAGATAGGCTGCCTAGTCTTCTCGGTATCTGCCTTACCACTCGCCCTCTTCCCTATCCTCTCCATTTCCTGTTACAGTTAATGGAAATTCAGAAGCGTATGTTTCCTAATCTGGGCAATTTTGCCGTTCAAATAGGCTCCTTCGTGGCCGTTGCAAACTTAATAGTCATGCACGCTTGCGCGCGCTCGCGATCCCGCCTGTACAAACCGCGGGTTTGCGCCGAGCAAATCTTCAAACACGTGCATTCCTGTTCGCTGTTGTTTCAGTCTTTTTTCCACGCTTTTTTTTCAAACAAATAACAAATAAAAAGATTTATTGAAAAAACCGATTTTAATATACGCAGAGAGGGAAAGAAAAACGAAGAATGTGCAGCGAGTACCGAAACGGTCTCACGGTTATTGTTTGTTTCGTTCTTTGACATTTCGTGTATACACACTCGCGCGTCGCGCGTGGTTAAAGCGGATTAAGTGAAGCTTACGCGCGTGGTCGGCGATGACGCGAAACGCTATCGCCCGGAATGCGTTTCCGGTTTACGTGTTTAACCGTTCCTCGCTAGGCTAAGAAAGTTTGATGCGCGCAATTCTCTCACGTAACCGAGCGCATTGCGCGACCGCGGTTGATTCCTCGACGAGCATAAATATGGATTGCGCTCGATTATGATCCTATTAGAGCATTTTCGAGTTATTTACAGCGCACTTAACAACGGTGGGTTTTAATTTTTTCCCCCTAATTAACTATCTCGTGGTAGCGGATGTCATAAACAGTGTACGATTACGAGAGTTTCGTGAAGACTTGCAGATTACAGGTATTAATGAAATTGCTAATGAAATCGCGTGAATTCCCCGCTACACGTGTGATTATCGATCGTTAGATGTATCTGTCGATATCTCCGCCTGTCGTCTCGCATAATGAATCGTTCGATTATGTATCAGTTAATTATTGGTATTTACAAAAGGAATTTGCTCAGAGGCTATATTTAGCGACGCGGCTTTATTTATACACTCGCACAACGAAAACTTAATAATTTGACATGGAATGCCCGACTTGCTCTTATTATTGAAATAGCTGACATTTCCGGGAGACCCGATATAAGACAGCTATTTCGGAGGCACAACCCAAATTGCACCTCGGCTACATAAATCGCTTCGGTATGCAGACCGTCCAATCTCCAGTGGTTTAATAGTTCCGCAAAGTGCCTTCATTGATTCTACAATACGCGCATTCGTAATTGCCCCAAGGACAGGCGCTATCTGATCTCCCGCCGAAAATTGAAACAACGGTCGTTAGGCGTTCCCTCGGCGAAACGCACTCGGAGAGACAATCCGCGATCCGATCGGGTCGTCCATCTAACACACGGTCGGCATTTTTTCGACAATCCGCCCCTTGTTGATTTTTTTATCCGCTTACCGCAGCGGCGATCTATCTCCAACCGCAATCGACGACGCTGTTCTCGGCGGTTAGTGGCACGAAACGAGATAGCGGATTTAAAAGAGGGGGGGGGGGGGGGAGGGAGAACGGCGGAGGAAGAAGGTGCAAAAAAATCGGCGGTAAAATAGCATCGCTGTTATAGCCGCGGCACGAACTGTCACCGCGTTTCCGCGTGTTTCTTACTCGCCGCGTTCCACGGCTCCTTTATCCTCGGTGACGACGCGAGTCGGCGAACGTCGTGTGCGTCCGCACGGATCGCCGGGGCCTTTCCTCTTCTTCTTTCCAACACGGCGATCGAGCGCCTCTCCTCTCGCGCTTCCACGGCTATGATGAACAACAGTTGCGATAAAGTCGCGGGGCATACGTTGGGAGCGTGTCCCATTGATCTACGGCCATGGGCGTGCGTCGTCTCGACCACCATGGGCTCTTCGCGGTGTACGCAAGCTCGCGCGGCGCAAGTGTGTCGCGCACACCGATGCAGCGCGGCTGCAGGTGCACGCAGGAAGAAAACCCGGGCGCTTTCCTTGCGAGCGCGCCCACCTCGCGCACCACGCAGAGCGCATCTACCTTGCTTATTACGACATTACTCGCGCTCAGCGTCCCTCGCGTTGCGCGATTATGCTCGCGAGAGAAGACCCACTTCTGCAACGCACGGGCGCAATTCCGAGGTGTATTTTAATTTGCGCTTCGCGGCATGAGCGCGTCTTTATTCTCTTCCGGCGAATTTACGGCGCGCGCTGCGCGTGGTAAATGAACGTTTTACGTTTAATGTAATTAGTGTGCGTGGCGCGTAAACGACTGCGCGGAAAACTGGAAGATTGCGAAAGAATGAGGACTGCAGCGAGTTCTTAAGTTTAACGGCTTGGCTGTGGCATTCCTTGGGATTGAGAAAGTGCTTGAATAGATATCGGAAAGAATTAGAAATGAATTGAGTTTTCAAAGTACGCAACCTTTACAAGTCTTTGCAGCATTTCTAAAATATCTCGTTAATAACAACAATTTCTTTTTCTCCCATAATTTATGTCAATTGATACTTACTTAATCGGTTCTCGTCATTTTATCTTACAATTTCTCGCGTGAATATTATTAATGGAAATAATAAACGAAATCGGGAAATGATTGCTTCAAGCAAATTTATAATTTCAAGTTTGATTTACAATCTCCAGTTCCATTTACTTTTCCCATCACCATAATTATCATTATCATCTAAAGACTCGACATTTTGTAAGATAATTTATAGGCTGCGAAGCTGTACAGATGCTCCGTATGTTCGTTATTAATTGCCACGTATATATTAAGTTTCTGACAAACACGCATGCCAGGTACGGCAACAGGTATTTTAATGGTCTGATGCAATAGATATTCGTATCTGCGTACGCACGATCTTCATTTAATCATTTAACCTACGAGCCGACTAGACTTTAAGCCATATTTTTCACATTATCTCGCTAATGATATATCGAGAATCGAGATCGAATTGCCATCCTCGAATAATAAATTAAAATATAGTTAAAATTAAATTAAAATTAGGACGTGTATATATATATATATATATATATATATATATATATAAAGAAAAATCTGCGCTCGAATATCTAAGTGCGTATTAAACCTTCATTGCTCTTAAAGCCGACGTGTATTTCGTTAGCTCGACGCGTGTAGTTAGGAGTCGTTAGCCATTACGAGGGGTTATCGGCAAAAAAAAACTTGTTGCGCGAGAGCATGGTCGTTATGGCTTCATCTTTCGCGAATCACGTGGAAGTCGTAAAAGTTGCCGTATAATGCAGATTAAATCGAAGAAACTTTGCGAAGGATTTATTATGCATCCGCGGCAATGTAGCGCACCGCGGGTAGATAACAAAAGGGACTTAGAGCCTTTTCTTTACATAACAACACGCGGGGCGCGCGATAGGACGGCGCTGATAGAATTCTGATGTAATCCGTGGTAGCTCCGGCCTGGTCTTCTTACGTTACTCCGCAAATAATCTCGTTGGAAGAGGAGAGGCGAGGCGAGGCGAGGCGTCCGTTCGCCACCCCGTTGCACCGTGCGCCGTAAGTACCGGCCCGGCCGATTATTATCACCCGCTTATATTCTTCGCGCATACGGTACATCTGCAGGGTCTCGGAGCCGGAAGGTAACCTCCTGCGCGCTGCGCAGGAAAGCGCCGAGCCCTTTCGGCGCTCCGACGATGCGATCTCTCCCTCCTCCTCAAGCGCCGATCTCCGACTCTCTCTCTCTCGTTAACTGTTCTAGTCGGACGACAACGGCGCTCATCTCGGTCTCGGCCGGCTTTGCGCCGCTTTCTTTTCACCTCGCGCGATGCGCTCTCCGCTCTCGTTCGCATCCGATCGATTCAGTGCCACCTTCGGATATTCGTAGCGGTTTCACGGCCGGCCATGGAGCCCTCCTCCTCTGGCAACGAGCGCGGACGCGACGCAGCCTGAATATCGGATAGATATCGACGTCGTTCGGAATAGCGGTACCTGATGCTCGGTCGGCGCCGCGACTCGCTCATGTAACAGTTCGTAGGCGGACAGGTCGACATAAGGGAAACAGGCGGACAGGTTGAAGCGGGGGAGACAACGAAATATCGGCTTAAAGGAGAACGAGGTTGGCTCAGGTGGCGGACGAAGGGTGTATCAATATCGAGAGGGGAATAATCCACGGCTGGCAAGGATAACCGCATTATCCGCTTGCGCTCGCCTCTGCTAACGTCTTCGTCCGGCGCGATGCTAGATGCGACGAATACTAATTCGAAAAGTGAGATTGGTATCCGTCGTAGCGACATTCTTCTCCTCGTCGCGCCCCACGGGATCGATTCGGATTGATAAATAGAATACATGCCGCCCTCATGGAACAAGAGCGATGGGAAAAAGGATACGCCTTTTTCTTTCCATTCGTTACATGTATGTATATATATGTACATATATATATCTTCAAGTAATACGATGCTGGTTGAGTTTCGCGATCGGCATCGCCCGCGCTGTAACGGGAATCGTTATGATCTTTGTTCAAATCCCTCCCCGCCGTATCGATGATATACGACACGTAGTGACCACCAATGGGCTTGTTATGCGTCGGATTTCCTCGTGCATATATCGAAAGCAGTAACCCGGAGAGGTCTAAAGTCGTCTAGATTTACGAGAAGGAAAATGCAGAAATTTCCATCATCGTTTTCGTCAGTATCGGACCGTATTCCGAGATTGTAACAAGCATTGTAGAACGGTACTTGTCGAGAATCGATTGTACGCTGCCTGAATTCTGTCGATACGGGTCTTTACTTCCCCTATTATACAGAATTTTACTCAAAAGAGCAAAGCATTTTTACGAGAAACTCGCGCTTTGATGGTATTAAAAATGGTGTTGATATTGTAGCATAACTTGTGTAAACATAACTTTATTATTTTATCGTGTTTCTATCAAATAACATGTGAAATAATAATTTTATTCGATCGTCGTGATAACATTAAAGTAGTCGCTCGACTCCGATAAAGCAGTAAGAATGCGAGGCAATAGTGAGTTTATCGATGCAATAACGTTAAAACGTAAACCATGGTACAATCCGGATTTTTCTAACGCATAGTTTCCGAAATTTATCGTTATTATTGTGAAAATAAACGTAAAGTCCCGTGGAATTCACACAGAATCGTAAATTGTCGCTATGAAATACAAAAATACTTTGGATTTTTACAATTCGATACGTGCACATTAATAGCAGGTTCCGGACGACATTAGAAATTATCTTACCATTTATGAGGCGTACAAACAATGCCTTTAATTAAAAATTTATAGCAAATAATATTCGATATTCCGTCAGTCCGAGCAATAGAGATGAAAATTTCTTATTAGCAAACATAATGCTTCATACGTCGCATCATCTTTGTGCGCATAATATTCGTAAAAAGTGCACCACCATCTTAATAGCTATTAAGCCATTAATTAACTTAATCCCGAATTATTAATTAAGTTGGTACTTTCAATGAGGAAGAGGTCTTGTAACACGGAGGATGAGTAATCATCTCTAAAGGATCATGATAGAATTATACTAGGCGTTTTACCACGTATACAACTACCACGCGAAAGATCATCGAGCTGTTTCACGCGGCAAGCGGGTCAGAGGCCAATAATTTTGCCCGCACGCTTGTACCGCGCATTATCGCGTTGGTATCGTACGTTCCGTGATAAACGCGAATGGTGAATTCAGTCGTTACCAAGAAAGGGTCCGCGCGATGCGCGCATATAGGTGTACCGTCCGTCGCTTCCTTCGCGCCTCTCCCTCTTGCCTCCCCTCGTGCCCTTTCTATCTCCCTCCCCCTCCCCAAGCGATCCCCATTCTCGCGGAACACCGCATCGTCGGCCGGCTACCACACAAGATGAATCATTGGAAATGCAGCGCGCTGTAAGATCTCTCGGATGTGCCTGTGGTAGATAACTAGGTACGCCGCCGCCGTCGTTGGCTGCGGTGGTGGCGGCGGCGACACGGCCGCCACGAAGACGACAACGACGACGACGACGACGTCGACGACGGCGAAGACAACGAGACGGGGCCACGACGAAGGCGCGCGATGTACATGCAGGCGGCGCACGCACGTATCGCCGCGACCAAGCGAGATCTCTCTACCCGCCTAGGCTCGTAGCCACGTACCGATCTAACGAGGGCGATTGTCCCGCGTGTATCGAGAGCGATTTTCAGGTGCCTCGAGTCTGAAGAGAACCCACAGAGTTAATGGCACGGATGAGGGTTACATTTACAAGCGGCCGTACGCGATACGGTGCCGCGGTCGCTGCGCCGTCGTATGAACTTATATACCTAATGTATCAGCCACTCTGCCGTGAAGATGCCAGCGCGCCAGTTAAGAATCTAGCCAGGTATTAAAGCCCCCCCCGTGCGCGAGCGCACGGTTTAGGTACGTCGGGAAAATTGCGCGGTAAACCGCGAAACACGCTCGCGTCTAGATGACTCGACGAAAGAGGGAGAGGCGGAAAACCTGACAATATCTCACCGGGCGCATTTCTTTTTTACTTCCGCGTTTCGGCGGAATTAATCACCGCTCGCGCTCGGAGCCCGCGCTATCGCGCGGAGTCGCGCGCTAATACACAACGCCCGGAGCCGTGCGCGGCATTAGAGCGGGGATAGTAATTACCGCGCGGAAGCAAAATAATCTTCGCGGCGCAGCTTCGAGCAAATTGCTGGATAAACTTCTGTATAACTCACTCGCGCGGCGCCGCGCGAGCGCGAGAAATAACAGTGGTAAATGTTATTAATGTATGAAATGTGTCGTTGAACTGAAGATCACACGGAAGATGCCGACGCGACGAAGGATTATTAGCTTACGTGCTAGCGTATTATCGTGCCCGAAGAAGATCGCAGTCGGTGCTGGATGCTGCTTTCGGTGTAGCGGAGGTTGCGCAGTCGCGACACAGCGACTACGAGAGAGGTGCCTGCGGAGGAAGAGATGCCAACGCGAGGGGGAGGGGAATACTGCGATGTAATGGCGAGCCGACTAGACGATAGGAAAGGAGAGGAACAGAGAGACCGCGACGGCAACAATAGCGGAGAAGATAGAACACGCGGGCAGGAGAACGAGAAAGAGAGACGTTGGTCACAAGGATAGGAAACGAGGGGGATACAGAGTCGCGAGGGGGTGGCTGGCCAAGACGAAAGGAGACGGAGGCGGGTTTATGGCGGGGATTTAGATGCGAACGAACGTTTCGAGGCATTGTTCGATATAAGACACGACTTCATTAAGCATTCAAGTAATGTTCAAACGTTGTACATTGAATTGTACCTCGCGTCCCCCCGGGTGCCGCCGCCGCCGCCGCCGCCTGTCCTTGTTCCTGCGCTGTCGCCCCGGACGACACCCTGCGCCCCACGAGCGCCCGTCGTCCACCCCGTGTCTCTCTCGCTAAAGACCTACCGTGTGTCGCTGTGCGGCGGCACGGCATACAATGAGAATATCGTACCGGGGGAACCTCGTGATGCCGCAATATCGAATAATGTATAACTATATCACGGCGACGGAGCGAGAGAGCGGGAGAGGGACAGGGGGGAGGGGGGAGGGTAAAGAGGCACGGTAAGAGGAATAGATGGCAGCGAAGTGAGACGACGGTAGGGAGAGAACCAGCGTTTCGTGGTGCGCGCGGTGAGGCATAGTGTCGGAGGACTGAGATAACCCGATATATCTAGATGACTGCGCGCGCACGGAATACATCACCATATAAGTAAAACCCCCGTGGCCTCCGGGATCACCGCGGCGAGTGCGCGGCGTTGGTTGCGACGCTTGATTCATGGCAGGCAAAAGGGCCGCCGCTTTGCCCCGTTGATACCGCCACTATTTTACGTCTCTTAGCGATATCAACGCGCCCGAATCACCGCGCGCAAATCATTTCGTTTCCCCAAGACCCGGTATATTTTCCCTCTTCCTCGTGCCTCCAATCCCTTCCCCTCTCGCGCCGTGCCTCGCGTGACGTCGCGTTCGACGAAGCGCGACGCGGGAATGATGTGTACGATTTTATGCTAAACAGCCGACTCCTCTTTTTAACCCTTTAATGTCCTGGAAATTTCACGCAGACATCATCCCATCTAACGGCCTTTTTACACGATGCGGCTGATGACTTCGCGTGAAAAGCGCGAATATTCGCGCGTTTGCGTCGAGGATAGGGATCTTGGAGTTTTCGATCACACGTCTCGTGAAAGGTTGAATTTCGAACGTAAATGCGTTCCACGCTTCCATCGTAAGTCAAGCGGAAAGTATCGTCGTCAATGCGGAAAATAAAAGTGTCATCACACGAGGAATCTTTTCTCGGATCAAACTAATCAGATTATTACGTCGCTCTCGTCTACGCACGTTCTACACGCGGCTGCGCTATGTCATTTCCACAAAAAAATAAGTCTCTAGGACCATTTCTCAGAGGCTTAGGATGTCCGTTTGCCCACGTCCGAAGGCCGAGATGATTTACTTCTCCGGGATAACGAAATACCTTCGAAAGACACGAGGATCGGGACAGACCTGACATATTGTAATCTACTGCTATTCTTAAGTGTTAACTGATGATCGCGATATATAGAAAGTAATTCTCATAACAAACTTAATTAAATTCAATATAAATAGCTGTTACGACACTTTTCCATGGCTTTTGTCATCAATAACCATTGCGAACCATTCGATTATTTCTTTCGCTGTAAGTTCACATGGGAATCCGGACATGAGAATTTTCGTAAATGATCGGAAAACAGTAAACATGTCAGCGTAAAGAAATAATTTAACGCAACCGCACAACAAAAATATTTTTTTCGATCACGTATTACTAATTTACTTAAATATACATGCAGTTATACACGTGGGAAAGTGTTCTCGGAATGACGTAAGCCATATTTCGTATCTTCCGTTTTGGTCACGTACAAGCCCCGCGAAGTAAGAGCTTTTTCGCGGTGGTATTTCATAAAAAAGTCCTATGGGTTATGAGGCACGTTTTAAGATCGCGGAAGTACTCGGTTTATGCATGTACAAAGTTGTATGGGCCCCGATGGCTTCTGCTACGACAGCATAAAATTTATACCCGGCACCTTCAGTAATACGTGTATCTTTTACATCCACGTATAGTTTCAGTCTCGTCGCATGCGAGATAGGCGATCGCACTTTCGACACAGATTGTAGAACCAATACTTCGTGCTTCGTATATTTCATCTCTCGAATTCTAAAACGTTTAACACCGGCTGGAGAAAATGTCTCATCTTACCATAGAATATAATAATTAATTTTCTTTCGTATGTGAACCTTTTTTTTAATCCACAAAGGGCATTTTTCATCAATATCCAAAATGTTGAATAATTTCATTATATTTTATAAGCATGTGAAATAACGAGCAATACCGATAATATATCGCGATAGTTTCAATCCGCAGTTAATCTAACGGATGCGTAAACCAATAAGTTACTGCTGTAAACTCGTTCGGAACTCGTAAAAATGGCAGTTTACGGCGCGGAACTACTCATCCCATAAAATATAAAAACTTTTTTAAACAACCTATCTCGTCGTATCAATTTATTCGTTTCGAAAGTCTTGAAGGGAATAGATATATGACGATAATAACGACGTTCCTTTTCAGCAGATGACAAAGCGATAAAATATCGAAGAGGAAAAAAAAAATAACGGCGGTAAAGCTTTTATGGCTGCGTATACGCGGAAAATGTTCGCGATGTCGGGAAGAAGATCATCTCGCCGGCTTCCGAAGCACGGACGAGCAAAAACCGCGTAAAGAACCGCGAGAGCGGCACGGCGTCGAATGTGAATAGCTGGTTCGTCTTCGAGCGCGCATCTCCGCGAACCGCGTTCGCGCCGCAACTACATCGTGCCGGCCCCGTCGCGGTGTTCCCAACATTGCGCCCACCGCCACCACAGGTGTATTGGGTTTAAATGCATTCTGCGTAATTGAAGGCGCGGCGCCACGGAAACGTTTTCAGCGAGTGCGGTAATAATATCTGTCTCACGAAGAATTGTGACTGCAATTTTCGAGTAGCCCCGACGCGTGCCCCCCTCCGCGCCACTCCCGCCCCCGCTCGCCGTCGCTTTTCCTTCCCTTTTCAGCTATCGCTGGGCAGCCGTGGGCCTCGGGCAGAGTAGACGAGGGAATAAAAAATATGACGCTTCCAGCGGCGTAACGCGAGCCTTAATGGCATTGTTAACATAATTCTCGCGCGGCTCGCGCACGAGCAGCCGCATAACTTACCGTCGAGCGACGACGACGAATTATTTCGAAGGAGATACGAAGGTATGGCCCGAATACATCACACGATATAGCACGTGCGGAGTGCCGCGATTTAATGGATTTTCGTCCCCGACGCGAATAATTAAAGGATTCATGCGGCATTTCAGCTCGAAATAGTGTACTTGCTGGATTTTGTTCAAGTATTTATACAAATGGAACTTCTCATGAAAAAGGTAATGCGAGCGCATATTACGCGATGCATCATGCGCAATTTAATATAAAGCGCGATCCATCTGTAACGAAAGAGGGGAAAAAAATTCAACGCGAAGCGTATTTCTAAAATTCACTTTAATTAGCACGCGCTAGTAAATGCCGAATTTATCACAGAATATCTCTCGAAGCGAAACAATTAGCCCTCCGTGCGCTGTATCCGAATTTTGATCATAATAATAATTACAGGCAGTCGATAAAACGCGAGCTTACAGCCGCGACGCTACGCGAATCCGGCGCTTTTTTATCGCATTTACGACGATACTCATCGCCCTTATTAAGACACTGACAGCCGTAATTGTTGTCATATTTTTTCGGTAACGAGCACTTCCAGTCGTAATAAATCCGGTTTTTTAATAGCTCCGCGTATTACCTAATGCCCTGTCCCTTGATTTACAAGAACGCTTAAAATTCTATCCTACGGAGCGTTCTTTTTCCACGTCGCTTTCGTAACAAATCCTCGGCTTACACGACGCGGGAATCCATCGGCAAAGCCGGACGTGTCGAACGAACGATGTGTCGCAAGTACGAGGGCATCGTTCTTCGTTCATTAACGAGGCGGGCTAATTGGGCCGGCTGACAGTAGATTGGAATCTGACAGCATTGATAATCGACTGGAACGAGTTAACGGTGTTCTCGAATATTCAAATGGAATGCACTCGGTCCGTGTCGTTGTCCGAGAGCGATTGCGAAAGCGCTGTAACCGGCTGTTAACGTAACGAAGACGACGGGCGAGTTCAACACTGTGCGGCATAAAAAGCCATCTCGCAAGTAAAGCGGTACGTCGAAAAGGACGACGTATACGGTATACGTGTATTATTATCTGCGCGTTTTTAGGGCGTCATCAGCTGGCAATAAAAAAGCGCTGCTACGGCCGCCGCGCGACCGGTTGACGACGCGCCGATCGCGAACACCGACTCGACTGTAACCCCGTATAAGGCGATCGAACGATTAACAGCTCGAGAACGTGGCGAGTGTATGTATATGGATATGTATAAATGCGTGCGAGAAGAGGAGTCGTAACCGAGTCGATAGACTATTCAAACGCGTAACGAGACGTACGTCGCTCTCGCCGTGCGCGCGCGCGGAGCCTGTTATCGAATAAATTAGTATGGATCGGTCGTTGGCCATCGTCGGGCAACGTGTGACGCGCGCTCCCGCGTACCAAACCATTAAATCCTATTACGAATAATTTCAGATACCGCAACAGCGGATCGAAAGAGGAGAGACAGCGGTTCCATATCGTAGACACACCGAATGGTCGAAACGTGACGACGTTTACGTACAAGCGGCATTACAGTGGCTCTTTCAGGTGGCGCGCTAAAAATAACGCTGCCAGGAAAGCGAACCCGAATCGATCGGGTGTGACAATTTTGCGACGCAAAATCGTGCGATGCGCGGCAGTGGATTACAGTCGACGCGTCGATATAGAGACACGCTAATTAAACACGTACGATCGTTCGTCTTTACGCCTTTATCCCCTTTCGATCCTAGAACGCTAACGGAAATTATTAACTATTGTGAAAGTTACAATGTGCGAGATTTACGAGAAATGTCGCTGAATTGGCTAACGCCTTTAATACAAATGCGAATGCAAATAATATGCACATACATAATTGCATTATTTGACAAATTTATACGATTCAGAGGCAAAATTTCACGAGCGCATAAATTCGCACCTCGCAATGTGTCATAGTTGTTTAGGAGCGGGAGACAAGAGACCACTATTTGTCACGGAGTTGAAACCTCACTGTTTTGTTTCGAGCATTAAATTTCTACTATCGCATCGCTTTCATCTCCGGATTATTTTTCCTCAAGTCTTAGAATCATGCTACGTAATTAATAAACAAATACCGAAACAATGCAAGCGCGCGAACGGCATTCGTACAGTCATCAAACATTAAAATTTTATAAATTAATAAAATGGCAACTATACACACACAACGTCGAAACATTCCAATGAAACATTTAACATTCCAAATTGAAATCATTACTTTATAATCTGAAAATACACAAATGAGTATGTTATTCAAATATGTGGCATAAATAGCATCTCGCTAAGTAGACCTTTCGCGCCAAAATTATCTTTTTTTAATGAGAAGACATTTAAGAAATTGGCTGAATTTTCAAAATAAGGTACAATGCGGAAAATCGTGAATAAAAAAAGTATGAAATACAGTGATTAATAGAACACACACGAATTTCGTGTACGTACAGCAACAAAACATCCTTTCGACAAGCGTACAACGCATATTAAATTTTTGATGGACGGCGATGGGTAGGGTAGACGTCCGCGCTCGGCTCGCGGAATGTGGAACAAATACCGATTTCATCAAAAACCGATATCTGCCTATCCCTCTCTTTCTCTCTTTACACGCGGTACCATGCGAATTCCAAACGCTGCAACCATCGTTGTCGGTCGCTTGTTGTTTCGTTCCACTTGCGTGCGCTATGCAGAAAAACACAGCAAAGCCCGAAATACGAACATGCTATTTCTATCATGATTTGAATTCTGATGATTCTAATTTTAGCTGCTATCTTATTTTCGAACTTATCGATCCAGTTTTTTGTTCGGGCGAAGCCTTTTATTATTTATTTCGGAACATCAATTTTCCCGTGATTGTTGGTTCGTAATTTCTAAAACCTAATCTTGCACTTCTTTGCTGTTCAGCATATTTTAGAACACGCAGCTATCGCGCCAGAGGTGAAACGTATATGGTGTATTTTCTAACGTTTGTCTTGTAAACATCGACGCTTAATCAAGATTATATCGTCGTATAACCTTGCCCGCAGCTATCCATCATCCCTGTGAGAGAATCACGACTCACTGGAGTACACTAACGCATTAATATACATCGGCAAATATACGAATGGGTATAAGCAATTGATTGAGTTACGTCACGCGTCATTGGTCACGTACTTGCGAAGGTAAATGCAATGCGTCATTTTGACAGACACTACGGTATATCGTTTAACACCACGGGTGGACATGCTGAATAGAAAGGACGCGGGCGACGACACGGCGGCTCACTTTCGCGCGCGAGACGCGCGTCGAACGCGGTCGTTCTTCTTGATTAACAATTTTACTTTCTGACAAAGCAAATGATCCGAGCATGAGAATGACAAATCGTCGCGTGCCGATGCGGCGTACCGGAGCGCTTTCGAAAGAAACAAAAAAAAAGAAAAAAAAAAAAATACTCGCGGAGTAATCGGACGCGGTCGTCGTCGGATTAACGCCACGGGACAGCCGCGGCAAATACCATCACGCTGACTAAAAGCGTTGTAATCTCTGCGGCAATAATGAAGTTCCCCCAAACATTTTTCCCCTATGCAAAAACAAGCGCGTACCATCTGCCCAGAAAACTCTCGCCTCAATCGCGGGACGGCAAAAACACGGAGCGTCATAAACGATCTCCTTCGCCGAGAGCCCGGCGTAAGAGCCTCTACGCTCGTCCGTTAAACCATTTTTCGTTGTTTTTGCGCACGCAACAAAAATAGACACCCTATCTGCTCTCGCGCACAAAGGCTTATCCAGTATACGCGATACTCGTGTGTAGAAACGCAGGCGAGCCCGCAAACTCTCGACCGCGCCGCCGTCTGCGTATCACGCTCTCATTAAACGACCCAGCCTTTCCATTTCTACCGCATTCTCGACGAGCGCGAGATAGTCGGAGGAGGAGCGTCAGGAGCGTCCGTAGACGTTTTATCGAAAGATAAAACGCGGCGCCTCCTTTCGACAATGCTTGATTAGTTTGAAAACAGTTGGTCGCCACGCTGACGTCGCCTCCCGATTCTCGCCTCGGTCGCTGATGAAGCTATCGCCGCATTGTTGTGCAGCCGGCAGAAGAGAATCCCGCGATAACACATGTAAACGAGTCGTGTAGACGCGCTGTCGGGTTATGTACCGGTTTGCCGCATCCGCGTAAACGCACACGTTTCCCCAGCATATACGCGCGCGTCTGCCGAACATATAGAGTGTCCCTGACCAGCGCTTTGTGTTAACACACGAGTGTTACCGTCGCGAAAAATTGCGCTGTTGTTCGTCTTGCGGGCGTCGCACTACAATATGCTATCAGTGATAGAACATTGTTTAGTTTTATCGCAAATAAAAGGTGCAGGCTGCCCGGTGAATAAGAGCGAAGCTAACGTAAAAAAAACATTCACTATTCACAGTATTCGCAGTACCCGCGGAAATAAAAATTTCAAATAACTAAAAAAAGAAAAAAGTCGCAAATTATGATTTTACACTAATCTAGTTGTCTTTCAAATAAAAAAATGACTTTTCACGTGTGCCGGCATAATCCGGCTTTTCAACAAGCATAATTATTCTAACCGCTTATATCATGCTTATCGTTGAGACAATGCGATTAGTTAGGAACGCCTTGTACATAGATAATATAATGCACAGGAGACGAAGTTAAGGAGTGTAGGAGGTAGAAGGAGAGAGACGGTAGGAATGAGCGAGATGCGGAGGAAGTGTCGAGAAGAGGAACTATGGTAAAGGGCAAGATAGAGAGTACCCCGACGGTGGTGTAACGTGTAGTCGCGGTGACGACGACTATGAATTCGTCGACTAGGCGGGCCGTGCGCCGACAACTACACACAAGTCTACACACGGAATGCGGCCTTTATGCTCTCCTTCATTCTCGCTCCGCTGACTTCCGTCACTGCGGTTTCGCTTCCTTCTGGCCTGCCCTTCTTTGAACCGCGGCTACGCAACGCGCACTCGCACGCCTCAGACACTTTAATATCGACGGGTGCACACGTACGCGTGCCTAACATCGTTCGCCGCGCACAGGTATCACCTGTGCAGGCGAGTAAAGTGGCGAGTCGCCGTCGCCGCCGGGCCCAAGTGCAGCGACACAGCGGTAGATTATGCGGCACCGACGTAGAAGTTGTTTGTACGCGGATATAAGAGGGGTCAGATCTAGTGTCGCCCATTTTTCACAACTTTCCTCTCGCCGCAAAGGCTCTCGGTATCTATCTCGTTCCGTTGCCCACGGCCGTTTTACGTCCTCGTTCGTTCTCCCATCCCCCCCCACTCGCTTCTCTCTCGCTTTCTCGCTCTTTCTCGCGGATCTATTAGCGCGCGGTCTCGCGTTTACCGCCGCGCGGTTCCACCATCGCGCGTCCTCCGCGGCATAGCCTCGGAAAATCGTGGCCCGGGGAGGATGATCGATATCTCGGCCGCGTGACCGCGCCGAAAGTATCCGCTAGGCCATTATTCTTCGAGCCCGCTCGTTACTGTCCGTTAAAATTTTTACGCGATAAAAACAAGTCCTTCCGATAGGAGCGGCGTAAAGGTGAAATGACTCTACGTACTGGCGCGGCGATAATTCTTGCTGGCGCACGGTGTATTCGCGCGTGGAGCCGCGCGCGGTAACAACATCCACTGGATTCGTGAGTTTCGACGTGTGTTTCCACGCGGACGATCCAACTTTTACCCGGCGATGACGCAAGAGAAACGAACTTTTGCCGGAATGGCGCGGACGGTTATTCGGCGGAGCTCGCGAGCGCAACTTTATACCGAAGTTCCAACGAAATTATTTCCCTGATAAAAGTTTCTCAAGGTGTCAGTGGAATCGAGGCCAATGTACAACCGGATATTACGTTTCTTAAAGGCTATATGAAACGGTACTTATTCCGGAGAATGATAGAGAAAGGTTATGGTATTTTGGGGAATGTAGATGTGCGGTGATATCAGAAGCAGAAATATACGAGGTAATTTTAAAATAAAATGATATAAAATATAGAAGAGGTCAGAATAAATAATATATCAGTTGTGTCGAGGAAGAGGAAAAAAAGTTTATAAAATGGAGTATTTATAAAATGGAGAGGTAACTTATTATTTAATATTTAAATGATATTAATATTAAAGTGAAATCCATAGTAAATGAAAAGCGTATATAAAATTGTGGATTTAGTAGGGCAATTTGGCATTATAGAAATCACATCTTTTATTATAAATCAAATAGTATTCTTTGAGAAAATTACCTGCCATCAAAGCTCGGGACAAAATAATCTTCGAGGTTACTAGGAGAAATGGCGAAAGAGGTTGACTTTAAATCATTCGTTAAAACGCGCAGGAAAGGAAAGCGTCCGCTTAAAGTAAATCCTTACCACGTAATACTTTCTTAAGGAAAGTAGGAAGAGAAATTATTTAAACAAAATTAGAATTTCGAATAGTAGAGTAAAATAAATATAAGCCAGGTATTAAGCAATGATGCTATTTTGCTATCGCGAAATCTCATCGAGTTTGCTTATGGCTCCTCAGAAAGCCGGTAAATGAAATATTTTTCTCTCATTTTGCATAATACGCGAAAGTACGCGAAAGTACTTTCGGACTGCGGGACAAATATCTATAAACGTTTCGAGCGATCAGGAAAACATTTTTTCGTGGCGGATATAATTTTTTAATTCTATGCGATATATTAATTAATTAATTACAACAATTAATAATTACACTTTGAGATGCGTGCAAATATTGCGAGGAGCATGAAAAAGAAATATCCATCGGTTACGGCATCGTTACCTCAGAAGTGTCAGTTAAGCTAATTTCGGCATTATGTGTACGGCAATTTTACGATGCTGATGTTATGACGAGCTATTTTAAGTTTATTAAAAGTAGAAGCTATTTCATAATTCTTACCGAACCATACAGGACGGTGCCTACAATGTTTTACTATCAGATCCCACTAAACGACGACTGACACCGGGGATTGAAGTGTCACAGTGTCACGCGAGGTCGAGAAATACACGAGTCGACTCAAAGTAAACGAGCGAAACCAACCCTCTTGTACAAATCATAAATATCAGAATAAACAGAGCAGAATATAAGGTACTCTTTTGTGCTGGAGATATGAAGCTTGAAATTAAAAAAAATATATATATATGTATATGTTGATTGTGAGCGACATTTCGAACACAATCGCGGTTTTCTTTCTTCTCCGATTTTTATAATATTAAACGTTCTGTTGGAAATGTCTTTCTGCTGTTGTTTGAGTCTTTTTGCACAAAGAATTCAGTCTCTGAGATAAAATATACTTCAATTTCGAATACAAATAATTGCCGAAAATGCATAACGAACGAGCCCTCAGTTTTCAACTACGAACTTTGCGTTTCCGCGTAACGGGATACGCAAAACGATAACCTGCAGCCCGCGCCACCGGTTCATATGGATCCTCTGCGGTTGTGTGGCAACGCGTGACACAATTTATGTGAATTCACAAATGGCTACGTGCAACAATGCATAAGTACGCATCTGTATGCGCGTGTACACCCGATCCATTAATTTTCGTCCAAACTGCTTCCTCGCTGCGTCAGAAACAGCTATATAATCGTGAATGGCAGAAAAGTTGGCCGATTAAACCAGCAATATAGCTGGCGTCCCTTCGTCCCATCTACGCTATCTATAATAAAGCATTGCTCCAGCTGCGACATCACATGTGGGTCAAAATAATTCAAGGCTTATATGCGCGCTACTACCACTCTTTATCGCATCTCCTGCACTCAACCCTCATTAATATCGTAACAATAAATCGATTAACGCATTAGAGAGGTCTTCAATTATTTTTACCCGTCGCGTATAATCGTCGCAACAAGAGGCGCTGCTGTTTACGCGCTTTATTAGAGGTGCTGTTTGCGCGTATTACACGTAATCAATCGGATTAACAGAAATTTCATTGTCATTAGTGCTGCAATTATTAATTCTCCTCGCTATCGAAATGGCACTTTGCAAACTCATGTTTATGTCATTTAAAAGTCGCTTATCCGGTAATCGTAATCTCCTGTTCCTCGCGCATTATGCGGATGTAAATTACGGGTGCTTAATAGTGGTTTCACAATTCCGCTTGTGATTTCATGAAGCGGCAGAAAGAGCATATTTTAGTTAATACCGTGTAAGCCTAGCGCGCTAATGCCGACATTATGTATATATACCGTATCTATAAATTTAAATGGACACTTGCGGATACTCACGCGGATATTCCTGCAAGTGTTCGCCTGCGAGTGCCTCGGAGTGTTCAGGTAATAACACACATTGAATTAGATACGCCAATAAAATCTTATAGAATATCTCGTCGTAGTTCGCGAATAGTGAATCATTAATATATCGTTATCGCGACCATCTTATCCATTAGCGTCCACCGTTCATTTACATAGTTACATATTACGATAACTTGCACGCGCGTAACAATAAACATTGCATCTTTATAATATTAACTCGGTGCGATAAGCTTCTCTCTTTTCGCAACGACATCAAATATATTTGCATGTTTATGTGGAAACACGTGCATTCTAGAAATATACGGTTTATAGCTTCGCGTTGAATGATGGATACGCTTTTTCTCGGTATTTTTCGCTTTAGGATGGATACATATTTTACGTTCGCCAGAGATGTATCTGATATATTTACGTGGAGCGTAAAAAATAGTTAGCCTTTTATCATTGTTCCGTAGGTGGTTTTTATCTCCATCGACACACGAAACATCGGATCGGATCTCTCCTAGAATAAGATCTAGCCTCCTGTCGCAGCGGTGTTAATATTTCTGTGTCGACTGCTTTTACACGTAACAATATTATACGTTTTCCTCAGACACCGTTGCGACCGGAAGCTGAGCGCGGAGCACGTGTACCGTATACCGACGGAATCGCGAGCGCCGAAGAGCGCGGAAAGAGAGCTCTCTACGGGACTCCATTGTACATACGTAGATGCATTCGGATACGTGTTACATGTACGACCGAACACGATCTCTCGCGTGAGTTTACAGTCCTCCGTCTCGGTCGTAGGCAACGTAATCCGCGTTTCGGATCTACCGATCGGCGACAAAGAGTCGGGCCGCGCCGGTGAGAAATATCGAAAGCGACCTATTCATAACGCTTCGATCGCAATCAACATTCGCGAGTTCAGTGGAGATCACGGAAGTAATATCACAAAGCAACGTACACAGTGCTGCGGTCAAGACTGGTTTTACACGTAGCGGTATGCAAAGTTCAAAAATTATGCATTTTTCAAGTCTGAATTATTTTCTTAAATTAAAGCATTATCGTTTATATATATATATATATAAGTTAGATTCTCTTTCCTGCAATTTTCAAGAAATTCTACATTTGAAAGAGTTAATATAGTAGAATAGCTTAGAGAAATTATTTTTTTCTATTCTGTCCGCATAAAAATTTAGGAACATTTCTTTTTAAAAAATTCAACTAAATCCATTCCATTTTTCCTCCATACTTTAAAGAATTCTATTTTTTTATCTTCAACATTAAATTGCTTTATAAGTAAAATTTTAATTAAAATTTTATTTAAGTAATGTCTACAGAAAACTAACAGTAAAAGGGGAAAAAGAAATTACAGCTAAAACTGTAACTGAATATCTACGCGGAGATGAGCACAGCGTATCTGCGCACATGACATGTATGCGAGATGCAAATGCGCTGATGTAACATCGTCTTTTTTGTATTGAGCTAATATCGCGTCTTTGGACTCATAATCGCGGATATCATCCGGTCTTTCAGCCTGGCGATCTACATATACGTTGGAGTACCGGTTCGAGTTGCTCTGGGCTCTGGGAAAACCGGTCGATCGGACGCTACTACTTTTTTCAACGTTGGCGGTGCGACACTAATGATCGCCGATCGCATTCCTGTTTTACTGGAATGTTTACGATGCTATATCATATCACATAGATTTACAAATACGGAGAGCTCAGCAGCGCACCACAATTATTTGATTTTCGCGATCTCGCACCGTGAGATTTAATCGTTCTGTGTTTTCTGCGCGCGGAACGAGTCCTCCCTTTGCAATTCTGGCTAGTCATAACTCGTTTTGCATCTATGTGACACGCTGCGAACTAGTAACGATGTTATCTATACGGACACGATCAGTGATGCAAGAAGAAGGCTTACTGCAATCAAACGGATTACGCGTATTTTATCGCGATATAAATTATCCCGGCGTTATGACTCTAGATACGCTACTGACTTCATATATGACAATGAATCATATCGGTATGCAAACGAACTGATACGAATTACTAGTCAATCCTTATACGTCTTATTGCTGCTTGTATATACATAATATGATGATGTACAAATCGCATAATTTAATATCAAACTAGAAAATCAACAAAATGTATTAATAACATTAATGTATATTTCATTTATTTTTACGCTTTAGAATCTTATATCATATCATTTGACAGGCCTATAACTTTACTGCGATACATTGAGATCTTATAATTTAAAGAAAGAAATGATGTAATATGTTAAAATGTACATTAATTATTTTTATAATGTTATAATATTTCTTAGATTAGAACTTTAGAATGTACACTTCCTTTAATGTGATAAAATCTTATATTCTAGAATTCTAGAATTTATTTCTTTGTTTACATTTTAAATGTTTTAAAATATTAAAAATTAATTAAATGTTTAATTTAAAAATGTACATTAATATTCTGGACCATTTCTTTGTGTAGAATCTTCGAGAAGTTAAGTGTATAATAAAACTATTACATAAGATTCAAATTGCGCACACATGAATTAAAATAACTGAAGAGTAAATTCTGAGTCCTCTTGTGTAATTAATTTCGTTGAAATATACTTACTCTTCAATTAATTTAAATTGTACTTGTGTAAAAATACTCCATCTCTCAAAGATCCTACATTTGTTTAAAATATAAATTTTGAATACATCGTAGTAAAGGAAATATAATTTCTAAATATATTGCTAGGCCTACTAATTTTAAAACTTGAACTAAAACAACTATTAGTTTATAATAGTTTAATAATATGACAAGTATTTAACGTTAAAAAAAATATATAAATGAAAGAATGAAATATAAAGAATAAAAATATAAAAATTTATAGAAAATTATGTATAATAATGCTAAATTGCAAGCTTTTTAATTCTCAGAACAAATTGACAGAACATTATTATGTGAGTATATACTTTACGAAGTATAATTGAAGAATATCCCGCGAAAAAATGCTCGCGAAATCTGTTCTGATATTCGAAAGTCTCGCTCGGACCGTTCCATGGGCTAACGGAACGAGAGCGTCGCTGATCGTGGCGGGATTTAGGGTACATCACGCCGATTTTTCATGCAAACGATAGCACAAGCACGTCCGGGTACGTCGCGGGGCACGATTTCTTCGGCCGGTGCATCCGTCAACGTCGCGCCGTCGAGTCGTAGAAATTTAACCCGCCAGAAAAATAGACGACTTCGTGGCGCGCTCCGTTCACGATCGGGGGGGGAAGTTGACCCGCCACCACGCGAACACACCGGACAGTCATGAAAAAGCGTCGATTTGTATTCACGCCGCGCGGTGCTACATTGTGAGCGAAGGAGACGATCGTTTCTTGCAGTTTACCGCCTTTGACTGGGGTCGTGCATTTTGCCGATATAGTAATTTTTGTTGCGATCCGTTCGCTCGGCAGATCCTATGCGTTAAGGATCGAATGCTGCCCGCGTTGCATCATGAATACAGGGTTTCCGCAATCGTGGCAAAGGACGAGAAGAATCCAAAATCAATATTGCAGATTTGAAATATGCAGACAATGTGCAAAAAGCATGAGCGAGTGCATATGGACCGACGGACCGAACGGAAATCGAGAAGTTATCATTTCAATATTTCAACAGCTATGATGGAATCACTTGCACAGTGTTTTTTATATATATATATTAAATCACTGACTATTTTTTTATACTAAAAATAATTAAAATTGGCTATATTTTTATTGAATATAAAAAAGAGTCATGGTTCGATATAGAACATTTTCATTTTCATCAGAGTTTATTTTTAATAGAATAGTCAAATAATATTTATCTACGTATGTGTGCAAATATAATATATATGTAAAGTGTAGACACATTGCATTTTACAGGCTGGCATCAGAATAGATAACATAAGTATCTATTCATTAGTTCAATTCAACTGATCCTGTTAATTCAACATTCCTCAGAGTTACGGTATTATTTGATGAAAAGCTCTCTGCAAATTGAAAATTGATGTTTTACTCTCATTTTATGAATTGACGGTTGAAAAATGATACTTAATTAGCATACTTATTCGTTAGTTATTTATTGATTATTATTTTGTTGTAATTTATTATTGCCACGTCAAAGCGTATTGAAAAATTCAGCGCAAGGAAATAATTGCAATAAAATCTCGATTCGCTGTTTAATCGCTGGTTGTACAATACATATACATACCGCAAAATTCTTTCTTGCAATAAAACAATGGCCACTAAAATGTCATGGAATGCATGATTCAATGCTCAGGTCGTGTTCGGTCCGACAGTTATAGCACTTCGCGATGAGTACAATTAAAAATTGAACGTTCGCAGCGAGTTGTGTCGCGTTTTGCAATTTCGCAATCTGAAAACAAAGCGTTCGTGTAGTGTACGCGTGTGCGCTCCGATTTTCGAGACCTGCTCTACGCGGTCGCTCTTTCTGGCAGCCTTAATTTCGTTTCAACGAGCGAGCAATGTCTGCTTGAGACCTAAAAAAAAGGATTGGCGGAAAAAAGAGGAGGGGAAAAAAGCGAGAAATCGAGGACGCTCTTCGCTCCGTCGTCGGCGGTTTCGTTACTTGCGCCACCGCGACGATGGTGGTGGACTCTAAAGGTCGAATTAGATTACCACCGACTCGATTAAACCACCGTCGTCCGAGAGCCCGTGCGGGATAATCTCGGACGTTGCATTCTCAGCGTACACATCCTGACAGCTTCCGACGCTTGCGATGGTGCAAGCGTGATTTTACGCCGGCGTCGTTATGCATTAAAATGTGCACTAATGATGTCAAATTTGATAAATGCAAAAGACACGACGCGAAACTCTGTGCTCTTGGTATTAAAAGATATTGCACAACGAAACGCACGCGTCGGTATGCATTTTTCGCCGCTAGAAATATATGAGATTTTTATTAAAGTAATAATTTTACCGGTGTAGAATTATGCGGTACATCTGTTTCATTCAGCTGCCACGATTCGGCGATTTGGCTATCGATCGATAAGCACAATCTTTGCGCGATTTGATCGAATATACGGCGCCGGACCGCAGCGGAATCGCACGTTCCACCTGCCATCGAGATAAAATATATCGATAGCTCTTAGAGGCACCAATTTCTTCGGTCGTATCGTGCCAAAATGCAGTACGTGCCGCACTCCCGGCAGAAGAAATCTCGTGAAATAAGTTTTAGTGCTCGCGGTCATCGCGCCAGCGGTGCCGATCCCGCCGCGGGCTTTGCAGCGTGCGCCAGCCAGCGTGGTGCGATATCGAGTCGCGATAAGTTGCATGCCGCATCGACGAGTCTTAAATCCGTGAGAGTCCCTTCCACCCCCCTCCCGGGCTCATCCCCCGCTCGTGCGCATTACGTCGTGCCGAATTGCAGTTACGTGCGATACGCCGGACCGCTGGGAGAGAAGTCCCGTGAAATGGGTGAGCTCCGGCGATGCATGCGACGTTACACGGCCCGGCGCGTCGCGCCGCGCGGCCGTAACCGTTAATTGAATGCGCTAATTCACTCTCTAATCTTGTGTAACCGTATTTACGCGTAATGGCACAAAATACATGGTCGCGATATTGCTCGAGGGGGCGCGGCGGTGCGGTCGTGTACGCGGCCGCGAAGGTCGACACGACGCTGGCGCGGAGGTGCAAGGCGGCAGCACGGCTATTTGGAGGCACCTACGGGAATATTAATTTGCGCCGGTTTCGCTCTGCGCACTGCCATTGCGGCAAATACCCCGCGGCTGAACGTCAGGCACGTAACATAACGTACCTGACTATCTGGAATCCGCGCGGCGCCGCTTCGATTAATCCCACGCTGCGATAAAGAAGATTTTGCGCGCTACGGAAGCGCGACGTAACTTTTGGTCAGACGGCGGGTCGGTAAGCAACTTTTTGCGTCGTGATGTACGACTTAAGTCCGCGACGTATGTAGGACACCGACTCTCGAATGCATTATGTTGTTATCTCACATGATTTAAATATCTCTGTAATTGGTCAATCTCGTGATCGTTGAAAAATATTATTTCTTTTTTAGATAAATTTAAGCAGAGGGTTATCTAGAAATTTGAAAGGCCAATCTATATACACTTGCTTGGAAATAATTGTTTTGATATTACGTTTTACATATTTTTAACAAAATGTACAATTATAATATATTTTTGTTTACTGAAATTAATTATGTTGAAATATTTGTTTGGAAATAAAAAAAAATCAACATTACTGTGATATTGATATTTGCAAATAATATTATGAAAAGTATAATATGATTTGCAACAACATCAAATGTAAAATCTGCAAACCTTTGACGTCAACATAATATATTGATAATACAGAACAAAATATCAAAAACAGAAAGAGAGATTGGCCACAAATGTCCACAGTTTACATATACGCAAGGGATTATCTACTGTTCCGCGTGTGTACATTGTAAAGAACCGAAAGACTATACTGTTTTCAATTCAGATGTGATATCCAGATGAAATTTTCATTTGTTAAGTTAATTATGCCGCTAACCGAGGCAAGAGTGATAAAAACAAAAAAAAAAAAGCATAATCCACCATCCGACGTGCGCGTATCGAAGCCGAATTGGCGATTAATTGTAAAAGCGATGATAAACCCGAATTGTTTCATCGAAATTGATCCATAATAGGCGCGAAAGCATCGGCGTGCGTGCGTAACAGTGGTTTCGATTTAAATCGTGCACTAATTGAACGCGAATATCGGGGTCGTCCGTGTTGCAGTTTAATGAAAATGATGTTCATTCGCAAAATTTTCAAGTATTAATTTTTTCACGAATAAACTCGCGACACCGAAGTAAGTTGAACTATTAGCGCCCGTCTTTGTCGCACCTAAGACTCGCGAGGGTCGGGGACGGAGAGGCCGAAGGGGGGGGAGGAGGGGGGAGTTTCGATGGAGGCAGTCGACGACCTGGACAGACGAGCAAGAAAGGTTGATTAATACCCGAGGTATTGTTTTATGGAAATTTCCGGCCGTCAGGGCGCTTTTTATCTTTCGCTCATCCCTCCCTCGCCGCCGCTATGTAACCCATTAAGGGCAAGCCTGTCGTATTGTCATGCTAAGACGCTGATTTTCCTTCGGTCCTCATTATCAGCCTTAGTTCCAAGAGAAGTTCGTGAGAAAGTGAGAGATGCTCCGTCGCGAAGAATAGTTACTGCCTCTCAGAGAATCGAGGATGAATTGGACATCCGTGAAGATCGTGGAAAAACTCTCAGGCCGCGGTTTGAATATCGTGGTGGGAGGTGAAGGGCGCATTTCGTAGACGGAGATGCATTCGGCTGAAGACGATGAGATCGTTTTCCCGAAGATACGTATTATCCATTGTAATATCATGATACCATTAAAAATGAATAATCATCGGTGCGTGTAATGCGCATCAGTTTTGTAGATAAAAAATTTAGAAATAAAATTCGAAATGGGCTTGTTAAAATTTTTGACATTTCGTAATAAATAGAAAACAATTTATATTATATTTATATCAATGAAAAATGTAAACTATCAAAAAAAAAAAAAACAAGTGCGTACAATTTGATTAGCAATATTGCTGTATTCAATCGGTGGCTGTTGCTCAAGACGAGACGATATGCCGATAATTTCCGATGAATTACGTAAATTCCAAATGTGGAGAATCACTTGCCCGTGGCAAGACGGCGCAGTGTACAGAGAGAACAATAATGTAGGGTGGAATAGAATAGAATGGAATGGAGCGCAGAAACAATACCATATAAGTAAGAATGGGCTATTAGAAGATAGTAATCGCGAGTTTACGTAAGTCGCTCCCTCGCCCTTTGCCTCCATATTTTTGCTCACTCTACTGCCTCAGTATTACATTTCGCAATACTGTGCTCCCGATAACGTTACGACGCAGCGCTTAATCGCAGAGCGAAAATTTCGTACGCTCGCAACTCGGTGAAACACGCCCTTTTCTATTATCATACTGGTATCGCGCCGGTATGGAATTGAGATTCGCCGATTGATAGAGCGACAAGTTAGCCGAGCAATGAACCGAAACGAATCCGATTTCGTATTGCTACGTGTCTATCGCGTTGTTGATGAAGGTCCACGGAAAACTTATCTGCTGCCCAGATAAGTCGTAGCAGCCACAGGCCAATGGAAATCCGTGACGTTATTAAGCGCACGCGATAAACGCGGCTTGCCGATACGAGTCTGATAAAGCTCACCTCGGTCATCTATGGCAAGAAAATCTCACGGAACGGCAAGAAATTGTGATACGGCAACGTACGAGGCGGGAGTGATCGAACAACCGGTATTACGGATAATCTTGCTGAAGCAATGAGACGTGGCCTAATTAATTCCGGCCCGAATCGAGAGAAATAAGCATAAAATATCTGGTTGACGCTTTGGGCGGATATCAGCGGCGCTGATGCACGATTACTGCGTATTACCTATAGATTAGATGTGAGAACGGGTAGCGGATTCTATTTTTAGCGCTTTATTGCTAAAAAAAAGTTGTTTACATTCGATAAGACAAGATTCTGCGTGTGCGGAATAACTGCGGTGAGTTTTGAGAGGAATCTGAACGTTATCGAGCTTATCGCGATACCGAGAGAACGGAGACCACCTCCCACCGTGGTCACCGCGGCAATGAGGAAGTCAACAAGATTTCAGCGTCGTTAAATTAATCATTTCGACGAAACGCGTAGAACTCGGGAGGCCGTAAAGCGGCGCGGCAGTATTTCTTCAGAGATTCGGAAGAAATTGAAATACCGCCCGGGGCGTTCGGTAAGTTCGTTGACTTTGCTGACGAAATTCGGGGAACCGATGCGTTCGATCGCCGAGAATGTGGAGCACTGGCGCCACATCGGTATAAACAACGCCCGCAAACAAGAAAGACGTATCGCGTGCCTAGCGCATTCCTGCAATTCGCCGCATCGTTAATTTATGCGACTCCTCCCTTCCCTCTTTTTCTCTCGCTCTTTTAACCATGGAAATCATTGATCAAAAAGAAATCAACGCCGTTCGTATCGATTCGCGCGGATCTCAAGGATCTATCTGCAAAGCGGAGCCGAAGGCATCGCGGTAATTGGCATCGTTCGCTTATAATTAAAATGCCGTTACCGCTTAACGAGATTTCGAAAACGTCATGAAGCCGAGAATGGGCGTGCTGGATTTCTGCGGATGACGCACGAAACTATCGGAATTGCTTTCGAAGAGGGAGGACGGGATCGCGATCGTTAATTTAATAATTTCCGCGATGCGATAAAGGTCGACGTGGCAATGAAATGGTAATTTAACTAGATATGCATACGGCCGCGCGTACACTAGTGTAGAATGTAAGACGGAGCTGGATGCTTGTTCGAGTACCCGGCTACGAGTAATAGAGACAGATCCCCGCGAGTTTCTCATAGCGGATATTATATTTTCTCGCCGGGCGCCACAGAGCATCGGCTAACAACACCTCGTAATTTCGCCCGTCGTCGCAGCGCCGGGCGTTCACACGCTCACGCGTGCATGCGTCGCTTTCTGCGAGTACGATTGGCGGCGTGAGTAATTTCCATTGCTGTTAAGTCAGTAATATATCATTCTCGAAAGTTTTATAGTACCCACCGTGATGACAGATTGCCGATTGTACAGCGCGCGCGTTTACTTTCACGCGGAGCACTATTACTTTCGTGGACTTGACCGAGAAGCAACTTCCGCGATTGATTGATGCGTGAAATTATAATATTGTGCAGTCTTCCGACGTTGTTTTCGAATGATAAATGTGATTCTTTTATTTTTCCAACATCGTGCATTTGCAATTTGTTCGATTAAAATTCTGTTTAGCTAAAATTGTAGATTTCAAGAAATGTTGATGTATTAATTCGATATAATTATTTCACGCAGTTCTCTTACGTAATACAGAATAAAAGCTGGGCGGAGGAAGAAAGAGGAGGAAACATGTGTCTGGCATAAAGCTACAACAGTCTGAAATGAATAGGTAGCCGAGCAGAGCCAGCGTTTTGTTCGTTTCGGTTCTAGGCGTGTATTCAGAACACGTTGTTAGTACTAACAACACTCTCGCGTTTTCTCCGTCCCTTCTTAGAGCCAATTATACCGTTTACTCGAGTCCGAGAAAACGATAAAAAGACGCTGTTAGGGCTAACACCGCTATTCGCGGACGGCTTGGCATATTCCACACGTTTAAGTGCAGCTCGTACGGATGCCCGCCTGAAAACGTCTTTATAAGAGCAAAAACGATGATGCCGCATGCGCGCGCGGTTTCGCAAAATTAAATTTAACGCCGGCCGAGAAAAAGAGAGCGGCCGCCGGAGCGGCTAGTCGAGCGTAAGGAGAGCACCGAATTTTACGATTATTACGTCTCGCGCTCAGGACTTAGTAATGTCATCAAATCAATCTTGCATTCCGAACACTTCCGGGCAAGTATTTGCGGTGCGCGAGCGCGCCGAGGGGAAACGATGAACCATCGATCTCGCGGTCGGAGTTCGCACGCGGTGTTATAATGGCGCCTCCCCCCCCCCCCCCCCGTCGTGTTTTTGCTTGATGAAAATCTCTCTCGAAGCACCGACGCGGTCGATTAACTACCGCGAATATATATTGTGCGTAACGCCAATGGCCTTATGTGTCCGCGTAATTAGCCGGTCTTAGCCGCGCGACCGGCGCTAATGAAGGATATACATACGCGCGTACGTGTGTATATAAAGCCCGCAGCTACTAAGTATCCGAGGATGACTAATCTCCGCTTGTGCCTCGTTGACCGATCGTTACGGCCCGGGTAACGACACACACGCCGTGCCTTCTTGTTCCCTAACGAAGAGGAAAACGACGAGCGGGAAGAGGACCGGGAGGAGATCGGGGGAAGATGCCAAACGAAGACGCATCTTCTCGCGCACCCCTGGGAAACGCTTAACCCCGCGCGATCGTATGATAGAACTAATCGCGTCCGCATGCCGGCGGAATCGATGAAGCAACGACGATGATCGACGATCGATCGTCAGCCCTTAATCACCGTCGGTGAATCACGAGTGACGCCGGTCGCTGCGAAATCCGTCTAGAGACCATCGTTTGCCTCCTCCCTCCCTCCCCTCCTCTTCTTTCACCTCCCTCCCTCCCCATCTCTTTTCTGCGCGCCCTGCCACCTATTTCTCGATGGAAAGTTCACGGCAGGGTCAACGAGCGAGATAAATCTACCGCGGAGACATTGATAATCATTTTACCGCTTATCTACAAGGACGCGCGTCGTCCTCGCTACAGCAAGTTCTGCCATCGTCGCTCATAAAACGTCGATTACGATAACGGATTACGTATGCGCGCCCCCGATATCGAGACGATAAAAGCGTAATAGGGGCGAAAGCTTCGATCGAATTTTGCAATGCCGTCGTAAGCATCCAGTAAGTAGATATCATTCACCGTGCTATATGATACCGTGCCGTCGCTAAATGAACACTCGAATATTTCTTATCACTTGAGAGAGACAATGAAAATAAAATCAAGTCATGCTTTATCGCAACTCGAAATATTTGCATGTTACCGCAATGTTGTAACCGAACAAGAGAATTTCTCACAGGACGAGTATCGTCGTTACTGATAAGAGAAGCGAACTATCGTACACAACGTCGGCGGTGATGCACTTTACGGAGGAGAGAGAGAGAGAGAGAGAGAGATTGTGCCACTGATGCAAGAGTGAGAGATGTCGTCAGCAAGTTCAAGGACTTCATTGAAACGGAATCGTGAGCGTAGCTCTCCAGCGCCGTGGAAGAGGCAGAGACGAAAGTAATACCGTGTAATGTCATAGCAATCGGGCCGTTCATTGCGCTGAAAGTAGCGGCGCGAGAACTGCCGGGAATCACCTTGACCAAGACGGAAGAAAGGCAACGGCGTGCTAGGTGAATGAGACCCGTAGCTGGAATTGTTATAAATCATTGCAGACAGTGGCCGCTAGCTACCGCGTAGTCCGTTCGTTACGGACGCGCCGTGCGCATATGGGAAAATAATTTATTATTATGAGCGATGATACGGGAGAGAAGGGGAGGGCGCGGGAGGCTTTTGCAGCGCGCTGCGCTGCCACCCGCGAAAGCCGCAGCGTATTTGCAGAAATACGATTTCGCGATGGATCGTTTCTGCGGGTCCAACGACCTTGGAAGGATAATGGATGCATTCGTAGAAATGTGAGGTAACGGTGAAACGTTTTACGGCAACGTGCTAATCTTTGCGCGCGTTTGAAGGCTGCTGCAGAGTGAACGCGATTAGATAGGCGATTTCCTTGGAAACCACCGGTACGTGGGAGTGCGTGCAGATTTAGATGTTATGCGCTGCGTAACCAGCTGTGCCCTATTAATAAAACTAAACGTGGAAATAATTATTAAAATGCCAAACGTAGCGGTATGCGGGACTTGCACAATATTTCACACGTTATCTGATCGGTATCGATTATGGGCGTATCTTAACGGTATTTATTCTCGTTTTGAATAATGAACACTTTGATAGCTTAATACGATAGTCCAAGCATTCTTCATCAAGGAAATAATTTCCTTGTAATCAGCGAATATAAACGTCATTTTTTTTATCTTAAGCTAAATTATGATCATATCATTGTCCGCGTTATGAGATATCAAACGAGAAACCGATGAAGACAGTACAAAAAGCGAACGCTTGCGTAATCTTGTTGTCGGGGGGGGGGGGGGGGGGAACTGAGAAAAATACATTCCGAGAAGAAATAGATCTGATCAAGTTTTCTCGCTCTAATGTATTCAAACTGGGTTAAGCTTGTGAAAGCCTCTACGGGGTGAAGAAAAATTCGCATGCGCGATTTCGACGAGCAAACAAATAAAAGTGCCGCTTTATTTCCGCGTGACGTCGCACGAGCGCCTAGTAAACGTGAAATTTCACGGAGCTGCTTAAATCGCATACGTCTGCTCTCGACGATTTGCTCTCGCGCATCGACGAGAAGAGGGTGCAAGATTTTCCGAGCTTGTTCGGCAGAAAAGTGAACCGGGGAGCGCGCGCTGTGCAGTTATCGGGAGGAGGCAAAACTCCCTTCATGTTTGTCAAGTTTAAAATTAACGAGTCAATACAACTGAAGAGCAGAAGGGAAACCGGGAATTAATAAATGATTTATTCAAGACAGAATGTGTCACGGCGTCGTATGTGTATTTCGCGAAGTTCATGACGTCTAGCTTTAGAGGTTCTACGTCGATAAAGTTGTGCGTATACGACAGCGTGTAAATACTAAAGCGGGTACGATGCCGTTTACGCATTCGTAATAGAAGAGCTTTCACATTATTTATATCAAACATTATAATTTTAAATGCAGAGAGCGATAGATTTAAAAATTTAAATTACTAAATATCATCGCATATTACATAGCAAACATGAACAATACGAATAGGTATTATGTAAATGGAAATGTATTATTTAACCATTGTTAAATTTGCGAAACAGCTAACATGTACCTTGCTCTGTACAATATTCATTACATAACAGTTCGAACATCCTGGATAATGCATTATAAAGATTTATAGCATATAGCGCCATCCAATGTAAATTGTTGCCTTTTGTATTGCAATTCTCCGTAAAGCAACAATATGCTTCAGAAATATTGCGCATTAAAAAATTCTAGTTCAAATGTAAAACAAATGTCAAAAAAAAAAAAAAAAAGAAAAAAGAAAAACGTTTGAAATAATGAATAGCCTCGCAAATTCGAGACTAAAATCGAGAACTAATTGTTATGAATGCACAAATCATTGCATATACATGTATTATGCTAATTTTTAAGTTCGTCAAAAGGTTAACTCGCTTCTCTCATTTCGTCAATGATACAATAAAGTCCGATAATAACGCACGCATGTTGCATCATCAAAATGATATTTCGCATCGCTACGTGAATTTAATGATCGGCACCGTAATCCGTTTAATCTTTTCAATGCGAAACTCTGCAAAACAACCCTCAACTATGAGAACTCGAAAGTAGGAGAAATGCGCCGCGACCGAATGACGATGATATATACTGTCGCAATTAAAGCATTAATTATCGATGAAGTGTCGGCGGTGACTTTCAATATAAACTTTGCCCACTTTAAACCTTACGCAGCATTCACCGCGATAACGATCGCAATGGCGGTGATATTTCCCCGCGACTGCGACTGTTACCGCTCGCTCGGAGGACATGAGTCGTAGAAAAGCTTTCAAAAAGGCCCTCCAGGAGAGTTTCGAAGCGTCATAGCCGTTAGGGGATCGATTTCCTTAGAGGAGTCAGTCAACCGCCGCTTAACTAAGGTACGAGCGCAGCGACCGAACGGTTTGGTAAATCGAGCGTGGTTCTGAACTTATGTTCTGCACGATCGAGAAAGTAGTCGTCGTCGTCGTCGTCGTCGTCGTCGTCGTCGTCGTCGTCGTCAAGATTTACGTCCGACGATCCAACAGCTTTCGTCGTGGTTATCGATCGTACATGGGGTGAGTTAATTGCCACCGGCTGCTTTTCCCGCGTCCGCCTCCGCTCCGCGAGGCAAATCCTTTCCGTCGCGTCCGCGAGCATCGTTAATTAGCCTTCCATTACGACATTGAGTAACGTGACTCTGGGAGACACAATAGTTGTTTGATACATCGCCGGGCGCGAAAGAAGTATTACGTCATGTCACGCCGCTGAAAACCGAAGGAAGCGGATCATACGGGGGGGAATCGCGTCAAACTACATTTCTCGGCGATTTATCTTCAATCAACGCTTTCCTCCTCCCCTCCCCGCGTACGCCGCGAACCGACGAGTGCAGTAAACCCGCGGCGCAACCGTGTGCAACTGCGAAGGCGATGAGCGCGGAAAGCAACGGTAATGACAATCAGAGAGCGGTAGTTCTATTATACGTGCGTAACCGTCGATTCACCGGTGAGCTCGCAGGTGTCCCACGACCTTGCACGAGCGCGTCTGTCTAGCGGCGGTGCATTTCCACTGCTCGTCCCGTTCCGCAAGGTGTACGTACTATTTAATAGCATTCGAACGCGACGCGCGGATTTTCGCTAAATCGCGACGCGCATTCCGACGCGACCCGGCGCTCCGTGCGCGCTCCGTCGTGGAAATAAATACGCGTATCGGATCGATTTCGCTCCGACCTCGGCACTACCCGTGGGATTCGACAAACTCATAAAGTAGAAAATTCAATGCGATCCATTTTCGCAATGCACGCGCGCACACACACACACACTCTCCCCGCGAACTCGGCTGCGCTTTTATAACGGACGCCTCGTCGCTTGAATGAGGGATTCGATAACGCGCTATTCAAGAAAGAAGTGTACGCCGACGCGAGTGTGCATTTCCTACGTGTAGACAGATATGCGTGCGTCCGAAGGATAGGCACGTAGCGTACGATTCAAATGCTGGATTGAAACGTGTGTTACCACGCCAACCGCATCCCCCGAGCGCGAGAGTTGGAAGAAAGAGGGGAAAAAAAAAAAAAAAAAATAAAGGAAAAAAGGTTATGAGAAACGTTTGCGCCACCCTCCCGACGCGTTGGTCTCTCTATGCAAATAAACTGCTTCACGCAATGAGCGAGCGCGATATAGAGACCCGAGCTTGCGGATCGTAATGCCGCTCCCAGCCTCGCGACAAGATCTTCTATCGCGATTGAACGCACGAGTCGCAACACGCCACCTTCCCTGCGCCGTCGCGATAAGGGCCACCGAAGAGAGCGGAGGACAGAACCAGAAAAGGCACGGCACGTCGTGGAAACCGAGCGCGAAGCACGGCGATAGAAAGCCTAGAGGCGACGCGGATCGAGGGAGGGAGGGAGAGAGAGAGAAAGAGAGAGAGAGAGAGAGAGAGAGAGAAGGAAGGGTACCACCGTTGGGCCACCATCAATCTCTTGGCGACACTTCGCTGAAACCCCTCGCACGCTCGAGCGGGAGTGAGTCGAGGCGCAGAATGGAGCGAGATACTCGCATAATGCGACCAAAGTTTAATTACCGCGTTAGCTCGGCTCGCTCGCTCGCTTCTCCGAAATCGCCCCCGTCTCTGCCTTCCCTGTGTCGACGGATTCATCAACGGCCGCGATAGCATCCTAGCGAGGCCAGACGTGCAGAGATAAACGCGAGATAGCTACCTAAGAGTGAAGAGCGAGAGAGAAAGAGAGAGTGGGAGATAGAGACGTGTCATCCTTAAGTCGCTCGTCCGCGAAGTTCTATAGCCATAGGGTCGTCCTGCGATTTGCTTTTCTCTCGTTTCATCTTTCCACCGCCGCCCGAGCATTCGTGCTCGTATCTGCACGTCGTGGCAGCTCACCCGTTTCACCGCTTCTCTTCTCCGTTCCCTTCCCCGCCCCTTCATCGCCGCTCTCGCTGCCTCGCTGCCCGTCCGCTTTCTCGTGTTCTATCTAATTCTCCTTCCAGCTCCGTTCCATTCTATTCGTCGGCGCTTCCCCTCTCGCTCCCGCCGACGGTGCTGGTGTGCGCTCGGCGTTATGGATGGTAGTAGGTACCCACTTAGAGAACCGCGCAGAGCGCAGCCACGCATAAACCAGTTTCCTGGTTATCCGACTCCTCGCATTTTCCTGGTCGACGCATAGCGCGTCGAACCCGCACGGAACGTACCATTAACGGAGGCTTCTTCCTCGGCTCGATTCCGCAGGACTCGCGGGCGCTGCCGTTGCGATCGACGATCATCGGACCGGCGGCGATGCCGAGGCGAGCGACTTAAAGGCCGGCCCTCGCTGTATCGCTTTAAAGCGACGTTCGTCGGTGCGCGACTTTCAGGTAGTCCGCGCGCGCGCACATGTCTCGACGTCTGGACATCGAATAATTACGTAACGAGCTCCTTTTCCCAGTCCCCCCCCCCTCTCGCACGCCAGGATGATCGACGCCGAAGAGAGACGTTATCCGTCCGTCTGGTATGCGCAGCAAGCGACGGGAACAGGATTTAGAGATTGCCGATGAATTTTCGTGTGGAATTGCTAATCGATGCGCCGCGGCGGATTGGGTTGAGCCTCCGGTTGAGAGCGGAATCGATTGGAGATGTTATCGAGCGACCGATAGTCGACCGTTTACGAATGCATTCCAATAATTTAATCTAGCCGAAGTGCTAGGTACATAGAAACGGAATCGGCGGGAACGAGCTCGAGAGACAAAATGCCGCGGACGGTTTCAACGCGCATCGTTTCAACGGAACGTTATTTTTCATATGAAATAATCACCCGTCACGTCCGGTCGTGCTGCGATCACGCTTCTGACCGTGGGACGCGAAGATTAGAAATTTAACACCAGCGCTCGCGCAGGGAGAGCCTCGCGCGATAAAGCGGTACGAATTAAATCACTCTCGGCGACTGTCTTAACGATGCGGGTACCATCCATAAATCTAGCGTGATCGCGCGCGTACGCGCGCGACCGAACGTATCGTGTTGGAATCCACGACGCGGCGCGCTCACGAATACCGCGACTCTCTTATAACCTTCTGCATAACTTTGAGAATCCGCTTGACCGAGAACGGGTATCGAGAACGGCCTTACGCCGTTATGTGATAAGTCGCGTGTCCGTTAATGTTGGTGCGAGTCACTCGCTCACGTGGGCTCGTGAGTCACCTCGCGGTAACCTCGTAGCACATTTGGCAGCGACCAGCCGAGGAGAAACAAATTCTAATTGGCCGGTCGGCTAAGTTCTCACGATGCTACGGAAAGTGGATGAGAAAACGGAGCGGTCGAACGCGCGTAATCGACCGGTGTTTCAGCAACGCCCGTGCGCAACAAAACCCCGACAGAGAAGTAACCGCTGGTTATCCGTTGAATTTCCATAAGGAACGCGCTCCGGCTCATCCGGAGCGGTTGATAAAAATTTATGTGCACACGGCGCCGCGTATACGCGCAACATTGATGCTACTGCCACAGATCGCTGGTAGTAATTATCTTATCGCGCTGCGCGATCGTTCTTCTTACATGCATCGCGTCGACGCTATGGTATCTTTATTAGTAATAACCAACACGCACGTTAATAAACCTCCGGATTATGCTGTAGAGTAGAGGCGGTAGTTAATCGTGTCCGGCATGAAACGTTTAACTGTTAAAGCTGACTATTCAACGACGCGATGATCGATCGTTTCCTTAAATTATGTGCAAAGCGAGTCTGTTCGCCTCTCTCGTTCGACCTGTCTTGAATTCATAATTTCCCGAGAGCGTGATTTCATTCGAATGTTTGTAAAACGGTTACGCAAGGCTGTCAATGTGCTCTCGCGAGAGACTCGCGCAGCTGCCGAATTATAGAGCATGGAGCGGGATCGAGGGGGCTATTGGGTCGATCGGTGCTCAAGGGCGGACGGATAGCGGCGCTCGTACGTCGTTGATCACGAGACGGCGGCGAAGCGGTCGTTTCCCTGTGAAATTCCGCGGCGCGCGAGATAGCCGATTGCGATTGAACCCGATGGGACATCCAGGAACCGTTATTCCGCCATGGTGACGCGATGGTGCAGGCACCTGGTACGGAGCGCTGCCTCCCCCCTCCTCGACTCCTTTCCCTCCTCCCTCCCATCACTCCCCTTCTTTCTTTCGCTTCTTCTTTCCGTCTCTCGCGCGTTTTACACTGGAAACTTGTCGAACGTGGATCCGCTCGCCCGAGCGGAATTTTCACGGAGACACTGACGCGCCCGGTCGGGTCGCGCTGTTCACACAACGTGAACATTCAATTTTGCCCTCTTTGAGAGCTCCCTTCCTCGCCCCGCTCCGTCGAACCCCACCCGCTTCGGCGCCAGTTTCCTCGCCTCGCGCCTCTGCGGCGTAGCGATTTCCCGCACTCCCGGCTGCTCCCGGTATGCGTGCGCTCTCTCGCGCGACATAATTACTATTTACTCGACACGCATCATCGGCTCATTCCGCGAGTCTTCCACGGCTGCAACAGGTACCGGCTAATGACAGAGAGCGCCTCGCGTCCGTTCGCCCCGTCTCGTTCCTCGCATCGGGGGGAATTATCCTCGCTACTCGGGCGTGCACCACCACCCGATTCCCTGCGCGAAACTGCGGGCCCTCGCTCATCTATCTGCAGCACGATCGAGCCACTCATTTGTACCCCCCGTTCCCCCTCTCATCCGTTGAATGCAATCACCGATATCATTCGTACCCTTACGCGTACGCACGCCGTGTCGGTGTACATTTGATTCATGGCCGAGCACATCGCGTGGATGCGCACGGTACGACGAAAAATGCCGATCTCGTGTTCCACGGCGCCAGCCGGTTGTGAAATGAATTAATTTCGTGGTCAATGCGGCGGGATACCTCGGGGCGATCGGTCCGTTACACCACGGAAGAATTGGGCAAGAATTCCAATCGATGTGGAAAAAGCATTACGCTATCTCTCTGGCGGAGAATCTTTGTCGTAAAGAACTGTCGGGCGATAGTGTGTTATTTCCCGTCAGCTTTCCTTTCTCTCTTTCGTAATATCTTGTCCGTAGTGTCAACGCACGAAAGAGTACATATCAAATAAATGGTGGAGGCTGCGTATTCCGAAGGAAGATAAGAGGATGCCGAGGGGCTAGTAAATCCTTGTCAGCGTGTGACTTAACGCGTAAAGTGTCACGATTCAGGCTTATGCCCGGCGCGAGCATAATGTGAGTGTCATCGTGCGAAATAGAGCCTGGAGTTGAACGTGCGATCGTGGAAGATTCTGAAGTAGGTCCATTACACCCGCGCTGTCAACCGCGAGTCGGTAGGTTTGCTCCTGACGCCTGAAGTGGTGTGTGACTTCACTGTGATCCGACTGAGAATATAGAAGGAAAAAAAAAAAAAAACCGTAGAGGAAGGAACGCGCGGGGAATCCGGGCGGGGATACGGCCGATCAAGAGAAAGAGAAAGAGGTGGTAGGAGATCGGCTGTAATGTTTTCAATGGTGTTGTACCGGCGATCGAATTGTGCGTACCGTTCTGTCCTCCTTAGACGGCAGCGGCCTCGGTCCCCTCCGGGCCGGCAGACGTCTTCGGTCGCTCGAGGAAGAGCCACACGGCCAGGTGTACACAGTGCCTAAGAGCCAGTCGGCCGACATAGTTATATCCCCGGTGTGCGGCCGCGGCGCGGGCGCGAAACTCTCTCGCATCACCATTGCGAATCGGATTGCGCGCGATTCTGTGATTTCGCGGTGCGGTTACGCCATGCGCGATAAACAAAAGTAATCGGTCTCTCTCTTTTCCCTCCGACTCCGCCGTCTTGGCCCACGTTTGTGTGTACCGTTTCAGCATTGTGCGCTAACGGCCGTTCTCAAGCTCGCGCGCTTACGGACGATCCCGTGAGAAAGGTGCCCGTGGAATTCGCCTTCGCGCGCGGCGCACGAGTGCGGGATATAGCGCCGCCGAATTGCAGCGTGCGATATCGCGCGCCCGGGGTACACGCGTACACGTCCCGAAAAATTCGACGTTCGACATATTGAAACTGCTCTCTGCCAGCCGACCGTTCGTTTCCAGGTACGTTCTCCGAAATTCGACTGTGTGCCAAGGGTACATGAACAGTGCCAGTCGGTGTTGATTATTTTAACGTGTAATGTGCACAGGAACGCACACGGCCCGCAGTTCAAATATGACGTTGTATTTCGACGTTATTTTCGGCGGAACAAAACCGGAGTTTGTCGGGTCTCGATTCCATGGGGTCACGGCGGTGCACGAAAGTATCTGGCGATTTAAATTCCCGCATACGCCCGTCGCGCTGCTTGTTATTTATTGCGCAATATACGCGCAACAGTGCAACAGAAATATGAACGATGCTCGATTTATCGCTGCCGCTCTGCGTTTTCAACATTTTAATTGTCATTTTAATTTATCCGCGCCGTGCACATCTCATTTCGCTGCGTGGAATCTATCGAAGTGTTACACGTTAATAGACACGAGTATTATGTTTTGACAGATTTATTAATTACGCCTCTGCTTGTTTCATAATTTGAAAACATGTCAAATCTAGTGATATTTTATATCCGCGCAAAATAATAATTAAAATGTGTAAATACGTTAATCAAACTATTAAGCGTTAATTTTAAGAAAGAAAATTTTATTCTTTCTAAAAGCAGTTTTCGGTGTAGAGGCTTCATCTCGATATCGTTGACTAATCATCACTTCGACAGCTCCTATGTCCCGACTTTTTACACGGAAATTTATACACTTGGCGTTGTTACAAACATTCTTGTCGCAATTTGCATTATCAATGCGAGCAATACCTTATTTTCCAATCTACTATTCCGTTCCCGTTCTGTAACAAGAACAGCGCGACATTTGACCAACGGCGATACATTCCATCCCGTTAATCCGTACTTCCGTTAATTCTCCTTTATCCAGTCCGTCACAGCACTAAAATATTCATTTAAGCAGCGGAGAAAATACTCTTATAACGAAGAAAAACTGCTGAGAAAAAACGGTTAAGACGCTTAAAACGCTTTAATTCTGCGCAACCGTTTTATTTTGCACTTAAATCTAGACAGCACCACTGTCTTAATTATTGTCATAAAAATGCGCTGCGAGATTTAGCAAACTACACTTTGTTATACGCTATGCGCATTCGCACACTACACAACTTCTCTTTATTTTTAAACCTTTTTTTGAACTAATCTTAGTAATATCATAATGCGGAAAATAAATATTAAAAGAAATTTTCATGATGAAAGACGCACGACATTTCACGTCATAGCATAATTCTGGAAAATTGAGAAAATGTGGAGACCTGTTGGATTCCCGCCTGCATTTCTGAGATTAAAAGAGAAGACAGTCAAGTTTCCGCGAAAAATAAATCTTTTCATATCCTTTTATTTCATATCTTTTAAAGTCAATGGTTTTTTAATGATCCAACAGCCGCTGTCGCATCACTTTACGTCTCAGAATCGTGTTTGCCATTCATCGCGCTCCTTCCCGATAGAAAATAGTTCAAGATACTTTGCTTGATATTTTTCTGTTTTTTTTTTCTCAGTCACAAATATTTGATACATGACGATGCAATTTTTGTTACAGATTACACGCGTCCGCGACGTTGCTGCATACTGAGCGTCCGGTTGAAGTACGACAATGACGAGAGCATATAGCCGTCGACATCTCGTCACGTTACTCTTGCTGTTGCAAACCGCCTCGAGGTACGGCCACGCGATTCATGCGGTTTCCGCGGAATCGACGCACGCGGCCGACCTGTCGCCGTCGTCCGCGTCCGTTCCGTCCGGTCTGTCCGGCCCGGATTACACCGGGCCGTCCGCGGGTTCGGACGAATGCGATCCCGAGATGGTCGGCTTCGAGCTAGTAACCGGCTACGTGTACACCGCGCCCACGAACATGCTCGAGTCCATACCGGGCACGTTGATGCTCACTGACTGCCTCGAGACCTGTCAGGCAAACGACTCCTGCCAGGCGGTCAACTACGAGACGGGCCTTTGCGTCCTATTCAGCTCTAACGCCGACAGCAATCCAGGTAAGATTGAATCGTTATCGTATCTTCCTAAAGACTGTAGTAAGAACTATCGACTATGTACGCGCCGATACTCCCGAGGCTACTCCATCCGATAACTGCTTTAAGATGGACGTGATTTTTTACGCGAGGGAAAACGTTAGCGGAACGGTCCCTTGATTGCCTTATTACGCGGACGTTAATTAAGAACGTTCTACAATTTCATGACGGTATAAAGGAAGAGTGTCTACCGCGAGAGCTTCCTCAAATATTACTTCACAGACTCTTGTCGTGCCGTACATCTCAAATGAACAGCATTGACGCGATACAGCATTTGACGAAACAGCATTATAATCCTTTTTCGAAAGAAAATCAATAGTGACGACGACGATAAAACAATTTTATTTAAAAGAGAAAAAGAGCTAGGTATTATATATATATAAGAGTAAAATCTTCCTTGATCCGTTATCATTAAAATTATATTTCCATATGTACCTGTGGGATGAGAGCAAGCCTCGAGGTCCCGCGCATCTCCTTGTTGTTTTGCGCAATTACGGCGCTTCATAGGATAACCGAAGTATGTTAAAATCGTTTCACATCAGTCTCGTATGAACATTTTGTGTAATGTAAGGATCGCTTTGGGCGAAGCGCAATAATTTTCTGTACAATGCCTGCGGTACCAATTGCCTTGATCTACCGGATGAAAATAAGCGAAACAAAACGCGCAACATAATAGACGGTGTCGTCCGGTACTCACGTCGGTGAGAATCGGGTCGATGTGCTTATCGCACGTTCCGCGCAAACCGCACGCGTAATTTTTCACCTGTCTAATTCATTAATTAATACATTAATAAGGAAAGATATTAGGAGTAAGACAATTTCGCAAGCTGATTAAGGACATTCTGCTGCGTGTACAAAACAGCGTATTTCAGATATCAATCGCAAGTTTAATCCTGACGTGTCATTTAAAATGACATTTTCAACGCGGTGTCAACATCGCGCAAAAATATTGGGAATTCTGCATCGAACTGTGCAATAATCGTTTCCATCACATGCAACAATTTGTCGCGAATATTATCTTTCGCAATATTTCAGTTTTTAAATTTTCCAGAAATGTATTGGACATACTCTTCAGAGTCATTTTTTACGTTGATTTTGCATACATATTTTATATCCGAAATTATCTCTTTAAAAGATAGCTACGAACATTAAAGCGCGACATAATAATTAATACAAAGCGCAACAAATGAATATCGAATCCAAAAATTTAGATTAAAACATAGAATTTATCGGTGAAAACTTATAAAGCTGTAAATAATTTCTGCAATGCGTTTTATCAAGCAATATTGATTCCTTTAGCAAATAACACGAATATTCGTTCGTGCTCTCTGGCAAATACCTCTGAAATTGCATCCGTTTTCGTTCGCTTGTTCGAATCTTATTTAAATTTTTGCAGAGTGCGAAACAGCTTTCGCACTTTCGGTACAGTTGATTTTTCTACGAGAGAGATTGCGCCCCCGGCGGAGCCACATATTGGGCGTCGCCTGAGGTACACTTCTTCTCGAGTATTTCTTGACCCATTATTTTGCCGCTGCTGTTGAATGCCTTTACGGCACGTACGCGAATATATCTAACTCGGAGGACTTTGGGGCTCTACGTTGATAAAATCTTGATGACACATTGCATACACATCGCAGTAAATTTGTCACTGCTGCGTTTTATAATCTTAATATCAAACAATGTCACGCAAATATTTTATCTAAATAGAGCATTAAATAATGAATAACGCGCGAGTTTCTAAACAATATTTCTCTTTCGATTCAATTTACAGTAAAAACTTGGCAATCTATCCTCACAATAAGTAATTACGGTGGTACAGTATCAGACAGTTAAAAAGAGACGTAAAAGTCATCGCAATTTTTCAAAGAACTCTGTAAACTTTTGAGTTTTTTTTTTTTTTTAAGTTAAAGATTTAATCTTTCGATCTGGACACGCGGAAGGTTGAAATAAATATTTTTTGTGTATCGAAATAAATTTCTCGTTTCCGCAAACGTATTCCGCGCATCTTATATATGGAGAAGAGAAAACCGATATATATACGTTATGTACTATATGTTCGGTTCCGACGATGAATTATAAGGATCACGTGCATTGTCAGAGGGTGCTACCGCGGTGGTTCCTCATGAATAATGGATACCGGTATAAGTAAGTGTAATGAGAAACGCACTAATTGAATCTTCCGGGGTATAATTAATATAAACTATACGTCCGCAGACGGCGGACTTGTGGGCATTAATTAAACTGCAGAATGAGATCTTATACCTATGGAGAAGCAGTATTGTTCTGCAATATTTTTCGAGCGTATCTGTCATGGGTAACACGTAGCAGGTAATTTGCTTCCGAGATGAGGAAATTAGAGTAGACGTATATAAATTATTGCAGTGACCAATGCTTGTAACAGAGTCTCGGAACGACGCCGAATGTTATCTTTATATGTGACACCAGTTGTCCGATGACAACCAGCGGGTGATATACTGCCAATTTAGCGATACAATCGATACTCTGATTGTATTCTCTGCGATTTACGCAATATCCTCTGTTCTTCGATTGAACAGCCGTATTACAATTTATTGGTGTTGTTCACGAAACTAAAGGTATAAACTGGTATAACTTGATTAGTCGTATTAATTGATTCTAACACGGTTTTCGGAATTTCTCCCGTTGCGAGATACACCGTTCTTAATACCGTTTCTTTTTGCCGGCGGTCGGCAGCCCTTACACAGACGCAAAAAACGCACAGTCTAATGGAGCAACCGTGCGCCGTGATTCACTCCGTGCCAGTTTTTACACAGAGAACTAACTATATGACCGGAACAAATTCGGTTGAAAGAACTCTCGAGTTTGCGTCCCAATTGTGAGCTCGCGACGCCCGGGGCGATGTAATTCGCGCCGCGAACATCTGGCGGATCGGAATAAAAAGTAAACGTCTCGCGATCCTCGCGTAATCCCTGCGCGATACTTGTTTGACGCGATCGTCATGCCGGATAATTGCCAAAAGGCACGGCACGCCGTGCCAAAGAGAGTACGCGATCGCTATTAGCCGGCGATGCGCCGTTTTACGCTCGCGCGTCCTTTTGTGCCGTCGTAACGCCGTCAAGAGCCCCGCGTGAGTACGCGTGATAATCTAACGGTGCGGTGGGATACGTTAAAGGAACGTTAAGGTCAGGACGGATGTACGATTTTGTGGCCCCTACGCTATGACAAAAAATACATTTTTTAAAATCTTTTCTATACTAAGAAGGCCCCTTTATAATGTGAGGCCCTAAGCTGTAGCTTATCTAGCTTGTGTGTAGATCCGGCACTGGTTAAGGTGCGTCTGAGGAGAAAGTAAAAGGCATTCGTGACAGGGCGCGGATATGCAAAAGGATCTCCAGGCATCTTACACACCGGCGACCATTTACGACGAATTTCTTGAGAAAACGTGGGCCCTTGCGCCGGAGCGCGCAAGTATGCCTGTGTGTGACAGCTTGACGTCTACAAAGTATACTTTTTACCGCTTTTAACCCGCTTTCATCTTGCTTCCGCGCGCTCGTTGTCATATCCGTCGTTCGCATTTTTCTCTCCACGTACTAGAATCGGAAAGAATTTAAAGTTAATCGCGGGATTTTTGACAACGCGGCACGAAGCGAACGTTAGATGCCGTGAAACATCGGATCTCGACAGGATCTACGGACCTCGGGACAGGAGGAAGGGAAAAGGTTAATTCGACCGGCTGCAAATCGGTCAGTCGTGGACGTCCAAGAGCGGAGAGGATCTCGGTCACGCTTTGATGGTCTCTTGACACGAGTTTCCTTTCGGCACGACCGTCCGATGGATTCCCTCGTCGCCGTCGCGCTGCTTGTCCGTTAAAAACAAAAAGACCGCACAAATCGGACTCTTATCCGCCGAAACCGAGACGAATGGCCGAATAAAATGTTGCTCGGCCGGCTATAGATAGCACGTGATCGTGATCGACGTCCGGGCAGCGCCGGCAACAAGACGGCGACAACTGGCGACGACAACGCGTCACGATCACGAAACTTCTGAAGCCAGGGCCCCGTTAGCCGATGATAGAATCTCGTCACTCGCACAGGCGAGCGAACGAGCGAACGAACCGCCGAGCTCTCCTCCTTCGTCCCGTCACGTCTCTAGCGCGTGTCCTTCTTTCTCGTCGTCGGCGCTTCGTTCGCGAAGAACCATTTGGCACTCGAGGCCACCAACCATTTACGTCCGTCGACGTAATTAGTTCTGCACGATATAGTCCGCTTCGCGAGACGACAACGGTCTCAGCAGCTCTCGAATTTTCTGATAATACCGCGCGCTTCATCCTAATGCTTTCTTTCCACACGTTCGTTCGCCTCGATCGTAATCGCTCGGCACCGCCACAGGGAGAATCTGCTCCCGTCGATTCGCAACGATGATTCCTGCGCTTGCATTCTACCGGGCGTGTACCGCGAGTTAAACGCGGCTGCTCCGCGAGTAAAGCTAATAAAAAGGTTTTCGCAAGGGGAGAGCAACTGATAATCGGAATATTGACACTTCCTCGATACGTACTTTATGTGTTAGAAATTATACACCTGCTATTTCAGCTCAGTTATTCTGATAAATGCGCGGGGCGGATTACTTTTCTGTCAAAGTTTTCTACTTTCACAATACAAGTATTTTAATATTACATGAAGTTATGGCTCATCTATATTCATCTAATAGCAGCAAATGTAATATGCAAAACTTTCCGCGGCGTCGCAACTCAAGCTTTTCGAGAGGAATGTAAAACAGTTTTTCTGCACGGCGATTGCCTTAATTTGTTTCAGCGCGTTAAACATTCAAGCGGAAATTATGCGCGAATTTATGTTAGAGTTTCCAGTTGAAAAAAGCAACGGTGGACACAGCGGCAACTTTTTGTTTTTTTATAAATGAGTTTCTTTTTTTTTTACACGTATAGCAAAGAGACAAGCGCGAGCTGCATTTATTATATCGCTTTAAAATAATATTCGGCGTGGATTCTATATAACGCGATTCTACTACGCGATTCCGCTACGCGAATTCGAAGGAATTCCATATAAATGTAACCGAGGGAAGGGCAGAGGAAATCGGCGGCGTACGAATGTCCATCAAAAATTTATATATGCGTATGTGCATCAGCGCTGTGTGTACGCAGCCATTTCCTACCCTTTACGACTGCACTTCCCTTCAATCGTCGTTCGTGATTCTATTTTCCTCGTTCTCGTCGTCGGTATTTTCTCGCACAAACGTACGCGCGCGTTGTCTCAACGAAAAAAAAGGGAGGAAGAAAAAAGAAAACAAAGGCGGGATCCGCGTACATATTTTTCTTAAGAACAGTTGCTTAGGTACACGTAGGCGAAATACCTCGACTTCCGCGTGAGTCATTTTTCATTCTTATCCTTCCGCCTTTGTTTAAACGGGAATCCGAGCGCCGCTACGTGTAGGTGAGAGCGGGTATAACGGTGCCCGCGCACCTTTTTCGACGGGAAAAGAGAAAATCGTGACGATATCGCGCGAGAAGTTTATAACGATATAGGCGGATAAGTGGTTCTGGGGAGCAGCCCGGGTCCCCGAGCAAAAGTTTCTTGCACGTTTTGATGGAAGGCGTGCGGCGGACCAGACTGATACCAAGTTCGCGCCTCGTGTCCAGGGGATTTTAACTTCGCCGACATTACGGAATTTTCGTGCGGCGTCGTAGATGAGATCTGCGTGTTGCCGTGAAACCGACAAGCGTTTGACAATTAAATCGTCCGTTAAATAGTCGCCGCCGCGCGACGAAACGACGAAACAACAAACGACATTCGTCTCGCAGTTTATTCGCGACCGCGCGGGCGCGCGACACACGCGGGTTTATCGGATTTCGTTAAGCATGGCGGGCGTCGACTTCAGGGCCAACTTACGATTGTTATTTCTCGTGCCAAAGCGACGGATGTAAATCTTCGTGGGAATCCGCGCTCATAAAGTATCTAGTGATTCGCTCTGGCGCGGCTCCAGCTTTTAGTATTTCCGACTTTAAAATGTACCCAGCGCCGTTAGCTCTTAACTGCCGATTTCCGGAGATTTATGCGCGCGGACCGATTCGCGTTGAAATTGCACCGCGCTTATTACGATCCGCTGTAATTAGAACTGTAGATCAACGTGCGAATAATACATTCGGGCACGGCTGACGTACCCCGCTCTCGCCCCTCTCAACATCCAGCTCTTTCTCTCTTTCTCGCCAAAGCGACGACGCAAGAACGCTGAATGAGTCGCCGAGATGCGATTGTTCTCGTATTTATTGTGGTCACTCGCCACTTCTTTGCTATCAAACCGTCGCCGAGTAACGGGTCTCGCCTGTCGCATACCATCGGCTGCGAGAGTTCACAATGCCGCACGTGCATAACGCCCGGGACCGATGCATAATAACGATTTCCATATAAAACGCGAAAGGCACTCACGCCGCGACCGGGGCGCTGTCCCTTAATGAACGATATTAACATTTCCATGTGTGTCATCGAGCGGTCCGCACGCGATCGCCCGACTGCGCGCTTCCATCCCGCCGGAGGGGGATGACCTGCACACCGCAATAGACCGAGTTTCTTTCTAGACTGGCAATAATGCCGTATCGCCGCATCATCGCGCATTGAAACATGAGTTGACTCGGTGCAGGCAATATTGAACCGCAAGGTATCGGCATTTGGCCGTATCTATGTATCTATCTATCGTGTAAGTAGTTTTACTATAGAATGGAGCTGTGCGAAAAAAACGGTTAACCGATTAGCCTTTGCCGTGTAGTTCATCTCCGAATGAAGATCCAACTTGGATCTTTCCGAGTCGATCTCGACGGCGTCTATGTATCATTTATTGTGGATATATCCGAAGTCATGCGCGCTTTCTTGCCCGGAGGAAAAATCCGAGGCAATTCTGCGCTTTATTATCTCGGATATCGCGCGGTTTTGCGAATGAATACCGCGGTCATAATTAATGGCCGCTTTACGCGGCGATTATTCAGCCGATGAAAGAATTATACGCGAGCGTTAAAGCGTCGAGCGGAATGCGTATATTCGCTCGAGAAAATCGCCATCTAAAAATCATTTGGCACGTAGCAGCACACATCAATTGTTGCATGCACTTTCGCGGTTACAATCACGAAGTCGCAGTCTGACGCCGCTAGTTGGACAGTATGACAAATTACACATAATTCACAAGTCAATTTCATACATGGTTGTCTCGCTACGGGAGATAGAGCTGTTGAGCACGGTCACGGTGGGCCAACTCGAGAAACGAATGGCGCTTCTACTATAGGTAAAGGCAAACAAGCTTCGCCGTGTAGAAAGGTTATAAATATTCAAAAAGAGAGTACTGCTTTAACTTGCTTCTTTCAAAAACGCTTATGCAATCCTTCCTGAATGCCCGCTGGCTAGCGCATACAGATTTGCATAACAGTTAAGTAACTTCCATTCCAGAATTACTGTTCAGATCATTCCAAATATTATTTTATATATTTGTATTACAGTTTAATTATGTCAGCGCGGATAATTATCATAATTTTGCAGTATTACAAGCGTATGTATCAACATTTAAATACAGAGATACATCTGCCGGTCCCACGTGTGCAAAATTAATAACAATAGCGATGGAATAACTCCACGAAATTATTCCACATTATTTTACAAAAGAATTCCAAACGCGTGGAAAGAATCGTGCGAGAAGTAATACATTAGGATACAGTCCGTTTTCCTTTCAGGAATAATTTCGCGATTCCGCTCGACGTTCGCCCGGGCAATTATGTTACTCGGCTATTTTCTGCCGACGTGCTCAAAGAAAAGCGATGCGTCCGCGCAACCGTGTGTCGCCGGGCGCGTACAATCGATGGTGACTTATGTCAGCGCGGAGTCGTGCTCCTTTTTGCATATACAGCGCGATGGACAATGAGCACCGCGTGTTAGGTCGCAGCGCAGATACTGAATACCGAAGTACCTTATATACTGCCAGACTGGATTCCAAATAGCCGTGGGAAGTACTGTCGGCTCGATACGTCGGGAATACTAAATACTCCGCATCGCATAGGTACATAAGGTGCCATCCGGCACGTAAAGCGCGCTCGATCGCGCGGAATCGACGCGCTAAAACTTCGCTCGCTCGAATACGAATATGTATGTGCTGTGCGCGCGCGCGCGCACGCGCGCGCTCGTATTCAGGTAAGTAAGGCGAATAGACACGCGAATGCTTTCCGCGTACGTTTACCGTAGTTCGGTGCAGCCACGTGTCGCCAAACGATCGAGCACGTATAACGCCATGGAGAGAGCGAGATCACACTCGGGTTGGTCGGAATTTATAGGGCCGCGTACGATCGGCACCGCTACAGCTTGTTGCTGAATTTGCATAGAGCCGTGCTAATAGCTCGAGATAACGTTCGCCGTGTAGAAAGGGGACACTCCCCCGTCCGCCGGCAATCGCCACCGTGCTACGCGAACTCTGTATCTTTCGCATTTGGCATTCTGCGAGATTGCACCGAATGTTTCGCAGTTACTCCTGACAAAAGAGCTGCATTTAAGCTGCTAACGATGGAGGATGGAGGATTTGAAAACTTTCTTCTTTCGAATAAGAATAAAAAGAGAACACCGTTCGCTATTCAAATCTTGTATACTTGTTTATGATGAAACAAACGTACAAAATGTTATATAGGTTTTTTTACGCGTGACGTGCTCTTCATAAATGCTTCTTACAAAATGCTTCGTTTCACCTTGAATTTGTCAAAATTTTTTTATCGCAAGGGGGAGGAGAGGGTATGGAAATTACAGCTGTTAATAGCCTTCCCGGTAGTCAGAATATTCTAAAGATAATCACAAAGTCGTGTAGTCATTCTAGTCGGAAGAAATCCTCGGCCGCTTCCGAATCCAACATGCAGAATCATGCTGGCGGGTTATCGGCGGTCATGAAGAAATAACCAGTAGTCATTGCCTTCGTCATACCTAACTAGCTAATTCCCTTGTCTCATCCGAGTTAACCGACAGTACGTGTTAAAGCACTCACTACATAGAGATACATCTGTCAAATGCTCGTAACTAGATTTTAATCGTTAAGAAATAGAATCTATATTTGTTCTAAATAACGTTTGAAGCGTAAGGAACGATATTGTGCAAAGATATCAAATTTATTAACATTCAATTAAAATATATTAAAAAAAAAGGAATCCTTAATTCTATCCTGAACGCGAGAACAATTGCATTCTGTACATTAAAGTCTAATAGGCAACAGTATATTTGATTATATTATTATGTGAATCACACTGTTAACTGAAAAGTTAACGGTTCTCGAACAATGAAACTCAACTCTCTCACGATGTAAGCGTGATTACACGCTCAGATTCTAATAATCTGGATATAACTAAATAGCGTCTTCCGCGAGAGCAATAATCACTAGCGTATGTTTAATTAAGTTTAGTAAAACAGCGTGCTTAGAATATATCGAAATTATCGGAACACAGTCGTCGTCGTCGTCGTCGTCGCGCGTACACGACGTAGTACACGTTAATGACAAGAAACTTAAGACAATTACTCGACACTTTGCATTCCCTACCAGCCGGGGAACGAAATGGCGTAGCCGCGTGATCTCCTTGAGCGGATCTTCAGAGAGTCATCCTGTAATTCCGGCGCCGAATATTCAATTACAGCCGCGCGAGCGCGCAATCTGCGAAGTGCGAATAGTTTCCGGAGAACCATCGAAAGTAATTACGTTATTGGCTCGTTCCTCCTCGTGTGCCGGTTCGGTCGTGCAGACTGAATCGCGTGCACTCGTGCCTCGCGCTCGTTTGGGTGTCGTGCGGCGCGATGCAACCTGCAAGCACCCCTCGCCGTTTGCATACGTCTCCTTCTCTCTCTCTCTCTCCCCCCCCCCCCCTTCCCCTCTCTCTTTCTCCCTCTTCAAGACCCCGCCTAGGTGCGGTTTCGCGTATTAAATTCTTGCAGCAACCCGCGGTACGCGATGCATGCACGCAAATTAGAAACATACCATCAGAGATGTACAGCTATGCGGAACGTAACTCGGCCTGACGACATTACACGACGTTAAAAAGTGACGAGGGGCAAGCCGGGCCTGACTGCCTTTACCGCCGCTTCTACCGCTTCTGCATATTTATGACGATAGCGACGGAGGCGACCGAAACGTGCTTTTTCACGTCGAGATGAATGAGAGAAAGCGGCGGATGCCGCGCCGTGTTCACGGCAATGAAATCCTCCGTTCCGCCGACGTGTAGAATGCGGCGTATGCGCATACCGCAAGACGACAGCATTAATTATCACGAGATTAGATTTGTAAGAAAAGTTTTAAAATGCGAAGCATCATTGACGAAAATATATTTTTTTTCCTCCGCAACAGCACGAAAGACGTTTATCGTGCTGCGCGATGTTGAAAGTAAGGAAATACGCGAGCTTACGATTTGTATTTTATTCCCGCGCTAGACGCAGTCGTATGCTTGACGGAGTGTGTCGTATCGCCGAGTGGAATATACGTCGATACATTTCTGAAAGTAAAATTCCTACAACGTGTGCTGCAAGCGCGGACACTGTGAGTGGCATTGAAAAACAAAAGTGCCGGCACAAGTAGGAAGACAAGTGGCCGCGACGTGGATGAGAAAGCTGACCGTCGCGAGATATGTTAGAAGTACGAGGTGCATTCAATTCTTGGAAATGCGTCGCCGTCCGCAGAACGGCGGAGCGGGGATGGAGATTCCGCGGAGTGCAAAGGGCGATTGAAAATGTTGGCGACGGTCCAACGGGAGAGGGACTCATCTTATTCGGGCTTCGTACACATGCTAAAAACGTCCCCTTATCTGTAATATTACTTCTACGAATACATTCGACAAGAATGTAATATCGGGAATATGTGAACAGGACAGTAGTAGAAACCAAGCTGTCACTTGCAAAACTCGAGATATAATATCTCGCTATAATGGCGCATATTGATGAAAATATGTTACACCGACGGAATTTAAATTATACAAAAGTTATCATACGCAAGCTTCCGATTATGATTCATTGATCGCAATTAATGTATTAAAAATGTCCTACTACATATTTAGATGAATTTTACGTACCGAAAGACACCGGTGCAAAAACTTTTCATTGTCAGATTTTTTTTACGCAACTCTATGCTCTTCGAATTTGAATAAGAGAAAGAGGAGCGATGTAAAATGTATCGCGTACGAAGGCGAAGAGCGGTTATGGCAATTCTAACTCGCAGTTTTATAATTATACGAAGAAATATGTTAGATCATATCTGGGAAAGTTCTCGCGTGTACGATGAGTGTCAAGCAAATTTGTAACGCCTCTCGGACAGGCGTCGTATCGTGCCGACCCGCCGTTTTAGAAAACCGATGCGGAGCCGGGCAGAAGCGGGGACAATTACGCCGTCCGCCGGCGCGCCGTGGCTAGTTGAAAAACTGTAACTTTACACGGCGCGTTAAGTACGTGTAACAACCACCCGCAATTATGCGCTAGGCGACAAACGTGTAAATAAATGTGCATCTCTATGCGTGCATATGTGCGCACGCTTCAGAGCGCGGGATGACTCACGAGTGTCCCAACTATTGTGCGCCTACGCAAAGCGAAGCGCATGACATACTGCAAAGTCAGTCCTGTGAAAGGTACAATGTTAAAATATCTAGGTACAGTTACTTGAATAATAAAATAGCCAGAGATACAGATAACGATACGTGCTACACGGGCTCTGTTTAGCGGCGTGCTCTGTACCGCAATCCTCTCCTTTCTTCTTTCTTCACTTGTACATGTTTACTTTAAACAAAAAAAAAAAAAAAAAACGCAAAAAAATACAATTACAGGAAACAAGTTTCTTTCGTATCTAAATAAAAATCTAATATAAATTACTTTGTAAACAGTTTAAAAATGAAAAAAGAAGAAAATTAAATTCGCCAGTTTTATAAAAATGTTTCGATAATTAGAAGAAATAAGATAAAGATAAACTCGTAACGGTACTTACATATTTAACAACGCGATGCTTATAGACTTACGCCATAATTGCGCCATAATTAAAATTGTGAATGGGAAGAAATTGAAGGTCACGCTGCGGTGAAAGTACAGCGATCGAGTGTACGATAAGTACGCTTGCTAATCAAAGATGAATGAAAGCCAGTCAAAGCGAATGTATTTTGTATTTAATATCCGGTTTAATCCCATATTTATTCCCATATTTATTCCCCGTTATAGCGTAATTGATGTAAATTTTTGAGAAACATGCAATTAACGCCCAATTATGAATAAAATTAAAATCCGGCGTCTTAATGTATGCTGAACATTACTGTCGTCATTTACTCAACTTGATTTGCATTGATTTAACTTGCAAAGCGACAAAGTTATTCCAACTCGAGATTAACTTCTACATATTGCCGTCATTATAAGCGTTGCTATCCAGCACTTTATAGCAAAACAGGATTGATTAGCACATTTAAAAAGTTATTAACAGCTATGCGGAAGGAGTGTAGTTTACTTTTCCTTATTTATGTTTTCATCGAGCCACCTGCGACGGCGAGATTACGCCTTCCGAAACAGGTTTTCATACCGCGTTCGCAGTGACATTCGCCGTTGTGGATCGCTGAATGTCTAGCCGCACGTAGAAAAGGAATCTCATTGCCTTTGTTGGCGCACCGGTGAAAGGGGCCGGGAGAGAAGGGGGAGGGTCGCTCGGGGGAGTCGAGATTATACATCAGATTCAGCGCACCGACGGGGGACGTCGTTGCCGATGCCACTTGAGCTCGAATCGTATCTAAATGTACCTCGTATATCAGAAATCGAACTGTTCCTCCGGTGCTCCGGCCAGGTTTACGTACGTCATTTCGTGGGATGGCCGCGCCGCGCTGCATCGTATGCCGCGCTACTCCGTCGCAGATGCGCCCCGACCGTTTCTCGTGCTTCGCGACATCGTGACAAGCCGCGTGTGGAGAAATTTTCCTCGCCTTCCTCTCCCCCCCTTGCGCCGTACGACCGACTCGCGGGACGTTTCGAGTATTTATGATAGGAATACAAGATGCGGCGGGAGATTCGCCGAGCGGATGAAACGTTAGTTCGCGTCACGACGCGTTATCAAGGCATTTCTATTGCCGCCGACGCGAATCCACGGCGAAGACAAAGTTCGTAATTCATGATTATCATTGCGATGAGAGTCGCCAGGTGTTCGCGCAACAAATCATTTTCTCGTGCATAAATACGACTTTTTACACTTTTTCCGTCAGAAGTGTCATTGAGATATTAAAATGCCAAAAATCATAATTTTAAATACCGTGGCGGTCACGTTTCATCAGTACATTTTAATAAATGGATTTCGCAGCGTTCATTAAGATTGCATTAGCACGAAGATTGAAGTAACGGTAACGCGTTGAAATGTCTTTACGTTTCTATTAGCAAATCCAATCTGTAGATGCTAACTTTGCATTAACTCCTGCATTATGAATTTTGATTAACGGTCAACGACGAATTTATGTATGAGCCGACAGATATCGATTTCTCTTGAGGCGCAAAATCCGGTGCACGCGATTCGCGTGTTTTTCACGACACGATGAGCGATGTGGGAACTCTAAGTGGTTAAACGAACGGTGAAAAACACTGAGCGACACTGTTAATGGATAGTAGTACGGTATACCAGCAGCCGGCATCTTTCCGCGGGCCGGACGTAACAAATACGCGCTTTAAAACGGCGGAATTGATCGGCATCGGGGAGTCGGCGCGATGCTTCACGCACGCCGTGCGTATATGCCCGGCTTCGCGGTAAATCGGTAAATTGCGCTTCGTGCCGATCGAAATAACGATTTCACGCTTTTCTAATTGGCCCCGGACAGAGGTCACAAATCATATCTCGAAGCGCGAGAGTGGAGAATCCTTTTGCTTTCTTAACCACCATCACTGTTATTATCCCGTCTTCCTCATCCCCGCCTCTCCCCTTTGCGTCCCACCCTTGTTTTCCCTACTTTAACGGATTCTGAGTCGCGCGGTTACGAAAGAGTTATCAGAGGATGGAAAAGAACGGGAAGCGGCGGGAAGCGTGGGTGGTGAGATAGGTAGATGGGAAGTTAAACAAAACACTCCGGATAAAGTTCTGTTGAAACCTACCAAGTGCTTTTTAAGACCCGACCGTGCGCCATTATAAACATTATAAGAAGTAAGTGGTACCTGTCCTCTGCGTACGAGCTCCCGGAAGCATCCAGGCATCCACGATCATAATGCGACGTACGCCTCGAGAGTCCACAATAAGTAACATCTTCCTATAATTTGAAGTTTCACGGGTAATTCGACCGCGGTCGGCCGCCGTAAAGAATCCATCTATGCCGTGGCCGCAACCCCGACCACAATCTCGCGCACTCGCCATTAAAAACAGGCAACGGCATTAGCCTGCACGGCCTCGTAAGGCGTGACCCGCTGATGGCGGATAATTGAATATCTTTAGCGCCTCTTTGAAGATCGACGCGCCGCGTTCCGATTCGTCCCGCTTCAGAAAATCTCCCTTCGTGTGCTCTTCCCTCTCGCAATCTCTCAAGTACCCTTCGGTATCCTAATGGCTTATTATGCGATCCCTTTTCAGCTGCGCGAGTTTTTTTTTTCAGCTTGACACGCGCGAATGTATTTTTTTTTATTAATACGTTTACGCGCGAGGCATCAACATTCATGTTTCTTTTCTCCGGTTAATCTACATAGCGTTGGATCTAAACTTTTATAAATGGCGGAAAACATGTTTGAAGTATCTCGCGATTCTAAAATATTCTATTAAATTATCTATTCTTTTATTATTATTATCTCTCATTTTTTCCCTGCTTTATTCTTCTCTCCCCCCGCCTCTCTCTCTCTCTCTCTCTCTCTCTCTCTCTCTCTCTCTCTCTTCCTTTTCTTCCTCACATCCAGCTTTGAGCAAGTTTTCCACGAGTCACGATCGAAGCTCCCGTCACATAGCGGAGATTAATTACGATTTAGCAAAGAGCGGATGACGTATGACGAGACGTGGGCGGAGTGCCTACTTCGTCGCTTATCGCGACGCGGGCCAATAACCGACGAAGAACATGGTATTCGCGGCGGCGAATGATAAACGCGCTGATCTATCAAAATTGTGGTCCCACCCGACAACGTCTATAGAATACCGAAATCACACGCATCGCATGTGAGTGACGTAACAGTGTACGCCACTTTGCTATTGACCAATATAAAGCTCGATTATAAAAATTTTTTTTAATCGTACGAGATTTCCAAATTAAAACATATCGCGCCAGGTAAATGTCGCGATAGTTGACGACAGTTAATTACACTGTAACGAATAAAACATTGACGAAACGATAATTTGAGATATCTCCGGGAGATTTTTCTAGGACGCAACATTCGACGCTGTAATTAATTTGGAATCGTTTTCTTTCTGTTTCAGGCGCGCTGTCGCAATCTCAGTTCCCCGTGTTCACGATCTACGCCCAGAAGAGCTGCCTGGCGGTGAAGCCCTGCGAACGCGCTTGGTGCATCGACAGAGTGCAGGGACACCGCCTTCAGGGTCACGCACGCAGGACCATGACCGCCTCCTCGAGGCAGCACTGCCTCGAGCTGTGCCTCGGCGAGCGAGACTTCCTGTGCCGGTGAGTATCAACATGTGTTTCTCTCGTACGTAGGTAGCATAAGAACCGTCCGATTGCTCGTTTTCCACCGACCTGCTTTTCTATCCGCTCCGTCGCGGATGCGATGCCGGTGAAGTAAAAGGACGAATCCGCTCGTCGTAATATTCGTCGTCGCGAATCGGTACGCAGAGGGAACGCCGGCTCGAGTAGTCTCCGTACGCTCCAATGCGTTTTCCAGTTATTGGATTCTTGGACCAGCTAGAGGACGTTACACTACGCTCTCCTATACTTTCTCAGACATGAACCGTATGTCTGGATGTCTCGCGCGAAAGGAAACGACGAAGAGTACGCGAGAGGATTTAGAACGAGTCAATCTAGTAAAACTGCTCTGTTTAACTCTGCGTGTTGCACAGAAAATGTCTTTGAGAAAGAATTTTCTCATCATATAAGCGGGATAACGGTACTTGGATCATTTTGAATTTTATTACATTGCGAGCAACGATATGAGAAATTATTATTAAAAGAGTATAGAAATATATTCCATGTAATATTTTCTTTAGGAATAAATTAGCGGAAGCGGATTGCAAGAAAATAAAAAATTAATTAAATTTTGTGAAAAGCAATTATCTTTTAAAATACTTTTATTTGAATAATTGATATGTTAATAAATACTGAAACAAAAAATTATCTAGATTCAATAAAAAACGTTTATATTAAAAATATACTGCAGTAATTTATTTTATTTAGCTTTTATCTGCACATTATTATTACATATTTGTCGCACTGTTGTGCGATAAACACGTAGTAATAATGCTGGATAAACAGCAACTTTTCGGCATTATTAATCTACGCGCGTGTATAAAGCGTAATAAAATGTAATAAAACATTTTGATCGCAAGAGAAATAATGACGCTCGTGTCATTGCGTTTAATTCTGATAAATACACAGTGTGATATAATATTGCGCCATACCACCGACGCTGATATGTAGCGTAACGGCAGATGAAAATTTTATTGTCGAAGAATTTGAATTTTTATCGTCGAATGCATTCAGGACGCGCGAATAATGAATACGAAACAACTGCATCATTAATGCGGATAATTTCTTTATCAATATCACATTAAACGTTTATTATCGACCGCGTTGCAATATCCTACAATGTAATAACAGTGATTAATTTCGATCACGCCTCTCGATCATATTTCAAAATTTATGGACCATCTTCATCGTGTAACGATCGAAGTGGTTGACAGAAGAATACGATATATGCGACTTTAGTAGCTAACGAACCAGACGATATACGCGCGCCGCACACATCGTTTTATTGTCGAGTGTGGGTGACGTTTAATTCCGCATTAACAAACGCGTCCTTGTTGCAGATTGCTCGCCTCGTCGCGCCGATCTTATTTATCGTACTGTGTAACGGCGCGTAACCAGATGCAATAACGCGTATCGCGGTGTCCTTATTGCGCGCGCTTATAAATAATGTAGTTCCGCGTGGAACTCCCTGATCGCGCGGTTCGTACGCGTTTAAACGTTGGTGGTATCCGGAGCGTAATGACCGATGCACTTTCATTACTTCTACAACGAACGAACGCGAGCGGAGCCGAACGGATGAGAAGCTCGCTGGGAAGGAAAATAGAGGTACAGAGTGACGCGAGCATCGAGTTACTTTACGGCACACAATAATATTGCATTTTAATTGCTCTCTTTCACGTGCGCCGCCACGGCGAACTGTTCCGATCGTGGCGATGTTATATCAACTATTTCGCGCTCGCTCGTACAAATTATGCATGTGAAAATCGCGTGAAAAAGCGGCGTCCCGCCGCAACAATGATGGCGCGACGGATGGAAGGGGGGCGTTTCGTATTCATGCGTACCAATTACGCGGTGTTACGCTCTTCTGGTAATCAGATTTATTCGTACGCCGAAATTCGCGAATTTTGCTTTCCCCGCACGAAGTGCGCGCGCGCGCGCGCAGTTTTGCATTCCCTTTGATACATAAGTTGGGCGTATCAACGTATATATATTTTCCAATGCCGCGTTCTCACTCGCCCAACGTCTTTCTAGTCTGTGAAGAGGCGTTTTTATACGCTCATCGTTATTGCCAATTCTCTTTCTTCGATCGTTATCGCCGGTACAAGTAAGCGTCTAGACAAGAATGATTTCTTGTGCCGCGATCGACCGTTAGACACTTAGCGATTTTTCCCGCGGAAGTAATGATTATCGGTCTGGAGGCTTTCTACGATTCACTATATGTTGATTTATATGCTAATCCGCGCAGCCCATCTATCAATTATACGGCGCTCTTGATCTGTAATTACATTCACCTTTGAAACGCGACTTTTACCACACGTCGCGGCGAGCGCCTGATTTTTGCTCGCTTTAAAGCACTCTTTGAATGCGCCAGGCATTTTGAATGGGACACGTGCTCGATGCAATAGCTCATGTGTGCGGAAAAATCGACTTTTCTTTTTTTTTTCTCTGAGTTAAGTTGAAGCACGCCTATCGAATTCACCGCACCGCTCGTGCCATGCTGTTCGATTCGTATTACATAACATTGCGCATTACATACGTTTTGCGGTACTTTCCTCGCTCCTTATTAAAACTCCTCCGTCAATTTTGTCTTGTAATAAAATTTGATAGATTGATTTTATCGAATGTCAGGACATTAGACACTTTTTCATTGATCAAGCATGCGGAAGACAACGGGTCAGCGCGTCTTCCGATTTCGATAGAGAGTGGCGTTGCATTTATGCGGTATCACGCCGACGCGTCAAGGTTCGCGTCCGTGAGGCGAGCGTGCCGGGTGAATGTGCACACCTTGAAAGCCTCCAAAGCGAAAGGTCTCTGCCAGCTGTTCTCTCGCAACGACCCCCAGAGCTGTGCCTCGGTGTCGACCCGAGACAGGGTCGAAAGGTCCTCCGCCAGGCGGAACCGTATCAAAAGTGGTATAACTATGCGTTTTGAGATCCTCGATATTTGAGGAAACCGTGGAAAAGAGAGCGCTGGCGTGAATATATGCATGAACGACCCAACTGCCAAAGCAAATTTCTTCAACAAGCGCGCCTTCGGCATTTCCGGGTGGCAAAACATAATCCGCTTGATCTCCGGAGAAATAATGCGATGCGAAAAATAGCGACAAAGCGAACGGCCTCTCCGTTTAACGTTCCGATTCTCGCGGTAAAGTTAGATCATAAACATATATTTAATTGCGGTTACGTCCTTTAATCCGATTCAATGCGCGGGAAGCATGATCAGGCAGCGTACGCCACGCGGAATTCGGTCAAATAATTAGCGTTAATTTATTTCGGTACGATTTATTATGAATTGTGCGCGACGTTAATATTAATTGGCATTGCTAATTGAATAGGGGAATAATAATTATTTGATACACGCGCTCGTTCCGCAGGAGAGCGAGAGAGAGAGAGAGAGTGAGGAGGAGGAAGGGGGGAGGGAGGTTGTTTAATCGCGAGCATCCGTATTCATAAACACCGCGGAATAATTCGGCGCGAGAGCTCACAGCGATATCGACTGGAATCGTATAAATCGAGCGCGCTATCGGATTGAGGCGATCGGCAGAAACGTGCGCGCGGTCCCGCCGCACGGCAAAGGGGAACAACAATGAAACATTTATCCGCGAGATAATGCACGGCGAGATAATGCACGGATTCAGAGATCATTGCGCGAGTGGAGGCGCATCCTTAGGGTTCGCATAATCTCCCTCGCTATAACCCGTCTAACCTGGGAGGTCAACGCCGTGTAGCGGCAGAAACACTTAGGAAATTACATAAATATATACTCTGTCGTTCGGGAAAAGTCGGAACGGTAAGGAAGAGAGCGCAGGATGGTGACCCTCGCGCGCCTTCGACATCCAACGCGGAAGAAATCGCGGGAAGGAAGTTGGCTGTTTCATTAAATGTAGATAAATCTCCGCTGCCGCATCCTCCGCGCGCGGCGCGGCTGCAATTGTTCGCCTGTACCGCTGCTCGCGGATAATCAAGAGAACCCGGCGCGGCATTACGTTATATTGCGCAACAATGCGCGCGTGTGATCGCGAAGACCAGCGCGCGGACATTGTGGTGCTCCGGTTGTCTCGCATGAAGTAAGACCTTGTACTCGCTAAAGAAGCGCCGATGAAGATCGCATTAACATTCCATGGGAACGGTATTCCCGCTGTACAATCGCCTGATTAGACATTGTCGGCGCTCCGCGGCGGAATTCTTTCACGGGAACGCCTTGATTTCCGACGAAGGCGCTTCATCACGCGGAAACATCCTCGCTAACGTTCGAACTATGACCCGCTGCGGTGATTAGCGCTCGCTGTATTGCAATTTAGAATATGTATTCACGCTCATCATTAATAACGGTTAATACGATTCACTTTTTATTATTTTCCATTTTCGTTTCATTAGCAGAGGCTAGAGGCGAATTTTATTTCCGTGAAATATGTTCATATTTTACAGGATTCTTTTTCAATGATTTTTATTCCCTTCTATCTCGATATAATTTTTTAAATAATTACTGATTCAATAATTAATTTTCAATATCCTTTCGTTTCTCGACAAGTATTTCATTATACTCTAGCTTCTACCGCTTACAAAAAATGTAATTTTATTCGAATCATTTTCCATACACAAAAATATATCTTTTGTGCGATTATCAGAACCGAAGAGATCTCTTAGAGCCGATCAAAGTACGAAAATGATACAATCGAAAGCCTATTGCGGAAGCAGATACAATACTTATATTTCTTTTGTCCGATGCATTGGTGATTTGTTGCGAGCAGATAGTAAAGACTGAGCGCATCTCGAGTGATGTGCTCCAGATGAGTGTGTACCGGAGAACCGCGTTTGAGCGCAGAAAGGAGAATAGGAAGAACGAGAAAGAGGGAAGGCGGGAGCGAGGAAGGGAGAGAGAGAGAGAGAGAGAGACTGAGATCGTTGTGCACGCTTACGACCGTCGGGACTGGTCGGGCGATCGATCAAACGCGAATCGGTCGTTCGAGAATCGTTCTGCTGCTACAGGGGGCTCGAACCTGGGCGATGGCTGTTCACGGGAGATAGATTATTACTGCCGGTACGCCGTATCGGCGTTCCTTGTTACCGGGTAATGAGTTTATTGTTTAAGAATCACGCCACGGAGTTACATGTGCTGCAATCAATTACAATAATGTAATATAATCGTAGCAAGGTCCCGTGGCGCGCGGTGTATAATGAGGTCTCTTCCCCCCCTAATGAGAGTATTGGTTCACAAGAGGTGGTCGCACAGTCTAGGCACGTACACACGTACCGGCGTATATGCGAATAACACGCGTGTAAGTACAGTAAGATGCACGTACGATACCGGCGTGTATCGTACGTGCATCCACGTACCTTCTGCATGCGTGCGTGCATAAGGCGAGGCGGAATGCGACTGTGAGAGAGCCGGCGGAGAGATTCGCGCCAACTTTCGCGTGCGCGGGGGCGCGAGTTGTAAATCTCGGGGAAAAGTTTAGCCGCGCGCGCGAGTGCCGGGCGCCCAGATAAAAACTTGCGAGAAGTTTGCGACGAAAAATTCGAATCCTACGTCGGCGGAGGCGGCGAAGGTTCCCCCGGAAATCATTAATCTGGCGCGTCACATCGGACATAGCTTGAGCGAAGAATCCCGGAAACGGCAGACACGAAATTCCTTTTATCTCCGGGGTTAGCTCCGGCGATCCGGGAATTCAGACAATTTGCATTGCTGATAATTGTACGGAACTCTTATTCGCCGTGACGGCACGACGTCGCACTTGAGCGTTCCTAAGTAGCTGATATCCAGGTAGCCGTTATTATTATTACGTGGGCTCTTTGGCCCGTAAAATCCTGTGGATTTGCACATTTGCTCTTTGACATCTCCCTTGCGCGTTCAAATCGAATTCCGCGAACGAACGGACGACGACTGCTCGAAAGACGAAGCTGGCGAGAGGAAGAGCACTTACGCGCCATGACTGCGCCGAAGTGCCGGGTGACAAACTTCCCGCAAAAAAAAATTAACGTTTTGAAACGGAACGGCGTCGAGGACACTACAGCATGAATGAGGCTGGCTCCGGCTTTTGTCCCACGAAGTCGAGTATCGGGATTCGTTGAGGGAAAAGCGGTCTGAGCAATAAGAGAACGTTTGGAATGCAAGCTGCGAAGCGGCCGGAATGATCCGAGTATTCTTGGCCCGACAGGAGGACGAAAATGTGCGCGCCACGCCTGCCACACTGATTGTGACATAATCAGAAAGAACAGTAGCGGCGAATTACGCGAGTTTCTTCCTTTGATGCTTCTATTCTAAATATTATATTTAAAAGTTTTAAATTTAATATTATACAATATAATATTTACTCTTTTATAATACCATATCATATATTACATTTAAAGTTTTTATTTATATTAAACTGTATGAATTAAATAAATCTTTAGTCAGTTTATTTACTTTTCAAAAAAATCAATTAGAATAGAAATGGCATAAATTTTGAACAATTATTTAAGAGATTGAAACTGCGGTTCGAACTTCTTCGTCTTTATTTTACTTATTTATTGAATAACTTTGGAGCAAGTGAAAAATTTAATCATTCGTTATAATATAATGTTAAACATATTACGTGATACCAGGAAAAGTATTTGTTCCAAAGTTGTCTGATTTTATCGATGCTATGGCGATACATAGAATTTGCTGATATTCTCGAAGTAAAAGCAAAGTGCTTTTATTCAAACGAACTACTAGTCTCTCGCTCAGTGAGTCTTTTTCATTTTACATTTTATTGCAAACTAAAATGGTTATCGGAAAGCGAAGTATCTGGCTACGGTTATTCACAAAGGCATTGCGCATCATCTAGGACTTTACGAAATATAAAAAAAATGCCAAGAAGATTTTCGTATATGTTTTTTCGCATGAATTAGAAAAGTCGTGCGCCATTTACATTACTTCGGCGTAATATTTATAATGCGCCACATTTTTCCCCCGTCTACGAAATTGAAATTAAAATAGAACGAAACTGTGTACAATCTATCTCATCGAAGAAATAATACGGCGCGTAGAATGAACTTAATTTTACAACTGTAAATTCATCGCAACGCATCGAACATCGTTTCTCTTAATTCTACAGGTTCTTCGGTGCATTAAGCACTATTATCGTTTCCCTGACAACAGATACTCGTTCCTCTGCCGCGATTCTATGCTGTTCTACAAGAAAACAGGTCTCTCTTCCCGTGCGCTTAGCCGTGCACTTAACGTTAGGAACGCTGCCCGACATAGCACCGACACGTCCAATTATAAGTGCGAAATTCATTGTTCGAGGGTCCGAGCGAGCGCGTCCCGCAGCTCGTCCCACTCTCGTGCGCTTGAAAGATTGCCAACAGACGAGATACGGTTCGGTAGAATGTGCCGGTGAACTACTTAGAGCAGCAACAATCCCGAAGTCGAGACGCTCCCACGAGAAATCTCCGTGGATCGCCGTACGGCGAAAAGAGCGTTGGAAGAAAGTAACCGCGAAGGAGCGAAGGGGACATCGGCACGTCCCAGAAAACTGCAGAGAGAATAGTTTTGGTCGAACTCCCGGCAGCAAAAGCAGAACAATGTTTATACAGCACCATAGATACAGAAACGGCACAGCGGCGCAAGAAGAAAAATAAAAAGCAAAAAAAAAAAATTTTTTTTTTTCACGCTCATTGACGCGCTGAAAATGGCGCAAAGGAGGCGAGATAATGGTTGAAGCTTTCGCTAATTATTAAAAGACATGTGCGTGTTGCCGGTGACGTTCAAAGGAACGGTCAAGCCGCGGCGCGCCGTATGACGCTACTACTTGTTAGAAGATATACGCCGGCCATAAATTCGCGGAACGCGCTGTTTAATGTCGCGTCACGGATTAACAGTCGTAACTTGCTCTTCCTATTGTATTCAGTGGCTCGACTTGTCACTCGACTGTGCCTCGCGATGAGCAGTAAATGGGCCCCTATAGTGCTGTACATCGGTGGTAACGTACCGCAATCCGCTTGAACTGCGGAATAATCCCGGCGATTGCGAGCTAGAATTTGGCGTGTTCTTAATTTTCCCGTTGATGACCCCGACATTCGCACGTTTCTTCGTGCGGTATCCCGCTACGCGGTTTTTGCTCCTGTTCTCGTGACTCGTTACGTGAAATAGCCGCGTGACTAGATGCGGTCGCAGCTACCGGTAACGCTTGATCGCAAACTCGATTGCAAATTCGAGGAACGGCGTATTTCTCAAAAGAAAATCTCCGATGGCATCGAGACGCGTGCGGTGGAAGTCTGATAACGAAAGTTTGAAAGGACGCGAAAAGTTCACGATAGGTTAAACGAGGCGGGGCGAGGAAACGTGGGGGAAGAGTGATAGAAGACGCGATGGCGTTGCAGATGAAGAGTAAGCTAATCCGAGCTTATAATGTACAACGGCACTTCTACCTGGCGCTGCAACGCGCAATTATCATCACGCAGTCGACGTTCGTGGATGCAGCGTAGCATTTTCCGCGATCGCTCGTCGAGTGTGCGGATACGCACCTGGATGTAGGAAAATTATATAAAAAGACGGAGTCGGGAGGGAGAGAGAGAGAGAGAGAGAGAGAGAGAGAGAGAGAGAGAGAGAGAGAGAGAGAGAGAGAGAGAGAGAGAGAGAGAGAGAGAGAGAGAGAGAGAGAGAGAGAGAGAGAGAGAGAGAGAGAGAGAGAGAGAGAGAGAGAGAGAGAGAGAGAGAGAGAGAGAGAGAGAGAGAGAGAGAGAGAGAGAGAGAGAGAGAGAGAGAGAGAGAGAGAGAGAGAGAGAGAGAGAGAGAGAGAGAGAGAGAGAGAGAGAGAGAGAGAGAGAGAGAGAGAGAGAGAGAGAGAGAGAGAGAGAGAGAGAGAGAGAGAGAGAGAGAGAGAGAGAGAGAGAGAGAGAGAGAGAGAGAGAGAGAGAGAGAGAGAGAGAGAGAGAGAGAGAGAGAGAGAGAGAGGGACTGTTACCGTATGAAATTCATGGTTACTTGGATCATCGACAAGTGAAAAAGTCACAACACGCTGACGCGGTAATTGCGGCGGAAAGAGGGACCGGCGGAGTCGCGGAAAAAGGGCAAATTATTATTACCGCATAGTTAAGAAACTGGAGACGCGTAACGAATCGCGCGGTGCGGTTTTCAACGTTCTAAGATTTCGCGACGAAATAAGTAATATATGGATGGCGGGGAAACGTGTTGGAAGAGAAAACGCACGTCGGGCGAAGGCGATACACACGCGTGGTCGAGCCGTAAATAACTAAATAAAATTAATAAAGGTAAACGGCTTAGCCAAACAAGATGGATTTTGGTGTAAAGGCACCGTTGAAAGCGTGGAACACGAAGACGGCGAGTAAGTTATCCGCGCGTCGGTAGGTTGCGAGATGCCAGAAAAAGCGGTGGATAGAGACGGAGCGAAGGCACGGAACGGATAAAGCAGCCACCTCCCGCGTGGGCAGCGTACCTCGCTGTGAAAAGGTTTTAACGCCGGCGAGCACAAAGCAATCAATCATCCGGCAAAGTTGTTTAATCTCAGCAATAACTTGCGCCACGCCAACACCACGAGCGTATCGTGCTACGAGACCGGCGTAAGCAGCGACTTGTTACCGACGAGGGGGCCGACCTCACGCAAGAAAATTATAAGTTCGGAAAAGACACGCGGAAAATCTATTTCGGGATGCACGCGATTGTGATTCCGCTAACTCATATCGGATCTAAGCAAACGGCAAATCATACGACGGTGTGTCCGTCTCTCTTTTAACGACACGAAAACTGAGATAATAAAAGTCTTCTAGCTATATATCAAATTTTATTTTCCTGCTAGATTCCAGTTTTATTAATAAATTAATTATGCAATCTGTGCATCTTGTATAACGTTCGTGGACATTAATAGTAGCTAAATGTTTAGATTAGCGGATCGCCGAATCATCGTTACTACGGATTACGTTTCCTCGTATACAGCCGTTCTCCATTACGCCTCGGCAAGTTACGCCGGCGGAACGCCTATGCGATCGTTCGAATATCGCGTACCGGTAGCGCATCGACGCTTGGTCGCCCGCGCGCACTCGCACACACTCGCAACGGCACCAGCGGCATCAGCTCGAAGTAAGGGAAGGGGCCTGCCAATATGCCTAATTAAATTCATTCGCGCGAGCACGGAGCGTGATATACGCGCAATTATTCTGGTCTGCAGCAATCTCGCGGTAGTGCGCGATGCATCTGCCCGTAAACCACCTTTTTCCACCTGGGTATCCCCGCACGCTGGATTCGCATTTCGTCGTTGGCGCTGCTCTTTCCCCCCTTGTTCGGCCCCCCCTCTTCCCGTATGCCCCGCAATCATTTACCGTTGGACACACGCTCGGCCGGGGACCGCTCCGTTCCATTCAACGAGCATTATCGCGAAACCGCAAGGGTATTTTTCCGAGCTGCGCCAAGTACGCAGCTGCGTTGCGTGGTTCCGCACGGGCACATGCGTAATTACGCGCGGACCGACGTCGAACCACTCTCGAGCGCGCGTCGTCGAGATCCTCGTATATCCGACCGCTGACGTTGCGTGTACGCGAACACCGAGCAACTTACGGTCAGTATCGAAACGGACCGGAACATATCGGTTTGTTCGTTCGGAGCGAACCGACGAGAGAGCGAAAGAACGAATGAATACGAGAGAGAGAGAGAGAGAGAAAGAGAGAGAGAAGAGAATCTGACGCGTATACGCGGTTGGATAATCGTCTGAACGCCACGATCCGGTATTGCTTGGCCTTCGAGGTTAAATTGCGATCAAGGGCTTAACGGTGATTCCCAAGGTCGATCGAAGTACGTGACTGATTTCTACGATTTATTCGCGTTCGCAAGTTCGTCCGCCGTCCCGCACGTATTATCGATTCCGTCCGACGGATTCTGTCCACCTCGTGTGTTCCGTCGCGCGTGGAAGGACACCGGCGGACTTTGAGGTCGAATCCGGATCGTGCAGTCTCGTGCAGAAACCCTCAAATGGCTCGCTACTGCCTGCGCAACGAAATTGAAGCGGGGATTAACTTTACTGTCCGACGGGGAAAAGAGACTTTGCGGGGAACGGACGATATTGGCGACAGGGGGTATTTGCACCGATGGTTGCATTACTCGTCGACATTCGGTTTAACGAAGGATCTTTGAGGTTTTTCGTATTCTCGGGAAAATACGCGAATTGCAGATATGGAATTATTCTTTATTCATTTACGGCGATGCGTTATTACTGCGATAATGCGCTTCACGTTGCAATATTGCAATTTTATATCTTAATTTGGAATGAATGACCGAGACATTTAAAATAAAGCAATTGAATATCGGAATGCTTTGCGAATATTTTAATATTTCAAATCTAATTTTAATTGTGCAAGAAATGAAGTAATTCTTTGAATATTTAATAAAACTGAAAAAAAATGCTCATTTCTCATCGATTTATCGCAGTAAATGCATTAATATTAAAATATCATATTTTTTCGCGGCGTAATACGTATTCGCTTGAAAAAAAAAAAAAATACAGCAAATTTGCAAAGTATTTTTCTGGAGCACTTTTACTATCGCGCTTCTCACTTCGCAGTAATAACAAACCGCGGCAAAAACTTTGAGCACGGGGCTAGTCAGGTTCTTATACATACAAAATAAGATAATAGGTGGACCGTCCTTTCGAAGCATAGTTTCTTGCGACTTTTACTGCCATTAGAAAGCGAAAGCGTAACTGTCAGTCTGTCTACTACTACATTCCATAAGCTGGTGCTTATGAACACACTCAAAGATTATGTACGCGATCCATCATCGTTTGTTAGCGGCTATAAATCACGCCCGATATAGCCGGACCCCGTCGGTCAAGGTTTAGCAAATAGAGTCTTTTTTTTTTTTCCAACAAAACGCCAGAGTCACAGCGCCTTCACCGAACGCGATACATTCTAGGGATTATCGCTGACATTAACATCGATTTGCAGATTGGCGATCGGCCACCAGCAATTTTCCTTCAGCCCCCTCCGATAAAGCATCGCGCCGTTTAACGGAGGGAATTTATTTCACCGTGGCGTAATAGCGCTGGAAGCCCGTCGTATTTAAACGCGGCATCTCGCCGCGATGATCTCGTCCTTACCGCGACTGCGGATAGGGTGCTTAAGGGCAGAGAACCGCCGCGCAGAATTAACGGCATCGGCCGTTCGCATAATCCTGCGTTGCTAGCGTGGCAATTAGCCCGCGGAAAATACATGGTCGAACGAATATTCGTGAGTGTGCGATCGCACGGACGGGACGAGAAAACCGTAAACGCGAGGAGGACCGGTAGAAGGAAGAGGGCCTACACCCTCGACGCCGACGACACCGTTACCCGACGATGCTTGCCATTGTACGCGACCCACCGTACGGGACGCTCGTAACGAAACTCTCACACACGGCCGCACTTCACGCGCGTACGCTCATTCGTCGGCGCATACCACGGGTCACCATAAAACGCACACATATGCGACGCAAAGTGGCGGGCGCAAGGTCGGCGATCGGCGGTAACAGTAATCCTTGACTTTACGAGTGGTGCTTCGGGTACGAGTGCCAATGCGACGATGGTGTGCGCGTGAAAGGGAGAGAGAGAGAGAGGGAGAGAGCAGAAAGGATCGAATGCCTGTGTGAATCCTCTCTCCCGCGGTCATAGCGTCCGGCGCATACCGGGAGTCCACTCGTATCCGTTCACACTCATTAATCCCGCTGCCCTCGACCGCGTCGCGCGCACCGCGTCCACGCCATCCGCGATTGCCGCCGATAACGCGCGAGCGACCCGCATCCCGATGGTTATCGCCGAGTGTCATCGCGATCATTGCCATATATTCGCGACGCGTCACGAGCGGCGTGCAGTTCGCCGACCGAACGAGCACTCGGGGGGAGGGCAGCGCGGGCTCGGTGTCCCACTTTCGGAACGTGTTCACCGTATATCTCGTTAGACAGCCACCCACGTGGCCCGAAATAACCCGTTCTAGTGGGACGTCGCCGCTAGACGCTGCCGGCCGCTTGATGCAAAGCAGGAGGCGAGTGAAGCGGGAGACACGACGCGGCGGGGGAGTAACCGGTGAGAGGGAATAGAGTGAAGGGGGAGGGGGAGGGGGGGGGGGCGTGATGAGACGAGCACCGGAGGGAGAAGAGAAGGGCCCATCGTGGTAAGCGGCGAGCACATGCCTGTCTGATCCGACATAGCCGCTGAGTACAAGGTGGCATTGGGGATACAGCCGGTCTCTCGATCGCGGTCGCCCGATAGCCGCCACATGACAAGCCCAAGGGGTGTACGTAAACGGCTGAATCTACCTACCGACCGCTCAACTACGAACGATGCAAGGAGCCTCTTGTCCGCGCGTTGTGTCTGGCCGCATTCCCTCACACGCCGTCCCTTTCTCGATCCCGCTTTCTCCGTGTGTCTCTCTCTCTCTCTCTCTTCCCTTCCGAATATATACACAACGCGCGAATGTGTCTCTTCTCGCTGTACCTTCTCACTCACTCACTCACTCTCTCTCTCTCTCTCTCTCTCTCTCTCTCTCTCTCTCTCGCGCGCGTTTCAAGTTACGCTCTCGGCTCGGATTCGGTCGATAGCCTACATTCCACGCTCGCTTCGACAGCAACTACCAATTCGATGATAGCGTACACATAGAGTGCTGAGGACAGTTGAACAATCGTGGTTGCATCGGTAGTTGCACTCACCGGCTCGCACGATCGGTTTGTTCCGCGGATACGTCTCGCGAGACGACGAGCATGTAAAGTGGCATGGATCTCTTCCCTCGGCCTCCTTCGTAGAAAGACGACGCGGGCGCGGACGAGAATGAAATGGACGGGAATGGGCAACGATCGGGGGGACAACGTCGACCGTATGAGACGATATCGTCTCACCGACCGCCTGCTTGATTAGCGATTCGCCGCAACGCAAATGTCCCGACCGCGATGGGAAGACCGGTACTATCGTGACGTCGTAAATACGCCACGAATCATCGTGTCGTCGCTGCGCTGCACCACTGTCCTATTCCCTCCGGCGAATACTCGTTTCTTTTTGCTCCGTTGACTAGTATGTATTTTCTTGCCTTCTTCGCTAAGCCCGCTGCGGACCGGTATTCAAAATACATGGCTGATACGCGCGGAGCGATCGCAAGAATACAAACGTATTCACGACAATTGCGCAAATGTGCGCGTGCAATATTCTGTTAATGGTTTTTTGAATAATGAAGCACGATTAACAAATCAAGAATATGAATTTGCCAATTTTCATAGCTATTTTAATCGGCATACAGCTCGGTAATTGGCCCGAACAACTATCAAAGGAGTGAAATTATTCTTGTCAGAAAAGATGTTATTAATATCGCGAGATATTTCCATATCTCGCATTCGAGTGTGTTGGTGCGCGTTGCGAGTAATGAACATTAATATTCTGCCGACTAAGTAGCAGATTCTCACTCCCATCTTGTCGTCTCGCTATCGGGTTATGATGAATATACCATTCGCCATCACTATGCGTGGCGGGCGAATTAAGTAGCCAATATGCATGCTCGCGCGCCGCGCGGATCCATCGCGCGCACGGTCATGCGTTGAGAATGAACGAAGCAGGTTTTTCCCCGCGCGGAAATGCGAATTTCCGTGAATTAGATGCAAGTCATAACCATATATATATATATATATGATATATATATATACATGTATATATACCATATATATTGTATATATACACGCGCATTGGAAATCATGAATACAGATAGCATTAACGACAAGGTATCCCATTAGAAATCAGGCGCCAAGCTCGCCCGGCGTCCCGATCCTATTCACCCGATACGATCGTTCACCGCGGCCGGTCCCGCGTTATGGCATTTTCCTCTCTTTGTTTCTACCGGGTTGCAACTACCACACATGGGATATCGCGGCGATACGTATGAGTAACAAGAATTAATATCCCGCGGTCCGTAGGGGAGAGCGTTCACGTTTGCCTTGTCCGCGCACTCGACGTCGTCCCACAATAAATACATCTTCCCTCTTCTTATTCTACTTCCTTTCCTATCCCTCGCGCTCGCGAGCGATTCTCGCGGGTGTACTTTGCGTGAGGCGTGCGCGCACATACGCGCAGGGGTAACGACACTAAAGGAAATTTGTAATGAAACGTACAAGACATAATGGCGAATGGCGCAGGAGGCCGGGGGAAGCCACCGAAGCGATTTATCACGAACGCGATGTGATCGGGGCTCGCTTCTAGCGCTCGGACGTTAATAACGCCGGCTGCGAATCACGAGCTCTATTCGCCGCCACCTCCTCCTTTCTCCGCCGTGTCTACTCCGATGCATACCTAATAAAGCGACGGCCGCATCCGCTGACGCCGCGCACCGGCATCGCCTTTTCCGTACAACCGTATAAAAAGCGCACGACAGCGACAACAAAGACGGCGACGACGTGCCTCGATGATGGCGGGAAAAAGTGCGCAAGGTCGCACGACGTACATAATCGCGCAACGCGTTTGTTGATCTGGTATTCGAAAGGACTCGCGCGGCCGAAGCCACGGGAGACTCCACGGAAAAATAAAACGTGCTCGAACGCGCTCGCGGACTTTGAAGTCAGATGAGTGCTGGCAGTTATCGTTGGATTCGCGCGGAACAACCGGTTTGCTATTATTCCTTAAGAGGATAATTAGAGACGTAATTAAATTAAATGACATAAGAATTTAACGCTTTGGCTTTTTTATAAATTCAATGTTACATCCAATTTTTATTTAATTTTGCGAAAATTAAAAATTACTATTGTGTAATTGATTATCAATTTACAACAGCTACAGATGTATAACGCAGGATTTTTATTGTACTTGGCACCCGACTTGAATTCGAAAAAGAAAGGATATAAAGACGTAGTTTGAAAGCAGCTTTCAGGCGCGCGTCTCTCGACGCAAGGCCATCTACTCTGTCCGGTGCGATTTCTACGGTCAGCAGAAAACGCGATCGTTCCCGCGCGACGCGTTCTAATCGTATATTGTCCCGGAAAGAGCGGCTAGGTGTAGACCATCGTCTTTTCTCTCTCTCTCTCTCTCTCTCTCTCTCTCTCAAACGTACTTTCTTGAAGGTCAATTTGGAGGTAATAGAGTAGCTTTCTTCCCGGATGCACGTTTGGATGGACCAGAATGCGGCACGAACATGTCCCGCTGAAAAGTTCGTGCTCGGTATTCGTAGCAGCGGTCTCCGCGCCGCGCGTGGTACGTGTAGCGGCCGACCGAGTTAGTGGTGGTGTCGATGGCGGTCCGGAACTGTACGGACGGATGTATCCTGCCAGCGGGCTAGATAGCTCCGGCACGGCTGAGCTGGCTGGTAGATGAGAGGAAGAGTACGAGCGACGGGAGATACGGAACGGAGAGCGAAGGAACGAGAGAGAGAGAGGAAGAGAGCTAATGCCGAAGCCGATGGCTGGCGGAACGACGGCGGTATGTGTAACAATCCCGTGATTGCCGTACCACTGCCGGGTTCGACGTTCACCCGTCTCCTTCAGGATTCTCTTTTCCCTCTCTCTCTCTCTTCTTTGTCTCGTGTTGCCCGCACCTCGCGGCTCCGTGTCGATTTGTTGTCGTGGAGGAGACGAGAAGACGAGAGAGAAAGAGAGATACGGCTGGTTAGCGGAGGGTCCGGAAGTGGATAGAAAAGATCGGTGGCGATGTATATCGCGCGCGGTGGGATGAACGTTTGATGTAAAAGTACAAAAACCGACCGGCGTGTTTTACCGGGGCGCGGGAGCGCGATGGAACGCGAACGACGGAACGGAGCAAAGAACCGAAACGGACCGGCTCTTTGCCGCAGCTCGGCTGCGAGCACAGCCCAGGCAGCCTATCGAGCCCGAGTCTCGCTCAACGAGTTGGCAAACTGTTCCCGACGCTGCTCGCTGCGCGCTGCCGTGTTAGCTCTGACCCCCGCGATATAACTACTCGAAAAGAGGAAGCGAGGTATGACGGCCGGGGAAGAGAGAGAGGAAGAGAGAAAGATATGCAGCCGGAGCACTTGCATTTCCTGCCCTCTTGTAACTTTTATGATCCGCGTAAAGCAGCGATTTTCACTGGTTCCGCTCGCGTCGACCCGATCTCCCTTTTCTATCTTTTTCCCCGCCCTTTTGCACTTTCTTTCTTTTTAGCCGTTTCATTCTCTATTTTTTCGTCTTACGCTACACATGCGCTTAATTCATGCTTTTTCGACGGTGTAAATTGGCGTATAATTGTTCACTCCTACAATTTCTTCAACATTGTGTTGCGTAAAAAAAAAAAGTATTAACAAGTGCAAAGTAAATTAGTATCGTATAACTCACAGAGCTCGTTTTGTAAATTTTTATCGTGTAGCTTTCATTATTTATTATACAAATCAAACATGAATGTTATTCGCGAAAGCTCTAGCACGTCGAAGATTAAATCAATGTGTTCAACAAATTATTTAACAGAAACTCGCGATCTCTCATAAACTCTCTTGGAATCTCTTGGAGTATCAGGTATATACACACACTGAAAGCTACACGGTTCGGGTTATCCTAACTCTGCTCCGATTTCCTGTAGACTTTACGACTCCGCTCGGCTTCGCGTGCCGAGCAAGAAAAATGTCACGGAAACGATCGAGGCGCGTCACGCTCAGCTCGATACGAAGGTAGCCGTGAAATTGGGGATTTAAGCACGGAAAGCGTGATTCGCAATGTCGCCTCCTCCTCCGCTGTACAAGACTTTAATTGAGTCGGGCTTTTTATCATTCGCACAAAAGACTCGCTTATCCTGGTCGAGTTTTCAGCAAGAAAGGACGCGAAAATTAAGAAAGACATTACTGTGCTCATTAATAGCCTTTTACCTTGTTCCTTTTGATCAAAGCAATTTTATCGTCGCTAAACATAAAAAGTATATTTTCCTCGGCATCTTATTTTATCATAGTACGTTTGCAGTTAAATAACGAAGCAAGAAGAAGATATCATTTATATTTTCGTGTTCAGTTTGTCTCGCGTAAATATAATTTTTTTCCTTCGTTAGAGAGAATTAACTAACTAATATAATTGGCTATCGGCAATCTAAAGATTGCATTCATGGAATTTGTCCTATTAGTGTTTCGATTAAAGTTTTTATTCCTTTTATCACGCTAATAATGTATTTCTTAAATATTTGTTTAAAGTTTAAGCAAATACCGGTATAAACTTGATTTGATAAATACTTTTCCACTGTTAAGGAAATAAATTTAAGTTTTTCCATTATATTTTTATATTAAAATAATAATAAACTCATACTTTTCAATACAAAGGTAAAGCGCGCGCGTGAGAGGAAATTTTCATCGCGTCTACCCTGCCCATCTGTTGAACCGGAATAGAGTCGAGAGTCATTTTTAACGGACGTCTCCTCGCGCGCGGGAAAAGTAATAGTGTCATATTTGCGTAACAAGTGTCATACTAGAACTTTATCTCGCAAAGCCGACAGATGGGTCGACGTTTCGAGCTTATGCCGCAAGATGGAAAGGAATACATCCGGATATACGTCTAGTCTCACACACGTACACGGATACACATACCGTGTACGTTCCCTCCTGGCTTTCCGCGATGCTCCACACGTAATCCTCCCCGCACTCGCAAACTTACCTGTAACAAAAACAAAAAGCAATTCTTGTTAGAAATTCATTAAAAATAAACATTAAAAATAATTCGCAGGGGCGGGCATCGCGCGTGTGTGAAATCTCCGTGCATTGATTGCACTTTCGCGTAACTTACTAATATTTAACCGATCATGCTAGTCTTATTTTTAATCGGACAGGCGGGATTTTGCCGGCCAAACTCGATTATTATCGCAGCAAACCGATTAAGAAACTTTATTGCTCATGTCGGAAGGCGTGGTGCGAGCTAATTGCCGAAAATGCTTGATTCACCGCAGGCTGGCATAGTGCGGAACCCGATATTAACTTTAATTCACGGTTCCCATGCATGAATATACCACATTGTGCTGTCAATGATGATGTATGTCGATTACAACATGCGACAACGTCGTTATTACAGTACGTCCTTTCATCGTTGAGAACGGCTTTACCAGGTGCCAAACGCTGGCTAGGCGGAAAGATGACAATTAGCGTTGCTGTGTACCTCATCTCGCTTTAATAGTCGCTTGTGCCATCCCATGCGCGAACGGGAATAAAGACGCGAGAAGTGGGAAGTAAAAAGGAGCTGTGCAGTGGCGACGCGGTTTTCATGATTGCTCGAAAGGAGGCAATTTATTTCAGCTTTCAGCTTTCACCTCTTCCTCCTCTGTACGCAGCATAATGTACATAAACATTGTCGGTAAGTCGCGGCCGCCGCCATTAATTGAAGATGAAACGCTATCTTAACGAATTTAAAATCAAGAAGCAGCCATATGCGACTGCGTGCCAATTGTTAAACTTTTGTTGTCTGATGCAACACAAATGATCCTCGTATCTCTGCCTCTTGATTACACAAACAACGTACTATCACGTATTTATTGCGATATTATTATAAAACTGACAATATTAAAACGTTTCTGCGTATCGTGATTCCAATCGGTCACAAGCTATGACATTATGCTGCAGCGTGTTTAAAAATAAAATTCTCAGCGTAATCCGATTTAATACGATTTAATTTCAAGTTCTGATTGCGCTTCTTTCTTACATATTACTCATCGGAATGGGATTAAAATGATTGCACGGTTATCGAGAATATTAATTAATCCACCCAAGAGAGACACGCTATATATTGTTTAAGCATAGCACAAGACTTAAGTTTTAATCGTGAACGACCGTGCGACTATAATTCTGCAGCGCGCAGGTTCATTGTACAAAGTGTTTCTCAAATGCATGAAGTGTCATAAATTGTCTCATAGCGTGCGATTCGCGCGAATAGTTAATAAATCGAAATAATTATCTTCTGTTTAATGTTTCACGTTCTCTGAAGAATGTCTCGTTACTCATTCGCCGCTGTATCCGCGTTCCTCAGCATCACGAAAATTCTCACGGCCTTCACGCGGGGAGGTGCCTTATGTCTTATACGCCTATGCATATTGTGGACGGCAATAGACACCGCAACAGGGGGGCCTTTCGTTGCGGAGAGTGACGAGAAATATGTGGGCATAGTTCATTGAGTATATTAGCATAGTTATGCTATTTCTTTTCGCGGCACTTCTATACGGACGGTACAATGCAACAAAGTAGCACTGTAAAATCGACTCCATCCGTAACGCCTGCTCTTTTTGTACACACGACGATATTTCTGTATCTTCAGAAGCTAGTTTCCATCACAATACCGCGACGGGAGAATCTTATTTACCGAGTTTCGAGGGACGAGTGAATTTTTTTCGCGCTCCTCATTCAATTGTAAATTAAATTAAGATCGATAATAATTCCTTCTAAAGTTACATTTGCGGCCTGATTTTCTGAACAGGTAAAATATAGAAAGAGCTCATGTTCGCGTAGCGTTATGATTGAGCAGATTCTATAAAGTGAAAAACTTCCTGCAGATTTCATAAGATAAAGAATAAAAGTTCGGGATTATGTAAATGGTTTCTACGCCAGTCAACCTGGGAATTGTGCACTCTGCGCGCGGAAACTTGGATCGATTACATTAATATGCATTTGCCATATATCATCAACCCGCTTGGCATCATTTAAATATGTAGCGTAATTTTGCGATGCTGTTGAACGAGATGAAACTCTGTTTACCATCGCGCTATAACCGCAAATTGGAAATGCGCTATTGTGGACACGGCTGAATTTTTAAATAGATGCAAAAGAAGTAACTTGTAATGCATTTAATGTTAAAAAAAAAAAAAAAACTTTGATAACCTAGCAAATCGAAAATCAAAAGAATTCCGCGAGCCTCTTCGAAACACGGAAGAAGATGAAAAGACCGAACTGATATAAGTGGAATTCCAGGATGCATCTATCTTCCGCATCTTTGTTTTTCTGAGCGTTCTTTGCGCTCGCTTCATTTAGCCGACTAAAGATAGATGAAGTCGAAGGGACCGAATCAACCGCGAGTAATACGATCTACCGTGGCAGAAAAACCGACACGTCGTCTCGTAATTCTTCCGGGATGGCGGAGAGGGGGAGGGGGGGGGAGGGAGGAAGGGGGGCAACGGCCACTCTAGCCTAATATTGATTTCGCATCGTGTCTCGTCGCCTCTGCGATCTGTCCTCTGCAGAAGCGTGGCGAACGGAAGCTGCATGACTCGCAACGGGGACGCGAGCGTGCATGCATGCGCTGCATGCGACGCGACGTGATGTGCGGCGCGTCAAAGGGGCACCGCGATTTCCCTATGCAAATCGTCTAGGGGGCACCAGTCCGCTAAAATAACCGTCGGGAATAATGCCGTAGATTGGGAGGACGAGTTAGGAGCGCTCGGGCGCGCGCGCGTTACGAGAAATGGACAATATATCGTCGGGCCGACCATTACGGAGGACCATTAAATAGTCGACACGCCGAGATAACGAGCATTAACCACACAACTGCCACATTAGGTACGTACTCTCTGCATACGTTCGGAAGGCGCGACGCGCCTATAAGCCGGCGCGTCGCAACTGACCAGCAGCGTTTCCGTTCCCCTTTCCGCCTCCCACGGGAATACTTTACTCGTCCATTCTTCTCGCGGCGTCTCCCTCGTAATCGCGCGTTCGAATCAAGTATTTATTCCGGACTGGCCGAATGTAAAATCTATCTTCCAAATGGTCCCAGCACTTTTTCGATTTGCCGTAGAATCTATTCTCGATTCGTCCCTTTACATTGTGCTACGAATTGCACGCTCCGGTTGTGAATTGTATTTTTTTTTTTTTTTCCCCCCCAAAGATTTGCAAGTAGAGCAAACTAAAAGCACTTATCCGTACTATGAAAATTGATTTTGCAGTCTAATTTATTTTACGGTCTCTTTAGAAACAAATTTATTTCTATAATTGTTTTATAAAATGTATAGATAAACGTATAAATTGTGATTTTACAATTTTATTTCAAAGAGTTTCAACAAAAGAATTTCATTTGACGTACATTGAAAATCAAATTATATTATGTGTATAACAATACACAATGTAAAAATGTTCGCTTATTGGAGAAATTCAGGCTTTGTTACAGCTATTTGCTTTTGTCTCCAGCATTTTCCTGTCGCTCTAATTGGTTCTTCACAAAGAGCACATCATACAATTGTCAACAGCTAAAATGTGCTAACTATTGTCATATTAAATCCAGCATAGTAATTTATAAAATGGAATTTTTTAATCTTATACGAGATATCTGAATGTATTATATATTCTATATTCGCGAGATATTATTATATATTCGGGTTAAAGTGTCCGCGCAAGATGCGTCCTGAAAGAATCGCTCTTTGCAACGCAGAACATTTCCTTTTTCAACGAGGTAGATGTTCCGATCGGCTCAAGTTAACTCCTTTGCCTCCCAGACGCAATGTCTCTCTCTGTTCCACTGCTAACGAAGAACATAAATGTCCGGATTTTCTTCGTTCTACGTACTCGCGTTTTCTATGCTTGCCGCAAAGCGCATTCTTTTGACTCTCGATCGATGAGATAAAGGTGAAACGTGCGCTGCTGCACACCAACGGAGAAACGCCACGTAATTTTCTTTGTTTTCCTTTCGCCGTTAGTTTTCACGTGATTTCAAAAACTATTCGCTTACGCTCGCCGATCGCTAAAGATTGCGAAAGCCTCGCGTTCGCGCAGCACTATATACATAATCGCGTCGAGAAGAAAGAAAATTAAAAGGAAAACGGAACTCAGTTGCGAAAGAGGCGGGGAACGTGATCGAGGCGCCGAGTTACGAAAGAACGAGTAATTCCGTCGTCTAGTGAATTATCGAAAGTAATCCAGTCCGACGATGATTCGTGGAAGTGCTTCTGCTCTTTTTTTGCCGTCGCGCGGCGCATCGCGTATAATATCCATCAAAGTCAATTTTCTGCCGAATGAACGATTGGGTATCGACAAGGGAACAAAAAGAGATTCTCTCCGCGAAGCCCCGCGCAGTCAGACGCAAGATATCATTGCGCGTACAGAACGACGGCGTAACCGCTTATTTCAAGCAATATAGAAAAGCGGCAAGAAATACTCAGCCCGATTATATCCGACCCTGCGCATTCAGCGTCTATTAATGCGCCGCTGAGATAATTGTTATTTGGCGCTTTTCCTTCCGCAGCTCGTTTCAATACTCGGCCCGGTGTCGAGGAGAAAAGTTATTCCAGGCCGCGAGCAAATACAGGATATCCAAGATATACTGCGAGAACTCTCCGAGTGGCTATAAATCACTCACGTGCAGTCTCGGACTCATACACTTACTTTCAACCAATGAAAGCGGGATAATAAGATTAATGCGTGACGTGTGCAGGCGAAGCTAGGACAAAGGTAATTTAAGGATGAGTGGTCGTGCTGGAAAGTTTTTTGGAAGATGTATATTACTCAAGAGTTACACAATTATTACCGAGGAGCTCATAAATTTCTCGTTATCTCCCAGAGCAGATGATCGAACATACGATGTGTGCAGCGAAAAAAAATGGAAAAAGCTATAAACGCTTGAACATCGGTTGATAATTGGGCGGAAAAGAAGTCGGAAGAAGAGTTTCGCTCCTGACGACTTCAGTCGATCCTAACCGTAAGTTGTTTTTGCCGCTGTGGCCGGATCTGCGGTTCGTAGCAATGAGAAAGAGCACCTCGTTAGTCTCAAATCGGTCAACCGACCATTGAATCTAGCAAAGAGACGGAGCCTCCGTTCCGGCCAAATTCCGCAACAGACATCGGCTTTTCAAGCGCTCATGCGGAATCCCTCCACCCCCCCCCTCTCTCTCTCTCTTTCTCATGTGTGAGCGTCACAAAGGGGAGCTATGGTGGTTGCAAAGAGGATGGCTGATCGTTAGGCGGTGCTTCCGAATGGCGTCGAAGTAGCGACGGAAGCTCGGCAAAGGAGGAAAAAGGGAGGAAACGAGACAGACAGAAAAAGATGAAGGAGCCGAAAAGAGGAGAGAAGAAAAAAAGGTCAAAGAGAACGCCGTCGATGTCGGGGATGATTGCGCCGTAATCGCGTCCGTCCCTCTCCGCCTCGTCTCGCGTCGCAGTCCTCGGGGAATCGTCGTCATTCTGGCGTGGTTCTTATCACCTTAACGCACGGAGCGACGAGGAACACAGCACGGAGGGGTAGCAACGCTGTTACAGGCGCGTACGCCGAATAGCGTCCATCCCACGGCGCTGCCTCGCCCGCACGAGCTATTAAAATGTAAATTGACCGGCGTTCGTTTGACTAAACAGTCATCAGAGACTCCTTTGCACACGGGGTTAGTTCGTGCGGCAGCGATTACACTTCACCTTCCGCCCGGAAATTCCGCAGGATCCGGGGCTGCGGGATGTAGATTGATGCATCTACGCGGCAACCGTAACATCATCCTGTACGGCGCGCTAACGTCTCTTGTTGCTCAACGGAAATCTTTTGCTGGCCGATGTCCGAGGCGATACTACACGTGTACGCGATGAATAGACTGAACTTGGCCTGAATAATATCCGCTTAGCTTCCCTGCGTAACAGCAATTGCTTCCGGCTCATAGAAGCGGCGTAGTAGATGCGTATCTCCGTCCGCGGCGTATGCAGCTCGTGCCTCGCGCGGATACGGGCGCGATATCCCGCGAATTACGGCAATTCAGCAAAGAGTAATGTTTTTCCGTCACGTCGCGAGCACGCGGGCGACTCGGACAATCGTGGACCCGTAGCAGGAATTCATGTAACATTCATCCTCCGCGTCTAAGCGCGCCGCTTCCGCGTCTATTGTCAGCTCATACGTTAGAGCCGACGTATACGCTGCTCTCCACCTTCTCCTCCTCCTCCACTTGCTCTCCTCAGCGTTATCTGTTCGAAGACATCCGCGGGTGGTTGCGTTGGCGATAGTGCGCGAAAGGCGGACGTCGGAAGGATTAAGTCGTCGTTGCATTCGCGTGTCATTAATCACGCGATAAGCGGGCACGCTAGAAAATCGTTAGCGGCTGGCGAGCTTCGGGTTTAGGCGTGGGCGTTAAGATGGTACGCCGCGATGTGCAATCTATGGCGCGCGGTCCGGATGAATAGTTCGAATCTCCGAGCGTTAGCTCCGTCCGGAGTGAAATATCTTATTATTATGTCCCGCCTTTCTCTTCGTACACACGTCGTTAACAATTGTTCAGTGTCAGAACCATATGTGAGCTCTAATTCAATATGTAATAGTGCTGAATCAATCTCTGCGTAGAAACAATTATTTCTATAATGTGATAAATTAACAATGAATTATCACGTTTGTTTGGAGATTTTATCTTCTCTTGACGGTTTTTGCGATATAATAGGCGCACTTTCAGAAATTGTTCCCTTATGTACGCTGAATTTGCGGGTTAATGCATTCGACATGAGAGAATCACTGCTATAATTTTGCAGAAAGGGTTAAATGCCGTCTGAAAGAATAAATTTCTGCGGATACTACTTGAAATTACAACCGATCTGCTAACGTAAACCGATGGTTGTGCGATCCTCGTAATAAGGAAAGTTTAGCCGTAACGATGACTAGAAACGATGAGGAGAAACGAGTTAAATCGAGAGAGAAGGAGAGATCCGAGAAACAAGGAGGAAAAGAGTTAAGGGGAATAGGTTCGTTTTTGCTGATAAACGCTCTCCACGAACGTTAATTGCATTCCGCGTGAATGCCCGCGATCGAGAGATTTGCTATGGTTTCCCCCGCGGGGCCGGCCAAGGCGTCGAGGAGCTTTGGTTGAAAGCATGGTATGTCTGGCTCTTGAAATTCCTCAGGAGGGTAAAATTATGCGGAATGGCCGTGCGACGGCGCGGCGCTCCGTTACGGTGGTAGTCGTGATTACCGATTCAGAAGATTTTCAAGTTCCTACTCCCATCAGTTATGTCGATATTCCAGCGGACACGAGCGCCCGTTAATTAGCTGGAACACCCCGCCTTCGCGTTCTTACGCTAGTCTTTCAATTACCGCCGCGTATCGCTTGCATATCGTGTTTCGCGGTGATCAAGGACTGTAGGATTTGTATTTGATGCGTAATATCCTTAAGCAGAGCAAAACGACCCGTCGCCCGTGCACTTGTTCTGTTAATCCTTTTCTTTTCTTTTTTTCTTCCCTTTTTTCACGTTAATCTCTGTAATGCGCTCGTGAGATAGTTTCTCGCGTAGCAAAATGTAAATAGTTGCATTTATTATAAATATAGTAGAAAATAAAAATTGCCACGCACACGATATTATCTTATTTACTCCTGCGCTTTAGCGGCATTAGAGTCTGCGCTGGGAGCGCACTGTGAGATACAAGTTGCGATTTTATAGATATTTTTACTAAAAGTCTGCGCCGTGATATTCTCGTGAAGATACAACGCTGGCGTATCCCAGCGAACAACAAAAAGGGAAGGATTTCCTGTGATGTTTAAGCGCGCATTAACCTGTCCTTCCATGCTGTCTCTTAAGAATGCATCAGAGAAGAGCTTTACCAAGAAGTAAACGACAATGAATATTCGCGACGCAACGACGTGCGTTATAACTGTAAAAAAACATAGTTATTGCGCGCGCAAGATGGAAATTATATACAACAAATTTGCAGAGGTAATATTGGATAATTCGATAAAAATAATTGATAGATAATTAGTATAGACGGTAATATATTAAATAAACTGTTATAAAATATGCAATAAAACTACCTAATTATTAACGACAGCTAAATCTTTCCTAGAAATAAAATCAAAATCTTAATTAATAATTTCCCCACAAGCGATTAAAAATTTGATGAAATTATGTTTTGTAATGAAATGACGGCCTGCGTTCTGCGGTTTCTCTCGTGTATATAATATTTCACATCAATTGATGTTAATGGACACGCCGTGACCTTTAATAGTGATAATATTCGAGCACGGCAGCGAGAGGAATTTCACGGTGGATTTCCTTCAAACTGTGATTTACGAGCGTAAGGAATCAATGTCCGTGGAATGACCACTCCGCGCCAGCGTATCTCCGACGCGCCTTAAGCGTATGAGACAGTAGGTGCACTCAGCGTACAATCGGCGGCGGTCACAATCGTCCGTACTCATCTCGGCGGGTTGAAACCCCTGCTGGGGAGATATCGCGCCACCCCCGTCGCCGATCTCGCAGTTCCTGCGGCCGCTTGATGGCAGTGACAGCCTTTCCAGGCAGCCATTGCAATCGCACGTAGACCGCCACACACGATAGTACGCTGTGAACAACCGGTAGCTCCTGGACGACGATCATTTAGACTCGACGATCGGGAATCCGAGTAAATCATTCGTGCCGCACGGTCGCCTTCATCTATCTTCGCCATCCCCGCCGCACCGCCGCTGCATATATCGCGGGTCTAAGCGTTTCATATTTTGCGACGGCCAGCTCTCGCGGCTGTTTATTTGCTAAATCGCCGGGTATCACGGCCGCGGTACCTTTATAAAAGTCATCCGGCCGTAATTACCGCGGCGCCGCAAAACTCTTTCTCTCTCTCTCTCTCTCTCGTGAAAAGGAGGTTGCGCCGCGAGGCAGGAAAAAGTTGGGAACGCGGCGAAAATACGAACGCACGCGCTTTTGGCGTTAAAGGCCGGGGTTAACAACCCGGTTCGTTTAAAACATGGTCGAGCGTCGCGAGTGTTTGAAGGGACATTTACTTTCGCGACTGGCGGCGCGAATCTCTCTCTTAACTCTTCGTCATTGCGCGCGGCCTCACCCCGGCGTCGCGTCATTTTCCGTCACGGTGTTCGCACGCCGTCGGCAAAGGGATGTCGTTACCACGAGAGAGAGAGATAGGGACGCGCATGCAACACGGAAGACCGACCATTAAATTATATCCTACTGACGTGCGTGAGGGTGTGTGTATGTGTGCGATATATACGTGTTGTGCTTAACGGCAACAGCGACTGCGCTTCTGCCGACCGCGCAATTCTCGCATGCCCGTGCAGCGCGACTTAGGGAGAATTACGACCAAGATAGCAATGAGGGAGATACGACTTTATATCGCGCCGTACGTGTGCATCTTTGAACCTATAGCTCTGTTTCTACGTAATACTGGCAGTCGAGAGAATCTCGCTCGCTCATTCTCCTCGCGGCCACCGTTGCTTCATATCTCCTCCACATTTTTTATCACGTACATAATTTACAAAATGGGAATTTATGCGTCACATAATAATATCAAGTGCGGCGTATTTAAAATACTTGCAGCTTCACATTAATCCACTCTGTCTGATGAGAAAAATCAACGCACCTCGATAAAATAATTCCAAGTGACTTGACAAAGTATCAGTCAACGCTTGAGATCTTTTTTAACAAATGGTTCTTGTACAGTGTGATACTGTTATTACTTCTTTTATATCCTCATCAACATAGTACACGCAAAGTTTCACTAGCTGAAGAGGTACATGGATTTTTTTGTCAAACAGCATATAAACGCTTATAATCAAACAAGTACTTGCACCGCTTCTCCGCAATCGGCGTGCATATTAATAGCGGCCGTGGCTATCAACTGTCGTTAACAAGCTCTGTTACAAGAGCGCTCCCGATAGAAAGGTATTTCGCGATAAGTATAGAACATGATTGCGTCCTCGGCGCATAGCACAGCGCTGCTCTTCCCGCTCCACTTTATCTCTCCTTCGCTCATAGCCGTGCCGGCGACGGTGGTGGCATTAACCTCCTTGTCTCCGACCCTCCTCTCATTCAATTCCTTCGTGTCTGCAGGTCGGTTGTGCGATTTGCATATGCAAATGGCATGATATAAGTAATTAATTCGCAATCAGAGCGGCATTACCGTTTCGTTATATATCGTGCGGTGAGATACCGCAATTCATTAGCCGCGGCGATATTTATTAATTGGAACCGTGGACGTAGGTGGACATTCGCGATTAAGGATTCAGTCCTCGCTATCGATTAACGCAGTGCGTCTCTCTTCGACGTCGGCATTCGGGTCCAGCTGGCTTCCTTGTCTCTCGATGTAAAACGTAGAGAGACATTCCGCGCGGCTGCACATTCGCCGAACGTACAATAAATTAGCGAACTGTCCCGCTTTTTGCTTTTATCGTGACGAATGGACGTACGCGACTTAGATTCGAATCTGGGTCTCGAACTCCGTGACGTCTTTCCGTGGAAAAAGCTTTCGCGGAGCGCAGATCGAACTTTCGACCGCTTGTCCGCCCGCGCGCATTGTCCGACGGACAAAAAGCGTCGAATCTCGCGGTTTAATTGTCGCGCTAGAAAAGCAAGCGTCGGACGCGATACGAAACTCGGGAGAGAGCACCTGTTACATCACGTCTTTGTCGATCGACCGCGATACCAGCTGGACCACCCGATGCCCTTGCATTAACTTTATCGTAATTACATCGAGCACCACTACACACACACATGTCGATCTCTCGACGCGCCGCAGTGCAAGTTCGTCAGCGCGCGTGTATGAGTACATATCGTCCTGGAAACGTCTATCCGGCGAGCGCGCGTCTTCCGACGCCCACCTTCCGTTTCCCAATCTCCGATGGAACAAGTTTCCCCATCTTCCACCCGGTAAGCCGACCGTCCTATTCTTGGATGTATCGAGATTTCACCGAAACTCCCGCACCGAAGGTACAACGACGCTCCGCCATTATCGGGATTACGCCGGTCTGAAATTTCGTTTCCGCTCGTCAGAGACTAACTATGTCAACTTGAGACAATACGCGATTCGATCGTGTTTACGTTTCTCAGCAAACAAGTTTACTTCGGAAAGCAGCGCGTCAGATCCTCAGTCAATAGAAAATAGAGAATGTTATATACTGAGCTTTATATTGCGATTTTTATCAAGCAACGAATTTCGAGTCAGCGTTGCTGAAAGTAATCATTCTATTTTGCAGCAGAGAGATATATGAGGAACGTAAAATAATTTTTGGATATAATGAAATACAAATCTAATATACATCGCGATTAAATACTATTTCTCTCCCTCTCTCTCTCTCTCTCTCTCTCTCCCTCTCTCTCTTGTGTTGCACGGCGCGAAAATTGTAATAGGAGACACTGTTTCCACGACAATTGAATTATTTAATCATGCCACGAATAACACTTCCGAATGTCATTGTAACTTTCATTATTTCATTGTAATAATAACTTTCCGGTACCAACGCTAGACGTCGCGCCGCTTTATATCTCGAGAGAAATGGAAATCCTCTCGTAATGGAGTAACTTTTTAATATTGTGCAAAATTATATTTTCCGGTGGAGTTAAAATACGTTTCGCAGAGAAGAGTGTACTTTAGCATGCGGATGTGCTTGCGGCAAGTAGAAAAATAAACCAACTATCGTGCGCGCTGGTATCGTGTTTGTCGCTTCGAACGGCCCGCTTAATTTCGTGTATTTACTTCTTCGCCAACAGCGGCCCTAACCGGGCTGTATCCCGTGAAAGCCGTGCGATCACGACGACAGCTTGAGAAAGCGTGCGGCGACGAACGCGAACGATGTCTCGTTTTGCTCCGGTGGATAACTCGTCGACGAGCGAGTTCCGGTACTTTCTCTCTCCTTTCAACCCCACGCGTCTATCGCCGCACCATCGGTGAAGGAGACGCGAGAAAGAAAAGCAGAGAAGAAAAGAGAAGAGAGAGAGAGAGAGAGAGAGAGAGAGAGAGAGAGAGAGAGAGAGAGAGAGAGAGAGAGAGAGAGAGATCGGATAGAAAAAAAAAGAGCTGCGAGAGAAAAGCGCGAAAGAGGGAGACGGACGACGACAGAGGGAATCGCAGAGAGAGGGAAGGTGCGGTATCGGGCGAGAGCATCGAGAGTAAACGGACGACTGCTCGTGGTGGTGCACTTTGTCGAAGAAGGGCTGGCGGGAGGGGAGCGCGGCTGGCAGTGTGGGTTATGTATTGGCACATGTACGTAATTGTGGCCATTTGTCGAGAAAGCGAGAGGCCGGGAGGAAGCCCGGGGTGGTAGATGGAGAGAGGTGGCCGCGAAGGCGTGAGTGCGCGGGGGAGGACACAGAAAGTGAGAGAGAGAGAGAGAGAGAGAGAGTGAGAGAATTTCGAGTCGTGGAGAGGGCGTCTCGCCTCGCAGTCGCGGCTGAACGCGCAATGCATCACGGGATTGCGTAGACGACGTATATCTCCAAGTAATAGCACGGAGGTACCGGGGTGGCAGACCGAGGCTTGCTACCTAAACGCTTGCCGAAATCCCTCACCCTCCCGCGTAGAGGAGTGGCTCTCTATCTGTCCATTCCCTTTCCCGCCGCTCGTTCCCTCCCGCCAGCGCGTTAAGCTCTTACCTTTCATTAGACGGGCATCGCGCGCATCGCTCCAATTTTAACCATGACAGATGAATAAATCTGTTTAACCGTTTTCTCTCGCCTGGCAATGAAATATGGTAAACACACGGGCGGCGATCTCTGCGTTAAAATCGCGCGGAATTATGTATGATCATTAGCATTTGGCATTATGAAAATCACATTCACCGGTAATTTATCGCAATCAAGGTATTACGGACCCCTTTGCACATAACTATTATTATTAATGACGTGATGGCTAAATTTATTATTTAATAATGTCAATCGAAGTAGCCGCGAAATAATTAAATATAGAAACTCGTTAAATATAAATACCATTCTGATTTTCCTCCATAAATGTTTGAAAAAATATGCAAACCAGTCCGCGTAAATTACGTTCTTCCGTCAGTAAGTAACTTCCGCGACTACACGCAGTGTCATTTTATTAAATAGCATACGGGAGCTGTCACAAGAAACATTTTCCGTGAAATTCCTCCTTCGGTCGGCGGGCGCAATTTGCGTTTTAAAATGCCGTCGCGCGAGTATACCGAGTATCTAGTTGATATACGTTTGTGAATAATACGCAGGATTTCCCCCCAATGTTCCGTAACACACAATATAAAGCTGATTAGTTCATTCCGAGAGCACGAGGCTAAATAATGTTGCCAGATATGGCCATGCACGGCGGCGTACGCGAACCGTGCATGAATTGCTGTGCCGGTTTTTACGCAACGATCATTAATATCGTCGCTTATCCGAGTCTGCCGGGATTACTCGGTGTTGCGGGTCAGCGGGCTAGGGCGCAGTGAGCAGTCGCAAAAGAGTAATGCAAATTAGCTTTGTTTTTCTCCAGGCTGTTGATATTTCGTGTACGCGCACTCCAAGTACGTCGTACGTGACGCGACACGCCCAATATGCCGCATTACGCATTAGTTATCGGATATTGCATATTCCACAGATGGTTTTTGCACAGCTTCCTCGTTTATCCATTATCGCCGCGGCTATAATCAATCGATCGATTTTACAGCGTAACAGTTAACGTCGATTGTATAGAGAAGTGCCTAAGAATTAATATTAATTTAATAAGTTTTTATCACAAACTGCAATCAATTTATTTTATTATACCGATCTCCGCTAAACAGGAATCCATTCCTGTTGCTCAACAAAGAATTCAATAACGATAAGTAAAAAATCGTGTACGGCATACCGTGAACGGCAATCATGCCGGCGGAAAGACCTAACCCCGTACTTTTTACTCGTACTTTTTCATTGACATTAACAATGCAATGAAAATACCTTCAGCGTAGTTCTCTGTCAGTCGATGTTCATTCGATGAGTTAAAAAAACAGCGCTCGTATCAGCGGGCGAAAAGCTCTGACTTGCCAAGGGGCAGAAATTGTTTTTACGATTGACGTCTTTCAATATAGGTATGTATACATATGTACTTCAGGACCCGCCTCTTCGCCCGGCTCCGCAATGGAGGTCCGTAGCAGGCGCGCGGACGAAGAATAATTTGAGATTCATCGAGATGCAGCGGGGCGAACCACTTGTAATTCTTTTCCACCGTCACCAACGGTGCCGCGCTCTCGTTCGCCCTCTTCGTCTTCGCCTTTCTCTCTTTCTCTCTTTCTCTCTCTCTCTCTCTCTCTCTCTCTCTCTCTCTCTCTCTCTCTCTCTCTCTCTTTCCCGCCGACTTGATCCGGCCTGTCCTTTTTTTTTGTCTCACCATTTGTTCGGAATAGTACAGTGTGAAAGTGCGGAAAGAGAATTACGATAGAGCGACAACACGGGGACAGAAGGAGAGAGTGTCGGGACAACAGAAAAAGGAAGCAAGTCAGAGGGGGCGAAAGACGGACGGAATGTCGTCCCGTCGCAGTTAACTTCGCATTTAACATCTGTCTCGAAGGTTAAAATTTCCCTCGAGGTTTACCGTAAGTTGTACGAGACGAGCGCCGGGTATCTTTTGTCCCGAATCGAAAAAAGAAAATCGGGGGAGGCTTTATCGTTGTGCAATAGACTTTCGGCTTACCCTCGTATCTTCTCCTGTCACATCACCAGCCTCTCACAATCAGTCGGCTCGTGTTGCTCTCTCGCAGGTAACGAGAAATTCCAGTCTCGCGACAGGAGAAAGTGTGTTTAATATATGTGATATCCTTTTTCTAAGAAAGTAAACTTTTTCTTAACGAAAATATTGAGATACCACTCGTTTTTTTTTTTAATTCATTAATTTAAACGATTGAACCTAGCATAGAGAATACAATTCTTTATTTAATTTTAATTTAAAAATACCTCAATAAATGTTTAGTAAATTGAAATAATGTGAAATATAAATATTATATAAAAAAATTCAATTGAATTCTGGCGAAAAAAATAGTCACCTCCAAATTGACTCGGGAAATGGTAGATGGAAGGAAACGCGATGAGCTCGGGACACACTGTGTATACGTACCTTTACCCTTTTATCCATTAATTATTTACCACCAGAAGATACCCGAATCGCCTGTCCGAACTAAACTTCGCCGAGGGGCTCGGCCTTTAGTGGCCGTATCTCCTCGCGTTTCTCTCTAAGTAGAGGGCTCTCGACGATAATGCCACCCGAGAAGTTAGCTTGACGATATACGGCGAGCAAGATGTTTTACGAAACGAGAAGGTTCTTCTTCGGTTACCCCGAAAGTATAGCTATCCCAAAAGTATCTGCCATAAAGTTGCGAAACTGATGCGTGGCGAACCAAGATACTTGGCGAGCAAATTTTCGCAAATATCCCACAACTTGCTTTCACCTCCCTCTCGTAATCTATAAGGAAGAAGTGAATTGGCTTTGAATAAATAAAACTTTCTCTACTCTACGTTATTCATTGCGAGCGGTGCGATAAATCTTGTTGCGCTTTAAATTAACGTAACGTGATCGTTACGATGTCAGGCTGTCCGCACGGTGGATAGAAATGTTTTACAGTATGACGGATTTCATTGTGAAGTGATAAAAATCTCATAAAAATTTACTAACTATTTTATCACAATTATTTTTTGCTAGAACAATTCGATATGGATAATTATTGTTCTCCTCTCCAGTTAGTGATCTGTCGTAATAATTCGTGATAAACTGTACGAATTGCGCTTGAAAAAGTGCGCGGTGTATTGTAGCTTTTAGTTTTGCAAGAGTGATTGGCGTACTCCATCATCGTTAGCGACACTGCGAGTTTGTTGCAACTTACTACAACTCGTTAGCTACGATTTCAACGTTGTTTTTACAATATCCGGTATATTTCCAACTCTCTCACAGGCGAAGTAACATCGCTACAGCCCTTCTTGCACCATCGCGGCAACGAGCTTTGAAACGAGCCTTTCCTAATAGTTTTTGCGCGTCAGCGATAATGAGACACTGTGTTCAACGCAGCGTGATTCGATATCTTCATCAGCAGGGCATGGGCGACAAATCTTTCGGGCGGCGCGGCGCATAATCAACGCGGCGCAATCAGTGAATGGTCTAAAAATAATTTGCGATAAAAGCGATTGTCCGGATTTGCATATAAAATGGATAATAAACGACGTATTGCACCGGCGAAGCGATGAGGGATGGGATGGGGCATATACCATCGGACAATTATTGTATTTGAGTCACGAACAATCGGACTGAAACTTGTTGATTTAACGAGCAAACATTCATCCGCACACATACATATAATATATATATATATATATATATATATATTTCAAGCACCAGCGCAGTGGAACAAAGCTAGCGACGCGTTTTTCGTAACCCATTCATTTCGCGTCGTCGATTTTACCGCAGGGCATTGTCGCGGTATCGCGCAACGTTCACATATCCGTCCCCCTCCCGTTGATTTTCGAAATAACGACGTGGAAGAACGGAGTGTATAAGGACACATCGATAATCATGACAACTACAAGGCGAGCGTCACTCGATTATATTCTCGAGCAAAAAACTCGAGGGGTTTTATCGCGCCCCATCGCATAAGGCCACGGTGATTTTTCGACTTTGCCTGTCGCTCGGTGAAGGGTAGCGGGAATATTGAAATCATAACGTGGCAGCCATGAATATTATTCAGGTCTTAAGGCAATATAATCCGAAATCGATGGAGCGACGTGGAATAAATTTGGCGGCCGCTCTCTTCGGCGACCCCTGCGGGAGAGGGGGGGAGGGGAGGCACCGACTTCTTCTATCGCCGGTTCGCGGTGCCAGTCCGAGGACAAACTTGAGTTCGATGATGATGCCAGTCTCTGCACCTGGGCACGTCGCGGCGGAAACTCTTGACTGCTTTTTCCCCGCGCAGTTTTTCCGATCTTTTCTTCCGGAAGGAGAAAAAGATGGTAATGATTTCAATGTCCCGCTCAAGCTGGGAAATATTCCAGATTATCTCGGGGGAATGTTCAATGCGGGGAATATCTAATCCCGGATTATATAGAGCGGCCACAGAGGTGAAGACGTGATCTCGAGATACAAAAGACCGGAGCCGCAATTTTCCTGGATTCCTGTCTTGAAAGCTCGTTGCGTATGTCGGACATGCGTTTACGCCGCATCAGGCGAACGAAGGAAGTTGCGGTCGCGACAAGAATGCGACCGCATATGTTCTAATGGAGAGCGCTTCTATATCTCATATCTTTTTGCATCGCCGTCGATCTGCAAAATTGCAGTCTCGGCGTAAACTGATTACAAATAATCACAGTGATAGAGAATTCTTGATTTTCCAAAAGACTAGTTTCAATCAAGTAGATAAATCAAATTTACGAATCTGGAATTATCGCAGTATAATTTTAGTATAATTTTCGAACAAACGAAATTATATTCTATAATCGTTGGATTATCCAATATTCAGCTATATTGAGTTCATAAAATGCTACGTTCTTATAAAGTCGTAAACCAATTATTCATATGAAGCAGTTCGTTATTACAAATTGTACCGACTATTATGATCATTCGAGAAATCGTAGCGTGATATGGTAAATATCTGCATATATATATATAAAAAATCCAGTAAAAAATATGACATTTTCTGTTGACTATTCCGTGCGCGCGTGCAATAAAATACTATCATTTCCCACCAATATGTACAAAGTCCAAACACAAATATTTACGGAGTAATACTATAGTATGTTATCAGCGTGCATATACGCAATGCAGACTCGAGATAAATATTTTTGAAACCATGAATTTCATTCAGATCTTTTATCATTTCCGATGGTCGGAACTTCTATCAATTTCCGAAACTGATAAAAAATCCATGTTGCCTGCCTCAAAAGAATTATTCATGGTTACAAAATCGCCATAACGTACCGCAAAAAATATTTCTGTCAAACGCGAATCTTTTGTATTTAGCAAGTTAATTTGTCGCCGCTTTAATATAATCCAAAATAAATTATCGGAACATTAACTAATCGTGTGATTCGATTAAATAGAAATTTCACAAATTCGAGTACCAATCAGTCATAGATGTCATCATATCGTGTACCGTTTATAGTGCTTGAAACATTAATGCAAATGCGTCACTCCATCATCCAGATGTCCATGATTATACCACTTTATAGATGAGTACATACGTAATTTATCAGAAGCTGCCATTCAAACCTTTGGATCACGCTCGTTGGGAAAAAAATTGCGCAGACCTTGGGAAAGTTATTGCCTCTTCTGCTTGAATCTTTCGTTTCGATACGCTAACGATAAGTGTATGTATTATCTGCAGTACACGCGACAAGCGTGGAAGAGAGGAATGAGAAACGGACTGATTATACGACGCTCCTCTAACAAGAGCGTTAGTAAATTAGCGTTTTCTTAATTGTCCTTTGCTTAGCTCCATTTAGTATCATTAACCACGCATTATTACGGCGCAGTAAAGTGCGGCGGAAAGTAATTATTCCGGCGGACGGACATGTCTCCGCTGCCACTCTGGAAACGAGATTCCAACGCGTGTTTCAGATTTTCCAGTGCGTGTTTTCTTTACAATTTGCCTTGCAAGATTAACAGAGAACTGCGACCGTAATAGAAAAGACGCCGGTGCATGACGACTGAAACGGATTGTATTATCCTGCTTCGCTTTTAACCTTTAAACGCTGTGCATTTAATTCTTCAATTAAGGGCGATATGTAGATGCCTCGTCGTATTTATAAAGATAATTTAAAGCGCATGTATAAAACGCGTGTAGCTATTAAATAGTAATGTAAAATGATTGCCAGTCTTCTCAGTAGGCGATATCCGAGATAAAGAAAGTATTATTGCCGTCGATGATTTTATAACAGTTTATCGCGACGATAATTTATCTAAACGAGTTTATCTTTCCATGAGCAAACCGTAGATAAGAGACTACCGGTTCGCAATCAACGACAAATTCTCTATGAGAACTTTCCTTTGAATTACAGATCTGCCAATTACATCAACGCTACCAAGCAGTGCGAACTTTCGGATATGGACAGGCTGACTGTTGCCGGCTCGAGCGCCTTCCAGACAGCGAAGGGGGTGGATTATTTGGAAAACCATTGCGTAGAAGAGCCCGTGAAACTTTGCGAATTTAAGAAGCTGAGCGGTCGTATACTGAAGACTGTTGACTCCGTTTACCAGGATGTCGGAACGTCCGACGAATGTCGTGAGTTGTGCCTGAACTCGCCGTTCCGCTGCCATTCTTACGATTATGGCGATACTGGCGACATGGTATGCCGTCTCAGTCATCATTCCCGCGCCACTCTCTCCGATATTCAGGTGAGAAAAATTTCACACTTCAAATTTATGCTTACTGTTAGCGACGTTAAAAACATTACGCGAATATCTGATAAATACGACGACAGTAAAATAACAGCGGTAATGAGTTTAACGCATTAATCGCGAAGTTGTTGCTACGCGAGAGAGAAATAGACATTGCCGCGTTCCGATTTACTTGCCGGACGTGTGTGATTCAATTCATCGGGAGTGTTTAAAGCAGCATAAAGCGGTTTCGCGACTGCCGCGTGTTTTGCCTGTCAGCTCGCAGCGTGGATTCTTGGAAAGGGCCAGTGGGGATTTTCTATAAACGCGATTACGTCGCACACATGCAAATCAGGTTGAACAATCCGCCGAGGGTGCATTCGCGGAAAATCGAGTTTCCATCGCAGACGCTTTTCCCCATCGAACTGCCGGGGTAGCACTCGGGCTCTCTGAATGCGAATCGCACTCTGTATTCCGGGGGAGAAAATCAAACGAAAGATTTAACGATCATCGCTTCGTCGAGTATTCGATTGTTTGGGTGTTTTTCTTTTTTGCACAGCGATACATTAATTTCCTGATACATCAATCGATTTTTATGCGAGTAATTGGTATAATGAACTATTTAAACAGAATGAACCGAATTGAAATATTGCCCCGACATCGCGATATGGATAATTGTCCGACTATACGGGTTTCACGCGCTCTCTCACTCGACAGATGAGCGGTTAATATGTATAATGCGAGAATGTGCGTGCGGTCCCGCGACTAGCTCCACGGTTGCGCAAGCATCGGCGGCACATCTCCACAAATATACAAATTATTAACTGTGAAGCACAAAACGTCAAGAGTATTTATCAGCGCAATATTCGCGATTAATTTGTTTCATCGAAGAGGGCCATCGAGCTTCGGACGGAAAGCAATGAATAGCGTCATGTAGAGGGATTCCAAATAATTCTTTGAAAGTGACAAGCCCGTGAATCAGAGCGGATTATCATTTGTTTGATACAAATGAAAATACATACGTGTGTATATCGCTCCGCGATTGATAATTATTGGTTTTTGATATATCGCGTCGAAATAAATGGAAATGCGACGCTTTAGATATTGAAAATAAAGAGTATGGTTAATCATTTTGTGCGAATAAATTATTATCATTTCATGTAACATTGCATCAGAAACGGGAATCGATTTAACAGAGTACGAAATAATCTAATTTTTGTTAAATTAACGCGAAAAATTGCATTACAAAATTTTTCAGCGATATTTTCCGCGCAAATTGCAGATCCTTCACGTTCCTTTTTCCACCCGCCTGCGCTTGTGTTGAATGCCGTAAAATATTAATTGCTATGCGAACTATATCATTGAAGATCAATACAGTACGTTGTGGTAGAATTTCGATGCACTCTTTTCGTTTGCTGTTCGATTTTCGTCATAAATTCTCCGGGAGTTTTTGTGTAAGCCCGATGCAAGCTATCAAAATCTCCAAACCAACGTGAAATGAACAAAATAGAAGAATGATCGATAAATCGCGGGAGGTAGCTTCGCGAAGTTTAATTGCGAAACATCCGTGCTTCGCGTATTTTGAAATTTATCACTACGGCGTGCTGTAATTCCTTTGAATTAATATCCACGACAAATCGCATTAACACGCGATACACGTCGGAACCGTACGCGGTGCGAGCAATGAGTAACGGCCCGAAAACAAACAATAATTTCAGGAACCGTATCTCGATGTGTCGGAAGCGGCGACGTACGAACTCAGCTCCTGCTACAACGTGACCATTGATTGTCGTGCCGGCGATATGGTGACCAGAATTCAAACGAGCAAGCTGTTCTACGGCAAGGTATACGCGAAGGGTTCACCCAACTCGTGCGTGCAGGATATCAAGGGCGCGCTCGAGTTCGAGCTTCGCATGGCGTACGACGATCTCGAGTGTAACATAAGACAGCAGGGTCTCGGCCGTTACTTGAACGACGTAGTGATCCAGCACCACGACACCATCGTCACCAGTTCCGATCTCGGCCTGGCTGTGACTTGCCAGTACGATCTCACCAACAAGACCGTGTCGAATGAAGTGGATCTCGGTGTGCACGGCGACATCACGCCGGCTCTATCGGAGGAGGTAATCGTCGACTCGCCGAACGTCGCCATGAAGATTACCGATCGCAGCGGCAACGATGCGATCCCGTCCGCCGAAGTCGGTGATCCTTTGGCGCTCAAATTCGAGATACTCGATCCCAACAGCCCGTACGAGATCTTTGTACGCGAGCTAGTCGCCATGGACGGTGTCGACTCCAGCGAAATCGTCCTCATCGACTCCGACGGCTGCCCGACCGATCACGTTATCATGGGACCGCTTTACAAATCGGCTACCACCGGCAAGGTAAGTCGCTCAGCGTATCATACAATTCTGCGATAAATATACATCTGCGACGAATATATTTTTTCTTATCAAAATCGGCTAAAACCTCCGCACTCGAGCTGTAATCGCTAGATAATCGTCGTATAATATAAATAAACGAAAATTACTTTCTCGCGAAAGATTACACTTGCCATCTAGTTTCCTTGGATTAATAAACCGCTGCCAGCAATGGAAAACTATTTTCAGGGAAGTAAATGTAGTCTGCGCTTGCGCTAAATGTCCCTCTTGGCACCGTTCTAACAAGAACGTCTTGGTACTCGATCATCTCTCGCGCGCCGCAGCTCTAAGCGGGTGCGAAGTGCAATAAAGGAAGAGCCGTCCGGGCAAAAACTATCATTTTATAGAACCGCGGGCAGGTACGATACGCGCGTGGCTGCCCCGCGGGCAATAATAGAAAAGATGGATAAATACTGAATCTAATTTGACGGTCGTGCGACCGGTACCCGTGGGCGACAAAGCGAAAACGATCGAGATGATTGACGCCGATAACGTCGATGTTCGTCGACATCGTGTGGGAACGCGAGGTGCTTTAATGCCTGGAAATATGCGCGCGGGTGTAAGGTGGTTGGGGTGGAAAAACGGCGAGATGGAAGCAGGCACGAGTCAACCACTCGATCTGACTTCATGCTAATCAATCACTCGGACGGATTTTACGACGGGAAGCAATTTGCCCGGCCTGTAATAGGTCGCGTCGATGATGCGCCGCCGTCTTGGCGATGACGTGCCGTGACATGCCTGGCACGCGGGTACATTGGTCTGGCAACGATCATTACTTTCGCGTGTTCCACATAAGGGAGCGTAGGATTACCCTCGGCGCTGGGTTAAATCTTAAAAGAGATTCGCTCGATCATCATCCGTGACGCCTGTGACATTTCGATTTTCATTAACGACTTGATATTGCAGTAAATAATTTTTGCATAATTTTCATGCATGCGATTAATTAAGCCGTGCAAATTCTCGTGAAACCTGTTTCGTGTTTAATCACAGGAAAAAAAAAAAAAAAAAGGGAAAAAAGAAATATTCGCAGATGACGCGCGAATATGATTGAGAACAGACGTTCCTTTCAAATATATGAAGATGGATCATTAAATAATGGAATACACCGGTGCGTTCAAAACGACCGAGCTCGCGGAGCCGCGATTATTACTTCCGCGTTTCCCGCATAAGGCAACGCGAGAAATTGACTTCGCGATCCCATTAGATCGCGAAAAAATAGTTTAATCCGCTCTTTTCTCCTCGCGATGCGTGAAGTATCGTGGGTGAGCAAGAGCGAAAATGCATTAGAGCGGAAGTACAATAATTCTCGCGCGGTTAATAGGTAGGCGATCGCCACGTATGACCCCGATAGACCAATTACACATATACCGCTCGTACATTTTGCAGGATGACTCGCAGGATGATATAACGCGCGGGCGCGCGCCAGAGGAGAGAAATACGATTCCGCGCCGTTCCGAGCATTAATGAGCCTGTAAAAATGTTTTCCGATAATTCGATGGTATTCGTTCTTACGTGGCCCGGCTATAGCCGGCCGGACTCTCGCGGCCTTTCCAATTATGTCTTCTTTTTGCATCGGGACGGGTATCGCGGAAGTTACCGCGATGGTTTTCTTTCGCCGCATTGTGCTCGAACCGCGCAGCATTCGTCCAGATGCGCTCTCGGTCCTGGCCGCGTGGTCCTGACGAGCTTCCACGTCGACGAGTAAAACAAACGGATCGTTACGATAGCGGCAGGTAGGAATGAGTACCGAAGCGAAGGTGGAGGCAATAAGAGGCACACGGCCTCGTTAACTCGTCGTTCCACATCATTTGCTCGCGCGAGCGAGCACGGCCGCGCCACGGCGCAATATCGCTTTATTAGAAAGTAATAACAGTCGTGGTGTAGAAACAAAGAGTAAATTTATATCGGGATGCGAACGAAAGACGCCGAGCATCAAGATATATCACCCAAGCCGTACCTGTATCAAGCGTCGTGGCGCCCTTTTCCGGTTTAGAACGTGCGCACCGTGCTGCTTGATCTCGTTTCCTGACCGCGGCTGATCACAAGGTCTAACCCCATTTCCTGTTGAGCGCTAGATACGAAGATAGAGATATCTCGTCATCCATCGGTTCCGCTGATCCCTCGGTGAATTTTGTCGACGGTATACGACGGGGAATAAGAAAAATTCCTATTTCGCTACATTCGATTTTCGTTCCTTCCTTGTTTAATCAAACGCGAAGGGAGACGGATGTATAAATTTTTATCTGCAGAGGGATAACGCACAGCTTCGAGAAAACGCGTCATCGCGTAATCGTTCGCGCCGTATATTATCTTCTACGCACCTCTATTTACCCATCGACCGGCGTGAGTGATAAAACGCCTGACAAGAACTTTGATATACGCCACGCTATCAGCTATCAATAATCTCCGTCGTTTGCGACAGTATACCGTCATTACGATATGGTAATAAACGAACGCAACATTGATTCTCGGTAAACGAAGGGCACCGCTTGACCCGAGATGTATCGATAGCAGGAAGTTACTTGTCGATTCTTTGTCTTTCTCAATATCAGAAAGCTGGAAGGCCTTTCTCTCTTGTAGACGCGGGCACGAGCTAATAAACGACTAACAATTAATTATTACTGGGAACACTGAGCGGTATTTACGTTGCCTCCAAGTCGAGAAAAAATATTTACGATGTACCAATTACTATTACAATAATGAATTGCCTAATAATTAATATAATAATAATAGTTTCACTCAAATAAATCACTGCACGTCGAAAAATAAATTAATGGATTCCTCGGGAAGTGTATACGGAATGTTGTAAGATCTGTTCTATTTTTTTCAATTAAAATTATTTTTGGAAATGCAAAGCAAAGATTATAAAATGTAATTGTTGTCTAATTTATGATTACTTCTGTATTTGTTTTCACCATTTGACAAACTGTATATAAAATAAGCAGTTTAATACACAAAAATAAAGAATTATAAACTTCCTTGATTTTTATACTGTCAATATAAAATATATATATATATATATATATATATATATATATATATATATATATATATATGGCACTCGATATATAAAACGGTTTGTTTGATCGCTTATGTCATTAATGCCGTTTCCGATAATAAATACGATTGCCTGTCCCCATAAACGTGGACGATCGTAAAACGAACACGTCCCGCAGAAACCAATCGTCGTTGATTTTATTAATCCCGCATCGAGGCGGAAAAAAACGATCATCCGGACGGAGGAGGCGGCCGATGGTGACGGTGCATCATAGCGTCTCTCGCTGCACCAGAAATTTGCCAAAAGCTCGACCTTCCGGTATGTCCGTCACGTAACCGGGCCGCGGTACGAGGCTCTTCCATTTCGCAACCGGTTTGAATGAAATTGGAAACATTTCTCAGCCGCCACACGCCACGCGTCTATATGTGTACGTAGACTCTATGCTGGAACGTACCTATATACGCAGGGGACGAATGGAGAATCCGCGGCCGCCGACTTATAAAGCAGACAGGGGGATCAGGTTGAGCCGCGCCGTAAAAGCGCGAGCGCGAGCCTTACGATCTGACTGATCTGCCGCGGTACATTTATGACGGCGTCCCCCCCCCCTCCCCCTCCGTTCCCATTGCCGACGTCGTTCCCGCTGAAGGAGACTTATCGTCGGCGCGCACCAGATGCCACGGATACACAACCCGCGCGTTTCTTTCTAGCCCGTCGTCTGGCTACGTACTCTTTCTTCTTCCCTTCCCTCCCCCCCCTCTCTCTCTCTCTCTCTCTACCCCCTCGCCGAGCTTTTCTTTACGTCCTCTCTCGTCTGCCTTCGAATCGCTCCGCGCGCGCTTCTTCTCCCGCATCCGCCACGCTTCGCGTGCAACCGCTCTCGCTTTTCCCCCGCGGAGAGAAACGGACCCTCCGCTACTCTTTCTGCGCGGGATGACGTTGGGTTAATAAAGTTCCGCCCGTTCCATTGGACGCGCGCGCGCAGGCAAAGAAACGGCTAAATGAAGCTGTACGTGGAACGAAGCATATTTTAATGTCTTACTTCCCGCCGATAATATACGTGCTCGGTGTGTAAATACGATGAACTTGGTAATATGCCGGTCTGAAACCAGTTTTCAGATGTGTACACGAGAGAGCGTGGCGCTAACCCCGCGTTCCAGGCCATTCTCAGTTTCACGAGAGAGAATAGATCGGGAAGAACATGGTCGAGAGTGCTTGACCCTCGCGGCCCTCCTGGCAAATGATCCGAATGAAGAGAAATCAATGACGCGTTATACGCGCGGTCATCGCGGTGAATATATTACGTCCGGTGGTTCTCGGCGAAGCGATCATCGGCGTCGCTTATTTCGCGGATGACAAGCTTAACGAGTGAGCGCGAACGGTTATTATACATTCATTTTCCAGAAGATCGCGGAGAGAGAGAAAGACAGAGAGAGAGAGAGAGAGAGAGAGAGAGAAAAACTTCGATCTTGTATATCAATTTCGATGGTCGCGGTGCCAAGACGCCGATAGAAAAAATTTTCGCGCACAATGTAACCGCGATAGATTATAAGCGAGTAAAAAGAATTTTAACGGATAGGTCCGCTTGTCGCGAGAAAATAGGAATTATAGCGGCGCGCTCGGTTGCACCATTTGCCAGGACGGATATATGCGCGGCTCTAATGGCGCGCGTAAAAGCGGGTAGTTGCGCTGTTTTTCATGTCATAATCCCGTGTAATTGCCGTTATATGGCCTTACCTAATAAAGAACTAAAAAACGGAAAAAAGAAAAGAAAAAATAAAGAATTTGACGCAGCTGCCGCGAGAGGCGAAAAACCAGTTTGAGACGATCATGTCTTACGCATATTGCGTGCGACGGCCGACGCCCGCCGCGTTACCGCGATTCCTGACATCCGCATTCTGTAATCTTTCTTCTGCGAGAGCTGCCCGCTTTTTCTTGCGCCGCCGCGTGCTCGCGACGCCATCGCGAGTAAAATCACGCCGCTGCGCTCAGTTCCTGACTTCGGGATACAGTTGAAAATTTATGTGGGAGCGACATATGGATAAGATTACCATTATTCCGCATCCACGCTGAATTCTACGAGCGAACGACCGCCCGTGTCGGAATTTCAGAATTAATGCGACACAGCTTAGTTGAGTCGACGGCACCGACGTCGGCGTATGAATTACGAGTGTGCAGGAAAAAAAAAAGAAAACAGAAAATGCGGTTCGCGGCTACCCCGCGCTGATTACATTCGTTATTGTTGGCCAGTTCCTAACTTGGTGCGAAAAAAGTCGAGAACAAATCCTGACATTTTGGAATCCGATGCAAACACCTCTCTCTCTCAGTTAACATTGGCGCTTGATGGCACTTTAATCTCTTTCTTGCGGGAGAAAAAAAAAACCGCGGAAATTGTATACGCGGCCACCGGGATAATAAAGAGCGGCGAAAGAGAGAAGCAGCTACGAGAGGACGAGCCGCAAATGTTATAATATCGGCGCTGCAGTTTGCTAACGGTATGCGAACTCGGCAAAAGTCTCAAACGGCGAAATCGTTGCGTCCCGAAGATCCATTCGGCACAGGTGTTTATGTATTATCCGAACGACAGGTAACGGCGTGAAACAATTGGTTACGTGACTTGCAATCCGTCGAAAAGGACCGATGGAGTTCGAGGCACTTCGTTTTATTACATTCCACGTATCGAATTCTCCCTTCTGTTCCTTTGAAATATATTTACGCGCCGTGCCGAAAATTAAAAGCAAACGTTGAGCATATTTATTCGCTTACCATCACGACTATGCTGAATTTCGAGCTCGAAATTAGACGTAGAAAATGTTAAGATACAAATCTCTTACATAATTCTATAAATTTATCGGAACCGACAAATGCAAACATTACTCCTTTGATTTACGATTTTTACGCTGCAGCCATTCTATAGTCGGAAAGGTTCAGTTAAATTAATCCAATTAGCTCGAAACATTAATTTGTTCCATATCGCTGCGTTAAATTTATTCCTCGAATTCATGAAATCATAAAATATTTTTGTTTGCTTTCGCAGTTCTATGTGCCGCGAATACAATTTCCTTTATTCGCCTTAATTTCATCGTATAAATTTTCAAGCTATGAATTTTTTTCTCGATTTATTTTTTACAGATACTGCTGTCGCACTTCGACGCCTTCAAGTTCCCGAGCTCGGAAGTGGTGCAGTTCCGCGCCCTGGTCACTCCGTGCATGCCGGCCTGCGAGCCCGTGCAGTGCGATCAGGAAGAAACGACCGGCGAGCTGCGCTCGGTGATCTCCTTCGGCAGACGTCGCCGTCGCCGTCGCTCCACCACTTCCCAGAGCCGCGAGGATCTTCTCTTAGTGCAGTCGATTCAAATCACCGACAAATTCGGCTTCGAGCGCGACGGTAAGTCACCAAACGCTAGCTCCGCGACGAGGGACACCGTTTTCGTCGAGAGCGAGGACATATCGTCGACGTTGGGCGTGTGCATCAATCTGGGCGAGGCCATCGTGGCCGGAACCGTCTTCCTCGTCGCACAGATCGCTATCATCGCGGCATGGACCTTCACCTGGCAACGACGCCGACAGATGCTGAAGCATCAGGAAGCGCTCTCGGTCTCCGTGTCCGTGCCCGGAATGCATTCCGTGCCCGGACGTACCGACAGCCTCTGCAAGCTGTACGACGCCGGTTATTCCGCGCGCCGTTTCTGAACGACTCTTCCCACCCGCCCCACACGGTATCGTTGAATCTCGTCTTCCTGCGTAAAAAAAACGCTATCACGAATCTTCGGCTGACTTCATACGGACGTGAGTTTTCAAACGACCCTCCCCCGGGGGAGGATCGCGCGCGTGTCACGATTCTCGAAGCGATCAGCAGACAAAACCACTTTTCCACGGCTCTCTCTCTCTCTCTCTCTCTCTCTCTCTCTCTCTCTTTGAATCTTTCTCCGTAATTCGGAATTTTTCCGCAATTTCGGACGGCTACTCCGTACTATACATATATACATATATCAAACTTCTACGACTGTACCGCGTTGCGAGATCCGCAGCCAATATACGTAGCTTTTAGTGAAGTATGCCCTTTGCCACCCACGCTTACCTTGTACTCCGGGTGCAAGCTTTGCCGAGGCGTTCTACCAATTCCAATTAGATTCGGTGGGCAGATCATGCGGAGTTAGTCGAACGCGTCATGTAGAGAGACGATCGTACCGATTGGAAAAAAGGGAAGACGATCGCCGCCACCCGTCTCGACGAGTATCTTGCATTCACATTGGGTACTATCACGTACGCATCCTCTTTTTTATTCCAAACTTCATTTCCTCAGCAGCCGGCAGCGTAAAGGAAACCGATCGTTTTCGCGATATCGTTCAGGCGACGCTGCTCTAGCGCTCATCTTCCCGGGCGTAGTCGGGCGCAATTGCGCACTCGCGTGTGTGCAACACGTGCGAAATAATGCCGCTGGATTACTGAACGGAATTAGGCACAATTGCGCTTGATTGCTCGATACATCTGTCGCTTATTGAGACACAAATATCAATGTTTCCCGATCGACGTTTCTGTCCAAGGTCGGCGCAACGAATCATATCGTATGGTATCATCAATCTCGTCTTTCTGTCTCTCGAGCGGCCGATTATTGCGTGGAAGGAGCAAGACTGCAATTACGTTCCGTCCGAACAACCTCTAATTAACGTGACGTTCAGTGTCCAAGTGTGGCCTTCATGCGTGTGCTGCGTACCCCCGTGCGTTCAGCGAAAGTCGATGCCGTGTCCCAGGGGACGCTTCTTACAAGCGGATTGAAAGGGCACGTTAAAAAAGTTTGAAAATTAGAAAAAAAAAGACAAAAACAAAAGGAAAAGAACCCCCTCCCCCCGCCGTAATATCGCGCCGATACTTAATCCGTATCTGATCGGGACCGCATACCGGGGAATCACACGCTTCGCCGCAGCTAAATCGATTTCTTACTTTGTTCCGGCATAAAAGTGGCCGTACCGCCACACCTCTTCCGCCGGTAAGTAGTTGATAATGTAACGGCGCAAAAATCCATCCGCGAAGGGAGTAATCGATTCCGCGCGCGAGTTCGGTCGGTTTCTTGCGTCCGGACGTGCAACCACCACGCCGCCCTTTTCCCTTCGCTTCGCCTTCGTTTCTCTCTCTTCCCCTCTTTTCTCCCCCCTCGCAACAAGTGCTTCCGTTCTTCCCGAGGCGACGTGACGCGACGTGGGGACACGTATTAGCGCGCTGTGGCTCCGTAGATGATGGAGGTTGACGTGTATCCGCTACACGTCGGACGGACTATCGGCACCGACTCTAATTAGCATTGGGAATTGGGCATGATTATGCAGATGTATAGAGTACGATATCAACGGTACGGCGCGGCGGATGGTTTGCGCTAGCACGAGGATGAAAGAGGGAGGAGGTGGAAAGAGGGATCGAGACGGAACGAGAAACGGGTGGTAGAATATGGACGTGGTCTCGGCGAGGAGCGATAGAAGGTACGCGCCGCAAAGGGGTTGGCGGAAGGTTAATTGCCTCTTGTGGCGTCTCGGGGTTAAGCTAAGCTTGCGGGGGTAACGCCTGACGGGGTTGAGACGAGCTTCTGGAGTAAAGGGGGGGGGAGGGGGGAAAGGGAGGGGAGAGAGGCGGATCACCATCAAGGATAGCCATCTCTCCGTACCGGAGCCGCGTAACCTTCCGACTTAACCTTAGCCATGTCCCCTTATCCCTGAGCCATCCCGTGGCGGCCAGGTTAATTTACATTGCGACACGCGAGCTTATCAATCTAGATTGGCGTGCTCGAATTGGAAGAAGCCGTCAAAAGCCGCGTGCCCAACACCATTAAAGAGAATTCCTTTCGTTCTGGTTACGTAAACAACGGAATGTCACGCTTCATCGGTTCGCGATTCCATCGCTGGGCATCTTGAGAAAATTCTAAAGAACAAAGCCGCGTTGATAATGTCAAACACAGAAAAATCCAGTTCGTAACAGCTATTGTTGTATTCCAACATTTTCTGTATAAACCGCAAACAAAGTGTATTTGTTAAATTATTTTTGCTCGCCGAGTAAAGAAATATAAGAGGTACCTGCTTTTAATCAATAGAAAATGTTTTATAATTGATAATAATAAAATATATTAAGTAGATAATTAACTTATATTTATAATATGCAATATTTTATGATTGTTTGTATGTTATAACAGAACCGGCTAAACTTTACGATATCTGAAATCCGATTTTATCTTGCTTTGAAATTGCAAGGCGGAAAAAAGAGACAGATAAAGATTCGACAACGCGCGTTACACACTATGGTACAGAGAAATACAAATCTATTGGCTGTGCCAGCGGTGCCTTATCGATTTCACCAAGGCATACAAAGCGGGTCCCAAAGGGAGATCGGATTAATTGAGAAACTTGCGGATTAAAATACACTCGTTAAGACAAACACGGCGAATGAGAGAGACAAAATGAGAATCTCCAATCGTTCTGAAGTGTTTGCATTACATTTAACCGAACTTGGAATTATTCTAGTGTTTGACATCTATAGTGTGGCGAAGATTCGCGTACGTTGCATACTACTTTCACGCAAGTGCATGCGAGACTACTTCGCGAGCAGTGTGATCACGCGCTAATCTCACAGACGTGTCAAAATTTTATCTCACACGCAATAATGGAATCTCGGAACAAATATGTCGACCTGTTGGATTTCGATACACAATCGATTTGACATCGGAAATGTTTTTGGGCGCAAACGAGACAATATCCATTCGCAAGTGCATCGCACCGACCGCGCGTAACGCTCGCCGCACGTGTAACTCACTGCTAACGTTTAGTGGTCGCTAACGCAACAACAATAGAGAAAATCGAACGGAAAAGGATAGACAGTGGTGGAGTGCGCGCGTATGTTGCATCCATCGAAATTCCAGCGCGCGCTTTAATTATTGGCTCTAATTGCCGTGGATATTGCCGGGCTTTTCCCGCGCCGTGCGAGACCGTTGGAGTGTCGACACCGAACCAAATGGAATTTTGCCCCTTAAATCAAGCGCCATTGATTCCGCTAAGCACGCGGAAAAATTGAAATGCAGAAAACGCGAGGCGAGACTCGCGTATTTCCGAAACGCGGCTTAATTGCTCACGTATTACGAAAGTAACGAGCACGCCAATGCTCGTATTGAGCTTACGCGCCGCGGCCTGGCCCCGATAATTTCCTCTCCGCTCTTCACTTTGCTACTTCTACGCGTGTGACCCGCTTGATAGAAGTATAAATACAAATAAATATAAATATAAATATGAATATAAATATACATAACGCATACAATGGTAAAGATGCCAACGAAGGTGCCTGCGCGTACAGCAAGTGATGAGACGCGTAATGTGAACTTGCGATTTTCTTGATTTTTACTTTTTTGAAAGATAACACTTCGATTATGGATTTTTATATTTAAGAATTTTCGCTAACGCTGCGGTAGTATATCCAATCTGCTTGTGGTGAGAGGGTAGAGTCAATTTTATACATGTTCGACGATTATTTGTACGGACGCATTCAAAATGGTGTTGCGCACGCGAACGCGCGCACGGACGCTGACACGCGCATGTATGAATGCGCTCAAGGCGCATCCGTGCGCACGCGATCGCTCCGCGCAACGCTTTAGCGGTGCAATTTCAACAACGCATATATGAGCGTATGGAGTGGCGCAAGAAAAATTTGGCAGCTCTTCGCCTCGCTGCAGAAAGCGATCTCCGACTGGAGAGACTGGAAGCGAGAATTGCGGAAAGATCGAGTTCTCTCTGTTGTAAAATGCGGGAACTCGCTGGGATAGATCCTAAGTCATTAATTTCACGGGGAAGATGTGCAAGATTTTCTCGCGCCACCTCGTAGACAACAAGCATCTTCGAGTAACGATGTGTGTGAGCACTTTTCATCGACTTGATCGAACCGTATGCGCGGCGTGCGCGTCACGCCCGGTCGCTGACGTTTGATCCAACTCAATGGAAACTGCCGAGTACGCGAAGTATAATGATTAATCATTAATAATTAATTAATTGCCTTACATTTAAAAGCGTATACGAAGCAAAAAGGAGCAATCCATGTTTCATCAAATATAATAACGTAATTAAGATTAAGTTAACGCGCCCGCGGTCTCGCGCTATGGATCGGGGCCGCGGAAAAGGCAATTGCGAAGGAAAGATAATATTGGGCTCGAGGACGATCGCTCTCGATGATATCAAACACGCCTGCAATCCCGAACGGTCGACTTGGGCAGCCGCAAGCAATTCAACGCGGCTGGCGTCGTCGTTCCTGCGTACAAGCACCACTTGCTGCTTCTTCTCTTTCTCCGACCGCTTCTCCCTCCCTCCCCGCCCTTCCCTCGCTTTCGCCCTATCGTCCATCTTAATGAGGGTTATGTTTATACCCGGTACTTCTTACCAGGAGTATCTGCGAGTTTGTAGAGATGTCGGTGCTTGTCCTCGAGCCTGAGGTGCGCGTCTGCTCCGTCGTAAGCTCGAGAAGCTCGAGTCTGTTCTGTACCATGACAAGCGTGTATTCTCAGCTTTTCTCTCTCTCTCCCCCTATACATCTTCTTTCCATCTCATCCGTCTCTTCTCTGCCCCCTCCCCCCTTCCCCCCCCCCCTTCTCTCGTTCCCTTTGCATCTATTCTTTCCCCTCGTCTTCGTTTCCCTGCCATCTCACCTCCATTCGCCTACCATTGCCGCTGCCGAGTGCCGCGTCGGCCTCGCCAAATTAAACCATTTTCATCGCGAATACATACGTCACGTACAGAACTTACCCGACGATCGCGAGCGTTCTTATGTTATACGCCGCGCACCAGCATAATCGCTTATTTATTTTTTACGTTAACGTATATTGCCCTTCAAGAATACTCGTATCCTATCACGCCTATTTTTTCCCTCTTCTACCCCCCTCCCCCCTCTCCCTTTCCATCCACAACCGGCATACCAACTACTGTTTTAATAATACACCCGTCACACTAGCCACGCACTGAAACTGCTATGTAATTTAACGAATCACTCTGCTGACGTTAAACGTAATGCGTGCGTGTTTCTAATTAATTCCCATTTTTTTTTTCTACATTATCAAGACGTATCTTTCTCGCCAAACGTCGTATATGTCAGTACCGTAACATACACGTTGTACATAGCATATATGGTACAGAGAAAATAAACTCATTTTATAACGAAAATCGTTGTTTTCCTTTCACGAGGTCCTACAATCTCCCGTCAAGGCGCAAGACAACGTGTGGATCCCGCCAACGCTAGAATTTTTACGCGAGAAAAGTCCTTGGGACGAGTCGCGCAGACGGAGAAACGAAGAGCGAGGAGAAAGTAGTTACCGCCTGTGGCGGTACAGTCGGGATCGGCGTGACGATAATAATCCATCTGTCGTTTTGCAAATTATTTTCATACATATGCACAAAAGCGACCATTATAAAAGGAGATGGTGAGGTTCTTAGCGCGCCTCATTGTCAGCGGACTGACCAGCTCGACAAATCCCATGGTCAAATCATTCGAGAAAATTATCCAATCAATCTCGCCGCATGAGATGTTAAATCGGGAACAAATATTTGTTCGTTCAGAGGCAATAGAAACGAACTGGCAAATTCACATACGTATCGATTAATGTACCATTATGCATCATGCAGCGATGACAAGCGAGCGGAAAGGTAGGTATTTTCAGATACAGAAATAATTTGCCGTACACATTTCCACGCTGAGAGATGCTTCTCTTCATTTTCGGGTAAATATAATTCTGCATTAATATTATTTATCTTGTTTAATTAAAAGAATCACAAATGTCAGATTATTAAACACGAATAATACAGGGTTAACCATTTTTTTCATCATTTATATCTATCATTCAAATTAGATTGTTTGATAATACCTTATGACAATGTATTTACGGATACAAATATATTTCGATACATCCATTGAACAAATGTCTATTAGAATATTATATTTCACAATTTCTCGATGTAATAATATTATTATATGCTTCAAAGAAAGGTATCCCGAAATTCACGTTACTTGCATAATAATAACCAAAAATCGATATTTCATACATGTACATGGCTAAGCGGACTATAGATAGAATATGCATTCTGTTAACAGCGGTCAGGAGTTCAAACATATAATCGCCGCGGGTAGTCGCCAAACTCTGACTGACCGATGAAAATTAAATCTCTTCGTGATGCTCAAAGTTTCAAGCGCAAAACGATTCGCATCAGAAAAGAGCCGCGGGTAGAAGGGAACCTGATGGATCGCGCGGCACGTCGTGCAGCACGAGCGAAAAGTAGACCATGTAAATGGCCCAAGATCACTAGTTACCAGCCCCCGTTAGTCGCGCGATTCAATAAGCGTGAGAATCTTGACAAGTGGCCGTAAAGAATGTCAGAAGAATATTTATAAGAAGAATATTAATAGTCCACCTTTCTTGGATGACTCGGCATTTAATGAGAAGAGGTGCAAAAAAACTTGATTTTTTTCTTGAGTAAGAGTAAAAAAAAAAAATAGATAAGTATCGTGTATAAAAGCAAATACAGAACATTTATATTTCGTAAAAAAAAAAAACAATTATCTTGAATTTTGTTTGGACAGATATATGCCAGAGAAACTTGTTAGAGAAACATATTTTCATTAATTATTCAAATATGGCAAAGCGAAAATTATCATCAATTATAAATTTAAAAGAGTACAGAATGTCATAATTGAAGCAATCTAATTATATTCTGCCGTGCACAGTCAAAGATATGTTAAAAGTGGCGAGATAAAGTAATTTTCTCCCGTATTACTTTGCGTCGTCTCGTACACTTAACGCTTCTCTTCCAGTGTGCGACAACAAGAAAAAGAATATACCTTCTCATCTGGAAATCGTGCTATTGTAAGTTTTAAGGCGAGCTCCGAGATTACAACGTCTGGCTCCGGATCAAAGCGCTGGAACGCAATTTATCGCATATAAAACGAGAACGTAAGTTGCCCAGGTACGATTCGGCGAGTCCATTCGACGGGAGTCGGCTATGTTAATGAACCGGATCGAGATAATGCCATGCAATGCCCCTAGTTTACGGTTCTGCTAACGCGGCCGGAAGTATATAGCTATCGGGTGACAGGCATAGCCCGGCGTTATCGACCCGAGGCTCGCCGGTTTGCTCGCTCGCTTGCTCGCTCGCTCGCAAATAGAAACGGAAGAAACAGCAAGAACGCGCTAGTTGGGTGGCATAAAAGTCCTGATAGGTTCCCGGTATTTCCGGATATCTCGTTCCAAACGCTACCGTCTCCGTCGTCATCGCACCGATAACGGAGCTGCGTCGCAGACACCGAACGGTCCTTCGCTCGTACGGTCTCCTTTGGTACGTGACACACGGTGGGGAGGCGCGGTGGCGGCTGCAGCATTTCCGGCAACATTCGCCGGCGAGAGAGAGAGAGAGAGAGAGAGAGAGAGAGAGAGAGAGAGAGAGAGAGAGAGAGAGAGAGAGAGAGAGAGAGAGAGAGAAAGAGAGAGAGAGGTGAGTCGCGGAAACTTATACACAAGAGAACGAGGAAGAAAAATGGGGAATAGGATTGCATGGAAACACACGGATGCACACTACGTATGAGCGGCGGGTTCGAATCCCCGGCTGGAAACGCCGAAGATTCGTTTTTCACCAGCGGCGACATTGTGTCGCTCCGGAACGTTACGTTGTGTTTATTCTGGCGTGGGAAAAGATGTCACGGCGATGTCGGACGCCGGTATATGCCCCGATTACGCAGACATATCCGTTTACTGGTCAATTCCGAATTTATTCGCATGATTATATCCGCGTCGATCGTTCGTGAAGCTGACATGGCATTCTGATTAAAAATTTTACGCGCTCCCGGTGAATGGCAGCTGATATAAAACGGCGAGTTGTTCCGTATTAATTATAAATTTAGCGCCGATATATGATAATGACGAATCTGTCCGCTTTATAGAAAATTGATTGTAAAAGGGTACAATTTTCTGCAAAATGTAAGTATTGTAATGGCGCCAATTAATATCTGGCGGGCTGATTGTCAACAATGCTTTATCAGCAGTGATAATTTTGATGTATACAACACGAAATGTCGGGGCGGTATTAATTATAGTAATAGACAATTAATTCGAGTGCAAGCCGGAAGCTCGTAGCGACATTATGTGCACGTTGAAAAACTGCGAGATACCGCGGTAATTGGAAATCGCGCTCTATTCTGACCAGATAATATACCAGCGACGGAGTGACGTGCGCGCGAGATCATCAGTCACCGCGCCGGGCGTCATCGTGAATGAGAGACGCCGACTATAAGACGTCTACCTCGAGCCATTTGTCAAAAGTCGAGACAGTCCTATCGAAGTGTCTCTTCGAAATTATCTGCCAGCGGCGCCGGACCCACGGGATTCCGGACAATCTGTCCCGGTCGAATTATCCAACATTAACCTCCCCGGGTTATCGATCTGCCGATTCCAATGCTCGCTACTTCGCGGCAGTCCATTTCCAATTCTCATGTGATTTCCGGCGAAATATCTCCTCCCGGTCCTTCCGCGAAGTAGGTGCTTTCGCAGCCGGCGTTTCTTTCAACTTTACGAGCCGCACCTTTTTTTTTTTCATGCACGATAAAATATAAAGCAGTAAGCGTCGGGATTATTCACCATGAAAGTGTAACGACTGAATTACGCCACGACGGTCTCGGAAGCGCGATAAGAAAATATAATATAGTCGTTAAACGCGACCTTATGCACACTACGTGTGTGTTTAAGGATAAAAAGATGTTTCTTGCGATGAGAGATTACACGGCGAAAGTCATTCGATACCGAATTCATGGTCTATAAATATCCCTTTTTACACGCTTCGCACATCTTAGTGCGCGTTTCGAAGATACAGCCCAATAAATACGTCGTAAGTCTTTACGATTTTGTCTTTCTTGTATATGTCATATGCTGATACATTGCATGCAATCCACTTAACGTTTGCGTCGCGTCCGCGTTTCGGTCACACCGAAAGTTATAAACCAAGTCGAAATGTACGTCGGGCGATCAACGAAAGTGGCAGCGTAAATAGCGAGTGCCGCCGGAATGTCGATGCTGGGATCGCAGTGGTGTGACTATCTCGAATGACGAGGTTGCTCATCTTAGCCACGGTTGTGCTTGGCTAAGGTGAGAATTGTTGCGCGGCGTTTCAGGCAAGAAAAGGCGACAAGCAAAACGAATTGAGATAGGAGATGTGACAAGAAATGGGAGCGAAATCTAGCACATGAAAGGCAGTGAAGAAAAGCAGATAAAAAAAAATCTACGTGACGGCGAATCGCGAACAGCAGGTACAGATGATCGTGTATTTTGACACAAGCCTTTGAAAACCGCGTAGTTTGCTTTCTTACAGGCTACATATAATGTACGATGGAATGTTAAAATTACTGGAAATTTGTAATTTACTCGCAAAGAGTGAAATTGATATATGAAAAAAAGCGTTATTCATTTACCGTAAATTACACGAGGAAACGTAACGCCTATAAAGCGTAGAGGAGAGTTCGCGTTGCATTCATAATATCATAAAATCAATTATACTTATCAGTTGTTAATATGCATGTGTGCGTTAATATTAATATTTATAGATTATTAAACGAATTCGATATATCGCAAGATTAGTGTTTTAATGTTTTAATATCCATGAGGAAATGAATACGGTAGAGAATACTGAAACTGAGAGAGAATTGATACCGCTGATAAAATAACAGACATATTGTTGCTAGTTTAGTCTGGATGCGTATAACGGAGAAAGCAATAAGAGAGAACAGCTAAATGGCGGCGAAAGCAAAGGTAAGAGCTAGCTCTGTTGTTGGAGTTCTCATTCGCATGGGATAAACTAACATACCGCGAAATAATAGCAGCTCCTTTCTTCGATATGCCGGGTTATGTTAAAACGTAGCGAATGGCCAAGCGCCGTCAGGTAAACTCAATGAAAGCACTTTTCCCGTCCTCGATCTCTTTCGTTCAACATTCCGCCAATTATCTTCGCAGCATCTCGAACTATTTTCCGCTTGAATTCCTCGCGTTTCTCGATACAGGCACTGACGTCATTGCTCCGATATCGAAAAGGAAATCGATGCGAGTAGGAAACATCGAAACAGAAATGAATACTCCCGGCGTATAATTACATACATTTGTTTCACTGCTCGTCTTTAATTATATTTACACGCAACACAAATACAGGAGATTTCAAATTTCCTTTCGCTTCCAGCTCTCGACGAACTCTTAGACTATTTTTCTCCCCGGCACTTATGCCTATCTTTCGCATCCTGTCGTTCCCGTCTCCGTTCTTTTCGCTCGAACGTCTACCTTCGTTTTCCATCCGTCCGTCCGTTCGTCCAAGAGCCAATCCGTCTGACTTCTCGCTGCACTCGTGAGTCTCAAGCATCCTCCCTGGTTGCAGCCACGCAAGCCTTATTCAGAGAGACCTCTTCGCCCATTCGCTGACTGGGAATAGTCCCGTCGAATTCAGCGCGCACTTCTCACTTTAATGCGATGAAATCGTATCAGGAAGTACTTGGATAACCAAACAGCGATTGCAGGAGATTCAACCGCATTATTTTCTCACCACAGCTCGGCCGTTCAAACGATGATTTGGTACGCCGATGAGACATTAGCAAAATACTTAGGCGGGATCGCGTCGACTTTGCGAATTGCGGGCAACGTCTCTATTATGGCAAATGCGGCGCGTGTTTGTCGATTGCAGCCAAAAGTAAGTAACTTTTCATCAGCATTCATTGTCTATGAGGCGGAAGAACCCCATTCGAACTTTGATTCGGACGTATATCCGCGCTCATAGCCAATTATGCTAATGGCCGGTTCAAACTTACGAAATTAAATTGGTTTCGCAGACAGCCAATTTCAACTTGCCGACTTTCGAGAATATCCCTCGTGGCTTAATGTAAACTGCCATCCACTATTCGCGGCGGCATATAGTAGTTAACAGACTAATTATGTGATCGTTTTACCCCCGGTGTAAATTTCGATATTTCCTCTCTAATGTATCTGTCACTGTTTGTTAATTACCGTTGAATCACTATATCAGCGCTGTGTATCGCTGATAATGTATTAATTGCACTGTCCTAGCCTTCTGCATCTAGTCTCTAATCCGTTGATACAAATGTCAGACGATTTCGCAATTTTTCCGAAATATTGTCGAATGTTGTATTTTACGAAAAATTCCCGCGTTATATTTTTTTCCTCTTCAATTATGCAGTTTTTTTTTTTTTTCAAAATAAATGCACAAATCTGCTCTTCGCGTTGATGCCGCACTGGAATATTATTTATATTTCAGCAACATCTCTGAATTTTCACGGCAATTAGTATCTTAAGCTTTTATTAGAGATTGAGGCATTTTCAAAAAATTTTCTACAGCAGCTGATTTCCCACGGGATATTAATCCTATTCTGAATCGACAACTTTTTGCTAGTTACAGAGAGCATCTCCCGGCTTATGGTAAACTACAAATAAAACTTTTCCCGACTATATTTATTCAAATTAGTTATACGCAAATTTTTTAACTAAATCATTATTCTATGAATTATTAACTCAGGTACTGTAAATTACACGACATTTGCAGACGTAAATAACACAAGTAATTGAAATTTATTACATAAATTTTTTTTCGCACTATTAAAAATACATTATTCAGTTTTCTCATTAATGTAAAACATAATGTGATATTAAAACATTATACTTTTAGATTGTTTCTACCACAAATTTATTGTACTAATTTATGATACTTATTTCGCAGACGAAACAATATATCATAATCTTTGTCAAATATAATTCCGGAATACAAACGCGATTTTCGAAGGCACGAACTCACGATGTCGCATTAAATGAGTTCCCAGTTATGATCGCCTAAAGTTCCCGCATGGCACGCTCCACGGAATTATGCAAATCTAGAAGCTGTTGCTATCTGCCGCGCAGGCTGTCGACCTCGCTTCTTTTTAACACTGACATCGTTGCAGGTGCAAACGTCTTTATTCGCCAACGGAGCGCTTATCAGAAAAACGATGGACTCTTTCCGAGGAAACAAAGACATAGCATTATAACTTTGTTGATTTGATTTTCAAAGCAGCATTGACAGTATTTCTTATTTTTATTTTAATTATGATTATAAAATCTATCATTTTTCTACACGCAAACTACATCTTTATCATATTTCAGAAAAATATCCATATAAAAATAAAGAATGTAACTATTTAAGATGCAACGATTCCGTATACATGAGCGTATAAAGTACTGCAGGCTTCATCCTGTTAAATGGAGAACTAAAAAAAATCTCATATTCCCGATAACGGCTGGGCTGTGGAAAAGCCAATTTTAATCGTTACTTTTGATCGTGATGGGACCACTGGATCGACCAACAATACTCTTTCGATTGCGGCGCACTCGAACCTGACGTAGCCGTTTAAAAAAAACGGCGTTCATATCGGCGAACAATATCCGCGTGGAATATAAAGAAACGTGTATGCGCAGTTGCTACGTCTGGCCGTGTCGATAAGAATTATGTAATTGCCAAAACGGTGGGAGCGCAATAATGACACATAGGCCAATGATAACATTCCATTTCAACGGACTGTCGACCGTTCGTGGATGGCTGAACGGTATATGGCGATCCGGGGGATGTATCAGAGTAGAAGGGTGGAGGAGCGACGGGAGAGCGAAGAGACCCACACAGAGCACGGCTGGGGAGGGGGGAGGGGAGTGTAAAAGAGCGGCGGGGCGGGAGGGGAAACGGCAGGGGTGGCTGGAAGCGGAACGGGGGCTCCGTAAACGTGCAAGCGCCAATGCAGCATAACGACACAGCCAAATGGTTCGACCATTACCGCGCCAATATTACCTGCTCAACTGAATTATTGTGTCGAGCGGTCGCGCGAAATATCTGGCATCGATATTGAATCGGCAGTGGTGGTCGACCGGCGTTCGAAGGGGAGCGAATGAAGAGGGAGGAGCGAAGCAACAAACGGGAGCAGAGGGCAAAAAAGAGTACGGGACAAAAAAAAAAAAAAAAGGTTGACTTTAACGAGAATGGATCTTTGCAGAACAAAAGCCCAATTTTATAGAATAACTTTCAATAAATTCCATTCGCGTATAATGCTGCTGATAAGCGAAAAGAAATAAACGAGGCACGACACTGTCTGTGTTCGATCAAGCGCCGGGACTCTTTGTCTTCTGCCGCCTTAATTATCGAACACATAATTATATCGAGTAAATTACCGGCAAAACTTTCATTCAAAAAACTCCAGTAAATGATAATTCGTTTATTATCGCACTGAAAAATATTCTCACAATATGTTCTTTTCTTTTTCCATTTGCGCACTTGCGTGTTTGTTGTTGTTCAGTAAATGCCAAAATTAATAACGCGAACAAACGGAAAATGGGAAAACAATATTTTTTTTTTCAAATTTAACATATTTGTAGTTGGTTCAATTCGTGGTATAGAAGTGGTATTAATTGGATAAACAGAGGTGCGGGAAAAGAATAAATAATAGAGCCCTTCGTGTTCGAGCGATTATCAAAATAGGATTAAATATTCTGCCACGCCAATTCGGACCATTGGCGCAACAATGCGCGAACGATTCTTTATATCTATTTCGCTTTTCGACGCCGATACGGTCGGCAAATGGTTGGAAGCAAACCATGAACCGTGCGGAAATCGGATTATTCGGTGCATAGCTATTTTCTGCGGGGTGGTGCTAAAGTTATTTGACGGGGCGCAACGCACATTGAACATTCGACGCATTTACTTTCGACACAGTTCTGTTTATGCCTCGCGTACAGATTTCTCGCTAATATTCATCGAACTCATTTCAGGAACGCCTATCAATTATAGTTGTCGGTCTGGCTGGGAGGAGCACGTCGAATAACGGCTCTTCATTTCGAGAACAGATAGTGACGATTATTTGTTGTCATTATCACGTATTGCAAACGAGAGCTTTCTGTCAATTTGCACGAAATTTTGTACATGACACGTAAAGTGCTTGAAGCATCGAGTTCGCATAAAAGAATTAATTACAGTTAATGTCACTATGATCAATTTACTTTTGCCAGTGTTATAATGGTCAATCGTGATATAACACACAATCTCTTCCATATAATTATTATAATTTTCAGATAGACTGCTATAGTGCTGCAACGATAAATAGAGCAATGTTTCGTCATTGTTTGTAAAATGAGCTAAGTACTCCCGAAAGTGCTTTCTTTCATATTGTAGCTTTAGCGAAAACAAAAATAAAAAGAAATAAATGCGGAAAGATTAAAAATACGTTTGACCACTTTCAACACTTGAATACATTTATCGAATGCAAAAAATTCGAAATTAACGACGAACAATACAGAGTAGGCGAGAAAATTTTGCAAACATATTTTAGGAAACGCGGTGCTGCAGACTATTACTATTACTCAATCAGATGCCTGGTTTATGGCGGAATACTTCGACGCGTTGTCGAGCCAGACGGGAACATCGACATAAACTCCATCACCAAGACCAGATCCCCCGCAGCTCTATGGCCGGCTCTTGGCCGGCTAATGCGATTGTTATTACACATATTATCTCTGCGAGAGTAATCATGTTTCACATTACCATGGCTCGTTCCTCGATCAGGCAACCTCGCCTGAATCCTGCTGCAGAGCGGTGCTCGCAAGACGACTTCGGAACGCCCACTCATACGCAAATCACCATTCGCAGACATGTGTATTCTTTCAGCGTGTTACTACGGAAACGGAGAGTGATCAGGCCGCAGTGTAGTACACGAGCCGCGGTCTTTGTACGCCAAGGGCAAGCGATACCAGCACGAATGGTTCCCGATCGCCCGGCAAGTAGTTTACATGGTATGAAGGCGTGGTACAGATGCGCTCAAGGTAAGTTGTAACATCATTCAGAGATTACGAAAGAAAGGATCCCACTCACTCAGCGCGGTTGATAGAGTGCTGAAGTCCGGAATTACCGCAGAAAGTTCATAATATTTTGAATACAACTACGGAACTTTGACTTCCGCGTATATATACATAGATTTACCAGGGAAACTAAGTTATGAATGGTAGTAGTAATCTGTTAAACGCGGTTTAATATTTGCGAAAGGCACATACATTAATTTTCCTGTTTTAGTAATTGAATAAAGTAAAGAGTAAGTTTGAATTTCAATTTGAATATGTATACGCGTAATATACGCTTTTGTTGGAAGATAACGTAATTTCCCGTGTATGAACTGACACTTAAAGTTCGCGGATAACGCACAATTCATATTAAAGAGTGAACTTTTAGCTAGTTAAGCAATAAAAATTTTAATTCCCATTATCTTTGAAACTCGGGAATTCTATTATCGCGATCGACTTTTACAGCGCGTTCAGTTTGTAATAAAAATTTTTACAAAATCAACAACATTATTAATTATTAATTAAATTAACCAGATGCTAATGGAACTAATCAGACGTAAAAGCTTATCATACTTTGGTTGCTATTTAATTATATATCCGAGGCGTGACCGAAATATATGCAAAAGTTCCGAGGTTAAATTAGCATTGCACCTGCTCGCGTTATCTCTCAATATTAATCTCGTCTATTTATAGAAAATTCGCCTCAAGCAAAGAAGAAAGTTTAACGGGTGATAAAGTAACCGATAAGCGACAAAACGTCACAGCTCTTGCGAGCAGCTTCATTCAAATTTAATTCCGACGATAAGTGAAACATCGATGGCCGCCAAAGGAACTCTGCCTTCGCGTCGTCGTCGCTTTTTATTATCGTTAACTTCCCGCGCCGAACTTCGTCCTTCTCTTCCGACGGGATATACGATCTTATTCGATACTAAGGTGCTCACCGGGAGCTATATCAGCATCGCTGCCCATCCTGATTATCCACTCGCAGAGATCGAATCGATTGAAGGGAGCCGCGCTCGCATTTTTCCACCGTTACATCCCATTACCGTGGAAGCAGCGGAGTGGTCTGAGAAGGAAACTGCAGATAGTCGTAACGAGATTTACCTGGTAGAGAATGATAGGGTTCGAGACGCGACACAGTCAACACGAAAGCAGATTCCAGAGAGCCTCCGTAAGAGAGTTATTACGACGATACAATCAACCCTCGTAATTACAGCTGATTTTCTAATTATGAAAATAATCGTTTCAATTACGTGAGAAGCATAAAAACAAATACGTCTTTTCTTGCTGAAAGTATCACGCAACTTTTGCATTACACACGAAGGGAAATTGTTAACTTCGAAGGACATAAAGTTCTTGTCAAATCTGTTTCGACGATGAGCCTGCAATATAAATCATGAAAAAAAATCCATTACAGCATAAATAAATGATGGTTCGTTAGATCATTTGTCTCCGAAACTATTCCGCGAGATTCAATATAGGCTCAGGTGTTGCTCCCGGCAAGACCTAATCAGTATTGGAATATAATTTTAGTAATCTTGGTAATCAATCTTTCGCTGTCCCGGCTCTAAAGGATGACATAGACATCGTGGATACATTCACGTGTAACACATATACAAATGTATAAAACGCACACATACATATACACACGCGCGTTTTCTCGATACTAATTAAACTAGTTAACAAGCGCCGGGTATTATTGCACTGGATGTAAACTGTACAGACAGAAAGTTGTATTTAAGTTGATTTCGCAAAGTGAAAAGGGGAAAGGAAGACGGAGAAGAGGGGAGAGGGGGGGAGAGAAACGAACTCACGTCACGAAATACTCCTATGGTCCTCGAGGCGAAAATTCAAGGTGAAATTCACTGTGCCGGGGATTGCCCGGTCTACCATACGATGTCTACCATACGAACAAACTTCGTCAATTCTGTCTAATTAACTCCCGTATACAAAGACCAAGTTTCCCAGGAAGTAGCAAAGTTTCAAGACGACGTCTTCTGTTTGACCCCACGTACAACCGCGATTTCGCCACAATGTAGCGGTACGTGTGCGCCCTGAAATCTGCACGATCATGTTTCCAAAACAGCGGATATCGAATCGACTCACGTTAGCATTAGGCGGTCTGCGGGTTTCCCACGCAAACATCCAAAGAGCGAGTTCGATTTCCGGCATTCAATAACCCAAACATAGATTTTCAATCCAGCGTCACCAAAGTATTGATCGCGCCTGCTGTATGTACAGCAAAAATTATTGGAATTATTACTTGATTATAAAGCCCGTCGCACAATGCATTTACAACGTCAAATAAGATAAAAACGCTGATAAATATCCACGGACAGTTTGCGGAGAGTTGAAACATTATGTTTCTTTCAAGGTGGACTGAGGTTTATGGAAGCTGAAACGACAAAATAATAGGCAGAGTGGAAACCGCTTGTCAACACATAGTAATTTCTCAGTTCGCTGGCCTCTCTTTCTCTTGTTATCTCATCCCAGAATCCCACAGTGGTCACGTAGGCAAACTGTTAATGGAATTAATAGTTTCAACCTGAAATTTACTTGAAATCGAAACATTGTCAGAGACCTCCAATAATTAAATCCCGGCCAGTTCCCGAAAGACTGAAATTGACATTTTGTTACCAATGTTCTCAAAGTATTATTGCTCATTTTCAGAAAGATTATGTACGTTATATACAATGAATAACGATTCGAATAAAAGTATTGTGTTTAGATTAAAATATTAAATTTATGACAATAAAAATATTAAAATTTATCCTACTTTTGATAACCGCGCGCGTGCGAAATACGCATATTTGTAGCATAAAATAATGTTTATTCACAATAGATGAATAAGAGTTTCCGATTTAAGCTGATTATTGTTACATATATTAAATATATTTATATATATATGTACACAAGAGCAAAAAATTAAAATTATCCCGACACGTTAGATTAGAATCCATAAAAGTTATCTAAGCGGATTATTCATACCGTTCATTTTGCAATATCATTTGATCTCATGCTGCAGCTTGCCACCCGGAGATTTGCAACCGCAATCATTTCCAGTCGCAAAATACACTGCGACTAGTTTATAATTCTCTTGTGGAGAAAACAAACATCCTTCTTTCTTACAAATCTTTTTCGTCGAGTAATCCGTTACGCTAAATACATTATTATTAAAGTCAAGGAAAAACGATCCCATTAAATATCAATTTTCCATCGCGACATCCGCGAATGTCAATATTCGATAATATACAATAATAGTCCACTTGTAAAAATTCTTCCTGACAAAGAATAATTCATGGAACAACGTCGCGAAAATGGTTGATAAATGACAATCTATTAATACTAACGCATCGTTTGGCAGAGACAAGTTGGTTTCTACCGCGTACTACGTTTCAACGTTTCAACGAATGCGGAGAGAGCGCACACAGAGCGCAGGAGAATCATCGGCGCGTGACAGCTTCATGCATGGGTGTTTTTCAATGGATCGATTAGATCGACACGCTGTCTTATTTATATACGCCCACCTACGCACGCACCCGTTCGGCACGCTTAAATGCATCCACCCGGTTTTATCGATAGCTACCTCTTGAATTATGGTACCACCCACCAACAGCTCTCGATCGCATAAATTATTCAATACCGATTCCGCACCTGTAATGGAACAAATCAGTTCCGTGTAAACAAGGTGGGGGTCGCATTTCCAATCATTCTGCGGCTGTTTGAATCTACCGCTAGGGTTACGTCGAAATAAACACGAGAATGGAATAATTTAGTTATCGGCATTCAAATACCTTGTAGCATCAGAAATCTTTAATTTTTCAACACCGCGAATTTACACTTTGTTCGATAAATTTCAAACAAAATTGTTATAATTACACTAGCAAAATGTATAATGATTCCTCGAGTGACGTACGTCGCAGTAGTTTATCAAAATGACAAAATTTGTAACGTTTACAAATTTACTTATTAATGTTACTCGTGACGATGCATAATTTGCAAGAATATTTCGAAAAGAAAACAAAATAGTTATCTCTATTGAACGATAATCCCAAATAGGTGGGGAATGAAAGGCTGGCCAATTAGGATTAGCCGAAAGGGTCGGAGAAGGGTAAAATCTTCTTTACGCGAGTAAAATCACGCTGCTAATAGGTGGTGAAAAGTACGGCGACAAATGTATCGTTAAGTAAATCTTGGCGAACCAACGCTCGTTAATCAATGTACGTGTATTATCTCTAAACTGTTTCCAGGATTAATTCAATAGCAACAACGGCGACAAACGAAATAATTCCGCTGCAATATAAAAATACATATTGGACAGTGATGCGTCCCTTTCAAACCGCGCGAAATGAAAAATTTACGCGCTTGTGCGGTGTCGCGTGCAAAGCCTCTTTTTTTGAACAACGGGCGACAAAACCGCAATCGACCGTATGCACACGTGTAATTGGGCCCGTATGACAGTCGTCTCGCGTTGTTTTGCCTGCAGTCCACTCGACTCGGCACCGCGCGAGACAGCAGTGACGCGCGCCACAGCGGCGGTTGCATTCAATTTGCATCCGACAGATAAAAGGCGCGGTTAACACGGCGTTGGTCGCTACACGACGGCGGGAGGAAGGGATCGGGAGGGCGGAGAGGGGGAGGGGGCGCGAACGAGAAAATCGGTAAACCGATATTCCAGCAATAACAACAACGCGGCAAGAAGCCGCCGAGAGTCCCGGCCGCAACCTGCCTTCAATTCCATCCTACTTCAGCTACATCCTGCTTTAACTACGCTCGTCTCTCCACCGCGGGCACGCCCTTGCCAGTGCAGGCGCTACGTACCCTCCGGTGGTGAGATGCCGAGGTTGAGTTTATTATGATTATGAGGCGAGCGCGCGGAGGTGAGAGACTCACGACTCTCGAGAGACCGGCTTTTCTTCTTCGTCTTCCTCTTTTCCTCCTCGCCACACCGTCCTCGTTCTGCGACCCGCCTTTTGCACCCCGTATTCCTCTTTTTCTCTCGCTTTCTCGTCTACCGATTCAAGACGTTTCGTTTCTCTCCGCATTGTGAACGTATCGCCTGAGTGCAGAGCGTTTCCTTCCTCCTCGCGCTACTCCTTTTCTTCTGCTCCGCTATCCAACCATCGGTTTGTTTCCATCTATTCTTTGTTTGTCCATTCAGAGTCTTTGGCGCTAATCGTGGAGGTGAAATGAGATTCTAGGAAGCAACGTCGAGGATGCGCCTCAACGCCCGAGCTTCTCTTTCAATGAGCGTTCGCAAGGGCTCCATTCTGCGGTCTCGCTTTCAATGAGAGCGCCGCAAAAAGTTCCAAGTACTACGCCGATGTGTTGAGAAAAGGAATTGGGGAGCGCGGCTGTAGCAGCAGGTAAACTAGTCGACTAGCACGAAGGAGGGTCGGACTCGTGGAACTAAACCTAATCGGAGAGGGGAATAAACCGAAAACTAGCCCCAAGTTTACGTTCTCCGCGCTTTCACCGCCTCAAGTTCGAGCAAGATGTATTTTAAGTCTTACTAAACTTAGTTAATTTCTCAACACTTTCATCAGAGTGCAGCAGCCCAGACAGATCACAGAGTTAAACATTATTTCAACATTATTGATTCGTCATTTAATTAAAAAGCGAAAAGTTAACCCTTAACTTTTCTATTGTTTTTTTCTTTTTCTTTTCGCGATGCGCACCGCTATTCGATGAATAATCGCCCGCGATGAACCAAATCGATCGATCGTTAATTGAAATCCAGCTTTCAGTCTGCAAAGTGAATCGATTTATATGCAGAGCGGGGAGAAACGTCAGCGGCTTCCGTAGAAAAACAGGGCACAATGCGAAGTGTCGAGTCATCCGACAGCGGCTCTTTATCCATCTTACAGATCTTAAGCCACTGCCATTGCCGTTTCCTTAATCCTTCGTATAACCGTGCGGGAAAAATGCACCTTTGTGCCGCGCCGCGGGGGAATATGGCAGCGCGTAGCAGTCCGAAGCAGCAGACGTCGACGGATAACCAAGCGTGGCCCGCGTTTCGATCGCGGACTGTCGTCGCTTTTAATATCACGGCTACCGCCGTGATCAGGGCCGCGCGCGGCGCACGATGGGTACACAGTGGACTTCGTGGAACCGAGCGCGGCGCAACAATAACGATCGATCGACGTAAGATCGACGATGACGGTGCGTGCGTGACGTAAAAAAGTATCGGAGCCATAAGGAAAACGGTGCGGCATCGATACAGTTACTGCGATTCCCCCCATGGTCTCTCCTCGTTTGCCGAGTCATCATCATAACATATCGACGGCATCGCATCGCGTATGTTATACTTGAAACAAGACTCGCGCGTCGCAAGCGTAGCGCCGCGCGATAAGTCGTCGCACTACTACATAATGCACGGTTCAACGCGTTATCGCGATTTTTATCGGGTCGTCGAAATGGAGGAGCTAACGCGCGTGACAACGCACGACGGCCGCGAGCGTGCGTCGATTCATCGCCGGCGGGTAATTGGCCAGCGAGACGGACAAGTCGAAAGAATAATCTTGACGAGCGGACTATCTCGGCGTTACAACCCTCAGCGATTATTATCATTAATTAATGCAATCGTCCGGATAAAAGGAAGAATCTCAGACATGCGACAGTCTCGCGCTCGCGAGACTTCCGGTGGACAGACACAGATACGGCATGCTTATCAGCGTCCCGGCGTAATAAGACAGCGTGAAGGGTAAACAGCGACGATAGCGTGCGGCGATCATGTCGCGTGTACGGCGAAAAGAGCGAGACGCCTCGGCCGGAAAGAAAGCAAGAGAGAAAGCAGATGTGCGCGTACGATTGGCGAATGCAGCATCCTCCTGGCAGGATATGAGAAAAGGGAAGAAAGGAAGCACAGAGCTGATTAACGTGTGGCGTCTTGTTCCATCCACCCACCCGCATCCGCGGCGATTCGATCCGGAGCGATAAACGGTTTATGAAGTAGTCGGGCTGAGAGAGATTAAACGCACGCAGAAGGATGGCGCAAGTAAAGACGAGGCGTGCGGAGGGCGCGGTAAACAATGATAGGTAGCCTCCCGCGTTCGGCGACTGCCGCTGTACTCTGCCAACATGAGAGCTCATTATGGGGTCTCGCGTGAGCGCATCCACCTATAGCTGATTGCATTATAATACGACGTAGCTGCCTCTTCGTCGCGCGGCATCGCCGCGCGCCATCGCCGCGCGCCGAGGGGTACGAAATCGAAGCTTCTTTCTGCGCCACGCCCGACGAGATCCCGAACGGACGGGCGGCTGCGATTGGTGCAGCATGCAAAACAGAGTTTACATTAAAATCGTTAAGGGAACGTATGCTAATGAGCACGGTCATACGTCAATGACACACATGCGGCGGTATAAAGCCGATGCTAACTAATCGCGTACAAACTACAAACACGTACGAGTTGTCGTGCGGCTAATAACAGGCATAAATACTAACGTATATACGTTTCGAACGCGAGTCTCCGCGTTGTCACGAGTCGAGAAACTAGGTTCGCTCGTTGTCGCATCCACTTGCGGCACCGGGCGTGCTGCTAGCTAGTCGGCTATCTTTCACGGTGGTGGATTGCGTGCGAAATGCGCGGTCTCTCGAGCAATTGCCGTCGAGCGGAGGACGCCGAGGGCGAGAGAGGCGAGTGTGTGCGCGGCGACGGCGGCGGCGGCGGCGGCGGCGGCCTCGACGTGCCACGGCGTGTACGCGGCGCCGGTAGGAAGAACGAAAAAGACAGGAGAAAAGGGACGAGGGGGAGGCTCGGTGGGGAAGAAAAAGGAGCTATGACCGTGCTTTTCTTGTCGCCTCCATTCACGTGTCATCAGTCACGCGGGTAATGAGTGTCGGAAATACAAGGTTTCTTGAGTCAAGTGGGGCTGTTTTCTCCTTCCGCTCCCTTATTCTTCCTTTGCTCTCTCTCTCTCTCTCTCTCTCTTTCTTCTCTCCTGCCTTTCTCTGGTTGGCTAAAACACTCCGACGCTATTTATTATTGTCTATAGGCGCATACGTGTGCGGAAAGTAAAGCGCGCCTCTTCGGGATGGATGTCAACGTGCCTAAGCGCTCACGAGTACGAATGTACCGTACGTGGCGGCGAGATGTTCGTCATATCTGGCGCAGAAATCTACGACAGGTGATTTCACCTGCTGCGCACTCAACCATGCTTGACACTGCAACGGCCGGCAGGTAAAGGACAAATGGAAAAGATAGTCCGACGGATAAGGATACTTACGAGTTGTATATCTCTCGCAACACTTACTGTGTACGGAGTGTGTGATTGATAACGCCCGTGAGAAAAAGAGCCGAAGAAAAATAGATGTGAAAAAAAGAAATATATTTTCCATATCATTCAATAGAGTTCGTAATTTTAAAATTTCAAAAACTTATGCTATTTGCGTGTCGAGAAAACTGTCGGGAAAAATGTTAGGTGAAGAGTATGCCACTCAATTTAGCGAGGATAGTGGAAATACGAGTGAGACGTGACGCACATATTTAAAGCTTTGATCAATTTTTCACAGTACAATTTCAACGTAAGTGGCGCGAGCGCCGGTTCGTTCCCTTTTTACGCCGCCAAGTGTTTGCTGTCGAAATTTAAAACCGAACTCCGTTTATATCGGTTAATGTCAGAGTTCTCGCCATATATATTAACGAAGCAGTCCGACATATGAATTTCATAATGCGCGTACGTAGAGAACAAAGAGTAATAACAGAATGAATATCAAGGCATTCTAAGGCGAAAATCTCATTTATAACGACGACGTTGTATCTGGAGAATCTCAACCGGTACGTTTTTCCATAGAAATTGCACCTTGCGGAATTGCGTTCGGCAAAGTAGACTGCAGTAAGCGCGAAGGAGGAGATATAAAGTGGTACTTTGCTTCCAAGAATCCTCGATTCTCTCGACTCGATATGACACTCGAGACCGTCCTTTCGTTCTTGATGGTCCTCCTTGTCGTTTCTGCAGAAGGTAATTTAAAGCGAAGAGTCTAGCTGCAATTTTGACACCGTCTCGTGCCGAAAAGAATATAATAGACAAGGAATTGCTCACTGGAGCAAAGGAACCAGGCGGCGTAATGAGAAGCCGCTAGAAGAGTACTCTTTATTAGCGAACGTATACGGTTCTGTAGTTTTCCAAGTTCGTCAAATGAAATTTTATTATGTGCGACAGCCTACTGCCGTCGCCACGACGCGAGCTATCCGCCCGATAAATTTTCTTTCCGCGTTATTCACCATGTTTTCGACGTGATGGGACACCGCCGAGTCAACTCTTGTCAACCGATATTATTAACGTACGAGCGATTTACGCTCAACTTTCAGAATACGGCGAGGATTGATGCGCACGATCAAACAAGACGGTAACCGAGGAAGACGGAGACGAGACGATGCCATTTTCATATAAATAGAACTGATGATTGGAATCGGTTAATATAATTATAATCTGCGAACAACTAAGATATCGCGATCGGATTATATGCCGGTCATTAGGCGAGACGCGCAATGTCTGCGGAACCAGATATTCTACGCGCCCTTAATGAGGCCAGATTAATTACCGCGCTACATTATTACACATATCTGCCCTAATGCATCGTAAGTTAACAAAAAATAAGATCCTCCGCTGTCGTAATTGTCAGAGTCTACGCGGTAGGTCGGAATAGGCTCGGGAACATAAACGACGCATTGGCGCGATCTCAAATTACGATAAACATTAACGATGACGATCGTCTTAATAGTTGTGTCTGCGTGTCCGACCGCGTCAATATGGCCAAATGGGATAACATCTTTAATTAGCAGGTCCGGTTATCAGGTCGAATGGCCAATACCGACCGTCAAACTGGTAATGAACTGCCGCTGGACGGCGGGTCCCCAGACCATTTAAATTGACTTGCATAACCGCGGTGCGACAGTGCGCGTTTGCTGCCGGTCGCAGTTGAGGGCGGAAAGCCAGTAAAAACACGCATCTATTTCCATATAACAGGTTTATATATTAGGCCGTCACCGACAGCACGTAGTTACATTTGAATACGATGTCCTAAAGCCAAGAGCTACTGGCGGTTCAACGCGCAATAGTACGCGTACATCGGGGCTACACCAAAGCGAACTAGAACTGTGGATATGGTCGAGAGGACACTGTCCCCTGTGTGCGCGCGCGCGATTACAAAATGCGCCTTGGCACTAGCCAAATGCTTGACTCTGACCAATTACGAACAACGTTAAAGTGAAGACTAGCTTGACCTGGCCAGCCTGAAGCTATTATTCTACGTGTGATAGTAGAAATGATCAAATATTTCACAGAAAGTAATATACACGTGTTAAAAATAATTTGAAATTATTGTCGACAATTTCAAAATTTTGTATGCGCACTAAATTTTCTTTTAATATTTTACTACTTTGTATAAATAAATAAAAATATTATTGTCAAATTAATTATTATCTTGTTTTGTTTGAATTATTTATTTCAGAATCCTGCATTATATTGTCATGAAATTTTTGTCAAATCGCTTTTGTAATTAAATTGCATTCCGAAGCAAGAATTTTCACAAAAAAGGAACAAGATCTGCGTATTTGCCAATTGCAAGGGCGAATTATTTGTGTAATTGTATAAGGTTCATTAGTCTTTTTTTTTTGCTGAATAGCCAAGCATCGAAATGTATTTCACGGAAAACGTAATATTCTCTTTAAGCTTCATTCAGTGCATGATCTCATAATGTACTGATACAGACTGACGTTTTAATCACGTTACAAGCAAGGCGCGTAAGCGCAGCTCCTTTTGCTTAAAGAGAAACTGCTCTCGTCTCAGCGATTGTGAAATCACGGTAACTGAATAAAGTCAGGTATGTCGAACGTTCGTTGCTACGAGCATCTCTTAATGTCCTCACGCATGAAGGATCACACGAACTAAACGAGAAATCTAGCAGAGAATCTTGCGTTACTTCTCTCCCTAAAGATACATCCCACATTTCAACTCAGAATTATGAGAAAATTAACGTTCTTCATAAAACGTAAGTAAAAGAAATAGATGCGAAAAATTCTCATTTCATAAGTTTGATAAATTAATCTCTTTTCTAATTCCATTAAAAACATTTCTATATCTGTATAAAAACGTAGAATTATAATGCAATCTATTCCTATTTTTATTATATAACTTAATATTTCTTTACATAAAATTATATTATATTCTTAATTATATTATTAATATTATTGATATTATTAATTATATTATTAATTATATTGTATAAAATTATATTATTTTATATTCTTAATTATTCTTCTTAATAATTATTTTACTTTAATTTTAATTTAGAAATGATTTTTGAGGGACTTGAAAATTGGTAAAAGCGGCAATTAGAAATATTCTTTTTTTTTGTTATAAATTAATGGCATCGAATTTATTTCTATTTCTTATATACGTACGATAAAATCTTTATGTTCTACAATATAATATTAATCGCATTTCTTTCTGTCTTTCTCCTTTTCTTTTTCTACACTTTTCTCTCCTTCCTGTCTTTTTAACAATATCCGCTCCTTAAACGTGGCAGGTGTACTTTTGTGGATGAAACTCAGGCAATTAAGACGAGCCGGTTGCTCATCAAGCTCGCGCCATCGTAGAACGAGCTTGTACAATAAATCAATGTTCATAGTTACGTGCGACATGCTACAATAGAAAGAAACTCTTTCTCTGTATTGAACTCGGACGTTATATAACAAGCGATTATCTTAAATCAACTTTTAATGCCAATTTTTAATATTATTATTTTTATTTTATTTGTTATTTTTATCTTTATCGCAAGATTGGAGCATTTTCATATTCATGTGTACCTTCTTTAGCAAAGTAGCTTACTATTAACACGTAACAGGAAAAGCGTGCAGTGTAAAATCATCATAAAAGTGAAATATGAATATAAGAGCGAAGACTGTGAGATACCATAAAAATTTTTATGCGGTTTTTAAACTGGAACTGCGTGCACCACAATAATTTTGCACACGCGTTGCATGTCGAGATCATCATGAAAAGTATAGCGTCCTCAGCAATGAATGAAGTAGAAACTTTTCAAATCCATATGTATAGAATACGTTAACGACTGAAACTAATGATTTTCTTGCTATAAGTAAAACTCACTGCTGCAAGAAATAATGCTAATTCTATATAATTACTCCGTTTCTTAAGACTATCTTTGTAACACACGCGTAATGAGTTGGCTAATGTTTCGCGAACTGTAACGAAAAAAAAGAATAAAATTTATCTTGAGAGCAAGATCGCGCAACGGGCAATTGTCTTGCAGCGCGTCTCTGACACGATACACCTTTTTTTTGATTAGTGATTATTTAACGATTTTGCAATCGATCTTCCTCTAATAGAGGTAAATACAGTTTCTTCGTGATAATATTTAGCATTAAATAAATAAATATCTTCACTAAAAATACTAACTACTATTTTTTAAAATAAATATTTCAAATAATATGTACATACATTCAAATAATAGCACTGCAAATGCAACATTCAAATATAAATGAATTTTCAAGAATTTTCTTTTTCAAGTCTATGTTTGTCTTGCCGTGCTGTACAACACGATAGAAGAATAATCGTCCAAGATAATAGAAACATACAACTACAATTGCATTGTTCCAGTCGAACGTCCATCGAATTGCAACAACGTTTACACGTTATCTGCGCGCTATATAATTCTCAAGCCGGCAGCCAGAATAAGGCACCGTAAACCGCATTGACGACCTTTTTTGCGAGCTTTACTTCCCGTTTGTAACGGCGGAAGCGACGATCGATGATGGGCGCACACACAGTGCACACCACGCGAATCGTTACGGTCAATTACAAACAATGTAAGACGGCCAGTGCTCGTAGATATAGGCGTGCCGGTCGAGCGAATGGCTATATAGCTGACCGTAAATTAATTATTATCAGAAACCGCTTTATCTAACCGCCTTATCGAAACCGTGATTAAACACTTAGAGCGCATACATGTGAATACATGCAATTTTCTTTTGCTAATATCGTAAAAAAAAAAAAAAAAAAAGCGAAATATACCGCGGCCACTGAGAGCATGAGGGATGACGTTTGCGCCTGTTATTAACGCTAAAACAAACGGCCGCAACGTAATTATCGGCCGTGGTCGCGACACGTAACAAACGGCGACGGCAAGGTAAATATTCCTGAAAGAAAAAAGAACGAACGCGACGTGTTGGAAGAGAGACACGGGCGGTGATCACGAGGAGGATGAAGAACGGGAGAGAGAAGGACGGAGGGAACGAGAGAGAAGGCGAGAGTGGCCTTTGTCAGCGAGTTCGAACGTCGTCGCAATGCGAGCTATGCGACATGCCGGCGTTGTATATACCGCGACCAGAGTTTGCGCGGGGCTTGCTTATCGTTTATCTCGGAATCAAAGCAGCGTCGTGTATGGATAGGAGAATTGCACGTATGTGGGAGGGCGGTTAGCTTCGAGTTTTTCGTTTCGGGGAAATACGGTGGTGCGGCGCGGAGATTCGAGAGATTTATTGTTTCGAGAATGGTATCTCACGCAATATCATGTTACAAAAGTCGACCCCTCTCGTATAATACTGTGTAGTTTTCTTTGAAAAATGCCTGCTATACACATCTCTCGTGAACAGGCAGCGCAACCCCGCACAGTGCTTCGCGTGGGACGTATATATTTATTTGCAGATTTACTTCGTGCCACATAATTGCGATAATTCTGGACGAAATATGAATTCAAATGCGCGTTTAAATTAACATTGTATATAATATCTAATAATAAAGTACGCTATGTCAAATTACCGTTTGAAATCCAATTCGTGTTAATATTGAAAATTCATGTTTTTACGATTGAGAATTGAGCATGAGAAGCTGCATTTCGAAATTATGCCGTACCTTTTCAAAGATACGCACGCGGTAATTCGTAATTTACTATCCGTAGTTTCGAGTATCATCGTAAAGTATCGATCACAGAAGATCATGCAACTGACAGCGCATAATGGAGCACGCTAATAGGTTTCAGCGTCGACACAGCGAATGTATTAAAGAAATCGATTACCCTTAGACGCGTATCAGGAAGGATAAGGAAGAAAATTCTCGCGCAGCTTCGTTGAGCGCAAAAAGGCGAAACCGACGAATGCCCCCGGTGTAACGTAACAGTTTGAGGCACGTTAATTTTCCGCGGCTCCTCCGCGCCGATAACAATCTCCCTCATTGAAATGTATTCCTCTGCGGTGGAATCCGCGCTCTCTCTCTCTCTCTTTCTTTCTCTCTCAATCTCAAAACACCAACCACGGTAATTATTCCCGTAGCGCACTTAGAGACGCCAGGCGCGATTTACATAGGCATAAATAACTCAAACGCGTCTATATTTAGCGCTTTCAGATCGCGCGCTCCTATGAGCGTAAAAGGCAACGGGACAATCGACGGGGCGGTTCGTTAAGACAGACGTGGCACCGGCCATTATGTACCATTCTCGCTTTATGCCGAACGCGTATTTATTCGACGTCACGTAAAATGCTGCTCCCCGCCGCGTTCTCCGCCCTCGTATCAATCCCGCGATCCGTACTCATCCGATTAAAACCGAGCGGGGCGCGCATCCCGGCCTTAATGAACCCGTCCGCGACTACCTTCCTCTTCCCCGCCCTTCCCCTCATCCGAAATAATGAATTATACGAGCGGACGCTTCCTCACGCCGCGCGTCGCACCGTGACAAATATCGTCGGGGATATCGACTCGCGGTGGCCGCGCTCGATAGCGCGCCGATACGCTGCCGACCGGTACGTACTCGATCTGCGCCGCCTGCATTCTACCGGCGCCGAAAAACAAAAGCATCGAGAGGCGCAATGATCCACGGCCGAGAGGCGCCTTTCGACGATAACGAGTCCCGAGGGTATTCGAATTACTCCGAGACTCGTTATGATGTTCGGAAAATTAACGATAGGTGGGTATATTACGTGACGAGCCGTGCGAACGTTCCCCGGCTGTATCAGCGTTAGGTAACCGCGAGTTAGCGGAGACGACCGAACAACGTAGGACGAGCGCGAGAGGTCCGCGAGAGAGGAAGAAGGAAGAGAGGCACTATCATCTATGAACGATCCGCGCACAGCGGGAGTAAGTATATCCTCCCGTTTCCGAATAAGAGTCGATGGATAGAGGTTCCGGCGAGTCTCTCTTTCATTTTCTCCCGTCTGCGTCCTCGTCTTTCTCCCTCCGCCTGCCGCGTCCTACGCGAAGGTAACCGCGCTCGCTTGTTCTACGACGCGCTACTCGCGCCTGTAAAGTGATCCTCCAAATGAATTGCATAATATTACACGCGACAGTGTGTATTGCGCGAGCGCGCGGAGCCGCGGCAAAGCGACTCGTTGAAAAGTCATCTTATCGCCACGCTCTGCCCTCGCTGTAACGCGCGTCAAAATCGCGCGGCCTGGGCCGCACAGCTGGACGGACAAACGAGATTAGAGCGCACAAGGCACTCCTCGTAACCTGTTTTCCACGTGCGCTTCTTATTAACGTGATATTAAGGCGCGCGCGAGAGCACGTTTGCGTTGATCGCAGATGAAATTCAAGCGGCATGCCACATACGTGAATGGGTTTCCAGTTGTGCTTCGCGAGCGAATTTATTCACGTCAGGCCGCGATACATCAAGATCTGCGGGGTTTAGCGCGGACTTGCACTCTCGCGGCGATCGTCTCGCTCGGGCTGTACGACGAATATTAGAATTTATGTAATTGACGCGGGACGATCGGCACCGCCACCGCGCTATACGCAATGATGCGAGCCGAGATATAAAGCGCGCCGTGTCTAACACAGCCACTATTCCATTTCGGTTATCATTTAACGTCTCTCCCGGAAAAAAAACCGCTGCCGCGCTTACCACGATCGAGGTGAAATTAAAAAAAGTTAGAAGCGTCAGCGTACGGCAGAATTCCGCACACGTATCCTCCGACTTGATTAGAGACACTCTCGCCCGCTCTCCTCGCCACGTAAGTTTTATCTCGCCTCTCGACCGAGAACAATGAGCTCATAGAGCTTCCGCTTCGACGATTCGAAAAAGATATCGAGGGAAGGTGGAAGAACTCGAGCGCGCCGTTACCGTTAGCCTTCCCTCCCGACTCCAAAGTGACGTAGCACGTATATATTCGTACTTGTAACATTAATCTCGGGAATATTTTATTACACTCTCTAGCGTTAAATCATTAGAGATTTATTCGCAGCGATGTAATTCCGAGACAAATGTTTGTCATAAATTAATATCAAATAAATTTCGATAATCTTTTCCTTTTCGACGGAAAACTTAATAACTGGTTATAAACGAACCGAGTTTGCGCGAACGGTATAGGCGCGAATTAGTTATATAATACGGAGAGAAAAAGGCGGTCGAGACCGGTGATTTACGCATTCCGCTTTTGCCGGGCGCAACAATGGCACGGTGTGACGTGTCCGAATACATACTTCCTCCTTCTCTCTCCACCCCTCCTTCTCCTAGTGTTCTTCCTCCGTCTTTCGCGCTCCGTGCTGTCCTCCCTTCCCGCCCCGACGCGGTTTCTCGCTCGCTCCTCTCGTTTCCATCTCGCGCTCCGTCGCTCCCACTTCGAGCACTTCCTCTTCTTCTGGCCGGTTTCTCGCGGTTGCGGTGCGGCCTTGCAATGCTGCAGGCACGGCCGTAGAACCGTGTTTCCTCCTCGCCCCGCCGACATCGGTGCCGCTGCTGCACCGTTGCAGCTGCAACAGCGACGACGGCAACGACGATGGCAGCGGCGGCAGCGGCGGCGGCGGCAGCAACGACCGGCGCACACCATTGCAGCGGCAGCGAGGCAACCACGAGGTAGTTACAGCGGCGCTGGTTCACCTCGTAGTACGAGGACGAGACATTGGCCTACCACGCTCGACCTTGCCAGTTCGTTACTCTTTCCCCGGCTTCTCTTATGCATTATACACGGCTATCCGCCTCGGCCCGTGTCGTCGTTCCTCTCCCGCTCTCCCACCTCACCCTCGGCGTTTCTATCGTTTCTCCTCTTCTCTCGTCGTGCCTCCTCGCCCCTTTTCTACGTGTCTCAGTACTTTCCTTTCAATCTGCCTTCCTTTTCGTCTATTTTCCTTGGTCCATCTCGTTCCCACCGGCCTACCCATCGTGCGATGTGCACTTCTCTTTCTCTTTCTCTCTCTTTCTTTCTTTCGTTTCGCGAGAACACCGCGGCGCGTAAGACGCATCGTCATCATGCGATCTCATTTATCGTGCCTGGACCCCCCCTTCCTCCCCCCTCGAATCCACGCGGTGGCAGCGAGGTCAGGAGTGACGACGAAGAGAAGAAAACGATCGCGAACGGGAGCAAGTAGTAATGATAGCGTAACGATGGCGATGACGACGACGATGACGGCGCGTCGCCGCCGGGACGGCGTATATCCCCGGTTACAATCCAAATTATAATTAATTAACAATAATGTTCGATCGTGCGCGACGACATACTACATACATAAATACAACGTAAGCTGCCCGTAATACGTTGGTCTGCACATCATCGGGCTTCGTTAACGCGGCACTTCATAACATTATGGCCTCTAGAACTATAAATTTCACAAATTGCCCCGATCGAATCGCAAAACGACGATGGAAGCCGCATCTTATACGCGAACTTCGTGCCTGAGGTACGAGCTACCATTCTATGGACGTGCTTTCCCTTCCGGGCGATCGCTTGAAGGAAAGAAAGAGAGAAGAAAAATCGCGCCGATGACGCTGCTCCTCGCGTTAATTGGTCGCGATCGCTCGGCTGGAAGGAAGCAGGGGGAGAGGGAAGGCGTCGCCAGAACAAACGGTAATCATGATCGTCACGCCTGCGTTTAGTAAAACGAGAAAGGAAATATCTTATTAGCGCGATCGTTTCGTGTCGCTATCGTTTTCACCCGCGACGGCCGTGCCTCCACGAATGGCGCAATGTTTGTCGAACTGAAATTGCTCTTTCGCCCGCGATGTATTTTCTTATAAAACAGTTCGTGCCCGGCGTCGCGAGAGGATTTCAATATAGAACGGGGTGCATTGTGCGCGGCACTTGCACGAAATAAAGACTGTCGTGACTGCAGAGCGCTTTTTACCGGGGGATAATAGGAACGGGCGATTCCTCCTCGAAAACATTGTAAAGCCGCACAGATACGTGTTTCGTAATCCACGTCGCTCGACAAGCTATCTTAAACGACGTCGATTTCAGGCTCTCGCTTCGAAAAATCAATGTAACGTATTACACCGCGGCAACGATTTTCTGCTTCAGATGCTGCTGGAATTCGCGTCGCTATTGGCGCACTGGGTGAATAGGTTTTCTCTACACGCCGATAGCAACTCACTCACTCACTCACGCGTGCGCGCGAGCAAGCGAGCGAGCACCGTGTTTCATTACGAGATTAACTCCGCGTTATGTAATTATAATGCTCGATAGCTTTTAACGTCGTGGCCGCGCTCTTGCGAGAAACCGTTAAATCAAATATCACATATACCGCGGCGTCGAAGCTTTAATTGAAATCATTAGCGCCGGCGCTGTTCCCCGTGGTATCGCTTTTACCCAAATTATCTGCCTGCAAGTTAAACGAGCGCGCGAGTAAAACCCGGTAAAATTTCAGCTCGCGTAACTTTAACATAACCTGCGAACAATCGGTACGGTGTCTCGGTGTAGCGTATCCTTTCACGGCAGCCGGCGCAGCCACCGGTGGGCGACGAGCGGAGATAATCGAGACGAATGTTTCGTTTAAGGTAGCCGCGATCAAATTCCTGTGGAAAGAAAGGAAGAGGCGGGGAAGGCAGAGGAAGGGGGAACAGAACGGTCTTTCTGCGGTGAACGATCGAAATCTCTCTTTCCACGGACTTAACGGTGACAGGTACCTAGTCCGTGTCAAATCGTAAGTCGATATCCCGCCCGGCCCGCCCCGCCCCGCGTCTTCCATCGCGGCCGTCCATTGCAGAGATATCCCTGGACGCGGAGGATAGATGTCGAGGCGCCCGGGTTCGTTCCTCCAGCTACTAGCGGCGAGGTGCATTGAACCCGTTCTCTCGCCGTGGCGCGCAACGCCGAACGCATCCTATGCTTATAAACCGTAACGACACGTGAAACTAACGGACTTGGCTTACGGCGCGTCTTACACCCGCAGGAGCCGCGTGCTCTCCGTACGATTTCCGCCGAGCTCGTTTGGGATTACGCATACGTGCAAAATTATGAGATTGCGGGAGAAGCAGAGAAAGAGAGAAAAACAGAAGCGTCGGGACTGGAACACTTAACAGACTCGCATCGAGCTCTCTCGGTGCGCGCGATATAAAAGTCTAGTGATGAATCCCCGCGCAAAACACAGCGCGCGGAGCGATGAATGCGTCATTCAAAAGAGATAATTACTAGCTCCTAGTACTCAGCAGTGCGATAGAGTGCAATATCTTGGACGATCCCTTCAACGGCAAAGTAAGGTGTTCTACACTCGTATATTACGCGCTGCAATTTCGAGTAATTATACTAGACAGGAACTCTAATTAAAACTTTTCATCATAGCTCTAAACGAGTATAACACTTTGTTATTTAAAACAACACCGTGCATCGTAGTAGTTGTGTCGAGAAAAAAAATTCTTTCCCCGCTGTCGGCACTCTCCGCGTAAATAGGTAATGTATATCGAAAAATAAATATGAGAAAACGTGTAAGTGTGTTAAAATATTCGCACGTTTAGATTTAATGAATACGTGGTTATATATAAGTAGTTTATACGCGAATTAGGGGCATCTGTATTAAAGATAAATATAACGTAGCAGTCCCGAGGAAAAACAGTAATAACGTTGCACGTAAAGTGAAAGCTGCGAACAGCTGCTAGCGGGATTTGCACAGTTCATCGGTAACGACCGACAATGCGTAGAGCGACGAGAGAGGCGTGCTCTCAAATACGATTTGTTCGGTCGCGAAAGTTTCGTCTGGTCAATATTAAGTAAATAAAGCCGAGAGGTGCTGTCGCGTATCGTTTCCAAACGAGTACTTTGATCAATCGCGATGTACAGCAGAGCGCTTCAGTGCCGCGCCACGTGCATCCCCTTCCATCATCCCTTCGACACACAATAGGTTCAAAGTACTTTTCCAATGGATGCATTTGCAATTCGAATTTCAATTTGAAATCGAAGCCTGCAGGCTAGATAGCTGACGTCGTTACGCGCCGATATGATCGCCGCCATAAGGTGAATTCGCACCTCGTCGTCATTCTCGCCAAGTTCTCCTTTTTTTATTTTTTTATTTCTCTTTCTTTTTTCTCTCGTCAGTGATAATGTTCCGTCAGACTGATTTCACACAGTTCCCGCCTTTGGGGCTCCGTCTTCTGGCACGAACGTTTCCGCGCGCGTAATCGATGGGGTGCCCGATGCCGCGCCAAACTTCTATAATTTCTAACCGTCTCGACGTGCTGCTACTCGATACATATCACCGGGGAAAATGATACCCGCGATAGCACCGCGCCGATAATTTTCAAACTGGCACGTACGATATCATCGTATATGGGCTCAGTCACGAAGCCGAACGCGGCCTCATACGGAAGGCAGAGAACCGATCACTCGACTCTGCCGCGGGATTGATTCTGCTGCTACGACGGAAGAAATGCCGTCTTCCTCGATAGTATAACAGGTACAAATGCGATAGCCGATCGCCGGTTTCACATAATGCATGGGCATGAATTCTAATAATTACCAATACTCCTTTTCTCTCGTGTTGAATTGTTATGAATTATTAACACATAAATTAGAGGCCAAGAAACTAATAATCACGTATATTAAAAGTAAAAAGTGGAATAACATCGTCTAATAAATTTATAAAAACGTACAAAATTGTAAAATATAACAAATATATATATTTTATCGAAATAATGCAAAAAATAAAAATCTAAAAATGTATAAAAATGAGCACATCTCATTATATTTCCGTATATCCAGATATTATAAATTTTTAATTGTGAAAAAACAAATCAGAATTCGAATTTATATCGCGAATTTTTGTTGAATAGAGACTTTGGCAGTCAAAACTTTGAACAAAGCTTGAGGTATCATCAATTTATAAAAATAATAAATTTCTGTCATCTGCCAGTGGTCCTTCATTAATATAATTTAATTGGATTGTGCGAGAATAACCATCGTTATTTCATTTTCTGTACGTCGTAAAATCTGCAGGTAATATCGTCAATTTGGAGGTGGGCGCTGCAGCGAATATTTAATTACTTAAAAACCAAGGGTGATATTACGTTTCCTTTTAATATTGTTTCACTGTTCTGTGTTAATTGAAAATGAGAGAGAACGGCAATATTGAGTTTGAGCGCAGTCTATTATTTGGGCACGGTTCGAAATTTCGTACGGCTGAAAATCAATGTAGATGATTGTAATCGTATCATTTCTCATTAACCATTTCAATATAGAACGTTTATTAAGCGACAAAAATGATCATTTCACGCCTCGTTTCAGCAGGTATACAGATAGGGGATTTGTTTATCTCTATTTTCTACGTTAAATTGAATAGCCGTCGAATAAATTGACCTCATTTCTGCGATATTTTTAATCGCCCTTCTAACGGATGCAACGTGTTATTTTTAACACGCGGCGCAAATGATACGATGCTCGTTAATGGCGAATGATCGGAGCGCATGTAAATTGGGAGGAGGCAACTGTGCGCGTAGTCAATTTATTGCGACTGCGACCGCGGTAAAGGAAATTAAACGTAATATTGCGGGCGAACAATAATTTTATGGTCAAACGCATTACGACATTTTGATCCTGCCCACGTTGTGGTCGAAAGTAAATATTCCACGCGCGACGTTAAATCGTTAATACGTGTAGTACCGAAGCCATTTGGGGAGTAGAAACGTGGTTTGCGTTAACTGTACAACCTGTCGACTGAAATTCCCTGTTCAGTCGTCAAACTAAATTTGATATGTGCAACATCCTATCGCGGCGCTGAGATACTCCTGTCGATATATAACCAGAAAGGATTGGCTGGCACACACAAATATGTGAGATATTTACATAGCTTGATTAGTTTCAGCGCGGATAAAATTAGCGGTCCAATCAGATTGCGAGATTGATGCTTAAAGTAAACAGGTAACTTTTATATCGTTTCTTATTTGTCCAATTTTATTTTGCAGTAAAGAAGTTATTACCAAAAAAATTTGTGTTGCTTATTTTTTGTAGAAATTAGTTAAAAACTGTTAGACTTTTTAAGATTTCAATCTCCTATCTGTTTTTTTTTTTTGTTTTTTTTATAAATATAACATGCAAAGTCAATATGTAGAAAGCTAGACGAATATAGAGCTTAGTAAAATTGTTGCCTCCACGACACGCAATATAAATAATGATTAATCACTGAACAGAGAACTGTGAAGAAAAGAAAGACAGAGATCATGTAATCCTCCTCATGGATCTAATGTAGTTCGAAGTATCTTCACTAGTTTATATAACGTCAGAGATGGAAGATAGGATGGATCGGTGAAGATAGAAGCCTCCAGCGACTTGAATTTTTCACGAGCCATTTCCTTGCGTCTTTACATTTCGCCGGCTATCAAAGCCCGAATTAATGGTTGGGGTCTTTCTTAACGCTCAAGTCTACAACACAACTATTACCATATCGCGCGATACTGCACGGGACGTTGAACATACAAATGGTTTTATTTCCGGTTACTATATTTCTCGGTAACAGGTAATAAACGTTAGCCTTTATCGTCCCGTTTTAAACACCCTGTGGCCACTCGCGGCCGGAATGTAAATGACACTTTTAGTCGACTTGGTCGTAGTCTGTTCGGTCCGCCTATCAGCATCGCTTGTAGCGGAAATTCCGCTTCCATGCGCCAAATCGGGCGCGTGCCCGAGAAACGCGGCCGCGCCTGTTTTTCCACCGCGTAATCAGGCGCAAATTGAAAACGTACGCGTCCGCGCGTAATATTATTAACAAATATAACGTTACGCATCGTATCTGTTGAGACAAGCGATCCGTTCGATGATAAGTTACGACGAGATAATGAATATTAACGAGCCTTAATCAATCAATAACGGTAACGCATCCGCAACCTGATAACATGTCGCGGCACTGCGTTAATCTCCGGCGTTGTCGTGATGAAGGCTGCGCCAGCACGTTTCGCCGATTATTAAACCGCGGTGTAAGTTAGGAAACGGGCAGACAGCTCGTATCAAGACCGAAACTCCCGGGACGATCGAAAATATTTTCCGAGCGTGCTTATCCGCACGTGCGCCGCATTCGCCTTGCGTTTTTCCGCGTTTCTTCCAACGTTTTACGGCACCGTTCCAACGTGAAAGATGCAATGACCCAAGACCGACGAGGAACGGAGCGCTCGTCTGAAGAGCACGTGTCGACGGCGGGACGTGGAAGAGGAAGCATGGTAGATCAGTCACGATCGAAAGAAGAACATCGCTACCCTCTCGAGAAAATAATACCGCAAGGCTGCTCGTAAGAAAAGTTATTATTGTAGGGAAAAAAAGCGGATAGCATTAAATTTAATTTCTCGCCTTAGAGAGAAATCGCGTATCTGGACTTGTCTGCGCGGAAAGAAACGAAAGAAATCACAGGTGCTGCGCGTCTAGTATAATTATCGATTAATAATTAACGTGAAAAATATTATATAAGTAGAAAACATTCAGCATGATAAAGATGAGAAGTGCAAACGTTGCGATTGTCTCAAAGCGCTAATCTAGGCCATAAATAAGATCCATTATCATACATCATACGTTGATATTTAAGCGTACAATTGCTTTATCACTAATTAGACGCAATTGCATTAGTGATTGTTTAGCTGTTTCATCTCCGCGCATAATGTTCCGATTAAATTGCTCTTCACACGTGTGATAATTGTCTTCATTGTTAGATGTTACAACGTAATTATCTTGGAGCAAATAACCTTATTACGCCTATTATAGAACAACGTGCTCTCTGTAATACTATTCTAAATACTCGGGACTCAAAATATACGCAGTAACAACGAGCGCGTACGCTACAGGTTGGCTCTGTATCAAACAATGGGGTATTATATCGCGCGCGGTGCGCAGGCAGGTATAAGACCGGCGAATAGCAGAAAATTTAATAAGCCGCCCATGCGAACAACGTTTTCTCCCCGGGCCAAGATCGACTATTATCCAATCACCGCAGCGTTCCTATCATGCATACAAGTTATGACTTAATCCGCTGGTTGCGAACGCTAAGTACCGAATCGCACGAGGTAATGATCCCTCGAATGATCGACGACGATCCACTTCCAGGCCGCGGCGAACGGGCGCGCGTATAATGCACGACAATGTGAGTCGGCCGTAACAGGGGTGCGTTACGTAAAATGCGCGCGGTCGATATCGATCTTTCGGTCCCGATCGAATCTCGAAACGGCTGAGGAACGAGGTTCGCGGAGTACACACACACACACACACACACACACACACATATATATATATATATATATATATATAATATATATATTATATATATATATATATATAACACGCTCGCGCGCGGGCGCGCGCGGATCTCCCGGATCGTCGAGACTTCACGCTCGCGTGGCCTCTGGCTAGGAGATTCGCTAAACTCGGCTCTAACGTAATTCGACGATTAGCGGATAAGGGATCGAGAGTAAGCCGTGTCCAGGCCTAGCGCAGGCCTCGCTTAGCATCCGATCCTCTTCTCCTCCTTCCTGCTCGTAACGTTCATGGCAGGTCCTTATGGTTTCTCCCCGAGGGGTCGAAGTGCGCGAGAAAAATACGCGTGGAATCCGCCCTCTTCCGTCTTGTCGAGCCCTTCGGCCACGGCGCGCACAGCCGGCATTTAGAAGAAATCATGAATGAACGCGTGGTAGCGGTATCTCCGATTGCGCGCCGCGCCCGACACGTTTTATTACTCCTCATTGATGTGTCGTGCGAGATTTATCGTTTCATCCGTGACAGGCGGTATCGATGGATGGTCGGCTAAATCGCGACTTGAATGAACCGGCGCGGGATTGAGACGAAGCCGAACGTAAAGAGAAAGAGCAGACGCGATATTGTCTCGCGATTACCTCGCGTCTGATCATGTGCCGCTCCCACGATTTTTCATCATTCGATTATCCTCGCGAGGTATTCATAGGATATTCACGGAGCACCCCGTCGGACAATGGAATTATAGATAATCGCTATCGCCGCAACGACGCAAGGAAAATGAAGAGCCTCGTGGATGAAGAAATAAAATTACCAAAGGACTAATATTTTAAGGATAAATTCTGCCGCGTTTTTATCAATCCCTGATGGACAAAATTATATTAATGCCAAGGCAGAAAGCTCATTACGGAGAACGGCGCAATTGACCCCTAAGAATTCCTAAATGACTATGTTTCGTGTTAAACTAAACAAGCATCGTTCAAATGTATGCCGGATCTCAAATAAATAAATTGGCCAGTAAATAAAACCGGTTTGTGTTTGATTTCTCTAAGCAAAATGATACATAAGTCCAATCGCTCAACCGTGCTCATTACCATGATCTATACATGCTGCGGGTTTATTACGTCGGAAAACTTTATTGGACCTGCTCGTTTCATAAGGAATGCCAAGTGCGACAACACATGTGCGCGTATTTACTATATTTATCTATTCGCGATGCGTGAGGCAACTGAATGACGGCCGGAGCGCCGGCGGTGACCGCATGCAGTCGTAAGCATTCGGAAACAATTTAGCTGTAGCTGAGAGTCGATCTCGAGGCGCTTCAATCGCGCGTGAAGGTGGTACATGTCCGACACGCATGCATCCAGGCGCTATGGGGTGTTCGAGAATGGGAATGAGATGAGTACGGTCATTACGCGCATACAGTGCTGTATAAAGCGCTAGGAAGTCGTACGGCGAGTCGTTACGGAACCGTACGGACTTCCACACGATCTTTTGGAAATTTTTTTCAACTTGTCTACACCGAATTCACATCGAGTTCTCACGATTCAAAGTGGATAGGAATTTAATGATCGCACTTACTCTTTCGTTGAGGTTCGGCCGCGTCAGCAATCTGACTTGGCTAACTCGAATTTAGCGATTTCTTACTTCTCTTTGAATTTTTTCAACTTACCTAAAACAGAAAAGAAAGATTTTGTTAGATGAGTTAATATGTTGATGGGATTGATGCTAAATTTTGGTAAGATATATTATGCCAACATAAATTTTTATATTGTGTTATGTCGGTGTAATAAAAAATTTCAATTGTGAAACTACTCATTCTGAAGATTGTTATCATTATTAATAATTTTTGTATCTTGCATTTGCATTCTTACACAATAATAATATTCGCAGATACAAAAGAAAGTAAAGAATGGAAATAAGAATTTTCTAGTAGAAATAATATAAATTCTGGTATTATTGCGCAGCGCGCAAACAAACTCGTAATTATTTTTCATAGGATCGAGCCAAGATTAAAACATTAGTGATCAAAAAAAAGTAAGTGAGCACAACGAATAACAAGCTACATTTTTGTGCTGCAATTTCGAAAGAATTTCTACTTTCCACATTGTTTCTTCTAGCTACGGATAAAAAAGATACAAAAATGTACTTCAAGCGAAAAATATTACACAATTAGTTGCAGATGGTGAATAGCGCACACATTCTAGCCATATTTATGCTCCTACGAAGATAATGCAAGTACTTGGTCACTGTGGGAAATGCAAGAATGGAAGCCAGATGAGTAAAGTCATTACAGAATTCCGCGCTCCTGTAACCGGTGCGCGCGGCGTAATGTCACAATGTCTCTGCTATTCTGCATTCTAGAAATGTCCGGCAGAATCGGTGCTATACATTCAGGAGGAACTTACTCTCCATATACCATCCATTCACTAACGTACATTGCGCCAGTGCTACGATGTAAATTCTTTAGTAAATGAAATGTTGATGCGTCTTCGCAGAATTGAATTCGTCAAAATTCGTATTAATATTTACCTCTGTATTAATAAAATATCGCATTAAATTATTTTGTGAAAAAAGCATTCGCTTTAAAATACAAATTTACTTCAACAAATCTGATCGTTAATTGAAACATCACACAAGTTGATTTATACACAGCAATTTTTTAATATAGTCATTACGTGAAATAATATAAATATAAATGTAAACGAAAAAAATTACTTTTGCAATATATCAAGGGTGCTCGGAAAAACTATGTACACTGCTGCCCGTATCTGCCACTTCGGGTTTCTTCAACTCTCGCAATTGTAGTAATCTCGTTTGCGTATACGTAAGTGAAAATCCCGTCTTGAGCGTGACAAAAACGATCGTCCATCGGAGACCGTTCACATTGCCGATCATTAGGGACGGCCATAAAGGTCGATTCGTGTTATGTGGGTAAAATAGTTGGCGTAGATACCTCGGGGGCTCACGACATCGTGGAGAATCGCTGCGTTCTGTTAAACATAGAACTCTGCTATGAATAAAATTTCCTTATGTGCAGTATAAATAAGATATATTCCTCAATAAAAGTTCGTGCCTATTATAGGAGGATATAAGTGTCACTCATATGTTTCGTATAAAAATTTATGTGAAAATGCTGAAAGCACGTACTATTAACATCCGTGGGAGGTTCACGCATATAATATAAGAGATAACTCTAACATAAGTTAATAAATTGTCTCATAAAAACAAACGTGAATTTTTCTCGCGGGAATATAGTCAATGAACACAAATTGACAACGAATTGCATCTGTATGTGTGAGATGGTAATAAAACCGGTAAACCCGTGATAAAAAATACCACTACATTTTTACGAGAATTTACCGATTCCGTGTTATATTTTCTACGTGCTCTTCCAAACGCGCAGGGGAATTTTCGCGTTTTCCATCGAGGTCGCAAGGCCCATTGCTTCTCCAGCCAGTGCGTGGGATCTGTGAGTTACACAGTGGCTTGTGACTATAAATTTTCGCGAGTGAACGAGAGCCAGAGCCAAGTAACGAACGATCGAGAGCACTTAGTGAAATAAATAACGCGGAGCGACCTCTTTGTCGCCAATTGTCGAACTTCCCAATGGAAAGTAAATGTTGGGAGCAAGCACTTCACCCCCTTCGATTTAGAGGAATGTTTTCAATCTCAGTACTCTACGTGCACTCGAAAGAACGAAAGTGTGTTATGTGCATCTTCTAAGTCTGTGACAGTCGTTTTTAGCTGAATAAATCATTTGCAATCGCCTTTTTACCAAAACACACTCACTGCACTCGAACATACAGATTTTACATTTTTGTCAGCAAAAATGTTGAAAACAATCTTTGAACTGCGAAGATTAAAAATGTATTTCAATGCGAATAAAAATATATCGCAAAAAGATTTCACCATATTATTTTTCCCGAATATTCATGACCGTTCGCGCGGCAGGCAGCGACGATGTACACGCCGTGTATTAAAGGTTTCCTGAGAGATATAGAAATTTTTGCGATATGATATTTTTGTAGTCGCGCAACAAAGTCACGCCATATCGCAATCTGAATAAATCTAAACGGATAACGAGGACGTGTCATAAACATAAGACGCTGTGGAAGATAGCAGCTTGTAACGAGAGACACGTGACACGCGACTAGACGAAGGTTATATACCTTCAGCCAAAGCAACGCTCGCTCATCTGTGCATTAATGCGCGAATCGCACGCGCCCATTTGCAAGCCCGGTGTAATGCCACGTGCATGCTCCTAACTGCAAAAGCTAGGATCAACCGAGCTCGTAAGCTATATTTTGCAGAACCCAGAAGATTTTCGAAGTAAAGCAGGCTATGTGTGTGTGTGTATGTGTGTGTGTGTGTGTTTACGTAACGAGATTCTGGAAATAATAGATTGCGTGGACTGTAAGTCAAAAGGTATACACGATAATAGACATGTACCTTGAACGCAACGGTAATGAATGTTACAGAAATTGTACTTCAAAGCTTTGTGGATGCAAAGTATCTCGCAACGACGGACTCGTAGAAATTGCATATGGCAATTAGTACGATGCATATTAATAGCAGAATACAAAATACTCTATTTTAACCGGCAAAGCAAAATTCTATTTTGTTAGAGAGACGATTAATATATGACGTAAAATAAAATTTTCGCTGAAATTTCTCAGAATTAAATCTCCTGCTCCAATCTTCGTAGAGAAAATGCGCAGTAATTATTAATTAGTATGCATTAATTAACGCGGTAATTAAAGAAACATTTCATTTTGTACAACGTACACGCTCACTAATTTGTAACAATTGCTATCAAAGTAAATAAAATTACCGTTTGCATTCATTATTAAATATAAATAAAATGTTGATTATTAATGTACATTCTTAAGTAACTAATAACCTGATTTATGTTTAATAAAACTTTCGTTACAAAGAACTAAATTTAATTTATATTACCGTGATTTTTTAGGGAAATTAATGAAAGGGCAGTATGCACTTTTGCAAAAGTAACTAATAAAAATTTCACGCGATTCTTTTAATCTCGAGGAGCTTCCATATTTCATTCTGCATCACCGAGACGCGAAGCACGTAAGAATATTAAAATTTTAGTTTGCTGCAATTTGCGCCGGACGAGCGTAAGAGGAAAGAAACTGAAGCAATGACAGCACAATGAAAATACGGTGAAACTTCGTAGACAACACGCTGTGCTTGCGCCGAAGAAAGTTGGAGCGCATAATTTGAATACACAGTCAAGTGTATCATGCGCAACGAGAACGTGCTTGTAATTTGTATGTGTTTTGCATTTATTAATTTTTATAATGGGCACGCGTACCTACATTTCGTGAGATGAATAACGCGCGGAGTTTACAGTGCGCACAAGTAGCGCAATGTGATTTCATTTGTATCTGCACGTGCTCGTGTGCAATACGAATTACATATAATTTAATACGTTTGTTATTAGCGATGCAATGTATGTGCGGATTGTCACGTTCATTTAAAGATATAACATCCGTGTGGTTTAAAAGTATTCGATTATTAAATCGGATTAATATTCCGCCAAGCTGTTTTGATTAAACGCAGATGTTGCCTCTCCGTAAAATAGTTTCTACATGCAGTTTACCGGCATAGAAATAGATTTCGTACAAGACTTACTCTATTTCTGATAGCTTCTAAATAGACTCGCTAAAAGCTCGAATACGGTGCACTAGATACCTGATCGATCTCACACTATCGGCTTGTTACTATACTGCTTTGTATATCACTCGCAAAGATCTTGATGCACCGCATATGCAGCGTAGGAAGGGCTTAAAGGATAATCCAGAAAATTGATACATGTACTACACAGAGTCTACTAGGAAAATTACACCAGCATGCCGTTCCTTGATACGCATTTAATTAATTCGGTCATCACGACGGACGCGCCTTCAAAAATGGTTTCTCTCGAGATAATTATCTTGTTTATTATACGTGTTGAAGCTGACAGCCTCTAATTATGAGACTTCGATGATCTTACGGTCGTACAATGAGCGCGTTCCCATTGGTACGCGATGGCGGGTGTATCCGTGTATTAATGTCGCTAATTAATTCGCAGTTGCAAGCCGCAAATAATGGGCCAACGTGTACGCTCGTAACTATACACGCTGGCCGGTATTTCACGTCTGCTCGAGTACCGCGCGCGTCGAGTGCGGCCGCGCGCGGTCGTGGCTTCGGTATGAAGCATGGGTCAATTTGTAACGCGTGTAGCATGCATGAAAAAACAAAAGGGACCGGGAGCCAACGACGGCCGCGACGCTGAGGAGACACACGACCGGCGAAAAAGCGAGCGCCGCTCTCTCGCGGTGCGCTCGGACCGCGCTTCCGACCGGGATTCTCAGGCGCGGATTTCACCAATCGCGTGCAGCAGGTATGACGAATAAACTCACGAATGGAACATCGATTTATTGCTCCACTGACGCGGAGAAAGCGGCAGATAGAAAAATCTTTAAATATTCAAGTGATATATCGGCGATGTATGGCGAGAGTCTGTCAGGGCTCGCGTCGTCGTGATATACCGTGACTTATGGAGATAAAAGTCGCACATAAACTGGTAGTGACGCCGCGCAAATTATAGACTATATTTCAATTGATATAGCAGTCCTGAGTTATCGCACAGCGATAATATAAAGAGTTCGTGGTAAGTTGCTAAGACATTTTGTTAAATGGTTAAAAAATGTGATGCTTTGAAGAAAATATTGAAAGCGGGATTCTGTGGTAAAAACACTTACGTTGTTTAAATTTTTAATAATGTACAACCATTAACTTTTCGGTGTAGAACAGCGCAATGAAGAAACAATCTGTGTGGCCGAAATAAAAATAATGACAAGCGCTGTGGGCGCATATATGCGTCCACAGGCCAAAGTAAACTCTGTTTGAGCGCATATGTGCGCCGACAGACCAAAATAAACTTCTTTTCCTGAGCGCATATATCCGCCAACAGTACTCAAAGGGTTAAAACTATTAGATTTAATTAAGTGAAAAACATATGTACGTATATCTGCATGTCAATGTGTATCTTAGAATTGTTAAAATAATATCTAAATATACTGCAAAAATTACTCATTAAAACATATAGTTAAACCTTATCAAACGCTTGTATCGTGCATTTTTGAATAAAGAAACTTCTAAAGGAAGATGCGATATGCAGCATACTACGTTTAACGAGCGTAAACCAGGACGCGCGCTTAAATCGTTCCGGAGTACGAGGGAGAATTTCCGGTATTCGACGAAAGTTAATAACGCTTCAACCACCAGCGCACTGCAGCATCAAATTCATCTGATAGAGATTTCAGCATTTAAGCTGTACTCCATCTTTTTACCTTGATCTCTGGAGAAAAGGAAAAGAGAAGTGTTGTGCATAAGAAGCTCGCAAGCATGTCATGTGAGTAAGAGTTTATAATCTGACAGACGTTAAATAAAACATTCATGCTATTATGTTACTTATAAATAAGAGCCACTAATAAAGTTAAAATCTTTGAGTAAATTGGCAAACGAGAATAAATGTGTAACAATAAGTTTTCAAAAATATAAGAAGATTAATTTAAATTAATTAATTTTTTTGAGCTTTAAGATTAATGTTCCTAGCGAAATAAGAGGATTAAATCAATGCTGCACTATATCTTTCCAACTATTATTAAAAATTGAAAACTTGACTAAAATATTAAATTTGATTCTCTCTTTACACTTTGATTGAATCTTGGTTCTGCGGCACAATCGAATTTACATCTTTATTATCAGTGATTCCAATTTTCAGTGTGCAGTAATCAATCATAAACCAATAAAAGACAGGCACAATCTTGAATCTAACGGCAGATAAAAATTTTCGCGGCTATTGCCTTAATATTCGTACGGTAAGAATCAATCTTGGGGAGCGAAATACAAATATTTTTACTATCCTGACGGCATCCAATCTCTACTCTCTCGTGACCCTGCGCGCTGTGTCCAAGGATTTCTTGCGCATACAAATGCAGATCGTTGACGTTGGCGCAGATTTTACGAACATTGATCGCCAAGAGCGGGAAGATCGCTCCTGGAATCGTATCGGCGTAGAGCTCTCCTGACCCTTATTCGCTTTTACCCCGACGAAAATCCACCGAGATCTCGAGGACTCCTCTGATATATAGGCACTCGAGAAGACGGCGAGGGGCGCAGATGAAGGCTGTCGGAGATGGGAGGAAAATGCAAGCAGGAGAAGTCTTCGAAAAGGGTTCCCGATATTATCTCCGGCCAGCCCGAGTTTATAGGTTCACGTCGATAGGACACGTGGCGCATCTATACGCGGCTCTATCGCTCATATAAGATGCCTCTCGAGACCGCATAGGTATCTATCACATCTTCAAACGAAGAAAGAAATCGTTACCAGTCGCATTCTCGCAGGAGAGAGCGAGTGTCATGGCACCAAAACGGTGTTCACAATATTCATTTACGAGATTACATAAAAAAACAAACATATCTTGTTCGAATGTTTTGCTTGGTTTTCTAGGCTGTGCATCCGTTACGTAAGAATGTAACATGATTATTCTGACACTGTTTTCTTCTTGAAAAATATTGCCATCTCAGTGAAGTAAAACCTCAACTTAAAATTGTGCGACATAAAAATTTACTAAAATTAAATAAAATGAAAAATTTTGTTATGTTTGATTCTTGAAATAAGTTTCCAAAATTTATTTCAGAATTGTCAAGTCACCGCTAATGAAGAAATTAACAGGTTTTACCACATTAGCGAACAAAAGTGTAGGATATAACTATCGGCCAGGAAACGGCGGAAAGAGCACCGTCTTCCTATTATGCGGCTAACTAGCTTCTACTCTCGAAGCGCAGCTTGTAATTCAAGGTTCAAAGATTCTACTCCGCGGCTATTTCCGCGCAGTTGTTTGGAAGCGGGTCGTAAAACACGGCAGGGTACGGTAAACACATCGGAGTGTCCGGCGTTCGTACGACCGCCTTAACAAACACCGTATTAACCGGCTCATTGCATTTGCAGTGGACTCAACCGCGAACCCGAGCTGCACTTAAAGACTTTTCGCGGAAGGATATGACGTCGGCATAGAACTGCGGCCGACAGCTCGTTTAAGACAATCCGATTTCATGCACTTAGCACCGCGCTTTGCGCGATGTGTGGGAAATTAGCGAAACCTGGTGTAAAATACGATACATGAGAAGTTATATGTGTTTTAAAGACATATTAATTAACATTATGTATAATACATCCTTGTTTAATTTAGTATTGTAGAGAAGAGAAGTTGGAAAAGTAATCGGAATCGATCATTATTAATATAAGAAAATAGGCTAAAATAATAATATATGCAACCTACGCATGTGTATCTACAAAAAATAGAAATAAATTAAATGATGTATGGAAATGCTAATGTTTCTTGGCTTCTGGCGTGCGGTTTACGATTTTACCAGAACATGTGCAATTCTTGGGTTGAGGCGAGAAATTGTCGCCTCGTGTAATTTATAACCCAACGTAAATCCAAAATAACCAAGCGTCGAAGAAGCAATTTAGCAAACTCGACAAAACCACCATTAAACTTTAGTCCTTAATTAAATTATTAAAAGATAAGATTATTTTCTCTCTTCGGTTACTCGATTTTAATAAAAATCATTATTCTCCATATGACATGTTAATAGTATTAGCAATAATAAAAATTTATCAGTAGAAATAAGCTAATGCAAGCCATTTAATGCAACAATTTGTAGTATAAAAAATTTTTGATTTATCATCAATTACAAAAGATATATTGGATATGAATTATGATGAATCAATAAGAGAGCCGGCAAGAGATTAAATTATGCTTGTCAACATGTCAAATTTGCATATTTCATTGCTTCACGTGTGTGCAATGATGCACGAAAGTATCTGCATGACGGTATATCTATAAACTCCCGACATCTCAGTAATCAAATTCCTTACATCTTTCATCGTGCTATGTTTATGAGTTTCTCGGAAGACGCTCTCGTAACAAAGTTTGTTCCGTATTTCGACCTTCGCAAAACCTCGCCGGCTTCGTAATTTACGATATCCGCGGATCCTCACACATTAAAGTTCAGTTACATTTGCGGCTGTTAAGCGGTCGCGCTCTTAATGCACAACCTTACGGAAGGCTCTAGCAACTTTCTCACTTCGTGGATTAGCTCTTTAGGCAGTTGTTGGAGGCGTGGATAATCGCGCGCGACCCGCACAGTCGCGCGGGAGGGTAAAAACCGCCGGGCATTACCATCGTCCTTATATCGTTTTATATCTATCCTCAGACGCGAGAGAAGCAATTTATGTTTACAAATGATAAAGCCCATTTGCGTAAATAGTCCTGGAATGCTGAGATTTAATGAAACACGACGACCCGGAAATTTCCACATGCAATTCGAAACCAGCTATTTTTGCGGACGCGATTGCATCGATAATACATTCAGCGTGAAACGCTGTGACGCGCCGCCGGTAGAATACATGACTCGAAAACAATAACGGTTGCAATCGACAATCGCGTGGAATACGAATGTTACGCGTTGAAAGGACTACACCGCGCGCGCCGAGAGTTCATAATTAAAGATTTCGGCAACAGCTCGTAATTTTTCACGCGCCAATAATGCGGATTGACCCACGTGTTTCAAGCGCAAGGCGTGAAAGTTATACTGCCCTTTATGAAAAATGTCGAAATGTGGCACTCTCAATTCGGAAAGGCGTTTTTATTAGGTCGGACTGCCGCATCGGGCTGACAAAAACCGCCGTTCATTCGGCATGACGAATAACGATATTCGGAAACGAATGACGAAACGTTTTCAGCAGTGCCCCGGGTTCACGCGGGCTTGCGAGGGTCGTCGCCGTCATAGATCACGTTAGGAGAGGGTTCTGCGCGGACACGCACGTTGGGACCACATTTAAAAAAACCGCCAGCAGACGGGAATACATTGGCAAGGGGATACCAAAGCCTGGGGCTTGGGCACGCGAAAATTATGTGGTCGGCTGATATATTTCCCATTCGCCTTGAATTAATGTATCGCCAATATTACGGCGATGCATCAAAAGCCGCCTAACCCCTTCCCCGCGCCGCCTAAAAATTGCCGTCGTTGATGTATTGGAGTATCCCGCGAACACTGCCACGCACGATGAAATGTGTTGTACCGATGGCGGTGGCGGCGATGGCACACAGCTATGGTGTAACGTATCTCTCTCTCTCTCTCTCTCTCTCTCTCTCTCTCTCTCTCTCTCTCTCTCTCTCTCTCTCTCTCCTTTTTTTTTTTTTTTCGTTGATTGACACTCGGATGTCTATGCCGATATTACCTCTGGCAACGCGCAATCGATGCATCAATAAAATCAATAAAATTTCAGTCAACCAGTCGTGAGATTCGCCGTGAAAAAAAGTTGCACGGATACGTTTAAAAGCTAGATATGCAAAAAAGACCAAGAATTATGATTGTTGATTGAATGCATTTGAGATAATTATTTGCAACTCCTACACGAGATTCCACACTCCTATCTACGAGATTCTAAATTCTGATAAATCCTGCACGCGGTTAAATATAGGGAAGGCACACGCGCACCAAATTGATAAATGCGCTAATAAGCTTCTTTAGGGATATCCTGAGTTATTTATGTGAGATTTATCTATATCTATTGCAGAGCGGCGCGTGTTGCTTTGCAAGGCATTGGAAATTAATAATCTGACCTATACGCGAGAGCACGCTTACTTACTAGCCGCGAGGGATATACGACGATATGGCGCAACTGGATTCGCATGATATATTTTACACAAGGAGGCGAAATGGCTTCTGGATATATCTCATTAACGTCAAGAGATCGTATATCGACTGCGCGAGAATCTTCACTTTAACGGAGGTAAAGAGACGCGGCGTGAAATAAACGCGATAATTTGTTATTCGAAACAAAGTCTCGCAGTGGAGCGAATTGCATCAGAAACGCATTGATCACCAAATCGATGCATTTTAAATCCTTGCGAAACGTTGCGTTTCTTAGTACAAAGGCAATTTAATCGAATGGTCGTTTTCACAGCTGTGAAAGGTGAGAAACGCGGGTAGTATTTTCTGCACCGGGCAGCACCATGGCCAGTTGCTATGGTTCCCATGCAATTAAAGAAATGGTACTACGAATCAGGTAGATATATTCGCGGAGCTTCCGTTTCGTTAGGTAAGAAACTGTCTCTAGCCCTCCTCCTCCTCCTCCCGCCTCCTCGCCTAGTTTAATTCTTTTACGCTTTATTTTGCAGCGTTGCATATTTATGAGTTTTACAAGTAGCTAACGAAAGGAGCCTTTGGTGCGTCTTACGCCAATAGTACAATTAGAGATATCCCTGTTAGCTCGTTTTCTCTCTGTTACTCACAACAAGCCGAACAAAGTGTTTTACTTTCGTTATCTTTACCTCTCCGTTCCATCTGTTTCAAAATACATTACATTCTTTAATCACACTTAAACTTAAAATATTCTTTAGCAAAAGTTATAAATTTAATATAGCATGTCTGAATGTATCTAGGGCAGTTTGTATAAATTAATTTCTTCGGTAAAAAATAATATTAATATCGAGTTAAAAGTCTCTTTTCTTTTTAAAAAAATGATAAAAATATTTTCTATATGCTACACATGCACTTAGCCGAACGTGTAGCTTTGCTCAAACGACTATACCAGCGCACGTGCATTGCGCTATAACGGACACATGTGCCGGGTGTTGAGCGAGTTTTCATTAAAACTTTACGACGGCAAAAAAATACCTTGTCATTTGCCTATAAATAAATGTACCACCGCCGTCCGCGTCCGCAAATTTATCTTTGTTCAGTCGTAAGTTTTCACCGGGCCCGATTAATTAAAATGCAACTAGCCACGCGCGATAAATCATATCTCACGCCGCGACGTCGTCGCGTTTGCGTACGCTAATTCGCGTCACCGAGCCCGCGATCACTCGTCCACAAGAAAACCCAATAACGCGCTCGTAAATACCGTAATACCGCGCGTCTATATGTTATACGCGCGAGATCAGGAGAACCAGAAAAATGAAAAACCAGCCAGGTCGGTAATCCCGCAATATGTACTCAACGTTACCGCACACTCTCGTATCGAATTACAGCCGCGCATCAACGACGGATTGAGCACGGGACATATTCAATGTGCGCTGTTCGCCATTTGCGTCGTCATCGAACGCAGCTGTATCGGGCAGAGTGAGAAAGGTGGCGCTGATCAAAGCGAGAGGCCATGAAGAAGCGATAACGAGAGAGGGAGAGAGAGAGATAGACAGATAGCAGGAGGATAGAGACGGGGTGAAAAGCGGTGGTCAGTAGAGCTTGGGGAATAATCAGCGCGAGGCCAACACATCCGATGTTCCGTGGAATTGACCTCTTCCTGACTGTTCCGAAAATGCAAACAATGATGAAACCTCCGCGAAAGCCCGATCGATTATGCCCCCAGCGTTTTGCACAACGCTAATGTCCGCGGCGGACGATGCTTGACGTTGCCCGATATTCGTCTGTAACCATTGTGTGTTCGAACGGCCGGATTACAGCTGTTCCGCGAGCAGCCGCGCGCACCGATTTTCCCACGCGGCATCAGAAGCGGTGCGTGCGTCAGCCGCGCGCTAGAATCGATACAACGGACACCGGGATGAACTTCATGCGTACTGTGCGTCGCGGCATTATTTACCGCGATTTACTTATGTGCACATCGCGCGCGTTGGTAAAGGTGCGACGCGCGAACGAATCACGAGAGAGAATTATGCATGAGAGCTCGTGGATAACGAAACGCGCGGGTGGACACGCGTGTGATTATCTGAACTCCCATAATGCGCTTAATGCGATTAAAAGTGTAATTAATGAAACGGCAAGTTTTGCGAGAAAAAAAAACATGTGCACGCTGCGGCATAAATGCAAATGTTGCACTGATACATTTATTAACCATGGAAAGTTATTTGATAAGCTATTAAGCTGGAAACACGTATAACGGCACGAAATATACATAATAACGTTATAACAAATATGCACGCTGCTCACCTTGCCGTGCGAGCTTCTCTCGTAAAAAGCGTGTCACCGCACAATACAAATTTTGTATATTATAATTAAATGTCGGTAAACAATCCAAATAAAGTTCCTGTAGCTATTCATAAACGACTGTTTCTTTCACACGTGAAACATATACATATATATTTATATGTATATCATCTATATAAAAATAAACAGTGTCATGTTAACTGCGCGATCTCAGGTGTCGAAAGACTCAATTACTAACATCGTAACGATATAAAACCGTAAGTCCATTATCATTTTATTAAATCTTTATCGCACGGGTGTTTCTTATATATATATATATATATATATATATATATATATATATACATATGTAATTATTTAATTTTCAATTGCGGGAATTGCAAACTGTAAATCAATTATAATATTATTATAAATCAGAATAAATGTGCTACTTTTTACATGCTACAAAAGGAATAAAAATATTCCGTGCTTTATATAAATATTTGATCCCATTCACATTGATCTCGTTAAAGTTTTATTACTTGCTTTAAAATTAAACACTGCGAAATAAAATGGACCAAGTTCTATTTCTTCCTTCTTCCGCTGCTCCAAAGCACGACGCATGCGATTAGAAGCGCCTAATTTATCTTCATTTACACGAAACAACGTTATTCAATTTTCCCCGCTTTCAGAGTTGGAGCACGCGTCAGTATCAATATTCACCATGAATTATATAACATGGCAGAATATTCAGCGTGGACCAAAGCGGTATTCGTGCGATGGGAAGCAACGCACACAGGCAAACTCTAATTCTTATTCATGTAGCGTAAACCGATCTCTTTAATCGGTACCCCGGTCAGAATTTAGGATTTCTCGAACTGCCTTTTCTGGTTCCAGTTAGTTTCCGTTGCCGGCGGCATCTTAACGATTTCCAACTGCTTCGCTCTCTCCCTCTCCCCCTTTTTTCGCTCGCGACGATTGCCAGATCTGGACATTTGGCGCTTTCTCTCCCTCCACCTTTGAGCGTCCCGATCCTTATTAAGAACTTGGCGATCAAGAAAAGGAATTAGGACTCGAGAAATAACGAAGCGTTTTCTCATTAGCGAATTTCGATACCATCTAACGGAAAAAGACAGGAATCTACGCGTCGGATTCAAGGAACGAGAAAGGAGGGAGGAAGAGTGCAGGCTTTAGTCTCGGCATGCCAGAGCGCGGCAGAAACTGCAAAATGGAACGAAGTTGCAGCGGAATTCGAGCGTTGGTAGTTTATTCCCGTACTTTAATTACCTAGTTATCCCGGCGATTTACATAATGTACCTCGCCCATCGCGCGCGGCATCGACTCCGCAGGCGAGGATTTCCAATCGGTTTCGACTCCCTCGCGGATACCTAATCGAGCCGAGGGTAGCACAAGGGGGAGATCCGGAGAAGGGAGGAACTCCAAGGCTATTAATTCCTTTAGGCTCCGGATCGTTATAACCCATTGTTCCCCACGGTACTCGCGGTGGGCCGTTCGTATACCAGTGATATGTAGATCGAAGGCACGCGCACGGATTCGCCTTCTCGGTGACAAAGATTCTCATGGGGCTCTGTATTTCTGTATACAAAAGATGCTTGTGGCACGAATAAATTTATCACTCGAGCGCACACAAATGTAATAATTAGCATGCCAAAATTGCAGTATCTTTTTCAGTTATCACATCGAGTGAAATGTTTTACAAAAAATACAAAAATTATTTTCTACTACGCTCAAAAATGAGTAATTAAAATAATCGCATTAATGTTCAAACATGTTATATACGTACCAAAAATTAAATGATATTATACGTCAAATAATGCTAAAGCATAATGAAATAAAGTCTAGATATAAATTTTAAATTAATTAAAAACCAGAGAGAAAGCACAAATCACATATTATTGTTATAGATATAATGCAATTGTACTACTAATGGAATGCTAATTGTCAGTCCCGCTTGCCTAATATAGAGTTCATTCTCAGTTTACCCTGTATACCACGGCGTTATTAGTGAAAGCGTATATCCTATCACATACCACATATGTGGTAGATATGTGGCATTATGTAGGTATCAAATGGATACATAGATCAAAATAGATACTGTGTACATCATGTTCTATTACATGTCACGTGAGTTGCGTCAATAGCATTGAGGCGCATCTTACTCCGCACTGCTCATGACGGAAGCCAGCCATCAGTACTTTAATGCAGTTTCGCATTCTTGCGCCTATAATTCAAGATAATATGAAATCATGTCGCTTACCTCAAGAGCGAACGACACATTACTTCATAAGACATATGGCTGTAATCTTTGAGTAAAAAGACATAAATAAAGTTGTGCAAAGCTTGATAAGCTTTATAAGTGTTTTCCTTTTTCTTACACAGTTTCCGAAATATAGTACATTTAACGACAAAAAAGAAACAGCAGACGAGTCCCCTGCAGAGTAACTTTCCACATTACGCGTCGATCTTTACTGAACTTTATCTTTAAGTGTGTTAATAAAGTGTTATGCGCGAATTTTGCAAATATTACCCAAAGAGAAAGAAGAGAGTAAGAAAAAAACTTCTTTTAACTTCATTTTATAATTAGAGTTTATAACTACTTTCTCTAGGTATCACCTATATAATTAAAAAAAGTAACGACAAATTGTAGAATATCTCGTATATCATTTTCGCCGACAAATTATAGTCGCGCGACACGAGCGCTGAAGATACCCGCGTAATGTATTAACAAACGTAATACACCTTCAGTACAAAATTGGGTCATTTATGCTCTTTTTGCTCACGCGCAAAAACCGTGGCGAGATTACGGCTGTGCAGGAGTGCTTTTAGCGATAAATTCTCGTATTATGCATAAGTCTCTTTTGGCGTGCGCGTCGCTATTTCTATGAATTTTAAAGCGCACTCGCGGTTCATTTCTATCTCGGAGAGCGCACGTACATAGACGAGTTTGCGCGCACGAAATCGAAAATAAACGCATGCATCCACTCTCACAATTCCGAAGACACGCGCGTCCGCGGATTTCGCATTCGTAGCAGGCTCAGCCATGCAAGATCCCACGGAGGCCGAAGGAAACGTGACTGGACGATCATAACTCGAAAGTAGCCGGCGAACAACCGCCAAGGGGCGGGTTAACGAGGCCGCCTTGCGAGGGTTAATGGGTTAACAGGACAGCGAGGCCTGTTGTATCGTAGCCGCGTCGTCCCTAATTCACCGCGCGTGGGAGCCGGCTTAAGAGGGATACAAGGCTCTCCAGTCTTGATAAAGTGGCCTTTCTTCCCGACAACATCGCGATTAAACAAACGCGAATGCAGAACTACTCCTCGTGCATATGAATACTCACCACCACGCTGCAAACAGATTTACACGCGTGAGTGCGCTACGCCAAGCCATAATCACCATGCTAACTTTTATCAATACTGAGACTTTAATTTACAATTACGTATTACCATTTTAATTTAACTTCTTGAAATATGAAGAAAGGAATTATAAACATAAATAAAAATAAAATTGAAAATGAGTGAGAAACTTGAGCAAATTCCCCGCAGTAGAGAATATAATCAGAAAATTAAAAGCGATGCGCGTGCAAAAATTTTAAAATGTCATTTTTAGGTATATTTAACTACGTTCCAATCTTCCCAAATCCCCGAGTTGGAGCTGAACGAAAATTCTGCTTCGTCATGCCGCGAGAGATGCAAAAATAGAATTTTACAGAATACCAAGCGCTGTGCACCCTTGAGAACGAGTCCCTATGAGTGCGAGCATTCGTTCATTCACGTACATCATAGTTGTTACCGGCATATACTCGTCTATACTACTCGTATCTCGGAAGAAGGTGCAGAGGACCTTGTCCTAGCAGGGAGGTAAACGCGAAAGGTGGAAAATTGCAAGAGGCAGAGCGGGAGCGAGAATGAGAGGAAAAGATGAAAGAGACACAGAGAGAAACGCAAGAGCAACGAGAGTCCAGATACGAAACGAAGCACGTCGTGGGTTGAGTCTACTCAAATCGAGTCGAGAGTCTCGGGAGTAAGGGAGGTGACACAACTGACACCTCGTAATACCGAGACTTGGACCGCTGCCAGTTTGCATAAGAACTGCACATCCTGTGCGCACCCGATGCGCTTGCTGCATTGAGAGCTAGCGACCGTGCTGCAACCTCCGCAACTCTCCGCCGCAGCTTGGTATCCATTCGATAGTCAATACGACGTGACACAACACGTCGCTACGTGCGCGCTCCCGATTTGACTCGCTCGCAACATGCATTATATAAGGGACAAACTAATAGAATATCATCGTCGTAGCTGCACAAGGGATTCAAGTATTTCGTGATGTTATCTCGGAAATGGATATCCCAGATTTTCCGCTCGAAATCGGAAAATACATCCGTAAGGCGCGAATGGAAATTTTCTCCGAGACGTGGAACGTTTAAAAACTGGGATTTTGTTTTAATAAAAATTGTCTCGATAAAAAGAGATGCGTGGAATAAAATATAAGCAGTCTATGCGATAATACCAAATTTTCAACGCGTAAAAATGCAAAAATATATATTAAAAAATCATTAAAGCGCTGTCATTAAAATATATAATCCTTTTTTTAACTATAAAGCATATATTTTATAATTTTTATCATTATTATCGATATCGTTGAAATATTTAATCTTTTCATAGAACACCTTTTCGTTCTTTTTTGCGTCGAAACTTTTGGCAACTCATAGCATCATGTCATATATATTAATATTGAAACTGGCAAGTATTACGGGACTTGTAAATGTTTACGCAATGATCAAAGTATCACGGCCGCCAAAGGTTTGGGTGGGCTTTCCACCTGGTGAGAGGCAAAACTGCTAGAAGCGCAAAGTGATTCCCGTGGTCCACGATATGACGATCGCCTATCTCGGCGGCAATTGCATTTATCTCTCGCGCGTACGGCCGCCGACTTTAAGCTGTATTCAGTGTACCGCCGATTACAGAATTTACGGGGCATGTTATTTATCGACTATTGAATTTCAGATCGTCGATTTTACCCTCTAATTCATATCCGTACGAGCGGCTTATCGTGGATACAAATCCTCGTGAGATCACGCACGCCTCGATTATCATAAGAGATCGTCCATATACGTTCCGCGTGTAAAATACCAGGGCGATCTTATCTTTCCGCCACTGTTACTCAGCGGTGTCATCCATTTGTTATCTTCGCCGATTGGTACTGCCACTTGTGATTTCACGGCGCACCATACAATTTTCGCTCCTTCCGTAACTCGGAGCAACCCACGAACAAAGTAGCGGGAATCCTGCTACACTTGTACGATAATCTCCGCCAGACCCTCGCGTGATTCTTATTTGAGACGATCCTCTGAAGTTACCGGTTTCATTAATCTCCGCACGCACGATCTGATACTAAATCGTATGCGCCGCTCAATAACGCATTTACGGGCGAGACGCTATATCACGTTCCCGCCCTTTTTATAATCCGTATGTTACGGCTCGCAACATAGTGTCTGGAATTGCTCATACAGAACGTAATCGTAAGAAAGAAAGTTAATCGCATAATGTATCTGCGAGCATACAAAATATAATATATACGGACATCCACCAGCACACTTATGCGATATTACGTTAACATGTAACGAAGCGGAAAATCGTAACAACAGCTGTTAGAATGTGTACGCACACACGCGTCATCTTATCTCGGAAAAGTATGCGCGCAGGTGCATACGCTCGACATTGCGCGTCGCTAACTTCTCCGGTGTGAGTAATATGTAAATTTCTCCGCCAGACCAGTGCGGCACTATCAGCTATCGTCATTATCCGCGAGATCTGATTTGCGAAAGCATACCGTCGCTCTGCATGCCGGCAGGAATGCGTATCCAAACGATTACGTATCGTATCGGCAAGTACGTCGCAATGCTCCTATTTATCGTCCAGGGATTCGCGGATTTCAGGTCAGATTCCTGTCATAGCGTATGACGAATGCCTCACTTCGGAATTGCTGTGTCTCTCTTCTTGGTACAACTCCATCAATTACATTAGTTTTTGTCCAAACTGGTGAACCGAGTTCTTGCGCGTCGGGGCCAAAAACCTTCGACGATCTTCGTTCTCGTCGTTTCGTGGAAAAAGCCGTAATTACATCGATTTGAAACCTCCCTGATTCGAAGTTGGATTCCATTAAGCTTTGCGATTTCCCGCTGGCTGCTACGTTCATATATCTCGATGATGTACGTAAGAGTCAAGGTTCGTTGAAGGCTCGTCTTGTTTGACAACCGCTCGTAAAAAGTCAACTAGAAGCGCAAGACATACTCCATCGAAAGCCGACCGATAATTTCCTGAGGCTATCAGCAAAATTGTGACTTTGTAATGCCACTTTAACAGTCTTCCACTGATTGTATTAAATGGAAAAAATAAAATGTAAAACTAGGTAATTCCCGATGCTTCTATCAATATTTCCAACCTTTCGTAGATTGAATTTAACAAATTCAATCCATTTCTATCTTTCACATTAAATAATGTCTATTCATTCTTTGTTTCTAGAAATACATTCACATTTATTTGTAAAGAAAAAGTTGCTAGAATAAAAAAATAAATGATAAACCTTTTAATTTCTTTTTCTTGTAAATTGTGCGAAAGTATAGTGCATTCTTTTAACACTATTATGCATAATTTATATTATAAGCTACATATTATGTTAACATATCGTAACATTGCTTATGTTTATGTTGAGTAAAAACATATGTTCGTAAACGATGTTTGATTTTATTTATATACTTCGACGTTACTGATCAAAGAACTCTGTTGATACTTCCGTGCACTATAATTTTAAATTGTCTGTGACTACAAGAAACTTTAATGTCATCCTTATATGCAAATCAAAATTTTACGGAAATGTCTCGCGACTATCAATTGCCTTCTTTTTGATAATAAAATATGTATGCAGCTTCTACACATTATATTTTAATGACAGATTCTTTAACAAAAGTTGATAAAACTGCAAAGAAATAATCGCTGTAGCATCTTAATTTTTAATACTATACATTGTCGTGAAAACAAGTTTCAGATTAAAATCCTACCAAATTAAAATTTATTTTAAATTAATTTTAAATTAAAAAAGATAGTCTTGACATCAATTTATCCAATATTCTCCAATTTAAAATTCTGTAAGATTATCAATCTCTTTACATTTTTGTCGAGGAAAAATTCAAATTTGCAAAAGAATCTGTCATTAAATTTAATATGATAGCAGCGAGATATATGCGCATTATGCGGATGAATGAGTAAACGGTATGACGATGGAAATTCTACTAAATGTATTGTAAAGACCGTAATACATTTAATTAACCGTAATGAGATTTCGCCAAATCTCACGAGGCAACTCGGTTTTATTAAGATTGCGTTAAACGAGATGAATTTGCGAAATCAACAAAACTTTTTCTCACCACGCTACGCAGAATAACTCGGGAAAAAAAAGAAAAAAAGAGAGAACCTTGTAATAGGGCGACATCTCAAGAGCTTCTGTCTCGAGGAGACAAGGAAATTCCACTCGGCATCGTACCGCCCGCCGTTTTCTCTACGGAAATTTTATTATGCTTCCGTGAAGAGTTCCTTCGCGCGGAGAACGAGTGAGAGGTGAGGAAGATGAGGGCGGAGATGACGAAATGAAGAGAGAAGAGAGGACGAGACCTCAAGTATCTCTCCTTTTCGCGCCAACGAGGTACTTTAAATTTTGCACGTTGAATTGTATCTCGTAATATCCACTATTCTCTCTCCAATGAAACGGGCTGATGAATATTTTTCAAGTCCGCTTGGCGTGTCGCAATAGCCGCATTGTGCATTCTGCGAAATTATCGATGCATTATGGAAGAAACTTATTCAAAAAGCCGCGGCTGCGAAATAATAATCAATTGTTAATTACGTCTCGCAACACTTCTGGCGAAAAGAGATATCGAGTAACTCAGAATAACGCATTAACTACTGCGTGATAATGAATATTATTATCACTTTTAATCAATACTTGATTAATCGAATTATGCAAGTTTAATGATACGTGTCGCATAAAATATTATGCTACAGATGGGAAACGATTTGAATCGTGTGTGTTCTCGAACAAATCATTATATCTCGTGATATTCCGAAATTTCGCTGAGAGATTTGTCGATTGCATTTCACCGGAATGCAATACCGAATCGACCATGCATAACAGAGAAGGGCATTTAATTTCAATGACTAGCCATTGGCATTAACACGTAAGTCCGTGCTCGAGGTAGATTATCCTTGAAATGTCGTGCAATCTCCGTTGAAAATCTGGCCTCGAGAAGAAAAAAGACAAGCCGATAAGAGGGCTCGAGCAAAGTGAGAACTTTATCGAAGTTCCCACTATCAACTTTCAAAAACTGTTGAGATCGCCTCGTCCGTTCTTTGCTGTCGCGAGTACGGTTTTTCGCGAGTTTCGCAACATACACTCTTATACGTACTTCACATACGTAGCAGATCAAAGTAATGGAAATTTCTTCATCATTCCGCCGTCTCGCGAGAAGCTTTCATTACGCGGACTTCGCGCGCGCTTGCCTTGACTTGAACGCGTCTCGCAGAATATTACTTTAGAATTTCCATAAGAACGTTTAACTCAAACGATCGCTTCACCCTTGTCCCAGTCTCGACTGCCTTTAAACCTTCTCTCTCTGTCGCTCCTTTTCTTTTACTCACTCCCTCACCCGCTTCCCCCCCCCCCTCTCTCTCCCCTTGTCTCCATTGAAGTGTGGTCCAAACATATTTTCCAGCGTCTTTTATCACTCAACGTTCTGAGTAAGTGCTTCTCCTTTATACACCGCTGTGCCAAGGCGAATTCATTCGAACCAATACCTAATTCAATGGCAAACGCCTTTTCTCCTTCCGCGCTTTCTTCACGGACTGACGCTCGTGAGTCTCGCGTTTACGGAAATCCCGGTAGTGAGTTGTGCCACGTATTCATGAATCGCATTTTCCGTAAAATAGATCCGCCAAACCGCCGTCCGCCACGGCACGCTGCCTTCTCGACAGAATCTATTGTGGAGTCGACAGCGCTCGTCACTTCGCCGCTCATCTGGATTGGAGACATTTTAACGTGACAAGCGGCAGTTCAAAACGATATGATAGAAAAATGTTGGTTACGCCATCGATAAAAGAAAAGTATGTCAGATCGAAATTGACATTCTGCGCATTATGTATGCAGATTGAAGTAATCAATATACTTTAATATGCAATTTAAAAACTTTTAAAATATAATCCCCAATCATTACGTTAACAAATTGTACAATACTTGAACTTATAATACGCCAACATTAATATTTAATTAATTATACACAATTATCACTTATTTATGTTTGCATCAAATTCGCGAAACTATTATTATTATATGTATATATGTTCGAGTAATATTATACCATAAATATTTTATGTAATATACATATTTGATTCTTGATGTATCTGTTTAAAATAAAAAATGTGAATATCAAATTATAATATTGCATATATAAATTTATCCTCAAAATAATATTTTGTAATATATACTAGATTAGTCGTAGTCCATTAGAAATAAATTTCTACAGTTTTTACGATGCATATAAAAATAGTATTATAAATGTTCCTTTCGTTTATTATACACATTAGCATAAAATTTAATAAATTTCAATCTTCTTCATATCATAGGAACAAAAAAAAATACTTTGCTAATAAGCTGCTTTTAAAAAGCTACTTTTCTTAATTATCAAACAATGAGAAAGTCATTGAGAATCTATTTTTACAATGAAGTGCAAGAGTTTAGAAATAAGGCTATGAAGAAGCCCACAAGAGAATGAAGAAGCCATTCTTCCATAGTAGCGGCAATTTTACTTTGCCAAGTTAATTAAAGCCCTCACTTCCCGTAACATTAAAAGCTGAACATTCCAAGTAAGCAGCAAGGGAGAATTGTACTTATTATCTTGTTGACCTTCTCTAAAGAAGTTTATATTATTATGCCAATATTTTTTTTATTATATATCATGCTAATCTACATCAAGACTTTTATATATCTTGTTGTTTAGCTTGTTGTTTTCACGACTTTTATATCTATTTTATATATGTAAATTGAGCATCTGCGATGCATCACCTAATATAAATTTTTACGTGTAATAATTTGTAAAAAATAATTGAAAAATATTACATTCTGTTATTTATTTTCTTGTTATAATATTCTATATCATATATCATTTAATAACAAAATAGATTGAAAATGCTGATGCAGTCTCAAATTTCCTCGAAATTTACCGCAACTTCGCTGTCATGCAGCAGAACCAAGTCACCGAGTATCATGTTAATGCTGCAGTTTAAATTAAAGCAAGATTGTAGTTATGTACGTTTTGTGGCGCGCGCGGTGAGACGTAATCAGTGCCTCGAATTACACGACGGAAATCCTTCGGAAATCCTGCTAGATCCCGTTGCAGGCAAACGAGATATAAACGAATCTTTTAAAATGTATCATATTTGCGATTAAAGTGGCGAAAGTTTCGTTCGCATAGTAGGGAAGCCAGGGAATTCCTAACGCGCGCTTCATTCCGCCTATTAAGCGCACGGCCAGCGCGCATCGTGATTATGATATTCACTAGGAATTTAAGGAATATCAAATTACGAATACCGCGAGTCTACTTGAGCGCGTCCTTTGCAAATCCATTGAAATTTCATTAGACTGAAGTGCATCTTTTCATACCGTTGCAAGTGAAAAGTTGACTTAAGAAACTTTAAAGCTCGGGGAGCACTTTATGGATCAATTATTAGTTGAACGAAGTAAGTTACACCGACTTCGGTAATGTACCATCCCTTACCCACTTAAGGTATAGGCACGCCATATAGCCCTGGGATTATACACATGCCGACATACGAAGTCGAACGTGGATTAAATTAATGATGCAGCATCTATGTTAACTGTATAAAGTAGTTAGCTAATGGTATACGTTGGCAACAAAGGGCAGTCCTGCATAATTTTATGCGTGTGCTGTTTGAAATTCATGTCCGTTGAATAGCTTCCGTCACATTGTGTTGCGAAATAACATTCAGCTGTACAATAATTACATAATATTTCTTTCACGCTACAATTAATTTAATTTTTAAGCTCCTTCGTGAAATATTAATTTAATGATTCGGCAATAAATTGTAAATTTATGTGAAAATGTCAACTACGATGGAAATCAATTGGTTTCTCTTACCTACATGTCGAATCTAATAATTACCTAAATTATCTTTTATGTCGATCTGTGAATTATGAATATGTAATTATAAACATCAATGTGTAAATTATAATAAATTATGATTGTAAATAAATTAAAAGTGGTTAGCTATTATGCGTTAACGCCGCTACTCTTATTATAGTTAATACAAAGCAGTCAAATTGATCGTTGATTTATTAATATAATGGTTATGAAAGCCATCTCGCCTTAATTAGGAGCAAAATTTATAGTACTGCTCAAATTACACATATATATTTAATGTTAACACTATACAAGGATAAAATAAACAACTAGTGTAAATTACGTCCAATTACTTACAAGATCAGTTATGAGCGATGTAACGACATTCCGATTTTCTTTCTAAATTGCTGCTTTTAAGTGATGCGGGGCGGATTCCGATCAATATATCACAGTTATCATAAATAGGCACTTACAACTAATAAATAGTGAAGGAAATGCAATATAAGTTATCTTACGATCCTATCGGCCATAACTAAGGCTAAAAGCTTTTAGTATGTAAAGTACGGGATGACCGCCGTCCATCGCTGCGATATTATCGATGAAATACGAAACGAAAAGTGGACGGACAGAGACGGAAAGAGAGAGAGGGAAAAGGAGGAAGAGTGGTGGTTTAAAAATAGAGGAGCAGGGAAAAATCGGCGGAGTATGTGATTTCACGTAGGATCGAAAAGACGAGGGGTCCTCCATTAGAAACCACACATATATACCACACATATTTATACTGCCAGCCCGTTCTCGAATGGCCAACGGAAGCGTGAAATTCCCAATTTCTTTTCCCACCCGGCGAGAATATCCTAGCTAGCGGTTCCTGGTCTTCCCTTTCCCTGCCATCCATGTTTGTGTGTGTGTGTGTATGTATGACACGGACATATATATATATATACACATATATATATATATATATATATATATATATGTAAAGCATATAGACCGCTATCCACTTACGTTCGCACATACATCGCAGTACATGCGCTTGCACACGTACGCGCGCGTCCTTCCGAAGCTCTTGTCTCCTTTCGTAGGCGACACGAATCACGAATCTCGAATTGGACGGATAGCGGTAAAAGGAGCAATGAAAGGGCAAGGTGCGGCGGGAGGGTTATACCGGAGGAAATACCCGCCGTAATTTCTGCTATCCGTCTCTAACTCTCGAGATGGTCCTTGTACACGCCCCGTGGGAGACACCTGTTTCCCGGTATCGGTCCGAATTTCTCTAACCCGAGGTGGCTGCGCTTCGCGGGTCGATAACGGCGGCAGCCTGCAGAATCATTCATCGTCCGCAGAGATTCCTCCATCGCAGAAAGGTCGGAGAGACGTATGTTTCCTCAGATAAACACATCCTTCACTCAATTATACAAGACAAACAATTCTTAGTAATAACGGCTGCGGCCGAATGGAAGCGGACCGACTGACAACTTCTCCGACGGAACGACGATCAAATGCAGACAATGGGTGGTAAACATTATTCCGTTTCTCTTCAAAAATGTTATTTCTTTCATTGAATGAGATAATTAAAATAGTAATAAAATTCCAAATGAACCGATGGCATACATTTTTCTGAACTTACTTACGTTTATAAAATTACATTTTTTTCCTCAATACGAATGCTATTGAAATTTATCAATCAAGTCTATTTATTTTCTTTTTGAGATAATTGATAAATTTGTTTACTTGCTAAAAAGTCTAAATTAAATTTCTAGAACATGCTATATTTAATAAAATGGATATTATATTGATATTATTAAGTGTTATCGCAAGAGAAGAAAATTAAATAGAACAGCGCAATATTGAATCAATAAATTGAGTATTTTCCTCAGCAGCAAGAAAAAGAAGGTAAAAGTAGTGCAGCATATCAGAGAAAATACGGAAAATATAGTTTACCTACAAATAATATCTAAAATTGAACCATTTTCTTAAATAATTAGAGTCTAACATTTTGAACACTGAAGCACGGCTGTAGCAACAGTGTTCCTTCATTCGTGATAAATTACTGGCAGCGGTTAAACAACAAGAAACGTTCTTCGAGCGGTAAGAAACTTCAGCAATACCGTGGAAAGTGGACTTTGCTGATTACTTAAAACAAGCGGATTACTTTCTCTACCGTGGAAAATATTACAGAGTGTCGAACAGGATAGAAATACGATAGAAAAGTAGATTATATAAAGAAGATTACATAACACTTCCAAATTCTTGTAAATTGGGCAAAAAGCTTTGAACAATTATAGTAATTAGATAGTTTACAAATTGTTGAAATCATTTTACTATGCGTCTATTCTCAAATATTTTCTATAAAATCTCACGAATATTTTTAAAAATATAGTCACGCGCATCCTCGAGAAAAAAAGGGACAGCCGGGAGCAATCTCCGCCAATCGATATCCTGGATATCGGTCTCATGAAACATTTCCTTCCGGCTGAGATCTTAGCGACCTCCAAGGAGTTGAATATCGGTATTTGGATCAGGATCGGTGGACCTCGAAGACTCTCGCGGCTCCGATTGAAATGTTCTCTGCGGCAAGCGTACCAGCTGCCGAAGCCGCTTTGGCTTGCGGTAACCATGAACTTCCGCCTCTGTTCTGTTCTGTTCCGCGCGCCTTCCTATGTGCACACGCACACACACACACACGGTTTCAGTGGAGCGATTGTCTCTATCGGGAGGGATCCCCAAACTTATACATCATTCTCTAAGTAAGTGTGTACCTACGCAAGTATTCGGTGGTATATCATACGGCTGTTCGTCGAGCTCCGCGAGCGTGACCGCTACGCGCGCAAAAGTATGCGTGCACCTGAACAAGCCGCAAGTGTAAAAAAGACCGCCCGACACCAGCGCGGCGGAGCAACGGAGCATAGAGCTGAAAGCATCTACAAGAAACCGAACGCGGTAGCGAAAGGTGGAGATAGAAGAGAAAGAGAGACTCTGAAGTGACCGCTAGTGAGGAGGGGAAGGGGAAGCAGAGTGAAGCCGGGAGCAGATGGGGTCACTGGGGCCATGGGACATCACGGTACCACAACGCGGGGATGCGGGTGTGCTTAACCCCCCAAGAAGATACTCTCCGACCCGTACACGTGTATTGGTGGCCGCGAATGCACTTTCCGACGAGGTGTGCGCACAGCGTTGCATTTCCGAAGCGGACGATGGATTGACGCTATACACGCTTTCGTTCCGGTATGTCCTTTAAACGTTCTAAGTGGAAAGGTTGATGCGCCAGGTAAGCCGGCGGCGGCGGCGGAGAATACACGGCGAAGAATACAAAATAGGAGGCGTCAAGTGAATAAATCTCGTGAAAATACTCGCCGTTAGTTATTAATGCTGATAGATGCTCGTCGGTGTGCGTGCGTATGCCGACGCACATGTGTCTGCGTGTACGTAAATAGGTATATTCCGACGTATATGCGCTATATATGCGAGAAGCGCGCGAGAAGCAACGGCCTAAGCTACGAGCCTAAATCGCAGGGAGCAGGAAAATGGGTGAGCGGCTGAATAACGCCCGGTTAATATCGATTACACCGGTCGAGGAACTTAGCCGCTCGCGGCCGAAGGAAATGATTCCGCGGCGCGAGCTTATAGCCCCCATCGGGGCCTCTGCAAGGGGGAGGGAAAAGGGGACGCGGAGCACCTCCGTTAAGGCAACGTATTAATATCCTCTCTACTTAGCGAAGCGTTTACTACTTACGCGCCGTTCAGCGATAGTCAAGACGTGCCGCGCTGGCGGACATAATTAACTATAACACCCGAGCCGAAGAGGAAGCCGCGCCGCCGTTTAAGACTCGTCTTTCCTTTCTGTGTCTCAATATTACGCTCCCCGGACTCGCTCGATCTCGGACAAGGCAACGCGAAACGCGCACCATGCATCAAATTAAAGGTCAAACTTCATCGCGCGGTGCATTATTCGTCTTCGATTTCCGACGTGCGGATAGCGACCAGAAAGGAGTGTGCGGTGTATACGCGAAGAATAGTTAATGTCGGTATGCCGGCTAACGGTTGTGCGCGGATACACGAAATGTTGCTTTGTTCTCTGTCATCAATTCTGATGCGTAGTATCTTAACCTGCCTTGGGATTTGCATGGCACAGAGCGTATAACATCTTTGATATTTTCACTAGAAATTGTTTGTGTGCGCCATATTGTGTGGCTAATATTGACAGTAAAAATTACAAAGGAATTTTCATATTGGACGGGTGCAACGGAATGGAATTTTATGCGTGGTATATACATAAACATGCACATATTTACTTCACGTGAAATCTTGTGTGACTACCATCCCTGTGTCGTTTTCTCTTTTTTATCATGTACATATATTTATGAAACACATGTAAGTAATAAAATATCAAGAGCTAACCAATAAGTAAAAAAATTTTTAATTACTGGCGAGATCGGAATAATTGCAAGACATTTCTCTGTCTCTAAAAGAACGTAAACCACGAGTGACACCTACAGGCTTTACCGTTCTTGCTCTTCACCCATACGCCTGCAAAATGTTGCGCGGAGCAAGATAATTAACTGTCATGTAAAACCTTGTATCTTGTTACCTTTCTCGTCGAATAGGTTGCTCTTTGCTCTCCGACAACCTTCTGCTCGCCGATGTGGAATGTGAATGAGCGGATAGACTCCGCCGTTAATTTTTTTTTTTTTAATATATCCGAGGGAATGTATGTCAAACGCGGAGAAAAGACGCAGGACAGGAGACAACGAAGGTGTGGGAGACAGGTTAGATGATAGCGATAGATCTACAAAGGGAGGAGGCGAATGATAGAGAGAATTAGCGGCATCGCGTACTATGCGGTAGCCGCGCAGACCATGTCAGCTTCATGACTCGGAACTAGGATAACTCGATACACACTGGCGAGCGTGTACGCGCGACCGCTCGCCTTCGCATGTATATTCGAATACGTAATTTACCAACCGACAACCTTACTCAGTAGGCAAATATAAACCACGTCAAAAGTTCCATGCCAGTGCGGCGTATAAAGCTCAAGAACGTAATGTCAGGTTTCTCTTGCAAGGAGAAACGCAAATTTGTCCGTCTAGACGTATGCATATACGTGCGTCGTTGCGTTCCAATCGAATTCAACTTTTTTTCGGTAAATATTTAATATCTTCCGTAAATTTGTCAATATAAATAGTAATTTGCGCAAACGGCAAATATTGTTAACAAAGAAAAATTTATCGCATATTTATTCGCGCGTTAATATGACAGAAGAAATGCGAAAAATTGTAAAACAAGAATAAAATTAAAATTTTTAATTGGGATAATTCTCATATCAAATCGAACCAATCATAATTTCAAAAAATTTCGCGAGCTTTTTCGACGTTATATTTAAAACGAATAAAAATGAATATTAGTTTCCAACGATATAGTCCGTACAAGAGAAACAGCGTGGAAGCGGATTTATTTCTACCAACCATCGTTCGTTGTTGCATAAAATCCGAATTACGAAGGCGATACCGCTTTACGCGAGAACCCGGGCGAAGGATTTTGCGGAGCGCCAGTTGTTAGACTAAAGACCATTGGGTCAGAGATTAACATTCGCGTACGACCGCGTGCTAATTTTCACGGCGGCCAGCACGGCCAACGAGATCCGAATAACCGCATGAATCCGTCGGGTCAGATTTTCCGCGGGACAGCTAAGTCGCGGATGGGTGCATTAATTCCCCTTAAGCCCGGCGCGTTTATATTAATAGGATGCAATTAATAACGGTTAAAAGGCGTTCGCCCGCGGGAATTGTCGTTGGGCGGTGGGCCGCGTCGGTAGCCAAGTTGCGGTAGCCGGCGTCGCGCGTTCCGCGCGCGCGAGAGGGAACAGTGAGACAGAGACGAAAAGCCAGGAAGGCGTTAAATTACACTTAGCCAGTTTCGCTTTTGGGGCTCGCCGGAAGAGTGGCGACGGACGGACGGAATTATTGCGGAAAAGACGACCGCGCTGAGCGTCGGGATGCCAGCTAGTCCCCGAGAATTTCGAATGCTTGAGCAGGTATGCAGTCCACTATATAAATGGGCCTGCGGGTACTGATGTAAGATTAAATGCGCGATACCGACCTCGTAATCCAGTTTGCATCTGATATCGGGGTTACCGTATAAACAGACATTCGAGATCGCCTTTGATATCACGGCCACTTTACTTCTGACTCGCCTGTACACGTCTTTGCAAATAAAAGAAATTCTTGACTGCTTACTCGCCCTGGTTGGTCTCGCATCAAAAGACGGTGATAACGTAAGCGTGATGAATACGCTTCGTGCATCACAGACCATTTTTTTATATCGTCTTATATAAAACTTTATTTCGAAGAAATATCTCAGATTTAAAAGCTACATAAAAATTCAAGCTAATATATTAATGATTAACGTACAAAAACGTTGTGAAAAATTGCTAGAAAAAATTATTCCAAAAGAAGTTCGTTATTCCGAAATTAATGTATAAAAATATAAATCATATTGAAATGTACACATAATACTTATATTTGACAATATGCGTGAATCATTGTTTATGTAGAATATTTTTATTATTTTAATAATTTTATAATATACTCTACGGAAAAGTATTGCAAGAAAAAAAATGCAAAATTATCTGGAAGCAGATTACACAAAATGACGTAAAGCAGTGTTGCGGAGGAGTGTGATGTTACGTCGTGCTACCAATTTGTTCCCGTTACGCGAGCTGTCAGCAACAGATGCTGTCGAATGGTGGCGAACATCTTTCGTATAGTGAATATATCTATACAAGGTGTCTCAAACTTACCGTATCATTCGTTAATAACAGATTTCTGAGGTTTCTCGTACAATAACAATATAAAAATCCATATGCGATGTGCCTGAACGCGACAATCTCATTGATAAACTTTGAATCCTTCACAATTAAAAATTACTGTAACCTCGACATTTATTATAAAGATTTTCGTTTTCAAATGACCTCAAGAATCTGCTATTAACGAGTGATGCAATTGGTCTGGGATATCTTTTATATATATATACACACACATTTGTATACATGTAGAGTCTTCTTTTCATTACAATACTTTACGTATATTCATGCAAAGAATTTCTACATTTCTAACACGCATGCGGAATTATATTGAACATCGATTGCAATTTCATATGCGCATATTTCGTTCTCTCTTTTAATATCTTTCGACCGTTCAAATGTATAAATGTGTGAATATTTTTATCTAGCAAAGAGATTTCATAAAAGAACACGCGCGTGTGTGAAATATACGAGAATGTTACAGTTTTGCAGGCAAATAAATTATAATTCTGGTTAAAAATTAAAAATGAAAAATTATTGAGTAATCACTTTATGTATTCAAAAAATTGCATTCATTTCCATTCCATTGGATTCAAAATTTTACTTTCATGCGTTTAAAAATGTTATTAATTGCACCGATTTCAATTATCGGAATTAAAAAACCTATTCTAAACAAGATTGTGAGGCAACTAAAGCAAGTCGTCAATGGATTAAATCTCATCGCTCTTCTCCTATAATCTATTCTACATAAATCCGATAAAGAGGAACATATCGTTCGAGGTTCCAGATTCCCGGTACGATTGATTGAGCGCCAAAGCTTCCCGAAATAAAAATTGCCCTCGTTACTGCATCCCACGAAATGACTTCGATAGAAATGAGAAAAGTATTGGAGTAGACGATTGGATATCCTTCTGGTGGTCAACACGAGTCTTGAAAATGATGAAAAAAATAAAAGTCAATCGACTATAAAAATTGCAGGCATTCACTTAATTTTTCGTATCAAAAGTTCGAAAATTTCTGTAATATCCGTTCTTCTACGAGATTAAACATAATTTTGCTAGTTGCAAGAGTTTTGAATTTAGCATTCAAAGAAAACGGTAAAACTCATACCGACATTTATCTCTCTTACGCGATTTACAAATTTCACAAATTGGCAAAAGTATCATACTAATAAATATCCCGAGAAACTTAGCATTTTACACAATTCGATTGTAGCAACATTTCGCGTCCATATGAAAATTTCCATAAAAAAATGTTGAGAATTTTTTTATTTACTTTATCGCGAGCTTTGAATCGAGCAAGTATAGATATCGCACATGAAACAAATCAAAACAGAGGGAAACTTTTTTGATAATTTTTTTTTTTAGAATTTGTGGCGATTTGCCAATGCGTGTGAATACTGCGGGTGCGTTTGTATCTATCGTCCGGAAATACGCATGCTTTGTGGCAGGATACACAGATTGCTCGATGACCACACAAAGTCGACCTCACGACCGCCATTAGTAATCACTGACGACTTGCATTAGTAGGGATTTTAAAGGGCTGGCGAGGCTAAACGGCCTCTCATTACGCGTCACTAACGATTTATATGCGACAGCTATAGCGCCATAAAATCATCGTCGTCGCTGTCATTCGACAATGCGTCCACGCGTCGACATTTGCATTCGACCGTGTCCGGCCGTAATAACATGTCTTCACTGCATGTATTTGTGCCTGTCTAGATGCGCATATGCATACGTAACTGTATGTTATATTACAAACAAGAATATACCTTGAACATCTTTCAAGCAAATAAAAACGATGGAAAAATGCTTCCGCCAAAAAACTGTGATGAAATTATTACGATAATATCTTACTTGGTAAAATAGATGACAGAGCAGTTTGCGTTAGATGTATATCCCAAGTAAAAAATGTACTCACCTGAAACAAGAAAAAAGAAGAAAGTGGTTAGAATAATTCTCGCAACAAATGTACTAATATAGAATCGATTCGCGATATATCAGACTGATTGATTCTCAATGCGGTAGCGGAATATTCATCGTAATCGCAATTGATTGCGACATAAATTGATGAAATAAATTAGCGGATACCATGTGTCGTGCTTATCTCAGAAAACAGCGCGGCACGAAGCACGCAGCTCGCAGCCAATTACGCGAAACTTCGCTACGCGTATACTTGAGAGTTAACAATAACGACCACAAAATTTCAGCTTTACCTAAAACCGCAGCTGTTAATTATTACGATAAAGTAAACAAAGTTAAGTCTAACTCCGCGACAACATGTCACGCGAGTTACCGAGTTGAAAGTATGAGACGTGACAGTGAGCTTTTGCGAATAATGCGCGGCAAATGAGATTATTTCTGCGTGACTAGAAAAAAATGCAAGTAAAATTATTCCTAAGAGAATGATGATAAAAGCAAATGTATGATTAATTAACATCATATCATATAAATTAAACAATTTCGAAATATATTTTACACCTGAACTTTTTATAGACATTTTTTTACATCCATTTTTAATATACAAATCATTATTAACAGCAAACAGTTTGCCACTGCCGGCAGAATATCACAAGATTCCGCACAGAATACCGCACAGTAATTTTTAGATCGTCCATTAAATACACTCTACCTTTCTCTGCTTAATCAAGCCACATGAACGCCAATGTTTACACGCAGAGTACGTGTGAAAGATATTCGAATCGGCAGAATGTGGCGCAAGCTCGGTAATTCAATCGTTATTTATATGCACGCTTAAAAAGTGATGGAATGCGATGCATTTTACCGACCGCATTAATCCAATTGTACGCTTCACTTTTGCAGATTCAAATAACATCACGCGTTAGATTAAATTTTTATTTGCAATGATCCTTATCATTATCTTAATTAGATAGTTAAATAAATAATAATTAAATAGTATTTGTGTGAAAATAATTTTCTACATTGCTTTCATTACAGATTTTCAATTTACTTTATTTTAAAAAGTTAATTATCATAAAATTTGTTAACAATATTTAAATTTTATAAAAAATATATTGTAATTGCACATTTTATAAAAAATTTTGTAATACAAGTATAATATTTTTAATTAATCTTTCATATACAACACACATACATGCGTATCTTATGAAAACACTGAAATTGTTGTATCAATATTTTAACGACTATTAATGAGACTATTATAACTTTCAAGTCTTCTATTATTATGTTCCAGAGTCAGAAATTCAATTAGCGTACTTTTAATTACTTGAAACTCCATTAAGGTTGACGTATATATCAAATTACATAAGATTTATTAAGAAATATCTAAATATTCGGTCATAATTATACATTGAAAGTTGTTTCACTTTGCATTTGTCTATCTCTCAAAACTTCATCATTAAACAATTATAATCAAATTATTTTCTATTTAAAAACAGAATTGCCGGATCTTCTAGTGGTAATTAACATATTATCAAAGATGAAACACATCTTAACTTTATCTTATTTAGACGAAGGATATTTTCAAAAATGCGTCCGCCGGACTATCTAGTTATTTATACAAGAGGTATTAATTATAGAATATCGCAGCTGAAACTTCCTAATTCCAAAATAGCCATTAATTAACGGAGCTTCAAACTCTAATTCCAAGCCCAAGTGCAAATACATTACGGAGAACACGGGTGGCTACGTGTACATATAGAATCGCCTGAATTGCGCGGGAAATTGCGACCACAAAATGCATGGATCCGCTGTGTTCGCGGAGGAACACGACTTTCAGATTGACCCGAGGGACACTCGATGCTCGGAAGAAAAACGAAGGACGAGAGACGCGACGGAAAGAGAAAAATATAGGAAAAGGTGAAAGAGGGAGCGAGAATGAGGATGACCGACTGCAAAGAAGATAAAGCAAGAATGAGAAGAATGAATATGTGTGTGCAAGAGAAAGAGAGATAAACGGGCAGAGGTAGAGGAAGAGAGAGAGAGAGAATGCGCGGTCCAGTAAGCGTCAGTCTTCAATTCCGCGCCGTGGTGCGCCGGTGTACCCGGCCATTTGCATATGAATCAGGATCAGAGGAGCGCACCGAGGGTCCCGAAGCGTGTATGTGGCGGCCATGATACGGGGACAAACAATCGCTCGCAATTATGCAAATCCCGTTGCGGTGGCGCGATGTCTTTAAAAAAAAAAGAGAAAGAGAGAAAACGAAAAAGAAGAGGAATAAGAGCTTCTCGCAAAAGTGCACACGGATAAGCCCGATTAACGTGTTCGAAAAGCGCGCTGCGGCAGAGTAAAGTTTCGAGACTCTCGACGATCATTACGGTTACAATTGAATGAATACGAGATCTCGGCTGATTGAGCACTGGATTCACTGCGTCGCGTCGCGCGTGGACGTCACGTAGTGTTGCGCCAATCAAAATCGCTGACAGCACCGCGAGCCGCATCATGTGCCAAATAAAAACTCAATTGCGTTGCCCCAAGTGTCCGCGAGAGCATACCTATACGTCCGCACACGCACCGACCGCAAAGCGTCCCTCTCCGCGGTGTTCCCTTCGCAATTTGCATATGAATCTGAATCGGGCGCTAGGGACGCGCGGTCACCGAGAGCTAGCGCGACAGAAGACGGATAGAGAGACCGGGGAAGAGACCGAGAGAGTTAAAAAGTACGGGTGATAAAGAGCGAAGAAAGGGACAAAGAGTGGAGAAAAAGAGGCGATGGTAATGGGTCGCAAGAGAACATGGAAGAATAGATGCATGCAGTACAAGAGAAAGAGAGAGAGAGATTGGGAAGAGATGTAGTATATAACAAAACGAAAAAAGTCGAAATTAATAGTCTCCGCCCAGTAGTAACGGTAAATTTCTGGCGCGACACCGCCAGCCAAAAATCAGTAGTAAGAACCAACCATAGGCGGCGACGTTGTAATGAACGACGAGAGAACGGCAACGCGGGCGCGTCCATATCGAGACATCTCATTCTCCGAGGAGCCTAATAATTCACCGTAAGCAACGCCGTAAAGTAGCCTAATTGCATTCCTTATATCGGTTTCTAATGGACCCTTTCGTCCGTGCTGTAATGTGCGACTTCCCCGGCGGGCAAAGGCGCGCCGCGTTTCGCACGGCGAAAGACAGGCACTTCGTGCGCACTGGGGAATTCGAGGAAACAGGAAGAAGGAATGCGTGAACTCCTCTCGAGCGGATAATAAACTATTGCCGCGTGTATCCCGGCAGCGGACAGTAGTCCGCTCGTATATCGGTGCAATTTGCGAAACGCTCTCCACCCGATACGTTGTAATTTGTGCGTGTTTAAGAGCACGCATTAGGATATCATTATGCGAGCCGTGTAGATTACGTAATCACGGGTACGGCCCGTCGGCCGATCGCGAATGTCAACGGCGTTATCCGTTTTCGCAGGTTCTCGCAGGGGAAAATTGTTCCTTTCGAATTCCCCTCATCCTATCGTCGTTACGCCGCCGGCGACAGATTGCCATCTTTATTTCCATTATCGCACGTTATTCACGTAGTTGGTGAAATCGTGATTGAAATATTGTAACGTTTCAAGCGCGCTCTTTTAAATGCGAATGAGAAATTCAGGCTTTGACATACGCAAAAAAGTGTGCTTCATAAATTACGATCCTTCGAGTAACGATACGAACATTTCTATCGTGCTGTGAAAGCCAAATCCATACATCTGTGTAGAAACATTAGTAATTTTTTTTTCTCAGATAAATAATAAATAAAATAATAAATGTCTTATTTAAAATTCTAAATAATAACTTTATACACAAGTGCTTTCATATTATGGCATATTTCGCTTATTAAGTTTCAGCTACTTTGTTCCTTTTACTTGTTAAAATAATTCCAGTTTATGGAAGATTGTATTTCTGATGTAAGCAAAGCCACTGTGATTTTATAAGACTTTTTTCCGCAAGATAAGTCGGCGTAGGAATGCGACTCTCGGAAATGGAGAATTCTCCCGAGACGTTTGTGCGGTAGTAACTGTATATCTGTGAAAACGATATCTGAACAGTACCAGCCTGTCGGTCAGTACGAACAGCTGTCCACTCGATTTCACACAACGGGTATACGTAAAGCTTCTTCTTCCTCCGTTCTCGAGAATTACTTACGGCGAGGAATGTAGCGCCATAGTCGACCTCTGTTCGCGAGAGCGAAATCCCTTTCGCGAAATGTCTCGCAACTGTGTGTATTTACTATGTCCACTTTTATGTACCATATCCCAACTATGGACCGCCTGTGCAGCAAAATAACGAAATAGAAAGCCGAAAGAAACACAGATAGTATATGACATCGCGCGGTATACAAGGCTAACCGTATCTACCAACGAAAATTTATTTTGCGGTGGAATTCTGTTAAGCGTAAAAGCGAGCGAAGTGAAAATTAAAAATTGCATCACATCTGAGATCTATTTTATATCATTATTCGATGCTACTACGTCGTGGATGGCTCTAAGGATCGCGAATTCTTTAGTAAACTTGAAGCAATATTTTGACTTTTCTTATCAAATATTGTTAGTTCAACTAAAATTAAAATACTAATAAAAATGTATAATGCATGTGTGATGTTAATTGATCAATCATTTATCCGTTTAACCTAAAATACTCAATCTTGGAAAAAATAATGTAAATCTAAATCTCTAACAGAAATATTATTGTTCCAGCAATGGTAACAATAGCTTTCTTAATATTTGTTACTTGTACGGCTATCGTAGAACTTTTATATCGGATCGAATAAATTCCTTTGCCGACAAAGCTGGCGGGAGCCACACTATATGATTTCCCAAGAGTGCATCACACCCTGCACAACATTTTGTGAAACGTCCGCACGGGCAAATATGGATGTTTGAGCGTCGCGATGGACAGCACAAACAAAAGACTTAAAAAAACAAAAAAAAGAGAATAAAACTGGAAGAAGAGTAAAGCTACGGTGCTTTCGCAACGATGATCTTCTGGGAACAATTAATTTAAATCTTCATATATTCTTATACGTGGGAAATAATTGTAATTATTTTCAAATAAAGAGAAAGAGAGAGAGAGAGAGAGAGAGAGAGAGAGAGAGAGAAAGAGAGAGAGAGAGAAAAGAGTAACGAACTATCAGAATTAATTCTATAAGCACGGTCAACAAAATTTAATCAAATTCGTATTAACATGTAATGTAATAATGTTTCATCTCATGATGATGCAATACACAAATTATACCCCATATATGTCCGTGGTCAATCACTATAAAATAATCAATACGTCGATATCATATATAACGCATAGCTAAATACTTGTATATATTGATCAATCACTATATATGTAATTATAATTAATCACACATATGTAGCGATTGATTACAATTCTATATAACATATGCTTCCGCATATAAACTGCAAACTCTGTTTTAGCAATAATATTAGGTCTGTTCAATAAATGTATCTTAAAAAATTAACGTATAAAAAGGCAGTATGACGAAATAGCGGAAATTGCATGATTAAATCTTTCATGGAAGTTATATAGATGGACGCAGGTGGTCGAGAGAAAGCAGCACGGACAATTAAGAAAAGAAACGAGTGACAGCGAGAATGAAAATTACGAAATTGGCGAGAGTGCATCACAGTGGCGCAGCCGTGCCGCATATTATTATGTATCCCTTTTAAATTAATGAAAGTAAAGTCACGAGCCACAGATGTAGATTGCTCCGCCGCTGCGACGCGTATCCCGCTGCATTCGGCTGTATCAAATACGCGGACGAATAAAGGAGTCCCAGATGCAAAAGGAGATGATGAGGGTGAAATAAAAGAGGCAATGAGAATAAATAAATTGCGAAGAGAAAAATAAGGCGTGCGCGAGAATGCGCGGGCAACATCGCGCGGACAAAGTGTTTGCCAGGTCGCGCAACATTAAGTATAATTACGACAGCGAGAAGCGCGCACTGGTTGAAACTTATGATAATACGGTACACGATGGTTTAGTGCGCGATCTAGCCGCAGAGTGTATGTAGATGAGCGTATATGTAACGCAAAGTACTCGCGCTCGACTCTTACGCGTTCTCTTCGCGTCACAAGGGATCCTCGCATATATACACGTGCATTCTGGACAATTTAACAATACTTTGCGTTTTCCTCGCTTTCATCACGTTGTCTATCGTGTTTCACTGTGCTCTTTAACGGCGCTCTCCTCTGCACCTATTAGAAAGATGTAACGCGCATTTTCTCAATCCGGTCTTTTCTAAGTCTTTCTACCGATCCCTCCGTAACTGATTCTATTACATTTTACTTTTTTGCTGTTTTGTCTCTTTATATTTGCTCTCTCGTTTATTGTAACATTCTTTGCCATTAATATATTAAATGGTCGACAAATATCGTGTGGCATCGGTGTTCACCCACGTTCATGCGACTGCCCGAACGACCGTAAAACGAGTTGGAGTGCGTGTTAAGGGCACTAAAAAGCCGTCTTTTTGGAGAGGGCAGCTGGAAAGAATTGATTGCGCGCGACTGCTACTGATGGCGATCGATGCTCGCTCGTTATCGTAAGATTTGTTGCTAACGCCGTGCACCACCGTGCGCCGCTTGTTCACACGTTTTTCAGGCAACGCGTGATTGTGGAACTTATGAAGAACGTGGAAGAATAATCCTCTCTTCAAGGATCTGTCATTCAAGTATGAAGCCAGTTTTAAACTCTTAAAGTAATAATAATATAGTATTACGATTCATCAAAGTTAAAATCAAAAGATTGAATAAATTTCATTGTAATAAAAAGTCGTAACTATTTCCGTTACAAAAAACTAATTAACCAAAATTATGTAAACTAGACTAAAAAATTAGATTTATTATAACATTTTTTATGTCTATCATCCATTTATATTCGATATTACTAATAAATTGTTTTATGAAATTTCAATTCCTAATTAATTCCTTTAATTGAAAAGGAAGCGAGATATAAACAAAATTTTACTCGCAACGTTCATGCCTAAGGCAGAAAAATAACGAATTTTGATATGAATATATTTACCAACAATATCCTCGTTAGTTTAAAAATAAAAAAATATAAAAAAGATTTGACGAGGAAAATTCGGCAACTCTAATAAATACAAAAAAAATATGAAGCATTGCACAAATATAAGGTAGTTTGCTCCAAACACTTTTGACGTTGCGGTTAAAAACAAACATTTTACGCATTTAAAACAATCGTTCAAAAAATAAAATAATTATTTACATTTTCTAATATCTTTAAAAATCTTAAAAAGTATGAAGTAAAATATATTGTACCATATAAAACAATAATCCTTAAAAAAATAACTCTTTTTTAAAGATACAAAAAGTTAATATTTTTGTACTATCTTTTATCTTATAGATCACAAAAAAGTACGAAATTCTCATATTCAAAATTCTGATATTTTACAATATTTTGATTTTGATTTGATTTCGATAAAAATCAGTAGTAAGGCGCGAAATGAGATGTTAACAAGTGACGTCAAACGATGAACGATTGGTAATCCATCTATCCATCCATAACGCAGGAAAGTTATTCGAGTTCAAAGTTGCCGGCGTTATCTGTACAGATCCTTGAAAAGCTTTTTAAGGAATGGAAAAGGTTTGCCTCCGAAATTGATGGGCGATCCTCACACCGACGAACCGGGAGTCAAGTTGATGGACCGAGCGACGATAAGGTTACAGAGGGGTGATCCGGGGAGACGGTCGGATGGAATACAAATTTTCCCCCCAGATGACGGATGTCGAGGAGTTTCCACTTCGTTATTCACTCTAACGGATCCTTCTTCCTATCGTCGCATGTCTCGAACCCTATGTCGTTAGGACACCCAAGTTTCTGTCACCCTTACCTATACAAGCGGAAATTCATACGCAAAACTCGCATCTTTTTCCGAAGAACGATGACGGATTTGGAAAAATGATGAAATCATAAATCAATATATGGTGAATGATCCAGAGAGCTTTGATAGATGAAATGTAAATACATTTCCACGCAATTGCGATGTATAATTTTTATAAGTTTTCAATGTTAACGAGTTATGTAGATTATGTGATTTTACTCGATGGACTTGAAACAGTAATTAGAAGCGATTATATATTAAGCAACTTCCACAAATAAGTAGCAGGCCGAGGCTCATAAATCATTATTAAAATTTTATATCCGTTTTTACAATTTACGGATTTATCTCTTAATGTATTAAGTAAAAATATAAAGATTTTTATCTTCGGAAATTAAAATCATGAATTCTTTAAACAATGATAAAATGTGTTTTCAAAATTTATCAACAGTTTCCTCGAAACAGTAACAGGCAAATGGTGCAAACCTTACTTTCAGCAAATGGACTATTGTGCTCTTTTATTCAGTTTATAAAATTTTATGGAGATTGTGTTATTTTTTTTAACAGACGCAGTAAAGTCTACGACGTGCTGCGAATTTGTTTTTACGTAGCACCGTGCAATATATTCTCGACACACCGTTTGATATTGAATTGATTAATAATATCAAACTTTGCCGGACGATGAATCCCAATTGCGGTAGACATCAGGCCACAATGCAACTTAATGAAGATGTACGGATAGTACGAGGAAACCGCAATGCACATGGTAGATACGCATATATTCAGCAATATTGGCATTTCGTTGAACACAATATCGCACGTCCGCAAATTACTGTTAGTTAGAATAGAATGCTCCAATCGAAGATGATTCAATTGCCGTTGCAACAAATCTTTCGAATAATTCCTACGGTTTAATCCTGAATCGTGAATGTAAATAATAACTTACCAATATCAAGATTATTCTATTCTTACATTTTGATCTTCATACAATTCTATTTTGTCATACGTGAGATAGTGACAAATTAATTTGTCTATAAAACTTATTTAAAACAATTATATCTATGTTCATTATTTTTTACAAGTCACATTTTCATTCATTTCTCATGAGAACGGAGTATTTTATACAAACAGGTGTCATTGATTTGCGTTTGCCATTTTTTTTCATTAAATGCAAAACATTATAGCAAGCCGTGTAGATAATAGGACATTTAATAATCTATCAATTCTCCGTACAATGTTCAGAATATAAGCACAATTTACGAGCACGATATTGAAACGAGAAAGAAAAATGTATCCCACGAACCCTTGAAGCAATAAAAACGCAACCCTTTTCTCTTCTGGTTTTTATTAACCAAGTACTCATACTACTGAGTCCGAATCATACTACATAAGTCCCTGAATCTCAATCAAAAGTGATAATTCTTACTCCGTTCAAACCATTAAACACATCGTACATCATATAAAATTATAAAAACCAATATTTTTCAATTTTAGAAAAATGTCATTATTTTCTTAATATTCGTATTAATATAATAATGGCAATCAGTATAATTACCTAACAATACGATTTATTACAAATGCTTTATTATACATGCTCCTATTCAATCTACGTGTGCAATATCACAATAAAATGTGCAGATAACATTGCGGTATGAACGATATCGAAGAAAAATGTAACGAAACGTCACGTACGAGCACTTCCGTATCCATCCATTACAGCTATGTTTTCTGTGATGGCGGAGAACGAAAGTATAACAGCTTCCGGAAAGCTGTTTCATTATTTGCAGGACGTAAGTTTGCCGTCAAAAGTACAGTATCTATGTTTAAAAGTTATAAAAGTTTGGACGGCACATATTTATATCAAGCGCGAGAAGTTATTATCGATCGAGAAGCGGCATACACGTCATCAATGTTGCTTACTTTTTCTTCACGTTGCATTAAAGATATTACATACATGCAGGTGTGGTCGCTATGAATGGATGCACGATGGACGAAGGTCTCATAGTGGCAGTATTTGCGCGCCGTCGAGGTAATAAAGACTATCTTATCAAATATGAAGGGAGTTTTACAATATTCGGAAGTTTGGTCCCGCTTGAGATATTTTATAAATTCCTCGAACTTTCCTCGATCTAATGGAACTTAAGTTGTATTATTGAATACGCCATCTCCGAGGTCCATTATCCTAAATGCACCGTGCTACATAATTTGTCCTAACTGTGAGAAGTCCGCAAATTGATTTGTTACACGAAATTTTATCGCATCCTCACGTATTATCCATCCAACAAAATTAACTAAAAGTGTAACATTTTTAAAAAAGCAAAAAAAACAATAAGAACAAAAAGAACGCAAGTGTTAGTGCGTGAAAAACAATTTATTGTAAAAAAAATAGAAAATATGACAGAAGAATACAAACGATCGTTTATATTTTCTATTCTTTTTACAATAAATTGTTTTTCACGCACTAACACATGCGTTCTTTTGATTCTTTTTATTACCGTTTCTACTCTATTAATAATTTTATCGATACAAAATCGATTGCTATTTTATTTTAACACTTTTGTTTCTTATTAGCATTCAGTGTATAATGTGATAATATTTGCGAATCAATATTAAATTAGATATTTGAACTTTTGACTCAAGATATGCAAAAATACAAAATTAATTTAACTCTAATTATTTTTGAAAAATGCAATTTTTTAGGATTAATTTTCGGCAAAAAATTATTAGACCTCACAATACGTGAAAGAGTTGTAAGTTCGTCAGCACACGAAAGATTTAATAATGAAATCCCACCTACCACCCTTAATCAAATAACAAATTTTAATGTCCCATCGATTTTGCATGTTTGCGAAAAACTCGCATCCGCCAAATTTATAGCGGCATTGATGTAAATGCTGCGTATTTCAGGTCGATGGAAAACTGCATAGAATGTCGAACAAAATTGCGGAAACAATATATTCGACGAGCGACTGGATGAATAAATGGCCGTGACTATCGATTTTCACGGATCGATAGATAGCCATGGTTTCGTTTGCCTTCAACCCTCGGGGGCCGAAGTCCTCCCGTCCGTCACCGCCTATTGGTCCCAAATATCGTTTATTGCTTTCGGCCTAAAAACAATGCCTTTACGCAACCGTCGTTCCGAACGCAACGAACGTATATACTCGCCGAAATTGCGATAGAAGCCACTGCGAATCGTTGCGGTCGTTAATCGAACGCCGATAGTTTCATTACAATGTTAACACGATGTGGGACAACGATAGGTACGATTCAGACCGGACGCGTGGAAAAAAAAACAAAAGTAATGCGAAAGCCAGACAGTCAAAAAGCGTACGGAATGATTTCCTTTAAATCATGACTTTCGTAATTGAATTTAAACGTTAGTTTTATATCGAAATATGAGAAATGTATAAAACTCAATCGTCTTGTCAAAAATATAATAATTTCTATGCTAAAAAATGATTTTGAATAATTCGTAACATTTTTTAATATAACATACTATATTATCCAGAGCTTGTTGTGTATGAAAGAGCGAATAGCGAAGAAAGAAGAGTAAAACAATGCAAGTAACAAAACAAGAAGCAAGCATATTCTTCGTCATCATGAGTCGGTATTCTTTTTAGAACATATGCATAGTTTGTGTAAAGAATACGCGTACATAAAATTAATGTGTAATTTCTGTTATATGAACTTGCAAATTCTATTATCTATATATGTATATACGTCATTTACTGATTATTTATATAAGAATTTCGCGAGTATTTTTTCGTCTTTTTTCGCTTTTCCTATGTTTTTTTTTCAATTAAACATAGGATTATTGTAGTTAATAAACGTTGACGAGAATTTGGATCCAACGACATTACGTACACGTGCAGCCGATTGAGATTAAAAATTAATTCCCAATTATACCGCCAGTGAAAATGACTTGTATCGCGGAAGAGAGGTTACATGGGTCACGAATAGCCAATGGAGGTTAAACAAGCGTAAACTATGAAATGCCATGCCGGCACGGGATACACGGATAAAATATTTCCTCATTTCGCACTAAATTCGGCATCGTGTAATGTTTGCCCGATCGTAACGATCCGACCGGTACGTTTACTTTAATGATTTCTCATAATAAGCGCATGAAGAATTCAACGTGGCAAGCCGAGCATTCGTAACAGCGATTACTTTGGGCCGTCATGGAAATTGCACCAGAGAGATGCGTCAGACGCGAGAGGGAAGTGAGAGGGAAGACCTCCCTTGAAGGAGAAGGATAACGGAAGATCGGTGGACGTCGCTCGTGGCTGGAATGGAATGGAACAACGTGAACCAGCGAGCGGTAAGAGATGGAGGGATAGGATTCATGAACGGGGTGAGATGCAAGTGCCCGACCGCTCTCAGACTCCCTCGGGATGGTGAGAGAGACTCGCTATTGGCTACTCCATTGCTCATCACGACGTACCAGGGTGAGCTCGAACAAAGCTTCCGAGCAATGCTTTTCTTATAGTTCTCTAATCTGGCTTAGAGAGAGCAGTGTACCACGTCCATGCTCACTTCTGTCGGTCCAATTTACGTTGGTAAGAGTACCGTCATTCCAGAAACGAAGCGATATCTCGAATAACGCGCACAATCATACCTACATACGTACGATATCGGTATTGTGCGTCGACGTCCAAATAGAACGGCAGATAGAGTGGAAACATTGAGAAGTCAAGTGCGCGGAGAGAGATACGTATATATGTAATATTCTAATTGAAAAATATCCACTGAAAATTACAGAACGATTTTCCGCTTCATCGCATTCGAATACGGATGATTGTTTAAAATCATTCAGCCGAAAAGAATGCGTGTGGATGAGTGTTACAAAGGACTAACGAAAAATTGTACATCTCCAGAAATAAAAAAATAGTATTGCATGTCTAGAAATTTTAAGTATTTTAAAATAAATGCACTATTTTAGAAAAAATTTTTAATTTAATAAAAATTTCAAACAATTTCCTTCCCTCACAGTGATCCTATACAATTTCGCTCGTATCCCGCACTAATTCGAAAACGCCGAACACGCTGACAAATCACCAATTTCCCGGTGAAGGTACGTGTTTTATCGGCAAACACATGTCGGCTCGTTGTAACACGCACGGCGGAAGTTTGTGCGCTACAATGAATGCGGTTCGTGTTATTTGTAATTCGCGGTATAATTTTAATTAGTTGAGTTTACATCAGCGTGCACCAGGCGGATCGAATGACCCAGTCGAAGAAAGAGCTGCAGACGTGACACAGAGCGTACACAGAAATATTTCGATCCCTCCCTCTCTCCCTCTTTTTCTCTCATACCGCTTTTAACGCGCACTCGTTGTCGGATGAGCGCGATTGGCTGCTATGTGGTGGCAAGAATACAACACAACGACTGCTCTCTGCCGATGATACGTTAAACCATCAACCGAATCCTGTCCAATTCACCGGTCTTTGCCACGAGTTCAATTATACGTGCCGCACACGTGTATTAAGCACGTAAGCCGATAACAAGATAGCCGCGTACACAACTATTGCCGAAACTATGACGCAGATTGGTCAGCGTTTCCGTCCATTCGCCAGAGGAAATGAGATGGGAGGGAAAAACAATGAGTACGGGGATGTGAGAGAAAAAAGAGAGAGAGGGAGAGAAAGCACGAACGGGGGAAAAATAGTTTACCTTTTTCCACCGTCTATTTTTTTCAGGTTTTGCTCCCTTTCATCACCCGCTCGCCGAAATAGACGGGCGCGTAAAGAGAAGAGAGAAAGAGAAAGAGAGAGGCCCAAAGTATCCGTCTGTTTCACTTGAAAAAGGCACTTTCCGTGGCAGCACAATAACCAGGACTGGTTAGCTACGTGCCTGAAATAAAACGAGATGTTCGTTCTTAAATCTCCTCTCGCGCTGGAGCGCGCGCGATCGCTATGTTTGGATAACGAATACGATAGACCATAACGCGCGGATTTCGCATGTGAATTAGATACAATGTTGTTTTTCAGCACGGCTTTTTTCACGCCTACACGTCGTACTCATTTTCGTCGATTCAGAAACATAATCCCAGATAATTCCGTTCGCACGGTGAAACGTGCGTAAAATAAGCATTATCACGTTTCGTTCGTGCATCTGTATGAAAAAAATTGTACACAATCCTAAGTATAATCTTCACTTTTACATTAGAAATATTTTCAACAAGTTATCGCACTCGTTTATATTTAAATTTCCAAATTGATTTTACTCGATAGCATTATTCCTTACTCTTATTGGAAATTTTATAATAGAATAATTTAGCAAGATGCATGTTTGTGTCGAGCAAAATATAATTTTAATTTGGAAATATTGTAATTAACATATTTCCGCCAAGGCATCATTATAGCGAGCTATAGATCTTACTACGGCTAGACATATACGAGAAAGGGAAGAAGATCGATAATTAAAAAACAGAAAATACGCTGCGGCCACCATAAATTTCAATAATGATTCGAGTAACGCGCTGAGCAATAACGCGCACGAGGAACAATGACAGATTTTAACACAATAATGCAGCACCCCTTGAGAATCGAGTCGCTAACAAATTGGCTGGTACCTCAGAATTATGATTAATAGATCGCATCCCTCAGGGAATTAAAATGAAACTTTACTTCGTGCTCATGTACACGGCATTATCATCCTTTATTGTCCGTGCACGGCGTAGAGAGCGGAGGAATCACCCGTGTCAGAATCTTTGACAAGCGCATCTCATTCCATTACACTCCTCTCGCAGATTGAATTAAATTGAATTCTGCCCACGAGCGAATTAATTTCCCCGCGCGGCGCTAGAAGAATAGGGAAAGAATCGGCCGCGTAGAGACGCTCGATAAGGCTTACTCGTTAAATCCGTTACACGTGGACGCGAAGCCGCGCAAAGGGAAGCAAGAAACCCTCCTAACAAGAAGTGCATCCAATTTCAAGGCGTATTTAACGTGTCGTATATCATACGCGACACATCTGTAGTGGTGCGTGGACGGCTCCGCGTTTCTTATACATTTCGTGTCCAGTTCCTGGCTGGACAGATATAATATATGCTTTATGGAACGATAAAACGGCGGAAGGCGGCGCGGCGCGGCGCGGCACGGTGTTTGTCACCTTCTTCGTATACACGCACAAATGCATGTACGGCGGAATCATTTATCTACTTCCGAAGACAGGGCGAAAGGGAACGGCGTAAACGCGTCCGCCCTTTATACGCGAGTCACGCGGCCTGGCAAAAGCGGGGAATGGAGCGATTTTTTTCGATGATCCTTGCGGATAATTTAGTGCGTCGTGTAACTGAAACGCGTGCCAGCTCTCCCGCGAGAGCAACATTTCACGTTAGCTTCCTTCCTGTTCGCGCGATCCCGTTCCCGGCCTTCTTCGATACCGCTCTCGCCGTCGATAGGTAAAAGACGAAAGCGCACCGCGACAGCAATAACATGTACCGTTGTCAGTCGGTCTCCAACAGTTAGAGCCGTCTTTCCATATGAGAATAAAATAAACATGTTATTGACGAGACGGCGATTGCCGTAGGGAGAAACAAGGTGATGGGCTTCGCATCGTCGCTTATACGGTGCGAGTCTGATTGCTTTTGCACGTTTAAACGATATGCCGCGTGACATTGCAACAACCTGTGACCGACGACATTGTCAACGTTATCGATAATAATATATGTCCCAATACGTCATGCATCGATACATGCCGAATAATGTTGCAACAAGTTTTTTAGAATTCTGCAATAATTATCAATCTTTCCATTTATATCTCGTAATGTAATCATTATAAAAATCTTCTACGCAAATTTGTTATTGTATTAACTAAAACATAATATAATTATCAATATCAAATAAATCTAACAGCATGATGTATTATTTCGTTAATTAGTCGTAGATTTATAAAATGAAATAATGGTTATTATATCACAACATAAATTATCGTATTATTTTATATTATGTATATTATATTATGTGTATATTTCACGTCAAATATTAGTAATAAATAATTGTCACCAAAGCGGTGGAAAATCCAATAGTAATTTATCAATGGCAACTGGAAATACAAATATACCTACAAATCACGACAATTGCCGGTAGTTCAATTAAAAGTTAACTTCTTCCTTGAGCGCGCAATTTTTTCTTTTTCGTCAAAACTACGTCGCAAAAGTATCGCTTGCTGGCTTCAGCAAACTCAGTAAAATAGAGTTGTACGTAAGATCACTGAGCCACAAGAAACTCGAATTACAATGGAAGAAGAACTCGAATGAAGATTATTTTCGCGCAACGGGCTCGTACGAAGAAGAGACAACGTGAACAGGGGAAAGAGAGAAAGAGATGTTCAAAGGTCGAGAATTCCGGAAGTAGCGTACAGTGTGTAATTCGTCCATCGTTCGTGTCCACGTTGTAAATGTAGCAGTGCATTTTGTATGTATGTCATGTACGTGTTGTGTGCACGGAAAGGACACTGCTGAGCGCACACATTCTCTGTAACATTACCGTGCACTCGCGCCCGAAAGAGAGAACGCTCCCTCGCGAGACCATGTTTACGTCGGAAGACTTCCTTGAGCTGTTCTTCGCTCACTTACGAAGAAGCGGAGAGGAACGTTCGCGCGGACAATTTTCCCTTAAATACAGTCGGGTAAGAATGGCGGTCGTTCGGTAACGATCCAACCTCTTCCTGCTTGCTGCCGGTGCAATCCATTCGAAAAGATTCCTCGCAGGAACTACGGCGTGTCTAACGTTAAAACAGAAAGCATGGGAGGAGCGTTTTTTATCTGTTAAGGTTTACCCTGCTACAGATCCCTAAGGACTATATGACATCCTTTGTCTCTCCCTACATCGTCTGTGCCCTCTTCCTCTCTTTCCGTACTCGACCTCAATGGGTTCTTCTCTCAAATCTCGTCACCGCAGAAGAATCTCGGGGTGTGCCATCCGGGGTGGATCTTTGTCCTAAATGATAAACTTTACCCGAAGGACTTCGTCGTGGAAAAGTTCCCCTATAAAATGTCCGTCAATAGGGAAAGTATTTCGAAACTTCGGGACTTGCTTCGTGTTGGCCTCTATTGTTCATTGTCGTTCTTAAAGTGCGTTTAAAACAATGCTCTTTCACTCTAATCGATATTTCTGGTACGCAAATCTATCTTCGAAAATAAGTCATAAATTTTCAATCTCAATTAATAAATCAACGTTCTCGTCATCAAGTTGCCACTAACATAATAAAATAAAATCAATTAATACTCGTAATAATAGTTGTAAACTTTCAAAGAGTGAAATATGTTACGCTAGTCATAAATCTTCAAGAGATTTCTAATCAAATTAATTCAATCAATAATTCGCGCAGAAGTTGCAGTGGGATCCGAGATTTGACAGCTAGTTAATGTTGAATTTTCTGCAATGGCTGAAACACGTATTGATAGTTCTAATAACATGATATGTATAGCATACAGGATATGGAGCACCGATAAAGGAAGCAAGTATTAATAGACGCGTATTCAGCCATCGTTTCGAGTTTTTTCATCGTTTGACAGCACGTCCGAGTATTCTCAGTATAGTTACAAAAGCCGTTGACTCGACATTCAATGATCAGCCCACGCGGAAAACCCAATGATGGACAACTGGTGCGATTATACGTTAGCGGGCATGACATGGCAGCTTGAGATGTTCGCGAAAACGCAAATACAAAAGCCGCTGATAGATTGATGAGCGCGCGCGCTCGTTAAATGCCTAGCTTTCCGGAAGTGTGGATCATCTCGTTGAAAGAGAAAGAAATTGCGCGAGAGAGATCCGCTTAGCGTGTTTCAGTTACTTGTTCACTTATAAGGCAGTACGAGAGAATTAAGCACTGCAGGCTTATTCGCCACAGTGTGGAGGAAAATTAGCGATTAGTGCTTTACGGAAATTGCAAAGAAAACAATTTCGCTAGGAAGTTGCCAGACAATACAACACTTCCCACGTGTATATTCTATTAAATTCAACTAATAACACATGATATACTCCTGTAAGGCGTGTTCCTCTCCTATCTTTCTATTCTTCGAGATTCCATTCAGTTGTCTATTTAATGGAGTATAATTTTCGTAAACAATTGACATCGTATAAAAATCTACTCTCGAGAAACACCCTTCGATATATCGTGCTATACAGCTTTAGAATACATTTCCATCGTATCTTTGATGAGATCTCCTCTCACCGTTACGAGAACAATGATCCCATAATTATCTTACACGTATGGTTCGTATTGTTATTGAATATGCGCTAGTAACTAACGGCATCGGAGACATTTAATTTTCAGGAGAGCTGTTCTTATTCATCACAAAAGACAAACAACATGATTGCGTATCTTGAGAAGGGACTGGATTTAATTCACGTGCGAAATGGAAAGAAAATAGATTTCCTGGACCTTTTCATGTGCGGCGAATTGCGTCTAAGGCACATACACACACACACACACACATACGCGCGCGCGCGCGCGTGTGTGTGTGTGTGTGCGTAAAAGTATTTGTGAGAAAAGTACATTTTCCTTATGGAGAACGGTATATGGCGAAACTAATGCGCCTTTAGCTAATATCGCACAAAATAAAATAGGACAACGCGGAGAGAGGGCAACGAATTAGCTCAGGTGCTTCGAGTAGGCGTAAATTGCTTAACGCACATCCGTACACTTCCACGCACACGAGAGGCCAGAGAAAAGCGGAAGCAAACATACGGGACTAAAGCGGATACATGTGTGCGCGTGTACGTGCGTAGAGCGTGTTAGGATACTCTTTAAACTCTCTCGGTACTCGCGGAGGAGAGAGAGCAAATCAATATGGGCGCGGATAGCATGCGCGTTGCAACGCAACCGACTTGGCCAGCTAGCGTGCATAAAATTTATATTCGTACGTTTTTAAAACGGACGCACACGCGCCGCGGCGTTTACCGGCACTATCCATCCATCGTCTGATATAGAGTTTCGAAGAGTATTCGCCTACCGCAACCATCCGTCCTAAATGGATGGGGACGAATTGTTACGCGCGACGGAATTGGAGGATCGCAGTTCCGGACAAATATTTATTAACACATCCGCGCGCGTACCGGACTCGTCAAATATCCCGCTTGTTTTTTTACAAAGATGTACACTTCATATAGTAATCAACGAGATTGCCTTTCAATTTTTTCTTTTGGAAAATAATAATGTAATCGATATCAAAAAACATGTTGCTTGTTATAACTTATATTAAACATTCTTTTATGGCGTTACAATTTTTTTTTTTTTTTTTTTATTTGTATTTATCTAATACATTGAATTAACTATAAAATAGGATAAATATTGAACTTGTTTTATCAATGTCATAATCATATGAAATAGAAATGTTATAATAAAAATGATATTTGCTTAGCTAGATCTGCTATATGTGATTATGACATTGATGAATCAGATTCAATATTTATTCCATTAAATCATCTTTTTAATATGTGATATATCCATTATTTAAGAGAAGTGCAATTGAACTCATTACTAATATATAAGATTATGTCTAATTACTGCAATAATATTTCACGTACGTTTCGCGCAGGTACATCCGACAGCAATACGAAGACAGACATTACGAATTAGCCACGCTTTAAATTAATTGTAGAGGGATCTGAATTAACATAACTGAATTTCATTGGATTAAAATCTCTTATTACACTAGCGGATACTGATATATGCATTTTATGCAGATTCATGAAATGCTACGGAACGCGGAAAAATATTCAATCATAGAGGCAGACAGATCGCCGCGGAAAAAGCGAGAAAAAGAAATTCGCGCAGCTCTTTGATTACGCGTTGAGGTCTGGTTATTCCGTCTGGATTGCATGTCCACTGCTTATAAGCGCGTTGCCCCTCCGGCGGCAGCTTTGACGAGGGGCACCGGCGGTTTGCTCAGGATTTAAACGAAAAATGATATGAATTAATTGAATCGAGTTTAATTGGAATAAAATGGGCGCGTTTCCACTAGCGCGTGTACATATATGCATAATGATGCCATGACAAAAGTATTTTACAAAAGTATTTAATTACCGAAGCGGTGGAATGTAATGAAACAAGAACGGAAGAGATTTAACTACAGACAACTTCCCGCCGAGCTCAAAGTATTACACCAATTACCGGATTATTTCTAATTGCACTTACACCAGTTCTATAGAAATAACGTGTAAGGCATGTTTTAATCATTATCACTATCTTTGCTTTCGAAGAATATCTCCGAAGCCATGTTGAATAGCTTTGAAATAAGCGAATAATTGCATGAAATATTACAATCATATTTTAATTAAGTATATCAAAGCTAGAACGAACACAATGAACTGTGATGTCTTTCTACTTCTTAATGGTCAGTCCAATAATACCAAAAGCAAATACAAATAGACAATTACGAAGGTATATTATACATAATAAACCAATGATTGAAAAGCTTATTAAATAAATTATGTGATAATATATTACGCTGAATGCGACCAATGCAATATAAAAGGTATATTCAATACAGTAACCAGATTTTAATCGAAACCATTTATATGCGTGTTCACCGATTTTATAAATGTGTCTCGTCGACAATAATTTTATACATCAAGCGATACAGTGAGCTTAGCAAGATTTAACATATTAAAAAGTCGATTAATTTAATTTGAGTCAATTGGTTTATAATGAGTATGCCATTCATTGCTTTGGTGGATCATATAATATAATTATTTCGAAAATACGCACGTTAAACTTATTCACTAATCATTCATCTCGATTTTTCTATAAACGCGGAATTTCATTTACAAAATATTATTTTTTATTCCTCAAATAAATGAATATTTTAATGATTCCGTGTGATTTCAATATATTAAGGATGAGGTTAATATTTTTATCATGTATATAACTAAATTATTATACTATGCACAAATAAAACAAGTGAGATAATTGAGTCCACTCGCGTGATATTCACGAAATATGCATAAATATTAAAAAATTTTGCGCATCAAAAAAAAGAAAAATATACATAAAGTTGACTTTGAATTTTAATTCATGATTAAATTGTATCACGTTTCTATTGCATAATCAAAATAAGGCCATATAAAGTAATACAGGAAACGCAACTTACGCAAATAATATTAATTATCATGCACAATGTAATACGATATCATTTATTATAATTGAGTGTAAAATAAATGAAAACATGATATTTATACAAGTAAATTGGATTTAATACTTCATGGATTTACGTTATTGCATGCTTTTGAAGAAAATTAAAATTGGAAAATGAATAATAAATAATCGTGCAAGTAATATATCTAAACTTCTCTAATCGCTTTCATCTATAGATTCTTAGACGATTATAAAACCAATCTTTGTTTAATAAGAATATAGTAAAATGGTTTACCGTAAATGAGAGAAATTGCTATTGATTAAATACATTCTGTATATTAAAATGAATGTATGCATATTATATAGATATAAAATGATAAATTATGCAACTGAAAGGAATGATGCAATGCCCCATGAGCGTTTGATTTTCCTTGATCATGGAAGCACGTCCTTTACTTATGAGCATAAAGCCGTCTGATGGTAGCTTTGAATTTCACAGAAAGCGGTCCAAGCTTTAATTGAATCGGCCGAAATTAATTTCAGCTGTCGCACCCTCGGAAATTCAGAAGGTGGACGAGGACGAACAGGAAGCGAGAGCTTCCGGCCCTTCTAAGCCCCGAATGCGCAAATTGCTTGAAGGGATAAATGTTGTCGGCTCTTAAACTTCAATGTTTCGTAAAAAAAGAATATAATCATACAAATATACATATGTACTTTATGTGTATATATAATTTGCGCATACATTAACTTTATCTATCCATAAAATATTTTACTCGCAAATTATTTTAGCAGTTTTATATAATAAAATAAAATTGTATTTATTTAATAAAATATTAAAAATTTGATTTTATTTGATTCCATTATAAATAGATAGAAAATTTGACATTGCGTAGTAAATAGAATAATAAACAAAATGTAATGTAGAAAATAAAACCAATATAACACTATTTAAAAAATTCCATGATTTAATTTTTTTATGCTTTACAAATTTTCGATATTATTCATAATTCTTTATTACAGCAAATTTTTAAATGATGAAAGCGTGGTGCTATGGTAAAAATCGCTTTATCCATATCGATAATCGATTTAAACTTCGATTTAGACTTGCAGTAGTAATTTACTTTCTTCTGAATGGCTTTACCTTTTTTTTCCACTACGCTTTGCGTACACTACTAATGTAGTCCGAGCTTTAAATTCTACCTTGGTATTTATTACGTACCTCAAAGCGACAAGATTTACCGATTAAATTGCCAATTATCGCGTTATATGCTTATACAGGCGCTTACGCATGTTGAGCTAAAGAAGTTATTTATCCCGTAGTAAATATCTACGCGACTAGAGCATCTCTGACAACTATTGCATTGCAAATGAGATCTGCAAAAATATCGCAAGGCTATAATTTTTCTGGGAAGTAAAAAGCATTGCTTATAAATAAGAATTAAATGTTTTCTCGTGGGAGGAAATCAACTCCAAATATTTAAACAAATTTATATGTAAATGAAGATTAAGTTTCCGTGTATAAATAAGCTGCATAAATTGCAGAATATACGTGAATGAACAGTGCAGATAAATGAAACAGTATAGATAAATAAAACCGTTAAGCACCTACATTTTATTCAGCGCGATAACACGGATTAATAAAATAAGCGATATATAGAAAGTCGCATAACGCGATTTATCCCAAAGGACGTTCAACGTAATGCAGTGTAGCTATAACAGGCAGCGATGGGGTCACAATGACAATTCCCATGTGACCACACGATGCAGCACGAACGAGAAGAACGGACCGTTTCGACAAACCGGAAGCTGTCGATGGACACGAATCGATCCGTCCTGTCGTTTATCCTCATGCACAACCATGGCACTCGTGTCCTACGTCCAACACGCGTACGGGATTATGGTACAAAGGATTTCCGCATTTACGTGGCTCGAATGCAAATCCTCACCTCGCGACGCGCTCACTATATTTTTTTGTTCTCTCTATGACAATGTATACGCTTCCATGTGCGTGAATCTTTTTTGTGTTAGGAGAATCGAGTTAAATGTAGAATTTTGCTCAGAGATATTTCGAAAAGTTTCTTATGTCGCATGCCCATTTAATGAGATACAAGCGAATCCATACAACAATTTTATTGGCTCATGAATAATAATGAGGCTGTCAAATGTTGGGTAAAATCATATAAATAATTTCACCTTTGAATAACAAAGTTATTTATTTACACAGAATAAACTAAAATTCATGAATGTAATCTTTTAATCTTAAGCATAGATCATAAATGCTTCAAAATATATTTTTTTAATCTCTTCATTGTGTAATAAATAAAAGCAAAAGTACAATATTTGCTGCGCTTTATTCATGTAGTTATATGCAATCATGTTTAAACGTGAATTAATTTAAATTTTATTGTATTCAGATTGGAAATGTTGTTTGCTCAGTTTGTGCCCGATATCGATTTCAACATTTACAACGTCCGCATGCATCGGAAAAAAGGAACGGATCGAGGGATATCAACGTTTCATGATACCGTATATGTGTTGTACGTATCGTATGAAACAAGGAAAATGAGAAATCCTGCGCTATGTCTATTAAGTAACTAACGTCAGCTTACAAAGTGATAAAACAGAGCAATAAAATAGTGCATACAGAGTAGATTAGACATGTTGTGCGAGTCTTTCAATAGACAGCACAGTCTATCTACTAAAAAAAATGGCGATTATGATAAGATATACAAGAAATCTATCAAAATAATATTAATTAAAAAGTTAGATATTATTGCGTTATACTCTTGTTTTACTCCCACCTTATTGTCCAATACATGAACCGAGAGCATCTCTCGTTGAACGAAAAATATCCTCGTCTTTTTTCGTTCGGAATGTTAACCATATTCGATGCGCGTTCGTATAATTGCTGTTCTTTCAAGGACCGTGCGAAGGTATCGACCGACGTGTGAGCTCTAATTATCACCTGGCAACGTGCTATTTAATAGCTGTTATTACGCTTTTACACGCGCGGCAACGACGAATCTCTCGTAAGCTGCATGCCAGAAAGTGTAAAAATTTTGCGTACATTCTAAAGAGCACACTCGGAAGCGAATTAAAATAAAACCAAGTATCTTGACTAAATGAATAAATTAACAACATTTTAATAATGTAAAAACCCTCCGTACATATTCTCCGCTCCTCCAGTACTTATCATGTGCATATTATGCTTGTTATACGCATAATATACATATATTTATCAATACTGTGCTATTATACATCGTTATAATGATTAATCATGTTTAATCAGTTAATAATATGCACATATATTTACGATACTATACACATATACCCTAAATCCATAACCAAAATGTAGCAATAGATTGTAGAATTTAATCATAATGAATCAAGTTAATTAAATTAATTTATTTTAAAAAATTAAGTCAAAAAAATGTTGGTATTAATTTTAAACGTCTGATACTGCTCTCAACTCTTAATAAATATAATAAAAAAGATCTTAGTATATTTTTATAATATATATTCAGAAAAATTAAAACCATAAAAATTAAAACATTACACAAAAACAATTAATTAGCATCATTCTCATTATTACGACTGCACAAGTCACGACAAATTCTCGAACGTACCGATATCACATATTGGGTCGACACTTTTTTTCCCAAAGTAAAAAGATTCCAGACATTCCAGACATTCCAGGACCTTTTCGCGGAGCTTTCCCGCTTCTAATTGCAGGAAAGTGCGAAACAGTGGTCAGCGAGTAAGATGGATTTTCTCACTGGGGACATTCCGGTGTTAATGCCTCCGCCAAATAGTACTTTTTACGGTAAAAAGACAACGGTCGTAACCGCGGTTCTGCAGGGTGAAAAGATAAAACGCTACTCAAAATTATCACCGGCACGCCGCCTCTTTTCTCCTGAATCTGCATCGAAGAAACACACGGCCGTTCACACGCCGCGAGAATTAAGCTGGTTTACTACGGCTGTAGCGATAAGTGTTCGAACACTTTATTTTCTCCGTGAGATTCGCGCGTAGGGACGTACGAACGTAATTACCGCGAACAGCACGCTGCTAGAAATTACACCGAGTTTTCAGAGTATTACGCGGCAGCTCGCGCTGCGCGATCTCGCCGGTAGGATGTTCTCCCGCGAGGTTGTCACGTAGAATTGGTACTATTATCACCAGCTTATCGTTATCGTTACGGGCATAGTAAAAGGAGCTCTCCGCGGATCCGTTAAAGTCTCCAGGGAGAAGCTCATTTATACGGAAGTATCTACTGATTCGGCGGTAACTACGGGAAAATGATGACATGAAAATTGCTGCAAGATATTCCAACGTAGCAGCACGATTTCAATTAAAATAATATTCCGTGTTACGAGGAAATCGTTATTGTAGTACATATCGGAGGTAGTTTTGTACGCGTCTTCACGATACATCGCAAAGAGAAAATTAACACTCACAAATGCGTAAAAGCGTTTTAATTAATACACTCACAAATGCGAATTTACGTCTTACAATTATCAGATTCATTATTTATACATTCTTATACTTTGAAAATAAACAAGTATGATAATGCATATCTAAATTCATATGTTTATTGCCAAAAAACTTTCTGCTTTCTTTCTTTCTACATGCATTTCAAGTAATTTTATAAATAAATTTAGATAATAATTGTAGCAGTGTTTATCTGAGAATAATAAAAGAAAAAAGTTATAAAAGCTTTTAAAGGTTAATTTAAGGCCCGGAAGCCTTATATTGTTCAAGAATCAGCAACGTCCTATTACAACAATCATCATTTTTCTGCTGTATAGCCTCTAGCAATTGAGAGACGCACCGACAGTTCTGAACCAGCTTGCATATTTAATCGCGCAATCAAGACAGCGCTGCTACTCCCACATTATTTCCATGTTAACAGTTAACAAAGTGGTGGATAATTATTCCTGTCGCCCGAATCCGTCGCGGCCCGTTATGCCTTCGCGTGTAAGACTTGTATATCGCGCGCATGCCATGGTATAACCCAGTTATCGAGTCGAGTTTCCAGTGGATATGCAAAGTCGGACGTTGTAATAAAAGTTATCCTAAGCAGATTAGAGCGTGGCCCGGTCTAAAACTTAATCGTCTACTGAATGCCGGGCACTGCGACGGAAGTGCACTTGTCGTTCGCGCCGACTTACATTCTGTTGGATCGCGTGAGGATTATTCATTTCGTCTCAACAGCCGTTAAGGGAGCTCCAAAGACGGCCGAGTGGGTACGGAGACGGCGTACGACAAAGTCGGTATGTACTACGGTTCCCCGGGTGACTATTTCAGCGCTTGAAATCTCGGCTTGCTAATTCCGGACCGCTCGCCGAAGCGTGCCGCGACGTTTCCAAGTGGTTTCTAAATTACTCTCGCTTAAGTCTCCGCGTAAACAAAGTGCTCCAGACTGCGGCATCTGTATTACAATGAGGTGACTTTTACGTCTTTTAAACAGCAAAAAGCGTTTGTCGCAAGAGACATTTAAAACGCAGCCGCAATTCATTCCGTGTATTTAAAGATGATGGTATCGCAGGACGTTCCGTGTCATTTTAATACTTTTTAAATTGTCGTTTTGAAATACCAAGCGCGCAACGAGAAAATCACATTAAAATTTCATAAAAAATATCAAAAACTCTAAACAAGCTAAATTGGATTAGCAAAATATGTAAAATATCAAATAAAATGTCATTTAAATCATTATTTCATCAATATTTCCGAATAATTTCGAAATAAAATAGTTAATATAGTATAATAATTGCAATTGCACATAATGTAGACACAAGGGTTTTGCGTTACACACGTATTGGTCTGTCATCCCTGACCTCTAACTAGACTACTGAGTCATGATATATGTCAACTCGGATATTGAGATGTCCATTGTAATAGCAGCGGCTTTCACGAAGGGAATCCGTGTGAGTGACGGCTGTTCAAATGTCACAGACGCGTTCGTCACAATTGTCTCCGCAGGAAATAGAGAAATTCGCACGAAGTAAGATTTTCCGCTGCCTTCAACTCGCGTGTCGTGTGCCGCGATATATGTACATACAAAGTTCGATACATCTCTTAAAAGATATCTTTGGAAAGCCGAAGAAACCTTGTAGATACACGCAGCCATATCGCTTTCAACGATATCTCATGTACCCGCAATACACCTGCCCTCGAGATACCACCGCAGTGCTTATCCTCTCTTGTCCTCTCGTCCTTCGCGCCCCGTCTCTGTCGACCTCGTCCCTGGCGTCACCCTCGCCCGCCGCGCTCTCGTCCCTTCCCGCCTTGTTTCACTATAACCCTCGTTCGCGTGGCGCAAAGCAGATTGCCAAATATCCACAGGTTGTTGATTTTGTTGACTGTGTGTGCAGATAGCAAGCAAACGCTACGTGTCAGGGCGAGCACACACGAAGCCGCATACAGCGAAAATGGAGTATGAACCATAGACTCCCTCGCATTTACGAGGCAACGTTGTGAAAAATGATAGCAGAAGTAGGTAATAATTCCATTCATAATCTCAATTTTGTTTCAACCAAAAATTAATTGGTGTCATCCTCTTTTCTTAAATTCTAAAGAACAAAATATTTTATTTAAAAAGTTTCAACAACTGCTTCGATTATTAAGTATACTTATTTACGCGGGGATTGAACTACTGCATAAAGAAATACCTTACACGTGAGATAGATATTATAATAATAGATATTATCGCGATAGATATACACGCGACAGTTAATTCGTATGAGCTGTCTAAATCCGAATGTATTAAATGCGTGAAACCGATATGTATTATTGTTAATTACAAAGTCCAAATCCGCTTTGTTTGTAGAATTGTTTGTAGAATTTGTTTGTCGATTAATTGCTAACCACGCCACTCTAAAATCGATCTTTTAATCAGCTTGAATAAATGAAATGTTTTATGAATATTTCATTATATTAATTAGAGAAAACTGTATGTAGCTAATATCATATTAATTTATGTAATCTATTACTATAAATATATGTATAACATATGTAAAACCAATAATAATTATCGGAAAGTCACAGAGAAATCAAATATATTGCATAAATTATATAAATGCGAGTGCAAAGACACGTATAATTTAATTCTCAACAGCATGTTTAATTTGTATAGCAATAGTTCTAGCATTTACATTAAAATCAGAATTACTAATGCGATAAAAGTCTTTTGCTTTCTCTTCTCTACATTATTATTAAACACAAATTATTAGTTCGTCAAAATAAATCGGATTAAAAACGGAATTATTTTGTCAAATCTATCATCAAAGCAAGTGGAAAAATAAATTATACAATTCTCGAAATAGCCTGCTGGAAAAAGTTATATAAGGGCTCACGCCATTCGAACATAGAACGTAATCCAGAACTTTGCTTGTCAATTTTGGAAACTGACAGACAGCGAGTGCTCGAAGTTGAGCCCTCTCTCGAGCCCAAACAAGATCACACTCGAAGCGGCCTCCACGGCCGACGACAAAATTCAATCATCGAGATCGCGACTCCGCTAGATCGACCTGGCCGACGACGAGCTCCATCCCATTGGCTTCGTCTGCACAGCCTCTCTGGATCAGCCGCATCTGCTCTCAATGCAGCTCATATTGGGAGCCTTACGACGTCGGAGCTTGCGAAGGCGATAAGCGGTCGAGAGAGAGAGATAGAGAGAAAGGGAGAGTAGGTTTAGGCAAGGATATATATGAAAGGGAGAGAGAGAGAGAGAGAGAGAGAGCGAGAACTTTCCCGGGGATTCGAGTGATGTTCGGCTTGTCGTGTTAACCAGGAGAGCGGAGGAACTACGAATCGAGCGGTTTCGGAACGGGGAGCGACGGAATAGAGACGGAAGTAGGTACTTGGATATGGAAATGGGATGCCCTGGCGCAAATGCGAAGCTCGAATCTATCAATTTCACTCCGCAGGTAACCGCGATTGGTGGCGGTGGAGGAACTAGGCGGCTTCGGTAATTCGCTGATTCGAAGAGTAAACACAAAGGCTAGAGAAGTGGTGCGATCCCTAGTTAAGGAGGGAAGAGTCGAGAGATGGAGTAGAGAGTGAGAGAAACACGTGGCGAGATACTCGAGCGACCGAGATCGATGTGAAACGGGGAGCGAGAGCGAGACCGAGATAGATAGAGAGAGAGAGAGAGAGCGCGCGCGCACAGATCGCCGAGTAGAATGCGCAACCTTCATCATCTGTACATTATGTACTGCGTGAATAAAAGCCACGTGATATATCTCGCAAAACGCGTGTACGCGCGCGTGTATTCGGCGGTGAGGATCATTATAAGTGTAAATTCCGCCCCGCGTTGTTCGCATCCATTTTGCGGACAACTAGATTAAACGGAGAGTAAGCTGATGAACGTGGGAGATGCCGACTCTCGAATACATATTTCGTACACACATTGTTACACGGAATCGATATGTGGGCAACTTGCATGCACAGTTCCGGTGTGCAGCTTCTCCAAGTTGCCGTAACGCTGCCACTGTGAGCAAGCCGCGACCGCCAGCTAGACGATGTCGATCCGATCGTGACTGCGCGAATGTGGAAGTGGTCCACAGGTACACGCCTGTCGACCCTTTCCAAATCACGGGGTCTATCAGCCCGCTCGCTCTCGCCTACGTACAGTTAAGCGCCGTCTTCGTGCCGTCGTTTATGCGTCCGACCGCAATATGACACGCGTAATACGCACGCCGCGTAATCTCTGTCGTTGATAATGTGACGCGCAATAGGCCGTGTCGAAGCCACTTGGGTATGACTGTACTCCCACAGCCGCGGAACCTTCTACACACTACCACCGATCCAACCGAACCCGTTCGCCCAATGCGGTCCGTTACCGCGCGCGCGATAACGTGCTCGCCGATGTATGCACGAGTCGCAGTTTGTCGGTTGCACCTCCGTCGCCGCCGCCGAGTTGGGTCGATCGCGTGTCACTAGATTCACAAAAGCTTCCGTTCGATTTACGAGCGCGTAGGGCTTTCCTGCCGCCGAGTGTTATGCAGCCGAATGGCATGCCGCGTCGATTTCAATGACTTGTAACGCGCCTCCATCGTAGTTTTCGGTTTTCGAACGACACGTACTAATGCATGGCACGTCGCATAATCGCCGCGTATGATTATACATAAATATTGACAAAAGATATCATTTTCTAAATAAAAGATTACATTAAAAATTAACGTCAAAAATAGAAAGTTATTATAATAACGAAAATATGATATATAATCAGACTTCTGTTATAATAAATTATAAAATATTCTTATACTCATTTTAGCAGTCAGTTTTCTGACAACCTAAATGAATATAATCAGTTATGCAACTTTTAAATCTATTCAAAGATAGAATTTAAAATCTTAATTAAATAAAATTAAATTAAATTAATAAAATTAAATTAAATTATTTCTTGTCACTGTCAAATTGTGGAATTAAAAACAAATAACAGAAGTTATTTGCTTCTGTATTGCGTTAACTGTTAGAATTATAATTTATCAATGGAATATGTTTCACGTTATAATTTTAGCCATAACTTCCATTTCGAACAATAACGAACACATTAATTGTATATTCTGAGGAAAGGAAATAGTGCTCGAACAATTGAACCCTTTGGCTACAATTACCAACAAACAAAACAGAATACGCTGCAATTACGCGACAAACTGTCCAGGTTTATTATTTTCATGTGTTAATCAACGTGAAATGACGATGTTATAAATTAGCGAGAAATCTCGATCAATTATTTACCTAAAATTTTATTTTACCGCAAATATATTGATATTTGTTAAATATATACAGCCAAGGAGTTAACTGCAAAATATTTACATTCTCAACTTATGTTTATCATGCAATTTGTAAAGACTGTTTGACGAAGTTTCTCGCATAAGACTTTTATATTTGCGTCGTTGTTATAACTAAAAATTTCTTCACACAGAGTGAAAGTCACGAAGATTAATGCGCGAAAGTGAGGGTAACTAGTCCTCTATTCCCACGATACCGGCAGCAAGAAAAAGACGATGAGGAAAGAAGAGGAAGCGCGGTCATTTTCTACGGCGCCAGCAAGAAAAAGCAAATCTTCGCAAAAGTGAGGCAAGCTGTTTCCTCCTCGTTCACCGAAGCAAACTGGAGTAGGTAAGACTACCAAACACGACGAAATATAAAATGAGAACAACGTTGCAACATGACACACTCTTTTGAAAAACATATATCTTCTATAAGTCAATAAAAAGAATAAATCTATTAAACTAGGAAGATAATAACATAAAAAGATAATAATAAATATAATCTTTTTGTTTAAATTTTGCTTATAAGACAACGTATAGACCTTGTTTCGTTTATATTTAATACAATTGTAACATATTTTTAAAAAAAGATGTTATTTTTCCATCCTTTCCTTACAAGAATTTATCTCATTCTTTTTTTTTAAATTATATTTGCACAAAGTTGCCGTGCATCGATAAAAAAAGTTATAAAACGGCCAATAAAATGTTTTAAGTACCAACTCGATCGAATTAAAACCATATTAAACACTCCGGAGTTAAGCAAATTAGCCGTCGAAACTTTTGTGTAATGCTGTACAGCATCAAACGAACCGATCAACGGCGCGCACACGAATCGCTCGGTCTCGTTGGCGCATGTTGTACGTCGTTGCCGTCGGCACGTTAATTAGCACTCTAAATCAAGCATATAAATCAAGCGAGGTGCACGTTTCCGCGAGGATGATCAGCGGAGGACGCCTACTCGCGTTAACTTCGTCCGGGATGTATATCGGTACACTCCACTTGCGACGCTCATCCGCGCTGAGCCGCGCTGAGCCGCGCGCGAAGCGCCGAGCCGGCGAAAACCGCTCGCTCGTTCCCGCGTGCAATATCGGCGTGGAAACGCGTCGTGCCCATCATCGGTTAGACTACGCGAGCATCTTCATAAGATATATTACCCGGCTGCCGCGGAAAGGCCCTTTCGGAAATTACTGTGCAAACACTCGAACGTGCGAGAGACGATCAGCTCTCGTGGTATATTCATCCCGCAGCTCTCCCACCGGGGTTGATCCCCTTTACTCGCATTCACGAGAATCTGCGTCTCGGAGAGCGCCAGACGAACGAACGGACGAACAAACGAACGGACGAATGTACGAACGAACAAACCGACGGATGAAAAAAGAAAGGGGGGGGGGGGAAGGAGGGGAGCAGCGAAAGAGCACACTCAAACGTTACGGCTTTGCCTCTCTTCGAGGAATCTCGCGCGAGAAATTCCTCCCCGGCGTGCTCATCCCGCCGTCTCGCCGGTAACTATCAATGGCATCCGGCTGGTAATTCTACGAACGACTGCCGGCATACCAATCCGTTCGATAGATAACGAGTAACGACATTTTAGGCAGGTAGTAGCGATCGTTACTCGCCGGCTCTTACGGATTACGCTTACCCGAGAGCGATCGGCGTGTTATATTTCACGGATTAAAATTAACGCGCGCGAACCGCCGCGCAGATAACGCGTCTACGATATGTATACGCGCCGACTTGCTACCCGTCCGTGCTGACTACTTTGCCTCACGGCGTCGCGAGAAATAGACCCCACGTCGTCATCGGCGCGCCGGCAGCTTTCAGCTCGTATATTTCTCGTTTCATTTACTCGTCCTCGCAATTAGGATTCCAATTAAAGTGTTATCAAAGCTTTCGTTGTAATTATGCGTGTGTGCCTGATGGGCATTAATAATTACGTATTTACAGCCGATACCGACATATAATTTTCGCCGCGTTCACCTTTATTAAAGTTTAAATGCTAGGGATGCAACCAACTTATGAGATCCAACGAATCTCGTAAGTTGAGATCTTTTATTCATGTGATTTCAATTAACCGAAACATAGTAGGCATAATTATACCGTAAGACTTGAGTGGACTGAATTTTTTGTGAGGAAAATAATAGGTGAATAATAACTTTTCGCTTTCACAAGTCGAACAAAAGTCAAATCAAACATAATTATTAAATTTCGGTGCGTTCATGTTCGCATACAGTTAGATTTATAATATGAACTGTTTCATTTTTATTGCACCAAGTTTTAATAATTATAACTTTTAATCAAACGAGAAAATGCGGAGAAACAAACTAAAAGAGATACGAGATAAGAAGATAATTTTCCTCGAGAATTTTTTGCGACTTCAAGATCATTAATTATGTTTTAAATAGGATCATAGACATTCATTAACTCGATGTTGTAGCGCGTCATCAATAAGAATAGAAGGACTTATAATAAGCCTGGATAACCATGATTAATGATCTTGAATCCAAAATGTATTTTCGGACTAATTTCAATGTACCTTCAAGAACAGAGAATAAAAATGCAAAAAACTTATTAAAATGCTAATATTATAACTTTATGAAAAGTAATTAAAGTGACTTTTATGAAATAACTGTTGAATATTCTGTGCGTGTTAAAATAAAAATATAACATGCGATAAAATTATAACCCCATCCAAATATAATACACCAAATATAATACATTAAATTTGTAATATGTTTCAATATCATCATTATAGATGCAGCTTCGAGAAAAGATCTTTTTAAAATAGACCAGTATTCACAACTAAATTGTTCGTAGTTGGCAGCATCTGGTATACGTGAAATTTACATAACAGAAGAGTAATTTGATAGTTACAAGACAGAACAGCATTTTCGCAAATGGTAGCAAACGGTGGTTCACGAAGTGATATTTATGTTCAAGTGGTATCTTCATCAACGTACCGTAACCGAACGCGATGACTTCTTTGTTCATGTCTAACTAAGATCTGCAATGACGGAGCTGGTATCACAGGTATTAACTCGCGCACACTCACGAGGGAGGATATTTGCGGTAACAACGCGGAAACGCTCCCTCTCTCTCTCTTTCTGAAGTTTCTCCCAAGGACAAGTCAGACTATGGAATTATTCATGAGCAGTCGCGAAAATCGCTAGTCGTTCATTAACCTTAGGAGCATCGGAAATCTGTGTTATCCATGCAAATTATCGTAGCAATTAACGTTGATCATCTTGGCGGGATCTCTCATTCACTCCCCTCCGCATTTGCGACTTGGTTCGATGGATGGAATCGGAAGCGTGTAAATTGATTTGTTCTCGCGAAAGTGAGCTTTGGATTCGCGACTGAATACCGATACTCCTTCCAAGCGAGCGCGTTACAGAACGGGATCTGAAAAAGCAGAGCCCGAGCGCTATAAACGGCGCAACTGAATTACCTCCCGAGAAAACGATTGTCGCATATATTAACTCGCACGCAGGGGTACAGGAGCGTCGGACAGGCGGACATGTCATTGTAGCTGGAATGAGTTTATCGCGAGTGGATGTGCCACACCGTCCGGTTCTGCCATGCAACCGGTCGTTTTTCACAAGGCATATACGCCCCTGCGCGCATCTCCTCTACCTCCATTCCATTTTTGCGCGCTCTAGGCAACGCTGGTTCAAGTTATGGAAATGGGATGACTAACGACTCGCTTCCTCGGCTAGTATACGTTAGTACCACTTTCTACCGGCTGATAACGGTAACACCAGGAATTTGGGCGATACTTCCGACAAAACGGTTTCTCGAAGAAGCAGCTGCATTTTCTGTCAACCGTGGAAATTTGCGAGACACATTTAACAACCGCTGATATCTGGTTTAATTTGACGTCAAAATTGGTACATCAAATATATAGAGGCTATAAATAATACAAAACAAAATAATTCCGCTTTATATTACAGAAATTCTACAAAGCGAAATAATGATAAAAACGTAAACAGTGTCGATATTCGTACGATTGCTAACGCGATTAAAAGTACATTTCTGTTTGCAACTATGTGTTTATATTACCAGCGGTTAAAATGAAAATGAAACTTGTGGCAGTTATATTCGCATATAACTGAATCGCTCTGCTTGCTTATTAAATGTTTCGTAATTTTATGGACGACGCACGCTGCTTCTCGAAGAAATAATGCCTGCTTTAAGTAGATTAAAAATGTAGAGACGCTTACGCTTCCGCTCTCTTTTTCTCTCTCTTGGGAGCAGAGAAATGATAGAGTGAACTCACTTATTTAAACCGCAGCTTTGATAAAAAGAGTTTTAACGGATAATAAAATTAAAGCAAGTTGCGTGCAAAACTAATTTATGCACAGCGTCGCTTGTTATGTCTTTATATATTTGCCGTCGCCCACTCGAGGGAAAACAACCTCGGATAGTTTTAAACAAAATCTGATGTACGTAATACTACAAGCGCAATAGCGAGCTTATAAAATGAAATTAAAGCTACTGATAAAGCCTCGATAAAATATTAAGTGACATAACATAGCTAAGCGTTAAAATATTTCATATGATATTTACGATCGTACGGATTACGAGCGAGATGCGGGCGCGCATTTTCATTGACATTGGCCCCGCGTTGTAGCGAAAACATCGGCTATGGGATACTTCTGGTTTTATGGACAGTAACAAGAAGAGACTAGTCTGACGCGCGCGTATAAGCTGCGTACACGAGGAACGATTTACTCTTTCCGCGATTCCCAGAGTTTACTCTCGACGTCTAAGCCCAAGAGATTATGTCGAAGAACGATCCTGTATATAGCGCGAAAGGAATACGAGCAGTTTGCGCGAAAATGAAGAAGACCTTTACGATCGTACATTGGATCAGAGGTGCTTTTTACCGCTTGTTGCTTGCTTACGCCGAGATACGAAAAATGAGCGGTAATATTTTATTGTGCACAATTATTGATAATATCCAAATGCACAATGCCTGTCTGTTATTACATTATTCTACACTATCATTATTAGTGATACATACAGCGTAAATTCATTATTGTAACATTAGTCCCTTTGCCACATAATGCATCATCAATGCAAATATATCCAATGAACTATAAACCTATCCCTTTGATCATTGAAATAGTTAATTTTTAGACATTTATTAAATTAGATTATTTTCAAAATGCCTGAAGTTCGTTCAATAAAACTATTTTTTACTACACACTAATTTAAATTATATCATTCATTATTATTTAAATTTGTGATGTCTGTATGCGATATATTTTACTATTAAATAAACAAAAAAAATATACATATCTAAAAATTTTGCATTTTATTAACAATTAATTGTGATTAAAAGTATGTTTTATCTCGCTTCTGAGAAAAGTTGAAAACGGATTTACCATAAAGATACGCTAATAGCAGACATGTTAGATTGACCGATATGAATCATGAGTTTTACGTCACTATGTCATTGTCATCAGCATCCGGTAGACGATATTTTATTCAACAGTGAAAAATCGGAAGCAAACAGGTTTGACGAGTACCGCATTGTGGCATTACAAGTAGGTAGCGGCTGTATCGCCACTTGTTCTCTCTCTCTTTCTCTCTCTTTCTCTCTGCCATAATTTTCTACTTCGTATTTAATGTACAGTTAGAATCGAAGCATTGAACTGCAAACTTCGCATATTATTTAACATGTAATTAACATTTTTTAATTAAAATTTAAAAATTTCATACCATTTGGCAGTAAAAAGTTTAATATGCAAACATCAACAACAGAAAACTGTTAATATCATCAATATAAATTTCCATTGTAACATAAAATTTTACAAAATAATGAATACTGTTTATCCTTGTCCGCAGTCATTGATTGAAATTTCATACAATAATTCATATGTAATATATATCTTTGAACCTAGCAATTTATGTCTGACACAGAGACATTTATATTATACTGACATGTTATAAAATCTATTTTTACATGTAAATGTATTAGAAAATACTAAAGAGAGTAGTAAAATGTAGATTTACAACATTACCCGTTGATATAAATTTATATCGCAGTGAAAATACTGTCTGCCGCGTCAATTACGCCTGGAAGACACGTGGCCACGCATCCCGCCATAATTTCGCTTTTAAGTGGACTCGCCACTCTTCGAGTTGTCAAATAGATGTGATTATCGGGTCATTACTGCGGATCGAGCCCATTGAAGTATCAATGAATCGTCGGAAATATCGCCTATTTAACTGCACGCAATTTCGACGTCGTCGGCATAAATAAGCCTCGAGTATAACAGCGGCAGATGCGTTGTTCGCGGCGCGCGAAACCGGACCGTTCGCGTGTTGACGCAACGGTCAGCGATTTTCTAGCGTGTGCTTCATTCGCGAACGTGGTTCATCCACTCGATAGCTCATCCTCGATTCTCCCTCGAAACGATCGTTGGGCAATCAACCGGATACCGCGGGGCAAAAAACGGGGGAGAGGGAGACGGCATCGCGCGGCACGAAAGAAATTTGCGGCGCGGCGCGATAAATCAAGAAGGGAGATCGCCGCGCCTTCGATGGCACACGGAATGTGACAGTTCTTACCATATAAAGCGGACTTTACAAGTACACTAGCAGGCACAAGCGTTTGTGATCGTAGAAACGGAAACTGAAAGATTCTACCGGTCTGCGATTCTAGTCGCAAATGTAGGAGGAGAATGAGAAAACATCCGCCGAGTTTATCGCCCTTGAGCCGCCGTAAGTGCTCTCACGCTGATCCTAAAGTAGTCTCCAACGATAATGATAGTAACGCATGAAAGAATCGCGTGTTGAATCGTTTCTAGTCATTACATAAAGCGAAACAGAATTTCTATCATTGACGAGTTCAATAAAAAAGAAACAATAGAACGATAATTTAGAGATAATCGTCACTTCCGTGAACTTTTCCCACACAATGTATGAGATGTATTCAAAATTTATGTTTCTTTATTTCAAAGATCAAAATTAATATTTACTTCTACTGTTTGATTAAATGCTTAAATTGTATATAATAAGAAAAAGTACAAAACCTTCTTTCCCTTCTTTGTTGGAGAATTTGTTTAAATTGTTGTTCTAAGATTCTCTCTCCGCGCTAATGTAATTTGACGACAATATATGGATAATTGTGCTAGTTGGATAACGCAGAATGGAGTGATTAGAGAGGCTCGATTCTCGGGGTAGATTTCGTGATAAGCGGATACGCGTTCGTGACACTCGGAATTGCGCAATAGCGTCTAGAGCGGCGAAATAGTCGTTTACATTGCTTGTTTGCGCTCGATATAGGAGTACGTATGCCACTGACGGTGGGTAGGCATTGACTAGGTCCTTCTAACAGTAACCCTATGAATATTTACGCGGCACCTCTCGCGGCAAAATCAATGTACTCGCAGCTAGAGAGACGCTTTGCAACACACAGTACACCGCCGTCGCAAACTCTGCGTAAAGCGGCGCGGATATCGCTCTTATCCCTTTCCTTTCCTTATCGCGGATCTAAAAGATTTGTCCGCGCAACTACTTACGTTAATCTGAGAAGAAAACGCTTCGAGGAAATAAGGGTGCAGAAAGTCCGAAAGGCAAACGCGAACGCTCGTTTCTTCGAGACTTAACACCCGGATAGCGAAAGTTCGTAAGCTTTTCGTAAGAATGTTGGCAAACTTTTCCCTATCGTTTTATACTATTACGGAGTTCATATCCATTCATAATAAATTATAAAACATTTCAATCGCGCATGCCAAAGGCTTTATACAATGATATTTTTCTTTGATCACGATTCTATGATAATACAATGTAATTCGGAATTAATGTTTATTTTCAGCCTTTAAACACGTAACTTCTGCTACTTCCAGATTCATGCGCTAAGCGTTACAAAGCGTTACAAAAAAGCTATTCAAAAAACCGAGATCCGTTGTATTTTGCGCATTGTGCAGGATATAATAGTGTAAACGTTTCATATGCGTTGTTATGTTAAAGTTACATGCAGAATTTCCCAGAAATTATGACGGTTATTATTATTTATTACGTTAGTTCGAATACGTGTCGGTACGTTAAAATAATGGTGGAACAAATTGTTGGTAAACTGATAACACAGAGCGCAAAATACGTAACGTTTCGATGTAACTAGCAACTATGTTCGCGATACAAACGAGTAAAATTTAATGCGACGCGATGATTTGACGGTACGCATGAAAACGCTCGTCGAAGAACGTTCTCTTGCATATTCAGACACGGTACCGTAATATAAATACCGTAATACAAATTCACTGTATCGAAGAATAAAAATAAAAACGTCACCGTGCCGCGAATGCACGTCGCCGAAGGCCGCGTGTATAATCTGACGCGCTCGAGAAAGAAAATTGTACGTAGGTACGAAAAGAGAACGTGGAATGAACTCTTAAATATTTCATGACGAACGGAAGATGTGAATTACGTTATAGACAGATGGCAATGTTCGGCGACGACGGAGTGCGGATTGGCGCGCAAGGGGGTTGGGCAGCGAGAGGACGAAGCGGAAGGTGCGGGAGGGATGCTGGTAACTCGGTAAGAACTCGCTGATATGTTGGATGTGGGTGGTACGGGCGTGGTGCGGCATATTACGCCGTTAATACACTGCATATCGGGACGCGAACAGCTGGCGAGGGAATCACAACCGCTCTACTTCGCCCTCTTGCTCTTCGTAACTCTCTTCCCCTTAAGCCAATCTCTCCTTCGCCGTAGCACACGCGCAATCTAGTTTCGTTCTTATCGATAAAAGTACAAACTCTACTATTTGAGAATTATCAAAGTTGTGGATGAGCGTAAAACGAGACGGTGGGGCTAATATGTTTCGCTTTAACTATTGTTATTTTAGATATAAATTACGGTACTAATTTCATAAACTAATAAGAAGAAAGAAAAAAAGAAGCTTTATTGTATTTTTTCTAAAGAGTATTCAAAAAGTTGAAATTGTCAATGTTTTGCTCTCTAACTTCCGTTTAATTAAAAATGGCACTTTAAATTGCATCTCTCCTTCAGGCGGAAAATTTCGAAACCGGAAAATCCATTATCTGCACGAGAATTTGCAATCGTGTATGTCGCGCAATCCCGAACGAGAGAACAAAGTTCGTAAAATTAGCGTAATAGCACTAATACTTCAGAATGATTGAGCTTGAAACTGCGAATAAAGCCGCCTGGCATGCTTGGTCATTCCGGATTTCGTGGAATTCTTGCACGTGTATTACACTGGTAATACAGTGATTACAGAGCGGAAAGTGTAAGAGATACCGCGATACTCATCCGGCCAATATCTCGGAATCTTATCGCTACACCATAAAATCACGATTTGAGTTTCATAATGTCACAAATCTGCAGTTATGCGAAATGCCGGAAGGGCATGTCGCGCCCAATAATTGGATGCGATTCCCGTAATAAAATTTCACGCTGAAAAATCCGCTTAAGGGCACTCATAAATTTCTATAATATAAATTCTTGGATCGTACCAATATGCGCGCATCCTCAGAATGTTTAATGTCTCTTCCCATTCTGCTAACCACACAGGAGAGACTTATAAAATAAGAGTTATACCGTTATAAATGCAAAAGTGTCGCGTCACATTTGCAGGAAACTTTAGGATTTTTTACTGTTAGGTATGTTGATAATAAAGTTTCAAATTAAGATTTTATGAGAGATTAAAAAATGTTTGAGATTAATTCAAAAATACAAAATTTAAGTAATACTTATCTGAAGTTAGTGTTACTATTTATATATATTCTTATGTTTCATTAACCCATTTTAAAAAAGTAAAAAATAGAATAATGTAATTACAATCACTTCCTTCCTCTTTTTTATACTTCTAAAGCTTAAGACATAGATTTAACGATTCTCGATATTGTTCTTTGGTTCTTATAGTGTTAATTAATCTCTTGTTCATCATTTAAATATTTAAACACTTTCCACGTCTTATTACTCATTTTATACGTAAGAACTAGCGTATTAGAAAAAAATATCACTTAAAGTGAAGAATATCGAAATGCAATTTATAGACTCCATTCCGACAAAGATGTTAAAGTCGCGCGGGATATTAAAGCCGATCCAAAAAATATGATCAGAGTGAATAAGAGAGCATATTACTAAATGCTTATAACTTCTACTTTTTTATTACGCTCTCCGACGAACATATGCGGTAAAGTGTTACGACCGAGTAACTTTGCAAATTTTATTTTATAACAATTATTTTACAACAAGAGACTTACAAAAGAAAACAAAACCGGGATATCCGATATTTCGTATATTTTTTCATTAAAACGTGCATATTTCTTTTTTAATGTCTTTAATGTCTTCTTTAATGTCTAAGTCGGTCTAATGATCACATAAGATACCTATCTTATTACTTTTTGCACACACCTTTGCCAGTAGTAATACACTCGTAAATCTCTAGACGAGACTAATCTACCTTAATCTGACGAATCGTGTCTTCTGTCATGCTGGTAAGCATAGTTGTGTAACTATGTATATATTAATATATGCATATCATAAACGAAGAGATAACGTGCGTTACAAATGAGTAATTTAGAACTAAATTAATCGCAAGATTTTCTGCATTTATACTCGTGTGAGCGAGTTACTTGTTTGATACTTTGAACTGCATGCATCGCGTTTTGCTATGGTGGATAATATAACTCTGTGCATTGATAAAGTGACAGAATTAATCATTCTTTAGTTCAGTAAATTCGTAATTTATCATTAAGACCGAACTTATATTTGCGAAACTCTCGTGTGCATTGTGTGTAAGCGTAATCAAAAGAAGCACAATAGTTAGCACGCAAATGAAGCTTTCGACTGTAAAGCATGAAAGCAATTATTATCAATAGATACTGTTGGAGCTTGTTTACAGAGTCGGTATATATCCGATGGGTTCATTTACGGGAATATCGCAAATAATTATTCCGCGTGATACACGAGCATGTTGGCGCGCGCGAATGGATTGGTCGGGGTTCTTGCTTAATGAGAAACGAGAAATCCAACGTAGGCGACGGTGCCCAGGATATCTGCGGCAACGAAACTTCGAATAAGCTATGCGCTGTCCTGAGTTCCGTCGAGCCGGTATCCAACAATAAACCGTCAACGCGAGCCAAGTTTTCCCATTATCCATTAACCTAATTAGACCAGATTTTGCAGTATTGGCTCGTCGGTGGAGACGCGCTTTCTAAGTTGCCTAGATTCTAGATAGTCGTGGACTTATTGGCTCACGTGAACTCATATATATATATATATATATGTCGTTATAAAATATATAAACATGTACAATATAAAAATCCGCGGTTTTCAAGCAATTTATGCGGATTACAGCATATAAAAGTTATGACTTATCAATGAAGACAAAAAAATAATAATTTAAAAGTCTACACACATTGCAATATATGTATAACATCGCAAAATTTTTTTATACAAAAATAAATTATAATATTTCATATTTTTCGTATTTTTAGATCAAATAATTTTGATCAAAATATTCTTTAAAAAGAATATTTTTTTAACGTAATATTATACATTAAAAATTGACGTTTTTAATAAAAAATGTGAAATATTTTAAAATTCACTATTTTCTACCTTCGTTAAAAAAAATTGGATCTGTCAATCAATATTTTGATTGTGTCGCCAAGATACTTTCAAAGTGCTCGAAAATAAATCAACAAAATGCACGTGTTTGGATCTCGAATAAAAATCATGTTTTAATTTCACGGCGGATTGCAAATTATAACAGTCTAGACCACGCGCACGCGTGAGATATTAAATTCCATTGAATATAAATTACAAATATCGAAAACAATGAGAGGAGTAACAACAAAAGATTCATGTTTGCGGCAAACTCTGCATCGTAAAAAGCAAACATATATTTTTCCTGGTTTACATACACGCGGTCAGATACGCTAATATAAATATTCGCATCTTCTATTTCACATTTTGTACTATGCAAAGAGAAGACATGATTTATGTCAATAAACGATGTCTTAACAATCATAACACAAATTATTTCAGTTAAATACTGTCTTGTTCTAAAATTTCAGCAAATATATCTATCAGCAAAAAAATTATGAAAAAATTGAGACGTTCTTTTAATTCTTCAATTTTTTATTTTGATTTATTAGGCTCAAAAATGTATTCTTTAATAACTTAATATTAAGTAAATTTTAAGGTTTCGAAGTTTTCGTTATTGAAATATAAGTAATATTAAAGATTAAAGATGACTGTAAAAAAGATCTAATAAAATGTTAAAAGACAGTTTCGCATTAAACTGATTAAATAACTTGTAAATGAATAAAATCGTGACAGCTCCTGGCATATCGTACAAGTATACATGTTTTAAAGTTTGTTTACGCAATTCTAAGAGGCAAGGATTGCGGTGCTCGAGCGCGGATGAATATGAATCGTCATCTACGTCGGGCGATGCCGAACTTATATCTCCTTGCAGATGATATTGCGATCCGAATGCAATGGGCGGCCGAGAATGCTTTCGAGACGACTATTTTGTCAGTCGGCTTCTTAATTAACAACTTCCGAAAAGCGACGAGAGCCCGCCGGAAGGATTGGAACGCGAGGGAAGACGAGACGAGTGTTTCTCGGATCTCTCACGGTGGATGGCACTAATTAAATCTCAGCGCCAACCCACCAAAGCGGACGCGAAGCGGAGAGGCGGAAGGCAGCTCGCGCACTCTTAAATGCAATCTGCATTTCATTAATTCACCCACGATCCCGGAGATTTTATTCGTTTGTCCTGACAGGAACTCCATACACCTCGCCGCTAAGGATCTCTCTATTCTGCGCCGTCTAATGTCTTTACAAACGTGAAATAAGCGATGTCGTTAGGAATCGTAGGTTAAGAATAACGCTATTAAGCGTCCATTATAATTACACGAGGTTCAAACACTCGTTTATTCCTTGATTAAAATAATATTTGGTTTCAGATCAGTAAACAATTAATTAGTAATATAATAATCAAATTTAGCTTTCTAGAAACTATTAATTTATTAGCTATCTGATCATTGGTGAAAATGATAGGTTATAATATATCCAAATATTTTGTTGATTTTAATTCATAATTGCTATTAATCTACATATCACGAAATCATTTCAAAATAATTATACTAATAATTAATTGATTAATTTACAAGCTCACTTATCGTATAAATTTCTTCGCAAATGCAAATTTACCAGTGCATTATTTCAACTCTTGCACTCGGCGGCTAAGACTTTTCACGACAGTAAATCAGACCGGAGTTTCCACTCACGTTAAAACGCGCATAAATATCTAACGAATTGAGAAGTGTACACTCAAGATGCTTACTGCCTGCTCAGAAATCATTTTTGCGAAGCGGCACCCGACGATGAAAATAACGGAAGTACGTCAAAAACGTGCATAACATAATCATAATACTCTTTCCTAGTCCGCGGATTCAAAGCAAAAATAATTTAATCGCGATGCGAGTGTGCGCGAATTCACTTCGTGCGTGTCTGTTCGACGATGTGTCGAAAGCCGAATGCAAAATTTCACCCGCTTTTCTCTTCTTCGCGCATACCTCGTTCTAACGTTTCGTCGATCGGAAACGTTTGCACCTCGCTGCGGTTCGTGTTGCGAAACAAACGGTCCCCCGATCAAAAGAATTCGTGTACTATGCTTTCTATCCTGTAGCGCCAACTAAAGTGGAACTGCAAACGAGAACGCGTTACTCCTTTTGCCCAGGATTCGGTGATGGGGATGAGAAAGAGCACAGTACCACTTGTCTGTCTCAGAGTTAAACTTTCCTCCGATTCGTTTTTCTCGATAAAATGTCGATTGCGAATTTGTCGCAGATAAGTCGCGTTCAAGGATCGTCGAATCGGTTTAAACAAAAAACAATAACGTGAAATTCCGCTGAATTTTCGAACTAACTTTTTGTTGGTAGAATGCGTAACAGCATTTTGCGCAACGAGAAATACAATCATAATATTAATTTCTTCTGAAAATATATGAAAATATATGGCTATCCTCGTGCAAATCGCATATCATATAATTTTCATGCGGCACTTTTTCATTTAACTCTGTATTTACATTTGCGATGTCGATAGCGATATTATCTCGGCTCACAGATACTGACGCGATACCTGAATTAGCGCGTACGCACGAATGTAAATACATCCTAAATATGCAAATGTATTTATACGTGCGTATCGGCCATGGAAATACACTTAATGTCTTTTGTTCGCGCATCGATCTAATTTAAGCTTTAAAAGCGCAGTTTCTTTGCGTGTCTTTTTCGAACACATCGTATCATACTTGTTTCATTAATTTTATCAATGTAGGATAATCGATAATCATCGCTATATTTTGTGCCAAGCGCATACACGTCCGCGCCAAAACATAATCAAAATTGAGCAAAATATAACCAAATTTAATAATTATTCAGTACAATTACTGAGTAATCAGTAATCATAAAAAATGATAAAAATAGTTAGGGTAAAAATAATTGCCAAATATGATTAAATCATGAATTAAAAGATAGGTTTCATTTTTGCAATTATTTCAATTCGATAACATACAATGCCACATTTCAGTAAATTTTTCAATAAATTAACAATCATACAAATATAATAAATAAATTCACTCACCAGTCGATGCGCTGCTGCTCTCAATCGATGCTGCATTTTACTTCTTCCTGATCTTTTCTGGTCACTGTTTTGGTTTTTCTTCTCCGGCAATCATTCTCGTGGTTACATTGTCCTCGATCACACACTATGCACTCCCGCACTAACAATAAGATAAATTTCACTAATTCACTCACGTTTCGCGCGAAACTAAAACTTTCGAAATCGACAACAAAAAACGTGTTAATCGCGATTACGCGAGTTAATAAATACATTGAAACAATCGCCCGTGGTTAAATTCAACACTCCCGTCACTTGTTTACTTGCAGAGTTCGTACGAGACGAGTAGAAAAACACGTAAACACGAAACGATCGCGATCCAGCGGCTGTACCGCATCAAGGACACTCGATAACTGACCTACGCCAAAAATTTGTAAAGTGTGATAGGTCTCTCTTAGGACGGTTCCTCGATGTTTGTGTTGATGTTGTTCATAAAAAACTAGGGTGACAAAACAAACCGACCGACAAGATTATGACGCCACCTTCGTGTTTACTTTCACGTTATTACGCACGAATATTTCAGACGCTTCTGTATCGACGAATTCGTCGCTACAATATCTTGTCGTTTTCGTCGCTTTCGTCGATTTCTCTCAATGTTTCTGATACTGAATCATGCACGCGACCGTTCATCGAATGAGAGAAATATACACGAAAAATGAGTATCGGAAAATACAGTTTCGTGATAGAACGCGACACAACGAGCTGCGAGTTCGAATGCCGAGAAACGTAGCAAACAACCATCGCGCAGACATACTAGTGCCGCGGAACAATTGAACGTCGCTAAATTCAATACTTCCGATACTCGTTCGCATGCGGAATTAACTCAAATGAGTAAAAGGAATGAATGAACACAGAGCGATCGTAATTCAATCACACCACCGGAACACTGACGCAAAATGGCCGAGTGTTAACCAAATTCGTGACGTCACACGACCTTACGCGACTAATATCACGCTATTACGCGCAAATATCTCAAGTCATGTGGCGTCACCTAGATGAAACCGCGAAAATTTTTATTTTCAATGTTCCTTTAATTCCTTTCGATGTTTCTAGTATTGAACACGTCTCTAACTCGCGATGTTTGACAAACGAGTAAAATATGCGAGAAAAACGCATATCGGAAATACGAAGCGGAGCTTCGAGCGTTGTTTTTCAAGTATTCTCAAAAGAAATAAGCAATCCGAACGCAAAACTTTTAAAAATAATTTCATCAATCTTGCCGGTAATTCACGTAATGTACATACGTGTCGCAAAACACAATTTCTTATAATAATTGTTTTAGGATAAAAATTAAATAAAAATCGTGTTAATGATATTCTCTTTCCCATCAACCGTTTCAAAAGTTTCGGAGCTGCGCTTTTACAAATTCGGTCCGCGTTTCACATATTACATGTTCGAAATCTACTCGCAAACCGTGTTTGCAGTTTTATCTTTTTTGTGTGCTCTTACTCTATCCATCTGTTAAATTTACCTTCGCGAACCGGTTGACCTCGTCGTCCCATTAGTATTTTTCATGGAGCCGGCTAACTATGTCCGCGGGAAACGGTTTGCTATTATGCTCAATGCCTTATCGTTACCGTCCGTGCCATATATTCTCGAAAATCGCTTCCTCGTTTCAACGGCAGCGCAAGAATAGAACGAACCGTTCGTTTCGGAAATATGGACGCGGAACGAAAGATTCACGTTACGTTCTACATCGACAATCTTTTCAGGTCAAGTTGAGCCGCGAGCAATTTTGCGCCGCTGATAAACTCTTCTTAACAGAGTTGTCGATAAGAGTTTACGACTCGTTTTAGAAGATCGCGGGCCAAAAAACAGGCTTTAGCATATCCCAAACGCAGAGGCTCATTTGTTAAAACTAAACCGTTTTAGATCAATAATATATTTGAATATATAACTCACCACAAGTGCGCTTTACTTTCCTTAATTCTGAATAATTTTATACTTAGGCCTCGTCTTGAATTCTCTCTAAAAAAATAATTCTGCATTTATTAAAAAATTTATCCAAGAAAATTCGTAATTTAATATATCTATTTATGTTGCAAAATGTATTAATTAGATAGCATACAATATAGCATAAATATTAAATTACATTGTAATATTAGATAAACGATATATATGCAATAGCGCAAGAGATCACGCTACCACAGCTATTAATTCCAAATATTAATTATTTTTAAATTAAGAACATTTTGATATTAATAAAGCACTTGTGTTTATGCATAATTATTATTGACTTATTCGTACAAAATACTTGATTGAAAATGTTAATCCCGAATAAATTCACCATAAATAAACGTATAGAAGATAGAATTAGGCGCAATTAGGTGCGATATGAGAAATGAGATTGAAGCTGATATGAGGAAACTCTCAACATTGGACAGCAAACAGACCAAAATTAACTATAGCAGGGTACAATCAAAATTTCCAAACATTCCAACCACGGGACAAACAGGTTTAAATTATCGATTCAGTATCCGCTACATGTAGCAAAGTGTCATGTACTCATTGTTGTTATAAACTAATAGTTTCCATCCGCCTGCCAATCGATCCCGCTTCAATATCCTACGCCGTATCGATGTCACTTACGGAAGTAATAAGACCAGGTAATCGCAAGCCCGACTAAGGCTCGGGTCTTTCATTATCGATATAAATAGCTCCATTAAGTAGGCTAAACAAGATTATCATATAAAACGCTCCGTTTTTTCATGGATTATTGCTCCGTAATACTCGCGATACGTTATGGAAGTTCATATGATACGATTAAATTTGCTATTACTCTGTCATAACAGGTGCCAAAATTTATTATCAGACGTCGTAAACTCTAAGCCATCTCCGAGCGCGCAAGACATGCGAATAAGTCCCGAATAAGATCGTATCTCCTACAAACACCTGCTACGACGATTTGTCATCCATAGCAGAGCTTTCGGATCTGGTATATTCCGGTTGCGCATCAGAACAGCTTTCAGTGAGCGCTTTAAAGTACAATTTGTCAGTCCTACTGGACAATGGCTCTTCCGCACGTTTGAACGGCTTTTCGTAATGTCCTTACGCAGAAACACGCAAAATCAATTTCTGTTTTTCGTCAATCTTGCAAATACAAACTGTGCGCTTAATCTGTGGATAATCTTCTGATATTCTTTATTGTTCTTCTAATAACTGAAAGAATACAGTTCCCGTAACGTGCTTATTAACAATAATAAGTTAGCTAAAAGAATATTCAAGAAAAGCAATAGGTATTTTAATTATAAAAAATTAGTGTTTCGTATAAAAAAAAAGAAAGATACTTTTGAGTTATAAAACAAGTTAATGTCTTCAAAGAAAAATTCCGTAAAGCAAGATAAAATTTTACGAAGAAAGTAATTTACCATGCTAAGACTCTCAATGGCTCTGAGAGCCGCGTCAGCATATGCACGAAACGCGGCTAGTAAAATCAATGAGCGCGCAAAAAGCAAACACGAAATACAAGTGCAAACTTGTATCGCAAGCAGTGAAGACGGAGAAAGAAGGAGTCTTTTCGCTTTGCCCTACATAGACTGTCTGCCCTCTTATCGCCACTAATTTGCACCGTTGCAACTTGAAAAAAAGTGAGCCGCTCTCTCTTTTTCCCTGCCTCTTTCTCTCTGGCCGCAACATTATTGCTAGAATGAGTAGATGCTTCGTTCAAGGAAACGCGTTGCAGCCGTGGCGGGGGGATACGGCACCGTAGAAATGCCAAAAAAAAAACTAAAGGGAATGGCAAAGTTGGAAAATCCAACGAGTTTTCCGGCTGCCTCGTTCCGCTCTTTCGTCTTCGTCCACTTTCCTACCTTTTCGCTATTTCATCGAGCGGCGGTGCTGTCAAATCGTTCGTATGGTCGATGAGGAAAGGCAGCGGGGGCTGAGGTACTTTCCGCGAAAAAGTTAGTACGCGGCGAAAAGTTCCTCGGTTTTATTGATCACGCGAACTTTCGCCTCGGGCCCTATCGTGCCGAAGAATTTTGAAAAAAAAATTTATCGAAGACTTTGCCTGAATGCTGATTTGAAATTCATTCATTACAACGGCGAACTTTGTAAAACCGCCGCTGTGCTCGATGAAAGTTGTGTTTTATGCTGAAAATACCGCTAATTCATTTTACTTGCAAATTACAGATGTTGCTAAACACGTTAACAATAATATAATTTTAATTAAAATTTATATCAAATATGAATTCGAAACATTCACCTAATGTATTTTCATGATATTTTATTTAATTTCATAATTGCGTCAACTGCACAACGGGTTTCAGCAATAATGTTGTGTCATATACAATCCAAATGAGACCAACTGAAACGTTTAAATTTCATTAACGCCCTTTAAAAGAATTACGGTGGGTGAAGATGGCCGAATAACGTCATCTCGCGACCGGGGATAAGATTTATCCTCTGAATAGCGGTTCCGAATTTAGAATCGTGGCGGCGATGAAAGGCGTTTCATTACGTTACCAGACGGAATAACGCTCCAGCGACATGGAAAGCAGAGGATGAGTGGGTGCAAAGAGATGCTAACTTAATTTTGAGCGATGCATCGCTCTTCTTACCTCCACTTCTTTCCATTCACGTCACCATTCATGAGATAATTGTAACAAAAGAAACAAATTATATTACTCCGGGCTATCGCATGAATAATAAACGAAAACAGCAATTCAATATAAACGTATCCGTATGCACAGATCCGATGTGCGCGAAAGTCCCGTGAGGAAAATGTTTCTTTTGTTCTTATTTCATAATTAAAATCACAGTTGAAATTTAATATCACCCTCATAATTTTTCCGGCGCGCCACGGCGCATCGTCCGCCACGTCGGAGCACCCTGGGCCGCCTCGTCGGGATTCCTGCCACGATTTCCGTATAAATCTGAAGGAATATAATTTTATAATATGAAAAAATTCCGAACGGGGTGACCCATATTTCAAGAGTTGGCCGAGCGGAGCGCGGTAGGGTGCACTGGAGCGTCTCGTTAAATCAGGGCTATTTATTTTGGCCCCCGCCAACAGTTCGCCTGTACGTTTCGAGTGATGGTTGGGTGCTCTTCAAAGAGGCGTTTGCAAATAAGACTGGTTTACTCGAGACAGAGAAAAATAGAGAAAAATAGAAAAAAAAGGAAGCGAGATTTCACATCGCTGCGACATCTCGTTGCGTTTCGCGTCGGTTAAAGTGATTTTTGCATTATAACGCAACGTGACGTCGGCAGAATAGTAAATTCTGTGCAGATTGCACTGCTATAAAAAATTTGCATAATCTCGCGACGGTCATAACCCTGTCGACGACAAATATCTTTACGCGCGAAGCATTTCGCGGCGGAATAAGCCCTCTCGCTATTAAATGTGCGTATTATGCGAATCTTTACGGTCTCTCTTGTGAGACTTTTCGCTGATACTCTTCTTTAGATTATACGTACAACGAATCTACTATATTCCAGCATTTGAAACAGTTTTTACATTTTCGTCGTAGACGCAATGGTAATCTAAAAATATTTAGATACATAATTTAACATAAAAAAATAAAAATCTTAGAAAAAAAGTAAAAAATTTCCTCTACACAGTAAGTTTCGTAACTTGCAGTAATATTTTTTTATATTTAAGCATCTTGAAATGCATCAGTAAAAAGTTTATTCGTACATTAAACACGGTTGAATTTTTATCAGAGCAAAACTTATGTTTGAGAATTTATTTTTATTTGTACACTACATTGTGATTTTAAAGAACTATAAAGAACTATCAATCTATAAAAAATATGCTGTTTTATATATATACAAAAATATTTACGCAATATCTATATCTGATATTGACACAATCAATTGAGTTTATTGACTTCGCTCAGCGCAAATCAATAAGTACTTCAAGGGATCGTAAAAATTTATTGTAATTTAATATCATCATAAATCACCATAAAAGTCAAATTCGCCATAATTGATAGATGAATCAAAAGTAAATATTTCGGATAAACGTTTTTTGTTTGGATAAGAAAAATGAAGGTAGCTAACATTTGCATTCACTTTCCATTTAAATTCCATTTTCCGCCCATCCTCCGCCATGTAGATATTTTGCATTGGACCATAAATTTGAAAAAGAATAAAAGAACATTTTATAACATTTTATCCATTTGTAACAATTTACTGAGACAACCTGCACTGTGATTGTGTATAAATGAATTATCTACAAATAACTCTACGATGCGAAAAAAATGTTCTCTAACCAAATCCGATAATATTAATTCTTATAATCTAGATAAAAGTTTCAGCTTGTGAGTATTAATTTACACATATATACCATAAGCTTTCGTTAACCAGACTAATCAATAATAGCATAACAATGGCTGAATTTCATGTGTGATACAACAATAGAGTTCAATGTATGATATCTAAACAACAACAAAGCCGTATAAAGCAGAATAATAATGTACGAAACAAAAAACTGCGAAAAGCGAGATTCACATTTCTAATTTCACAATCCTATTTACGCCGGACGGTCAGACGTGTTTTATATCACGCAAACTTTCCCGCTTACTATCCATACAAAACATGTTGACAATGCAATTTGCACCGCGTCGCGTTAAAGTACAGCGTGCAGTACGAGCGTGGAACTATTTTTGAAAAACAAAAAAAAAATGTTTAAAAAAAATGATGGAATAACGTGCGAGGCAATAATGGGACACGAAACGCAGCCATCTTAAAATAAGGGTAAAACCTTGAACCGTGTCCTCGTCGTTGTCATGTTTGATCATTTGCATCGCTTGCACCGCTCGCATCACTCGCATCGTTCGACTACGCTATGCACGCATGTTGCATAATGCAGCGCTTTACCGAGCGATAACTTATCCAATCACCGCACTGTCAGTTATAATCAACCGATTCCATTACCCATCGATTTATCCTAATGAAACGTGATCGTTATTTATCACCGTTTTCAATCGCAAGCGTCAGCTCGATTTTTCCGACCGCGCGGCTTTTCCACGCCCGCGAAAGATTCGGACGGATAAAAAGCGAATGAACCATAGCGGTGTGATAAGGTCAATTTCTGAATGCCGGGGGAAGCTGCGCGCAGAACAGTCGTGGTAATCGGTGTGCCGCAACTTCGGCATATCTATCTCACAAGTAATGGTGCATAACTCATGGTAGGATAAATGAAACGCTCGCGAGCAAATCCAGAAAGGTACAAATCGAGCAGATCAATTTGCTTGTATCAGAGCACAATGCAACGAGTAATCATGCTAAAAACGAATTCTATTTTGATGCACTCACGCGATCTGCAAACGCAATGTTTTTGTAATTATCGGCATTTCCCAACTATGACGTGAGGCTAGGTAACCAAACGCATAAATATTCCATTGGGAACAAACCAATGTACATGCTGAAATTAACATTCTGCTGATGAAGCTTTGCGATACAACGAAATAAAAATAAAATCCCGGCAAATTGCATTTGTAAAAGGTGCGGTTTTTAAATTCAATTAAGATTCCGAGCAGTCGCTATTATTTTTACAACAAAACAATATTTCTCACATAAATTAATATATGTATATTTTATATTACATAAGAAATCAGGTAATATTCCTTATCGTTAAAATGTGCATTTATGCAAACTGTGCACGATGCAAACTGTTGGTGGAATGCAAAAGGGCCATCTATCAAATAATAAAATTTTTTCAAAATATTTTTTTGCGCACGTACATCGTGATCCAATTCCTTTCAAATGCCACAACGAAACAAAAGGGTGGAAAAGAATTGGGAAGTATATCACACCGGTTACTCACGATGCCAGGCACGATCACGCGCTATAATTCAAGAGTATCCGTCATCAAGTCGATACCAGAGTACAGGAGAGAAAGATCGAGCATCCACCATGCCATCAACGTTGAGTAGCGTTTGTTATTACTCCACCAGAAGCGACGCATTAATTTGCCGACCGTCCTTATCAGTGACGTTTCATTTGTCACCAGCTTGTACCATAAATGTCAGCGAGGATGGTTGCCAAGGAGCCTTTCGAGCACAAACTCGCGTCTTACGCGTCAGATGGGTGGTGACGGCAAGTCAGCGCACTGGCGAAGTTTATGTCTGTAAGACGGGAGGGGAGGGGGAAAGGGGGATAACTGTCGTCGCTCTCTCTCTATAAAGGGGTCTTAAAGCCGATCCCGTGCTTAAACGTATCCCTGAGGTCTCTCTCCCGAACTCATATAATAATCGTGTAACAACTAACATTCGATCGGCATACATACTACATCACTGTCTAAATTTATAAACACCGCTGCGCGAGATACTTTCGCGATGTAACGTATTTCAAATAGAAAAGACATAATTTGCGAATTATTAAAGCTGTAAATATTTTATTTGTCACAAAGTAGAATTATGCGTGCGTTTGTTTAGCAAGAAATTGTATGTAGGATAGACGTTACTGTCGAATAATATTTATCTGTTAAAAAATTTGAGCTAGATATTAACATCGTTTATCCACAATTATATAATATTAATATTAACCGTTGTTGCTAATTACAGATGAATGATGTTAAATTATGTCAACTTTTGGTGACAAAAATTACTCGATATTATCCGTTATTCGATAAACAGTAAAATCTCTCAAATATCCCGTTTATTATTTTATTAAAATATATTCCTAATTTGCCTCGAAGCTAATGTTATTAAAATAATTCAAAATATTAAAAAAACTGCTTAGATCTTTGTATAAAAAAAAAAAAACATATGTGCTTTTAAATAATCCATATATGATTCAAATACATAGAAATCCGTATTCGCTGTAGGCGGTACATCTAACTTTCCGTTAAGCCGAAGAGCAATCTGCAAATTCTGCAGGGTATCCTAACTGCTCTTCTTGGGGAAGGCTCTCGCGAAAGGCGGTGAATTCCGCTCGCCGATTCCGCCGTTACGTCGGGGGGGCCAGGTAATTAACCGATGTTCCGATTCGCGGAAGCGGAGCCTAGTATTCGCGCAGTCGGGCCCCCGGAAACCGCGGGCAATCGTGGCCGGAATCCAAACGCAATTAGTTACACGCGCGGTGGGTTAGGTGCAAGGCCAGACCTACTATCTCTCCATGTGTACACACACTCGTCCCTCATGCCCGCATACACGCGCGAGCGTGTGCGTATGTGTGTCGTACGTGCGGCCGTAACGATAGCAGTCGTTCGAACAGCCGGCAGCGGATCTTTCGCTGTTCCCCCTTTTACGGTGCTTCGACCTTCCACCGCGGCTACCGACGGGCCCCTTTCCACCCTCCTAATTTTCAGCTAGTTAAATAACACACCGCCCGTACGGCACGAGCGGTAAATACGAGCGGAAAGACCGGGCGCGGGGAACCTGAACGGATCCTTGACGGCGTAATGATGTTCTCCCTTTAACAGGATCCCGCTGTCGCCGCTGCGTCCGAGGTAACGGTCAAAGCAGAAACGTCAATAGCGACACGAAAGCGCTGATCTAATTGATGGCAACGATACAGCGGCGGTGAAAACAGACATGATCGTGACATAAACGATCGCAATTGCCCGGTACGATAACATAAAATGGATTAACGATCGTATTAAACGTTGAGATTGCTCACGAATGGATACCTTATAAGTTTACAAATTGCAATAATAATTTTTATAGCGTACAAAATAAAAAATATTAATGCATCTCAAAATAGAATTATAAAAATATTATAATACCACAATGTACATACTGAAAAGTGAACAACACTCCCAGGCGCGAAACATTACTCGGTGCAGCAGAATTGTATTCCACTATCAAGAAAGCGAAATTATTCCATTACGCAAATTCCCGAGCACGCTTTCGAGCCTTTAGCATTACCACGACGGGGATTGTTTTCCATGAACGACGGTAGAAAATTACTTTTCGCTCACGCGCAATCGCTCTCGCACGCCGACGCCAAGTTGCGTATTCCGCGCGCGGTCGCAATCTTGGCGACAGCGCGGTCTCGCCATCCTCTTCCAGCTCGACCGTACCCACACCCCCGCACTCGTAGAAACTCGCGGCTTCGCGCCCGGGGTCCGCTAAGTGAATGCATAAATTTCTCGCCGTTTGTTTTAGGCCCTCCGACATACCGTGCGCCGCCGCCGCCGCCGCCGCCGCCGCGATTGCAATATAACGCGACGTGTTTCTTTGTGCTTTACGACTCGCCGTCTCGGCGTCTACTGTAAATGGGTTAATAAACAGAGCCAGGTTTAATATCGACGAGGAGTTTCGCCGAGAGGCCGCTTTCCGTTTCTCCGTATTCCAAGACCGACAACCTCGTCGATCTTCGCGAATCCATCTAACTCCCCGCGCTCATTTTCCGCACATCCTGCGGTGCGGCTCGCTCGCGCGGCGTCTGCACCAACACGTCTGCATCTACTTACATCCCGCCTGCGCTGCCGCCGTCGCGCCCGGAATGGGTTAAGACTCCCTGCAACGATCACACCCACCCACCCCCGGCCAGCACTCACAGAACTGCGGGTAACGCGGCCTCAGCGACCGCATCCACCCCCGCAGCCGAGAGACTGTGTGATGTACGAGGTGAATTAATAACACCCACTCGGTGGTCCGACGTAGGCATACATATATGCATGCACGGTACGTATATACACTGGCGATATGTATTCGGGTTTACATAGAGGAGAGATAGGTACGAATATATAATATCAGATCTGACGCAATGCAAAAAAAAAAACACTTCCGTCTGGTGCGCATAATGTTCTCCCACAAATGTTTCTCGCCAGATCGCAACGCGGTGGATATTTCTTCTTCCGAGAAGTTATAATTTTCGTTTTCGCGGTTTGCCGAGATCTTATCGAATATCCGAAACATTGTAAACCTGGTTGTCTCGCGGCCCAGCTGAGCGTATCCTGGCAGTGTGCAATTTATCAAATTGTATAGGAGAGACTTTACTTTTAATCATGAATAATTAAAGGTAAATCAAATATGAATATTCGGCGTACTAATAATTGGTAAGATTTTTATGAAAAGTAAAATTATAATTTTGTTCTTAACATTTTTGAATACCACAAACATCACATTTATTTCGTGCTTTACGTACAACTGTTCAAATTATTATTTTAAATAAACTACAATATGTGGGATGATGATTTTGTTTTGCTACGTAGGTAGATTGTTCTCTCGTAAAGACGAATCACGAGGAGAATACTTCGAAGTTTTGACGAGATCCACAATGGGATAAGACTGAGTTACGAGGGAAAATAGTGTCGTTAGAATCACGCGATAGCGGCAGCTTCGGTATTATTGTGCGCGGCTGGGTCGTGAGATAGGTGCGCGAATATAAAGAGCAAAGATGACGGTATGAGGAGCTGGCAAGGGGTTTTATTTAGGTCGATGTTGGAAGCAAGTTATAAAGTTAACTAAGGGTTCGGTTCTTCTTACTTTGATGCATTACAGTTCGGTTACGCCGAATATATACCTACTTCTTTAGAACAAAGACGAAAAGTTGGAAAGATATCTTTCTGCCCACTTCGTGTATCGTATATTTTACCGAAGAGACGTGAGAAAATTTTATTATTAAAAGAAAGCGTGTTAAAATATTATTATGTATACATTATAGATATATATTAACGATCTCAGTCATATTGTTCTACATAATTCTTCGTAATGATTACGTAATTTTTCCATTCCTATTAATGAACACTCACTGTTAACGCACATTGTCTAAAAAGTACGGTGAAGTTTCTTTTCCAGTCAATTAATTTTTTGCTGATATCACAAAAGATTTTCATAATTTTCTCAACAAGGACAATCTATTACCCGCTAAAGTGCGATATTATAATCCTAAGCATCTCTCGGTATTATCCGTTTCTTTCGCGCGCCCGACTCTCCGCGTGCTTCGCATTAAAAAATACTGCTATCACGCGCCTGACGTCGTCTGGTCCGATGGGAGTGCAGAGCACCGCGCAAGAAAAACCGCCCCGGTGAAAGCGTGACTTAGCACACCCGCCGCCTTTTGTATTCGTCCGGTAACCTCGAGAATTAATTTACGCGGACTCCTAAGTGCCGCGATGAAGATTGAGGGCGTCTGGCCCGAACTCCCCCGAGACCGCAAGAGTATTTTCGCGCCAAGACGCGCCGTGTCGCAGAGGATCTCGAGGGGATTCAGCGATCCGTAGTCGAGTAGCGATTTGCATTTCATCCCGCGCCCGTGGTGTGAGGAGGGTGTGCGGGAATCCTGTCGATCGCTGAATTACTTACCTGTCCACGTACACCGTCACGGCGGCGCGGCACGGTGAACGAGACAGAAGCAAGAATTACAAACGCTGACGATTCGTCGACTAATGGGCGTTTAGTATGCGGAACAAAACCGGTCGGGAAATTACATGTACATACTGCGAAAATGAATGTAAAATGATGTGCCGTACGTACCCGGAAAATTTCATCGAAATCTGTCAATAGTGAAATGAGTTAAAGTGATTTAAAGTTGTCATAAATCGCCAATTTTTAGAATTTTTTTTATATTTTACATTTCGCAGTTTCTATTTTCGGAGTTCGCCGCTGAATATTTTTGAATAGCTCTAATCAGTTTTTTATCGATTTTTATGAAATACGCACTTGTACACGATTGCATTTATACATGGAAAATTCAAACGACAGTAACGGCAAATAACAGCGTTCCATGTATGTAAAATCAACTGTGTCGAACAAGCGCTTGATGCAAGATATAACCTCGTTGTACAATGTCGGCTGAATATAAAATTCAAATGTAAAGCCCATTGAGAACGTGCGGAAGACTCATGAAACCACATTGCGATCACCGTAAGAAGAATTTTCGCGCCAATGTTCTCTAAGACTATTTACTTATCCCGAATATTTAACATGTGTCTTGCATCATCTACCTTCTAGCCTGTACATCTTTTGTATCACATCAAAGAATTTATCGTAAATAGGTTCATAATTAATAAAAAATATTTCATAAAAAAGTATAAGTGCAATTATACTTTATTACATTTAATTAAAATAATTAGGAATAAGAGGCGAAAAGAGAGAGTCTTTATTACATTTGTTTAGAAAAAGAATTGTTATATTAAATTACCACCAATTAATTTAAGATAAAAATGTTGTTTCGTCGGATTTGATAAAAGTAGTCTTTCCAAGACATGCTCAGTTATTTAATAACAATTTCGCCCGGATCCGCCCCTGAATTAGAGCGACGCACATATTGAAAGTTTCTGATTTGAACAAATCGTGTGGCTTGAACGTGTAGCTATTGCCTGAGGCAGTCAGGCAAAGCTCGATCGATGCTGTATGTACGTGTTGGCGTTCGGCAAGTTAGAAATTTTCAACTCACGCACTGGAGAAAAAAAAACGACAGAAGAGCGAAAGACAAAGAGGAGGGAAAGAGGATAAATAATGAGAGAAGGAAAGGCAGATGAGAGAGGGATGAAGGTCACATAAAGGCGGAGGCGAGGGTCTACGCAGGCGAAGGTTGATTGCCGCACACGCCGTGTCACGTGAGAAAAGATAGTAGACTTCGCTTCCGAGAATTGATAAGGGGAGCGCGATACGCCGACTGGCAGCTCAATCTGCCTCTTATTCTGCGATACAATAGACCGATACTATAACCGGACATATGCCCGTTATCGATCGCAGCGATCGACGAACTTTCGTTTTCGCCGTCGGACGGTTCGCTCGGTCATCGCTCAATCGCGAGGTGAGACTTTAAGTTAACGTCTGCGCGCGTTTCGCTGCGCGAGCTGCATTTCTCGAACATCACCGATCGTGACTCGATAATATGCCGCGATAGGAAGACTGACGATGACTCATTGCTTCGAGAGTAAAAGTTATGCGCACACCTCGCGGCGCTGTTCATGACATATGTATGCAGTGCTACGCAAATGCACCGCGATACCAATAGGGAGATAATGCGTGGACTGTAACATTCGCAAGAAACGATCGTGACTCGCGTTGCTTACGATCGTTGCCTACACAAAATTAAACGCATTTTAACATATTTGAAAATATTTCTCATTCTCGACAAACTGCTAAAAATGACAATGATTAGTCATAACAATTAAAAATACCACGATTGTCTCACTCTATTTGTTTTCTAGGGAATAAGAGTGTCGGAAGAAAATGTACAAAAGCTCAAGTGCTCTTAATCATATATGTTTATGCGCATTATCAATCATCTGCGACTACTTGATCAAAGGAACCTCGCCCACACGGAGAGCTGACACTTTGACCATGTCATAGAGGCGTACATGTAGGTACAGCCGTCTACGACATATCGGCAGTAGCTAGATGGATGTATACATAATTGATATGCACGCGGTAATGTAACGCACATACACGCGCGATGTGTGCGAGGTTGCGGCGTTTACAGGGGACGAAAGCTCGGCAAGCGGAGAATGCATCCCCGTGTGAGCGACTAAAGCTTGCGAATCACGTGCCGTAAAACTGATACCGAGGCCACTTCATTGCAGCCCGGGGCGGGCTCCCTTAAGAACGCTCATAATAAAGCGCAGCTACGGTACACGACCGTAGATTTCGCCATTAAGACGGCGCGTACGACAATACTAACTGCTAAAGTAACACGCACACATAGAGAAACGCGGAAGACACAATATCGCGGTGGCCGCGGTTAAAGTCAGGCGTCTCTTAAGAGATACTCGAGTTTACAGTTCGCTGGAAGGATAATAACGCGAGGGATGCGCCTCGGCGAAAGCTGCGGTGATTCTTAAAGGGTGAAGTCACGTGCGGACGTAGGAATAAGTGAAAACGACATAACTTTAGAATTGCCACTTAGAATTGCGGTTTTGTGCCAGTCTCCGAGTTCCGCAATAGAGAAGAACAGAGCTTGATTAAGATTTTCATTCCCCGAAGAAATCGAGTCTTGTTTTTGTAAATGTAACATCTCTGTGGACAAATTTCTTAGAACAACACGTTTCGCTAGGATACCATTAAAATATGATCGCCATTGCAACGTCAAACAGAAGGAAGACTGCTTCCCACGCCTCATAAAAGATTAAGAAGTCTCTACTGCAATTTTCTCATTACGACGTTTGACTTGAAGGAAAGTAGTAGCATTATGCGGATAATCGTTTATAAAAAAATTAACTCTTAAACTAAAACATTTGCTGTAATTTATTATTATACAAAGTAAAATCTCATATAAAATCCAAATGAAAAGTTGAATTAAAAATTTTATTTCGCAACAATTTCTGTGCAACAAAAGCCCCTTACGAACAAAGGATTATTCTACATCTTTCAACCTGTATTTAACCAGCAAGGTAAAGTTTCTCCTTAAATATTAATCACGCTTCGTACAGCGTACCTTGCGTAATCATAAATTTAATCTACCCATTCTTCACGAGCGTTAACCGCGTGCGTTATCGCGTCATTGTATTGTTGTTCGAATGCAAGATACGACTGCGGGATTAACCGGGAAGTAATGAAAATCCGTAAAAGCTCGGTTGATGACATACGAGAGGGCTTGAAAATCATCGAGGAAGAGAAACACTGTCCCGGGAGAGGAATAGAGAGGCGTAGGTCGCAGTCAGCAGCGCGATGAGTAAGTAGTGAATCGGGCCGAGCGCGTGCCGAGAAATGGGTCGAGCCTTATTACAAGCGACGCATAGAGGAGAGGCGCTCTCGAGATCCTCTCTTTTCAGATCCACTTGAAACGCGAGCTCGCGAGCGTGCACTCGCGCCAATTAACTAATTATCGGCCGCGCTAGCATAATCGAGGCCAGCGAGTTGGCATTAATTGCACGATCAAAGGGCCGCGTTGCTGTTGCTGCTGTTGCAACCGAGAGAGTAATCCCGCAGCAGCTTCGCTGCGCGTGCTCGCACGCGGTGTCGAGATTTTCCTTTCCGCGCCGTCTTTTACCGGGACGTAAACCGTTCGGCACCTCTCCCGGGGTATAAAATGTCACGCGCAAAGCACGTCGGGCTTTAGAAAGCGAAATACTATTGAGGAATACGTCGACGTTCGCTCGATTTTATACAAACCGGATGCGACGACAGCGTAGCAGTGTCCTAATTCTGAGAGAATAGCGACGTGTTATTAGATTTTTCATAGATCAAATTTATAAAAATATAACAAAGCTTAAAAAAAAAAAACAGTTGTCTGTTACGTTTAATCTATTTACATATTCGGGCGTAAAAATAAAACGTTTCGCGAGATTGAATTTTTAACGATAACAGTTTTTGTTGACTAAATTTATCTATTTAAATGTTATCAATACAAAATAAAATATATCGTAGGCACGTTGTAAAAGTTCACGTATGATAAAGAGTTGATTGAAATGGATCATATGACAGGTATAGAACTATCATAGAATTATCATAATCAAAAGCACGATTATGCTCTTCGCGTCCACCAAATGAAAAGACAACACTGTCAACTGTTTACTTTCAACTTTATAATCATTAAGAGCTACGAATTACACGCTGCTGAGCCAACTTCTCCATTGAAAATTTAATCACTATCATGATTTTTATAAACATAATAATATCGAAAAAATTACGAAAAGATAAGATAAAAGAGAAATAAAAAACGCATTTCGTGTATTTCAAAATATATTACACATGGTGAAGATATCTCCAGTTTCAAGTAAGTTCCACGATGTTCCGCGGAAGTTAGTTAGAGTTTCGATTTTAGTTAAAGTTTCACGTTTCTCGGAACTAGTCCTAAGTCGGGCTAAGAGTGCCAGGAAGTCTCGAATGCGATCGTAAAGTCACTGTTGCGGTCAGAGTTGGCTCTCTCAATTGCAGTTGTTAGTTTTACTTGTACCAATTATGTGTACATAATATATTATTAAATTTGAGTGCAAAGATATTTAAACTTGAAGACACAGATACGTTTCTATTGACTGAAAGTTGAAACTTTTTACAGCAAAAAAACTAAATGCTTTAATTCATTTTTTTATTAAGATGTGCAGTAATTCGACTAGAAATTTCCGTAAAAATTCAAACAACCGTTATTGTTCGAATCGCAAATCAAACACGCGGAAAAGATAGGTGAAAAATTAGATTTGGTTTTCCCGAGTGGCCAACTGTAGAAAATCACAAGTATCCATATTTGAGAGTTAACGCGATTTTAGCGCGAGATATCCACCGGGCTGCGCCGTTCATCATGGACGAGTCAAGTTAGCCCCGGGAGTTCCGCACCGCGAAAATGTATGAAGTCCTCGAGATCTTTCCTGTACTTTGCGATTTATCATTCGTACCGCCACCTTGCTGGGATCGTGTTTGCGGTAAGCGAACTCTTCGCGCTGTCGGCGAATCTCTATTGGAATTTAGAGGCGGAAGTTTTGCTCTTTCCTGCCCTGCGCAATGAGCTGAGCGTTTACGAAATCGTTAATAATTTCGAAACTGCACACAATCTTTTCTCTCACTCCGTATTGCCGCGCCAAATGCCGATGGCCGACGAGAAGCGAGATTGCTGAAGCAGCCCTACGGAAACTCTCCACTTAATTATACTTCAGAGAATTAACTAATTATCTTTTTCTCCACGCTCGTACTTGCGCTGTCCCTGGCTATCCTTTCACCCCCTTATTCTTCTTCTTTTAGTTTAACAGCCCGACTCGAGTGCGTTCGTCTAGCGCAGTTTCTCGGTCGATATTCCTGTCCGCTTTCATCGTAACTATAGCAACGGTGGTTCGCGAAGAGACCATCTCGTCCCGCCCCTCCCCCTAACTCGTTTGTTCAGTGCAAAGATTCGACTTTAATTATAATCTTTGACTCATCACGACCTTCGTTTACGTGCGCGCGGCGATTGCTTTCGACGGTAACGATCCCTTTGTCCAATTCGATCGAGCGTCTTCCCCTTCTTTCATTCGTCCATCCGTTAAATGGACGCGCCGAGTAGTGTCGACCATGCGAGATTCGGGTCGGCTATTTATATCCCTTGTCTGTCAAACCGTTAAATCACAGATGGATCGGTGCGATTTTTCGCGACGTTAAGGTGCCGCCGAGGTATCCGTTATAGTTAACGACAAAATCGAGCGTATCGTCACTGCGACGTTTCGACATTCCATATCCGTTAAATAAAATATCAGAATCTTTTTCATTCCGCGTTTACAGTTAAATATAACCTGCATCTACGCAATCTACACGATAAAGTTCACTGTAATAATAAAACAACTATATAATAAATGTTACGTAATTAATTAAATAATAATGTTGTTTATTTAATGTGCGCTTCGCAATTTTCTCCACGAAGAAAAATTAAATAAAAAAAATTACATATTACAGTTATCGGAATTATCCAAATGTAACAAATACAACGCAACCACAAACTCAGAATATGTCAAACTCCGAATTTAATTAGCTCAGGATTCAGTCTAGTGAGTTGAAATCGTCCGCTAAAAGTTCTCGACACTTTTAATTTAAATCCGGTTCATATCTGAAGCAGAGGAGGGAGAAAAGCGGTAGTTGGCGGCACCTCGAATAACATCATACAAACCGTGTCCCATTAATTAAATTCCTCTCAAGAAGTTTTACAACGCGCCCTCGCGATAGATATCACGAGCCAACATCGATGGTTCATTAGATCTGAATCGACGCGAGATCGAAAATAGTTTCTGCTCTCTTCCGTGTCGGCTTTTATATGATATAAAAAATTTGAAAGAGTTACAACGTCTTGGTGTTACGATTCAGGTAGCAATTGTTCTTAAAAGAACGGTATTTAATTGCAAATTAAACTAGAAATGTAACAATTTTTTTCTGATACGTATATATTTACCGAACACATTTAGTCTAAAAACGCGGTACACACAAGAACACGTAGTCTCGAAGTACCGGCGGGTGTATTTCAAAGCCGAAAGTATCAAAGAGTTTTTACTCGCTTCTATTTCCAGTGGTTTGTAGCAGAGCACATTGTGTAGCGTTAAAATGTCGTGTATAATAGCAGACGTAGGGATCTAGAGAACGGTGTGTGTAATATGCACAGTGCTACACGGTGGCACGGTACACCGGCTAAAGTCAAAAGTGTAAAAGCTCGCGCTTTCCAGCCGATTTCACCCTTTTGCTTTTATCTGCGAACGAGGAGCTACACGGTTCACGACGCGTTTTAACTCGCAGCCGGCGGCGCATCTACGTGGTCAGGGCACGCGAGCGGGCAAAGCTCTCGGAGAAAGGAGTCTTGCGCTGAACCTAAATCCGATTTAGATCAGAAGCATTGTGCTATATCTATAATCTCCTCAAAAGCTCTGGACATCGTAATTGGAGCGTGTCTAAGAAACCAGCCCTCCTGCTTCCATCTCCGGTTACTTGGTCGGAGAAAAATTGGCAGAATTAAATGACCGGCAGAAAGTACTTGGAAGGTAGACGCGTTCGAAAGTAGACATTCTTTCGTGCGATCGTTCTCAAAGATATAAGTTGAATTAAAGTTATAATAAACCCGAAGAATCGCGCACAAACGAGTGCTGCGTGAACTAATAATTATAATGTTTATACGTTATTAGTAAAAATACAAGTTTTCATCTCTCAGAATACAAAATAAATACAGCTCTGTCATTGTAAAATAGTAATTTCCACTCAAACGCGCGATAATTACGTCACGCGCGTTCGATATATTGTTAATCAACCAAGCGTGTGTAATTATGTGTCACGTGAGAATGTAATTAGAGTATTTCGCATTTGATCGCGCAATCATGGGGAGCACGAATTGCCACCAGCTACACTTCACCATCAAAGCTATTCAAATCTAGTGCGGACATTAATTTCTAATTAGCCTCTAATCGATATAGGAGACGGAAGATGCATATACTGTGTTCCATACGAACATGCGCTCCTCGATAACTACGGTCTCCGAGAATGCATCGTAGCGAGTAGCTACATGCACACTAGACGCTCGCAGTGTTTCTTATAGCTCTGCAAATACGCATTATCCGGGAGCATACATGTCGCCAAGGTGCGCTTGACGCTTTTAGAAGGATTTCAACTTCGCGCAGTTGTCTACATTACGTCGCGTTAAGGCGCACTTTAGCGCGATAAAAGAAAGATACGGGCGTACTTTTGAAAACTAGCGTAAATACTAATTAGTTTCAACCCGGCAGCACGGCTCTTCACGCTCTTTGCAGAGTCAAGCGTTTTCGCGCTGAGCGGCAGAAGAAGCGCAAGAAAAATGCGAGACGTAAAATGCGCCCGTTCTCGTCCTGCCATATCGCGATGTATACGTACGTATACATTACGCGCGTGTGCCTGCGCCCGAGCGTGTGAGTATCCGCGTCTGTCAGTGAAAAAGTACACTTAAAACGCCGGACGTCGCAACGACAAATTTTCGCTTCCAGGATTTTTAAAAATGCCACTCGTTCCAGAGAGTGCTTGAGCGTGATTCTCGGCATGCGTTCCTGACATCGCGGCCGGTTCGCCAAATATCTACAGGTTGTTCACCGCAGCACGTACATTGTTCGGGATAAACATACCAATTTCGTTAGCAGTGGTTTGGCACGACGCCAAAACGTTTACACGAACGAATAAGCTGAAAGTTGTAACACTTTTCAGATGCAAATTCGGAATGTAATTTAGTTCGATTAACACGACGTCTATACGAATCCAAAATCAAAATTTGCATATACCGAATCATTAATTCTATAAAAATAACAGATTTATACGCATCTAAATATGCGTAATACACTTTCTCTCGGCACTTGGTGTCTCTTCCTTCAACGAGACATCGATAGTTTGCGAATTACAAGCGACTGGAAATAAACGGCTTTTTCTCTCTCTCTCTTCGTTACGCGAATTAAGCTTCGCACCTAGAAAGAGACGATAAAATCTTCCTCCCGAGTTATTTTAAAGCGAATTCTACTTTAATAGAAATTTAATTTAACCGTTAATTACAGAAACGTTTAAGGTTGAACTTTTCACTGAGGTAAATCAACTTCAAATTTGTCAAGCAATGCGCAATTACGAGAAGGTCTGCGATCTCTGCATATTTTAGAAATTAAGATATAACGCATTAACGTAATTGCATTGCTATTTATTTCTAATAAGATAATATTTATCAATATTTGAAAATAATATTGCGGTGCGGAAAGAGAAAGCAAAAATTGAGAAGGCTGATTCTTCCTTTATCACTCATCTGACGCGAGACGGGAATATGACGGTGTATAAGTGTGCGTGCGCGACATAATATACAGTGAGGTGGTTTACACGCCCTCTAATGGGACAGGGAGAGTCAACCGATCAAGCACTCTCAGGAAATGTCGACGGTAAGCAATTTCCCAACACCGTGTGCGCCGATATATCAAGCTAATATTGTCGAGCTAATCAAACTTTGCAAGAACAAATAATTACTCTCTTTCCTGTCTAGTGCAAATTAGCACGGGTGCAACATGTCCTCCATATAAATATTGCCGTGTCTTTATGCTTCAGACTGTTTTACATATAAATGCAAAGCGGCAAGCGCATAAATGTTAAACAATGTAACTTTATGTCGCTATGTTCTAACCGTGATAAAAAAATCCAAGTAATAAAAAAATTTTGTTCGAGAAATTCTTACATAATCCTTATTGCGAAGAGTTATAACAAAAATTGTAAAGAAAAATATCCGCTTTTGTTTACATCCAGTAATCTAGAAATGTCTATTAATAACAGAAAAAAAAAGTATAAAGATCGTACGTTCGACATTACATTTCTGAGATATTTATCAAACATAAAAATAATGATGAAAGAGAAAGAAATTTACTTCTCAGTACATATCCGAACTGCGCACAGTACCGAGGGATTTAATAGGCGTTACGCGCAATCCAGTCTTAATTCGATAAAATTGATAGCCGGCCGGCTGCCTCTCTCCGTCCTGACTGCAAGCAAGCACGATTAAAAAAAAACAACACGGAGGAAAAAATGCACGAGAGACGTTCCGTACGGTTCGCAAGGACAGCGCGCGCGGCGTGTTCGGGTTAATTCCCGGCGCTTTTTTCTCCCCGCGCGATATTCCTGCGGCATGCCTGACATTCCTACCTATATCCACCTATTCCTATTAGGGATGTAAATGCGGTAATTTCGCAAGGTAATTACTGGGGTCGGCATGAAAGTAATGCCTTTGAACGAAGAGGGCTACTAGCGTAGAGTGCCTGCTGCCCACTGTGTTACCCTGAAATTACCCTATTGGACGACGCCTGAAAGCTCCTCGGCGTTTTCTGAATTAACGTTTCAGACCCGACCGAACAGACTGATTATTAGAGTCGTCATGAACGTCGGGAGAAATTCCCCCGGCCTTCCCTCCTTTGATCGGATGTCAAGAAGCCTGCAATTAAGCGGCCGGGCCTCGACGTCTCATGAGCGACATGCACTTTGAAATTGATAAATCCTCTGCGCGTCGTGTCCTTTAACCGCACAAGAAGAAGTTCTGATGAAACTTATCACGCATTATCCTCGCCATAAATACCGCTCGGAACGTACCATCTACGTTTCATAAACAGACGGAATCTCGACGTACGTAATTGAAACTCAACCGTCAGGCAGATTAGATAATGGTGGCAGACTGGTCGTGACTCCGAGATTAAAGCGAGATGAGCGCGTAACTGCTGCGAGAACACAGGCTAAGCTACATAGCTACAAAAGAGGGAAACGCGGTGCTCTACAAAGACAGACAATGTTCATGTTACGTCATAATAGTGAAATAATTGGCTATCATGATGTAAGACAATCCTGCTGAGATCGCAAGATATATCTGCAAGTAGATCAACAAAAACCTATGATATTCGCACAAAATTACATTTTTTTCTGTCTCTCAATAAGTCAGGTTAAAAAATAGCATTAAAAAACGACAAGAAATCAACGATTTAAAAATTATAATTTACAGCGCCGAATTACCGATGCGTTAAAGCAGGATGACACTATTTAACATTTAAAAACAATTTAATATTGTTTAAATGAGCAATTACAGTATCTCCGACGTTACATATTATTAAATGGAACTACGCCGTCGAGTAAAGTCTGAAAGGATTCCAGCGTCGTCCACGAAGGACACTGCAACTTCCGGAAAGGCGCTCGATCGAATTAACTGAAGTACAGCAATTAGAGCGACTCCCCTTTTCTCTCTCCAGTTATTCGATTTACAGAACATCGGACTCGTTCGTCGTCAGCGTCGCTTGTTACTCATTAGTCAAGATTAAGACAAGACGGGCACGGTGTAATGAGGAGCACGAACGGTCGCGGACGATGGAAAGTACGAGCGATTACGTCTCTTACGAGAAGATTGAAGCCGCGCAACCGGAGGAAGTATGACGGTTCGCCAGTGCCAGACACAACCGGGAAACCACCGGCAGCCACCGCCGGCGAATCGATAGGAGTGGCGGCACACGAGGAAACCCCACGGCTGACGACGCCCTACCGCCGCGAAATTGAGTCCATTATCGCCCTGGCCAGGTACCCACCAATACCATCGATATTCGTTTAACGCGCCGTTTCCTTACCAGCGAGGTGACAAACAAGAGTCTGGAGCGAGAAATATAAAATTTAAGAAGTAAAACTGCGACAAAAGAAAGTGTCTGAGATATGGTTTCTCGAAAAAGGACATCGAGAAGAAAGATCGAGGAAAAAGAAAAAATCTTAAATAGCCACTTTACCGCGTCTCTCCACTCTCAATTTTTCCCCAATGATGAAATATATTTTTCACGGCCGATAATAATCCCGCGTTAATACTCTTATTTTACACCGTCCTGCGAATTACTAAGGCTCAAAATTCTCACCACTTTACTCGTATCACATAAAGAGATTATGAACTTAATCGTTATGCTGCGGCTATGCGGTTTTCTCCGTTAATAATGCAGACAGTAACAAAATATTCATCAAAATATTGCGAAAATAATATATTTTATATATATATATTGTGTATTGCATATACCCAAAATATTGTATGGTTACTAATGGATGTTAAATTCTCTGTGCCAAATGTTTTGATATATCATACTCTTATAACATAAACACATTTGTCGATTTTGTTTGCTTAAAATTCTTAAATATAGCAATTAAAAACTTCAACAAAAAATAACAAATAACACAAATTGCAAAAATTCACATTCTACCGAAAGAAAATTCATGTTGAATATATTACAAATTTTCAATCACGTAAAAAGCTATTGTAAAAAGAGGACAATGTTGTAATCTACAGAAACAAGCACGGATACCGCAACGGCGAGAATTGTGGAAAAAATCGTATTTTGTTAAAATCGACAGATGTTGCTACATTCCCGAGACGGGGAATGCACTTGAGAATAAACATCAGGTGGTCAGCTCTCGCATCTCTCAGCCTGAATAACCTACAGACTAGTTATGGCTCGAATCTCTCAGAGTCCGCGTGTTGTTTCTCGCGTGAGTTTACGCGCCATTGGCCACCAATCTTCGGAATGAAACAGCCGCTATTCAGTGGACTCTCGGCGAGCCCCGTCTCACGAACGGCGCGTGAAAAAGTAAGTAAGTAAGAGCGATAGCAGAGCGAGGAAGCACGGAAAAAGGCAAGGATCCAGTCGACTGGACGGAACTCATAATTCGCGCGAAACGGCAGCTACGATTCCCCGACGTGTCGAATAATCACGTTTAACACATGGGGCGATAAGTGAGCGATATGCTGGCTCACGTATGCTCGCGCGCGGATATATTACACTGTATTCTGCTCGTAACCGCCGTGCTGTAAACGGCGGTATTATTGCATGCGGAACAAGCGCCAACTTATACAATGACGCTTGGAAACGACGTATCAAGTATGTAATGGAATCGCAAGGCTGGTAACAGACAGACTATCGACCCAATCTCGCTGCACTGCGAACCAACGGAAGCGTCTTCGCTGAATCTTGTCATGTAATGTAACATGGATACGTATGTAATTGCTCCAAGAAGAGAAATTACCTCGATACCTCTCGCGCGGTGAATTCTCGCACGGTATTGTTAGCGTTCGCAAGAATAAGTTATTTACGAATACGTCTTGGCAAACGCACCGCGACGAATCGATTGGACGTCGGTGACTTCTGCGAATCGATTGTAAAAGAATGTTTGCGATAAAACTGCCGGACGGCTGATTTGATCATATACACGGCACAAATCAAAGTACCGTTCAGCTTCATCTAGAACTGCAAAGACCGGTCGCGGGATTAGCAGAAGCAGAAGCCTCCACTGTCCGTCGATTCCCGTCGGCTTCGCCGACAATCATCGCCGGTTGCTTCCAGCGTTTAATCATGTTACATCAGTACGACACTCTGACAATCCTATCAAAGTAACGAGGTGCGCAGGTCGGGTGTATGTACGGCGTGGGACTCGAAGTTTCATCGCAATCGATCATCAGTGATTACTCTTCCATACACGACTGCACACATGCAGACTATTGACAACCATGTGCTTAAGTTCTTACATATGAGAGCCCGGCTTCGGGCGAAGATCAAAGGAGATAACGTACATTAGGAGTGATCAGCATTTACTGTCATATGCTAAACTTCAACCGTCACATTTGACGCGCATCGTCTAACTAAAACTTCCATCATGTAATTTATACCATCGTTACTGTGAGATTAAAGCTTGAAACTGATCATTTATGCTTGCTACATTCTCAGAATATCGTTAAAACAACATTTACGCGCGGGTTATAAATTGCATGTAATTATTCAGTAATTAACGAGTAATATAAAATATTAATGCTTTCCCAGACCCGCTAAAAAATCGATGAATATTAAGTAACTGGAAATTAATTCGCACATTTTTGGTCATCGGCTTAACTCTTGGTCTTACCGCGGATTATTTTAATTTAGTTAATCTTTTATCTGAATTAGTCGAGTGGCAAAAATACGCCGTGATCGTAAAAAATTAAAAAAGTATATTACTTTGAATAATATCTATGTGCCATAAAAACTGTTTAAAATTACTGCACGTATGACCAACAATTTAGTAATACACGGGATTGTGTAATACACTGCAGAAAATATTCAAATATTATCGAGAACATTTTACTAACAAATTCAACACTCTAACATTACCAGAAATGATGAACAATTTAGCACCCTGTCGCTCAATATATATTTCTAGAGCAGGAAATGAAGGATTGCGAAAAAAAGTCGACACGCTTATCACAAGAGCGCAGAGAGCAACGCGAAAGTTTTCTGTTACGGATGTTGCGATGATGAAGGAAGCGGAAGCAAGCGAACGGGCGAACTTTGGACAGCGAGGTCAAGAAACCAGGAAACATCGGAGCCGCCTTTTGAAATGTACATACGAGCACGCAGGAACAAGTCCGCGATAAGGTTTACGGAGCGATTCGACTGACTTTTTGTCATAGGCTTTACGGTCACGTCACCGTCATGGATTTACATGTGCTGGCACCGTAATGGATCGTGAGGAAAGAAAGTGACAATAAACTTCACATTCTACTGCTAGTAAATTCACGGGATGCCTCGGAACAGACCTATAATTTAATGTTTTGCGAGACGTCTCCTTATGCAGTTCCTGGGACACGTTCCTACAACTAATCACGTTTTCACGAGGATGAGAGACGAGCATGTCTCATTACTGTAGCTGTTAGGCCATTTGTTCCATCTTAATGTAACTTCTTTTTGTTTATACCTCGCGCAATACAGTATGAAAGCTTGATTGAGTACGGCCATAGGTACTCTGACGGTCTAACTGTCAGCTGGTTAAAAGAGCTTTAAAAAAAACGCGAGATTAAAAAAACACAATTTATGGATTAATAATGCATTGCACTTGTGAAAAAAAAGTTTGACGTACTTCGATCTTTATTTGCCCCTGTTTTATTTGCGACTTTTGACGTAATTTCGACGCTTTGTCTGTAATCTGCGGATTAAAAAAATTTGCAAACTCAGCGCTGTCGGATGAATTTTCGATATTTCGCTCGAGTATTGTTGCGCGGAACGTTTCATCTCTTCGCGAGAGGGATAAAGCCGCTAATTCCGTAATACATTCGGCTTTGCCGTGAGTACCCATAGAACCGTGGTACAATTACGAACGAACAGCAGCATATTTGAGTGGCAATCGAAAGTCGGGAATTTAAATCTTTAAAAACAGTTACCAATATTACCTAGATATGATGGGAAAATGAATCGTACCATGTACTTCTATGGGAAGTAATTTTAGAAATCATGTTTAAAATTATGCTTAAATCGTGCTTAAAAAGTCTCGCGCTTTTTCTTATTGCGATGTCATTTATTGCATTTTAATGCAATTATTGCATTCAGCAAGTATTAAAAATATGATAAATATGGCGCTTTTTGCTAATATTGTAAACAATTTTCGTATTTAAATTTAATCGCGTTATGCATAATTTATTATTTAAATTTGTTATTTAAAATTTTCTGCAAATATATTTTGATAATAATCTGCCATTATCATTTATAATCTATAATGAGTATGCAATTTTTATATTTAATATTATCTCCCCCACCCCCTTCATCGCGCAATAAACCTTTTATTATATAAAATAATATATATATATAGCAACATATACGAGGCAAATATGCCCCAGATTGATAAAACGTCATAACTTTGTATCTTGGCATTATGTCTATATTATATCTGCGCGCTATGCGTCACAGAAAAAAGTTTAAGTAACAGAAAATACAGAAATAGATTACAAAAACGTGTTCTACGTGTTTGTGGAGATCTGGTAAATATCACATTGCCCCATGAGCTTCCGTGGAGCATTAAAAATATGAGACCACGTATTAGGTCAGAACTGTAATACTATCACTTACCTTTAGACGAAAATCACTGACGGTCCAGACGCGGCTTGCATAGTCGTTAGATGCTCCGAGGATAAGCGTGCCCGTCGAGTCGAAATCCACTGACATCACACCAGCGTTGCTGCCAACGAGGTTGCCTTTGCTCTCAGATGTGCCTGCAACAATGTACATTATGTAATGATGTTCAATTATCCACATTAACGTGCTTCCATCAATTACTTTGTTTCTCGTTATACGATTGTTTTACATTCTCTTTCTGTATGTATATATATCTTTCCCTCTTTTCGTCTATTGCGCGTTATTATCTGAATATAACTAATTAAATTTATGCCCTGACGGTTTAATTGGCAGCGAGCAAGCCGCGCTGTAATCCTTAGGGAAGCAGGTTATAAGCGCCTCAATGCGGATAGTGAGAGACAGAGAGAGAAACGTAGAAATAGAGGCGGGCGGAGAGCAATGAAGAAGCGCGCGAAACAAAGCCGAGAAATGGAGAATGCGTGGAGATTCGGAATAGCAAATCTCGAGCTAAGCGGATATAACCCATACAATAAGGACGAATGTTTCATTCAATTTGTAATGAGAGGGCGAGGGGAGATTACATTCGAGAGCGCGTTGCAGCATGTGCGATCACTTCGTTACAACATGGGAAACGATTTCGCCGGCAGGGAGGCTTTTACTAGGCATCACGAAAGTGAACTGCGTTCACAATGTGCGAAGTAACCTGTTGATTTGTTATCATACTTTATTAAGTGAATCGCAGAGAATCTCCTGAAAAAAATATTGCAGTCAATTCCGTTGCCTGTATCAAATAAAGGCATAGAAAGATAGTAAACGCTTTCTGTGAAATGTAATAAAGACAGAAAATGTTTTCATTCAACGTTAATTATATGCAAATGCAAATTACATGCATTGACAAATAAATAATATATTTCTTTTCACACATATGAATTATTTTCATGCAAATGCATTTATATGTTTTATTTCTATGTTATATTAATTTTCAGGTGAAGCGTTTTGCATTCATTTGCCGAAAATATTATCAAATCATTTTTAGGCGAAATATTTTACATTTATTGTTGAGAATATTACCGAATAATTTTCACAAAAAAATTTTTATTATGTTAAATTAACAAAAAAATTAAGGTTATTTCGCCGGTGAAGATCATTATTAGTATTAGCGCATATAACAGTTCTTATCATTTTAATAGAGATTTACTACGCATAATCAACTTTATGCACGTAAACTGTATAATTAGATCATAAAGTCATAATTACCGATGACACAGCAGGCTGCTATTCTCGTGAATCAAAAGATGCTTTCCCTTCGTAATCACATTTTGATCAAATCAGTAAAACTGTGTTTCTTGTTGATCAGATAAAAGCAAATTAGGCGAAAAATGACAAATGCAAATGCCGGGAGACAAAGAACCGGTTCGTGGAAATGCATTTCGCGAAAGTCGCATCGTTTAAACGCGCATGCGAACGACGAGACTAGCATAACCCAACCGCATCACGTGCCGCGGTGAAAATTTGAATAATAAGACCACTAAATAAATTCCTGGTAGATCATCTCACGTTTGCACGCAATATTTACGACTACTGAGCGGTTCGAAGTGTTGTTTATTCGCATGAATGCTCCGACTAATCGTACGCGTTCGAACGCTTTGAATCTACATCTTCCATTTTAGCAGTCAATCGACACTCGCGGCAACAATTTTGCGTAAACTTCAAGTCACTGTTCTTTCTAGCTGCACTTGCATTATTACACTTTTTGTACTCTAAATTAAATATGCGCGTATTGTAAAAGACCAAATATTATATCTATAAAAATTAAATGAAATTAATTAATTAATTAATTAACTTAAAGAACAGACTTTTTCTTATTTCGATTAAAGCGCTTTTTTTTTAGCGCACTTGCATTATTACACTTTTTGTACTCTAAATTAAATATGCGCGTATTGTAAAAGACCAAATATTATATCTATAAAAATAAAATAAAATAAATTAATTAATTAATTAACTTAAAGAACAGACTTTTTCTTATTTCGATTAAAGCGCTTTTAAATACACTCGTATATTTGACAGTAAAAATTTAATAAATAAATAATATTTTATTTTTAAATCTTTAAATATATTTTAATTTAAAATTAAAGATTTGATTTTTTTTAAACAACTAATATTACGAGAAAATCTCTTTTATATTTTTTTATTTACTCTCATAAAAATTGAAACATTAAGATAAGTGATAATAAGTCAAAATTATATATTACTATTAAATACTAAATTATTTTTTTATGAAATTATTACGTATTTTAGAAAGTAAATAAATGTGTGCAGAACAAGAATTTTAAATATTGTTTTATTATTAAGAATTATAGTTTCTATTAACAAAATTATAATTATTTTGTTAATTACCTTTAGTAATATTCCAAAGTTTGACTTTTCTGTCAGCACCACCAGTAGCCAGAGTTCTGTCGGTAGGCGACCATTTAACAGCGTAAACTTCCCCTTCATGGGCACTCTGTAAGGTTTATAAACACTTGATGTATAAAATTACTCAACATCTTACATGCATTCAATGAGACCTATTGCTGGGACCCATTAATGACATGAGACATAAAGAAATACATCGAGAAAAGTTGCACGATAATAATATTAAAAAGACGTAGACATACATTAAAAATCAATGTCCAAAGCATGCGTAATTAAAGAAGTAAAATATTCAATCTTAAAAATAATATACATTGCAAATTATTTTAATATAAATTTTGTAATTTTTTATAAAGTATATTTTGTTAATAGAAAATTTTTTCGGATTTAATATGTGACTTAATTAAGCAATAATTATTCTTAAATTTAATTAAGCAGCAATTAAACTGTATTCTGTACTCTACTAAATTGGAATATAAAACCCAAAAAAAAATAATAAACAACAAAAGCCGTAACAATAAAGCCAAAGAATAGAAGATGCATCATTTTATTGATCGGAATCGGACAGTCTAGGAGAGCAATTTAAAAGGAGAAATAAAGTTTAGGAAATTCAGCTGATTAAGAATAAGAAAATAAAAAAATAGGGAAGCTCGGAATACGGAAGTTTGTAATAAGAGTATCTTATACGATTTTGACATAAAGCAGCATATAACTTAATCACTAGCGGATCCTGATGTCGATAATGGAAGGGGGGTTTTGACCTGCTTTAACGTTTAATGCATTTTTTACCAAAATTCTTGAAACGGATCCAACAAAATTGATTTTTTTTAACTTGGAAGAAAAGGGTTTCAACCCTCCCCCCCCTAGGATCAGCCAGTAAACTTAATCTAATCTGAATAACAAATATAACACATTATGCTTCTTAATACACATTACATTCTATAAACAGTACTATCTTTTCTTTATTGTACTAAAATTTATTAAACATTGAATCAGTACTCCTATCTGTTACACGTATTGTATATACATGATAATGTATATGTGATAATGTATATTGCTATGTAAAGAAATACAATTCGCAATGAGAGATAAGCAAAGCAGTTAAATTCTTTTATGTATGCATGTAATTGTTTGTTGTTATAAGTTAATATAACTATACAAATAAAGTCAAGTAATCCTATTTTAGCCCAATTCTCAATGACAACTGAATAAACTCTACATTTTCTCTATTAACAAAAAAGATTATCATCATTTGCTGAATCAGATTTATCCGATCTCTACATATATAAAAAATGTAATGGTAATTTGATCTAATTTTATAACGTCAATATAAAAATATTATCCGTTATTCTAAAAATGTGAAATATATATATCCCCGCCCGTGTATAAAAATATAAATATTTTTGTAAATGAAAGAATCATTTATTATCAAAAATATTTCAATTTTGTTAAAAATTTTGTGTCTAAATGGTTGGGCTCCAGTCAGATAGATATTGTGACCATCCCTAATATATCCTTCTCATATTTGTAAATGTAATAACATATAAAATTTACATTGAGCATACTCCATAGTATACTCCATATAAATCTATTTATATAACATTCATATGTGCATACAAAACATGCAATTCCGTATTTCAATGTTATTAGAAACATACTGACTGGTTAATATTTTCTTGATGATAGAACAATATAAAATGCTTTAAATTTGATTCAACGTACAAATGTTACGGATACTTTCGTTGGCACTGCTGTCGGAAGACCAGCGATTCCTTCTTTTAAGCTTAAACGATCGGGACTGACAGGTCTGGTATCACGTGCTGCATCTTCCAATTCTTTTTGCAACTTTGCTTGCCTTTTTCTATAATATGATAAAAAACATATGCATTAGATAAGTGCAATATTGCATTAACAAACAACAAATTTATAGAAGCGACTTAAAGCATATATCACGTGTTGCAACATCAATATGTTCTCTATAGTCTTTTTCCAACATGTACCTTATTGTACAAAGCCATCATGTAAAAACAAATCCCTTTAAATGAGAATGTCTCATCATTTAATGATGTAATTTTTATTAATTTGTATTTAAATATCTTAAACATAAATATATATATATATAAACATGTGTGTGTATGTATATATATATATATATATATATATATATATATATATTATTTTCTTTACTTATTCTTTTTATACATATATTAAGTGGTATACATTACAAAATATTACAATTTTTAGTTTTATTTATAGAATATTTTTGTAAAAGCATTATAGAGAAAAATATAAATCAGACTATTAAATATTTTTTATATCCTTTCAAGTTTGTTTTCTGGTGCAAAATCTTTTTTCTTTAATTTATATATAAATAATTAAGAATTTACACTGTTTAATAATTGTGTATTATGTTTGTGTTAGATAGTAAATATACATATAAATGCACATACACCGTAGATACCCATAGATAAAGTGTAGATAAAATATAAATCACGAGATACAAAATGCAATGTAATTTGTAGTTTCATTAAATTACCAACCCAAAGCTATTTAGCATTAAGCAAAACGTTTTTCACATTTTATCAAACTTACCCAAATTTTGATAAAGTATGCATCAAAAAGGCTGATGGACTCGTAAAACTGAAACGAAAATGTTAAGCAGTGTGAAGTGCTACAAGTGTACAAAGCCTTAGAGTGACTGAATATGTGTGAATGTGTATATTCTGTGAAAAACATAAAATTGATTAAATAGTAGCAATAGTTTAAGTGCTTTTAAAAAGACTAGTTAGATGTATCCACGATTAAGACATATTTTAATGCATGTTTGTATACTAATAATCAAAAGATGTTAACGTTAAATTTTCGTGAAATATTCATTTATGACTGAATAAAATTTATTATTTTATTTACTTAAAAATTTACTGAATAATACCACATGTAGATCATAGTGTTAATAAAAACATAATTTATACATTTAAATTCAAAATTACTTTACATGCATTTGACTTGATTTAATTTATATATTAATATTATTATTAACCTAAATTATTTAAAAACAAACTTGAAAAGATATATTATACATATAAAGATTACATTTTAAATTAAATAAGTTAAAATAATATTTTAAAACCGTAAAAGACTTTTACACTTTCATAAAATGTACAATATTATCCATCTTGATGACAGAAAAGAATAAGCATTCTGGAAAAATAGTGCCAAAGAAAGATAAAGGCTTAAAACAAAAAATTGTTCTTGCAAGTAAATTAAAACATTCTCATACAAAACTACGCAATAAATATAAGTATGCACATACATATCAACTAAACCAACTGAAATAGAAGAAAGTAGTTAATCTTTAAAAGCTCTATATAAGCAGAAATACATTCTTTGTAGTACAGGATTATAAATCAGCCCAAAATAATTAGCGTGCAAAATAAAACATATCCTTCATGTTATACAGAAAGATAACCAGAAAAAACATGCTCTATTAAAGTACAGTAACTGCAGAGATAATTACTATTTTGCTTTTAAACTTATAAAGAAAAGTTTACACAGCTACAGCTATAATCATACAACATGCAGTGTTTTAATATTATAAGTCACAACTGATTATAATAAAAATAATATTTTAGATTTCTCGTAATCTATATTATTAAAAATAGAAAAAAGCAATACATATAAAATGTTTTCAACAATTGTTTGCTTTTTAACATCTAAAACGCATAATACATATTATTATTTAAATATGAATAATATTATTATTATTACTCACCTTAAAAAATTGTCATTTTCCTCATTCATTTTTTCTGCATCTCTGGCTTTATATTTTATTAAGCGTTCAATCAGTTGTCGATTTTCTTCCTGTGAATTTATAAAATTCAAATCTTAGATAAGCGATATAAATACAGAAATACTTACAAACGGCTTATCTAACTTTCTTTAATAATATACAGCAAAAGCAATACATAAATTACAAAAAAAAGATACAGTCATATACCTGTGTTTTCCTAAGTTTTTCTTCTAAAGATGCAAAAGCAAGTTGCAAAGCTTGATGTTCATCTTTGAGCATCTGACTAACACCTTCTAATTCTTTTTCTTTAGCAATGTATTTAGATATTTCTACATGTAAATTGTTGTTAGTTTCCAAACTTTCCGCAAGACTAAGAAAGAATAAATTATATTAATAGATCTCAAATCTACAAAAAGTTAATTATTTATATATATATGAGTAAATATGATTAATCTTACCTGGCTTCCTTTGCTTGTAGTTCTTTCGTCATGTTCTGCAGTTTATTATTGAGATCTACTATTTGTTGTGTATGCTCTCCTTTCCTTTTATGCAGCATTGCCAATTCTTCTGCTTGTTTTAAAAGTCTAGCTTCGAGATCCGAATTTCCACTTAAACCAGGAGTGCCATTTCCCGATTCACGACGAAGAGTCTCATTTGCAATTGTCAATTGCATGTTTGTATTTCGTAATGTGTTTACACTTTCAAATAACCTATTATCTGTAAAATGAAAGTATCAACAGTTAATCTGTAGACATATTGCACATCAAGCAAGACATATGGTAAACAATAAGATATCAATAAAATATGGCACTATATCCAAAACCAGATACATTACACGTTAATATCTGTATTAAATAATTCAACATAAAAATAAAGGTATGAAATTTACGTAGGCTTATGAGTTCCGCAAAACAAGTGGTTTGCGATCTGTTCCTTTCGCGTAACTGTGAAATTATATCCTTTCGCCAGTTGATGTCTTCTCGGGATACAAGCGGCTTGCCTGCTTCATTTGAGGCCATTTCTTCCGTCTGATCCGCACGCACTGTTAAAATAAATGATTACTATCGATTTAACCTTGATATAGATCGTTTAGACAAGGAGATCACAAATAATGCTCCTCAACAATCGTCACTTCATGGTGCAGCCTTTCCTCATATATAATAGGTAACTTCGTCCGGTGAAGTTATGATCGATCATCAATCAGTATATAACATCCAAATATCTCATAGCAATCACATGACATCGTCGCATTAACACGAATATTTTTAATTGTGAAAATAGTTATTCTAACCTAAACGTACCAAACACTATGCTCCTACTTTGAAATTGTTTGCTATCGCTACGCACATCGATATCATACTGCCAGTCACAATCGATATGGCTTCGCTTCGATTTATCGATGTTAACGAAAGGTTAGTCCACATGAATATGTTCTATTTAATTCCATTAGTCTATACTTTCTGTTACTCATCTTTCTTTCATTTCTTTTAAGTTAATTGTAAAGGCGGGAGCACAGACTTTTGCATAAAGCATAACGCATAAGCATAAGGAAATTGATTGGTCTATATATAAGCATAAGCAAATGCATAAGGAAATGGACCAATCAATTTCCTTATGCTTATGCGTTATACTTTATGCAAAAGTCTGTGCTCCGGCCATAAATATCTTGCGTTTTGAAAAAGAAATAAAAAGTTTGTTCGCGTCGTATACCCCAACATGCTCCTTCTCGCTTCAATACGCTCCAATCTATAGTATACGTAACGTAATACCAGAGAGAAACCTGAGAGGGGCCACGCTGCCGTTTTTCGTACGACGCAGTACGACGCTTTTACCAGAGAGAAGATTGAGAGTGAACATGCCCGCATTTTATGTGTTCTGTGGGCTAGCGCCTCTATATGCACAAAACGTGCACATTGAACTACGTAGCCAATATCCACGAATTTCGTAGGTAATATCCACGATCTTTTGGGTCTCTTCCGTGCTACGTCCACGACTTTTTGGTTCCGATATGTGCTATATCTACAAGTGTCGGTAATGCATACTGTAAAGTATTTCTACGGCCGACCGACAGACGGCACCAGGCGATTCATCAAATTGCAATACATCGACTCTTGATAGATCGAAGTAACTAATCGATCTATGCGCGCGCTATCGGATCCGACGAAAGTTCGAGAACGTTCCGGAATCTTCAGGATCCGCAAGATTATCCGGAACAAAATCCGGAGAGACACTCTGTTCGGAACCGGCATTAAAACCAGTCGCATTAGTCGTATTAGAGTCGTCGAATAAGCCGTGAATTTAGATCTAGTCAATCGAACGATCGTCCAGTAAGCTTGTATTCGGTTGTTAAAATAAAGACCATTTGTTATACTGTTATATGAAAAAGTGATTTATTCATACATCCCGGTTACATTAATAAATACAGTCGGTAGCCAATCGGAGCACGTGGTTTGAACAATTACGCTCAACGGACATTTTGAACGAGCGAACTCGGTGCTCCGACCGTTACAAGTTATTTCTCGAAGGACTAGACGGATTTTTGTCCAGCCGTTTCGTGCCGTCTGTCGTCGATTAAAACTAGTCGAGAACTTTCAACATTCAGAAGTGGGATAACGGGCTCATTAAACCCGCGTCGTGTCGGAAAAGAATAGTCGAAAAACGTTGTCGTGTCGTGTCGAAAGGAGTACGGGCTCATTAAAAACCCGCGTCGTGTCGAAAAAAAGAGTCGAAAAGACGTTGTTGTGTCGTGTCGAAATCAAAAACGGGCTCTGCAAGTCCGCATCGAGTCGGTAATAAAAAACTTTGTCGTGTCGAGTGAGTGTAGAAGAGGAGAATGCCGAAGACGAGGTCGAAGATGGAGCAAGCTGATCTGGAGAAAGCCACATTGGAGCAGCTCCAAAATTACGCGAAGCACAACCAGCTTCCGCTGTCGGAGGACCGCGAGGTCCTCATAAAATCGATTTTAGCTCATTTGGAGAAATCCAGGAGTGCAGATGCACCGGCAGAGCCGCACGGTGCGTTCGGAGAAGGGCCGGTACCGTCGGCCGCCGCGCAGCCAACGGTTGCAGAGCCGTTGACCGCGGGGGTGCTCCGGCAGACAATAACGGAAATAATGACATCGATGATGCAGCAACAGCAGAATATGCTACGTCAGCAGCAGGAGCTGCAGCAGCAGCAATTTATGGTGCAAATAGTGCAACAATTGCAGGCAGCGAAGCCCGCTGCACCTGCAAGCCGAGCCGAGGAGCCAGTGGCTCCGATGAACAATATAGAAAATTTGAATAGGACGAACTCCGCGGGGTCGTTCTTGAATTCTACATATGCTCAGCCGATGCAATTAGTGAGCATAGGGAGCGGGCTGCCAGCAGGAAACGCAATTTCCTGGCTTGCCTCGCAAATCCCGGAGTTTGGGGAGTCTGAAGAGGATTGTGTGTCGGTGTGGGTGCGTCGAGTAGACAGAGTGGCACAAATACATAGTGCAACGGATGGGGTGACCTTGCTAGCCGCGTCGAGCAAGTTGATCAAGTTCGCGCGCCAATGGTACGACATACAGTCGGGACCGGAAATCGAGTCGTGGCAAGGCCTTCGCCTTGAACTATTAAAAATTTTTGAGCAAAAAGTGCCGTTTTATAAGGTGATACAACGAGTCGAAGCGCGAAAGTGGAACGCGCAGAAAGAGACTTTCGATCAGTATGCAATTGCTAAACTCGCGCTCATTAATAAAATGGACTTGCCGGTAAAAGACGCGATCCATCTGTTAATAGGTGGAATCGCGCAAAGCTCAATGAGAGCCACCGCGCTTTCAGTAGCAGACGAATCCTTGGACAATTTTCTCGCGAAAATGAGGATTATTACCGAGGGCAGTGCCGAAAGTGAAAAGAAGACAGTGCCGAATGTGACGGTGAGAGACAAAGATAGTGCGTGCCGGAATTGTGGAAAAGAGGGACACACACATCAAGTATGTAGAAACGATATTACGTGCTTTTATTGCAAGAGCAAAGGACATCGCCAATTTGATTGTCCCGCGCTGAAGGGTCGAATTGACGGGAAGCCGACGTTGCCGAGACAGCCGTCAGCAGCTCTGACAGTAGCAGCCGTTTCAGAGGACGCAACCTATGAAGTTGAGCCAGACACCATCGTCGCTACGGCCCTGAACAAGAAAGGCGCCAAATCCGATCTCGACAAGCCGTTGGTAAAAGTAACGAGCATCTGTAAACGTAAATGTGACTTAATAGCGTTGATAGATACCGGTAGTCCGGTTTCGTTTATTAAGAAAAATGTATTTGTCAAGTTTGTCAAACCGTTCTCGCATGATTTAATGCCGCCAAATAATAGATTCGTTAATTTGAGTAACAGGCCGTTGTCAATTCTTGGAGTCACGCCGATTGAAATAATGTTAAGCCAGCTAGGCGATAAAATTCTATCAGTTAACTTTCACGTACTGAATGAACGATTCGACAATGACTTAATTTTTGGTAGAGATTTGATTAAAAATCATAAACTTACAATGAGAATCGAATACAATAAGTCAGTTGATAACCAGCCGGAATGGGATGTTAGTTTTTCACCACGATTGTCGTTAAACGATGCCGATGTCTCGCCAGAAAATCTAGAACAGATAAATAATAGTGAAATTGATTTCGATAACCATGATAAGTGTTGTACTTTAAGGAGGAAGGGTTCTCCGACTGAATGCTGCGTAATTCTATAAGATACTTTATTTCGTCTCTACAAGATAAGCCCGTGATTGCACAACGAGTTGACTCTCTCTGCCCTACTCTACGTCTGCCTCGCCCTGTCTCGCTCCGTCCTGCTGCACGCCCGTCTCGGAAGATGTCGTGCCTGTTCCGGCGCCAACCATTGAGTAAAAAGAAACAGGAGGGAGCGTTTGGTCTTAAAAGTGCGGATGGAAGTGACTATATAAAGTGGTCGCTCAAGATGGCCGCTCAAGGGCGCCAATATTAAATGACTTGTTATGTTTAATTAGGAAATAATGTACAATTAAAAGAAAATAACTATAATATGCAACAATAATACCAAATTTTAATGGCGTTTTTCATTGGGATTGCACTCGTGCAGTATTTTTATAAGAGCAATGTTAAAATCTAAAATCTAAATTTATATTAAATCCTTCGTCCTTACAAAAATTTATCCATGCATTTCTTTGATCCGGATTTTTCGGAAACCTGTTTGTGAGTGAAAATTATTTAGTAATTATTGTGAATCTACAATTTCACAATACTATACATATGATTATAATCTCCAAAATAAAAATCTTATTATTGTTGATAATACTAACCGATGAAACGTTATTCCATGATTTCGAGCTGCTGCTGTTATGCCACAAGCTCTACAGTATACCATTTTGATCGTTTATTTTCATACACTGTTGCATAAAAGACTATACACTGCATATTAATGCGTACGGCGTACGGTATGCCGCTTGCCGCTATGCTCGAGCATTCCCTCTCACTTTCAAAAAGTAGTCGCTCAAGATGGCTGCCATGACGTACATCCGTCCGCGAATTTACCTAGTCCTGGCTAGAGACCCTCTAATAAGAGACTGGCCAACTTGACAGTTGCAACCATGTTTCAGCAAAATTCTGCGAGAGAGACAGGAATATATACACTAGAGACTCTCTACGACTCTCGCGTCAGACACAATCTATGTGTGACGAAGAGAGCGAATATAAGTCCGTGCTTAAGACGATTTTAAATATAAGAACGGACTATGGGCGGTATTCATAGTCCGTTCTTATATTTAAAATCGTCTTAAGCACGGACTTATATTCGCTCTCTTCGTCACACATAGATTGTGTCTGACGAAGAGAGCGAATATAAGTCCGTGCTTAAGACGATTTTAAATATAAGAACGGACTATGAATACCGCCCTAAGTTCGTGCTTAAGACGATCTTGAATATAAGAACGGACTATGGGCGGTATTCATAGTCCGTTCTTATATTCAAGATCGTCTTAAGCACGAACTTAGGGCGGTATTCATAGGCCGGTATTCATAGTCCGTTCTTATATTCAAGATCGTCTTAAGTATAAACTTATATTCGCTCTCTTCGTCAGACACAATCTATGTGTGACTATGAATACCGCCCATAGTCCGTTCTTATATTCAAGATCGTCTTAAGCACGAACTTATATTCACTCTCTTCGTCAGACACAATCTATGTGTGACGAAGAGAGCGAATATAAGTCCGTGCTTAAGACGATTTTAAATATAAGAACGGACTATGAATACCGCCCTATGAATACCGGCCTCTGGCTTCAACTCCGCTGGCTATAGCCGAGAGCACAAGCTTTTACATAAAGCATAACGCATAAGCATAAGGAAATTGATTGGTCTATATATAAGCATAAGCAAATGCATAAGGAAATGGACCAATCAATTTCCTTATGCTTATGCGTTATGCTTTATGCAAAAGTCTGTGCTCCGGCCATATGGCCGAATTCCCACTGAGCGCGTCACGCGTCGCGTTATCCGCCGCGTCACGAATTAACCAATCAAAACATCCCATTTTATTGCATCATGTGCCGCGCGACTCCTTGCGCGACGCATCGGTTTAGTTGCTTGACATTCTAGAGACAAAAGATTCTTCCTTTGTACGAGATCTCAGATCGCGCGCATTCGTTATGAGACAGGTCACAGAAAATGTAACAATATTCGTAAGTTCCAAATTATTATTTAATACTATTATTAAATAATTATTGGCTTAGTTTACATCGATTGTTTAGTACGCGTACCAAGTACTAAATCTGCTTCTCCGATAGATATAAATCGTTTAGTGTAAAATCTATACCAATCAAAGAAGCAGATTTAGTACTTGGTACGCGTACTACACAATCGGTGTAAACTAAGCCATTATTCTCTACTATTATCTTTTGTCTCCTTACGGCAACGCGTGACGCGCGACGCGCTCAGTGGGAATTCGGCCATATATTCCTAGGTCCATGGGACACATCTTGTGAGTGGCTGAACAAGGCTGAAGCTGACTGCTGAAGACAATTGACTTATTAATGTATCAAATACAGTTGGAGAAGAGGCGTTACGTAACATATGTAACGTAAATTTCTTTTCTAAATTTCTGTATGATTCTCACATTAGAATATATATCATGTAGAAATCATTTCACGCAAATAAGACAACAGAGCTGACTGCGGTTGTTACAGAAGTTCCCGCCTAAAGTACTGTGCTTAAAGTATAACCAGGTATAACTGAAATTTTTCAATTATATGTACTTATGTCGTAAAAATCGGTAAGTGCGATTGAGTTATGCTATTCACCGAAAAACGTATGCACTTATGAAGGGAATAAAATGAAAAGAAATATGACTATGTCACAATGATATGACCATATATCAATTTGCTAGTTAAATCAGGTTATGTTAGGTTGCTAAATATACAATGTATTTGAAATTTCTGTAGTGTAGGTCAGGATTAAAAATGATATAATTAATAAGTATAATTAATTGCAGTATGTATATGAAAAAATAATATTCGGGAAATAACTGAAGGTATATGCAAATATAGCCAACTGTTTTGCATTTTAACATATAAATGTAAAACTATTGAATTTGTATAATGAAAAATCAAAACAGAAATAGTGAAAAACGTTGCAATAATGAGTTCAGTAATAGTAATTTCAAGAAAAGCAATACAGGTATAATTAAATACAGGTATAATTTATTGGAATTATATTTTACAATTATATATTGTTTATATTAAGTTTTTCAACTTATATGTAAATTGTATGCATAAAATAATATATTATTTTCATATGAAATAACTTATGTAAGCATTGAAAACAAAGATATATAGTCACCCATAGAAAAATTTTCATGTAAGATAAAAATCAAAATTCCTATGACTTATATTTTGTTTTAATTTTTCTTTTTATGATTATTTATTGCATAATGTAGAAGTATATTAATATTGTATGAATTTGTTAATTTTAGAAAAATATCCAAATCTGGTAGTAGATGGGATTTTATATATAACAGAAAACATAAAAAATATAAGCTAGTTAAAAAACTAGTTGCTCCAGATGAATATGTCATTTATTCAGTACTTAATGTTGACATTGCTATGAAACTAGGAGTAGCAGCAAGTATGGTAAGAATAAAAGAAAATTAAAATATCTGAATCTTTTACATATAAAACAGGCTTTAAATATTTATATAACTTATGATATTTATTCTTAATAATTGCATTATTGAATGATATGAAATAGTAAGCAACTTAACTTTAATGTCTTGTGTACCAATTCCTTGTAGATAGCTCGTAGTATACTTACACTTCATGATACGTTAAAAGCAAATCCAGTGATAAGTCCTTATATTGCTCAATGGAAGAAATCAGGGTAAGATAAAATTAATATTTAGTTTTCTTGTTTTGTAATTCAATAATTTTAATATATTCAATATTAATATTTTTAACAATGGCTCAAAATAAAATTTAAGTATGTTTTTTAATATGAAGAATATAACATATATTTTTCAATCACATCTATAGGGAAAACATAATTGTTTTGCAAGGATATGATCATAAACATTTAAAATATCTCGAAGGAGAAGCGAAATTTACGGCTCTTGGTAAGCACGCTCTTTATCATCGATGGTATCATAGCCGTATAATGCTGGTATTATCAGTATTTGGACGGAAGGAAGAAATCGAGGATATCTTTGATGGCCTCTGCTATTGGCGATAATGGTAAGCACAGAAATAAATTTACAATATTTAAATTTAAAATAATGAATTTGAAGTTATTCTTTCTCACTCTGCAGCTTTCACTAATAACATCACAATATTGTAAAAATGAAATCAATAATTAAGTTAAATGTGACCAATGCATTTTTACACATAAAGTTTTATTTGATAACTAATAGTTTGTTTATCACATTGTTCTACATAACCGATAGCTGATACTGTATTCAAAGAATGAATAGATGGGAACGTCTATAAGAATACTATGCAATTTAACAGAATTTATAATCTCATTTATCTTATATAAAATAGTTATTAAAGTATTCACTTTCCACAGCTAAGAGCTCATCATACGATAAGAATAAGGAGAAAATGACCATTCTGCCTCGTCTGGTATCAATTATCAGTGAAGAGCTTATCGGTTGAACCTTTGATGCCAGTAATGTCTCAACCACACTGAGGGTTTCAGAAGTACACCACCCTGCTTGGAATCGTGTTACACATACTCGACGAGTGAGCAGTGAAGAAAGTAAGGGACACGCAAAAGGTGAGCAAAGAGAGGTAGGCGCCACGCCCGCCCCTCCATACATGAAGCACGGTTACAGAGGGGGCGCCTGAGGAGAATTGCTGGCGGTCGGCGCAGCCGCCCGCCGCGTTTTATGCAACCAGTCTTGCTTCGGAGCGAGCGAATCCACTGCCCCGGCCTTTGACAGACGGGGTAGCGTGTGCAGTGCCATCAGTATTGTCTGTCGTCGTCCGTCGGCCGTCTTTCAGCCCGTGTTCTAAGTACGTACGACTGGTAACGTGCGTGCTCACGGCTCTTCGGCGGAAGAACATCACACACCGGCCCCACGATCTAGTTTCACGCTGTGCTTTTCAGGCAGGTCACGACGGAGCCTACCTACGAGCCTGACATAGTACTACACCGCTATTGTTTTCTCGTGCGCGCTGACTTTGCCGGTGAGGCGAGCGAGGGAACAAACTCAGCGCACTTCGAACGACAACGAGGCGGTGTCGGCGGTGTTCGACCGATATCGTATCGCTCTACGTAGAGCTGCGCGGCACGTACGATTCACGATCGCACCCCACAGTCGTACGCTGTAGGCTCGTGTCTGCCGACGGAGTGTCAGTGCGACGAGTCGGTTGGTGTTCTGACACACGGGTGCATTATCTATGACTGTGTGTGCGTGCATATGTGCGTGACGTGTGCGTAAAGGCAAGAGAGCGACGGACTGGCGGTAAACGCGCACGAGAGAGAGAGGGACGGGCGCGACGACGATGCGGCCGTGAATCCTCGGTACGTGGCTGCGCTCACGCCGCGCGTACTCTCGCAGCAAGACACGAATACAACGACGACGTCGACGGGGACTACGGCAGGAGCGACAGAGAAAGGCGCGTACTCGCACGCGCTGCGAATTATCACGCATTTGCGTAACTACAACGCGTCTCTCGGCGCGTGCAGGCTCCTAACTCGGTCGACTCCTTCGACCTCCTCCTCGTCGTCACTATGGCGGACGACGAGGTTCTCTTCGATGATGTTTACGAGCTCTGCGAGATTATCGGCAAGTGAGTAACGAGAATTTCAGAGAGATAGAGAGAGAGGTAGAATCTGCGATAGATAGTGAGGGGTGCAAGGAGGTCTGCGCGAGAGAGAAAGCGTGGTGCGATTGGATGAACGGCAGTGGGCGGAGGTACCTTGAGCGTGTTGGTCGCGTGCGTCAGTGTATGCATGCTTTGCGCGAGCGTCTGCGCGTATGTGAACCCGTTGCAAATAATGCCTATATACATACATCATACCTACATTAGTGTGATACGGAACGAGTGAGTAATGACGCATAGAGTAAAGGAAGGAGATGCGAATCGAGTGAGGAAGACGAGCCGGGCGTCGCGTGTGCAAGTTTCTGTCTGCTTCCAGTTTCCACCTTCATCAAATTCCATCCAGTAACTTGACCCGTGCTTGCGAAGCGAATAAAATTGTATCATTTCCTTTTTGTCCTTGTACTACACGGTGCAAACAAATTATATTTTACTATTCATACTTTGATAGGAGACAGTCTATACACTGGGGAATAATACGCTAACATTTTATTAGGTAATAATAAAATTTGCAAGTTATCTTTAAATAATGTTCCATATCGCAATATAAAACCTTTGAGATTTGAGTTTGAGTTATTTATTACGAAAGGGATTCTTTTTAATGTTGGAATAAGTAACCGTAAGAAGAGATATAAACATTGATACTTGTTTCAATAAGGTTTTGACAGTTTATGTTATATCTCGTTCAAATAAATGGTTTAGTTGGCATATTGGCAACGGCTCATTCGTCTGTCGGGTTTACCTGTCGATAGACCATTTATCTGAACCTTTATAACATGTTGAAGCTAGGCTTTTCAAATTCATCTAGGAAACAAGATTGCAGTCTAACTCCAAAACAAAACACAGAACCACTAAAATATATTATCAGAGAAAGTAAAAATGTATGTATATAGGGGATAAAATTTTTGAATATATTTTTGAATATTTTTAAATAATACTATTTAAAATTCGAAGAATAGTTTTAAAAAGAAATTTTATTTTAAAAATAATGATAGTTGTTAGATACTTATAAATCTCAGTATCGTGCTTGTTCATAAATCTATCGTAAGGGGCTTTAAAGATTAATTTATAAAGAGGTTGTGTTTATCCATATTGATCCAAAGCGTCTCAAAAAAAATGGAAAATTATTCAGCCGTAATTTTTCGAAGGAGATGTGGAAAATATATCTTGTAGATCATTTAGGATGTTTTAGTTGCTTATTGATGAAATATTGATCGTTTTCGCACTGTGTGAATCCGAAAGTTAAATTTTTTTCACGATTACAGTAACCAACTATTAACACAAGCGGAGTAACGTGAATTCTTATATTTTTAATTATTGAAAAATTTACACGTTACGACAGTTCAATTGCAATTCAGCTTTTAATGCTTGTTTCGTGTATCGCACTATGTTAGCAATGATCGATTTCACCAAAACGGTTTATTTAATCTGCCGAAAGACTATAGGCCGAAAAGCAGAGATTGCTGTCACAGAAATGCAATTTCGTTTGTATCGGAAGCCAATACTTAATTTATCATTCAATTGGCCAACCTTCATGCCAAAATAATATACGTCACCAGCTGTGACCAAAATACGTATCACAAAGGCGTAGATATTTGACAATCATCGACTTATAACTCAGATTAATTAACCTGTTTGCATTAAAAAATATTTACAAAGAAACGAAATTAATACATACCGCGATTTAATAAAATATAATTTTATGAAATCGTCATTTAAATACATATTTTTACGGAATTAAAATATTTAGCAATACTTTCTTGCCAAGATAACGTTAGATTTATATTATCATGTTGGACCAAGTATAATAAATCTACATTATCTTAGCGTTAACGATACGTTCTATTTAAAGTTCTGTCCTTGTATGATAATAGATTTTCTCATGACTGAGAAATAAACGTCATGCACTTTTCGTAATGTTCTTGCGATAAAGGCTATTCATTAAGACACGCTCAATCGGTCACCCGGTATTAATTTATTTAAACTCGACTAGAACATCACGAATTCGACTAGAAACCCTGATGAAGCCAACATCGATATTGTGTGCTCTCCGTGATACATCGAAGTTGGCAAACTCACTAATTAAAACGTGCTTACGAATCTTGGCATCTCGTCGAAGATAATTTACCCGATTGGAGATCAGTTTATTTTTGCAATAAACTATGAAATAGTGGAAAAGATTGTTGATAAAGAAACACGTACTAATTCGTGATTCATAGCTTTTATTATCACATAACAAATTTACAATGAATCTCTCGAACGTATATATAAAGCTCACATAACGCGTACATTACCAGAAAAATTGTGTTTTGCAATAACATCGAAAAACGATTGCACACTTTTACAGAAAGCTGTGTCTTTGCACAAATTCCGAAATGATTCGCAAAATCATTTATTTGCCCGTCACGTACTAAACGTCTAATTTTGGATGCGGAAAGACGCATTCTCAAAGCTTTGGTGGCATTTCAATGAAAATACAAAAGTCGTCAGAAGCTTTGAACAAGCGCCAAAACGACTCGATTAAGAAGGAATAAAAAATAAACATTTAATTTTAGCATTGTTCGGCAAAATATATATTTTTTAAATTATATAATAAAATTTTAAATAATCAGCGAATAATGAACTCAGGAAGCTGCAGGCTATTTTTAACTATTTCATCGAAGAACCGATGAAACTAGCATTTAGTTCCATACACTTTTTTTATACGGAAACTTCTACTTATGCAAAAATCACGAATTTATGCAAATTTACCACACCGTGATGAATAGGTACACTAAGCAAACGAAAAACTGGTGAATAAGGAATAGAAATATTCGGAAGTTTGGGAGACGTGTAACGAATACGTAATGCGATTCTAACAAATACAAACGAGTATTAGTATGAAATCCGAATCGATTCGCTCATGAGGCCATAAAGCAACTAAAAAATTTATATAAATGAAATTTACAGTCTAACTGTATATTTAATTGCATATTTACACAACAATATTGCTTTTTGTTGCGTAACAAGTAGTGCAGAAATATTTTAATGAGAACAGTTTAAAGATCACTCTTCACACATATATCTATATATACTGTGAACGAAACTGAATTAAATTTATGATGTTATTGGTTCATTCTTCGTTCATTACAGTTAATTGGCATAGCAAAGCCGGAGCGACGCTCTTTTCTGCGTCAATTTAACTTAAATGCTGTAATCTACAGCTCGCAGAAGCGGTCCTTTTAAAATCATTCTTTTCAATCAACTACTATGAGGTCTCTCTTTAGATATTTCAAAATGGAAACATAACGGCGACATTTTCTGCTTCTATATTTAATAATTAATTTATTTCATACCCGTTGAAATTGCCGTTTCCTCTAATAGTTCTCAACATCGCACTTCTGCGCATTTAATTGAGTTTTAAATCTATTAAATAAATATTCAGCACATGCAACGTTTTGTTAACTTTTCTACAGAATGCTATGAATTCATGAAAGAATATGTGCACAACCATTTTGTGATCATTTTTTACATTGTAACAACTACAAGCTTTGAAATTTAAATTACGCTTATGACTGATTCTACTATTTATAAGAGAAAAATAATGAAAAAGATAGGATATGTATACAAAGCACATCGGTGAAACAACAATATCATTAATGTTACATATCTGTTTCTGGCCGTTACTAGTCAATAAATAAAGTTGCATCGAGTTGTATCAGTTGTATCAAGAGCTGTTGTGAAGATAGAAACGGAGTTATCAAACAGGAGCCCTCGACGCTCTTACTTCGATGCTCCAACATCTCGCTGGAGAGCGAAAGCACCGAGAAATCCTCCCATGCTCCGACAGGTTTAAATCTCGATGCGGACACGTACAAGGCGAGATACGAGGCGGCATGCTCTGCTTTTACGATTCTCGCCCTACTTTTCATTTCTCTCATAAACTCCCGGACGAAAGGTTCTGTGTGTGCTTGGATTTTTCTAAAGGCAAGCAAAATTCTTACCGATAAAATTCGTCCTTGAACTTAATTACATAGTTTGGGTCTTTGTGCTAAATTCTTTTCGGAATTGCATTATACGGTCTGCTGATTATCGCACGATAAACGCTAGATATGTGAAAATTAAATTACACAATGTTTTAATTATGCAGCTGCTAAAAGTAGCAACAGATTTCTTAACTGTATAATGGAAATAACTATTGCGATATATTTTATTTGAAAAGATATAACATTGACGAATATAAGAATCTATTTTTATAGAATTCAAAATAAACATGAAAAAATTACAATTTATATTTATTAATTTATTCGTTATTTGTTGGATTTATGTTTGATATTTAAATATTTGTCTTTATTTAGCTGGAATATTGCATTCTGCTTCATTTTGTAATAGAATTTATCGTAATACGAATGTTAACCATATGATAAACGTTGAATCAAATTTGTTCAATTTCGAAGAATATATTGTGTTACTTTTCTCGTTATAAAAATATTGGACCATAATTAAAAATTAGATTATAACATTTCTGCTATTGTATCACGGAAATGCTTTGAGATATAATAGTTTTCAACGCTACGACTTTTTCAATTATTTAATACGGTAAAAGCTAATTTGTTGCACATTGAAATTTTTTTTCTTGTATTACTCAAGTTTTCTTACATTGCATTATTACTTAAAGCGATTATTAACACAAATCTATAATTTTAGAAAACAAATATCTATATAGAATATAGGCATATGTGTGAAATAATATATTGTACAAATATTTTCATCTCGCGGTATATATTGTTATTCACAGAGTAACTATTTGATAGAGTAACATGATACATTTCAACAAAGCTATTTATTTTTTTTTTAAGTTGATATTAAAAACTTTTTCATGTCTGTACGTGTACGTTTATTGCATCTCTAGTCTGCAAAAATATGGAGTATTTTTTCTGTGAGACAAATCTCCTTACGAAATTATGTCACAGATAACTGCCTTAAATCTTTAGCCTTTCAAAATAAATCCTAGTTTATGTTATCAAGATAAGATTGTCTTGAACTCACGTGCAATTTCTCAACATCTTTGAATACCGCGTGACGTGCTGACACACACAAGCCATTCTTACTTCAGCAAATTTCTTCAGAACTATTTATCTTGATATGAAGTTGTTAATGTCTGGCATAACGCTCTCACTTAATGACGCTCTCATTTATTCCTAATACGTTCGTTTACTCCAGTAAATTTTGGATTTTGGCCAATTAACATGGGATGCTACAACTCATATGGTTTATTTCGAACTTTGCCTGATTTCCTATTACGCTGAATTAACTAGGTATAAGTGTGTATACACTGAAATTTATGACAATATCGATATACTTTTACTTATGTAATATTACATACATATCAACATTGATCACATTTCTTCCAGAATCGATATTTTGCAGTATTACTATTATATGCTTGATAAAAAGAATCGTTGCTATAACAAATAATCGAAAGTGTATAGGTATAATTAATATGCATTATAAAAATGTACAGCGCGAATTTCCGGAGGTATATCATTCACAATAACTTGCTAACATCTCTGTATTCAGCATCTCGAACGCAGGAATGTTGCCTTCCTGTTATCGACACCTCGCTCGTATCGAAGATAAAGTGCTTAGTGTGTTCGAAAGGTATTGTTACTTCGATACTTTCGACTCCTTGTGTAGACTTATGTTAGACGTGTATCATACTGTGTGTGTCGTATAATATAATGCACAGTACAATGTACTGCAATTCTCTTTTTTTTTATATAAATTTTTTAACAATCTGTACACACGTAAAAATAAGAAGTTCAAAATAGGTACAAAAATCTACAATTATGTATATAATTCATTTATCACGATTATACACGTGTATTCTATTGTTTCGTATTTCACATGCATTATGCATAAAAACAGAACCAAATGATTCGCTCGTGTCACGTTAGAATATTGATTACATCAAGCTCTGGCACAGTGGGCACTGCTCTTCGCAGGTCAGTGACGTCGCAAGCGTATAAGATGCCGGCCTTGATATCATTCTTCTCGATTATCCACAGCCACGCGACTCTCTCGCTGACATCTGTACAAAGATATACATCGCTTGTGACCGAGTCGATGAACGGATCGTTGAGACCTATAAACGCGATGCCCCGCCTGCTCAATGGATCGTAGATGACTTTCCAATAGAACTTCGGTACAGATATTGCGCCGTCGACACCCAGGTATACGGGCTGCTGTTCGTTATGAATGTCCAACATGGTCATTTGTCCGTGTACCCCCGTGTAAACGTCGAGATCCAAATTCTTCGTAGTAGCGAATATTCTCACGATTACCTCCAAGTAATACCAATTGCCTTCGTTAAAAGATTTCCACTGAGGCGCAGTGTTCAAGTACCAAAAGGTACTCCTCTGCTGGGCGCCGTAGACAAAATCCGCTTTGGCCGCGAGATGACCGCGGGAGAGGAACTGTTCCGACTTCTTCAATCGTTGTTTAGCCAACTCGGTCGAATTTAGGATCTCGGCTAGCGTATTCAACTGAGTTTTGAATTTATACAATTGGTCTATATCTATGTCGGGATAAAAACTCCCCGCTAGAAACTTGCTCGGTCTTGAACATAAAATTTTCACTTTTTTTAATGCTGATTTAACTTGTATGTCATTTGTTAAAACTTCTCAAATCTCAATATTGATTAATTATATTTATCCAAGAATTTCTTAGTGAAAGGAAAGATTATTGAATTAAAAATGCATCGACGAAATGATTGATTATCAGATCTTACCTAGGATAATTTATTTGATAATATTTAATCATTTTTGTCATCTTGAACTTCGTGTAATATGTCACCTTCGTCTCGTCGTCGCGGCATAATTCAATAGTAGGAATGAAACTGCCGCTCACGCTGAAACCAATTTCGATAGGGCTGTGTCTCTCGAGGCAAGGTAGCGAGTCCATACGCTTAGCGCGATGCCAGGTGTGAGACTTGCAAACTAAGGACGAGAAGCGAATTCCGGTAATTTCATTCACGTCAAACACATCATCCCTCACGCAAACTGCTTCGACCTTATCGCCCCAATTTTCGTTTGTGAGATAATTATTGTCGCCTGGGCATGCCAGGTAAATGGAGCCATTTACAGGTATCCTTATCCTCCCTCCATGATCCTCCGGGTACCAGATGGTCATATTCTGGTTTAAGAGCAACGGCTGAGGTTCTTTAAGATTGCCACTTTGGTAATTTATGGAAATTGTACAGCTAGGATCTAAAAATGTTATTGTAACAGCAGTAAAACCACAACACAATGTTCACAAAGGTTTGCGAAATGATCGGATATTTTACCAGTGCTAATTAGATTCGCAATTGCCCAAGCGACATACGTACTAAACAGAACAACTCTCATGATGGCACTTTAACGGTTGCACAGGAAAAAGGAATTCTTTTCCTCTATTCTTGGTTTTATACCTGTCGATGAGCAACTAACCTTCGTCACATCAGTGAGAAAAGATAATTTCTAATAATATTGTGATTTTGTTATCGACTGTCATTTGTGAGAGATAACGTTTCTAGTAAATCATATTTTACTTCAACGAAAATATTGTTGACATGTAAATGTAGATAAGTTGTGCCCCTAACTTTTTAGATAGGCTGCACGAACTGAATACATAAAAAATGCGCGATTGCTGCATTAATTTTATGCACATTTTCGCAGTAAATAATAAAGCAACTAAATAATAATGAAACAATACACGCGCAATAATGTTTTGTCATATTGTGTCTGCTTCATTATTATCTAAACTAGAGATGGGAATTAGTTGCAACTTTCGGCTCGATCTTCTGATTGACGCCCACTGTCCCCTTCTTGCCGCTCGCATTCTAATAACGAGTCACTAAACGCGCTAACAATGTCCGTAACTAAGGTGCGCGATACTCACAATCAGCCTCAGGAATGTCACAAATACAACAAGATAATAAATATGAGACAATTATTAACGCGTTCTTCAACAATAGTATCTCAGGTGATGTAGAATTTGGATGTGGGATTTCCAATCTATATTTATCTTATATTTATTATTTTGTTGCATTTGTGATTTGGACATTTCTGAGTTTGAGTATCGCGCACCTTACTTATGGGCGTTGTTAATGCGTTTGATGACTTGTTGTTAGCATGCGAGCGGCAAGGAGGGAGCAGGAGGCGTCAATCAGGAAATCGAGCCGAAAGTTGCAACTAATTCCCATCTCTGATCTAAACCTTATGTTAGATAAATGCAATATGGCGTACAATTATGCAGATCGCATTCTTGTTTCTTAACAAAGGCATACAAGTGACGGCAGAACTTTGCACTATTTGAAACTTTTTTTTATTTAAATATGTTAGTATTAATTATTCGATAATAGGTAAACCTTTAACGAATTTTATGTTGTTCATTTTTTATCGGAAAATTATTATCGTGTAGGAATGTTTGGAAGACTCCATTTTGTGCCAAGTAGAATATTCGTTGACAAATATTACCGCGGATGTTTGTTTATAAATGCTATTGTCAGAGATAAATCAATGTCTCTTATCTTATAGTATAATATCTGATATTATATATAGTTATTACAAAACTTGGATTTGTGTCAAATGATTTTGATATAATAAAAAAAATTAATTAATAGTTTACAATTTCATTTTTATGAACATTTCATTTTTATGACATTTTATAAACCGAGATGTGAACGTACATATATTGCAAAACAATAAAAATCTGCGAAAAATCACTTATTGCTTGTAATGTGTTGATGTCATAAGCTATTATTGAATTATTTGTATATTTTAACAAATTTTGATATTTTATATAAATTCATATATGTAAATTTCACTCTTTTGCGATATTGATGTTTTTATACTGTACCAGCATATTAAATTGTCTGAATTGGAAATGCTGATTAGATTAATTGGTTTGTGTTTGTTAAGCTGATATATTTATGATTAGATATGTAGCATGATAAATGCATATAAATATTAATATTTCATTGATTGATATCTGTATGAATATGATATTTGTTTAAATATGATATCTTTTCATAATTTTGTAAGCTCTTAAATCGTCATAAATTTAACGAACGTTTCCGGTGCGAGGGAAGTTTGTGAAATCGACTATAACTCTCATTATTACAAAGTTTAGCTCCAAGTAATAAGCAACTCATAATAGCAATACATAGTAAGGAAAATACGTAATATCAGGCGCGGCTTAAGTTTAACAGAGCCGCCGACAAGTCAGAGACGAATAACAGCCGCATTTATGTACTCCGTTTCGGCAATATCAGTCAAAGCATATGTAATCTGTATGTGTCGATAAGAGTAATTGCAGAAACTGTGCTCGAGGTAAAAGCTGAATAGTCTGATGAAACGTGTCGGTGTAAAAGGGGGTATTTCAGCAGGTTAAACGAGCGTCTGAATCTCGCGAATGCCGGTTAGAGACGTTATTTGTTCCTGACTATTGCTAACAATCGCATTTAGTGGTTTCAATCCTCCGTCGCTCTCCTTTCCTTGTGCGTGGCAGGGCATGCTCGTCATGTTTAACGTGCTTCCGATACTGCGGAAATGAATGAGATATAGAGATGGAATGTTAATGTCGACCCGATGTATGCTGCTTCTGTATCTATGGCCGAACACTCAATTTCGATAAATCCGAAACCCCTCGGAAAAACATTCCGCATGAAGAAAACAGAATCCTATGTCTTCTATTGTTTGAAACAAACTTGTTCACATTAATGAGCTGCGGATTAGACCATAAATCTGTGATTTGAGTGCGCAGCGTGTTCCATTCAATGACAAGTTATGTTCAGTTAAGTTATGGCTTTAGCGTGAGCGGCATGTTATCCAGATCTATCTGGAAATTTCAATCGGGTTGAGCATACGCCGACCCGATATCCTAATTACCATTTTGGAAAGCAGAATTCTGCATGAAACTTGGACGCTTGTATTCGCGATACGCTCTGAACGGAGCCTTCGGCGTAACTTGTACCGACGAGCAAAGTTCAATTACGACAGATTCGAGGTCTAATTTACAATGGCCAAGAGGTTAAATAGGGTCTGATGATTGAGAACTTGTATTAATAGTCTCCGTGCCCATGTACGCCTTATAAAAGAAGTGTTGTTTATATGCATTCCATCGAGATGAAATGTTTAATGAAAGAATTCCAACGATCGATGAGTTAATCTGTCATTTACAGCAATGTGTTATTTTATATACAATTTTGGAAAGGAATTAGACTTGTAGGGGAATACAAAAAGAATTTAAAATATTCGTTTAAACGTAGAAAAATATCTTAGGTGCGTATTTCTCAAATGGAAAAATCGGTTTCGAATATAGGTCATACTAGTGTTTGATCCTTTCTGGAAACTGACGAGATGTCAATAAGTTCTTATAAAAGGCGGATTACGTTGTCGTGCCAATCGCTTTATGAAGGCCTTAAGGCACTCAAGGGCCGTCTTGTAAGAGAGCTTTTAACAACGAAAAGCGAGGGATGATGCATTTAGTAACTCATTCGCGGGTATACTGGAGATGATGGTTTGTGTGTGACAGCAAACGATTTACATAGGTACATTCTTAAAAGACTGCATTGCATCATATTGATTCTTTAACTTATGGTAATGTTATAGTAAAAAAAGAAATATAAGAAATTAGGTTTTTTAAATAATAATTAAGAATTACTGTCCAATATTTAATTTCATGCTTTGCGCTAAAATTTGATTAATACTTTGGCTTGCTGCCATTATTTTAGCACATTTGATATTCAAAAGAACATAATGAACGTGTTTCAATATATCACATTCACAAACTATCGATCAAAATATTAATGTTTCAAATGTATGATTTTAATAATTTAATAATATATTTAATATATTTAAATTCAAAACAATGCAATTATTTCCAATTTCCAGTCGTTTGTTATATTATTATTGGTATTTATGATATTGTTATTAAATTTTTTTGCATAAACAGTCATTGTGTGCCATGACTACAGTTATTATAAAATAAAGTACAAAAGTAGGAATATTAAAAAATATTTATATAAATATTTTGATGTAATCTTCGACATGGAGAATTAATTTTTGACACAATTGCTGACTCTTATTATTTTAATTTCAAAGAGTTGCAAAATTAAAAATATGCGCTCATGTATATTGATTAAATGAAATAAAAAATAATATTGCTTTTTAAATGTTGACAAGAAATAATATAGGAGATAGAAAAATGTCTTTAACAATAAAATAAATTCTAAAAACTAAAAGAAGAGAAATATATTATTAGTATATAGTTACAGATGAAATATAAACGTGAGTTTGTACGGTATTTAGAATAATTTGCATGTACTATGTAGGGGTTTGATTTGATGAGGTATCATCGCTGTATGGACCACAAGAGCAGATGCTTGCGTGAGACGCTATACGCACGACATTCTCCATTGTGGGTTTTCACTAATTCCATGAATGTGCGCGTGGTTATCATTCGATGGATAACCGAGACCGCTATCGAATTTAACCCTTAAGACCTGATCGTATGACCTACTCATGTACGTATAGGCACAGCTATCCACCTGTCTCACAGATTATCAATCTTATATCGTATAGTACCTTAGTATACAATATCAACATCCAGAAATCGATATCTGTGACTTGAAAATAAACGAACGTATATTCTAATTATAGATATAGAATACACATTTCGTTTCTTCTATTTCTAGATTACAAATTGATATCGCACATTCTTGTTCCGAAATACATATTGGCATTTATTTCGTTGTTGTTCTATTTGTATATTAAAATCATGAAAAGTAATAAACCGGTCTATGTTGTGCAAAGGTAAAATTAATTCTTCAAAACTACATTTTTTAATTTTTTTAACATAGTTATTTTTTTAGCATAGATACATGTATTTAAAAAAAATATATTTTGTTAGAAATTATATCGTTTATATACAAAACCAATAATTGATAATTTTCAAATTATTTTAAATTTAGAAGAAAAGTTTTTACACTTTTATCAATTTCTAAGATATTTCTTTATCTCTCTTAAAATATGTTCAATGTGTTTGTATCTTTTCTTGATGTCTCATAAATTTCTAATTTTCTCAACGAACCATGACCTATATTGACATTTCCTTTTTCTAGATTTTCTTATATTTTTTGTAAAAACTTGTAAAATTTACATGTAGATGCAAAGGTAGTACGTCAAAATTAGTACGTGTATGCGTAGGAAAAATGTAAAGTTACAGCGCACGCGACATTTAAAAATGACGTTAGGTCACCGGAAGGATGTGACCTTGGTCTATAAAGTGATATCAAAGAAATCTCAAGATATTTATCCTTTAATACTAAAATTTCAATATTTTATAACAGTCTTATACATTTTTTAAAGTATTCTTTTATTAATGTATCTAAAATTAACGAGACATGCATCTTGTGTTTTATTTATAATTTTATAGCTGCAACTTGTGAAAAATAAATTTACTCCCAGGGACAAATTAATTAAAATATAAATTATGTAAAAAATATTTCTTTAACGCGGCGTTTATATTGCGATCTAAAAAATGTGCAAATTTTTTTTATATGAAATTTATTACTTTTTTTCAGTCAAGTATTAATATCATGTAATCTAACTATATCTGCATCGATCAATCGAATGCATTCTATTTACGATTTGCAAGTTATTCTAATGTGCAACTCTCAAGCAACTCTCGCGAGCATAATTATTGTTGTTGACGACTGTATTGTTGCAGGGGACCATTCAGCGTCGTTCGGAAATGCATTCACCGTCATACCGGGCAGACTTTTGCCGTAAAAATCGTCGATGTGGCAAAGTTCACTTCTAGTCCCGGGCTCAGCACAGCGGGTGAGTATATATAGCAAATATAGTATAAGATGTCGGAAACAACCGAGGTTTCTCTTTCCGGTTTCAATGATTTTCGTGACCGACATATTACACGAGTAAGCAGTTTAACATACGACGTGTTTTTCTTTACACAATATAAAGTAAATTTAGCGTTAAAAATAAAAAAGCAAGCAAAAATTGACTGTACATATTTGACTTTAATTTTCGAATATATTTGCGGTATTAGTGAAACATTTTGTGATTACACGTTTTCCGAGTTTATGGCATAATCCTCATAATTTTTTCTGTTTCAAAATATTTACTGAGTAATTATAAAACGCTTTTAATACACTATCGCATTTTTATTTAAAATATTTTTTAATATATACTTAGTTCATGATTTATTCAGATTAAAGCAAATATATAGTGAATTGAGCTTTTTGAGAGATTGTTTAATTATTCATTATCCAAATAAACATATGCTAAAAACTCATATTTTGTGTTTTTGACCATTTTACACAAACTAGTTAAAATAAGTGAGAAATAGTTTCTATCATTTTTTTACGAACACTACCATTAATTTCTACCAAAACAAGGCCTATATACCTTTTTATTCGCTTACTTGATAATGTTCGTTTCCCTCAATGTTGTGCAAACGTGGGTCGAGAGTCGTAAACCGGCGCAAGGGTCATTGTCCAATTGAATGGAAAGGCGAACCATTGTCGCCATGCACATTTTTCGGGGATTTAACACACCAGCCGACAGGTGCAGACGATATATGAGAAGCATTGTTTTAAAACCGATTTTTTTCTAATAAAGCACGTTTTTCTAGAAATAAGAATTTTATAATTTTTAACGACAATGCAAAAGTAAAATATGAACCAATTGCAAACATATTGCGAATTTATTAACAGGTAGATAAATAAGAGTTTAGCAGTGGAAAAAAGCGATTTTGATACAACTTTAGTGGAATTTCTAAATTCTTTACAGCATTAAAACAGCATTAATTCTTTACTGCAATAAAACGGAAAAAAAGGAAACACAATTTTTATATCAGGAATAACTCCTATAACAATATAATGTCAATAATAAAACAGCTGTTTACCTAAGAGTCTATATGAGATTTTTAGGATCCCACGGAATTCCATAAGGAAATACCATGAAACATATGCGAACATAATGTAATACTTCGTTCCTACTTGCCGAACACATAACTATATGTATATAAGGCGAGAACATTTCGGTAGAGGATGATGTCGATGTACGATATTACGAAGCTTTCTCGTTCACACCATCTTTCTTGTCATTTCCAATACGCATGTTACATGATCCGTATCTATAAAAATTTGCTTCGTATAATGTTTTCTAACTCTATTAATTTTCAGCTACAGTAAAGAGAGACAGTAAAGGACAAAATTAAATTTTTCAATTACATATTAAAGCATATTACCGAATTGAGTTAAAAATAAAGAACAAAACTTTATCCTTTAACTTTGAGTGAAATTTACATCAATGAGATTTTAATGTAGCGCTTAGTTATAAAGATATTTAAAAAGAATTATCAAGTTGTGAAACAGTATGGCATAATTTTCTGATGAAAGTTTCGCTCAGAAAGTTAATATCGGAGCACAAATTAGATAAAGAATTTATAGGTGAAAAGTGCGCCGATAAGTCTGTGTATAATTATTATATGTGTTGAAATTTTATTAGTAATCATCACCAATTATTTTAATTTTTTTTTATAAAAGTGTAGAAATTTGTATCAAAATATCGTTTACTTAAAACCTTCTTGTTAAAACGTTGCTTGAAAAACTGGTGAAGAGAACGAGAAATGTTTAATCACCATGTACAACATTTATTGCAATTAGTTCCTTGCACTTTTTTGTGATACGTTTCTGATTTAGCACATAGCTGAAAAATACAACTGAGCGTTTTCGTTACTGTAACTTTCATATCTTTGCCCGAAACTGCAGATTCCATTGCAGTTCAGTGCAGATACGGCATCTAAATTGACTCTGGTAAAAACGATCTCGGAAACGAAGGTTTTATATTCGATTCTCGATATCTAGGATACGCTATCTAAAATTTTATTTCATTGAAATAGGTTTAAAATTATCTATTCTATTTTTGTAAAAATCTATATAAAGTATTATTCTCTTCCAATATTATTTTTATTTCTAATTATAACTTTGTGTATGAATTTATGCGTTTGTAATTCATAATCATATTAATATCTGCTGTGTTTACACAGCATTATGTGTTGAAATTTGAGAAATTTTATTAACTGCATAACATTTACTCTGCAAATAAATTGTAAATTTGCCTCCCATAATTTTATATTATGTGCTTTCATGATTTTTCATACATTTCTTCATGTATTTGATATCTCCGATAAATTTCCAATATTTGCACTTTCCTTCTTGTAAACTTTTTGGCGAATTTTATGTTAATTTACTTCTTTTTTTTAAATTTGATTTGCACAAATTTTTTAATTTTAATGTTTTTAATATTAATTTAATAACGTTAAAATGAAAAACCTACCAATCTACCAAAAAAATCCGTTTGAAATCATTTAGAAAGTCTTAGTATATTCAACAGTTACAATATATATTGCGTATAAGCATTTTATGTATGAAACGCTGCGTTAAATCCACATTTTGCATGTTTTAGATTTGAAACGGGAAGCTACAATATGCCATATGTTGAAACATCCGCATATTGTGGAACTGCTGGAAACCTACAGTTCCGAGGGCATGTTATACATGGTCTTCGAATAGTAAGTATGCAAAAACAAACATATTTTATATTTGGCAAGTATATGTTATATATTCCTTCTGTATTTTATTATTTTGCGCATTAATATTAGAATTTATAAAAACGAGAATTTATAAAATCTCTAACAGATATGTCTATTTATCTAATATTTATCTATTCGCTTTAAGATCGGACTTTCAAATCTTGTAAGATTAAAGCTGTGAAAAGTGCAGCACAAGTAATTATAGTTGTATACTTTCAATCGTGAACTTTAAGCTAGTCTTTTTTTAGAAAAAACGACTTTTGAAACGAAGAGCGTCAATCTCGTCCTTTATATGCCATCAAGTCTACACTCTCGTCTTCTTGGCATAATTATTACCTTCAGGCTAGTGGAACGTTATACTTTCGATGCAGAAAATGGAAAAGCCTCACATTTGTCGAAAATGAAAGACTCGACAAAATAAATACATGACATTTCCTTAACGGCTCAATCTTTACTCGGGAAAGGCACGTTTTCCATTTAGTTGTTTGCTATCTATTATAACGTTCTACTATAGTTCGCTCTATAATTGGATACACATATCCGAGGTGCTCTTGAAATAATCTATCGGATAAGATAGCTGCGGTTTTTAATAGACCTCGTACTCAAGGCGTTTTTAACGAGATTATTTAAATAATATAATACCCAACTACGCGCACGCTCCGTTACTTCCTTCATTTTAACGAGATATTGTTTCTTTCACGACAAGAAATTTTTAATTATTGATAATATTTCATCGAAATTTCCCGTGAATTAATTGAGTATTAAATTTTATATCTTTTCGTACTTAATTTATATAAATTATGATCGTACAAGTAGATAATAATATTGATAAAATAATTGATAATAGATAATTAACAAAAATTAATTTAAAAAAGAACATATAAATTAAAATAGAAATTTTTATCGAGTCGTACATTATCTGTTCCTAATTTAATATTTTGTCTTTTTTTCAGCATGGATGGCTCTGATTTGTGCTTCGAGGTTGTAAGACGAGCAACTGCTGGATTCGTATACAGCGAGGCAGTTGCGAGGTAAGAAAATTCATTATATCTATCATCCGCGCACAGAGCATACCGCGAACACATCGTGAATCCAGTCTGTAGACAGTACATCCATTTAAACATTATCTCCTGAAGCTAAGCCCAGCATCGCTTACTTCGGATGTAGCATGATGCGCTGGCATCATGCCGCAGGAACACGCATTGCAACATTCTATATTATTTCGTCTTAAATGTTTCAACAACCTTGATATCAATATTAATCGTATTACATTTATTTTATACATAGTTTGTATAAAATAAATATATGGAGTTTATTATATATATTTTTTTAAATAATTGAAAGAAGGATCATGTAGATTTAGATTAAAAAAAAAAGAGTTCTAGTATCATTCTTATTTTCCACATTATCTATTTTTGATATATCTTTAATGAGAATTTTAAAAGAATCTCTTTTCTATTTTATTAAAATGCAATGAGAGAAATTTAATAAATTAATTGCCTTCTTTGAGTCGCTTCGAGCTTCTACTGAAACGTGATTACCGTCTGTATGTTACACCTCGATATAATGCAAACGGATTCTCTCGGGAGAGTCTCCCTCGAGCGTAATAAATCCCTGTCTCGATAAATCCTTGACTGCGATCCATTACATTCGCTATACTCGTTTATGTCACGCTTGAACTAGCGGCAGTCTTCACCTCGGAAGGATCCTATTAAAACTCCTCACAAATGCACCGTTATATCTTTGATGCTGCGAAGAAGAATTATAAGTTAATATAAGAATAACTTGGCTAATATGAAATAACTCTTGAAATAATGCCTGATTCTAAAGTTGAAGTATTCAAGAATATACAAGTTGCTAATCGCTTGACTTACAACGTTTAAATATATTGAAAAATACACGCGTGTAATCCGACATGAATTCCTCTCAAATTTTGACGTTCTTTTGTGTCTTGAAACACGCTTTTTCGTCTTATATTTCATTCCTCAGCATCAAAGATATTTCACCGCTAATATCGCATGCCAAATGCATGAACATCATGTATTCACTGTATGTACCATGCAGTGCGACTCGCTTGAAAGATCATATCCAGAGTCTACTTTGATTCATATAAAAGTGCTACGAATACATAGTAAATAACTGCATCGTTCTTGTTTATGCGGTGTTTGATATTTTTCCTCTACTCTTGTGCTCCTCTCCTGTTTGTGCTATGTTGTCAATAGCTTGTTTTTATTAGACTACATTTTTTTGCATATTGTAAAAAATACATGAAAATGTCAAGAGTTAACTAGCCAGGATTTTATACTACATACAACTGCATGAAAAGCATTATTTCAAAATACATTTACTAATAAGAAGGAAATGTCAGAGATCGCGTTAATTATTACATATAAATTTCAACAATATGTTTACGACTGCCTTTGTTTGATGATACTTCCTACAATAAGTTAGAAATACAATTAAATAAAATATTATTCCAAAAATTTATAATTATTTTTATTTTTTTAGCGGACCATTTTCAAGTTTAAATTGTCGTTTATTGTTCCGTAATTCTCTACCTCTTGGCCGCTAGAATATTTAAGAACTGTGCGGTGTAAAATCATTACGTGACGTAACGAGACGTACTTTAATCGCTCTATTTAAATTCTCAGAAAGAGCTTACTCTTTGTGCCGTGAATACTTGTGTCCCGTACTGCCTTCCCTATTGTTCTTAGCTAAGGGCGTACTCTCGTGACATGCAGGTGCAAGCGCCGGCGCCTAAGAAAACTGCACTTTCTTTTACAGTCACTACATGCGACAGATCCTCGAAGCGTTGCGTTACTGCCACGAGAACGACATTATTCATCGTGACCTGAAGCCGCAGTGCGCCCTTCTAGCTGGCAAGGAAAATTCCGCCCCGGTGAAGCTGCGCGGCTTCGGCGTCGCCGTGCAACTCCCGACCTCGCAGTCTAATGGCGTTGGTACGTTCATACCACCTTCTAATTCATTTAATTTTCTTTCCATGGTCTATTTTACATGGCATTTTGTATAAAGATTTACCACGAAAGCCGTGCGACGTCAGCTCTGGGATAGCCGACTCTGCTATTATTAATGATCTTCTTTCAACTCACCAATTTCATGCCACATAGTCATTATTACATAAAAGTCCATAAATTTGAAAAACAGTATGATATGGAGCAGTGATTATTAAATATATGTACCTGTTAAATTTAATCAAATTAGAAGACATGCCAATATAAAGAAAAATTGATAGTAAACGAAATTATAATAGGAAATTATTGGAAAGTCGAGAGATTTTTACGTCAACATATCGAACATAAGCAAAAAATTATTAGAGCATAATTTTGATAACATATCTGTCAACTGTATAGTGTGCACATGAATTAACATAAATTTTTTCTTTCTATTTTTTTATCCTTACTCTTTTCTATGCATTAGTTATCCTATTTGCTTTAATCGGACGCGAAGGACTGGTTAATATCGGTTGCATCCACAAATTTCTATTTCTATGCAAATATCGGATCTGTTTCTTACACCGAGAACTACCGCAAATGTTTGAGAAGTGTTTAAATATCATATACTGCGCTAAAGTTTTCTCATTAATGGAAATAACATGATAAATATTACGTTTAGTTTAATACCGATATAGTTGAAAGAAGTTAACTATAAATTTTAACAAAATCGCGTACGGAAAATTTCAAAATACTCTCACAGTTAGGAAAATTATTATGTTTCTAATGTGAGCGATTCAACATTTTCTGTTATTTCAAGTAACACGTTGGGGGTATATCGATGAAATCACGGTAACGAAAACATCTTGCTCAACTTCAACTGAAATATACAGTCGTTGAATCGCAAAAAAGAGAATTTATTCCGAAGGCATGCAAATTCTTCAACCACTCTGTGTTCTTTGCTATTCCGTGACATAGTTCACAAGAGCTGACGTTGTGCTGCTTTTAGCGCGACGGTATTAAGAATACTAAATTTTTCATAATGTTTTTAAGTGGAGTCGGCGCTAGACGAAAGTAGGGCAAGAGCGAGATTATTATGAACGATACAATAAGAAAAGTACAAAGTAAATACACAAACTGTCACTTTCTCATGATTAATGATTTTTTCGCAGAGGAGAATACGACTTGTTATCACTTATAATAGAGCAAGATGTTATTTAATGAAACGGTTTATAAATAGCGCAAGTATATTTAAACGCCAAGTTCTGGTATTTTACGAGAATGGATGGATGTAAACGAAAAAGTTTCTCCAAAAATCCATTGTCAACTGGCGCCGACGCTGCTTTTATATTTATGTTAAAACATATGCTAACATATAAAATATACTTACGCGTAATTATATGCTTATTTTGTCTGTGCAAACTACCTGAGAGGCACTATTCAATGCTCATATGCATTTATCGTATAGTTATTTGTTGATAAATAACTGCATATTACGCATTTTCATTACGTATTCTATGTTAATTTTACTTTAATTACTCAGACTCCTTTAAAGCATTAATTAAATTCGCTAATCTAAAGATAAATTAAATTTTGCATACCACATTATTCGTCAACTGTGAACGTGAAATTATATTTCGAATTATTTGCAATTAAGCTGTTGAACAAATCATATATCATATATTTAATAATTTATTGTTAATTTATTCAGAATTAATTTGGTAAAAGACAGTGAATTATTATTTATTTATTCTTTCTATAATAAATTTAAACGCACGGAAAAAGCTATTGTGCAAACCGGGAAAAACTGAGAGAAGATAAAATATGTATATGTATGGTTTTTCGATATTTTCGACATTTCTAAATCTAGTTAAACGAATGTGTTATGTATAAAATAATGGAATACATTTCGGACATAATAGTTGAATATATTTTTTATAAATATGCCATGTATATATGTGCTTCTACTGTTTTTCTTGTGGCAACGTGGTGAGCTTTTGCATTTTTTGAAGGTTAATGGATTATAAAAGATCGAGCCTTATCACGAGAACAATGTTAGCTCAAAAGTCCGATATAGTAACGTGTTTGCCAATAACTCTGAACAAAAAATTTATTGATGCAGCATGTGTTTAGTTTTATCGCGTTATGAGAAACACGACATGTTTTTTAAAAGTTATTTATGCTTCTTCTCAATTAATAATTCATATGTGACATCCTTATATCCGAATAAATTAATCGTTAACGCTCGTCGACATTTAACATCATGACAGCTAGTTCAATGAATGTCGTTTAGTGGTGCTACCTTCTTTTCGAGTATGACACTAAAGAAAGAGAGCTGTGAAATATTCAGCGACAAGAAGCGACACTGAGCGTGTCCACAGGGATACAGAATTATTGCTAAAGGTGTATGCCGCCGCGTCTGTGGATAAAGGTGATTAAGTTCTCGCGGAATAAATTATGCCGTTCGTCTCATGGGAAAGATTTTTCTCAAATATTGCGGGGTATATTATTCTAATGGAAATATGACAATAATAATTCTCACAAGTGAATGTGACCAGATAAGAACAAAAAGCTTGATCAAAAGCGCATTGAATATTGCCTTCTCAGAATTTGTAATTCAAATTTCTTTTTTCTATTTTTTTTTCCTCTTTTTTTTTTTTTTAATACCGATACGATGTGTTCCTGGCTCTCATCAAGCGTCACTTCAAAGACACTCGGTGTTTTTGTATTTCTCTTTTGAATGCCCTACTCTGCGATTATTGGTTGGCTTGGTCGATGATTGGCAAATCACATTCAAAAAATTTCTCGGTGTTCAATGTGCAGAATGCAACGGCTTTTATCGGATTTCTCCCCTATAACAATCGTGATGCTCTCTTTTCTGATTCTCAATCGATCGATGTCTATGCATTTTTTTTATGATCTTTCGCTGCTTCGATATCGCATGGTCTATAGTAAGTAGCCGCTCTTGTTGTATTAGCGACATTTGTTTTAGTATCGTTTTATTGACGTACTGCTACATTTTGGACTGATTTGAAATTTTCTTTGCGTAATTAGCGCAATTATCGTCGTTGTTTCTTTAAACCAATTCCATCTATAGCCATGCGATATTAAAAGAGCGTCTTTCAATTACGATGCGAATTTCTTTCATCATCTCGCATTACTATGATATTTATATTAATATTGATAATTACGTTATATGATATTGAAACGATCGCATTATCGTAGCGCGTTAAGAGCTGTTGATAAAACACACGTTATCGGTTGCGTCTTCTACTTTTGTTCTGTTCGTTTTATATGTTTGATTAATATTTAATTAACAATACAATCTTGTTTAAGCACGCGTTATTAATAAAATATTGAAAACGTGGGTAACAATATAATGGTACTATGCGATAATCTCATCCGCATTAAGTAAACGGCTTAATGAATCGCGCGAAGTGTTGCCACAAAAACGGTACATGGCGATACTCGCTAAACATATACACCTTCGTAGAATGAGATGCAGGAGAGAAGGTTTTCGGCAATCAGTAGTAGAATTTAATACTGATAAGAACAACTTTAGGAGCTAGGGTTAATTGCCTCCTCATCCTGCTGAAGCGCGTTACGCTATTATACCGAGTCAGATATTAATCCCCTCTAACTCCATGGCTATCGCTTCTGCTCTTCCCAGTTCGAAACTAATTTGGCATTCTGAGAGTAGACTGACGGCCAGTTCCAAATATAGGCCAGACGTCGACTGGAAAACCGTGTAAACTGGGACGCGCAACTTTTTACATACGAGTTCCGCAAACGTTCAGCTTTCGCTGCCGGGATTACGAATCACTTTAAACAAGAAGTTTCCGATAACGTCGCACAACATTGCCGTGCAACGTCTCTTTTAACGCTCCGTCACACTGATTTCTCGCGAAGCAAATATTTGTTTCACAACTCTATACGCGCTTATCGCGTAAATTCGTGCGCGCGAGAGAGAGATTGTCTCGCAGAGAGTAACGAGAAAATGAATACTAATGAGTACTGAGTTTTTATTATAAATGAATTTCCCGCGAACTACATTAGGCAGCGACAAAAGCGCGAAAACAGCGCGTCGTCTGATTACACACTGATAACTTGAAATTTCGTTTGAATGAATACAGCATGTTACACGACCGAGTATCGGCAGTGTCTGAGCCCAAAGGGGCAGCTCTACTTGAAGGCCGACAGCGAGGGTAAGCCTGACCTAACGTTTAATCATTACTTCCGCAGGAGCCTTGTCTCATCACGCCATATATATATTACATATACACCATCCACACTTACCACATCCACACATATTGTAATATGTCACATTTCAACCTATTCCGTGTATTCCTCTATCACTATCACTATCACGTCACTGTACTCTAGAAGCTGCCACTGCTTGCTTGCTTGCTTTATGCGTTCGGATGTTTACTTTGGCTAATTCATTAATACGACTTGGCTAATATATTAATATATATATATATATATATATATATATATATTATATATGTATATACCTTCGGATGTATCTGGTTTTCAAATTTATTAAAGGATGTTATTCTCAGATCACATGTAATATTTATTATTATGCTTATGATTAAACTGACGCGGATTTTATAAGTAATTCTTCAGCAATACATGTATTTAGACATGAAATGAACTGCAATTTTGTGTGTATATCGTCACTGATCATTTGTCCATGCTAAAAGAACGATAATTGTATATGTACGACTGATGCAGGAGATTTTTCATTATCATTGTTTAAATTATTTATTATTATTCAAATTCCTGTAGCAGATATTTTTCTATGCTAGGATAAATCGCAGTAAAATTTTTTTCAGCGAAAATACAGGCGGTAAAACGAGAATATCTAAAAAAAAAAATCTATTCTATTATGTAAGATTACGGAACGAACGGATTAAAGCAAGCGAATTCGACAGGCTTTATACTAACAGGGTCATATGCAAATTATTCTTTACCGTACGATACAAGTAAACGCATACAGACGATCGCGCAGGTACGCTCAACATGCTCAACATTTTACATACCAATAGACGCACACACACCACCAGAAAATCGTGTCAAAAGTCGAGTAAGCCGGCTCCTCGGGCCGATCAATCTTTGATCTGCGCGAGTTCAACTCTTTGATAAAAGCAACGACTCACCCAACAGCCACAGGTCTGTCTTCCTCTACGGATAACGGCGTTGATGATAAGCATTTTATCGTCCATGAAGCATTAGCAAGTCGCAAATTATCGTGACGATAACAATGCTTCTCCTTTCTTTCTGTGTTCTTTCGATAGGCCTGATCTCCTCCCCGAGCTGCAATTTCCCTTTCGAGGACCTGACCGACGCCGAGGATTCGCTAGTGAGCGACACGGAGGACAATATCGGTATCCACATGCCTGCCACATCTACAATTGATTATATACCACAAACGGGGGTAGAAATATAAATCAAATCGCATCATTCAATATATTCAATTAAGTCTCGGACAGTCGGATTTGCCGCTCTTGCTGCAAGTTCAAGCTACGCGAAGCTGCCGACGCGATGGTGCCGCCATTAATCGTCGTGTTATTGTCACGTCAAAACGTCGGTGCGTTTGTCTCGTCAATTTTTGTCGTAAAATGAACGAATAAAAGTGAATCGTACATTAATGCTGACAGTGGCAAATCGAATACCGAGTAATTGTCGTTCCAGTTAGTATACTTTTTCAGTAGAATGCATCAATATCATCATTAAAAAGTCGTATTTCCAAACGCGGTATGACTAAATCGTGAGAAGTTGGTACTACCGTCGCCAGTAATTGCCATGTCATTGTCGTGTAAAGATGTTTCCGCGGATTTTTGTTGCAAAATTGAGTTGTGGTATACATATTAATGCCGGTAGTCGCGAATCAAGTACGAACTGATCGTCGTATTAGGTTAGGTAGTTCGTATCGTCGGATTTCCAAACGCGCTATAATTGCAGATCGCAAAAATTGATATCGTTCTCAATAATCGTGACATCCGTAGCATTGAGTGAAAATTCTTTCACGTTTATCACGGATTATTTGTTGCAAAACTGAGCCGTATGTGCCGGCAGCGACAAGTCGTGATCACGAGAAGTGATTGTCGTGCCGGATCGTATCAGTGCATTTTCAGTGCAAATATAATATGCTAATATAATCGGAAAATCGAAGTATTGGATTTCTGAACACGCTTGCTGTAATTTCAAACCGAAGAATTCCTGTCGTCATTGGTCGTCACGTCGTTGTGTAAAAACATTTCATCGTTTGTCACGGATTCTTCTCATAAAAGTAAGTCATAAAAGTGTATATGCGTATCAAAATATCAGAATGTTGATTCAAATATAATAAACAATACGTTTGCTCAGCCGCGACAGCTGGTATTTGACAAAACTAAAGAATTCGACAGCTTCGAATAAACGTACCGTACTGCATGAAAACACTGCGTAAAAAAAAACAAATAAAAACGAGATAGTTCATAAAATAACAGTACGTCGCTTTTTATCGCAGTTAATGGCTTTATGGTTTCCGCAATTTTTTGAATTAAAAATAGCTCATACTCTCGTATTAAAAGAAGATATTTCTTTGCATATCCTTGAGTGTAGTAACCGTTTTCTTATATAACATCACAGCGACGATCGTAAAATATTGAGAGCTATTTCTATCAACGATAAGGCCAAACGTGTACAGAATATTTCAAAAATTTGTCCCACGTGCGTGAAAAACAAAAAAATAGAGGAAATATTGCAGGATTGCAGCACTTTGAAAAGAACCGAGAATATCTAAATCCACTTTTTCTTTAAATAAATTTGTTTTAAATAATTTTTTAATTTTTAATATTTACTAACATACGCAATCAAATTTTTTTATATGGAGCATCCTATAAGAGGATGAAAAGATCTATGTAGTAAGTCCGACTCTGAGACGAGAACAGTATATTAACGAGAAATGACTTTGAGTTGATTTTCGTGGACGAAACGCGTAACACTCCGCAATTATTGAGCGATCGATCAGTCTCGGTTTCGGGGTTAGTCGACGTTCTACCCCCGTGTGGTATGGTCATGTTAGTTTGAGAACGTGTAGTGTCTGTACAGACACTCGACCTATACGTGCGATAGCGTACCCTGTGATATCGTTGTGCAGGTCGCGTAGTAACAGATATTCGTTGTGCTATCGAGAGGAAGCGAGTGAGAGAGCAACTCCTTCCTCTTTTCTCTGTTTCCCCCCCCCTCGTCTTCCGCGAGTCTGATTTTGTAACGCGCGAATGACATAAGTTCTGCTTCATCGTAATTGTAGGATTGGGATAAGTTTTTGACAGAATTGAAGGGTTCGTTACGGCTCGTCGTTGCATTGTTTTATTTCATCGATATTTTATATGAATGAAAGTGATTTGTGTATGTTTCAATAACGAACATCAAGTTTCTAAAACATTAATAGACTGTATGGAAAATTTGACATTTCTACCTAGATTTTATTTTAAATTTGATGGAAATCGAAGATCGTTATTTTTTAATCCAATTTTTAATAGAAAAATCCCGGAGTAGTTTTTAGAATTTTAGAAATCTAAAAATCCAACATGAACATGTTGTTATCAACAGCAATTGAATTTGGATAATAGCTAAAGTTATTTTGTGGTTAGTTTAGCATATAGTAACGGTTTATCTGTTTGAATCGATCGAATCGATTATTGCATTTACAATGCCTTGTGAGTATACATTTTGGAGTAATCTAATTGGTTTATTCTGAACAAAAAACATAGATTATTATTCCATAGCACATGTATTTGTTCAAATGCACATATAACATAAAATTATAATTAATAGAAAAATAGTTCTCTAAGAAAAAATAATAAATAATAAAATATAAGAATCAATGAACTATATCTTATTTTAAGGTATATTAAAATAAAATACACATATGCAATTTTATGTGAATTGCTGCACCAGAACATTAATATTTACAATATTATATTTACTTGATACTATTAACAAACACTGTGAAATTATTTTATTTATCTATACCACAATATTACCATAATACAACACGTATTGTTATAAATATTTCTCTCTGAACAAAAGCTTCTATCTTACTTTTAATATAACTCTTTCGCGTGCTTGCAATTCATAGTTTAACTCTATTACGCGTAATAAACCCTTCAATCGGTTTACCTTTTTGTTGAGTCTGATTACCTAATTGCCCGCGTTATTTGGGTCTGTTATGTCATCATTGTTCGTAGCGGTAGACTAGCCTGTGTCTGTGTGTGTCTGTCTATTTGTATGCCGCTTTGTATTTGTCTTTCAAATTGAAACTAGTCGTTACTTCAGGGAAAACTATTTTATTGCGAATATCTATGGAATGTTTTACAACAAGAAAGACAAACGCGACAGAATCCAAACATAGCGTTTCTATCGATCGCATTTATTGCGTATTAACGTGAAATAGAGGAAGAGTCAGATATAATCTTAATCAAGATATATTCGGAATTATTGACTATTATTGCCCATTAAAAACAATTGATAAAAATGAATTATCCGCCACAACGATTATGATATAAGAAGTAGACACTTTATGTAATCGTTCCTTACATCGTGGCAAGCAATTTATTACAAAAATGTCATCTATCCGTTGATAAAGTACTTACGTTATGAATAGCACCGTTTTTTGGAGTACCGTCTCTCTTTTTTTATGAAACTCAATAACCTAGAGTGACAAGTGTGTAATATTACCGCATATTTATAACGTATCGCATGTCTATGAAATGCAATACTCTGTTCGCAACTTTCCATAAAAATATAAGCTCAGTTTCTTTAACTAGAGACAAAGCTCAGTGACACTCATATGAAATCAATGATATCACTTATTTAACGTTAAGTACGTCTTAACTTTTTATTTAATGGGAAGAACTTACTTAATATAAATATAAGATAATTTTTACATTCAATGTGATAAAAGCTAGAACAGACTGATTCATGAATGGAATGGGAAATATGGGGTTGCAAAAAAATGTAGGACATGCAAAAATTAGTTCTTGAGATTTTGAATTTATTAGTTTTTTTTTTTTTTAATTTCAATTTTTAATATTGAAGAATTTTATATTATTAATTAAAATCATATTAAAGATTATTAAATTGAAATTTTTAATCTTGACTGTTGAGATTTTGATATTATTATTTGTTCCTAAAATATCAAATAATTTTAAAATGTTTTATACAGCAATTAATTTTGAGTAAGAATTACTTTATGAAGATTTATCTGGTGTTGTTTATTTATTGAAATATAGGGCGCTGTAAATTTATTTCTTTAAAAACTAGAACTAGCATACATAACGTTACCGCAACGCAAGTTACCGCAATAACTCGCGCAACAAATTTGGAAAGATGCATTGGGACTACTACGAGTGTTAGGGAGGTATGAATCATACAACTGTCAAGTATTGCGTGATACCAAGTTGTTAGTATAGCTTGAACGTTTTTAGCAAATAAAATATAATATTACTTTAATTTGTATCTGTTATTACAGTACTTATGCAATTAATATTTCTACTTCAATGCCCTGTTTTTCTATAAATAAATAAAATTACATATATGCTTGCGTATAGCGTGTTTTACTCAAAATAAACTTTCCTACATGTGCCAGGAATTTCCCAAGCCACTTGTGCATTATTCTGTACATTTAAAATACATTCGATGCGTAAAATGCATGGCGTTATTAATTCGTCGTTTTGTTTATGTAACTAATTACTTTGTTGAAAAAAAAACAAGTAATAGTAATTATGGGACAGCCAAGCAGCGAAAAACAGGAATTTACAATCTCTTTATCTGCTATTATATTTTTAATTAGTATGTTGATTTTTTTTAAATGTGTGAATTATGTCATCATTGAATTTATATTTTAATATAAAAGATTCTGCATGCTTGATGTGTGCATGAAAACTTTTGTTTTCAAATATGTGTACTTATTTGGCACATGTTCATGGCACCGTCAAAGTTTTATATTAAATATTTTTCTGTTTCGAAAATATTCAGCTTAGTCTCTCATTCAATGCATTTACTTTACATAAATAATTACATCAATTTTCCTCTGCACCAGCACCATTTATTTTTTGTTAAGACATTTGACCTAAAAAGATGTTGTAATGTGTTTTGTCTTTCTATACATTACGTTATACGTAAGAGATTAAAGAATGTTTTTTAGAGCAGTGAAATTAAACAGTAAAAAAGTAAAAAGTGTTTTATTATATGTATTTTAAAATATATTTATATTTTTATTTTATATTAAATGTACATACAAAATACAGAAGAGTTGACGAAAGGATTCAGCGAGAATGTGCCGGAATTAACGAAAGAATTTTACACTGTGTAAAAATTGGTTGTTTTTAATGAAAGATTAATTTATTATCAATTATTTAAATTTTTTAGCTACATTTGCAAAAATTGAATTGTTACGTTATTGTTATCGTAAAATGATAAAGAAAGTAGATTTGATTATTTTATTTATTTATAATTAATTATAATATTTATTTATAATTAATATTTTATTTAATTTATATATCTTACAATCTTTCAATATCTTTGAATATACGTGAGTCTAGATATGATAAGAATACATATTTTTTCTACATACGAGAATTTACTACATGAAAAATATAAATTTGTACAAAATATGTACTTTCTGTAACACAATATTCATTTTTTGTATATGAACAGAGAAGGCTTAGATAAATTATAGCTAAAAATCCATTTTTAGATTAGATAGAATAGTCTATATATATTTATATAAGAATAGAGATTTTATGAGGTATATAATCTAATAGAACATATATATATATATATAATACAATAAAGTATTTAAAATATTTTATATATATATTTTTTATTAGTTTTTAGAAAGGAATATCATCTTTTTATATCCATGCGGCAACATTATCGATATAATTATGTATCATTATATTTTTAAAATATTTATGTGTGAACACGATATAATTTATCTAATAATTTTTCTAATGCCCAACGACATATTCGCGATCACAGTTATGTCGTATTTGCTTTACAGCCTTAATCATCTCATCTCTTCCCATGTACACTTTCCAACGTGCAGTGACCTACATTTGCTCTCGTACCGCTTTCTGTGTCATTTACCGATTCTTAATAAATATAGGTTATTGGAAGTAAGCAAGTTAGCACGTTGGTTATCGTCCGTGAACGACGTTTGTGCTCATATCGTACGGAGGATCGGCTATTTTGTGACAAGTGTATTTGTTTTTCGAGGAATGCAGTAGCTTTTGCGTTTGACACATTCGTTCCTTGCCATTAATTACATTTTGATACGTCCAGTCGATCCGACGTTCCCGATAATAATGATAAGTGAAAATGCAATTAGAATTTCACTCGATCAATTTTGGGCGAGAGAAAGCTGCCGATTATTGGTTTCATATATGCATACCCACGGAAAATCAAGCGCAGATGTTTCATTCGGCGGACAAATTCGCGTGTACTTGTCGCAAGCACTGTTTCCGTTTTACGTAACGATCGACTGCGAAGTTTCCGAGTAATCACTCACGCCTCGCTTCCATTCTGCTGGTCACATTAGTCGTTTTATCCCCTTTCGCTTACGATGTTTTTGGTCGTGCAGGTCGTGTCGGATGTCCGCACTTCATGGCGCCGGAAGTGATCCAACGGCGACAATATGGGAAACCCGGTGACGTCTGGTCAGCCGGAGTGCTGCTCCATGTTCTGCTTACCGGTACGCTTCCGTTTGTCGGATCTCGAGACAGACTACGAGAAGCGATTTGCCGAGGGCGGGTGCAGGTAATAATCGCGTTGTGTCGTTCTCTTCTTTTTTTTTCATGCTGTTAATTTGAAACGAAGCGAGCGATCCGGGAATTTTACTAAACCTCGCCGCGATTTCAACCGCGATTTCGCTCTCGCGTCCGCACCATTCGCGCGAGATTCTCTTCGCACGGCAATATTAATACCGATTTAATTGAATTTGCAGATGGAGACACCACTCTGGGATCCCATTAGTGAGCCGGCAAAAGATCTCATACAGAGAATGCTTACGACCGACGTAAATCATAGGATTACCATCCAGGAGGTTCTCAACCACAAGTGGCTTAGAGTAAGTAAAGCGATCCACGCCGATCCTTGATAACACCTTATCTGCATACGGCGAGGCGTACGATGGAGCACGTACGTAGAGAAATTCTGCGTTTAATCTGTATAATCGCGCGGGCGGTTCGGTGACGACCAGTATTCTACGTCACGCCGCGCAACTCCTGATAGAGATAATCGATGTAGCGGCTTCCGTTTGATCGCCGGTGATAGTACCATCGGGTTTTATTTTATAATTACGCCGCATTATATATATACACGTGGCCTCGTTCCCCGTTATTATGTCCAATGAATGTGCGTCCGCACGCGCACGCCGTATGGTGTGAGAATATACCTATGTGGTGCAACAGTTAGCCAGTGACCTAAGGTAGCAACACTCGCGGAGTCACCCCCATACTTCTTCGTTGCAACACACGTGCAACTGGGCTATCGATCGCCATAGTAGGAGTAAAGCGCTGACGGTTAATGAAAATAACTGTAGTAAAGCATACACCTCGCGCTGTACACTGCTTAGAGCTTTTTTACACGGCTGTACGTTCGTCGAACCCCCGATGGCTTCGTGGAAGCAAGTATAATCGACCTTTCTTCTCTCGCTATGGTGGAATAATGTGCCTCGATTTTTACACGAGAGAAAATATTTAAATTGTTTATTGCTCGGTTGCTGCCAGTTTTCTTTAGCATTTTCGTTACCATATTTTATCGACGCATCTAAAACGATTATTAATATAATTAATATTAATTTATGCGTCGCATGTATAAGAATTAATTTGCAAACATATTGCACTTGTGTGCAATAATTAAGTGATTTATACATAATGCAAACGTCAAATAATTTTCAAAATTAAATTTAATTTTACAAACATGTATTTTACAAATGTTTTGCAGTGTCGCTGTAAGTGACATTCTCGATTTGTTGTATATTTTATAGCGAATGAACGGATCTTAACTTGCAGGATCGTGATAAGGGTGCAGCCCGTATTCACTTAGGCGATACTATAGAAGAGCTTAAGAAATTTAACGCGAGGCGAAAATTGAAGGATGCTGTAAAAGTAGCAGTCTCCTCGTCGAAATGGCACGTCCCATATTCAGAAGCTAATGGAGACAATTTTTCCGACGTTGGCGATGACGAGGTGACAACAGGTACGCTGAAGACGAACGCTTTTAAAATTTAATGTGATACATACAAATATGGCAAAATGTGACGACGAATAAAATTACTCTTCTCGATGGATAATTAATTTACAAAAAAGTAACATACATACATTTTTATTTAATAGAATCTTAAGTTGTATTTTAATGACAATTAAAATTAAAAAATAATAAACAGTAGAGATTAATAACAGCTTAATAACAATTAAAAAATAATAAACAATATAGAGATGCTTTTTAACCGAAATTTTATTTAATACCAAATTTTTTTCTCTTTTTTTTCTTCAGCTCTTTGTTGCAAGAAAAAAAAGAAACCTGTATATCTGTATTTTTAGTCACTTGTGATACTTTAATAATGATTAAGACTGATATTAATATAATAATCTAGGTTAATGTTTTGTTTACGTGTTTTGAGTTTATTATTTCAACAACGAGATTGATAATGTAATTTGGAAATTTTGTGATTGCTGTGATATATCACGGAGTATAATTTATCTTTTATGTAAACCCGTGATCAGAGATACCTTAACATATAAAATTGCATATTTTGCATAACTCTAACAATTGATGCATTTTTATGTGCTAAAACACTCCTGTGTACACACATACATAACAAAGCACCATTCACCAACGTTATTCATTACAATATTAAGTGAGTCATTATTCACATTAACGATATTTCGTAAAATAAATTTCTCCCACACTGTTTTATGTTACAGGCGCTGTAGCTGAAATTATGGATTCCTTGGATGACATCGAGATCCTCGAAGAAAGTGACAGATTGTTACGGGCGGAAGTTATTCACGCTGTTGATGACCATCGGCTTCGAGCCGTTTTAGAGGTATTTTTTAAATGATTATATAAAGAAATATCGGAAAATATTATTTAAGAAAAGGCAAAATAATTAAAGGATTGCAGCACAATAAATGAAAAAATTTAAATTTCGGTATCCAAACTTTTCGTAACTTGTCAACCAATATTATGTTGACATTTAATCTATGACAAAAAAAGAGTTGTTTAATTACAAATGTGCTGAAATTGTTGCACATTTCAAAGATGTTATTATTAAATTGTTTCGTAAATTTAGATATTCTATTTTGATAGCTAATTTTTAATCAGGCAATACAAATATCTAACTAATTCTCAATTGTATTATCTTACTGTAATTTAATTATCGCTTTGATATGCAAATTTCTGCAATTACGATCGTCTTTTAAGCAATAACAAGACGGCAATTCTTGATGCCGCACAACTTCAAGATGAAAAAATGATATTCATTTAAATGTCAAGATTTGCTTTCAAAAGCTTTTAGCAGCTTTATCTCTGATTCGTGTAGTAATGCTCCATAATGCCTAGATAAAAATTGAAATATGCGGTCGTTTAATATCTCCGAAGAGAAGGCGGAGATTTTACTCGTAATCTCGATGTAATCTCCTGATGTAAACTCGGCAAAAGCTCATTGAATAATGCATCTCTTTTTTCGTTTTAAAATTGTTTGTAACGTTAAGCACATTAGGAGGATTGTCTTAAATATGCAATTGAATTTTTCTTCAAGTCTTAAATCATTTCTACGTTATACTTTTTTATCAACTATGAGATATACTTTCTGCAATCGACTGCGAACAAAGAGAAAACGCCCCCACGCAGGGTAAAACAGATCAGAAAGTTGTTTCTTATCGAGGGCGGCGGGTAACGATCGCCGACCCCTTCCTCACAACGCTTGCGCTACGTTTGAACTGTTACCCTCCCTTGTTTCAACCCTGCTGTAACCCGGATCGGCAGTCATCTCGAAAGCTCCCTTTTCGCGCGGCTGAATCCTGCCGCCGCAGAGCTTAACCTTTTCTACTGAGAGCGGAGCCACCTATCGTTGATTCTCTTGCCTGGCTGTGTAAGCAGCGATATCGTTCACCCCTGCAGTGTATCCCGCGGGAACGCGCGCCCATCCCCATTCCCGTTCGAGAAAAAGCACGCAAGCGCTGCCTTCGGGCTGGCAAGATGGCTGCTGTGGAGTCCTGATAAACAACATGCCACGCACGATTGAAGGATCGCATAATCGCGGCAACACGCGTGCGAATATAAACTTTCTCCCCGGTGATTCCTGAAGTGTCACGTGGCCGAACGAGCCACGTGCTAGGACCATGCTACACGTGCGTGGTGAGACTTGTAACATTGTTTAATAAACAGAGATGCGTCTCTGTCAGTTGATGTTCATCGGCGATGCCGAGCTAGCCGGCGACCTGTTCGAAATCGCGGGTCTCCTGGTGAGTAAATTTGATCAAGCAGGATAAGGAAGTATATCGTAAATTGTTGAATCTCATGCGATCGGAATTCTATGTAAATAAAGTGATATCGGCGCTAATAATTTTAAGCGCATAGGATAGGACATCTCATGGACTACTTACAAACTATTATTTTCAATCCTTATATATCGGTTAAGATATTAACTATTGCCAATAAAATGAAAAAATTTTTGATATTACAGAAAAGTTTGAATACTTGTACAATTTAAGTTTCCTTTTGGCATTTACTAAAGTGCCACCTTTTATTTCTCTATCTAAAAGCGATAAATTATTTAAAATAATTTCATCGATTTATTAGAAAAATGTACGTAAAGTTTATATTTTTTGTCAAATATATTTGATTATTTCCATAAATGTCAATATTTATAAACAAAGACTACAAAAGAGGCGAGAAAAATTATATTGGTACTAACATTGTCTCTTTTGTTAGCTTTATGACAGGATCTCAGGTCGTGTGCCAACACCGTACCGAGCACCGCAAACAGATGCAGTCCAACGTGCCCGCGAAGTCGAAGAGATCCTTCGGGAAGCAGAGCATTCAGCGGTGCGAAATATCGATAGAGCCGATCTCCGGGAGCTTCACGAATTATTGGTCCAGCCGCATATGAGGGTAAGTACGTTGTAATTTAAAGCCAGAAACTAGCACGGACAGAATGGATAACTTACTTCTGTTGATTTAAAGACTAGTATCTTTTAACCCAAATCACGAAGTGGCGCAGTAATATTTCAGATAAGTTTTATATTTGTGTTTACACAGAGACACTTTATGTACGTGCCTCTACTATTAAAAAAATTGTCAGAATTTATAAAAAAAACAGAGGGTGACACATTAAATTATCGCTTATATAAATTCTCAAGAAGCAATTTTTACATCAAATTTTATATCCATAAAATATCAGAAACTATAACAATTGGAATCCGTATTTTCCTAGGGGCTTCAGGTATAAATTGCTAATTAATCGTTTGTTGCGAATCGTTCCGCTTGTAATTATTCAGGCGTAAACAATGATCACGTGCTACTTAATTCGCGTTTACATTATATATTGATAACGATTTCTCAATTATTTACATAAATGAATTCAATTAGAATAATAAAAAATATTGATGATTAATTACAGTTTGAATTGCGAAGCAATTTCTTTAAACCTATTATTGATTGCACCTGATATTGAGAAGAACGCAATATTAAACAACCGTTCGTAAATATGATTTGTTTTGATGAATTCTAAATATCAAAATTTTTTAATTGCTCGGTGATTATTACAAAACAAATGAATAGCTTATATTAGAAAAACAAAGAATTTATTTAATTAACAATTAAACTCTTATATTAATGCTAAAAATAATTTTTTAAAATAATTTTATTTATATATTATATAACTTTATTTAAATAATAAAAAAATTGCAATTTAGTGCCGGATTAATTAATAATTTCCGTGTATGCGTGAACCCGTCAACTGGTGGGCATTATAATGATAGTAAGACATATTTAGAAGTTTTTAAATATATATATATATATATATATAAATAAGAGCAAGTGACTCGTGAAATCCACAGGAAGATTGATATTCGCATTCCGACGATTTTTATGGCGTTTTCCGTCAAACTATTTCGACGTGAATACCCCGATAATCGTCTGGTCGTGCCGTTGCATTGCTATTTGTCCTTACGGCGACCATCGCTAGCATATTTATCGCGGTGTTTGACATTATCGTAGGATATGCCGTAAATGGGACGCGGAAATGTAGGTCGATCGTTAAAATTCTCAGTTAAAAATCCCGTAGCTGCAGCGGAGAGGGTAGGGAGGACAGGAAAGAGTTACAGCAAGAGAAAGATAAATGTAGGCGAGAAAAGCGAGAAGAAAAGAGATAGATAGCGAACACAGGAGAAGTGATTTAATCGAGCCGTGACTCATTCTGATAGCTATCTTCGTCACTATACGCGCCTTATTAATCTCATCTTTATCCTTGAAACGCGATGCTTGTTATTTATTTGCATTTCTTCGCCGTCGTCCGTGTTTCTGTCTGATCCTATTTTAGATCGGCATCTCGAGAAACGACGGACTCGACTATGTTCTTTTGCGAGATATTTGGCACTTTGCTCTGGAAACAGTTGAAATCGATGTGGCGCCCTACTTCGATTAGTGACATAAGTGGAACGGGCAAAAATAAAAGAGCGTCTGGCGCGAGATATATTTAATTAGACTGAACGATTTGATAAAGCTGCTGCTTTTGTTTCTTCCGCAAAAAAGTGGTATTATCTTTATCTATAAACATTGGAAAAATTATTCAATAGCGATTATCTCGGTGTTTTCATGGGATGGTGACCGAATGCATTTGCATTTTAGAATTGAAAATTATATTGTATATATAATTAAATTCATACACAGAACTCATTTCGGATTCATAAATTGTAAATGTGGCATGGACGATTCGCTAAACGGCAGTTTCAAAAAGTACAAACAGTGGCAAATATTGAGTAGAAATCGATAAGCGTTTCATAAAAAACGGCGAGAGTGTTTTTCTCAAAAAAACATTTTTCTCTGATTATTCCATTTTTAGGACCTAGTTTGCTTTTCTCGAATTAAAAATTTATAACGCAGCTAATGAAAGAATATTTTAGATTTTTTAAACCGCATTATTTGCTAATACTTATATATAAAAGCAAAAGTTTCTGATATAGAGGAAACCTGAGAATAACACTAAAAATAAAACTCGTGTCTTTATAGCAGCCGGCTATATTTATTATTCAGTTACTTCCCGTCATATATCAAATGGTTGGTTCGCGTATTTATTCGGTTTCGGATTTTCTGCGTTTATTTCACTTGGCAGCACAATGAATATAAAATTTGACAGTTGGTAAAGACACGGATAAGTCTTATAAATTCCGAAAGTGTTAATAAAAGATGAACCACAATCACGTTGTTATATAATACGTACTACTTTTTGAATCATAATTAACAAACATAATTACTATTTAATACAGATTGTAATAATAATTATTAAAAATTTTTCAAATATTTTAATGCAACGTACGCATTACAGACGTTGATATTTAATTAAAGCACTCATTTGCTATATACATGTTTGCGATCTGAAACTAATATGATTAAAATCATTAAATTGATAGTTGAGAAAAGGAAAATATATTTAATCGATATCCGCGAGAACGTAGAACTTGTTGCTTCATTGGCAGGAAATAATATTATGAAGAGAAAATCGATCGATGTACAGCTATCAAAGAATGCTTGCCTTTCATTAAAATGCATGATAGAGAAAGACAGAGAGCCCTTGATCTATCGACTACAGGGTCACGGCAAGCATTCAAGGAAAGGATTAACGCATGCGCTTCATGTTTTTGGAAAACGCGAAGATCGATGAAGTACACTGAAGGCAATACATTTCGCAAAAATACATGCATATATATTACAATGTTATGACCACGTTCATAACAATCAATTAATCATCTAAACCACGCTTAACGAATGTTTTTCCGTGTAAGAAGATATAAAGTGAATATTCATCAATCATATGTATATAAAATCTTATATATTTCCGCTAGAATTAGAAACAGACGTATATAAGGGAAAAAGGGACGTTTAATGTTCGAGGTATTGCAGGGGAAGTATTAATTTCATATATTGATTGATAACATATGTGCTTCTGCATGACTATGCAATACGTTAAAATAATCATACTGCACTATTTTTAGACTGCTTTGTTCTACAAATCAAATGATACGAGATATGACTTTACTCTGAATTTTTAAGTCACATATTTATATATGTGCAAAAAGCAGGTTTTACAATATTAATATAGCAGAAGTTTATTTTCTCTTATAAAGTTAAGGCATCATTTTTTTTCCGATTAGATTCACCACTGAAAAACGATTAGGTGTAAAACACTGTAAGCCACAAAAAGAAGTGTAAAGAAGCTTATATAAGCGAGGGTGAGGGGGATAGTTCGAAAGTGCTGAAGACACTTTTTACAAGATCCACTCGAGCGGCGCTAAACGGTGCGTTCCGGAAGAAAGTATCTGCCGGGCTTGAAACTGGATCACGATTGATTGGCGCCGTATCGTCCGGCGGCGTACGCAACTCCGTCCGGTGGTGGCAGCTACCGGCGCTGACGGTACTGCGAAACGGTCGCGCGTTGGTCCGTCGATGCGGGGGTGGCATGGTGCGCCGCACCGCGCCGCTTGCGAACCGTGGTGGAGGGCGAAAGGAAGGATCTGACGTACGGGACGGGTGGCCCCCGCGGGGTCGCGGGAAGGGTCGCTGAAACCCGGGGGGGAAGGGTGGGCGGCGGGCGCCAGGGCAGGAGAGCTAGTATGCCGCAGAACGTAGATCGCGAGCGACGCGTTCCGCACCCCTTTGTCTACACACATAGGTTTGCCGTCGACGACGGCCGTGGATTCGCTGTAGGTCGATCGTGCTATCGGAGCACGTGGTGGAGGTGGCGAACGGTTTGTTCGCCGTTGACGCGACCCGAGAATCGTGCGAAGACGTGTTTCACTCGACGTGATTGCCGTCGCCGTCGAGGCCGCGGACAGCGCGAAGGGTTAGTCGCGGAGGAGATGCCCGCGTCGCGACCGCGCGCGATCCGTAAACAGCCGGTAGTGTAGTCAGCCCCAACCCGACCTCTCGCGAGCATAACGGCGCCCTCCACTGTACTCGCGGCGCCGCGGCGCATCGCACCATTGCCGGCGAACCGCAAGCACGGCAGCTCTTGTGTGTTACCCCTTGTGATACACCTCAGGCTCTGCTCTGGTGCCGTGCGAGAGTGCCACAACGACGAAATCGACCCTCCGTCTCAATGTGCGTTAAGCTTCGTTACGTCACACCTCCATCTTAGTGAACGACTCTGAAAATATAGCGCGTCGTAGGTGTTGGAGCCGATCAGCCTACGCGCGGCTGCTGATCCTTCCATTCACGACCACGCTGCTGACCTCGCGCGTCAAGGGTTCCCGCTTTTATAGATCGCTCGAGTTGCTCGCTAATCGAATAACCACCAACCGGTTGACTCGCAGCTGCCGGCACATGGTTGCTTAGTAGCGCCGCGACATTTTCGAAGTACATAATCAGATTTAGCCTGACTTCGTAATAGTTCATCTAGTCTTCCGTTTACCACCACTTGTGGTCTGCCTCATGGGACTTGAGTGAATTTATTGCTATCATGATTTGCGCAACACTTGTGTGGCAGAATCGTGATTTGCTTACGCGTGAAATGTCTTTTTATACGAAAAATGATGAAAAAATTATGACATAAACTGATGATGAGTCTTCTTTTATTTGAAATTAGTACCATCCCGTTTTTGAGAGTCATTTACTTAATTAAAAAGTCTACTATATAATTATGTTTTTTGTATAACTTCAATAATGAATTTTTCGGAATTATTGGTTTTTTTCCGGTTCTGTTTTAATTAACTAATTCATTTTACGCTAAATATTGTACAAAAATCTCGATTTTAACATACGTATATAAATAATTAATAACTGAATATATTTATAAATGTTTAATAATTGTTAAATTATTATTAAATTATATTAGCTTAGTGGTTAAAAAATATTTTTTTATATTTATTAAATTTTTTATTCGGAATTTTTGCGATTACCAAATTAATTTTGATAAATGTTTTGCAGATTACTGCAATTTATTTTAATTTTTCTGTTTTACAAAAAATTCTGTACAGTATCAATCTGTATATTCTCTTATTCGTGCGAAACTGCAAAAATTAACGCATAGTATTTTCCAACGAGCACAGTCGGACGAGACGTACGTTTTTCCACTGTCGGCAAACTGTTTCGACTAGTGTATAAATGAAGTTATCTGTCTATGTCGCCGGTGGAAGCAATCTTGCCGACGTTTCGTTAGTTTCCGTGGCCGCGGTCGTTGATAAATTCGATCGCGGCAGGAGCCTTCGGTGAATGAAAACCAATAATTCTACGATTTCCTTGAACAGCTTAACAGTGTTCGCCACTTACCTCGCTATGTCGGTTTCCTTCGGTCGCTGCCCGTGCTCGTCTTCGTTATCATTGATTTATTCTACTAACGAGTAGTGGCTCGTTCTTACCGTATTATCTTGTCGACCGGGTCACACCCGGGGTGTCACCGACACCAGCTACGACAAATTTTTGCAGCTTGGTTTGGCAAAGCCCGAGTTGGCACGATTACATGTGAATGTACAAAACACGAGTTGTATGTATATATACCCTACTATTGTGTATTTGTGGAGTTGTCGTGCTCAAATTTATCTTCTTCGGTACGAGCTAGACACTGTGATCGCACTGCTATTGTTAATAGCCAATCGAAAATCGAAGAGTAATAAAATACACGTAATAAGTATTGCTGTTCAATTTGGCATCGTATGGATATAGAATGTATAAAAAGTACAACAAACAGATAAAAAGTACATACAAACAGATTATTTTAACCATACGTTTTATAATGTTAGAGTCTACTTCTCTATAAAACAATATAAAACAATACGAATAGCAAGCTGTAATACATCATAATATTTAACATTTTGACAATTAAATTTTCATAATATTTAACATTTTGACAATTAAATTTTGTATTATATTTTTATTAAAATATAGTCCAGTTAAAATTTATCAATAAATAAATAAAACAATTTTTATTATTTGTTTATGCGTTTGTTGTTTAATTTGTAAAAATTTTTTAATTTTTAATGCTATAATAAATAACTTCTGCTAATTTATTATTGTATATTTGTTTTGTGTTTATAGTTGTTTTGCATTTTAGTTATTTAACTGGTAATACTGGTATACGATTAATCTGACATCTTATATATTTTACATTATTTTTCAATCTATTCTCTTAATGATATTAAAATAAAACAAATTGGATTGACATACCGGCACGATGCGCAGCAGCGGAATTGTTCACAAGCTGATAACATACAAAATACATCCAAATTATAACAGCGCTTAAAATAATTATTTGAGAAATAATTATTACGCTCTTTTATGTAAATATCTAATAAAAGAATTATATATTTATATCTAATCATGAATATTAAGAATTGAAAATCTTTTACTGAATATTTTAAAGTTCCTATGTGCGTCACATATCATTTTACGTGCAATATTTTGCAAATAACTGAAATGAATAATTACTTTCTTACCCTAAAGTTGCTCCACCGACGCCCGATGCCCCTTCTAAGCTTCCTTTTCCTCCTCTCAGTTTTTCTTGCAGTTCTTCAAGGCATTCACACGTTGACGACACGAATACGAAAATCGCACGTTTTAAACGGTATTCCCGACACATACTTTGTCATTCGAACAAACTCGAATATCATCACACGGATTACACATTCGATACTCTGCCATGTTCGTAATAAGTAACGACGGAAAGAGTGAGATCATAAACAGGAAATAATAAGGAATAATAGTACTATAAAAGGATAGCGCGCCGATACGGAACAATCGGCTTTGTACGAGATGTCGTGCGTATGATAGAGATAAACATATCAAGAATAAAGTCGCATCGATTCCGATTTGGGGGAATACAAGGAGTAACAATGTGCGTTCCGATACATAGCGCAAGAGAGAGAGGGGGGGGGGGATATAGATCACGCAGGCTAAGAGCGACGAAAACAACGCTGTGAATCAATCTCTCGAAACTCTTAACATTAGAATATTCATCGAACATTTATTAAAATCGAGTTGAAATCAAATTCTCGATAAATGTTGGATAAATAATGTTAAGAGTTTCAAGACCGATTTGCAGTGTTTTGATGGGGTTGTTTTCGTCGTCTTTAGCCTGCGTGATTTATATCCCCCTTTCTCTCTCTTTCTCTCTTGCGCTATGTATCGGAGCGCACATTGTTTCATCGTACTCTTTGTATTTCCTCAAATCGGAATCGGCGCGACTTGATATGTTTATTGCATCTTTACCGCGCACGACATCTCATACAGGCAGATCGTATCTGTATATTGATATATTGGTATATTGATATATATTGAACGCGATTGATATATTCTGTATCAATCGCGTTATCCTTTTCAATAGTACTATCCTTTTCCCGTACTTTTCGATCTCACTCTTTCCGTCATTACTTGTTACGGACGTGGTCGTGTTAAACGTGTAATTCGTGCAATGATATTCGAGTTTTACTTTGTCCGAATGACGAAGTACGCATCGGGAGTACCGTTTAAAACATCGTGCGATTTTCGTATTCGTGTCGTGAACGCATATGAGTGCCTTGAAGGACTGCGAGGAAGACTCAGAGGAGGAGGAGATTTAGGAAGGTCATCGGGCGCCAGCGGAACAACTTTAGAGTAATTATTCATTTGTTATCAGTTATCAGTTGCAAAATATTGCACGTGAAATGATATGTAATGTGATGCATGTAGAAATTTTAAAATATTTAGTAAAAGATTTTCAATTCTTAATATATTTATGGTTATTAGATGTAAATATATAATGTTTTTATTAGATATTTACATAAGAAAGATGAGTAAAAGTTTAATAATTATTTCTGAAATACTTATTTTAAACGTTGCTATAATTTGGATATACTTTGTTACAGATCAACTTGTAATTCAGTTGCTGCGCATCGTGCCGATACGTCAATCCAATTTGTTTTATTTTAATATAATTAAAAGTGTAGATTGAAAAATAATATAAAATATATCATGTTTGCAATGTAACATACAATATGTCTGGGGCACCTATATATTAATACAACAAAGAAGATAAATAGCTTGTATTATATTACAAATTATTATGAAATGAACACATTATTATGTTAATGAGGATAAATAATTTTATATTATATTTTGATCGTAAATACATTTTATTAACTTTATAACAAATCCTTTGAAACAATATCGAGTTCCTTTTATCTCTGCGAATTGTAAAACTTAAAACTTTGTGATTGCTCGGAAATGCCAATTACAACCAAAGTTCGCTGTGTGGTTAGCCAACTGTATAATGCGCAGCATCTTTGGCCTGAAGATTCTGTTCTCCATCGTCGAGAGTCGCATTCGCTTGATAAAACGGGAAAGCTTCCAATTTCTGACCCGAATCTTATATTTTTAAAGCTAAGTTGCGTTTTACCCAGTTATTAGATTGTTCCTCGTTTCCTGCTGTATCATCTTCCTGTCAAATTAAGTGGTGTGTCAAAAATACTACACAGAATGAGTCAAGCGTGTTCAATCATAAAATTCGCTCGAACATAATAAACAATATATTTTTTAAGAAAAGCATTTATAAGAAATTATTTTTTTTTAACGACAATATGAAATATAACTTTCAGACAGTATTTCTGCGAAAAACATTTTCTATAATATTTTACGATAAAATTTTGGATAAAGTTATTATGACGAATAAAACAATGCTATATGTTTAATGCTTAAAGTAACGGCGATAAAAAAAGTAAGGTAATTAATAAAATGATGAAAGAAGGAGATAAAACGATATAAAGTGAATGATGAAAGAACAAGATGATCTCTTCGCTGGAGTGCTTTGTCTTAGAAAAGCGAAAAGTACGGAGAACGTTGCACAATCGCATCATTTCTATGCGCTAGCGCATTGATTGAATCTTGTACCAGAAGACGTGAGGGTGTGGGCGGATGACTAATGGCGGCAAGATAGGATGCACGATGAATGGATTTTTGAGAATGGAGAAGAAGCGTAGATTTAGATTAGAGTGGTGGAATCACCGATACGGGGGGACGAAGGAAAGCAAACAGTGCAAGCTTTAAGCTTCCTCCTCTTTAAACTCTATCTCGCTCTTTTCGGCGACTTCATACTTACCATACTCGTTCCCGGACTTTATTCGGCGACCTTAGTCCCTTGATCCTTCCGTATCTTCCACAAGCTCGTATTCGCTCTATCAAATTTACGCATTTTCTTTATCACGTTTCAGTGGGTAGAAAAGAAAATTTTAAGGCGCTCGTCTGTAAGGATAAAATTGTTTTGTTTGGCCTCCGAAATTATTCTTACTACTACTGTTGTTTTAAATTAATTTGGACAAATATTCTACAAACTGAATATATACTATTTTAAGATTTCCTTAATTTTTATTGATTATTAAAAATTATTATACATCTTGTATATATGATGCATATTTTAAATTCTACAAATCTACTCATAATTAAACCGTAAATTCATCAATAACTCATTTGTTAATGCAAGTATTAGAATGTGACGTCAGGAACGAGAAATTGTGTAATATTTTTCTTTCCAATCTGTTTTTATTATAGTTAAATAAATGAGTTTTTACGGATGCTATTATTCGCTCATGAATTATTCAAATATTTATTCTAAAATATAGCCATGCACGTTTAGGCATAAATTCAGTTTATTACGTATGTAGATTAGCTACTTACTTTAACATTAAAGTGAATAGCTAATAGTAACAATTAATATCATCTAGAATTGATATCGTATTATTATCGCGTTATGGATTATATCAATTTAATAATAATGGGGGCAGCCTGTGATTTGATATGTTAAATGAGATTAAAGTCGGCGATGCTTAAATTGCTGAAATAAACGTGAACTTTGAGTCTTTATTGAGATTAGCAAGATGTGTATATGTGTATTGTTACGCTAACACACGGCTAGCTGTAGTCAACTTCTAGAAGGAAAATTTCTCACACAACTTGCAACTTTATCATTGAAACTTTGCATTCGTCTCGGCAAAATTGCGGCATTGTTCCAACGCGTTCAATCATAAATAAAACTGGCGCAAAAGTTCAGTCGGTATGATAGGACATTGCGCCGTCACATGGAATAAAAAATGAAATTTCACGAGATTTTTCATTAATAAATCAGTTGTATCTTACGTACCATTGTGTTTCATGAAATAAGGCATGATGTATGCAGTGGTATTCAAGTTTCGTAGAAGAGATTGTTATGTGTCAGCAGGGATAGATTACATCCACACTGTGATTCCGAATATAAAAAATTAGTTTATTGAGATTCACGTTTTTGAGATAATACAGTTCTGTTTGTGGTTTGTGATACACTAATATTGCGACGACGCTTAGGGGCCTTCGAACGCCCTGAGTCGCATGGATCTCGTCTAGGGGCGTTATGTTTTTTGCCCTGAGTCCTGGTGGTCGGACGAACCGCGACAACGCCTAAAGACGAATCGTCTTGAGTCGCGGTATTGATTTATATAGATATGCACACACACACACGGTATCGATTTTTGATTCACTTTGATCGTATGAACGCTTCAAAAAGGTCTAGCTGTAGAACCGTCGACTAGCTCAGGCAGAACAGTAATGAATATTAGTTTAGCCTTTCCAAGCTAGGTTTCTTGGATCCGGCTTCTCATTGGTTCATATGCATAAGACGACATCAACAATATGCCGACAAAGATTGTTGTTTTTAAACTTGCCCATGATAAAAAAGATCAGAAAATACCACCGATATAAAAAAGGTCAGAAAATACCGCCGATATAAAAAAAAAGTCAGAAAATACCGCCGATGTTATCGTTAGACATCGCGCGGTCTTCAGATCTTCGCCGAATTTATAAGATCCGTGTGTGTATGTGTGTGAACGCATTATTTCGTCCGACCATTATATTTATTGTCTATTATTGCTTTATTGCAATATGAATTTATGTGCACAACGCATAAAGAGCTCTCATACGTAACAGAGATTTCTTTTCGGGAAGTAGAGAAGTACGTTAGATGTGTATATACGTATGTCGATACGTGAATCAATATGACTTACATCGCGCGCGCGGAAATGGGATGGGAAGGATATATGGCGAAACGAAGATCTGGCAGTTGACGGAGGACGATATTGCATATTGTACTGAAATTGGATTCGTATGTAAATGCACGGAAATCCCATAGCTTCCAGGTACGGTCCTTTTTTTCAGAATAATCCGATACTTTCCCGCCTGACGAGCCCTCCCACGTCCACTTTCGTCGATTAGTCGACTTAACGCCCTAAAGGGATTTGCGAGCTCAGATTCTTCAGTGAGCGCACGGGGAGAATCCCGGATAAAAGGTGGAGGAACACATAAAATTACTGAAGCGTTGTTTGCGATCGAGTGATTAAATCCGGCGGAAATGATGAAACTGAGCAAATCGACTGTAAGGGAAAGCTTAAATGATGTTGTCCACGTACGCGCGCGTCCGTGTATGTTCTTTCCGGTGCATATCCTGACCGCGGGGATCGCCACGAATCAATTAGCGGCCTCATAGCGTTGTAAGTAAGAAGAATGAGGTTGCTTAGCTAGGAAATTACCGTTCTGAATACGTAATGCAGCACTATTTTTTTGCGCGTTAAACACAAATTAAATCGGCCAATTAGGTAAGGCTGTTTTAACCGTGGCATAATGTGAGTCAGCTTTACCCGACTGCTACTTTAAACATAACTGTTATATTGATCATTTTACCTAACCAGATCTGGCTAACAGTATATACAATTGGTTTGTGCGAAGATAAAAGGAAACCCCATTGCAAATGTTTCGCCAGAAAATAATACGCGCGTAGGTAATATTTTCTTATCGATACGAAAATTATTATAGTCGGTATGTTTAATCTGGGTTAAAATCATTTCTGATCGTGCGCTACAACGGATTATGTCAGCACATAATGCAGCTACGCTTACTAATATTGACAATACATTACAAACAAATTCTCTATTTTCTGTTATTCTGTATCCCTGCAATGATTATTTATTCATCGCCCGCTAAGATGAAATTTATGGCGCAATTCTATTTTGCGGTGTACTACATATTTCAGAATACATTTTGCGCGGTAAGGCTTGCCGATTTTCATCTCAAACGAGGAATAAACAGTGTTTCCTGTTTATCATAAAGTATACCACCCGTTATAACTTGCACGTCACGCTGCGCAGCGTGAGATCTAACTTCCTACTTTGCGAGAGGGACCAAGTAGTTCACACGCCCAGGTAATACGTACAAAGAGAAGCTCGGAAAGAAAAGGCGAACGCTTTTGAGACATTGCCAATCCCCTAAGAAGCTCTATTCGAGAATTCAGTCGTTGGCCGGCGCGAAGGGGACGGCGAGAAAGCGAGTAGTGAGAACAGAAACGTTAGGGAATGTGAATTTAAGGAAATGAAAATATATAGATATATGCGAGTATGTGCAGGAAAAGGATAGCAAAAATGCACGACGATGGAAATTTTCGAATGGAATGCAAGCGAAAGGAAAAATGTATCTCAGCCGCGATATTCATATTACTCTTTTTTGCAGAGTGTTAGTTGTGCTATCTCGGGATAGCATTTCGTTCGAGTAACACGAAATTATTTGAATTCATTTAATGTGGAAAGCAATTTTTGTTAAGCACAGATAAATTTTCTATTTAAAGTAAACCAACGAGAGTAATCAATGAAAGCAAAATTGCATAATTATTTAAAATTTATCACGGTTGGAAAATTATACGTACATGTATGCAGAGTATTTTTTAGTAATTTGATTAAAACTTGCGATTCTTCCAATGAGATTTATTTCTTCTAAATAGAACGGCCCACCTAAAACCGTTGTGAAGTTACGTTGCGCCCGGTTTTATTTTAATTTACACTGTGATGTACTACAATAAGTAAGTTCGACATTTTATTCACGTAAGTCGTATCGTATAGGGTACAAGTTTTGAACATCATGGTTGAGGGCGTATAACACACTTTGCCACGCTACTTTGTATTCAACACGAACATGTCTCTCTTTTCCACCCCGGGCATTTCACCGTTCGCATTGATCCTTGATCACTCCCTAGAGCACTTCGGCGTCTTGGATTTTGCCCAAGTAAAATTCCTTGAATCTACTCATTCCTCTTCTGTAATCGCAACTCATTTTATGTTACATTTCAAATTAGAATCGAGCCAATGAGCAATCAGCAAGGTCTAAGAAAATTTCTCAGGAGACGTTTAGTGATTCGTCCGGGCAATAATCTAGCAATTCTCATAAGATTCTTGAAGCTGATTGAAATTTTTTCGATTGTTTGCTCCTCCGCTCTACGCTAAGATCGCTATTTTATGAACCTTACAATTATAAAATTTTTCAATTTTATTAATAAATCGAAATTAAATTAAATTTCTTCTCTTTAATATTGAAAATTGTATGAATTAAATTAAATTTTAAATTGCAATCTATAATATACACATAAATAATTCATGTTTATGGTTATACGTACCTATAGTCGTATTCTTATTAGTTTTCTTTAATAAGCTTCGAGCATTTTAAGTTTTCTTTTTATTATTATCGTTTTATATAATGCGAGTTATCATTTAATTACACATGAAAAGTCAGAGAAATTGGAATAAAGGTCCTTATCTTCTTCTACTGCTAATGTTACTTGGCATTGATTATGCAATATGCACTCCATTCATATAACTCAATATACTGTGCGACATAATGCTATTATACATATATACGGCTGCATTAAATTCGCCTGTAATATGAATACGGTTGCGTTAAATTTGTTCTTACAGATTGACAAGTACGCAAATTATTCGCAATTTTAAAGTTCGTGCTACATATAAATTACGTTGCTCTGTTCTTTCGCGTAATTTTAAAGTGGGCGAGGCAATTAGACGTAGTTTCGGACGAGTTCGAAATTTCAATGCATTCCAAGTGACCGTCTCAACATTGTCGTTGTATCCTGCTGTTGAATTTCACGCAGAAATAATTTATGAACCTCGCACTCTCAGCGTCTCACTTTGTCTTTTACGTCGTTTCAACGGGTACTGCAGTCGTATACAGATCTTTATTGCCGTCTGCGCGATTCTCAGGACCTTCCCGTTTGCATAAAGCCGTTGTGCACATTGAAGACATTAGAAGTTCGCATGTGGCAGTGTGCAATTCGGTGTTCATGCTGCGCTGGTTAGCGTTAAGCCAAGAGTCATGATATTCAGAGTGAGACAAGCCGGCGGGAGATAGAGTCGCTAACGTGCACGCTCCAATTCTGTGACTTCTATTCTCGTTATAATCTCACATATATATACACAACTACAAGAAAGCGCTAATTACTTGTACCCCAAATAGTAAACAACGCTTAACGCAAAGCGAATTTACGAACGCGCAAGTGACAAAATAACCCCCATGAATCATTCGGCAAATATACTTAATTTTCCCAATTTATTTTCCATTTTTAAAACCGGCTCAAACATTTAATCGTCTGCATTGAATAATCGCGGTAGGTGCCGGAGCAATATCGATCGATCTTCTTTCTCGTTTCCCTTAGTGTTACGTGGGTGGAAAATAAATATTAGTTTCTCACGCTAGTAAGTGGGAGCTTCAAGTGAAACTTCTGGAGTGACGTGTGTGTTACGTCGATCGATCGCCATCGGTCGAGTCGAATCGCCACTATGTGAATTACGTGAACGCGGTTTGCGCGCCCGGCGATGACGGACCACACGTGAAGCTGCATCGCTATGTCGCTGCATCCGCGAGCCGCGTCGCCGTTTGATCTCTGTGCGTGACGAACATAACGATGACGATATGTAGCCGCTCGCAGAACGATTACGTGCCACGCGCAATGTGCCGGCGGCTGGCAGTGGAAGGTCGCGCGCTTGATGCGATGTGAAGTTCGTCATGAACCACCCCGCGACCCGGGACCCGTTTGGCTCCAGGTCGCCGGGATGCTGTTACCACACGTGGAATCCGCAATTTTGCCCGCCGTGCAGAATCTGCCAGAGGCCGGTCTTAAGTTTGCAGCCGTGCGTGCTGCGACGTCCGGCGCTCTACTCATATCCGTCCGTCCGAGAGTCGGAACATCGTCCGGAGTGTCATCTGGATTTCCGTCATCAGGAACGTCATCAAGAGTACCATCAGGAGCGTTACCAAGAGTATCACGGAGAGAGCGTGTACGAACGTTTTCGACGGCAGCGATCGTTCGAGGCACCGTCGCGTCGTCGCGACGTTGACATCGCCGACGGGCGGCCGGCCTCGAATCCGCATTATCACACGCACCCGCCGCCCAGCTCATCGGCCGGTTATCCCTTGAACAGATCTGCGAGTGTTGTGCGTTTAGGCTCACCCGGTGGATCGCTCGGCCAACGATCGCCGGGAGCGCGCGTTGCGAAACCGCCTGGTCTCGAGCAGTCCCATCGATGGATCGGCGAGGAAACCAAGAGGTCCTTGCCGTTGCACGTCTACAAGTATTACCTTGCACACACGAAGGAGTACCGCCGGCAAAATATCAAGGTAATTATCGCTCGTTCGCGAGGTCGACGACCGGCCGACGTGGGGGAAGATTAATTAACCTGGATAGCCCGTGGCACGGCACCTTACTCCGCTTCCTGTCTAATCGTTTATATAAGTATTGAAACATTTTCCCGGACCTACGTGCGTTGTACAATAATTTTGTCGCGCGGCCAAAATTGAGAAGTTAATTGGATATTATATTCTTTTTTTCATGTAACTTTCGACAACTCCCTGCGCAGCGTATCGATTTACTTCTCTCACAATGCTCGTAAAATTGATAAAATTTGGATGAAATTAATCAAACTCGATTTATACGACTGCCCAGTCATCAATTTTTTTTTATTTTTCACCACCTGTCGAAATATTTTTCATATGGTTTGCATCATGATGTGAAAATTTAATATTTCCATCCTTTTGCTGCATCGCGTGCTGCACGTGAAACAAAGTAGATTATTTTAATATTTCGCACATGTTTGGTTGATTTTTGAGTGTTGTAATTTCGTTCTCAATATGATAAACATTTATTTATCACAGAATTCTGACAGAATACAATTGTGAAACAACAAATTGTGAAAATTTACGCGACAAACAGAAGAGTCCGATTAGATTTACGCGAGTATAATTTTTGTCATTAAATGATTTTAAAATTATCCTTAGTTTATGAGATTACTTTATTCCTTACTAAGATGTGTTCTTAGCGGAATATCAAGGTAATTATCTCCTATCTGTGGTTTAAATATTGGATTCGTAGAGGCACAAGCTAATTAATCACCATTATCTCGGTCCCACGCTCGAGTTTTCGTGATTTAAGGTTCAGAGCGGTAAATTGTTAGCGTTGCTCTGCCTCTGCAGAAAATAGCTCTAAGAAAGTAAAGAATTCTCTTTACTCTAGCCGGAACTAACCGGTTGAACGATATTCCGCGTCGTTATACCTACTACCCGAATATTATATCGAATATTTTACTTGGTAAAGCAGAAGAACATTCTGTACAAGATTATTCTATATAAGAACAGAAATATAAACAACGAGGATTACGCTAGTTCTTTGTTTCTTTTTTTCATCAAAAGAACGTGACTAGAATTTTATGACGAACTATTATGTGTTACATGATGTATGTAATGTATGTACATTTTAAATTTCAGCATTACAATTTGCTTGCTAAAACTGTTTCTCATTTAATTCGAAGTGAGTTATAAAATTTATTATTAAAAGAATATATTGCTAGTGGAATAAAAATCAGATTATGATAACGATGCTTGAAAGTGCAATAGATACAAAGTATATCCAACTAATGCTAATCTTTGCATAATATCTAATTAAAGTTTAAAGTACGGAGGAAAGTGCGTCCTAATCATAATTACGATGTGTAAGTCGCAGACTCATTTATGTATCGTAATACAGCTCTAAGTAATAAATCCACTTTATTTGAGATATAAACGCTAGGAAAATGTATTGCGGCAAGGCGAGCAAAGATACGCTTTGTGGTGCAAATAAAATTCTGGCTGGTAATTCGCTCGGAGTTATTTACGGATGAATTTTTGTTCATGTACATAATTCAGCTTGCATAAATTTCTAATAATTGTGCTTTCGCTTAAAATGTGCTTTCAGCCTTGTGTGTTTTTGTTAAAGCTGCGTTTTCACAATAATATTTATCAACGCGTGTTTTGATCGTGAAATTATCATAGTTGTCACCATGGTGATATTTACAGCACGGACAAGTATTCTTGAGTTTTCTAGTACCATCGAATATATGTGTATATCACGCCTGAGCGCACCTCAAAGAGGAAAAGCCTGTGCTTAAGCGAGTCGACATTTTTCGTTTGCATACTTTGTTATAAAATACAAAGTACCTGGCTCGCACTTGAAACATTTCCGTCGACGTCTCTTTCATTTATCATGCTCTACTATTCGTTATTAGAACTCCGTGCACGAAATGGCACGAAAGGAGTAGAATTAAATCGTCGGAAAGTAAATTGCAAGTTTTCCTTAAGCAAACCGTAAGTTGAACAGTCGGATGAACTTTGACTAATTATCGGATGAAATCGGATTTAGGCAGGCTTTTGATTAATCATCGGATATCAAAGTGAAACTGTCGTAATGAGGTAAATTAGGTGACCAAATTATGAAATACGGTTAACTCGCTTAACTAAAGTAAATCACAGAGTCGGTTTACAGACGTAAACAAAGGAGTGGATGTCCGTGCACGTTCGCCTTCGTCGTGTGAGGTCTATATCATGCAATATTAAATCCTGTAGCGACCATATTGAAGTTTACCACGTTTGCGTGTACACATATTTGGGGCACGATATGAGTACACACAAGTCCGCAACACAATTGTTATAAGTTACGAACGATGTAAACTGCAACGAATTATTTTACATATATTGAGGTAAAACAAAATTTGGAACTACATCAAGTATTAAATAGTTGTGGTGAAAGCAATAATGTAATAATAATAATATCAAGTTCGGAGAACGTATGACGAACACTAATTTTAACAACTTTTTTTCTCTTCAATAGAATTTCAGTGCATCGAACGCGGAAAAAATCGGGAATGTCATAAAATATTTAACTGGTTTAAGTTTGGATTAATGACTTCAGCCAATACGCGCGCGTCACTTTTGAAGTAAATTGAAAAGTATCCATTGTCCGGAATTCCACCTCTCATTTAAAGGACGCTTTCCAAGCGTTGATCAATTCAAAATTTAACGATTAACGAGGATTAACGTATCGCGCTGAAATAGAATTCGATTCGTTCAGTATCTCGATTTTTCATCGAACAATATCGTGACAGGTAATAGTTAGACGAATGAGATGTATTAAAAAGTAAATTGTCAGAGAAGCGGCATGTGTAACCTCTTGTCGTAATACGTGCATGTTTACTCGCGTATGATACATAAATCTTGTAAATACGTAGCACGAATGAGAAGAGATGGATGGCAAAAATCTTCGTCGGTAACTTTTTTTCTATGTAAAACGAGAACGGATACGCGTTCTTATTCGTCGAGCTTACCCCTGCGATTTCCGAGAGCACGTCGGGTGCAGTGGAAAGGCGGAAACCAAATTCAGACATAGAATTTGAAGAATTTTCAGACTGAAATGAGAGATTGCGCTTGCATGGGGAAGGAAGTACGATAATTTCCGGTTTTGTAGATAGAGGAGTGGCTCGCAGAAAACTTGCAGGCTTAATGCGCCGAAAATAAGGGTGCTGAGTAGATAATCGTATTAAATTTTTATGATATATAGTTTTTTTAAAGACTCTTTCGTGGATAGACAGTCGCAATTTCTACGAACGTTCTGCCCGCGTATGTGCAATATGTTCCTACGTTATAGGCGGTTTATGCGAGCCGTCGCTATAATAACATGACTGAGCTTGCCTCGCGCAACGAATATCAAAATGGCACATGGTACTTTGCTTGAATATCAAGCATGCCTTAAAGCCGACGTAACGAACAGGATTTCCGCTTCTCTTACTTCGCTATTCCGTTTGGAACGAGTACGTATGCCCGGGATAATGATTCGAATCCGCGCGCAAACTTCTACTATTACTGATCGCGAAGAATGGAATTAAATGAGGAAAGAAGGGCGCCAGTTAGACTCACACAGTGTGCTTTGAAATAACGTTCGAAGAAGAAAAATGGCTCCGCACTGTATCATCGTTACGCATAACAATAGGTCTGTTCTTTTTACCTACATTCCTACATTGTATTTTTTTCCTTTTTTTTTCGTTTTTCCCCTTCTAACGGTGAGGCACGTACTTCTTTCATTTTAAGTACAAAATATGCAAAAGTGCAGTTTTTCAAAGAATAGTCCTAATAACAACGCGTGGTGCGGAATATGTTACGGCATTGTTTTGCAAAAATTGTATAACGCTTTATGACTATGTTCTTTTTTCTTCGAACAATTTTAAAGTGGGTCTGTCTTTTGCAGAGATTTTATACTACGATCATATTAAATTAAATTAATAAAATATTAATATAAAAAGTTTAAGATTTTTGGCGGATTAAATTTCAAGATGTACATTTTAGCAGATAAACATGTGATTCAGAAATAATTAGCTAATTAGTTGTCACAGTAATTGTGGCAAAGTAAAAAAGTAAAATAAAATTAAACATTTTTAATTGATCTGAAAATTTAAAAAATTCCTTTACTTTTTAACTTTTTCTAAAAGATATATAATAATTTTTATATACTAATATAGTATAATATAATATTATTTTTAATTACAGAATCTTATCATTACATTGATTTATAAATTTACTGATTTATGAATTATTTCGTATATGCGTTTTATAGAGTATTTTTGCATAAATAAAATATAACGAATCGCCTTTTTGACAAATTTCATAGCTTGACAGGGAGTATTTAATTTTTATGATACATTGTCATATGATACGTCATAGTATAGATATGCATGGATGGACATTAACTTCCCCTCAATGTGTCAACAAATCCGTGACATTTGTTGACGCATGCAGCAGCAAAAGTTAATCCTGCGAAATGTAAACGTATATATCAGTTAAACCTTTTATTCAGTCAGTATTGTAGATATAAATCCAAAGTATGGCCATTTTTACCAGGAATTACAGGTTAAAAAATGTAGCAAAAATATTTTTTTAAGAGTATCTTTTTTTCAGGAAATATTATTTTATAATGCATTAAAAAAAATTATATCAAAATGATCAAATAAAGTGAAAATTGAACTGAATTATAAATTAATGTTATTATTGTAAGAATTCGATACTTACGAAGAGAAATAGTAAAAATTATATAATTATATTGATAAATATATAACACTTGATACACATTTAAATGTTCGATGTACGTTCTATATTTTATATCTAGCCATGTTTATTTGTTCAAGAGTTAAGCAGAGTTCTAAGTGTGATTCTTATTATTTCGTATTCTGTTACAAGATTCTAAGTACTATATAAAGCGCCGAAGTCTCTTTTGGAAGAAACATAAAAAATTCTCCTTGTTCAACGTATACCATTCGCTTCGAACGTATTTCACACATTTCGAAGATAGCGTAAAAGTATCTTGTTTGATATACTTACGATACCGCCAAGTTTATGATCTCATTTACACTGGGACATAAGCGTTTATTTTCCACGACTGACAGATTGCATTGCGTCGAACTTTGGGAAAGTCGACTTTACAACTTTCACGTAGTTAAAGTTAAAACGACCATTTGGTGCACGCGTTATAATGGTGGCATAATGCTTCAACGGATCTGTACGTTAATCGGGGTATAATGGCTATCATAGATCTTTCTATACGGCTTATATTGCGTTCGATTCATATACCGTGGCAAATAATTTATAAGTCAGAACAGCTTCTTTTCGTTAGTAAACTTAATTGAAGGGCAATAAATGTAATCAAGAAATATACTTAAAAGTAGATTTCTTATATAAAGATATATGTGTAGCGATTTAAAACCGATTTAATCATTATCTAAAAATTAGAACTTTTATATATGATGTTATAGAAGAATTGAGAACACAATAATTGTGTGCCAATAACAGTTTGCTTCTGAAATGTATATGTTTTATTGATATAAAATGAAACTGAATTTTTGATATATATGTATTTTGTTAAGATTCCGCATATAGAAGATTCACAAACGTTTTATTGCGACAATACGACTTGTAAGAACGTATTGTTCTCACACACGCGTGCTACGCATGCAATTGTCAAACTAATAGTGGCAATCGAGCATTGCAAGTACATAGTTTGACAAGATTATGAAAGCCATAATTCAGTTCTCCAGTGTAAGGAATACACAAATGCTGCTCGCTACTCCAATTATCGACGTTGAACGGTAGCTGCGGGTCTGACTGTTGATCCATTAGTTGCCAACCTAAATATGACCTGTTTGTTGCAACATTAATTCTCGTTACACCGAACCGCACCTACCCTTCGGACGTGAAAATTAGGCCAGTCAGTACCGCATGTAAATTAGTTGTAGAATGTTATCAGATGGATGACACGTGTCCCGCAGCTCTCTGAAAATTGAATAGGATGGTGCATTCTTCGATATATTAAACGCTGCTTAATTTTAAGTTTTTATCGCATTGTATATGATTTGACTACATATTTTTTTACTTGCATATTAAAATTATTCTGAAGTATTTTGTTTTTCTTTTTGTTACAGGTAAGTGAAGTTATCTTCTATGCTGACAAGATATTTCCTTCGTAAATAGGTAAAATATTTTTATAACATTTATAAAGATAATATTACGTAGACACTATATTGACGTTTCTATAATTATAAGTAAAACTAAACATTTTTTTTAAATTTAACTTTACTGATTTCATTAACTAACTTTAAATTAACTTTGTAGTAACTAAGATAAAATTGATCGCTAACATTTACATACGTAAATGACTGACGTGGCAGAGTTTGTCTTGATTTTATTTTTACTTGGCTCCATTTAATGAATTTATTTTATTACAATTTTACATTATTCTTATTGTATTAAATATAGTGTGTACGTAGCTGAAATATCAAAAGCACCGACCTATAAGTTATTTACGCTAAATTTATTATTGTTGCTATCCAACTCTCTATAATTTAAAATTCATTAAAGTCCTCGTGACCGATGGCTTTCCGATAACGTTTGACATTTGCTGTTGATGATGCTCACTTGTTTTAATAACTGTAATTGGAATCCTGTAATAATCTCGTGCTGTCCCGTGACACGAAATAATTCCTATCGAAACATTTGCTCGTAATTAGATAAGAGATGAGCTGTGCTTTAGAAGTGTGACAGCGTTGAAAGGCGCGTTGGGTCAATCGATTCTGTAAGCATTAAAGTTAAGCATATTTGCGCACGACATATACCTTCACATTAATATATTTAAAATCTCTGTATGTTTATGAGTGCGATTAATAGCTCGTCCGTTTCGTATAAATAATATAACTGCTGAAGCTAAAATCAAATAATGCTTTGATTTGAAAGCAGTGTTCAATATCGCTATTTATTAATTTTCCAAGACACATACGTGATTTACATACATTGATCGGGGAACGATTTAATTACACACAGGAGAAAATTTGCGCGTAACAAAACTGAGCATGTCTAATATCCTTAACATAATATTAACTAGGATTCTCTTTCTACGGATTAATACGGTATATTACTAAACCTCGGTTATGTTAAATATTTGAGGTGTACAATTTGTTTGCTCATCAACGCGTTTTAACGTGATCCCGGCAATGACGTCGGATTTTCTATTCTATGCAAAAGTAATCGGAGCAGCTTATGATGCATCGCATAGGGATCTATGTGTATACGTGGTAGCTTTGACGTGCATTGATTATTCTGTATTTTTCTCCGTTCATAATAGTTCTTAATTCCCTCTTAGTGATAATTTTGAGCTCTATACGTGTTCAAATGTGTGTATAGCGGCTGCGGTGTGTGACGCGCGCGTAATCGTCGCACAAAGTGTCGATGATTAAAAGCGGAAGCAGATGATAATTGAATCACAATGAGATTCAATTTATTAGGGTTATCAGTTATTGATTGGCTTTTGAATTATATTCGTCGTGCGAGGTACCGCAAAAAGCCCGCCGTAAATCGCGACCGCGACACCGCTGCATTTAAATGAACCCTGGCTACGTTTGCAACTGCATTCGTTTGGAAATTCTTGATAAAATAAATGACGGAGATAAAATAGGAATGAAAAATCGCGCACTTTAAGCTGGCGTGATACGGAATGCATAAAGGCAGAGTATAGCAAAACACGCTGTGCGTTATGCATGAGAAAAAATAAAAGCAAAAGAGCGATATCACCGAAACGCACGTTAACGCGACCGAATGTAACGCGGCTGGCGTTACAGAGAACTAGCGAGTATTTTGTTTATCTCGCGAAACATACTTTTGTGTCATGGAAGGTAATTTTATCCTTTATTCTAGAATTTTATTTTTAGGAACTTCTATTTATCAAATTTCTTTTATGTCATAAGAGCAAAAATGGATGATACATTTATTTGCGTGTCATATAAAATAATAGAATTATATTTTTGCCGACATAATGGTGCAAGGAAAGAAAGAAGTAAAAGCATTTTATTATTCTCTCGATTTTACGCTGTGATTTTAGTTTTCTTAAATGTGCAGAATTGCTTGCAACGTGAAATAAATCGTGTGTCGCATTGCGACCAATAGTCCCCAAATTTGCCATCTTCCCAATTAAGCAGCTTCTGTGCTAAATACGTCGCAACTACGAAGAACGGATGAGATAAAAACGTTTTGATTCACTTCTCAAGCTGTTAGCTGCGAGACGCTCTATCACTTACGCGCGGAATCGCGATGCCAGTTCCTGGCTGAGCTTGGCAAGGTTTCTAGAACACGCTGTTCATCACTGATGCCTAGTCATGAGAAACGATACGAGAATTTGCAAAACTGCCGGGGGTTATAGATAAATTTTTTGCGCGTACCATAGATCGGCGTGGTAATCTCGCGAAGTTGCGCGTTTCTCAAGCAATCAGAAGAGTATGAAAAGTATTGCGTCGAAAGTTCTACGATGTAAGATTCACTCTTCCGGTTGGATTGATGTTCTTTTTATTCTACACTTCAGACAATGGAAAATCATCATACGCCGGAAGTTTTTTCTCCGATCTTTAACAATTATAACTTGTTAAGAGAGAATTTTTTCCAACTACATTGCTTGCGGGCTTAATTGCTTTCTCTTTTCACCGTTACGAGATACACTCGTTCAAGTGCGCAATGTACGGTCGTAATGATACCATTGTATCGTGTCGCCCTTGAGTTATTTACATTCGCGTTTGTAGTCTTCATTTGGTGGTTCCGCGACCTTGGCTGTGAATATGATAAACGAGGTCGTAAAGCGGTGGAGAAGTCCAGTGTGACAGAATGATATATCGCAAGAGGTAATGCGTTCGCGCGTGTTCGCGGTAATTACGAACGACGTCCGATTAAACTTATAATCGTACGTAATTAAAACTCGTAATTGCTTCAATAAGTATCCGTCCGGTTCTCGAGCGAAATACGTTCCTTTCCGTCGCGCCCGTCGTCTTTCTCCCGGTCTCGGTGTTTACACGTAAATAGTGAGCTCGCATCCATCTTTCCTTATTACTTCTTCTTTGAAAGCGAGACGAAGACACGGACCGCGATCGATGCGGTGCCGCGTCGTTAATCTTCGGTGGATGCGACTCGAAATTTACCCTCACACATGGCCCCGTATCACGCACCAACATATGCATATATTTTCCTGCATCAATGCCGGAGCTATCAATATTGAATAACTTCGTTCGGCGTTGACATAGAAATGCATAAACTTTGATTTTAAGCCGCCGGGAATGGCCGGCATATCGAAATGCACTATCGTTGGAAAGTTTAGGAACACAAACCAAGCGAAGATCTTTTCAGAGCAATTTTTAAGTTTTATTGTTCGTTTATTTTGTACGTAAATAGCGCATTTCACAAAAGATATGTCTTTGAAACTTTGTATTTGGCAAAGGAGCAAATAGATTTTCAGGGCGAATTTTCATTTGCGTCACTGTTTTTCATAATGCTACATAAACTAAACATAACTTTTTGAACATTTTTCTGAAGTTTCTTTAAATATAATCTTCCACACACATACACACATGAACACACGTGCCTAAAAGAACTTGAAACAACTGATTGCTAAGACTGGAAAAATAAATACTTCGTAGAAGCAAAATATTCGAAAATTGGACAAAAGAGGTCATATTTACGTATTGATGTTAGTCGAACTTTTATTCCAACTTTTTTTGTTAAAATCTCTGTTTTCTCAAATGGATGATAATAATAGTTACAACTGTTTTTTACGTCACGTTTCTAAACTTTATTATAGTACGTTAATAGCGAGTGATAATTAAATGAGATAATATTTAATTAATGCATTAATCCTTATTTAAAGGACACTCGTTAATATTTTGGTTTTTTAAGGATATTAATCCGCCTAAATCCCTTGATACAAAAAGAAAAGAAAATACTTGTGGAACAAGTAGTTTACACAATACACGAAGAAAATTTTTTTAAAGTACCTGTATTATTTTTAATTTTATTACAGTGTATTATTACGGAGGATTATTATTTAATGCAGCTTTAAATGAATCTTTGGTCAGCCACCATATAAACCTACATAAATGAGTCGGCAATTCGGGTTACGCCACCAGTGGCTAATGGCCTCCTTAGTCCGAATAAAGACTATTATTTTCATCGGTGTGGATACGATGCGCTACCGCACAAACTACAGAACTAAATCGAAAATCGTTTGCTTTGTTAGATATTTAATGCGTATTTGATTGCGTGTACATTTTATTGTGCATCGCAGATAAGTGATGCGACGTGAAACAGGAGAATTATTCATAAAATTGCTAATTTAAAATTGCTGAAATTTTCCAAGTCATTAATTTTGTCGATGATATCACAAGCTTTTTATTCTATTAATAGCTTTTTTCTCAAAATGGTTGTTAGTAAAAAGTTATAGAATACACGAAATAGTTAAATCAGTTCTTTGCAAACGTTAATCACAGAAAGTTAAATGTGAGAGAAACAAAAAACAACCGCTAATAAATACTGCGCACTAGCACTGAAAGTTTCGCGAAATAGTAATTAATTAGCCCTGCATATTTTATCTTCTTTAAGTTCTTTAATTATTTGGATTTTACAAATAACCAATTTCTTTTCCGGCTAAGAAATCCTACCTTTTCACATTATGTATACTAATCTTCGTAATGAGGAAAACCGATAATTATTTAATGTCTAAAAATGAAGTTTGCCCTATTTGCTATCTAATTAACTTTTTATGACTGCGACACGTGAAAAGATACGATACGACGATGGCTATAATAAATGAAGATAACTCGCAAAGATCGAGTTAAGGTATTTTAAAACGCAGGAAGTTCTTAAAGTTATTAATTAAAGGCGTATTAAAGAGTTGGTCGTGTTCTCGCATTGAAGTTTACGATACGGTGAAAAGTTTGAAATAAGTACCAACTGTGGAAAATTTTAAGGAATGCGTGCCACCGTACCTCGTCTTTCGTGAAAGGCAGGCTTTCGAATATTTTGGATCGCGCTAGGATAGCTCCGAATGTACATATGTGCATCCACTAACCTAATTTATGTTGCATTACTTTGATAGAAAGATTATTTGCCGGAAAATACAAGCTGAGAAACGTCAGACGCGTATTATAAAGATCGATGGATGGTATTTGTGACAGAAATGATTTCGATGTCAGGTATTCGTGCATGAAAATTCTGATGTATGCGTCTACCGAGCATACAATATACTATATTAATATTTTACGTACGGGGATATAATAAAGAGGAGAAAGCGCGCATTGTTGAACAAGAGTATGTAAAATAATAGGGAATATGTTATGTAAATAACGGAGAGGGTAATATTACTCTCTTATGAAGTAAAAGATCTTAAATCTTTAACGAGATGGTATTTGGTTGAAAGTTTTTTAAAAGCCTATCTATCACGACCTGACGAAAATGTTAACGTTATCAGAAACTACTTAATATAACTTGCGAGTGCCGCGTACAACTTTGACTCTGATAAAGCGGACTGTGGTCTTTCAAAATTAAGCTGGTGCACTTTAGTCTCTCTTTCAGAATATTAACAGCTAATGTATAAGTTAACTTGAACTTGCGAATTTCTTAATTACATGTATTCATGCTTTTGCTGGTTCTCTTCTGATGTTTCCGCGACCTCGTAGCGCTTTATACAATGTCTTAAATTTTAGGTAATTATGCATTTTTAAAAGAATTTTGCTGCAATACATAGTGAATAGAGTGTGCTAAATCAGATCGCAACCTAAACGCAGTAGTAAAACCACGTCTGTGGTCAGACATTATTTGTGAAGTGATGGATATTGTCATTTTAATATTCATGCATTTTAGCGAAAAAAGAAAGGAACTTATGTAATAATATTACTTTTGTGTAGTTTTATATAAATATATTTTTTAACATTGCATTAAAAAAGCAGGAATTGCATTTTCAATGCATTTCTATACGACAGAAATGACTGCGAACTTTATCGTGCGAAGTCTTAGAGCTAATTCTAGATAAGAGGATTGAAAATTATTGAGTAGGATGTGCGATATACATTCAGATATTGCCTGATATCTGCATGAACATGAATATTTTCTGATGAATATTACGCATATATGAATAGCACGCGTTAATATACATTAGTTTTATCTCTTAGGAAATTGGATTTGTTTATCGATAAAATTATTAACCTGCTTTATTTGCATTAAACATTTCTAGAAAAATAAAAAAATTACCTTGCGAAAATTGAAATAAAAAAATATATGCTCCTATTTTAATTCGAATATTAATACAGAAGTTACGTAAGTTCTACGACGCCCAAAGTAATGGACTGAATTAATCGCGTGATCGTGAGGAATATTAATGACATTTCTAATTCGTTAACCCACGTCCTCGTTCTTCGCTCATTACATCCGTGCTAACTCACAATTAAATTAACTCATTTAAAGTAATTATTTTAATATAAAATATTTTTTATTTCAACTTTCTGAGGGACTATAAATTTTATGAGTGACAAAGCTAAACTTTGGCAAGCATCTCCATCCCGCAAATTGCACGGAGATCTCGCAAATAGGACAAGGACGTTTTATGTAAGTGACCCATACATACTTGAATGCAATTAGTAACAGAATCTTTCGAAAAATATGGCAAACCATCAGAATTGTCAAATTAATTCTGAGCTAAATTTACGAAATTAGTTAGTTTATAAAATGCTAATCTCGTGCAAAATATTTATCATAATTAGTATCGCTAAAATGTCGATGGCTAATCTGATCTATTGAATAATATATGATAAAATTCATTGATTCTCTTAGAGATTAATGCAGTATCGATGACTATCTGTAAATCCGCTTTATGGATTTATATAAGTTTAATGCGATTCGTTGTAATGCCGTAAATATTGATGCCATATGCCGTCAGTAAATTCTGCAAATTCTGTTCAATATACCGCATGCCAATATGGATCATTGAATATTTTCAATAATTTATTTTGCACATTGCAGTTGATAGAAGGTTGCGAAGATTTTCATGCAAAATCTGTCATTGCCAAAACATTTTACTCGAACAGACATTTCAATTTGTGTTTTATGTAAAAATCAGAAATCTTATTTTATTTTGTTATGCAGCTTCGCTACGAGGGGAAGTAATACTAATTGTAATAATCCGTTAATTGCAATTCTGTAAGACATGTATCGTTTGATCGATACAGACGATATTGGGATGCGGAAGACTTTGCGGCGCGACGTTTTTTTATATCGAATTATGTAGGTCAGCCTTGGAATGTAGGTTAGCATGTCATGTTTTCGCTGGGAGAATGTAAACGTGACCATGCAGAAATCATTATCAGGTTCGTTTATAAATTTTCATCAAACTTTGAAACGATTGTAGACATTATCCTTCAAGCTACGCACTGTTCAAACAGTACAGAGACCTTTAGGCGGATATGCCAAAACTGCTTTCAGATTATCGTGAGGGTGCCGTGTGCATGGGAAATTAGCATCGTTACCGAATAGTAACAGAATGCATTTAAGGGTTACACCGCTGGCGTTAAGCAATGAATTATTCAGGACGTAGGATGTAATGGCAAATGCCTGTTTAGTTTGCAACTAGAAACTTAACTTGCATCATCTCGGTTTAAAAAGAGGCGATTCACGTACTTTCATTATGTTACTTAACTTGAATAGCGTAGAAAATACGGTAATCAATAGCAAGGATTATTACTCTTGAATAAGATAAATTTGGATAATCAAAGAAATTCGATGACTATTTTGTACTTACATCGAGAATTACATCCGTATGAGGAAATCAGATATTACGTCAATTTTTGAGTCCATCACGGGCATACAAGCGGTGTGTAATTCAATAATCGAAATATCGTACACGCGAATAGGAGCCTTTTGATTCTACACAGTTAAGTTATATCAATATAAATTGAACGTTTTTACAAAACGTAGCTATTCAATCATCGTAGAAATTTAACAAGAGCCGTGCTGATTTGTGTCGAGTATGCAGATTGAAAGTTCTGCTGCGTATTAATTGCATTGTGAGAAAGATTGTTTGATTTGACTAATATTTATATCATCCGATATCAATTTGTACGAAAACACCCAATGTCATTCTGCAACTGAACAAGTTTTCCAATATTTTCTTTTTTCTCTTTCGAAATTCCGAAATGGTCATCATAGAACATTCCACTGTTCTACTGTATTATATATTTTTTTTATTTTTGACAAAATTCTTCGATTAAATTTAAAGCTTTTCTGCAACAAAATTTTTATTTCAAACTTAGCAACACAAATATTGTGCGATAACTGTGATATGATAACAATAATAATAATATAAGAATCTTTTTCGATATTTGTTTCAAATATTGACTCAATGAATTTGTTATTAAAAAATAATATAAAAAAAAGTTATCTTTTATTTTCTCTGTATTTTGTATTCAGGAAAGATATTCGTTTCTTCTGTATATTTGTAAAATATTTATTAGCACAGTGTACATTCGTTTCAGGAAATATCACTCAATCAGGAGCATCCCTATATATATATATATTATTCATATCGGGATCACGCGAGTCCTGAATTTAAATTAAATTTTATATTAAGACATTGCTTCTCCCTTTAGAATCTGTAAATTATTCGTCCTCCGTTACTCAATGCGATTATCGCCAAGAATAATTTTCAAACTACGATATTTTTAAACGTTCACTAATCGCTGAAATAAATTTATTTTGTATTTACATCAGTCAACAGTGACTTGTGTAAGTAACTGAAGTAGAAGGTAAAGGAGAGAACAAATTGCACTGTAACGGGCAAAGCTTGCATAATTAGTAGCACTGTACGAGCATTCGTCTAAAGCTCGAGCGACACGGGAATTGGGGGTTGCTATGTACGGGAATGAGACGTAGCGTCAGAGGAGAGGAGCCACCTATGTGGAGGAATCGATCGCTCGTTTTTCATTCACGCGCCTTCGACATATGGGACGCATCCTAGTCCCCGGTATTCGGTATCCAATCATGCACATCGCTCTCTCCTGTTCTGGACCGACGCCTCGAGCTTTCGATAACCCTCGTGATCAATTTCAACTTGCCACTCACCGAATGACGAGGAAATTGCTATCGAGATAAGACGGAAGGGATCAGGAAGACTGATGTCCGAAAGAAACAGTGAGCAGACGCATCGCGAAGGTGAGTCTCGGGCGTGAATAGAGTAAGAGATGATAATCGGCGAATTTGGTGGTTGTTGGCGAGGAACGTCAGCAAGAGGCAAAGGAACAAGAATGGGGGATTACGAGAAGGAGCGGCACCTCGTGGAAAAAGGAAGAAAAGGGGAATTGCGGCTGAGTTCGAGGAAGAAGGTCGGCGGGAACAGGCGGGAGGAGGATAAGAGTCGAACCGGAGGCGGTGGGCGAACATTGCGGTCCAGAGGGATGAAGGAGAACCGCGTTGCTGCTGAGGGGCTGGTGATGCTGGCGGATGAGACACGCCGGGGTATGGTAGGGTATACGTGTAGGAGGGATGACTAGGTGGCGGGTGGGTGGCCGTCGAGGATAGTGGGTCGGTCGGTTGGTTTGCGTGGAGGGACTGCGCGGCAGTCGAGGCTGCGAGGCTCAGTGTTGGGGAGCGCGGCATCGCGATGCGTCGGTTATCCGTCGCTGCCGCACTCGCTCACGGCTTTCTCCGTCGCTCGAACTTTTTTCTCGTTCGCGAGAAAACCGTTGGATAGTCCCGACGTTTCACTTTCGTTTCACGCTTTTTGATCTCCGTTCACGCTCGCTTCCGCGTTTTGTTCGCATCCGTCGTCTCTCGGCCTCGTTCTTCGCTCGCGTTTCTCCCGTCCGATCTGATTGTTGTCTCCGGCGTGTTTTTACGCGTTATTCTCTCTGTGTCCTTTTTTCCGCGCCTGTACGTCACGCGAACCGCGATCCGTTTGTCTTGTGTCCGTTCTCATCCCGCCGATCTGGAGCGCGCCCCGCGACGTGACGTGTCGTGACGCGCCAGCGACAGCGCGCGTCGACCCTCGCGAGTGATAGTGCGCGACGACGCAGCGACGCGTCAGTCCGTCGCGTCGGTTAAAAGAAAATCATGGCACCGGACAGGGCCATGCGGCTACAAGAACGAGCGCGCTAACAGCGGCTCGCAATGGATCATCCGTACGCGGGCGGTTGGGTGCCTCAAGGTCACGGCGGCGGCGGCGGCGGCGGCGGCGGCGGTGGCGGCGGCGGCGGAATCCTCGGCGGAGGTAGCGGCGCGGCCACGGTACCGCGATGCTGGGAGAGGCCGTGCAGATCAACCGATCCCTCGCCGATGCGTCCGATCGAGCACGGCATGCGCTCGACCGAGGCAATGAGATCGATGGAGTCGATGAGATCGATCGACTCCATCATACGCCAGCCGCCGCCTGATCCAATGCGTGTCGAGCATCATCAGTCCATGAGACCGCTGGAAGGAATGAGCAGGTCAATGGAGCAGATACGTACGGAACAGCCGCGATCAGTCGTGGATCATCCCGCCGGTTCGTCTTCGATGTCGCCGGGCACCATGAGCAGCGGAATGGATCGCCGTATGATGCGCGCCATAGAGCACCCTTGTCGGCTCAAGGATCACGCCAGTTACGTGCACGATCACCACTTCGGAAGGCCTCACGAGCACGGCTGTCGATCGGTCGAGCACATATCGCGGCTGCTGGAGCATCGACAGCAGCACGAAGCGCAGCACTCCGGCAGACCGCCGATCGAGCATCCGGCCGTGCGACCTATGAACTATTCCTGCAGATCTCTCGACCACGCGCCCGGACGACCCATGCCGATGGACTGCGTGATTTTTGGCCCGCACACTCATCCGCCGCCCAGATTGCCGGCAGAGAGCCCGTTTCGCATGAATTGCCCCGTGCACAGCCCTTTCCGATTCAGATTTCCAAACGGCGCCGGCACTGAGTATCATTCGCATTCGCAGGTAAAGCGCACTCGCGCATCTGCAACACGTCGACAGCTTTTGTCCGAGTGAGATGAGTGAGATACTATTGTTCGTCGCTTCTCGCTCGGAGGTTGCGCAATTTATTCCGCATATTTAAACGTTAGACGTAGATGTTATAATCCTCAGGATCCACGTGCGGCTCATAATGAACAAAAACGACGCCATCGATAAAATTAATAGTAATGTCTGAAAAGCAAGTAACATTTATCAGAAAAGATAAATAAGCACAGTCATCATTCGCTAATCGTAATCTTTTGATTACTTCTTGATAATCAAACGAAAAAACCATTTAACCAAATTCATTTGTGTTAAAAAATTGCTAACTTTAATTTCACATTATTTTAAAATCAAATTGAGAAAATTTAGAAAATTATTTAGAGAATAATAATTAACGTTACATTTTGAGCTAGGATCTAACTTTATAGACGAATGGACAGATTTGAAGACTATATTTGATGAAAATAAATTAATCTACTTTGTATAAAATTTTTATACATTTATCTATTGAAATTGGATTTAATCGTAACGTATTTGCTGAAATCGTTTTGTTGCAAAATTTGAGACAAATCCACTTAGTGTTCACTGTCAACCTAACTTTACAAAGCGTTTTAGTGAACATGAATCCTTCCATGCTAAAGCCTAATACAAGGATATAATTAATATTCCGGCAAGCGAATGCTCAATTTCTTTAAATCAATTCTAAACCATTATAATTTCCTGAAATTAAACAATTTATTTTTGCATATATAATATTTTATTGGAAAAGTTTTTCTTTTAGTTTACCGCACATTGAATCAATATATTTTCTCTCAAGTATTCGCGAATTTTCACTAACAGAAAGTTCGGCCGACAATTGAATTTTTGTGTGCATACGAATGATAACGCGAAAGGATCGACTTCTATTTTATCCCTCGTTTTATCCTGGCGTCGTAATATACCGGGGAGGAGGTGACTATCGCGCGTGAATCTAATTCCGTTATACATGACAACCGGAAATTTGCTCCCGCATTATCGCGCCGGCCCTTCCGGGGCTGAAATTTTACGTAAAGGTATACCTGCGTGCGACAGCAGGCGTTTATTTCGCAAGAAAAGCAAATCGCCCGCGTTTGGTCCACGCCATTGGATCGTACAAAGTATGATCTGTTAGTTGCATCTAGGTCGAGAGATTGCGCTCAGAATGCAACGCACGTGTACGCAAAAATAATGGAAAACGTACTACTGCACTTGTTGGGAAAACCAGTTCGCTCAATACTGAGGAATTAATGTCGCCAATATACGCTACGCGCGACATGTGCCGTTGACTGAATATTTTCGAAAATCATGCGAAATAAAAGAGTTCCTTGATTTCTTTAAAATTAAATTCTTCGGCGTACCGCTTAACATTTACAAGCTAATTTGAAGAGTTTTGCATAAGAGACGTAGAAACGTTAATTTCATTGTTCTGCGATACCACAGTGTAGAATGAATAGAGCTCAAACGTGTTTAACTTCCGCTCGTTTGAGCTTTGTATGAACGAATAGCATGAAAGCTGGCAAATTCCTTGCAATTTTTGAATACCATATGAAACCATGATTGTTGCATTATAATAGATTGAAGTGCAGTCGCAGATAGGAAAACTCACGACGTAACATTTATGTTTCTATTGTACTTCGGAGCTTTTCATCGGGATTTGGAATGTGATAGCATTTGAACTTAATGAATGAACGGAAGCTCATTATCCACCCATAGTAATACAGGGCCGATTGTATTGTATGTTGTGCGTACAAGAGGGAGAGAGATAGATAATAGCCGGGCGATGTAGCTCCATATCTCCGAGCTATTCCTTTGACGAATTTGTAAATGAGATTACTACGTAGTTGTGGCAGTCGCATCTGTAGATCGCAGCTGCGAGTACGACCGCAACACGGTTAGTTAGACCAGTCGAAGGATATAGATCCTGGACTACGTTCCGTGCCATTGCAGCATTGGAACGGTCCAGAACGTGATGTGTAAGCTTCCTTCAATAGACATTGGTCTGTGCCCAAGCATACGTATTCGGGCATTTCCGTTAATGTTGTTACCTGTAAATGCCTTCAGACGATCCCAGTGGAATATCATATCACCATTTGTGTATATAAAGTTCCCAATGTGGGTTAGAAGCATTACGCTGCAACGGTATTGTACGTGGTATATACGCAAGATCATTTTAAAGCAGGTGTCCAAGCATCGTAAATGTATCCTTTTGTCGAGAACAAACTTTTTGTCAAAGGTGTCGAAATGCTGGTGTCTTAAATTTTGAATGACTCTGAAAATTTATTTTTTTTTTTCGCAAACCAATGCTCTGGTAATTTTGTGGAAGAAAGACTGATGTCAAGTTAATGAAGAACTTTCATTATGTGGGAATAAATACAAATTCTGTGCAGTCACTTTCTACATATTTTAATAACCATAATAATGATAAATTACTGTATTATTTATTCTATTGTTACATATATATCATTATTGTAAAATACCTAATTAATCTATGGAATAATGCATCTGATGTTTTGTAATTTCTCTCAGTTGTGGCTTTCACACGTTTGTGCGGTGTCAATGTATTTAATTCAGAAATAATTTTTCATTACTGGCGATTTGAATTAAGGGATTAAGCGTTAACTCCATTTCAGCTTCCTGTTGTACTATCTTCTACAAAAACAATATTCATATTTGAATTAAAATATCGTTATTACTGCAGATATTCTAATTCGCGATTCTGTTGTACAACCTGATTAATGCTGGATCCCTGATATCAACCATTCCATTAAGCATGTACGCTTTGCCTACGTTACGATTTATCTTTATATACACAAATTGTGATGTAACGTATGACAAATTCTCTACCACTATGCTTTAACCAAATGAGATACGTCAAGAATTCCCAGGACATAGAATGGCTTAAATATTTCTCGAGCTCCGAGGTGGAGAAAGACAGGAATCGGGGGACCCTTTAGTCTCGCGGATTGTACGAGCGACGCTACGTCGCCTAACGGCACCGTAATCGCGAGAAACCCAATTTATCAAGCCTTTCTCCGACCATCAAGCACGCCCTGCAACGCGTCTCACCGTTTTTCTTTATGCCACTTCTACTCTACTGAGGCGGGTCGCACGACGGAGATACTGGCAACCGTCGTCGTCCTGTCTGGGACTTTTACAGTGTCGCGTGGTTTACGTGCCTTTCATACCAAAAAGCGCCGATCTCAGACGTCGACATTACGTTTTTTCAACGTCTGGCACGACAGTTATTATCATTCCTTTGCGTTTCTTTCGTTACTCTGCCCTTTACGTTATGGAGCGTGTCGGTCAGGGAATTCGTGTTTTGCGATGCGCGGAATTATTACGAGGCGCGATTGCTGTATTGATGGATAACATCTCCGACCGCGATTTAAACCCGTGATCACTTCAAATGCAATCCCCCGTGGCAGAAAACATGTACACAAAACGCGATAACGTTCACGTTTCGCGTTCACGTTTGAAATTCACTGATACGGCCATTGCACTATTTGCCGCAGCCCATTATTTCGTGTCTATATATATATATATATATATATGTATATATGTAGCGTACGCCGTTGCGGCAAGCAGAGGCGTTAAAGAAACAGTGCGCGTTGCATAAAACAGTTTTTAATTTTTAGTGTAGCGACACCTCTGTCTCGGCTCAAATACGAGACGGGCTTTATATTTTAACAACGTTTTTAATTTTGATTTATTTGCGCGTATTATTATTTCAAAACAAAGCTCTGTTTATGCAGCAATTAGTTCGTGTTTTTAGCACTATGAGCTTTACAACATTACATTAGGTGGAACAAGTCTTTATCCGTGCCATAATTATCGTTGTTTCATCTTAAGATGATAGATTGCACATATATAAATTTCGAAATATTACACGCACTTTACTTCAAAGGGCAAGTCATATTTTAAGGCATGAATCATTGTTGCGCAAGAGATTGGATTATGGCAAACCATGCAAACCAGATTTCGGTGATGGAAGAAGGAAAGAGATATAAATAATAAAAAAGAATGTAAAGGTTGCTAAAGGCGATCCATCAGAGGACTGTTGCTTGATTTACGAGCACGTTACACCTCGCAACATACCATTTCATTTATCTTGCTCGTAGCATGTTCCCTTTATACTGACCGTTTCACACTTTTAGTATGTATAACTTTAAAAAAAAAATTCACTATTGAAATATATGTAACGTGCTTTTTTGCAAATTAATATCTTTTATATTTATTATTTTATATTCATTAAAAATATACCGCGCGCCAGTTTTTATGCGAAAAAACAAAAAAATTAATTGAAAGTGTACTTAAAATGTAATGATATCAAGATTTTAATATTGCATTATATATTATTATTATTATGAAAGAAATATTAAAATACATGATATTTTATATTCTAAATAGTATAGATGAAGATATAATATGCCTGTAATGGTGATTATAGAGGAAAATAGATGTGACATTAATAAGTTTATTCAGAGCATATGTGCCAATCATAATGGATAATGATGTATTCACGTCCGCATTCAAAATTTGTTATTAATTAAATAAAGGTAATGTGAAAATTAAAGAGATATTGTTACTAGCTGCCGCAAATTGTTGTATTTAGCATCAATTTTGTTCTTACCAAGTAATACTTTTGACGTACTCTATATTATTATTCTACGTAAAAAAAAGCGTTATCTCTAAATTTAGGAAAAATCGTAGGCAAAAGGAATAAGGCGGATGATAAAACATTTTTATTTGTATAAAAAATGCTAACATAATTGATGAAAAAGTAGCATTTTTATAAAAAGCCCATAATGGATACTCGATATAGTTTGTGTGTTGCGGTCCTTTGACTGCCTTTTTTCCGTTGCACCTTTGATCGATGACCGACTTTCATCTATATAAGCGTCCGTTACTGCTTCCGAATACACTTTGACGGTATCATAAGGAAATCTTTGGATGTATTGTGTACTGGAACGTCCTCGTATTACGCTCCGAGTATATCCAGAATTAATTTAAATATGCATCGCGTATTCCATCCATGAAAGTTTGCCGGATTCGTAAGCGCAAGATGACGGTTTTGGTAAAACGTGAAACGAAAATTTCTGCGAGTTCACCTGCAAATTATAGAATCTTCGCGCTTGGTTGAACGTATCAACTTTCAGACATTACTCGCCGATGCTCCGATAATGTTCTCCTCTGTTTTCGGAACTTTTCCGGTCGCGTTCGCGCACGATAAGAAGACGTGAGCTGTCCGTATATTCAATTCTACGCTGGAAACTTTTCACGCGTCAAAATTCTGAACGCTTGCTTCGAGAACTCGGAACGCGTTGACTTCGGAGAGAGAAGTAGCTCCGAGTACGGGAAATCTTATTTGATGTATGTCATAAATCCATCTTTTCTTTGCGATTACCGATGTATAACCAATTTTCATGTATAGTCTTTTGCCTTACGGATTTATACGAAAGCGACGACACAAATAATACATTTAGAATTTTCACGTTTCTAACGTGCTAAAAAGTTAAACATAATTGTTTGAAATATATATTTTCTGAGTTGTTCAATATAAAAGTTTTACTGCAAACTTGTGCAAAGCATTTGCAGTGTACGCAGCATGTTTATCTTACATTCATTTGTATGTTTGCGTACGTACGTACCTCTGGGACGACTTTCCAGCTTTCTATTTGTCTGCAAACAAGTAAATTTTGAAAATATGAATTTTGACGCGTAAAAGGTGAAACTTTTTCTTAAGAAATATATATATAATTTCGAAGTTGTGTTAATAATACGTGTAATACCTGTATAATATGCGTGCTATATACGCGCTTGATGAAATACAATCACTCAAAGAGATAGCACACCTTTGGGTATTTCTCACGTGTACCTTTCACTGAAAATTCAATTTGTTCCATTTCGTACGTGACTGTATAACTTCTGACACTCTGAACTGTGCGTAGAATCGCGGACAGAATTTATTTATTCTAGGTGTGCTTGTTTCGTTTTTGAACACGTCTTCTTATCAAAGCCATCGAAAAATCGTCAATCTTGATTTCGTCAATGAAAATGGGAAGAAAAGACTAAGCTAATTTTTTTATTTTACGATGCAATTATTATATCTCCAACTATGTTATGCATATTGCAATTAATACACTTTGTACATAATTGCGACGCAAACATTTACATCTATTATCGTAAATATTTAACTTGTTAATGTCATGGATAACGAGAGAAGTTATTTTCCCGTTAGTTTATTTAAACTAATTAGTCGACTAACATATGTTGGATAATCTCTTTTCGGACGCGTTCCGCCCACTCTTGTTAGATTGTAATCTCGTTCATTATGTAAACGCACACCATGGCATGAAGAGATTGGATGGAGTGGGTAAACGTGGTAAGGTCAATGAGATACCTTTTCGCTCTGTCTCACTTTCTCGTTATGGCACCAATTGAAGCACCTATCTCCACGCTCGGCTACCGAGGGGCAGCAATTAAGCACTTGCCTTCGTCTATCGTCGTTTTCCCTTGAGGACTAATTATTGTCTAAACGGACTAACTGTTTCCGCACACACCGGACTATGTTCCGTCGAACAATAGAATATCCTTCGAACTTCGATGCTCAGGTAAACGAGGTCCTTCTACCGGAAGATTGTTCACGTCGTGGCACGGTAGGAATTGTAGATGGTAATTCAGCTGTCTCTACCTCCATTTGTTATAGTTCCGCGCATGCATGAATGGTTATTCAGATAAACGCGCCTGTATCCACATCCGCTATTTCGCAAAAAGCATTTTCACTATTTTCCGGCAGAAAATGTATATTCTTCTCACAATCTTTGACCTATATTTTTTGTAACACATTTAATTGTTTGCAGTCGTCGTGGTGATATTAAATAGCACATGCTGAAGAATTGGGTCAAATGTGTGTTGTAAAAGCGTGGGTTGGAAAAAGAAACCAATTTCTACACGTAAATCTATTTTGAGATAGCTTTGCTAATTCAATAAACTTTATACTGTTATTACAATAAGAACATAGAATTGTTTAAATTAAACCAAGAATTTCCAACGAAAACTTTTTCAAGGAAGTAAAGATTCCATCGTAGACGCGTAAAGTAATTTTGAAATTATCTTTAGGTCGTCCAAATTGCGGTCAAATTATATTTCCATGTTCGCCGCGCAGTGACATAGTAAGTCGCAATACTTGATGCAACGACTGCACAATTATGGTGATTTCCACCGTTGCTCGCGTACTTCCTTCTATTTCCACTGCGACCATCTCTCGAGGATGCATAATCTAGTTAATGCGTCTGCTGCACCGACGAACTCATTTGTTAGGGATCCAAAATCTGTATTTCCATAATCGATGTGAACCTTAAATGGCGCCCCTTATACCGCGCATTTTGTATCGCGAGCGTCGGTGATGAAAAACTACGTCGTTGAAATCAATTTAACGACGGCTGAGAAAAATATGAGCGTCGTGATCGATAGTTCCGTAAGTCAAAGCATTAGGGATGCAAATGGCGGTTCTTAGGAACTTCGGTTTTATGTCCTTCTTTCTGCTTCCATTCTCCTCATTGTAAAGGGATGTTTTTACGCTAGTCTCACTTTTTACACTTATTTAGTTTTCAAGCTTCGGGAGCTTTATTGAAGAATTTTTTTTAGCAGGTTGCACACATACCGTAGCATCTATTAATATAATCATATTAATATTTGATACTCGCGAGTGACTTGAAAAGTCCTACAATTAGACACGTGGATAAAAAAATATAACGAAACTCGCTTGCGGCTCTCGTTGCAATTGTATTACAAAAGGTCTGAATGTGTTCTGCGTAGAGGAAGGAATATCAAATAGACATAACCGTCGATGCGTTAAAGCCCACGCTATATTCACCGATTTATGCGACATCCCGACGGAAATCGTAAATTTACGCGCGTCATATAGATCATCAAAAAATGGATCACACGACATTAGAATGTTATTATCGCCGCGGCGCGGCGAAGATGCGAAATTGATATTTCTACAGTTATATTGTCGTACATGAGAGTGACTACGGCGCTTTTTCTATTCGCGACAATGGAAAAGCAGCCTTCGCGTTTATAACGCAGCAACATTGTATAACCGCGCGATGACGCGTTCCATAGGCCTTATAATACCGATAACTCGCGTGCATGTGGCTACAATAATAAGCGCGTTCATCTTAATCGCAGCTGAACAAAGCGGCGTTGTTCCATTTAAAAGACCTGACGCATCTTGGAAAGTCAGATAAAGTACTACATCACAGTTGTATTTATTAAAAAAAAAAAAAAAACCATTATCTGATAGGAAAGAAACGTACATCAATATATTCGCACAGATTTTATATATGGGTTTCGCTCACATCTCTTTTTTTTCCCTCCGCCCGATAGTCGGCATAATGGAATGTAGCACGATGTAAATGATTCGTATAGTATCGCAGCCTGTCGTCATTCAGACTGAAAGGGTTAAACGCTGTAGCGTCCGCAACCATTTCAATTCTCAGACGGATATCTCGGCGGCGACGTGACGCTTTTCATTTCCCGCGGAAGATTTACGGCGGTAGGCAGATGCATAAATTTCGCGTTCTGCGCGAATTCGCCCCTTGTCCGGGCGCCGGCCGCGTCTTTAGCATTTTAAATAGTGCGGCCGGCACAATTTGACGGCGGCGGTCCGATAGCAAATCGATGACTGCGATGGCGGCGGCGATCGTTCATTATTCAAAACATGGGAGGCTGTTGTTGGGTTACTAGTCTCTCCGGTCGCCTTCAATAGAATACATTAGCATCATACAGAGCGAAAGTGGTCCCCTCGAACCACTTCATCCCCTCTGTGTTCATGCCTCGCTTGCTATAATCTCTCTTCGTTTCTCTTTTCCGTTCTCTCGCCCGCTAGTACGCATGTGTGACCATCGCATGAAAAGCTCGCCACCGCGGAACTCTGTCCATCTTTTCAACATCGGCCGCCACCTCCACTCTACGACTTCCGCTACTTTAAAGTCTCTCTCATTACTTTCCGGTAAATATTTAACCGTACACACTAGACCGAATAGGGTGTCTGGTTACTTGCCCTTGTATCGTCCACGCTACACGGCGTGAAATGTCGCAGTGAATACACGAAGGAGCAGTTTCAATTTTGCATGTAATGTCAATATGATATAATATATTCATGAAAAAAGTAAGAGATTCTTCTCCGAGTTAAGAATATATTAAATTTTGTGTTGTAAAACTCGCGGTAACACGTTAAACGAGAAAGATGAAACTCTCGACGGGATAAAATTAAAAATTCTATTTTCATGTTACAACTTTCTTTTCTTATTCTTTCTCTTTCTTTTCTTTTTTCTTTTCAATGTATCAGATAAATATATATTTTTGTTCAACATTAAAATTTTGTATGTCAATAATAATCAGTTCTGCAAACAATTCTAATTTTTTCGAAACATTCCATTGATTGGACGATCCATTCGGTTTGCCGAGCAGATTGTGCGTAATAATCCGTCTGTCCGAGTTTTTATATATGGACATTCAGTTTCTCTAATCGTTGTCCGTCGCTAAATGATTAATCGATATTACGGATAGTCATTACTACCCTTGGGGGTCATTAACGATACGAATGCTGCCACGAACGTTAACCGATATTGAATATGGCTTAACGGACGAAAGCGGATGATGTTCTCTTGGCTGCTGACGTAACACTGCATTGCTGTTTATAATATCTTATATATATATATATATATATAATATATATATTTCGCGTTGCTTCCAAACTGTTAGATTAATAAGTAAACGAATTTTTTAAACATGTAACAGAAATTTAATAATATTTTATTTATGCGCTTATTTACACAGTTGAACAGAATCACTCGTGCAATCAGATTTTCGAAAAGTGTTGGTGACTATCTCTAAAACTGTTGGTGGCACATCAAAATTGTATATTTGGATTCCCACGTAACGTGCATAAAAGGTCATGCATGCGCGTGTATACCATTCAGCCAGATTAAATGACTAAACCGATTATAGCGATTTGCGCATAAAAAAAGTACATATGACCTAGTTTAATAGTATTTAAAATTGGCATACGTATGTGAAATAACTTTTTGAAAAAAAAATTTACAATTTAATGTATTTGTTTCCTAAATGGTATTAAAACGACAGTCGTTTAATAGCTTAATCGATATAGATATGGAAGAGATTTTATATAGAGCTTTGTGTGTGTGAAATACTGTCTGAAGGGATGTGAAATGTGCGCATCAGAGCGATTCTTAATTAGATTGGACAAGTTAATTGGGAAAGAGTTGCTGATAAGATGAAGATAAGTAGGTAGGTTAATGACAATGACATGCATTTTCTTTAAAAATGCCGTATTATTCGTAAACTTTTTTTCAACTTGTAACTTTTTTTCCTAATAGGATTCATTTTGCTAAGTGGATTTTCTCTTGAAAATAACAGCAATGCAGTCCTTATAATAGTTTTTGATTTGTATTACGATTGTAATTGACGATTGTAAAATTATCATACGGTAACTATTATGCTACAGCAATTAACTAGTCACAGTCGAATAATCTAAAACAGATTTTCAAAATTTCAGTGAAATTAAAAACATTCATTTGATGCATTAGTTTTTCCAAGAATTGTAATGGGAATGTAAAAATTATAATTCGACATCAGTCTCATGAATGAGCATCGCTTAACCGTATTTTGAGGAAGTTCTGCCTCTCTCGAAACATAACGTACTTAAACTGCACGAGCTTCTCGTACCACAGCCGAATTATTTAGCAGAAATTTCAACCGAGTCGGTAACTATACAGTCGCACTCCGTTCTAATTAAAATACTCGGGATCAACGGGATTCCGGAAGATTAAGCAGAGCGCAAGGACATGCCAGAATCTCTCCTCGTTTGCGCAGAACTGGCTGCGGCTATGCGCGAAATATGATTGTTCTTGAAAAGACTCTCGCCACGGTTTTGCAAATCACGTCAGATTGAAGGTGCATTACTCCGACGGAGTGCGATGCAATTAAATTGCGTGTAGCGCAGGTGCACGATCGCGTGCATATTTCAGAGACGGTGTTGTGTGCGCGCGCCTCTCTCCGGACACGGTCGAATGCATAGCGCGCGTGTATAATTCAGAACCATCGAAATCTAGCGGCGGTAGCCGTGTAAATTGATCGCAACGCGCGTTATCTACGTTAATTGCCCAAAACGATGGGGCCGCGATGAAGATTTCGTACCAGCGGTTTCTCCACCGGTGCATCGACGCAAACCGCTGACGAGATTGACAGAAAATCGTTAACGACGTACGGCGCGCTTGCAAAGGGTTGCGGCTGGATGACGAGCTGGCGTTTCTAGAAATTAATAAAGTTCGACATTGAGCGCGTTGCTCCGTATTAACCCAGATACGACGAACTATGTTGCATTTCGTCGGTGTGCGCAACACCGTATTTTGGAATAGTCAGCAGTCTGGTGTAAAGTAGTTGCAGTAAGACTAGCAACGCAGCTGTTGCGACTGATTAGATCTTTCAGCTAACAACGGTAGATTCAATCAGAAAACGAAATGTTTTGATGAACGCACAGAAATAAATTGTAGATTTTCAATAGTAAAGAGTGACGTTTTTAGAATTTTATTAAAAAAATAAAGATCTGTCTACGCTTTAGCAGTACTTGAAAGCTCAAGAGAAGTCTTATAAGTTCGATCTGATTTCATGAAAATATCAGATTTCCAGGCTACGACATTCCTTTGTACGCTTTATATTTCTCGGTCTATTGAATCCTTTCATTCGGAATGCATAGCCATTTCGAAATAAGAGCTTGCTCTTCTTTGAGACTATTTAACAGTGGTTCGGATTAGAAATTATATCTGCAATGAAAAAGAAAAGCATATTTAGGACATTGTCATGCAGTCATACGTTATTAATGTGCCATTTGATTTTTGAAGAAGTCGAAATTATTTTTAACAACTTTATTTTAGCAGAGAATATAAGATTGTTTTATTCCATATAATACATATAATTATATAATTCTGTAGATACTTGGATGCATTCGACGAATTCTGAAGTAATCATCTTCCGTTTGCTGAAGTTACAAATTTATTTTCCGGAATAATTTTACGACTGAGGATGGTATTCCGGTGTCGAAGTTTAAGAAACATTAATCATTAAAATTTCTATCTTTGGATGTCGTGTTCTCGTAATTATTTGAGAAGATATAAATCTCTTCGCGCCATAGAAGTTGAATGAGGGAAAGTTTTCCAACGAACATGTAACTCTTTCTTTCTCTCGAAATTTTTTTAAAAAAGTTTTATGCTGCTATTAATATCAATTTGAGATATTCTTTACGTTTTGCTCTCTAAATTTTGATTTTGTCTTCTTCCATCAATTTTGTGAATCTATCTCAAGTTCTTTTTATATTTATTTATCTTGCTCAATTTTCACAAGGGATAAAGTCAGGAGGTTACAGATTAAATCACGATGTTGACATTTTCGGTCAGTGCACTAATCTATTTAACATATTTTGTCTGCCTTGAATCTTCTGTTTGCAGTAATTGTTCATTCACTGTAGTAATGTGTGCTTTAAAATTTTGCGACACACAAAGGAGCGCAGGCTTTTGTTCAAAGACGTGAAGAGAATTGTACTCGCGAAAAACAATGTGAATGAAATGGTTGTAAAATTACTAAAGCTAATACCCTTAATTAGGCCAGAAATTTCCAGTTTATTCTCTTTTACATTTTGCAGAATCTTAAATCTAGTTATTATATTTTTGCTTTGCTATTGTACAATTCAATACACGTTGAAATTCATCGATAGCAACTTTAAAAATAATTTGTAAAATTTCTGATAGTTATGAGATAAATTGATGTATTACGACAGAATGAAACTTTTCGGTTTATCAATTTCAAAATAGGACAATTTTGCATTTAAAAGATTTTTTCGAATTAAAGATAGATAAATCTTATACTTCTACATTTTATCTAGATATTTTGACGTTTAAGAAAAAATATAACAATAAGAAATCTTTCATAAATATATATATGTAGTAAAACGCAACATTATCGAATTATACATAAAGCTTTATGATCTTGGAGATTTGTGCGATCATTAGAGAGTTACGCAACCGTCGCTTTACCTGCATACCCGCATATGTATTCATGGATAGGGGATGTGTTCAGGTACGCAGATTGACTGCAAACTGCAAACGGTTAATAATATCTTATACGTTACAGTGCATTGCAGTTGATTATTACAGCATGTATTATTAGATTACTTGTTATTTTTAAATAACTCATGCAATCTTGACTTTATATGTATATTTTTTAACGTATATAAAACGTTTCTTTTTTTTGCAAAAAAGTGTTATGTACATTTTGTTGCAATTTTATTAATTATAAACTGAGATTTTATACATCTCTTAATACTAAAATACTATATTATTAGTGCTGGAATTCATAAAAAAATTTATTGGAGTAGTACAAATATCTGTAGGAATATACAATTTCACACATGGCAATTCAATACGCGATGCAGAAAATGAAAGACGAGCTACGACTTCGCATATATATTCGTTTTACGTGGTCTCTGCGGGATAAATTTCACTCTAGGAAGCTCGCGCAACCGTTTCAAGGGCGCGATCTCTAATTAAAAGCCGGTGACAACGACGTTCGCGCTATCGCACCGGAGATTATCCCGCCGGTAAATTTCATCCGTCTGAAACTTTTGGAACACAAATTTCGCATACATGGATATCAAATTCCAGAGTTAAATAAAATTATATAGCTTATAGTTATACATGGGTGCGCAAAAGACTATCAAAGTGCCGCAGCCACAATCGTTTGCACGTTAAATAATTTGAACTTTACAATCTCATGCATGTAAAATACAGTTCAAATATTTCTCACGTAGCTGTATATGCGAAAAGAGATTTATTAACACAGATTTGAGATAACGCGTTCCGTAATCATATCCAACTTTGCAGTCGTAATAATGCAACGTCGTGAAATTTTGATATATCACATTTTAAAATATCTAATTTATTTTGTGAAACCAGTGAAATTTAGATTGCGCTATTTGTTTATAAAACGAGAAATATGCATGTCGAGTATTTAAAAAGACAATTTCGGTATCTATACAACGGTAATTGAAAGAAAAGTAAAATATTTTGCATAAAAAGTTTTTTTCAATTCGGCGATTTTTACATATTTTTTTGGAAGATAATTAAAATCTCGTTACACACGGACACTCGAAAACGGATAATCGAAAAAAGTTTGAATAATAGCTCAATCCGTGGAATGAGATGAGTACAGTTTCGTTGGAAGGTGTCACCCACGCCTCCCACGCTTGGTTTAGTAATGCGCGGTGCAGATTGATGGTCGGCTGGATTCTACGTACACTGCAACATTCGTGAGGTCGCATCGTTTCGGGAATTGCGCGTGGGCTTTCCCTTTACTTTCGATTCAAATTTCCACGGTTGAATGCCTGATTTCTCTTCCATGATAGCAGAGCTATTTCCACGAAGGACGAAGCCACGAGAATCCACGCTGCAGAATTCGAAGGTCGCGTTTGCAGCGCAAGATCGCCGACAATATGCGGTAATATAATTATTACAATTTGTTTTTGTTATTAGAAGATTACAAATATATTAGAAAATCGACATATTAATTGAAACTAAAAACAAGTAACGGTAACTAATATTGGAATGAATAATTTTATCTTTTTTACTCGAGTAAGCTTTTTTTTATATGAAAAAGTATTAAAATTAAGTATCTAGATTATTCATTAAAAGTTCTCTTGGCTTCAATGATATTGAACGATTGCGATAGGTACCAGCCGACCGATTTTGAAGCTTAAAAATGCTATTCTTCAGCTTACGCCCACAGAATACTTCTACGGTTACTATTCGCTGACAATTTCCATATTGGAAGTTCTGCATTTTGAATGGAGTGACGCTCAGCTAAAAACTTCAAAGACGACCTCTTGAGAATATCAGAAAAGTACCATTTGTGTTTTCGTTTTTATGTGACATGGTTTTGGCGTGACATGTGATAAAATGATTTAAAATGATTCGTACGTGCTGAACGTCCTCCACCAGACATTCTTACAGTCATATCTATGCAAAGAAAAAGATTTTAACATCAAGACATTAATAATTTCGAAATTATTATTTAATTAATAGATAAATTGTGGCAAAATTGTGCAAAAAAAAAAGTGAAACAGACAGCGAATCGTTTGGAATTTCTGATTCGTGATAATTAACAACAAGAAACGATTCTTACATTTGTTTCCATTCTTTTGAAATCACATGACATTCCATTTGTGTGTGTGCGTTAAATAAATCACTTGCGCCATTGTCATACCAAGCTATGCAGCTCATAAAGATGAATTGTGCGACTGGCACTGATGTAAAGGTGCAAAGGGCTGTGGAGAGAGTCGCGGGATGGAGTGAATAGTGTGTTGGTATTGCGGAGCTTAGGTGCTGGCTACACCCCAATATGTATGTCTTCATAATCCCGTGGCTTATACAGAGAAAGAGAGAAAACGGAACGGGATGCGGCGACGCTGTCAGCTGGAACGGACGTGAAAGGGATGTACTCGAGCACTTTGCCGCGCAGTATCGGTCGTGGCCACGACACGCGGCACGACGATACGTAAACCACGAAATTGCTCGGATTGCGGACGATCCGGTTGCAGAAACTGTAAGGATGGGGTGGAGAAGGGTCAAGGGGAGGGAACTTCTATTTTCTTCGTCTTCTCGGAGCCTTAGATCTATCCATCAACCGGAAAAGGAGTGGGATGGCGAGTGGTGCTTCCGATAGAGACGCGCGACGTACGTTTTTTTGTTTCTGTATTGGAAAGTGCAATGGGAATTTTCCCGTCTGCTGGGCGTGGCGCGCGAGGACAGAGAAGGATTAGCCGACAATCTTTCCGATACGACTAGCTGTCGAATGTACCGCCGATATAAGCCGCATGTGTTTTGTGCGCATGAAATGGCTGGTAAGAATAAAGATAAAAGAAAAGAAGGATAAAACGGCGAAATAAGAAGAGCAGTGCTAATCGCGAGAGCAGTTTTTTTTTATATTTATCGGATCTTTATCGTTTGCAAAATATGTTTATATTATGTCATTATGCACGTGGACACAGGAGAAACATGGATGAGTTATTTACGAGTACACTCCTCGTGATATTTCTTCAGCAAATACTGATGTAATCTTCAAATGTTTTGCATGTATGGACAATGCGCATGGAGAGATTAGCGACTTCCGACAAAACTGTATCGAAATTGATATTTCGCAAGGTATTGCTCCACGTCGCAGATTTACCGATTGTAGTCATTGATATTTACACACGCAGCGTAGATTTGCAGAGACACGATTAAAATGACTACCGCGTTTTCTCTAATAATAATGCACACAAATAGAATGCATGCGCGAACGTGATATGCATTCTATTTGTCGTTCATTGATAAGTCAATCAGGCGCGTTGATTCTGTACGGCAAATAAATTGCTTGATGTTTGCGCCATATTCGTGTAAAACTCTCGCCCGATGTGCCTTTTTTTTTAAACATGGATCAGTGACACGATGCAAATACTTCTGAAAACTGCTGGATTAGTGTCCACATAATAGATGCGAAACATGCTGTCACTCGGTGGATGACTGCAATATCTGCATTGATTTTATTTGAATACGTTCACTCTGGTTTCTTTAGCACGTACGCTGGCTGAAAAATGCACTCGTTACGCCAGACCAAATGGAACATTGTACCGCTGCAAAGTTTATCTCTTCCGTGTTTTAATGGTCACTATTCCAAAAAATGCAACACAAAAGACTTTTTACCTTGAATATGTTTTGAGGATGTTAATTATTGAAAAAAATTTCACCGTGTTTACCGTATGTACATATTGCTGTCAGTCTTGCAGCTTATGCTTTAAATTAGGCAATTTAAATATTAAACTATGAATTATATTATTTAATATTCTGTTAAAGATACTTCAACACAAATAGCAGTGAACCTAAAAGGCAGAGTGTTTAATCTCCACGTTAACATGTTATATTTAACGTTGTATTTCAGTTATCGATTTTTATCTATCTATCTACTGAATGATAAAATCTGCAACGCAAAGCATATGCGAAAGAGAATCGTTCAGTCAGAGCAAGCTCGGGCGAAATTTTTCTTCGCATAACGGCAATAGGCGAATCGCTACCCTTAATCGATGCAATTACTTGTTAGCGGTCGGCAATTATTGTGTAACACGTGGCCAGAGTGTTCAACGATCGAGCATGACCAGCGTTCAGGGCGACCACAGTCAACCCGCTCTCTCGACCCTGACGACCAGCCAGATATTCGGTCAGCGCATTCCCTAATACCATCCCATGGAAAATTGAATTGTTCGAATCGTCAACGGTCGACTGAGTAAAGCCATCAGTGTAGAGGACTGACCTTCGGCCAACGAGGCGTTAGGACGATACTTCAATGACCAAAGTTAATTTACGGTGCGCTTCTAAATAAACCGATCTGGAGCAAAGCCGTCCGCCAATGTAGCATCCCAGTCGCATCTTATGCGAGGAGGATCGAAACCCATAGTTACCGAAGGAGAAACTATTTGATACGCGACGGTTATTTTTACGCTACCGTAATGTCAATGTGATCGATTGTAGCGTATTATCGCTCATACTTCAGCTCATCCTCTCTTGCGCCCTGGACAAACGTAGAATAACTTAATTAATCGCATGTGCATTGTAATTTCTGCAGCACCGCACATTAACGTCATGTAAATTGACCTTAATGAAACTTGCATCAAGCGCATTTCTTTGAAAATTAACGTATCATTGGACAGATATAATTACCAATTTGTGCCGCGTACATTAACGTAATATAGGTATGAATATTACAAGAGATATATGTATATATATATATATCTTTCCTTTAAATGCCAAAAATATCTTTATGCGCCATGCCATAATCACATAATTCCTGTGTATCTAAAAATACGATGTTGTGCATGATATATTTATTACATTATTACGCTATTAATGAATTATTATTTCATCGAATATCTGTCTCATCATATTTTATTTTTAGCAAATTAATTTTATTATATAAAATATTTAATGCTAATTAATTTAATTTATACGACACAATTATCATTAAATTGGGTGATAGGAAAATTATGTGACATTTCTTACACATTTTATATTTCCACTTCAAGTATACAGTAACCATTTGCGAATGTAATCTTCAGATTACATTCAAAATTATATAGCCGCGTCTCTATAAATTGACTATCGATTTGTTTATAAATCACAATTATAATGAAAGACCGTGCTATCATACAATTTCTTATATCACTTTCATATCTAAGGTTCTATGTAATTAAAACCTGTCACGTAAAGAGAGTTGATGAAGCGGCTCGGTATAAGAGGTCGAGGAAGAGGACAATGAGGTCTCGCCTGCCGGCGCAATTAATATGTATCAAGGATCTAGGTCCGTCTACCCGCATCAGATCCAGACCCTCTTTCGCTGGAAACATTACGGATGGTAAAAACGACGCGGGGAATGTTTTATGCGTTTTGCCTCGTGAATCTCTGCCGCGAGAGAGAGAGAGAGAGAGAGGGAGTCCCGTAAGACGCGCCCGAGGAACGAATTTGTAATGCCGGAACATTGGCGCGTTTCCTTAGGCGAAAGGAGCGCGCAGGGAAGACAGAAGAGCGGTGACCTATAATACCTCGAAAGAAAGGGATGCAATAAATTCGGCGCGAGGTGGCGAAGGGTACGCCGATGTACATTGCCATGGTTATCCGCTCCGAAACAAAATAACCCGCGGTTGCATCCAGATAGAGCGGGTCGTAAAAAAACACGCATTTATTCTGCTTTCTCGTCTCTCTTCGTCTCGCTGCGACCTTCTTTTTTTTGTTTTCGGTCCCAGGTGTTTTCCCGCACCTCATTTACGGTCACGTTCTTTCTCTGTCCCATTCTCTTTCTCTTTCTCTCTCTCTATCCATTGGTTTTACCTCGTGTCTTTCTGCGGAATCTGCGGAGCGACCCGATGCTTCATGCTGATTCGGTGGTTGCATCTCGGCGCGCGACTTTTATCTCGCTTCCACTTCGAAAATTGAGTTGGTATGCGAGCCCTGGAGCACCGGAGCGTAATGTAACGTCCTGAAAGCCTCTCTCGGGTGTGGTTTGCAGGAAGTTATGTGTCATCTCGGATGCACACGCGGGCATTTGGGCAGATTAAGTTAATCGATATAGCCTTCCTTTTTTTCCACGCGGCTTAATCCTCTTCCAGCGGTTATGAAAATTTCATTTTTGTTGTTTTTTAAATCTATAAAGGCAGTATATTCATCATTGTCTATGTACAATTTCTTTTACTTTTTATTATGGCACGCTGCATTCTTTTTTTTGTCCTCTTTTTTTATTATTCTGAAGAATTGAAATATGAAATGAAGTTTTTATTATTTTAGAAAAAATTTTAGAGAAAAGAACATTTATCTTTAATTTTGCATATTTCTTGAGCAGAACAAAAAAAAAATCTTTACATTTTTGTTTTGACATAATATATTCAGTATTAATGCAAATCTTAGTATGCAGAGTACTTTAAGATTAATGTATGAAATTATCATTTTCTTATTCACTTCTTTATTTGCGTTCTTTTCTGTTTTATGAATCCACTTTTAAATGTAAAAACTGCAGAAAGTTAAAAAATAAAATACAGTAAAAATATCTAAAAAATAATATCACAGACATATATATATATGTATATATTTTTTTTTTTAAGAAATATGTTTATATTTTTGAAGAAAACTTAGACTGCGCAAAATTTATATAAACGATTCTCTGCATTCTCTGTTCTGTCTACGAGAAATATATTATCCTCTTTCTGTTTCATATATCGAATTACTTCAACGATCTGGAAAGATGAAATACAGTTCTAGAGCGAATACAGTTATGCACCGAGAAATTTGAGGGTCGTGTTATCGTCGACGATTTATATTCTTTATCGGTTAGCTCGATGCTACTTTTTAAAGCTGTCATATACCAGAGAGTTATCATGTCTCCATACTTACTGACAATTGAGAATATAACCGATGGCTGCATTGTGCATAGGAAATAATATTTTTCTTTCCTCTCATCCTCTATTCATTATCTCACTGTACTTTCATCTCTTTCTTCATTTAAATCTCATTGCGTATTCAATCTTTTTACCCATATTTCTATATTAATCACAGTAGTGCTTAAGATTAAATATTCTTAATGAGCCGATCTACAATTTTTTGTTCTTGACATCGTGATATACTGCGCCAGACGGGGAAAAAAGCTCTTCGCGCGATACGGCATCAAATGCAGTAAAGTTTTTATCTCTGGATAGCTTCCACACGTACCGATATGCGACGATCTCGTTTTTTCTCGGCGACTGCGGGGATTACACGAGCCGCTTCATAACTCTAGTCATGATATATTGCAACCCTGCAACTTCTCCGTTGGCAGTATTAATCGGCCATGAATATAATATCTGACGGCGTCGATTCCCTGCGCGGTCGCGCATTGCGGCTGTTTGCTGGTTTTTTGCCGGTTGGGCGTGAGCCCAGGAGAAGTAGGGTAGGGGAAAGTACGCGAATTTAACGTATAACTTTCCTGCAGTTAAAATGGCCTTCTCGTTAAATTGAATTAAAGTTGGCCACCTGAGCACTCAAACTTTGCGATCCACTTGAACGGACGCACGACGGACGCGCAAGGTTCTGATCCTTAAATCCTTGTACTGGATCGTAGAAGCCTTCTTGCCGGGGATTTCTCTATAGCTGCTACGCTGTTCTAGTTACCCAAAGTCGATTACAGGAATTCAATATTGTCGAGAGCGATGTAACTGTGATTAGTATCTTAAGATCCTCCGACTGCAACCCTTTGTCGCCATGACACAGATTTCAAGTTAATACCAATATCTCTTAACAATTTTATATAGATTTATTAGCAGGCATTTAATGGCCACATATTGCTGAAATAGCCAGAGTTTATTATTTGAAAGCTATTTCGCATTTTGTTACGATCTATCGCACAATTATTGTTTACGATTTCTATATAATTAATATCTTCACGAATTTAATTGGATTCTATTAGCTTAAATTGCATCAAATTAGCAAGGCATTTCTACCTCTCATTTAATGAGCTTTATATAAATAATGCTTATGTAAAATGCACATTTGTTAGAATACTTTTGTAAAATATTATAAAGTGATATCATTTAGTACAGCTAATTGTACGTAGCAGTAATCATTTGATTGCATTATGTTATTCATTTTGTTTAATTATTAATCTATTATTTGTATATGTATTTTATACATTACATATACGTATCCTTATTTATCGAATCTGAAGTTTATATTAATTCAAGCCAGTTATATTATGCGGTGCATTATTTTTTAAGAAAAAAATTACTGCGTCTTTATTGCAGTAGTGTATTTAAATAATCTATCACACGTCCACAAATAGATTTGTAAACCAATAAATTGCCACGAATGGTGCGGTATTTTTGGAAATCTTCTGCGGTAAGAAAATTAATCAAAAGCAAAGTAAAAGCGATGACGAAGATAAAAAAGAGTACAAGGACACAAAACTCGTTAAACTATAAAATTCTCTATTTGCACAATTAACTGCTACATAGTGTCTCTCAGATCTCACTTTTATATCGCGACCAAAATGTGAGAGCGAATAAAGTTTGCCATTAAATTGGAGCATGATAGGGGCACGATCTATATTGACAAAGTTACTTAAATTTTCCGATACAATAGTCATTTTAAGGATTTTTTGTTCCGATCTTTTTACCCTGTTTTTTTTGAGAGAGACCTTTCACATTTTCAACTATTTATAGTTTAAAAACGCAAATACGAACATTTATAAAAATATACTACTTTAACATGACAAGCGCGTGTTTTGCTTTTACAAGATAAATCTGGAAATATTTGGCACTATTGGCCATTTTTTATATTATAGATTTTCGTTCACTAGATATTACCACTTTGATTGTAGTTTACTGCGACGCGTGGCCTATGGGGAAGATCGTGATAAACACATTGGATAAAGAGTCAGGGAACGGCGATAAGTAGTAGTATCGCTGATATAAGTCTCCGGAATTCCCTGTCCTCCCGGGAGACTTAACGGCGGCCGGCCACAACATCTTTTACGATTATATTCCTAATGGCGCCGCCTCGTTTTTCCCCACCGGGCATCGACTGCATCGATAGGGAAGAGAAAATGGCACGGGCGATCACTTTCTGCGGTAGATCGGAAAATGGTTGGAAATTATCGCGCGCGAATCTAATCTATTTATTTTACAATTATTTATTTTTCGCAACAATATGAGCTGTTAAGGATTTGTTAACGTTTCAGAATTGCAGTAGGTTTGTTGGTGTAGTAGATTTATTGACGTATAAGCGAACCACACTTACTATGTATCATCACGCAATAGTAAGCGCATTGTTGACTTACGCGAAATCTCTATGAATATGTATAAGCCACGAACCAGTGCATCTTCCTCGTGAATATTTTGAATTTGTTCAACTGAACTATGAGGAAAAATTCAGGTTTAACGCGCACCATTGCTCCTAAAAAGGATTTGCTAGAGAAACTCGACAGCCTGTATTTTGTGCATATGTACTTCGAATATATTCTGCGCGATCTCTGATCAATGTGCGGAACTTTGCAGCGAGATTTTGTCGTAGTTTGGTGAATAGATATTAATTTTTCTGATAGATTTATAGCAATATAAATATAGGTATAATTCATATTTTTGTCTGTTTTGTATATCGAAAATAATTTTATGCACACGATAATATTTCTATGCATAACATATTAGTTATCAAAGTTTTATCCGAGATTCTTAAGCAAAATTTTGCAGATTTATAATCTCACGTAGATGTAGGATTAACACTCTCGGAGGAGATACTTTTCCTGCCACAAAATTCTATTATTTTAATCTGTGTATAATCTCAAATTGCGTTTCTCCCACGCCTGAGAAACGTGCTTAAATCATAGAACAAAGAACTCGAAATCCCATATGCAAAAAGTATTATAACTCGTAAATATTAATTATTATCTCGTCAGATTGTGTTTACTTTTAATTTCATTCACGTTGAGGCTTGGGTTATTTAACTTTCCACTGCTGCTTACAAAAGTAAGCGCTCTTTCCAGTCTTAATATTTTTACATTTTGCATGAATGACGGTGAAATACTAGGTACCTGCTCTTTTTCCTGACTTATTTTAACAAGCATAGCTAATTCTATTTGTCCAAAAGTCGGTATTTTATATATTTTGCTAATTTAATGCGCGTACGAGCGTAACTGACACAGAAAATAACGCAAAAGCTGGAACGAGCGTTGCGTAACTCGACCTCGTCCCTGCTCAATTTGAAAAATTAATTGCGTAAAGGGAGGAGTTCGCGCAATGAAACACCCGGTATGTAGTCGGAGTGCGAATTCACCCTCGATAGTCCGCAATGCGGAATTTCTGGTTCGAACGTGCACGCGCAAAAGGAATACGAAAGTTTACAAGACTATTTTGGAATTGCATTAACTTTTGTTTGACTGTCGTCGAGGTGTGTTCAGTCGGTTCTGGAAAACGGCAGCTTTGAAACGTGAGCGGACATTATAAAACTTTTTTTTCCATATGAACTCAATTTCGCGTTCTTTGGATATGACGCATTAAAGTGTAGCACTAATCCCAGTTTAAGTAAATGATTGAAGTAAAATTAAACAATATTTTTTAATTTTATAAATTAGTTTTATAACTGGCTTTTTAATTCAATTTTTTACGGACTTAAGATAGCTTTCTCATTTTCTTCTGAATCTCTTATTCAATTAAAACTAATTTGACACTAATTTTATATGTAATAAGTCTTACTAACAAATTGTCTCTTTTTTTGTTACAGGTAAGTCATGATTTTATGATCGATGTCATCACCTTCGCACACACTTTTCAGGTAATAATATCTAATACGCAATTTTCTGATACATATAAAAATTTGTTCGTTTATATGCAAACGGTTAATTGAATTTTATATGGCCCCGCAAAATTTATAGTATAATACATAACGGTGTTATATTTATGCATATCCTTGTTACGAAAATTTATAGGCGAGATACGTATGTTGATCGATTTATGATATTTATAAATCATAGCAAAGTTCTAAATTTTATTACATTAAATTTTATTACAGTATAATGATTATAATGACTGGAGAACTATAGCGTTTTGACTACAATACGCTGTAGGTGCTTTCACATTGATTGATTTTGAAAACGTGTTAAACGATATGAAAAATCGATGTTGAAAACTATGATTGATTCACGTCAAAACTGCTTTATTCGATTGTGATGTTTTCGCTTTTTTAAAGCTTTGAAAAGTGAAAATTTAATATTCTCAGAAATATAATTACACTAGAAACGATACCGTTTAATAATCGTCAAAATAAAAATGGCACGAATTGTGCAATATTTTTATTATTTGCATATGACTATTACAATGGCGCTTCAATATAAAACCGCAGAATCGTGGCCAATAACAACAATGTGCGTCGCATATAAAACAAATGAAAAACCATTGACAAGTAAAATTAAGTGAAACAATAGTCCTCATATGAAAATTGCTTCTGAAAATTGAACGGACATTTTGCTCTAAATCAGCAATGACAGTTTTGCACATATATTTATAGCGAGATCTACGTCAAAACTTTATATAAAACGTCAATTTTTTATATTAAACTTTTTTGTAATACGCGAAAACAAGACAAGATAATACAAAGCCGTTATTTAGTTAAACAAGACTAATACAAAGCCGTTATTTAGTTAAAAATGTCCGCTTTTCTCATAGTTTACTATGCAGATTAAGGCTCGCTATCTTTTGACACAAGTTCTGACACTGTGTTATGACTATGGAATTCATTTTGGTGAAAGCGCAGGGATAAGCCTCGTACTCGTTGCATTTTCCATTTGCACGAAGCTTTCAGCGCGCTCGGTCGATTGCCTTGTTGATGAATATTCTCCGTCTATATCTTGCAGCACTAATGATCAGGTCACTTGTCACGTTTGATTCCTTCTGAGAGATTCATTAAAATTCTTTTTGTTCGCGCCAATTTTCTTCCATCACCAGATTTTATTGCGATTATTCGACGTATTGATAGATTTTGACAAACAATTATCGAAGCAGAATGAAACACATTTGTCGGCTTTTTTTTATTTCATTACTACAAATGAAGGCATGTTTTGTATCGCTTTTGTGCGCTATTGCAATTTATCGAAAATTTCGAAACATGCGTTGATCATGTAATAGTAAATTATTGTAGAATACAAATTTAAAGTGTTTGACGCAAATATATTCAGCCAATTTTGTCTGATATCAATGCAGAAGTGGATTAAGAAAGGTTGAAATAAAAAATAGTAATTTTAACACATTGTTGACGGGAGACGTGAATCAGCGTCTTGCATTTTCTAAATATTTTCTTTACATTGTTTTGAATAAGTGCATGCATATTTGACATTTTTCAAAAATGTGTGGGTACTGAAACAAGATCCATTTCACAGTATACCGTCAGCAGTGTGTTAAAAAGCAAATTTTTATTTTTTAATATTTGAACGAAAAATAGAAAATAAAATCAATTATATATGATTTTTTGTTCAATGTATATTTTTCGTTCAAATATTAAAAAATAAAAATTTGTTTTTTAAAATTACTATTTTTTATTTCAACCTTTATTATATACATATATATATATATATATATATATATATATATATATACACATATACATACACACAATTTAGATACATATATGTGAATATCGATACATATTGCGCATTGATTTCTACAGAATTAATTTTTTTATATTATCTTTTTACAAAATTTTAATGAGATGTGTAATTTATAATTGCATATATTTCACAAAATATGAAATACGCTTATAATGAAAATGTAATTAGATATTCAGCGTTAATAATGTATTATTAATTTCTTACGAGTCAACGGTTTTAATTTAAATTACATAACACTATTTGCATGCGGGCATTTATGCAAGTCAATACATGAATGTTAGATTTTTAATTTTCTTAAGCACAAAAGAAAAATTAAAACCTATAATTAAATCTATTTTTTGTGGGCAATAAATTATCACATTAATAAAATTACCACATTAGCAACAATTGATTTAATTATTAGATTAACAATAACATTAGCAATAACTGTAATTATATCGCAATTGAAAAAGGATTTAGAAAATTTATGTATATTATGAGATATATATTTCATATAGTTAAAAACTATATTTCATATAGTTAAAAATTCAAATTTAGCAAGTGTTTCGCACTTTTATTTGTTAGAGAGTGAGAATGAAGAGAATTTACTAATTAAAGTTTTAACTGCGGTTAGTACGAAATTGCATATACCTGAAATTTGCATTGAGATGGATTTCTGAAACTCTCATTAAGTCTCTTCATTACCGGAGTATTGCACAAGGAGGCATTTTTTCACTTGCCACTTTATTATAGCAAGCAATCTTAGCGAAGCTGACAATAAATCTGTTACGTAATCGGGATGCTTAGCCTGTTTAGATTTTCAACGAACTAAGCTTTCGTTGTTCCAATTTTTCGCCCTGCGGAAGTTTCTCATTTGTTGTCGTGAAATTGCTTAAAGTCTGCCAAAGCTTTCTAAGGTTTCCTAGAACAATGTTCAACTTTAATCAAGTTTCCAGTACCTTACTTTCCTTTGTCTTGGGGAGAAAGGGGAGAGGGCGGTAATTAAAAGATCACAGATTCATTGAGAGAATCGACTGAGATAAGAACAGGAAAATTTATTTAGTTTAACAATGCTAGATGTTGGGCCAAATTAATCAAATAATAACAATAATGTTAATTATATTAATACAACAATGTAACAAAACAGTAATAATATAAAATTAGATTTTTTTATACTCATATATTTTTGAAAAATTTAACATTTACTCTTTAATTGCAATTGTCTTAAATGCAAACGGCTTCTTCAAATATTCAAAATTATCTTTTTAATGATTTTCTTAAAATTAATTAAATTAAAATGTTTTAATAAATTATTTTAATATCGTACATATTTCGCAGCTAATTTTATTACGTAAATATCATTACATTGATTTTATTAGGCCGAAGTGGGCTTTCCCCTAAATTTGGCATACATAATTCTGTTTTACATTTAGTTTAAGTAAGTCTCTAATATTGCAAATTATCACCCCAAGTTTTTCCTCCATCCAGAGTAAATCGTAATATTTCCCGAAGAAAGACGAGTCTTGTGTTGAGAAGCACGACACTTCCATTACTTTTATTTGTTTACTTTCGCGAAGTAGGATGAGAAGATCGATAGTGAAATGTAGGCTATATCATTGCAACTAGAAAATAATAACTGGATGCTGTTAAGAAGATGATATTGATTTTTGCCACGCATTGACAATAGAAAGGCGAAAAAAATAAGATATTTATTTTTCTAAGACGCGTGAAAGACGAATTTCTGCATAGATTCAGTGAAACCACGTGGTATATATTAAAAAAATTTTTTTGTATATATTTGATAAATTGCAAGTAGTTAAATCCACTGTGCGGTCAGACATGACTCTCGATGTGCCACATTTATAATCCGAGTCTTTTTCTATTGAACGACGCCCAGTTTTAAAACTATCTATCACTGTTGAAAACATAACTCAGAATAGTGTACAATTTACATTTTAGGCACCACTATATAACGAGTTATTGGTTGCATGTTACGTTATACGATGCAATTTATTGTGCTATCCTTTCAAGTCTGCCGTTGTGTTAATCGGAACTTTTATTGTTTTATTATATTTTATAAATATGAGTACGTCAAGTTTTTGTATTTTATACGTTATTTTGTTAGAAATTTGCAAATATTGTATCTATATATACAATCATACATACAATTGTATATATATATATGCACCTACACACACATGGTTGCGTCAACATGCGGGCGGTATTGCATTCAACCACCGCAGTGGTTTTATTTTATTAAAAAGTAAGGGTATGCAGTCGAGAGCGATAAATTTCGCTTTCAGCACACCACTCCTTGACCTTTTCCGCAATCTCAGCGACTTCCGTAAATTTTCTGCTTTGAAGAGCATTTTCAAGTGCACCGAAAATACGACGTGCTGCTATAAATGGCGTTGTTCACTTCTAAAAAACTTTGGTCATGATGGAATAGTCTCTGAAATTCTTCTTATATTTCATCGCACTTTACCGTAATGTATATTTTATTTAAAATATACGTGTTGTATTTAATTTAAACAATACAGTTATAGAAAATTAAATTATATTATTTTTATATTTTGTAATATTATATACTAGTTGCATATATTTAAAATATTTAAAAGATAGGGAAAAACCTTTCAATAATATTTTATTTCTGACGCAAGATCCGATCTTTGATTAATTAACGATAATTATATTTTTTCTTCAAAGGATGATGTTTTCTCTCAAACGACTCTATCTTTCCAATTAGACAGAATGTTATATTTAAAAAATGAAAGAGTATAGCTTATTTTTTTTTTTTCTATTCACACGATGCCAGTTTATTTGCGAAAAAAAAACGCATAAAAAGGTTCTTCTCTTTTGTCGGACGGTTCACGATAAATGGTGCTGACACGAATCACTTAGCAACTTCGCACATCTTATACGTTCATCTGATTGACGATCCGCCGCTTCTTCTCACTGAACAAGAGAGGCCGTCATCCGGCCGGCAGCGAACGATTTCCTGATCGTGGACGTGTCGGGTGCCCACAAGTGTCGGGCCGGCTCGGTCGTACGATTTATCGCGTCGCATTAATTGGAATGAACGTGTCTGCACCACCTCCGTTGGCGTTCACATGAAACATGAAAATCCTCTTGCGCCCTGCCGCGTGAATAACGACTTGGATGCCGACACGTGGTCTTCTACGCAGCATAGTACGACTTGCACAAACGTCGACAGAAACGCGCGGAGCAAATCGCACGATTTCGTGAAATAAACTTTCTTACATCATCGTTACTGTATTCTTGTACGGGTACTTTGGCACTTTGCAGTCTAAGTACGAATTATTTTTATAAATCTTATTAAAATCATTAAAAATGCGCGACGAGTTACAAATGTTTAAAAACAGTTTAGAATTGTTGGATGTCCGACAAAGTTAGAAATGCGTTAAGATTAATCATGCAAAGACATTTTTGTTGAACTTCGAGGTACGGTTTGATATGGACAATCATAAACTTGAAAATTTAAAATTAGATTTTTTGTTAGTAATATTGCAGTTTTAATATAGTTTTCAAACGCTCTCAGAAAAGTCGTCAAGGACGCTCTGCTTTTCCAAACTATTCAGAATCTCATCTCGAAAGATATCTCGAGTGGCGTGAGTCGCTCTCGATCTACTTAAGGTTCAATTTTCAAAGCTTCCAGGATCACCATTTTCGCCATCAGTTTATCTACACCCTTCATTTTGACCTTCGTCCTCCGTTTTTGTCCCAAATTACATTCTTATTCTAATAGGAAAATTTTTATAATGCTCATAGCGCTTTCTACTCTAATACAGTTTTCAGACAAAAATAAATTTTAGTCTGCGCTATATTTTTGTCTTCCTTGACATATTTTATAAATTATTGTTCTTTCCGCTGTCGTAAGAAAATATACCTTCTTTTTATCATCACAAAATCTTAATTGCACTTATCAATAACTTATATTTAACTCTGAAAATTTATCGAAACTCTTCTTTGGAAGCGACAGACTTGATAAATTCAACGCGATATATATTTTATATCAAGAGCATCTTTTTCTGTATGCATTCTTCTCTTGAAATCTTCCAAGAAATTGGAAATCTCACGAACCATGAAAAAGATTTGAAAAATATTTTGGGTATATACCACAGCATGAAATCTTGATAGTTTACAGTATATATATATAGTCTCTCGTCTTCAAAGCACAACAACAACATCCCCAAGATACGACAGCGACACCGCATTTTAAGGCAACACACAACGATGCCGTAACTAAAAGCAATTTTGCCTGGGCGACACTCTTAGCGCCGTACTCTCGAAATATATTAAGCCGCTATATAGGTTGTCTGAACGCCCACAACAGTTGACGATTGCTTTACCCTATCGATATTCGATACGATGTAGAATCCCCCGATAGAACGGGTCTAGAACGACGAGAGGCAGACTCGTGTAGCCCACTGAGATACTTTGAACTCCACCCGTAGCCATAATTCGTCGCCTTGGGCACGGCGATTATTTGTAACGGGGACGACATAGTCTTGCGGAGCCGTTCTCCACCCCCTCGTCAATCCTGCCTACGTATGTACTTGCAATTAATCGCGGCGAAGACGGAAAACTACCAGAGTACACTGAATGGAAGAGATTCGATGGCGCAATTACGGATTGCGGACTAAACATTCCAGAGACGACCGAACATACTGCAACGTGCGGGCACAACGTCGGTGAGAGGCAATCGTTCGAAGTTACTTGGCCGTTAGCCAACCGCGTCTTGTCCGCAGCCGCATATCTCTGGCGGCTGGCGAATGGAAGATGGCGACGCGGTGGAGATAAAGAGCGAAGGAATGAGAGTAGCGAATGCGGCGCGTTTGGATTGCAGCAAAGTGGGAATGGGCGACTTTATTTATTATTTTGCACGCTGCAGGGGGCATTTCTACGGACGGATAGAGCGCTTTGGGATGTTCTCTGGTAAACGCGAGTTGAACTGTATGTAGCAATTTTTTCTTTTGACTCTTCCGCTTGCGAGAGGATGTTTGAAAGAACTCGATTTTAAAGAAAGTCTGCATAATATGACTACTTTTATGCACTCTTATGCGCTCAAATATCAGTGTTTCGAGCACTGTTTTTAAAAACATAAATTCTTTAACGATATATTCGAACATCCACGCTGCACTGACTTATTTATTTATTTATTGCATTATTTTATCATATTGACGTTAAATTGCAAATGTACTATATATTTTCGAGGCTCAAATATCAAATTCACTATAGCGAATTGTTACTAGAACTACTGAATATCGGGCGTGTTATTGTATTACAATATCAAATCTATTCAATAATTACATTCATTCTGCAAAATATTCTCGATACCATTGAAACATTATAACGTTGATAAATTAGAACTATTATTATTTTGACGAGTTTCACTAACGATTAACATTCTTCGTCATTGTTTTAAAACTGTCTCTTTCGCTAAACGCTTTATTCTTTATTTTTCATAAAAGAATATACAAAGTACATACTCCAAGAAAAGGATAATACCACTTAGAGAATGCAAGTACATATAACATGGTCCGCTAAACTCTCTTTTTTAACCCCTTTTTGGCTTTTATACCCTGTTTCTTATTTCACCTGTAGTATCTTTAGCGTTGGCCTACGCTTTTCCTTGTCTAGGTGTAAACAAGATTGCATTTTTATGCTCGAGCTTTAGCGTCGTATGCTTTGTAGGCGACGGGCTTACGTGTGTTTCTCGCGCGTTTATGGAAGTCTTATATATATCCCTATTTGGCATCGTTGCGATGCTGTCAGCGAGGCACACCGCAACATGCAACAAATGAGAATTGAACTTGCAGTTGGTCGAGTGCTTATACACGTTTTACTGCAAAGACACATTAAATAAGAAAAATTCTCAAAGAGAACAATCTGAATAATTTTATTAACCATAATGATAACTAAACATATATGCGTGAATGCAAAACTTGAATATTTTTTAATGTAATATTCACTGTTTGCCGAATTTTCCGTATATTTTCAGTTTTTTTTATGATTATCCACAAATCATATTCCATTCTTTACTTTTATTCAACATCGTCGAAGCTATTAGATTAGAAAGAATCGTATTAAACTTTACGTATTTTTTCTCTTCAATTTTCTATCTAAAATTAGTTTTCGATTAAAGTTCAGATAAACGGTTATATTGCGCGAGGAATTGTGCGATTTGCAAGTAATGGGCTGACGTGTATAAGTGATAGAAATTTGAGAACTGACATATTTTGAATGAATACATTTCGAAATTTTATTTGTGCCATTTTCTGAATAAATTTCTATCGCAAAATCGAAAAAGCATACTTGTGTGATTGTTATTGTAAAAACTAATATTATTGTTTTTTTTAATTGCTAGTTTGTGCTATTTCTTCCAATTTTTCGCCATTTACAGTTATCGAATCCGATCGAATCCGGAATCTACCACCGGTATCATCCTTTTTCCACTCAATGGTGCATTATTTTCCCCACCTAAAACGACTCTTTGGGCGATATCTCGTTTCAATGATATCCTACTATTGTTGGTATGTAGGCCAAAATAAAAAAAAAAAATACTATTTCCTGGAGTCCTAAAGGCTTCGAAAATGACTGTCGTACGCATTCTGCCTCTATTGTCTTCCTTTATGAGCTGACATATCTTCTTTTTTCTTCCTGCTCTCGGCTATCAGTCATGTAATAACAAACCTAAGTGTCACAGTCTTTGTACCTTCTTCTCGGAGTATAGATTACATTATAGATCTTCATAGCAAAACTTGTGCCGTGACAAAATACTTAATATAGCAGTAACGAAAAAGGAATGAGCTCTTTAATCTTTTCAAAAGTTTACGATCTTAAGGCGCTTACTGCTTGTATTTTAGTTTCACTTAGAACATTTTAAGCTACAGCTAAATAACATGTTGATTAACCTAAGAAAGTATAAAAAGTTCTTGGATCAAAAATTTCGTAATGCGAAAATACGCAATCGATAAAATTCTTCTGCTTAAGGACAGAGTTGACAGCAATACTATCTGAAAACTGCGACATACTATTTGCTACGCGCACGATATCTACACATATATACGGGTTACATGGTCTCAGTCATATAACTTTATTAAGTTTGGTCGAAGTTGTGCGAAAACATTGCGAAGACTTCATGATTATTAGAAACTTTCTTGAAAGTCGGCTTTCCGTGTTCTTATAATCTCATCAGCAAGTAACCATGTCGATTTACCGTACAAACGCTCGAAGATTCGCACAGTCTTATGTTACGTAGCTTCTGCATGTTGACATTGTCACGTATATTGTTTTTTACTTAGTGTCAATAGGGATAAGGAAAAGTGACTTATCATAAAGAAAACGAATTTATTATTATCTACGCAAGAAGATTATTAAATTAATGAGAATTATTTTAAAACGTATTATGAAAGGATTTCTTTTGATATATCTGCTGACATTATATTAACATATAATTATATACATAATTATATACATTGACCGAATAGTAACAAATATAAGCGTCACGATGTTTAGATTTTTGCGCATTTTTTATTAATCTTATATTTAATTTTTATTTTACGTCTTTTTGTATTACGAAAAAAGTAAAATTTGATAATATTTTATATTAATGCGTAAAATCGTGATCGATGTTATAAATACGATTTCTAGGAGTCTAACATTGTTCAACAGTGTGTAAACATAAGTCAACTGAAATAAGCGATTGTATATACAGAAATGTTCGAACACATAAATTTAATGTAGTGTCCGCGCACATGAACAATACGCTTTCAAGGATGTAGAAACTTGAGATTGGTTCTATCTAGCATCACTAGTCAACGTCACGATGAGCTCCGATGAGTCTATTAAGCATCGCCGGTAATTACTTCAGCAGTTTGACACTCTGAATGGCGCGTCGGCTAAATTAGATAAGATTTTCTCTTTATTATCAGAATTTTCTAATAACAGTCAACTTGGACATAAATTTGATTTATTACAAAGTCATTACCGTAAATATGATAATGTTATTACTTAAATTATTATATTAATTTCAATTATTTTTCAAAATTCCAGAGTTTTCTAAAATATAATTTTTGTTTTACGAGATGTAAAATATTCACAATATTCTAAATACGAGATGTTAAATATTCACAATATTCTAAAAATCTATAGATATCGTATATTACAAACATTTTATTTTTTAATACGATTATAAAAACTATTTCGTATCACCAAACGCTTTATTAAACGCATCAAATATGTCGTTATGTCATCAATGTAAAGTATCTACTAACGAACTCGACTAGCTTTTGTACCGTGTAAAATATTTTAGGAACGCGATCCACAAATTTTCTGAATATGCGAAGCTTCGAGTGCGCTAGTATGTATATGCTGGCATATGAGCTTTGCGTACTTATTAACGTTTTTGTGTGAATGTGATAGAACCAAATTAGAGAAGCTCTGTCATTTATTTGATCTGTAACGCTAACGTTCAATATTGTCTGACTTTACATACGGTTAGTATCAACTGTGAGTACTTGCATGACGAATGTGCTGTGCAGTTTTCGCGAGAGTAATCAACCGAGGTAATTTTAATCGGATTAACGATCGTCCTAAATTTTCTGAATTAGCCATTTGGCACGAAATTATTGCCTGTACAGCCATTTTAGCATTTTAGGTAAATGTTACAACTGCTACTGGCGTCGCGCCATTGTAATACGTACGAACGACCGCGCTACGTGATCACGCGCGACCCGACGTCGCACCTCCGCCTCGTGGTAAGAACCGCGTGTACACTTGAGTGCACCGATGCTCGCGAATAATGCAAATAGTGAGTGAAAAATGCAGCAGCTCGGACAGCTTAAGCGCGTTGCCGAGAAAAAGCTTTTTACATATACATCGTGCGCCAGTGCTTCGTCTCTAAGGTGAAATTTGGTTTAAATGTACACTCGAACGGAATTCAAGGAAGCTGATAAATTTGCCTTGCAGAAAAATAAATTTTGCAAAATTCGCCTTCTCTTTAATCTTTTGATTTTTGTACTTTATACGGCAGCGGAGAGAAACGCACCTGCTTCCCGCTTATTGCATGTTTGGACAGGCATGATCGAGCACGCGTCTCGTACTGCTTCCTTACTATCAAAATGCGGCACGTGCACTTACATGCGCCGAGAGCAAAATAGATTGTTCGCGATTCAAATGGTATCCGTCCTTCCGTTCAAATTGCGAACAAATTATAATAGATTGCGGATGATCAATTATCCGCGCTGAAACAGTGAAAGTGCATTCGTAATTTGGTTGTAATTAAGGTCACGTATTTTCTCGATTATATAATTGAATCATATGACGCTAGGATTAACCTATTAATGGAAGATCATTTATTAATTTGAGAATAAATTATATAGAGTTCGGAGCTGCGGCGCAATTAAATGTTCACTATTTACATATTTAGCAACTGCGATTTTTTTTTGCAAATAATGATAATTTATGCGTGCTTATTAACTGATAGATTGAGTTTGCTTACCATTTGTGCGAGGGATTTTGAAGTCGATATCATAAACGCTCCACACATTTTTTCCATTTGACCTCATCGGTCACTCGATTTTTCACACCATTTCATTGATCCGCAATGTAACGTCGTTCATCTTCATTCTCCTCTGTGACTTCCAAACGTTTCCCCCGTTCGCCTCGAAGAATTTTCTTCTTTCTCCGGTTTCTACTTAGGTGTAATCTATCACTTACTATTCTTACAAAAATCGATCTTTTCGCGTTCTGCGTAGTTGCTTTTCGGATTCAATTAGCGGATATTCAACGGTTCAATAATTTTTTATATTTCCGATATTTTTAATTGAAAATTTTAAGATTATTGTACGAGCAGTCTGTAAAATTCCAAGCGTCATTGTAACAAAAAATTATCGCAAAAATATACGATTGTTACATTATTCTGCATTAAATATGTATATTTTCTGACTCGAATATAAAGCTTGTATATTATTCTTAAACAAAACGTACGTGGAATTTTTTTTTTATTAATAAATGCAACGTCCGACTGTATCTCTCTTATGTATTATTGTGAAATACGAGGCAGTAAAATTTTAGCGAGACCATATGTCTACACATAGATCATACGCATCATTTATGGGAGAACTTGTGCATTTCGTATGCCGCTCCGTTCGTGCATTCCGGAACGACAGCTGATCTCTCTCTACCGGCAGTATGATTCAAAATGCAGTCGTGCCGACAGAACGGAAACCAATCCTTAGCATAACGGAAATGCGACTGACAATGAGAACGGGAAGGCACGTATTCGCGAAATCGCGTTGCCATGGAACCGCGCCGTGCGATAGATCCAATCTAGCGCGCTGTAAACCGATTCTACGTTTCCGATAAAGGTGACTTAATCCATTGATCCAGCTCTAAGCCTGGCCCGTCGCTGACCCTACACCACTGGCCGCTAGAACAATCACAGAGTAGTAGTGCCGCTCAGCGTAAAGTCAACCATTCACGGTCCAACATCGTCTCACGGGCTATTTTCGTAACACAGACTCGTCAGAAGTTTCTGTAATACTTGACTTCAAATACGGCAAATGTTAAAGTCCTCTATTCGATGCGGAACGCTTGCGAGTGACAATTTTCATTAAAAACTTTTTATCTTACAAGACATCTAATGTGACAGTAGCGTTTATCGTATCTGAAACACGTTACTGTAAAAAACCTCCATCACTATCCCATTATCACAGAATCAGAGGAAGCGAGATAATTTATTGTCCCTTTTACCCTTTTAATTCGATATCCGCCGAGACTCTGCGGCAATCGCGGTGAAATATATGGGGGTGCGAGATACGAAATAATCGATCGGGCAAATGCATGAGTAGATTTATAGCACGCTATTTCTTATTCTTACACTTCATTTCTTATATCTCTATAAAGTAGATATGGCGTTTTGCGCTTAGTCGCTGATTTTTTGTTTTTTTATCTTTCTTGGTCTTGTCTGCTAGTTTTAAATTTACGAGATACACTTGGAAAAAAGAGAGACTGCAGTAGTGATGAAAAACTTCTTTGTGAAAGAGAAAAAACTCGTCTTTTACCATTCTTATTCTACCGGTGCTTGACGTTCCCATCTGTTTAATTTTGCAGCCTGTAAAATTTGATATGTATATTTTATCTAGAAAAATAATAAAATTTTCAATGTGAGTTTTATTCGAAATTGAAATATTTTATGGGGAAAAAAGGTATAGCAAGAGAAATGTTTCATTAATATTATATGCGATTAATATCTGCGAAATGGATAAAGTGGATTTATTTCTTTAATTAGTACCATCATTCTTTTTCTACTTGGCTTCTATCTACAGCCGTTTAATGGAATATCCTGATAATTGCGATAAGGCACGAGAGTGTTGGGCTTTTTTTTATTCGACTATTATTTCATTCACGAATAGATTGTGCGCTTCAGTTATGTAATACGCATGTTAAGAGACCGGATTATACACGATAGCACGTGCAATCACCCTTTGATCTAAAGATGTTATAAACGCTGACATATACAACTTTACATACTACAGCTAAAAATATAATAGCGTGACTTGGGTTACGAGAAAATCGCGTACGAGATAATCTACACACATACAGCGTCGAAAAATAGAATGCAAGTCGCGTTTATGGCATCTCGTTTATACACAGGAAAGAATATTTATTGCAATCAAAACCGTTTTTCGATAAAAGATAAATCTTCTTTGACGAAAAGAAAACATGCAATTATTTAAATCGTATTTGTCATTGTTTACATATGCGATCAAAGAAATAAGAGAAAAATAATTCACTGAATTTAGAACACTCTGAAATATGCGATTGAACGCGCGATGTAGAATGTAAATCATAATCGAACCAATAACAAAGCAATTTTATATTTTTTAATATGCATAGAGACATCAATGTAGGCTTTGTTTACTCATTTTTTTATATATTTTACAAGCTGCAAAAACTGCAATTGGTATGTATGAAGAGTAATCTCATTCGGACACACGGCGTAGACAATCTTTTAAAATTGAGACTTTTAATTAAAATCTACATTTACTGATGAGAATTTTTTCTTTTTTAATACGTATGGACGACTATGTGTGAGGTATATGATTTCAAACTTTATTGCGTGAACGTATCTGTGTGAAACGTGACTGCCTTTAAAACATATCCATCGCGAATATCTTTTGATTGTACAATACTTGATGCGAAACTATCCTTACTCTTCGTACATACAATCGGCGAATTTCCACACATTCTCACCGACAATAACTGCGATATTTCCGGCTAAAAGGTTCCACGAGGGTACATCGAGCATGTAGAAGGGTGCCACAGAAAGCGAATATGCTGCACCAATAAAAGTGGAAAAAGTAACGTTTCAAAGAAAGAACGGACGGATATAACAGAGGCAGATTTCCGTACGCGTAGATATTATCGATTCATCTTGCGAAAAAATAAATTTGTACCTCGGAAATACATTGTTATCGATAGTTTTCACCGTATTTGTTTAACGATACTCTTCTTTGTATTTGTAATTTGCTCGTCGAATACTGCCGAATACGCCATCTTTTGTTCTAATGAGCAGTATATGCTATGCACACTTTCTTATTGTTATTTCGCAAATTTTAAATTTAGAATATCCAGGAAATCTTTCGCGCATAATTGTATAGGAATATTTCATTACCGCCGGTATAAATTTAATCAAACAAATAGGCGATAATTGGTAACCCAAAATATCGTGGTCGCTTATTTTATTGGTAGAACTTTTGTTGGTTCTTTTTAAACCAACGTGTAATCTCATAGGAATTATTGCATTTTGTGCTCCTGCTGTTGCTGCGGAAATAAATAACGAAAAAAAGGGAAGAACCGCAGTAGCCAATGGGAAATGAACGAGAAAAACAAGTCGCGGTTTTGCCGTGGTAAATAAGTCCAACGTTATAGAATTGGCACCATTCACCGGAATCCATACAGAATGCCTCTTGGCGATTACACTTCCGGATTACAGAACCAGCCGCGTTATGGAGCTTTCGCGGCGGGCGGATCGAAACCACGGCATTCTGTAGAGTCGTCGGCGAAATTTGTTTGTAGCTTGGAATTCATACAATTCTACGTGCCTTTACGGCGATTAAATTTTAATAGTCTCCAGCAGATTGTAATTCTCTGTATAATTCGCGTTGGTCAAGAGGTTTATGTATATATGCATATATTTAGTGAATATATATTATTTTTAAAATTAACATTTTTGAAAAAATAAAAACTGACGTGCAAATCTTCGCAGCTAAATGTTTGTACTAAAGATGTCGACTGATCAGATTAATCAAAGAAATATATGAAATTATGGGTCTCCTGCGACAACTTGTCGACATTTATTTGGCGCATGATGAATACATCGTACCATTAATTATATCCCCTGTTAACGAATGGCTGTCTAATAAATGACATGAGTTTAATCCGCTATCATATCGAATCGTAATAATTCCCGACAGAGAGACTGCAAATACTTGTAAATACCAATTTATTACGCAACCGTGTCAATAAACTCGCAAAACTCTCCCGGTTTGAGCATTCAGTGCTTGATAATGCGATAAATTGTGATTTGCGCGAACAGATTTTCAACGTGATCGGCTTGGTAGAAGTATTCGCTTGAAAATAGTTCTTTTCAACACCGCCCGTCACAATAAGTAATGTGGTCGTTCGAAAGTGCAGAAACGCATCGCTATTTTCTAAGTAACGAGGCACCGATTTGCAGCCCATCGATAAACGTGATAGGACAGAAAATAGATTTAGTCGTGCACTTCCTTGCGGGCACTTCCTTTATATCCGTAAATCCTTCACTTTAAATCGACGAGCCTTCGTCTATCAGAAAGTTCCCGACTACGAAAGTGCTTTACTCCCATATCGCGAGCTCGCTCACGTAGATTACGCGTGCATCCAAGTGTACACGACGTGTATACACGCGCTTAAGTAAACGCGCTGCGTACGTGCATCTGCATACGCGTTAGGTATCTCCATTCTCTCCGGCGTTTATGAAACTCACCATCACGAATGAAAATTCTCTGTCAGAACGAGCGAATGCTTCAATTAAGGCTATTTGATGAGCGAAAAATTTGCCTGCCATTACATTTCGCTAATTAAAATACATATTTAACTTAAACATCGCAAAAATATTAAGTAATATAAATCCGACGAAACAATCTTTTTATTGCGAATAATTACGTTATAAAAAATTACTTTACTTAATAAAAAATTCTGATAAAATAAGCGATTTCAACTTTACAACATAAGTGCAGTTTTTTTTTAAAGTAATGCAGTACTTTGTGTGTTTTACATCTGTACAGATAGACAATTAAATAAGTGTGTATTTTATACTCAGACAATCAGTCTTAGTACTTTTGTTTATAAAGTTTTCACTTTGTTTGCAGACTAAATTGCTTCCGCTTTTGCTTAATCTCACATGCGCGTCCTGTCACAGGAAAATCCAACTAAACTTTCTTGCTCTTATTTACATTCTCCGTTTTCAGTGATATTTTACTGTCGCTAATGTGCGGGATTCTCTTTTCAACTCGCCTTTGTCTCCTGTACGTGCTTGAAATGGGATAGACGAGAGCGTTTGAGATAATACTACCTGAAAGTTAAGTGTTAAAAGTGTTTAATGAAATGCTGACTTGCATAATGTATAAAATTGATTTAACTATCCGATAAGCTTTGACTTAAATGTTCTTATAATACTACAGCTAAACTTCATCGACAAAGTTGCTGAACGTCCTAGATTTTCCAGAATTGCTTCACTTCTTAACGTCTGGTCGTAACCTAACTTAATAACCTAATTTAAATCGTTTTGTCACAATTTATCACATTATCACATTATTAGAAAAATTGAAAAAGAACATATTTCTTATTTTTAGATTTCGAAAAAAAAGAATGCTTAAAAATCAGTGGCTACATGTAACGTAACGGAAAATGAAATATTGCGAAACTTTTATCTTAATGCATATAAATATACTTTAAAAAGTACGTCATTTTTTTCTATTTACGTGAAATTAATTCATAATCATGGTATAATTACATACATTTTTTCTTTGCTTCCACTATTAATTATATAAAACGATAAAATTATTTAGGATTTAACAATAAGGTTGCAGTTTTTTGCGCGTTGGTATTTTGACCTTTAAAACTTGTCGCATGTGATCATCGTTTTATTTGCCAGACTAATGAAACTGGTTACATAAAATGGTCGCCGTATTTTACGATCAAGCGCACGTTGTTAATTGCTGTATAATTAAGTTTTTTTCTTACGATACTTTTTTCAAAGCATAGATATAATTTCTGTACGTCGGCTAAAAATTTAGATCAATTTAATTTTAAGTAAAGATATATTTAAAAAAATATATTTAATAGTTTGCAATTGCGCTGTAATATTATTTTTTAGTGTATTATCTTTTTTTTATATATACGCTTTTCACAAGAGTTAAAATTTTTTCCAAAGAATCTTTAATAATTACTTTACGCTAAGACGTTAAGAAGTACAGAATAATTACAGAATTAAAGACGCTTTTAACTAAACATTTGCGATTATACATGAAGTATAAGTATATAGAGTGTAATCATATATATATATATGCGTATGTAGTATGAATAACTTCGCCATTTATAGGAGACTCCCGTAAAACTTAACAGTTTTTAATAGCTTTTCAAACTATGGTACGTTAGCATAATTGCATACGGAAGGCTATAAGTAGATTCACTGCAGTCATTAGCACGCAATTTGCGGCCGATTCGTCTAACGAAAGCAATTACTCTTCAAGTTTATCTGAGTTTCCCTCCTCCTCTTACTAATGCCGCCAGCCGCGTTCATGAAAGCCTTAGAAGTTATAGTCTTGGACACTTGGAAGCGATGAGAAATCAATTTTCCAGGCTACGAAGCGACAACTTTTCATCTTCCCTTTCTCACTTAATGAATTCTATCTGCGTGCCTATCGATCCCCAAATACTTCTCACATCCAGCATCGGCAAAATGGGCTTGGCGAAAGATTTTTCAATGCTATTCGATTGATAGAAAATTTAAACTGCTTTTCATTCATTGATTTTAAAACACGGAAAACGTTAAAGAGGAAAAGAGTAAATAATAAATTAAGTAATTAAATTAAACTATATATCATTAAAATCAATAATGGATATTTGAATGATTCATTAAAATATATTTTGCTTCAATTATGAGCGCTAAAAGACTGTAATAAATAGCACTGTAAATAAATAGCAGTTCTGCAATTTTAATATTTTATATTTATATACTTCAAAAGTAATTTGAATATTTTTGAACTACCGACAAATATATAATATAATTATTTTAATAAAATAGATTTGATTTTTTTTAGGAATTCCTTCTTTCAACTTCCAGAACTTTCTTGCTTTCTCTCAATTCTTTAACTACTTTAGTAATTAAAACCGACTGCTCTTATTTCCCAAGCGGCATAGATAATTCCAAAGTGTTATTTCTTAGAAATGTAAGGTAGAGCGATGAGTATTTTTATCTGCTCGATCTAATATGATATTCACGAACTTTATATTATGAGAGTTTATAATTAGAATGTTATTTGAGGATAATATGAAAATTATGAAAGAAACTACGCGTTAATTAATAAGCTTTTGCGTATAACGTTATGTTAACTTGTATTGTATCAGACGCACTATATTTTGATTTGAAATATCTCTCATATTCGAAATTATATAGTTATATTAGTTATAGGTTTATCTCTCGCTTCGGATGTTCGTTAAATCCGGATTTTGGAATTATTGTAGTGCAAAATTAGAAAAGCACAAAGCACACCGCGGTAAAATAGTTGTTACGGATGGCTTATTAATTCAATATTCATGGCATAGGATATACATTTGTTCATTTGTTGAATCAAAGCTTCTTTGTGATTCGAAACATTTAGTATTAATTAGATTATTCTAAGTCTAATTGTTAATCTGATATATCAAAATTATCATAAAATTTGAACTATCAGTTGCAGTGAAACGATTTTTTCTTTAAAAAGAAATATGAATTTATAGTTAAAAAACTGTCTCAAAATGATGTATGCCAAATGGTGCATGAACAGTGCAGAACGGCGCGTGAATTGTTCAAGAAAATTGGTACATGCGCCGCGTTCTATAAAAATAAAAATCTGGAACTTTAATTAAAGAGAACGGTTATAAACCAGCAATAGCCTTGGTTGCCACTATTTCGTGCGTGCAGAGAATTGGACGCACGAAACTAGAAAAGCCAATTCTCGTTTCATTTTTATTATCGCGTCCTTTTACGATTATGTGAAATAATTTATATTCTCAAATGCGAGTGAAATTAATGTCTGTCGAATGTATCGCTCAGATTCAGTGATGAAAAACGCAGAGCGATAAAAGTTAAACGAAGCGGTTGCGAAATAAGGATTGAACTTGCAATCTATAGGAAAACTGGCTAGTAATACGTTCGTGTTGTAAACGCACGGATATATATGTACACAAAAGTCGTCTGGTATAGATGGTCGTACGAGCGTGTGCCATTGAGTTCGAGCAGATTATCACTGCGGTCAGGTACGTTTTCGAAAGTGACATCAAGTCGACCGCGAATAGCCACAAATGCTGGATCGCGCAAAAGTCGAGAGAGCGCAGCCGGGTTCTATCCGAAATCGCGGTTGGCGCACACATGAGAGCGAGCACGACCAAAGTTGAAATAGCAAGCCTGCTGGAATTTTCGGGGAACACGGGGGATGGTTCGTTGCGCACTTTCTGGCACGAAGCCGACCGCCTTTACCGCAGTTACAAGATCGCGAATGCGCCATCAGTGCTTTTAACAGATTAACTCTTGTGCTTTCGTTGTCTTCGTAGATGTACATCTTCTCCATTTGAAGTATGCAAATTGTTTTGTAGTCTTCATATTAATCCAAGATTATTCCGAATTACATTTTAATAATTTTACTTTGACTATTTTTTGATAAAATGATTAAGAAAGTTAGTTTTTCTAGCAACTTTTCACGATTAATGATAATCTTTAATATTAAATTTTATTAATATTAAATTTATGTTGTTTAAATATTATCTTATACTCTTATCAGTATTCTTAACATTGATACCGTAAATTTATTTATTTCACAACTTTTACAAGTTTAATTTTTCAGAAAAAAATATCTTGATCTGAATATCTGGGTCTTCGGCTGCAGTACAACAAACAATGTAGATTAAAACATGGATCGGATGTGACAATATCAAGCTATGAAAATACTCAACTTGTGTATAAAATCAATATCGTTGTCAGCGGTTATTGTAACGTAAATATTTGACGTGTAATTCAAAGTTTCAGTGTAAGTTAATACACTCCGTATATTAGTGAATTAATGATTTACAAATCATATTTTTAAGTTATATTTTTTACATGCTATTAATTGATATTAAATTTTGCAAATGGGATATAACAATTTGATGAGAAAATCTTTTAAACTTTCTGAATACAATAAATGATTCCACGTATCTTTATTAATTAGCCGCTTGTGCATTAAAACACATTTTGCAAAAAAATTGCGGTGGAAAAAGACTGATAATTACCTTGGCGCGTGGATTTACTGCGCCCTGCTTCGTTACGCCAGAATATGAAATTTTCATTTCGCTTGGTTCTATCTACGTCTTTCCTTGCGTGTGCTTGCAAATATAGTAGTTTCTAACTTGTTTGCTAACTATAAACTAGAAACAGTTCGTACACTATATTTGGTATAAACAAACAAAACTTTCCCGCATACAATAAAGTTAATGCAATCTGATTGCAAAAGTGTCACGTATGTACGTTCGCAGAAAAACAATCCTGTAATCATCGACAGATTGCATTGTTGGAACAATAAGAGTGCGTAAACTCACAAAATTAATCTTATTCGCAACTACCAAATAACAATGGATTTCGGCACAAATAAATTGGAAAAGCTAGTCTTTTTAAACATTTAAACATTTACTTTCGACGAATTGCAATTACTCAAAAATCGCGCGAGCGTGTAAAAGGCGAAAACTGTGTGAGATTGAAATCATCCGGAAACAGTAAATGCTGCTTTCGCATGCCCGCATTATTAATCGACGCGCTTTTAGATCGATGCGAAAAATATTTGAACGTCATCCATTTGTGACACGTAATTGTTAACATGTTCGATACTGTCGATTGTTTGATAGAAATTAACGAACGGCCTAATATCGAATAAATAACTTTGCTAGTCGCTGCCAACGCCAGTTGTATAAATAAAAACATAGCACGTAACTTTTTTCTCGCTGATAAACATTGTTAAATATTATTGACACGGTGCTGCATCAATATTGCAGCTTAGATTGATGGAAACCTGTTTTTAAGATAAAATCGGAATTCCAATTATTAGCCAGTAATGAACTATTATTAGGGCGGCATTGTTCGCCGACGTTTGGTCACTACTGCTGAACTATTGAATCTGTTTAATGGCATCGATAATTTCTTCGAGGTATTGGGAGGAAGAAAATCCAGCACAGAGAACTGTATACGTAGGGGAGGTGATCGGTCGCTTACGTTTGTGAATATTTAGAAAGGGTCATGCCGCAGAACGGCAGAAATCACATCTCTATATAGAAGCACTATAGAAGTTTTCCCTTTGAACGCGCGCCGGTTGACCTACTTCGTTGCAATACGGTTTCAAATATGGTATGAATTTAGTTGACATCTGTTTTGAGCGTGTATCTTCGAAAGAGACAGCCAATTAAGTATTTCATGCGATTCCTAAGATGTTTCGCTATGATAATTGCAGAGTTTCTCGAATATTTCCACCTTTTGCTTTCAGCAAAGTTTGCGTAAGTACACTTTTAAAGTGTCATCCTTGAAATCTGACATAACGATATGAAAAGGAAACAATACATTCATTAATTTTCAGAATATGTAAAAAATTGAAAAAAAATTTTTTTTTAATATTGAAACAACACAATTTTTAATTTAAGTAAATCTTAAATTACATGTATACGTATATATATTTATATCACACTAACTGCGAAGACCATTTTTCTCAAACATATAGCCATTTAAAGACAATTTTTGGTCTTTTACATAAAATTACATTTTATAATTCTATCTTTTACCCGATTATATTACAATTTTTCGCGATTTTATGCTGTATGTTTTATTACAATTGGCTATGAATTGGCATAAAAATTGTTATTAGCAAATATAGAGTCCGTGTGGCTAACAATTCCAAAAGCTACTCCGAACTTTAATCACTAGCAGTGGGCTCTCTAATGGACTGTTACAACGTAGTCGTGAGTTCGAAATCATATTTTCAGCAACATAAATCTGGTTTCGCAGAAAGTTGGGTTCGCGCGTAACTCACGAAAACTTTTTCACTTATCGAATTCTGCTGACGATTTACCGAGAATTTAACGCGGCGTTAAACGTCCGAACAGCCGACTAGCTGTTCAGTTTCTTATATTTTTTGTTTGTACACGACTTTTCTCTGAATTAAAAGCTTGTATTTAATATTATTCCATGTAAATTGGAATTGAATTAAAATATAAGTACTGATTTTTATGATTTTTATATAAAATATTGTTATAGCTTGTGATCCCTTTGCGTGTATTATAGACCAATTTGTACACAGGTATACTATAATTGGGAATTACATGCAGAATTACATGCTTAATTATTGCAAGCGCATGCAAACTGTAAACCTTCAAATCTGCAAACTGTATTTAAGTTCTCGCACATGGAAAGAAATATGAAATATTACAATAAATGTTAAAATAAGTAGCTATTTAAAATTTAATGAGATATCTAGAAGAATTATTTCCCAATTTAGAAGAATATATATTTTTATCAAGTTGTTTAATTTTTTTAATTAACTTTTAATTGATTAAATTATACAATTATTTTTAATTAATTAAATTAATTTTTGCATCAATAAATTGGAAATTGTATAACACCGATATCTATAAAACAAAATGTCGACATTTCCTCGTTTAGCGTCGTTTATCGAGCATTGGTCTGTACTTTATGATTCGGTTAAAATAGGTCTATGTCAAATCGAGATTAAACTGCTCGGTGCTTTAGTCACTGTATCGTGAATCCAATGATAACGATTAATCATAAAAACGGACTACATCCGCTGTCGCGGCTGCTTATCTGGAAGATTTCCGTCGTTATTTTTTTATGCTGTAATAATCCTGATGTAGATTAAAACTGCCTTTACATACAGGTTTTGCAAAACGATCGTTCTATGCATGATAAACAGAAAGAAACGAATATACACCATTCACGATGTTCGTAAACATTGGTACTTTTGTACATGCTTGTTGATGCTTACAAGTGTAACAATCAACACACACAACAAAAGAGACTTTGATTATAAATTTAAAATTGTAAGATTTTATAACGTAATATTCATATAAACGTTTATGCGAAGCCATAGATGAATGGAATCCATATTTGGAAGGAAAACAATGAAATTATTTTAAATATTTAATTAACATTATATAATTATTACTCAATTTTATAATTTAAAAAGAATAATGAAATATTCTCACGTAAAATTTGCGACAATAGAATTTGAAATATATATTATATTTTTTTTCAAAATTTTTATATGAATGTGAAAGCAATATATAAAACATTAACAATTATACTTTTTGTTATAATTTTAATAATTAAAGGTAGATATTGCAATCAAAATTTTGATTTTTATCAGGATAAAATAAAGGGGGAAATTGTGCAGCAGTGTCTACCATTATGTTATTCAAATATTTTTATTTAACTTTTTACTATTATTTCATGCATCATTTCTGACGCGGTGTAAAATTGGTGATGTTCGTTGAATATCTGCAACTGACGACACGTTAGAAACCAGCCGTCTAAGAACTTTGTCGAGTTAGAGGGTTCCACATTTGCTGGAAACTCGGCACTACCAAGTTGCAAGAAATTGTAACAGGTACTCTGTCTTCACACTTGTCGTGTAACTGGGTGATACCGGTTATACCGAAAGTCGACGCTTGCATCGTTCCGGCGTCGCAGATTAAATGGGAACATGAGAGAATAACGACCGCATGATTAATTCCGGGGACATAATCTTAAAGGAAGCGACACATTTGCGCGGAAGTGTCGAGTCAACGCTACACAGCCAGCGGGTGACACATTTGTCAGGGCAGTGTCCGTTATCTGGATGCAGTTGATCTCAGCTGCACGGGAATGGCGTATCTAGCAGCAGCGACAGGCATTCATCGACGTAGATTTCCAATTTGAAATCAGATAAGCGCGACTGTGTCGTTACTATTTAATAGCGTTCCACCTGAATCCTTCAATCTCACTGAAATAAAACGGTTCTCTAATTTATCAACCGACGCAATTAGAGTTTGCGTGAAATATTTACTTGTTAAATATGTACACTCTTCAACGCATAATTACTCGCAAACTAACGGAGGAGAGAGGCAGCTTATCGTCCTCTTGTTAATGTATCGTCTTTTATTAATAAAATCTAAAGCGCGCAAGCTGTTACATAGTTAGTTTCGGTTTCGTAAGCGAATTTCGAGTTTATTTTGTTTTTTTTTCTGCTTCTCATGTCAAATGGTAATCATAACATACAAAAATAACGTGTTATAAAAAGAAAAGCAAACTGTACGGCGTGTGTACGAGGGAAAATATTTTCCTCAAATACTCCGTTAGGAAAGCAGCTGTTTTGTCGGTAAACAATTACCGAGAGCACAGCGTGATACGTAAGCCATCACGGAATTAACCGTATTAGGAAATATACGGCTTTTTTCAGATTGCAAATAATAACAACAATATACATGGCATTGTAAGGCTAATGTTGGGTTAATTCCCTTTATTAATCAAAATCAATTGAGGCGCTTATAGCCAGCTGCCATTGACAGTTTGCCAATGAGCAGTCAAGATGTATGACTCTCCGTCTGCTTCAAGATGATTGCACATTGCGCAAATTGAAACCCATAAATTAAAGGTGGTCCACCGATATTTCGCCGAATATTTTTTTGGAAAATATATAAACGAATTTGATTTATACGAAAGTCATCCATTGCAGCGTTAAAAGATCGAAGACCTTTATACATTTTTCATTAATTACGTTTATCACGTTTGATTTATGAAATGTATTATTTTGTCGCGTTATAATGTACGTCGTCTTGTTTCACTTTTTTTTATTATGTAACAAAATTTTTCTCATACGTAAATTCAACGTATACGATTATACTTACAAAGAAAGAAATGGCGATAATTTGAGAGCAGGTGTACTGAAAGCGTAGAATTGATGCATTACATCTATCACATCACGTGTCACATATGTTTCTACAAAACGTTTTATATAAAAGCAATTGACGCATATTAGAGAGTGTGATTCGTTGACAGAGCAAGTGACGGATTGCACCAACGGGACACTTAACGTTCTCAATATAACTGTGCTCGCGTATTTCTATCCAAACGACGTGTATATGAACTGTAAATGTAGACAGGAAGAGAATAGCCTGTCTAGTTCACATTCGCACAAACGCTGGTGAACCAAAAATGAAACACTATTTCCGTACCTACCAATTTCTCACAGTTTGATCCGACGCTTTTTTTTACGCAGTTAAACAACGCGAAGCTGGAAATCGATAACGGGAATTCCAGAACTAATTGCATCGATGTAAAATGATATCCGAATTTTCATAATGTTCATTCAGCTATATAATTATCTACAATTTTCTGTATAAGGTTTGGTAAAATATATTTATCGGTTTATTACTGCATAACATTATTGAAATGCTTTAAAATTTAATCGCCGTTTTTAGTCAAAGCAATTAATGATAAACGAATTAGTACACACGCAAAAATAATTTCCACGTAGCACAAATTAAAAGCAAAAAAAGAGATGAATATACTTAACAAGAATTTTCTTCTGTAAAGTTATTTATTAAATTTATTTGCATCTTTAAATATATCCGTGTAAAATGTTCTGATTGAATAAATTTTTTCCCGCTAATCGAATAAATTATTATCGCACGAAAGGTGTAGTAATTGGATTAATTATCTTTTCAACGTATTCATTTTCAGTTCGAATACATAGTGCTGTCATAGCGATGGAAATCACGGACTATATCTGATCACATATCATGTAGTTACCGATTTCGGCTGAAAGCATTCTGGTTACTATGATGCGTTTCATAGTTCATCCCCTATCGCCACGCGGTTTGTTACAAGCAATTAACTGTCGCAAACGTAGCCGTCTATCAACTCCATACACGTCCCGTGAAAATCCAAAGCCAACGTGATGGTAACGTGGCCCCTGTAGATTGCATATCAGAATAACGCGCGCATGCACCTAGAAAGGTTAATTTAATTAGTTCGTGCGCGGCCAAGGCTGCACCGATTGCCTTCCTAGCGGACGGATAGCTTTGCTCCCGTTGGAACTATCTGCTAAAAACTTTATTCTGTCCCTGAGGTAATCAGCGGAATATGTAAATTGCATTTTGACGCGACTCGATTATATAACGTATGTCATTGCAGCGGAGTTTGCGGATAGAATATTCCGCATTAAATACTGCATTCTGCATTTGATATCAATAGTCAAATTGAAGTTGAAACAATCGTGAAGAAAAGAAGAGAAAAAAAAATTTTAGTAATTATACTTTCTAAAATGCGCTACATAAACTATCTCATGAAGTATCCGCATTTTCGAGTATCCGTTGAAGATATTAGTTGCAGTCGCGACAGCTGTATCGCAATCTCTAATTGTGAGAACCAATTTCAGAAATTTGCAGTTTCGTAAATAAAATAAACAACTCGAAAGCTTTGTTGTCGGCTTGAGATATTCACATATTTGGGAATCATAAAGAGATCACACAATATTTCTGCACAGTCTAAAAGAAGAAAATTTATCGTGAATCGATGAAGGATCAGCGTACTTCGGTGTGATTTTATCCTGGAGGACGCTCCGACAATCGCGCCACTAAGGATACGCTACTACGTCCGCACGTCAGCACGCCATCAGCCAGCGGGCGATGGAAGCTTGCAAGCTACGGAACGATCAATACCCTCGGGAGAGCTTGCACCCTAGTTCGCAACTACAGTTGAGCGACGTCGGCTTGCATTTACCGACCCAACCGTTCGCGGATGAGTATCCCCATCGGCGCTACTGACGGTCTCTTACCCGACGCTCGCGCAATCGATGTTTCAACATGAAACACTTTCGACAAACAAATATAAAATGTCAAAGTTTCGCGAGAGTTGTATTGCTTTACGATAGCTTTTAATAGCCCTCTTTGATATTGCTTTATTTTTTTTTTTTTTCTTGTAAAAAGAAATCGATAATTATTTTTTGAATTTCACTTTTATTCTCATGTCTTTGACAATTACATCTCGATACACAGAAAATATAGCTATTACGTTTACTAGGTTTTCGAAATCGTGAAATTTGCAATTACAGTTGGAGCAAGGGATAAATTTGATTTGTTCTTTGACTTTACGTCAATCTTTTCACGATTTAAATATCATCCCTGCAGTTCCAATCTGGAATATTTGCTGTTAGCGATATAGATGAAGTGCTTAATCAGTGCCACCATCGTAATTACAGCTGCACATGAAAAATAGCATAAAACCGCATCACTCCCGATTTTGAAATAGGTCAGATTGTTTATATAAATCGCCGAACGATGATTCTTTCATAAGCGTTGTGATTAATAGCAAATATGAAAAAGTACAATAAATTGGGATCAATTATTGTATCATTGGGGTCGTCATATGCATCAAAAATTTAATTAGTTGAAATTATATTGATTAACAATAATTCTTTTACATTATTCATCTATTCTTATCTTTTCTTACTTTTCTGGAATACTACAACTTTTGTTAAAATCGTATTATTTTTGTTGAGCGAGTATACAAGAAAAGAAAATTCAAAAACAAACGACCGCATAGCTACGGGCAAAGAATAACTAGCGAATACACAAAGGATGGGCATACTAAAGCAAGCAGATCCGGTGGCAAGAAGTTTGAATTATTCACAAGGTGATTTTTCATTCCAACTAATAATCCTGAGTTAACGAAAATTTACTTACGGACTTATTTGACATTCAAAGCTTCTGGCGAATTATCTTCGAAGAATAGATAATGAAAAATTTAATTTTCTTCATTAATTTTAAGTAGATTTTTATAGAAATTGAACTTGATACTTGATTATCATATTACGCTACATATTATTTTAGTAACAATAATTATTTTTATTTAGAATTTGAGATTTACAAAAATCTAAATAAGAAAAATATTTACGCATTTTGCACATGATTAAATTAAAAAGTAGTTATTGCGAAAAACTGAATATAATAAAAATAGAGTTTGATATTATGCATCAGATCCATGAAATCACACATAAAGTAATTTCCGAAACAGTTCCAAAATTTATTACATGCGTTATAATGTCCTAATTTCCATTTTCCTATTTGCTAAATTGTGTGAATTTGCTGACAAATTGCTATTAAATTACTATTGTTACTGTCATCATCAGATTGTCATGCAATATGCATTCTAGTTTGAATAAGTGGAACATTAATAATGAATTAAACAATACTTTGAGTTTTTATGAATTTGCAGTGTTTCTTCAACTTAAAGTAGCTTAAAGTCGGTCGCATATGTCTACGAGAAAATTAGAGACATAGCCTGTCGGTCGTGTTTTTGTGCCGGACAGCATGTGGCACAGGTGTGCACTGCACACCATACCGATATAAAAGAAAAGTGTTTTAAACTTATCCTTACCCTAGCTTCTTATTACGCTCATGCCTTGTAAAGTTTGTGGCGACTGTAACCGTTCATCGCTATTTTCTAAGCGATAAAAAGCAGCGAAATATTCTTTCGAATTATCTGCCTGTTTTCTCAATTTATTGAGTATATAATTAATCGCTTTATTTATTATTTAATGATATAATTTTTGGAATATATTATTAAATAATAGATTATAAAAGAATATTAAATAATAGATTATTTAAAAAGTGTTGCCATATTAATATGCAATTTCACGCAAATTGACGGTAGAATTACAGAGACCGCAGCAATTGTTACATTAGTAACAAGTGCTTTTAATCAGATGCGAGTAGACACAAGTGTTTTTTATCAGACGCAAGTGGTAAACCATCTTGTATTAGATGCAAGTGGTAATTCCTATCTTCATAACAATATTAAATGCGTAAAGATCCACGATTTTAAAGGCTTAGCATGAATATAATCAGAAATATAATATGATAATATAATATAATATGATCAGAAATTTTACAAAATTAAGACTGACATTATCATTGATATATAATTAGCATACATTATATAACAGACAGTAAAATACAAATAGTAAAATAAGTAATTCTTTTCTTTAATAATTTAGACAATAATATTTTTGACTAATATTTCTTGAAAATAACTTCATACTTTTTATCATGGCTATTTCATTACGTTGTAATTTGTCTTGAGATGAAAAATGTATAATATATATATATTCCAACAGAGACCAATATTTTCTCATTTTATTAAAACCGTCGCAGAATATCAGAATATGCTTTCTCCACAATGAAGATTTCTTTTAATATTTAACTTATGTTTTCTGCTTTAAGACATTCTTAAAACTGCAATAATTATAAAAATCACTAGTTTCTTTAAAAAAAAAAAAAAAAAAAAAAAAAAAAAATGAATGAAAGAAGGAACTAAAAGTAACTTATAAGTCGAACTTAATTAGTAAATTAATAACAATTTATTCGTAAATATCGTAGTATTTTATTTAAGCATGCTTCAAGTAATGTGTCCAATTAACCTGGAGATGTCAACATGTCGGGTAAAGTGAGCAAGAGATCAGGCAATAATCAAATATACGCGCGGCTGGTCTCTGTTGAAATATTTCATCACAGAGAGGCACTCATATCGTGAATAGCCTTTTTTCAACAAGAGCGGAACACAGACAGGCGTATACACATCGAATGTCACGCGGTGACAATGTGGGGGATGCTGCCGCGTGGATGCAGGCTGCGTGTGTGAGCGTATGCTATTGAGGTTGCCACTGGAGTAACGAATCTGTCCGGTCTGCCCGTGCTCCGCAAAATGCGAATATTCGTGGCGGACATTTTCGTGCAACCGACCACTCGGTACAAAGAAACTTGCTATGTGCATGCACACGGAGAATACGTTTGTCAATGCGGAAAACAAAATACGCGATGTCGCGCCGGGTCGCGTCGCTTCGCTGCCGAATTGCTGCTTGATCCGCGAACCGTGAATATTTCACCGTGCCATGATTTTCGAGAGAGCGTATATGCATTCGGAAAGACGTTCTCGTCATTGACGATTGCCTGGAGCGGTCGCTGCCTTGCGCGGTGGTACGAATCTTTGCCTCGAGGTCGTGCGGAACTCTTGACTTGAAGCGTGCTTCATGTTGCTTGAAAGCCTACGCTAACGCTTGTAAGAACAACAAGAGAGATCGTTGCGGTTGCGCAAAGAATCTAAATTAATTGTGGCACGTTTAATTCGCCATAAAGTAAAGTTAGAAAATTATAGTTATGTAATATGTAGTCTATCGTAGAAGTTGTGCACTATTGCAGACTTTCTGCCTTTCCGAGCATAAATTTGCGGAAATTTCAAGATGCAGAACTGGTAATAAGGAATGTTAAAGTATTGATTGCCCTATTCATATATCCCGTGAACAAACTATTTTAGTATCTGAATTATAAAATTGAAATTTTTTGTTCTGAATTTCATCTTTTATGACCCACGTATTTTCTTTTCTTTTTAATACCTATTTCAGACATGCCAAATACAAATATTAATGTATAATTATTTGCGCGTATTGCACGATCACTTATATAGAATTCACTTTGACTAATTTCGCAAATATCTATCTACGTATATATCTATCACGGTTGGCTCTATCAGGAGGCAAGGAAGTTCGAAGTTCGAAGATAGGACAGTCAATCTCTAAGGGCCAGAAACTCTCTGGTTACAAGTATCGCCCGAAGGAATATTGCTTACCTACCTTCTCACAAACTCATCTTAATTGCACGAAACATACGCCTGTGCACAGGTTAAAGAGCAATCTTATAATGCAAAGCGAGGCAGAAGTGAAGTATCGAGCGAGAGTGCTTCGTCAAGTCCATGGAAATCCGTTACTCGTCGCTTAATTACATGACTGCTAAAAAGCTATAAGCGTTCTAGGTTGCGGTGAATATTAAGTTTTTAATAAATCCGGCATGCGCGTAATGTTTTTAATCACTTTTTAGATTACGCGATGTAAAATTATATAAAAAAAATACCATGATTTAGGAATTATTATGAAAGCAGTAATTAAAGAAGATGCATAAATACACTAACATTGTTTATTATATTAAATAGTGAGTAAAAGTTAAACTAAAGTAATTAAAAGTAATTAAAAAGCAACTATTATTAAAAGAGTAATTAAGAATTGTTTGCGTGAATATACGGACGATATTGTAACGCGGATATCAAAAGCAAATTGATGCGACTATTTTGTTTGGAACTTTAAGTACAAATAAATCAGAACGCTAGCAATGGAAAAGGAAAACAGTAATAAAATTTCACAGATATTTATTTGAGCACAGTTCGTTACATGCTTCTTGAAGTGGAATTAAACCTGTAACATCTGATTGAGCTAATTCGTATAGACTAGTGGTGCGTTAACTCAACCGTAAAGGTTGATGGAGGTCAGGAGACTGTGTATCCTGAATTTACACGATTGGGTGCATTTTGAAAGTTTATTTGATGTTAGATCAGATAAATAAATATACGACGCTACACAAGTACGATGTTCAGAATCATTAGTGTAAACGTGCAATGATGAAATTAACGCTTAACGGTTTGACAAATCATTCATATACGACTTGAAATAGTTTTCTCCTTTTTTTGCTAAAAAAAAAAAAAAAAAAAAAAAAACAATTAAAAAATATGGCTACAAAACTGGATGTTTATTAAATTTTGTTTAAATTGATGCTGATAGCGAGATTGTTATTATTTTATCGAAAATGTGCATTATTTATGCTCATTTATACATGTATGCATATATACATTTTATAAATTTTTTAAATAGTAACAAAACATTTATTTCTGAATAAACTATGATATTATGATATCTGGTTAATATGATATTAAAGATCTACATTTGTATTGTATAATATTTATTTTTAGTGTTAATTTAATTTATAAATTTTATACTACACAAATGGATATAAATATAAATATATTTATATTACTTAAATATTTTGTTACATTCACTCGTTATGCAGCGTACACCAATTGTTTTCTATATTCAGGAAATAAATAATTTCCAGCAATTTTCTTACATTGGAATTTTCTACTATGTCATCGTCCGCGATTGCTTTTGAATGTCGTCTCTCCTTCTTCTAGCATAGTTCACTGAAAGCCAAGAAGATTCATTAGTTCACTTTTCCATTTAACGCGCTACACGTCACAGCTTTCTAAACCTGTCGACACTTGAACTTCGTGAAAAGAGTCCTGTGTCAGCATTTAAAATGCATGCGACAAGCGGCGACTAGCGTCATGCAATTTAATGCTCCGCAAAGATATTTAATATGCAAGATGCAAATAATCGAATAAAAGTAATCAGTTTTGAAGAATTGGCATGAATTAAAATACATCAAATACAGTAAGATAATAAGGACCATTATTTTTTGAAGGAATAAGAAGTTATTTTATGGAATATCTTCTTGATAATTAAGTTAAAATTTTGTGCAAGACACTTTTTATTTAAAATTATCGTTCATTATATTATTTTCATATTTATTCTAAAATTTAATAATAGTATATTTATAAGAACTGCAAAAAAATATTTATATGTTTACTATTTTTTTATATCCGTATATTTTTTTCAGAAATTCAGAAATTCTCGCATCGTTATTGCCCGATAAACACATTAATTAATTTAATAATTCATCAATAATATAATACACAATGATATATTCACTACGTGATTTCGCTGTGATGTTTCGCTAATTTAAATAAAAGTATGTTATTTTATTGCATTGTTGCATTGTTGCATTGTATTGCATTGTGCGTTATTAATAATTTTCAATATTATAAATTTTATCTTCAAAAAATTTTATTTGAATATTTTTGCCTGTCACGTGCAAGAAGAAAACTAGCTTTAAATAATCAAAATTCGATTTTTTACTAATTATTTAATATTTTGCGTTTTTCTGTAATTATGATGTGTGTGCATTAATGATGTATATTGTCGAAAAGATATACAAAAATGGCTAAAATATAAATTTGCATTTATACCACGAATCCTACAAACATTAGTGATATTTTCACATTTTCCAACGGAATTCACGATAGAGTTATATGATCGTTCTTCTTCATTGGATACTGAGGTACCATTTCGAGTGATAATGTGGTGTCTCGTTTTGCAGTGAATTACCTTTTTCCTCATAAGATAGGGGTGCATTCGCGGTGGGCGAAGTCGCATCGAGTGGCAGGGGATTGGCGGGAAGCCGAACAGCTCGGCGGAGCGCGGCGCAGTCAGTACTCGACGAACCGCCTGCACGTTCGGTACTGATGTCCAAGCTCGTCTGACGGTTCGGTCCCATGAACGATTTTTAATTTACTTGAAACACTTTTATGAACAATTTCGTTTAATTGGCGTTTTCGATTAGTTTTAATATATACATTCGTTTTGCGAAATCGCAGAGGAGGACAAATGGAATTGTGACAGTTTAAATTTTTCGATCAGAAATAAATCAAAAGTGTATCAAACATTCTCATCTATCGCGTTTAGAAAAATCTTTATACTTCATCTGACCAGCGTGATGCTATGTTACGTGAGTTTAATTAATTGATTAATTGATTAATTAATAATGACTGCTTGATTTTCTATATTTGTTTTGACTTATTTACAAAATTTAACACCATTTCGACACAACAGTGTAGTGATACCAAAAATATCTTAATTTATAATATTCTTAATATTAATGTTATTTAAATATTTATAATTATCATAAATAACTTCTCTAACTTATGGTGCAATCTATTAAAACATTTATACTATCGACACATTTTTACGTAAAATTTTAATTTTATTATGTATATCTTCTGTGACATGTTTTATCTTTTTAAATAAATTAATTAATAATAGATACGTTAGTTGGACATATATAATATTAATATATTTTATTTTATTTTGCATTATTATGTGCATATATCATTAAATTATTTGATATACGGACATTACAGAGAAGTACGTTATTACATGTTTAACGTTTCCCCGTATCTTTGGAATCTCGTTATAAAATTCGATGATAAAAACGGGGGAAAAAGTGACAAATACAATATGCATTTTTAGTGCTCCTTTATAACAGGTGTTTCAAACTCTGCTTGTTATATAATTTTATATGACTCATTCACCAGTCTTACCATAATCATATAATGCAATACAGTAGAGAATTGAAAAAGTTTTTTACTTAAAAATATAAAAAATTCATAATCACGATCTAATTTTTTTGAAAGAAATATTCTAGAAAAGAAAATTAACAAAAACTTTTATATTATAATTGTGCATATCTTTATAACACTTTCATTTTTCTAACAAAATTTCTCTATAAAAATTCAAAATTTAGATACACGATAAAAACGAGAAATAAACTATAAATATTTGTTTATCTCAATTAAAAGTATTTTTATGTTTTAAATAATACGTTTTAAACAACTTTGAATGATATTTTTTTACTGTGCTTACGAATTAATTTTGAAATAATTTAATTAAGGCGGCATGTTGTACGTCTGGTTTAAAAGATTTTTAATATTGATATAACATTTTTAATAAAAATTAGTATAAAATAATGTAGGGTAAGTAATCATTGAAGGTACTATGAGATGTTATTGAAAACTTGTTCAAAAATTCGTAAGTCCCATCATTTAAAAGCCCTTGTTTTAATTCGTTAAATATCAATAGCTTGAAATCCGCTTTTTCGTCGCGATAGTTTCCCTCCTTCATCGCTTTGTATTCCGAATCCACTATATAGAAGTACCCGGCATTTTCTGTATATATAGTATATATATATATATGTATGTATGTATGTATATATATATCTGATTATGTTGTCAAATGACCATTTAATAAATGGCTTGAAAATAATGTGCCACCAGCACACGTGCTAGACATGTTTGTTTAATCGCCTGAATGAACCCGTAAGATAATACACCAACGAAACGCATTTCAATTTTTCCGCAATGCGGGCAATCCGCGGCAGCAAACGGCCGCGAGCAGTTATTAACACGTGCGCTGTGGCGGTAATCAGTGTGTTGGCAAGTTTTTCAAAAATTGCATTGTGTAACCTTCAATCTGCTTTCTCCATTGTGGCGCGTTTTGCTTTTTCTTTTTCTTCTGCCAGATAATTTCTAGGTGCATCGAACGTGTTTCAACTGTAACAAAACCGATGTTTTTCTTTTTCCATATAGCCATTATTATTCTATATATAATTCTGACTTTTGTAAAAATATGAAATCGTGTTTTTAAATTTATTATGTGTTTGTGATTAGTACGTGTGGCTAATAACGCCCGAATGCGAAAGATTGCAATTAAAAAAGAATTATTTTTCACTTATTGCGAGTAAACGTATTAAGCTCTTGTTATTGGAACGAAGTTACATGCCAAGTGTCCACTGCTTTATCGTGCTTGCGACAGTATTGAATTAACACAAGTTGAGAGTTTACGTAGTTCAACATCATTACAATTTGTGTTGTAACTGTTTTAATCAGTATTGTTTATTTTATGCTTCACTACGTGAAGATTGTCTCATCCAAAGGGATTTGAGCTGTCATGGAAGTGCACGATTTACGCTAGCAAGTTGAAATCATTGATAGCGCGCAGTAAAGAACTTAATGTTTGGACTGTTATTAGTTTGCAGCAATCTAACAGCGCTCGTTCGCAGTTATTTTGAATTAAATTGCCAATATTAAATTTTCCATCCGATATGTCATTTCCTTGGAATATTTTTATACGAGGGAAAGTTAATTTGGGAAACCAACTGTAGCTATTGCATTGCGGTGGTTTCTGGCAAGTTTAATGCATTCTTATCGGAGGATATCCCCGCTGCTTATCAATGCTGCTTCCCTAATGCCGAAAGCTTTCAACGAACACGCGGATGTGCAAGATGTATCTGTAATGGAACTACTGAAGGCAAGAAAGTTAAATTAGACTTTTTCACGTGAATGTTAGTTTTGTTTAGTTTTGTTACGTGCAAACGTAACGTAAGTATTGCACAATTAGACAATTTGTCGAACGAGATGTTTCGAAAATGTTTCTGATCAAATAAAGAGTATTATTCATACCGGAATTGTTATATAATTGGTATACAATTGATTATTAATGATCAGTACATATTATTTTTAGTTAGTTATTATCCATGTAATCATTTCGTATTATACATGCAATTATTAATATCGACTGTTATCGGTACGTGTAATACTACTGGTACTACAGCAATGCATTATTGGTTCAGTCAATAAAAACAGCCACTTTTAATGTTAACCAAATTAATTAAGAGGGACAACCGTGCAGTACTATACAAATATCGCCGATACGTTTGTTGATATACATGTACGTGAGAGTTTATATTCCTAATTTATACATTTGCGAAAGCTCTCATAGCATTGTACTATCTTGAATTGGTTTCTGAGTGCACTATTCGCCATCAGTCCTTTATAGCTAATAACTCGAGAGCTCTCCAATTATTCACTACGGAAGATACTATCACAAAATTTAATCTCAAGGATCATCAAGGCTTTCCGACAAATATGGTCTTATTATCAACTTTACAGAAGCGAATTGATATTTCGCACTGCCATTTTAATTTCTCGAGATTATTGTGTATTTAATCAGCAGAAGTATACTTATCGAAATAATAGAAATTAAGTGCTGTAAAAGTTTTTATTCTTTCCAGTTTTTTTTACAAATTAAGAGACAATATATCTGAAATGTATATTTTATGCAAATCTTCAAATTAGATTTGCTCTAAAATTTTTTTCATCAGTTTGACGCGGGTGTCATAACTAAGTGCGCTGTGGAAGGTAATTTAAACATTAGATAAACTTTTAAGTAGGCTCAGCTGTCGACTATAACTGATATTAACCGTGATCCTTTGTGCTCTGTATTAATGTGGTTTACTTCATGTTCGAGTTTCAACAACTTGGCTAGTTCTAACATAAAAGCGCGTGCACTAAAGTGGAATTACCACAGCGTTGATGTAATGTTGGATCCTGGCCCTGACTAAGCAAAATCCATTCTGCGCAGCGACATCGTTAAACCGGAATTAATAGTCATTTATGGAATTGTTTGCATTTGTCAATGAATCTGCCTGATAGGGAACTACCAGTAAACTGTCCTAAACACACATAAACACGTATCAACGCAGACTAGCATTTTATTATCGAATTTAAAAAAAAATGCTCGAGCACTTTATAATCTTTTATTAATTACACCGCGCCCGCGATCGATAAAAACCCGCTAAACTCGCTTAAATGATAAGAAAGAAAAATACACGTAGATATAAAAATTCTGAGGCGTATTCATTAAGTAGCATAAAGTCAATCGCGGACTTAGATAAAGTAAGTGAATAAAGACTTCAGAAAATTTTAAACATAAGATTATTAGAGTTTTCAAATATTAGCGAATCAAAATTTGCCAAGTCTGATTCTGCAATTGCAACAGCTTACATACGCAAAATTGCGATTTTTATTCTAGACTGTATCCCTCCAGCAAACAGTTGCAATTACTGGAAGCGTGAATTGCGCGATTAAGGCTACTGATCCTAACGACTGAATTTTTCCCCCATATAAGCCCCGATAAAATAGATTAAGCTGTTTTAAAAATAATTGGTCCATCGATTGCCAAGACGAAAATACACCTGCATCGTGTATCTTAGCCCCTTGGCTTGGTTTAAAATCCCCTATAAACGTAAGTTTGTAGAAAAAAATGGCAGCTGACGCGTGCGCTTGACAATCGCTCGAAAAAAAATACTCTCTTGCACGATGAAATATTTCAACACCCGGGCGATTTTCTCTGCGATGAAACGCGTTACTAATTTTCAAATTGACGCGAAGCAGCGCAAGAACTCAAGACAATGTAATTCACCTACGGTCCAGCTTTTTGCGTCCCGTCTCGCTGTTCTCTTTTGACGTTTTGCGCCATTCTCTCGCTTCGACTCCTTTTATAATTGTTCACCATTAAGCGAATCCAAGGAGTATCCATTAGTCTCGCGTGGGTCTAAGTGACAACGCGGAGGACCGAGCTCTCATAACGAGCTCGCATCTTCTAACCGCTTCGTACTCATTGCGCGCTCATTCTTCATGCCACCCGCCATCCATCCCGCTTCTATTATCATCTACATAATTTGGCGAGCGCATCTACTCCCGCAATCGCATATATATTTCTCAGCCGAAATGCGCGGCGTTGAATATTAAAACAAAATCTAGGATATAGAAAATTGATTTTAGATTTATGGTGGGATATGCACGCCGGCAATGTTGCGTCAAAAGGCACGCGCGTGATATGATTTAAAGAATTGTCTTGTCGTTTGCACCACTCTACGCATAAATCCTGCAGAGATTATTCGAGCGTTCGGTCTACAACTAGTGATTTATCTCGGCACTTTATCGTCTATTTCGTGATAGTGGTTGAACCAAATCTGTCGTCGAACGATGGCATTGAATTTCAATGCAATCTATGATGTGAGAAAGGGATTTTTGATTTATAATTTATGTCAGTGAATGAGTGATCAGAATATATAAATAAATCATGTGATTTTTTTGTTATAAATAAAGCTTTATTATATATTAACATTTTAAATACTTAAAATATATCATTATTTTATGTTATTTTTATATTACTATAAAAATAAACATTTATTTTAGTAATATACATGCATTGCAGACAAAATTGTAAAATTTTTAAAAAATCTGGTATATTATTATAATCTTGATGTTCAAATTCTGTGCAAAACATTATTAAAAACATTACAAAAAAAACATAACAAATTTTTAAACAAGAAAATAAATGAATGAATGAAAAAGTCCTATAAACGCCAAAAATTAATTTATATGAAATATTGTCATGTTTGTAATTTAATATCGGATAACTCGTGTAAGTGATTAGAATCATTCATTTCATAAAAACATTGTTTATCAATAAATTTAGTACAGTTTACAAATTCCTTGAAACAAGTTCTCCGTGACAAGAATAATGCTGAGTTACTAGGATAAAATCTAACATTAACATTGAGCAGTACAGTAATACAGTGCAAGTTATGGAGATGTTTAACTTTTCGAATTCAGAAATGCGCGACGGCACTATTCAGCGCTCGCGCCAGCACAAATATGTATAATTGTTCACAGAAGCAGATCAAATATTGGACCGTGTATATCAAACTTTCCAACTCGGAGAGATAATCCGAGAATGACTACCGTAATTTTCTACGCTTTGCAGTACTCTGCGGGTGGGAAATCGCAGCGCAAGTTATCGAGATTTTAAAATGCGCGGACGTCCTTTGAAAGCAAAATTACAGGTAATGTCGAGCCCTCTTCACTGTGCCGTTTCTTCGCAACTTAAATACTTACACTGCACGGTAACTCGTCCACGTCCGCAATTTCGTACACCATTTTGTTGTTTCGGTAACTCCTCCGACGGAAAAAGCGGCGTTGGCGGCAAGGAAGTTCAGCTGCCTCGCTGTCGGCTAGAATAGAAAAGTTTTGTTTTCGCGGTAAATACATGGACAAAGTTTCATCTAATTGGTTAAGTCGTTAAGGTCACGAACAAAACCGGTGGCGACAAAACTTGGCCGGTACAACTGGCGTAGATACAAGTGTACAGATGATAAAAAAAGTGGAACACGCAATTGTAATACGATGACAATTTGGGAATAAATTGACACTAGCGTGTAGACCAGTACGAAATCAGCAGCGCATGAATATGGAACAGTGTGCTTCTATTTAATTACGATTACATATTGATTGTCCTGCTGATTAATCTTACGAGTCAGTGTGTCGATATCGATACCTCCCAACGAATAAGTTTAAACAAATACACACATACCGCCATTTGCTGTATTTATATATTATATATATATATATATATATATATATATATATATATATATATCGCCTCTGGAAAATAGTAGGTTGTTCGATAAAAACAGAAGCACTTGCATACATTTGACAATCTGTTAATGAAAAAAAATGTTAAAAGAACGAAATTAATATGCGTTCCATGAATATTAATTATTGCTGGAAATAAATATGCGATTTATAAAACTGCGTCCCCAGCTTTCGTAGATTAAAATTTTTCCTCGCACACAATCCGACCTCTACATTACTGAACTAATTGATATCGGACATGGGTCTGGCTTCGCGTAGTCCGAAAGAGCAATGTTATTCGCTCTACTACACGGTAACAAGTTCGTTTATTGAATTGGTAATGCGTTTTACATTATTTCCAGGTTCTAATTACACGTATCACCGGAACATTATTAGAGAAAATTGATTGTAATTTCGAGGTGCAATCCAGTTTACTGTTTCATTGCGAGAGATAAGCGCGCATTGGCGGCCTTTTCTCTACGACTCTATGTTTATACCCTCAAATTGCTTCGTAACTCTCTTTATTTATGCTTCAAATCCGCTGACGCACACCACTTGCAACGACATGTCGTCTGTCAGCCAATATCGGGTGTACAAATTAACTGCAAACTCTGATACGATGGAAAAATCTATTAACCAATTAATCTTAACAGTCACTTTATTTCCCACACTTCTATTTAATATTACACCTACGCTTTTTGTACTTTGTCATTTTGCGTTAATTTTTAACACTTAAAAAGTGTGCTTTAATGTCTCTTTTTTTTAATTATCTTTAAATTTTCTATTCCAAGTAAATTGCGAATAATTGGCAAAGGAGCAGTGTGTGGATATTTTTTGTTTCACATCGCAGTAATAGACGAGAAGATTGAAAGCACAGTATATGAAGTTAATATACATGCTAAGAGCATAAAGTGTTGGTCATTTTATCAGCATTCTCTAACAAATGTAGAACAACGCAACGTGTAGTGTAACTGAAGCCATTAATGTTAGTGGAAGACATCAATTTATTAGCGTCTTTATGAGACAATAGCTTCTACTTTTAGCTGTTCCAACACATTGTTTCAATGTAGTATTCCGTTTAAGAAGAATATACCAACGATACCATTATCACGATGTTTTCGGTATATTTTCTTAGTTATAAAAATTTAATATATTTTATAAATATTTTATAAATATCATAAATTCCAACACAACTTTGCTCGATGATGTAATATTTAATATTTTATGGCTCTTAAATTGCTAGGAAACTGGCAAAAATAATATTACCACTATGCTGTAAAATTTGCTATATTTTTGAGGAAAGTAGCTGCATTATCGCCATGAATTCTTCATCATTCAACTGCTCATTTTCTCTAATGTCAGCAGTATTTTAGTTCACAAATTATTTTTTAATAGCATTAAGCTTGTTATTATTTTTTTTATGTGCTTATTACTCTAGCTTTATATTATAAGAAACATTTTTAATCAACTTCCTTATTAGTCACAAATTTAAGCTAGCAAAAAGAATTTTTTCGTCAATGATAAATATACATAACTGTGTTAATAAAATAATATAAGCTTTTATTATAATATATATTTATTTGCGCCAACACACATGATTTATTAGTTTTTTCTCTCTCATAATCAGTATAAAAAGTGATTCAAAATAGGCCAAGAAACTCTTAAATAATCCGCTTATGCGCATGTCGTGAAGAAGCTATTAAGGTTAAAGTATTTTTTTAAGTATGTTTAAGTCTCGCTCTATCGGCTTTTAATTTTCCTAACGATACCTCAGCAGTCGTGCGGTCGTGGCAGCTGCCATATGCCTTCGTAAACTCGAAAATAGGATACGGGAAATGGTGTACTCTCATACATGGCTTGCCGTGAATGGATCGTGCGATACAAGTTTATTGAAAGCCGGAAGTTGATCCACCACGGCGAATGTAGTCCTCCGCTTCAGCGCGGAGAACCGCCTTGTCTGTCCATACATGCACCTCCTTCCACTTGGCATAGTGCGAGATTTCTTACCGTGCGCTACTTGTGTTCGCGCACTTTTTCCGCACACAGAAAACACTTCGTACACAGCAGAGGCGTTTCCGCTACGTAGAGTAATATCTGTATCAGTATGGCTCTTCGCACCTCTTGGAATTTGCCGCGAGAAACATAATATCGTTCACGAGCGGATTACATCTCTTGTTTCTTCCCGAATTTTTGAAGAAAAAGGGGAATTTACGATAAAATATTGTAGCTGAAGAAATAAAGATTATTTTGCTTCTGTAATTTATGATGTTTTTATTTTAAGATTATAAGCATGAGAGAAAAGATGAAATAAGATTTAATTCTAATTTTTGTAATAGAATATACCTTTCTCGAATTATTTCTTTTTACATTACATTTTATATATGTATATATTCACATACGCGGAATATTTTATCATTTTTATGAATGACAAATTTGTACTTTGCATAGATATATAATTTAAAATTTTAAAAAAAATTACTTATATCAACATTTATAACGTTAAAAATTAAAACGCTGCAATAAATGAGAACCATTTATAAAATTTATGCTGCTGAATGATTGATTTTCGGACGGTTGAGGGACAAGCCGTCATTCATCAAAATGACAGAAATGACGGAATATCTTGATTTACGAAGACGACATATTGAACCGCTTGTTGAAATTTTTTGCTCTAAAAATATATGGCCAGGGTAACCGCCGCATCAGCACATAGATAACCGCATTCAATCCAGCTGATTTTTATTCATAAACTTGCAAATTGGAAATTTACAAAGGTTTAGGGATAATATAATGCGGTTAAAGAAAACGTCAAAAACTGAAATGTCATTTCGGATGACATTCGTGAACTTTATGCTTCATATCCATTGTATCGCCGTGTACACATATATATAACTATATTACATAAACTGGCATATGTACTTTAGAAGATATATTTCTGAGTGCACAAAACAAAAGCGTCAGCTACGCAGTGTATTATGCCGTTCGCGATACACCTGCGTCGCTGCGTTCTACGAGAGTGGCATTTCCGCTCTCGCAGAGGTCTATCATTCGATCCTTCCGTGTCCTTTGCTTCCGAGATATCCCGGGAATTCTGGTTATTCGACTACGATTGCAAAGATATAGCTTCATACTGCCGTATAATTAATTCCGCGACTTCTCTTGACTTGCATACCTGCCTGTACGCTCTAATAATTCTCTGAGTTTCTCGTCCGCCGTCATGTTCAGATTTTTCCGTAACGAGTTGCATGAAAAATTTTACATGTTGTTATTTCAAGACGCATACTAATTGGCGGTCGGATTTATGTCGAATGAATCGCATACAGAATTTAATCCGGCGCTTCGACGATACTTTGCAGCGATGATGAATTCGCTATGCAAACCACGTTACAGCGATGAGTCTTTTTGTGACGTGTAAAACTATTTTAACAGATATTAATAATTATTTCACGTTATTTCAACGGATGCTCGCTTAGCACGTGTATTTTCAAAAATGTTGTGAAAAAAAGGACTATTCGGACAAAGAGTATTTCTCGTACAATAATCTCATAATTTTTTTACAAATTGAAAAAGATACAGCGTAGTTCAACACATTCTAATATAAATGTGCACGACACAATTATAATTTAATACTGTTAAGGGACTTGTAGCGCAGCAGGTATTTCATTAGGAACATTCACAAGCAGCAGAAAGTTAAAGGTCTTTGTCATGAGAAATGCCAAAGATTACTGAGCGTAAAGCTGAGAAAGAGAAAATTATACGCTTTATCTCTCTCTGCTTGCCGTTATCACAGAGACGACAATAAATCTATTCTATTACGCTAATGTGACCATCGATCCTTCCGATTTTACCATCCATCACAATTAGCCAGCAATGTTAAACTGTCTTTGATACATTACTGATAAGTGTTATTTGTGCCAGTATTCATTAGCTAATGTTCATTATTATTTTATAGAAACGTATATGTTAAATTTGCGATAGTGTCGAAATTTATGTAGCATTTAGTGTAATAAGATAATTTATTTTCAGTCTATTATTCGTAACTTATAATTTTTTTTAAATAATGCATTAATGTATTTAGTGAACTGATCCAAATATTGTGAATAAAATAATATCAATGGACAAATTTATAATTTTTTTATGTAAAAATTGATAGTATAAATTATTTACCGATATTTTTCATTAAAACTATAAAGCCAAACATAACGCTCTTTGCGAGATCTCACATTTAAAACATCCTTTGTTAAAAATATAAACCAAATGTGTTCTCCCGAGGCGATCCACCAGAGTGGAAAATAAATGTCGATACGTTTTTTAGATACAACGTATATACGGGAAAGCCCTTCATTATCAACTGCATCGACTGTAAGCCGGAATAATGCTTTCACGAGGGGAATAATAAATTTTTTAACGACGCCGGTTCATTAGCAAGTACTTAAAAATGCCGGGGTCAAACCCGACCGTCACTTCCCCGTACATAGCGCCTCTATTCTTTCTGTCGCTGACAGAGAAATTAAGTGGAGCGTGGGAGATAAAAAAACAAAGAAAAGGAAAAAAAAGTTAATAAATAGCCACGCAAGGCTCAGTCGGAGTTGGACGAATAACAAAGCACGATGGCGTTACTAGATTGCGAATCAACGTTATGTACCTCATATATCGCATCTTCCTGGAAAACAAATTCAGTTGTTGACAGTGCGACGCGCTGACAGCCCAATTATTAAGTATAATGGAAATTTTATCGTCCTTCCAGCTTCGCGCAAATGAGGAGATTTTACGGCTATGTATACCGCCGTGAGATGACCATTCATGAGTTTATGCCTCGGAATAATAACTCTAATTTGTATTCGAGCTTTCAGTACACTTAATCATTTAGCTATATATAGCTGAAGAATGTTTATCGTTCAATAAAAGAATTTAATTTATAATTGGAATAAGATTGACTGAAGTAACGCGCGCGCGCGATCGCAATTTTAATTACAACTTTTTAACCAAGCTTTATACATCAGATGCACAGATGAATCAAAATCTATTTTAAATGTTTTTCTGCTGCGAGTTATTGTTATGGCGTTCTACTTACTGCTCTTTCAAAACATGTAAATACATTTCAATATGTTTCAATATCGATCCGCCGACTCTACGAGCGATCGAAAAGCCAAAGTGCGAGCTCGAGGAAGGCGCCGTGCACGTCCGTACGCGAGGCGATAATTCGTCGCGTCCCGAGCACATTTAACGATAGAGAAATTCGCCGGAACCGATCTCCCGGGATAAATCGCCGAAAACCAACGGGTGCTGGCAGCCCGAATCGCGGCCATTCGTCACAACCGACAGACACCGGCGCTATTTTCACGAATATGCTGATCCCCGCCCCGTCGCCGGCGCGCTTCTTCTCTCGCTCTGCTTCTCTTGCCATCCGGCAAGGAATACCAGTCGAGGGATGTTTTGTACGTCCGTTATGTAACCAGTTCCTTTGTAAACAGGCGGAGTACGTCTGTCTGCTTGAAGTGGAGGACAAAAGTGATGTCTGTAGCGACGGGAGAGGATAACCCAATAACTGTTGTTTGGCATATCCGTATGGTCGCTAGTGATAATAGTAGATGACCAAAGGGACTAATGTTGTAACAATGGACAGTGACCGGGTACATTCTGGATGACGACAGGGACTGTTTGTGTGTTAATTGACAGGTACCTATAGCCAATAACTGTAGACACATGATTGAAAATGATACTCCCTACGGGAACATTTCAACCAAGACGCTAATTCGACAGTAGTCCACAGTCTCACCGTTCGTTAAACATCGGATATTGATTCCATGATTCCAAATACGAGCGAGTTTATACGCTATTTCGAAAACTTGTTTAATAGTTTATCAAAATAAAAGTATTATTAGAAAATGTTTTAATAGCATCTCTGTTTTCCGATCACACACGATTGTTTTCGATGAACAACGAGAACGAATCTAATAAATATTGGGTCGCGTGCCCCGCACAATGTATATATGCAATGTTGAAAATATTGATGTTATGCTACATCACTGTTGAGCGAAAGATTAGTTTTTACTGGATGCATGAAATAGTTAGCGTGATGTTTCAAACAACTATTTTATTTTCCTTCATTTTTTGTTAATAAACTTTTATTTAAAAAAAAAAAAAAAAAAATACATGTCTAATACAGTAAAAGTCCAAGAATTGTGAGAAAATTAAACAATATTGGATCTGATAAAGTTATTGTACATTTTTTATACTTAATTTAGAGTCGATTTCTTCTTAACGAAAGTTTGATTAAATACTGTTTTATTGCACAACTTTTTACAAGTCATTAATTTTCAATATAAAATATATTGATGTCAAATTAAAATTTGTTTAAATACCAATTTAGTTAAAGTTTGAAATTATATAAAGTGCAATATTTTTTAAATCATTTTTTGCGCCTTTGCAAATTAAATTGCTAAAAAATTTGATCTTCTCGATCAGTTATTCAAAGCTGTACGTCTTTTGGGAAATGATGAAATAAGAAATCTTTTGACGTTTCTGTTAGGCAAAGTTAGGCGACTACAAAGAGATCAAAAACTCCGCGAAAGTTGAAGGGAAAGGTGATAGTCTTGAAACACTCTGTATAGATTTTAATAATCCTCCGATTCAAAGTGATTTCTCGGGCAGCAGATGAACGAAGGCAGAGCAGATTTACGTATAATTGAATTTTAATTTGCTCCGTGAGCGAACCATCCTTGCAGGAATAGCCGTGGATATTCAGTCGCTAAACGATAATTGAATCGGATTTCCGAATCCCGCGATTAAGCCGCTTCTCTCGTCGATTTAGCGCTTCCCTCGTACTTTTCGAGAAAAGCGGGAATATTTTAACCAAAACGCACTCCCCTCTCGCCCATCTCTCGCACATATTACAGACGACAACGACTGATGCCAATAGCGGTGAATAACTGATGAACGGCCGGAATAAATTTTATCGCGCCAATGCGATCTAGCCGCATCCGTCCGCACCATTTGTTCGACCTTCACGCAAGACGAATGATTATAAATTTTAACGCGGAGCTTATACGTACCGCAATTGAAGCAAGCCCGCAGCCGCGGTTTACCGCATGCACCTCCCCGGTACCGTAGACCGATGAATTGGCTTCCGGACTACGAATGATGCCAGAGCCGCGGATACATCGCATTCCAATTTGCATGGAGCAATATTATTTTATTCTCGAATCCGAGGACCGGCTTGCGCGCGCGTCAATATCTGGGATGGAAATCGCCTACATATAACAGTCTCGCCGTTATCGAGCAAGCGAAAATCAAAACTTTCGATATATGGAACACTCTCTGGAGTTATTGCCTTTTTCTTTCGGCTACAATTTCGCCGCTTTGTTTATCGATTGTCCTTTGACACAATTAATTAATCGTGCGTATTGCGATGCGCAAAAAGCTGCAGAAAAATATTACAAGAGACAATAAATATAATTAGCGTCGAGCGGATTACGAAATTGCACATTTTTACACGTTTAATTAATTTGATTTATAGTTAATTTTAAGCTTTATTTACACTCGACAACAACGCATAAAATATATCAAATTGACAAACGTACATACCTTTTTATACGCGCAGAATCTGAGTATTTCCGATTGCTATTTGTCTCTCGTTATTCCGGATATCTTCATGTACCATTTCTCATGTCAAAATTGCAGCAGCCGTACTCTCTCCAAGTATCCGCTGCATATGTGACGGACACTACATGTAACAATATTATGCACTTTGAAATTATGGCGATGTTACATTTTCCGAGTGAAAACATTCCAAGTGCACTATTCCAGCGTGAGATGATGTATGAATATAATGGTTTCTTTGTGTGACATAAATACCGTTGACAGTTCTCGAAGGAAAGGACTTTATAATGGAGATGAACGAGACATTTGTTATGTTTGGCGTAATTGAATTCATTATCCAATATTTTTGTATATTTAATAGATCTTTGAAAGAAAGAAAACATTAATGGTCACCGTTTGGCTGTTTGATTAATGAATATCTAATGGCGCTAATGCAATTAACGACGTTCGATTAACGGCATTGCGAATGAAAACCACCGAAATGGCTCCAATGACCGTTTTTCCTGAATTAGCTATGCAATTGTGCTCACTCTGAGCAGATGGTGCAACAAAGTAGCAAAAATGCAATTGTTATCGCATTAAGATTAATTCATTATTTGCGGTTTCTACAGCTTTATCCTTTCCGTTCCGACAATTTTGCTTTTTTCTACTCATCTTAACTTTTGTCCTATTGTACATTTGAAATATATTCTTCTTCGTGCAATTTGCATATGAAGAGATACGAGAAAAGGGAAATAGATGATATGTGCCGTAGCTATCAATTGGGTCGCAGGTGACGAGTTTGGCCGCGTTTCAGGTGAACGAGAGGCGTCCTTGGACAAAGTACCCGTATGGGGACACTTCAAGGATCCTTCACATCCACGACTAAAGCATTTTTATGATGCAACACAAATATTCGCGATATACTACCCATCTTTTACACATTTATACGAATTTAGTAATCGATACGGCAACCATTATTTTAACTGAATTTTAAAAAAGCAAAGGATATTAATATTTAAACGACTACTCTCTTTTATTACAAAATCTGGTATAGTTGAAATTAATAGATAGAGAAATATGCAATTAGCATATCAAAGTAATATTCAAACTGACGATCGAGTTCGCAATATAAACGAGTCAAATTCACTTGAGACAATTTGGAGATCAGATTAAGCTTTAAGCTTGATCGGCCAACAACTAGAACTTAGAACCCAAGTACTGTTATTGAACTACAAACCCAGTTATGGTCGCTTATAAAGTGTCTATTCTACTAATACGGTGTATTCAACTAATACAACGTGCATACTAGAATGTAACACGGAAAGTTACTACTGAAGTTTTAGTAAATAGCGTATTAAGATTAATATTTGGATTTCAGCTATTCCTCCGTCACTAGAAACAAGATTTCACTCCGAGAGTAAATCCGTTTCACAAGATAAGCAAAATTCAAAATGTACACAATCTATTATATTAATATATAGCAGTGTGCAATTGTCGTATATCTTATCAAGAAAGAGAAGTAGATTTAATTAAATTTTGCATCTTAATGCAACATTGTTTGTGCTTCAAGAAAGTAGAAAAATCGACTTTTAGAGAAAATTATTTAATTATACTTTAAATATGAAAAAAAAATTTTTACTAGTTTACAAATGCTATGTACTAATATTTTTGTAAAACAAATTGCTCTATTTCCGTCGAACAAGCTCAATAAAAAAACTATCAAGTTTTAAAAGATAGTAAATCTTTTAACCCGATACATGTGCGATAGACTATTTTTGGAAGCATATACATATATGAGAATGGAATAGCTCTATATAAATATATCAATCAATAAAATACATATCAATAAAAATATGAAACATACTCTGTGGCAAACATGATGTTCGTAAGTGCATTTATTAATATGTATACTGTAAAGTAGAACACGATCGTTTATTTGTTTATCACGCATGCTATGACGCTATTAAAATCTGAATTTACATTTGAATTTTAATGAAAGTCGATAATTTAAATGTAAATTAAAATGCATATTTTACGGTCTTCCAGTTTGGTAGAAACGCATGCGTTTACATATGCTACTTATATGCAATACACATTTTTCATATAAAATTATCGTATGTGTTAAGAAACATTGTATTTTCATATAATATTTCTGAATAAATAATGACAAATAATTACGAATTATAAAATTATATCTACATATTATTCTGCTGAAATAATTATTTCAAGAATATATTCAATAAAAAATTAAAATAATTCCTCTTGTAATATACTTGCGCGCGATATACATTTTTAAAACATAAAATAAAATAATATCTGTTTTTCACCGATAACGAAATTAATATTTAAATCACGTTCTGCAGAAAGCACGCAATCAGCAATCAAAATTTTGTTGTTTGCTTTCTTTTTGCACCAATGAATCGTTTGATTTATGAAACAACACTGTAAAAGTAAACTAAATGACTAACGAACTTTCAATACACAAACAGCTCTTCTACCGCGAATGAGACGTATCCGCAACGAATCTGTACATATCAGTACATATCTACTATTCATAAAGCAGTAACTAATATAATCTGAGCTATTAAATCTAAGGAAACTTTCTGTATAAATTCGTCGGTAATAGCGATTTTGTCATCTTGCGGTATGAAAGTTAATAACGTTCAGAAGTTAATTTGCAATTTTGCTTTGCGACTTATTCCAGGCACTCCTACAAGCGCATGACGTCGCCAGTCACGAAGTGTACGGCGAGGAAGCCACCAGAGTAACACCGCCTCCGCTTCTCACATACCTGAATGGCGGCGACGACCTCGAAGGGCAAAACGGCGATTTAGATGAGAAAATTACTCGCGTCAGATTGGTGCAATTCCAGAAGAATACAGATGAGCCGATGGTGAGTAACGCTAAAAAATATTTGTAACTGCGAAAACATAATACTTTTTTTTGGCGGCGCAAAAACATTTGTACCGATATTGAAAATACGAGGGAAAATCGAAAAGTAAAAAGACTTTGTAATTGAAGTCCGCTTTTTTGATTAAAAAAGTCCTTTAAAATGACCTACATTGGAAATATAGGTCATTCTGACCTACATTTTATTTTGACCTACATTTCATTCTTCGAATGTCTCTTTACTTTTTAACTTAACCTTGTACACATCACTAGAAATTTTCTTATGATCTGTGATGAATTTATAAAATAAAAATATACATATATATATATATATATATATATATATATATATATATATATATATAAAATTAAATATTTTTCTAAAAAAGCCTACATCTTCTCGAAATTTTTAGCAAATATACTAGAATAAAATTTGCAGATGTATTATAGAAGATATGTCAAACTAGAAAACTTTAGAATCGCTTTAAATATTCTTTCATAAAAGGAGAGAATGATAAAGACATTAACGACAAGATTGAAAGAACGTAAAGAGATTATAAATAATGTCATATTTTGGAGTTTCTAAATGCGAGGTCCGCTGCCGTGGCGATTTTAATTTTAAACTTGCATTGTCATTTACAATGCGCGCGACTTAATGTGGCATTAGTGTTTGCCGTATGCAAAGCCGCAAAAAAAGTTTTTAATGTCTTATTATCTGTAATTCGCTGCATTTAGTCTTAATTCGTTTCGCATTTTTCGGTCGCTTTTTCAGGGAATCACGCTGAAAATGAACGAGGACGGGCAATGCTTCGTTGCGCGGATTATGCACGGCGGGATGATCCATAGACAAGCCACTCTTCACGTTGGTGATGAGATCAGAGAGATCAACGGTATACCAGTTCAGAATCAATCCGTTAATGCCTTGCAAAAGATTCTGGTGAGTATCTTCCGTAAAATTATTCATGCAATTGAGCGAGAGAAATTTAGAATGCAAAGTTCTTCTCTTAATTATAAAAATGATGAGGTATTAGGTATTCCTTTGGTAAGACACATTACAGCTAATATAAATTTTAATTGTAAAATTAACAACAGTTATCCTTTGAAATGGAATATAATTTCAGTGTGAGAAAACAAAATTTATTATATTACTATTCAATCTCGTAACTTTATGCTTATTTTTATGCGAACGATCAATTTATTTTTTGCTTACTACTTTTTTGCTTCATAATAGCTTCTGACCAATTGGTCTCCTTCGATTGTTACAGCGGGAGGCACGAGGATCGGTGACTTTCAAAATCGTGCCGTCTTACAGGAGCGCGCCGCCCCCCTGCGAGGTACAAGTAAGACCTAACACCCAAACCCATTCCCAAAATACTATCGCGTCTAGTAAGCCTACATCCTCCGCAACCCCCACGAGCGCGAGCTCTGGGGGTGGCGCGAGCAAATCCGGGAAATCGGTGAAAACCTCTGCGGCCACCACGAGCAAAGAGAAGACGCCTAAGGCGTCGAAAACTAAATCTAAAAGCGCTTCCTCGTCCACCGAGAGCACGCCTAGACGCCGTCTGAACCCATTATCGGCCCTACGATCGCGAAAATCTTAAACTTGACGTTTTGAGTTCAAATAGTTTGCTCGGTTAAATCGCGCGTTCATAGAATTGTCAGAAATGCATCCGTTTCTAGTTGTAGATTTTCCTCGGGTTAAATTTGCGTCTTTTTCCAACACTACTAAATTAATTATAGCGAAAGATAGTAAAGTAGATTTATGAACAGGCCTTATAGAGTAGGTAACTTATGCATGTTAGGCTTTTTCCCAAGACGCTTCACTACACATTAATTACGTAATTGCTTTTCGGCTGAGTCGATGCAAATTTCTTTGACGTATTGTAATATCATGAGATCGTCCAAACTACGAATGTATGATATAAAAATATATATTTAAAGATTTCAATATATATATATATATAATTAACATATTTATTTATATTATTTATTAATTAAATTTTTGAGAAATACTTTACACGTGGAAATTTAAATATTTTATTTGTATAAAATATTAATTTTTTGTTTATTTGATAAAATTAATAAGTAGATTATTTATTTTATAAAATCCTTTAAATATAAAATATTTATTACAAAATTAAACTTAATCTCTTAATCGCATCAATATTATGTTGTGGATATTATTATTGATTATAACCCAGGGATACACATATATCCCTCGAAGCGTGATCTATCAATCGTTTAAATAGTTTAGTTTAGTTTCTCTCACGGTCTTCTAGTCCAGAGAGCTACTTCGAGGATCCCGATAGAGTTTGTAGTGATAAACAAGTAATAACTTTCGCTACGCTGTATATTGTGGATTATTATGGATCGTACATAAAGGAGGTTTCGAGAACAGCTAATTTGATTAGACAATTTAAACTTCACGCGATTAGCCACCGTAGTGAAATGACATCCCATATTTCGCTTTATAAGTTGCAGCGCACTGCGACGAGCATTACCTCGAAGAAACCCGCGCAAAGTGTGAGAAGTCTCTGCCTATTATCCGTTCTGCGATTAGGAAAGTTTTGAAGCTGATAACGAACAGAGGGATATGCGATTAGTTTCTCGATAGTTTGTAGTTTGTATACAGTTCCTTGCGTAATTCTATTCAAGGTAGACCGCGGAGTTTAGAAGGAGTTTAGCAGAAAGGGACGGTTAATATCCACTTGGTGTTGTATTGAATAATTTCCCATTAAAAATATTTCCGATCCGCGTAATTAATGACGAAAACAAACAACGCGAGAACAAGGAAGAAATAAAGATAGATATTTCTATGAAGAATTCGGAATTATTTTAAAAAATTTTATTAAATTTGAGAACCTTTTCGAACCAAATCTCGCCAAAATACATATAAACTTTGTCGAGAAATAATAAAAAAGCCCTTGAATGCAGTATTTCTCTTAATGATGTTTTAATATACTATTATTCTGCTTAACTAATATAAATATAAATATATAAAATATATAAAGAATGAGCCTAAAAAATTATGAGATAATATGAATATATTCTTCGGTGAATTTAATATCGATTTCTTTTTCTCTCTCTCTAAATTTAGAAGGGTCTAATTCCTAATTAGTTATAAAAAACTTTTATATCAATTTAGATTATAACTTTTTAGAACTTTAGTTGGACAATTTTATAATTCTTATTATCAGAAATAGTTTTATCACACCGAACTTTTTCAGAACAAAAGTCAGACTTTCTTGTCGATGTTTCTTCCTAAATTTTTTTAAATACAGAATAAACAAAGAGTATTCGTATTTCATATTTCTACGATAACATAACTTGAGACATAGTTTCACTAATCTTCGTTAGCATTGACTGAGAGAACGGAAACTGGCATCCAGCGGTTTATGTGCGCCAGCTTACGCGCAATATTCTCGAATAGTTGGATGTATTTGGCGACGAATTTTGCAATAGTTCAACGTTCTGCCGTATTTGAAGTTTCGGTAATTAGCACATAGGTTCCATCCCAAGGGGTTCCATCCTTTTGGAGAATATTGAACGCTCGGAATAAATTACGAGATAATTTTCTTCTGTGATATGTAAACGCGTATGATTTAAATTAATTAAATAATTATAATGGCCTCATGCAAAAATAGTAGAATATATACATTTTTTTTTTTAAATTATTCAACAAGTAGAAATAAATTTTACTTAGTTTCAACGATATCAATAAATTGATGGATTGCAGAGCGTTGTTTTGTTTTTGCTTTTGATTTACAATAAAATCATAATGGATTCGGTTTCTCATTTGAGACGGAATTACTGGACAAACAGATTGAAATAATAAACGGAAAATTAAGCAAATTGTATATCTTGGATGTGGTCAATACCTGCAAAGGTTTTCACCAGTTACCCGTATTACGAGGCATACACATGCACACGTATAATAATAGAATTATTCTTAAATCAACTATTTATTGTTAGAATGAAAAAATAATGCAGATATAAAACTGCTTGGCGTACCGAGAAATACCGACATTATTTACGCTCGCTTGTCGTAACCGTCTTTTTAATGAAAAAATATTATTTTCTATTATTTTACCTCGCTGTCTTTCTCAGTGCGCAAGCAGTGTCACGCAAGACAAAGATTTCTTTCAGCATAACGCCAAATCGAGTAAAATCAAATAGAGGGAGGGGGGGTGGGGCGGGGAACAGTTTTTTCCGGATCAAGATTTCATTAGGTACAGCTGCTTTATGTTGTTGCAAATTTGATTTTGCATCACAGTACGCGTGAAATGATTGCTTCTTCAGTCAATCCGTGGGGATTGATGGAACACTTAACGAAGTAAACAGTTTTACATTCGCAATATTTTTGCAGCGTTTGCAATATTTTCATAACTCACAACTTTTGCGTCGCGATTTCGTGCTTCGGGCACGTTGTACATACTTTAATTTTATGAATTTGTCAAAAGTCCGTGCAATATGCAATTAAATGTACAGTTCTTTATATATATGTACGTTACACCCTTCTTCGCGTGTCCAGATGTATAAAGAGTGTTCGCCATTTTCAGCCGCTTATCTCAGATTCTCGCATTATGATGTAGATAACGGATCTTCTACGGATTATTGCAATTATACGGCAACAGAGAAACATACGCTAGTCGCATGATATATATAATATTCTCTTTCTTCTTTAGGATTACACTGCGCTTGCACATGCAAGCGTCACGTATAAGAGTGCTTTGAAATCGGCGGTGCAATCGACAAGAGAAATCATGAGTGAAAAAAAAATACGCCAATTTAAAATTTTATAAGGAAGCACGAGCAAAATGTTTATTGTCGCAATAAGACTTTCCGCGGTGTAGCTTTAAGAGATTTGATTATTGTCGACTGTCACGTCAATTTTGCAGCATTGCGAAATATATGTTCTATATAGTTGATTGTCCTTGCACTGACTCGTGCTCAAAGTTCACGTTAATGTCGCAGACATTAATCCTGTAATGGGATAAAGTGTAACTGATGTTCTGATAATATTAACATAAGAAGATGAGGCTCGCTCAACTGTGATTACGCGGATTAATATTGCAACTGTTGAGGCCGCTGTAATCGGACGTGACATTTTCGACTAACGTGAATTTTGTGAGTTTGCGGGCCAGCCGTGATACGAACATCTCGCTCGATGCTGCGAGGCTCGATGAAACGAAGGCAATGGGACAATATTGTTAGAAAATAATTTATGATATACATATTAGAGATATATATATGATATATATATATTATAATCTGTATTTATATATGTATAAGGCAAGATCGGTACGAGCGGTGTAACAAAACGCTTTGGTCGGCGCTTTCGAGTCCACGGCGCGTGCATGTTTCTTTTCCGCTCTTTCTCTCTCCGGTTTATCTTTTCTCAAATCTTTCTCTCATTTTCTTGTAATTTTGTTCTTCCACTCACTACTTTATTCCTCTCTCTCTCTCTCTCTGTCTCTCTCTCTCTTTCTCTGATTTCGTCTTACGACGTTTGGATCGAGTGACACCTCGTTACTGATAGTACGATAGTTCACTTTACGAGGGAAGAGAAAAGTATATAAGGAATGCACACTTTCGTTTCCACATGTGTTGGAATGTTGTTTGTGTTTTCTGTCATAAGGAAGCTTTTGTTACACCCCTCATTATACCCTCACCTGCATGAAAGGACATCTTTGCGAACTGACGCTTTTCTTTTTGGCCAATGTAGCCCTCTGCATCATAAGTGCATACACGTAAGGCTGTGTAAATCAATCGATGGGTTTTAGTCGAGACTGCAAAACTCTCTGGGCCGTTCGTTCGTTGATCATCATGTCTTGCACGGACTCACACGCGATTGTGTAGATAACGCGCAAGCCTGGTAGCAGTGTAATTCAATCTCTTTTTTTTTTTTCTTAGTTTATTTTACTGATTAATTGTATTGCCTCGTAACTATCGGATTGTCCAGAAAGACGGACCGTATGTGCTATTTTAGAGAGACTCGTTTCATGCAAGCTGAATCTATTAGTGCTGAGCCCTTCAGCACAGCATCTTAAAACTATATAACTGATATTTGGAGTATTTTGAATTTATTTTAGGGATAAATGTGAAAAAAACTAACTGTTGTTAATAAAAATTTTAGAATATTAATGGGAAAAAAGCGCATCTGACACGTGCAAAAATTTCCGTACATGCAGTTGAGGGTAAATCGCAAAATAACATCGTCTAGTCCGGCTCGGATAAAATCTAAATCGTTGTTTAATATAAGTCTCGCGATATGATTTTAACTCGCAAGATTAAAACAGCGGACGCCTCTACTGATAAATCGTCAGGGTATTTCTCTTAAGTGTCAGTAAAAACACGCACTAAAATAACGATGGCTTCACGTAAGAGACACTTCCCTATTTCTTCGTACCTGAATAAATAGGCTTTACTTTCGACGTATTCTGTACCTGATAGAGCACATTGCGAAATCTATTCTAGAAGCGCTGTGACGTCGAGCAATGATGGTGATCGTTAGAAGCTTCTAGTCTCATTGTGTACATAATTTTAATTCCGACGGAAAAGTCGAAATATATATTAAAAAGAAAGAAAAGTTACAACCCGTATCGCTTAATACCGCGTGCGGCTCAGTTTTAATTATAATTTCGAACATCTTGGTGTTACGTAGTATTCGTTTGTAAATACTCTGTACATTTATATATCCGCTTATGTTCATACATGTGTTTAAACGTAGCGCCCGGCCTCTCGTTCTCTCGTTATGCATCACGTAGATATGCAACAAAGGAGGAAGTGGATATGTTAAAGAACATGGTATATATCTCGCCTACTTCTTCACTGCACACTCTATACTATACATATACGTGTGTGTACAAATGGCTTGATTGGATTAGATTTTGTAAAGCGTTGTGAAATGTGTTTGGGAGTTTATGGATGTTATAAGAAATACGAACATTAACGATATGTATACTGCAAATTGTTGGTGTGACGAATACCTGTGTATGCTGTTGCATAGTATTGATCATATTTTCCGAAATATACAGTTTCATTATTTACTTTCGGGCGTGCAAGGTAGAGGAACGCAGGACAGACGAACGTTAACCGTCACACTCACACGCTTACATTTACAATACGAATAATATTGCGAACTGGAGGAATAAATATGAATACAAGAGCGACTCCGTATACAACAGATTCGATTAAGATACGCGGCGACTCCGTTTGTGGGGAAAAAAAAAATTTTTGCTATTTTTGATAACGCGCGCGTTCAATAAACCGAAATCAGGCGACGAGTAAGCCTTAATGCGCAATTAACATTGTCCGTCTTCTGGCGAAAATGAGCTTGCACAGTTAACCGTTCTCTGTCCCGTGCGTCTGCGCTATATATTCGTTACACGTCGAAGGGGAAACATTTCCGGCCGACAAATTATTGCGCAAACACATGCGCTCTCGGAATGAGTGGGCGAATCCGCATTCACATGGTACGAATAAGACTTGGGGTTGTGACCCAAGGCGTTTCGCGATGACGAACACTAAAATGAGGACAGGGGTATCTCATGCGTTACACGGGAAGCGAGACACACCCGGTGACGATAAGCAACCGCCCTCTCCCCCCACCCCCTGCCCCCCACGATGCATTTTCGAAGCCATCACTCTCGGGTCTCTCCCCCTCATCCCCAATCGCACCTTTAGGCGAGAGAGCAGCAACAGCATCGGCGAGCGCAACGACGGCGGCGTTGTTACCTCACAGTGCATTGTACGAAGATATAATAAAGCATGAACCGCTGGAACACACCACGACTCGTCGCACGTCACCTGTAACGTGATCTCTTGTCCGTGTCCGTCGTAGAAATAGAATCGGTGAACACACATACACATTCACATGCGCGCGCACGCACGCACACACACACACACACACACATGGAAACTCTCTGTCTCTTCGGCTGCATATACACACACGTGTGCACTCAGATGTGTTCAACATACCCTCCGTATTGTTGTGCCCCTTCCCCCATTACCGTCCGTTTATCGCTCTTGCACCCCGCAACAATCGCGCCCGAGTCGTTATTGACACTTTATCGCCCGTGCATGAAAGCATCCCGAGGGACGCTTTCGAGTTCGCGCGGATCTCGTTAGAGAACCCTCGTTAGGAGACACCTCGAGGAAATTAGTTTAATCTTTTGCGCGATTGGTAACACGCGAAAGGTCAGCGGGCATTGGGATAAAAGCACTTTTGCGGAGCACGGTTGATCTCGCGTAATAGATAAATAAATTTAATCGAGCAGCCAGTACTACGCGCGTAGCAAATGTATTCCTTAATGAAGTTCAAAAGATTTTTAAGCCGCGGTCTGCATAATGGATGAAAATGTTAATGGATCTATATTTTCTATCGACGTACTTTCGGTATACTCTTTACTTACGACTGTTTGCTTATGTAAGATATGGATTAAATGCATCCAAGATGCATCGAAATCCTATTTGTCAAAATTGATCCTTCAATCTCGCGCCGTTCTCAGATTTCATTCTCGTCACGTGCGTATCTTCTGCCTGCCGACGATTCGTACTTTCGATTTATGACGCCTCCGCTTCACGAAGGATATCACGAGAAACGAAAATACGATTCGATGTACGTTTCTGCGATCGCATGCGAGAATCGTCTATAAAAATTTGTAACGTCAGGCGACGCTCAGGATAAACCTAAAGCGATACTAGTTTCCCGAGTAAATCCGCGAACGATAGAAAAATCTTCGGTATAAGTGTGATCTTATTTCACCTTTTGTATCACACCTTGCTCTTCGCTCACTGTCCTTCGCTCACAACGCACCATTTCACACAGATGTTAATTGCAGTATGCGTGGATGAAAATAGGTAATCTTTACGTGTCTGTGTGTTTTTCACCCGCAACGAACCCGACCTACATTATTTGTGACATTCATGATCCACCATATATATATATATATATGAAACCATTTCACAAAAGCACAATCGACTCTCCAAAAAAAGTATCGCAGTGCAGCGTTTAATTTTATACGATCCGATTTAACGCACAGAAACATTTAACGGTGTGTTTAAGACGAGCAAAATTATTTATTGATTATTCCGTCAAACGGTTCTTCAAAACCCGCAATAAGATATAAAAATAATATGGGAATCGTGAGATTTTTCTATAAAGCCGCGATTTTTCAATGGCAATTTAAATGGATGCCGATGATGGAGAATACGCATCGGTGCACGTTGTTAACTGAATTGAGTAAAGTCCACCGCTACCGCAATAGAGATCCGCTGCAAAATTGTCAGTTGAGTTTATTCTGCGCTGCGATACGACCCTTTTTACCTCTCCCTTCCGAGAGGCAAGCCCGAAGCTTGCTCTTCGGTCTGGCGCTCGGAAGCAGATAGTCCGGTCCCGATGGAAATCGACAAGAGGATTCAGCAGCATCAGCAGCAGTCAGTCCACCAGACGAGTTGTCGATAGCGCAGTACCTGCTATATCACTGAGTAGAATTGTCTTTCCCAGTGTCGCCTGAAAATCCCATCAGCAGCATACCATCGTCAACCTTCCCCCATCGCCCGTTCATTTCTTCTTTGAAGTAGAGCGCAGCTTCCAATGCACGTCGGAAACCCACATACGAACCACCATGTCCATGCACTTGTCCTCTGCGACGTTACTATGGAAACGGGATGGGCACAATCGCGCGGTGACTTTATTCGAACAGTGCGGCCTGAAGTTTGGGGACGCGTCTCTCGTTGCTGAGAGCTCTGCGGAATCGGTTTCATAAAAGGGACTCGCGTCATTATTCCTCCTGTCCGAATCGAAACGAGATAGGAATTTGTAATCAGATAGAATAGAAATTTCCTTAGTACAGAATATGGATTCTGTCGGAACTGGAGATGCGGAAAATGCGACCGCGATATCGACTCGTCTCGGAAATTTTCATTTTTATTTTCATGGTATAGCGTAAATTCGAATTTGTTCGGATAATTAACTTCAACGTCCAATTTGCCTCAGCATTATTTTCCGCCTCGAATGTAATTTACTGACGAGGGATATCGTCATGTATTTAACTAACATTGTTAGCCGATAGCTAAAGCCGTTAGTGGGCAACCTATCTCCGGGCGCTCTAGTGTTAATATCACATTATAATTATATGGGGCTCGTGAAATGGAAATCACGGTTTAAGTATCGTTGATTAGGCAACGAATGCATTGTGAAGCCGATTCGCTGAGTTTTTATCTTCATATTGTTCTGTGTGTTTCGTTGTACATTATTTAGTATTTTTTTACATGTATTATAAATTGTTATTTATTTGTTATTGCACAATTTAAAAGCGATTATTAATGAGTCGCAGTGCAACAATAAAGTCACTGCGAACATAACAAGTCGCCTAATATCGAGACTGAAGTGTCTCTCGTTCACTAGTGAAAATTCCGCCAGGAACAAGCTCTGTCTAGTTCTTCATGCGAAATTTATAAAAGAAATCTAAAATTAACGCGCGGACATATATATCTCTGTAGCTCGAACAATAATCTAATCGTAGATTTTATACGATCGGAGGTAAACCACGTAAACTTCTACCAGCTTGCTCCCGCTTGAAAGTTTTATTTCCAACACGCGCAAGGGAACTTCTCTCTTTCTCTCACGTAAAACGCGAGGCGTATTACGAGCACTAGAAATGTTACTAACTGTACCAGTCCGCTTTGATTCCTCCCGGCTCCTGACAGAAAGCATCGAGAGTTTTTGCTCAAAACTCGCATTTCCGCGCCACGCTCATCACACGTGCCGCAGAGCTGCGAGCTCGAAATTACTTCGTACTCGTCGACTCGCAGCAGGTGTTGGACATGTAACGATGAAGAACGATAATCTGTGCGTATAACGTCTAAGCCATTTCGTACGAAATCTAAATAAGCAGACAGTAATGAACAACCGTTGCTATTTATTATCCTCTCATCGTCCGAACGTGTTAACTAAATTGTGTAATAATCACGATATTTTTCACGGTGCTCATAACAGTCGACAAAATAAATCATTTGTACATAATTTATCTCAAGTATTTATTCCATAAATCAGTGACAAAGATTTGACAATTGACGCAAGATTTCTTTTTCTGTATTTCAAGTATTGTGTGAAAATTCAAGTTCTCAAAGTTGTCGGCGGTTCCCGATTTAGATAACTTACGCATAGATTATGAAAGACCCAACGCTCGCAGGCGAGTCGAGGGTGCCGTCTCTGTCTAATAGTACGAGGATCTAGTAAAAACCTGCATGTGCCACAACACAGCAATGCGCACCGTGCATCTCGGAAGCGTTGACGCGTGCGACTCAACCGTAGGTGCTCTTTTTATCGTTGATTGTGTCATTCTTATCACTTTTTTTCTCCCTCCCCTCGCGCAACGTGCGCGGAGGGGGGGGGTCTCGATTAATCCGTATTACGCTTGGTGCGACTCTGAACATATTAATTAATTGATCTTCTTTTTTTTCTGTTTCCTCAACACTCTAGTTGTTCAGGATTAAGCCTCTGCCAGTGTTAGTAAGTACCGCCACTTGATCTGGTGTGATTGGACTGCTGTAGTTAGAAGGCTATGCGTACATATACTTATATATTCATATATACATTACATGCCTCATACTCTGTCTCTGTTCCTACTACCCTCGCCATCGCTGAAAAGTAGGACTCTACTCGGGTTTTCGCGTATATCGAGTTTTTCTTTTTTATTTCGTATTTTTCTTTTATTCTTTACTCCCCGCGACAGGAGTTCTCAAATGCGAGTAGTACGTATCGATATGTTCGCTTGTGTGCCCACATACAAAGAAAAGATTTCTGTTCGCATGGACGCTCAGAAGAGAAAATGCTTTAGAAATAATAAGGATTTATAAAGCACATAGTCTCTCTCTCTCTCTCTCTCTCTCTGTAGTATACATACACAAATGACCATTATTTTTCTAATAGTATTTAGAAGCTGAAACGAAGAGAAACTGCTTGAATCTTGATCACGCTATTTTTATTTTAAGTTATTAATTTCTTGACAGGTGGAGACAAAATTTGTTAAATTACATTTTGTAGAAATCAAATTAATGCATAGAAACAATCTATTTAATAATATATCCAACTATCTATTTTATAATATAATTTTAAACGCTAGATAAAGATAATATTCATATTTCTTATAGTTTTGCCTGAGCGACCATGTATTTCTTGCCAAAAAAGTTTTTTCGCTTCTCAAAGCACTTAACGTAATTCGTGAAAACGTCATGCTTGAGAACATGCGGCTCTTTCTCGTGCTTGAAAAGGACTCGATATTTCCGAAGAGAGCTCGCTGACATGATACTTTGACACAGACATCTGAAAATGTATAGACAACGGTTAAACGGCCACATTGGCAGGAATCACAATGTTACGATTAACCGAGCGTCCGCGGAAGTATCGATTTTTGTACATCCGACATTCGCTTACATCCGGGATTTTTGAAACTATAAAGTTTTGTCTTCTCGCGATTTGATATTATTTCCAAAGTATTTTTCTTCTAAACTTTACTACATTATGAAAGAGTTATTTTTAATAATAACGTATAAAAATTTGTTCACACATACAACGTTTATATTTACGTTCTTACATTGTTAATTGTGATCGTAATAATTTTTATCATACGCGTGTTTGGATCAGCGTTAACAAAAGTGATGGCAACCCTACAAACAACCACACAATTTTATTCGACATACAAAACTTGTCACAAACATTAAACATGTACGAATATTAAATCGATTAACATAATACACACACGTAAGTAAAAACACATCATGTGCGTTAATGCAAAGTTATTCGTGTTAAACGAAAAGATATGCTTTTTACAATATTAAAATACAAATTGGCTACTGGACAAAGCCGCAGAATGTATTTGACCGGTGCTCTTCAGTCGCAAATTCTTGCCCAGTGACGCACTGGCTTTAATTAGTGCACACTGCGTTAATTAGTCCAGGATTGTCGATATTCTGATTTCGGGATATCCAGAAAATTCGTAATTGTAATTAAAACCGATACAATTACGATACGCATATCGGACAAGTAATATTCGTACAGAATCAATGGACCGCCATCCTTTTCACTCTCTTCCATCCTATATCTCTTTCTCTTTCTCTATATATACTATATATTAATATATTGATTAAAAATCCCCGCGGCTCTGTTTCGTGAATGATACGTGCGCTAATCCGAAGCAACTCTTGTCACTGTGCAATCATACTGTTTATTATATCTATTCTCTTTATCGCGCCGTTCTTTACTCACACATTTTCATGTAGTGGCCGCGCGCATATCTCTGCATCGTGCATCTTCGGTATGCGTGTGTGCGCGTATTACGTGTGCGTCTGTTTTTTGCGTGATGTGCAGCAACTAGTGCTTGAGCTTCTTGTAAAAACGGAATCACTCATATGTATATCTATGTACGCCTTTTTTACACGTATACGTATTTTGTGCATCGCTAGATGACCAAAATCGTGGCGCTAGTGGCATTACGACAAAGAGCTCGCACAACACTCTCGTGTCCCTCCAATCGAAGAGTCCTCCCGAGCCGATGAGTATACCGATTAACTGTAAAAAAAAAAAAAAAAAAAAAAACCGGCACGACCCCTTTCGAGTCAATAACCCAACTGCGTACTGTAAAACGTCATACAGCGACGTTCAGAGAACGGCGAGTCCATGTTTCATCTGGAAATTCGTTTCGCGTGCCTCTCCTCTTCCTAATTTTTAAGCGATGTGGCGAAATCGAGCTACGAGTCGATCGCTGGTTATCTCGAGACAACATGTATACTTTTACGAAATTGTACTTTACGAGTCATTATGCGCCTTTGTATTATCGATACTGCAATTTGAACGAATTTGCGAGCGCTCTATTTGCCATTGATACCTTGTACATTTTCTACATTATACTGTTACTCTTTGCAAGAGCTATTGCCAGTGCTTTACTACGCGTCGCATCTTTCGCTTTCCTCGCAATACCTAGATTCGTTCGCTATGTCTAGCGCAGCTGAGTAGGTCTATCAGCGATCGATATAGCCGTAGAACGATATCTTAGTCACGTCTCACGATCGAGGACCTATTGTTGTTATAATTCAAGTTTTTCTTACTAATCCATTGTCAATGATTTCACTGCGAGTCGATTATCCCCACATGTCACATTTTTTTGCTTTGTGCTTCTTGTCATTTTTTCGCGTAATAATCTCTCTTGTTAAACATATCGACGTAAAGAGTGAAATCCTTGATGTGAAATATAATAGCGATTCGATAACGATAACGACGTGCTTCAATTATTTCTGTCAAACTTTAACGCGACTTTTACTGCATCGACAGATTTTCGTTCGAGCGCAATTCGACTACGATCCACTGGAGGATGAATTGATACCTTGCGCGCAAGCCGGGATCGCGTTTAAGACCGGCGATATTCTGCAAATCATCAGCAAAGACGACCATCACTGGTGGCAAGCGCGGAAGGATAACGCGGCTGGCTCCGCGGGTCTTATCCCTTCGCCCGAACTTCAGGAATGGCGCATCGCCTGCATGTCAATGGAGAAGAACAAGCAAGAACAAGGTAATATAACTTAGCTTAGCTATCTGTGCCTTTCTTGCAAAATTATACATACATAAGACATGCTGTAGCAAATACCGTAATAATAGGAAACAAAAGATGATACTTTATCTTGTCGAGATTATTTTTTGCTTAATAAAAGGAAATTAATATTAACCGTTTTTCTGCTGCTAGATGTGGTTATGCGGATAAATTGTGGATGAAGTATATGTTTAAAATGATAAAGAACATACGCGCTTGATGTAGCAGTTTTCGAAAATATTACTTTAAAACGTATTCGCTTGACATATTTCATGGAAAAATTTAACAGAAGAGTGTAAAATTCCCTGACAACAATTACGTTATAAAAAGTTTTTAAGGGTGATCGTATTCTTCAAAAGAAAAGTTTCCTTTCTCGGGAATTATAGGACGTTAAGCGCTCAGGGCAAGAATAGCTCCAGTTAAAAACTCGGGTAGAACGAATGCGGTAATCATTGGTTCCAGCAGATCGCAGAATTTCTTTTGAGTACAGATCAGAGAATCAGAATTTCGCCGATTGAGAAAATCGTTATTACGTTAACATTCTTTCATCGCCGCTCGATCGATCCATTATCATCCTATCACATTTGATAATTCCAGTCAAATCTCTTCCCTATTGAGTTTCACCGCTGCCAGAAAACGAATGTGCTGATGAAACACGATGTCGTCTGTGTGTTGTTCGATGTGTACAGGTTTTCGATGGAGCATGTGGTATCGTTGTTATCAATCAATTAGGTCATAAAATGAGATGCGTACCAATAGCGTACCATTCGCTCACATCGGGTTAGCTATGTAATTATCATTGGCATTTCGTCATCGTCGCATTTCGAACGAAAGCAAAACGGATTGGTACCTGCAATGCAATCTCTTATAAGCTCATATTTCCTTTCGTTATACTTCTTATAATAATGGGAAATATTTTGAAGAAATATGAACCTTTTTTACATTTTTGAAAAGATAAAGTGTGGTAAAAATCGTACATTTTGACAGTAATAATCGTTAATGCTGAAATATAAATAGAATAAACAATTAATAAATTTATTACTTTATGATGTTTGATATAAATTGTGGAAATATTGAATAAATCTCGTTAACAAATAAACTTCTAAAAGCTAGATATACATTCTGTATTTAATACGAAAATTTCATGTTAAACATTGAAATTACAATTAAACAAATTTATTTATTGTTAAATGTTGAATGTGTATACTATTCTATTTATGTTTGAATTAATCAAAATTTTTCACTTTATTTTAAATATTGTAACTAAAATTAGTTTCAATTCTTACTCCACATGACGTATAAATCGCGTATCGATTTCGAAGCTCGAAACCAACGTACGAACGTTTTTGAAATCGTTTCGCTTGGCTAGATGCATCTATCATCTCCAGATGCTGAAAATAAAGAACAAATATAACCGTTTCGGTAGTTACTACTCGATCTGTGAAATTTTAAGATGGTATCGTCTTTGTGTACGTCATAAAGCATTTTAAAGAAGAGATGCTGCTATGGACAGCTAGAAAAGCAACAAGAATATCAAGCTCTTTGCAAGGTTTTATTATTTTTACATTTTTGATAACATACTTTCGCGATAACAGACAAAACGCTCAATGTGTAAAAAGAAATCGTAATAAACGAGCGAAAGAGAAAAACACCACGTATGCATAATCCCGTAATTTCGAGATACAATGTTAAAAGTCAGATTAGAAGTATAATTGCGGTTGTAAAGTGACACGCAAATAAAAAGGTGAATGCTTTAAGAATATGTAGCAAGAAAGTTTTGAGTCGCCGTGTATCTCTGCGTACCTGTGTCTGTTTATATAAATGGATGGCATGAGGGACGGATTAGGAATAGGTAAATGGAGAGCTAGCGCCGCAGGAATAATTAGCTGCAGTGATATATCTGTTGTTGTGTGTTATTGCGGGGCTAGACGCTGAAGGAGAAGGTGGATGTTCTTCTCACACCGAAGGCTGCGACGGCTCGACAGGTACGTCTCTGCCTTCAGGTAGACACGTGTAGAGTCACGTAGGACCGTTTTTTTAGACGCATGAAGTGCAGACTGGATCCAATGCTTCTAACACACGCATCATTACAGAGAGAAGTACGACGAACATCTCTTGACGGGTTTTATACGAGAGGACAATGGTTTTGCTTTCAAATGTAGTGTCCATAAACTCATTTCTTTCACACATGAAATTATCACATTCTTATAATACGCGGATAATATCCAAAATATGTGCAATATGCGACGTCTGATCATCTACAAATCGCAAGCGCAATCATAATCTTCTGAAAATTAATACAGATTTGTAATAATTGTCCTTCACATTCCAGTAATTTTTGCACATTGATTTACAAAATGTCACTCATTTTTATTACATATTGCAGCTTTTGTATTATTGTATACGAAATTATCAATTATACAATTTGTAGAAATATTTTACGTGAAACACTGATGATAATCGCGATAAACGATATTTGTACATGAATTTTAATCCTCGAAATATTTATGAAATACAGACGAATGATATAAAATCACACGAATTAAAAATAAAACAGCTTTGAAAAGTTTCTGTTTTCCAGGCTTGTGTAGGTAATTTTGTAATGTCGCATTATGAGATATGAGCATCATGTCAGTAATAATTTATTAATATAGATTATTATAGTATTCTGTGTTATACATTAATAGATGCTTTTACACCGCGTGCTTTAATGCATGCACTCGCTGCAAAACATTCCACGCACTTATGCTTATCGCACGATTTCACTCGCAACATACATGGCAGCACGATTACAATCGGAGCTTTTAACAAATAGTCGATCGATTGTCTTAAATGTTAGCGAGCACTCATCGTATATCTTGCCAAAAATTTCAAAAATCAATCTCTCACCTTACAACCTTATATCATATTTCGAGAAAGATCCTTTAGATGTTGTGTACATTGCGATATACTTTTCAACTTTCAAGTATCCAAATATTTTGGCAAGATACCGTGGTTTACACAGTCATGCTATCACCCGCAGCTTTAATATATACGTTCTAGCCGCATACGCGAATCTTCCTAGTATATTCAGTAGTTCTGTAATCGCGGGGATAACGCTCGTGAGGCAATTCCTCGTGGCTCCGATTGTGACACCTACTTAAGATCTCATGCATCAATTACATCACGGACCTTACGTTGTCATCTTGTGACCTGCTGGAACACCCCTTCTCAATAGGACTCCTAAGTGCCTCTGGGCATGGCTTTTTTTCGAACTGGCTGACGGAATGAACTTTTTTTATCAATAGAGCAAAGATTCTGCCTGATCCAGGAATCGATATTCGCAGAGTAGTTCGTCACTACGTGTTGGCGTCAATACTCGTTATTAATTTTCAAAGTGTTGCGAAGGATTGCTAACGTTAGTGCACACAGCGTTAATGCGTTTCCCAATAGGATAACACCCCGTGTTAGGTGATATATATTTTAGGACAATAAGGAAATATATGATCTAGCGATGTGAATGACTTCCTACGCAACTGATGTCTGGAAAATGATATTTCTCATTCCTCTTTTTCATAAATCGCATTATTAGTGCCTTAAAATAATAAACCTCATTTTTTAATAGATGCTTTCGTAGAGTGCCTTTAATTAAATATTTTGGAATAAAAAACGTATAGGCCTAACAATTTCAATTATATTGATAGAGAGACAAATTTCACATTTTGTATTTTAACACAATAATATATTGAATTTGATGGATATCTTTCGAAAAAATATTTTAACGAGCTAAGGTTTTTATACGAGTTCTGAAAGAACAATTTTATTGTAACTGTAATAATATCAAAACAAGATCAATGTACCTAGGTAGCTTCTCGCAGAGATAGGAAATGATGGTTGCCCTTAGGCTCGCTATGGCTGATGAAGCTAAATAAGTATTATGGGCTTTTGTTCCTTTCAGAATCACTGCATTAATAACGTCCATTTATAATCTAACTCTAACACATACTGTCTTCCTTGGTTAAAATGTCCTATCAGCAAAATTCTCATTTTTCGTCTTTTTGTTTATATTTGTATTTTAACATGTTTTACATCTTTAATCCTCATTTTTCTCGAAAAGTTGAAAATGTTAGTTGAAACATTTTAATTAAGGAGGGCAGCATACGTGTTGTACAATCTGGAAAATTAAATTAAATTCACCATACATAATTCTAGAGATTTTTAAAAATATAACAAATGATTTGTGGACTGATATGTTATGATATTCGAGAATTGTGTGTTATGACGTTGAGAATTCCTAGACGTGAGTGGCGCGATAAAAATAAGAGTGTTTACGAATTTTTTGAGAGTCGGCCGAAAATTCGGAGAATTGAATGAGACGTTAGTTTTTTCATTGATTGCAGAAATCGTGAGTAAAGTACATAATCGCAATTAACACGCGACATTAATTTCTATTTCTCCTGACGTCAAATTTAATTAATTTATTATGCATTAAATAAATATTAACAAATAAAGTGCTATTAAAATATTAAAATTTGATATTAAATTTAATATTAAAATTTAATATTAAAATATTAAAACTACAGCGCGGACAAAGAGCGCAAAAAACTTTCTTTATTATCAAAAATATATAAAATAATAAAACGTTTCATTACAATTTCGAACTCTCCTCATCGTCTAACACGATTGTAAGGGGTAAGTAGTCCACGTGGACTTGACACGCAGCAGTCGGGCGGCGGCGTAACAAGGTTGGGCCTTACACCAAAAATTCGGACCTCAATTCGGGTCAATCATGCGGAGAAACCTAAATACGTGTGGACTATCTTCGCTAATCTGGTAGCTGTTTGCTAAAATGTACGAAAATGACCAATCATTCATCCACGTGGACTTTCCGCGAGAAATGTCTCCTTGAAGCTTTCGGCGATTAGTCATTTCCGCGCAAACAGCTACTGAATTAGCAAAGATAGTCCACGCGAATCCGGATTTCTCCGCTCAGTTGACCAATTGGGGCTCAAATTTTCGACGTAAGGCTCAATAACATTAGGACAATCTTATTATGGACATTCTGCTTGTATTTGATACGATCGGAAAGTTTCTAATACCTCGTAAGCGAAAAGTCGATCGGATAAAAATTACGAAACCATTAAATGCTGTGATAGTATCTAAAACGTGCTTTAAACTTTTTTAAGTATTTGCGACTTATAGATCATAAAAAAATAGCTATCGTTTAATTTCTGATATAATTCCTGATATACATATTATATTGATACACGTAATATATATATAAAATTTGTCTTTGTATGATATTGCGATAAGTGCGAGTCTTTTAATGGTCGTTCATTGATACTATAAAGACCGGAACTCGTTAGTTAGCACGGATAATGGATCCGTAACATGACACTTGCACAGTAATTTGCAAGTTTACACCGGGGCAGACGTTTTTGAGCAGAGGTAGCCTCGTCTTCAGTTTCATCGGCATCTATATTAATGATCCTTTCTGCTTACAGTAAATTGCTCAATATTCGGCCGAAAAAAGAAGCAATACAAGGATAAATATCTCGCAAAGCACAATGCCGTTTTCGACCAGCTGGATCTGGTGACTTACGAAGAGGTCGTAAAGCTTCCTTGTAAGTTTTTTCTGCAACATTAAATAATTAAATTATGTAAGATGATGATTTCTTTTTCTTTGTCAGCAGTTTTTTAGAGTGTGACTTCTTATAATTCCATTACCGGATTAATTTAAGCAATGTTATCATAATTTTACATAGAATATTATTGTCAAAATTGTGTCTTTTTATAGATCCTGCCTTCCAACGGAAAACGTTAGTATTATTGGGAGCACATGGCGTCGGTCGACGACACATAAAGAATACGATTATCTCCAAGCATCCCGATAAATACGCCTATCCTATTCCGCGTGAGTATTTCAAGTTTTTCGTAAAATTTTGAATTAATAAATTCTTTTTGCATGGAAAACAATTGCATAAAATATATATAAGAACGAAATATTTACCAAATATATTTTTATATAGATACAACGAGGCCTCCACGAAGCGACGAAGAAAATGGTCGTAATTACTATTTCGTATCACACGATGAGATGATGGCAGACATAGCTGCTAATGAATACCTCGAATACGGTAAAACTACACTCACATAAATTTTTTTAACGTATTTAAAACTTATGAATGATATATAATAGCTATTAATATCGAAAAATAAGTATCAGCAAATTAATTCTGTGAAGTGTGGAAAATAGTTAAAATATATATAACGATTAGATTTATATATATATATATATATATAAAACCTTTACTATTTGTGAGAACAGGTACACACGAAGATGCTATGTATGGAACTAAACTCGAAACTATTCGCAAAATTCACGAAGAAGGCAGAATGGCCATATTGGATGTTGAACCACAAGCATTGAAAGTTTTACGGACTGCTGAATTTGCACCTTACGTCGTCTTCATCGCTGCACCAGCGTTCGCAAATGTTACGGATGTAAGTATGAAAATAACTTGATACAAGAATGAAGGATAAACTTATATATTGCATATTTTGAATATTTTCCGCGGAGGTTGTGGATTGCATCGATTTCAACGAACGTGTTTTATTACAATATCAGATTTCATTGACGAACAATATAATCAAAGAAATAATAATAATTTTAGTATAAAATTCTTTTTTAATTATCAGTGAAGCAGAACATTTATTTCGCGTGTTAAACCTCAAGGTAATTAACTAAGAACAATATATTCTCTCGGAAGCGCATGTTAATTTTCCTTTCCACGATACACGTTCCCTCACTTAGCCATAAGCGTATTGGCCTTTAAAGCATTTGCTATGTAAAACGAGATTACCGTTCAACGAGATTCCATTTTATAGCAGTATGTATAGCACAATAGTAAGTTACAAGCCAAAGGGTTATCAAAGTATACAGGCGCAGCACTGATATTTGCAAATATTATATGATTTATACTGAGTGTATATAACTCGATTCTTGATTCGTAGATATAATACGAACCAGGGATGCTTGCACGCCAATTAAGCAATTAGGCAAACTATTCAACGATTTTCAAATGAATTATGGATTTGGCGGATTAATCGGGCAAACAGTTATTGGTTCACTTGTTCCCAATGACTAATCGTCCGACTGCGGTCCGTTAATTCATTTTGAAAGGAAATCGTTAAAGAATGCCAAGCGGTTCCGATAATGTTATAAGCACGACAAAACAGCCCGTCTTACTCGATCTTACTCGGCATACAGAGTTAAATGGACAATCCGATAATTTATATTTCCAGTAAAGAAAATATAGCATAATTTAAATGCATAATTTCTTCAACATAAAGTATAATTATACTACACGCTCGCTTAACATTTTTATGGAATAATTCAGAATTTACTTCGAAAAAGTTTCAACTATATTTTAATTAGAGACAATTACAAATTAGTATTATATTATATGCAGCAAATGTGTTGTATGTGAATCAACGACAGTTTTTCGTTTAACATTTTTATGGAATAATTCAGAATTTACTTCGAAAAAGTTTCAACTATATTTGAATTAGATACAATTACAAATTAGTATTATATTATATGCAGCAAATGTGTTGTATGCGAATCAACGACAATTTTTCCACAAAGTCATTCATGTTTTCAGTTCGACGGTAGTCTGGAACGATTGGCGAAGGAGTCGGACATGCTGAAGCAGGCGTACGGGCACTTCTTCGACTTGACCATCGTGAACAACGACCTCGACGAGACGATCGCCCAGCTGGAGGCCGCGATCGAGCGTGTGCACACGACACCACAGTGGGTACCAGTTTCTTGGGTCTACTGACAGCGGTCCTCGCCGATTCGTCAGATCGCTACCGCGGACTGCAACGGCTCGTCGAGGATGAAGTAGTGATCACCGGCACCGTAACGAACTCGTCGCGAAGATCTGACAGTGACGTCGACAGCCGCCAGGCCGTATCCTGGTGAAGAACGTGCCGCAGGCAGTTACGTCGGACCAATCAAACGTACTCGCCGCCGATCTCGGCTCGCCGGTGAAACAATCGACTGGAGTGCGTGATTATATGATGGCCGTGTGTTCATGAAGTTCTTTAAACACCGCTGCATAGTTGTTATTATACAGTCGCGGGACACGAGGGGGCACCAGCGACGTGTTCGGAATCGTCCTGACGTCGATGAGCATCGCCGCCGCGTCCATCACCGAGACGTCGGATCTATCAGAAATCGCACGCGTCAGCATCGGGCGTGACGAAGTCAGTGACGGCCATGGCGTCACGATGCGTCTAGAAACGGACGCTTTCTCGCGGACCACCAATTTCTCCTGCACCTGCTTCTCTTTCTCTTTCTTGTCCCTCTTTCGAAATTTCATAAAAAGATGAGACACGAGTAACATCGATCAGCTGGGACTCCTCTCGAACGAGACTGCTGCGAATGCAATGTCTTTCTCTCTATTCCACACAGCCTGTCGCATTTTTTGACACATTCCTGACGCGTATCCACACGAATTTTCTTTACGACGGTCCTCAGGGCAATCGTTTTACGACGCGAACCGTGGCATAACGGTAGCGCGACAACACAAGTACCAACAAATATTCTGCGAAATGCGAAGAAAAGAAACAGAAACGAAAAACAATGGCCGTTCATGCTTCACGCGGACGTCAACCGAGCGACTGTACCTTCGTACTCCTACCTGCGGAATCTATCAGTCGACTTCCCGTAAACTGTAATTGCCTCCTATCGTACTTTATCGTAACTATTTAAACGAAAAGAAGCTAGAGATCGCGCGGCACGGCAGTGCCCATAAATATATACATATATGTAGCGAAAGACGAGGGTCCCATCGCAATAATCGAAACCCGTCTAACCGTTCAATCAGAAAGAAAAAAAAAAAAAAAAGAACATGAACTGGTGTGCTGCCGGCCGTCCGTCATTTAACTGTAACTTTAAGCAGTAGAGAACTTCGCCGGTTTCGTCTAGTACTTCTACTAATATCTAACGAGTGTTCATCTCTTGTCGCGGGAATCTACGCCGCGACGAATCTGCGCGTATGCGCGAGCGCTTCTTTCCTCCGGCCGCCTTTTGTATTCTTCTTGGTCGCCTTTTGTTTTCTCTTCTCTATCTCTCTCTCTCTCTCTCTCTCTCTCTCTCTTTCTCTATTTCTCCCGCTTTGATCATCGTGACATCGAGCTTCTCTCACCTTTCTACTTTCGACAATCGAGACCGCCGTCGGAGCGGGATTGCTCGCTCGCTCGCTCGCTCGCTCGCTTGACCGTGCACTCGCCCATCCCATTGCCATTCGTCGTTATTGTTGTTCGTAAAGTATATTTCCAGTCATAGCTCAAATACTCACCGATTTACACAATCGGTATCTCGCAAAAACCCGAAACCGAACCATACGTCTCGGACGAATGCACGGACGGCGGATATCGATTTAACAGCGAGAATTTTACGCTCAGTCGAAAAGCACTTGTATGCGATTATTAAGTTGGTACACATATGCACACATACGTTGATACACACACACACATACACACACGTACATACATAATACGGGCACACGTCAAAACTACAATATCATTCGGTTTGCATTACACCTTCGTACAAAAAGCGCATAATCGAATGAGGAAGTAACAAAATACGGTTTACTATAGGATATTTATAAAACGTAAATTTCAAATAAATAGATAGTCTATCAGCTATATGAAATAATAATGAAGACAGTCTTGTGCAGAAAGACACACACACATACACATGCGCGTCTACATACGTACACCACGCGCCCATACACCTATTCATCTATATACACATACCCAATACGCACGCACATAGAAACGTACGCGCGCGTATGCGCGCGAGTGCAGGTTTACAAGAAACAGATTTAACGATTAGGTAATTAATTTACAAGTGATTAAAAAAATTAAATGTATGACTAATTAATACTAAAGAATTATTAGAAGACTAATAGGTGATTTGAATATGCATATGCGTAGAACGAAGGAGTGGATGCGTGTATACTTGTTGCGGGTGTAGTGCGATAGTTTAATGAAGACAACGTTGTAATTGGCGCTCATCGCGGATCTGTTCCGGCTTTTAACGATCTTGTCTTTCTCGGTCGCCGTAATGATCTCGAAGTATATACGCGTACATAAGCGAATCTCTGCGTGCGTTTCGATACCCCCGGTGCGTTCTTCCTATTCTGTGTAGTCTGAGCGACCGCGATACATTCTTATTCGTGACAAGCGCTCGATTATTATATATTTCAGAAACGCATGCAAACGAAGGGGGGAAGTCACGACGCCGTCGAAATGTCGAAATGTACGCGCGAGAACCGGCGACTTTAATACCGGACAGAGCCGATTTTCGCGGAGATATGAGAATTCGTTGAATAATGAGAATGCTCCCGCAAGAAAATAGGAGTTGCCCGTCGGTGTGATAGCGTTCGTATGAGTAAAACATTGTGAAAACGTGAAAAGAGTGAGTCACAAGTGATTTTGTAATATTTCTTATAAGTTGTAGCTGCCATATACATATATATAAATATATATTATATATACATACATTCAGTAATTAAGTAATTAGGTGCGTTGAGTGATAATCTGATGACGACTGTTACGCTAATGATTATGATGATGCCGATACTGATGATGGTGATCGTGGTGACCATGCGTGCTGCTTGCACGTGTGTGTTAGTTAATTTGGATGAGTTGTGCTTAAAATGTTGAGAGAGACGACGGGTCTAAAGAAAACAATAACAAGTTCATTACAATTATGTAATTATAAATAAGAGGACGAGACGAAGAGTATTATAACACGTTGTTAATTGAATTAATAAAATTAGCCCAAAGTAACGGGAGTGTTTGATTTAAATGAAATTCATTGGCGTCTGTGTTTGCGTTTCAACGGATGCCTTCGGACAGCGTTGCTTCTTTTGGTCGATTCCAACACCGGAATTAGCATATCTTCGTTATTCGTTTTATTGCATTGCTTTTGATCCATAGGAAACATGTATTCCAAGTCGATGTCGTACCTATATGTTAAAAAAAAGTGTTTTTCATATCATTTTTTTATAATTTTATAAAACGATACAAGAAAATATACACTTTAGTTTAATTTAAGCGAATTGTTTTAACGTTTATTAAAATAAATTTTTAATGAAAAGTATTGATCTGTAAGGAAAATAATAAACCTGATTTCTTTAACGGATGCTTTCCTTGAGCGCCTTTAATGAAATAAAAGACGTATAGACATTTTAAATTATATTGATAGAGAGACAAAGTTTCATATTTTGCATCAATCGTGTAACATTTTACATTTTACGGATATTTTTCGAAAAGGTATTTTAACGAGCAAAGTTCTGAAGAAACAATTCTACTGTAACTGCAATAATATCAAAAGAACAATGTACCTAGGCAGCTTCTCGCGAAGATAAGAAATGACGTTTGCCCCTAGGCTCGCTTCGCGACTCATGATGAAGCTTGATAAATATCGTGGGCTTTCGCTCTTTTCAGCACAATGCATTAGTAAGGCCCATGACTTATAATCTGAATCTAACACATATGTATTGTACACTCCTTCATCTGGAAAATATTAAATTCACGATACATAATTGCGTATATCAGTTTTTCGTTCAAAATACAATCTCTATAAAAAATTAAAATTTATTTCTATGTACCCAATTCATTGTAACAATGATTTATAAGAAAACACATTTCAAAGATAATAAATTTTGAAAGAAGCTTACATTTCATGTTATATACGACAAATTTATTGAGAAATTAAATATAAAATTTAATTAATTAAGAACTAAAGTACATTTTAAATTGATATTAACTCTTTGCATTCCACTGCCGTTGTTACGGCGACATTTATAATATAAATCATCGGAGTGCAAAGGATTTCAGGTGAAAGCTTATTAAAACTATAAGATGTCGGAGCGCAACAAAATTTCTTTATTATCAAAGAAATAATCGAACAAAGTATAAAACGTTTCAGTACAATTTTGAACTCTTCTAAATGTCTAGCACGCTTGTAAGAGGTGAATGGTCCACGTGGACTTGACACACAGCAGTCACTTTTTGGCGCGCCAGCGGCATAATGTAATTGACACCCAAAAGATTAGCGAAGATAACACACGTATTTAGGCTTCTTTGCATGATTAACCATTGGAATCCGAATTTTCGGCGTAAAGTCCGATAACACGTTACGTCTCGGTGCGCTGGCAAGTGACTGCGCGAGGTTCCAATCGTGCTAGACTGAGCCAGCTTATGACACTATGCGGAAACATTTCCGATCCGAATTGATTCTTTTTTCCTACATGCCTTATTATGAACATTCTTGCTTGTATTTGATACGATTAGAAAGTTTCTAACACCTCGCTAGCAAGCGTGTTAGACTGATTGTGAGGAGAGTCCGAAATTGTACCGAAAAACGTTTCGCTACTTTGTATTCGTTTGATAATAAAAAAAATTTTTGCGCTCCGACACCCGCGTTGTAATTTCTATAGCTTTTCTTCTGTTGATACTTTTTTATTCTTACAGAACCATTCATCGCTCTAATTTGAGTTAAATTAATTAACAGAAAAAAATATATTTTTCTTCACAATGTAAAAAAATCGAAGCACGCAAGTAGATTAATTACGAGGTAAGTAATTATTTACATGGAAACTCGGCGTGCACCCAATGAGCAGGTAAATCCGATGATGGGATTTTCCAGGTGATGTTACCAACGAGCAGCTCGTTAATGGGATCATCGGTAAAGCTGTAAGTGAAATTCATGGTAACTTCGGCGCTTTCGGGCGAAACTGAAAGTTCGGCTCTCATGCATCGGTAGGCGAGAGCTTCCTCTGAGCTCGCGTAGTACTGTACTATGTACCACGATCCGAGAAACTGCAAAAAGCGTATGATGTCTGTTACGTATGAATGCGTACAGGTGCAAAGTCATGCGTGAAATGAACGTAACAATTTAGACGACGTGCTGATTTTCTTCGTGCGCTAATATATGCTAATAAATGCGCGCGTTACACAGGTCAAATAGTCGCACTCGATGATAAACGGCATTAGAAACGCATCCAAGAAGTTTTTCCCAGATAGCGATTGTTGTGCGTAAATGCGCGAATTCTGTTATTTTTTTCTTATTATTTTTCTTTAACACTACATAAACTTTTTTTTTCTATTTTTGCTTTTACGTTATGTTGCTCGAAGTGTCATTCGCACGTTACACACGAAAACGATATTCGTAAAATATAAATGCGTACGACAAATTATTCAAATAAAGAAAATGTTAAATACTTCGAAGTTTTGTGTTATCACAAGATATATATTGCTACGGTTCAATGCTTATCTTTATGTAGCAGACGCTTCGATCGAAAAAGATCTTAAAACATCTTGTAAAACATCTTAAAATGATTATATACAAATATCTCTTTTACATTCTGTATCAAGATTAAAAACACTCTATGATGATGCAAGATTAGTAAAATTATCCTAATTTTCAAAAATTTATTGGAGCGTTAAAGTACATCTGCGATATAAGCCACTTTATCTCAAAGTGCGTATCATCATTTATGGCGAAAGAAAAACAACGGAAATAGTCGTGTGTAGCATGTCCGAAATAGTCTTCCTTTAAATACATATTGAGATCTAAAAATAAATCCGCCGAACGTTGCTCCGAAAAGAAAGTCTGCACAAGGAGAACACTATTAAATTGCAATATTTCATGTTCACGTATCGCAAATAAAATTGCGATTAGTAATACGCATATATTTATTTCATAATATTTATTAGATAATTGCGTATAAATATTCCTAAATGTCAGATACCACATTTTGTTTTAATTCTTCATGATCATATATATATGTATATCTGGAACACATAGATGTTAATTTCCGCTAATGAACAAAAACGTTACGATCAAAAACGTTAGAGCAAAAATAGAAAAAAAAGTTTATGTAGTGTTAAAGGAAAATAATAAGAAAAAAAACTGCCGTGTTATATATTTTTGCATTTCTCTATTATTCAACTAATCATAACTTATTAAATCAGAGCAGATTGTTTAAGTCAAAGTATGTAGTATTTAATTATATAGTAAAAAAACTCATTCTCTCATGAGAATAGACACGGAAATTAAATGCAAACTTGAATATTCTCGCAAATTTTTATTATACAGAATTAATTATCAACTTTATTTTAATTATCCATTTGTGTTTGTCAAAAAGTGTGCGAATGGTTACACCCTGTCTTTTGTATGTGACAAATGTTTATCTAATTATATTGATTAATTTTATATATTTAATATATATCTAATTCTATCGGCATACAATATTATGCATGAAATTAATATTCGCGGTCCATTGATAGAAATGCCAGCGTCAAACAGCATTCATCATTTTCTGGTTCATGCCAAATCTATCGTTAATTGCACGGTAAACGATAATTTCTATTGCTATTGCATAAAATCGGCATATTACATCTAACAAATAGTTGCGGATTGGCTCTGTACTATTAATATTCAACCGACATATTCGGCGACGGTAAATGCCCGTTGATTATTCGTTTTCGAAGTCACATCAGTGTCAGATAATATATATATATCAGCGTACTCTATACTATTTCGTAGTAATATCACGCATTGAATGAAGCGCATCAGACAACCTTCTCACTATGTAAATAACACGATCAAATTATGTGACAGAATTATGCCTAAATTGGTGACCATTGGCGAGAAATTATTGTGAATTTTGTAGTAGTATCAAGTAAGAGTTAATTTTTATTCATAGAATTAAATACTTAATTATCAAACATTTGTAATTGTTAAAAACTAATTTATAAGTTAATCGAAATATAATACTCCCTACAAATTTAGAAATTATTCCTTAAAAACTTTTTCAAGAAGCTAATTCTTTGTCAGACTGTTTTCTCATCAAACAAAGATTAGATATAAAATTTTATATGAAATTTTCTACATGAAATAAATCTGTTTTCTATCTGTTTTAAATAGAAAGAAAAGAAGTGTAGGAAATATAAACAGTTCAGATTACAAAAGCGCAACGTTGAACACACATGAAAACGATCTATATAATTAGTAATTGAAATCCGTGCTCTCTTCGGAAACATGAGCAAGTTCAAATTATTGATATTCCTGTTTCCTATCATTGTAAACATACGAGATAGTCTTCGCGCGTATTAACATGTAAACGTAAACATTGTTCGAGTTGTCGGGACGTTATTGTAAAGGAATCGCATGAAAATGCAATGTGAAAATCTTTACTTTACGTTTCCGCGCTGTAACGATCTCGCATAGGTCACAAAAGACTTCGTACCTCGGATATGTCAAAGTTGCGTATGCCCTTCACTTTCGGGCATTTCGTATTATCCTCCCGTCTCTTCCAAACGCCGCCGGTGTCGCTTACAAGAAGGCCGACGAGCACCGCTATTGTCAACCAGCAGAATCCCGAACATCGTCTCGTTCCGGGATGCATTTTCACCGTGCATTCAGATTCCGCTCACGATAGACGCATGAGCTGGCCGAGCTAGATCGCGCACGGTGTATCTCCTTGACTCTCGAGGCTTTGCTCGGCGACTAAAGGCCACGTACATACATACGAACGCGCGAAGAACGGACGCGCGAATCATGACTACTATACGAACGAAGAGGGGGTGGCCACTATCACGTTCCTCCCTTTGCATTCTTGCTGCTCTTTCATTTTCAATCGGCAACTTGTTCCGCGCGTAGAATCCTCATAACTGGCACCGGTTCGAAGGAGTCGTAGGCGTGATCGTCGTTTACAGCTGAAAAGGCACGCTCACTTTGCCGGAGTTGCTCGTTCTGTCGAGATTATCCTGTTACCTTCGTTCCTATGTTTTTCAGCTTCAGAGGACCGGCAAAGGATGCGACCTGCAAAAATTTCGCGACCCTTTTACGGTCGAATTACGATTGCATAGTTTACGATCGTGTCGTTTCTCGTAAAACGCTGGCCTGCGTTTGTGTCGAGATGATAGCTGGCGAGAGATGACTTTACGGCTGTAATATGAGCATAAAAACTGACGCAATTTTGCATGAACGGGGCTGATTTTTCGGTCATCGACACCGGCCGCGCGAATTGTACTGTTCAGTTGATATACGAATTTATCGTTTAAAGAAAATATTTCAATATACAATAGTTACATAGAGAAATTTTGTAAATAAATTTTTATTTGATTTTTATATGAATCAAAGAGAAAGCAATTTAGTATTGTTAAACTTTATTTATTTAATTTAAAACATTGAATGTTATTTTATATTTCTCTCTCCGTGTATCTCCAATAAAGAATATTAATATCTTTATTTGTCAGTAAACAATAGTACATTTAATAATTTAAATGCATCAAGCGTGACAATGCAAGCTAATGTATCGCGCGAATGTACACGTTATGATTATGGAGTTTGTCAAGGCTTTTAGGAAACAATAATGTAAATGATGCATGCGGGCGATGTTTTTACCATAAGTTTTCAAAATGTGCAGCGCCGCATTCTCTTGTGTCTGTCACATATTTGTACATCGCACATGAATCGATTGTTATTCACGATGTTACATTCGATTCAGTAACAGTGTATCTCTCCGAATCATCAGCATGCAACAACCTGCGCGAAGCAAACGTGTTTAACATATACATAATATCGATACGGCAAATCTAGACGTGCGTATGATGAACTCTAATTAGCTGTCATCACAAAGGCTGTTTATAGTGAAACTTAAACCATAAATTTGCATTATTAATTACACAAATAATGTTCTTTATATTTTTCATATATTACGTTTCAATTTATTTAAAACATTATTATTTAAAGAGTCGGTATTTCTTTTCTTTTTTATGTAAATAAATTGTTCTTTTTCTTAGACAGTTCAAAACTTTTCATTTGAGTCATTTATATTGCGACAAAAAAAGAATAATTTAATTTATGATGACAAATGTTGACAATTATTTAGGTCATCCGAGTTTTAGAATTAAGTTGTTTCTACGAGTAATATTGCGGTTTATCGTTAAGATGAGTTGTTCGACTAAAATAACTTTATCGATATTTTGACCGCAAGCTGTTGAACTACGTAATCTGTTTATTGGGTAATTATAACTTGTACAACATTCATATGTGTATGTGAAAAAATACTTTTACACCCGAGAATGTAAAATTGTTCATCATTTCAGAGCCGTAACGAACGCACGTTAAATTTCCGCTACGAGATAAACTCTTCTTGTTATCAATCCGTTAGTTTATTATTTTATCTGACATCCTTTTCCTCTCGCGCCCGATGCGCTGGACAACGTGAATATCAAAACTCACGATAGAAACATTTCAAAACGAGAAGGTTGGTGTATTAATTATATCATGTAAAAATTGAATAGTTCAATTATGAGAATATACTCTATTAGATCAAAATTACACAATGCCTAATTCGAATCCACAAAAGGACATTGAGCGTATTATTATGTGTTTAAAGGTAGGAAAGATATAAGGTTTCAAAATTGCAATCGATCGAAATAATACTATGTAAAAAAATGTTTTATTAAATTTTCTTCTTGCTAAAAAATAGATATTTGCACATTTGTTACGTATAAAACTTCGCATTACTGCTAATTAAGTACACTGTATCGAACGGAATTGACGTGATCGAGTTCATCCACGCCATCAGTATCGTCGTTCTCATCAACTATATGTCATTTCCAAGGAGGCTTGTTTCTCTGCTGATCTATCTTGCTAATCGTTTTTTGCGGAAGGGATTCGCCAATGTCGCGCATCGAAGTCTAATAATAAAATTACATTATCAATATAGAGTCCGCACTTGATTATAAAATCTGAAATATTACGGCGAACAAACCTCGGATGCTGGATGCCACAAGACGCTATCCTCGCTCGTTATACTTAATTCCTTTTTCAAATAATGTTTCCGCGGTACTTCTCTGCATTCCAATGGCGGACTTGAAATGCTATGTCTGGGCTTTGCATCCTCTTCCTTTGCCAGTTGCATTTCTGTAATCTGTAAGAAATTTATTTGCGTTTGTCTACTAGTAAACAATTCTCGCCTAAATGCTAATCTTACCATTTTCATGAATTTCCGAAGCTCGTCCTTCGATCCTTTTTTACTGGTTACCGGTGTATTTTCAATGGATTTCACTGCGATCGTACTCTCGTTTTGTTCTTCAAACGGTTGTACGTCGATCAGGTTTTGCATCTCTAACGAATGAGTCGCGTATCTTGGTTCCTGAGAAAGTTTAGTGTAACAATTTGGCAATGATTCAGACTTTTTGGGACCATTAGAATCAAAATATTTCTCTGCGTGAATTCTTTGAAGCGGAGATAAGTTATCCGTGTTACCACCTGTAATCGTATTTTGTAATCTATGCGCTAAACACTTATATTACGATTTTAAAAATAAATAATGGTATTAAAATAATCAGACGTTGTATGTATATAAAGTTAAATACATTTTGCAACTTACCCGAAATAATGTGCAAAGCTTGCTGCCATTGTTTCTGCATAACGGAGTGCAGTTGTTCCGCGAGTTGAGTTTTTGTTGCTCGCTGAGAATTTAAGTGTGTTTCTAACATGGCCGATCTTTGTAAAGCTTGAGCTAATTGCAATTCGTACAGTCGTTTCTCTTCTTTATGTTTTTCCTCCAACAAATTGATCTCCAAACGATGCCTGAAAAAAAACCCAACATATTTATTTAGCTTGAAAAATTATTGTGCATTTTATTGCAGAATTGCACAAATAAGAAAACTGTGAACGAACTTATCAATAACGTCCTTTATCTTCCGAGCAGCGCATTCAGCTATAACTTGCTGTCTTGTTTTCAATTCTTCTAAAAATTCTGATTCGGCATTATCAAGTTGCGTTTGAAATTCTTGTAATTTTGCTTTCACCACTTCATCAACCTGTTTTTGGTAAACTTCTTGTAATTCTGCTCTAATTTTTTCCTTTTCTTCGACGATAGATTTGGTTTCGTCCTTAGCTAATTTCTGAAAAAAAAAATTGATTATAAATTACATTAATATAAATAAATTTGAGAAATAATTAAAACTAATTCAATATATCATGCAATGTATTACCTCTGCCTTCTTGGCATCGTCAATCGATGCGAGCAATGATAAGTTCTTTTGTTCTAAAATAGAATTTCTGTTCATTTCCTCTTTGAGCTTAAGCTGCAAATTTTCTTTTTCTTGTCTGAGCACTATCAACTCAGCTTCGCAAGTATCTAATGCTTTATGAATGAGATTCATCTCATTTCGCACCTCACCTCCTCGCAAACGTTCTTTATTCAATTCCAATTGAACAGTTTTTAATGTCTCCTCGTTCTGTTGATTCTTTTCTAAGAGCCTGTTGAACTCTGTTTTTACTTGTTCATATCTATTTTCCGCTTCTTGTACCAATGACTTGCAACTCTCTAATTCATCCGCATGCTCCTTTAACAAATTGACTTTTTCTTTGATCGTAGTGTCACTCTTCTCCTTATATCCAGCTGCCAAGTCTAAGGCCTTCGATAGCTCCCCTTCGAGCCGTTTGATTTGACTTTGGAATTCTGAGATTTCCGACTGATGTTTCGCCGCGACATTTTCCAGATTAGTTTGCAAATTTTTGTGTTCAACTTCTAACATTTCGACTTGTTGCTTTAATTTAGACCAAGCTGTGTGAAATTGAGATATCATAACATTTTTCTCGTTGTCGACTCTAACCGCTACGGCCACTTTTTCTTGTTGTTCCAGCAATCGTTTCTGAAGCTCTTGGATCAGATTCTCACAATGCTAAAAATGCGAAGAAACGTAATGACTCACGCTACATACATATACAATCTATTTTTACTATACCTCTCTGCGAAATTTCTCCTCTTCTAACTTGATTCTAAGCGTTTCTTCTTGCGATCTAGCTGGATTAATGTCCCAAAAATCTGAGAGTGATAAAAATCGCTGACAAGTCCTGCAAATAAATTTCGTAACATATTTATAAAATCGTATTTAAACATTTGCGCAAAAATTTTTTCGTAATAAAAATATTTCGTTTTTTACGCGAAAAAGAGAATGCGTAGAAATGTTATATATGTAAAATAAAATACCTTAAATGAAGATCTGTATTTGTTCCAACATGTACAGTGCTTTTGGCAAATTCAGATCTTTCTCTATCGTCGTGTATATTTCCATTGTGCTGTGGCGTTTTACAAGGATTTAACAGAGAAAATCTTGTTGAAAGAGTTACCGGCACCGCGTTCGTACCGGAAAATTTCATTGATTCACTGTTGTGTGACGTAAGACCGGCACTCATAGTGGAAGATTTTAACTTAGCATGTACGCTACTTGTACTTGCTTCACTCGTAGATAGAATGTTTTGATCTGCCATTGTTTCTTTCGGTTTAGCATTCTCGATTGTATCGGATGATACGTTAAATAAATCTAAATTATTTGTGCTATTTATACTTTCCGTTGTATATCCATTTGATTTGGAAACAGGCTGCTGAACGCTTTGTCCCCATGTTTTGAATTCAGAAATCATTCTGTCAGTCTCATTTAAGTGGAATGAATCACTGTGTGACAATGATATATCTGGGAATGCGTTTGATTTCTTTTGAGAAAATCCTGGCAAAGAATCAGTGAGCTGAGCTTCTTTATCGCTCGACAGAAAATCTAACTTTTGAAGCTTCCAACTTTCTGTTCCAAGCTTGAGCTGTGCATCTTTTTCTTGATTTGTGCTGTCAACAGTTTGACTTACTGAATGAATTGGTTCATTACGATATTGATATCCGCTATTTATTCTTTTCGATAGTTTCAATTCTGTGGCTTCCATTTCTTGGAGCAGCTCGTCAACCTCCGACAGCTCCATATCTTGCACTATTCTAGGACGAGTATGCTGCTGACCTGTCGATGCATTAGATAAGTTCGATACAGATAGTGCTGAATGCCAGGAATCAGTGGGTTTATAACACAAGTTATTCGTATTCATACGATCATTCGGACGGAGAGACAAGTGGGATTCCCTCTTTGTGGACATAGCAGTGGCATGCGAGAGCCCAGTACCGCAAGAAGCAGGAGGCACCATGGAGGAATCAGAGCACGACATTAGAGTATCATGCTTGGTCCGAGTGAGAGCATTAGTATTAGTCGAATTAGAGATAGTGGCTGTCGGAAGGTAGCATCCCGGTCTCATCTCATTTCTTGGGGAATTAGAACAAGAGTATCGACTGGGAGTGGAAGGAAGAGATAGAGATTTATGAACTTTTACAGGGGTATTTTGCAAGCTAGCACCCTGACTTACGGAGAACCTGGTTCTAGGCAAAGTTTGTCGGCAATAAGACGCACTGCTGCAGATCGGCTGGGAATTGTCCAACAAATTGTTCAGACTGGAGACGTCCAGACTGTTATCCTTAGACTCAATAGCGGAGATACGAGACTCCAATGACTGCATGTGCCCCACCAGCTCCGAAATAACACCGGTCCTCGCGCAATCCGTTCTCACCGAGTTGGTGTCTGAATCGGAAGAGGGAACGTGGAATATATCGGGCGGGATCAGGAGGAGAACGTCCGTGTCATCGGACTCACTCATTATCCATCTAAGCAGTTCCCTGCCACCGTTTAGCGAGTTTTCAAGCGATTAGTCAATATTTGCTCGCGAAGCGTCCGCAAAGCATCCTGTGATTATTTTTATTTTTTTTTATTTACAACGCGGAAGGATAATCCGCGAGTGCGCGCACCGGTTAGGTTAAGCAAGACTTAGCTTCTCGCCACGTGTATTTACGGAGATTACGTGTATTACTGCGGCGTACAGCGTGTAACGTTCGTCCAAGAAGCACTCATAAGCGGCGATTAATCATTTTTGTCGGTAACAAGCCGCGTTGCGAAGATACTGCTCCGAAAATTTTGTAAACAATCTTGGATGACGTTTGCGCGCCACAAAGAGAAACATTACACCCTCACTGGTTCGTTGAACTCCGATATTTGACGGTAATGCTTGCTCCTGCAGATGGCGCTTTATACAAATGAATAAAGAAGTCGGAGTACGAAGTGGAACGTTCGTAAGTTAGGAAAGGAAGCCGAACCGGGAGGGAAAGTAGTGAATCGGATTGGCTATCCCACTTTGACCACTTCGTTTCGAGGTATCGAATGTATCTGCTGATGGCAGATGTATGGGACTGTGTGGGGCTAACTTAAGTTTTCCCCTTACGTTTCTCGGTTCATTCTTCGTTCAGATGTTTCCTAAGTTCATGCTCTACTTTAATTTAAAGCTATTCAAATTCAAAAGGTAAATATGAAAAAAGAAAATCCGATATAAACATTATTAATTTATTTTTTATTACATGATCAAAAGTGAGGCATTAATAGGATCAGTAATTAGACTATTATTAATTTTATATCATTAATTTTCGTCCTCGTTGTTGATTTGTTAAAAATATTGATACTGAAAACTCATATTTAACAAACAAAGTTATATATATAAACGACACTTCTTGCTTGCCACACAGATATATGTTATTTTTTATTTGTCAATAGGTTTTTTTCTAACTGTAGAGTTTTGAAATGTACGATCTATACACTAATATATCTAGTCGAGACGCGTAAAGTATCATGCCGATATATTGGCATGATTGTTAGGAAGTTAAATTAAACAGTAAAAAATTTTTAGAACATTTGTACTGTAAAAATAGAAATAATTGTAATATAGTATTTTTTACAAAAAACAAAATATTTTAAAAATAGAATTTAAAGATTAGAAATTTAATTTTATATGGAATAAATCTTTACCAATTTCTCGTCAAACATAAGACACGACAATGGAAAAGCATCTAATTTATGAAGGAGTAGACCACACAAGCGCGCGTCACATACATTTTTCCGGACTTCCTGAAAACGTCTTAAATAAGATATAGTTTATAAATAAAGGAGAAAGACCAATGATGTTCTTTAACGTATCGCTTTATTAAGTTCTCGTAATGCAAATGCACTTCTTCTCGGTCGACTACAATATTTACTTCATTTTCGCATAATATTATACACTTGCTTAAGGTACACCGTGAAACGTCTTGTGTCGCATGCACTCTCGTATCGTGTTGCGAAGTATACGCGTGGCGAAAGAGAGAGAGAGAGAGAGAGAGAGAGAGAGAGAGAGAGAGAGAGAGAGAGAGAGAGAGACGCAGAAGCTGTTTATATATGATATTATGAATATCACATTAGGCTATACCGCATATCTATAACAGCGTCATTCTTCGACCGTGAAATGTGATGGATGCACTAAAAAGTAGACGATCATTTATTCGACGTATCTCAATAATCGAAAAACCTCCTGCTTATACATCAATGTTCTGAATTTATAATCAACTCTTAAAAATTAATATTTTATCGAGTGTAATTGCTGCGTTAATTAAAGAAATATTTCATTTGCATATTTATCACTGATAAATTTTATTACAAAATGTACGAAACGGCAATATTACATGTAAAATTGATTCATATCACAAAGCTTATGTCGACCAGATAATACAATGATTAATAATTCATTTTTCTCTCTTCATTTTTATCTGATATAGATTCGTAAATATGTTTTTCCCAAGTGAACGTGTAAATAAATTTAATAATATTTTTAATTAGAAGTTAAAATAAAAATTTTGCATCGTATAAGTCATTTTTGTCCACATATAAAATAAATTTACACACATAACATTGTGTTATATAACATTGGAATTATCGTTTATAAAGTCAGAATAAAAATCAATGTGTGTAAATCAAACAATTGTGCCGAAATTTCAGAATATTATTCAATATGACGAATGATCGAATAATTTCTTATGTAATTTTTAGTGCGCAATCTAATATTTTTACTACCCGTAGTTGGCGATGGCTTTTTTATAAAAACAAATTCGCGTAAATTGACGGGAAGTTGTTGTCGTAAAAGTTTGCCGATAATAACGTTACAGTTTCTTCACCATTAACCCTTAAGTATAAACTAGATAGTTATATTGTATTTAAAAAAAAAAAAAGATTTATTTGCAATTGATTGTTATATTTTGCATGACATGGATATTCTACAATATATTTATATCATATAAATAAAGCTATTTTTTAATAATAATGCACAAGACAGCAACATTTAATTTAATAACTGAGTTAAATTTTTTAAATGGGAAAAAAATAAAATTTTCTCAATAAAAAGAGTGTATTGCTGAATTTAGCAAACAATATTGTAGAATTACATTCACAATAAATATAATTAAAGAAGCATATCCTTCGGCGTGTTTAAAATATAATTCTAGAATATCCGTGTATTTTGGGCAATGTCAGTTTTATCTTTTTGCCTCAGAATTTTAATTTGTAAACATAACTTTTTCCGAAAATTTTTTAATTATAAAGGGAATGATAAAAACTGTTAAAATATTTAATACTGCAAAGCCTTCTAATTAGTTAACTAATTAGTTTAACGCTTGAGAACCTTCCACAGCGGTGCGAAATAGCATTCTGTAAAAAATTCGACTAAGATATCAGATTATAAAAAAATTTAAATTATAAAGCTGTACTATTTACATTTTTAAGTGCTACATTTTTTTAAAAATAAACAAATTGCACAAAAAGAAGTTGTATATTAATGTGATGTAATGCAATGTAATATAATCAGCTTATATAGCAGAAAATGTTACGAAGAGCTAATTCGTGAGACAAGTGGTCTATCCCCGCGTACGATATGTACGTAAGTACCTTAAGAGTTAACGGCAATAATCACACTCCCCGATCGTGCACGAGGAAAGCTCTCTCTCAAAGTGCACTCGAAAAATGCAGCCCACGCAAATTTGAACAGCGCAGGGAACGGGCGTGCGTGTATGCGTGTGCACGATGTGACACGACGCCCGAACGCATGTTAGCATTTCGCATGAAGTTTGCATTCGAGGCACCGTTGTGTATCCGGAGCTTACGCGGAAGTTCCTGCATATAAACCATCGGCAGAGTAAATATCCAGGCTCGGCATCACGATACGATTTACAACGATCAACACGACACGCTTTCGCGCGCACGCATGCAACGAACACTGATTAACCTTATTATTTAGTGACGAAGTTAAGTGATATCGAATTACAAAGCCTGCCGTACGCGCGCAATAAAAAGACGGTGGAAAAATAAACGAACGGCCATCGGCGGAATATTTCACATAAACGTTTTACGTAGACGACTCGCTTATAAAATTGACGAAATTGAAATCAATTTTGTCTGTGCACAAACTTATACAGCGCAATATCGTATTAATATTACACGAATATTTTAATTCATCAAAAATTGAAAGATTCAGACGCGTTAGATTCGATATTGTAAATAGATGGGTAAAGCTTAATTTTTCATTAATTTCAAGATAATTTCAGTTATCAAAAATATTATTTCAGATTTATTTGTTAAAATATTTAATACAAATGCAGAATAAATTGTAGGAGTAATAGACAGATCTAGATTTTTAAGGAAAAATTGACTCCAACTTCGTCAAGTTAACAATTATTACTAATCAAACAACTTTATTCGATAATAATAGAACATCCTGTGTATTAACGACTAGCGCGAAATTCGCGTGTCATTAAACTTTATCTCGTATCACTAAAAATCTTATAACTTTCACGGAACCGCGTTTCATTTACGGCTGCACATGGTATAGCGACGGATCCTTCTTTCTCTGCATGCTATACAATCATAAGACTACCGAGAACGGACACTCGATGACTACTTAGAACATACGATTAACCTTACTCGTAAAACCAGTAAATATATATATATATGTATGTATATATATGTATATCTATACAGTACAAATCACATTCTGCGTTCCCTTCCGCTTACCTGACAGTCGCGATGACATACTAACGCACATTTTACGTAATTACTATATCAACATTAATGATGCGCGGAAACTATCGATTCGATTGCGTTTGGAGTTGGAGTTTGCGAAACTTTCTGATTATATCATGTATTTCGATGTTCCAAATTGGCAAGAGATAATGTATAAAACAAATAAGTAAGATAACGAGGCTGCACAAAACAACGATGTACAATACATCGGAATAAAAAGATCTCTTATCGTTTCCTACTGCCTCATTTTTTAATAATGACAGTTCAAAAAGGTAGTTTAGAGATCGATAAATCGATCTTTCAATGAGCAAATCGTCAATGTTAGCAGTAGCTGAAACACATTACGGGAACGTGTATCTTCTTTTTACAATTTTTAATTTATTCACTCTTAATTGCTATTATCTGCTTCACATTTGTGTCTTGTTCACTTGAATATTTATATCGTCTTTGACGTTCGGATCAGATGTTTTATATAATTCTTATTAATACTTTCTCAATTGACAGTAAATAACAAAAAATAAATAACAAATATTTATCAATCATCATCCATTCATATGATCAATTTCCGATGTAGTTACAAATGTAGGAAGAAACAGCTTTTTGATTGAGACCAGATTAAAAGTTCGCATTTACATGCATAGCAATGCAAAATAGAAAATTGCAATATAAAAATTGCATTATATGCATTTTACATATGTGCATCATATATGAGTAATTTTCGAAAATCAAATATAAAGTATGACAGACAAGTTTCAACTTTTCTAAGTCCTTTATGCACTTTAACAATTATAAATTTCATAAAATATCAATAAAAGATCAACAAAAATTATTGTAATTCTTTAAATATATTGTGAAAAAACGTGCATTGCGCGCTTTTGGCTTCGTTTAATAATTCAATACATTCTTTTTAAAAGAGAAAAATGGTTGTCTAAACCAAAATTTGTGCAAATTTAACATTCTTTACATTTTATAATTACTAAGCTTAAACTTTCAATCATTAACTTTTGCATTATGTCAAAATTGCATTTTTCTTTTGAGTCGCAGTTGCATTACGCAACCATCAACATTATTCTCGACGGTATTGCTTCTTTTTTTACAATCACGTGATTTTTACAAATATAATTGCGAGAAACGGCAAAGTCACTAATATAGACATGCGTATTACAACAATATTTGCCTTATTCAGAAACAATCTATATTTTTCTGAATGGCATTTTTCTAACGGAACGCAACGAATACACTCCATGTCTCTAGAATCATATACACATGAAAGAAAAATATTTGGAGTGAGCTCGACGCCGGAATACTTTTCAGCGGCGCGTCGCACGCGTCGAGGATGTGAAAAAGTCTTGCAGGAAATGACAAGATGAAAGGTTTGGAAGAAAAAAAAAAAAAAATCGGCGACAATTCTCGAAGAGGAAAATCTTCTGATCGGCGGTGCAGTGTGCAACAGTCAGCAGGCAGGACCGAGCGCGAGTAGACAACGAGAGTTTCAAAGCACAATCGATAGGTCCGTCCGCCGATCTTCTTGCCGGGAACAACTCTACCCGTTCTCTACTTCCTGCGAGACTGCTCGTCTAGCAGTCTAGCAGCAGTGACCCCGCTGGCTGACAGGAATCTTCCGAACGAACGATCAATAATCTAAAGCGACGGGGGAGAAAGAGAGAGGGGGGGGGGGAAGGGAAGAGAGAGAGAGAGAAAGAAAGAGGGAGAGAACATCGACAACGGCATTTCCGTGTGAAGCGAGCAAAAACACCGTCAAGTACAGAAAACAAAGGGCTTAGAGAACGTGGGAAAAAAATGGCGGGCTGCACGCTGTCAGCCGGAAGTATTACGCGAAGGAGCTCTCGTGCTGCGTTCGACATTCCGAGTTTCGTTTCGATGTCTGTGCTGTCGATACGGTGCTGTCGAGAACTCGATGGTAACGGAATTGCTGCAATGCTGCGCCGACTTGGGTCATAAATTAAAGTAACTTTCGGAAGAAAGAAGGTAGCTTGATCTATCGTTGAGATAAAACGGGTTTGTTAAATTAAACGTGTTTAAAAATAATGTCAAGATATCGCGAATATTTGTTCGGACAAGTATGGAAAAAGTAGAGTCTCTCCGCGCGCTCGTTTTTCGCTACTTATAAAATTGCATCTATCATATCTGCGGATGCTCGTGCTTGATAAATCATGTATAAACTTTAGAAATCAATCTTAAGACAGTTGGCTGCGTTTTCTTGAACGTCCAAAATATTTCTACAAACGATAACTGGGTCGTACGTGACTCTCACGATACAAAACTTCATTTCTATCGATGAAGAATACCGAAGCGCATATATATGCTCGCATGTGTGCTTCGTGAAAAAAGAATTTTTTTCTTTTGTAAAGAAAAAAATAAAATTCTATCAAAAAAACTGTCACGATGTCATAGCAATGGATCAGTACAATATTTAATATATAACGTTTGAATTAATTTCTTATAAGATGTCTATTTATTTGACAAACAATTATTGACACCCTGAGAGAACTGAAGCAGAATATGTTGGAATAATTTATTGCGCTCCAGTTATGATACTTCTGCAAATAAATCTATATATTCCCAAAGAACATGCAATAATAAACGAAATTTTATTCGTCCGCACATGCGAGAAATGATCATTATATAAACTTTTAAACATTAAAACGAGAACAAAGATAAAATGCCAAGTTAGTAGAGCGCTTAAGGCGGTATGATGGTTGGTATATAAGTGACGGTAATAAGTGACGTCAGAAGCGAGAAAACTACTGAAATATCCGCGACAAACTACGTTGTTATGAAAGAACATATAAGTGTAAAAAAAGGATTTTAAATAAAGATCCGCAAGAATAAACTTGCGTTATTATTAGGCTAAAATTTCCACGTTCATAAATGAGGAAAATCGCTGAGTGCTATGTTGGCCTGTCATATTTGATGATCAAAACGAAGCATTTTTTTAAGTCCATCCAATATTATCGATAGCCGAAGGATATATCAAATGATCAAATTAAGTATCTTGTATAAAACACGACAAATAAAAATTTTAAAATTCTAACTATTATATAAATATGAATTTAAGAAAATACATTGTAAAAATCTCGATGTTTTAAAAATCGCGATTCTGTGTAGTATTGAAAAGGAAAAAGAAATATAATGTAATTTTTGCTATTTCTTACGAACATCTCATCGAGATTAAGCGCTCCTAGCGCAAACGGTTCTCCGACACGACGTCGTCCACGGACGCAGCCGCATGTTTTGTAGGTGATATTTATGTAGGTACCGGCGCTGCGCCAAACTACATCGACGTATAAATACGTGAGGAAGGTGTTATCGGCCGTGTGGCGCGGGCCAGGGTTCTTGACACCACTGAAAGATAACCGCCAGCCCGGATAGCCCCATAGTGCATCCGTGGGGTCTGACTTCTCGCCGGCTCCGGATGAAACTTAGATCACTTCCCCGGCGCGCGTGTGCGCCAGCTCGCGCGCGCTAGAGAGGAGCGTACCCGAAGATAAACTCCCGGAGATAAACTCGAGGATCTTGGAAAACCGCGGCAAGACCGATGGCTATGCTGTCTCCGCAGTGCATCGAGCCTCGATTTCCAACTTCGGCCCCGATCCCAGGCGCCCATCTCTCCCCCCCCCCCCTTCCATGTGCTTGTCTCCTATTCAGACGGCAGCCGTATCTCCCGAAATGCATCGGGCCGAAGTATTTGCAGTATATCGCTCTCGCGCGCGCGCCCGCCCTTCGCCGTCGCCGTCAGTCTTGTTTGGCAACGACGGCCGCGCGGGAGAAATCGCCGCGTCGGGATTTTTAGACTACCACCCGCCAGATATCTCGCACACTTGCATAATGTCGCCTATCCTTTACAGTCGATCGCTCGCCCTTTTGTAGCGGCGTAACGTAACGCGCAATGTATACTCGCCCCTTCACGCCCTTTTCCCGATGCCGATTTCGGAGTCGACGTCCGTATTTCACGTCACACTCCGTCATGCCCGATCGACGGCAATTGTACGGATTATGCTGGTACCATCATGATATCGCGGGCATATCTGTATTGCTGTTGACTGCAGTCCCATTACCGCTAATTGCTATTCTCTATGATATCTCGATCGTATATGATACAAACCATTACTGCTCGTTCGCAGGCCGTAAGGTCGTTATGAGTAAATTCTTTGAAAGTAGATTTTTACAGCGTTTTATGTGCATTGCCGCTATTAGATCACTTCGGTTGTAAAGTCGGGCGGTTAAGTTAACCGTGGATGATGTAGCTTGTTTAATGGACAGTTAGCGTATAAAAGCCATGTTACGCTGATAGTTCGCTACATTTTGATATTTTTTTTTTGCGGTGTTTGGAAAATTAATTTTTCAATGCACTCTACAGTATTTTTTAATCGCGATCGGTATACGAAAAATTCCGTTAATTATTTTAAAAGCACCATATCAACGGAATTTTTAATACTCATTTTTTTACATATCAATATTAAACGCCAGTGGCAAATTTTAAATATGCTGATAATTTTATATGAGATAACAATAGCGATTGCTTTCACATTCTTATTGAGCCAGTTCGTTTTCAATGACTTTTCCGAAAAGCTTGTGACAAAAAAAAATTGGTTTCCAATTTAAATTTATTTCTCACGCGTAGTGTTCAACATCCAAAAATATTTATAAAAACAAGTACAAATGTTGGACAGTTAATGCACGATATGAAATATGTCAAATGTATTTCCACATTCTTAATTTTGCAACGACAAAACTTTTGCGGTTTTAAGAAGTCATCAGACCATTACGATCGTATGTTGGCAAACAACTATGATCGCCTATCACAGCGCCCATTGTAATATCCCACGTAACTTCGCTGCGGACCATTGCAGCACGTTCTATCGGCTATAAATCGGAAATGGTTTCGTCAAACCACGTAGTAAGCACGTTCGATCCCTACATATCGCCTTTCAGGATCCGCGTATCGCACACGAAAGTATTCATTCAGTCCGATGCGAACTAACCAAGATAAATTTGCACAACTTTTTACAGAGTGGGATTGTGTTGCACGTACTCGTATATCTCTGCAAATCGCGGAAATCTGATGTTTCAGATATTGCAAATACAGAATGATATTGGCAACCCAAAATACATAGTTTTCGTGAAAATCGATATTGTATGCTTTTATCTAGAAGAAATAAACCATTGATCAAAAATTTTTAATTTTTAAGAGCACATCAGTATCACAACAATGTATTGAATCTATTAGAAAGTAATTCCTATTAATTTAAATTGTATTGATTATACATAATAATGCACCGGTAAATTGTACAATAGCACAATGATGATAATTTTAAATAATTTCCATAGTGCGCACTCGCGTTGTTTCAATTAATGTTTTTTGAATTCAAAAAATAAAAAATATTGCTCAAATTTAAGATTTAGTATCATTAAAAATACAAATTAATATATTAAATAAGAAATGTTTGTTAATTTTTATTAGTTCCAGCTCTTGTACAACAAATTTTGGTCATTTTTATCTTATCTTTCACCTTTCTGAAGATAATGTTTTTTCACGATAGCGTGTCAAGTTACTTGACAAATTAATACTCGAAAAGAGCCGGCTATTGATTGATGCTTGATAAAGTATGATTAATTGTTCTCTTTTATACTTTGATGTCTTGGACCATCGGTATCTTTCTTCGCTACATCGCTATCAATCTCTCGCAATGTGTGAAAATGATTATCATAAATGTCATTTAGTGTATAACTAAAAAGGACATTGATGCGGTTAGTGGTCGTGTTACCTTGCATAATGATTCTGGCTTTAATTATTCGACGCATCCGCCTGGATACAGAGATATCAAAGTTAAATGAGACAGGATTTTGATATTCGTAGCCCATTATGAGATCAAAGTAGTTAATTGTACTGCGTACCAGTTTTGATAATCAATGAATTGTGACATATTAATTATCACTAATATTAACAAGCTATCTGCTAAATGGAAATTTTGTAACTTCATACGCGAGAAGCGTAACAAAGCCATTTTAAGGGTTTAAAATTTAATCGAGCGATTAATTTGAATACCTAAATACATATTATATTATTCCGAATATCTAATCAATAAACTTATTTTATAAAATCAAAATTCTCTACTTTCGTTAAAATATTTTTATAACTTGTTTTTAAATTTATATAATATTTGTAAAAGACAATTTATAAAAATAAAATACTGATTGTCTCCATTTTTGAGTATTAATTTGTCCCAATTTTTCTATAACGTTAATTAAGTTTAAAAAATAAATTAATAGTAATTGATAAAATAAAATTCTAAAATCTCTGATTATCGTATCTCGCATGAATTGCTTATCTTTAATTATAATAAAAACGATACAGATATAAAATAAATGTCAAACTTTACAAACGTTATTATTCATTGTATTGGTTCATTAATCATCGTGTCATCTCTCATTATTCGTTCCATCATCTATATTGCTTTTAATTCAAATTTGTGCTATCGATAACATGCTTACGCAACATTATTCATCTAAATAAACACAATCTGCAGCATGTGCGTGAATACTCTCACGATGAGATCTCAGGCAGAAGCAGATGCGTGTCCACGGATCTTAGCGATAGTTGCGTATCGAGCCGTAGCACGGAATCCGCACGATGTTTGGCTTTTGTCTCGATAGTAAACGTTAAACATCGATTACCGTAATTGGCAGGCCACGTTGGGTGTAGCCATTATACCGTCGGCAACCGCAGCCGCATAAGCGGTGCAAATTCATGGTTATGCGTACGCTAAATAATCCGTTTAACGATCGATGGTTGCCGGGCGATCGCCCGGGCCGCGTAAAAGCCCGATGACGGTAGTCGCTTTTTTACACCGCAAGTTTTGCAAATGTCGCGAAACGCAATAAAACATGCGCAATGCAAACGATTGTTTTGTGCTAACAACGATATTTTCACGTCAAAAGATGCAAATAGTCGTCAAATAAAAGTAGAATAATGATTTGTGATTATCACTATAGATAGTTAATAATTGAGCGATTGATTTATTTCTTTCGGAAACAGCTTCATATTATAATCTTTGCAATCAAAATTTAATGCACGTGCAACCAATTGCTAATATTGTACAAGGTAGATGTACATGATAAATTATTATTTATATAAATAAATAATAGAAACATTATTAAACGTTCATATATATTAATAACAGCATGTTTCATATCGTTTCATTTATTTAGCAGTTCATATCCATATATATATATTTTATACTTTCCAAAAGTTATAATTACAAATCAGAACAAATCAAACATGTTGAATCCGCTAGATTCTCTCCTTCATTTTAAACGATTGCAGAGTAAGTTAAAATTTTTTTTTATTTTTCGAACATCTTCTTTTTGTATTACTTAAAAAAAAAAAAAAAAAAAAAAAAAAGAACATTACACGCAACCCAAAATTGAGAAAAAATTGGAAATAGGAACTTCTCGGGATTTAATCGAAAAAATATGACTATTAATCCAGACACAGTTCTCGCATGTCCAACATTCGCGGTGCATTACGTGCGAATGGTCGAACAGTTCGAGAGCGCAGCTCGCAATCGTGTCGTCATGCGGGCAGGTGCGCTTCCGTCTCGGATTTCACTGGAATTTAACGTCGCGACACATGGCCACGGTATGTACGAGAAAAAGGGGCGCGGATGGGCGTAAGAGGACGCTCGCATGTAGAACGTGTCAAAGGCGAAAAAAGGACGAGCACGCGGGCGAAGGGGGTGGCGGGAAGAGAGAGGGAGAGAGGGAGAGAGAGAGTGAGAGTGAGAGAGAGGAAAGCGCGAACGGAAAAACGGCGCGGCGAGTAAAGGGAGATTTGCGCGAAGGAACGTGTTTTGCGATTGGGCGCTCCGCTGCCTGCCGCCGCTGGGATTATTGGAAATGTAATTTCGTATACGATACGCGACCGACAGAGGCGGGAATTACGTGTGCACGCGGACGTATTTAATGCCTAGCTATCGGTTCGAACGCGTCTCGATGACGCTCCGATGCTGGGCTTAAAGGTGATGGACCGTGTTAAATGGGTGTATTTTCCGCGCTTTCTGACAAAGCTGATTTACGGGATGCATATAACGGCAGCGGCGTGCGATCCCGCCGCGCTTCACGCTAGGGCTGTAAGCACGAGGCTATTATAGCGCCGTAGACTGCGACGTAATACTTTTCTCCCATAATCGACTTAGGAAGTATCCTGAAATCTCGCCTAAATAGATACCCATAGAGTAGCGTAGTTTAAAGCTCCCGCGAGTTTCCGAAACTGTGGCATTTTATCGTAATAAACGCAGAACGTTACGTACACTTCGAACGAGCGGAATCGTATCACGCGGTGGCGCGTTCAGACCGCGGAAATTATGCGCTCAAGTTAAAAGTTAATTCTGAAAATTAAAAGAAAACAAGCCGTAATTCAAACGTATGAATACTTAAGCGCAAATCTCTCTCCCCCTTAGAGCGGAATGCTGGATGCGCATGATTCCGAGTCCGGAACGAAATCCACGGACCAGATCCTTCAATTAAAGCTAGCCTAGGGATCACATCCGAAGCCATAGACACGATCCCGTGGGCCAGTTGCACGAATCAGATCCCTCTGTAGCCATTAATGTGGGGCCAACCACACTGGATTAACGGTCTTAGATTTACTACGCCGAACAGTTTGATAATTAAACCTAATGATCAATTAGCAATAAAATTTGTCATCAATTAAGAAATATACAATTTTGCTCGTCTCAATAACGATTCACGTAGCAAAATCACAAGTTCTAAGAAATAACGAGACGCAATTTAAAAAAATGCAGCATCAAATACATTAAAAAATTAGGCATTTTTTTCTGAAATAAATCGCCATAAATTTTTGCTGAACTGTAATTTTATCGGCGATTTAATTATCACGCTGTTTAACATGTGGAAGATTAAAAAAACTCCGAGTAAGCAAAGGGAGAAGTTGCAAGCTGCCCGAATGAGCTTCGATAATGGGGCAACGTCCAAGCCCTCGGATAAAGGGTCACCGGAAGGAAGGAGGGGTGTTCATTACACGTTAAATTTGTTTACGCAGGCGATGCGAAATTGCTGTGTTGTCAAACACGCTCGATCAATCAGCGCACGTCCGCAGTTATTGATGCCGGCGATTAAGAACCGAAATGCACGATTCAACCGCAATCATCCTCTCTTCGTGCCGCGCAACTTCGGAAATTATAAATTCCGTCTTAATTGCGAATTCTGCTTGTGCGAGTACTTTTCGCAGTAACGGCGCGCGGAAATCCCGACTTTAACCTGTTAATTTGGCCGCGTTATCAATTATCAGTCGTTGATTGCGGAACAAGCGCCAGTGGCTTAATACGAGCCTCCGAGATTTAATTCATATCGCGCCGGAAATATAGATCAATCGTGAATGCGCTTCGCGGATGAATGGCTCGCGAAACAAATTACACGCGTCGTACACGTAGCTCCGACAAAGAGAATTGAATTCCGATATCGCGCCGAGGAAATGGCCAGCACGGGAAAATCGCTTGAGATTCCCGGGAAGCCGGATGTACCCTCTCTCATACCGTACATGTCGCGCGACGTCCTACTTGAAGGTGGACGCGGCTAAGGAATTTCCCCATCGCGACAAAAGCGGTACAGCGGAAACGGTTGTCTGTTGTCCGATTTTTACCGTTCGGCTGCGCCGGCCACTTCACCCTACTTCAGCAACTTTTCCCGGAATATCTCGATATCTCGCCGTGTCATTTGGTAACGTTGCGATGCACATAGCCGGTGAGCACAAGTCAAACGAGATCGATGCGTTCAATTCGCGCGCGCAGCCCATTTTTAAGCATACCGCAACCGTGTCAATGCGCCTTCGTATTTCCTCCGCTTTTTCGGATAAATGATCATCGAGATTACATCGCAGTTCAGGCGCAATGAGGTTGAAAAGAGATAGAAAATAAAAGATATTTGTTTGTGTAAAAGCTACTCAATAATGTTCCATTCATGCAACCTATTTAATAGCGGCTTATGTTTGTAACACATTATCTACGAAAAAAAAACTTTTATTTTACAGAATTGTGTAAAAAGTGTTGAACTTTTTTTAATAAAAAGGTAATCTCTTCTCATGTTTGCGTAAATACAATATTACGACTTTATGCAGTATTTTCAACGTGTTTGTAATTAATCGCGTGCTGTAATATGAGTTGGATTAACAATTATTATTTTATTCATCACTGAAAGTTACGGTCGTACAAGTAGTCAAATTATTTCTGAAAATTCACTCGCCTGTATCATCGTCATTCACTTTATAGATCTATTTTATTGTTTACATTGCAATTTTCTTTTCCAATAACGGCAACGATAGAGACCGAAATTAGATTTTGTTTTTAACCGTTCGCTGCATTCATAAAACTCGATAAAACTAATCAAACTTTTTTGTAAACGATGGTACACACCGCGAAATACGTTTCACAAATGTTCAGTTGATTGCACTGTTTCAGTAATTCGAGTAAACTTCTTGCGCAACGGGGGAGAAAAAGAAACAAACAATTTCAACATTTTCTTAAACCATTAAGTTTTATATTACTGGTTAAAGATTATTCGTATCACGTTACGTGGAACAACTGTATCATTTAAAATCAAGAGAAATTTTTCTCTATATGCTTTTCAATGAGAAACAAAAGCAATATATTCTGTCAAATTCATAACTATTTTCGGACCATCAGATTTTGAAGAATCGATCTGTTAATCGTTGTTTTCGTTAGTACGTGTATTTATTTAACGAGCGATATACGCAGCCGTAATAGTTTCTATAATAACACTGCAAAATGATCATACGAAACGAGTTTCGAAACAAATACGAAAGGACTGCTATTGAAATTACATTTAAAAAATCGCACCGGCAGATGCGAGCGTAAACAGCCAAGTTCGACATATTGAAAAACAGCGCTCGAAGTTTATGAGAGTATAATAAATGAAGTCGGTGAAAAACCGCGGGAGCGAAATTGCGTATAAAGATATGCATATAAATTTCATACTGATAAATGGCCTGAAATGTTTAACGTCCGATGAAACGCGAACGTACGCTAGCTGCACATGATCGCAACAAATGTCTGCGTTGCCGCAAACGTGGCAATCATAAAAAAGTAATCGAGCGGGCGATAGATGCTGCCGTGTAAATAGGTAATTTGGAGTTAACGGAAATATTGCAAGAGCGACTAACGATACTTTACGGTTATCCGATGCTCACGTTACCGCGTTCGGCGTCTCGTAAAATAATGCACTCGCGCTGCGATGGATAAAACAAGAGTCGCTTAACATTATCCAGCGCGCGCGCGCGCGCGCGGTAACGATAAAATGATGCAACGTTGACCAAACCACGGCCTGCCTGCGGCCTTACATTTAAAATGCGAGCCGCAACTCGCCAGTTGTACCTGGTCTTTCTCCCCCTCCCCCCCCCTCTCTTTTTTTATTTTACGCATTTTTATGCTACACTCGTGCTACACCCGACGGTTCTTACTCATGGAAAAAAATAGTAACACCGCGCTGATTTACGTCACCAACACCGCGCGCCCAGAGTGCGGTCCAGAGCTCTTCGTCAATTTCGTATGAGCGAGACGAGTTAAAAGTTGCGCAGTTACCGCCGATAAATGCGATATACTGCAGCGGGAATTAAATCTAAACGGCAGAACTTTTATACAAGTTCCCCCGCTAATAGCTGCAATTTCTTTGAAAGAAATTGCACTTTCTGAGATTGCTTCTAAGTTTTAAATCAGAACGAAATTTTCCTTATCTTGTCTCTCGCGAGAGAAACCGCGGAAAAAGTAAATGCCTAAATACGTGAGCTCGTTTGCCACCATCTCCATTATTCTCCGCAGATTACTGTAGATTACCGCGTTTTGATTTATCACGCAGAGTATTGCGTGAAATTTTCACGACACTCCAATTGTTACGCAAAGAAAAATTTCTAGAAAAAAAAAATACTACGAATTTTGAGTAAGCAAAATTGTCACATAAAGTCTAAACGATCTGATAAGTGTATGAAGTTGAAATCTATTTCGTTGCGTTTTTCGTTCGTTCGAGCACGTCGGGGGTTCTTTAGATCGTTAAATCCACTGGCACAAGACAGTTCTGTCACGCTTCGAGATATAATGCATCCGTAACGCTGCATAAAACATCAGCTTGTTTACTCGGAATCCGCTGTGATCGTGCATGACTAAAAGTGCCGCTCGTCGCTCTTATTTTCGCGTGTCAGCCGCAACGCCGCTTCCCATTGTGCGTTTTAAGTCTTCATCATTATCCGTACTTGTCTCGCGGCGCGCGGTCCCAGAATTAATAACATCCCTCTCGTCTGTCTCTCGCGCCGTTTCGAAAACGGCGCCGTATCAGACTTCGCGTGGCTGGGTGTAGCCGTCACTTTTTTTCCATCGCGTTCCATTACAAGCATTTCGCGTGGATCCCCATCCTCGCTCGTTCGTTCGTTCGCGCGGGAGGATGAGCGATTTTGCGGATAGTAGATGAGGATCGGTGATGGTGGTGGTGGGCACGCGCTTATGCGGCGAACATCAGTCAGCATCACTTGTCATCGTTTGAGCGATGAAGAACGGCGCGGGAGACTGCTCGGAGTCTATAGAGTAGCGCGAGCTATGCGAGACGGGCGGTAAAGCGGAACCTCCTGCGAACGTCTTCGTTCCGGGGCCGATCGTCCCTGCCGCCGCTTGCTACTTTCCCTCTTTCTCCGTCTGCCTCGGCCTTTCTCTCTCCCTCTTCCTCTCTCGAAGCGTTGTAAATTCATTCGACGAACGGGCAAAAGGGAGGGAGGGAGAGCCGCGGGAGAATCCGGGAGACGGGACTCGAAGGGAGAGGGGGGGGGGGGGGGAGCGAGATATGCGAGGGAATTCGCTGAGTAATTTGCCGCATTAATAATAACCGGGCGGCTCCTCGCGGATATAGCACTTAATCCAGAAGCCGGCGCGCCGGAATAGATGACGAGGAAGCGCGGCGGCGGCAGCGACGGCGGCGGCGGGATAGAGTCGCCAGGCAGAACGAGACTCGGGTGTATAATCCATGACGAATGACGTTGCAAAATAAAATCCCGGTCGTAGCGTACGTCCTCCCCCCCCCCCCCCCCGTCGCTGCGTCACCCTCGGTGCCGCGTGCACCTACTTATTCGACGTTCCATTATGCTCTACGACCGAGGAAGAGTATATATTGTTGACCTGGATGCTACACAATGTGATTCCATAACGTACCGACATCCCCCTTTCTCGTCTTCCGCTATATTTCGGGTGACGAAAGGGGCGCGCGTAGGGTGATGAAGAGAGACGGAACACGGCGGGTGGAGGGGGAGAGAGGAAGCACAGTTGCAACTGCGCTATTATTCCGGGAATCACTTTATTCCGATTATTTCCAAGCTGCCGGCGATAGGTCGCGTTTTATGCGCCAACCGGCCACCAACCCCCGATTGGTCGGCCCTGTCGGACTCGCTGGCTTGATATTAACTGAGGGGGGAGTGAAAGGAGGGGAAGCGAAAAGGCTTATGTGGCCGAAAAAAGGAGGAAACGGACGGTAAAAAATTATCGGAAGAGGTAAAACTTTTTCAATACTTTACCTCCCCCGGCAACCTGTCACCTGAGGAAGGAGACGCGACGCTTTCCAAGAAGAGTGTCGCGTCAGGAATGAAGGGGAGAGGGCGAGGAGGCGAGGAATGCATGCTGAAAAGTATGCGAGAGCCAACTTCGTACATCGGAGAGGGGCTTTTCGTTAAAATTTCCGTCACGCGCTTCTTCCGCGTTTAATCGACTCCACGCGGGAAATGCAGCGGCAACGAGCGTGTCGTGCGCGCGGTTTGCGGTTGAAACGATGTGTTTAATTTGGCGCGTTTTTCGGCGCGTCCGTGTCACTTTCGCCGGATCGGCTGCATTATGGAAATGGTGAACCGACGAGACCGACGAGAGATTCCTGAAGAAATGGATGGTGGCACGGATGAATGAGTACGGCGACGTAAACGCGCGGGTTAATGCTGAGAAATGCACGGGGAATGACAGCGTGTGGCAGGACGCATTCGCGCGATTCACGTTCTTCCGCTGCAGAGAGCGTAAGGAAGACGGATGTTGATGACGACGTCGCGACCATGGTCAATTTTTCACATCGGCGTGTCGGAAGTCGCAGCGACCGAAGATAAAGGCGCTCGAAACACACACTTCAAAAAACAAAAAAAAAAAAAACAAAAAAAAAGAGAAAAACGAAACCTCACGACAAGATGCGCGTTTCATAAATAACTACGCTATTCGAGACGCGAAATGGATATCACGCGAGGAATATACGAGCGAATATATCGAATCGTATTTCCTCGCGTTAACGGGAACTCGCGCCATATCCGGCATAAATCTATTCCTTTTCGATCATTGCGCGGCCGATGCGCGGAGCAGGCGCGGAGTTAAAGTCTCTCGTGTAACGTGGCATTGGTAGTCGCTTAACGTATCATAAAGATAAAATAGCTTTCGATGGTGATAAACGAGCGTGTGAATATCTCGATACGCGTTCTGCAACTCGAGTCGATCTATTACTATTCATCCGCCACAACCGCCGGTTCCCGGTCTTGTTTTATGCGTTTCTACGCTCGCGACGGGCGAGACGGACGGACGGGCGGGCGCGCGAGTTCGAGCGGAGAGAAACTCTACCAGGCGTTTCTTCAAGTCGCAAGCTGATCCAGCGGTAAAGTTTCAAGTCGTGAAAGAAGTACACAAGTAATACCGCGTCTTCGGTGATGGCCGACGGTCTGCGAAAAAGGATCTCGGAGACGAGATCTCACAAAACGAGGATCTTACAATTCTGACGCGGTGTCACCCTCGTGCCGTTTTACGGCCCGTGAAAAACAATTCGTTCCCGTATAAAATGGCGATCGGTTGCCAAAGTGGAAGAATGTGAGTGGCTGCACGAACGTATTCGGTGGGAATTCGATGGTCGCTTCCTTGCGTTATGGCGTAAGGATAGAGTTATGGCCAATCACAGAACATACGTCCGAGCGAATGATATTCATGAGGTTTTCCAATATTCACTGTCAGATCGATCTGTGATATTATTAGAGTATTGCGAGAATACCTGATTTCATATTAAAGCCGAGATATTAATGTTTCTCGAAACGTTGAGAGGAAAGTAATAAAAAATCTCGGCCAATTTCAGTGAAATTAATTGACCGGTGTCAATTAATTTCAAATACAAACTATTCTTTTCATTTGTTCCCGATTATAATTGTGACGTGCAAAATCGTAATAATTATAGATAACTATCGCGCATGTCGCAATTGAATGCCAACTTATAATTAACAGGAAAAGTTTTGACATTGCGAATAATAATGTTATTAAAAACACATCTAATCGACTTTGAGAAAGGCATATGACAATTTTCCATTCAATTTCATTTTCAAAAAAGCAGGAGATGCACGGCGGAGTGTTAAAGCACAGGATATTGCTAAAAATTCAACACAAACCCATCGAGTATATTACGCCTGTTCATATCAGCGAAGAACTCTCGATGGTTTTGCACAACGGTTTTGAATGAACGATCTCAACCGGATTTGCAAGCCGCGCGAGCTTGTTTGATCGTATCGGATCACACGTCGACACACGCGAATATTTAAAGCCCGTTGCTTCAGGCGCACATAACCGTGATATGCGTCGCCACACGTCCTTCCGTCCGCTTCTCTTTTTTACTTTTCACATCCGCTCATCCGCTAGAAATCGCAGAATTCGTGCGCGAACACGCGGCGAGGCTCCTCGACAATTCAGGAGTCAGTCGGCCGAAAAGTCATACGCGCGCGTACGAGTTTTTCAAACGACACGCTTCCCTCTGACTCCCGCCGACTCTGCTTTTGATTCCTTTTCTCGAGGTCTGCCCTGTGCGCCCGGATATCGTTGGCTTCCATTAAGCGCGGCTTTGATCCATGGTTAATTAAAGCGCAGCTCATCGCTCGTAACGACGAAGCCTCCCAAGACCTGATTCCCTCTCTCTCTCTCTCTCTCTCTCTTTCGCTCTTTCGCTTTCCCTTTGCTCATCTCCCTCGCGACCTTTGCAATATACGCGGGAAGCAAAGCCACCTGAAGATACGAGTACCGTTGTGAATAAGTACACCTTAAGTAAATAATAAGCGAATGAACGAGTAAAGCGTCTTTCACCGATGCGATAACCCCTGGTTATAAGATCACCGCAGTGTATGTACCGAATTACTGTATTTCGCCGCGGCTCTTTCTCTCTCTCTCTCTCTTTCTTTCTCGGTAAATCTAGACGCGGGCGTCCGCGCGGGGTAAGGAGTCGGCGATTTATGCCGTACTCCGGCGGCGAAGCGTGGCGTCGGTCGGAGGCCATTGAGGAAAGCTCTCGAAGTGATCGAAGCTCGTTGTAGCGACGATATATCCTCGCCACCTCGATGCCGCCGCCCTATCCTCCGACCCCTGACGTCGCCGAAATACGATCGTTACGATCCCGGAATCGAGGGTGAAGAGCGACTTCGCCTCTGCCTTCTATGCGGCGGCACTGCGCGGATGTGGCCGCGGCGCCGTGCGGTTGTGTGTAATAGATTATGTGTGTGTATAGATGTGTGTGCGCGCGGGCGCCTGCACCGAGTCAGGAGTATCAGGATCGCCTGTCGCACCCGGGGAGGCTCTTCTTGCGGAATTACGTGATTTCGCGAATCTCGCTATCGCCAAATCGATTGCGGATATAAGATACTGGAGGTTGAAATGGAATCAATTTAGGATACGGCGCGGTACACCGGCTTCGCCGGCTATCACTTGTGTGCGGCAGTGCGGCTAACTGAAATTTCAAAGATCGAGAGGGGGGGAGGGGGGGGGGGTCTTAGCTCCTTCTCTACCGCGGGGAGTCTTCTAATTTTCCAGTCGCAACCGGAGATTGGCATGCTCGAGTCTACCGGCGGTTTGAGCTTTGCTGAGGTATTCGAGCGAATCTACACATGTACTCTCTTCATTTCGCTTTCGAATGATATTGATTGTGCTCAGTGGAAAGAGAGAATTAGAACTGAGAACTGAAATATCTTATTCAGCTGCGATCTTATAGATTTTCCTCGCAAACCTAAAATAATGATAATTATACAAAATTTCTGTTTTCTAGATTATAACGTGACAATATATAAATGTAAAATAGGTATATTACATATGACTTCTTGTCCGATATATCTTTGTCAATTTAATATTATGTTAAGTTTAATGTAGATCCTGCAGGCAACGTTAATTTGAACCAAAGTTGCAAACTTACTTGTCATCTTATTCGCATGGTAGACTCGAAACTGAGTTATTACTCTCAGCTTGAAGGGATACGTTAAAATTTAAAGGACTTTCGTACTTGCAAAAGTTTTGAATCGTTAAGTTTTAATACAGAAGTATGTTGGGATAAATTTATCAAGCAGCTGTTCAAATTATTACATGTATCCTCTAATCTTTTCAAATATTTGAATAAAATATTTCGCCACATTATATGTATACGACACGTAAGGTATACCATTATAATCGATGAGGAATGCGTCTTTTGTATGAGAATAATGCAAAAATAATATGCAATAGTATATTATAAAATTTCCTTATCTAATTAAAAGATTCATCAATTTCTATAATTTAACCATTTAATTTTCGTAACGTGTACATTTTTCTCAATGTGTATTGTTGATTTCGTTACTAATCTATTCATGTCGAATCGGTCACTTTACGTCTTAAAAATAAATCCGACAGATCGAGAAAGGACAAAGAACTGCGTTAAACTTATCGACCTCACGTCTCGTCGCTTGATGTTTTTTTCAATGTAAAGCGGTTATATAAGTCTCTCAGAGGCCAAATTGATTAACTCCATTTTTTGCAATTTTTCCAATTTTACAATCAAAGCACTTGATTGATGCTTAACTTTTCATATAAAAAATTGATGGAGTTTTGTTTGATAGTCAATTTGGCTTTTGAGCAATTCATATGTTGACGTCGATTACATTTAAACCCGCGCAATCAAATCAACATATCGGGAATTAACATGTTGCCAGATGCTATCCATGTTTGACCATCTATGGGGAAATCCTCACTTACGCCAATCTTGCCCCTTTCCTTGATTTCGATCATTCATGCCAGCTTAATGTCGACGGAATATCCACGGGCGAATTGCGTGTTGAATGCCACGTAATCGACGCCACGACATCAGACGTCCCGTTTAATTAGCAGGGAAATAGAATGATCACTCAGCGCCTATTTAATGCAGCCTGACTGTACGCAGTTGTATTAACGTGTTTCGGATCTCTAAGCCAGGGAATCGTATTATGCAGACCATAATCAGCATTAATTATGACGTCGCAACGAGATTTCTGCTGCTAACTGCATGAACTCTCCCGTGGAGATAAGCTTAGCGGGCATCTTTCTGTTTGATCAGCGTGTAACAGATGTCGGCCTGCAAATGGCAGGCACACCGTTGCGATTAATTTAGTCGTCGTGTACACGTGCACGACTGGCCGAACTGGATTATATTGTACGTATTTTATTTTAAGGCTACGCGAACACGATAGTAAAATAAGTAAAATAATAGAACATATTTTTAATTTAGTTTTGTGACATTACAAAATGATTTTAATTAACGTTAAGAAAAAAAAATGGAGCTAATTTGCACAAAATCTGTTTTAATATAATATTTCTCGATTTTAAATTTAACTAAACTAAACTTTTGCTCATCCAAAGTCATTAGCAATTACAACTGTTTTATTTTAATCGTATAAAATTAGCGGAACTTTATCAATTTCGTAAATGAACAAAATTTTAGAAACAGTTTAATTGCAAAATTTACGCTTGCAAATGTGATATTTAAATGTATTATTGAATGCATTGTTACAAGAAAGCCTCTCTGTATTTGTACTCGAAATATTTTAATAATACATTGTGTCCCTTTTATTATACACACATCTCTAATCGCTATAATGAAGCAAACAAATCAAGCCATAAAATACCACTAGATATGTAAATGATATTATGCAGGTGGCTCTAATTACAATTTGCGCAAATGCAGGAGAAAATGACAATAGAACACAATAATGGAATACAAAAGCGCTGGTCTTCAGTGCCATTAGATGGCAGTAACCGCAAGGTAACGTTAATGGTTACAAGTTAACGTCGTTCCCTCTATAAATGGGTGAGTTTCGCTAAAACGCCCGGACGACGAGCGATAAGCGCACCGAATGGTGCTAGACGGAAGAGTGTTAAGTTCGCTCGTAAATTTGAGTGTGGCCCGGGTTTTTTTTTTCTTTTTTTTTCGACGTCTCAACGAGAGCGCCGCCTTCAAGCGGTCTAACTAGAGGGAATTCGTTTCAATTACGGACGGGCCATCCGATATCTCCGGGAGATACTGGCTGGCCGACGAGCTCCCGTTCGTCGTACGTGCTCCGAAAATCGCGGGAATCGAATCGGCGTGGAAACGCCGAACGAGTATGAGCACACGGCGGAGATTTTTCGAAACGGGAGGTAAACTTCGGAATGCGATGTTCGTGCAGCGCGGCAGTTCGTGTTCGTTTCAGCCGCGGAACGCGAAGAGGGAGAGAGAGGGAGGGAGAAAGAAAGAGAGAGATCCCTCAGAATTCGTCGAAGGAAAAGTGGGCGCACACAATCGCGCGGGAAACGTGTGGACGGTCGACGAGTAACTGCGAGCATGTGCAAATTTACATAGGGGACCCGGAGGAAGACCTATTACGTTCCTTCCCGCGTACGCCAGGCATAGGTGCGGGAATGTGTGTATACGGTACGTGTGCGTGTGTGTGTGCATACGCGCGCGCGAGAACGCAAACGTAAGTGTGTGCGTACAACAAACGCATACATTCGGTACACCGAACAAATTACGAATAGAGAGCGAGATGGAACGCGAAAAAAATGGTAGAGGAGGCAACAGAATAGCGGCGAGGGGTGATGCGATGAGAGATGGAGATGTATCTCGAAATATACATACGGGAGAGTAATGAACGAACGAGAGGTAACGAGAATAGGTAACGTGTAATCGCCGGCGCTTATCGCAAAAAATACCGTTCATATTCATATATACTTAATTTCGATGTTACTCCTCGTGCGATAATCCGATTGCTATTAAATACCAAAACCGATATAAGCCGCATTGTATTTTACACAGCGTTATTAATATCTCCACGCTCACGAATAAATATTTGAGTAATATCTTCCGAAATTAATGATATAATCGACGTAAAAGATGCAAAAATGTCGAAAAAATGCCTTAATTTAATCATTAAAAAATACGATCTTTCCTATTCCAGAGACACTCTACGATATAGTTAAAGAGAAAGCCAAGAGACAGCTTATCAATATCCAAGAGAGTCATGCGAAAGTTAGGCTTGTAACATTACAAATTCAATTAGCAGTCGTCATTAAAATTTCCAGGATGCTAAACGTGATAAATAAGCGAGTAACAATGGCAAGTTTATCGGATGCACCTGCGATCTGCGATGTTTCATATATCAGAGTTGCGATAGGAAACTAGGATCCGGAATCCCCGCCTCGAAGATCGCCTGTTTTGCAATCAATATCAATTCATTCCATTACACGGCGCGTATGTCGAAGCTGTCTGTAACACGCGGCGGCTCGATGAATTACGAATGTAACACGCCGGCAAAGTGCCGTGTTAAATTTCCATAGGCAGGTACTTAGCTCGAGCGTGTCGGGTCGCCGTCCTGCAGCTGCCAGCTCGTTCGACTTCGCTATTTCGTTATCGAAACGTGGCTACGTGCCCCTTGGTGCGAGGCCACGCTGAAACGCGCGCGCTCCGATTTACGATCCCGAAAAGAACAGAAAACCTTTCCAACTGCGGATCCGAGAGCACCACCGGTGCTTTAAGCCGCGACGTGCGAGCGAGTTCGGGGAGATAATTTCGGGACGAATCAATTCGCCGATATCAGCGATAATGTCGGGACGAGGCAATTTTCATTGAGCGCCACTTACGCTCGTATCATTTAACGGCAAGAAAGAGGAAGATCGTGTGATAGTCTCATTTCGAGTTCGAGCTTTTGGCCGTGCGAGCGTCGGCACGTTTAGTTCTTAGATAATCGAGTAAAGAGTTTTTGAAACTATGGGGATAATGAGAGAAACTTAGCAGCAATTCTTAGAAAATAGAATCGCACTAAAATCGTGTAAATGTCATATCCATCTTTACGTCTGCGCTTGTATCCTTTATTGTGAACGAAAGTAAAAATTATTATTAGTAAAGTAAAAAGAAATAAGAATTACAAAACACTGAAATATCACGCTGCGAAAAATCAATTTAAGCACCATTAAATCCACTCCATTTTGCTATAATGGCGCGGTTGGGTTAAATTATTCGTAAACGTGACAATTAACACACGACAGGTGACGTAAGGATCAGTTTACGAGACACGTTAATGGCATCGTTACGAGGAGAACGACATGTAGGTCAGCCTCTATAGGGTGTCCTTAAGAAACATGTCGTCTTGATTCTCTTTTTCATCGAAAGAAGTAAATTATGTCTTCTAAAAATGACGAAATGATTAACTTAATTTATAAACAGAACAGTTTCGTTAAATATTTTTTGTACAGATTTTCAAGTATTTTTATATTCTGCAAAAATTCAGAATTGATAAATATAATTAACATAATTGATATAATTCGAGCACCGTGCACGTTTAAACGGAAAATTTCATAAGCAAAGGGATAAGCAGTGCGCATTTAATGACAATAGCTTTCACGTGTACTGTCCGTGGTAAGTATAGTCTATTGTACCAACAACCCAAGAGCCATTCTCGCATATCATTGCATTAAGCCCCTATTCAAATTCTATGTAAGATATCATACATTACCGAGAGACTCCCTCGCGTAGTTCTTAACATTAAATACACTGTCAAATACTCCCCTCGTCAGCAATATCTCGATACGATGTTTAAGCACAATTGTAATAAACGAGAACACAGTTACGAAATTTCCAAGTCTCTTGTTAATTAGCATCGTAAAAGAACAAATCTAATCAGTATTCCCGTTTTTCGATGTTTCTCATTTCCTTCTCCTTTTACGCAGCAACGCGTTTGATTGCACATTACGTTTGTCCAAAGCAAATTCCTCGAGTGAATCTCGAAATCGGATTGACTCACCTAGTTAAAATGAGAGGTAGCGTAGCGCACGAACACGGCTCTCCGTAGCTGCGAATGGGGTTTCTCATTAAATCGTACGAAGTACAGCGTTTCACAGCAGCGGGAAGGCTTCACGGGTCGACTTCTTCTCCTGTAGATATCGCGAGCAAACATTTGCTCTCCGTAGTATCAATCCGCGGTAAGAATGCGTTGGCGGGAAGATCGTTGCGCGAGAAGTATCTGCAGGATCGTTTCTGGTGCGGATCGACCGGCGTAAAGAGGGCATAAAGCACCCGGGCTCCATTACTTTGCCTTAGTAAATCGGTACCAACGCTGAAGATCGCGCGCGCGACCCAATTCCGGCCCGTTCCTGTTATACCTAATACCGTATTTTATCAAAGATAATGCGCGCCCCTACCGTTGAATAGACACCCGTATTGTCACCCGTGGCTGTGCGAAAATGTCCGCCAAAGCGCACGAAAGCGGCTTATAAATTGTTTCCCGGCTATTGCGAGGAGATCAGAAAAGTTTTGAAAAATGGATTTTCGATAAACGAAAGCAATTTGTCCTCTTAAACAAGCGTGTTATACGTATTAATATCGATTGTTGTTGGAAATGCATCTCTTTTTACTCTTGTTTCATGAAAATAGGAAAATTTTTTAATCCTCTTTGTTTCCTTAATATCTTACGATTTTATAATGTGACGCAAATAATCAACTAATAAAGCTTCAAAATATTAATAAAAACGGATATTATTTCATTCTTAATAATAAAGTTTATTAAAATTCTTTAAAATGGAAAAATATATCTTGTTTTTATAATTTCTCCAAAAAGTGAGAAGAAAAACGTTGCAAAACGAGATAGTTCAGAAAATATACATACGTATATGTACCTTGAAGCCGAGGCAACAGTAAGACCTACGAATAAAGCGGAGTATAAATGCTTTTATTTGTCAAAGAAAATACCGTGAAAAATGTGCATAAAAAAATATTAGAGTGTTTGTCTGTGTTCAAAGTCAAAGCAGTCGCTTCAATGAAAAAGAGGTCTGAAGCAAATACTACAATCTATAAAATATATCAACAAAAAAGCACTCACCATCTGCGAAAATAAATCCTTCCAAATGTAATGAAATTTATTTGTTTTTTTTTCTCGCAATATGATGTGAAATTGCATTATGCGTATATGAATTGGAAATTATGATTTTCTATACGCTTGTACGGTTCTACCTTATGAATACGTATCGATGAGAAAAGATGCTTTGTGGTATCAGTGAAAGATTATTCATGAGAAACATAGGATCTGCTTCTGGTCTTTATTTCTGCCACGGGCATTCGATTTCCTCTTTACTCGTACGTTATCATGTTGCCGGAGTTAATATAAGTCGATATAAAATACCATTACACGATTGAGTCGCGTATATAAAATCGATGGAATTCGTCTGTCGCTGCTAATTGGGCCTCGATGAAAAGATTACACGTGCTTCCCGTTTCATATTAAGATTACAAGTTTCTGCGTGTGGGTGAAAAGCGCCGATTGAATATCGAAGCTTCCAGGGAGAATTTAGACAACGACAGCGTCCGAAAGCGTATACAACATTGGCTCGATCACTTGAATGAAATGCGCTCCCAATCGATTCGTCGTAGCCTCACACAGCAACGAGCGCATATTGACGCTGCTCAGACGTATCAATACGACGACCCGCGGAAGTACCCGGCGGCGTAAACGTGTACATCTAATTTGGGAACGAAGCACTGCGCCGAGCACTATCGAAGCATTAATAACGAGCGGGGAAAGAGGGGGGGGGGGTGGATCGAGTTACAGTAGTCGCGTTGCTTCCAGGCGCGCAAAGCGAGGGAGAAGTTGCCTTAGTCAGCAACGAGCGTGATCACGTACGCAGTAATCGGACGAAGCCAACCAGCCAGCCAGCCAGCAAGCCCAGGTAGGTGGGTAGTACCGGTGAGTGGTGAAACAAAGTTTATTTTGAATCAACCACGGCAACCGAGTCGCACTATGCCGGCGAATAGCATCGCGAGCACCGCAGCAGTCGCGCGCGGTGCCGCGCAGGGTTCGCCGCTCCTACCGCAGTTCGGCTCTCAACATTCGACTCAACAGATACAGACAGAGACGACACGGGAGAAGGAGGGGTGGGTGGGACACAAACAGAGAAGCGGAGCGAAATGCGAGACGAGAACGGTGAAAACGTGGGAGAAGCGGGGGTGAAATAGTCTAGCCGACGATGGTGATTGTTACGGCGACGACGTTTCAGTTAGCTGAAACGTCGTTTCCTTTGTCGCGTCTGTGTGGGGAAGGAACTGTCCGCGATGAGGTGTACAGACGTTACACGCACACGAGAGAGAGAAAGAGAGAGAGAGAGAGAGAGAGAGAGAGAGAGAGAGAGAGAGAAAGAGAGAGAGAGGACGCCGCACACCGCATCACTGTACTCGGCAATATCCCGCACACGTGCGCGCCACGGCTACGTACGGGGATGCACAAACACCGTAAACGCGCTTCCCGTTGCGGTGCATGCTATCTCACGGAGGAGCTCGAGCTGTATCTGCTTGCCTGCGCGCGGTATTCCTCGTGCAAACTTCGTGCTTGCACGGGCGCCGTGTTCCTTGTAAGACTTCGCCCGTAGTCTGGGCTGTATAGAGGAAGAACGTAGAGATCTCGATTCGGGTTAATTGTGGGCTCCGTCTATAGACTCCAGTGCTCGGGCAATGAATTTTCGGAGTCGCGCGCGCGCGCGCGCACGCGCGCCGAGAGATCGGACGGGCGAATACTGCCAGACGGATATATTTATGCGCGTTCGTGGAAATTCTTCGATCTGATTGCGAGCGCAATTGCAGGGGGAATGAAAACGTCTGCATTAGCGAGATACTGTTTTCACAACGCTTCGGAGATAACGCTGCAGAGAGTTGTTAAAAGAACAGTTACGCTTTCTAAAAATAAACATATTTAAGTAATTAAAAGTGGAGAATATCGAAAAACGATAAAAGTTTAAAGGTCTTACAATTAAGGGAATTTGTAGAGAACCAAAATGCGAGCGTACATAATATTTTTCACATTTTCACCCAAACAAATAATTTAAATTTTTTCTGGAAAAAACAATGTTATGAAAATTTTGGAAATGTCTGCAAACCACCTGCAACGAATCAGATTTTATCGCAGTTTCGTGTTTACATAAATGAGCTTTACTTAAAACGCAAATGTTGGTTTCTGCAAGAGAATTATTCCGTTTTTGCCAAATTTTACAAACTTCTTTGAGCTAAAGTTTGTACCAATTTACGTAATGAAAAAATTTGCAAACTCTGCAAAATATTTATTTTTTCATGTTTTAAACATATAGCTCGAGAAAAAAAATTATCGCAAATTTGTATTAATAAAATGCTAATAATATGCCGGAGAGGAGAAACATTTGCATCTGCGAGATATTTTTCTCTTGTCAAAGAGAAAACCGATGAGATTTGTGTTCATGCAAGTTTATTATATCTGTTAAAAATAAGTATTTACATTAACAAAAGTATAATGCCCAAAAATAATAATAATTTATAGAATATCTTAAATCTAAAAAAATTAAAATCTGGCTTAACGAAATATTCCTATTTATCCTATTTCTAGTATACATATGTTACATCATGTTGAGATAAGTTTTGACGTCGCTTCGGGGATGTTCTAACTTTCTCGGGAATAATAGTAAACTTATCGGTAAATAATCAGTAATAACTCGAGCTTTTATCTTACTTACCCATTTACAAAAACGAGCTTCATACTTTAGGCGCAAAGATTAACTGCTCTCAAGAGAATCGTCCTGTCTCCGCCACATTTCATCCGATCCTCGCAAATGAAACTTTCGCGAAATTACCCAGTAGTGTAATTCACACGTTCGTTCACAAAATAATAATTCTGCACGCTTTTAGCTCCATAAATTAAAATAACTTATTAAAAAACAAAATAACTTCCTCGTCTCAAAAACAATGTTAATAAAATTATTATAAAAATGCATCCATTGTATATCTCTATTTTTAAATTAAAAACTCAACTATTCGTGATTATCGCTACAAATTAATCCTACGACTTTCAAATTTGTCTGAGATTATTGAGAATCAATCTTCGTTTCGAGCATCGCTCGGAATATTAGCACGCTCGAAACCGATTTCGGCGATTTGGCGCGATTTTACTACACCAGTCGGGGAATCGGCGAATCTGCTTGTATGAAAAATAAGGGTCGCGGTTCGCATGGTGCCTTCCGCCTAGTTCCACGCCGATACGCATTACTTCGCGAAGAGATTTGTGAGCGGTCGCGAGCGTGCCAAATGCTATCATATGCGCGTCGGGGGCGAAAGCGAAGGAAAGAGAAGAAGAGACGCATTCTGTTTGAGAGAGGAGGGGAGATGGGAGTTAATACAAACGATTTCTGTGTTCAGGATGAAGAAACAAGCTGTAACGTGCGGCCGGTTTATAGACGCGCGGGATCGTCCACGGAGTTTATCGTCCGTTTAATAAAGCGGAGGTGGATGGAGAATGAAAAACGCAACGTTCGTGCCGTTCTTTCCAACGCGTCGGTCTCCCCTCTATCTCCTTCGATAAATCGATTCTCGAAACGAGCCCTTCCACAGATTACACGCCCAACGACGTCGTATACCTGCAGAAAGCTTTGACACTCGTCCTGGAGCTCGACAGCGCGAGGACGTCGGAGATCGGTAAAATGTGTCGTCCAGCTTAAACGTTACATTTCAAAGTCTACGAGGGGTGATAAAGCAGCGAAATAGGTAAAAACGTATATATCACAAACGTACATACCGCGTTAAAAGAGAAAGGACGAAATACAGAGGAAAGAACAGCTAGATCGAATTTTATCTTCTCTTGTACGTCATTAAAAAAATAATTGGGCAATAAATTTGTTAGAGCGAATCGCGCACGATTAATCAATAATAATCGACGTAAGTACATACCTTGCTTATCTATGACCGCATTTGTCCACAACAGCGGCAGCAACAGCGGCAGCAATAGCAGCAGCGCAGCAACCACGTCGCTCTCTCGCACGTGATACGCGAAAAACGAGAACTTAGAAAAAAAAAGAAAAAAAAAAGGAAAAATAAAAAAGGTACGATCCGATACCGCGCGCGATCCGAACTCCTCCGCTTCGAAACTCGCGACATTGATCCGCCTACACAAGCGAGCCCGGGAGCGTTTGGACAATGGACAAATGGACTCGAATCGCACGTCTTTGGCGAGTGTATTGGAGAGATATTCGAGTGCACGTCGAGTGCGTTGTTACCGGGAGAGAGTACGAGAGAGAAAGAGAGAGAGAGAGAGAGAGAGAGATACGATTTCGCGAAACGAGAGTTCGGCGGCGATTTCCTCTCTCCCGGTATGCGAAAACTTTTCGCACCGCTTTTATCCTCTTCCTTTGTGCGATCACGCTGGTTCGGATCTCTTCTTGTCAGCGGTGTAGCGAAAGAGAACGTCTCTCACCCTCTTTCTCGCTCGCTGCTCTTTTCTTTCTTTCTCTTTCACACACATATACTCTCTTTCTCTCATTCTTTCTCTCTCGCGACAAAGATCGCAAATCCCTCGGAGGCGAGCTATACAAGCACCTACAGACGTATGTATACGTGCAATCGACGTCGGAAACCTATCCTTCTTTCTCGCTGTCGTTCTATATCCTTGGATGAACCCCTTTTGTTCATTATTCATCGCGAACGTCAAATTGAGCGCCATGGCAGTAATCGAACGCGACTAATTGGCTACGCTTCCCTTGTTTTCGATTCCCCGCGCCGCGTAAAACGCATCGCAGCGAGTTTCCCGACGGATTTAGCTGCGGCGATCCTTTATCCGATTATCTATTTCTCCACCGGTCAGGGTCCAATCCGGGATCCACGTTAACCCTTGACTGGCAATGCGCGTTTGCCGTCCTTTCTTTTCTGTCTATATATATATATATATATATATATATATATATATATATATATTGTATATATACATATATATATATATACACGACCGAAAAGATAAACAAGAAACAATCGCGTACGCGCGCGGGCGCGTTTTTTTTTGTACAAAGTAACAGGCTATATAAAAGACGCGGTTGTAAAATATATAACGGTAACAATTTGCGATCTCATGCGATCGCGCAAGATATCAAATGTTGAACGTCGCGTTTCTTTTTGATTCTAATTACAATGGCAGTGTTCAGGTCGAGAACAGTTTCACCAGTCGAAGGTTAACACAGCGCGCTACTGTCAACAGTCGTGACAAAAACGGGAAACATGCAGAATTCACGATCCCTAATCCCGTCCCAAAAAACGTAAATCAATGCACTATACAATAGAGAGAAAGAGAGAGAGAGAAAAAAAAGTAAAAGAAAAATACTTAGGTAATCATATCGGTTTAACAATATTTGTTTCTGCGCCCTCCATACGCGATCCTTAAATTCTCGTTCCATCGTCTCCTTCTCCAGCCCCTTCTCCTGTTGACTAGTGTGCTATTTATCATGCGACGCCCGTGAGCTCCCTTCTCGTGATCTCAGGCGTGCCGTGACTATCTCAGAAGCAGATGGAGCATGCCCAGGCAGAGTATTGTCACAAATGTCATCGTGTGCGTGCCGCTTCCGTTTTCTGAGGTTACTGCAACACATGTTAGAGAGAAAGGACGTTACTATTTCCCGTCATTCTGACAATTGGGCGAGTGTCGCTTCTGGAATGTTAACTATCATGCCGCGTAGTTTGTGACAACGAGTGAAAGTGTAACGGAATCATTTCCATATTATACCAAAATATACGATCCGCATGTAGAAATGCTTGGGATACTTGTATAATATATTGAAAAATAAATAAAAAATATCTGTTTGAAGTAATTTTTATATCGCATCAGTTTTCTTTTAATATTTCAGCTTTTCAAATATTTTGCATGTTAGAAGCTATTCTACTTTATTAAACTACATCTTGAACAAAAGTGTCACAAGCTGCGCAACGTACTGCGAATATGAAAGAAATATTTTCTGTAATATTATAGTACCTTTTTGCAAAAAAAAAAAAAAAAAAGTTGAGAAATAATGTTTAATACGGTAAAGTTATCGCCTTAAGATTTTACTGGAGTTTTCCCATAATAATCTAAAATTAAAACTATGCACCTGAAAATAGATTATGATTTTTATTATTCATCATGTAAAATAAAAAATCCAGTAAAAAAAAAGCGAAAGCTTTTCCAAGTTGAACATTTCGCTGTAAACTGTACGCTGCATTCAAATTTCTAGTATCTTTGCAGTGCAGAATTTATATGCGCTACGTGATCTCTATTTGCACAAAACGATGGCACGTATCGACGTATCGTCCTCGTTGAAACTTTATTTTTTTTTGGCAAAGAGATTTTTTACGTTAAATGATTTACATGAAAATCGACGGAGTATATTGCAAAAAAAAAAGAAAAATAAATAAAACGCATCAGTCGAATAACAGTACCTCAAGCGTCATTGGACATTGATTAGTACACATTTGGTACACATTTTGCGTGCATTTCGTATCATTAAAACGTCATTATTATGCTGCGTGATGTTCAAAATCGACACGCTTATAATCAATAACAGCGGTGATAACGACACAACATATCCCCGTCGAACTGAGCATGCAGGAAATCTGGCGAATAGATATCAAATCCATCGAGAAATGCGTCGACGATAATCAGTTGATTTTAGCTCGGTTTGTAAACTCTGCACATTATCGGCCGTGAATATAACACACCTCAAAACTAAGCATTTACAGGCACCGGGCGCGATTCTAATGTTGACATGTTGACATGTGTGTCACATGAATATTATTGTAGTCCAAAACGCGTAGTTTTGACCGAGATACATCCCACATAGCGATACCTACAGCAATACGTAATCCACTTACGTTTTGCAGAAAATTCAGAGAGAAGACTGCATCGTTTCTAGTTTTACGTTATAAGCGAAGATTAAATTATGAATAACAATTTAAAAAAAATTAAATTAAAAAAAAGAAAAAAAAAAGAAATCTAATTTGTAATATTTTTTAATATATCTCGTAATTGCGAGATAATTAATTAGAACCACAATTTTCTTCTCTAAACCTGCGAGAAATCCAAATAAATTTTTATTTTAACCTATTCCGAAGAAAACGTAAAAACGCGGAAGAGGAAATCACATTTCTGTTCCCTTGTTAAGTCACCAGACAGATAAAGAATACATTTAAATGAGATGATAGATTATTGGGGAGCGATTTCGCGTAAAACGACATTTTTCTCTCTGCCCAAGATTAAATCTCACTGGCAGGGCGAAGCGTGTCAACTGTTGAAATCCCTTTCGGAATGGAAACTGGCGCGCGAGGGGGAGCGCCATTAAGTGGAACGTCACTGGATTTTCCTCCGCGGGGCATTGTTCCTTCTGTCGGGTGGAAAAGTCAATTTCCTAAAAACAATTCTGTCGACCACGGCCCAGGGAGTAATACGTACGAATCAAGCAAGCAGCCGCCCGCGGAAAACCGGGTGTGAACGAAATGAAATTACTACGGGCGCAGAAGAGAACGAATTTCAGTAACGGCGGCAGCGTCGGAGTGTGCGGGAACGGTAAAAGGGACTAAAGTGGAATAAGCTCCGACAGGTTTGAAAATTGAGGAGGGCCGAAATCCTTTGGTCGCTTATCAATCGTTGGGGTTTACGATGTACGTTCCCCCCAGTCTGCTGCCATCAAATTTATCCCGAAACGTACGGGGAGTTTTGCGAACGATGGCGAAATCGCGAACACTCGGAATCCAGATAGCTGCTCGATAGCGATCGTTGATATTACTTTTGGAATATTCCACTTGCACATAAAAAACGACGAGTAATCTGATTATCTTTAACGTTTGATAACGCATACTGTGCCGTACATGCAATTTTTTTTTTATGCATATCAAAGTACTCTACGAAATATTGATGTACAGTATACATATATGCCATCGAAAACTTTTTCTCACTTAGAGATTTGACCGTGTTAAAGTTGTTCCCGTCCCGAAAATATACAAAAAATAATATAATTGAGTATTCGGTAAAAATAATTAATTTTATGCAAATATGCAACAAATTGATTGCTAAATAAAACAAATAAAAGTTAATTGTTCAAGGCATGTTAATACTTGTACGAAATGAATTCGCAAAGTGAATTATTTGCGAAGAACTTTTATAAAGTTCGTAAAGTTCGCGCAGTCAGATTTTTACGGTGCGTATAAATGGCAATGTATAAATATGCGTATAAATGTGCGTAAGACAGCTTATGAGGTAGCGTTTCATGGATTTTCGGTAAGAGCCTTTGAGAGGGATTGAAGCGTCCGCCTGAAAAGTGCGCTAGGCCGCGACGAAATCCGGAGAGTTCTTGATGTAAAAACTCTTCAGCAAAGTTCACGAGCTGGTGCTCGTAAGTTCGTGACACGAGTTTTCGGAAAGTTTCGGAGAAACGATTTACTTAGAGTACAACCGTAGTGCGTTTCTGTTGCACGTATACTTTGTCACTCGTATGTATAAAGATCTCAGCGCAATACAGCGTGAAAATTGTCAAAAGTTATTCTTGTAAGATACATTAACTAAAATTTCTATCCTGGTGCTCACAAGTTTGCAGACCAACCAAAAGTTCTCTAGAGAAATTGAGATGTTCTTGCATACAGTGAGATGTATCTTCAAATTATTCATGTATCGAAGCAATCAATGATATTTGTTTAAAATCATTATAAATAATTGCAAATTAGAGCAGAATTAAAATTGTAACATGTGTATCTACTTATATCGATAAAAATATAATATACAGAGAGAGAGAGAAACGTGTTGTAAAGAATAATATGTCAAAACTAGAATTTAACAGTACGCAGTAATTGAAAGAAATTCCGGTTTTAACGTGAACATCCCTCGTACATGATATGTAGAAAATATCTAGAAAATTAAAAATGATTATATTTTTGAGAAAAAGCAAGAGCCAACATTGGACACTTACAACGTGTTATATACGGCATAAAATTTTGAATATAAATATCACTTCAAGAACTTATTTAAGTGACGGATAAGCTCAAATCGAAAAGCCCTCATTTTCCATGTCTTGCGGTAATCCATTTATTTCCTGGCGCTCGAAACTAATCGGATATTCACAAGTAATCAGAAACTCAGTAAAGTTCGACATAAACCAATAAATTTCAGGCACCTGAAGATGAGTTCGTATACAACTTGAGAACAGAATCCCGATCTGACATAACTTGAAAATTCCCTGATCCCATCTAAAACAAGCATGTTGTTTTAATTTCGGCACTATATCCATTCTGCAAAGTTTACTTGTGGTATCGTTCATTGATTGAAACTTAATTATTTTGATTACAGATTTGTATAAATTTCCTAAATCGATTTAGAGAAAGAAGTTTCATTTATTAAACCACGAATCTTCGAAATAGAATTTAGCTTTGAAAATTTTTCTGCAAATTTTTTCGATATTTAAAGAAGCGGCGTTTGAATTAAAATGTTGCGAAAAAAATAATTTAAAGTAAAAAAGGCTTATCTCGAATCGGAACCATATGATTACCTACATGACACTTTCAATAATAACGGTACAGAATGTCAGTGATCAATCACCTGCTTTCGTGCAGATGTCGGCCGCAGAAGCGAGCGCGCGTGTCGTCACGCAGCGCGAGATATTTCCCTAACTGACTGACAGGGGGTGGCTGTGTCTACTGTGCGCGAAGCCGAGCAGCCGATAAGCGCTGCCTTCCACGAGGGTGTTAGTCAATCGGAGAGCACCGCGCGTTTTCTCCGCCCGGTAGTTTACACGGGAACAAGAAGGACCGAATAATCGGGTATGCAAAGCTTTGATAACAGGCACTCTTAAAAGCGCGTCAGGATATCTGCGCTACCTTGATCCGCGCTTCCGGACCCGTCCGCCACGAAATTACACATACGACATGTATAGAAGATGGTTCAAGGATCGGAATACTTGACCTGAATATCAGACATTAGAAAATAACGAGAGTGGCTTTAAAACTGCGCTGATCGAAGCTTAAAAGATTTCGACGTATTCAGCTTTGCAGAAGAAAAAATTTTGTATAAATTGCAGGTGATGTTTGCGAAGATAAACTTGATAATAAAATTAATTACGTGTCAAATAGCTACAGCGGTGTTAAGATATGAAACAGATAATCTAAATAAAAAAAAAAAAATTTCACGACGCTAATGAGACTTTAATTACATGACCAAATTAATTAAATATCCGACGTGAAATTAATTAGCAGCAAGAATTATCGCAGTGCGGAATTATTTCTGACTGCAGCCGCGCTGTTACGAGTCACCCTATGTACTTTCGCGTGTGTGCTCAAACGCAAAATATACACGTATACCGCAGCGGTAACCTTTGACTGCAGACGAGATGGCGTCCCCCAGGCCCAAAGACGTTCAAATCCCTTTCTTCTTGCCTCGCTCGTCGTCCTACATGTGAGATTAGCGTCCCGGGACTCGGGTAATTCGTGAAGCCGGTGGATGAGGAAGGGAAGAGAGGAGGGGGAGGGGGGCGGAGAGCAAAGGGAGGGCTCAGAAGGATGTCGAGAGAAAGCAAGGACGGCGAAGCGACAAGGAGACGGAAGAGCCGAAGTTCCCGTTTCGGGCAAGTTTCCCCAGCGAGGCACCGAATCTTTCGTGTCTCGTACCATCGGCGCGTATGTAGGACAGAGGCGGGGGCGAATGAACGTATATCAAAATCCAGCGAGAATTCCGCAGCAGTCCGCGTCGCGTCATTAAACTTCACGCGGTACATGACGTGAGTTTTTTTGCGCGGAAACAAACTCACACACCGGTGGGAAGACAATCGCTCGTAACGCACGCGGAAATGTTATATGACGTCATTTTGCGGCGCACGCTGCAATGTAAGTATAATACCGAAAAATTGCGTAATTTCTGAATGAATGAATATAAATTGAATCATATGAAAATTCACATGTAAATATTCTTTGTGATAGCTATAAAGAGTACATCGAAGCGTGGACAAAAAATATTTCGAACTGCCAATAACAGTCGTTAGCTTCCTGATATTAACTAAAATAGCTGGATCAAGCAGCGCGTTCACCGTGGGATGAAGCCATATCGAATTGGCGACAGAGTTTAGCGTCATTTCACCATTGTGTATTGTTAGATCAATGCTACATATGAATCGGATTTTCTACAAAAGGCACGACCATTGAGATGAAAAAACGATCGTAGCGGAAAATACCATTTTTGTGGTCGCTTTTATTTTCTGTAAACGCCACAGTCTTTTATAAAATGCTGCATGCGACCGACGCTTATTAAATGTTATCGGGCAAACGTCATTGAAAATAAAATGAACGTCCCGCTTTCGTGGGCATATAGACCACCGGCGGTCCTTTCAAAACAAACAAATATGAGGTAAACCGAACTCCAGTAGCTTAACAATACAGGGTCGACAGAATGCGAATAAAGTTTAACAAAAAAAAAACAACAAAAAAAAACCATCAAAGAGGCTGTAGCCGAAAAGTGATTACGCAACGTCGTCGAACTAAGCGTGTGTACGACTTTTGATAAATGCCGTTACGCGCTAAAAATTTTTGTACATTTCGTAATCCATTGCGCTCCGCTGCGATTTATTATATTCAACGATTGCTGGCAACCGGTCAAACCGTATACAGGATTGAACGCGCGCGTTAATTTCGTTTCGCGTACAAATGGCTTTCCTTTATTTTCACAAATTGCGAATGTATGTACACGTACTCCGACAGTCGGGAAAGGGATTACTCCGCATTGTGTGTCGAAATGTTTTATTGATATCGGCGATGGAATTTATCAGCGCGCGATGACTAATGGATCTGCGTCTCGTTTGGAATTGAACTCACGCGAAATGTTTGCGGAAACGACTAAGAATATCGCAACTTACAGATGTACATTATGTTGTTAACAATGGATGCACGTAATATCCGTGCACTTTAGCTTCGTATTACGTGTGATATTTCGGTTCACCGCAGCATAGTTGATTACCTATCTCGGAATAACTCTGGTTTACCACTGCATAGTTGATTGGCTATATCGAAATAACGCGAGTTTATCAGTTCAACGCATTAAAGCGGCACACATGTGCTACATATCAAGCGCGGCCGGCATTGTTCGATGTGATGATAAGAAGTTTTCTAGGACGCCGCTATGTCGGCAAATTCATGAACATTCTTCGCACCGGTCCACGACAACACCTGCCAACCATTTCTTCGAGTCATCCATCTACTTTGCGCCCGTTTCACATATTAAACTTCAGTTCACGTCGGCGGAAGAAAATCACTAAAAAGTCTACGGCAATATTCCTTTTCCATATTACATCAAGCGCAAATATTCTATATTTCTTCGCGTATGAAAGCTCGCATCCCCGCAACGTAGAAGTGAGATCTTTGAAATTTTTATACGGTGTTTCCAAGTTTCCTGTATTATGTTTTATATCTACAGTTTCTTTGATCATTTTAGTACTGAATTTTGCTTGATATTTTGAATGCTACCTGCATTTCCTATTGGCAGTTCTTTAAGCTGATCATTTATTTCAATTTTCCAACATTCTTCCTACAAATACAAGCAATTTGGTTTTTGTTTTGCCATATGAGATATAAAAATAAAAGTTACATCACATGCCATAAAATAAACTGTCAATAACAAAAAGATAAAAGATTAAAATTAAACAAAAGGAATGCTGCAGAACAACATAAAATATAAAATAAATAACTTCGTTTTCATACCAAAAATTGTACTTTTCAGCAACTGCAATTTAAAAAATATAATTAAAATGTTCGATTGTGCAATGTTGAAAAATGAAGATATCATTTATTAACCAATAAATCACACACAATATGATACGCAACGGTAAACAATAAAACTTGTGTACAACGCGTTTTCCTGAAAATAGGGAATACTGTATTATAAGCAAGATGTAAAACAGACAAAAAGGGCACAATGGCGTTTATGCGTTCGTTGTTTTCCCAGGACGAATTGCACAATACGCAAAACCCACTGGTTATTTTCCCGACCGTCGGGCAAACGGAAGTATCCAATCACCCGTATTTCGAACAGAAATCCATTGGAGAGCCAGATTCAAAACACCAGGATATAGATTATCGGTGGACGATACTTTTCGATTCCGCAGTGTACGAACACGATCATAAAATTGGGGTTGCCAACGGAGACACTAGTTGTGTAGAGGCATTGCATCAATGTAATCTATTGATACGTACGCAATCTCTCTTCTCTATTGGCTGCAATCTTCCAAGCTAGATTTTCGATTCGATTAACAAGATAGTGCGATAGTGAAATAATACTTGTCTAAATTATATAATATTACAATTAAATTAAATGGATTAAGTGCGAAAGATTATTAATCTAGTAACTATTTTCTAAGCGTCGAGAGAACATCTTTAATAATACCAAAATTTAGAATAATCTCATTGAAATAATTATTACTTAATCTTTCTTAAAGAATTATTAAATAATTAAAAAAATGCGGGACAAGCGACATCAAATTACATCAGCGCGTATAATCTGTTAAATTAACGACGGAAAAATGTCTAGAACAAAGAATAATTTTCATAGAAAATTTAATAATTTCTAAAATTATACAACAAATAGGAAATTATACATATATTGTTGTAGGAGTAAAGAATTCGATATGCTAATTACTGTTTGAATATCTTTCACACAAAGCAAGAATGCGATAAATTAGTTTTAAACAATTTTCAAGCAGGTTTATAACTTCACTAATCTGCGTTTCAAAGCGAAACTATCGTGAATTATTTCGCATCCACTCAGCATCCACCCGCAGAGAGAACATAGAAATCATTGGCGCACTACCGACTCCGTACGTACACGAGGCGACGAAAGTTGTGGAACGCCGGCGGGTGCATCGGGCAAAGGGTAAAAGGACGGGTCGGCCGGTCGGAAGGTAATGGGAGCGTAGGTTATACCCGTGGCCGCTCAATTAAATCTCGTCGACGTCGCGTGCAGGAAGCAGGCGCAGCGTGCACCGGAGGCTTCCTTACCGATTTCGAGTGGGTGGACCCCGCTCTCGAAATTTATTAGTCCGTGCGACCAACCGACTAATCTCGACTCGGAACGGTACGTGTGCGACTATTACCCGCAGAACGTCCACTATTTGAGATCGCAGACGAGAGCATTGAATAAACAGGTGCGCGCAGATCGAGATGCCGCGTCGCGATGTGCGAAAAGACGATATATAGTTACCATTGTTTACTCTCGAAATTCCTTTCGTTGAATGTTATAGAATATGATACAGATAATTACTGATATACCACAAAGGATATCGCACAAATTCGTTAGTGGGCTTGCGTACAATGGTATTGGATACTGAGAAACTTGATCTGATTCCATGGAAACATAATCTAACTTGGCCTAACCAGACTTGATCTAATTTGCACTGACCTTAGACATCTGTTCGGTTATATTCACGTTGAAAGCTAAACTCGAATTACCATTCAAATTGGCCGAAGAGATGTGATGTAATGTAAATGTTAAGTGTGGCCCATTAAAATTACGAATTAAATGCAAAATTTTCGAGTTTTGTTTGTTTTTAATCTAACGACGTTTAAGCGGCGTCATCTTGGCTAATCGTAAACAGTTTTAAATATCTAACGAGTTGTGAAAAGCTTGTAGACTTTAGAAAATCTCAGATTTACAGGACATTACTGGGCAAGTAGAAATGAGATTTTTATACTCACCTCTTTCTGGTACGGGCTCGCGTATTCCCGTGCCGAGCTGGAGCTCGCTCGTCGTCGAGTATATGCCAGGTATCTGTGCGGTGCAACGTAGATTCAACTGGCCGTTCGTGTAATGGAACGGCTGAAGGGTGAGGCTCATCTCGCTCCACTGCGCCCCGTCCTCGTCTTTCGCACGGAGCTGCCTCGCGGTCGCCTCCACCTGCGACAAATCAAGCGTGATCCCATCGTCAGATGAATCGTCGTACGAACGTCGCGAGAAAAAGGGCTCGCGGATACTGAGAGGTGGGGTAGAACGTTGGAGAGAACGCCGGGGAAATGTAAATCTGCTTTCAGCGAAATCCGTTCATCCGGAATCAGAGGGCGAACTCCCGTTGCCTTGCACCACCGCGCCCGCCCGCCGTCCTCCTCTCGTCGTCATCCCGCGCACTCAACGGCGTCCCGCGCCAAGTACAAAGACAAGGGTTTCCAGCTCGATAGAAAGTTAGAGGACTCGCTCGCGTTCCCGGCGCCGTGCCCGCCCCGATTAATGTCCCTCCTTCTTTTTTTCTCTTCCTGCGTGAAATCGGTTCCGTCGAGTCGCGACGGCAACGAGCACGCCTGTCGAGAGTATTGGTCGGAATGACCGAGTTCCGGCTTTCTTAATGGATCATTATCGTTCCGAGAGAGATCGTGATGGCGTCGAAAGTGAGTTATTCGAGTAAATCGTACGATGGCGCGATTTGTAAGTAAATCGTAAAAAGTTTACATAAACTTTCGTCGACGGAGACGCTTCGCTTCATAAATCAATAGAATTTCTGCATATTATCTTCGATAAGCAGTTTTATTCTCTCGAAAAGCGAGACGTAATCTTTACACGAAATATATTAATGGCGGAGAAAGAACTTTTTTCTCGGCTCGGTATAAAAAATTAATATCGTTAAAAATAAAAATATCTTCGACTTTTCAAAGTGATTCAGCAATAAAAGCTAAAACAGTTATCGAGTCATTCAAATATCAATAACTCGTACTAATCTTATACTTAATAGTTTAAGTGATAATAATCTCAGTAATAACATAATTTCAGATTCATAGCATTACGTACACCTGATGCGCGCTTCAAGAAGATACTTGTTACGAAGTTTAACAGCACTTGCATCGGACAAACGTTAAATTACAAGGAACATTTTCGTATTATGTAGGTTAACTAAAAGCAGGTTACTGAATTAGTACACCAATAGATTGCATATCAAATTGTCTTTCTCGAATATTCGAAATTTCTTGAACACAAATCAATTAGCATTAGACTTTGAGTTTGTTATTAGTTTCCTATAGGTGTCCTTACCTTATAAGAGAATACTTTTGTGAAGGGAATAAATAGATAAGAATACTTGTAAGCACAGACATCGGAAATAATTACGAGAGAAACGCAACAAAATCTTCCCGAGTTAATTTTCACGAATAGCAATCAACAGTAAAATTGGATCTTAGAGAATGATTTTTGATTGCGTCAGTCAATCAAATGAAGCCAAACGAAACTAATAAAAGGACTTCGCAGCGAGGGAAGCCACTGTGGTGTTGTACAAAATGTTACACGACAATATAGCTTCTATAATCCATGAACTCTTTGAACTTCAAATTTCAGGTTTGCGAAGCATGAAAGAAGAGTTTTCGGTTGTTCCATTATCATGTTATAAAATTCATTTTTCCACTAAATGTGTACAAGACGTTTATGTTTTTTATACTTTTCGCTGGAATTCGCGTAATAATGTAATAAATAATGAATAAATCGAATAAAAAATATTATTGGCTAAAAATTGATGGACATCTTCATTCATTGTGCCGTAATTGAGACGTGTCAAGCTTAATGTTAACTGTGGAACAAACAATGTCCGGCGGAAGCATGCGAGCAAAAGAGAGCACTTGCTGACTTGACGTTTTCTCAGCTGAGGAATTATGCAATTCGCGCGATCCAGCGTGATATACGGCGGCACGCGCAAAAAAGTTTCTTGCCCAATGATTAATGACCGAGTAGCATTGATGCTTATCCCCTGACGCGGTAAATGCGCCCAGCCGAATATAAATTCCGCCTTTTAAACAGCTACCCGCGAAATTCAATCTCGGTGGGAAGTGAGCGAAAGTGATTACAGCGGTTGAATACAGATTATGAGAAAGCGGTCGCTACGTCATATTTAAGCGCCCCGGATTTTCTTTGTAAGCGTCCAAAGGAAGGCTATATCTCTTTTCCCACCGGCACACTTTCGTGTTCCGTACGACGGAAAATTAAAAAAAGAAAAAAAATGCTTGAGTTTACCTAACGGATCGTGAAATTTTCTATTATGAGATTAAATGTGCTAGTCTTATCGAAGAAAAAAAACCACTCTAATATTACTTTGCACGGGTATAAAGAAAGCTTTGATGTAGATGCATTTCTGAAAAGATAATACTCAATGTATTTATGCAACAATAAATTCTGAAAAGGCAATTCGACTGATTTTGCACAACGTTGCACATATAAAATAGTAAACCGGGAGATGTAATTTGTTCCTCGATCGAAGTGCATGATTCGACAAACAAAAGGTTAAAGTTTGTAAGATCTCGTAAAACTTTCTTTTCGATCTTTTAATTGCCTGCTCTCGTCAGAAGTTTCGGATGAACTTCTAAGCCCACGTATCTCGATCTTTACTTCAAAATTCCTTAGCGAATTCGTAATTGATTTTTTATTGATGAAGATTTTATTGTCATTTTTTTTAGTTACGATAATTCTTACGTGCTTGTCTTCGTAAGTACTTTACGCAAAAATATCCAAAGTCGCAAAGTACCATCTGCATTTTGAAAAACGTTTAACGTGGATGTACGAAAGTTATATACACATCAAGAATGCAGAGGTAGAAACGCTAACGATGTTTGCTTCGCATGCCCAACCACATTCTCTAGAATTCCCGCATTCCCGCAAAGCCTACACAGGTTAAGATAGATGCAACTATCGCCACGTGTAATCTAAGTTAATTAATCACGCTGGAAATTTGAGATCGAGTTAAAGTGGATTTATCTGAAATAATTTCAATAAGTCTATGGAAGAATTTATATTATTATAATAATACAAGAGTGTTGAGCGGCACACACTATACATATCCTTCATTCCAAAACAGAATGGACAAATAAAACGCTTTCGAATATATTTAATTTAAGCTGTAGCGCTCTTTTATGATTCTAATAATAAAATATTTTTACATCATCGACAAACTGAACAAAAGGTGACGCATATAAAATTTTTCGAATTACAACTTTGTTCAAATAAAATTACTTCAAACGAATTAAATAATAAATTAGTTTGGAACCCTTTGTATCTCTTTGTACTGTGGCTTAATCATATGTTAAGATTCTTCATCTTTTTAATTTTTAATGTCAACTTTTAAATTAGATCGCACTTTTTAATTTCCAACTGGAGGAAAAATATCTTCGCATTCATTGAAAAATATTACCACACTGTTGATTTATGCTTTTTGCGGTGCAGCCAGCATTTTCTAATTTTATTATTCGTCATTTGAAAATGGAATTCTTTCTTTCCGTGCTATTCAAGGCGCAGATTACCAGAAATGCAGCAGGAAACCCGCAGGCCATTACAGAGCTATGTACCGTGTGAACGCGAGCGCGATATGAAATCTCGCAGTAATGCACATTTAATTGCACGTACAGTACTTGTTGAATCGATGCGCGCATATATCTGAAAACCAATATATTCGATTGATATCGCGAACGTGGAATCCGATTGGTATCGAGAAAATACGACCATCTCCATGGGGACCGAAGTAGCGCGAAAATAGATAAAAAAAACTGTCTTCGATACGAGACAAACGAGACTTGCAAAAAAATTATCTTTAATAGAATTACTTTATCCGCTGTGCGGATAGTAGGCTGTTTTCGTGCTTTTCTTTTCAATCATAAATGCATTGTAATACATTTCGTCGTGAAAAGCAACGCACAGCTTTATTATTCGACGAAGGCGATCAAAATACTGGATATACGCATCGAATCTACCGTGTGTACAATTTAATTAGAAAAAAATCGGGAAAAACATTTCGCAATCTGGGACGTCAAACAGCGCTCGAAAAGATTCAGCGGGAAATGTTAGGGAACGGACAGGTCGCGGAAATGACGACGAGGGGTTTGTTGTAAAACTATTTTGCAGTAGATCCCTCGTCGTCGGAGTTACCCTGCTCGCCATGGAAACGTCAAGGATGATGACGCAATTGTGTCGTCATGGGACGGCGATTCCTGACGAACGACGCGGTTTATGACCCTCCATAAACGACAAAACGCAAGAGTGTACGTATACTTATTGGCGCAACCACCGTCGGGGCGCTATGCACACGGCCGTATGTATTTACCGTCGCGGTGGATGGTTTACCCAGGGTATCGCGCACAACACCCCGCGCACACCCTACGTACACCGTGTCACCGTGCCGCGGGCTCGCGCCTCGAAATGCATTGCAGTTCGGGGTGTGCATTGCACCTAAGGGCGTAGCCATGCGAAACCTCCGCAATGACAGTTTGCCCCACGAATTTATGCAGACGGCCGTGCCGGCGCGGCAACGGGATACTTTCGACCTCGGTTATTCTACGCGAGCCTCGACTCTCACCCCGGCGCCTTTGAAGTGTCGCGCGGCTTTCGGTGTAACCGCTCACTCATGAAATATAATCCACGGCCGACTCATATAGGGTTGACTCATTTACGCCGGAACTTTAACGTCATCGCGAAATAGGGTATTGCACAGGAATCTCTCTCTCGCTCGCTAACGCCAGCTGCGCACTACTTCCCCTTTTCTTGTCCGCAACAATGGTCCGTGATCTTTTGTATCTCGTATTCGTTCTAATTAGTAGCATTTTCTGAATGGAATATCCTGAAATAATTTCCGCTCGAGGTATCAGTGTGCTCTTGTTAAATCTGAACTTGGAATGCATAAAACATTCGTCATTTTTGCATGCGGATCGGAAAATACTTAATTATGGTGTATTGTTTTCAACATTTCGCCAATAAATTAGAATCCAAGAGAGTCCAGAATTTACATAATAGAATATAATGAAAAATATAGAACAATATAATCTTTGTTCTTGCATGTTTATGCGTTCCAAAAAAAGCTAGTAATATTTTTCACGGACGTTTAGACATTATTTTAATTGCAACTTTTTTTACATTACTAAATTTTAATAAAATATCGAAAAGATTTAACAATTTCCATGCGAGAAAATGAACGACGAGTGTCTATTCGTCCTTGCGATCACGAATAAGCGCTGACATGCTGCAATGCTTTCTACAGAAATTTCAGTAAGTGATCCCCGATCTTGCCGGTATCTAGCAAATTTTCGTACCTTAGTGCTGCTATCTTCTTCCTCTCAAGTAAGTAAGAGGCAGAGAGATACCCACCCGATGGGCCGAGTTCCCTAGAAAGATCTTGGCGCAGCATGCATGCAAATCCTGACCGCGATGGTGGTGCGGATAGCTGCACACCGATCCAGGTACGCATATATGTATGCATTCCTGTACATGCACGTATCCATGGATACCAAGAGCAACCCAATTTCTTCCCGGTCGCCCCCGGCCGTTTTCTTTTGCGACCGTTCCTCAAGCGACTTCCACATTACACCGAGATTCTGCCGGTATTTAAGCCCCGTTTATCGCCGACGGAGGTACTCGGATTGCATGAGGTGGTATCGAGTGAACCAAACGACGAATGAAAGAGAGACGATCATTCGAGACGGCTCAAGAGAGACGACTCTCGTGCGGCGAAACGTGCGGCGGAAGAAAGAAGCCAAAAGCCAATGCTCGAAAGCCGAATCGATCTTATAAAGGATTCCCTTGGTATCCTTTTACAAGCTTGCTTGTCCACGGTGGAGGCAGACGTGTCTGGACTGTGGACCGTTCGTAACGAGCCGCACAAATCCGGTGTATGTTCGGCGAAGCGAGTCTCTTTTCTGCTTTCCCGGGACACACGATTGAATTAGATGCAGATACCGGAGACACTGCACACGGTATGATAGGACGGCGAATCGATTCGGCAACATAAAGATATCAGGAAAGAGATACTATCCCATCCAGCTATAGTTTTGTCCTTTTTCGCGCTCGTTATTGCTATCGAATGTGCGATGCGAGAGCTTAAGGAGGAGCCACCGAAAAAGGAGAGCAATCGTTTCCACGATCGGCAGGAACAAAAAAGAAATCGCAGTCTTCCGGCAGAACGGAGAAATCAAAAGGCACAACTCAAACGTCGACGATCGGCTTGGGAGAAATCTCTTTCCTCTCGTGCGGAGTTCATCCGAGCATACTTCGGGAATCAATCGACTGTCCACGGAAGCTGCGACATTAATTTTCTTGTGATTCAATAAATTTCCCGAATGTATCTCATTTTTTTACATTGTTTTCGTTGGATACAATCGATCCTCAATCTGCAGAAAGAAATCAAGTGCACGTTACATTTACTTTATTGCAGCTTGCAGAACGCGTTTAATGTTTCAATGTAACGGCTGCAGTAACTGACGACTTAATACGTTAACTTGACTGACGTCAAAGTGGTACGGCTAAAATGGTTTGCAATAATAATTAATGGAGCATGACTGACAATGTCATTCACCGGCGTATTTACTGGCGTAAGGGTATAACGGGAGTTAAAGCTCTAGTTGTATAGCCGACAACATGTGCGCCACTCAATATGTTAAAGTAGATTCGCAGGTTACACGTAGTATATGTTTAAGATATATATTTTCTTCGCGCATACTTTGCATTACATGCATTTCATGTTTGCCGCTACGGTTCAGTTTTCCGCGTTTGATCTCGTAAACGTTGCTTTTCATTCAGCCTTAAAGTTTGCGCAAAGATTTTTGCACTTTGCAGAGTTTCTACACACGCTGCGCACAGATATGTCAAGTGTTTTCGAAGACGCGCACTTTCTATCTACTGCAAACCCTTTGAAGAAAAAGAAAAGAAGGGAATTAAACATTCCCCCTCATTTTTTTTTAAATGGATTTCGACAAGTTTTTAAATTTTAGTGTCAGATATTTCGGCAATTAAATTAGGTGAAAATTGTGATATAGAGCAAAATTCGTTCGAAATTAAATGGAAAATTAAGTTACATCATTGAATTATCTACCATTTGCAACGCCGAAATTTAATTTAGTTAAAGTTTCCTTTCGCTCCATTATAACAATGAAAATGCTATTGCCTCAATATCGGAAAAGGTTATTTTTCATATTTTTATCTATGATTCGGAGCAAATTTACAATTTCCATAACATTTTGTGCACTAAACTTGATGTGTCTTGCTATAAAACTTTTCCCAGCGTTGCCCTCGTTCCATCGAAAACTTCTTGAAGTTGAAATACCCAAAAACAAATGCGTGTTTCACTGCATTCGGGGAAAAAATAAATCGAAATATTGCAGCCATACCCGGCTGCATTAACTACAACAATACGCGCGCTTTTAGCTGCACATATCAACCGACCAGAATGAATCCTCCGTTTTCCTCCAATTCGATGGCCCTTTTTTTAGTCATTCAGAGAGCTAGTGAGCCTCTCTGTTTTATTTCACTTCCGTGTTATTCGGCGCACATACGGTCGGCGAATGATCTATGAGACAGATCTGATCCACCGACTGCGCGGAGTGACGCGCCTACATGCGGTTGCACATGCGAATACGATAAATCACGGCGAATATGAGCTCGGAGCGCGCACACGGGGTGCCATTCGAAACAGGCCGAAACGTCCACGGCAAACGTTTGCAGTTTCTCTCGGACGTCGCGTCTCTCTTGTATACTCTGATCGATGATTCTGCAATGACAGTCGCTGCTTGCTGTTAACAGATGCGACGTCGTGCTTCAATTGCGAAATGAAGAATCGACCTGATGAGCGTGATTGACATATTCTTATTGATCCTGAGAAGTATAAGCAGTGCCGGATCTACACATAAGCTAGATAAGCTACAGCTTAGGGGCCTCACATTATAAGGGGGCCTCTTTAGTATAGAAAAAATTTAAAAAAATGTATTTTTTGTTAATAAGAGGGGGCCTCCTTAAGATCATAGCTTAGGGGCCACAAAATTGTACATCCGGCCCTGAGTATAAGGTCGACACAATCACGCTTTATCGTTTGTTAAGTGTATTAATAATATAAAAAAATATGTACATTGTAAGATGAGTACATTGTAGAATATAAATTGGATTTTAATCACAAAATTCTCTTACTTCCGCTTGTCTAAACTTACTTTACTTGCTAATGAACTTAGTTTTCAGGAAGCACTTACTCTTATAGCCAGGCGGCATTGTACCTTCTCGGGATCACGAGTTTTTAACTTTAATCCGGATTACCATCTAATAGTAATGGTACAATAGGATTTCACTTGACATTTCTTAACACAATGGAAAATACGGAGAACCGAATTCGAAAGATAAGTAATGGAAATTGCGACACGTCACGGAGATACTATGATTTCGAGTGTGATATCATGTTACATTCGTGGTAATATCCGCTCTTCGGACTCCGCTTGTTCATGCAATTTAGCAGAGTATACAGAATGTCCGAGACCTACCGGATGTCCTTTCAACAACAGATACTACAGATCAAACAAGGAGAGAACGATTGCCGCAGTTTCGAGAAATCAGTGATAAAATTACATAAAATTGAAAAATAGACTCTTGCTCAACGAATTAAAAAGAGTAAAAATAAATAATGAAACTCTTAATCAAACTTTTCCATAAATATTTAATTAAATATTTTATAAATATTTAATATACAAATATTTAATACTAAAAATTACGACAAATAGAATAATTTATATGATATTTTTACTAAGAAAAAGATTAAAAATGTTAAAATATAGTTACAACATATATTAAGATATGAAAATATAAAAAGAAATTAAAATATAAAAACGTGAACTGAGATATTCATCTCGCATAATTTCTAAGATTATTTCATTTTTAAGAAGAAAATTTAGGTGGATGCGTTTAGATGCTGAAGAGAAAAGTGCACGTCTAAGATATCTTGCGCATTACCCGTAAGAGGTACGTCGTGACGGTAGGCGCAATGCGCACAAACTACCTAAGTGTTTATCGCTCGATATGTGTACAGACGACGTGACATGCCGCCGAATCGCGGGAAGCTCGATCTCGTACGAGGCGAGAATACTAACGGCGTAACGAAAGCTGTGGGAATTATATATGCGAGCGTACAGGAAGCAACCGTAAAGAGCCGGGTGTGTACCGAGCGAAAGGATAGAAGGAAAGGAAGTATGTGCTTTCGGGTCGGCCGGTGGAGTGCCGGCACTCCTCGTTTCCGAGTTGCGAGCCACTCGAGTGCTCTCCGCGCTCTGCCTCCTTTTCGCGAAAATTGCGCTGCGTAAGAGCGTCGTACGAGTGCGGAAGACTAACGGATTTAAGTAGATATCGCATCTGTATCCTCGCGTCTCATTCAAACGAACGAATACCCTTGCGAAAAGCGGTTTATAACGCCTCGCTATCTAAAGATCTATCTGCGATGTATTATTTGGCGTCTATCTGGCGTCCGTATTTAAATCCCAGCAAAGTTACAGTATTATCAAAAATCTCGTTAAAAATTTTTCTTCTGTTCGATAACATTTTCCTTTTTCGATTCAACCGAGATTAAATCGATCATTAAACGAAAATTTCTATTCTTCCACTGTTTTTATAAATTTTGCTGTAAAAAACTCTCCAGAGCAGCATTTTCAACTTGCAATAGATGGCATTCTAAACGAATATATAAATATTTTCAACATAGATGAATTATTATATATTAAAGCACAGGGAGACAATATATGAATCACTGCAAAAGGAAAGCATTTTCCTTGCCAGTTAATCATAATCCTGTGTTTATAACGCGAACGCAATCCATGTACGTCCTATTTACTGACGGGAATACTACATCCGAATGGTCACCGGCGTTCGGAATATACGCAGCTATATACGCAGTGCTATCGGGCGTACTAATCCGTAACAAGGGAGCATTATGCGCGTCGCTGTTGATTACTTACGCGACGCCGAAGTTACTGACACCGTATCCCACAGGTCCAAGAGCATGGGCATATCGTGTCACAAAGGTCAACAACTCGGAGGATAAGGTCCTTCTGATACCTCAAAGGATTTAGCTCACGGTTAGCACTGATCTCGGTATACGATTTCGTGCTAGTAATAGATGTTTCCGTGCCAATGCAATCAACTACAGTTCGCATTACTAGATTTCGATTAAGATAAAGTGCGCCATTCCGCCCTTCATGGTCATTTCAGATTTATAATTATCATGCTCGCCTATTTTATCTAAACATTTTTGTTCGTTATGGACGAATATGTAAAGCTGTTTATGTTTTATGATCGATAAAAATGTCAAAAAATAAATAGCCTCTTTGAATATTCAATAAATACGAAAATATAAAAAAAGCTTTTGTATCATTATATATTATTTTCAACATTTTGAAAATAAATGAGCTTGAACAAATTGCGTGATTAATATTTCATTTTTTTTTGTATAAAACGCTTTAATCACCTTATCGTCACTTCGTTATTATATACAACTTTTTACATAAAAAAAAATACGAAAAAGCTTTTTGAATATCCTATACTCTTTCAGAGATATTTGCGTAGTTTTATATTTCGTACATTCGAACGCATTTGCTATTCTCTTTGAATATATCTAAAAAATTTTACCATTCAATGCCTTTGCTTTTGGTTGATTTCAAAATTATTATCAAAGAGAAGTCTTTGAAAATTCGATGCTGTAACTCAAACGATTTATGCTGTCGCGTCGCAAAATTTGCGTTTCAATATTGAAACAGCTCGTATCCATTATGAATCGCCGATCTCCTTTTTACAGCTCCAGAGCCGTAGCGTACTTTACAGTTGGTCGATAAAACACGATTTTTGCGAGCTATAATCAGCCTGACGGCGCTACGCAGTCCGCGTCGCGCATTAGATCGCGCGGCAGTAAAGAGAATACGCGAATACGTTGGCGCGCATAATTGCGTTAGCCGCGGCAGCGGGAGTTCCAAGCACCCCAACCTGTTTTGAATTCATGGGCGCCGTTCAGTCGTATCCCACTATGTATTCGAAGCCACCTCGTAAAGCTTTCTCCCTATTACGCATGTACTTGTCACGGGCAAAATCTCCCCCGCGTTCGTCGGATTCGCGCGAGTTACAGGAGATTTATACGAATCAAGATACTTCGGCGTGATTGCGAGTTCGGAATCTCGCAAGATCTATCTGAGGTGCGAAGAAGAAGTACGTTCGCAGGAAGAACGAGGGGGAATTCTTCCTCCGCGACGAGCGGAGGCGAAAACGAACTCCCCGCCTTGATCCCCTGTCAGGTTATACTCGAACGATTGGCTCGCAATTCGCATTTTCTGACGGACAGAGTTCGGGCCGGGGGCGCGTGTAAAAACCCTTAAGTGCACTCCGACAAATGGCCGCTTGATATGCACGGCCGCTCGAAAGCTGGATTCGCGAGAGGTAAATGTATACGAAAATTTCAGCCGGGAAATCAGTTTCTCAACGGCACGGAGATTACAGCGATATGCGGGATGTACGATACACTAATTTACGGTAGCGTTAATACTTAAACGAAGTAGTTCTAAACTGGAGTTTACAGCGTAACATCTTTGGTACACTTTGATCAAGCAGCTGTTTACTCGCACTGCAGTATTGTGCATGTAAAGCTAAGAAACGTTTCGGTGTCGCGTTGCTTTGTGCTCTTCATATTGGAAAACACACAAAAAAAGATAAAAGATGTTAATTATAAAAGAAAAGAATTTATCGAAGAAATTCATATTCTTTGAAGTTCCGAGTAATTCTTCATTTTTAAAAAGAAGAATTTCTTTTGATAAAAGAGTAAAAATAAAGATCTTGAAAAAGTTTACTTTTTAAATATTAATATTCTACTTAAATGCAAAAGAAATGTGTAGAAGTAATTTACACGTTTCTTTTGCGTCAATAAATATTCTCATAAATGTTTTTTATAATTATTCCAGATATTACTGACGTATAGAATTATTTTCAACGAAAAGTCAGTGTTCTAGAAATATGTGTTATAATTATATAAGGTGCTTATATAATTTTAATGAATAAAATAAACTATCGCAGAGTATAAATAATGTCCTAGATACCTTGCGTTATGTATATCAACCACAAAAGTCCGAGGACATGCTGAATATATATAATTAGATAGGTACTTTTAAGCTATAAGCAGCTGAAATTTAAAAACTTATGTCACATAAACATTAATATTTTGTTCTTCAATAAATTTCAAATAAGCTACTTTAAAATTAGAAATTCATTTAAAATTTAATTGCTACTTAATGTTGAAATTCGATAAATTGCCGGTCTTACATCATATTCTCCTTAAGTTCAGACTGACTCAAAATCTATCAAAGAATCTATGGTTGAAAGATGGAACATCTAAGTATATATTTTAACGACGACTTCTGTTTCAGATCTTTTGGAATAAAAAATTCCTTAACGAAAATTTGATGAAGAACTTATGACCGCTTGTCGCAGAATTTTTAATCTCAAATATCTTACAACTAAATTTCAAATTTAAACTTTGTTAAATGTAAACTTCAAATAATGAAAAAAATTGCATATAATACATTATCAATATCAAATAATATCACGTCAATTTCTCTAAAATGTCGTAAGTATATTTATGCTTGCATCAAGTTTCTTTGGATTAATACAGATACTGCAGAAGCTACTTTAAGTGATATAAATCGCATTTAAGAAGAACAGTGCATGTTGCACGCAATTTGTCTACTTGCACGAACCACATTCAAACATTTGTAAGAATAACCTTAGTCCGCTAGTAGCTTCTGTCGAGAGTTGTCGAGTAAATAGCCCGAATGGGACTCGTCTCAGTAAATATGTCTCCCGATACGTCACAGAGCTTTCGCGTTATACGGCATCATTTATAAGACGTAGAAGACGGTTATGGCACAGCGGCGGAGTAGCGATAAATAATACGTAGTCTGAAACGTCTCGTTGTGTGAGTTGCAGCTCAAGGAATAAAATCAGACTGACGTACATAACGAACACTTGTGCGCTCACAACAGTACGTATCGACGTTGTTTACACGATCAGAAGAACCTGCGAATTGCGCTGGATTGTCTGCGCAATTGAAAGAAAATCGTCTCACGCATAGCGATAAACAACATGTCGAAATAAGCACACCCTTTTATTCTTTGAGCATCGATAAATCACCAGCTACGAGACAACGTCGAACGCCCGCTTTTCCCCCCGCTACTTCCCACGAAGATATCTTACGAACTGTAATACGACGAGAGTATAAAGCGGCAATAAAAACGGAGACGTCACGTCAATGGACAAATGATCGCCGTTATTACCATTGGCCTGTCGTAAGCGCGCGAGGCGAATGCACATCCGCGGTTATATTAATGCATTTCGCCGCTCTATTTATGATCCACTTCCGCCCAGGAGTCGTTTACTTTCAATTCTCGGGTGTTCGATTAATTTTCGTATCGATGGTGCTCCCCGGTGCTCGCCGACGTCGCGCATTGCCGTGAAATTTATCGTTCACGGATTTCGCGAACTTCGCCTCGGGTTGCAGCGGCCATTGCAATCGCGAAAAATCGGTATATGTTGTGCCGGACAGAGAAGATATTTAAAAGCGCCTATAGTTCATGAGTTATTTGTACAGAGTCGTACGTGGATGCCCAGAGGCGCGATACATATTCCCTGCGAAATAACAGCGATTAAATTTTATGGGACCGGATCGAGCGTCTCTCTTTTCTGGTTGATCGGCGGAGACAGAAACCGAGGCTGATTGCGGAATGTGGATCTGGCAGTTCGATCGTTTTATACCATGAACCATTCCTGTTCTCTGAAATACGACTTGGGCGCAGACACTCATTCGCGCGCGCAGAGCGACAGCGAATCGATGCACGGCGGATCGCAATAAAATAAGGGAAACGAGAACATATGTAGTTTGATACGTCGATATTTCGTACGCCGATGAAGTACGAGTATTTAAATGCGACGTGTAGGGTTAAATTTGCTTTTGCATTCTACGAAAATGCTAAAAAACGTTTACTACGAATTTATTACGATTAAAAGTAAGAAAGGTGTTACCCCGATTTCGATAAAAAGTACACAGAGAAAGTCTGTTACTAATAATGCTTAGAAAAATAACAATTTTTTATGAAGAATATTGCAGTAATAAATTCTCCTTAATCTTTGCGACATCGTGAAAGATACTTTTTTTTACGCACACGTCAAAAGTCTCGTGAGACTTGATCTACGGTTATCCGCTCTGCTTTTCGCATCCATCGATCTGCGTATCGGCAGTCGTCGTCGTTTTGGGCGGACACATTCCCCGCCGCCGTCGTATTATAGCTCCGTCATAGATATATGGATACGCGTGCCGTGGTATGCGAGCGTATTCCAGTGCATCATCCCCAGGATATAGCCCAACTGTCGCCTGCGAATCATACACGCTGGCTGTCATCGCGTTCCATCCGCCGCGGCAACCCACTTTTCCAGCCGGAATTCTTTCCGCCACGAAAGGCGGAAAGCGTTCGTAAAGTATTAACCGATGACCTACGAGCTTGGCTCCGGTGCCGGCGGAAGGTGGATCCGGAGAAATACCAAGAAGATGGAGGTAATAGCTAAAGAGGACGATGGGAAAATCGAGGACACACATATAAAACTAACACACATCCATAAAACTAACGATTTAGAAAGATTATATAATAGCGCGGCGTTTATCATTTTGCATCAATAATCTCTCGATGCCTGTGCAATTATTTCTCTCAAAATTAGATGAGAGTTTATGCTGAATAATTTTCTTTTATCTGGCAAAGCTGAAAATGCGCGTATATAAAATAGTTATATTTGCGCATATAAAGTAGTTAATATTAGAAAACAAAAATTGATTTTTGAAAACCAACAGGAAACAGTTATATTCAATCAACGAACATACGTTATATAACACGTTCTCAATAATAGTATTGAATTGAAATTTGAGTTTCATGATACATGGTAGATGTAAAATTTGTTATCCGAATGCGCCATCTTGGAATTACGTAAGGTGCACGCTGTATTGGGAACAAGTCGAAAGGTCTGAACTTATATTAAAACAATAAAAACGAAGGACACGTCGCGTCATCAGGGACTCGGTGCCGAAGATATTCCTATACGTGACCACGTCGCGATTTAGCGTGTGACCTAGAATGACGCCGAACAGTCGCGCAGATGTTACGTAGCTCTCCGATATACGTTCATGACATTCCGATGTGTGGAGAAACAGCGAGATCGATCTGATCGGTATAGCGGTGTCCTGTCGCGAACGAAGGAAGAGTAGCGAACAAACAACGCGCGCGGCCTTCCTGTTTCTTTCTCCTCCCGTCGGCATCTTCCCGGACCGCGTATTCTTCTTGCATCCCTCCCCTCCCTCCCTCTCCCCCTCCCCCTTCCGCGCCGTGACCCTTCGTCGAAAAATTACGAGTACGTGTAACTCGGCTGTGACGTGTAACGCGTCGTTGGCCCGATACCGGAAAAGGCATTCCAGGCCATTGGTCACGACGGCGCTTAAGCGACGTTCTATCTTTCGTCGGTGTGTGTCGTCGGTGCTTTATGCTCCACGGCGATTGAACCCCCGAGGGGGCCCTTGTCTCTCTTCTCTCCGCCTTCTCCTTTTCCGCGCGCTATCTCGCACCGAGCTCGGGGGGGGGGAGGCTGCGCCGCTGCTCTCCTTTTCTTCTTCATTGCCTTTCGTCCTGCACCGCCGCGCGGCAGTCCTCGCAAGTTTCAGTTTCCGTCCTCGTCTCTCGTGCGCGACTTCAAAGCCGCCGGTCTCCCTCGCAATAAGATCGTCGGTTTACGGTAGACACTGCGAGACAAAAGCGCTCGCTCCTTACGGGGGTTCTTCTCTTTTAACTCACTCCCTATTCCACCGTTTCATTCGATTGCCATTTGATTGCGGCGTGAGAGAGATATCGGGGGACGGGCGAAAATAAGGCTTGATTCAAAGGCGAAGCGCAACGGGAGACAATGCACGAGAGAGGCTCCCCTTTCGAGACATGACGAATGAGTCGGACGGGATGCGCGCGTAGCGCACTGACACGACGGCGAGATACGGCGGTCCTCGTGAATGTCGAGTGGATGTCAGATTCCTCGGAGCCACTCCGGCGGGCCGGGCGTGTTACACCGGCATGGTCTTTCGCCGCAATTAGCCACGCGCCCGTGCATTAACGTTCAGATTTATGGAGGTAATTAATGCTCCCGTATGCGAGTTATTGCATCCTATTTGATACCTGATTGCCGGCGCCGCCGTTTAATTTCTATATGACGTTGCGCTTTTAAGAGACTTGGAAAAGTGTTCAACTATTCGCGCCCATTTATTTCCGTGCTATTGGAAACGCCGAGCATGGAGCGCAGTAGTAAAGTTAGTTATTGTGCCAATCATTACTCGGGCGCGAAGGCTATTTCAGTTTATTTGCCGCGGTCGGCTCGCGTGAGGTTCATTGAAACATTACAATTATCCCCCGTTTAATTGAAAACATATGCTTCGTACGTGTATCAATAACAAGTGGTTAATTGTAATAATTCTGCGGTAATAATAATGCATTGTAGAAACGAGGTTACATTAATGCGTGACTTCTCTATTAGTTTCTTCAGTTCTTTGTCATAATGCGGATAAAGGAGAATAATACATTTGGCAGAAGCATTAAACCGCGTGTCAGTGAACTTTTAAAAGCGTTTACGGAAGTTACACAAGGATACACAAAACTGAACTGCGGGCGCAAGTTGATCGAGTCGCGTAACTGTACTAACGTGATGATCGTGATGTAATTTGCATGCGCTACATGCAGTGGTATAATGACCAGTATGTAACAGGCGGAGACAATCTGTAGTTACCGCATCACGTCAACCTGATGTATTTCACAGATTCTAACTAACAATTGTCATCTGCGGTACAAAACGCGGTGGAAAAACATTTTTTTTTTTTTTTCAAATAATGTTTGAAGTACGACGAAAGAAAGAGCGCGTCTGCGCGCGCGACGAATCGACTTGGCCTCAAAGAATCGGTAACTGCAAGAAAGCGCTGCGAGAAAGTACGTAACTTTCGACACGTCTCGCGTACAAGACTCATTAGCGAAGAAATAATTTATCATTCGACGCGGAAAATTAAAGAAGTCCGTACTGTAGCGCGCTTTGAGAGTGCGGGGGCGCCAGCTGCGAGCTTTCTTTAGCAACGGATAAACCGGCGGGATTACGTTATGCCGAGGACGACGCAAGGGTCGGTATTAGTCCGCCGACTGCAACTCGCAGTAAATTCAGCATGTTTCTGCTGAGCTTGGAAAATCTGCGAAATGGCAACCCCCGCCGTCCCCGTCTTGGAAAATTACACGACGGTCGAAAATCTTCGCTGAATTCAACTTTGCGAAATATTATCCTTTCAGCGCTCGCATCGTTCAGACACGTTTACGCTCGCGTCGCGGCCTTGGCTCCATCGGGCGACAATCTATATTCATAACAATCAAAACGTATTCCCCCGTCGCGTAACGGCGAACGCTTCGCGTCGGGAAGTTGCAGGTGCGGCGGTTTAGTATTCTGATCCTCGTCTTTAACCCCGGATAAATCCGCGCTATTTCAGGCGAGCTCGGGTGTTCGATGTAATTCTGACGACTTTCGCGGACTTTCTTTGGACTTTTTAACGCGAAAGCAGCGGGCGAGATTTATGCGGCAGTTAAAAATCCGCCGCATAAATATATTACCGCCGGAGCAAATTTCCCGAGTGTACATTAATCTGAATTTTTGTCTGCGTCATCGTGACCTTCCTATAATACATAATCTACAGACGTACTTCATCATATAATACTCCGCTCGCGCGGAGAATGCTGATGAATGTAGCACCGATGAATGAACTTTGCGCATCGAGTGGACAATAATTCCGAGTGACAGTTCCTACGCGAACGTGCGATTGCGATTGAGCAGGTAATATTTCGCGCATCGCGTTTCGGCTACCAGTTCGCAATCTATTGATAAAAGTGATTTATTTCATTTTGTACAAAGGTAGCTTCGGCAACTGTAACCGCTTAAGCCTTCCCGGACGTTATGCTCGGAGACTCCGGTCGACGAACTGGTATTAGCCGCCTGTCCCTAACCCGTAGATAGATCCGGTGCATTTGGGTTAAACTCGGCAGTACCCAGCGACCAGCTAAGCTTCCCGATAAACTCGTCAGCCGTTTGAATCGACTGTACGGTATCAGCTTCAATTTACCGGCCGGCTGTAACGCAGAGTTCCTTTCAGCAAAGGTGGACAAGCGCCTCGTGTGCGCGCAGCTATCGGAGAAACGAAACCGAGCGGTTCGTTTCGATGTGTGCGCGCGTATATAAGCGCACGTCCGTGTGTCTATGCGCATTGATGTGCACGCGTCAAGTGTACCTGTGTTACGAAGGGACGCTTTATTAGACCGCGCAGGGCCTGCAGCTCGGTCGTCGGTTGACGAGGGACGAAGTGGATGCGGAAACACGGACCAGAGAGAAAGAGCGTGTGCACGAGCGGATGGAAACGAGAGATTGTGAAAGGGAGTGAAACGTGCGCGGAACACAGGCGACCGCCGGAAACAGGTTAGGGAATGGAGAACGATGAGAGCGAGCCGGGAATTGATGAAGCGGCGAAGAACAGAGCGCGCGCAGGGCTAGTGGTTTTAGAGAAGCCGTTAGACGGGACAAGCCGAGAGACGACGTCCAGGGTCGACGTCTCTTCGAAAGGACCTTCCTAGATGAAAACAATGGGCACCGTGTGCATCTATTGGCTCCCATTACGACGATGGCGATGTGACGCCGAGAGTTCGCGCTTATTTATCGATGATTCGTTAAGTGGCCCATTCCACCTCTTTTTGCGCCGTTCTCCACCCCTCAGCCTCGCTCTTATTATCCGCCTCTCAACCCCGATAACCTCGTCTCCATCTTCTCCCTCCCTCCCTCTCTCTCTCTCTCTCTCTCTCTCTCTCTCTCCACTTCTCTTCACCTCATCGTGATCGCTTAATGGAAGCCGACGAGGCCGAAGCCTCGAGGGCAGGCCGCACTGATGCTGGATATGGTTTTCCTCGGTGTTATTGGCCGATAATCCGCTGGTATCGACGGACGTAGAATTATACGCGCGTATACGTATACACAGTATGTAGCTCACAGTGATGTAGAGCCGTATATATGTCGGATACACTGGCTCGCTACAGCACAGCCGCAACGGCACTGGCAGCGCAGCGGCGCACGTCAAACGGCAGCGAGCGCAGGCCATTCTCCGGCGGCCGTGTGTCCCGCCAGGCCTCCACGTCCGCGCGAATTAAACTTAACCACAATTAGCAAGACCCCAGTGCTTCGTTCGGCTGCGCATATAACCGCGTGTAAATTGTAATAGCTACCCGACACTGCCAGAGCCCACCGGCGGGCGCGCGGTGCGGTGCGAGCGTTAATGCGCGTGTGATGGCCGCGTACACGCGCGCGTGTGTACGTCGCGGTTATGCGTATCTCCCTACGCGGGAGAACGCGCGTACGATGGGATCGCGAATGTTGAATACAAGATCGCGATTCCATCGATTTACATTCAGTTAAGCCTTGTCGTCGGGAGAGGAGCACGGCTGGGAAGTCGATAAGCCGAACAGCCTGAAATAATGTACAAAGGACGATAACTCGCTCGATAATTTGTGTGCGAATCCTCTTTAATCCACGTCAATCGAGACTTAACCTTTCTTTTTTTTTTCTTTCTATTTTCCACCTGTACATAAAAAGTCTAGATCACGGTTGAGCACGCCGCATCCCTTTGTTAATTGTATATACTTCTGAGAGATATATTTAGTCCTTCGCACATAAATGGAACTAAACATGTAACGTGAGTTTATAAGAAATAAATTATAAAAATTTTCTTATTTTTAAATTAATTATCATTTTTAAAAAATTGGTATGCCTCATAGATGTATTACAACAGTTTCGATCCACATTGATAATAGCACACATCGAAAGATGTATTATATATCGAATGTATATCTACATACAACCTGTTTAGAGAGTCAATATCTTAGATATACACGCTGGCTGTCGTTGCGCGATGTGTGCGAAACGTAGTTTCAATATGGATATACTATCAATATTAGTGTGTACACATGTAAAAGAGGCGAAGCTGCTTTATCTGAACATATAAACGACGTTTCTTGTGCGGAGGAACAAAAGATGTTAAACTGCGTAGCCCGCTTTCCATGCATGGAACCAGAAAATATTAGCTCTTTGAAACGCGATGTTTACGATATGTAAGTACCTTTTTAATCCCTTTCTGTTCCCAATCTGGTTGATGGTTTTGTTTGACTACCGCTTGGCTTATAGTCGCTAGCTACTAACAATTGCAAAGGAGTTAATCTCATTGTACTTGTGCGTACTGCGAAAGATAACAATTGTTTGCATTACTTTGATGACACACGATTCAAAGTGTATGCATCAAAGATTTTAATTAAGTGGACTCGCTGGACTATACATTCATTTATTTGGGTACATTAAATACCGAGCATATTATGCAATATTTTTCTTATTTATTATGAATTATTAAGCACATTTTCGGAATTGTAACTTAAAGCAATTTAGCTATCGAAAGTTTTCAAAGTAAATTTACTTCAATCTATTATACTATACGTAATATACGATAAAACAAATAAAAACTGATCGATTTTCCGCTGTATTTTTTCCTGTAACATTGTAGAAAATATTATACTACGAAAGTTTACCAAAAGTCTAGAAAATTGTGATTACCTAAAAATTATTATCATCACCAAATACATTTTTTTTATCTTATATCTTTCATGATGTATTTTTACATATCCTTTACTTTGCAATTATAAAAATATAAACAATTATCATAATAATATTTCGGGTTTTATCTTATTTTTAGTATCAGCATAATCAAATAAAGCTTTCCTTCATTGTACGAATGGCACATATCGCGAGGGAAATTACTCGGTAGAGATTTGATTATTTTATCGTCGAATTTACACAAATCCCTTTCGCTTTTTCTGATTTTTTTGTAATTTTCCACGTTTTTTAATAATCAAACTCGCAAAAGAAAATATATGTAAGTGTCAATTATGCTGGTCGTAATTAAAAGGATATATGAAATGCCAATTTGCATGAAAATAACATATGCAATCTAAACTTCTAGCCGATATCTCCGTTCCGTCAATATTTGCGATACATACTGATCACAATTCCAGTGTCCACTGGATATCTAATTTCCGTTATATATTCGTAGCCCGTGGCAATAACATTCGCGTGATATCTATGTTACGCAGCCGTTGCGCTGCAGAGGCATTTGAAAAACATTAATTGGTCGGTAGCAGGTCGTAAATCTCACACTAATGATTTCCAGAGCGCATTTCATTAAAGTATTCTATTCCATTGCATATAATATTACAGATATACGAGCACAACAAAATTTATAGCATTGTTTGCGCAAAAATATTAAATACTGAACTAGGATTAAATTAACGGCATATGACAGCAAATAATATACTCTGAAATTACTTTCTAAAATGTTATTTCATACAAAAAGTATCTATTTACAGTAAAATTGCTCTTCAAAATGTCATTTCATATCAAAATGTTTGTTTAGTTACCGTATGTGTGCGACTTGCTTCGACAAAAAAGAATAAACAATTAATATTTTGTCCAAACGATAAATAACAATCACAATTTGTTTCTTAATTAGATTGCATTGATTATTGCAATTATCGCAGATAAATTAACGCAGAATTATATTGTTTTATTTTTTATAAATAAATTTTTAAAATTTTAGTTATTTCTGAATAACCGATACTGTTTAATACTCCGCTCAGATCACGTTTATATAGCTTTCGAATATTAAAGGCTTCTATCGATTTAATACACAAATACTGGAGAATTATTTCAAAAAGCTATCTGCAGCTATTTTTATGATAATATTATTTAATTCTATGCACTCCGCATTTGCACCTGGCTTAAATAATTCAAGGGAAGCAAACGTGTGTTTATTTTTATTTATTGATAAAAATTTGAGAAAACATAAATAGAAATTTTTAAATATTTATTTACTTACTACTGAAGTATTTGCTATTGACAGTAAAAGCTTATGGTAAATATTATAAAAATATACAAATAAAAGAAGCACTTGCTATCTGCAAAAACAGCTTTCGTAAAAAAAACATAGTTAGCTCCATTCCGCGTGTTAATGACTTCATTTCGTGTGTTTCAAACATAATAGTGTTTATCTCTTTTCTATTTAGTTAGTTTGTTGTATAGTACAAAAATATCTGCAGTAACAGTCAATAGAATAAATTCTAAGCGCATTGCTTGTATGCACATCTCCATTAAAACTTTTTTCTAATCCGACACAATAATTATCCAAATGAAAACAATTAATGTATTCAAACTAGTTTATGTGCGCACATTGCATAATATTCTATTATAATTCCAAATTGATGAAAGAATAGATAAAAAATAGCTGCGCAGTAGCCTGAATAAAAATCGAAAATTATGCGTAGTCATTCTGCATTTGCTTCATTTGTATTCATATCGTTCGTTACTTTTTTAATCGTTCCAAATTTTTCAAGAGTTTCACGTGAATGAGTAATTTTTAGGTAACGAAATAAAAAGATACCAATCGGAATTTTAGATTTAGTTTTTTGCGTGTGAGCTTTCCAGTCTTCCACCCGAGAATAAGAAAAGGAACATCTTGTAAAAAGAGGAAAAAAAAAAATTATTCCGTAGCCGTCGCGCCGGGTCAAGGCCCGCCGCAATCGTTCGTCTCGTTCATAGTCGTAGGTCGCGAATGTAAGCTTTCATTATCTCTCAAGCCGGCGACTCTATCCCCCTCATGTAGTGATCGTCGCGAGTGTGCGCGTACCTGGTATATACTTGTGTGTATGTGTTAGCCATCACGGTCTCGCCATGTTATCCGAGGAGGACATCTCGAGTTTCAGAGGAGAACAAACGGCACGTCGTGTACACGTCTACTGACGACCCTATAGAGATCGCGAGGACGTTCTCGAGACTTAATGAATGGGCCGATGTGGGGGAAAGAGCAACGATGAGTGCGAGAGGGGGTGTGATAGCAGTACGAGAGCACAGGGAAGAAGTTAATGGCCTGGCCGGGAGACTGAGGTTGGATCGTCATTCAATTTCTCTTCTTTTGCTATCGTATGTTACGAGTTTATTCGTAAAAACCGACAATGCACCACCCGCGCGCGAAATGTTTCATCCCTTCGTTGAAAATTCATAAGTACGTAGTAGCGCGACAAGATTTAATTCAACTTGGCATTCGTAAAAATTTCATTTCAAATCGAATACAAATGTATACATAAATCACGCATAAAAATGAAGCGGAAGCTGTTATATATTGGCGCTGTCGATATTAATCCCCTTAAAACTGAATTCACAATAAGTCAACTCAACGTCGAGCGTGGAATAATAAGACTCGACGTCCGACCGCGCTGAGGGTTAAAAGTGCAGCTTCGACGAGCTTCGGATTGTTCTCATCGAGGACGACTTCGTTTATTCCCCGGCACAAAGCCGTGACGAGCCTCGCGTCGGATTAGCTCCGACGCCCTCGTCTCTTCCCGCGGCGTTGCACTGCAATTTGTTTCACGGCGGTGGGACGAAGGAACGGGCCGGGGTTTTAATCTGCATCGGATTATACCCTCAAAGCGCGATGCATTTCATTACGCCGAAGCCATGCGAGAAAGTGGGCCAGTGTTTGTAGACAGCGCTGGCCGTAGTGGAAATAAAGGACGAACTCCGTCGTGGCAAATCCTTTCTCGTTATCATTTTAGACACCTGTCTATTTACCGCACAACAGAGTAGGAAGGTACGGAAGGTCGGAATGCCACGCTTCGTGCTTACGTGTAATACCGCGCTGCCCGCGCTATGAAATTTCGAAGGAATGTTGCCCCGTGCTATTTTAATGACGCGCCGGATAAAATAGTTGCGCAAAGTATCGGCGTATCGGCCGTATCAGCATCATCGCTGAATAATTTTATTGTATTCCGCGTAAACACTAGTTACGTATTTATGCATTTATCGAGCGAGAGAAGACTATTTAGTTAGCGTATCGATTATAGAAAATGGATAATTCCGCAACGGAACTAATACTCTTCGAAAACTACTATGATAAAAATTTATCGTTCTGCGCGGCGGATACCTACAGATTTTTGACGCCTCGTACATCGAGCCACGGTAATTCCATTCGGACGCAGGTGTTATGTTGGAAAATGGTAACAAAGTGTCGACTTTGAACGAAGCTTTTGATGCATCGTGCAGCAATTGCAAGCGATACATGGAGTCATAGTTTATGATGCAGTAAATTCAATGGCGTCGCGTGCGAAACTTGCGCCGGCAATCCTTTGATCGATTTGCGCAAAATGCATGAAGTATATTTTTTCATTCCTACTCGTTACGTAGGTTTTTGATACTCGTTACGTTGGTTTTAATACGAGAAAAGATTTACGGATAAAAAGATTGTAAATATACAAATACATTGAAATTATAATGACATCCGTGCCGTGTTTGTACGTATTTTACGAAGATATTCAAGATATTCAAATTGTCTATAAGCTTACGGAAAAATCAAGCTGGTAAGAAGATATTGTTACTTTTTAATGTTCCGCCGTTGCCACAGCGCCAGACTTGCATTCAAATATATGCAAAAGTAATGCCGCGTTGGCCAACAACCAAGTCGAACGTACGAAATGTGCGGTGTTAAGGCGGGCGGAGACATGCTTAATGCGCGAACAATCATCTGCATATGTTTCCATACGAGCTCTTGGAAAGCATTCAACCATATTGCCATTCATAGAGAAAAGCTTTAATGATAAGCACTCGCAGACTATTATATATGCATGTATTCATTAATAAAACATTTGTTTATAATTGTCGATAAAGCTTAACATGTTACATTATTTAAATATTAAAATAACGAAGAAAAATACAAACTTATTTTCGTTGTTATTTCTGTTGTCAAATTTCTTCCAAAAAAAAAACGAGAAAAATATATTTTATAAAACACATTTAATCAAAATTTATCACTTATAGAATAATGTCAATTGTCCGGCAAGTAGCGTGTACAACTGCTTTATCCATTCCCGAGAACATCGCCTGTCATCTTCAGAGCAGTAATCTTGCTTTCAAAGATTCTACGGCGCGATTCTAAGACCGAAATAGAAACAGTATGCGCAGCGAAACGACTGAACATTCTTTTCGCCAACTTGGAGATAGCTACATAGTTCGCTGGAGCTTGAATATCATGCTTCGTGGTAAACTAAGCGGTCAGTATGACAGTATCGTTCGCGACTGAAAAGAGAGCGAGCTTCGCCGACAATTTAAAAGAATGTTTTCACTACTACACCATCGGAGGGTTATTTTATCATGTGTTCTTAAGTTCTCCATTGTTCCTGTTTTGCAATATCTGCCGGATACCTCACGCGATTACAAAAGCAACACGGTCGCGCTTCCGTCCCGCTAGAACAAGAGAAAGAAAATACTCGCCACCCCGAAGAAGTCGTAAGTGCACGGACAACGGTCGGCGACTTCAGGTAGCGACTTACGATCCAATAAAGTTTTTGCCCCTCTCCCCTAGCACAGCTGCGATCCCGATCTTCTTTCCCGCGGGATGTGTTTCTGATTGGCAAAAGTTATCATGGGTTATAAGTTGATTAAGGACACAACTAGAGGAGACGTTGCCGAAGACTCTGTTTGCACAAGTAACCTCGAACTCGGTTTCGCCGCGGTGAAATAAATTCAGCGCTACTTCCGATAAGAAGCGAACAAGTCACGACTTTTCCTAACTGAGGAGGGAACAAAAACGGTGATGTACAAAAATAATAGAAAAGGAACGTTTGCACTATACGTCGCGATATCCAAGCTACATATTTATCTCTCAATCCAATTGAAATTAAATAAATTGTAATTGAGATTATATAAAATTGATAAAATAATTTTTTTAAATATCCGCAATATTAACAGTGAAATTTTTAGATAATGAAATAGTTACTCCAAAACTCTTTAAAATAGTAAGTATTTTTTTAACTAACGATAAATTTCACCATATAATCATTCCGTCGTTAAAATAATCTCCAATCGAAATTTTTTATTATATTTTATCTTAAACGCCATCAATGTTTGCCATTTTATTTCAGTTGTAAACATGAAAAACACAAATAAACATACCAAATAAAAGCTGGATCTAAGCTGAAAGCTGAAGTAGAAACTATAAAATTGTAAAGAGAACGGATATTAATCCTCCTGCAAAAATACTCAACAACAAATTTGTTAAAAACATCATTACAAGCTCGAGCAAAAAATATAATACACGAACAGATATTTCAGAGAGATTGTAATTTGCCAAGCTTGCCTGTGCGGTTATATACGCGACGCATAAAACCATAATAAATCTCACTCATCGGATAATACATACTATTCCGATAGGTTGTTCTTCGTGGGCGTGAGAATCTCGTATAAGCAATACGAAAAATATGAGTGATAGCGGAAGAAGAGAAAGATATAATAGAGATAATATCTCGAACAAAAGTCACGCGAATGTCTTCAATCGGTTCTACTTTAGATTGGAATCGCTCGAGATATGATCGCTACAATTGATACAATCGTCAATATCTTCGCACAGAAAAATCGCAGCAAACTGATAAATAAGTTTCATTTGAAAGCTCTCGGAATTGAGCTCGGAATCATTTATCTGATATTTATTTTTTACAAAAGAAATAATTAGACACGTCTATGAATCAGTGACTTACAAAAGTACACTGTTTATAAAAAAAAAAAAAACCAAATAAAATAATTCTAAAAATCCGTGACATTTGACTTTACAAAATATTAACAATTAAAAACAGATTTTCTTAAATAAATTGTTCTCTCTCTTATAATATGATATTGTTATCACTTCATTAGCGCATCAACATAGCATATGCAAAGTTCCATTGGATGGGAAGTTTGTTTTAAAGTGCGTCAATTTTTTTGATAAACAGCGTATGTACGTTATTATATCGACATTAACATTACGGCACTGTTCATCACTAGCGTTCATATCTCGGCGTGTATGTCGGTAAGACGGTGCGCTCCTTGCACCTCTTTTCTCTTCCGGGACGATACCAGTTTATGCGCAAGACGAGAATGCCTAAACAGCCTAGTTCTCGTCGCTTCATACGTGCGCATCGCGGATGTAGGATAAGCGGGGTCGCGCGTGACCTAGCGCCGCTTACGACATCGGGCTATGGGAGCATTAAAGGATAACGACTGCATATTGATATCTGCGTAAGAGCGCCGCGCGTCAGTAGCATAAAATTTATTCATATTTGTAACAGCGATATTGCAGATTACAAATATCAGGCTGCAAATGTACGATGTAAATGCTAACTATAATAATATTGAATAACGTTACTGTACAAAATGTGAACGCGTTGCGCGGACAATTGTAATTGAAAGCTTATTTTTTGACGCGCTTAGAATTGCTAGAGTTAAGGGAGATTTATTATATACGATATATACGAATATATAAGAGAGTATGTTTCAATGTTCCATTTTGATGATAATAATATTCGCAATTTTAGATCAGAATTTAATCGTTTGTCTCTTTTACAGCGTGCTGTGTCATTTAAAATGCAATTTATCAATTTAACAATATTATTGAAGATATCCTGGCGCGATATACATGTTTGTATGATGTCCTATACGCAAAATATGGAAATTGATAAGCACAAAGCATATTAATTGCAGTCGCTTATCAATTTAAATTTATCTAAAATCCTAATTTGGAATGCGCTTATCGGCAGGAAGAGCCGTATCGTCATTTTATTACTTCCGTGACTGCGATATTTTGTTGATAATATGTCCTTTAATGTCCGCGTATTCGATGTCGCAAATATACATTCTGCGTTGCAAATATACATTATTTATATTAAATGTATCACGGTAATTATTAACGATTCTGATATGCGCATTTTAATGTACATTTAATTTTTGATTGTGTATAACGCTACAAAATTATGAAACAAGATTGTGGATAATTTTCAATATTAACAAACATTATTTTATGCTTCAATTTTTCAGTCCAAGTTATTTGTTAGGATAAGTTAATATAAATTATATGCGTGTCGAGAAATGAGCAAATCGTATTTTTATTCCGCGGTCTTAAAATTATTAATTAGTGAAGCTGCATGATAATTTACAATTAAAAAGATTCTAGAGGCGAATAAATCTTCTCAGAAAGAGATCAACCGCCTGGATGTAGTTTTTTCTGAAAGTAAACTACTTTTTCCGGCGCGAGTAAACTTGTACTGGCAACGCCCTCGTCGTAAGAAACCGTTGTTTCCGCGACAAGATATCTTCCACGCTCTCAGAAACGTTCCCTGCAAATTCGACGAGTTTCTCGACAAGACGTTAGCCGTAAGAAGCTAGCAGACCGACCCGCTTGTTCCTGACCTGGGCAATTCGTTACTACCCCTCGCCACCCCCTCCCGCCGACACCGCTCCTTCGTTACTCGCACTTACGTATATATGCGATACTAATTTTCCAGATCCCACGGAGAAAGAAAGCGCGCGCTTGATCACCGTCGAATTCGTATTTTCCCGGCTTCTTACTATCACGTCGTCGGATGGGAGATAATATCGTTACAACTTTGCGGGAAAATTTACGATTCGCTATCAACGATTATCTGGAGCAAAATTGCTTAAGGTTAATATATTAGACGAGCAAATGTTTAAATGGACGGGAAAATGGCATTAAAATTGAAGCAAGTTAAAGATAGAAATTCTAACAATTTGCAGAGAGTTTACTTTCAAATTATCGAATTTGCCCGATAGAATAATCCTTCTAAAAACTAACTCGATATATTTGATATTGGTTAATAGTATTCATAATGAACGTCAAGTCAATTTGATCAGTAATTTCATGAAAACGCTGGAAAAGAAACTAAAATGGTTTTCTATTATCCACAATATTTCAAGTTAAACATTACAAATTCAACAATCTTAATGCAACCAGTCAAGAGTAAAATGATACGGTGATAGAATAAAGGTGCTACTGCACTGTTGTGGAAATAGCATCGCTGACACCAGGACGAGACACGTCGCGCACTTGGCGCGGCGCTCCTGCTCGATCAAAGTCGGTGACGAATTCGGGATTCACGCGAACGATCGAGTATGAACCACTCTTGCATTTTGCATTTAGCCGTATCGGCTAATGAGATCCCGCGACGTCATCCCCGGGGATTATGGGTAATGCATCGCCAGAGGCTACGTGCTTCCGCCGGCATGTCTAGCTCGGCAAAAGTTACTCGACAACATTTTTGCTCGTATCACGGTTATTAGTATTTCGTTCGGTGCTGCTGGCGGCTTTTGCTCGGATTATCCGATTATTCAAATTTCCTTATCCCACGGACGCGCTTGATAAAACCTCTTACTTCGGAGACGACGCCACGCAGCGTCCGGGTAAGGTTTAATCATCCGTGTTCTAATTCCGCGCGCGAAATTAGATTCAATTCGGTATAAGAACTGAAATAGTCCAGAAAGCAAACAGTCGACACGCACATTACTACACACTTTCGCGAGAACAAAGGATTCGTTTAATCTCTTTAAGGTCTGTCAATTCGCTCCTCGCGGATCCCGCCAACGTTTTCCGACGCTATTATGACGGAATTAATTCAAACTGAATTTAGCACTAGAATGTGCCTGTAGTAGGACCGCGCAAATTTTGTGCTCGTCAGTTGAAAGCTGACCATAAATGGAGCGCGTTCCGAGCGCGTGATTCGGTGATAAAGGAAAAACAGTAACTCGCGGAAGCGATCTTCTTTCCGAACGGTTAGAGGAGTTTTCTGCTACAATAAACATTGGCGGCGATGATAATAGCGTAGCAATGTAGATACATATATTCGGTAAATTGAAAATCGATATCGAAATCCGTGCACTTTCAATGAGGCTTACAAGTTTCATGGGGTGGTAAGAGCAAATAGTCCGCGATTTAACAATTTTTATAAAACGACTCATTTCAAGCGAGAAAATGTGAGAAAAGCGGATTCCGATTGAGTAGTATGAGGCTAAAAGGGTGCAGCTGTTAAATGGACCGTTTGATAAAAAGAAGGTAGAGCATCTACGACACGAAGTTTTTATAACACGTACATTTCAACACTTTTACGTTTTGGCCACATTTGGCGCTAATCTGCTGTCAGATGAATGTATCGCCGACCGTAATATGCAAATGTAAAAGATAACGTAAAACTGACATCGACAGAAAAATTTTATCTTATAAATTACCACCGGCTGATAATGCATAAAATTATGTATGAAATATTCGCTTAAAAAGTTCTCACAATATTTTCAAGCTGTATCTATCTATTATAATATAGATTAAATTAATTAACAAATTAATAAAGTTTAGTTTTTTTTGTTTTAAGAGATTTTACGCGTGTTTCAATCTCGCTCGCGCAAATATAATAATACTTTACGAGAAAAGGGTCAGATATGTAGGAGTGAAGTGTCCCGCATACAACCGCAAATATTGCCAGAATTTAATTGCTAATACCTTCCCCTATACATATCTCTCATTCTCTTTCTCTCTCACTCTCTCTTTGATTCGATAATACGACAATCGTGTCGATAGGCATCACTTACCGGTATGTTGTTGAGCGTGAATGAGAGGTGAACTGGCGGCTTCGATGGTGGCAGGCTGCAATTTGCCCTCAACATGTCTCCCGGGTCGTAGCGATCGCGTTCTGATGCGATAACGGGTCTTCCGCCAGGCAGAGCTGAAACATAATAATTTCTCTCTTATAGTCATTGTCGACGAAACTGAAGCTCCCGGCGGTACGGGGCGGACGTAGTAATCGCGCCGTTTCCTCGCGCTCGCCGCCGAACTTATCCAATATTCAAGCGCCAATGAGGAGCCTGTTATGTCGCCAGCTTTATGCGCTTCTACGGAATACAATAGGGTACGTGTGTTGCGTAATCCCGGCGCCATCCTCAGAAGGCAGTTACGGACGCGTAACCGTGGAAAAATATTAAGCGCAATACGAGGATATTGATTTTGTCGCGGTAACGCGCGAATCGGGTAAACGCGGGGCGCGTTTCAATACAAAGACAATAGCTGCAAACTGAAACTGTGATTAAAAGCTTGTTTGTTCTGCTGCAAAATGAAGTGTCTGTGAACAGTAGCGGCTATTGCCGTCGCGGATAGCGGACCTGTGTGAAGTAATAAAGTAAACTTTGTATTGGAAATTCACTAATCGTCGCGATACTTCAAACGTGAAATAGAACATGTTGAAGTAATCCAATTTTCGAAGAATTCTAAACGTGAATCGAATCTATCTCCGATAGAATGGAGCTGACAAATCCGATAGTTAATAAAATCATTATTTGTGAATACCTATTAGAAATCATTTTTTTTTGGAACATAACATTATTTTTGAAACCTATACATGCTACATGCTAAATGTTATACTCAAATATTATAATGCATAAAAAATATTTTTATAATATTACTTGGTTTTAATTTGCTGCTAGTCTGATATTTATAGCAGTGATACATATTACTGTGCATATATATTACATGCATAATATTTCAAGTCGCGTTCGTTGCACAAATACTTCTAGAAAAATTGGATGCGCTGGAAACGGATCGTCAATTTACAAAGCACTCCAACTTTATCACTAAACTATCAGAGTCTGTCGAAGATATTAAATGTTCACTGTATGCTTCACTCAGAAAAATTAAAAAAAAAAAAAAAAACCTTCTATAAATTTTACGTGTTTGAACGAAAAATATCCTTGCTTACTCACGTCATTATACATACATACGTTGCATACAATAACAGCAAATTATGAGAGTCGTTGATCACATTAAAAATGTCGCGTCGTTCGTGTTTATTTAATTAAAATATGGCAATTCGAAGTGGATCGTTTGAAACTATGCGTGTAATGACTTCCGCGGTTAATTTCCAAGTATCAAAAGTTGGAAAATTATCGCAGCGCATTTTGTCGCATGCTAATTGGCAGGTCGTGGTTCATTGTATTTAGACTAGCTTGTGCCAAAATTAAAATAATTAGAGTTTGTTATCATATTCAATGTTACATTTAGTTCGACATTTATCGAGAAATTATTCGATATGTTTAAACAGCGAAAAGTTAAATTAAGTAGATTTTTGCATTATTTTAATCTCAATTCTGATATTCTTTAGGCACATACAGATAAATTAATTGTATTCATTAAAAGAAAATTAAAAAACGCGTAAAATCCACACGTACATCGTGTGTTATCTATTTAAAATACATTTAGCCTAGTAAAATTACCAATCCAATTTTTAATAATGATTTGTATCAATATTAATATTGTAATGCTACGATATAAATATATCAAATGTTCTGAGATTTTTGATTAATTCATTTCAACGATGTGTTGTAGTACCCTTCTCAACTTGAACTTTCCGATTATTCTCACGTTCTTAACTACAACGTTTCGTATGTGTACTTTATACAGCAAAGCACTTGAAGCCAACGTACTTCAGATGAAACCGGAAGCTATTGCTAGTAAGTCAAGCGAAGAGAATAACCGTGGAGTCTCCTAAGCTCCGCTCGAGGCGACGATAAACCGACGACTCGTGAAACGATAGAACGATTAATCGAATCCCAGTTACGTTGCCACATTCCATTTATGAATAGTATCAAACAAGATGCACAAATTGATAGAACTACGCGCCGTTTCCGAAGGAACACCATTTCTGGCTCAATGCGAGTACGAATTTATGAACTGATATTTAATATTAGAGATATTTTATAAAACAGAAAAAAAAAATTTTATACTAAAAATTTGAATTTGAGAAAAAAGTGATTTAAAACTGTTAAATATAATTAAAAATTTAATTCAATAAATCAAATATATTATTCAAAATAATATTAAACATTTTTGAATCACTTTTACGATATAAGTAAAATTACGCGATATCGCATCTTTCCGCGTACAGAATATTTTCAATTTTATTTTCTTCCAGCTAATGAAAGCTTTGTTAACGTTTATTGTTGTAAAATTTATAATTTATGATTTGTACCTTTTTCTCGAACTTTTTCTGAAAATGGAATGGACTTTTAATGAGAGTAGAGTAAAAAGTAACACGACGCGCAACCGTCCGATCGCAAAAGAATTACGCGATAAAACTTTTACTGTGACGTAAACGATATCTACCTGTTTGTATCGAGTTTCTTTTGTCCATGATTTCGATTACACAAGTACATATTTGGATATCAATTTATCAATTCGGTTCTATTGGTACAAATTTTAACGCGGTGCTGCTGTATAGGAAACTTGATATAAACGACCAAGGGAAATAACGTTCAGGAAAATTCAAGTGCAGATACGATTTCCCATGAGCATGTGGAAACTGCACCGGAGCGAGATTCGTTTACCCTACGAACATCCCGCGATATTATCGTAAAATATGAAATTCATATCCCGTCCGGGGTGCGGATAGCTTCGCCTTACTATGAAAGATTCTCCGCCTGGATTCGAGTGCTGCTAATAAAGAAGGCGATCCGTAGATATTATGTCTCTGCCAATCGTAACGAATCTCCAGCATGATCGATGGAAGACTACGTGGTAGAAATGGAACCTTCACAGATCATCCGTGCAAATACTTTTTGCAGACGTTTTGCGCAAAATTCGTTAATAATATACGTGAATTCAAAAAATACTGATCGGAATCGTGCAGGAAAACAATAAAACGCAATTAGAGCAAAGAATAAGAGAAAACAATAGTAGCAAGTTTTCTACGCTGGCTGTCTGTTGAAAAATAGATGTGATACATTTACAGCAACTCGGTGAAAAAGAGGAAACCTTTAAATATTTGACGGAGGAGCGCTGGGAATAGACGGAAGAGAAAAGTTAAAGCACCAGCGGAGAGAAAGAAAAGATAGAAACGCAATAAGACTGGCAATGGTTATGAAACGAGAACAAAAGGACTTACAACACGAATAGGACATCTATACGAAGAGTAAATCAATTGATAAACTCTCATAAAATTATTCCGACTCAGCTGTAAGAAAGCAATATAAACGCGTTCGCAATATGTGGACAAAGATTTGATGCGTGGAAATGGACAATAAAAACCATTTTGCTCACTATGTTTTCTTCGAAATATAAAAACAGGTTGATTTCGAAATAAAAGAACCTTTAAAAATACAAGGAATTATTTTTTTCACAAATGATTGCGAACAAACCACGCGCAATTAATTTAATTGTAAAGATTTTGGTTTTATTTTCACTGCGAAACATTTTTAAAGAATTTAATATCCACGCATTCACCTACAATTGATGGCTGGAATATTGGGCGATATAACTTGATCCTTGAATTTTGCAGATTGAAATGGCCAACAGTTGCCAGAAATTTCGACAGCCATCGCGCATCATTCAATCATCAATCTTGTTCTCCGCTTATCGGAAGTCAATTTTAAAGTTGGAATGATATACTACCACGTATACAAATTTTTGATGGCTATCTTCCATATGTCCCAAAAATTGCAAGAATTGTACCAATTAACTATAATGCGTTTCTACAGTTAAAAAAAAGAAAGTAATAATTCATACGTATTTATCATTTAATTCGGGCATAGATTTCACTTTAATAAACAACAAACGCATCTGTTAAAAAAAATCTCTTCTCTTAAAGAGATACATATAGATATAAAAGATTTATTTATATAGAATTAAATATGTTAAAAAAATTAATTTTTGATTAAAATTTGTATTTGAATTGTACTTGTATTTGACTTAATTTTACGAAAAACATTATTGTAGAATTTAATTAAACGCATATAAATAGAAATATTGTGCATGACGTGACTGAATGACATCACGTTATAACAATGCAAGCTACTAATAAATATTTTATTCAATGTTACGATGAAAAGAATTTAATACAGAAACTTTATGTATATCATAACCAAATATTTTCCAACAATAATATATTTTAATATCGCGTATTTTTACTCGTAATATACATATGTATATTTAAATCTGTAAATGACAAAAGAGAGAAATGTTAAAATATCCTGCAAGAACAAAACCTAATGAAAATTCAGGAGCGAATTGGTGGAAGATGATTCAGATCGTTACGCATTTGTCGGCGCATTGAGAGAAACGTGCTTAAGCAGAATTACAAGCGATTTTGATATAGTATGTTCACTCCCGAGCGTTGTATTAAGGTCTGAATCTATTTTACATTCATGAGAACATTAGAACGCGAATACGTAGAAATTTCGAAATTAACATATACGTACAATCTTCTTGATAGGCAACCTCACTTGTATAAAATGGAATTATACAAGATTTTCCAAAAATCGCGCAATTTTACGTTGAGTGGAATATTAAGTTTTATGGTATATTTTATGTGTTGCATTTCTCATCACCGAGAAGTTATTATCGCTACACATTATATCGGAAATTAAAATTTCTATATATTTTTGCTGGGAAAAATTATTAATTTTAAATTGATCGAAAACTCCCTGAACAAAAATTAACTCGCTATATTTGGAGCGGATCTAAGTACGCGGAGAATAGTAGAAATAAAATTATTTATCGATTTCTATGGTAGTAATTTTTTTATAATGTTCTATTTTTTACTAAATATTGTCTTTCTATTTTTATCAAAAATTTATCATATTTTCCTGCAACTTTTAAGTTTTTGGCGACCTTTGATATCTAGGTGTCCTACAATGCTGAAGAATTAATCGTTCAAATATAAGGTACCAAAATTTAGTTTCTAAAATTGATTATGTCTTCAAATATTTACCGCTTTGAAATACTCGCGAAAGCTACAAACATATAAATGTACCAACGGCCATCAGTCAACAAGCGACTAAATGTCAATAAACCATAACTTTTGCATGTGCAACGGTGTATTAGTTTACGAACTCTGAGTAATGTTAATTACGCAATTACACACTTAGCAACGCATACATATCAAAATTAATTTAAAGAAAGCCAAATATAAACGTAATATGCAGTTTTACTTAATCACTCAAATATTTAATTTATTTAAAAAGTTTTATGTGATAATTCTTTTTCGATAAATCTTATCGCATTAATAATTAATATCTATGCAATCATTGGCAATAAAAGAAATTAATTATCAAATTTACGTAGCAACTTAAAAGATTTCTTTGTAATAATCAATTTTTCGATATCAGCTGATTAACATTCTACACTATTTCTTTGTTTAAAATATAAGATTTCAATGCATAGATATATGCCGTAAGTTAATTTTCTTAAATATTTAGCGTATCGAAAACAATGTAGATTGTTTTGGTTGGAAATATTAGGGATCAAAGTAGAACAGCGATTATTTTAGACTCAAGACGTGAATAATTAGGAAGCTATTTAACATCGAAAATTAAAGATGCTTGGCGAATTAAGTTTCAAGAGTGCAAGTACTCTTGTTCCGCAATTAATTTTAGGTAAATTTTACTTTAATAGAAGTTTAACATGCAGCTTAATTGCCACGATATTAAACCTTAAAAATTCACGGGAGAAATGCTGTTTTCTCAGGCAATCCTTAAGAAAAAATTGCCTTGGGATTCGTTATGAAATCAAATAAATACTAAAAAAGCCATAATCCGAAAAAGATACGCGAGGTCTAGAACAACCTGCACATCGTATATCTAACTGTCACATAACGCGATTATAAAAAAAGACATTGAGTTACTTTACTGGACAGCGTTGTGCAATTTCAAAGGATCCAGCGTTTCATTCCTAACGAGGTTTCCTGAGAATTTTCTTTCTAATGGAATGCTTTCTAGAAATAGTATAGCTTGTCGGACATAAAATAATGAAGTGATGGAGGAGTACATTGTGTTACTCGCGATTCCGTGTATGTTCATGTGCAATGCACACGTAGTTAGGTAATTCAATAATTACGTTCACGAGTTATGCGACTTTGCTGTTACTACATATACAAATCTGTCAAGGGACAATGTACTTGCACTAATTCAAATTTACACAAGTTCCTCTGTATACAAATAATACGGTCGCCCTCGCTAAATGTGCGACGCAAATTATTTTTAATTTTGATTTATTGAGTGCAATTGACGTATTCGCGTTGTGGAATGCTGAATGATCGCCAGACTCAGCATTTCTGTTTTCCTATTTTGTGCGAGAGATGCAACAAAGATATGAAACGGGAGGGAGAACAGCATTTCTGATATTCAAGCATTTTTCCAGTACCTTATGTAGAATCGTGCCGTCGCACTTTAAGGCGTTATAGACCGTTCATTGAATCTCCTCGATACGGAGTTGCGAAATAAACTCTTTTCCTTTCGAAGCAAGAGATGATAATACGTATTCCAAGAATAGCTGTCGCGACACGTAGGTTTTGTAATTTCAAAATATGAATTCTATTGAAATAGTTTTCCCTTAAATTCTTAGCACGCTCGCGCGGCTGCAATAAGAAAAAAAAAATACGTCAATTTAATCGCCCAATGTCATCGCATATTGGAATAATAATAATGAAATTGTTTCTCATAAAACATAAAAACATAAAATATATTTTTGAAAAATTAAATAAATTTTAATTGTATATGCATGCATGATACACATATGTGTAAAATATAATAATACTTCCGCACACTAAAAATTTATAAATGTTATTTTGTTTTGTTTTACATTGTAAAAAAGGCTAAAATTATGACTGCAATGTTTATTACGCTATTAGATGTACAAAAGGATAAAATAAATGTGTTATGTACGTATAATAAAATTCACATCATATCGAAAAATAGGGAAAATTTTTCGCTAAACAAAACAGAATATACGCTAACGTAAAAATATGGCAAAATGTAATTTTGAGATTATTAAATACTGTAGCGCGCGATACAAGAAAATATTTCCAATTACTAGGTGCGCAACTAAGTTTCCGGGTTTCACACATGAATGGCGCTAACGATACATGTAGTCGATATACATGTCTAAAGTTGTGTTTTTTTATTAACTTGGACATCTGTCAACAATAACCAGTCATAATACCAACACATATTGCAACGCAAAAATATTTTTTCTAACAATAAAGATGTCGAGTTTTGTGCCAAATAAACAGCATTTGCGGGAAGCTTTGCTTTTCTGCTTCAACTTGAAAGAAAATGCAGCTGAAGCACGCCGTTTGCTTGAGAAAGCCTACGGCGAACATGCACAATCGAAAACTACTTGTGAAGATTGGTTTAAACGCTTTAGAAATGGCGATTTCGACACTGAGGACAAGGAGCGCTCCGGAAGACCAAAAACATTTGAGGACGCCGATCTGCAAGCGTTATTGGATGAAAATGATACGCAAACACAAGACAACAACAACTGATAAATTTGAACCATGCATTGCTCGAAAAACGGCCAGAATGGGACACGAGACACGAACGAGTGATATTGCAGCACGACAACGTTCCGTGCCATCGCACTTCCATCGTCCAGGACACCATCAAAACGCTGAAATGGGATCTGCTACCGCACCCGCTGTATTCACCAGACCTGGCCCCTTCCAATTATCACTTGTTCCGGTCGATGGCACATGGCTTAGCTGGGCTACACTTGGCCAATTTCGAAGAAGTGCAAAACTGATTGGATAAATGGTTTCGATGCAAAGACGCGTCGTTTTATCGTCGCGGTATTCATGTATTGCCAGAGAGATGGCAAAAATGTGTAGCTAGCGAGGGACGATACTTTGAATAAACCGTTTTTTGTATTTCTCTTGAAATTTTCCATTTTGCATTGATAAAAAAAAACCCGGAAACTTAATTGCGCACCTAGTAAATCTTTATGTATGCGATAAATAAAGTCCTGGTTTAAAGCATATTCTTTAATCAATAATTTAATAAAAATAAAAAGGTACATTTCAACAGAAAAATATCTAGCGTCCAACGGTTCTTCAAACCACAATGAAGGTAACCTGTCACCAGTCGCATCAGTTGTCCATACCATCGATTGTATTTTATGACATAAAGTATTCTTTTGCGGTTTTTGACGCGTGTTATTTTTTTAAAAAAGGCAAAAGTTGTTATCGAAGCGTGTCAATTTTCCAAATATTTAAAAAAGAGAAACAAAAATAATTTAAATAAATATCAAATTTTTCCGAATTTCACACATTTCCGAATTTCTTTTGGTAAAAATTTATTAAAGTTCTATAAAACGCGAAGGAAAGATTTACCAACATATATATTTTTATATTTGATTTTCGTTTTTATAATAATGTCTTGATATGCAACAGTGTGTAATGAGCGCCGCAGCGAACGGTGCACGCACAGTACAAAGAATCCAACTAAGATAATACGCTCTGTGCGTTGCGAACTTTATGCGTACAAGTATGCAAACAAGTATGCGTGCAAGCTCTTTAACTATGTTCTGAGAATTTTGATTTGCAAATAGTGCAAATAGTCCTGTAATGCACAACTCGCGCAAACTTAATGCCACATAGCACTGCAAAGTCTTTGATTTCCCGCAGTTTACAGGAAAGGCATTGTAGAAATCTCGAAAGAATCTACTAGACCCGACAATACATTTAGTAACTTGTAGCAAGAAAATTTAAAGAGCTCAACGGACAGATATATGGCGAAATTACTATCTCGCCGTCGGTCGTCTTTGAATAAATCGCGAGTTCTCCATCCAATAGCATAAATGCCAAAGTGGAAACCTCCAGGTGCTCGTAAATCTAATTGGTTATTCTGGACTAGATTCACCCGACCAATAATGTAAATTTAAAAATATATCGTAAAGATAAGAAAACGATTGATCGCCGCAATAAAATAAAAGTGGAAGAGAAGATTTGGAAACAAAGATTGCTTTTCCAAATGTCGTTATAAACAAAAATATCATATTCAAGAACTTCGAGATAGTATTTTGTTTTATATCGTAAATTTAATAAAAAAACATCAGGCATTATCTTATATTAATGAAAAATGTACTGTAGTAAAAGTGATGTTTAATTTATAAGAAATTATTTTAATAAATATTTAACATGTACAATTACATTTTTACTGAATAAATGATTAATAAATATATAATATTTGTAATATTTACATACATGTATGATAAACAATTTGATTAATATTCGTTGTGGAATCCATCAGTTATGCGTATTAAATGAGTGATTTGCAATTCACTTTATCGAATTTGTTTGTGACGCAATTATCTATGGAATGCAAAACGACACACTTTTAATTACACGAATTTAACTTTAAATTTTGCGCGATAAATTATATCCGTTGATGATGCCGGGATGATAAACTAATTTCCGTAATGAACGACGCGCAACTTCTAATTCTGCGCAACGTATATAAATCTCCCACATGGAGTTTTGCCAACTATAGTTTGGCCTCATAGTCTTCAATTCATATTTTTTTAAATATCCCAAATTTACATCATTGTATAAATAAATTTATCGAAATAGTTTAGACAAATACTTGAATACTTTAGATATATTATCATTCATAATTGTACAGAGAGTTATGAGCTCTTGCACAACATCTACGCATGCAAATCAAGATGAGATAGTCAAATATATATCCTGCCGAACGAACATGCGCGACAAGCTGATATCAATTCAACGATGAAGAGGGTGACACACGGATCAGATTCAATAGGCGGATCAAACGCGACAGAGTTAATAACGGTGACGAGAGAACTTTCACCGCCAGCTGTGCATTTTGTCGCGGGAATATGCATAGCTCTTTGAACGCTTTGACTTCTGACATTGCATTCTGCAAATGTGCATTGCAGTTATTCAATTTTTTAAATTTAAGATATTTCGCAAATAAAGCGCAACATGTTAAAAATTATTTTCACAATACTTTTTAAACATTAATTTGATAATTGCACTAGCTTAAACATAAAATGTTTTATTATGAGATAAAGTTTTCCTTTATAGTTAAAAAAGGTTTACAAAAATTGAATATTTCAGTTTGCATTGTCAGAGACAAAAATAAATAATTGGAGCGGTTATTTGTTAAAATGTTTGAATTAAAAATTATAATGTCATAAAAAACGATAGCTTTAGCTCGCGTGCACTGTACTTCTTTTTATGATGAAAAATATGCGCGTGAAACTAGGTCGCAGTCTCTTTTTTAATACAACTCAATAAATGAAACATTTTTATGAGTCAATTGCTCTTAGAAAAAATTCAATGGAAAGTTTAAAAAAATATGATAGCTTTTGTACCAGTTTTAATTATGCATTGGTCAATTTGACAAATTCGTATTCATATAAAAATTAAAACATTATATCAAAGCTTTTACATTTCTTCAGTGGAGATGAGAGATACGACTGCTGATCCAATTTTGCCCAGTTTCAAATATAAGCTTGAAATTCTCCAAAAATGTTAACAAAAAACCCACGAGACAATTATAACTCTAATTTCCCGTCACAAAATCATATCGTGACTGTGAGATTATATAGCAAAAATTAGTTACGTCGTTGGTGTGGTTAAAAAATTGTTTTCTTTTCGCACAGCCATTAAAGCTGAAAAATATATTGCGCGAGTATTAAAATCGTTATAATTAATTTCTCGTGTACTCGAATTATGTACCAAATTTAATATAATAAAAAAAAAACCCTCTGGATTTTCAGAGCGCATGGCTAATTCGCTCATGCGTAAAGTCATAGCCTTGGGTAACGAGAAAGTGGCAGTCTGCCTTGTGCAAGTGCGGAGTTTCGTGACACCGAGTAATACCATGGAGCATGTACTTACACACTACGGTGAGATTCTTCGAGACGGAGGCCGTGGAGAAGGTCGGCGCGTCTGCCGTAACTTCGCAGCTGAATGTACCCGAGAGGCCGAAGTCGACGTTGCGGAGCGTTACCTGGCTCTTGTTCGAGTTGGCGGGCTGAAACACACATTCGCATAGATGTACAGAGCGAATGGATGTACCTGCGCGTATCACGCGCGGCGGCCTAGGTTATTACATCGGCGGCAAAGTCGTAATGTCATTTGCATGCGTAATGTGATTTGACGTAACGTTATTTGCTGAAAGATGTTACGTGTCGGCGAGATTAGATATTCGCTGCCTCGCGACGATGTAGTTGCGTCGGTATAATGGATAAGTATTATTAATTACTAATTGTTAAAAATGAACTCGATGTAAAGGTGCAAAGTGGGTGATTGTTTTAGCAGTTCATATTTCTTACGACAATTAATCATTTGTAATTACATGGAAAGCATATTTTAGGATCACTGATGAAGATTATCTTCTTTTATTTTCTTACATTTTTTTATGATGCCAGAAAAAAATTTAAAGAAACGCAGCATTCCGCGTTTTATTAAATATTCCACGAATATTCTAGCTTTCGTCGCGTCGAAGGATGAGCTGGTCCACTTGAGGAAAGTCACCTTATCAGAAATTATCCGACACTCGACTAAAGTGGCCCGAGAAGCCAAGCTGGTAACGGAAGTAGAGACGAAGCAGCAACAAGCGCGCGCGAGAGGTCGGGCGGAGGAAGGTTTAATCGGAACAGGCAAAACGAAGCATGCATAATTAGCGGGGTTTAAATAATGAAAGAGGAAGAAGCACACAAGTGAGCGGGGACGCGCCGAAGACTGGGGCGAGAAAAAGGAAGGGTGAACTGCAAGCTCTTTGACGAGCGAAGAAGGAGCTTGAAAGGCAAGTGAACTCTTTCCTCGTTGATTTATGTGGGCACCCTTGCGCGCGCGCGCGCTCACAAGGAGTTCCTCTACAGACACGGGAACAAAAGCCCCGGCACGCCGCACGGGAGGAATAAATATGAGACCATAGCACTCTCGGTCTCGGTGCTATCTAGGGAACGATCTCCGGTGTGTAACGTGTTGTCGTTCTCCCCGACTGGCGATGACATTGATACCCTCGTGCGAGACACTCAATATTTTTGGGATATGAATCGATCATTCACAGACTACTAATATCCGGCGCAACAATCTCACGCGAGATATCAATTCTGTCAGACGAAGTATCAATCTGGTGCATGAAAAATTAATGAAGCTGTTGAGTATCGAACGGAATCGTATACTTGAGAACAATATAGAAAAGATCGGCAAATAATTATTTATTAAAAAATCGTTATTATATTCTTTTCCTGTCTGTAAATTAATATAGATCTATTTTGTTAAATTATAAATTAAAACAGTTATTTTCTGCTAGTGATAATTTACTGATCACAGTTCCTTTATAATAATTCTTTTTCATTAATTTCAACACACACACACACACACACACACACACACACACACACACACACACACACACACACACACACACACACACACACACACACACACAATATCATCTTTAGTATGAAATTATTATTTTTAACTTCTTCCACGTTAGAAAACTTGATTACGCGCCCGTTGCAATAAATTTACGTTCTTTTATAGATCGTTACTTGTCCAATACTTGTCGGAATTGTAGAACGGTCACGCGGTGTCAATATGCTGGAAGCGCGATATCTATACTTCTCGAACGAGCATCTGTAGGTACTTGGTTTGCTCGAGAATTGCAAGTAGATATTGGAAACGAAGGCCATCACGACTTCGGGCACGCCATTGTAGAATAATAGGTCGGTACTCACAGTGCCGTCCGTCGAACTTTTTGTTTGCTAACCCAACTGCACGTTGTCTCTAACATCACAATCATTTCACATAGTTACCACTCGGTTCCGCCCTTTTCAGTGTGAATGTAATTGCGAGAATCGCCAAACACGATTTGCAACGAAAGTATCCGGTTTCAACGGGCGCACGTGCAAAAAGTACGTTAAATATGCTGAGATGTACAGTATCGAGCTTGATATTTCATCGCGAACGAGCTTTTGACACACTGCATAATATTCTGCGTTACAGCATTGCGCCTGAGCGACGCTTTGTTGACTCGTGCAAACGTTTCGCGATTCTCCGCAAACGCTCAGTCGAATTGGTTAACACAATGTTTAGCACTTTCGGTATACTCAGAATTTCCACGTACGGAATCCCGATAACAACAGCAGCCTTTACGTGCGCGTAGAATGAAATTTATTATAAGAGAAGTTTTCATTTTCATATGTAACCGCACGGCGCACAACATGATAACACAATAATATAAGTTTACAATCGCACGAACAATCAAATATTGCGACAAACAACAAAGTAAATTTTATTTTTTTCCAAACCTCCGAGCTTGCTATGCGCGTGTTAACTATTCATTCTCAATAAAGGTCTATTAAAAATAAAACATATCTGGTATTGCGGTTGTATTGCAATATTAACAATTCGAGCAAACAAGATACATCTCAAAATCGTGCAAACCACATTTCCGATGGAGATCCGGCCAGGAATATACCTCTACGTATAGTAAATCAAATATCACTCTGGGAAAAAAAAAGCGACCAAGTAACAAAACAATTTTTCCCCGTTGTCTCTCCCGGGAGGAGGGACATTGTCCGGGTGTCGCTCGGTTGAACGTATTTTTCGAAATCGAAGCTTTTATACCCCTCACGGTGCGGTGCATTACTTCCCGTTCGTCACCGGGAGAACGGCCGCCGCGCGAGCCGTGTTCCGAAACGATAAACGTAAACGGGAACGCGCGGCGCGTTGTCACGGTTTGTCAGGTCGTTCATTCGGCTGTACCGAAACACAACGGGACCGTGGGGCTTGTTTTTGGCGCAGCGCGCGCGTGCAGGCGGTGGCGTCGCGACGCGACGCGACGCGGCCGTTCGATTGGCGGCCGCGACATCACCCCGAAAACTACCGTGCCCAACGCGCGTAACAGCCTACGGAAATGTTCGAGCGATGATAAAAGCGCCGGAGCGCTGACTGTTTTACGACGATTACAGCGGTCAAGGGTGCTGTTAACGAGGCACCGTCCGGCGCTGCGGTTACAGTGATACGATAAAACCTGATATTTCGTTGTTTCCTAAATCCTGTCGATTCGCGCGGCTCCGTCGAAAAAATAGCTGTGCTTTTACAACCATTGTTTTGCATCGGGGTGTCCCAATTGCTACAGCTGGTGCTGCATTGTGTGTTCCAACCGTTGAGATTTAAAAAAAAATTTTTTTTAAAGATGCGCACACCCGAAACATATTTTAAAGGAATAGTTTGGCTGTGCCAAAAAAAAATTGTGAAAAAATGAAACTAAAGATTTATCAATGCAAACGGCAACAGTAACGATAAATATATTGGAGATTCCACACACTTTTTCGCAAAATCTAAGCTACGTTTGTTTTGAAATTAATGTTATCCAAGAGAAGAAAATGCACTCGATCATTTATATTTCATTTTTTGATCATGCAACAACTAATTTAAAAAGTCTAATTTAATTTAATATTACAACTAAAGGTTTCTTCAATGTATAGAAAACTAAGCATGAATACTCCACTCAAGTATTAATACATTTATATACAAGGTGCCTGGGAGAGATTACGAAATCTCTTGTGAGCGAGTAGAGCGCAATAAGCTGAATAAGAAAGTTCTTTATTATTTTGCAATAATTATTAAGATAATAATTAAAAAGAAGTAGCAAATAAGCGCGCGTTTCGCGCGGCTAAATCGTAAGGTGTACACTCTAAGCGTGACAGCGGCGAGTGTCGCGCGGCAACGAAAAGTTTAATCACTCGGCGAGGACATAAGTAACACGTGAGCAGTGAGTGGGCAGAAGCTTTACTTTTCGTTGCCGTGCAACACTCACTGCTGGCATGCTTAAAACATACATTTCACAGTTTTGCCGCGCGCATCGCGCGCTTATTTGCCAATCCTTTTTAATTATTATCTCGAACATTATTGCAAAAAATGCAAAATGATAAAGGACTTTCTTGTTCAGTTTATTGCGCTCTACTCACTTACGACAGATTTCATAATACACAATCTATATATTAGGTACCGCGGAAAGTTCGTGTCGTTTTTTCCGATGAACGACATCTCTTAGAAAAACGACACGAACTTTCCGCGGTACCTAATATTTATATTAAGTGCCTACCCCGGTACCACTTGAGGGAATAGAGTGGCGCCGCCTCAAGATCAGACACTCTATATATTTATATTAAGTACTATTACGGATATTATCGTTATTTTGATTAAATTCTTTTATTTTACCATATTTCCTGTGTAAAATTATTACTTTGATCCACTTTTGATTTTCGGTAATTGTACACCAATATATTATTATCTGTACAGAAATAATTCGTCCTATATTTTATTAACGTTATTTAAATGCCAAATATTTCCCTTTTGGAATTCACGAGCGCATTGACTTTATCGAAATTTTCGCATTAATTTCGTTCATAACCTCAACTGAAAAATTTTTATCTTTAATAAAGAAATAATACAAAGCCGTTATCAATTACAATGCCGAAATTGCACGCAGAAGAGACATTCAATCCGGACAAAAGTAAAAAATTCCCGGACAACGCGATATTGGTACAAGACAAGCGGCAAGAAGTAAAAACGACTTACGTCGACGTAAATCCCGGAGATGTTGAAGATCTTGGTGGTCGGGTCTTCGGTGGGCGAGAATCGGTAGAATTCGTGCCTGCCCCGGTACCACTTGAGGGAATAGAGTGGCGCCGCCTCAAGATCATAATTACACCGCAGAATCGCCTCCTGACCACGTTGCACCACGTCCGGAACTACTTCCAGGCTGACTTCCCGCAGGCAACTCGCACCTTTCAGGAAAATGAGAACAGGAATGAAGCATTAAGTCTGGTGCGCATCATTAGTCCGCTTTTACTCGTCGCGCGAGAGGTTGCACAGCACGCGTCAGCGAGAAATTGCAATTCCGCCGAATGACAATTTCCCTCATCCCCCTCCCCGGGCCGCCGCCTCTCCCGCAACTGCATGCAACCGCAAACACACGCACGCGCGAGCTCTCACGTTTACGCGGGTGCGCACACATCTACGTACACATACGTATATTAAACCACCCCGTTTCGTGCCGCCCCATTTTCGCGTAACCTATATGAGGTGCTCCGCAAACTAACCCTCGCGCTCGAACAAGCGCGGTGTTTTTTTGCTGAAACTCCGTTATACGAGGATTATCGATGATTTCGACCTATTAAACTGGAAAGAGCCGAGCGCCGAGGGCATTCGTATTAAAACGGAGAGGGGGGGGGGGGGGGGAGGGAGAGAGCTGTGACTTCTTGGTGTGCAGGATGAAGTTCTTATTACGTAGTATTCCGGACTGTACGGAACTGGGTAGGGTGGACGAATCGTGAATGGGAACAAAACTCCGCGGGGTTGCTTCCCTTTTCAGAATCATCAGCAACATATTGCCATGCCGACAATATTTTAGGAAATATAACACTTTATTCTACTACATTTTCACACCGCACGCAATTTGTGTTTACAAATGGATGCGCCATTTAAATATTTCGTCACATGTATTTCCCTTACTCTTACGTGCTAACGGCTTGTTCATAAATAATGTGTGTCGTGTATTAAATACTAACTCTTACGAAAGCAAAATGTGACGCTTCCCAACATGTGATTACAGTTTCACGTGATTCGAAAAATTCAACATCTGCCTTTAAAGTAAAAATGTTAATTATTTTCAAATTTAAAAAAATTCAAACCATATATTACAGTTATGATATATTTTATAAAGTTTTGTACCTTTATTATCCTACGCAAATTTAATACCGCACACCCAGCTTATAAAAAACTCACGTTACGCTGAGCAAGCAAGTACGTAAATAAATAAATAACCTGTTTTATTTGAGCGACTTACATGCGGAATGAGTTTGCTCGAGTAGGAAGAACTGACCGTGTTTAATATAGCGCACATGTTACACAAAGTCCTCAGAAATGAGAAAGAAACAGACGGCGTCACGAAATCGTGCCATATACGAAAAGCCAGAATGTTCACAAATATAAGAAAAAAAGTATTAACAGTAAACAAAGCTGCGTCTAATGTAAAACGTGTTTTAGTAATCTGTCTTAAAAGAACGAAATGTGCTACACGAAAAACGCACGGATTAGTTAAAAAAATTTTCAAGGCACTGAAATTTCACAATACATTTAATATACACATTAACAACCAAGTAAGTTATTTTTAATTTTACAAATCATATTTAGCGCAAACTGCAAACAACTGCGATTTTATTATACAAATTATGCAAATTGCTGGAATATCGAAGCGAGTGTTCCCGTCAATCGGATACTTAAAAGAACTTGTAACAAAACTCAAATCGCCTCGTAAACAATTTAACGGTGTCGCGTCTCGAAACATTTCTCATTCTGCCTGAGGAGAGTGTCAGCTAAATCCTCTGATGGCAAAAAGATGCGAATTTCCACGTTTACTAGAAATAACTCGGGAAGTTGAGAAAGCTTTTTCCTGCTTAATTTTCGTTTGAAAGGCATCCTGAAAAATGTAGACCGACATGACGCCGGTTCTAAGTTTCCGGGGACTTCTTTTAAGGGACGCAATACTAGCGACTCTCGTTTCCCCTTGCGTTAATTCTTCGCTGTGCTGCCCGACGTACCTACATTTAACTCTCGAGATCCCAGCTAGTTTTTATGCCGCTCCTTACAACTAATTATTCGTAAAGAAAGCTAATTTAACGAAACACTTAACGTTTCAGCAATCTCCTTTGAAAGAAGGAAATGCGCCACGCAACACGAAATTGCCTCGCTCGTCGACGTCAATTGGAACGATGGATTTTTATACTTTCATAAAGGCGCTCGTTGCTGTAAGCGGTGGAAGCCAATATGATGGCAGCAGTATATTTTATGAAACCAGTGAATAAGGTCAAACCATTCTGTATCGTCTGCGTAAATATATACATATAACAGAACATTTATTATTATTAATTTTTATATTATACATAAGGAAAACAATAATGAAAAGGAAAGAAGTTTAACGAGCTTGTAATAAATAAATTGTATGAAAAAATACCTCAATTAAATATGAATGCATCGCGAAATTGTCGAGTAATTCCGTTTTCACGAAGCAATTAAATATACAGAGCTATTCTTTACGTATTTATTATGTTGTAAAACTAAAGAAAATTCCTCATAGTGTCATAGTTGCGATACCCGAATAGTAAATCTATAATTATTTCCTCCTCATAATTAACAAGTGGATTTTCTTTCTGATGAAAAGTGGTTGCGTTCGTTCTTTTCGCCCGCCGCTATCGTCTCGTCGCCTCCCCGCCACCCTCAACTTTGAAATTTATAACAAAGTTTTAACAACTCGTCTTCCCTATGTTGCGAGTAAAGGAAGTCAGGGATCCATCGCATCGAAAGCAGCGTAACGAAGAGAAATGTGAATTTGAATACTCTTAGCCTTTAACGTCAGAACTCCCGAGTAAATTGCGATAATTTGACCGACCGCGTAAAGATTAATCTTAATATTTCGGTGAGAATATCTAAATGATAATAAAATTAGATATCGTTCTAATTCTCAGTAACATAATTTCAAGATACTAGAGCAATTAATTATATACAAAAACATTGTTGTTATAACAAAATGTTTTCTCGACAGTTAATTTAACGTTTCTGAGAACCGGTTGAATCGCGCTAAACTTTAAGTTTATGCATATCTATCTATATTATGCACCTCTTGTTCTATCATCTATCATCTCAAGTGAATCACGTTCGGATTTCAGTTATTGCAGATTTATGTTCGTTGAAAGTGTCAGTAGAATACACGATACCAGACAAGGAACGTAAATCGTAAATCTCTCAACGCCTAATTATAATAAATCACCAGCGATGAATAACTCTGTCGGTATTTAATTGCGTACGTACGTAAAAATATATTTATATTGGCTATACGCTTGGCTGAATCGTTATTAATTCTGAAAAAAATATCGGTTATGATTAGTCAGTACTCTGACCAAAACCCATTTTACAAACGGTTTAAAAAATTGCCCTGATCGCAAACGTTGATCAAAATATTGGGTGAGTTTACAACACGCCGCCCATACTGATCTCATATTTAAAAAATAACATTGGTTTTTCCGGCCGCTGCAAACAGATTTGATTGCAATAAAATTACGTCGATTTAACTGAACGGAAAGATTATCCTGGAAATACCGTTCGAAAGTAAAACCCTGCCACGATATTCCGCGCGGAAGTATTAAACGGTGCAATCGACACGAATAAAACCAGTTTCGTTAAATATGATCGACGCGATTTACGAAAGTGGGCTACACCGTTCCGACAGCTTCCGCGCTGAGTTTCGTGATATCTATGCGGCCTGAGTGCACCAGCCGTTCGGTGTAATTCCAGTGCGATTCTAGCACTTCCGTCGCGGGCAAATCTACACCCGCGAAGCGAAACGCGCCCCAGGCAAATTAAGCCGCACTCGTAACTGCGAACGACTACAATCAGAATTGCAAAGTCCCGTGTACGCTCTTTTCCCCCGCGTCTCTTTTTCTTCGCCACGCCAGACGGCCGACCTGAGAGCATGAGGCGCTTTGTGCTTTGTTTCACGCGTGAGACGCACCTCGCCGTAAGCAACGCACACACAGCACAGAGATCAAGAGACATGCGAGATAGAGAGAGACATACGATCAGTAAATTGCATGCGATTCACCGATGCATCTGTCAAGCCAATTCTGATTTATTTTTATAACGCAACAACGTCAATCGCAAAAATATTAACAAAAACAAATTAGTAAAGGATCGGAAGCAAAATAACGGCACGCAATAGACGGATGAAACAAAAATATCAATTTTGTTTTCTTGTGAAATGTGTAAGCATTTTTTATCGCTATGTGAACGTGTAAAGTACGGTCGAATATCTGCAATCTCATAGAAATACAAACGGACATATTTCACTTCAGTCACAGTGCGTGCAAGTTGGTCGTTTCTTTACAGTCTTTCATAGAGTAATGTAGATAAACGAGGAATACTGCCAAGTTTAGAAAGAGAGAGACGACCGTTGCTCCCCTCACTTTCCTCTCCCACTTTTCACATGCTTCAGCGTTCAACAATGCTGAAGCATGCGGCATGTATTTTGTTGCCGGTTTTCCTGCATGCTGTCCTTGCAAATTGCAATGCATGCTTGCTCGCATTCTGCGTTTATAAGATACCGAGTTTCGCTATTACATGTGGCAAGCATGATTGCGATATGTTCTTAATTGTTCTAAACAATCGCCTGAAATTTGTCACGTAAACTAAGCCCTTCGTCCATGCGCTATGTTATTAAGAGATATTCCTAAATGATTAAATATCGATTAATCCTTACGTTGGGGGGATTAAAAGTAACATTAAAGTTACTTATTAGATGACACGTCGCGTAAACAACCTGCGCGAAAATAAAGTTTTAATTTAAGTCCGGTGTTCACTTGGTGTAAATGCTAACGAATGTTTCTTCCTCACGCGAAAGACTCGCTTGGGACAGATATACTGCAGAATGCGTCCCCGCTACCATCAAAAGTCCCTCGTCGAATATGCCACTGTATCTAGCCGGGCTTATTGCTATTGCATAGCATAGAGATCGAGGGAGGAGGAGAAGGAGGAGGAGTAAAACTTTCGACTTTAGGGAATAGTGGAACTGTTTGATGAGTTACGGCGAATCGAACGGAAATAACAAACAGGTTTAGCATTGAAAACGTCGGAATGTATTTTTGTTCGATATACGTTATGTACATCTTACAGTATGTACATAGATACGTATGTGCACATATGTGTGCTGCAAGCAAGTCGATGAATTTTTCGAAGCTATTACGTGAAGTTTGATAATTCGATTAAAGCGATGAGCGATATATATGGGAAATTCGTAATTTTTCGCCAGCGCCCACGTTCGCGAATGTGTTAGCGATAACGTTCATCGATCCTTCAGAAAAAAGATATGAGGTATTATATCTTAAAATTTAGAAATAAGAATCTCTAGATAATATTCTTATATTCAAAAATAAAAAAGAAATATGCTACATACAATTTCGTTAAAATTTTCATTTTTTAAGGAATATATAAATTATTGAAACGTTTTTATCATTTATCATTATATATAATATTGAAAGCAATATTGCCACCACATTTTCATAATTTCTCATTTTATATTTCTCTAATTAATAGACAGTTCCACTGTTACAAATGTCCGAATAAATCTCAGTCTATAAGAATCATATCAACGAAAAATTCAGCTAATATCGTTTCGACATTATGTGCGATAAAGCTTAGAACTCTCCGATAATGATATGGAATGCCTCCAGTTTTTCGGAATAATGCGAATCTGACTTTCGGCGACTGGTGGCCGTTTGTTAAAAACGCTGACAGGCGGCGGATCACAATGAAGCACGAAGAAATTCGAGAATAGGGAGCCGCACTCGCTAGAAAAGCGAAGATTGGTGGAGGCTGGAGCGGAACTGTCGACAATCTGAAAAGTTATTACTGCATGGGACAAATTGCACTTCAGCGCAAACAAAAATAAGAAGATATTGAATCAGATGAATGAAAATGGAACTTTATGTCTACATAATGATGAAAGATGCGCGCCAACTTAATTGTTACTTATAATGATATAAATAGGGATTACATTAAACTAGTCCCAGGCGAGAGCGACATTTTATTCATGAATGCGCGTCGCTTCGCTTCAATTATGAGAGTTTGTAATTATCTAAAGTAGTCTCACATCAGCCAATTACTCATATATGCGTGTACTAAGTACAATTTTGATTAGCTAAATGAACCCTTTTACACGACCCTGTCATTTTGCATGCGTGTAGTTACTCTTTATGTTTTTTCAAGCAATGCGCAAACGTAATTAAGAAATATATACTTATTATATTTAATATTAAAAAATAAAAATATTTTTAATATATAATAAAAATATGTAATATACAATTCACATTACGTTATGCAAAAAGAATCTTTAAAAAAATAATATTCTTTGAAATTTTAAATATGAATATATGCAATCTGAATTGATCAATATGCGTTATTAGGCGTAATGAATGTTGCATTTACAATATTTATTGCACTTAATTGTATTGAATTTTACACAAATTGATAGACACGCGGAATAAGCATATGATTTCACAGTTCAATACACGACAATCAAGAATATTTGTGAATTCAGATGGAAACGTTGATGCAAAATTCACGAAAAATCAGTCATTTATTTTGATATATTCTATCACTTCATCTGATTTATGCTCTCGATATCGCGCTTGAAATGAATGCTAATGATCACGCATGGGCAAATGTAATCGTACTTGCGTCCGATGAATAAATGTATGAGTATATAATATGAGAAGAAGACTATGCGATACGCAATCCCTTTTAAAATCTGGTTGACATCAGAGTTGAAAGCAGAACATGTTAAAAAATGGGGTCAAAAAGAAAGAGAGAGAAGAGGAGGCCTCACAGAGACAGATGGAGCGTGAACTGTATCGAGTACATGTGCACATATCGTGGCGCGAAAGCACACAACAGTGCAGCCAAATGAAAATGTAGCGGCGGCTGGCTGCGCCGCCAGTCGGATGTCAAATCCCGAGAAAATATCGTAATTGCGTGAAAGCAGGAAAACGTATAACTTCATCATTGAGCTCGAATAAAGCGCAACGCTTCGCGATCCGCCGTGCGCAACAACGGGAAAACGAGAAAAAATACGAGAAGCTACCGAATAGAATTATGGTTTTACCGCTCGGGAGACGAAACAAAAATCCTTGGGGACGACGAGCAAGACCGGAGGAATGACACGATGTAGCCGTAAAACGTAAGTACGCGATTTTCGTGTGCCCGCGCACGGCGAAGTCGCAGCCAGTCGTATAGCCAGATATTTTTACAGCTTGGCTCACAGCGAACATCGAGCGGAAATAAAATGCTTAATTATAAGTGTAAAAGCTGAGTTGATGGTTACGACTAACTGGCGAATCACGATACCGGTGGCTATCACAATGCGGCAGAGTTCTTAAAAGAATGCTTAAAGTATTACACGTTATGGTTTATTGCGTACCGACATTAAACAGTCTCTAAATCAACATTGAGAAACAATCGCTACTTGGTGCAGTTTTCTTTCCAGCGGACTAAAAATAATCCATGACTTTTTTATGTCACAGTTTACTTTTTTATTTTACGAAAATTAAAAAAGACGATATAAACGTAAGCAAAAAAGACTGACGTATGCAATACTATTTTTTCAGTCGAAATGTTGAACTGGTTTGCCGGTAGCAATATTTGCACGTAACAGACCACTCCACATGCGACAGACTGATAACGAGATAGTGTGCAAGTGGGAATTTGATATTCAATCAATGTGTACAGTTCGCCAATCTGTCAACTGTAGGTTTCATCGACGACAGAGCAACATACTGCAAAAATAAATAAACTAGTTGCTTTAAAAAAAAAAGGTTAATAAATTTCTGTTAAAATTTTCATGTAGCGAAATACGAAAATTCGAAATATATCATCAAATTTTTTATTCAAAAAACTCGTTTTCGATTAATAAATCAAATAGTTAGATTTGCAAATTAACTACATTCTCTCTATTCTCGTTCTTTCTAAAAATATCTATGTTACAGCTAGAAAATGTTACTGCTGTCTAGAAAAGAGCAAACAACGCTAACGTTGCGCGCATATCCCGAAGGTAATTAACCGCAGCTATCGGCGTAGCCAGAAAATAGTCATGTAAATCAGAGAGAGAGAGAGAGAGGTAACAATTTATCTTGCATTTCTCGTATAAACATATTCCCGAATAACATGCGCAGTCGGGATATTCAAATATTGGAATATGAACGCATCGATTCATGCAAAACGAAAGGGGCGCGCTGCAAAATCGCAGTTCCGCCACATGATTGAACGGGCGATCTCGATAAGACCGCGGACACTGAATTAAACACGCCGCCGGTAATTCAGCGTGAATTCGCCGAATACAAAAACGCAAACGGGCGGCGCAGAGAAGGCACACATTTCACTGTTCCTTTCGCTTGCACCGTAATTTGCCGCGGCGGCTGTTTAGCAAATGAGGTTTAATGAGTACCGCCGTTGCGTAGACGTACGAGAAAAATGCGTATGCCCCCCTTTCGTCTCGCTCATCTTTCAGCATGATATCGTGGCGCCGTGTACGGACCATTTTTCCGCTGTATAAACGCACACACGCGGGCTACTGTTCGCCGTAAAACAGGCCGAACGAGCGTCGACCCTTCGACCGACCGATCCAACGATACCACGAAGAATTCTCCCTCGTCTACGAGCTATTAATGCGAAGCATCACGATGCTGGCTATTAGCCGGTGATGTATCGACGCGGCTACTCAATAAAGAGTGCGGGTGAGCTGCTATGAAAAATCATGCGGACGTCGCCGAAGGAACGTTGCTTGCCGGAAATCGCTCGATCAGCGACGCTGCAACCAAGAAAAACGCTCGAAAAACAACTACGCGCCATAACTGTGTTCTAAATCCGATTGAAGTGCACACGACACGCCGGCTTTGTAGTTTCTTGTGTATTTCAGTTTACTTGAGCATACATAATGTACACAAGGAAGATAGAAACGCCCCTGGCTATACGTCGCTTCATTCCTGTACTCGCTGGCGCGCGAGTCTCATTACAGAGCGACAACCGAGTGCGAGACCATTGCTCGATGTGTGTCATCCGAACACATGAAACGAAATCTCGATTCGATTTCACTCGGTTCTGTGTAACCGGAAAGCGGTTGTCATTCCCTGCAAAGCCCAAAGAATCTGGTTGCAAAGAGCTCTCGGATTTGTTGGACATTATTATCTATGCTACGTATGCGAGATTTACGCTACTAAAGAGTACAATATGGGATTGGTGAAGCGTGCTGCATTCGCTGAACATTGAGCTCTACGAGTGCTGTATCAATGCTACGCGAATAAAACGATCACATTTCCACCGATTTATCTGGTAAATCTAATAACTCTGAAAGATTCTTTATGCATGATGATTACAAGTAAACGGAATTTTAGTTCAGCAAGCGGTGGTTATCTTATAAATCGATGTTAAATGCTCATTCATATTACATATACAGCCGACATTTTTCTTGTCGAAGGACAGCAAAATAGAAAGCGAGCAAAAATAAGATGGGAACATTTTCCGTATAAAGTAACTATTCATCATACGAGAAAGGGAATATTATTAGATTGGTAGAAGAAATTGAGTTATTGTACGGAAAGCGCGGAATGACGAGACTTTGATCGATGAGTAATATTGCGATTCACAAAAGACGAATTCCATGATCATAAATTATAACTCGCTTTTTGTTATTTCGGACACCATTCTCAGCGTCCATGAAAACGTAGCGTTTCTGTATCATCATCGAAAAAAAAAATAAAAAAAATTACAAAGTACAATTGCATCAGAACTAGTCTCTATAATGTATTACATCTGTTGAAACAAATCAATTAACGACAAAAATCTTTACTTCGATCCTTTTAATTACTAGAAATTTGCAAAGTACTAAATATGAAGATCAGTTAATATTCTAAGAGCTATATATGAGAATCTGTCAATGTGTGTAGTAGAACTTATCAGTACCTTAAACAAACATTTGGTTATTACGAGATATGTATTCCCTTTCATAATGCACCCCGAAGCAGTGCAGCAATATAACCGTTACAGGAGTTACATATAACAGAAGACCAGCCAACATTATAGATTGAAATTTGAGTTGTAGCAATAGCTATATAATAATTTATGCCTGGCATTGATAGAGATAGAGATATAGAGACATGGAAAGATTATTCATATTAAATTATGCATTGTTTCGTCGCTTTATGATTTAAGCATTCGCGATTCAGTAGAAATGGTGAATTCAGTGCTGCATCAATAACGATTGCTTATTAATTATAGGTAATTATAATTAATAATACTTATTCGATTTTATTAACCACAGAGAGAAATCTGATACTTTCGAGTTCATTAATAATTCGATTTTAATGAGCAATCACATTATAAAATATTATTAAATTATCAGCATCATTTTTAATACAATTATTGTCTAGGCACACATCCCACCGTTTAATCATTTTTAAATAATTTAAAAAGCAAGTATGAATTAAATAATCTAATATCATGTGTGAAATATATTTGAGAGAAAAATTGCTTCAATTTTTTTCAATTTAAATTTCACTCCCTTGCTTACAATTAATGAAGCAATATTACATTAATCATATAATATACAAAAATATTTGATATATCGTCGTGTCACACAATATATCGTAGAATAATAAAAACAAAACTTTCGAAGATCGATTGTCATCATAAAAGCATTTCGCGATCGGAAATGTAAAAAGCACGAACTTGGGAGTCGCAGAAATTCCGTATTACCTTTTAATGCCTTTATGATTCCGCGTTGCGATACGGCGCGGTGGAGGAAACGAATCCCCGCCGCTATACTCAAGTTCGCGATTACAATTCCGGGGCGAAACGGAGGGTGGAACGAACGAATGCCCTCCCTCTCCCTCCCCCGGTTTTCGCGACTTCGTTCTGCCGGTGCCCGCTTTTAAACTACTGCGAAACTATTGTGTTTTCTTATGACCGGCCGACTGGATGCAGTCGCCTCGGCGCGCTTTTGCTCGCCTTTCTTCTGCATCCGGGATATCTCCCGTATACACGGGACGTGAGCGTGTGTATGTATTGGCTGTGGATAGTGTACATCTAGCCGAAATGCAAGTCGGAATTCGCCCCGATACGAAGCCAGGCCCTTGGCATCATTGGGCGCGCGCGTTCTCCCGGTGCACCGTCGGCCCCGCATTTTTCACCGTTTTTCTGACTCCGACCTCCGCCGTTTGTCCTCTTAATTGAGTTTTTTTCCATCCGCATCGAGACGCCAGCCGCGCGCAACGGCTACGTGCAGAAATCGAGCGTCGGATACGACGTGGCGGAACGGCGGCCGCGCCACGAAGAAAAGAGCTGGTAGTAAATTATCGCGCTCCTAATCTCAAGTATATTCCGCTGTACCAGCTTATCCAGCCGCGTGATGTAACGTTCTTCAGCTTCGTCGGTTAACAAACGGTTCACCCTGTACAGGGTGTGCGTTGTTTGCGCGAATGTGTCCGTGTAATGCACGGAGCGCCATTGCGAGCATTCGGACATTTTTATCGGCGTACCATATATACTACAACTAGCACTCGGAATTTCTCGCTGCACTTCCGATTTCGAGAGATCCTGCATTGTTTCCTTTTTGCTTTATTTTCTCGCCGCCCCAAATGGCCGGCTGCGTCCGAATTTTCTCGCGAAATCTATGGCAATTTCCACATAGCTAAGTGAAGATTGACCCTCCGATATGCAGCGCAGATATATCGCTCATAAGTCGAAAAATTCCGTAAATTATAATATTTTTAATCGGTTAAAAATTCATAAATAAAACCGAAAAAATTGCAAAATTATATATAAAAATATTAATCAAGATAATATATATGAATATTTAATTTACATCGCTTTTCATCGCACGATTGAAAAATTTGTAATTAAAAATTATAACAATAATCCTTAACTTTTTCGAATGTACACATTGTAATATAGTTCTCTTAATACTGAATTGAAGGAATTCTCGTTTTCACATCACTTGTCACTAGATTGACATTCGCTGCAGCCACTTACGGAGATTCGTGGATTCGCGAAGTCCTTGAAGCAACGTTATCCTGATATCGGCAGAATGTTCGCAAAAATCCTCGTAAGCGGCAGATACATCACCGAGCTAGACAGCTGTTTTTCTTCAGACTGGCGCTGGAAAGAGCAGCTGTCCGGCAAAAACCTTGAAAGTTTCGCGATTAGACGCCCGAAGTGAGCGAGGAGCCGAAAGTCCGGATCGCCCGATATAATAAGTTTGATTAAGTATCGGCAATTGGAAGTACCTAGTCGTTCGTCGACAAAAGAGAATTCTACGGCCCTACTGCGACGACGACCGACTACTATCACGACGACAAGGACCGAGCTGGCGGCCGAGGTGATCCTTTATTAACGGTGACGTAGGGTTATCGACGTCTTTCTGAGAGGTTTCTTGCCGCGTCGATTCGCCGAGTTTCCGGATGTTGTCGAGGAGGCACGATAATACTCCAATTGTCTCTGACAAGGGCGATGATGGAATTTCCCCGGAAGAGGAGAAAGAACGGCCAGACGGTGCACTCGAGTTCGCGTATGTGTAGGTGCGCGCGCGTGCTACGGGGAAGGAATGAAAGAGGATGGAGGACACCACATAATACGAAGGCTTTGGGAAGTTTTGGCGCTCGCGGCCGATATTGTGTCAGGCCTTTTGTGAACGACAGAAAGACAAGTGAGCTCTTCATGGCCGAGAGTCAGTAATTTCGATGGCGGTTAGCGAGCAATTGTGCGAAACTATATCGCATTGTGGTATAGCGATCCTGATCGAATCGTTTGCGGTTTCATCGTGCCAAGAGGGCCTACGCTGTAATAGTAATAGAAAGTACAATGTAACGCTAAATGGAGTGTAATACGAAACGTGAAATCGGAGCTTCAATCACTCGTTATACCATAGTTATAACTGCCGATGGTTTTCGTGGTATACATATATACATATCTATCTATATAGGTATATACATTCGCAATAATGAAGAGTGTCATGCTACATGTCAAAGTTAAATTTCAAATCGTTTGAGAAGTATATTCTCATAATTATGGCGTGCTTCGTGGTGAAGAGAAATTAGCACTTTGTTAATTACAAAATTAATATTATCAATGAACTTTGTGAATATTATGACATTTATTACTGCGTCACTGTCATTCACTACAGTTTATCATACATATTTTCTCTGCATATTTACAGATTCATATATAGATAATAACAATAATTGTTTAATGCATAACATCGCTGAGATAATGGGAGAATCATAGATTCGAAATCGTCATCGAATCAATATAATACTGCGTTCGCGAGACTAGATACTTCAACTGATGATATTACACAAATATGCATGAAGCCAAGAAATGAAATTTTCAAGTGAGAATCTTGATTAAATAATTAAGAACAGCTACGATAATCTCTACCGTTAAAAATTACTCGACGTAATCACCCGACATCCCTTATACTGCGGTTGGCTTGGGCAGGATAATGGCAGTGGAAGAGGTTAGTGTGGCTACGTGCAGTATCTTGATCTCTTGCCAGCACAATGTACTTCGGGAACAGGAAATAGAAACCGCAGACATTTTGAGCACCTTCTCAAATGAGTTTATTATGTGCCATTTATTATGTGAGAGAATAGTGACATATATGCAGAGGATGCAATATACTGAATATTTTGCGACACGAACAAAGACGTCATCATTTATATTACCTCAACACCTCGGTCTCGTATTTAACGATAAATAAATATTATCTATAGATTAAAAAGAATTTATAGATAACGATAGTTTTAAAAATAAATAAGAAATTTTTAAACAATACTACACTTCTAAACACGGATACAATAATACACTATAAATCCTGTTCTTTTTAGAAGTTATTTAAATTATTTATATATGTTGCTAAAATTTTCTTTACTTTATAGTATTCAAACACGATCATTTACCTTTTTTTCGTGCGCTGAACTTTGTGCACAAAATATTATCTCAGTAAAATGTGAAACTAGATAGTCAGATTTAGCGTGAAATGTGCGGTGAAAATGCAGAACCGTGATTTTCTAGCGTGACAACCTTGCAATGCGCCAGATGTTAAAGAAAGCGATTAATTACCTGCCAGCTATCGTCGGCTCCAAAAGATGCTTCTACTCGAGATGAGTCGTGTGATTTCCGGAAATTCGAGGACAATAATACTCCGAATGTCTCTGACAAGCGGGACAATAGAATTTCTGCTGAAAGCGGAGACAACGGGAATGAAAATCGAAGAAGTCAGATCAATAGGGAACAAAGAAAAAGTGCCTCACTCTGTAGATATGATTACCTTGCATTTTACAATGTGTGAATGCCAAATAAGTAGTGAAATAAGTAGAAAAAGTTTTCATCTAATGCGCAATAATCCACTATTAAACTCTTGCCTTTTAATCTTCTCTTTTGTCTTCTGTTTGTTAAGATTGCCAATTGTCTATCCAGTACGATTAAGTATTTTTGTCGAATCCGTTTATTCGCAGTTAAAAATTGTAACAACTTATAAATTATTGTAATTATATTCTGCAAAGCTATATAATATAATAAAGGTACTCGTATACTCGAGATTGCCTCAACAATTTTTAGAACAGTGTCGACTGCATGGTTGGTGCAAAACTCTAAAAATAATTGCGTTACATATGTACGTTAATCGCAATTTATGTCTCTCGTAAAGGTGTCTGGCTTTGATAATAGGGCAGTGAAATATGGCGAAAAGCGTTAATCCACACAATATCATTTATAAGATATTTACGACGGGCGCCGAGAGCAGTAATTGTCGTATAAAATGTTTTCTCGGTAAAACGTATAGTAAATGTGTTAACTAATCGAATAAATGTATTAACTAGATATATCGATCGTTTATTTAATCGACACTCGGATAATCGGGGCGTTGTCGCTCGCACATCTGTGCGATGTCTGTAAATCGCAAACCGATCACGTCTTCCCGACATATAGAGTGTCTCTAACAGATCTCACCTGAAAGGATTATTGTCTATATACCTCATCTTCGGTTGTATATATCTTAAGCAATAATCGTGGAACATAAGATCGAATATAGCACCCGATCCTCGAGCATGAACACATTTCTGAACACGATATAATGTCGTTCATTAATTCAGCAGCGCGAGATATTAAGACCGGAGCTTTCAGCACCACGCGCAATGGATTCGATTTCGCGATAAATCAGACAGTAAACATAATCAAAGTAGACGAATAATGAATATGTAATATAAATCAAAACTGAAAATAAAATCGAGTTTATGTGCAATATACATGTGTATGTTATGTATGAGTTTGTGACTGTCATATAAATAATGTAAAATTATAAAAAAAATTTTATAAAAAAACGGAATGCGATATCAAAAACAAATCTCGTTATAATGGAAGCAATGAAGCAATAATAAAAATTTCATTATAGCTGTTATTACATACAGAATGTATGTTCTTAAAAATTTTTAAATACCCGTACAATAAGCCCTTTTAACGCATGACGTATAAATGTTGTGTTACACAAAATCGGCTTAATCCATAGAATAGTGATACGCGTATCCGTGTTGCGAAACGGACAATACGTCTCGTAAATCACGGAAACTTCGTGCCGCACTGATATGTCCATTGGATTATTCATTTTCCTGTTCGCATGTCGTCGCGGTACATCCGCAGTGGCCATTACCGTGGCACATCGATGCAATTCACAATGCAATCCCTATACATCCCCCCTCTTTGAGGCAGTGAACGTTGCATCTATTACGTCGCAGTTTAGATACTCTTGCGCGACACCGATAAACGCTGAATCGACGCAACGCAAAAATTAACTTCCACTCAGCGCGCGAGCAAATTCCGCTAACCGCTCATACCGAAAAAGAGAAAATAGACATTCGTATCCGGCGAAAGAGACGGTCGATCTCAGCTCACAATGCTGAATAGTTCTCGCAACTTCTGTGTGTAATACACTTGTATCTTGCAAATGGCGAGTTCGCCGACTCCATCAAATCTCCCATCCCAGTAGAAGCGGAGAATTGTTACCATGCATATCGCATCGGTTTCAAATGCGACGCCACCGTTTTCGCGGTTGCAAAAGTTTAAAAGCCTACGTGCGCTGAATTAAACCGAGGGAGGAAGCTAAAAAAAAAAGGGAAGAAAAAAATTAACAGCTGAATCGTGCAATTCACTTTTCGTCGTCCGTCCTACGACCGCCATCGCTATTGCTATCGCTCTCTTTCAACCGGCGCTATACAAACAGATAGGTCTACCGCATCAGCCTCGGTGAGTACTTACGGAATTCTATACGAGCTCGTCGATACGGGCATGTGTAGGTACGAATGAATGGTCGCTGCCACGAGTAGGAACGGTAGTAACATGAGTCACCGCCATTTTCTAGTTTCTTCCCGTCATTCTAATCGTCTGGTGAATCGAGAGTGTACGATCGAAACGCGAATTCATCGATTTGCGCACGCTCCGCTGCCTCCTTTCGTGTGTGCAATCTCGAAGAAAGGAGACATTCACCCGAAGACTCGCGCACTCGTCGCGGGCACCAAGAATTGTGAGACTTTATTCTTGTGCAACGAACGGAGCTCGCTGTTTCGGCACTGTGCAAGCACCTGGATAAGCTTTCTGCAGCACTTTACGGATGGAGCTCACGCGCGTGGAATTGGTGTTAAAAACCGCTGACTGCCGTTTAACATCTTTACATTTCGCGGGCTGCTTTGGAAATAAACTGTTTTATGTTTCTGAGGATCTTTAGAATGCGAGCGACGTTGTGACATTATCGTTCTGCGAGAACTTCATTGTTCAAATTTAGTTATAACGCATGATTTGTGTTATATATACTGTATGATTAAACACTTCTTCTTAGTTTGTTCTTTACAAATGTTAATTTTTCTAGAAAATAGAAAAACGTGTCTAAACATCTTTATTACTTTTATATTATTTTTGATCGTTTTATGTGAAAATATTCATACTCGTTTATATTGTTTTTGAGCATTGTTGATATAGATTGTTAGCAATTGCGACATTTTCAGTAATTCTTTGGGGATTTGTCAGATTATAAATAGATTTACTGCTACCACTCTCTGTTCTCTCCAGTAAATGCATATATTTGCCTCTACAAAGCTCGTTACACTAATGTAATTAACAAGTACAAATTCACAATGTTAATTGACATGAAATGTTACTAACAACATTAGAACAGATAATTTATTTTCTCGCTTGAAGTATTACAAAATCTAATTTTCAAGCATATAAACTTTAATTCTTATCATTTTTAACATTATTTCACAAAAAGTTATTTAAAAACCATATGATCTATGTATCTTCGATTGTTGACATTTGTGACACTAAATTTGAATATAAGTATGTAATAGTATAATAAACTAGATTTCTGCATAATCGTATTGTATTTGGTTAATTAATATTTCTATCGAGTGAAATATCATGACATAACACGCAAATCTATGATCATGTCTCGAAGAAAGAAAAGTGACTATCCGAATAAATGACGCGTTTTGTCACATATCGTCAGCGATCGCGATAACAACCGTCACGATAACAATTCTATATGTGAAATATATCAATTTATTAAACGAGGACGCTTGCCGTCGAGGGAGGCGACGCGACATTTCGGACAGAAAGCGGGCATTGTGCGTGACGCGCGCGCATACGTAATCGAAACTGTGAAATACTTCTGCATTAAACGACAAATCATACATATGTATGAGCATTTTAACAAGTATATTTTTAAAGCTTGCTGAATCAAAAATTTAAATGTCGCGTCAAGCAAGCGGCCGCGGTCGTTGATAGTCTCGTGTATTTCTATATAAATACATCGCTTGTTTCGGTCGACACTTCGTGCTTACAAATCGCAATCGAAAGTTTCTGTTATGCTAACATGTGCATTAATATTAATTAATTAAATAGCGTTTAATTAAAGTACGTCTAAGGAAAGTAAAAGAATTTTTTTATTTCAAAAACATTTCACAGCAAACGAGTTCTTTTAAAGTACATAAATTAAAAAAAAAAAACAGTAATCATGCTCTTTAAACGTTAATACTGTCAACAAAAAATACTATCTATCGATTTTTCGATAAAGATAACATAATCTGTACTATATTTTGTAAATGCAACATTTCACAGCAATGAAGATAAAATTGTATCTCATTTCACGGTCTTACGATGTTTATTATAGCTCCGAGCATCATAACTTTATATCTCAAAGTATGATTGTTAAAATGTACTTAAACTAAAGTGAAATACAAGAGAAGGAATTGTAAATATAGACAGAGTTGAAACAAATCGATCAATTCCGATAAAAAGACCAAATTCGTTCGATTACAAATACGAAATCTCGAACGTCGTGCATAGCTCAGTTCACGAATCGTGCTCGGAGAAATGCACTAGCAAACACGAAAGCGCTGCGCAAGCTGCGCTCGACAGCTGTCACAATAATCTGATTCTGTAAGCAAAATACAGCAATTAACGAACACACGTAAAACTGAAAGACCGAGTGTAGGCAGAAGCGAGACAGAGAGAAACCAACAGAGGAAGAATAGCATTGCGGCAGCGTAGGTATGTGGAAAATACACGAATACATTCCGTCTCTAAAGACAAATTTACACGATTCCTTTTTGATTACCATTTCGGACAAAGTAAAATTGATTGTTTAAATAAAAAATAGCGAATGCAAAATTCTGCTAGCAAATCACATTCAACGTAAATTAAAATTAAATATAGAAAAATCAATATTTGTTTTCCTATAGAGCAGTATATTTACAAAAGTAAAAGACTTCTAAAAAAAATATTGACATTAAAATTAGAAAACATGTTCATTTTTATTTCATTTATCTGGCATAAAATATCGTCGAGTTTTCTCGAAATTTACTTCTATATTGAATTCTACGTAATTCTAAGAATTCTCTAAGAATTCTAACATAATTCTAAGAATTATCTTGTCTATTAGATATCTACGGCATTTTCAGTACTTCCATATAAAAGTAGAATCGTATAAATAGCACAAATTCCAACAATAGCTTCGCTCAACAAAATGACGTTTTGTAGCATCGCGGTCTGGAAAATATACGCACAAAACGTCGTAGAACTATGCTTGGAATGTATTCCAACTATTTGCAATCCGCAAATTGTTTTTGACCAATATTTGCCGACAATGTTGGTAAATCTTTAAGTTGTTAAAATTAGAAACTTAAGATGAGAAATATCAAACGTAACGATATTTATTCCAAAGTTGCAATACAATAAGTATGACATTATCGATAATGTCACAATTTTTAAGTATTCTTGAATAATGAGTTGTTTCACGCTTAAAAAAATTTCTTAATAAAATGTTAAAACGTTAAATTCTATGCAATTCATTTTTCTTTGAATTTGAATAATTTATATAAAATGATCATCAAAAGCGTAGCGTGTAAATTCATCTTATGACTGAAATCGTGTACGCATAGACATCTCGCGTGTGTAAGCATGGCCATGCAAGCAAACGCCCAACCTGCAAGCATGAACCTCGATCGAGTACGGCGCAAAGTAAATTTACGAGGCACCGAAGATAGTAGACCGAACAGGACGAGGTAAAATAAGAGGAAAAGCGAGACGGGAAATCTTGCAGTCACGCCGAGACTTGAAGCATTGAATAGTACGATTAAAAGCGAACAATGGACCGTCTCGCAAAATGCTCGAAGATCTGTGCTACTTTTCAGTGATACTGACTATATACTTCCTGAAAATTATGTGTTTTCATTCAGTAACACATAAAAGTCGTATACAGTTGTTTAGCAGCGTATATACTAAAAGCCAAGTTGCGAAAAATAGCAACTGTTTTAATCAAGAAGGCAGCTTTGTGTAAATCTCAAAGATTTTATACATAAAGTAATACATAAAAGTCGTATACAGTTGTTTAGTACCGTATATACTAAAAGCCAAGTTGCGAAAAATAGCAATTATTTAAATATCAAGGCAACTCTGTGCGAATCTCAAAGATTTTATACATCTTTTGGCGATAAAAAAGTGCTAAATGTTGTAAAAAAAATTATTTATACTATTATAATGGATTGTATGCAAAGAGTAGAAACAAAAATGTTATTCAGCCTGGCAAGTTCATCTAAAAAGTCGAAGCAGCAAACTAAAGCCAGTCAAAGTGTGATGAAACATTTCCTGTGCGAATTTAATAACTTTGTTACTAATAACCTTCGCCATTCTGATGGCTTTTACCACATTGCGCGGTTATAAGTTACGAGCTAATTATCGGGAGCACGGTTTTGTTAGAGTGAAAAACAAGTGATTTATGGATGTGATAGGAAAAGCTTTTGCGCGCCATGGCAAGCCTTCCTTTCCTGAAGATGCACAGGCTCGGTAAAACAATAGGTGGAGCTTAGTGCGCGAAAAAAATAAAAATTATATATTATTATTTTCCAGAACCAACGCGCGCGATGCAATATGCAGTATAATATAAAAATATACAACAAAATCATTTTGAAAAGTTTGTATCAATACATTTTTTAATTCTTATGAAATTTTTCAAAAGCTTCGTACAATAAAGCTAGCAATAAGCTTAAGATGTAGTTACAAAATAAAAAAAAAATCATTACTCATATATTTTTCAGGCAAATTGAAAATAGCTTGCAAACACTAATTTTATCATAATAAATCTTTATATGTCTCGGCGTGATGAGCTTGTTAATTAACTTGTTGGCACAAAGCCCAAATGTTTCTCGATCAAATTAATGTCAAAAACTACAAGAGAGCTTGAGCGAGTGCTCGAAGAGTATCGCAAGAATTTTGACAAAGCCCGCGATCCTCCAAATGAAAGGAATGTCACATCCTCGCTGCTGCAGAATTCGCTTACTTTGCCTCGTTTTTACGACGTGAGTTTTCAATGCGCTATGTCGCAGTGACGTGTTTCCCACGCTAGTAAAATTACTGAGGATCATGGTAGGACAATATAACGAAGTCTCGACTCTGATAAATTCAGCGAAGCGGAAGCTCACCTCCGTCGCTACCGCTGGCCCGATTCGCCTTCAATGGCTGCACGAGCCGTGAGCAGTCACGAAAGTTTCAACGAGGCGGCCGCTTCAGAATCGCCGGCAAAACCGACCTTTCTTCCGGTATGGCGAAGCTCGGGCTCGCCTCTAATTACAACGCTGGTCCCGTCTCGATGTCGGCGTTCCTTCGGCACGACGGAAATTCGCCAAGTGAATCAACGATTGTTACGTTCTCCGCACTGCTTTCTCCTGCCTTCGTTGCCGGCGCATTTTCCGCGTTATCGATTCGCGTTCTCGGGTTTTTTTCGATCAGAAACGACTTCGCGTGATATGGATAACACATTAATCCGTGTAATAGAGAGCAAAAAGATCATAAATTACAATGTTTTTTTAGAATATGTTTTTTGTTATATTTCTAACGTCATGTTATATATGCAACCATTATAGATTTCCATTATTATCCCTAAAGATTTATTACTTCAATGCTATGCATATATTTCTGCTCGATTTCTAATTCACATACCATATACAACTTCAATCCGCAAATGAATTTTGCGCTGTAATTATGTACTTCTACTCCCGTTTGTAGTTGAGAATCTACAGAGCCGTTAAGCGGTAAAGTGCCTCAGCCAGAAGATGCACGATCGCATTCATTCACTAGACAGACAGTAAAAGCGCCTTTCGCATTCCATTAGAATCTTAGAAAATGGACAATGCGGTAAAGAGAACACAAAAAGCCATCGTTCGTTTCATTGGGAAAGAGAAGTCTGTGACGCAAATAAATTCGTGTGCAATCAACTTTTGAACTTCCGGCGTTACACGCCAGTCGGAATTTCGGAGAAAAGCTTCCCTTATTAGAACTGGCTACATTCTCCGGTGCAAATGGTGAAATTTCTCTCCTATAAACTTCATTATGACGTAGTATAGCTGTTGGACTTTGAGACACCTGGATAGAACGCTTCGAATTATTGCGAGAAACTTTTGATTATTTGCGCCGTATGTGTTCTTCCAAGTTACGAGTCCCAAGTTAGAAATTATAAATTCAACGGAATACCAAGCGATACTTCTCACTAATTCGAAGATATATAATTTTAGAAAAGAATAAAACTAATCATAGTTAATATTCGCGAAGATATTTCTACTTTCGAAAGAAGCGTATTGCGATTAAATATTTAATATATCTTCTTATGTATTCGACTTCCGCGGGAAATCGCGCAGGAAAGATTCGATTTCCATTAGCTTAATGCATTACTAATGCAGTGTTTAACGATTAACAGGTATAAATGTGTGAATAATTTTTTTGATTTCTTTGGTAAGAAGAGACAAACCTAAGCCCAGATGTCACCGACCTTTGTTCTGTCTGTATAAAAGCAAACACTAGGGGCGGTACCATTCCGAGGGTTTTTTATTGCGTGCTCAAAGTACGACCGTAGACACAGCTGGACGCGAATACTCAAGTACAACGGGGAAGAACATACAGGAACCACGATAAACTTAGTTAAGATCCCTCGTTAAAACTCAGTTTACACCGTCAATTTTACGAGATCACTTTGTGTGAGCTAAGAGTGGAGCGATAAGTGTTATAATAAGGCATTCAATCCGGCACGCCAGATTATGCTTTTTTTAAGGTAATTAAGATCGAAAGAAGCGCAATTTATAAACTAAATATGAGAAATATGTGCTTAGATGTAGAAATGTAAATTAATTTTTAATCAATACTTTATAATTAATAACAATAATAGTAGTAGTATGAAATATGACATTTTCGATTAATTTTTTTTATAATACATAATTTTTTTTTTTTAGAGAAAGAGAAAAGTGATTATTCATAAAAAAGCAATTTATTGCTCAAACCAAATAAAATATTCCATATATTCCGTTTTATTATAAATATACATTGATAATAAGTAATATGTTTTAAATACAGTTTTCATGTGCATAACGCAATATTCGTACGATCAAAAATTGTACTTGACGTCCTGAAACTAATTTGAAAGCAACATATTGCGTACTACTATTTGCATGTTATTAATAATACGAAACAATAACGAACCACATTCACATTCATCATGCACGTTTAATTTTGTGCTAACCAAAACGCAATCGCTATTATAGACACAATATAAGAACACTAATTCGGCTTCTTTCGATTGACGGGTTTCATATAAATGATTATAGCCACATGATGCTGCGGTAATTGGCGAATATTGAATTGTACTGGATTAACGGGGTGCTTAATGCTTTGTGGCAATCAATACGGCATCCTATACGTTCCTGCCGAGGGTATTAATTAAACTGACATTTTCGATAACTATGAGGAATGATCACTGTTACCAGACAGTATCGACAGTGCCGCGCAATTTAATGTAGCGTGTCACAAGCGAGAGTCGAATCATCGGCAATCCTCATCATCAATACTGGAGGCTGGTGCACAATTATGAAAACGGATGATACTATTGCCATGGTTTCAAGCATTTGCATTCGTTAAGCTCTCACGTACGTTGCATTAAATCGCTCGTATTGTACTAAATGAATTCCGCCGACGGAATGGTCGTGTCAATAAAAAAACAATTTACAACGAATGTATTTTATTATATTAAATATTAGTAAGCGTGCATATTAACAAGCTTCAAAAGAATTGATTTGCTTTGTCACGGAAAAGTATTTTTAGTTCTCACTATAAGAATTATCTTCATTTTTAGGCATTATCCGTATTACAAAACTAAAACGGACTATGGCATAAATATGGAACATGTAAACAAGAAATGTAATTTCAAACTATTCTACGATAAGTGGAGAGATGAACTCTGTTTCTATCATAAAGATCTACAACAAAGTTGAAGAAGGAAAAACTTATCTACATCTTATATCAATGTATTGTACATTAGTTACTGCGTTGCTATCAAAATTCATTTATTCGTGAAGAAATTTAGTAAATATTAATTCTGTATTTTAAGCATGTTTAGCATTATTATTACTCTTCGTTATTTAACTTGATTATTTTCTTTCTTGGTTATTTATGGTTTGAGTAGTTTTGTATTCCACGTTTAAAAAGAGCAAATAATTTTATGAATGTATTCAGTGAATAATGGGAAATATGATAGTAGCATTATAATTTGTGTGTTGATGCGCTTACTATAGACTCTATTAGTGTAATCATTAGGTACGCCGACCGTAAGAGCGAGAGGGAGCGCCGGCACAAAAATGCCGATGGGACGGTAACGAGATACTGCGCGTCCATAATTCCATGCTTCGCGCACCCTTACCTAATTAGCCGGTTTAACGAAGCAACCTCGATTTTCATTCCCGCTCAAACGCAATGCGCAGCGCGGCGGCATTTTATCGACCAAAAATCGATTTTTCGGCCAGGTCGACGATATATTTCGCATGCAGCAGTTTAAGTACCCGATAGGCCGGCGAACCACATCGAGACCAATTACACTCGACGCGATGATCGATACGCGCGTAATTGTTCCGGGGCTAATGCAATGTCAACACGCGGCACGAACAAATGCCCTTCGAACGGCCAACAAACGTCAACGCTTCCATCAGCGAGAGCGGTGGCGCGACCGCGCGTAGTTGCGTTTAACGTGTTGCCGCCCTCTCGAAAAGAGTAGTTCGGTGCATATACGCTGCATAAGATTCGCATTTGCATCGCATATGAGACCGCTTTTATCGCCCGCTCGAAAGCCGCCAACGTCGCGCCGTCAACATAGTCGCCTATTTTATTCAGCGATGTTTGTGTGCGCAAATGCACAGCAGATGCGTTGATATCGAAATGCAAGAATATCCTACATAACTTGACCTACGCGGCAAGATAAATTTTCGATGATGCGAGAGAAACGTATTTTGCAACTTTGAAATAATGTTCGACAATCGATAGACAAGTTATAGTTATTTTAGCGTTCCAGTTAATAATGGCTCGTTATGAGTGAACGATGTAATTGATGGCCAATGTATCAATAATAATTAACGGGATAATAGACAGCTACAACGAAACGTGCATAATGAGTTTGTTTTGTAATTTTGCGTTACTCGGCTATGATACAATAGCACATAAATATTTCATGATCGTGTTACAAAAATTTTCCTTTATGTTTCAAATATTTGAGCAATCAGCAGTTCTAATTAAAATTCAACATGCAAACATCTATTAAATTCAACTTTATATCGACTAAAATTCATTATTTCTTGAAACCTAATGTAATATTTAAAATATATTCGATATGTATTTTAAAAATTGAAAAGTGAGAATTTAGGACTTACATACAAATTTATATTAGAAAAACCTATGTAAAAATATTAAGTAAATATCAATTATATTTTTGGCATATTAAGTTACGATAAAATACAAGTCTCCGCATACTATTCTATATATCCGAATTAAAAGTTGCGAATGCCGGCTTCAAAGTTAAAGATGCAAATCACGGCGAAATTTGTCTGCATATGCGGAAATATATATACTCTGCCTCGAGAACTGAGGATAAAATGTCTGGAAGATGTAACCCGCGGTGGTGCGCGTACGTGTCTCTTTGCGAACGCGAGCGAGTCTCTCGACTGCGCCAAAAATGTACGTGCGATATGTATGTGGAAAAGTGACTTGCGTCGTATAGCAGCGATGTCTACGTGACCTGCAATTGGCCGGCAGAAAAATGGCACTGTCATACGGAGCAGCTGATCGTATTACCGGGGACATTCTTCACGACTATAATTTCAGGCTGAAGATACCTAACTTCTTAAAATACCACTCATCCGTTATTCTCCGGGACAGGCTGTTCGAAATTGAAATTTGCATGCCAGAAACGCCGGAGAAAAATGTGTACATATCCGTGATATATGTGTTCGCGTGTCACACAATGAAAATGAGTTCATTCTTAATTAATACACGAAACGAGATAGTTTTTGTTGTCAGTAATTAACGGCATTGTTAAATAAAACACGATATCGCTAAAATATTATATTCTTGGAAACAAATCTACTTGAGAACTTTTGCGAAAGACGGAAACACATCATAAATATAGACGATGCTATTATTAGATGCAACAAGAATCGTCAATCACTCGCCACGCTTATGAGAATTACTAATGAAAACGCAAGACGTTCGCGTAAAATAACGTCCGTCTTATTTTTGCAGATGTATTTTCTTCCACTCTATAAATCCTCCAAATAAAGTGTCGAGCAGAAAAGATGTGACAATCAATTTATTCAGACAACCTTTCCTTTTCATCCTTTAACTACGATGATTATGCCGGCGGGGGCTCTGTTTGCCATTGAGGCTCCGCCGCGCTCGCGGTAGCGATAATTAATTCATAATCTCGAGAAGTTGGCGGAGACAATCGAAGAGCGAGGGACGGCGGGAGACTGTCAACGTTAATTCTTCTTGGCGTGCAGATCGTTTCTGTCTTCGTCATCTGCAATGATAAAGTGCGAGTGCTGCGAGCGAGTCTTGCTGGTCGCTCGGTTTTACGTTTGATTTACGACGCTGGATACCGCCAGCATATTCATATCATCTTCTCAGTGCTAATATCCATAAGTTCTCTTTGACCCCGTGCGGTGACTCTTGGCAAGAATGCGGATGCAATGATATATAGAAGACGTAATAAGCGGCATAAATGATGGCCAATGTAGCGCATGACAATAGATACTTTTTGCTGTAAATCGAATAAGTTCTATTTCACGTTCCTTTCGATTCACTTTGACGACTCTGTGAGAAAATCGAAGAGATACGCAAAGGATTACGTAAAATTTTTGTTGTGCAATCATAAGAAAAAAAAAAGAAAAAAAAAAAGATTTAATATCGGCAATTATACTTTAAATAAGTATAAAATGTAATTATTTTTTTATGCCTCAAACATTTAATAACTTATACAAGCGCAAAAATAAGAGATCTCAATCTTCGAAGGGAAAATATTAAAGCTGTACTTATGTATCTACAAATTTACATTCGCGATTTCAGCGATTAATTAATCTAGCTTCATCGTTCGAGCTTCCTTCCGCGAGAACTTCCGTTTCGAAATGGGCAGCTCTTAACAAGCTCATGGAGCCTCGCTGCTTTTATTTTCCAACACTCGCTATAGTTCGCAGTCTCCGCCAATTTTCGCCGCACGTGGTATCACGTTTTCCTTCTCATTTCTGCCGTCGTGTCAAGCATATCCAAGCGAAGTGTGCTTTTCTTCAGCCACCGTTTTCTGGCTCTCTCGCATTTCTCCTCCTTCGTCGTCCCGCCGTATCCCCACCTCCGGCGCCCTTTGTCAGTCCGGCTCCTCTTTGTCTATCTCCATACGTTTTCGGGGTTTACTTATCCCACAATAGAACGGAACGTGTTATTTATACATTCTAAACCATATGGACCCATACGTGAAACGGGCGCAACGAGCGGAACGAAGAGGAAAGCAGATAGCGCGCCCGCGCCGCGCGTGCTTGACCCTTTGAAGATACAAACCTCGAGCATGTCAAACAAACACGGTAGATTGAGGGGACCGACCCGTAGAGCTGCCGGATCCACGTGAACTCTAGGCGACATCGCGATCTCTACCCTCTCTATTCTTAAGGATATGACAGCCGCTTAGGGTCTGACGTTAGGCGCCATGCCCCGCAGTCTTCGTTATCGCGACCGACGTTTATTATGACTGAATTATGACTCACAATGAAAGGAAGTGACAGTGTGTGCTGAATGAGATCACGTTCCGCGCCTCTTTCTCTGTATCTCTCCTCGCCTGCCTGGCGCGCGGCGATTATATAATGGAGACACAATAGATATACCCTAATTGACCAGCAAGCTCCTGCATAGTACGCTTATCAATCTTCTCTACTGCATTTAGTTTGGAAAATGATACGCCATTTATCTCGCGACAAACTCGCGACATACACGAAAATAGAATCAGATAGTACATTATACCGAAGATTTTATTGTGCGCCTTATTTGTAATAAATTTACTGCGTATTAAATTTTCATTAATATGCAATCGTGTAAGAAATTTTTAGAGAAAATAAATAGCAGAAATATGATTGAATTAGATTAAAAATTTTTAACCAATAAGTTTAATACTGAATGACGACGTTAGTAATAATGAAATATTTATACTTTATGCTTTCATATACATTTTTTAAAATTGAAACTGTCGGATAACTCAGAATAATTGTTATACTAAAGCAAACCCTTTGTACTTTATACTTTTCATTTTATTCGTCTTTTATATGAGAAGGCAACCCGTGGGAAAACCGCACCGTTCGAGAGGTAAGCAGTTAGCTTTTCCTCGCGTTTTCCGGCATGAAAGCAAGGATTTTTGATGCGAATAGTTGCCAACGGTATATCTCCTCTCCTTCTTTCGTATCGTAATCTTAGATCAGCTCAGAAATACGATCCCTCCCTTTATTTCGTCTCGTCTTTGCCGTTCTAAGATATTTCGTTATTTTCACACTTTCAGCTTAGCGTAAATGTTAGATTTCCAATCTGGCTTAACGATTTCATATTCTTATTACAACGATATGCACACATTTGTATTGGTACGCAAAAATTTATGAAAAAATAAAAAAAACCAACATTCTTTCAACATACGAAATTTATATAAAATTGATGATAAAATTGTAATCTACGAATTCCGCTTCACATAGATAGAAACCGAGTTCCGGCAAGTAAAGTTGGAGCACACGCATATTCTTTCTTTCAAGAAATGCTGACTTTTCGCAACTTTGTGTAGAGAAATCACGTAAGTATGAAAACGACAAACGTTGAAATTTAAATATTTGCGGACAATCTTCGAGACTCGCGTGCAGTTATTCCGGCAGATACGCGCAACCAGAGAAGGAAATTGTATAATTATACAATGTTTTAAAAGATCGCATTTCTGTTTTTATGTGTAAGAATGCATACGCATTTAGACGTGCATTACAAAGAGCTTATTGGATTTATTTCCCCTTTGTTCCAATATACTTGCATCCTGCGTTCGGCAGTTGAAACGATTTTTCCAATCGAATAAATTCCTGACGTAACTTCATTAATTTCCATTGATAACGGGATATTGAGATATTGTCAGACGTAATAGAGCTTCTACGAATCGAAAAAGTGAGTAGAATGTTCATATCTTTTAAGCATTGACAGAAAAAAATGTAGTATTATGGGAATGTAAAACTAACAACAAGATTTCAAAAAATTGATATAAATGAAAATATTCAATTACGAACAAAAAATGCCATGCAATTTGATATTATTTAAGACTCACTGGAAAATTATATTTAGTCAACTACATATGTATATTCATCGTTGATCCCATCAGAAAATAACACTAAAATTATAATTACGAAAAGCTAATAATTTGAATAATTCGTATGCAATGAATTAATTATGAATAAATTATATTTGAATATCAAGCTCTCCGCTTTTGGGAAATCTCATAAATAATTATATCATTTAGTAACAGTTTTATTAATTTTCGCTCCTTATTCATATAATTTGAAATACCGAGGCAACTCGCTTCCTTCTATAAGCAAGTTTCTGAATTATCTCAAAACCAGAGTAGCGCTCTGAGTATCATTCTTTCAGATGGAATACTGTCTCTTTCGCTAATTAGCGATTCTATAAATGGTACATTCACCGAGCTAAATATGATTCATGCAATCGCTCATTCAATAATATTCTTTTCATCGTTAGCACCATTACTATTTCAGATACCCGGCTGGTTTTCGATAAACAGACGTAATATATATATGGGACGAGAGGGGGATGTAATTCGGGAAGACAAATGTCTAAGTCCCCGCTGCTCGCCTAAGAATGCGACCAGACAATACGTTCACGACGAACGACTTCTTTATTTACGATAGCTCCCCATTACTATGTCGAATGCTGCGCCCGGAAGATAAATATGGGACTGGAACGAGAAAATTCGACGAAAACTATCGCGCGTATAGATCTTAGTGCAGTAAACCGAGAGTAGACAGGGCGCAGCGAGAATATCGGCATTCTTCACCGCAGTTGCGAAATGAAAGGCCACTCGAAGTCCCAATTGACATGCTACGACTATAAATAGAGAACTTCATTGTTTATTCCGCACCAACAAATCGAGCAAGAAAATTTCCCTCGGTGGGGAAGAATCCACGACGGACCGCGGCGGCGAAGATGGGATTGTATGTATATGTGTGTGTGTCTGCGCGAAACGGGGTGACCACCGGGGTGGGTGATTGTTACGAAAGGACGATTTCTCTTCCTGCACGACGTATCGTGCACCACCACGCCCCCTATACGGGATCTATTTCTATATTGGAAAAAAAGTACTCTTGGAATAGAGAATGGGAATGAAAGAGCAAGCGAGGGAGGAATGGAAACTGCAGGAAGTAGGTGGACAGAGGGTGGGCTACGACGACTATGCGCGTGAGAGAGGAAACGCCGCGCGGCGAAACGAACGAAGAGAAGAGAAGAGAACGGGTGCCGTGTTTACGAAAGGGCATGTAACGCGCCCTCCCCTTTTTTAACCGCCGGGACTTTTCGATTTTTCCAATACCGTCGTGCTCAACTTTCCGCCAAGGATTTTCGAGGATTTTGTTCGCGGCCGGAAACAGAAGGGGAGACGACCCGTTAAATCGAATTCGGCTAATGTACAGCGATTCTCCTTCAGAAAACATTCTGGTTCCACGTTGTGGAAGAATTAGCCGTATCTGCGATATACTTCCTCGCGGCGCGATTTACGGATGAGTGACTTTGAAGAACTTTCTTTCAGTTATCTACGTTTTCGGAAATTCTTCTCAACTTCCTTACTTACACTATCTATTCCGTATAAAAAAAAGCAGTTGTTAAAGTAACAAATATCAGAGTGATGTAACAAATATTTATAAAATAATGACTAAATTATAAATATATAACATTGATTTTACGAGAGATACAATAATAAACATGTTCGTTATCCGGTATAATGAAATAAATAAATGTGAATTAGTGTGTTCAATTAAGAGTTTGATTAACCGTCCATTTTCATTTATTAATCCGCACTAAAATAAGTTCGACAAGTTAAAATGAATAAAATGAGTTGAACAATGATAAAAGGCTATGGATTTTAAATCCGCCAATGAAACCAGCTTGGATTACGCGACATTTTCCTCAGTTTCGTTTAATACATCCTATATCTTCGGATGTTTTTCCAACGTCAATCAGAACTTTTCAAATACAGACTCAGCCGACAGTCGTTGAAAAGAAGCCGATTTCTTGTAAAAACAAGTTGAAAATACAGAATAAAGCGTTTTTTCGAAAGCTTCATTTTCGAGAAAAGCAGCTTTGGAAGTTGATCCAGTATATATTGACTCTGTCCAGCCTATCGAAATTCGATACGTACCATAACTACGGCTCGAACAAACAGTATATTTACAACATACTACAAAATTTAATATTCTTGTGTTATTGCTTAATTGCTCCAATTTACCGATTTTAAATTGTTCAAAGCTATATTAAAATAATTATTTGTATTGGAAATAATAAAAATTATTCAATTACAGAAAAAAATTATTTCAATAATAAAAGAAATAAAATATAGAATGTGTTAAAAACAGTCTCTCTACAATTATGTATAAATTTTGTAACACATGAGCAATAACTTTTAATTAAATATTTTTTACATTACATGCAAAAAATGGTGAATATAAATTTAATTTTTGATGGCATATTTCAAACTAAATCAAGTCAATATCTATCGATCAATCAATATATCAAAAGTTGTTATATCCGGCAAAAAAATTCTTCAAGAACAAAATTTTTACATTATCTCATTTTTTTCACAAGTTAGATGAAATGCAGAGTAAAAGAGTAAGTTAGATAAATATTTCAATGTAATAAAATAAGATATGGCTGAAACATCGCGTAAAAAGTCGCATCTACATCGAGCAAGACTTCCCGAAACTTTCGTGGGTCACATTTCTCCGTGGAAAGAAGCCGGATAACCGGAATATTTTCGACGGCGATAAACAGCCATTCGTCTACCCCCGCCAGATCGCCTTCGTTTCTTTCACGAATCGTTCCTCGAGAGAACACCCCGCACTCCCACCGATCCCGGCCGTCCGTGCTCCATAAGAGACGGGTGTACGAGTAATACGGAACGATCTGACGAATGTCCCGGGGCAAAAACCCCCCGCCGATCCGGGGGTACATCGCAGTCCTTCCTGGAAGAATATTAAGCGCGCTGCGGCGCTTCGTCGACACTGGCGTTTTTTCAAATTTTCCTCGATCGATCAGAGCAAGTCGCCTTCGCCGCAACGCCGGAATCTACGCCGTCGTCTATCACCGGCGAGAACGAGGGTGAGAGGGATATTAGATAGGCAGATAAATCCTTAATACGGCCTACAGTAAATGGCTCATGAGACAACCAAAATAGCGAGAAATGCCAGCGACATAGTTGCAAGCCGTATAAGTTGCAAACTTCAATAGTTATGTACAACGCTATTCGTTTATGACACGAGCGCGCAACTAATCAATAGTGATAAATTTTTTTCTTCGTGTATACTCTCATTTTCGTTGATTGCCTCTACACTATTCACCATAGTATTTTCATAATGTTTCTATCTGCAATATTTATTTTCAATCAGCTTCCAAACTCAATTGTTAAAAAGTTCGTAATTGCAGTTTTCAATCTCACAATTGTCAAAAAACTAAACAATTAAAAAACTGTTAAACAATGAACACGTCAAATATATTCTTTTATTTTTTTCAAACATGTAAAATTATAGAAAAATTCCTAATAGTGAAAACTACATCAAAATTATGTATAATAGGAAATAAGAATAATGTATGTTGTTAATGTATGTAGTTAAACACAATCGTTGTTTCTCTTCTTCTTTTTTTTAGTTTCTTGTAACCATCATAAATATTAATGTTCATATAATATTCATATACATATTCCACCTAATTTTATTAGTCTACGGGTGGGCGCGCTCTTATCCGCACTGTGACCTAAATGGGCAAGTAGAGTAAATTTCTATCTCAAAATAAAAGACTAGAAGTGAAAAATTTGTAAAATATTTTTATAATGTTGTCTTTTAACTAAATTATTTTGAATAATAAAAAAATATAGTTGCTGACAAAAAAATAAAATTTTTTTCTCTTAAAAATATAAAAATAATAAAAAAAACTTATCTGTTAAATCATTTTAAAAAAGCAAATCAAAAAACTTTTGGAGAATATGCATAGTAAATTGAAAAATTACGCTTTCACGCAGACTTAAAACCGTGATACAGAAGAGAAAGAATGACAATTTCTTTATATCTAAAATCCTCCCTTTTGTTACAGAAAATTCGAGGAGAAGCTAAACAAGCGAGAAGGAACGAGAATTTTCAACCAAATATATTTTCACGTGGATTCAGCGATTGGCGGAAGGAAAACTCTTTCTCTGATCGCGATAATGTCCTAAAGCTGACGATGTCGCTCGACGTATTACACCTCAGCGCGGAATATACACAGAAATGTGACGGCAGTGATTGATGGCGATCGCCAAAGTGATTGAGAGGTCTGATGTACTTTTTTTTTTATGTGCGATATGATTCACGGCGACGCGATATCGACGACGTGAGCATTGAATGCTTCCCGAGGATAATAGAAACGGTGTAAAAAATTTAAAGTGTACTCGCGGACATTTTGCAATTCGGCAATCTTGACCTTTTCTCGTGCACATTAAAGTACTATATGCTGTGCAACGTAGAAAATTATCTCAGGTCACGTAATGAAAAATTTTCATTCCATTCAAAATGCACCGAGAAGCTGCTGCTTTTACCTCGTGCGCTCATTACTATCGATTTTAATATATCGAAATGGAAATGATGATTAAGTAGCATTAGCTTTATTCTTCTTAATCCGTTAGGAATCTATAAAATGTTTTTATTAATTGTCAGTTCTTTATAAAATTTCAACGCGGTATCAAAAGATAAAATTATTCTAAAAAATGACATTCTCTATGCATTTTTTTGCAGAACAAAAAATCTATTTTGAGAGATACTTTGAAAAACCAACGTAATTAAAATCTTATGTGCAAATAAAAATGATACATAGAGAGTATTCTCTAAATATTAGACAATAAAAACTTAAGCGTCAATCTTTTCAGCAATTTGTGTTACTTAATGATCAACAAACGATTAAAAGATTTTCCGTACTTTACATTGCTCCTTAAAAAGTTGAACAACTTTTCGTATGCGAACAATGCGCGCGCAAACTTCCACTGTAAACATTCTTTTCGAGCAGCTATTCCGCTCGATGTCTTCGAGAGATTACAGTTCAAGTCAGACATTTGCTCTTCATCGAGCCGGGAAATTGTTTCGCCACGAAAAAGTACGATCAACTTTGAGTATTGCGTACCGAATCCACGATACTTTACGAATTTAACAATTAAATGTAACAGCTGATATTAATTAGTTATTATGTTCTAAGTTAATGTAAAAAACGTCGTAAAAATGTACGCAAAGTAAATTACGGCAGACAGTGACGTGGTATGATAGTCACGTATCCCCTTACTTTAAGCTTCTACCTGGGGACAAAAATCTAACACAGCTTCGCGATCATAACGGATGAGGGAAAGAGAAAGAGACAGAGAGAAGAAGAGAGAAAGCGAGCGGGATGGACCGTGAGTTTTATGAATATATCATGAGGTCGGGATATCTCCCGGATCGTCCACACAGCTCGTCCAGAATCTACATATGGCCTTCTGGCATAGCGCGGAGGCATTGAGGGATGACTGTCGCGGCCCGTGCCGGAAAAGCCGTCAGTGCATGCTTGTGGAGGAAATTGAAAAGTTCCAACCGAAATTGTAGGGACCGAGGCATACGAGACAGAGGAAAAAATCACGCCACGCGAATCGATTTCTCGCGCGACCGTAAATAGATTTGCCCCAACATACGCCGGGGCTAATCAAAGGATAGAAGTGGTATTTCAGCGTTTTACGCGCAGCTACAGAATATAATAACATCTTTGCGGGAATGTGCTGGAACATCGCAATTGCTGCCCCCGGCGCGAGGAGAAGGCGAGTTCCGGATGCGAGCGCAAACGGCACGAGTTTACCTTCGAATATGTTTCGCGGCTGCGATGTTTGTAGAGCTCGAATCTGTGCCATTCGATGTCCCGAGGGGACGTCAGGTGCCGTTCGATCAAATATTCCGTTGTCCGAAAGTTATACTTATCGATCAGCAATTTTCCAGGGTTTTCTACATATCGTGCCAAACTGCGCTAACCATTGCAGCGAATCACGGCGCAATTGCTAACGGACGAGAGTTCGACTACTATTAAAATGACAATGTGTTCACAAGCTTAGTTTGTGAATTTTTAAATTTTTTGACTAACAAGCGTGAAACTCCGTGGGATTTGTTCTGTCAGGAATTTCTACATGTATGTACGACAAGCAATAGTAATGTTTAAAAATGAAGATATTTCACATGTATCATATCGTGTCGCAGATTCCGTCGCTCCCATTTTTGTTATTCTCTCATTAAATTTATAATTTGCAAACATATATAAATTACATAGAACTATAGATATATAAATAATTATAATATATTTTTTATGAAAGTAAAAAATATATATCAAATAAGAAATTAAATATATACCTATTAAACATACATAAAATTTGTCTATAATTTGACAATTTATTCATACATCATCTAATATAACAATCTCAGCTATTTGATATTAATCATCAGTTTTTGGAATATATTTGCGTGCTTTTACATTTTATATAGCTCTGTTTGCAATTATAACGTTTTACATTTGAACACTTCACATCATATCACGCTTCTGTGTAATAACAATTTATAGAGCAATGCATCCATTGAAAATGTACTCGAAAAGTGGCCCGATTAGAGATGGTCCGTTTAATCGCGCTTCTCCACGCGTAATATTGTACACATCAACGTGCTTAAATTGGCATGCAAAATTAAATCTTTGTCCAAATGGCTTTAAAGGACCGATGTGATTTGCGATTAATATTGATAAAATCCCCGTTATTTGCAATTCCGCCGCATTAGTGTTTTCCACGTCAAAGGTGCGAGATTAAAATTTCACATTATCGTGCGATCGCGCACTAATTAACCGACGTATATCTCGCGCTACCAAGCAATAACGACAATAATTGCCTCGACTGTAAAGCCGATTACTGCGATACACGCTAACGCTGCGCGTTCTTTTTATTGTGATATCAAAAAAGTCTGTGACCACCCAAGGATATTAGAACGCACTTCCCTATTAACGATGTGCGCTGCCAACACTGTTAAGTAAAAGTATTAAGTGTCTTTTTTACGGTATTATTCTGTAAGAAACATTTTCTTTTCTGCATAGGCCAATAGAAAAGAAAATTTACACAATGGGTGTTGCAAGAAAAATTCATATTCGCAATTAAATATAAGAATTTTATGAAAGGCAATATTTCAGCGTTCTGTTCTTCAATTTTGTAAATAATATATTATATGTTACATAAAATGAGCAAAATCCAATCGACAGATTTATAAGATGCGAGGAACGTTTTTTATCGATAAATTTAGAAACACTTAAAGCGTCGTTACATATAGGTCATCAAAAGCGTCAGTGGACCGTTTGTAAATAGCCCGATTAAAGCGCTTGCACGCCTTATCCATGTTACCGATATCATTATCATATGACGCCTCAGAAGCTGTAACATGCGTGAAATTATTAAGTTAAAGTCAAAACTTACAACAGCTAATAATGCAGCAAATAATCAAATAAAAATTCTATTTCGTGTTAATATTTGTAGAAATTAAATTTTGTTTTAACATTTGAAAATAGCAGTATATATTTGATTAATTATAATAATTGATAAACGTGTAAATTTGTTGTTAAATAATGATTTTTTTACTTGAGTTATTATTAAGAATTGGAATTCTTTTCATATTCTATATGCCAAACATATGTTCACTAATCGAAATTCTATTTGTCAATCACTATCAATTTGCCACGATTATATCTCCTTAATACATCCTTCCTACAGATAAGAGCAAGACATGAAGGAGCTATGAACACGACGTGCGGTGGTTCACACCCTTGAGTGATTTTGTTGAAGAGCGCGATTCAAATAGGAAGGTCTGTCACGGTTATCGAAACTTAAAATAAACTGAAATAACGAGACAACAAAATCACGCACGAATTAATTGTTTGTTCTATAATAAAACAAAAATAGATCGATACGCGAAAATAAATACATTCTAAATTAAAGCAAACAAGATACGATTAAAACAGATATGAAAATACATATCAGTTCTCAAAACATATTGCAAAGTATTAAAAATGAAACAATGTTTTGAAAAAAAAACTATCTCGAAATTTGGAAATGTTATTTTCCCGAAATCTCAGAGAGAATAGAAAATATAATATTTTTCCGAATTTCGCGGACAAGCTAAAAATAATACACCGTCCTACATATTGACATAAATCTTAATCGACTGTCTTTCCACTTTTGCTGTCCCAATAAGTTACGATTGAAGCTTCGAAAAAGAGATAACATATAAAAGCAATTCATGTCAATGATCGAAAATTATAAACAAGTTTCGCAAAATTTTACTTATCTTTTTGCACGTACGTTGTTTTCTGCCACGTCGTCACTTTATCGCGTTTTCCTGCGCTATTGAAAAATAATGTACCTCAAATGCAGACATCTTATAAAAGTAGCAGCAATTCAACGTGGTCGCGTCCAAGTCGCGCGTATCGCAAAAAGTTTACTACTCTCGTAAACTCATGTACGTGGATAAATAAAGATTATACATAAAGCTCGAAACGGTCACAAGTGTGGATGAGTTCCTGCATTTTCAACCGCCAACTATTAGCATATTGCATTTGGCGAAAGCATTTAATTGCTCCGTTCTATCCGGTGACGAATAAATTGCATGAAGCGTAAATATAGAGTAACTCGGCGAACGTTTAATCAATCTATATGGGGTTGTGCGGAAAAGACCGTAAATATATAAATATATTATTTGTTAGATACATCAGCAAACGTTATTAAATGCAACGTCAGTTCTCATTAATACGATGATAGCGTATTAAATATCAGATTACAACAATTTAATATGTTATGATAAATCTACGCATGTTGAAACTGTAAAATTCGTTCTTTGCAAGATATTTGTGTCAAAAATATATATCAAATTTAATAAAATTATATCAAATGTTAAATTTTCTCTTAAATTACTAGAGAAAGTTATAAATTTATGTATAATATCTAATGTAATTGATAAATTCTATTCCACAACCTAACAAACAAAATAACTTTAAATTTATAATGTAACTGGAAACTTTTTGATTATAATGGACTTGTTTTAGACTCAAGTGCAAGATAATATCGGTACATCAACTTGGTTAGCGGGCGACGAAGAAAGACGCGACAACACGAAAGAAGAACTCGGTCTCGGCACTTGGCACACGCTGGAAATTGACTTTTCAACGGTATCAGTGTCATACGCTCTGTAAGAATAAATGGAATACTCGACCCGCAGTTGCGCACTTTCAATATATTTCAAGCGAAGTAGAAGCAAAACACAAAAACACACTTTTGCGAAAAACAAGGCGCAGAAGCTCACTGATATTTTCCGGAAAATTGAACAACGATAGCGTACCACGACAACGTTAGCAAAAGGCTCTGCAATCAGTAACGAGAGAAAAGTCGTTGACAAGCGATAGGAATTTGCTACATGATGGAAATCGATTTTCGTGCGCGCGCGAGATCTGTCATTTTCACACACGACACGAAAGAATGAAAAACCAGCCTGAAGAAAGAGCCTGAATTATTTTATGAAAAAGACGTCGTTCATTATTAACAAAGCTATAACAGAATGTCGACAGGAAACTAACAAAACACTAAGTGGAAGATTACTTAACGCGCGCGTTCCACTTTTTTTTTGTTATTGCTGTACGCTTTACAGAGAATAAGCGCATTGAAGTAGAAATAGCGATATGACAGTGGATGAACACAATTATCTGATCACCTCTTTTATCGTTCATTGCAACGCGGAACGTCATAAGCAATCTTATATATACTATATCTATATAGTAAACGCTATTCTCTTATATATTTTCACGACAGTAAGACATACGAAATTGCTTAAGAGAAGCACACACATCGACAGCTTTTATTTAAACAATAAAACTCGATATAGATTTCCCCTGTTCGCGCTCGTGCAACGCTTAAAATGAAAAGTCACTCGCAGCAAATTTATTAGTCAAGCCTCATGTGAATCGCGACCGTTCGAAAAATAAGGAGGAAAACTCACAGATATTTCCCGAAAAATTCAGCAGCGGCCATTCGAGACCGCAGAGCAAAGGTGAGGGCGAATAATTAGCTTTACTCGAAAAGGAAATAAAATGTAACGCAGAGATCGACATCGAAATTGCCTGCAGGCGCCGCCGAGATCCGCGAACTCCCAGGTGTTCCTCCCCGCCTGTCCTGAATGGTATCGAATATGTATGACGCCACAGGCGGGTGGAAAACTGGCCTAATCTTATCACCAACGTTCTCCGCTCGCCTGACTTCGAGCCTGGGGCGTCAGAAATAGAGTTCCCTCTAAGACCGGCTTCTTTCGCGCGCTTAACGAAAACTTTGTCCCATGAGCAAAGTCTTCCAAAATTCCGTTTCCAAGCTTGTATGTCAATCATAAATTTAATATGTCATAAGCTGAACAGATTAACTGACTTCGCAAAACGCTATTGTTCGCTAAACGCTACAAGCTGAGAATAATCGAGGCTTCTATAATGAGTAGTTTCTGCGCGTTAGATTTTTAACAGAATAATCTTTCGGATTTTATTTTTAAAAATTCTTAAATTTATTCCAAATAAATTGTATTTGAATAGAATGTTTTTTAATTCCAGATTGTTAAGATATTTAACATGACAACTTAGAAAGTTAATGCAGATAATAAAATTTTTGCTCTGATTTTCGAAAATCCCATTGAGACCAATGGAACAATGTATTCTGACATGCAGCAAACTCCCTCGATTCGCAAACTATCGTAAAAACGTACGCGTAAGACGGAAATCCCGAGTGATTTACGTTTCTCATCGAGCAGCGTACAGTGAAGCTTTCTTATTAAGTTCGTTCTGTTCCAGCTTAGTAAGATCCATAATACGCGCGCATACAGAAAGATGCTAAAGCGGCTTTGCTCTTCGATCAATCGGATATTACTCGCTACACCGACACTATATTACGCAGTTTCATGATTTCGTGACGACAAAAACGAGGACGAAATGATAGTGAGATTTATTATCCGGAAATATTCTCGTCAAGTGCGAAAAGATATCGCGGGAGAAAAATGATTTTCCTTTTGTTCGGAATTAGCAGCAAGATAAAATGGTAAAGACAGAAAGTATCTCGCACAATGTAAATTAAACATGTCAATTGTTCCAATACAATGATTCTCAATGTGTTCAAAAAGAGAAGTATATTAAAAAATAGACTATATTAGCAGAACAGCCTTGATTTCAAGTTGTAAAAAATATTCGATCATCAATTTCATTATTGTCATTAAATATCATTTAATTGGGTATTTTAACCTCGTATTTTTCATAACACGCGATGATCAATTAATAATCAATCTTACCGGTTAATTCTGAGAAAGATCATATTTTATTTCCTGATTGCGCACGGAGAAAATAAATCAGACTTTGTTAGGATAATCGATTCAATTATATCTCATTCGACGTAAAGTAACCTTCGACGTTTCCCTCGGGATTCTTACTAGGACAGAGGTGTGGGTGCGAATGACGTCGGTAAGATTCTTTCACCCTTAACGAAAGTCCATCTCCTTGGGGATTGTCGCAATTCCGTAACCATACGGGTCGGACATCCCCTTCGTGCGTAAAGTAATGCTCACAATGGCAAATATCAAGCAACAAGAGACGACCCGTAAATACTACAGCTAATACTTGCAACTAAAATCATCTCGATTAGATTATTCCAATTCATCCAATTCGCCTTAATTAAATTATACGCATCTGATATTTCTTTAATAACTCTTTTACTTACTGCCGTTCGCGAGGTTGAATCACCGATGTGCACGTAGCCTAAATGCGCGCGCGTGAGAAAGAACCAAACGGAGAAAAGAGTATTGCCCCGGCCGAACGGAGATTCCCCGATCAGACGGATACAGTGGATTTTCCTCGCCCCGTGAAAATCGCCCCGAGGAAATTCGGGAAACCCTTTTCTCGTCCGACAAATTGCGCCGCGCCGCCGCTTGGAAAACCGAATGGCCGCGTATGGGAGCAGCTTTCGCCCCCGTCGATCCGGCCACGTGTGCCAACATTCGATTCCTCGGGAATACGCGGCCCTGGTTTTAATTAATCAAGCGAGAGAGACGGGCTCTCTTCCGGACAACTACCGCACCATCGCCACCGCGACCACACCACCTTTTTGTTCGTGTAATCGTTACCAGGTTTCCGGGCCCCTATATACGTACATCTACACCGGGACCGCATGATGTACCGTCGGGGATTGGAGGGGGAAGGGGGGGGGGGGGGGAAAATAAGAAATGGAAATCGAATCCGGGGTTAAAGAGAAAAAAAAAACCGCTTCCTTTCTCGCTTGAAAGTCTCGGCTCATTGATCACCTTCCGATGTCGGCGCTCTTCCACGTGCAGGTAAATATCAAACCAGCTAGGAATTAATTGCCCACACGATTTTACCTGGATATCCGCCGTGAGCTGAAATTTAATTGGATTATCTATAAAGGTTAACCGGCGTATCGATTCGCCATAGATCGGCCAAGCGCGTGCTCTGAAATTGCCGATGCAAAATTATGGCTCACGGATTACGCGAGTAAACGGAGCGTGGAATGTGTTTATATTTGATTTCGGCATAATTAGATGAAATCATAGACAATCGTAATGTCAGTAGCCAAAAAGAGGCGCATCTCTGAGCAATTCTACGCTTGTTAGGTTTAACAATGGAAAGAGCCTTTTTGCAAGAAAAACCATTTGCAAACTCATTTGAAAACTTATAATGTTTAATTAATGTTAAATTAATTTAATAATGCTCGTAGTAATCTATAATATGCTTTTCATTAAGAGATATTATTTAAACAAGTAAAATGTGATAAATATAAAACAATCCCGCAAAATTTCATAAAATAAATTGATATTAAGAACTTTGTGAAAAAATGTAATACTAAACATTTTAAAACATCTTATGTTCGGAAAAGCGAATTGAATTTTACGTGTGCATCCATTAATATTCGGTTCGCATTAGCGAGATATTTAAAATAATAAAAAAATTTTATCTTGACCTGCTTCTCACTTCTATTTTATGTGTTTGCCGATAAAGCTGCATAAAACTTCTCATGGTGACCGAGAGATTAAAAAATCCGCAACCATATATCACTGGTATTAACGTTAAGTCAAATGCACGATTTATTGCTTCTATGCCCAATATATATATGTATTTTCCGTTAACTTTTTGGTCGTGAGCTATATATTATTTATGCATATATAAGAAATATTCTTTCAGATTATATTCATCCGTACAAATTCTCTTTACAAAATAGCTCCATCTATTGCTTCTAACAAAATTTTATATTTATTGTTAATTAATTTACTTTAAAAGTATTATTCTACACGAGTATGAGTATAGTATTCTACATGTGTGTTTCATTATGTCAATGGTAACATTTGTAGGATCGAATCACCGTTGTGAAAGCTGATATAAATTAAAATTTTTCACACGTATGGCGTACGGAAGGAAACGAAGAAAAGAGGATAGCGCATATTGCGTACGTTCAACTCGTTTGCAATTTGAATCGTTTATCATGCTCGAACGAACTACGAGGAAAACCCGTCGCAAAGGCGAATCTCGTATTCAAGATCGCCGTAAAGTCCTCCACGAATCGACTGTGCGCATTAATGTAGGGAGCTAATTTATTCCGAACACGCGAGTCGCAACGCGTGTCTAAGGTTAACATGTGTTTGCACTGAGCTGACACACCAGCGAGAAATTCTTCGGCGTACTACCTATTCGTGAGCGTTTCTGTCGGGAAGCTCGTGCGTGGCAGCTATTTAAATGGATTCTAAAATCGGAACTTACACGCGTCGGATAATGAAAGAAAAATGCATAAACGGTGATAAAGAGTGACATGTACAAGCACGTGCACACGCTATACTGAAACGTTTCGACATGATATCCGGAAACGATTTGTGTCGACGCACAGATCCGAAACGCGCGCCAATAATAATAACCTAATTACGCGCTCCGTCGTTTCGATATTGTGAAACCTCGTGACGGGACATAAATTCGCGTCCAAAATACAGTGAGATGGAAATCGCGCGTATCCGGATTCCCGCAAATAATTTTACCACGTTAGCGAGCAGTTCAAAAACAGCGCCGACACGACCGCCCACGCGTGCAAATTCTACATGCGTGACGTAAATTCATGCCGATATCAATAGATATCAATATCAGAAAAAAATCAATATATCCTTAAATATTAATATAACTAAAAATATGAATAGAATTTATACGACTATTTTTATATTTAATTCGCAAGATATTGTCGACATTTCTAAAACAACTGGAAAATATCAATACTAAAAGATCGAAATAATGAAGTTGAAGCTTCAAGACTGTCACAATATAGTGTTCCTAAATGCTATCTACGAAATGGGAGAACGCGTAGAACATCGAAAGGTGAGGACATTCAACCTCCATGACCCTTGTGGTGCATCCGTTACAAAGGAATAAAATATCAGATAACGAAATCTGAGACGACCAAACGGATCGGTGGGAAAGCAGGAGGCAAGAGGAGGCTTCATATACAATTGTGTGGTTACCATGTTTGCCACCGAGCCACGTGCATGTACCATCAATAGAGCAACGGATATCCACGGTTAGCAGCCGTGAAAATGATTTTTATCTAAATAAATACGCTATGAATTTTTTTTCTCTTTTTAATGTGGCGACCGTTATAAGTATGAATTTTATGCAATTTTAGATTGAAACGATACGGATTGCGCTACAAAGCGCGATTAAATCCGATTTTGATAAGCAGATATTCCACTCGAAAAGTACTTCAATCCTAACCAGACTCAGAATTAAAATCGAAATATTTAATGTAAAATAGGGGGATGCTGGGAACTCGTCCTTTATATACATATATGCGTATTCATATAAATTTGCAGTATTAAATCACTGATGTATTTTAGATAATTACGATATCAAACAATAAATGATATTATTAAAAATAAGGATTAGTCGCCACGTTCAAGTATTCAGCAAAATTTCTCTACCTTTTACGCGATGCTTAAGTATTTCTCGTCGCAAAATGCAATATTCTTCGCATAACGTTAACATCTCTAAATCCCACCCATTATCTCAAGCAACACGTATGTTAGATAAGGCCTCTCCTTTCCAGATGATCGCTCGATCAATGTTCTGACCATAGCATAAACGGAAGTCAATGCTCAGAGACCATAAGGTAATGCATGATGGATAGTTTCGTATAGGGATGTTATCGGGATCGCCGTCAAGAGATACACATTCAAACAAGCCGACATGCGTGTAAACGGGAACGCTGACCGTTTGATTGCTATCGTGTAAGTTGATCTACATATATTATATAGAGATATTTAAAACCAAATATACATCGTTGCGATTTTTCGCTGTGTATTTTATCAACTACAGCAAAGTTTATATCCAAATAAAGCAATTTCTCAATTTCGTAGGTGGATATTGATACGAAATATATAATATTTGATATAGAACATTGATATTAGTACCGACAGCTAATTAGCATCCCTGTAAATATCCGCAATGCATACAAGTGTACAACGTACGTACGCGATATTCGTACACAAACAGCTAGAGCTAGCTTACGTACGGTGTACGTAATATACGTGTATCGTTGACTAAACTAACTCGCGCCAAGACGCGTTACGCCAGTAATAAAGATCCAAAGGAATAATTAATGATCCGAAGTAGCGCGGCGGCGATACCGAAGCTGTAGCGGCGCCTCCGACGAGAAAAGTCGAGCAAGAGCTAATCGGCAGCGGCAGCGGCAGCGGCAGCGGCGGCGGCGGCGGTGGCGGTGGTATCTATCGGGCGTTGCCAGGCGTTCCCAGGCCCAACTATGAAAGTGTAATTAGCACGGGTACGCCAGAGCGGCGCCGCGACGGGAAAGGCCCGGTTAATGAGTGATCGAAATTTCGAACGTGCTCGTAGCGCGCCGAGAGGTGCACTATAACGTCTTGTACACCTGAAATAATCCCTCCCGAAACCGTGTATTAGTGTATTAGTCTTCCTTCGCTCGTCTCTCGTCGATCGAGCCCTAAAGGGATTTCTCCCTCCCTCCGCCGCAGGGCGATAAGTCGGTAATCGCCGTACTTGCGCGTTTCAGCGCCGGCTGTAGCGCAACGCGGATGCAATTAGCGCTTGATTTGTCGCTCTCTATTTCTATCTCATTTCACGACAGTCCGCGTCAAGCGGTCCAAAAAGCTTAGGTGGAAAGACGGGCGGATGGCCCGTGGATCCCTAAGGTATCCGCGTGGCCATCTTAGAGACCGCGGTAGAGACCTTCCGGCAAAAACGTGTCGCTTTGGCGTCGGGAGCGTAATTGCGCGCGACCTGCACACCGAGTATTTTGCTATGACGTGCGCGGAATACATAGCGGCAATGAAACTGCGAGGATAATTGGCTCCTTGTCCCCGTGTAACGCGCTATTGTCGCGCGTTTCGATGTCGGCGACTTAATACGTTACAAGCTGGTTTTTCGTCGAACCGCGTTTTGCTGCTAATATAACCGAATTAACACGCTTTGGTTTTAATCTTAATTAAAAATTCCTGTCACTTTTTAGAGCTGTTGCGCCAAGGAAAATAAATTTCAGAACTGCAGAGAATAAAAAAGTGTCATTAATAATTCTCTCTCTCTCTCTCTCTTATGACTTCTAGAAAAACTATAAAAGACTATAAAACCATTAATAAGCTTAAGTGACTTAGCATGTCGTAAGTTTTCAATTATAATAAAGTCTTGTGTCAAGTTTTGAAATATTCATATATAATAATCTTTATAAAAATATATAAATAAAAGTTATAGATTAAAACAGCAATATATTTTTGTGCAATATATAAAAAGAATATACAATCTTTTTCTAGATTTTCTTACGCTTCTATACGCATCATATATGCTTCTATACGAGTCAGACTACATCGATTTCGCTTTTAATTTTTCGTCCGTCTTAATGGTCGGTGAAATTTACGGCAGCTGCGAAGTTGTTGGCTTAGCGGTTATGTTAACGAGAGCGCAAATTGATTTGTACACGGATGTAGTCATAAAAAAAAAAAAAAAAAAAACCGCCTGTGTGGTCGCGCAGTTTAGATGTTTTCTCAGTGCAGCCGTGTCAATTATTTCAACCCCGAATTTCTCGCACAAGAAGAAATAAGGAAGAGTACGATCGCCCCGAGAATATTCAGACTATCTAAAAACGCTCGTGCTCTCACAAATCCTGTTGACGTATTTATGTCGACGACTAAAGACGACGCCCGATGTATACGAGCACTTTACTACGGCTACCGAAGGGACAGCCGATATTTTTAGGTACCATTGACGAGGTCGGGAACTGATTTGTAGTAATCTTAAGTGTAGACAAATGTGCGCCGAAGGGTCGTATGTCTATTGCTTCTTGGCGCCTGTATAATCACTGGACACATAACTCAGCGGCGCTGTACGAAGATCTATCCGGTATAATTAACAGAATCGTTTATTTTAACACCTATTAGTGAGACTCCAAGTCGTAGCACTACTGTAAACGACATTAACAGCAAAACATCTCATACTAGTTGCACAATATAAAGTTTAAATATGCTTGTCTGCCAATTTCTGTTCCTGCAATAACCATAGCAAAATGTTCGCACATCGGAAGTAATGTCTAAAGAAATAACGGAAATAGTATGCACAGTTTAAAAAATTATTTGGCAACTCTAGATGCGCCAGATGTAACTTCCTAGAAATTTGTCTACGTTTATAGTGACATAACGTCACAGATTGCAAAGTTTACGAAGTCTTACAATGTAAAAAATGTACGTTGTGCGGATGACGAAAGTAGAGTTTTTGGCAGCGTACCCAATAACTTTTTAAATCGCTTCAACGCGCTCAAAGCGCCGCGCGCAGCGCTGCTTTTTATTGCGAGTTTACGGTCGGATGCGATCCTTCTAACTTAGTATACTTGTGAACACGCTAATCATTTTTTACGATGTTATTGCATACGCAAACTTCGTAGTTGAATTTATAAACCGAGCAGTTATTCATATTTTAATATACATTGTTACATCTATATCAATAGAAATGTGTATTATAACAAGTATAGAAATGAAATTAAGCGTGCAATTATTTAAAAAAATATTATGTTTCATGTATGAATAACAATTTCGATTTCATTTTAGAAGCCATTAAATTTTTGCAGATATATGTATATCTATAATTTTAAATTTAATAAACATAAAGATTAAAAAAATTGAGGCTATCTTCTTTTATAATATTTTAAATGCAAATCCAAATGTTATTCTCAAAGAGTATTCCGAAATTTTTATCAATTTAAAAGGGCTGAAAAAGCTTTGCAAAAAATTTGAATTTCTCTTTTCCATCAAACATGCATGCCCATTTTAATCGGTTTAGTGATTTCGTCGCTATAAAATGGCGCGTATGCGTGCAAAGTATGCCACATTTTTTCACGAAAAAATTTAAAAGAATTTTTTGATATTTTAAATAGTTTCGAAGTCCATTACTCTTTTCGCAATACGATGCGCATAACGAATAACTTACAATCGTGCCTGAACAAGATATATGTACAACTGCACTGACATTTAACATATGCAGCTCTTATGCCAGCATAGCTCACAGGCTTAACCCTTCGTTCAAAAAAGCCTTAGACGTGGTTCTGAAGAAGACCCTTAAGGGTATGTGTCATATGTCACCAGCTTAGAGACAAAAGGTTCCACGCAAGAAGAAGATATTTTTGGAATATGCCACTTTTTCAGATAATATAGCAACTCGTATATTTTTATTAATCGCATTGTAAAATTACGATACAAAATAGAAAAAAAGTACAATACAAAAATTCACAGGCTGTATCGATTTTCAAAAACTGTGAATTGCAAATGTAAATTTTAATCCTTCATTACGTAATTATTATTAATTTTGATGTAATGCTAAGTGACTTTTAATGTTGAACTTTGCAATCTTTGTATTTTTAAAATATATTACATCTCTTATATATTGTTTTAATGCAATGATGTTATCTCTATTTTCTACACGTTACTAACACAATGAACATAATTTCGTGGCAAAGAGCAAAGAGACAATGTCACGGGAGACAGGCATAATTCTCTGTAAAGTAAGAGGTAAAATTGTATAAAAATAAACCGCGAGCGGAACGAAATTTGCCACAACAAACGGCTGTTTGTTAAATTTATATCGCGACCAGACTAAGCGCGCTATACAAATTACATCCCGCAGTTTAGCTCACTTCAACAAAGATTACCCTCACATACGCGCCCGTATCCTGAGATTTCTATCTCGTTCAGCGTTAACAAGAAACCTTAACGAGAGGCCACTTGTAACTGAGCAGCCCCAGAGAGATCTAAAAAGATTCTGCGCCTCTACCCCGGCGCGAATGACAACGACGTACTTATGTAAACCGTATGTTTTTACGGCCGGGCCGTTAAATCATTCCCCCGATTGGACTCGCCGCGCTCGTGCTAGTCCGGAAGACCATACTAATAAACGGGCTAGAGCGTGCCCAAAGAAAAGAGCGTCATCTGGAGCGTCTATCAAAAATCTACTTCGCTATTTCGTGCGAAAGAGAGATGCCGACAAATTGTATACATCTATATCAATGTTCAGGCAAACAACGCGTTTTCAATCATTCATACTTTATATATCCCAATTTCTTTAAAAGAGTATATTTCTTTAATAAATAATATCAATAAATCTACATACTTATGACGCTCTTTCGTCTATTTACATTGTACAAAAATGCGCTCAATAATTATTTAGCTAAAATTGTGAAGTGTCATGGTGCTTTAATTTTTGGATCTAAATACTTTGATTATTAATAATTAGTTAAATTAAAGCAAGATTAAATAATTAATTTTTGCTATTAGATATAATCCCTTTATCAAAAAAAAACCGATTCCAAGTTATATCCTGTACACCAACGTCAATGTGTATAATATAACTCGTTTGTCAAGAGCACACGGAAATGATCTATGATCTCGAACGACCATCCTGTCATAGGGCAAAAAGAATTACCGTCCTTTCATTTCTCTCAGCAAATCAGCATTCGCTTTCATTTCGTCGATATCGAACGTACGTGTAATCCGTAGCACGTTTTCAGATAAAATCTGTTACTCTAGAGCTTCTTTCTTAATCTTTGACTGAGTGTACTGTATATACTGAAGAATGAAGAAAAAGAGAAAAATAATGTTGGCAAGATACGTTTATCTTAACAAGTCTCATTCGTTGTGCGGATATAGTTTCTCGTATATTATCCAAGACCATCCTGTCATAGTGATTTGTTCGATAAAATATCGTGCTCTTTTCTAGTTATCGATCAAGTTTCATCTACGAACCGAACGCTTCACGGAAACATACTCGAGAAGAATATAAATATTACAACAATATGGTGAAGAGATTATTCATGCGATAACAATTGTCCTATACTTTGGACAAAGCGCGATTGTCTTTTCTTAATTAAATGAACTTTTGCACAATAAGAACTCGACTGGTAATATGCATTATACTATTGTTGCCTTAGCATTAAACCGTATCGTATCCCGGCAGAGAGTATCCTGACGGCGGCTCTTTCCAGATTACAGGGGAAACGAAATGGCGAAACAGTACGGTATGGTAAACGATTCCTTTCTCCAAATACCTTCGAGGAAACAGCCTCTCGTGTAACAGTCGAACACGAATTTCGACGCCGCCGGACGGAAGCAGGATGCATCGATCGCGGTGTAAGAAGTGCATTTATCGCTTTTCTTTGATGGCGCACGCGAAGAGGGTGTTTACTTTAATTACTTTCTTACAGGTCATTGGCTGCGAGGTAAACTAGCCGAGGTGGCAAGAAGTACGCATTCGAGAGTGAGAACGAAGTGCGAGGAAGCGGAAAAAGCTCGTAATGAAGTCTTAGCGAAAAGGGGAAACTTGAATAGCGGGGCTGATCTTTATACGACATTGCGAAATAAGCCGCGAGTAAGTCCTTGGAGTTTAAAATCGAAATCTGATTGCGACATCAATTTTCTGGAAACGCGTAATGACGTGTAACAGCCCTCTTTTCACGTCAGTCTCTGGAAATCTATACAACCCATCCGGTTCATTATCTTTTCAGTCATCATTTCTCTTTTTTTTGCATCTAAATATTTTATTTTAAAATCAATTATACGTCAACTGAAACAGCAGGCTATTTTTGAAATAATGCATTTAAAAGAAGGTATAAAACTAACAATCATTAATAAATTTGAACAGATAAGAACTGTGCATAATTATCTGACAAGCTAGGTTGAGAATTTTTATAATAACGACACATTTAATTAATTATGTATCCGCAAAATAAAAATAATTCTTATTTATGATTCGTATTTTGTATTTTTATAAAAATTTGCACGTGTCATGTAATTATATCTCGTATGATTCACGAAGTATAACAATTTCTACGATTAACATAAATCTTTCCTTATATTTATGACCACGATAAAATTTTTCAATCACTGTACTATACATATACAGACGTAAAATGTTTACAATCATACGATTTTTAGAGTTCGCAAAATGAGATCACCCATTCTGCTCTTTTGGTTTCCCCGAGTTGTAATAAAACCCACATTCGCATAGAATGTTTCAACATATATGTCGTTGAACATGTAACGCGTTCAGCGCCGCTATCTGTGCGAAATATCGAATGTCTTTTGCAATATTTCCTCGCAGCGGAAACAAAAAACGCGATGCGTTTGCATGCGAATGTGATGTCATCGGTGTTATAACGAGCGAGCATCGATCAGGGCACGCGGTTAATGCGTTTTGTAAAACACAACAATTGACTTTGCGGAGAGATACCTTGGTTATGGCTGATGGATGGTGCTTTCTCGTCGATGTTAAATGGCGCCGGTGCCAGAGATCGCGGGATAAAACACGCCTGTGCGACGCCCGGCGCGAATTTTTCATGAGACAATAAAAGAGAACGCTCTGATACCGGCCACACCGGATGTGCAAAGTATTTACGTATGCTCTTTGCAAATTCAAACTATTATGGCGTTGATGAAAGCCCACGATTTGTTGCATAAAATACACGTGCTCTCTCGAGCAATTAATTGTAATAAAAGCCGCGCAGGCGCACTTTCAGAAATTATAACATGCTCGACATGAAAGATATGCAAATTTATTTTTAAATAGAAACCGAACTGCTTCAGTCCGTTGAAACTGATGTCAACAGACATCGATTTCGTTATGTTGTGCAAGGCGAGATATTTGCATTTCGCTGCATGCAAGAGTAATATCGCATTGAGTCCAGTCGCATCGAATTGTCGAGATATTCTGTATGACTGATAATGTCGAGTTATTCGATTGATTTCGAATCGTCGTTTCCTTCATGCATACGAGCATGACCACAATATCGAGCTGGTTCCGCGCAAACCTTCTCCGTATACATCCGGACAAACAGATTGTACTTGAGATATAGAATTTATGCGTTTCGATATATCTTTGAATAAACAATTTTACTAAGTGGCTGTGTATCCTTTATACTTCTTAAACATTCAAACAATTAACGCATTATTTATATCCTGTGTATAAGCACATTTACATACCTCTCAGATACGAAATCGTATAAGAAATGTTCGATAATTGATATCAGTATTTTATCAATACTAAAAGAATATTTTAAGCCTCTTCTTTTTTAAATAGTATTATTAATATAAGCTTTACTTAAATTTCACACAAATTTGTTAATTGTATCTTTCAAAAATACCACAATTGCAATGAATATAAATCGAATAATATATTGTTCTCAGCGATTATATATAAAAAAAGTTTTACATTCTAAGAAATCTCTAAGAAGAATTCTATGTCACGCGGCGATCTACAAAAAATTCTGGCGACGTTCTCTGTCAAATATACTTTAGGGGAACAATAATCCTATCGGCTCACCGTTCATATTCACGCACGAGCGCCCCGGCAACGAAAAGGCTGCTGTCAAAGTCGAGCAAAAGGGTTACGCTTCTAATTTCCAGTTGGTTGCGCGAGTTGACTCATTTTTGCATAATGTAGCCTAATAAGGGCTAATGAATGAAACGATGTAACCCCCAATGTCGCGCAAATTGGATTTACACTACTCGCTATTTCCCAGCTTTCGCCTTTCCACCCCTCCTGTGCCGTTGTCATATCCGTAATCTCAACTCACGTTCTCCGTTCGTTCCTTTCTCTCTTTCTCATGCCTCCCGCCCTCTCGCGCGTATTTGCATACTTTATCATCCGCCCTCGTCAGGCGGACAAACGCTGCGTGGCTCCACTCACGAGGATATCCACAAGTCTGGATATCCACCCAGAGTGGCACAGTTCACGGATGAGCAAAGTCGCGACGTCTCTACCCTTTCATTTTTTTTAAATTATTTTTTCCCGTCATCCTCGCCGACTATATTTTTTTCTCTTTTTCTCAATTTATCTATTTTCCTGCATCCTAGCGTTCTTTCAAAGTTATACTCTTTATGCATTTACTCATTACGTAAATTAATATTCTTTAATTAACATCTTTTCCTTTTATAATTCAAGTATAAGCTAAATCATTTCCACATATTTGTTGGTAATCTTTACAAATTTTGAATAATTGAGAAAAATCTAAATTGTATAAAAATTGTGAAATTTTGACGATTGAATGTGAATTTTATGCTAAATATATAATTACGGTATTATAAATTCTAAAAATTTGTAAGCCATTTATGTTAGACCGTAAATATTTGAAATAAATTTATTGCAAGCACTTTAAATTTCCAGTTTCCTGTTTTTTCTCTCTCTCTCTCTCTCTCTCTCTCTCTCTCTCCTTCTATTTAACGTATAAATTCTAATCTACATATATTTCTTTACCGCCCGGTCTTAAAAGGTTTGCTTTAGCATGGCTATAAATGCTTTCTCCTTCTTTCTTCTCTTAGATGAAGTCGAACGAATATTGCTGCTACTTTAAGCGGGAAACTGTCTGACTTGCGAAGCGTGTCCGGATCGATGCCAAAAGCTGTGGCAAAGTGTAAAAAGTTCGCGTTGAATCGCGGGTGTTAAGGCAGCAAGGAAAATCAATTACTCGTCTGTGAAGAGGGTGAGACGGCTGAGACCGGGGGGGGCACGTAACGTTTCCTTCAAAAATTTCACAAGGGACGTATGAATTATTCCCAAGACGATCGAGCGTCCGACACAATCCCTCCTACAATCGATTTCATGCAGCTGCCGCAGCCGTTTCTTTTAATACGCCCTTTCGCTCGACCTCGCGATAGACACGTAAGACCGAAAGGATGAATTCGCATCTGTTATCGCGTGTCACCCGCTAATATTTTACAGCGGCAGCTCAAAAGAGAAACGCAAAACTCAAGCCATACATCATCTGTCTCAATTCTTTCGTTTTCTGATACTTTGCGCTACATCCTAAAGACATAAAGTTTTGACAAGTAAATATAAGTGTATATATGTGCGTCAAATATGTTCACATATTTTTCGTATAAAGAACGGATTTGAATATTCAGAAATGCGAAAAAATGTTACATATTTTACAATATTTTGTACATATGTACTTACGCATTAGTATTTATGTAGATCCATACGCGCGGGAAAAAACATTTTTCACCTTTCATTCAACGTCTAGTGCTAATTATTGCGGATTATTGAAGACACGGTCTACGATATGAAAATATTTAATCCAAAATATACGCAATTAGCTATATTCGCTGGCCGCTAGATACATTAATAGCTGCTGTGTCCGGCGAAACAGTGGCGGCTCTCATGCTACTTTAAATCTGTCGCATTTTTTTGACAGGATCTGAATTATTCTGCGGTCGGATGCTGCGCGCCAGACCGCGGGAGCACGGCGAGCTTTGATGCCGTCGCATCTGTTGGATCTCGGCCGTGAAACGCTCTTGGCCAAACGGATCGTAGACCATGTCCCCAATAATACGTTGCGTAATTGATACCAGCTGGATGCACAGTAGGAAGCGTTTCTCCAACGTGTGTGGATTTATTGAAGAACTACGCCGGCAGAAGAATCTTAAACGGCTAGATTTGAGTATGCAAGTACAGAAAATCGTTAATTAACTTATTATAAAATTATAATTAAATATTTCAATCATCAAATTCAATGTTTTCAATCTTGTCACGTGTAAATTGCATTGTTTCGTATTATTTAACTGTAAAGATTCATTGTGTAATTCAGTTTTGTAATATAAATTTTTACAGATATAATGTAACGCATCAGTTTTTTTCACTCACATAAAACATACAACAAATATATATGTCGTAAATAAAAAGCGCGCGCGAATCAACATTTCCCGTTTACAATATACCTCCGCGTCCTGTATAACTATGTTGGACACAAGAAACATCTGGAAAACAAATTTATATTCCAGATCGAGGACGTGTAAAGCATCGCGCACGAGTCTCATTATATGTTCTGGAATAACAAACAGTAGCCAAAATGGCATTCACTGCCTACACGTACATGTGAATGTAGAATACTGTTTAATTGTTAGTTTGTTAACCGGATTTAATTGCCTCCGTGCTTCACTCGGAAGCGCTATTACCGCGCATAAAGAAGGAAGCGCGCCCATTACGTAAAATAATTGCTCAAATAGATGCAGGTGTTGCGTTAAAATTAATTGGTAGTTAATCGCGTCGAGGAGAGCCTGAGTTAATTTTATTACCTTGATGTCGCGTGAACCGTCAAAGAATCGATACTCTCAAAATGCTTCCGCGACTCGCATGAAATATCTTCTTGTAGTCTTAATTACTTCGAGAATGCGCTAAAGTCCATTTAATTATTGCGCATCTCACTGGCAACGCGCACGTGGAATACATATCTGCGAGCTATTAAAGAGCGGTCGATGAGAGAGTCGCTTTGCGGATATCGCGTCCGCTAAAAGTAAGCGAAGTGCTTTGGCCTCACGTATCGCAATTGCATACAACGCGCCCGTCTGTTCTACCATAAACATAAACTAAAATAAGTTGAATAAAGCTGAGAGAAAAATTAAATTATCTCGGTATTCGTATTTAAGCGTCAAAGAAATATCTGAGAACTGATTCACTGGTTAAGACATCTGCTTCATCTTGCATTCCCTTTTTTTATTATTCTTTATTACCGATAAAAGAACGACTAGAACGCAACAGCAAGTAAAAATACGAAGCAATTAAAAAGTTAATTAAAAAGTTATATTTTATTGCCACAATACGCTTTAAGAGAATTAACTAGAAATAAGATGCATATTAATGTTGCATCAAAGATAATAATGAAATTCTCCACGCAATCCATACAGATCAGTGAATTTTATTTCACGCAAAGATAGCGGAGTAAAAGCGGATTTGATTCCAATTTGGACTGGTAGTTCGTTCTCCCTTGCACAACCGTGTCCAATTGCCCTTCACCAACGAAATTTCCAGCCGCGAGTTCGCGTTCTCAACTGGGAGCGATCGAAATACCAGTCTCGAAGCAGCATGTAGTGGCTGCGTACATTATACAGTTTGTTTCTAACTACCCAAATTTTCTGCATTCAACCACCACTGACACTCCGCGAACTCGACGTCTCAAAGATCTCCCGGTAGAGCAATTAAGTCGACGAATGCAACCAGAAGTGAGCAATTAGATAGCATTGAATTTCGGCGCTAGGGCTCAAATGGATAGCGATCATCCTATAAGAGATTACGTGGGCAAACATTCAACGTGATCCTTTATAGTAAATAGACCTACAGACAGCATTAGTGTTAAAGAAAACATGGCGTATACGTGCGAAGCGCCGTCTAGATCCGTAAAGAGCTGGTAATTACACGTGGGAATATGCGGACTTTACCATCACGACGCCGTAGGGATAGATAATTACTTGAAATCCACCCTTCGTGTGCGAGAGAAGCCAAAATACCCTAAAGATACATTTATTCATTCTCTCGTGTTATCATAGATTAAACAGCATTCGCCTTTAATATTAATTCCAATCTGATTGCAAAAGATTGCTACAACTATAATTTTTCCGAATGTTGCACTTCAAGTCTATGCTTTATAATATAAAATAAAAATAGATGAGCATTTTTATATTTACATATAAGTAATTAATGCGTAATTCCTACATAATTTCTGTAATCTAGCAATCAAAAAGTTAAATAATATATATAGTAAATAAAAATATTGTTGCACGATTTTTATCAATGCAGAAAAAATTGGTATAAAACTAGTGTATCATTTCATGAAAATTTATAAATTATTGAAAATTCTAATTTTATTTTTTATAAAAAGCTTAAATTTTGGAATTAATAATTTTAGTATTTAAACAGCAGAACATCTTTAACAACTCATGTAAAACTATCAATTCATAATAACTGACGAAAAAATAATAAAGGAATTATCGCTAAATAAATTGAGACGCGGCGTGAACTTGGCAATCTCAATCTCTTTGTCCTGATTGCTTTTTTCTTACTTTGATGATCAGAATTATTTTCTTATTTATCAGAAACTATAAAATTAAAGATAAAAAAATTGCAAGAGAACTTATAAGATGTAAAAAATTTCGAAATATTTCACAGAAATAGAGCAACGCTTTTCATCTAACCAATTTTTTGAAAAGCTATTTTCAAGTAGAAATTTTTTAATAACTTCTCGACAGTTTTTCATTAATCAGAACTTGTAACAGTTTATAAATTTTCAATATTATAGCAATACACAAGCTTTATACGTGTCCATAAAATGTGTATAAAGAATATATATGTAATAACGTTTGCAAATATCGTGGTTTATTCCCGTAATTGTCAAGTCATGTGTAGTTATTTCTACCTCGGTGAATATTCGCTTGGATTCCATTTCTCTATATTGCAGACACCCCCAGGGACTAGCCGTTTCTGCCGTTCTTCTCGCTACCAAGTATCGACGAAGGAGTTTGTAACGCACGAATGCGATCCGGAACTTATTAACAGAATTTTATAAGATAACGGTAACTGTTGCTAATTTATCGATACTTGTAAGTCACGTTTCATTAAACATTTCCAGAATATAACTCATTGATTATTGACAAGAGTGCAATTTTCTTATAAAAACTCGACATATAAATTCGAGCATTTTTCATAATATACTTTGCAAGAAAACTTATAAGATGTAAAAAATTTCGAAATATTTCACAGAAGTAACGTTTTTCACCTAACCAATTTTTTGAAAAGCTATTTTCAAGTAGAAATTTTTTAATAACTTCTCGACAGTTTTTCATTAATTTTAACGGACGAGCCGTTTAAAAAATAATTAAAAATGCGAATTTCAATTTCATTAAATTTGTTAAAATTATCATGCTTGTTGCGCCACAGTAACAAATTCACGAGCAAATATTAATCAAATTGATTTCACGACTGTTAAACCGTAATATTTGAATAAATATTTGTGCGTTTACACTAATTGATGGATGCCGATATGTGAAATGTAGAGAATTGTCAAACATGCAAAGAGTGCAAATTCATTATAGACAAATATATAGAATATTCAATATCGGTTGAAGCGTTCTTCAATCCAAACTAAAAAAAAATTATAATTGTTCAAATGCTGATAGTTTAAAAAAAAACTACAAATAGGTCAAATATTTTATAAAATGAAAGTTTATCAATGCATCAGCCTTGTTTTTTAATTACAAGCTCATTTAAGTCTAACACAAATTTTGTTATATGTTTAATTGCCAAGAAAATCAATGTCGAAAATTGAGAAGTTAAGACTAATAATTGCTTTCCATAAAGTTTTCGTTAAACCACAGCTAACTCCACAAGAATCCATAATTGAAACGTGACATAGTAAGCTTAACAACACCTGATACGCAGTACTTATGCCGAAAACATTTATGCATGATGACATGGATATACAAGTCAAAATCATCGGCTTTCTCAAACTTTATGAATTCATTAGGTTATTAGCGCGGACTATGATGCAATCAAATCAGCATCGACAATTATAAAGAACAAATTAAAAAGTGAAAAATAATTTTATGATCAAAAATAATTTTTAATATGTCACACACAAACGCAAATACGTTTTCTTCACATATTTTGTGATGTTTCTGTATTGATTTGTTATGCAATTATTATATAATCCTATTATTTAATTATATAATTAAATTATGCTCTCGCTCATATATAATATCGGGCTTTGAACCACGCTAACTTTAGTCAAACAAACACAATTCGCTGTTGCAAGCAAAAGAGGACCGGTAATCAGACATAGCTGTTCGAATCTACATGCCTTGGGAAGGTGTTAACTGCAGGTGCAGGTATTAGCTTCCACGCCTTGGGACTTTGTCACAGCGTGAAGAAGGGCGTGGCGTCTAATTGAAAGGGGATTAATTAAGGCGCGTACACGGTAAGAAAACCTCGCGCTACTCGAACGGTTTCCTCCATCTCGTGGGATTTCTTGCCGAATTATGCACGAAGTCTCTTCCTCGCCCGGCCTTTCTGTTCGCCACGTAGAGTGCCGTGGGAAATGCTTCTCGCTCATAGGGGCGTTTCGTAGTAAGAGCATCAGCAGGTACTAGAGAGGAAGGGAGAATGTGAGAGAACGGAGGATGGGTGGGAGAGCGAGGCGAGACAGTTGGAATTTTGATAACGTTAGGGTCGAGGTTGCGTGCTTTGCCGCAGCAACCACGACGTTTCTCTCTCCCAGTTATTCCGCAGCAAAAAAGAAATCCGCGCTCGCCTCGCCGCATACTCCGCGCCAGAATCCCTTCGGCATTGCCTTGAAATTCAACGACGCTCAACAACGTTGACTCGTTTCCTAACGAGAGAACTACATGCGCGCACTGCGACCGGTATTCCCCAAAAGTATCCCGGACAAACAAAGAGTCTTACAAGGGAAATGAGAGTCCCGCTATAGTTTAAAATTAGTTTACATAACCACACGTACAACATATTGTTTGCTACTGTGTTAATTTTTTTTGTTCTAAATTAAATGCGGTAATTATCTTCAGTAATAATTTGATAGATTTTTTGTCAATTTTTTTCGTAACGTTTGAATATTTAATGCAAAACATATTTTGATACCGTGACTAGATCCTAAATTAATAATCTCCTCGTTTACAAGTGCTTCTAAGAGCTATATGAGAGATATATTTGTTATTTCAGCTTAGAACAACACGCGTCGCGTGACAAAGTTAGTTTCTTCTCTTTCAGTTCAGATTTTCTTATGTTTCATATGCACGAGTCTCTTACATTCTCCGTTCCTTCTAGAATTATGCAATTGTAGAAAATTGAAGGCATCGCGGCATAACATTTGAACATGAACAATGTCACGAATTCTCCCAACGTTAGAAAAAACTGAGCAGATACATGTTATTTCGCGGCGTTACTCTTATCACTGCGAGTTTTGAATAATTTTGTGGTGCGCAACGTCCGTTTTATTGTATTCTTAGGACGGTCCGCGATAGGGCAATAAAGCACTCGGGTGAAGTCTCGCGGAATATTTTTATAGGTCACGCACACATACGCAAATGGAAGCCGTAACGTACGACGCGGTACACGCGTTGCATCGCAGCAATATCCGCGCACGCGGTCGAACATCGCGCTGCTTCAGACAGATAGAAATGTATGTTCTGCAAGTACTTGCTAGAAATCGATGGATATCGTAATGCAGAAATATCACGATTCATGCAAGCAAGGTTAAATTAGTGGCTGCAAACATTAAACAAGTTTTCTCTCCAATATGATAAAACCACAAAACTGCTCTTCAGAATTAAATATATCTGATACCTAATATTGCAGCTTTTATCAAACATATTACTAAATGTATTTATTTCGTTTGCTTGCTTTTTGAAAAATGAGTTCGCAAATACATAAAATGACAAATTTATCACATAACTCTGGCTATGATTGTATGTTTTTGTCAGAATTTCGTACGCGCCGTAGATGCAGGAAGGAACTGCGCTCGTATTCGTTGTGCCGACGTCTGCATTCTTTTCTTATTTCCTTCGCAACGAATGCTACGATAATAATCACATAAATCCACCTCGCAAAGACGCGTCGTATCAGCGTGCACACTCGTACACGTCGCACCGTTTATTATCGCATTCGCGCCAGTTGGACGGTTCGTGTGTATTATTAAACCATCTTCACCCTCGGCGTATGCCATCTCTTTACATTTACGTACGTCGCTAAAATTACACGCGGAATCTTTCTTTTTCGTACGTCTCGCGCTCGTCTCTTTACAATCCTCTTGGTTCCACTTGCGCGCACTCAACGTGCGTTTCGCCCGACACGCTCACAGAAAACCTTAAATACCTCGGCCACATGAACATTTTGTTTAAACGCGAGACTATATTATAATTATAATTCTCTAATATAACTTCTCATTTGCAATTTAAGTATCTTGAAAATTAAATCAAAATTTGACGTTTTAAAATAGCACATGTAAATAACACGTATTAAATGTTTTAAAATAATATACAAAGATTGGAAAAATCTACTTTCTTTCATACAAAAACGCTGTCAATTAAAAAAAAAGTAGTTCAAAGTAAAAACTACAATTAATTGAAGAGCATTTTACTATTTGTTAGTATGTCTACTATTTTTGCCTGCCGATATTCAAAGATAGATATCAAAGCTACATCTCACAGTTGTTACTCACTGTTCTATCGGAGATAAAAAAGATTTTTGAAAAAAAATCTTGCGGTTTAAATGCACAAAAACAGTCAAAAGCAAATAAAAAGTTTATTCTCGATAGCTTTCGATATAACATTTAACGTGTACAATTTGTAAAAGTGATTTTATTCTTTAAACTTAGATATATGGAAACAAAACAAAAACGAAACATTTTAGTAGTTTTTGTAATTGTGCAGAAATAATATTTTTCTACAAATATTATATTGTGACCTTCTACTTGGACAGGAAATTTATTAAGATAGTTTAAAGTTTTCAATCTTTAAGTACAAACTTCCGCTGCATTATCTACTAAAAATATTTGCACCAATCATCTCTCATTTCTCATAAAACAGATAACAACTTGTTCGTAAAGAGTGATGAAAAATATAATTTCTTGAACTGCTACTCATAGAAAGGGGCTGTGTGTTATTCTTATCATTAATTTGTTACTCTCTTGGGATCCATAATGTGAAAATCGTTACCATTCTAAACTACGTACACGCGCGCGCGGTTTGCCAAGCCAATGCAACCAAGAAAATTTATGCGCGCAAACATCTCTGAAATCATGGGTAATTTAACGTGAAACGAGAAGAACCGCGAAGTCATTTAAAAGTTTGAGAAGTTGTCTTAGGCGGAAAAAACTTTTTGCTCATGCGCGAAAAGTTGGCGACGCGACCGATTATGATGAAATTTGTGTGTCTTGAACTTACAATACCACGACTAAAAATATATTAGTTGTAAATAAAATGGAATTGCATAAATATTTAAAAAATCATCACGTGAAGGTATTAGGCGTTTATCGTGCCTCCATTTGCCATTTATTTTATGCCGGTATAAATTATAAATAGCACTGTGTTAGTTTAATAGGCGTGTGCGTGACACGCTCTTAGTAACGATAGCGCAACTACTTCGAGCTGAATCCATTATGCCGTATACGAATATTACAAAGCTTACTGAATTGTAAATGAGGTTTCTGTACTTGGTGGGGTTAGCAACGGTAACTTCGGCTACTAGCCAACACCATTACGTCTGCGAGTGCGATCCGAGTTCGTAAGTTGTGTTAATCTTTACTCATCTTGGCATTAAAGTCATAATGTAACCACAAGTGTTACGCGATACTTATTGTTTGTTGTTGCTTGCTCTTATTAAGTGTTTCCTATGTTTAAGTATGTAATATAAACTCCGTCATCAATTACAATCAAGCTCAATTACATAAAAAAAAAAAAAATATATTAAAGTAAGAGCAGTATAAAATTTAAAGTTTCTGAAGAAATATTCAATGATATTAAAAATATATTCAGATTAAAAAAACTGTAAAATTGATCATATGCCAATTGTAATCATCATCAGCAATTATGCTGCACAGATATTCTCAAAAATATGACAAAGTATAAATATTAAACACCAAATAGCATACTCTTATAAATATCTAATAAAAAGTATATAATACACGTCTATTGCAAGAAAAATATTGTTCAAGTTAAGACCTTCCAACTGTCCATTCTACAGTTTTCGATAGGCTCTCATCGAAACCGTTTGTTCACGATAACGAGAATTCTTGTCAACCGGCCGTTAGAGAGATAAATTGCCATGTACCTATATAAAACCTCGATTCTTCCCACCGAGTGTCTCTTTTCGCTTCGAAGCTTCGACAGATCCAAGACGTTTACCTGGCACGAGTCTCCAAAGACTCATTGCGCTACAGTTCCGTGTTTCTTTTCCGCCAACCTCCTTTCTCCCCCCCCCCCCCCCCCGCTACCTTCTTTCCTACACGTCGAGGCCTCTCCCTCAGGAATAAAGAGGAAAATTGACAAACCCTTTGTTTCCGTGTGCACGTCGTCTTTGTCTGTATTTGTCTGCAATAGTTCTTTCTTACAGACTAGTGAAACTGTGCAAAGACGAATCTAGGACTCGAGGTACATTGTAAAATAACTAATTTTCAAGACTCGCAATAAACTCAAATGTGATTTAGAAAATTTCGCGGATAATTCTTTTTTACAGATCACAAAAATAATTTTGCCTTAACCTTTTCTGAATAATAAACGAGGAATGTAATATTGTAATTACTTTTACAATTAGCAAATTTTAATATATGCTTTAAGATCTATTTTCTTTTTGCATTTATAATTATTTTGTGCATCCAGAAGCAAAAAGTACACGCAACAAAAGTCCAATGACATTTGTATAAATTATAGCATAAAAATCCACGGTTGGACAATCTTAATTTAAGCTATTTTTTGCAATAAACATGTATTATATATTTTTGATTAAGCATCTATGAGAATTATTTTATATTTAACCGTAATTAAAAATCACGACTTACAACTCTTCTTACTGCCTAAAATCTAGCTTGTATTTGGCGCATCTTTTTAGAAATAACCGCATTGTCGACGTTATCGTCGTAGCGGTACAAAACGCGCGCACGAGACGTACAACGAGACTGCGCCACGATAAAAATACGAGCGCGAGAGAAAAGCACAAGGTTCATTCAAAGCCCTCTTGGTTTTTTCTTATTTCTCGGTAGTCGGCGCGTAAGAAAGACCGCGAATCATAAGACGCATTCACTATATCTCGCGAGAACCTTCCTCGGCTAATGTAAGGTGAAATTACAGCCCTCCCAAAGTTCCGGTCGACGGTCGCATCGTCCACTCAAAAGCCAGCGACACCTTTTCCGGTGTCCCTTCTTTTCGAGATGTGTAGGTGCGTGCGAGCATTCCTTTCAACTGGATCGCCAGGTGGAACGAACGCTCGCCCGGTTACAAAAAGCCGCCGCCCTTAATCTTGAGTGGAAGGCAGTCCTCGACTCTACGAGTTTCAAAGAGGAGTTTTCTAGTTATTGGAGAATATTCTCCAGAGTTTAACGAGATAACTTATACTTTTACGATCAAAGATTGACATTGTACGGATATCGCGGAAGTCTCTCGGAAGCACCGGACTGCGCTGCAGTTTCCGGAAAGGATAGAACGAGGATCGGTTTTCGGGGAAGCGGCGATTTCCGTGTAAACTGTACCCCGATATCGGCGAACGTGTTTCAATTAAAACGCTTGACCTATGCCGTTTTGAACTCGTGTGAGCTTTGTATATCTTTGATGAAAAGATAATCTCGCGTGTTAAGGCAGCTTTAATTTACAAATTTTCATTGTCGGTCAAAATGAATTATTCCACGAAAAGATGTCATGTAAACAATGTGGCCGCAAAAATAATAATCCATAATAAATGAAAAATAAACAAATGATCAGTTTCCATATGAGAATAAATCGTATAAAATTATTTTAGTGTACAAGATACTGTTAAACCGTTTTGCGTACATGTATCTATTTCAGTGAAGAGATTTTTCATGTTTTCTGTTACGAGAACGTGGTGTATACAATCGAGAAAAATCGATAACCGCAATCATGAAGAACGGATTCGTTGGAGATAGTAATCGTTTTATTACCAAGCCGTCTCCCGAAAAATGAAACGCCACGCCGCAATGTACTTAACCGGTAAGCCGACTCGAGTTTTGATGATAAAGTAACCTTGGGATTCTTTTTGTGTAAGCGAGGTATTTAAAACAAAGTTTATACGCGTCCTTATTCGAGCACAGGGGATTATAAAGTTCATTACGGTACTCGGTTAGAAAAAAAGAATTAATAGCATTCCGAAAGTTTCGGGCTGATGGAAAAATGTGCAGCTTATAATATAGTCGCAAAAAGCATCGGTGACGTTCTTTTCCTTTTATAGTATTAATTTGCGTGGCAACAATGTATAGAAGTAGAGACAAAAAAATGTTTCAAGAATTTTATCAATATTTTTCAATCATCTAACCAACATAATTAGAAATGTAAACATTTTTTAAATAATTAATACAATTATGTATGAAATACACAATAATTTTTAACTCTTAATCACTTTTAAAGTTACTGTCGTAACTACATATCATTTTTTTAAATCGTTACACTTTGGTACACAAAGTCAAGAAATTGCAAACGTCAGTTATAAATACAAATCTCTGCATGTTTCTTTTCATCACTAAGTATGATTTTATTGTTACAGCTTGCATCAACTTAAAACATTTTTATATGTACGAATAACAAAGCTTTTATCTTTTAGAAAGCATTTATGAAGCGTAGCATTTTCAGCATAAATATTCTTTTGACAGATATGTTTAAACCTTGTACAATGAAGCGCACATAAAGAAGATAGAAATAAAAATAATAGAAAAGAGAGTATATCACAGTTATATCACAATCGGTTTGATTGAACTTTTAAAAATGCAATAAAACATACGATCAACAAAAGGGCTTTGATATTACAATTCGCAGTATACGTTTATTTACATTGAATGTAAATTTTACATTCAATGTTTTAAATATATCTATTCCAAAGAGAAATTTACGTGGAATTAACGTAACGCGCTAATTTACGCAAGTACGGCGTTCGCCAAATACAAATGGTACATGACAAACCAAGCTAATGTGGATAATCACCGGACACGGCAGTTACTGCCACAGAAGCCAATGATTAAGATTAATATTAGCGAGTCTGACAGCAACGATGTTATCATCGTGTGACACGCAGGATGGAGCACTATTTGTATTATTAGGACTTTATATTGCTATAACGGCTTTCCGACAGCGAAAAAACATTAATTGGAGAAAACTCACATTTTTTTAACTATTTGGTTAACAGCCACGCGCTTATTCTGTATTTTTTCCAGAATAAACTCAATTAAAAATATAGAAAGTTTAACGAATAATAAAATCTTCTATACATTGATTACAATTGACATACCACAAACCAAATTAATGTAGGTACTAGATATCATAGTTAGAATGATTAAGATTAATATCCCCAAGTCCCTTCTAACTTTCCAGTAAGAACACTATTATGAAGTTCCTCAAGAGATAATAGCGAATCCATAATATTGCAATTATTCAATGACATAGTAAGTACATTGCAATTATAAATATACATGTATATTAATATTTGTTGACCATAAATGTAGCAACATAGAATAATATCATAATAATGTGTAAGAATATAAAAGCACAGTATAATATAGTAATTCTGTGAAAAAACAAAAATATCCTATTATTTCTTTGTTTTGAATTATTTTCAAAATAAAAAATAAACTTGCACAAAAAAGCTTTTTCTAATTATCTTACAAAAAGAATTAGTCTTGAAAACTTAAAAAACCACACACAAATCAAGATACAAATTTATGGTCAAAATTATGCAAAGAATACTAATAATTTTGTGTAATTATGCAAATATATTGAATAAATTTACTCACAGACCGTCGTACTCTAGCTAAGTATTCAGTCTTCAGTTTTACCTGGAGAAATATACATATATTTTAGTCATTAAATATCATACATTTTACATATGTTGATTACTATTTATTACTTATCTTGTGTGATTAAAATAATTATAATAAATTAAAAATTTTTACTAAATTTTCAATAGATGTTTAATAAACTTCAATAAACATCTTAATATTTTTTCAATCTTAAAAATTCTATTATTCTTTTAATTTATGAAGATTTAAAATATTTATTTATTAAATATTTGTATTTAATAAATTATTGCAATGGTATATGTGTATTATCACAATTATGTATTTAAATAATAAACAAGTAAATTGTACCAGCTAGAGCGTTTATTCCATCCATGCAGAATCTTATGTTAGCTTCTCCGCATCAACTCCATCAAAAAATCGACGAACTGAAAATTCGTATTTTACGCGCACTACACTACACTACACTACACTACACACTACACTACACTACACACTGCACTAACAAAAATCTATCTGCACACTTTACTTTCGAAGCAACACGAAAATCATAAATTTAAGTCGCGAATTTGCCGCGGAACACGAAACGTAACGCGAGATAATATAAAACACATTTTATATCGCAACGCGGCGATGTATATAATTATAACCGATATCATAACTTTACACATTCGACGATTAATTCGATGTTGCACACGAATTTGAAGCGAGTGAAATAGACAACGATTGCCTTGGCGGTTACATTGGAATCGTTTCTCTCTCTCTCTCTCTCTCATATCAGAAATATGAGTATATATCAATAAATATCTACAACACAATAACAACTACCATTTTATCCAATTCCAACTGATAAGAAGTACATCGATCATCTTAAACAAATATAGGGCTTATCGTATTTATGGCGTCAAAATCTTTATTTGAGTTATAACTCATTTAAGAATCCAACCGCCAGACAGTCGAATCACCGTTACGCAAACACTTGCAGCGGAAATAATACGTTTAAACAATCGCCTGTCACTCTAATCGACACTCCCGATAAAAATTCGCAATCGTTATGCATTTTATTGCAAGATTATTACAGATAAAATATGCAATTAAACAACTTACGTCTTGCCCCGAGCAAATTTTCAACCGGAAAAGACGTACAAATGACGGTCGATAAGATAGAATGTCCAGTAGCCGATAGATGACTCTTCTTATTCTATTACTTCCTATTTAACATGGCGACGGAACGGATACATACGTGAACAGTTTAATTGCATATTTTATCTATTGTAATCTTGCAGCGAAAATGCATAATAATTGCGATTTTTTGTCGGAAGTGCAGATTAAAGTAACGAGCGATGAAGTGTATTATTTACCGCGGATATTCACGATCAACGTTTCGTCGATCGTTTGGCGACTAGATTCAAATAGGTTATAATGACAGTAAGTATAAATTCTAATATAGCATGAAAATAAATTATTCGTTCAAGATAATTAAAACAATGTACTTTTCATTAGCTTGTCGGATTTGAAATAATATGTAGTTGTTATTGTGTTGCAGATATCCGTACAAAGAGAAACCTTTCTTGTCGTCTTGTCGCCAATTGTCGTTTGTCTCACTTGCTCTGAATCCGTACAATGTCGTATCAATCGTCGAATGTGCAAGGTTATAATATCGTTTACAATTATTTGTGTAGTCGCGCGTTACGAAATAAAGCGTGTTTTTTATATATATATTATATGTTATGTTTACGTTTCGTGTACCGCGTTTCGTGTACCGCGTTTCGTGTACCGCGTTTTATGTATCGCGTTTTGTGTATACGCGAAGTAAGTCGCTGTGATTTTCGCGTCGTTCCGAAAGTAAAGTATGCAGATAAGTCTTCATCTAGTGTAGTGTCAGTAAATGCAAAATTGTAGTTTATCGATCCTTCGATGGAGTGGATTTTTCGATGAGATGGAATCTGCAGCGGATGAAATAAACTTACAAAACCCTAGCTGGTAAATACAACAATTTGTTTATTTAAACATATACATCATTGTGATAATACATATATTCATAACTGAAATTATTTATTAAATATTCATTAAATTATTTATCAAAACATCTATTTAATATTTATTAATAGTTTTAAATAATCATTTTCACACAATTTATTGTAAATAATTACGCTTTAATCAAAATATGATAATTCATGACTAAATTATGTATTAATTTCTCCAGGTACAGCTCAAGGCGTGCTTAGCTAAGGTACAACGACTGGTGAGTGGTTTCATTCATTATACTTGCGTAATTGGACAAAATACTAACTACTACTACAGAAGGGAATTAATTAAGATTGATATTAGCCAGTGTAATAACAATGATATCATGACGTACACGCAGCAAGAATGTCTTTTAGATTATTAGGACCGTATATATATATATATTCGGGCGGTAATAGATAACTTAGCGTAGCAAGAATAAAAAGTTTCATTATACATTAAAATCGTTTTATCTTACATCCGCACAATGCTATTTGAAATTTCATATTATACTCTACGGAAATATTTCAATATAACTCTGCTACTGTGTAATTAAAAAATTAAATTACATCCTCGACTCTTTGAAACATTCGCGATTGCAACCAAAGTTGCATCTAACTTGCCTTTTCCAATGCTAAACTTTGAATCGTCGCCGCGAATAACATTCTTGGTCGCTCGTAGCCCATTCCGCCAACGCAGTCTCTCAATTGCAACTACTCATGACAGCGGTTTCGCTTCCAATACACGCGTCGACTGACTTCAAACAACGTCGGTACTAAAGACAGCTCCTGAGGCGCGCTCGATGCGCGAGTGAGCCTAAGTAACTCCGCAAAGTTCTCGAAGGTAAGAACCGAAACTCGCTCATACGCTCCAAATCGCCCTAGCAGCACGCTGTTCATTTAGGCGGTAATTCCGATCGTAAAATAAAAACTCACTAACCCGTTTCTGGCCTGAAATTAATTAAGCCACCTGCCTTACTGAGAACGTCAACCGCCTAATGCCATAACTGTGCTTCAGTAGATCAGCCTGCTGCGTATGCGCGCATCTATGCGAAGCACTTGCTCGTGATATTCCTGGCTTAACGTCGCCCTCATCAAAATTGTAATTAAACTCTATACACGTAGTTCTCGATTCGGGCGGCTAATGCGTTCACGACAGCTAGGCGTGTAAATAAATTCGCGCGGAACGAGTACAAGCGTAATTCTCTCACATTAAATGTTGGCGATCCTTTGTTGAGCGCGCGCGGCTCCAGTTTACGAATTCTCTCCGTTTTCACGGGTAGTTTTTTAACTCACTAATTGCGCAAGCCGAGAATTACTCCCACTCCCATCGTAAATTTAAACAAATTGCTTTATTTAACATGTATGCTGTAAATATGACATAACGTCTGTATTATATGCACCACAAATAGGATAAAATAAAATAATAATTATCAAAAAAAGTCTCATGGACTACGATTCATATGGAGTAGTCTCTAGGCCAGAAAACGTTAGAATCTCTTTTCTTATTTTTGCTATATGTACATTTATATGTAAAAGTTTCAATTTTTTATATAAAAATTATTATTTCATCTTGGCAATAGTAACAGAGGCATATTGATTATTTTCGTTCCAATCGTCCTGCTAATATTACAGATAAAATTATAAAATATGCAATTATTTCAATATTCATAAAAGAAATTATCTCTCTTCGCATACAAAATGCAGACGCCATTTATCGAAATTAGATCAATAATAGAAAGTAATATATTTTACTTTCCTCTCTTTTTTACATTCATGATTTTAAATTAAAATTTAATGAAATATATATATATATATCTGTTATACTACTTTGAAATCATGAGGTTTATTTATAATTATGATTAAATTAATAGAATATCGCGCGTATATAGAAATTGCTTCTCAATTTTTATATTAATTAATTACTAGTGAAGAAGAATGAATTTATTAAATTGATGTATTAATCTGAAACCAAAAAAATTAGATTCTTTTGTTATTCTAAAAGCAGCAAATTCGTTGATTCCCTACTTCCTCTAAACATTCATTCTTCTGTTTCCCATTTCGACCCCGCCGTTCTCGCCTTCCTCCCGGCAAACACAGCAATCGTCGAAAAAGCGTCGGGAGAAATCAAATGAGTTTGCACGAGAGTGACAATGGAGTTTCGCGACTGTAATCAAGCTACTACGAGTGGCGCGGGAAAAGGGACTGCCGTGGAGGGTGCAGGGATCGTCCTTCTCCGCGCATTTGAATTTCCACGCAAAGGGAAACGAGCTGCCACCGATAGCGTCTAGAAATCGTCCGCGGCGCGACGATAGAGACGTCGAATTAAGCACGATGCAGACCCTTAATTAAACGCTTGAAATTGAGCTATCGATTAAATAGCTCTCTACGGCGGGAACTTGTACTTTTCTTTAGCGCGTGCCAACAAAAACGTCTGAATTATTCGAATAGTAGTGGCGGCGCATATTTGCCAATTTATATTTTCCTGGATGTGAACGAAAAATGGCATAAAGTGTAGAAATAATTTAATTTCCCATTTTTATCTTTCTACTAGCAATATTAATTCCTCTTTGTCTCTCAAGTAAAAATTTTCTTTTCTCTTCAAGTAAATAAATGTAAAATGTGTAAAAAATGTAGGGATTAGCATTTTGTTTCTTTGCCATTATGAATGCAAAATATACTTGTTTGAGAGAAGAATAATCCTAAAAAAGTAAGATAACTGTGTATGCATAGTTGCGCATTCCAGTAATAAACGTTCCAACTTTTCTTTAGAAAGACATGACACCGTGGTAATTAAAACAATTTCATATGTAAAATGCACTACAGACGCAAGTACGACACAGTGCAGAAGCAGAAAATAAAGCAACGCATTAACATCTTTTACTCTTAAATAACTATATAAGCGTGCAGAATTGTGCGTTCTAGACTAATGGAAAACTTAAAAAAAAGCTATCTGTCCAAACTTGACGCTACCAATTTGCGCCATCGTTATTTCATGCCAGTTATGTGCAATGATTGTTACATGGAAGTATGAGCAATATATCGTAATTGCAACAAAATTTCTATATTGTTTATCGAAAAACTACAAAAAAACCGATTTAACGTGCCACAAAAATCTCTTCCTAAATTTTGTCAATAATGTGCGAAAAAAACGATCAAAATATATCTTAAGAAAATAACATTATTAGTCGTAGCGTTGTTAAACATAATTCCAATTATTTAAACAATTAACATTATAAAAGATCAAATACGATTTTATCAAACTGCGAGAATAAAAAATCGAGTATCTATAAACTTAAACATAACATGATAGAAATAAATATCGTAACTTGATATTCGCCTATTTACTGGTTGAATGTCAACAAGAACGCAAGCTGTCGTCAAAACAAGAAACGCGTATTATTCTCGGAATACGGGCGAGACGTCCGTCGTTGTTATCCCATCGCAGATATTATCTCACCACTCTTTTGTCCACGGTGTGGTACGACGCGGTGTGGTGGTGCGGCGTCGTGCGGCACGAGCGCCGAAACGCAACGAGAAATAACCAGCGGGAGAGTTGCTTTAGGAAGGACTTTTCCGCGCTTTACACACACATTAATCGTCACCCTGTTTTCCGCTTACCCAGCTGAGTCTCCTCGCTTGAAAGCGCGAAGCACCCGCGGTGTCTTGGCGAATTGCCGCCCCGAGTGAGAGACAGATATTTATCATGCACTCATTGTTACAATAGATATTAAGATGATATAAATTTCGTTATATTTTTTCGACGAATTTTTGGGCTAATCTTCTCATTAAAGAAAGTACACAACATTACGTTTACCGGTCATCAATTCTAAGAAAATTTATAGCAATAGTCTAGAATTTGTAGCAATTTTTAATATGTATTTTATATTCGTTATTCTGATAAAATTAGAATAAAATGTGCTGTTCGTTTCATAGAAACGACTTCAAAATGAAGAAAGCTCTCTTATTTTTATGAAAATAAGTCAGTCGTAAAACCGGTTACGCACAATTGATAAATACGCATATATATGTTCAATCGCTTTCAAAGAGTATCTGTTATCGCGCTGTTAGAAAAATATTTGCGATATTTACGAAAGCCGAGAGAACGATATCGGAATTTATCGTAAGTTGTTTTCATGATTCTGCGAAAAAACAATTTTGATCAGAATCCTATCCAACATTTATTTTGAAAAGATTAACATCTATTTAAAGAGATAAAACAAACATTTCGGGATAATGTATTCGTCGCATGACGACCACGCGCAATATACGCATACACGCGAGACCCACGTTTCCAGTTCTCTCAACATCCGAGCGATTCTCATTCCGATACATGCGATCGTTTACCTGTTATCATAAAGAGAGCCACGGCCGCTTCTAGCCACAGGTGGTGAGTCTTCATCTCGATAGTGTCCAAGCTTAGTTCTCGGAACGTCGGTTCTTCGGCGGTCACCGCCGGATGCAGTTCAAAAGCGCACTGACACCACTCGCGCAATAATCTCTGCGGTTAGGTCACGTAAGAAAAACTATGCGGAACTGCACGCCACCACATCTGCCTCTGTTACGAAACACTTTTTTTCCTCGACGATTGCAGTCACTAGAACGAACAGTTGTTCCACATCCGCGAACTAAACCGGTGGCGGTACAAACCAATGTCTTAACACTCACCGCGCGCTACCGGAGCGATAGTGCACCGGACTCGCTGTCCTAACTTGACAAACTTTACACTTGCGGTCCCTTCGCCCCTTCGCCCCTTCGCGACGGAGAGAACGGTCAAATCACCGTCGTCGTTGAACTTATCTCCGCGCGCCGCGTGCTTCGAACTTTCCTATCGCTCTACGGTTTGCTTCCCCGTTTTTTTTCTTTTTCTTTTCTTTCCGGCAATCGCAGCGCGGAATGTGTCGCGATCGACGGCGGCTCGTCGGCGAACGTTATCGATCACCGCGTGCCAACGAGCGCGGCACGAGCACGAACGAGGATTTTAAGCACTGTTGACAGGGTAATTGCACGTATATCTGCACTGGATTGCGACGGACGAGACTGAGCGTCGCCGCGCGAAGCCGTTCTGTCGCGAGTCGCGCTTGCGTCGACCGCCCTTTCTTCCCCACCAGAGCGCATCCCCACGATCTCGCTACCCCCTCCGCTTAGCCTCCACGCTCCTTCGTTCCTTCCGCCGTCCCGCGTGGGTTATCCTGCTCCCACCGTAGCCGCGATCCCGTTTTCTCGTCTTCTCCTAACGCTCGCCTCCCGAACGCGTTCCGCGCCGTCACGGGCGGCTCGCACCCCACGGAGCACGCACACGGTTCTGAATCCGCGCGTGATCTTATTCCACACCTCCATCACGCGGGAGGACGGCAGCCGGCGATTCCGAAGCCCTTCAGATTCAATTTGTCGGTCGGCCGAAAGTTTTTGTTGAATGCGGTTTGTTACGTGTCATCACTCGGCTGGCATTAGGGCCATTGTCGGCGTGCGCCACACGCTGGTGCAGAATCCTTGATACTGCATAACCGCCGCTCCCCTGCCGATACGGCACACATTCGTTAGACATTCCGATTCTCGGATCTATCTTGGCTAATCTTATCCGAGAGAAAATGGTGTAATATGGTCAGATGTACATATATATAATTAGTTATGAAAAGATCTAATAATATATGTAATTTTATATGATCATATAAAATTCAGATCTTTTTATAACTAATTGTATATATTTACATCTGACCAATTATACCATTTTTTTCTCGGGTAGTTTCATGCGTAAAATACAAATTAAAGTTAGATATCACGCGGTTTGTCGTTTTGTCTTATTAAAAATTAATTTTAAAATTCAGAAACGATTTCTGTCAACAGTACATATAATACATATACGGTTTTTTTTTTTTTTTTATTCGTGTAGTTTATATATATTTACACAAAAAACGTAATGCTGTGGATATTGTGTAATATATTTTCTTTTCAAAAATATTCTAGTTTTTTTGTTATTGTCCTACAGTCGTGCGTAAAAAAAGTATAGTCCACCCATATTCGCGTTGTTCAACATCGAACTTCGATGCGATACGCCGAAAATATACACGTACGTATGTTGTTCCCTGTACTCCAGAGTTGATCTTCGCGGTGCTTGCAGAGCGGATTGCGTTGCCCGCAGGCGCCACGAACTGCGTAACGACGTATTCTGATCGCTCGCTCAGGGCCACATTTCGAAAACACTAGAGTTCTATTTATGCACGAACCCAACCAAATCGACATAATATATGCCATACTAGATGCCAAAGGTTGTAGGTCAAGTGACATAATTTCATTCAAGAATCAAAGATGCGTTGATGTCCGTATTGATGTAAACAAAAGAATTTATTTATCATGTCTCCGAAAATTTTCTAGATAAAAGTTCTAGAATATCTCTTTATGATAATGCAATTACAAGAAGCTATGATTTGTTTCGGCGTAGATAATATGTAAGATAGCGTTGAAAGTTATGGTAAAATAAATAAGATGCCACTGCACATGAATCATACACTATTGAATCGCCGTATTGCTCCGCTTTGTGCTACTCCGGCAATTGTAGTTAGAAATGAGCAGATATTTCAGCACACAATAATACGGATCGGGTCATTACGCGCTTCATCTTTCAAGTATATTTCATTCTTCGATCAATTGAACGTATTATGCCGAACAGCAACGGTTAAAGCTGCGCGTTAATTTGACGAAATTGCACTCCAGTTACATTAATTGCTTATTGTCATTGTTTCAGACGCGATTAAGCTTTCGGATGTTTGCAAGATTTCTGTATCTTCTAAGACTATGAAAGTTTGTTGAGAAATTTCATTTCTTCGAAGCAATTTCAATTTCGCGTAGCTCTACCGTTGCATAATAATATTCGCCATAGAAACTTTACTAAAATTAAAAATAAAGTCAGCATTAAATCGAGTTGGTGTAAAGATAACGATATTAGCGTAATGTAAACTGAGCCATTCTTGACATCTGTAAGATAAATGTCGACAATTTCATTAAAATAAGTATATCATTAATTTGCAACTCTGTTGCATCTTGATCTGTTGTGCTTTTGAACTTGATTTACGCCACTTTCGGGATTAACAGCTCAATTACTTCCGCGAAACTTAGCCGCAATTCACGCTGCGGTATCTCGTATATCTCATTAATCGAGCGATTACGCGTTTAATGAAGTGCAAACGTCTAAAATGTACTTCGAAATTAATTGGCGCGTGATTATTCTTAGATGCAGTCAAACTTTCGTCGGATATCTTGTGCGCGATGGGATTCTCAAGTTCGCTATGTAAGGCTTTAGATTAGAGCGGATAGTTCTGTTCGGATTTACGTGTGCAAGAATTTCCCGAGTAACTGTACAGATACGAAAGTTTCGGGTTGTTTAGAGACTCGCATCGATTGCGCCAAGATTTGGTGGTAACAATATAAAAGTTAGGAAAGGTAATATTTTCTCTCACTTGCGTTAGGAGTGAAAATCAGTCAATGAAAGCATGTTGAAAAATGATCTGCGTTTCCATACAAATTTAGATTCTGAACGGTGAAGTAAGAATATTATTCGTCTTCACTAGTGCGGATATCAAACGGCACTTGGCGCCGCGCATTCATGAATCTCCGATGCGCGATTTGCTGCTTAAACATGAAATCGCCGCAGGAGCGTCATGGACCGGTCAGCACGCTCTTTATGGCGGTACATCTACGCCCGCAATTTATCTTTCCCCTCTGCGCGCTCTACTGCGCTGCCTTTTCCTTTGTCGCTTTTCTTTTCTCGCCTCCTCGTCTCCGGTTTTGCTCCCTCGTCCCGTGAATCTTGACCCCGGAAGCGCCGCGAAAGAAGGGCGCGTAAGCGGGGAGGCGGAAGAGTGCAAAAGAGGAGAAGGGAGAAGACGGTTGAAATATCACGAAGACATCATTCGTTACCGCTGCGTCGTTTATCCGTATCGCCACCCTCCTTACGACCGTATAAAACAGCTTTCCATCCTCATTCATGATGACGGCACACAGCAACGACATAGCACGACCGAGCCGACCGGCCGAAAGCCGCATCGCGAGTCGAGATTCGCAAGATCGCACTTTAATAGGATAGCGCGAGCGAGGAGAAAAAGGAGGAACGAAAAGGCAAGGGAGAAAACAGGACGCTTTTTTCGGCCCGAGCCCCGGCCCGGCGGCATTACTCTCACGAGGACAGGAAGCACCGAGGCGCTAGGCGGAGGGTTGAGACCCCTGAATTATCGCGTGGAGTTATTTCTTCTTTCTATATATCGTTCTTTACCTCGGGCGCGCACACGTACGAAACACAGGGCTGGCACTGCGCGCGGGCGGACACGGCGCTAGCCCGAGCTTGAAAAACCCGGGAAAATTATTACAAGCTACAAACACGCAGTATACAAGCAATGTTTATATATACGTCGTTAGAGCACTTGCTTTTTTTTTTTTTTTTTTTTTTTTACATTTTACACTTTTAACTAAACACGCGAGACTCTCGATCATTCGTGTATTTTTAACAAATTCAAGAAGAATAAATTGTATCGTAATTAAAAATATACTCATATATGCATATATGTATGTAATTATCAGAGTGAGAATGCAATTTTCCGCTTTCTTTACAAAAGACGAGCATCGCGATTTGATCTATTTAAAACCGTCCCTGGTCGCGAGTGTCTCGGTGCTATATGTCGCTGTTGTTGGTTCCCGGGGCCGAAATGTATGCGTTACCTACGAACCGGAGGATGAAAGTTATGCGTTTCGCCGCACGGTCCACCGAGAGATATCGGGAATAGAGTCGGTTGGAAAGAGGGAGATATGTAAAAAACCGCAACGCACATCGCACCCGCCAGAAATATTGGATGACGCGCCACGTACACTTCGGCGACCATCGAAGCCTGGTCCGCTTTTGTTTTTTTGTTTTTTTTCCCTCGTTCTCTTTTTTTTCTCCCTTTCTCGCACGATGTATTTTACGAATGCTTGGATTTCAGCCGTTTTGTCCGCCCTCGACGCCGAATGGCGCGGCGCGAAAGAGATTGTATCACAGTCGCGAAAATCTTTCGCCAAACTTTCTCGAGTGCCACAGGGATGCCTGCGAGAAACTTTCCTGTTTATGGAGAATTGATAAACGCGGCGTGCGGCAACGGAAAAAAATGCTGTTTGCGGAGTTCACTCGAGAGTTTTCCGGTTGGATTAAAAATATGCGGTTTAAACGGTACGTGGTTCTGCGAGAATAAATATTGAACGCACGTCCGTCATGCGTCTTTATTCGCAACCGATCTCGCTCACATAGGAAAAGAGGATAACATACGTATTATTTCTGCACTTTGTTTTAGAAAAAACGTTAACAGCGTATACATACGCGAACAGTGATATGAAATTCTTGGAAACGGACAGGTCTGTCGACGGTTTCCTGATTTCTTTTTTCCCCAGTTAATTACTAAGTGTAACGCGTATTAGATAGAAATATTCATTATAAAAATCTTTAAATAAGAATTTTTCTTGTTTATAGTACGTGATAAAGTACAAATAAATCTTTCTTAAAACAGATTTTATAATTTATGTAACTATATCACGCAATTGGCAGCAAGTAATACAAATGATATAAATGATATTAATGATTTTAGAATCAATAAATTATCAAGATTTATTTGAGAGGCAGTGAAAGATATGTAAAAAAATTTATTATCCTGATAAAATTGACTATTTTCTTCTCTTGAAATGTGCGCGCGGTAATAAAATATCTTTAGTTCGATTTAAAAGTGATTTATCGAGCGTAGGGAATTTCTTATCGCGCGATACGTCATACCTGTAAAAAGTGCAACGAACGATTCCTCAACACTATGTGCTCGAGAACTGCAGTTCTTATGCAAAAAGGAGAGATATTGAATGCGTCAGCGCGCGTGCAAATTTCTAACGTTACGGTAGCGGAAGTCGTGACGACAACAGTTTTGAAAGTGGCGTTTCAGCCCTATGTACGCAGCTTTATAGACATACTGCGCGCACGATGCTGGAATAACAAATGCTCGAGAGACCGTTTCCTCGCTATGGTCTTCTGCGCGCCGCAGCGGCGATTTATCGTCCCGCGTCTCATTCCGAAAATTGTTTCGTCACGCTTTTACAGTCCGTCGTTTTCCTTATCTCGCTCCCTCTTTCTCTCACCGTTATCGTTACACGACGACGAACGGGAAACTTTATTTTCCGCTTTAGCGGCGTAAATTTCGTGTCACTCGCATCATCGTTCGCCTCGTACCTTGAATCTTTAAGGTCATAAGTTAAGCTATTCGATAAAACGGCTCGAACATACCGATTTACAATTGCCAAAGGTCAGTCGTCATCGTAGGGCGATTTGAAAAGAGTCAACTCGGACGAAAACTAGTTTCTATCTCGTTTTTTGTCGCGGAACCGACAAATGCCCGCGGTATATCGGTTCGATCGAAAATACGCCCGAGTCCCGCCCGACCGACAATGAAGCATTTCTCGCTCGAAGCGACAGCGCGATACAGAAATCGAAACACACTCAAGCCTGCCTGCCTCCCTTCTCTTTCTTCTCTCCGTTTTTTTGCTTTTCTCCACGACCCAGCTTCCTCCCTACGCGGCTTTCGCGTACCTTTTGCCGTGCCGGACCGCGCGGATGGCAGTGATTAATCGTGCAAGGGCGGCCGGTATTTGCAGCATACAACGAGCGACGTGTTGCTGCCTCCACATATCTATGTATATCCGGAAAAAAGGCTTCACACGTCCCGCAATCCCCATTTGCGACCTCGCTCTAACCTCGCCGTTTCTTATCCGTCTTTTCGGTTACCCGTTGGCCATTTAGCATTCTCTCTCTTCGTCGCTGACCCGTACTTTCACCCTTCTCTGCCGCACGAGCGTAATAATAGGAAAGCCCGATGTCCGCTTCCTCGACACCGCCAACGGCAAAGTGAGTATAACCAGGGTGGGAAACTCGCGCGTGTCGCTCTCGGGTGGAAAAATATATAGCCCACGGGGAAGCTGCCCGTCATGCTGAGATACTGCTATAGAAACGCGTTCGCAAAACGCTCGCTTCCAGAATCGATCGGCCGTCGACGCGGTGAAAAGAAAAAAAAAAGAAACGCGGGCCGCGAGAGGAAGATAATTAGCGTACGCGCGAAAACACCCGGAACACTTACTGGAAACACTTAACTCCTACGGGGCCCTCCACTTTGCTTAATTGCGTCCTTAAATCAACAGCCCATTACGCTATTGCCGTTTGCTACGTCTGCCGCGGAGATCAATGCTCTCGGTGCATAAGAACAACTTCTTGGCGCTTATAACGCAAAGCGCGTCTCACTGTTTTGCGTTCACGTTGATGTTTTCATGTTATCGAATCGATTGCCGATTGGTATTTTGTGTTAATATGCAGACGATCCCTTATGCAGGGAAGATACTGTATGGAGAGGCAATATTCTCTATACGCATACGGAATTAATAGTTACGAAATTCCTCAATTCTGGAATTTAGTGGTTAATCGAAAAATTTGGTTAATCAAAAATCTTTCTCATTTTTAAAAAATCGGGTTTTTACTCGCCAAGCTTCAAAAAACTACAAATATGTATCGATTGATTTATTTATTAAATAAAAATGAGTGAAATATGATAAAATAAGTAAAAAATATGGAATTTCTAATCAATAAATTATAAATTTGAAGAAAGCAAAAATAATTAGTAAAGAAATCAGACATTTAGATTAAAATTCTTCTGGCATATATGTACTATATAAATTACTGCTTTGAAATAGTAAATTTTTTTATAAATGTTAATATAGTAAATAATTTCTATATAAATATAATTTTCTGAATTCTTTTTTTATACCGAACCAACTGGTAATGCACTATTGAAGTAATAAAGCTTTATGGAAATATACTGGGGAATATGTAAGGACGGTTCATCTCTCAAGATATCCCGGAGATTGCGTAATTGCGGTTATATACGGAAAACTCACAATAAGAGTCTACTATATATACTGGACTACGTTGATCTCATGGATAAGAGGTCGGTTTGTTCCCCAACTTAGTGGCTCGGACTCAAATCCCAGGTGTCGTCTCTGAATTTTTCCAAGTTATCTTCATACCCGACTTTCCCGGTGTTTCTGAATTCAGTTTGGATTGTAGGTTCTAGATAAATAACCGTGGCGGTCGGGAATGCAAAAGAGCAGATTATTTGTCGGTCAGCGTGTATTCTACGCGTACAATGTGTACATTGGCTGGGTAAACATATCTATAACATCTGTTCGCGGAGAACGCGCCGCTTGCGTCATCGCATCTACATATAACATAAAAATTACGTTTTTCCCATTCTCATTTCCCTCCTCTATCTCGTAAATTGCGATCGACGATAAAAATCAGGAAACGCACTACGGATTCGTCGTACTTTTGCCCCGACTCCCATCACCCGAAACCGAAACGAGATTCTATCCCCGAGATATCGAAAGGAAACGCACGCCGATAAGGAACTACGGGCATTTGCGATCGCTACTCACGCGTGCAGATGTGTTTCTCGCTGCCCCACTTTTTTATCCCTTACGTACTTTCTCGAGCCGGTTTCGCGAAAATGAATGGACACTTTATCCAGGGCTGAATCTGAAACACGGCCGAAACGGCGTTCGAAAAGCTTGGCTAGCGCGCTCCGGGATAATTTCTCCAGTTATCGCGATGCTCCGACAGAGCTTCTACAAAAACGGTTACTCACCAATGGAGATAAACGGGACGTGCGTTAAAACAGGGATTTCTGCTGTTCGGATAAAATAAAGTAGCATAAAACGAGTTGGAATATAATGCACAAGAAATAGACGTAATAATAACAGAATAATAGCGAGAGCAAGCTGGAGAAAATATTGTTGAACACAGAGCGCTTCTTGTTATTTTACAGTTTTATGAAACAAATGTACTTGATAATTAATAACATAATATAACAGAAATGAGTTTTGCTGCGAATAATAAGAAATTCTGCAAGATTAATAAGAGTTAGTAAGTTTTAATTTATAATACATCTAAAAAATTGTGTTTAATTCAAATATGTATACAATTTATTATTTTATTTTATTGGAAGTTTATCATTTTATTTTCACAATTGTCTATTATTGTTATATGGATAATGTTCCGAATTCATTACACTTTCTTTCAGCTATAGATTCTTTCAGTAATGTGCTATTAACTTTGAACAAGATCTCAAATTAACTTAAATAATTAATTACACACTTAAAAATGTTAATGGAAAGTTCGTGAACGATAAAAAATATCTAAAGATATTTAATTTTTTTATTTTATATTCTCTTATTCTTGCATTTATTCAATACTCGGATCTACGCTGCTCATTCTAGGTCTATCTTTCAAAAAAAACTATTCTTTCCTCACCGATCTTTCCTCAATGCTTAAAGACGCGCTAGGTATCATGAAAGAATTACGATACAAATATAGTAATATAACTTATTGCAATAGTTTCTATTAGTTTTGGTAGAAAAGTAACATACTATCAATATATACTTATATTTCTTTTTTTCATTTTTGTAGAATAACTATTTTTATTATATTTAAATGATATATCGTAACAAACTTTACGCGTGCAAATTACTGTTGCAATATTAAATTTCAATAAGTTCCGTAAACGCCGGGAATAGACTTATATAATTCATTGAATAAAGTAGTTAATGGAAAGTTCTTTATTGAAGAGAAGCGTCTTTAAACCGGGCAGTTAATTCTTTCATTGCAAATTCTCATTATCCTTGCATCGGCTCGATGGTCCGATTCCGCACCAATCAATCAGGATATTCCTCTTAAAAGAGGCCATGCTTTTTTTTCATCCGCCACCGCCGCTCGCGAACAAGCGTTCGAGGAATCGACGGCACGAAAGAGTTTCGCGATGTAGTCGTGACGTAGCGATTGACTTTCCATTACTCTCGGTGGTGAAAAAAAAAAAAAAGGTATAGCTAACGTAGCGCGCGCCGAATGTTTCGAACGCAGCAGGTGCCGCAAAAAGCGTACCTTACTCGTTATCATTCCCTCCGTTGTGGCGGAAAATATTTTCAACCATCGAAATTGTTCGAAGCCAGATTAAATTTTGCAGGGACACATTTTTGTGGGCGAAGCGACAAATTCTCGTTTTTTATGCCGTCGCTTCTTCCAGATACGAAATTGTCGAGCCACATTGTTAAATAAAACGTAACCAACTTACGCATGATATAAATGGATAAAAATCAGACCGCGCGCGTTACGCTATATGTTTTACAATTCTCGGATCGCTTGCGCGAACCAAGCGAAAGACTCATTGTCAGATATTACTTCGGATCAGTCGCAATCATTCCTCGTTGCTTGATCAAAAGAAATTATTTTATTGTGCAATTTTATATAATCTTTATTATCTAAAAATTGAAATTAGAAAATATTTATTTACTGTGATGTTATTTTTCCTAGCCGTTATCGTTATTTTTCGTCGCGACATTCACCCGTGTTTTTCGACGTTCTTCAATCGACGGCAACGGTCACGTTGGATAATTATGATGTACCGAGTCATCACGTGCAATTAACCCATCCTGTTTCCTTTTTACCTTCGTGCCTCGGTACTGATGCATTTATTTTCACGGGTAGTTCGCGCGTGAACTGGTCTGTTCCGACCATTTTTTTTACGAGCTATAAAGCGGCTAGACGCAACGAAACGCGAGTCGTTCCGAGCCACCGCCGTTACATCAATTTCAAGCTCTTCGCCCTCATTTCCGTCGCCGTGCCGCCCACCATCGAAATGCGGCCGCGAAAGTGTAATTTTTTCAATTTGGCGAGGTACTACGGAAGCGTGGCCTCCGCGTGTCGAAGGGACCGCCCGAAGGGCCGCGTGTGTTAGTATCGTGAATTGCACACTTTGCACAGCCGACAAAACGGCCCGGCCAATTTGCTGCCGCTCTATAAACGGAGAGCGGCCAACGTATAACGCCGGGCGTAAATCCTTTTGCTCCGTTTCTCAGGTCACTTTCCTCGTTTTACCCGCTTTCTTTATATTCACCTGCCGAACGACGTATAAAAATGATAAAAGCCGGTTTCCGCGCGGTTCTGGCGGATATATAAATAACTCGTAAAACAAAATATATTAAAATTGAAAAATCTTATTGTTAGTACAATTCTTGCATGAGAAGCTAGTTATTAATCATACAAAGGAATAGTGAAGTAACAACTTTTATGTATTATGAGAAATAAATTTCTGTTAATACACAGGTATAAACATGGTAACAAGAGATTTCATGATAAAACTGACTAAACTTTTGACTTCACGTACTGTAAATGCAACATGAATATATATGCAACACAGAATCTTGTTAACTAATTAGAAAAATGATTAAAAATCTTACATCATTTTTATTAATCGTGAAAGAAAGTGAAGTTGCACTGACAGGAGTAACTTTACAAGAAAGTAAAGAAAGCTTTCAAAACCAGTGGCGGAAAAACTAATCAGCAAGCAACAGGATATCTCATGAATATCGAAGTTAGAGTTAACCAATTACTTCCTTCGATATTATAGTGTACTACAAGCTTTATTCACCACGGCGCGCCAAGTTATTTTTACCAGTGCGATATAATTTCATCTTACGGTGATTGATAAGAAAACGATTTGCCAATTATATAATTAATCAATACAAGAGAAAAACGTATACCTATTTTTTTCTGTACAAATTTTTAACGATTTGCATTCTATTATTTTTTCCCGTTAATATGAAAATAACTTTGCAATTTAATAACATTATAGTGCAAAGAAACTTTCTCCCCAGAATTTTTATTAATATCATACTGCTGATTGTTGTCACGTGTTTCTTAAACTTTGCATTTTAGAAACACTTAAATTTTTGATTATCCACGAGCAAAAACCTTTTCAACTATTTTTTTATATAGCTCTCTCCAATACGTTCGGAGAGATGCCGATAATGTACTATCGTAATCATTCCCAGGGTGCCTCAACTTTGGGATTTCGATTTTACGTCGAAGTTAAGTCGACATTTATTCGGATCGCTCCTTCCACCCGAATGTTAGCCCGGTGGTTTTCCTTACAACGGAAAACCGTGAAGTCCCACGAGCGTACGCTAGAAGCCGCAAGAGTCTGAAAGTCTAGGGGGACTGTTCCGCAAACTTCATTTCGTCACACACGTACGGGAAAAGTGTGCGAGATCGTTGAATCCGAATCACAATATTCCCAGCGGACTCGTGGCGACTCTAATACACGTATATTCATAAAATAGAACACTTTCGATAGACGAAATAAAGTTCCGATCGATTTTTTGTCATTTGCCACTCGTGAATGCGCGTCATTTTGTAATCATTAAGATCTCTATCGCGGATTTTTCAGAGAAGATGAAATAAAATGCTTTTGACAATGTATCTAAAATTTTGTTATATATTCATCACGCGAGGCTTATATAGTTTCAAAACGGTTTTATGCATTGACAAAATTATGTATTAAATTTTCTATTTTCAAATACTTATTATCATTTTTTTACTTATATATTTTTACATCAAACGGTTCATCAAAATAAAATACATCTTGCGAGTTATTATTAATAGGTTTAATTAAAATGTAACGATGCAACCTGCATCGTTACTACGGCTACGGACTGAACATCGTCCGTAGCCCGTAAGGGCGCATCAAGCGCCGACAAACGTTTGCATAAACATCGGCGGACACTCGCCGGACGGTCTCCCACAACCGACTGTTCCGAATTCCGCCAGACGGGGGCCGCCGGCAATACCGCTGATGCTTGCCGATCCAAATGTAACGTCAGTCGGCTGTCAGCCGGGTATAAAAGAGGCCTGGCTGTACACCTTATCAGATCCTGTTCGTTGCTAGACAGCGAACATCTGATCCTCTCTACGAGTGTACTCGATACGATTCATATCATAATCATTTTACGGTTGTTTATTAACTGTTAAGGGAAAAGCATAGTTTTCGGGCAATTTTACAAGTGTGCTAAAGCGATCTATAGTTTATTTCATCAAAATATCTTTATTTAAAAATGGCACGCAAGAATTCTCAGCGTGTAATTCCTCGTCTCTGACGCCACAATTGCCAACATAGCCAAGGCGAGCCCAGAAGCCTTAATACGAGCGTTTTCATATTCCGTCGAGCGTACTCGGCTCCTAGTCGCTGATCTCCGAATATACAAGTGTTCTCATAACCCGCCGAGCGTACTCGGCTCCTAGTCGCCGATCTTTGTTCATACGAGGCGTTCTCGTATCCCGCCGAGAGTGTTTGGCTTCTCGCATAACACACTCTCTCCGAAAATACTTATTCCGCCAGACATTTATACGAGCGTCCTCGTATAAAAGCCTCGTATCCGCTCGTCCATCAGGCAAACCGCGTCCAAGATAATTCGAACTCGCGTACCCGTGCGATTAAGCGCTGGACGCGCCACCAACCGCGGCCGTTCTGCGAACGGACTACGTCGCGTTTACGAACAGACTCACCAGCATACGCGCATTCATTTCGTCATCCATATACAGGCGCCGCGGTTTCGGGGGGGGGGGGGGAGGGACGACCGCCCACCCAGAGATAATTCAGGGGGGCCTACGCCCCCCTGAAATTTTTCTGTTTTCTTCAGGTATTTCATGACCAAAAATATTGAGCATTATATATTTACATCAAAGGTGGAAAAATGGGTTATTTTTCTTTTCTTTTTTTATTTCTTTTTTTTTTACTATTTACTCGTTCAATTGAAGTACACTATATAACGAAGAAAATTAAGCGCATTAATTAGAACAAAAAATCTGTGTATATTTTTTGCACATTTATACTGAGTGGTCTATTACGGGCCACTTTTTCCAACGTTGGTTAACGTTAATCGACGATTTAAATTTGTTAATAAAATTGCTAACATAAATGAAATATGGTCATAAAAAAAAAAAAAATTTTAAATTTTTGTCACTTTTAACGAAGATATTTTATTCTTCATGTTAGCAATTCTATTAACAAATTGAAATCGTCGATTAACGTTAACCGACGTTGAAAAAAGTGGCCCTATATGGTGTTTGAATGGAGTTACGAATGTTATGAATATATTATGTATCCCCTTTATAAATTTTGCCCTCTCAGATGAAAAATACTTACGCGGCGCCTGTCCATACATAACGTTTATATTATATATCTCGTCTGCGCATTTTCATCAATCGTACATCACATTTATAAATCCGGCTTATTTTGTCATTTTCACACTACATTTATACGACTCATTATATACACGCTCAAACACCATCGATTCGCACACACACAATCATACTATACATATATCTATTCTTATCACTCATTAAATAGAATAAATTAATCTTTCGTTACAACCGCGAGTTTTTTTTTGACGTGTCCCCAACCGACCGAACTCCTGATCCCGACAAGTTATTCCGCGCACGAAAAAGCGTACCGTTTGAAAAATATTAACGATTTTGTTGCTTCTTCACACAATTTTTTAATTTAAAAACGAAGATAAAAAGATAAAAAAAAAGATACTTATTAAATAACACGCAGGTAAATTCGCAGCAGCAATCTACAGCTAAGGAAAGGTTGTGATATATTACTTTAATGATGCTCTCAAAAGTTATGAAAAGACGCTTGAGTTTTAGTTTGAAATCAGTTCCAAGTTATTCGCGCTCCAACTAAATCGAAGCATTTCTGTTAAACGCATTTTCTTCACTTTTTCAACTTTCACTTCAGCAAAAAGTATTGACAGAAATGTCGAAGTTTGGACCTTACTTAGTTTAATTGACTATAGAAAGTATATATAAAAAAAAATAAAAAGTCAGAGTCTTTGCAGTGCTATGTCTTACGCATTTATCATTTTTGCAACCGTTAAAACTAGTTAAAACGATTCTATTTCTCTTACATGTTATTATGTAACAAATGTGTATAAACCGGCAATTTAAAAGAGAGAGAGAGATACCCTATGCAAAGGGAAAATTTTACGATCTATTACATAGTTTATATTCGTCTTATTGTACTATTTCTCAAATCATGATCGCAATAAGTATTACAATTTCCCACCAAAATTTTCCGATTCATACATTTCATGTGCAGAAAATGCGGAAAACTGGCAAAAGTAGTTTAAGTGTCGCATGGCCGCGACGGGTGGTGAACAGAGTTGACTGTGCAATTTTCAGTTTCTTTCTGCTGTCATTGCTTGCTGTGAAAATCGAACAGATCGTAACTCCACGCGATCATGTTTTTCGAATTTTCCTTTGTCATAATGTGACAAAGGAAAAAGCGATCGCATAGAGTTACAATCTGTTCGATCTTCACAGCAGGCAACAGCGATGAGAGAAATAAAAAATTGCGTAGTTAATTTCGCTCGCTATTCGTCGCGCTAAGCTACTTTCTGTTTTACACATGAGAAATAATATAAATCGGCTTTTATTTGTAAAAAATAAAGTTTTCTAATATCTGTTGCGATCGCGATTTAAGAAGTAATACAATAAAAAGGACGATACGGATCAACTTTCTCTATCACCTGCCCTCTTTGAGAGCACCACGCACCACGCTTACACGCGCGGTGTTACGCCGTGATATTATACGCACGAGGACACTGGGACAGGCAGGTCGCAGGAGAAAATCGCTTAGTATCGTTGCGTTCTTATATTTTAAATCGAGTTTTAAACGATCACGATAAATATTATAAGATCCTACCTTCCGAATAATTATCGAAGCGCATTTCGTACAATTAATTAACTTCCGCGATTAATAACGCGTAATAACGACGCGAATCACGGCGATGGCTATCTATTGAAGTATTTCACGTGATTTGTTCATGTAAAGTAGGAATTGAAGTGATTTGGGACACGAATTATAAATTACATCGACAGTTATCAACCACATAACGTAAATACAGCATAAATTTGTACATCAGTAGTTCGTTACAGCTCGTGTTTTGCGAGATTTATTCTATTGAAGTTTATTGCGTGAGCAGTCGGCAAAACTTTGATCGTATTTTCGGATATTTTATTCTGCGAATATTTATTTTTTATTTTAATTTGTATTGTTATTCTATTATAACACATAAAATAGTAAAATATTTTTAAACGTTTTAAAACCAAATTCCAATTACGCTCAATTAATTATAATCTTAAGCGATGCTAACAAATTTAGAAAATAAAGATATAAAAGACATGATAATAATCCATTTGTTCGAAATTAAAATCTGAAACACAAGGGAAAAAATATATGTATATTAACTTATAACATATTGAATATTTCGTAGCGCGAAATGTTTCGACGTTTGCTCGCGGCGCTCGGTGTTTATATCCGTTTGTTTTGGAATACGCACTGTGTTTGCACGTTATTACACGACCTTGGTACCACTCGTACAACATTTAAGCAGAGCAAGCGGCGGTTGGTTGTTCCATTTTGTTATTAAGCTTCACTTCGCGCGTATGACAAATATTAAAAAATTATTTCTCACGAATAATCGTCGATTCATACCATTTCTCATATGCAGAAAGCGCGGAAAGCTGATAAAAGTAATTTAGGTGTAACATAGCCGCGGTGGGTGACACACAAAATTGACTGCGCAATTTTCGGTTTCTCTCGCTACCGTGGCTTGTCCCGAACGAGTGTCGACCGTATCGTAACTCCGTGCGATTGTGTTTTTCGAATTTTTCTTTGTCATGATATGACAAAGTACGAGTCGGAAGTGCCGTGTACAGTTGCGCGATCGCAATTAACCGTGTTTTCGCGAGTGAATGTTGTACCATGAAGAAGAATTCATCGATGGACCACTGAGGGGAGGAGGAGGCTCAGAGGGGATCAGGCGACGGCGGAGCAACCGTGAGGTAATTAATTTTGATTATATATTTATTATTTGTAATTGCTAGGATACTTTTTATTCTACGATAGTCACGTAGCACTTTATATGACTATATAATATAATACACATTAAATGTTATAAATTATTTATAATTTATTTCAAAAATTTCTAATCTTACATTTTTGTATTTTATAGATCAACATAGACTACAACTCCGCTGCTGCGCATCGTGTATCGGTAAGTCAAAATCAAATTATCTTTGTTCTAACTTTGAAATAGCACATCTATGCGAATTTTATGTTATATATATATATTTTTACAAAATACATATTTTTAGCAAAAATAATTTTAGCAAAAACATATTAAGAATTTACAAAAGTATTAAAAATAAATAGAGCCATTATTTTATAAAATGGATGAATTAGAATAGATTGCTGATTTAATTCTGAAATACGTATGTTTGTAATATGTATTTGTAAATAAATTGCTTGGAATATTTTTTTTTATATTAGTCTGCTACGCTGCTACTTCTACATTAACCATACGTAAGAATGTCCACCACTGTCGTGTTAATAGCGCGCTAACCTTCAGTTACGTCGCTTTGAAGCATTTGCAGGTCATAGAAATTGAAATATGTATCCATTAAATTTTCCTGCCATAAAGGGCGACCGCCGTAATTGAATCCTAAACATTCAATTACTTCGTCCTTCGCAGAGTCACTTCTCTTATGGAGTGGAGATACTAATATTATTAAAATCTAGTTACATACTTAAAAAATAGTTAATTATCATTTTTTACATATAATATCCATATATTTATCTGAAAAAATATATACGGGAATGTAATATTTTCGGATGCGCATATTAATATATATCTAAAATATATATATGCATTAGACTACTCAGAATTTCTCTATATAATTTATGATCGAAATACGTTCACGCTAGATCTTAAGTGGGCGATATTCGGCTTCTCTATCTTAACCAACTCGTATCAGGGGAATTAAACTCTCGGTCACATGGAAACCGCGACGCTGTCCCGGCTGATTACGCAGGGGATTATCTAATTTTGTAGACGCACAAATATAATCAAAAGTTTGAATTATGTACTTTATATACATTAAGTTGATATATGTTTTTCATAATTTTCGTATGTTTTACTTCATATTTTGCAAATGTACGATTAATATGTGCTTTTCATTTATTTTTCTTTGTGTTTAATACACTGAAACTAATTTTATAATTTTTTTATATTGTTTTCTTTAATTATAAAAACTTATAATTGGTTATATAAAATATCATATTGTTCAATGAGTAGAAAAATATCAATTTACAATTGTTTTAAAGCTTTAATTTTATTCATTGAGCTATAAATACGCATGGGTTGATTTTTATTCTTTTTTCAATACTGGCTTGTGGCTGCTCAGATACAAAATTATTTTAATTCGTCGATTACCCCAGACTTTACTTCCGCATGGAATCGATGAGAATCGTTCGATCACGTAATCGCGTGCTACTTAGACGTTTTTCCCGGAAACGTAGAATTGCATATTCCCACGAAACGGGAGAACCTCCAAGAGGCTTTCGAAGTTTCGGGGACCACTCGGTAAACTTCGTTTCAACTCACCGAAGGTAAAGAACGACGCGAGACCGGTGCATCCGAGTCACGCTGTTCCCGAAGGATTTTGCGCAGGTCTCGTTTAGGTACACACACGCTCCGCGCGATGCAAGCGTTCTCGACGTGCAAAATGAGATTTTCCTTGATTTCTTCTATACTCGAATCCGCAATGAAACGTTATGCGCGTTGTAGAGACTTCTGTGCGATGACATCGTTACGTTCGCTTTGTTCGCGGCGCGTTGTGCTCATTTAGATCTGATGAGATTCATTTTCGTTCATTAGCTTTCTCATATATCCGACAAAATTATGTTGACGAAAATTTCCATATTACAGGCATGCAAATGTCTGCGATAATAATCTGTAGGATAAACTTTCTCATATATTTGTTAATACTATCTTTTGCCCTCTCCCCCAACATTCGCGCTTTTGGTTCACAGCTTTTTTTATTTTCTTTTAGTTCTCCAAGAATTATACGTTACATGACAGTTTGTTATTAATTAATTCATGCATACAGTATGAGATATTATAATTAACATTTATTATAACATTGCATTATTATATACTATATTATGACAATGTTTACAACATACAATTAATTTCTACTGCAGAACAAACTTGAAATAAATTCTACACAAAGTGTTCTTGTCGCTGTGTTCATTTTTAAACGCCGGCACTCGTAAATAGTCTCCACTAATTACGGGATGTGAAGCGAAGAATAGCGAAGTGCCATTCGGAATATATGAACACGTTTAAAATTAACAGCGCCGGTCGTCGTCTAGCTAGTGCACGGGTTTACATCGTTTAAAGGCGCAAATGCCGTTTTGGGGAGACGACATTTGACGCCTGCGGGCTTCTCTTGACGCGAGGGTCACTTGAGTGGGAGCCAGGCTCGAGTTTCAAAAGTGAACCGACGTGATCCGTTTTGTCCCTCGCTTTGTCAGCGTTTTCTGTACTTCGAAACAGTGCGAAGTCCTTCGTCAACAATTTGCAACGTTGTTCTGTTAACATAGCGCTATCGATTTTCTCACATGGCTCAGGTGACGCTATTTTTCGCGGATACTCGCAGTCCTTTTTTGAAAATAAATCTTTTAACATAGCTCCTCTTGTACCGGTGAAAATATTCCGCGTTCCTAATGGCAAGTCCATTGCAAATCGATTGCTCTCGTAAAACGGTATCTGCGCAACAAAGATCGGGAATGTTCAACGTAGCCATAGTTTAGAACTTCCAATGAAACGTTGGTTTGCGGGTAAATACTTGATCTTCTTCTGTTTCACTGCACACTTTTTCAGTGTTGACTTTAATGTTATCGTACATTCGTTACTCGGGTTATAATCAAGTAAATGTGAATTTTGATCGTCAGAGTTACGCGAAAATATTCTATAAAATTAAAGCTCACATTTCTACAATAGTTTTCAAATGATTTTTTAACACTTAAAATATGGCTGTAAATTAAATTTGGATTTCTTATATGTATAATAAAATAATTCATTGTAGCTTATAACGTTATTCTATATACAGTTATTATTTAGTATTGCCTTATTTACAAATCTTGTTACTTATTAATATGTAAAGTAAACATATAAAGAGATAAATTAAATAATGATAGTTCACATCTCTTTTGCAACGCGCCACACGCGTGATTTGCGAATTACTAACTGGTACAAACAATCAGCATCAATAATACCATATGATTGACCAAAAGCATCGCGCCATGAACTAATTAAACATCATTTCGACAAAAGTCTAATGATAAACTGCGCTAAATACACCCGACGTAATTGACAATCTACGTAATTACGCCACGCAATATATTAGCGCGGAATATCGTGTATTGAAGTGCTTCTCGCGCGCTATGGCCGTAGCTATTTATTCGGTGGAATAATGTGACATAATGGAAATTCTAAATGAGAACCGATTTACGTGTCGCGTTACAAACAATGCTATTTTCGCGCTGGCCAGGGGTTTGTATTTAAGTCCGATGCAAATAATAATCGCCGCTATGGGAATAAAGAGATGCATACGGCTGTTTTATTGCCGGTTTCGCAAAATGTACATGCAATCTACTTGTCGACCGACTTCTTCTTCGTTACGCCGATTGCGCGCACCTGTGTACATTTTTGCGGATCCGGCAATGTCAACAAAACCGCCGTTCTCGCAACTCGATCTCCGCCAGTCGAGTGGCTCCTAATTTCCCCGAGGTTTCTTCAGGCCGTTGAATAGAAGCGCGATAGAAGAAAAAAGCAGAAAAATTTTAAGAGGTTATCGTAATTGCGTTTGGTTAAGCAATATTTCTACCCGACCTGCTGTACTACGCGCGGATCCGTTATAGTCGTTCTAATGCAATACACCGTAACGTCGTGCCGCAATATTTTTCTGCAGGTAGCCATTCGTGCGATTTCTTTATAGAAGACAGAAATTCAATGGCGCCGTTAAGCCCGGCGGTGCTGGGAGGAATCAAATAAAGCCCCAGCGAGAGAGAATGAAAAAGAGCGGTCTGTGTCCGACAGCGTATGCTTAACAGATATTTCAATGGTAAAGTAATATTCTTCTTGGCAACTTTTCCGTCTGCCGCAGGATAACACGCGCCTTTAATTACAAAATGGCACGCGCGAATCACGGGATTTTTCAGAACTTTACTTCTGGACTTTTGTCGGAGCAATGCCGCATCATAAACGCGTATAAATGTCCGCGCAGCGATGCGTGTCGTTATTGCATGAATATGTAAATGCGAACCTTTTACCCCCGGAGACTTTTCTGTTCTTACCGGCGTTGTATAGACGACACTCTTTGACGACAACCGACTTTGAGCATTCGTTGGCTAACTTTGACTCTATAAAGGCAGAGCCGTGATGTTCGCATGCAGTCAAAGCGCGAAACGGAGTTTGCCGAGACACGAAGTTTAATTATTCAAAGATCCCTTGCCATTATCGTCTCGAGTGTCATGTGTACGAAATATACTTGCATATTTATTAACATTAGCGTATGTAGTATATAAATTGTAAATTATATTTTTAGTAAAACAAAAATTATTTTATGATTGAACACAAGTGTAAAAATCTTTTTTTTTTAGTGTCATGATATGGTATATATTGATTCCATTCGTCTTATACTAAAATAATTTTTAATTTATGATAATATAATAATTTATATTCAAGTATATTTTTAAGTTAAAAAATAGTTCTTTTTCTTTCGTATAATTTAAATATTTAATTTTACGAATAATTAATTATATCGTTTTTTATTCATAAAACAAAATGTAAAAATTAAATTAATTTGAGGCATTTGATTTATTAACTTAAAACTTTAATTTGACTTGAACTTTATAAATATAGAACTACACGTTGTTAAGTTTCCGAACTTAATGTCATATCTGTATTTTCAAGGGTGTAGTATATATAAATGGAATAGTGGAAGTCATAAATTCTCGATATATCAGAACGTTCTTGCTATATCAAAGATATCTGACACGATTAAATCGGTAATTTATAAGTGCGTACTTCGTCCGTGATAAAGTCGTTAATTAATAGAAGCTATTTTTGCAAAATCGATAATCCCATCTCCCATTTCCAAAGATACGTCCGTGCCATTAAAATTGAATGAAAACGCAAAATTCTGCTAATAGTAGGTTTTGTACGCCAGATAGGTACTTCAGTGTAATAAAATATGCTAAGAGATCAATAATATTGGCACAAAGCGCTATTTAATTAATTGGTCGGATGTGATTGACCGAGATAATCTCGTTGTGCGGACTATGATAATTCAAAGTGTTCGATGCACGGAAATTTCCCGCGAAGTGACAAATTAGCTAAGGTTCACCTTCCGTGTTTAATTGGTTTCCGTTCCTAACGACGACTTCCAACCGCGACATATTTCCCGTTAATCAGATGCCCAGCTCGAAACTTTTTCCATCCGTTTTGCCTGTAAGCGACCTCGCTCCACGTCGTTTACTTCAACTTTCTCAAAGCGGTGTTTTTTCGACAGCCGCCGAAATATTTAACGAACTTCCAAACAGCATGGGGCGGCTCGAACCAGATGTAGGATTAGTGTGGCGACTCGTTATAAACCTGTGGGAAGTGGAAGTTGCAAATAAATGGTCAGACTTCGATCTTGCGCATATATTCCACGTAAATCGCGCACCACAAATTGAAGAAATTAGATTTTCGTCCAACATGAATTGTGAGAAAGGAAACTCCGCACGCGGATAATCATGTTTTGTATCGATTCTCTCCGTATAATATATTCCATTTCCTTGAAGATAATTTAAAAGCTTACCCCGGAATCGCCAACATTTTTTTTTTCGCTTCATCGTGCAACTCGTTATGAACTAGAATTGTATATGTAGATACGGCGGAATATCGGACAGGGATTCTTCCGAACAAATTAGCATCCAGGAAATATTTCTTGTTTCTCCTCTTTAGAAGTAAAAGAATAAATAACTTCGCGCATGTATGTTTCAGAGGTTCTTTCATTTTCGTTCAATGTGACGTCTAAGTGAGCTTTCCTCCGTGTGAATATAAATGGAAATAGGATATTTTGTAATAACGGAAGTTGTAACGAGGATAAATGTAGTTCGTTGCTTATAAAAGCGGCCTCGCACAACACCGTTTCGTACTGCAATGTGTTAGTTTAGCTTGTTAATTATTATGATTTCTTTTCTTTTTTTTAACGGATTTAAAATGTTAAAAAACTCCCAAGATTAAAAAGTTCAAGTTTTTTATTTATTACGTTAAATAAATATAATAACGGAATAATCAATAATAACAAAATACTGCTGCAATAATTCATCAAAAGCATAATACGCAAGGTAATATCAAAAGTCGTTCTTTTTTACGTAACTGATTGATCATTTTCGTTTTCTAATAAATCTTTGGTTGAGATACATCGACCACTTACGACCGCCGTTTACGTTTTTATTTCTTGCCTTTCTTCATTTCTGGCTAAGAACGATGATCGATAGACGTCAGTCCAATGCGATCCTTAATAACATAGAATACTTTGAATCGAACGAACGTTTAACCAACACGTAACACGTTAGATAACAGGTTGCCTGGCACTATACTTTTGTAGAAAAGGGCACACAGTAATTACCGTGTCTTTTTGTGCTTTTTAGAATGAGATTTTTTTTGTTGTCTATTATCGCAAATAACACATTGTCATCTCATTTTTCGATGGACTTTTGCAACACGAAACGCTGTTGGCGAGATTATATAATGCTTTTAGCTATTATTATAGTATCGTTTTTCTTCTCTACAAAGAAAAGACCCGCTAATGAAAATATTCTATCATGTGTTGTCACGCGTAATATTCTATTATACATTTATACAACATGTTAACGGATCATAACTCGTTTATAACATGCAAAAATAAGAAAGTACAGCAAGAAAAATGCGAGAGCGTACTTGATATTTTATTCGATTCGCCTTGCGTTTTCATTCGGTTACACAGTTCAGATTTCAAGCATACGCTCATTCTCATGAGTCGCCAAGTGATATTCCTCGCGCTGAGAGCATTAAAGTCTTTGCAGTATAACAGAAAGTTTGCAGAGTAGATAAAGGGGAAAGAAACGCTAAAATATTACTCATATCGCAGAAAAAGCCACTTTTCCCGCGAAACTTGGTTTCCTCCCCCCTCATCGATGCGTCCATCTGCTCGATCTGGACGTTATCGCTATACCGCGGTAACGCCGCACATACCCGGTTTCATTCCCCGGCAATATTGCGAAATCAACATGCTGAAATCGAAATTCGTCAATCTCGTCGATCTGAACTTTTTTTTATTATGTTTGACATATGTAACCTTTGCTTAAAACGATATAATAAAAATTTCCAACGGCATGTTGGAACCAATTTAAAGTCTACTATTTTTTAGCGAAAATATTGATACACTAAATTTTTTAATTAAAGCAATTAAAAATTTTTCCACATTTTGAACAAAATAGAACATATTTCACGGAATTACTAGTTGTTTAGTTTCAAAAATACATTATTTAATTTGGAGCTTTGTAAAGAGTTTTCTTATTTGATGATAAGAATTAAAACAGCTATAATTTTTGCTATTTTTATATTGCTTTTTAATGCTGTAATATAAATTACTGTTATTTGCTTGTTGTCGCATCTTACTTGTCAGGAAATTGCGATTAGCTATAAAATACGAGCTTGTTATGTAAGCGATAAGAGATCGCGTAGTTCTCAATCGTGAGTCGATTTTCGAGCATTTACCTCGTGCCAAGATGTTATTTCGAACGTTCTTTTTCAAAGAAGCTGTAGCATATCCTATTCTCGGCATGAATGTGGTACGCGTATACAACCCCTGGCAGAGAGTAGACAGCCCCTCGCGCACGCGGAAGTAGCTACGTAACCGCGCGAGAAATAAAACAAAGACGAGAGTGTCACTTCCGTGCCATCTTCGCTGTCTGCAATCGCAAGTGGTTGAAGCGGAGTTTGTTCTGCCGTACTACGTATTGTTTTGTTTCGTGTATGCGGCTTCCTATCGTGGATCCTACACTGCGATATAAAAAAGCTCAGTTTTTTCGTGGCAGTCCGTATAAAGTACTTCGTATTCACAAGTCATTATAGATGTGCTTTTTTCCGTAATAAAGACAGACCACTGCGTCGCGTACCGCTGAAGAAAGGATAAGAGTAAAGCTGATAGTCCCTTTTATTCCTTTTATCGTGTCATCCAGTCGGGTTTTATCAGGAAAGGGCGCTTCTACGTACTTTTGTGATATCTCGAGACTCAGTCTCGTTTTTATGACATAACAATTCTTTTATTATTTCTATAGCATCTTTGGACAATGGCGGAAATAGAACTTTTACGAATCTGGTTCAAAGATCCTGAATTGTTCTCAACAACTGACACAATAATATGAATTATATTTTGTCAATCAAACAAGATAAATATGTACATATGAAAAATGTTTTCTGCTGAATATCGCTTTTATTCGTATATGACATATTCATTATGTATGATACACGTTAGTCGAACATAGACGTTTCACGAGACAGGACACATTTATCATATTTATTTGACAAATTAGATGCATGACATTCTAAGATGCATTTCACACACATGTAATTCTCTCAATTCAAATTATATATAATCGCAACATTATGTTTATGCTGTTATTATATTTTACTCGAAAATATTACATATTATGAAAAATAATCATAAAATTTATTTTTATGCATTTCGTTTCAATTAAGATCGTTTAATAAAGTAAACTTTAATGTATCCAGAAGAACATTAAAAAATTAAAAAATTGTAAAACTTTGGATATGTTTCATGAAAAACAATAGCATGATTATGAATGATCGCACAAAGTTTCACAACGAGCAAATGTTGCCGCATTTATCCTATTTGCAATCAGTGGCGGATGCTCGGCGATCAGGTTCCATACTTCAGTAGTGCTCTTATTTCTCGTGATTCTGAAATCAAGAATTCAGTGTTGTAAAGTAAGTTTGTCCCGGAAACAATCCTTAAAGTTTTGTTCTTTTGCTGAGTATTAAAAATTATTCTCGCTGAAGAAAGTAGGCATTTATCGAAACTGCTGTTCTTCATTATTCATAAATTCAGTCGGAAAGAACGAGCTTTTACCTTTCGAAAGGTACAAGAACATTCTGTTGCCTCTCGATTTGTGGATGATGCTTCTTGATTTGAATATTTATAGCACTGTTCGTAATGATCGTACCTCTCGCCGGCATTCCTTTCCTCATTGTCATCATCATCGTCGTTGCTAACGCATTTTTCCTTCCGCACAAAACTCGGTGATTATTCTCAACGATTCCGCTCTCTCGTTCTTCTTTGTAGCATAGTCTTCAAAGAGGGACAGAAAACAGAAAAAAATAAATGAGTCCGCGACCGAGAACTCAACGCGTCCTTCCCGACAGATAGAGAACGGTCGCCCCTTCGTTAGAGGCAAAAAGCTAATGCGAGGTTACGCGAGATTGGAGTCCGATCAGCCATTTAAACGACAATCGATCCTGGTTTTATCTGCTGTTGACTCGATGTTAAGCGAATCGCCCGTTCCAAGTCCCCTCCAACGACAAATAGCCATCGCTGACATGCAACGCGCATCGGGTCGGGTCCACGAGATACAATACACATGTCGCCGCCGAACGTGAGCACATCCGTTCGCCGCGTCTGTATACACGCTTCTATATATACACGCGGTTCTCTATATTTCTACATACACTGCATGATGCAGTGTGCAGAGTCGCGGAATTGCCACTTGAAGTGATAATTTTTTGTCCTGCTGCGACAGCAACACCCGAGACCATTATACAGCCGACACGCCGGCTCCGCAACCTGTTTGTTATGTTAGACGAGGCAATTTGTTGCTTCCGAATTAGAGACCGCTCTTTCGGATAGAGCGGTCCGAGAGGTTTTCGCTTGTGTCACAGCGAGAAGCTCTTCGTGTCGAATCTGTGATCGACGGCTAGGTCACCGTTGAATCCATTGGTTACATCTACATCGACTGTGTACCGTGCTTTGTCCATTCCGCGCTGCTCTTCGATCACTTGCTTTCCTTTTGCAATCTGTATTTTTCACATCGTTAGAATTCTAACAAAGTTGATACTAATATTATTAAAGGACTGAAGAGATGCAGCGTAAATACAAACTATACTAAAGAAGAAACTAGCTACAAATTAGTAAAAAAGTTTCGCGAAAAATACGTACGGAAATTTATTGCTATCCTGTCTGAGTTTAAGAGAGATTTATAATCAGTCACGGATTAAAGTCTCTTAAAAATTTTTCTTCGAAAATTTTTTCTTTCATAATTTGTGGAATGCTATGCTTTAGAAATATAAACATTGTTTCGTTATAATCGACATGTATGAAAGGCCACAAGTAATTCTATCAAAATTAAGACGCCGTCTTACATTGAAATGTACGCGTACTTACAGCTTCAAATATAGGGAGCCGAGTAATGCGTAATTTCATTGCTCGTTAACGCGTAATGCCTTGCGTATGAAATCGTCGATATGAATTGGAGTATGCGAAGGTAGCGGCATTACCGTCTATGAGACACAAAAGCTTTCGAATAATTCGCGGGTAAGTAGGAACTTCATCAAGGCTTGCGCGACGCGCGTTCAAAAGCGATAATTACACGAATTGAAACGTACGGAATATCTAGTAGTGTCTAGGACTGGTATTAGTAAATTCCGCGGACGACGGAGTAGAAGCGGCACGGTAACTATAATAAGAGAGGATGAAGCCTCGTCGCGTGTATACTCCATTACAGGAGTAACGTGCCGGAATATTCATCGGCTGAGGATATGCTAAATACTGAATTCGCTATCGCAAACGTTTCTAACTGATCACAAGTACAACGACCAGTGTGTGCGGGCTTCAAGATAGAATAGCAACTGATTACTGGATAGAATAATATCATGATTGAACGGAATATGTTTATTCGGCAAGATCTCGAAAAGTACGTTGCTTCCATTGATTACACGTTAAATCAAATACATTTCTTCGTTATCGGAGAAATTGATAATAACGTAACATTGTTCATATGCCAAACGATCGCGTTCGTTTTGCCGAGAATCATATATATCAGTTTAAGAATATGTTTGTCTTTCCGAACATACAAATTTAGAAAGCAAAATTGTGTAAAAAAGTTTAATTCGCTGAGAGAGTTTTAATAGATTAAATTAAAAGAACCGGATAAAACTAATATCAAGTTGCTAAATATAAAAGTTTTCAGATTTATATATTGCCGTTCTTTCCAATATTTATGCTACTAAAACTATTTAAAAAAAGTAAAAATTTAAATTTTATGGGGGCAAGCTTTTTTTATATTTCTTATACAAATGCACAAGTAAAGTTTATCCCTGAAAATAATACTGCAATTCACGTAAAAGGTCTCTTCAAGAGAAGAGTGTTGAAAGATAAGACTAATAACTTTGTTTTTATGTAGTTCGTAAATCGAAACTTTCCAATATATTATATTGCGCTTCATATCACAATTGAATTTTTTTCGATCATTTTCTGGTTTTATCGTACATCTTAAAGATCTCGTATTTTTATAACCTCTGGAAATATCTCGTCTTATAAAACTCACGCAAAATTTCAGAGCACTTCTCGGAGCGTATAGCCGAATAGTAAGCATAATCCTCTGCGGAAAGAGCGGAAACCTAAAGAGGATTTCGGTGTTTTATAGGGTATTAACATATGATATGTTCTATTTAGAGAAATATAATATTTCCACTTAAAATATTTTTTGACAAGAAACTAGTAATTTTATGAAATCAGTGTGTTTCACTTGATACTGGGTAATTAAAATAAAAATAATCGTCTGCAGTTATTTTTAAACTATTGCTACAGTAGATGGCGGAAAACAAATGAAGGAGTATATCGCAGCTGTTTGACGTAAAATTATATTAATAATACAATAATAGGTGTAGTTGCGCGTATGTTAAAATGTAAAGCATAGGCAATCTTAATAAACAAGATACAACAACATATGGGGTTTGCGTGTCGTGTGATTAAACTAGCAGGGCATCTCATTTATTCCAAGTGGCTCTTCATAAACCAAAAAAGCGTGGCGATGCTCAAGAATTCCCTTTTCTCGGGACATCAATTACCGTCGTCCTAGTAACGAATCGGGAGGGCGCTCATTCGACCATTCTCACGGTAGCCCGGGGCAGAAAAGGGGGAGGCGAGAGAATTCTCTCGAGAGGAATGATGTCAGCCGACATTCATAAACTACAGAATCACGCGCGAATGTATTTGTTTGCTAAATATTTAGCTTATTTTCACATTCCGTTACCTCCCTCTCCGGAAAAATGCAACGTTAGGACATTACTTATAAAAGGACGGAACAGGAAAGAGACACAGATAAAGAAGACAAAAAAAAAAGAAAAGAAAAGAAAAGTAAAAACGAGGAGGAAATGGAGAAAAGATAAGGACAATGTTTATTATATGCTTCAGGAAGGACTTCTTTTATGACTAAAATTGGAGTCGCAACGGAGTTGTAACTGTGTCGACTTTAATGCATTCACATATAAATGACAGCGAAAAGAAGAAGATCGCAAAGATAAAGCAAACCCGAGAACATAGAGAATATCGTATGGTCTTTCTTATTGCGAGGCAGCAAGATCCCTTGAAAAGAAGTGTGTTTAATACCTAGATACTTAAACTATTTTATTTATTTTCCGCTGAGGTGGAAATGTTTGAAGTTGTTGCCGGATATTGCGGTTGAAATCTTATATATATTAAGTTCTTTTTATTAAAAGTCATGTACGTCGTTGATAGCTGCATTCGTACATAAAAGTGGCAAGGAGCTCATTATGTTGTAAGCTGACCAAGTGACCTAGATTGAGAATAATACTTATTTAAGCAGTGTGTAACATTCATACTTCATTAACTTAATTTATTTATTACGTTGGAAGTTATCTATTTTTTACATCGTAAAAGTTTGCAAAAATGAATCATTCGCATTATTATTATTATTCGCATATTTCTGCGTCGTGATAAAGATTAATATAAAATGTAATTTCTTGCATTCCGGTTTAATTTCTTCATTTTACATAAACATATATATACCGCTGGCGAGATATGCGATTTTAATCCCGCACGGCAATAAGGTACGTCAGTCGAGCAATGGAGTCTATTTATGTGCATTAAATTATGAAGCAGCGCGAGTACATATATAGAAACGCGCCAGTCTGCATACATGTATGATCAACAATCGCGAACTGAATTGCATATCCATAGAAATATCCCCATTCGCGCTCGTGCACAAATGGGGAAGGAGTGGTGGAAGATTGAGCCGAGTTTCCGGAATAATATTTACCTTACAATCGGTGCTTCGTTATGAGTCCCTGGCACTTTTGCGAAGCGCTCGCGGATGTTCGATTGTCGTTCGTTCGCGCGGGAATTCACGCATCGTGTACAGCACGTTTCGTATTGTCTTCCTACTGCGTGCACGTACAAACTGTTTCGCGTTTAGACCGCGACAGGCCAAACGTGAAACGAAATTTCACGGCTCGTTTGCGAGCGATCGCTTTATCTCTCCCTGACACCCCGGTGCGTATATCGAAATTGTTATTGTATTAGCCGCGGGACAGTAACGCGCAATTACATATGTCCGCGTGCAAAGTGCATCTTGATGGTATGAATGGCATGTAAGCCGGTGCGTTCTTTTTATGCGGCAAATAAAAATTGCAGCTATGCTCCGCGTTTATTCTACGTCAGATTATTCACCGCGTAACGTGTACGGAATGCATCAAGCGTCATTATGCATTACGCATTACGTTGTATGAAAATGTTTGAGGTATTATGCTGGTAAAAGCTTTCTTCTTATAAATTCAATGTAATAATTAAAACTAGGGAATTATCACAGTTTACATTTAAGCATTTTTTTATTCTTTTTTTTTTAAACAAAAAGTTTTATATTTATATTTAATTAAGTTTAAAATCATATACAAATGATTATCTGGTCGTATTTTAAATATAAAAGAGGCAAACTTTTGGAAAATAATTAGACGTAAAGTTAATTTGTGTGTTGGTATGAACAAAGTTAATAATATTATAGTATCATTTTCAGCATGGATTATGCTTCTAGATTACAGAAAAAAAATGTATAATGACATAAATTATATCCCAATTGCTAACGCTTTATTAATACGTTAATTTACGAGCTAACGGCGTCGCGTAATCGCGATCTGAAGTTTCGCTTTAATCGCTTGTACCGCAGTTTGCCGTGCGAAAAGGATACTTTAAACTCCCGAAGTTCATCGTTTTGAAATTACCCGGAAGCGTCCATTGAGGCGCTGGACGCGTGAGAATTTGCCATCCCGATGGAGCGAGAGCAAATCCGAACGACGTCGCTTTGCCCGTTGAGTTAGTGGATTATCACCATGCTCGGCAAGACATTGGGAGGCGAACGAGCATTCTAATGGCATCGTGGATACGCCACTGTTCCAACAACCTTCCGGCCTTCCAGAATCGCAGTGAATTACGAGTACCAGGAATTCTTAAAGCTTCTCACGTAATGAGAGTCTCCAGGATATAGGGAACGGAGCGCTTCCCAGCTTCGAAATTCATTAACGGACCTTGCCCCTTACCTTCTATCCTCTCCTTTCTCTACTCCTGTCTTGTTCCCTTCCATCCTCCTTCGCGGCCCCTTTTTTGCTCGCGTCTCATTTTCCGCAGTCGCAGTGTGCGAACCGTTGCACTTGCGCCACCCGGTTAATGGTATTTTTATAGGTTTACTTGTTTCTCACTCAGCGAACGGACACGCTGATCGACCGCGCTAATTATTTCCGGAGATAATCGAAAGAGTGGACACGCTCTCTCTACGTTTTCCAGCCGGGAGCTGCTTGAATTGTATATTACGCCACGGCGGAGTGAAATACACGCCGCCGCAGGCTTTGTAAGTTACTCCCTGATAATTGAATTGCACATTATTGGAGCAGACTGCTCTAATTATATTCTACTTGACACAAATTATCATAATAATTTAAGAGTAAAGATATCTTTCAAAAAAATATAACTTGCCGGGAGTCCATTTGTAATTTTATTTTGCATTATTTATTAAGTGTCGTGAACACTTTCTTTTGACATTATATATTGATATTTCGCAGCAAAAATACGATTTATTTTATAAAATGACATTTTCTCGATAAGACTTTACTTTTTAATTAATAAAAAAATTTGTAAATTACTGCTATTACTAAAATAATAAGCAAGTTTTTTTTATATTAATTATTGATCTCAGAAAGTCTAAACAAGATACGTCCTAACATTATAAAGTTTTGTCGGTAGCTTCTAACTAAGTTCGAGACGCGCTTTCCTTGATAGACAATTTGAGTGATTTAAGACGTCGCCTAAAGTTCCGTGCAAGTTTTTGTTGAGATGTTCGCGTCATAGAGAAGCGAAAGTCATCGTCAGAAACAGAAGAGGCGCGTCGGTTTCATAGCAGCTCGCGCGATTCATTCCTAAAATTCCTTCGAGTTAACGATTTTCGAACTATGGTGGACGCAGAAGTCATTGCCTAACGATGTCAATGTTTCTGCGATCTGCTAGAGAGCAGTTAGAACTTTCCGATCGAAATGGTTCTTCACAGTAGTTTCAATTGAAGTGAATCGGAACTTCCACTTGGAAAATAGACCCTGATTTAACTGCGATTGGTACATTGTCGATTTCTTAAAAGTTTGATGACGTCTGTTGATGAATTTACGATTCACTATTGTTCCACAAATTATACATACATCTATGCTTGAATGAGACAAGTCACTAAAATTCTTGCGTTATTTTTATTTGTTAAAATTTTTTTCTTACTAAAGAAAAATATTGTCAATCATCCGATGGATTGTGTTCGTTGAAATTTATAGCGTGTTTATTATTGCCGTGCTTTCTTTGTCTCTGTGAATTGCGTCTCTAGTCAATGGAACCATTTGAATACATTCACTCAGTCGGCGGTATCGGCTTGCTGGTGCCAATGCTGGAAACTCCTCGCGTGAAATATGTATATTGTGGCTCGTATTCTTGTATGGAAATGAGAATCTCGAAGTTGAGCGCGCCGGCAGAGAGCAGCGCGGCGTATGGCAGGTAGAAATACAATTTTTCGGTGCGACCGGGATTAAGGCGCGCGCGGGGTTCGATTCACGGGCTCGAATGGTGCCTTATAAAATTTCAATAAAAATTCTCATCAACCGACATCTCTCACTGTTCGGTGTTACGCCTACGGCTAAGCGCCAAACCGATTGCTTTTCGGTAAATCCGTTTTCGGCGATGACAAATAATCTTAAATAAAATATACTGTGCTTTATCGAATAAAATTTAGTGAAGTATCTAGTTATTATTAATATTGAGTATCAACATATCTGTAAATAAAGAACTTTTCAATTGCAGTGGAAAAGAAAATGTCTTCAATTATCTAAAAAGATTTTTGCTCATTTTTTTCTCTCTCTTTCTCTTGCTTGCCACATGCTTGCAAATAAATCCCACAAAACAATGTGTTCGCGATTATGCGAAACTGTATTGTTTAAATTGTAAAGAGGGATAATTATCTAGTTAAATATATTTCGAGACAAATACATACGTCAACATTAATTCTCTGTAGTAAGCATTATTGACAATACTTGGTTTCCGCCAGGAGTTCATTCCAGTCCATGCAGAAAATTTAATTTTACAGAGCAAGCAACCCATACAATGCAATATGCCGTTTACCTCGCGTGACATACGCTGTTTCAACGAGCTACGCAATTACATTACGTGTAGCTATGAAGATTGTTGTGAGCGCTGTTTAATATAATACGCTACGAAGTAATACAATTATACGTTAACCGTGTTATCTTGCAAACAAAGAAAAGTGCATGATATATTTAAGTGTATTTACTGTCTGCACTTTTGCCTTTACTTGTCTTCTTTGAAAATAAAGTTAAAGCGAAAATTAGTTCGCGTATCTTCATATTCATCGAAAGTTACAAATATGGAAACACGTGGTGAATATATTACTCCTCGAGACATAAATATTAATATGTAGCACTGACTAGAAAATAAGAGAAGGATGAATATGAAAAGAGGAAGAAAGTGTAAATGTCACTGCAATTGAAATAGACATAAATTTTTAACGAAGATATGCCATACTTTTTAACTTTGCCGAGACAAAACAAACCTGTGCTATTCAATTAAAATATGTTATTTATTGTGAAGGAAGAAAACAATGTGGGAGTAAGTTTGGCGTTATCCCTTCGTGGAAGAAATAGTCAACATATAAATTTAGTTGCTCAGGATCCATATTCCATTCTCAAACTTTGGTCCCCAGGTGACACTATGTTTGATGTAGCCGTCGTCGAAATCCGAAGTTCCCGCTTAAATCCGTGATACCGTAGACACCGCGTCGACCCTCCTTAGTACAGGATGATAACCGAGACTCGTCTGGCACCCGACCCACGTATAGACACATTAGTTCGGGGGGATAGCGTTACACACTTGGGGACAGCTTCCCTTCGGTCGCCGTGTTCTCACTTTAGCGAGGAAATTCGCACGTAACGGACTTGACTGCGGATTTCTAACGAGCCGCGACTGTTTACGGGGCGCGGAGGCGTAACGAAATAATCGTCGTTACGGGGGTAGTACGCGTTCGAACACGGTGAACGTGTGGTTATCCTTCGTGAGCGACCGATAATTCCGAGCTGTGTAGGTAGGTGAGAGCGTATGCGTACGGCTGTGTGTGTGAATACGTGTGCAACGGATGCATTCGAGAGGATTTCAGTAGATTTCTACGATTATGTCGCCCGCGTTTTGAAGACCGTTCGCGCGTTCGTGTATTGGTTCGGGATAAATCGGGTTTAACGCTGTTAATTTCGTGTATGAAAGTGTCGTAGAGATGTCGACGGCATTGTTCGATAATGTTGACGTGCATTAGAACTTAATGCGGCCACATTGATGTTCAATTGCTTCAGTCATTTGTTAAAAATGATACGGAAAAATAAAATTTTAATACATAGAGTTTAAATATCGAAATATTGAGATGTGAATTTTTCTAAATTGAATTCTTCATTATCTCTTATATAGATTGTTAGATAGAATGAGCATGAGCAACAGTAATTAAGTAGTTTTTACTGTCGACATCGGGCTAAAAATAATAATTTCTTAAATTTTTATATAGCATAAGTAATATAGTTTTTACTTTAAGGAATATTAATCGGAATTAATTATATATACTCTCCTAATTATCGAGGTTTTTTCCGTTATTTAAGAGCTGGTGCTTGCTTGAGACCCAACGAGTGGCTAACGAATGGGTTCAAAGGTTTCGCGAAAATTCCAGTTCCGTAATTAATTTAAGAGCAAACGATGAAATTACTTTCTGTGGTGCGGTAGCCCCTGTAACGTTTTAAAACTCAATATCTTCGTTGAACTTTGATGAGGCATCTTAAGAAATGTCTGTCAAGCTCGTAACCGCCAGTTCGTTAGGTTAAGTTAGGTTATTGAAAGAAGTAATATTCACAGAAAGCTATTTTTTTCGAATTTTCAATAATTCTGTATCAAAGTTCGTAAATTTATTGGAATCAACATTTTACATTTTAATTATAAAAATTTCTTATTATTAAAAACTGCAATCAGTGGCATAATTATGAATTTTTTTTTTGTAAAGAAATATGTGGAAAGTTTAGTGGGATAATTGCTTTATTATAATGTTCTATATATAAGTATAATTTTTTATATAATTTAAAAAATTAGTAATTATTATACAGAATTATTAAATTAAAATATTATTATGACATTTTATTCGCTCGAATTCTGTTTCTCACTTGCTTTTTACTATATTTAAAAAGTGTTGATGAATACATAAAAATTTTAAAATATTAATTGTTATATACATATCTATAAATGTATGCATATATAAATTTTGAAAGAAATAATTTTGTTTGCAATTTTTGTTAGCGAGTTCTTCATAATTGGCAAATACAATCGCAGCAGTTTTATTCCGGCAGTGCCTGTTACGCAATTCTTGCTAATTAAAAAACAAATAATAAAGCTAATTAGTTAAAAATAATAAAGTTGCAATGAATAAATGTGTCACAAAGTGCATTTTGTACAGTTTTGATGAATCTCGAAATAATTTTCAAGATGACACAGACATTCACTTTGTCCATATATGCAGGTAGTCATTGCTTCGTTTAATTCGTGAGTTTGCATATCATAAAGCAGCAATTGTTTCGTATTAAATTGGCAAATATACAGAGTATAGAAATGTAGAACATCTAAATATCTTCCTCAGAAATACAGATAGGAGAAAATATCCATAACAAAATTTCATCGTGTTCGAACGCACGAACATGTGGCACGAACGTGATGAAAATTTGTGAATAAAATATCAATCTCTTTTATAATCGCTGCGTAAATAATTCTTTTTCTGAACACTTTCCAGCGCATGTGAAGAATTATTTGAGTTTAATAATAGTGCGCATATAATTTTCCGCATAAACATAACGCTTACAATCTGTCGCGTATCCAGTAATAAAGAAATGCAGAATATAGCCATATATCTGCGATGTCTTGCGTTTTCCGGCCCTGCTGATATCTCGCATGTGCGAACTTGTCGTTTTTTCCTGCTCTTGCAGTTTTATTCCTCATCTCTCTCCAACTTTCCGCTCCCATTCTTGCTCCGTCTCTCGTGTATCTTCTCTCCTTTGCACAACACGTTCCATTCCTCAGTCACTGTTTTGCGTGAGCTTCTCACTGCTTCTACACATCCGCTTATTCACACATACACGATGCGCATGCCAAATTACATAGGAGTACATGCGTACACTGTCATAACGGCAACCTCGAAAATCATTTCCATTTGCAGCCATAGTTTCCTCTCTCGTCCTCTTCTCGACATATACATTTATACATGTATACGCATAGTTTGTGTGTAAGTGTATATAAAAAAAAATTGTGTTAGCAATTTTTGTTAGCGAATTTGGCAAATACAATCGCGGCAGTTTTATTTCGGCTGTTTTGCAATTCTCAAAATAACATATACTGTATATTATCATAACGGTAATCGCGAAGCCGCACTTCTAGCCATTTCCATTTTTGTAGCTGTTGTGTCATGTGTCCCTTCCTTTCTATATGTATATACACGTTCGCATGCCTATATACTTATGCCCATTCTATGCACGTGTACGATATATAAACGTACACTACTAAAAGTAGTCTCAAAAGCTACCTCCACTTTCAAGCAAGATTCTTCCCTTTTCCCCGATGCTCTCTTGCTCTTTTGCGCGAACGAAAGAGGAACAAAACGGAAAAGGAGAGTTTCCGACTGCGCTATTTTAGAGTCAACGCGGCAACCGGCTTCAACAAGCCGACTATATGTGTGGAAGATTACCTTATTTGTTACGTCTTTCTAACAAACCACAAACATCCACTGAGGGTGGAAATGGCGGAAGAGCGGAAAGGATACTCGAGGGAGCCGCTCTGCCGACCGAGTTGAAGGGAACAATGGTGGCAGCATAAGAATTTCGTGAATTGACGTGAATTCAAGTTTGATAAAATTCTGTATCGTTGACAAGTTGCTATCAAGCAAAATAATATTTATGAACTTTTTACAATATAAATTAATATATTAAAAAAAGGGAAAAAACACACTTTATAGACTCGGTCGGTGTAATCTTGCAATTATTTTCTTTAACATAAGCATTCTATAAAGTGCAATTTTTGCTCTTCTTTTAGAATAAATGTTATTTGAAAATATAATTTTTCCTAATATTTTTCTTCCACTTGTTTATTATGTAACAGAAAATTTCTGTAAAATATACAGACGACCATTGCAAATTCTTGCTATACGTCGACAATTTATTTTATTTATATATTTGGTTTATCTATCTGAATATTATTAATATTAAAATTATTAGCTAATATTGTGACAAAACTCGGTAATAGCTCCGGAGGTAGCATTTGAAGCGGTGTTTCATCCCTCTCGCTGTCCTTTTTCCGAGAATAACACGTGAGGGAAAAGAGCTCTCGGGATTGAAATCGGGGGTGGTTATAAGGAAAGGGATAAAGGCTCGCGCGGTCCACACCAATCCTGCTAGACGTGTCAAAGTGAATCTCTCGCAGCTTGTACGGGGATTTCCGGAACGATCGATCTGTCTCCGGAGATATATCCAGGAAATGAAATTTCTGGAGCGTAGTGCTAGGACGACTTCGCAAGGGCCGGTGCATGGGGATGTGCTTATCGCGAACGGTCAGCTTCTAAGCCTATCACGATATCCCTTTTCGTCAGCGCGCGGACATTGACGAAAGAGATTGCACGGAAGCGACAAAGATCGGGATGATTACTGCATTACATGTGGATCGTTAAAAATCCGATTAATATTAAATAATTGGATGATTTACTTTTCTGAAACGTTAAATCTATTAATTTTTACGGCAACGCAATTCTTTTAAATAATGTTACAAAGAGAGTGAATTCTGTAATAGAAATTTTCGATACTTATTGAGAGATAAAGAATTTCGCCTATCACATTTTACAAAGGTAGTTATTAATGTATATTCTAGGAATAATACGATACTGGGCGGTTCCCAACACGCGTCAACGTTGTTATCAAAGTTATCTGGTTCATTTGATTATTTACAGACCTACAATCAATCTGCCACGCCTCTGTGTGCTCTGTTATCAGTTTGTTATCAGATCTCCTGAAACGATGTAAATGTCCGAAAAAATAGCGTTTGTCGTTGATATTTTATATCTTTTTATATTCTATTTCATTCATCCATATTTTAAATTTTATATTAAATTTGCGTGTCAATGCAATATGTATCTATTGTTGCATATTGACTTCACATGAAATCATATTATATTTCTTATATATAGAATTCGTTGTCTATTTTATAGATTTATGTCGACACCAGGATATTTGATACATATATCTGACGTAAATTCACTATTATATTACAGTACAGGAGCTCGCGTGCAAAGACTAATCGTTAATTTTGCGCAGATGTATCATCTTGACAACCACAATAAAATATCATTCCGCGGTAACGATGCACGTGTATAATTTCCTCAATACTATATATCATAATGTATTCAATAATAATACGGTTTTGCATTTAGCAAGTATCATTTTCCATTACCACGTGTCGCGAAAACGTGTGCTTATTATTAATAAACACGCGCACATCAAAAAGTTTGATGGACACATCTAGGACAAGAACCCTTAATTAATTTCTGTAACTATGATAATCATTAATTATCATTTTTATCCAATATACACATTTAGAAAATATTATTTAGTGTTAAACAGGATTGAAGATTAATGATGACATTTTCACACGTTTCTTCACTTTCTCGTTTTATCTTTATTCACTTTTGCAAAATCTTAACTGCAATACAATCAAGGTAAAACGCACATGTGACGCGACTAGAGGATTGTAGTAATTATGTGAGGCGACTCTAAAGTATTTAAAAGCCGCCGTCGTGATGCACAATCACAGATTGAAATCAGAATCGCGTGTAAGTCACGTACTCAGGGGGCACGTTAGTGCGTACCGTTAATTAAACAGGACGCGTGACGTGAACCTTTTAACGTCGGGGTCAAGAATACATATTTCCCTGTCATTAGAGTCCGACGTTCTACGCAACGCGTTGACGGGGGAGCAACTTCATCGTCCTTCGGCGGAGAGGGCATGTTTGAAAAAGACCGCGTGGTAATCTTGCGCGACGTTTAATCACGTTAATGGGCAAAAAGCGTTATCGCTGGCATGCAAAGCAGCTCGCTGTCTGAAGCCCGGCTTCCGGTTTATCAGGCACTGTCTGCCTGTCACGCGACCAAATGTACAGCGGATACGGGGCGACGCGTGTCGCGTGACTACTACAGCGTGCACTTACCTCATTATGAGGCCCGATGCGATCCCGCACGCATTATATTAATGAAACTTGAATTAAGCTGATTGCGTTCCTTCCACCGATCCGTTCTGCTCCGTCAATGAGCACCGCGAATTGTATTATCGGCGACGCGCCGCCGCCGTGTTAATTATACCGGTTTTATCTCGGTGGATCGCAGAGTCGCGCACGCCCATCGACATTTTCCACTGATTTCACTGCTGGTGTGCGAACTGATCTTACTCATCGCGTAACAATTATATACCGCGGTATATAATAAACTGTAGTTCTCGTGGCTTGTGTTATATACGTATTATGATGTGTAATTATAAAGTAAATTATATTAGATAGACAAATTTTTTTTTTTTTTACACGTAAGTGCAAAAAGAATTATTTGTAACAATATATTTGCTTCTCTGAGTTTGCAAAATTTGATATAATTAATTATGCCTCTAAATGTACCAATTCAATTAAATTTAATATTTAAAAAATATTATTAAAAAGTTTATTTTTTAAAATTCCACACATAAAAAAATGGTTAAAAATTATTCCATTAGTTTTTGTGAAATAAGAATTGTGCTAGAATAATAAAGGTGTTGTATGGGTTTGCTTTGAAATCACAATGAGATTCGGTAAATTCGCTGAATGACCCAGTAATCACTGCACTCATCATTATAAGTACAGTAAGATAGATTTTCATTCTGTACATTAATTTGATCCGAGTTTGCACTGAGGAACTTGGATATCTATTCAATGAAATATCAGTCTATTGGAAAACATATTGTTTAAACTTATAATTATACACTTGTTATAATAACAATACAGTTATCAAGAAAAAAGAATGAAATGAAAAAAATAACCAGTTGAATTAAATATTAGAATCGAAGCATGTATTCAATTGTTTGCTACACGTATATAAAAAAATTCATTATTTAAACAATCTAACAATGCCAGTTACTTCACTTTTAATCAATAAGGCTCTGGATATAAAGATTATAAATGTTTTCGGAATTGTCATAGAATTATGAAAGATTCTCTTCTCTTCCAGCAATTATTCATACGCTGTGGTTCTCGCGTATAAAGGGAAATGGCAGCTCTTTGTCATGCGTTAGCACAAATTTGAGGATGGTCGCAAGTGTTTTACTATACCTGTGGGAGCCGTTAGGTCCTCGCGGTTAGGTCTCGAGAAAGCTCGACTTCTCGAAGTGCTTGCGAGAAAATCTTCGAAGCAAATCACCCACATCACGGGAGGCAAGTTTCAACCTCATCCTCCCGTCTCCCGGTATAACGCCCTAATGTCCATTATTAAGTTAACCGATCCGCGTTATTGTTCGCCCCTCGACTCGCCTAATACCCACTTATCCAGCTCGAAGGGGCGGCGAGTCTTCGAGGTGCCTGCGCTTTCAGGAACTCTGCGGCGGAGACTAGGAGAGCTTACCGGACCGAGAGAATAGAAACTGGGACACACAGGTGATCCCTGGTGGTTTCCCTTGATTTTCGAAGCGAACACGCGCGCGGCTCACACGAGAGGCGTACAAATTACGAAATTACCGCTGTATCAGCCGAACTACTACTGCGAGATACTTGGCAGCGAATTACTGTGCTGCCACTATCCGCAGCGGTGATAAAATTTAAACTGGATTTTACACACTGATACAGTTTCGATCCGAACGTCATATAGTTGAAAAGCGGATGTGACAAGAAAGTGAGAAACTCATTTGTGAAGCAGTCTAATGGGAGCAAACATAAGTTTATTCTTATATTAATTTTTTATATATTGAAAGATTGACAAAACTTGTATAATTTCTTTTTTGCCAAAACTTCACAAAGAGGATTAATATTGAAGATTTAGAAGTTCTAGGTATAAATTTAGTTAAAAGTTAAGATTGAAGTAAAAATATGTTACGTTAAAAAATGCTGCAGTCGATGTGAAAAAGGCGTATGAATCCGATATGAAATGAAGTAGAAATGCAATATAAATTATAATATGTTGCGTTAAAAGAGGATTGAGGTGAAAAAAGAAAGCAAGAGACGGGTCTGTAAAGGATAAGGGTGGTATGTAATGTCTGAGATATTTCAAATTTTATGTAAAAGCATATCGCTGCGTCTGTGCGCATCGCAAACGTCCATTTCTTCGGATAACCCGCTTAGTGATTTACGCAACTATAAATTCTAACGACCGCCCTACATTCCGGCGATTGTAGACCATCGGGAAGGCCCTGGGATGAAGGGCGTTGGGAACTGCTTTTATTAGCCCGTACGATACCCCAATTACTTCACGATCCCTCTCTGATCGATAAAGAGCTTTACGTATTGCGGGCCAACATTAGAATGACATCGAACACATTTGTCTGCGGCTCGTAACTCGAAATGTACATTGGCCGCGCGGTATAAGTACTTGTATGAGCAGTTCATAACGAAGCAAATATACAAAGACGCGACATTGATAGAATAAAATCATTTATTATCTATTTATCTAAGTAGCTTCTGGAAGAATCAATTGTACGATCAATGTTATCATAAAATTACATCTACAAAGTAATTTTATTAACTTGATAAAAGCAAACTATTGTACTTGAAATCAAGCTATACAATATAGATATATTCCACGTAGGAACTATACGTCTGCGCGTGGACTGCGAATACTTTTTATTGCGCGCCTACTTCGCGGTCACGTATAAAGTGACAATTTAGATACTCCGCGCGTAGACTATTGTTGTTAGGTGCTCGGCACCGGGTGTGTACAAAGGAAACGTGATGCCGCGCCGCGACGGCGAAGGTAGCGCGGTCGGCCTTCCGAAGTGCGCGAGCTATACCGCTCGAAGGACTCCCACGGGCCGTGTAGAATTTGCGCAGGAATACTCCAGGAAGTACAAACGGCGGTCGGGATCCGCGTGCGGTAGGCGATCGATCGACACTGATACGATTTGCGAGTCCGTGTTGCTCACACTCGCGACGCTCTCTTTAACGTCGCGCGCGACAAATTGGGAAGAGAAGGTTTACCGCCGCCGCCACCGCCGCCGCCGCCGCCGTCGTCGTCGTCGTCGCCGCGGCGACAACATAATGGAATTACTTGCTGCATTTCCAATCGCGTTGCTGCGGCACAGCTCGTGCCTGTTTCCGGTTTCACTTCGGTGCTTTGCGTCGTGTAGGCGCAAGGGATATAACCGCCGCTGTAGACGGGTTTCCCGCGCGCTCATCGAGAATTGCTTTATCGACTACTTACGTCGGGATCGCTCCCAGGAAAAGCGTTTCGTGAACCCGCTGCCGTAGAAGCCCGCTGCAATAAATATAACCATAAAATCCCGTGCCGTAAAATCCAGTTCAACGGTACATATATACAGATATATGCGCTGTACTTATCGTACGTGTCATGTATGCGTGCATACCCGACGACTACACTTTTACACACAAGCTCAGCTATCCGCACGTACAACGAGAAGATACCGCGAGAACAGTGCGAAGAGCCTAATGTTCTTACACGTGCACCGAATAGCTTTTAAAGTATCGCGTACGCCATTTCGATTCTACATTATAGTGACTTGCGGTAGTGAACAAACAACCGAATCAGCCGCGAATGCGTTATAACTACGTCTGTTGTATTGAGTACAGTAGTTGCTATTTGTATTTGTCATACAGCGCTAGTTAATTAAATGTCGTAATGGATTGTATGGACATTGGTGACGAAGACATTGCCGTATGAAATGTCCTCAGACAAAATTATTGTCTGCAGTTGAAGCCTAACAGTATATTATTGTAGATTTGTTAGTAACTAAATATTTCATTTTAACACAAGATACCGTTGACCACAGTACGTCATTTATTATTAATTTTATGCATTTAAAAATTTTTTAACTATTACTGAAAAAAAAAAAAATTATGCATATTACCATTATATTACAAGGAACGTGAATATTAAAAAATATTATTTAAATAAATTGATATTGTTGAATAATCTTATGATAAATACAAATAAAATAAATTTATATTTGTTTCCTTTTAAATAGAGGGTGGAATTGTGTTTATTTACAAAAACAGCAATAGATAAAATATTGTAGGTTATCGAAATGCGGTAACGGGATTTATGCAAAACTAGCGTTTTATTTTGGTCGTTATGAATGAATAGTCGTTGAATGTTTGTTGTCTGGACAGATTGATGGAACGTTGTATGGCCCATCAGTGGCATGTGATACAATAAAACATGACTAACACGGCTCGATATAAAAGTTTGATACATGGACTTCTATATCCGATCAAATGACTATCACACTATCATGTGTGCAATTATTCACAAATAAAGTTGGGAGCTTAGATCACATATACGGTTTCCTAGAAACTGTGTGAACTACGATACTTTGATACTTGTTAAACATGATTAAACTTGTTAAACAGCTCGGTGTAAAAGGAAATATTTAGTAATTATTAGAACTAATAAAAATGATTCTGAGCACACAAACGCATTTCATACAGCTCGACAATATATCTTATTAAACAAAGTAGCGGGTATCAGAATGCATACGCACACGTAGTGTTGAGTTTCCATGCCGTTGGATATCACAAAAATTCCGTCGCGCGATCGTTTCGGAGGACTGAAAATCTCGTAAAACCGGAGTCCATAGAAACGAACGTAAAACGCTTCGTTGTGCGTGGAAACGCTTATCGTTGGAAATTTCTTTCTTCTTTGGCTTTTCTATTGTTTCACACACAACGGCTCATTGCCCAGCCATTTCGTTAGGTAACTTCAAACGCGTTTGTGAATCGGGCGAGAAAAGACATTGTCGTTTGATTGTACAGAGTGTCATTTGTTATCGCGCATTTATCGCTATTCGCGATTATGCGCCGACTATTAAATGCTCGTTTACGAATACGGAATTGCGTGGGTGCTCTTGTCAAAGTGCCACGCTCATTATTATTATATTTCTATTATTCGATAATGTCTCGTCGAGAGCGAAAGAGGGGAAGGGGAGGAGCAGGCGGAGAGATCGTCTCTTCAAAAGAACTCTGTTTTAATCAAGCTAATTGCATAGTATCGTCATAATGCAGATTATTCAAACTGTTCTGTAAGCTGTGGCATTTACATTATTTTAATGATACCATTTTAATGAACTGTACTGATTTATATGATTATTTCATTTGAGAGATGAATGAGATTGCATAATTGTCTCACAGTACATTATACTTTACAGAGAAAGAGACAAATAGGGATAAAGGTTCTTATGACAAAAATGCTTCTAACTTTATTGCGATTTTAACGCAAAACGATTAATTCTTTTTAAAATTCTCATAAAAATATATTGGAAAAGTAAACTTAAAATTTTATTTTTACTACAACTTAGTTTTGAAATCGTAAATTTAATAAAATATCAGTTGACAATTGTTACAACAATTTTATTAAATTTATCACGTTATACAGCATTGAAAAATAATCTGCTATTGTGTGAAAGAACTCAGCCATCAACTAATCTGAATTTAAATTTATGGATGGTTACAGATGGATGGATTGGTTACAGATCTGGTTACAGATTGGTTTATTAACGTGCACGTTTGGCTCTATAAATAAAAGCATATTAAGCACATAAAATTTAATCACAGCGATTAACAATTACCGCGTTTGAAAAGTTCGCGAACGTTCGACTAAATCATTCGCGAGGTGCGCAACTGAATATACTCGCTTACTTTTCACTTCTTACACTCATTCGAGTTCAGGAGAGGTCGCATCATTAGCTAAGAAGTTTCCATCTATATCATACTTTGCGGAGATCGTCCAGCGCAACTTTTTGAAGAGCCTTTTCGTAGTTGTCGAGGCGATCGAGACCTATGAGTGTTCTCGAAACTTGGTAAGGTCAAGAAGGTAATTTTTTGCCATTCTCGTCAACAATCGATCTTTCGTGCCGGCTGTTACGCGGCCTGCCGTTACGTCCTCGATCCCGAGCTATGAGAAAGCGCTCATAATCGATTCAAGTCATTTGCTCATCGCTTTATGAACCGAGACTTTGCACGGACGATAATGCACAATTGGTTCTGCTCGTTGTTCTTTCCGAAAATATCCCTGAGTCGTCGCTCGCGTCCTATCATGTGAATGATTATGCGCGCGTCGTCAACTCTATTTCGATAACACAGAAATTAAGTAAGCCATCTCCAATCATATTTCCAGCCACACGCCCGAATGACGCTAAACTTTAAATCGATATCCCGAATTCGTCTACGAGCAATAGAAGCGTCACAATTCGCGCGCATGGTGCGCGCCGCAGTAGCAGAGTTTCCTCCTCTCTTCCCGCGCGTCGTTACCTACCTATCTACCTCGCTACCGCGAGGCGTACCGGAGGGTGCAAATGGTACATCCATTACTCCCCGCAGTCTAATGGCTGGAATTTATTAGGCGATAAGTTACTTCGGCCACCTACCTTACTTGCCGAGTTCCGAGACTCTATCCGAGCGGAAGCCGAGAGGGACACATTTTGAGACTGCTCCTCCCCTCCCTTTCTGCCGCCACAAGCTCTCTCTCTCTCTGCCGCTGTGTTCTCCAGTTCTCCTCCTCCTCCGTGACGTTCTTCTCTTTCTCGGTGGACGCGGCTTACCGCGACGGCGACCACCGTGATTCTCGACACCTCGGGCTCACCCCTTTAACTTAGGCCTATAACCAAGATTCATTGCGTCGGAGGTAAAACCGAGGGCTCGTTAACAGAATCTGACGTCTTGGAGAAATGAAGGTTTTACGCACGACGAATTATGATGACAGGATAGAACAGTTTCGGATTTTATTTTTAGCGCGTTGTCAAGAAACAGATTCGAAAAATATTTATGATGACGGAAATAAATTTCACATTTCCAAGAAAATAGAAGTCAGAAAATAGTTTCCTTCACAATAATTACTCATAGTAAATGATCAGGATAAGATCAGGATTACTCATATGATATATGCATATATGTATTATAAATTTAGAAAAAATTGATACAATTTTGGAGATAGCAACAAATAATAAACAAGCGCATTTATGCTTAAATGTTGAATATAACATTATTTTGCAGATTAAATCATAAATATACTTTTCTCTTTTTTTGTATTTTGACATAGCAAATTCTCAATAATATTGTATTTTTAAAATGAACTGACTTGTGTAAATAAAAAACAATGTGACGAATATATGAATAATAAATTTAAAAGTTCCATTTTGGAGAGCATTTTATGTTTTTTTTTCGATGACCTAAAAAATATGCATTTTTAGAGATAGCAGATTTTGGAAGTAGGAAACGGAATTCTGCATAAAATTTTAAACGGCAACTGCTGGTTTGCGCATATTACATGCATCAGATGTTAACAATTGGAGACAGCTATGCAAAGTAAATATTCAACTACATAAAGATTAATGCGTTGCAATACACAAGCAATACTAAAAATCTAAGTGTGGCGCGGCGCTTACTTCGTTACACACGGAACATTGCAATCTATCGAACAAGCGGCGTTTGCATAACGCAAGATCGGATCGTGTGAGAACAACGTATGCATAAAATGATAAGATAGATTTCGTAGCAGAAATTCCACGTTCGCCAAAATGGCTTACTCCAGTCGACGGAGAAGTATTACGCCGTGGATCCGGAAGGAGCTGTCGGTCGACGCGTAATTTCGCTTCATGCGCTGCAATCTGCAGCTTCGATTTGTCATTCCGCGCAACTCGCGGCCCATTTGTCAGGCGGCGATCCACGCGGCGACGAGTAGTTGCGCGCAACCGTTTTATGTAGCGCGATAACAATACGCAAACGGTGCAAACGCGCTTGTAGGTGTGCACGGGCGTGCATTAGGGCGTCTGCCGAACGATTTCATCGGTGTAATTTCTGGACAACCATGCAAAATCGATAAGCTTTCAATTTCGGAACTTTTCGACAGATTTACAGTCTGACCTCGAGATTGCACGTTTTGCGACCAATAACCGATTCCTCGATTCCACGGGCAATCGCGAAATAATTTAATTCAATGAAGCGACCCTCGGGTATTACCTCGTGGAAATATGTAAATGCACGTTTTCGAAGTAAATAGATATGTAATGGATGAATTATGTAGTCGCTTTGGCTAAATGTATTCCAAATAAATGATGATTCTTAAAACAATTATCGTTTTTAGACTCTAATGAGTCGTAAAAATGGTTCAAAAAATAGACCCGAGTAAAAGTATACTCGATGTACTATGAGGCCCCGATAAGGTTTTCTTCGGGTCTATCCTAGTAGAGTTGGCCCGAATAGGGTCTGAACAGGACCGAATGAACTTTTTCTTTATTATCAGTTAACGAGATTATTTTGGTCGGGATTTGATAAGGACCCCTCTCAGGAATGTCTTTAATGTCCCGAGTGGAAATATTAATAAGGCTCCGATAAGGAACTGATCAGGCAAGACCTCACTTAGTGATCGGGTCCTGATGAGTACACCCGATCGGGACCTGAAATGTTTGATAACGCAAAGCTCCTATCGGGAACCGATCGAGCTGCTCTATTACAACCTTATTTTTATTTAATAATAATTTAAAAATTAAATTAAATCATTATTTAAAAATTTAAAAATACAACTTTATATAATTGTAGTAAGATATGTTTTCTTTATGTTTCTTTTTTTAATATTGTTTTTGGTAATATTTTTGTGATATTTCAGATATTATTTCGCATTATAATGTATTATCATTTAAAAAAAAATTCAAGATTCAAGTTATTTAATAATATAAAGTATTGAGATGGTATGTGCCAAAAACATCTCAACACGATGATAGAGTAAAATCCAATAATCTGTATTTTGTTTAGCCTTGTTATGTATTACATAATATATATCAATATGCTATGTTAAATAAAAATATATAAACTTTATCGAAATTATTTGTATTACAAATTTTCTGACGTAATATTTAATAATTATAATAATTATATTATAATATTTAATAATTTAATAATTAATAAGTCTATACCTCATAATCACCTCATAAGAATCACTCGATTAAATAAAAATAAAATTGTAATAGTGTAGCCCCATCGGTTCCCGATAGGGACATTGCGTTTACAAACATCTAAGGTCTCTATTGGGTGTACTAATCAGGACCCAATCACTAAGTGAAGCATTGCCTGATTAGTTCCTTATCGGGGCCTTATTAATATTTTTACTCGGGTCCTCGGGTTCCAATAAAGAACTGATCAGGCAAAACCACACTTATTGTAAGATCTCTATCGGGTGTACTAATCAGGATCCGATCACTAAGTGAGATTTGCCTGATCAGTTCCTTATCGGGGCCTTATTAATATTTCCACTCTGGACATTAAAGGCATTCCTAAGAGGGTCCTTATCAAATTCCGACCAAAATAATCTCGTTAACTGGTAATAAGGAAAAATTTCATTCGGTCCTGTTCAGGCTCTGTTCGGGCCAACCCTACTAGGATAGACCCGAAGAAAATCTTATCGGGGCCTCATAGTACATCGGGTATACTTCTACTGGGGTATCTAGTCATGATTGTGCAATATCATGTGTTAAATCGTTAGCTTTCATGCTGCGTGCAACGCTTATCGTAAACATAAAGTATCGTTTTAGCGCTATGCGGTGGTTAAAACATGATCCAGTCTCGGCTTAATGACGCGGCTGAATGTTAATTATACGATACCGTGAATCCCTATGCTGACCACACTGAAAACATAACATTGCCTATTGAATGATACGACAATAATACCGGGCGAAGGCATGATCTCTGCTTGAGCTATCTTTTCTCGATTTAAATGATTCTGTATCGTTGCACGAGTTGTGTGTACAAATCACTTATTCACGAATACATCTGTGCGTCATTGTTTATAACAGTGTATATAACAAGCGGTGTTTTATTATATAATTACAGAATAGACTTGGCAGATCTAAAATCCATCAGCTTATCGTAATTATATCGTGACTTATTAATTGTAATATAGATGAATGCAGTGTATTATATGTGCAATGTGCACACGTATATGCAACCCACTTAGGCGCTTCATAATTTGTAATTATTATAATTAGATCAGGAATATCCACTAAATACTTCAAATATTTTGCATTTTGAATCTTGAAATAAATTATCAAAGTCAATACGATTAGATTGCTTTGTATTGTTCGCATTGTATAGATTACGTGTATAGGGTCGTATAATCAGGAATTGTATATATTAGCGTAAATTTTAGCTACTAAACTACCCTACCCTAATTATATAAATACCTTTGTTAAATCGTACGAACCCTCTATACACGTTTATTGTTAGTGCACTGCTTGCACATTAGCAATAGAACAACAGTAAGTTAAACTAATAGTAAATCAAATTTTATCGTAATTTCAACAATATATTCGTCGCATATAGAAGTTCTGTTAGATAGATATTCTGTTCATTTATTTGATATTAGCTTTAATTTTGTTCGTAAATGATCTAATTCGGTCTTCAAAACGTAGTAATATATATAAACAAACATTAATTTTTATAAATAAAACTTAGTGTAGAAACTCCATAAAAATAACAATTTGTGTAACATATTATGATTATATTATGATTATTATATTATTGTTAATGCAATTTTTACGATGCAGCAAAAAATGCTCTGGTTTTACATAAAAACAAATATTTTACAATATTTAACATTGTCAAGTACCGGATTTTGCATGTTTATATATTTTAAAGCAATTTATTTATTCATTGACACACTTTTATAAAATTGTTTAAATGTAATATGATTGCAATATGATGCAATTATTTGATATTTTATTTTTGCAACACTTGTATAACAGCTAAAATTGAATAAGCTGCTTTAACTATGGAATTCATAAAACATAAAAATGTTTAAAAAGCAATTAAAAAATTTTATTTATTAATAACTATAACATATTATACATATATTGGCCATTTACTTGTTTTATTAAGCATTTAGTAATGCAATATATATTTGTGTCACGAATATCGTGTAGTAATAGTAAAGTATCCTGCTGCGGTAATTTTGCCATTTTACAATCCCGAACAATGCAATGATTTTACAATCTCACAGATTAAATGACAGCCTTTAAAAGAATCGTATGTGTGCACTACTCCAACTTCCATGTTGCTGTAAATTTTCGAAACAAGCGAAATTTTACGCTGGCAATAAAGCTGCACGCGTTACAGAGAAACTTTGTCATGTGAGTTCTGAGTTAACGATCGCGGGCAGGTTGTTGTAAATCCGATGACTAGAAAAATTTCAATGCATTGTGCGCGCATGAATAATTTTCCTTTCGGTATTTTGTCGATGATATATTAGTTATTTTTAATAAGGGGTTACATTTTTTTATTAGTGCGTATGCAGGGCAAAAGCACGCGTCATCTATTCGTTTGTTTCTTTAAAGAGCATCATCTTCTGACGTAAGCGACGACCTGACAAATTTTTTAAATAAATCCGTGCATAATAGCGACGGCGAAATGCCTGCCATGGAAATCATCGCGCGGTTGAGCCAGCCGGCTGAACTTCTAACGTTTAAACTTTCGTAATGAAGTCCCGGCCTTTAGATCGCGCGCGCGCGCGCGTGCAACGACGGCACTTGCGAGAATTTATCACTATTCACCGGTAATACTTTCGCGCGACAACATTTGTCAGCATTACGTTGGCTGATCCAGAGCCGACGGATCGATCGAATGGATCGACTCTCTTGCGATTACGCTTCGGCTAGCTCCCGTTCTCGTCCACAATCCACGATGAAGAGGTCGTAAAGTCGGCGCTAGGCGCCGGGAAGTTGGGCGCGCAATAGACAGTTCGCTCAATTATTAAAATAAAGTCCCCGTTCCACTTTCCAATGCTGGCGGTGGTGAAGGGTAGGAGAAAAGGGGACGACGATGCGGGGGGAAGGAAGGAGGGGGGGGGGAGATACGTCGCGAGAATGAAGCCGGGAATTCGCGTCGATCTAATTCATACACGCCTAGCGTGCAATCGGGACGCTTGGAATCGTTGGAACGCTTCGGCGTCTGGATATGTTTGCCGTCTCTCACAAACGGCGCTGCATGATCGACGCGTTTGAACGCGGTTTTAATTACGCGAAGAGTAAATGAAAGCAAATGGAAAATGTTGCAATAAAAATATAGTAAAAGGCGAAGTTGCGGAAATAAATGGACGGAAAACGCTATGAGCGCTTTTCGAAACAAAATTATTTTAAACTGTATTGAAAGAAAACGTCACGGTTGCAAGATTTTATTTTTAATTATTAAAATTTTAATTTTAATTAGACGAAAATGTGAAATTTTTATAATTTAATAATAATAATAATTGCTTGCGTGTGTGTGCTAGATTAAAATTGTTTAAACACATTTGCTTTGATGAAGAACAACAGTGTTCACAACAGATATCATTCTTGTTTCTTTATTTTATTACAACGTGACATTTCGTGCATTTCTCACTCATTCCTTACAGCAATTATCTTTATGCTAATACATCTTTTTAGTAGTAGGTTTTTAGTAGTAGAAGTGACCGATTAGTGAAGAACATTGCGTTTTCTAGCATTAAAATGATGAGGTCATACCGCACTTTGTTTGTAAGTGCTATTCTGATGAATTATAGCAGCATGATGCATTACCTGCAGAAAGATTGTAATTCTTCACCTCGCCCCATTCGTCATCTTGCCCTCTCTTCGCGTGCATTATGCACAGCACGTCTCAAGATTGTGTGGGTCTAGTTATACAGGCGGGTATGTCAAGTACGGTTCAAACGTCATATGATCGTGTATTTTCGTAACTTGTGTGACTCGGCATGTACAGCAGTACGACCTAAATTCGGTGCTAACATAACGCGAAGATGTGCCGCGATATTTATGATTAATCACGCCAAGGCGATTAAATAATTTGTGCCTTTACATTAAACGTATGATGTTTAATTAGACGATCAAATAGATACAATATTTGGAAAAAAAATTGTCATACAGGATGTTATAGAATTTATCGTCAACTTTTCACCGATAAAATTTAACAGGAAAAATTCAATAGGTAATAACTCGTGCTTTATGCTTTTGTAAATTTTGTTTCGCGTGCGCAATGTATTATTATCAAACATATGCATAATAATTAAAATAAACAATCAGAATCAAACATATAAATACGTAAATGAGATTGTGTATATGCTAAAATAACGGAATTGATACAATTTTCCTGATTTTTATACTTTTCTTCTCATAAATATTTGTTAAAGTATTATAGTTATTGTTATAAAATCAATATTTATATTTTATATACTTATTTACTTATATGATAAATTATATAATACGTACGCTAAAATAGTATATCACATTTAAAAAAATAATAGATTCTTGCGAATCTTCCAATCTCGCAGAGTCATGATTCGGTACATCTAGTATATTTCTCTATTTTCCAACATTTTCTTTTGACAAACATATTCCTCGATAAGAGATTCACGAGTTTTACAGATCCTCAATTTTTCGAAAATTCGGAACCAATGCTCGAACTGCACTAGACTAAAACGCCAACTTGGCGCACCAAAGTTTCCGTGTTTGCCGACGGCACGCATTCTCATCTCGAGTAGAAAGCATCCAAGCCAATGATTACATTCCTCGAAGCGTCGACCCGATGTTCCGGCGACGGCACCGAAATAATAATATCGCTCGATTGCCCCGCCGGGTGAATTAGACCGGTCGTGCGGACCGACGGAGAACCACTGAGTTTCCGTGTAGCTGCTTGAATGCACAAATGATTGGTGGGATCGCAGTAGCAAGTAGGCGCCTGGCGTCTTTACCCCCGGTTGGTCGGTTCGTTGCTCTTACAATGGCCCGGTGAGCCCTCTGAGCCTTCTGAGCCAGGAGAGTGAGCTTTCCTCTCGCGGGGAGTGGTACGGCTACCTGCTATGTGCATCCACTGCTACGGGGTGCACCGTTATTCCTCTCGGCGATTTTTCCAAGACACCAGATTCGCGCGGCTGCTCCAAGGCCATGTGTTTTCTTAATCTGCTTTAGCTAATTTGATACGACACGCGCGCGAAATGAGAGCATTAAGTGAATTTGTTTATGTCGTGAATAATATGCTAAATATGTATATTTTGCATTTACTTATTAAATTAGATTTATATATAGTATATTACTCAAAGTTCATTTATTTATACAAATTAATTACGTTTCATCGAGTTATTAGTTTATCAAGATTAAAGCGAAAGGATGGCTGAATTGGAGTCAGATACGCTTTCCTTCATTCTATTTGTATTTTATCTATATCATGTACTTTGGGTTGGTGTACAAATGTAAGAGTTGTCACGTAGCATTCAAAAGTTCTACCGTTTCCAATATTAGAGTGTCGTCTCTTCGCAGTTGCAGTCCGTTGTATTTAGTGTATCTGCATGGCTCAGCGAATTTATGTCAACTTTCTTCCCCTGAAGAGCATCTTGTTCGTGATCTGAGTCCGGTAGACTCCAATTAAAATTGTAATTACTGTTCAACAGAATGACGCAATCTTCTTCAAAATTTCAAAATATTCAAGATCTCAATATTTAACTTTCATAAATATATATTATCATCCAGATAGATTATGCATATTTAATTTCTATCTCAATTCACATTTTATGTAAATCTATCATTAAACGTATTTAAGATACTTGTTTAAATTGAACGTCTTATTTTGCTTCATATGTTATAAATTTTGTATTAAGAACATTATACTAATTTTTATCATAAAATTAATTTTTTTGATTATTCATAATTCTTTGTCGTTCTTAGCTTTATATACATATTTTTTTACAGTATTGATTTGCTTGCTAATTATAATTTATATCTCATTTAATAAATGATACTTGTGTTTTATAATGTAAATTAACCATTACATGCATTAACAGTATCCGATTATAAATTGTCTAGCATTCAATAAATTTCATTATTTGAAGTTGGTCTTGTATTATAGATTAATATTCCAAATAATTTTGAAGTAATATGTGAGCATTTTATTACTATAGCACTAAATCATAATAGCAGTAAATCATAATTTAACTTTAAAAAATGAATGTTATTTAACGACAAATAAGTTTATTCAACTAATGTGTATATTGATATGTAATTTTATGATTCATATACAAGTCATATTTATCTATAATAAATAAATATTTATTTGTATAATTCTCTAAATTTTAGATGCTTGAAGCTAAATGTAACGTAAAGCCAGCGCATAAATATATAATATTTTTATGCTGAATACTTGTAACTTACGTTGTAGCGTCTTTTTGAGTACAGTGAAAGTTTTTCCAAGCTATTTTCGAGTTGATGTAAAACGCAACGCAAATGAAGGCTCTCTGAAAATTGTGTTTTACATAACAATTTGCATTCTTCTTAGTTGTGCCGACCGATATTCATGAGTGCCGAGTTTTAGTGCACAGTGCACTTAAATTCTTAAACCGTATTGTCGAAGACGAAATACATAAGTAAAGTACGTAAATGCCACGATCTACAACTCTCCGCGTCTTTCGTCTCACTTTCGGCACATTTCTTCCCTATTTTCTCGAAGAATTACGTTCCGTACACAGAGTCCTTTACCCGTCTTAGACAGAATAACGAAGTCGCTTTCTTAGATAGGGGCGAGACGTCTCGCTCTCGAGAAAAGGGTAACGTGCCGTGGTATCCGAAGGCGAGAACGAAGGAAGGAAGAGAATACCGAGAAGTACTAAGAGAAAGAACGTAACAGCAATAGGGTAGATGGGGACACGGCGCACTGTTACTTTGGAGAAACGAACCCCAATGAAAAGGCTTTTCTGTATGTAGTGTCTTCGAGGGCTTCGTGACCGATCGCTGAATAGTATGACCTAAGTTTCACGGCACGATGTATCACTGCACACGAAAAAGCATTACTTTCAGAAGTCATTTCATCGTCAGTTCTATCAGCTGTGGCAAGCAGGATTGTGAATGAAGACGTTCATTGCTTCTTTCGTTCAAAGTACGAAAATGATACTCCTTTGAAATCGACGAAATGTGCGCTTTGTTAGTGCTTGGTCGAAGTAGCAAACGTCATTCGATAGGGAAACATATAGAATATAACAACCACTCTCATTATTGGTGATAGTAATTGGTTTGATTATTTGATCGATCAATCTTTCAGATTTTGCGATACTTGATATTCAATTTGCATAAGGATCTACATGAAAAATTGATCTAATATACACGAGAAGCAGCATTTTTGTTGAATAAATTATTTATATATTTTTATATTAAAGTTAAATTCCCCTTGCGAGTGTGCTTGAAAAATCACTAATTTATCATTTAGTTATTAAATAAAGTTAGAAGTATATTTGACTGTTGATTGTTATTTTATCGATTTCTGTGGACAATCACTTTATAAAATTTGAAACCAAGCACTTTGATTATATTGAAACTAAATAGATATATCAGAGGCATCGTTGCATAGTTGAGATGTATGTATTGTTGACGGAGTTGTGCACAACTTATGTAAAGCCGTAGGTAGTTCGCGAATATGCGAGTCGAGAGAGAAGCTGCCTCTTGCCATCGTCACAAGGAGACAGCCGATTTCAAGGGGATGCAAAGCGCGCCAAGGAAGTCTCGATCACGTCGTCGACGAGTCATCGTCTAGCGCGACGCGTTGTTTCCATTGATCGACTCTATTTGCAGCGCGGGACTTTAGTCTCTTCACCCGCGGGGATTTGGCACTTTGACGAGCTCGATCACGGGGGGACGGATGCCCGTCATCCTTCTTCTTCTTCTTCATCCTTCTTCTGCCGCCTGTATTTCTCTTCCTGTAATATCTGCACATTTGTCTCTTTTCGGTTTAAAATAACGTTTACCGTTTGCTCGACTTGCCCGTTGAATTAATTCGAATTCCTGCAGCTAGTGGATCGTTTGTAGCCGAACAACCGCGATTGAAGAGTTTTTGCGTTGTCCGTTTCTTTTATCTTATTGTTATTAGCTTGCAAAAATCAATATGGGCTTTTTTTTTAACGAAAAGCTTCGTTGATTATGCTTTTAAGGTAGAACAGCCAAATTGTCGCAGCTGCGGAAGCTAATTTCGCGTGTGCGTGTATGTAGGAAATTTCTTCCCTTGTTTACGGGTTTGGATGCTTAGTGATGAACGGCGAAGTGCAGCGAGATGTAACGAAACGCATCGCGGCAAGACTTTATGGCGCGGCAACTCGCTATTATTTGAATGAACGCTTCGTGCGAGAGAAATGGCGTTCCAGAACGTATTGTTAGTCGCTCACTGCAAGTTGGAATTGACTTTACAAATCTCGATAATGCGACAAAACATCATATTCCACCAGAAAGTATAATGTTTAACATTCATACAGTAATATTTAGAAAAAAACTGGAGCCTTTTACTTTGCGCTGTACATCGTAATCGGCGATCTTTTCTGTTATAACTTATTATTTCTGTTTTTTCGCTTGTTTACTTAGTTGACTATTCTTTTCATCTAAAGCGCACGATAAATAACGGTATTTTCCTTGGCGCGTTCAATGAGTTACAATACCGTTCGCTTTGTCCAATTCTTCTTCGTTTCTCATTTCCGCGTGCAATTAAAATCATGAGGCCAAAGTAACTTGGAGTCTTTGAAGAGTTACACGGTTTAATCTCCGCTCCCTCTGACGGCCATCTTTTTTAATCTTTAATGAATGTCATCTACCCTCTTCACGCCCTTAGGAGACACAGCTGCATAATTCTGTATCCAGCATTGCGTTTACTGTCATATTCGCCGACGTGCACCTCAACCGTGTCATGAAATGCTATTTTCGTTTGCAGTAGCACATAATTTTTCTTACATTTTAAAAATACAAACCTTTATAACCTTTGAGTGCGGCACATTTTTATCATCAAGTATAAATAACAATAAATGCGTGGATTTATGTAAAATTATATATTTTAATTCTAGGTTTTTATTAAATGAAAATATATTTTTAAATATATAATTTTTTTCATATATTAGATCTATTTAATCCGCTGCTAAAGAATTCGCAGATCAAAGTGCGGTTTTAATCCGGGATATTTCGCATAATATTCATTATACCGTATGATATAAATTGCAATAATGCAACGCGACCATTATACAAATAGTTTAACATATTAACGAAAAGCTTGAGACGTAATAATAACAGCAATAAACATTGTTTGTATTAACTGCGATTTACATAATGGATATATACAATGTTCATTATTGCATTCCAGAATATTATAAATTTATTAATCTATCAACACGAGCTTCGTTGCACTATACGAGTGCAGCGTAAAAACCAATTTATGTTTTATCATTGCTTAAACGAATATTTACATATAATTATTGAAATATTTAATAGTACATTCTGACATATAATTGAAATACGCACATTCGAATACATTACTGCCTTCTTGATTTTAATTACCGTCATTATGATAATTAACGTTAAATTATATTCACGAGCGGGAAATCGATAAAGCTCGGATTTGTCTCGTCGGAGAAGAAAGGATAATTCTCCGGCAGGAATCTGCTACACCGAAAGAGATAGAGAGACATGCGGAAAGAGTAGGACACGAGAGACACGTGAAATAGAGCGAGAGGAGCGGTAGGAGCGCGATGAATAAAAAGGGGAGAGGCAGCGCGATTTGATAAGACTTTACATTAATACAGCCCTCTTTTGGAACATCCCACGAGACGAGCGGACTACGACCTTTCTATATTTAACCTCGTCTCATCGAGCAAAAAAGAAACCGACTTATACCTCGGAGGTACCGTCTCGTTGGTCGAGATTACATGGATAATTGGGGTCTCCATCTACCTACTCTTTTGCTGCAACCCATTCTACTTCGTCCTCAAACTAACTCTTTTGCGTTGCTATCTTGGCCGGTTCGCGAACGGCGAACGCCTCGTCGCGATCCTTTGACCCCTGTCGCAAGTCGCGTAGCTAATTCGTCCATCGAGCCGCAGCGACCGAGGAATAGAAGCGGTTAGAGGATTGAAAGCTGTTACGCGCATTAGCAGGAAATTAATGAGCGATGGTAGACAGAAGGCAATTTGACTTATCGTTAGCATAATTTATTATCGTCTATGTGTCCTTAAAGATAGGAAGAAGGAATAAGGAATAGAGATAAATCAAGCTATTAGTCTAAGATCGATTGCAGTTCGTAGCAACCTTGTAAGTACCTTGCCCGTAAGTAACAGTACCGCAAGTTTAAGACTCATTAGCGTTCGGGAGGTCAATCACTCTTACATACCATTAGTCACTTCGCCGCTGGTAAAGCAATTATTCTTCAACGATATCTACGCTAATGCCGACAGAGTAATTGGGGGAAGATAAAAGGGCGAAACCGTCGCACAGGCGGCTGCGTCGAAAAGCGCTCGGATCTCGCCGCCGACTTATTCTTGGAAACTTTCTCGCACCGCGCCGTCGTTCATCAAGCACGGCGGAAGTTGACGAGATCGACTGAATGTATACGCAATAACGGAAGGAAGGGTCGCGCGAGCGGAAGCGGAGAACGCGTTTCAAGAATAGAAGGTCGATGAAGTACGACGGCCGCGCTTGAGGGTCGAATGTTGGGCCGATGTCGTGGGTTATCACGCACCGCCACCCTCGAGCGTTCGCTCGCGTTTACGACTGATCGTAAATGCGACGTAGAACGTTCGCCAAACCGCCTTTCCTCTCCCTCCTTCTCTTCCCTTTCGATGAAAGGAAAACTCCGCGGGGGCAAGCGGGACCTTTTACATCGCTAATATCGCGCGATTGTGGGACTCCTTACTTCTAGTGCGAAAGGAGAAAGAAATGTCTTTCGCGGCGGTCTCCCGGCGCCCGCGAACGCTGACGAACTATTGTGGAACGGGCTGCCATGTTGACGAGAGGCGAGAGCGAGTCACAATGCCCGGCAACGGGCGTTCGACTGGATGGAATTTCACTTCGACGAAATTTAATTTCTTCGCGAGCTCGTGTCCGAGGAAACGCGATAGAGCGTCTCTCAAGGATTGGATATCCAGCATTGCCGAGGAAGCGGGGAGGGTACGTTCGCCAGAAGCCATGAGAATCGGATCGAGGGGAGGAGGGTGGTGCCGCGATAGAGGGAGTAAGATGGGAACGTCGGTACGAACGGACGTGGCCTTTTTCCGTTGAAAGAGCGAAAAATGAGGATTCCGTGCGCGGAGGCGGAGTTATTGAATATCAAAGTTTCGAAATTCCGCGGTGCCAGCAAAGTTCACTCGAAAACATAACTTATAAGTAACTTCGGCTGGAGTGGTGGGGCTCGATAAGGAGGGGTATGAGGACAGGGAGACGATGGCGGGTCACCCGACCGAGGGTGAAAAAGCAGAAGGGCGGAAGTCGAGAGTCGGGGCTGGAAATGGTAGAGGAGGAGTCGTTCGTGTAGCGGGGTGGCGGACGTAGGGTGGAGGGCGGCAGGAACGAGGCCGAGATCATTCGTCTCTCTGAGCCGGAAGTTAGGCTGAGCTCCGACTCGAGGACGAAGTTTGGTCAGAGTCCAAGTCGCTAAAAGGAAGAAAATTTCAGAAAATACGGAGCAGACGCGCGTACGTCGCGAGCCATTGGAGAAATTTAGCGCGGCCGGTATAGCGTTGCGGCTGGTCTCGCAAACTCGCGAAACTCTTTTAAACGAACTAACGCCGGCAATGTCCCCGGAATGTCCTCCGCAGGGAGGAACAGAAGCCCTCGAGCGTGAACGCGGTGTCTAAGACGGAGGACGGGGATGGAAGGATGTCGTAGAGAATGAGCTTGCGTCGCGCTACGGCAATACTGGGCGCCACGAAGAAAATGCTTTCCCGGCGGCAGGAAGAAGTCCTGTAAGGATGCGTAGACTACGTTCCTTTTCCAGACACAGTTTTAATGGCGCTGGAGAGTCAGACTTTGTGATATAAGAGAGTCACATATATAAGTATCTCGCTTAATCCCGACGACCGTATAATTTCTTGAGTGGATTATGAAAAAAACATTGCTGAAGGATATATTTAAAGCTTTCTCATATACGTTCCGTTACTTATTAATGGACTATTTATTCTTAAATATACAAAAATACAGAAATAGAATTTAGAAATAGAAATAGAATAGAATATCAAATAGAAATAGAAGTTTTTTCAAATTTTTAAAATTATTTTTAATATTTTATACATTTTTTATTTAATACTAATATCACATGAATTACTTATGTAATATTTTAAATAAATTCAGCATAATATCAACACAACGAGCAAACTTGCAATATATCATAGCTTCTGAATTTTTTAAATATACATGTATATTTTTTTCTTTTTTCTATAAACTTGTGAATCAGCGTCTTATAAATCAATTATTTAGTCTAATGATACTTTCTAAAGAAAGTGCAATAAAGTTGACATTATTTTTGTTACATTTTTTTTTTGTCAAATAATAAAAAAAAGAGTTTTTTACACGGTTTTATATGAAACTCCATCACTTTCATTTCTATTGTGAGGTAGAAGCAGTTTTCCGGACTTACAATCGCAATTTGCACCGTTATGTAGTACTTTTGCACATAAAGGAAATTTGAAAATGTAGAATGCTAATGATATATAAAAAATAAATTTAACTTTGAAAGTAAAAATGGTATGTGTGTGTGTGTGTGTGTCAGAAAAATTTTGCTACTTTATCCACTTTACATTTTACAATTGTCCATTTTATATTTTTTATTAGGAAACAAATAGCACAGCGTTGGAAGTCGCTTTAAAGAGAAATGCTGTACGGCATATCAGTTTATGAAATTCGAGTTTACGAAATTGCGCGCTTCGAATTCGCATTGCCGAGATATCGTTCACGCGGATTGACGTTTACACCGAGATACATGCGGATACACGGGCCACATCGGACCCTTGTATTTACCTTTCATCGCGTTCGCGCGCCAATATTCATTTCAAGCGTAACTGTACTAGCCTATCGTTATTTCGGAAGGGTCCAGGTTGCGGGCGTAGCGTCGACAAACGGACAGAAATACGGGGTGGCGGCGGCGGATGGCGGCTGTAGGCGGCGGCGGCGGTGGCGACAACGGTGAATCCGCGCGCCCCGATGCTCTCGGCGGTAGTCATAAATTGAATACTAATTGACACGTACGAGGCGCACCCGTTGTATTTCACGCGTTCAACTTTCATCGTGCTGGCCACTGTGTTTAAATGGCGGCACATATGCGCGAAGATATAAATTTGCGGATAAATACGCACGACAGCCGGTTAATGCGAGCCGAGTTCCACCCTGATTCTCCATACACCCTTTCCCTCCTTCTCCCGTCGACTACGCGCTCGCGCTCGCACCCCCGCCATCTGAATCAATACCTACTTGTTTACTGGACTGTTGCCAGCGGGATTTCACCGAATCGGCGATCGTACTATCCTAATTAATTCAATCTTTTGTTGCGGCCCTTGGTACCTCGCAACGCAGATGATTGCTGAAGACAGGAGAATAGAATGACCTTGCCACGTGATTCCTGTCTGGATCGACTAATTATTAAGGAGCTTCTACTTCTTCTCTTTCTCTCTCTCTCTCTCTCTCTCTCTCTCTCTCTCTCTCTCTCTCTCTTTCTCTCAATCTGGTTCGCCGTCTTCGGATTTGACTTGCCCCGTTGCAGCTGTCCGGAGTTTGGAAGCGATAGTCTCATTGACTTCGCAAGGATCAGAGACAGGCTCTCAGTTCGATCGAGAGTGGATGATAATAATTCAATTAATTCTGAAGACGTAGAATTTTCTGGAAAACGTTGGCCGTTCAAGGCGTCGAAAGGATATTGATATGGCGGTGACGTTGATATTGTGATTGCAAAACGTAATACACTGTGTAGTGAATTATCGCCAGCTAAGTCTTGCTTTATCCTTCGGTATTATCGATAAGATTTATACGTTCAAATGGAGTATTGTTCCATGGTAATTGGTAGATCTTCCATAGAATTAGATATATTAAATTATGAGGGTCATTAAATGCGGCGGTCAGATTTATTGCTGATGAAGAGAGGGATGAGCACATATTATACCCCATTACTACAGATAAGGGCGGGTCGAAAGCAGACGCCGATAATTCACGATAATATTTATAGAATCTTCTATGGACAAAATCTTGTGTAGCAAATTACCATGATGTAATGATCGCTTTATACATTTTTCATGTTGCTGGCTGAATGTTTGAATTATAGATGAATACTTGAATCGTAGATGTGAAATAAGTGTGATTTATTACTTATATCATCTCAACGCGCGCGCGCGCGCGCGCGTATCGATTTTCAATCATGCCTACGATATCTACATTAATTGTTCTTTTTCGATAATCGATACTTTTATAATTCACGATATTAGAAAAATAATGCAGATAAAACCTTTGGTGTTTACGGTCGGAAAAGTTACGAAATGTGTAGTATACTTGAGATTCAAAGCGTCTGGTCGCCTAGTTTAGCGTGTAAAGGTGAAAAGAGTTAGTGGACGGGTGTGTATATCGGTTTCTGTTAACGAATGCCGGGGTAATCGAAGTGAACGCACAAAATGACGAGTGCATACGACGGCCCTAGATTTATCACGCCGCTCTCACTTTGAAACAAATTATTCGCATCTTTTTCCATTTTGTACATCTGTCCGCTTTTAGCGTGTTATCGCGCGATCAGTTTGCGCATCGGTTAACTAAATAGCTCCCCTGATTTAAAATCGCATCTTTTGTTCGTCACATCGAGGAAATTATAAATTGCGGAATACGCGCCGCCGGTCGGAAAAGGTCCGCTTCAAGCTCGCCAGCGAGGCATGTAATATGCTGCTACATCATTTTTATCTCGAAAACAAAACAAATTGACATGTCGAGATATTTCCGCGATTTAACTTCTGAAACACTGGCTTCTGACTCGTGACGAGGCAGATTCTGATCTTTACGCAATGTTGAGCTTCCGCGTACCTTTAGAAATGTAGCAGCTTATATGTATATCTACTATTTCTATAGAGGATACATTCCTATGTATATACACATCGCTTTGTAATTTTATGCATCTTTGTGTAGTACATTTCTTTATATAAATATATACAACGCGTTTGACAATAAGTGATAGCTTTTGTCGTGCGTATCTCTCGATACGATTCATGGAAGTTTGTTATTAAAACGAGTTTTATAAAACTGTGTTATTCTATGGCCTTTCACGGTTAAATGACTTTTTTTAAATTTATCCGTGTTCGTGAATGCATTCCCGACTTGAAAACGGTGAACATAGCGGCATAGTAAGTCGGCACAGGTACATGTTGTATGAAGCTGCGTGTATTTTATTTCATTTGGTGCCCACAATAGAAAAATGCTTAACACGAAACTTGCTGACTGTGCCGCGAAAATTTATTTACACTAAAAAAGCAAAATGTATACGCTGCTGCGACATGTACTGTTGTAACGCCGAATATTTTTTTTTATGCGTAACAAAGAGGTTAATCCGTACAATATTCCTACGTAAATTACGCAAATGCAATGCGTGTATAGGAAGTAATTGAATTATTGAGGCAAATTAGAAAATTACATCTGGCAAAATTGGTTAGCCCATTGTGGAAGCGTTACGCATATACATATTCAGTTTTCTCATTTTCGGATTTAAATATTATATGCATGAGCGTTAAATGCTGTTAAGCACAATAAATTGAAGCGGAGATAAAGGTAATTAATTTATTAATACTTAATTTATTCAATTTACTGCGTTTAGTTCTATTATTGTATTTTATTGCCCATGCTTATTTTCTACAACACTTGCGGTATCATTATTCAGTGTGTTTCAAGAACAATTTTCTGTGTTAATTCCTTCATTAATTTAAAATTAAAAGGAAAAAGTCCACTTAGCTACTATAGAAAGCAAGATTTTCCATAACATTTACTTGTAGTGCGCAAACTTTGCCAGGTTTCCGTAGTTACATTAGGTTTCTCCGGGGTAGACAGGAAACGATGGAGCGCGAAATCGAGGAGGCATTGAACTATTAGTTGCCGATTCATGTGTAAGCGGTGGTTTCAAACTCATTCCAAAATTTACCGTAATTCTTTTTACCTGGAATAAAATAAAATAGTTGTAATTAAACAGATGTCTAAAGCACGCTTAAACATATTTTAATATGCAAAACAGCGAATGCAAAACAGAATAAAAAAAAGAAAATATTTTGCATATATACATATATATTTATGGTTTGTATAACATAGAGAAATGGATATTTTTGGTCATTTTAGTTTTCTTATATCAAAATTTTCTTCAAAATTTCTAATATTTTTAAGATAAAAATATTTAAAGAAGTACAAATTTTTATGTGTGTTTTATAATAATTTAATAGATAGTTTTATTACGCAAATACTTATATAAAATAATGTCTATTTCGAAATTTTATTTTTTTAAATTATGGATTTTATTGACAAATTAAAATCGCATTGGAAACATCTAATCGCCGGTGATTATGTGATTGTAGAGCAGCAATCGCTATGACCGGTAATATATTCGTCTGCATTGAATATTAGACGAGGTCTCGTGGACGACCATAAACATGTAATAGATATTCATGCTTCGATTAGGTTGCCGCATCTGTTTTATCACAGCGCGGTAGAAGTGCATATATCAAAAAGGTACGTATCAAAAAGTACGTACACCCACACGTAATGCACACGTAGCATTTATTTGAATATTCATGTAACAGAAATATGGAAATTGACTCTCGTAAAGTAGATAACATTCTCTAAATTTCGTTTCGATCTCTAACAGCTTGAATTGTATTTGCGATTTTTAAATATGACAATTTTATTATGTTTTTAGTAAGAATAATTACATAATTAAACTTGTATCTCCGGATATTGCATTTTTTTGACATTAGATAAACAGATAGAATTTATAAATGACTAGTAACAAACTTTGTTAGATTAAAGATAGCGGTGAAATATTGCTCATATTATTTTGCACGTGTGATTTTTCACATTTTTACTAGCTAAACATCGATGAACGAAAATATCTGTTGCCTTGAAAAGAAAGTTACGCAATTAATCGTCGGTCTCTCATCTCGAGAGAGCTATGGAGGAAGGTGAAAGCGACGAAAATGAAGGAAACGAAGAACGTACTCGAACACACAACATGGGCTTCTGGTATATTGGTTTAATCGCCCTTCCACTTAGCTTTCCCTTCTTCTCTCTAACCCTCGAAACAAAGTCCCTAAAGATGAAGTAAGAAGTTCACTGGACACCCGCTATACTTTCGTTCTTGAACTCGATAGGAACTTTGTTCGCAACCAGCTTTCTTTTTCTCGGTGTCACTACAAGACAATCTATTTATTGAAATTAAAAAATACAACTTAACTTTCTGGCCACAAAAAACGCTCTCAGTATAACGGTATAATGTTGAGCTTAATTTCATCTTTGCAATGTAAAAATTAAAGCAAATCAAAATATACGCAGATGTCAAAATTGACATAGTATAAATTTGCTATATTTTACTATTTTTAAAATATATATATATTTTAAGGTGTTTATAACTTATAATATATATAATTTTTATTCATCTCGTTAGATTCTCCACTTTTTTACTTTAGTAATTAATACCGTTCTTTGTTTTAATTAATTTTAAAAGATCAAAGAACTTACAGAATATACACAGCAGAAAAAGTTAAATATATATTATAACACATAATTATAATTGAAGAATTATTTCTTTATAGGCGAAATTGTGCTCTTATAACAATATTTTTTTATTATTTAATACATATTTCTAATAATGATATATTTTTAATAATTTGTTGCTTTTGTTTTAAAAGTAAAATATTTTTCAAGATTTTATAAAATTTTTAATTATGGCCTTTACATTAAAAATATATATTTTATCTGAAAGCAGTTACTTAAGAATATCAGAAGTCGTAATTTATATGTGTGATAATGAGAAAAAAGCTCACTCTTTTCGCGCAATGTTTCTCTTCAAATTCTCAGAAGTTAAGATCCCTTAAGAAGACAAATCCATCGTCCTAGTATATTCCTTTGCTTCTATCTTACAAGAGTTCGTGACTTACAACAGAGTTATATCACGCTGGCTGCGCCAAAAAGTCAAAATGCTCCGCAATCGTTCTTCAATTAGCACTCTAAAGCTTTTTGAGCTACGAACTTTTTTTCACGGGGGATAGAATCCGCGGAGAAAGGTATTAAATATTATTAAAAGTGTGAGCCGCGCGAAAAATATTTTACACATTATGGAATCGAAACGTAAATTCAATCATATATAAGCAAAATATTTTTTAAATACAGATTTTGATGTATTGAGACATTGTAATTCTTTTCCGCAAAGATTTAATCTTTTTGATTAAAGAAAAGAAACAAATGTCCATGAAATATACATATGCGAGAGAATACATAAATCTTGTAGAGTAAAAAATTAAGCTTTGCAAAAGTCTGCAGCTTGTAAATCGAATCCATATAATCGTTATAATGCATCTATCCGTTTTCGTGTGGTGCCGCTCAGAAAACGAGAAATATGGTGACATATTCCTGGTAAGAATCCATTCGGGAAACATGGGAGACCTTTCTCATTCAGTATATGGTAGTAATTTCTTATCTGCACCTACTATGTCGCGCACTGACGATATCTACGTGGAGGAAAGTCGCCGCAGACATTGTGATTGCGATTTATACAGATTCTATCGATTCAATTCTGAAGTTATTCAAAATTATTCACAACGCTGAGGATTTATAAACTGCTATTGACAACGATCTATAGACTGGAATATATTTGGTTAGTCAACCATTGATTGTGGGAACATAATGACATTTACAGTTGAAAATAATCTTTGAATCTTGGTCGTATTCGATGATAATTCTGAAGAGTTGAAGATTCCTTTGATTTAGATATTAAAATGCAATACTTATTTTTAGAAATATATTTAAATCGCATAATGTAAGTCTCTATACATGAATTTTTTATTTGTATTCGTAATTTTTATTTGTATCGCAGTCTCTTTTGATAGAAAGTTCTCTAATTATAAAGCAATAAAGTATCGTATTTTTTCCTTCGTTAAACGCTCGTTGCACCTGTGAACCAATGCAGAAAAAGGAAAGGACGAGGAAAAAAATGTAGAAATGGCACGAGATACTCGAGATACACGAGATACTTCAGCCAAGGTGCTGATGTCGCTGAGCTGAGATTTATCGGTTTCCTGAATCATGGCGACGTGGCTGTCGAAGGCAGTCTAATTGATTTTTCCGGCCTCACCCTAGTGCCATTCTAGGGAATTTTATAGCTCAATGTGAAACTTATCGTTCAGCATGCTTTCGTACCGTAATCCTTCTGGGAAAACTCACCTCGTCAATAGAAATTCAGCCAGTAAACTATCTTCTTGCAAACTTATATAAATAAATGTACGCACGAATGAGACGTGATGATTGCTTCATTAATACAAAATCAATTAATACAAAAATCATAAATATATGATGTTATCTTAATCTTTAATCTTTGAGTTTATAAAACTGTTCATGCTGTATAACATTTATTCAATATTTATTTTTTTGTACTTCATAATTTTAAAATAGGTAAAAAATAGAAATCTATAAAAGATCGAATCGTAAAGTTATGTATTAATCTCGCATATATCGTTATTAAATATTTTTCTTAATAATTAGCGAATTTGTGAATAAATCGTTACAGTTGTTAAAAGTTATGTTTAAGTAAATGCACTTGATGATAATTTGTTTTTAATGAGCGCAATATATTTACACTCATATATTAGAGGTTAAAATGCGCTGGCTTCGTTATCTTCGCTCGTTACTTTCGGATGAATATCTGTGTGCTCATCCATTATTAACATCGTTGTAATTATGAGGTGGTGATTGAACATATAATACATTCAGGGATAAGTATAGACACTCGTCTTTTAGTTGAGCTAATGTGTCTCCTCGAATCCCCAGAATCAACGTATATAAGCTCGGCGACGTACAGCCAACAGGCTGGCTAGTGTGTGTACGCGAGCTTTTGACGCGCGCTGGTGTAAGCACCAGTCCTGATGGGTAATCGATTTTCATTAATGGACGTCGCTTGCGTAACACAGAATTTCAGCGGGCGCAGTCTCGACCCTGGTATCCACATGAGGGAGAAAGATGAGGAAACTCTGTCGTAACGCGTGTCCTCGTTGAAGGTAATAATGTATCGTAACGTGTAGATAATTCGAAAATATGCTACTTTCACTATCTCGTGTATAATTTGACGATTTGGCGATGTATGTGTTCAAGGCAAGACGTTGAGTTTTAAAAAGTAGCTTAGTTATATTAAATATATGCTTCATTATAATATGATTGGAAATATAAAATAATTTCTAAGTTCATGAAAAATTTAAAAAATTGTATAAATGCTATTTAACTATTATTTGCTTTATAATTTTTAATGTGACTTAAAAGCACATTGTGTAAAATTATACTTTATTGTGACTTAAAAAGCATGTTTCTTTCTTATTCTCATAAAAGTTTGTTTAACTTCTTTACTTTTTTTGCAACATTTTATAATTTACATTGCCACGGCACATTGTCAAAGCAAGATTATGTTGAGAAAAATTTTCAATTTATTTATTTTACTTTATTATCATTAATTTGTTACTATGATAAGAATTATATCAAATTGGATATATTTTATTTCCATGATGATAATTGCGTAATATTTTGCAATTAATTCTTAGTTGCTTGCATTCTGGATATTAATTAAAACAGAAATTCTATTTGACGTTTTGCATGATACAAATAACTGTAGAGCGTGCAGCTATATGTTTGACGAGACGTAAATTATACCGGTAGAAAACAATTATTTACGAGCTTGACGCTCCACGATTCCGTTTGAATTTAGCATCGGAAAATATTATTAGCTTGGTTACGCCGTAAGTTCAAAGAGCTCCGTGCTTCGTAAAATCTCTGTTTAATGAAATCTGTTTTTATACATTTTCAAAATAAAAAATGTAGCGCGGAAAAGGCGAAAATATAACGCGAGTCAATTATTCGCATTGTGACTGCATTACGGTTAAACGACAAATAAAATTTCAGTAATTTTAATATCTCGGATGTAATGATAAAGTTATCATATGTAATTAATTAGTCGTACGGTGTTAAAAGAGACTACAATCACGCAGCTAGTAATGCATGTGTTTTGGAAAACTTTATTTCCATTTTTAATTAGATATGTTAAAATGAACAAATATCCATTTACATTAAGACAGCATTGCAATACAACTCAATCTAACGTCATTTTTTATTTTATTTTAAAATAATAATATATTTATGTATAAAAAAATTAGATTTAAAATGTGGATTTGTACAAATGACGTTGTACGTAGAATTTAGCGTACAATCGTGAAAGGGAAGCATATAGTTCGCGCGAAGAGCGACGTGACATCCCTTTATAATTCTATCCGGACATTCGGGTCAGTTGGTCGGTCATACGATATCCAAGCTTTTACGATCCATCGAAAAAAGGAGCGTACGCGCATCGACTCGGTGGCGGTCGCAAACGACAGCGGATATTGAGCCACGAAATTCCGACTTCGCTCCAACTCATTAAATGAATGACATCGTAGCTGCGTTTTCTGTTTCTCTGACGAAGATGTTGGTTGTACATGGCTATTCATATCGTAGGTGTGCGATTCTCTTTCTATTACAGCGACATACATTTCTGTCCGCTGTATTGTGGAAATCGTAAAATTGGTATCAACCTACTCGACACTCTTATGTCGTGTGTTTTGCCGAAATTATCAGTTTTATTTGTCCAAACATGCGGGACGCGTATTTAATGAATTTGAAATACGTTAGAAATTTTCAATGTCTTTGTTATTAGAAACAGTTATGAAAATAAACATATTTACATGGTATCGTAAATTGCGATATGAGCCGTAGTGTAAAGACCAAAACAGCATACGATAAATCCGAAATTCATTGCTATGCAATTGCACGCGGCAGTTTTTTTTCTCCCATTGCACCCTATATTGTTCAGTTCAGTTGAAAAATCGTTTGCTCGAAAAAGAAACCAGATTTATTCAGCCCGCCCGAAATATGGCGTATGAATAGACAAGGAGAGAGAGAAAAATATTTCCGTGATTTTTTGCTGACGCAAATGAATCTGCAACTTGGCAGGCGACGTCCGATGTGCGGTTTCCGGCATTCGAGCGTTCCGCGCTCATTGACCGTCAGCACGCGAATCGATCCACATGTATGAAAAGTTTAGCTAAATCACAGAGTGAATAATCTCGCGCTCTAAATTATAGATTTAAATAATCAATTGACGGTAGAGTGACGCCACGATTATGCATAGTCAGCTTCAACGGTCGCTTGATTATTTACAGGACGGTGCGCATACATGAATAACTTATGAGCTGCGTTAGCGATACATACACACATTCACGCCTCGTCATTTTCCTGCGAGTTACATTATTCCGTGGTGCTTTTCATTGTTACTGGCAAAATGCCGAGCATAAGTAACGGTCGAGCATCAGTGTGCCACGTAGGTCGCGTTTCCTATGGCACTTTTGTTCGTCCGTTCGCCTGCTTCTCTTATTATTATTAGGAACAGTGAGGAGCAGCCGTCTTCCTGCTGCCACTGTATAAGCACTGTGCAGTTTTATGCTTTTCACGGGACGCCAACTGCGAAATTCCGCCAGACAAATTGATATATTTTTCGCGGCGCACTTCATTCTTCGAGATACACAGCTTAATGTACGCGATATTAGGAACGCGCAACCATTTAAAAGATACTCCCGGACATTAACTGGAATAATTATGCTCGCGGAATTCCTGAGTCGGCCTGGTTACGGCACGTTGCCTCTGCTAATTATCCATGTAACGAACAAATTAAAGTCGTACCCGAAGCGATCCCAAACGTGCGGAGCAGCGCAATGTCTAGATCTGAAAAATAACTGGATGGAGTTGTAATTGCCGGGCGATGTGGATAAGGAAATTAACCTGAACACTGTGGTGAATAAGAAAAAGTAATGTCCCGAGCGAGTTGGTCCAGAAAAAAAATTATATCATTCTATTTACCTTCTCGGTGGATGGTGAATTGCTTTTGTATCGTTCGAAATAACAGATATCGAATTTTATAATTACACATTTTCATTTTGCACCAAACTTTCCTTTTGAAGAATTATGCTATTAGAAAATAATTATCATGTTGAAAATCGTCAGCTGAGTCTCAGAGATATATTCCAAATATGATTTTGAAATATGTGATTGAATGTAATGGCGTGTATTAAGCACATCAATATACAGAGTAATCGTGAAAATTAGGTTATTTGTATTGATCAAAACGTAAATTTGCAGCAGTCTCTGAACTGTTTCAGTACTGACATAATACTCAGCCTTTCTCCTCCTTTTTTTGTCACTGCTTTAAACTTATTCGTCAGTCAGATTTGAAAGGAAGAAATGAGAAAAGAAGAATTTATAGTAGAGAGAGAAAGAGAGAGAGACATGTGGGACATAACAGAACCTGTCACTCGTTAGAAGCTCTGCGTATCACTCAGAAAACGAGTACCCGCGGAGAGAAGTTTCTCGCCGGTAAAAAGCGCGCATCGACTTCCTGCGTCGAGGCGAATCGGCTGAATCGCGGGTTCCTTTTTAGCGTGGCAGACAGTCGGTCGGTCGCGTGCGGAAGCGAATTGCCCCGTTGTGTTTTGCACGGCACCGCGTTTTGGAACCACTTTAAATTTTGGCAGACTCGACTGTTTCTCGTGCAACTTCCAAGATCGTGAAACTTAGGAATAAAAGACATTGCGTATTTTCGACGGAGGGGGAAATTCTTTTGTGCGACGCAATGCATTTTTCCGTCGCGCGCGACCATTATGCGCTATCGCTCTTCTTCTATATATTGCGATATAAGATAATCCAACGGGTCTTATTTAAATATTACATTTATCTTTTAGATTAGCAGATTTTAAACAGCGCTATCTCAATTGCAATTTATTATATAATAAGATAGTCTCTTGCAGGTAATTGCGAAACATGATAGTACGTGAATTTAATTATGAATACGAACCAAAGTGCAGATTTAAGCTTCAATTGTCTTTTCAAGAAGTCTCGTGATCAAATCAGATGTGGCGTGGCTTTTGCCATAAGAAACTTTTTCAGCATTCTAATTGATATCGTATTCACTTGTATTATTAATCTACTCCAAAGTATTTAGTCGGAAAAAATTTTATTTTATCGCAATAGAATTAATAAAAGTTTTGCAATCAACTAGAAAAAGATTGACGTGAAGTAAGAGAGTGTCTAATAATATAAATTTTTGGAAGAAAAAAATTTACGTTATTCAACCTAGAAGTGTAAGAAAGAGCTTAGAAAATAGTGCAATGTTTCGGAAGCAATCATTCGCTTCTGTTTTTGGATTCTGTTGATACGATCCGCTTTCTTACATCGCCTTTGGCTCCAGCATCTTCGATAAAAATGGACACGGGCCAACAATTGCATTCGCATTTCTGCATCTCTTTCTGCCAAAATGTCATTCATTAGTGATTTTTAAATAATCAAATTTGCATTCTCATATTTTTTACTAAAATCATCTTTTTTAATTTTTTTATAATATAATTATAAAGAAAGGTAATAAAGTATAGATTGATTGCGTAGCAATTGTGTAAAGTTAACATTGCAGTTGTATTTTACCGAGTGTTTTGTCTAGCTTTGTCTAGCTTTGAGTGTTTTGTCTTTAACATTTTTATGTCAAGAGTTATAAAAACACTGATCCGTTGCATACGATTGTTTATTAAATATGCATTTGCATTTTGCATGCAAAAGTTTAAGTGATAATTCAAAGTTTAAGTGATAATTCAAAGTTTAAGTGAGATAATTCAAAATTTAAGTGATAATTTTTGTGTACAACGTTATAACACAAATAATCATTAATAATGTAGAGAAGTGCGTAATTATTACGTATACCATCATGTGACTGTTTGAACAAATTATTTATTATTACGGGGATTCGCAAATTCAATCGGACCGATTGAGCGTTATTGTTGATCTATCGGAATTATTATTGTTGCGACGAAAAGAAGGTCGATTGTCATTTCGAAACATAAATTATCTGCGTCAATTTATTCAATCTAGTTGACGAACAAAATATCCTACATTATTTAATACGAGCTATACGGGACGAAACTTAAGACTCGTCTTGTACTAGCAATTCCCTAACCATAATGTGTCGGTGGTAATATGGTACACATATAAATTGAACCGTACTTGAATCCTTCGGCTGCAAGTGTTACGATCCGCGCCGTTCTATTTGCCCATGAACGCGCGTCGTAAGTTCCGGTGTCTTAAGTGGACCAAGTCGGCCCATTATCTCAGTTCACGTTGAGGGGGGGGGGGGTCTTTTATGACCCAATATAGAAACTCCCGCAGGACATAACCGAAACCACAGTGGACTAGCTAATTGTTGGCGCGCGGCTCAAATTTCGCGGGAAGATCCGCGGATTTTCATGTATTCTCTTTAATTGTCTGGCTCCGAGCGACACTTGATTCCATTATTTTATAAGACAATCGTTACATACAATTTGCACATTTATTATAGTATTTAGATATAAATAAATATACCCATCGTACAAAATTTGCAATAAAATTATTAGGAAAGGCAGTATGAGTTTAATGCAACTTTCATTTATTTAAAAAAATTTTTCTGAATATATCAAATTTATAATGAAAAAATAGATTTAAAAATTTTTAGATTTTTGTGAAAATGTTTGCACTAAATCTATGAATTCAATTAATGTTTTTGCTATTATATCTTTTTCCAAGATAAAAGTTTCAGCTGGTAACACGTGATACAAATGCGTGTTAGATAAAGCATGTTGTTATCAGTTAAAATATAGAAATAAATTAATGATTATAGGTCACCGATAGTAGGAATCTGATGACTAGTGCGTCTAATAATATTATGCGCTAAATTGCTATATTTAATTTTATGGATGAAATGTTTCCGTTAATTTATCTGGAAGACGAAAACTTACTTTTATTGTACACGTATATACAGAATATAACCTATTGGCTGTATGTAAGCATTAATACAATTACGCAGAAATATTTGATAATTATTAGTTTTTTGATACACAGTGTGATACACGCTTTACATCTTTATGTGTCATCACAAGCGCATCATATATATATTATAAATGCTCCAAGATGCAAGTGATTATATGCTAAGGTCTGCATTACAAAAGCTATATTTTAGATAGCTAACGAATATATAACGGACATTTTTTACTCAGAATTTTTGGTATATTTATATAAACGATTATTTAACATAATTATTTATTAATAATTAAATTTTTTATATGTAAAATTAAAAATATGTAGTTTATGGTAAAAATAATTTTGCTAATTCATTCGAGTTGCGTCAAATAGTTAAATAGTTAACATCTGTTTAAAATACATACGTATCACTCAGCTATCCAGATTGATGTTAAAGCTCGATGTAATAAGCATTTATTTATCAGTGGTTTACCACGTGCAGTCAATTTTGATAGAGACTTCAATGGTATTCGTTTGTGCGATACAAACAGCAGATGCCTATTGTCTATTTCCATTATAGCGTGGAATGCGTTTTGTCGCGAGATGTACGGCTTCGAAATGACGAGAATAAATTGGAGCTATATAAAATTTGTACGGTCTCGCGTATACTAAACCACCCAAAAGCGTGATCCTCGCGTTGACTGTAAACAAATCAATCGTTGACGGCTGCAATTTATTGCACTGCTCTCCTCGAAATGTTTCTGCTCGCACCTGCATACAGCTATAATTATATGCGCACCTGCGGCTCATGTCACAGAAGTATACATTATCGATGTTAATACATTATCGGGCCTAGTTTATATCCCATTTCAACCAAATCTAATTACTACAAATAATGCAACATTCCTCCCGCTCCTTGTCGCATTCTCGTCGATGCGCTTTGCAAAAACTGGAATATAAATTTCTCACGCATATTTGGGGAGCAATTTCATCATTCAGCAAACTCTATTCGACGAACGATTGACGTTTTCATTTGGTAACGCGCAAATGGAATGACATCGCCGTTTTCGCGTGCGTTCCGTAAATGATAAAAAGGTGTAACGTTGCGCATTAATCAAAATGTTAAATGACGTTGGAATCGCTGGACGCGTTTAAAATGGACGCCACGCGATAAATCAGATCGCGTCTTTTCTGCGCCGACAAGCTATTGTGCGTTTATTCATTTCCTGCGTGTCCGTCCCGGATATTTTGGTCGAGAGTAACTCGACGCGGTCTCCGGAACACACGCAATGCGCAATTTTTTTTTTCAAAGCGACATTTTAGTAAAAAAATGTAATGCGTGATATTTAACGAGTTGAACTTTGAATTTAACGATAATTTTATGCAAATAAACACGATCGCATAAATTATGCAACCATATTAATTATAAATTTCAAGGCACTGGCATGTTTATGGCCTTGTAGTGATTGATCTCTTTTTCTGCACTATGTCTCATAATAAGTAGCTCAATTAAAACATGTATTTTACACTTGCATTAGATTTATAGAAATTTTAAAAACTTTGTATTATATACAATATATATATATATATTTTTTTTAAATATGCCCAATATCTCGCATAAAATTAAAAAATAATTCTGTAAAAAACAAAAAATATTCTGTTACAATTGTGCAAATAGAAATCTTAAATTCTAATATATCTAAGTTATCTTAAAGGATTATATGTGTGCGTGAACCACTACCACTCTTATAAACTACGATCTAGCTTCACGATTAAGCTTATGCCTAGTCCATTTCATACACGTTCGTAAGACAAGGACGTATCTTCGCAATGACCGTAATTTATCGACTGCGGCGGCATAGAACGCGATCTACCTACTTCAATTCTGCGCAGTTCTGTTCAAAGCCCGTAGACGTAGATCAACGATGATACTCGCGAGAGGCTGAAAACTAATCAGGATCGAAGGTAACGGATGAGGAAACCTTGCTACGGCAGATTGTCTCAAATGACGTATGGTACCGTCGGGGACACCACTCAAGACATTTTCCAATACCTATCTGGATGCGCCGTGATGTTGTAACGCCGTCACCGTCATCGTCTGAGACACCCCCATCGCGGCGTACGTTCTTTTCGTTCAATTTAGTGCCGTCAATATGTCACTTCCCGCCCTGGATTTATTTTCAACCGGGATCAGCAAGTCACGATCTTAACGCGAAAGGCATCTCCGAAATCACCGTGCTGGCGCTCCGTTAGCTAATTCTCATCTCCTAATTTATTTATCGCGACGACATCGTTCTGAATAATCGGGTTAATGGACTTTTACACGCAGAGGCGCAATGCGCTGGTTAATTACTGTAATTAACAATCGGAGAAATATCTCGAGTTGCACTCTTGCGTAATTGAGTGTGTATTCGCAGATCATTTACGTGCGTATCACATTCCATCAATTAAGTTTGATTTCTACGCCAAACTCCATTTTCGATGTTCGGAACTTTAGTCTCACGTGCTAGCACGTAAAATCATTTCTCCTTGGCTTACCCTTTATTCCGCGCTGCTACCTGAGCCGATGCCGCCCTTTCGTTGTGGTGTTCCTTAAACTTTCCTCCGCTTCGGTTCCTCGGCGTTCACTTCACATCGATTTCCTCGTTCACGCCTCGATGCGTTTCGTTCGTCCCGGGATGCCACCCTGCTCTTCCATCTCGCTCACAGCTGAAGAACCACACGGTCGCGGGTTGAAAATGTTACAGCTCGCGCGTCCCTCCCGATGGAAAACTTGAAAAATGGTCCTGCTTACTGCGGAACTTTTCAAGTAGGTTACACGGTTTGCCTACGTCAAGGCGATCGCACAACGCTGCGAGCAACGTCTACCTTCGCGCTTTCTAATAGCTAAATAAACTGATAATTATTTATGACAGTTTCTCCACGTGGTTAAACGGCTGCGATGAATAGTTTCCGTAACTCGTCCTGTCGACCTCACGCGACTCCTTTAGAACTTTACCTCGAAGTTTGCTCCTCAAGAGCTGATGCTTTGGTGTAATTAACTCGACAACTAATTGCGTAGTTCGCGGTAAACATATATTACATTATGAAATATACATTTACATACATCTCGCAAATTCTAAGTCGAAATACCGTGCGTCTGTAATAATATTTTATGTTTATTAATATTGTTATTTGTCTTTTTCCTATTATTTAGCTTTGCCATTTCCGTGAGTTTTATTATATTCCGTAGTTGGGAACTGATCGTAAAAATTTTATCATGTGTTTGAATCGCAGCCTCCATTTAAAATTGGGAACAGAAATGTCTTCGGCATCCCGGATTCCAATCTTCACACGTCATAACTCGTGATAAACGTTTGTTCCTCTCCTCTGCTTTGAGTGCTAACACAATCGTTTTTCGGCGACAGCGTTTCCGCTGTACGGTCGCCGTTGCCTACACCAGGACTTCGAAACCCTACGAACTCGCACATTTCATCCTGTCGCTTGCCAACAACGCACAAATAAGTGCTACACCCACAGAAAAACCTCCTTGTGCGTATTCATCCTTTAAGGAGTCGTGCCGATAGTTGTAATAGCGAGGGAATCTCGTAATAATAAGACTTCATTCAGATCTAAATTACGAAATAGCTTGAAACTCATTTTATGTTATTACGAGTACACATTGAATGTAGAGAGACAGCGAAATTAATAGACTAGGCATATCTTGTGCTTGACAAAAGCTGTAAGCTCATTTTCCTAATTCTATATTACACAATATTCACCAAATTATATTTGTATGCCATGATTAAAATTCATATCAAGTAAATTGTCATGTTAAATATGTAATTATAGTAATTTATATTGCTATTTTTTTATTATTATTTATCAATATTTATTACTATCATAAATAGAAAAAAAAGATTACAACACTATTTCTTAAAATGCTCTGAAAGAAAATTATTGCAATATAATAATATGAAAAATATTCATTAATAAAACAAAATATATTACTCTGTCACAATTTATCGAAATACGTTTGTCTAATTATTTGAAACAATTTGGGAATTTATTTGCGCCATCGTATCTTGTATAAAATGCAATATGCTAACGCAACTGGTGTGGTGTTTCAAGCGAGCGGGATTTCGTACTAGGAATAAACGGCACCGTCTTAAATTGGCGGTACATTATATGCTTTCATGTAAAATTCGCAACATAGCGTTCTAGGGAAGGAAGCGTTCCATTTCCTAGTGCAAAGAGCTCAAAATATTCTACCGCAAGCTCTTGTTTATAGTTTATATATTCATGATAATATATGCATGCACGCGACGCTGTTGCTAGACCATTACTTTCTACTAACGTTCGCCATAATAGGACTTGTAAATTACAACTGTTTTAAATTATTTATCGACATATGTGTTGTCTTGTGCAGTTTTTCATACTTTTCGGATTAAGTTTTACAGTAATTTTTTAATTGACCTGAATATTTAATTTATATATTTAACTGTATGAATGACTGAAACATGCCATCTTAAGAAAGAAATGGATCAATATCAAATAGATCAATGTTTGCAATCATCATGCAAATATATTACAACTATGATTATCATTATTATATTAAATGTCTTGCATTTATAATGTTGTACATATATTTATTGTTCACAATATCAAAAAGAAAAAAAAACTGCACAGTTGTAATCGCATCAATAGTTGGCGTTAAAATCCTGAATTTAAAAAATATAGCCTCAATCTAGATTGAGGTGCTTGGAAATGTTAGACGTTAATTTATAAGTCAAGCTATAGTTGAACATGTCTCGAAAAATAATCCATTACTATTCGCGATATTTTTCATTTTTATATATATTGTCTCGTATTCATATTTCGTTTCACTTACTAGCGTGAGGCCACCCTTGCGGAAACACTATTCCTATTATGCACAGCAATGATATGACCTTATAAATAATAAGAACGCTAAAATTACGGGAATAAAGCAGCGCCGCCGTAACCGCTGCTGGATAACGCGTCACACAGATTTCCGCGAGATTGCTCGAACGTGGATTGCGTCTCATAGAATCGGGACAACTTTGCACGGCAGCGTAGCGCCATTATCCCTACGACGAAGTATTGTTACAAAGTACGGTTATCACATTTAACGTCGCGAGGCTGCAACGCGTTGCTCGTAGCGCGTTACCTGTGTGACGTCGCCGTGCAAGAGAGTAGTATCTTGTTACGTCTATGTAGGCAACTCATAGATGAGAGTGTGTTCGTACTTCCTTCGCTCGTCCTCCGCGTAATCTCCATGCAAACGTCTAACAATGTCATCGCAGCTATGCCAGATCGCACGCATATTTTACGCATTCGTGCGTTGCCGCACACGTTGTGACACTCGCAATGCAATGAAATGAAAATGCGCATGCCGTAATAGAAGATTTCAGAATTTCTTAGGGGAATAAAAAGAATAAGTCAAATAAGAAAAATCATATAATCAAATAAAAACTTTGTATACTCAAATCATATATGTTTTATAAAAGTCACGCGCAATATTGAATTGCATATTCTAGAGTACGTAATTCTAAAGTATCATTTATCACTTTACGACATAAAATTAAAGCAAAAGTTGCGAATTCATTCGAATTATATACATAAATTACCGTGATGTTACCAGCATCGCCATCGAACACATAAATAGCCAATGAACTTTTCTTTTCTTCGTTTTCACCGCGATAAATTTTTTTTAAGAAAATCTAGATTACTCTTTATTTTCGGTAATTACCGCAGAATTCGGCAAAGTCGTCGCTTTGTCCGCAGTTGCTAAATGTGTAGAGCCAGTAATTGCTTCCACAGTTTTACTCATCGTGGTATATACCTTTCTAGTCCTTTGTGTTTTGTTTCTTTTTCTTTCTTACCGTTCTTTAGCTAGCACGGTACTCTGGCATGTTTGCTCTATATTCCCTTTCCAATTTTGTTTCTCGCAGCCTCGTTCCTTTCCTTGTTCTATATTGCGTCTGGTTCGCGTGACTCGCGATATAGAAGCTAACCGGTGGCAATAAATCTAGAAAAACGTTACAATAGATTTTCTCTAGTTCGCACTCATGTCATTATTCTCACACGTCGCGGTCAATATGCTCGCATTACGGAGAACTTTGGCGCCGTTCTCAAGTCGGAGGATAATCCTCGAAACTTTTATCGGATTCTTGTCGAGAAGCCATCCGTATCAACGCACAGAAAATGCTTCACTCGGAGCAGAATGTTACTCTTATCTTCTCAGCATAAGATGTCGTTCATAATTTTTACTGTGTTTCATTTTTGAAGTGATAAATATGACATTTCTTCAGGTTTTTATTACGTAAAAATGTACCGCTTAAATAAATTCATCTTAATAATTAATAACACTTGAATGTTAAATCAATTTGAAATATTTTGCTATACAGTATTCTTGCATTGCATGTATTAACCGCAGCAATGACTACTGTATAATGTTGTAAAACATTTTCTAATTATCTTTTCGATTCTTCTTTAAAAAAATTTAACAGAATTTTAGTATACTAATTTAATGTCACTATTATTTAGTCGAAGCCTCGTTTTAAGACATTCCATCTTAATACATTCTACTTTCTTATCTCCCATTTAAACAAAGAACAAGCTATGCAAAACTCATAGACTTCAAGACAATATTCAGCGTACGATCCCTTTTGCTGAAAGGATTTCAAGTAATCCCAGTTGCTTGAATGCGTCCTTCCTGCTCGCGCGTAATTGAAAGGATATTAATAAGTACAGTCTAGCCGCGCGAGTTGGAGAGGCGAAACGTAAATGAGCCTGGAAAAGATATATGTCACGGATCTGAGAGTATTACGGAGAAGCGCTTGTCTTTCTGATCATCGTGCTGGCTATATTAGAGCGTAGGGTGCTGAGGATTCGCCATTGAAACCGTGCTACACTCCGGGGAGCTCTGTCCTTCTCTCTTCTTCTTCCATTACTCATTCACTATTTCTGTTCTTCTTCCTTCGCAGACGTATTCGCCATCTCTCTGTCGGGGAATAATGGGCATGAAAGCTGTTGGAATAATTAATGCCGGCAATTGGATGGAAGATCAAGTGATAAATTGTTTACGAGAAATAAGAATCCGTGAATAATTAGTGTATATTATAACTGAAAGAGTATTACGTTATGTGTTTTGGCATCAGAAGATTTTGGATATTGTGATGACATTGAGGTGAATGTCGAAACATTTTTTATTGATAAATGTTTATCATTAGCGTAAATATATTGCAATGCAACAATTGTAAGGATTAGTAATATGCAATATAATTTTGCAAACTGTACGAACAGTAAAGAATAAGAAATACGAAACAATATGACGGCTCTAATTAGTTTTAGAAAATATTAATGCTTAATAATTAAGTTAAGAAAATGATCGATGTTGTGCGTTACTGTGACTATTCTTCTGCTTAGAGGGAAACTTTACTGAGTGTTAAGAGCAAAAAAGTAATATCTTTTGGTAGTGTTTCACGAACGCACCACTGGTGCGATTCGACTGAATAAATATTCAGTTCCGCGATACCGCGAAACACCGCAGGCGGGCAGGGAACACCTGGGTTCTCCATTGTTGCATAGGTAGAAAATTTTCCGTAATCGTAAATGAACTTTGGCCGTTTTGTCCTATAAATCGCGTCGCGGCTATCCTCGAGTTGAACTTGTCCACAACAGAGTTGGCGAAGGCGCGCGTACTTTTACAAAACGGTTGATACAACTCGCGCGATTACTCTATTCCGCAGTCCGTCCCGCGAAATCTCGAAAGCGGCATTCGAAGAGGGAAGGGAAAACAAATTGTATAGAAAGATGAAACAGTCTTAATGGACTCTTAGAAAGGCAACGGAATTACGGGGAGCGAAGGAATGGCGGGTTAAGTAAAATGCTGCCGGAGCGTCGAACGATGGAGCCGGTGAGTGCGCCTTGCATCCCGCGGAACCCTCTTCTCTCTCTCTCTTTTTCTCTCTCTCTTTCTCTCTCTCTCTCTCTCTCTCTCTCTCTCGCGACTGTTGTGCAAAATATTATTCAAAGCGGTGGTGAAAGAACGACGAAGCGTGCAAGGGGTAACAACGAATCAGGAGAAAGGAATGGGGCGAGACGTAGGTTGCGAGAATATATCTTTCTTCTCTCCTTCTTCCTCGCAACAGCCGTTTCCACTCCTGTCGCGACTCTCTCGCCGCGCTAGGCAAGCCGGAGTTGTCTATTCCGCCGCGCTAACTTCATTTAAGTTTTGATCCTTTTACAGGATACTCCACGCTAACTTTCCATATCGAGCATTGAAGGAGACACTTTAAAATCTCGAACGGAAAAGATTATTGAGCCCTTCTCCTGGCAGGGCGTGGTCGCTTCATCACCTTTCGCGATCGTGTGTTTTCTGGACAAAAGCTGTACGAGAAAAAGAGAGAGAGAGAGAGAGAGAGAGAGAGAGAGAGAGAGAGAAAGATAGAAAATAAATCCGAACGAAAGGATGTAAGAGATTATGCGAACGATGAAAGGACGGGTGGCAGCGTTCAGCTCGGAACCGACGAATGGGGGAGAAACTCGACTTTTATTACATTGAGTCGCTGGAAATGAGGCGCAGTTCACCGGATTATACACTGCGCTAAAATGCAGATACAAATTCCCCACTGAGAGCCATGACCTCATTCTTCTCTCCTATTCTTCTATGTCTGTCCGCCGGCAGTGCCCACCGTCCCCCCTACTCCCCTCCCCCCACCCCACGGTTATTTCTTTGCCTTTCTTCTCTTTTCCTTTCCCGTCCAATTCGACCTCCGCCTTCGTCTTCTTTCGTTTCCTTTTGTCACCAGCTAGTCTAATGCTAACTTGTACCTCACCATTAACCTCGCCGTAAGCTGTGTGCCCCGCCACTCCTTGTCGTTGCACCCCATGCTAAACAGTAGCTCATGCCCTTTCATCTTACCAGATAGCCGCGCGCTTCTTCTTCATTATTGTTACGCGTTATCCGGGATGCTAAACGCCACTTCATTTTATCCTCTGCGGCGAGACCGCGCGCCAAAGTAGACTGACGGCTGACAGCATTAAAATGCTTTTACTGCGCTTTGTATTCTCCTGGTAAGATCGTAATTATTGTTTAAAATAATATAAAGGTGGGTCTATAGGGATAATAATTCCGATCTTTCCCATTTATTTGAACTTAAATTTGTGCTATTACAATAATGTGTATCTATTTATTTATTAAATAAATGTTTAAAACATAAAATGTGTATGTGAAGTAAAGATCAGTGTGTTTAATAAAAAGTAGACTCAATTTTTTGTCATAATTTTCAATATTAGTATTAGTGTCGTTCTCATCTGAGCCATTGCGTTTTTTGCATTGCAAATAATTATTTTGTGCTTATTGCAAGGTGATCACGTTGTAGAATATTTCACATAAGATATATCTATTTAGCTTTATACCAAAGTTAATTAAAATACATTCAGTGTGCTGAGGATTCCGTTATAGAGGGCGAAAGCCTAAGATGGGACAGTGTATCTTCTACGATACATCGAGCAGGCTTTAGAACTTCGTTGCAGTTTGCACGGAGTTGCGGGATGCGCGTTATCGGATACATCACATATCGAATCCTCTAACGTTACTGATATCGATTAAGCCACTGTTCTAAAGATCCTGGGAAGCTTCTAGGACATGCTCGAGGCACTGGTGGTGGAAGAAGAGAGAACGAGAAAGAGAGAGAGAAAGAGAGAGAGAGAGAGAGAGAACCGAGACGAATTTTCGTCCATAAAAGAAAGAAATCTCTTAACGTTCTTTGTCCGATGTATACATACACACAATCCGCAAGGATGTGTATGTATACGCCTTCGGGGATCCTTTTGTGCCCGTGCCACATTATAGGAACTGGTGCATTAGACAGAGTAATACGGCTGGAGGAATTCCAATTGCAGCGCGGCCACGTCGTTCGGTTTAACGATTTCGTCGGACTTCAGAGAATACGGAGTGCTATACACAGAGGAGGAATGGGCTTGTATATAGACCGCTTCGTTGACATGTTTAAAGACCGTTATACATCTCACGACCAGAGAGAATTGCAATGTTGTCTTAGGCCGCGTACAAATGTATCAATATTTATTCCGTCGATTTGCGCGTCGCAAAATACGGGTGGTATGACGGAGAGTTGTAATGGCAAATGTATGGACGCGTGGCCATTATTGTTACATCAGCATTACATATCGCTATAAGTATTATATATATCGCTCGTTTCATGTATTCTTACGATAACTTTATTTCTATGGATTTAAGTTCAAACATTACTACGTTAGAGTTATATTTAAAAATTTAATAACAATGCTTAAAAAAAGGATAAAACACTTATTATATTAAAAGTTATAAGTTATATATAATTACTAAAGTAAATTTAGATACGGTGTTATCTTTTATTTATATTTTTGCGTATCATAAGGAGTTCTGTATATCAATCAGCTATCAGAATTGTACACTGAAACCGTACACTGAAACCGTACCCTTCAACATACACTAAAATAAATGTTTTATCATCAATATATTGATGATAAAACATTTTGATTGTCTGTCGATTAGATTTATTTACGGTACTTTATGAATACGCAGACTTTAACCTTAAAAACGAATCACGCTCTGAAAGATCTTCTGTGATCGATAATGATATTCTTCGTAACATTTTGGAAGAATACCCATATTTATGAAGAAATTGTTAATATTAATGGAAATTATATTTGTTAATCAAATATTAATAAATAGTGTAAAAAATTATTATTTTTGCTTACTTAAAAAGCGGACAGAACTTTTTGGTAGATCTAATAATTTTTTTAGATATAATGAGTTTATTAATCAAAATTACACTTTTATATCACTCATATCATTATCTTTCTTTATTAAAAACTCTTTATTTTTTTTATTTATACACAAATTTATTCACAAATAAATAAAGAGACTTTAATTATTCCGATAATCGGAATTTTCGGTTTATCGATATTCTTATGAAAAGTACAAACCAAAAATATATTGATACATTAATGCATTATAAACATAATTTGTTGCTTGTAATATCTTATCATAATTTCTTATCGTACGACGCTTTACTCATTGCAAAACGGTTTAGTAAAGCTATCTCTGCGAGCACACATCGAAGAATTGACGAGTAGTTGCATGCAAGCGCTTGGGTGGATAACTTTAATTTGTCACAGCACTTTTGCATTTTTGCGTACGAATAGAAATATTACAAATTTACAAAAGCACACTTTATAAATAAACCATTAAACAGGCTAATTAGAAAATGTTTTATTAAATTTATATATTAGTGCGCATAAGTGGTAAATTTTTCATTACAATATAAATTAATACATTAATTTTTTAATATTTTCTTAAAATTATTAGTAATAAAATAAAATTAATTCGTTTCAATATATATTTTGTTTATCGCGTTTAAGATATCAAGAGAACAAGTTTCTATTGTATGAAGCAAATATTATATATTTTGCGACATAAATCAAGAAACAAAAGTCTTGCGAACGTAAGAAAGTTTAAGAAAGTAAAAAGTTCAACGAACAATGATCATCAGTATATTGTTATTATTTTTTTCTATCTTATTGATGTTCAATTATTACGTGCATCATGGAAGATCTGGTCGACTTATTAATCTTATACCGGGACCAAAAGCTACTCCGATTTTTGGTAATGCATTTTTATTCCGAGGTTCACACGGTAAGTAAAAATATCTATTATGTTTCCATTATTTTAATTATTTGCATAAACATTCATGTAAATAAAAATTAAACTTTCTATTTTAAAGTATATTTATAACTGTCAACATTGCAAATTAATTCCAAATATTCGGTCAAGTTCATTGAAATTTTTTTTGCAATATTTATTTTTTAAATTATTATAATTTGTTAATTTTTGTATGTTTATTTGTAATATTTATGTACACTTTTTAGAGGAAATTTGGAAGCGTGTGCGTTCTCTCTCTGACGACTTTTATCCTATACTGAAAGTGTGGATGTTTTTTATACCTTCAGTGTTAATTCGTCATCCAGATCATTTAGAAGTAATAAAAAATAAAAGAAATTTATTTTTATAATTATTATTAATAACTAATGGATTTTAAGATTTTCGTGTTTACTTATTTTTGCAAAAAAATTTTTGCTTGTAAAAAATGACTTTTGAACATATAGAAATATTTAAGGTAGTAAAAAAAACCGACTGATTGATTTTTATACATATAAGAACTAATGTATTATATAATAAACTTATTAACATAATTTAATTTTTTTATGATTTTAGAAAATATTAAGTAATATGAAATATATTACTAAGAGTGGTTTGTATGACATTTTACATCCTTGGTTCGGAACCGGTCTTCTCACCAGTCAAGGTAACATAACAACATTAAACTGAAGAGTGAGAGATTTAATATAAATAATGTTATTTGTATTTTATGAGAAAACGTTTTAATTACAAGTAATACCATAAGACGATTTTGCAATGTTGTAATGCAGGTTTTTGTTTTAGGTGCCAAGTGGCAGACACGACGAAAGATACTAACTCCCGCATTTCATTTTAATATATTGCAACAGTTTGTTGATATTTTAATTGAGGAGAGTGGTCGTATGGTACAATCATTGAAGGATGTTGAAGGAGTAGTTGTAAAAGATTTGGTACCATTTATGAGTGAGCACACACTGAACGCAATATGCGGTAATTCTTTATATTCTGTGTGTATATATCATAATAATTATATAATAATTTTATTCTGAATGATTAAAAGTAAAAGAAATTTATTCTTGCGTGAGATATAGATATCAAAATGGAAATAAATATTAATATTTGTAATGATTATTATTAATATTATTTTTTTACACAAGATATAACTTTAGTAAATGTACTTATAGAAACTGCTATGGGTACCTGTCTGCAAGGTCTCGGTGAGTCACAGCATCGGTATCGAAAAGCGATTTACGAGATAGGCGAACTTTTAGTCCACAGGTAATTTATTGATATAGAAAATGATAATATATATTTATATAATGGATAAACATATTTTAATTATTGGGTGGTCATACGTTACAAAATAAATTATTATGTTTAATACAAATTGGCGTTTAAATTGACAATTAATAATATATTAATTAATAAGTATAAGATTATATATACAGGGTGTACAAAAAAGATTGGGACCCTAGAATATCTCGAAAAATATATGTTTTATAAAAAATGTTTTAGATAAAAGTTGTAGGGTTTAAAAAGATCTATTTACTGATCTTATCAGTTTGACTTTGAGTGGCATCGCCAAGGCAAGGGTAAGGTAACTTTGAGTTTTTAAATGGAACCCTCCTATTTCTTATTGTTTATTTTTATAGCTCTTCTTGCCTTTTCAAAGATCTTTTCAAACACTATAAATTTATCCACTTTGGATCAGCCGTTTAAAAGTTATCGAGTTATAATGATTATTACTATTACTATTACTACTTAAACATCAGTAGAATGTGTCTGCTAGGTCAATTGTCACATCCTCAAGGATCAATTTTAATTTTGACGTCCTTATAACCACTACGATCTTGTCTTCATTGTCTGGATCATCCTCTGATCTTGCCTTCGTTGGCTGAACATCTTATCATAAAATTATAGTGTTTTAAAAACAGTCTGTATCTGAAACATTCTTTTAAGAAACTTATATTTTTCAAGTTATTCTGGGGTCTCGACCTTTTTTGCACACCCTGTATATATTCAATACACAAGGATCGTATAAATTTTGTTATATTTGTGCTTATATTAAATTCAATAAAATTAATAAAAATATTTTTTTAAAAAGTAGTAATTTTTAAATTTTATCTTCATAAACATAAAAATAATAAGATGTAAATTTTAGTTAACATTAATGAAATAGGTATCAAAATTGAAATTGATACTGCAATACAAAAAAATATATAATAGATTGACTTATTTTATATATATAATTTGGCTTATATATGCAGAGTGTCCCATTTTAAAAACCCCACGTGAATAACTTTTTAGAGAGACATTTTCAAGAAAAATGATTTAGACCAAAGTTGTTGGGTTTGGAGGGGAACATCCAATGATGACATTGGTTTAACCTAGGGTATACATGCCAAGGTCATATGGAGGTCAACTTTGTTTTTTTGAATAGAACACCCAATTTTTTTATTCCCAAAATCTAATAGCTGATGTCAAGAGCTTTTCAAAACACTGTAATGAAGTTGTTTTTCATTAATACTTTTCATCATACTTTTCGAGTTATGAGGCTTGTAAATTACAGTATTTTGACATAAAATATAAAATATCTTATAAAACATTCAGTTTTTGAGAATGTTATCTTAATACTTTTATGCACAAAATAATGAGACAAATGAATTGGTATAAAGAAAACACATTGGTTTTTAAAAAAAGTATGCAGTTGCATGTTGCAAATTATATATTTTTTCTTGAAAGCGGCTATGTATTTTCTTTATACCAATTACTTTGTCTCATTATTTTGTGCATAAAAGTATTAAGGTAATATTCCTGAAAATTGAATGTTTTATAAGATATTTTGTATTTTATGTCAAAATGCTGTAACTTTCAAGCCTTATTGTAACTCGAAAAGTACTTAATGAAAAATAACTTCATTATAGTGTTTTGAAAAGCTCTTGACACCAGCTATTAGATTTTGGAATCAAAAATAGGGTGTTCTATTTAAAAAAACAAAGTTGATCTCCATATGACCTTGGCATGTACATCTTAGGTTAAACCAATATCATCTCATCGGATGTCCCCCTCCAAACCCAACAACTTTGGTCTAAATCATTTTTCTTGAAAATGTCTTTCTGAAAAGTTATTCACGTGGGGTTTTTAAAATGGGACATCCTGTATAATAGACTTATATATATAGTTTGACTTATATATATAATTTGACTTATATAAATGTATAATTTGACTAATATGTATAGGGTGTCCCTAAAATTTTGACGAAACGTTTGTGTGCTGGTAGAGCTGATTAAACTGAGTCGACAAGTCCTATACTATTTTGCAATATTTGCAACAGTTAACGAGTTATTAATTACTAAAGATTGCCGAATAAGCGCGTATTCGTCCAGCCTATTGCCAAATGCAAGCGCGCGGCGAGATACAATAAAAAATGGGAGATAATCATATCTCAGAGCGGGCTTTGCCGCTTGTAGTAAACAACTCTCCGCGCGCCGAGCGACCATGATCGCTGGGTGGTTGTATCTCGCCGCGCGCTTGCATTCGGCGGTAGGCTGGACAGATATATGCTTATATATGCTTATTCGGCGATATTTAGTAGATAATTAATAACTCGTTAACTGTTGCAAAAATTGCAAAATGGTGCAGGACTTTTCGATTCAGTTTAGTTCTATCTATCTATATGTACACGAGCGCTACGACAAAATTTTAGGGACACTGTATAAAAGTCAAATTTATTATACACTTTTTTGGTATACTTACTTTTAGATTTTAAATGTTATTTTTATTTACTTATTAAATATACTTATGTAATTCCATTTAGAACCGTGACACCTTGGATTTATCTTTCTGCAACATTTGAGTTATCGCCAACAGCATATCGGCAAAGAAAGGTTTTGAAAATATTGCATGGATTCACTGAAAAAGTGTGTAAAAATTATATTATTTAAGATTCTTTAAATTTTTTATTATATAAAATTGCAGTAGATGCAGTAATTTTTATTTACTATGTAAATTATTATAAAAATGTTGACAGCGTGTTAGTAATAATACAAATAATAAAAATAATTAATATTTTGCTCACCCGTAGATTATTGCAGAAAGGAAACTTTATCATGAACATACCAATAATCGATATTTAAAAAACTTTGAAAATTACAATATAGGAAAAATAGATGATACCGAAGTATATGGAAGTACGTGTATAATCACTATATTTTGAAATTAATTAATTATTAGTTTCTATTGTTTAATCATAGCGACAACAATATGTACTAACATATTTATTTTTTTTGTGTGACTTAGCTCGAAAAAAACGACTTGCTATGTTGGATCTTTTAATAGCAGCGTCTAAAGAAAACAATATAACGGATTTAGACATCAGAGAAGAAGTTGATACATTTATGTTTGAGGTACGTGTAATTTTTTAATTTTTAATATTAATAATATTAAAAATATTAATATGTTATTTAAACATAACAATGTTTTTAATATGATTGTAGGGTCATGATACTACTGCGATGGCCGCATGTTTTACTTTATTATTGTTAGCAGAGCACAAAGATGTTCAGGTACCTTTCGATACACACGGACAGTATAAATTTTGTTAGAAGAAAAAACTAATTAAATTAATTTAATAAGTCATATACCTATTAGAATATTTATTAAAGTACAAAAAGTATTAAACTTTTGTTATACTTTTGCTCATATTAAATTCAATGAAATTAATATAAATGTAGTAATTTTTAAATTTTGTTTACATAAACATAAAAATAATAAGATGTAAATTTTTAATTAACATTAATGGAAAATAGGAACGCATTAGAACTGAAATTGATACCGCGATACAAGAGCATGGAAAGAAGTATACGATGACATTGTTGCAAAATCTGCCATATTTAGACAGATGTTTAAAGGAATCACTACGATTGTATCCCAGTGTGCATCTCATATCACGTGTTGCTCCAGAAGACATAAAATTAGGTGCGTATCAATTATATGTTGTATATGTTCTTAAATATGTAACAATACAGAATATACTATTAAATAAATAAATACATGTAATGCATTAACGAGAGAATATTACATATTTTATTTAAAAAATATAATATTTCAAAAATTTATTAAATATAATGCGTTTTATATACAATATTCAAAAAATTAACTGTACGCATATCTTTTTATAAGTTTTTTTACTTAAACTCTACATAAAATATAATGTATTTTACATATGTGAATCTTTGTTTTGCAAGATTTAACGAAGTTTTGAACGTTATTTATATTATACATATATATACTTATTATATATCATTTTTAGATTCATATATAATACCTGCTGGAACATTCATACATATTAATATCTATGATGTTCATAGAGATCCCAATTTTTGGCCTAATCCAGATGTATTTGATCCAGATAGATTTTTGCCAGAGAAAATACGAAATCGTCATTTTTATTCCTACGTACCTTTTAGCGCAGGACCAAGAAATTGCATAGGTAAATATTACAATTTTAATTTTTTTTGACATAAACAATCTGATACATTATAAATAACAGGTCAACGGTTTGCCATGTTGGAAATGAAAGCTATAATAGCCCCTTTAGTGCATAACTTTTACTTGGAATCTGTTGATAAATTAAAAGATGTTCGATTAAAAAGCGATCTCGTGCTTCGTCCTGCACATCCACTCCGTGTAAAATTCATCCCAATTGAACGCATTAAACCATGTGAAGCAACAACAAATTCTAGCAATGTAATAGACTAAGTAATGTTATGAATAAAACATAGAATGTATGTGTGAAAACATTACATTTAACTTAGATGTAGAGTACATATCTACGAATATAAATTGTTGTCATAAAGAAGAAAATTATAAATTATCTTGTACGTATCATACATTATAGGTATACTAAATGTATCGAATGTTTATAAATAAAATTTCTATTATAAGAACATTTTAGATAACAGATATCTAAAGTATATATGATATCTAAATATACAAGTGCTCCTTTCAACTAATAAAATAACAAATCAAATGCAACAAACAAAAAATTTTATACAAGTCTGATAACATTTTATTTGGAATATATTATTAAAAGATACGTATTACATAAAAGTATCCGCGTAGCGATAAGTCGGGAGGGTCCCAACTGCCTACATTCTCATTTGCCGACAGCTTCATTTGCCTACAACATTTTGCTAACAGCTTCGATTGCCGACATTCCCAATTGCCTACAGTGCGATTGCTTACAAGCATTATTGTGCACATGCAAAAATTAAAAATACAAACGTACGTTTGCACATATGACATTATTGCGCACATACACATTGCACACATGACATTATTGCACATATACACATTGCACACATGGTATTATTGCACACACAAAATAAGGAAATCAACAGATACACAGTACTTAAAGGTTTATAATTAGACGATTTCACGTGGGTTTGCAACTTTTCGCGCGGAGCGAGGTTCAGCTCACATCACCCGGTGCTTCAGATGCGAAACGACGTTTATAATTATACGATTCCACGTGGGTTTGCAACTTTTCGCGCAAAGCGAGGTCCAGTTCACATCACCTTGTGCTTCAGATACAAAACGAGGCTTATAATTATACGATTCCACGTGGGTTTGCAATTTTTCGCGCAAAACGAGGTCCAGTTCACATCACCCTGTGCTTGAGATGCGAAACGAGGTTTATAATTATACAATTCCACGTGGGTTTGCAACTTTTCGCGCAAAGCGAGGTCCAGTTCACATCACCCTGTGCTTCAAATGCGATACGAGGTTTATATCATAAAGTCATGTGTGCAATTTGTATGTGCGCAATAATAATGTCTTGTGTACAAACATACGTTTGTATTTTTAATATTTACATATGCACAATAATGCTTGTAGGCAATCGAAGCTGTCGGCAAAATGTTGTAGGCAAACAAAGCTGTTGGCAAATGGGAATGTAGGCCGTTGAACCCTTCTCGATACGTCCCTTCGCGCCGAGTTGTTCTCGACCGTCAGATAAGAACTACGTGGCGCATGTTTGCCGTGCCGAAGAGATTAAAAAATTACTAAATCATTTACTTTTTTTAAATATTATACAACATATTGACATTTAGGATCAATTAAGGAACTCAAAGAAGAAATAAAAGAAAAATTTAAGAAATTATAATTTATTCAACAAAAAATAGTTATCACTTTACTGCCATTATGCATCTTTTTCATATTACTGTGCCTTTTTCATACTACTTACAAGTAAAGGTAACATAATTCACATTTCTAATATGTAGAATATTTTGAATCGGAAATATATAAAAACTGCATCCTTTTTTTTTATTTATATAAATTCCGTATTCTGCATCCTGAATTCTGTATTTAAGTACACATAATTATAAAAAATTAAAAATTAATCTTAATGCAGGACTAATTACTGTCATTTTTAGATTATAATATACTTTCTTAAATCTTAAAAAAAGTAATTTTTAATCACATTTAGTAAAATTTTAAAAAGATAAACAAGTAGTTTATTACATCATTCAAAGAATTATTAACTCAGTTGTCATATGTATTATAAATATTTATGATTATGGATAATAAATAAATATTTTATATTTTATCTAGTACAATATTTTACTTGCCTTTTCACAATTATAGCTTAAAAACAGTTTTTAATTTAATAAGACGTATCTTATTATAAATTCAATAAATGTATGATTAATCCGTGTTGAATGGTGTCTGTGTCTGTTTGAACTCAATTTATAAAAGACTAGCGTGACTGTTCAGCATTTGGTGACGTGCGTGTTAAAGCAATAACGAAATGAGTGTAATAATAGTAAAAAATAATTTTTTTATGTATTCTAAAGAGATGAAAAAAATGTTATTTTAATAATTATTAATGTTCAATTATGTCATAGACTAAACTAGCTTTAAAGATTAAAAAATCATTACAATAATAAAAATTTAGTTTGAAATGATTATGCATGTAAAGATGCCATGAATTCGAATTGACCTCAGTTTGTACAGTTGCTGAAATTGCTACTTTCATTAAATGACATGATTAATGTAAATTATCAATTGTTTTAGATGGTCGATTGAACTATTTTCTAAATATCATAACTTATTTTGGCGGTATTTAAATTATTTACAGCGATAATATGGTAATGCAATATATGTCTGCTATAAAAAATTAAATCTATTATTTATGTAACTTACAAAAAAAACTTAAGAAAGGTTCTGCAACCTGGAAATTCTAATAAATCTGAAACTTTGCAGAAATGTAATGAATATGAATCTAATCGTAAAGCTAATTGGTTTAGATTTTTTATAATTTTTAGATTGTCCAACTTTCCTTGTCAGGCGCCAACAGTGCTGCCACATAAAATACTGATTATAAAAGACTGTCAAATTTGCATGCGTAGCTAGCTGACACTTTTCACCGCCGTCTAATGTATAAAAATTGTAACGCACACGACGACGATGACTTGATTAGACTTTTTGACTTTTGAACTGTTACATCTTTGTTTATCGGGGAGGAATCGGGAACAAAAAACATTTTTCTTATATAATTTGAGTATGCACAATCAATTGTTATCAAATCAGTTGACCCAGATGTTATTGAAATCCAATAACTTCGGCTCTTCTCAACTCGTTTGCTCGTGTACAGATACACGGTCGCTTTTTACACATTATACGCGTGAACTTGACACGAGACACGTCCGTGCTTTTTTTATGTAGATGCAAGATAAATGTGAAATATACACGGTGGCTTTTCTGCGTACTGCGCGTTAACTTAACGCGAGACATGACTATGTTTCTTGATGTAGTAATAGGATGTGGATATTAAAGATAAGTACACAATCGCATTTTTGCGCGATGGCATAAAGGTGATGCCAGACACAATCGTGTCTCTTGGTGTAGAAACAGGATGTAGATGTCAAGGATGAATATATACAGGATGACACATTATAATCTATGTATAGATTTTTCTCCAAAAGTTCAAGTAAAAAAAAAATTATGTACAGAGGTTAATTTGTATCGAGAAAAACATGACATACTGCACGTGTTTGTCTTAAGAGTGGAGGCATTTTGGACATTTCAAGGTTAATTTCATTTTTTTAAACAATGCCATCTATTTTTTTATCATAAATCAGTCCTTTCTATTATTCTGCATATAAAAGTGTTAGGGTAAGATATTATAAAATGAATAGTTCAGAAGATATTTCGATTTTTCGTACCTTTTATTTAACGTTTGTTATGAAATTCAATTAACTAAAATCTAATATGGATACTACTTGAGAGATTATCGTAGACATAACATGAAATAATTAAATATATTTATTTTATGATAAATGTTCAAATACACCTCGTTTGTATTTGTGTTTGCCTCGGACATCATTACATTTTTAAACATGAATCTTGAAGCTATGTTGAACTGCTATTATTATAATATTATTATTATAATATAACTATTATAATTAATATTAGCATTTCTGGGGTGATACGTTGAACTACATCTGAAATATTTTTTTTTATAACTTCAGAACTTGTTGATTTAATAAAAAGAAAAATAATTAATATTTTGCCGTAGATTATTGTAAAAAAAATATTGGACAAAACAATGCTTATAATATGTTTATAGTATTATAACTTTTCTGCAATAGTCGCATTTCTTATTTTATAATTATTAATTGTGCACAAATATGTTTAGGTATTTTTTATAAAAATAAGAATTAAAAATTGTACTAAATCACGAATGGAAGTATGTAAGTTTTGTTTAGTACAATTTTTAATTTGTATTTTTTTAAAAAGCTTTTTGATTTTTAATTATGTATTCAGTCAAATAGTTAAATTTCTAATTATTCTTATTTTAAGGTTTCTTTCCTTATAAGATCGAATTCTATGGTTCTGTCAATGTTTTATTTTGTAATTAAGAATCAGAGAAGAATTTTATTTATTTATAACGAATAACTGACTTATTTATGGAGAATGACTTCTGATAGATGATTACCTTCATCTTAGTCCTTGTGAATAATGTTTCAATATGCGTGCGAAAGGAAAAAACTAGATTCGTTGTTTTTCTGGTTTAAAAACAATTCTGTTGGCGTTAAAAATTTTATTTTCGATACACTGAACAAGGCTAAAAACTATGGCCGAAACGTATATACTTAACATGTAAATAAACAATTTGAGCACGTTAAACTAGCGTTCTGGCTCTAATGGCTCATATTTTTTGAATCTTTTTATTTTATTATTAATATGTTTTTATGTTTCCAATCCAAATATTTATTAAATCAAATTAAATAAGCACAGACATTTAAAATAAAAAAAAACTTACATTGCAAGAAATGAACAATAATGAAAAAATTGTTAATTATAATTCAATTATTGAAAAAATTGTTAATTAAATTGTTATATTGTATATCCAATGTATGATAAACGAATACATATTGTAATACATATATAAAAATGTTATATTATATCAACAAATTTTAAAAATGTATACATTATTTATAATAAATGTATAAAGTAAGTTATAAATTATCTACATTATCATATAAAATATATGATATTATACATTATCACACATTAAATATGTCAGTATATAAATAGAAAGAATTAATTAAATTATGAGCACTTCAGATGTATACTATGTTGAGTCACATGAATATAACTTTTCAGAAGAAAAATCTAAAGAGATTTTTTGCTTTTGATATACTCTCAGTAAAATGCTTATGATGTTTTACAGATCTGTGATTAATGAATGATTAATGAATGATTATGTGATGCGATTTTTTGAATGTAATGACCTACAATTAGTACTGTTCAATGTCATCACATTATGACTTTGCATTTTGCGTTATTGCACATTGTACGCTACGCAATAACGTCACATTCAATATGCATTTACAATATTTTTTATTGATTGTATCAATTATGTTGTCATATACTGTGCCTATATAAAGTCTGTCTTGTATTGGCGTCCAACAGACACTTAATAGCAGTGACAGTGTTTAAGTCATTACATTGAGATTGTTACAAAATTATTGGAAGTTGTGTACACGATTTTTGGTACAAAGAATTAATATTAAAAACTTTCTTAAAAATAAAGCAATATCTTACGGTGAGATCCTTAGAAAAATAACGTAATAAAATAATTCTTAACAAGGTAAACTCTACATTCTTATTTATACTAACAATAGTGCATAATATTAGAGTATTTGTTATATCATGGGTTTTGGATATTAAAGAAAAAGCTTTTAATCTTATTGTAAAACATAGTTTATGCATGGTTAAAATTTCATAAAATGTATATTTTATATAACTTATTCTATTTAAAATTTATATCTATTCGAAAAATATGATACTTTTATTCGATTGTAAGATGTTTATTCGTTATAATAACATATTTTTTAATGCAAAATATCTATTTTGTTACAATTCGTAATTTATATAACAATTTGTTTTAGGTATATTTATTAAAACATAAATAATTTTAAATATAATTCTATTAAAAAAAGCTGTGGTACAAAGAATATTGCAAAATTATAGTAACACAATGGAACTTGTTAATATATTTCTTTATTATTTTTTAAAATTATGTACAATTTTTATATTTAAATTACAAAGGCAGTGCATAAAGTTAATCGCGATTAGAAATGTATTATGTATTGTTGAAAAGGTTTCGCTAAATAGAGTCCATTTGTGTGACGCATTATATTAGAGAATTTATTGCTTGCTAGCAGTGTTATTATATAAAATAAATATTTATAAACTTCTACAAATTTTAAACAATATTTAATAAAATTATAATTAGCGCGCTTATAGCTGTTTTTACATATGAGCTATTCAATTATATATTATATAAACAATAAAAAGACAATAATTGTGATTCCATATAAATGCAAATAAAATATAAATGTTAATATTTTATTAAAATTTTACAATGAAGAAATTTTATAAGATAATTGTCATATAAAATAATGATAATGCAAGAACGCGCTTTCGACAATATTAAATCATATGTTAGGTCTACCGAAAAGTTTTGTTCATTTTGCATAATTATTTTAAGCACGTAAAAAAATGTTATAATGAAAGATATATGACTCATTCTTTTTACCGTTATATTTTATCATTGGTGCCCTTCAACATACATTGAAACAAATATTTTATTCTTCTTATAAACAAATATTTCATTCTTCTTATAAACTTCAAATTATTAAATATTTTATTATCTGTAGGTACTTACTAAGGAATAATAAAAGATAGATGTCTGTCAATTAGATTTATTTACGGCACTTTATGAATACGCAGACTTTAACCTTGAAGATGAACCACGAAAAATCTTTTGTGATCGATGATGATATTCTTCGTAACATTTTGGAAAAAGATCCGTTTTTATTAAGAAGTTGTTAATATTAATGGAAATTATATCTGTTAACTAAATATTAATAAATACTACAAACATTTATTATTTTCGCTTACTTAAAAAGCGGATAGAACTTTTCGGTAGACCTAATATTTTTTTTAGATATAACTGAATATATAAATCAAAAAATTACACTTTTATATTACTCATATCATTATTTCTCTTTACTACAAATTTTTTATTTTTTTTTATTTATACACAAATTTATTCACAGATAAATAAAATGACTTTAATTATTGCATAACGATTTGTTTATCGATATTCTTATTTATAAAAAGTACAAACGAGATAAAAATATTGATGTATTGAACGTAATATAATTCGTCATTTCGTAATTTCTTATCGTAATTTCTTATCGTACGATACTGCAGTTATTGCAACATTATTTTTGCGAGTGTAGATCGAGAAATTGGCGAGTTGTTTGCCAGCGCTTGGTTGGGTAGTTTTAATTTGTCACAGCACTTTTGTATTTTTGGGTATGAATAGAAATATGAAATATGAAATATGAATACAAATTTACAAAAATACACATTATAAATAAATCATTAAACAAGCTAATTTAGAAAATGTTTTATTAAATTTATATATTATTATGCGCGCAAGTGACAAATTTTTTATTATAATATAAATTAATACATTAATTTTTAAAAATATAGTGATAAATGGGATCGAGAGCCAATGCCGGATGTTCTTCGTTGTTTATTCTTTTTCCAAATTTTCTTTATTAATGAGTATACGTTTTGGCCACTATTGGGTTATCTTCAATACAATAACTAAAATTCGACGGTTAAAAATTACCAATACATTCTCGACAGTGTAAATTAGTTCGTTGTAACATATCTGGTATTTAAAAAAATCTATTTAAAACAGTCTGATTTGCATGTTGTATGTGACAAGTGAACACTACTGTGTGATAAAAGATGACAGAATTAGAGAAGAAAAGACCGGAAAGAAACTGGTCACGAAAAACACATTAAAAAAAAAACAAAAAAAAAAAAAATAATAATTAATAAAAAAACAGAAGAATGAAAAATGTCTAAAATGTTAATTACTTGTGAGACGTGTTTGCAATTGACGCCTAGTGATGTCAGTGGCTGACTGTGTGAGGTCGAAACTGGTAAATCTTTATTAAAACCCACCTTTATTAAAACCCACCAAGACAACTTAAACAAATTCTCGCAGTGCAATGTAGTTTACAAAATTTCTTGCAATGATTGCCAAGCAACATATATCGGACAGACAAAAAGACAATTGAAAACCAGAATCAACGAACACAAGAACAACATTAATTCCAACAATCTCTCCGTAATATCGTTGCACCGCAATGATTTTAATCACAGCTTTGATTGGGATGAGGTAAAGATAATGGACAGGGAGAACTCTTATTGGAAGAGACTATCATCTGAGATGATTCAAATTAAACGCCAAAAATCGGCCATAAATAAACAGAGCGACACAGACCTTATGTCCGAAGCCTATTTACCTATCATAAAATTGTTATCGTATCCTAATTGTTATCGTATACCTAATCCTCCTTCCGAAATTCCCCTTTCCACAACGTTATTCTCTTTCTGTACCATACGTTTTACCAGTTTCGACCTCACACAGTCAGCCACTGACATCACTAGGCGTCAATTGCAAACACGTTTCACAAGTAATTAACATTTTAGACATTTTTCATTCTTCTGTTTTTATTATTAATTATTATTTTTTATTTTTTTGTTTTTTTCAATGTGTTTCTCCAGTTGACCAGTTTCTTTCCGGTCTTTTCTTCTCTAATTCTGTCATCTTTTATCACACAGTAGTGTTCACTTATCACATACAACATGCGAATCAGACTGTTTTAAATGGATTCTTTTAAATACCAGGTATGTTACAACGAACTAATTTACACTGTCGAGAATGTATTGGTAATTTTTAACCGTCAAATTTTAGCTATTGTACTGAAGATGGTCCGATAGTGACCGAAACGTATATTCATATATAAAAAAAATTTGAAAACAGAATAAACAGCGAAGAACATCTGGCATTGGCTCTCGATCCCATTTATCACTATATTTTATTAGTTATTGTGAGCTCTTCAAGATTACTTGTTATTAATTTTTTAATATTTTCTTAAAAATATTAGTAATAAAATAAAATTAATTTATTTTAATGTATATTTTATGGCGTTTAAAATATCAAGACAGCAGGTTTTTATTGTATGAAGCAAATATATATTTTGCGACATAAATCAAGAAGGAAAAGTCTTACGAACGTAAGAAAGTAAAAAGTCCAAGGAAAAATGATTATCAGTATATTGTTATTATTTTTCTTTATCTTATTGATGTATAATTATTACGTACATCATGGAAGATCTGGTCGACTCATTAATCTTATACCGGGACCAAAAGTTACTCCGATTTGTGGTAATGCATTTTTATTCCAAGGTTCACTCGGTAAGTAAAAATATTTATTATGTTTCCATTATTTTAATTATTTGTATTAATATTCATGTAAGTAAAAATTAAATTTTCTGTTTTAAAGTATATTTATAACTGCCAACATTGTGAACTAATTCCAAATAATCGGTTAAGTTCTTTAAAATTTTTGTTGTAATAATATTTATATTTTGAATTTTTATAATTTATTTGTTAATTTTTGTATATTTATTTTTAATATTTATGCATATTTTTTAGAGGACATTTGGAAGAATTGGCGTTCTCTCTCTGATGACTTTTATCCTATAACGAAATTCTGGATGTTTTTTACGCCCGCAGTGTTAATTCGTCATCCAGATCATGTAGAAGTAATAAAAAATAAAAGAAATTTATTTCTGTAATTATTATTAATAATTAATGGATTTCAAAAATTTATTGTTAATGTATTTTTGCAAAAAAATTTTGGCTCGTAAAAAATGACTTTTAAACATATACAAAATATTTAATACAGTTACAAAAATCGACTGATTGATTATTTTTGTGTAAGAACTAACGTAATATATAATAAACATATGTACATAATTTAATTTTTTTACGATTTTAGAAAATACTAAGTAATGTGAAATATATTAATAAGAGTTATTGGTATGAGATTTTACATCCTTGGTTTGGAACCGGTCTTCTCACCAGTCAAGGTAACATAACAACATTAAACTGAAGAGTGAGAGATTTAATATAAATAATGTTACTTGTATTTTATGAGAAAACGTTTTGATTACAAGTAATACCATAAGACGATTTTGCAATGTTGCAATGCAAGTTTTTGTTTTAGGTGCCAAGTGGCAGACACGACGAAAGATACTAACTCCCGCATTTCATTTTAATATATTGCAACAGTTTGTTGATATTTTAATTGAGGAGAGTGGTCGTATGATACAATCATTGAAAGATGTTGAAGGAACAGTTGTAAAAGATTTGGTACCATTTATGAGTGAACACACACTGAACGCAATATGCGGTAATTCTTTATATTCTGTGTTTATATATCATAATAATTATATAATAATTTTATTCTGAATAATTAAAAGTAAAAAAATTTATTCTCTTGCGTGAGATACAGATATCAAAATAGAAATCAATATTAATATCTGTAATGATTATTGTTAATATTATTTTTTTGCACAAGATATAACTTTGTAAATGTACTTATAGAAACTGCTATGGGTACCTCTATGCAAGGTCTCGGTGAGTCACAGCATCGGTATCGAAAAGCGGTTCACGAGATAGGCGAACTTTTAGTCCGCAGGTAATTTGTTGATATAGAAAATGATGATAATATATATTTATATAATGGATAAATATATTAATTTTTGGGGTGGTCGCACGATACAAAATGAATTATTATGTTTAATACAAATCGTCGTTTAAATTGACAATTAATAATATATTAATTAATAAGTATAAGGTTATATATACAGGGTGTATAAAAAAGGACGGGACCCTAAAATATTTTAAAAAGTTTAAGTTTTATAAAAAACGTTTAAGATAAAAGTTGTAGGGTTTAAAAAGGTCTATTTATTGATTTTATCAGTTTAACTTTGGGTAGCGTCGTCAAGGCCATGGCAAAGTAACTTTCAATTTTTTAAATAGAATCCCCAATTTTTCTACTGCATATTTTTATAGCTCTATTTGAGACCTTTTCAGAACACTATAATTTTATCCATTTTGGATCAACCGTTTCGAAGTTATCGAGGTTTATGATAAGACGTCCAGCCAACAAAGGCAAGATTCCAAACAATGAAGGCAAGATCGTGATGGTTATAAGGGCGTCAAAATAAAAACTAATCCTTGATTAGAATATGACAATTGGCTTACACATTCTGCTGATGTTTAAGTAGTAATAGTAATCGTAATAATCATTGTAATTCGATAACTTTGAAACGGGTGACCCAAAGTGGATAAAATTATAGTGTTTTAATAACATTCTATATCTGAGACATTCTTTAGTAACACTTATACATATTTTTCAAGTTGTTCTGGGGTCTCGACTTTTTTTATATACTCTGTATATATTCGATACACAAAAATCGTATAAATTTGGTTACAAAAAAAGCTAATTAAATTAATTTAATAAGTCGTATATCAGAATATCTATTAAAATACGAAAAGTATTAAATTTTTGTTATACTTTTGCTCATATTAAATTCAACGAAATTAATAAAAATGCTTTTAAAAAATGTAGTAATTTTTAAATTTTATCTATATAAACATAAAAATAATAAAGTGTAAATTTTTGAATAACAATAATGAAATAGGAACGTATCAGAACTGAAATTGATACTGTGATACAAAAGAAATATATAACAGGTTTGATTTATATATATAAAAGTCAAATCTATTATACACTTTTTTGGTGTATTTAGTTTTAGATTTTATATATTATTTTCTTATTTATTAAATACACTTGTGCAATTCCATTTAGAATGATGAGGCCATGGTTTAATTACACTCTAGTGTTTGAGTTGTCGCCAACAGGATTTCTGCAAAGAAAGATTTTGAAAATATTACATGGATTCACTGAAAAAGTGTGTAAAAATTGTGTTATTTAAGATGCTTTAAATGTTTTATTATATAAACTTCTAATAGATGCAGTAATTTTTGTTTACTATGTAAATTATTATAAAAATATTATTAGCGTGTTGTTAGTAATAATATTAATAATAAAAATAATTAATATTTTGCTCATTCGTAGATTATTGCAGAAAGGAAACTTTATCATGAACGTACCAATAATCAATATTTAAAAAGTTTTGAAAAGTACAATATAGGAGAAATAAATGGAACCGAAGTATATGGAAGTATGTGTACAATCACTATAATTTGAAATTAATTAGTTATTAATTTCTATTGTTTAATCAAAGCGACAACAATATATACTAACATATTAATTTTTTTCGTGTGACTTAGCTCGAAGAAAACGACTTGCTATGTTGGATCTTTTAATAGCAGCGTCTAAAGAAAACAATATAACGGATTTAGACATCAGAGAAGAAGTTGATACATTTATGTTTGAGGTATGTATAATTTTTTAATTTTTAATATTAATAATATTAAAAATATTAATATATTATTTAAACATAACAATGTTTATAATATGATTGTAGGGTCATGATACTACTGCGATGGCCGCATGTTTTACTTTATTATTGTTAGCAGAGCACAAAGATGTTCAGGTACCTTTCGATACACACGGACAGTATAAATTTTGTTAGAAGAAAAAACTAATTAAATTAATTTGATAAGTCATATATTAGAATATTTATTAAAATACAAAAAGTATTAAACTTTTGTTATACTTTTGCTCATATTAAATTCAATGAAATTAATACAAATGTAGTAATTTTTCTATTTTGTTTACATAAACATAAAAATAATAAGATGTAAATTTTTAATTAACATTAATGGGAAATAGGAACGCATTAGAACTGAAATTGATACCGCGATACAAGAGCATGGAAAGAAGTATACGATGACATTGTTGCAAAATCTGCCATATTTAGACAGATGTTTAAAGGAATCACTACGATTGTATCCCAGCGTGCATCTCATATCACGTGTTGCTCCAGAAGACATAAAATTAGGTGCGTATCAATTATATGTTGTGTATGTTCTTAAATATGTAACAATACAGAATATACTATTAAATAAATAAATACATGTAATGCATTAAAGAGAGAATATTACATATTTTATTTATAAAATATATTTCAAAAATTTATTAAATATAATGCGTTTTATATACAATATTTAAAAAATTAACTGTATATCTTTTTATAAGTTCTTTTACGCAAACTCTACATAAAATATAATGTATTTTACATATGTGAGTTTTTGTTTTGCAAGATTTAACGAAGTTTTTAACGTTATTTATATTATACATATATATACTTATTATATATTATTTTTAGATTCATATATAATACCTGCTGGAACATTCATGCATATTAATATCTATGATGTTCATAGAGATCCCAATTTTTGGCCTAATCCAGATGTATTTGATCCAGATAGATTTTTGCCAGAGAAAATACGAAATCGTCATTCTTATTCCTACGTACCTTTCAGCGCAGGACCAAGAAATTGCATAGGTTAGTATTGCAATTTTTATTTCTTTTGACATAAACAATCTGATATATTATAAATAACAGGTCAACGGTTTGCCATGTTGGAATTGAAAGCTATAATAGCCCCTTTAGTGCATAACTTTTACTTGGAATCTGTTGATTATTTGAAAGATGTTCGATTTAAAAGCGATCTTGTAATTCGTCCTGCACATCCAGTCCGTGTAAAATTTATTCCAATTGACCGCAATAATTCATGCGAAGCAACAACAAATTCTACCAAGATAACAGACTGACTAATGTTATGAATAAAAAACAAAATGTATGTGTGGAAACATTACATTTAATTTAGATTTAGAGTACATATCTACGAATATAAATTGTTGTAATAAAAATGAAAATTATAAATTAACTTGTGCCATAACTTGTGTCATACATAATAGATATACTAAATGTATCGATAAATATTATAAATAAAATTTCCATGATAAGAATATTTTAGATAACAGATATCTAAAGTACATACATATAATATCTAAATACACAAGTGCTTTTTTCAACAAATATAATTACAAATCATATGCAACAAACTGAAAATTTTATACAAATCTGGTAACATATTATTCTAAATATATTATTAGAAGACACGTAGTACACAAAAGTATCCGCATAGCGGTAAGTCCTCTCGCGCCGAGTTGCTCTCGACCGCCAGATAAGCACTACGTAACGCATGTTTGCCACGCCGAAGGGGTTAAAATAATTATGAAATCATTTACTTTTTTTAAATATTATATAACATATTGAAATTCAGGACGAATTAAGGAACCCAAAGAAGAAATAAAAGAAAAATTTAAGAAATTGTAATTTATTCAACAAGAAATAGTTATCACTTTACTGCTATTGTGCATCTTTTTCATATTACTTACTAGTGAAGGTAACATAATTCTCATTTCTAATATGTAGAATATTTCGAATCGGAAATGTATAAAAATTGTATTCTTTAATTTTTTATATTTATATAATTTCCGTATCCTAAATTCTGTATTTAAGTACACAATTATAAGAAATAAAAAATTAATTTCAATACAGGATTAATTACTGTCATTTTTAAATTATAATATATTTATTATAATATAAATTATAATATAATTATAATATATTATAATATATATTTTAAATTATAATATACTTTTTAAATCTTAAAAAAAGTAACATTTAGTAAAATTTTAAAAAGGTAAACAAGTAGTTTGTTACATCATTAAAAGAATTATTAACTCAGTTGTCATATGCATTATAAATATTTATGGTTATAAATAATATAAATATTTCATAATTTATTTAGTACAATATTTTACTTGCCTTTTCACAATTATAGCTTGAAAACACTTTTTAATTTGATAAGACGTACCTTATTGTAAATTCAAACCGACAATATATATAAATGTATGATTAATGCGCATTAAATGGTGTCTGTGTTTGTTTTAACTCAAATACAAGAAAACTAGCGTGACTGTTCAGCACTTGGTGACGTGCGTGTTAGAGCGATATCGAAATAAGTGTAATAATAGTAAAAAATAATTTTTTTATGTATTCTAAAGAAATATAATAAATGTTATATTTTGACAGTTATTAATGTTCAATTATGCCATAGACGGAACTAGCTTTAAAGTTAAACAAATTACAACAATAATAGAAATTTTGTTTGAAATAATTATGCATGTAAAGATGCCATGAGTTCGAATTGATCTCGGTTAGTGCGGTTGCCAGAATTACTGCTTGAATTAAATGACATAATTGATGTAAATTATCAATTGTTTCAGATGGTCGATTGAATTATTTTCTAATCATAACTTATTTTGGCGATATTTAAATTATTTACAGCAATAATATGGTAATGCAATATATGTCTGCTATAAAAAATTAAATCTATTATTTATGTACTTACAAGGAAGGTTCTGCAACCCGGAAATTCTAATAAATCTGAAACTTTGCAGAACTGTAATGAATATGAATCTAATCGTAATGCTAATTGGTTTAGATTTTTTACAATCTTCGGATTGCCCAACTTTCCTTGTCAGGCGCGAACAGTGCTGCCTTATAAAGGATTGATTATAACGACTTTCAAATTTGCGCGGCTATCTGACACTTTTCAGCGCCATCAACGCATCTAACGTCTAAAAATTGTAACACAGACGACGACGATGAATTAATTAGACTTTTCGACATTTCGATTTTTGAACTGTTACATCTTTGTTTATTGGGGAGTACAAAAAAACATTTTTTAAATATAATTCGAGTATGCACAATCAATTGTTCTAGACGTTATTGAGATCCGATAACCTCGGCTCTTCTCAACTTGTTTGCTCTCGTACAGATTCACGGTTGCTTTTTTACACATTGTGCGTGAACTTGACGCGAGACACGGCCGTGTTTTTTTACGTAGATACAATATGTATGTGTCAATGATACACGGTGTCTTTTTTGCGCACTGCGCGTCAACTTAACGCGAGACATGACTATGTTTCTTGATGTAGTAATAGGATGTGGATATTAAAGATGGGTACACGATCGCATTTTTGCGCGATGGCATGAACGTGACGCGAGACGCAATCATGTCTCTTGGTGTGGAAACAAGATGTAGATGTCAAGAATGAGTATATACAGGATGACACAATATAATCTATATATAGATTTTTTACTGAAAGTACAAGTGAAGAAAGGGTTATGTACAGAGTTTAAATTGTATCGAGGGAAACATTATATACTGCACGTGTTTGTTTTAAGAGTGGAGGCATTTTGGACATTTCAAGGTTAATTTTATTTTTTTAAACGATGCCATCTATTTTTTTATCATAAATCAATCCTTCCTATTATTCTGCATATAAAAGTATTAGAGTAAGGTATTAAAAAATGAATAGTTCAGAAGATATTTCAATTTTTCGTATCTTTTATTTAACGTTTGTTATGTTCAATTAACTAAAATCTAATATGGATACTTGAGAGAACTACTTGAGAGATTATCGTAGATATAACAAAAAGTAATTAAACATATTTATTTTATGATAAATGTTCAAGTACATCTTGTTTGTGTTTGTGTTTGCCTCGGACATCATTACATTTTTAAACATGAATCTTGAAGCTCTTTTGAACTGCTATTAGCATTTCAGGAGTGATACGTTGAAATACATTTGAAATATTTTTTTTACATAACTTCAGAACCTGTTGATTTAATAAAAATAAAAATAATTATTTTGCCGTAGATTATTGTAAAAGAAATATTCTTTGGACATAACAATGCTTATAATGTGATTATAGGATTATGACTCTTTTGCGATAGTCGCATTTTTTATTTTATTATTATTAATTGTGCACAAATATGTATAAGTACTTTTTATAAAAATAAGAATTAAAAATTGTACTAAATTACGAGTAGAAGTATGTAAGTTTTGTTTAGTACAATTTTTAATTTTTATTTTTATAAAAAGCTTTTTGATTTTTAATTATATATTCAGTCAGATGGTTAATTTTCTAATTATTCTTATTTTATGGTTTCCTTCTTTATAAGGTCGAATTCTATGGCTCTGTCAATGTTTTATTTTGTAACTAAGAATCAGAGAAGAATTTTATTTATTTATAACGAATAATTGACTTATTTATGCAGACTTCTGATAGATGACTACCTTGATCTTAGTCCTTGTGAATAATTTGTTAATAATAGTTTCAATTTGCGTGCGAAAAGGAAAAAAACTAGACTCGTTGTTTTTCCGGTTTAAAAACGATTTTGTTAGCGTTAAAAATATTATTGGCGTATAAAATATTGTTTTCAATACACTGAACAAGGCCAAAAACTATGGCCGAAACGTATGTACTTAACATGTAAATAAACAATTTGAGCACGTTAAACTAGCGCTCTGGCTGTAGTCTTATATTTTTTGAATCTTTATATTTTATTATTAATATGTTTATATATATCCAATCCGAATATTTATCAAATCAAATCAAATGTGCACAGATATTGAAAATAAAAAGAAATTTTACAATGCAAGAAATGAACAATAATGAAAAAATTGTTAATTAAATTATTATATTGTATATCCAATGTGTGATAAATGAATACATATTGTATATATAAAAATATTATATTATATTATATAAACAAATCTTAAATATGTATACATTATTTATAATAAATGTATAAAGTAAACTATAAATTATCTACATTATCATATAAAATATATGATATTATACATTATCATACATTAAATATGTCAGTATATAAATAGAAAGAATTAATTAAATTATGAGCACTTCAGATGTATACTATGTTGAGTCACATGAATATAACTTTTCAGAAGAAAAATCTAAAGAGATTTTTTGCTTTTGATATACTCTCAGTAAAATGCTTATGATGTTTTACAGATCTGTGATTAATGATTATGTGATGCGATTTTTTGAATGTAATGACCTACAATTAGTACTGTTCAATGTCATCACATTATGACTTTGCATTTTGCGTTATTGCACATTGTACGCTACGCAATAACGTCACATTCAATATGCATTTACAATATTTTTTATTGATTGTATCAATTATGTTGTCATATACTGTGCCTATATAAAGTCTGTCTTGTATTGGCGTCCAACAGACACTTAATAGCAGTGACAGTGTTTAAGTCATTACATTGAGATTGTTACAAAATTATTGGAAGTTGTGTACACGATTTTTGGTACAAAGAATTAATATTAAAAACTTTCTTAGAAATAAAGCAATATCTTACGGTGAGATCCTTAGAAAAATAACGTAATAAAATAATTCTTAACAAGGTAAACTCTACATTCTTATTTATACTAACAATAGTGCATAATATTAGAGTATTTGTTATATCATGGGTTTTGGATATCAAAGAAAAAGCTTTTAATCTTATTGTAAAACATAGTTTATGCATGGTTAAAATTTCATAAAATGTATATTTTATATAACTTATTCTATTTAAAATTTATATCTATTCGAAAAATATGATACTTTTATTCGATTGTAAGATGTTTATTCGTTATAATAACATAATTTTATATGGAAAATATTATCCATTTTGTTACAATTCGTAAATTAAATAACAATTTGTTTTAGATATATTTATTACAACATAAATAATTTTAAATATAATTCTATTAAAAAGAAACAGTGATATGAAAAATATTGCAAAATTATAGTAACACAATGTAACTTGTTAATATATTTTTGTAATATTTTTTAAAATTGTGTACAATCTTTATATTTAATTTACTAAGGCAGGGCATGAAGTGTTAATTGCGAATAGGAATGTATTATGTATAGTTGAAAATGTCTCGCCGAATAGAGTCTATTTGTGCGATAATGCATTAGATTAGAGAATTTATTGCTAGCTAGCAGTGTTATTATGTAATATAAATATTTATAAAATTCTACAGAACTCAATTTATATACATAATTTATTACATAAACAATATTTAATAAAATTATAATTAGCGCGCTTATGTTAGCTTTTTATACATTCTCTATTTAAAATGTATGATAATAATCACGAAGAAACTCTATATTAGAACTTAATCTGCGTATGTGCAATTTTGCTTCTACGTACAACACAATCCAAGCAATTTGAAATAGAAACTAACGAACAAGTAGAAACTTGTGAAATAATATTTTCATTACAAATAATTTTGAGCACTGGTTTATAATTATTATAATTATATATGAGGTTTTTAGAGGAAACATTTAACAATTAGTCTACACAAAGGACATTTGTAAATAATTATTAATTGTATAATTGAGTAGCTCATTGGCAAAAGCAATTAAATCTACTTGAATTTTGTTTAGCTAGAGCAGAACAACTTGTACTCTTGAGTATAATTTATCTCATTCAAGCTATCAAGATCTTTTTTTGAAAAATTAAAAAAATTTATTGTTTTAACAAACTGTGTATAATCAGTGTCGGATTAACACAGTAGTAAAAGTAGCATATGCTACGGGCCCCGCGTTTTCAAGGGCCCCGCGCAAAATGCCTAGAAACTATCAATCCCGATTCATCGATTCTGTACATCCTATATTACTATCGTACAATGATGAAAACTCGAGCATCCTGCAGTACGACAATATGAATGGTAGGGGCCATGCACACAAGTGGGAATCATACGCAAATCTGTGAGCGCTCGGTTGTATTCTGAGTGATAAATGAACAAAACAATTTCTATAATATGTTATAAAGCGCGTTCTAAGACTAAAATTTTATAGAGATCCCGTATTCGAGATCTGCTTCTTGCAATTTTTTTTCCGCATTTGTTTATAACAATTCTAATTAATTCTAATACTAATTCTAATACAATATTTAAATAAATTATTAAATTGTTTGTTTCGTAAAAGATATTACTTTGAAATTTAAACTAATGGTACCATCTTATGTCCTCTTCGAAATCGTTCCATTTTTATCTGAAACATTTTTCGTATCTCCTTTAGTTTTCAGAAAATCAACTGTATTTATTAAAATAAGACATCCAGTATATATATATTAAATATAACAAATATAATAAATAATATATACAGGGTGTTTCATAATGTCCGTGCCAACACTCGTGTGCGAATAGTGTTGCGACATTAAATATCAGTTGCGATAAAAACACGCGTGGGCCCACGAAAAAGGTTTCGCCGACTTCAGTCGGCATGCAACAAAGGCTTCGCCGACCTAAGACAACAAACAACCAACATGTCCGGCGTTAGCCGATAACCGCGTCACATAAGATTATGACCATTTAGATTGGTTGCTTAAAATGTATTTCTTTTGATTGGTTCCCTTCTACCACCGCAAGATGCTATATAAGCAACGAGATTAATTCACGAACCTCAGATCTATATAATATCGCGACTTTATAACAAGCCGAGATACATACGAGGCCGAATCCTCTGAAACTTACAGTATTATTTGTACGAAATATAACATAATCACAAATAAACATAGATACGAAACTAATACATTGAGTGAAATTCTTTGTATAAAAATCACGAGACGACAAATAGAGTGCGGTAAACTGAATAGAAAAGTCCTTTACCGTTTTGCAATTTTCGCAATAGTAATTGAGATATTAATTAAAAGGGATTGACGAATAATCGCGCGTTGCGCGTAGCTAGATCGTGGGCTGTACACTCTAAACGTGACAACAACGAGGATCGCATGGCAACGAAAAATAACACGTAGCGAGAGCAGGAGTGATATGCGTTGTTATTTTTCGTTGCCATGCGATTCTCATTGCTGTCACGCCTAGAGCGTACAGCCTACGATCTAGCCGCGATCAACGCGCGATTATTCGTCAATCCCTTTTAATTAATATCTCAATTACTATTGCGAAAATTGCAAAACGGTAAAGGACTTTTCTATTCAGTTTACCGCACTCTATCCGTACACGAGCGTTGGCACGGACATTATAAAACACCCTGTAGATTAAGGGCCCTGTTATAACACATGCTACAGGCTCCGCGCTTGCTTAATCCGGCACTGTGTATAATATAGCATGAGAAATACAATTTCCATTTATTAAAATAGAATAGAAATAGAAACTTAGCTGGTTGTGCAGCTGGATAAAAGGATTTAGCTGATTTTGGAACTGGTATTTGCCATTTTTATTTTAATTTAAATTAAATTAACTTTAAATTAAACATAATTTTTATAATTTGAAGCATTTTTATCACCTTAATAATATAACAAAAATTTACTTACTATATTATACTATATTATAAAACACTATACACATAACTAATAACATGTAATATTTTATATGATCATATAAAATTACATATGTTATTAGATCTTTTAATAACAAATTATATGTATATTTAAATCTGACCAATTATATCATTTTTTCTCGGGTTAAAAATGTCATGATAATTCGTAGTTTCATGATTTCTTATCGTAATTTCTTAATGTAGAACGCTGTAATTATTGCAACATTATTTTTGTGAGTGTAGATCAAAAAATTAGCTAGTAGTTATTTGCCAGCGCTTGGTTGGATAGTGTTAATTTGTCACAGCAGTTTTGCATTTTTGGATATGAATAGAAATATTACAAATTTACAAAAATACACTTTATAAATAAACCATTAAACAGGCTAATCAGACAATGTTTTTTTTTTAATTTATACATTATTATGTACTCAAGACATTATGACAAATTTTTCATTACAATATAAATAAATACATTAATTTTTTAATATTTTCTTAAAATTATTAGTAATAAAATAAAATAAATTTATTTGAATATATATTTTGTTTATTGCGTTTAGGATATCAAGAGAATAAGTTTTAATTGTATGAAGCAAATATCAAATATTTTGCGACATAAATCAAGAAAGAAAAGTCTTACAAACGTAAGAAAGTTTAAGAAAGTAAAAAGTTCAACGAAAAATGATTATTAGTATATTGTTATTATTTTTCTTTATCTTATTAATGTATAATTATTACGTACATCATGGAAGATCTGGTCGACTTATTAATCTTATACCAGGACCAAAAGTTACTCCGATTTTTGGTAATGCATTTTCATTCCAAGGTTCACACGGTAAGTAAAAATATCTATTATGTTTCCATTATTTTAATTATTTGTATTAATATTTACGTAAATAAAAATTAAATTTTCTGTTTTAAAGTATATTTATAACTGCCAACATTGTGAATTAATTCCAAATATTCGGTTAAATTCACTGAAATTTTTTAAAAATAATATTTATTTTTTAATTATTGTAATTTATTTGTTAATTTTTGTATATTTATTTATAATATTTATGCATACTTTTTAGAGGAACTTTGGAAGAATTGGCGTTCTCTCACTAACGACTTTTATCCTATAACGAAATTGTGGATGTTTTTTACGCCCGCGGTGTTAATTCGTCATCCAGATCATCTAGAAGTAATAAAAAATAAAAGAAATTTATTTCTGTAATTATGTTGATAATTAATGGATTTTAAGAATTTTTTATTTATGTATTTTTGCAAAAAAATTTTGGCTCGTAAAAAAATCTTTTTAAATATACACTAAATATTTAATACGGTTACAAAAATTGACTGATTGATTATTCTGGTAACTAACGTATTATATAAACATATTTACATAATTTAATTTGTTTTCAATTTTAGAAAATACTGAGTAATGTGAAATATATTAATAAGAGTCGTATGTATGAGATTTTACATCCTTGGTTCGGAACCGGTCTTCTCACGAGCCAAGGTAACATAACAACATTAAACTGAAGAGCGAGAGATTTAATAAAAATAATGTTATTTGTATTTTATAAAAAAACGTTCTGATTACAAATAATACGATAAGACGATTTTGCAATGCTTGCAATGCAGGTTTCTGTTTTAGGTGCCAAGTGGCAGACACGACGAAAGATACTAACTCCCGCATTTCATTTTAATATATTACAACAGTTTGTTGATATTTTAATTGAGGAGAGTGGTCGTATGATACAATCATTGAAAGATGTTGAAGGAACAGTTGTAAAAGATTTGGTACCATTTATGAGTGAACACACACTGAACGCAATATGCGGTAATTCTTTATATTCTGTGTGTATATATCATAATAATTATATAATAATTTTATTCTGAATGATTAAAAGTAAAAAAAATTTATTCTTGCGTGAGATACAGATATAAAAATAGAAATCAATATTAATATCTGTAATGATTATTGTTAATATTATTTTTTTGCACAAGATATAACTTTGTAAATGTACTTATAGAAACTGCTATGGGTACCTCTCTGCAAGGTCTTGGTGAGTCACAGCATCGGTATCGAAAAGCGGTTTACGAGATAGGCGAACTTTTTGTCCGCAGGTAATTTATTGATGTAGAAAATGATGATAATATATATTTATAGAATAAATAAATATATTAATTTTTGGGTGGTCACACGTTACAAAATGAATTATTATGTTTGATACAAATCGGCGTTTAAATTGACAATTAATAATATATTAATTAATAAGTATAAGATTATATATACAGGGTGTATAAAAAAGGTCGAGACCCTAGAATATTTCGAAAAATATAAGTTTTATAAAAAATGTTTTAGATAAAGTTGTAGGGTTTAAAAAGATCTATTTATTGATCATATCAGTTTGACTTTAGGTGGTGTCGCCAAGGCAAGGGCAAGGTAACTTTGAATTTAAAAAAAAAAAAAACCCCTCAATTTTTTTATTGCATATTTTTATAACTCTACTTGAGACCTTTTCAAAACCTTATAATTTTATCCACTTTGGATTAACCGTTTCGAAGTTATCGAGGTTTTATGATAAGATGTCCAACCAACGAAGACAAAATCCGAGGATGATCCAGACATGAAGACAAGATCGTGATGGTTATAAGGACGTCAAAATAAAAACTGATTCTTATTAGGATGTGACAATTACACATTCTGCTGATGTTTAAGTAGTAATAGTAATTGTAATAATCATTGTAATTTAATAAGCTTGAAACGGTTGACCCAAAGTGAATAAAATTATAGTGTTTTAAAAACATTTTATATCTCAAACATTCTTTTATAAAATTTATACATAGTTTTCAAATTATTCTGGGATCTCGATCTTTTTTACATATTCTGTATATATTCGATACACAAAAATCGTATAAATTTGGTTACAAGAAAAAGCTAATTAAATTAATTTAATAAGTCATATATTAGAACATCTATTAAAATACAAATAGTATTTTATATAAAAGTATAATGTAATAATTTTTAAATATTATCTATATAAACATAAAATAATAACATGTAAATTTTTAAATAACATTAATGAATAAAGAACGTATCAGAACTAAAATTGATACTGCAATAAAAAAAAAGTATATAACAGAATTGACTTATATATATAAAAGTCAAAGCTGTCATAAACTTTTTTGGTATATTTAGTTTTAGATTTTATATATCATTTTTGCTTACTTATTAAATACATTTGTGCAATTCCATTTAGAATGATGAGGCCATGGTTTTATTACACTCCAGTATTTGAGTTGTCGCCAACAGGATTTCGGCAAAGAAAGGTTTTGAAAATATTGCATGAATTCACTGAAAAAGTGTGTAAAAATTGTGGTATTTAAGATGTTTTAAATGTTTTATTATATAAAATTCTAATAGATGCAGTAATTTTTATGTACTATGTAAATTATTATAAAAATGTTAACAGCGTGTTGCTAGTAATAATACAATAATACAAATAATAAAAATAATTAATATTTTGCTCATCTGTAGATTATTGCAGAAAGGAAACTTTATCATGAACGTACCAATAATCGATATTTAAAAAATTTTGAAAATTACAATACAGGAGAAATAGATGGAACCGAGGTATATGAAAGTATGTGTATAATCACTATAATTTGAAATTAATTAGTTATTAATTTCTATTGTTTAATCAAAGCGACAACAATATGTACTATCATATTTATTTTTTTCGTGTGATTTAGCTCGAAAAAAACGACTTGCTATGTTGGATCTTTTAATAGCAGTGTCTAAAGAAAACAATATAACGGATTTAGACATCAGAGAAGAAGTTGATACATTTATGTTTGAGGTACGTGTAATTTTTTAATTTTTAATATTAATAATATTAAAAATATTAATGTATTATTTAGACATAACAATGCTTATAATATGATTGTAGGGTCATGATACTTCTGCGATGGCCGCATGTTTTACTTTATTATTATTAGCTGAGCACAAAGATGTTCAGGTACTTTTCGATACACAGGGACAGTATAAATTTTATTATAAGAAAAAACTAATTAAATTAATTTAATAAGTCATATATTAGAATATTTATTAAAATACAAAAAGTATTAAACTTTTGTTATACTTTTGCTCATATTAAATTCAACGAAATTAATAAAAATACTTTTAAAAAATGTAGTAATTTTTAAATTTTGTTTACATAAACATAAAAATCATAAGACTTTAATTTTTAAGTAACATTAATTGGAAATAGGAACGTATCAGAACTGAAATTGATACTGCGATACAAGGGAATGGAAAGAAGTATACGATGACATTGTTGCAAAATCTGCCATATTTAGACAGATGTTTAAAGGAATCACTACGATTGTATCCCAGCGTGCATCTCATATCACGTGTTGCTTCAGAAGACATAAAATTAGGTGCGTATCAATTATATGTTGTGTATGTTCTTAAATATGTAACAATACAAAATATACTATTAAATAAATAAATACATGTAATGCATTAAAGAGAGAATATTACATATTTCTTTAAAAAATATAATATTTCAAAAATTTATTAAATATAATGCGTTTTATATACAATATTACAAAAATTAACTGTATATCTTTTTATAAGTTTTTTTACGCAAATTCTACATAAAATATAATGTATTTTACATATGTGAGTCTTTGTTTTGCAAGATTTAACGAAGTTTTGAACGTTATTTATATTATACATATATATACTTATTATATATCATTTTTAGATTCATATATAATACCTGCTGGAACATTCATACATATTAATATCTATGATGTTCATAGAGATCCCAATTTTTGGCCTAATCCAGATGTATTTGATCCAGATAGATTTTTGCCAGAGAAAATACGAAATCGTCATTCTTATTCCTACGTACCTTTCAGCGCAGGACCAAGAAATTGCATAGGTAAGTATTGCAATTTTTATTTCTTTTGACATAAACAATCTGATATATTATAAATAACAGGTCAACGGTTTGCCATGTTGGAATTGAAAGCTATAATAGCCCCTTTAGTGCATAACTTTTACTTGGAATCTGTTGATTATTTGAAAGATGTTCGATTTAAAAGCGATCTTGTGATTCGTCCTGCACATCCAGTCCGTGTAAAATTCATTCCAATTGACCGCATTAAATCATGCGATGCAACAACAAATTCTAGCAAGGTAACAGACTAACTAGTGTTATGAATAAAACACAAAATGTATGTGTGGAAACATTACATTTAATTTAGATTTAGAGCACATATCTGCGAATATAAATTGTCGTAATGAAAAAGAAAATTATAAATTAACTTGTGCGTGTCATACATAATAGATTTACTAAATGTATCGATAAATATTATAAATAAAATTTGCATGATAAGAACATTTTTGATAACAGATATCTAAAGTACATATGATATCTAAATACACAAGTGCTTCTTTCAACAATTAGAATTACAAATCAGATGCAACAAATAGAAAATGTTATACAAATCTGATAACATATTATTCTGAATATATTATTAGAAGACACGTAGTACACAAAAGTATCCGCATAGCGGTAAGTCCTCTCGCGCCGAGTTGCTTTCAACCGTCAGATAAACACTACGTGGCGCATGTTTGCCATGTCAAAGAGGTTAAAAAAATTACTAAGTCTTTTACTTTTTTTAAATATTATATAACGTATTAACATTCAAGACCAATGAAAGAACCCAAAGAAGTAATAAAAAAAGAATTTTTTAAACTGTAATTTATTCAACAAAAAATTGTTATCACTTTACTGCTATTATATATGCATCTTTCTCATATTACTCCTATTCATACTACTTACTAGTGAAGGTAACATAATTCTCATTTCTAATATGTATAATATTTTGAATCGGAAATGTATAAAAATTGTATTCTTTATTTTTTTATATTCATATAAATTCCGTATTCTGTATTCTAAATTCTGTATTTAAGTACACATAATTGTAAGATGTGGAATATTAATCTCAATGCATAACTAATTGCTGTCATTTTTAAATTATAATATACTTTTTAAGTCTTAAATACAGTCATTTTTAATCATATTTAGTAAAATTAAAAAAAAAATAAACAAATAATTTGTTACATCATTAAAAGAGTTATTAACTCAGTTGTCACATGTATTATAAATATTTATGGTTATGGATAATATGGATATTTTATATTTTATCTAGTACAATATGTTATTTGCTTTTTCACAATTATAGTTTTAAAACACTTTTTAATTTGATAAGACGTATCTTATTGTATACCTTATTGAAACCGACAATAAATGTATGATTAATGTGCGTTGAATGGTGTTTGTATTTGTTTTAACTCAAATACAAGAAAACTAGCGTGACTGTTCAGCACTTGATGACGTGCGTGTTAGAGCGATATCGAAATGAGTGTAATAATAGTAAAAAATAATTATTTTATGTATTCTAAAGAAATAAAATAAATGTTATATTTTGACAGTTATTAATGTTCAATTATGCCATAGACGGAATTAGCTTTAAAGATAAAAAAATTACAACAATAATAGAAATTTTGTTTGAAATATTTGTGCATGTAAAGATGCCATGAGTTCGAATTTATCTCGGTTAGTGCGGTTGCCGGAATTACTGCTTGAATTAAATGACATGATTGATGTACATTATGAATTGTTTCATATGGTCGATTGAACTATTTTCGAAATATCATGATTTATTTTGACGGTAGTTAAATTATTTACAGCGATAATATGACTATGGTAATGCAATATATGTCTGGTATAAAATTAAATCTATTATTTATGTAACTTACAAAAATGGTTTTGCAATCTGAAAATTCTAATAAATCTGAAACTTTGCAAGAATGTAACTTTGCAGAATGTAATGGATATGAATCTAATGGTAAAGTAATTGGTTTGGATTTTTTAGAACTTTGGGATTGTCTAACTTTTCTTGTCAGGAGCCACCAGTGCTGCTTTTTTAAGGATTGATTATAAAAAAACTGTCAAATTTGCATGTGCGGCTAGCTAACACTTTTCAGCGCCGTCAACGCAACTAAAGTCTAAAAATTGTAACGCAAACGACGACGATGACTTAATTAGACTTTTTGATATCTCGACTTTTGGACTGTTATATCTTTGTTTATTGAGGATATAAAAAACATATTTTTCTTATATAATTTGAGTATGCACAATAAATTGCTATTATATCAATTGACCCAGACGTTATTGAGATCTGATAATCTCGGCTCTTCTCAACTTGTTTGCTCGTGTACAGATGCGGGTCACTTTTTTCTACGTTGCGCATGAACTTAGTGTGAGACACAACTATGTCTCATGTAGTAACAAGATATGGATATCAAGGATGAGCATATATAGGGTGACAAGAATACATCATAATCTACAAACAGGTTTTTAAAGTACAACAAATGAAAAAAGAGGTATGTACACAGGTTAAATTGTTTCGAGAGGGACATAACATACTGCACACCTTTATTTTAAGAGTGGAAGCGTTTTGTAAATTTCAAAATTAACTTAATTTTTTTAACCAGAGCCATTTATTTTTTAACATAAATCAGTCCTTCCTATTATTCTGCATATAAAAGTGTTAGGATAAGATATTCAAAAATAATTAGTCCAGGAGATATTTCGATTTTTCGTAGCATATCTTTTATTTAGCGTTTGTTATGAAATTCAATTAACTAAAATCTAATATGAATACTACTTGAGAGATTATCGTAAACATAACATAAAGTAATTGAATATATTTATTTTATGATAAATTATGATAATTCAAATACACTTCATTTGTATTTGTGTTTGCCTCGGACATCAATACATTTTTAAACACAAATCTTATTTTGAACGGCTATTAGCATTTCTGAAGTGATACGTTAAAATACATTTATAACTTTGTTTTTCATGTCTTCGGGACTTGTTGGTTTAATAAAAATAATCAATATTCCTTTCTCCGTGGATTATTGTTGAAGAAATGTTCTTTGGACATAACATTGCTTATAGTGTGATTATAGGGTAGGTCATGATACTTCTGCAATAGCCATATCTTTTACGTTATTATTATTAACTGAGCACAAAGATGTTCAGGTTCTTTTTGATATACAAGAGTCGTATAAATCTTGTTAGAAAAAAAAACACTAATTAAATTAATTTAGTAAGTCATATATTAGAACATCTTATATTACAACATCTATTAAAATAAGAAAAGTATTAAATTTTTGTTATACTTTTGCTCATATTAAATTGAATGAAATTGGTAAAAATAATGTAGCTTTCAATTTCTCTTTATACAAGGTGTCTCCCAGATCTACCTTATGATAAGTCTGGGACACGTTTTATATATAAACAAAAAATAATAAGATATAAATTGATGCTATTTATATCCCAGAGTGCACTTTATATTACAAACTGCTACAAAAGACGTAAAATTAGATGCGTATCAATTATATGTTGCATATATTTTTAACTATGTAACAATACAGAATATACTATTAAATATACATATAAATACATGTAATGCATTAAAGAGGAAATATCATATATTTTATTTAAAAAATAATATTTAAAAGTTTATAAAATATAATGCGTTTTATATACAAAACTCTATACATAAAATATAATGTATTTTACATATGTGGGTCTTTGCTTTACAAGATTTAACAATGTTTTTAATGTTTGACCTCCTCTACTTGTATATGACCGGTGGGGCGATTATTGCCAGACACCCTGTATACAGTAAGAATATATAATAAGTATACAGGGTGTTTTATAATGTCCGTGCCAACATTCGTGTACGGATAGAGTGCGGTAAACTGAATAGAAAGGTCCTTTACCGTTTTGCAATTTTCGCAATAGTAATTGAGATATTAATTAAAAGGGATTGATGAATAATCGCGCGTTGCGCGTAGCTAGATCGTGGGCAGTACACTTTAAATGTGATAACAACGAGGATCGCATGGCAACGAAAAATAAGACGTAGCGAGAGCAGGAGTGATATGCGTTGTTATTTTTCGTTGCCATGCGATTCTCATTGCTGTCACGCCTAAAGCGTACAGCCTACGATCTAGCCGCGATCAACGCGCGATTATTCGTCAATCCCTTTTAATTAATATCTCAATTACTATTGCGAAAATTGCAAAACGGTAAAGGACCTTTCTATTCAGTTTACCGCACTCTATCCGTACACGAACGTTGGCACGGACATTATAAAACACCCTGTATACTTATTATATATTCTTTTTAAAATTATATAAAATATCTGCTGGAACATTTATGCATATTAATATCTGTGATGTTCATAGAGATTCCAATTTTTAGCCAAATGCAGATGTATTTAATCCAGATAGATTTCTGCCAGACAAAATCATCATCCTTATTCCTACTTACCTTTCAGCGCAGGACCAAGAAATTGCATAGGTAAGTATTATAAGCTTTATTTCTTTTGACGCAGACAGTTTGATAAATTGTAAATAATGGTTTGCCATGTTAGAGTTGAAGGCTATTATAGCCCCTTTGGTGCATAACTTTTACTTGGAATCCCAGTTGATTATTTAAAAGATCTTTGAAGAACGATCTCGTGCTTCGTCCTGTACATCCAGTCCGTGTAAAATTCATCCCAATTGATCGCAATAAATCATGTGAAGCAACAACGAATTCTAGCAATGTAACAAGCTAACTAATGTTATGAATAAAACACAGAATGTACATATGTGTGAAAACATTACAATTAACTTAGATTTAGAGTGCATATCTGCGAATATAAATTGTCTTGATAAAGAAAAAAATTGTAAATTAACTTGTGCGTATCATACATTATAGATATATTAAATGTATCGCATGTTATAAATAAAATTTTCTATATAAGCAGATTTTAGATATCAGTAATTAAAGTATCGCTATCTACACAAGTGCTTCTTTCCGTACTTAAGTTGTTGCCATGCCATTATATCAAAAACATGATTGCAATAAAATAAATCTGTGATTACCTTATAAGACTGCTACACAAATATACAAAATCATTCATGTTTGAACGTTCAAGAAATTTACACGTAATGTTGAAGATTTATAAAATTTTGTTTTAAAGCTAAAGCATAATATTTTTAGTGGAAATTTCTACAAATGTGATTAGAATGTGCTTTTTGATCCTCGTCGAATGATGCCTAGATCTAGTCAGCTTCAGAAAAAAACACTTACTTGACTATTCAGTACTTTACAACAAGCGTCACTTGTTTGGAGCGATAAATAGGTGAGCGTATCTCGAAACGTATCTTACAATTAGTATATCTCGAAAGTGTATCTTCTAACAGAGTTTATTGTAATTTTTGAAAGAAATATTAAAATGTTTGAAAGCTAATTTATCTCATTGAAATAAATGTCATTTTTTAATAGCATTTCTATCGTTTATTATGCCAGAATTAATCTTAGAAGTAAAAAAATTATTAGTCGTCCTAACAGTAAATGACATGTGGGAAATGACTACCGGCGAGATAATGGCCCAGTACCGATTTCTGGTACTGAGTATTGGCGCGTTACTAGATGCCAGTACTGATGTGATACTGGAGAAATACTGGGATGATAGAATTGGGCCAAGACTCGAATTACAGTACTACTTTGGTACAGAATTCCAGTATTGCTGCAGTACCGATTTCCATTATTGTTACGGTACCGATTTCCATTATTGTTACGGTATTAAATCAGTACCGATTCTCAACATAACAGTACTAAAAATCAATACCAATCCCCAATACAGTAACAGTATTAAATATCTGTTCTGTTTTCAAATACTATTATAGTATCAAAAATCAATACTGATTCTCAATACTGTAACAATATTTAAGATCAGTATCAATTTCCAATAATTAGTATCAATTTTGTGTGCGATAATTAAATTAAATTACAGTATTATTATTAGAATTATTTATTATACACATATAAAATAAATTAATTACATTATAAAATATATCAATTAATAATTAATATAAAATATTTTATTTATTAAATAAAATATTAAAACAATCTAAAAAAATTAATTACCAAGACCTCAACGTCCATTGAAGCATCCAAAATATTAAAATCATCTAATATAGATATCGGTAATGTAAGTTCAATAATCTGTTTTAAAGCAGAAACTGGATTCATTTCATCTTGATAATAACGATGATGATGATATAGTCTTTAGTTTCTTTAAATCTTGATATTTTTTGGTGTAAAATTACTTCTTTTTCAGCATTTTCTATTCAATGTTTACCACTGGATATAGCTGTAATTATGAGTTATGAAATTGATATAATTGCAATTAAAAAATTATTTTCCATAATACAAAAAAAGAGAGAATTTGACAACTAGTAAAAATGATAAATAACAGAATTATCACTCACAATAACTGTTATTACTCCGTTTCTCGGCCAATTATTCAAGGTTCTCCTTTTTCGTAAAGAAATATAATTCTTTTTTACTAAGTTTATCCGTTTTGTTAATAATGCAATGGACTAGAATATAGTTTCACTTTCTGTCACATTAAAATATACAACGGTTATACTCTTTGACATTGCCTCCTATGATGTATACTAAGTATTCGATGTTCTTCTTTTGCCAATTTTAGTGCTAAAAAATTTACCGGCATTGTACCATTTCGGTACTGGCATTCAACGCTCTTCTTTTGCCAATTCCAGTACGGGCACAGTACCTTGAATTTACCGGCAGTATACCGTTTCGGTACTGTAATTTGACATTTCTTTTACTAATTTTTGTACAGGTATAGTACAAAAAAAACTACCGGCAATGTACCATTTCGGTACTGGCATTCAACGCTCTCCTTTTGCCAATTCCAGTACGGGCACAGTACCTTGAATTTACCGGCAGTATACCGTCTCAGTACTTGACATTTGACATTTTCTTTTACTAATTTTTGTACAGATACAGTACCGTAAATTTACCGGCAGTATACCATTTCAGTACCATTATTCAATACTGATTTAGATAATGGGTTAGTACTAAACCATTGTTATTTTAATACTGGTTTTGTACTATGCCAGTACCGAAACGTAAAACTCGTTTTTCGGTACTGGATCTGTAATAATAGCAATTGCTATTTGGACTAATGATAAATACATAATATTGAGGTATTAAATACATTACATCGTAAAAGCTTTAATTTTTTTATTTTAGATAAATTTTTACAAAATATATGTTTTGAATAATTTATTAAGTTGTGTCGCGCTTCGAAGAATGTTATTTATATTCAATTATGAGATTATTTTAAGATTTATTTGTTGTAATGAAATATTTTCTTATAGAGAATATAGTAACACAATGCAACTTGTTAATATCTTTTTTTAATATATTATACATATTTAATATTATGTACAATTTTTATATTTAATTTATAAGGACAGTGCATGAAGTTAATTGTGAATGGGAATGTATTATAATATTGTTGTAAAGGTCTCGAAAATAGAGTCCACTTGTGCAATATTTCTCAAATGGCGGTTCTAGAAGACGCTGTGCGCAATAGAAGCATATATTTTTAATAATCTGTAAGTTCATCATTAAGTTCAAAATAATACAAAAAAATTGGAAGAAAAGCAAAACGAGGAGAAAAAAAGCTTTGGAGTCCCATCTGGCTCGCAGCAATAGGCAGCGGTAGGCAGCGCTACAGCACTTCTCGGTGCTCGACTGCTACCCGGTTCTCCGGAGAGGAGAGGCCGGCCGTAAGTCTACCAACTTCTGAACTGTGCTCATAGCATGCTTTGCAGGAAAATATATTAATCAAGACATACGCAATTGGTTCTACTATAGATTTTTTTATACCATTTTTGCATGAATTATATTGCGCAAAGCGTTATCGAGTAGTGCCAAGTTAGCGAGACACAAGTCTCGCCTATTACTGTTGCACAAATAGACTCTACTTGGTGAGACCTCGTCAACGATACATAATACATATCCATTCGATTAATACTTTGTGCTTTGTTAGATATCTCTATGAATATGTAACTATTATCTAATGTTGCATACACCTTTTATGTAACTTAGTAAACGTTACATTCAATATGTGTTCAGATAATGTTTTTTTATTTAATGTATCATTTGCTACGCCTATATAGGATCTGTCTTACATTGCCGTCAAACAGAAACTTGATAGCAGACAGCTATATTATGATCAGCTAAAGTGTACGAAATTTATCAATTCCCGGCTTAGCTACTCGCGCCCTGATATTTTTTCTCTCTTTCTTTCTTTCCAATAATTCCTATACGTACATTAAGTTTCTCGATATATGAGAACAATGTACTTTAAATTTCATACTTTTTAGGTATGTCGATCTGAGATCGGTGTACAATCTAACTGTCTCATGTAGACTAATTTATTAATTTCTTTAAGAAAAATTAAAAATTTAGCACTAACATCCTGCAACGGCTCTTATCTCGCCATTTCATTATATTTCTCGTTTAAATATACCATTTATGTAATTTATTAAATGTATTTTTTTACGTTAACTTTTTTGATACGAGCGTTGACTATAATCGACAACCACCAACTGCAACAAATAGAAAATTTTATACAAATCAATAATACATTATAAGAAGACACGTATTACACAAAAATATCCGCGTAGCAATAAATCCTCTCTCATCAAGTTGCTCTTGGCTGTCAGATAAACACTACGTGGTGCATGTCCACCGTGCCAAAAGGGTTAAAAAATTACTAAATTATTTACCTTTTTCAAGTATAATATAACATAATAAGTATTATATAACGTTTTTAAATATTATATAACGTATTGACATTTAGGAGCAATTAAGGAACCCACAAAAGAGATAAAAGGAAAATTAAGAAAACTGTAGTTTGTTCAACAAAAAATGATTATTATTTCACTGCTCTTATGCATCTTTCTCATTTTACTGTGCCATTACCTTATTCATCATGGAAGATTTTGGCAACTTATCGATCAAATACCAGGACCACCGCCGCTCATATTACTCGGCAATACTCTTTTATGGTGCACCGGTTCATTAGGCAAGTAGAATTATGTACATTTGCAGATTAATGAATAGCATATAAATATTATGTAAAAAATGTTTCTTAGTAAGACACAAAGATATGAACAGTAAAGATGATTTGATTGCACAACATTTTATCGATAACATATAAATATAACGATAATCGTAAAATTATCAACTGTAATAATATATATATTTAAAAGCTATAATATTTAATTAGATTTATTTTTATTTTTTATGCAATAATATTTATTATTTTTGATCATTGTATATTTTTATTTTCAATTCTCACACTTAAATATAAAAAATTATGACGCAAAAATTCAGAATAATGATATTGTATTATATTATGATCAATGATACTTGTATCAGAAGTTATACAGAGATAAAAAGGGGATAACACTTATTCTATAGTTAATCAGTAGCGCACATGTATAGAAATAATTGATTGTAGCTCTTTAATAATTACGTAAATTTAAGGAAATTATTTACCATTTTCTTAAATTTGAATTTCCAGAAGAGCAATTGAAGACTCTGGAAAAATACGTTAATATTTATTATCCTATTGCTAAAATATGGTCTATTCATATTGCAATTGTTATGGCTGGTCATCCTGATGATGTAGAGGTAAAAGAAATATTTAAAGATAAGCAATCTTTATTATTATATTAAAATTTTATTAAAAATATTATTTACTTCTAATCGTTTATTTCTTTAATATTTAATAATTATATATTAGTGTTTGTTCGAACAATATAAGAATAGAAAAGTATTAAGTTATCCATACATATATGTATATGTAAATATATACATACATACACACACGCACGCACGCACGCACGCATGCACGCACGCGCACACACCAAATTCATTATAAATAAGGAATCAAGAAAAATCGCCAATTTTTATTGTATCCTGAAAAAAATCACTTAGCGATTCATCCGCTCAAATTAAAGATCCCGTAACCAAAATAACAGCCTAGTAACAGAAATTCTCTACAAATTTTTTTACGTTAGGTGTAACGTAGCAAAATCGTATATTAAAAATTTTATGTGAATTTTAATGAATCAAACTTTATCATTATACTGTTTTATAAAAAAAAAAGGATAATTAAAAATCGCAAGAGGTGTACGAAAAAAGAAGTTTCAAGTTTCAAAATGTTTTTCTTGAAATTAAAATACAACGATTTTTCGCAGAGTTACAATACTTTGCTTTACAATTTTCACCATAAAATAATTTCAGAAATGTGCAATTAGTACAGTTCATTTCGTATCGAATGTTGAAAGATATATAAAGAGTGTCCCACAGAAAGTGGGATATCCAAAACTAATTAACTGTCATTTTTAAATGCATATAAGAAACAAAAAAAATAAAATATTTTGTAACAGAGGACACTTTGCAGTTTTATTTACATATAAATCAAATATTTGTTATATATAAACTAAAAACAATATTTTTATCATTAAATACACGTTTATAAAAAATAACAAATATCATTAATCACATTTTTGAAGTGCGCGCCGACAGAATTACAATAAAACTCATGTCGCTTTTAGAAACTATAACTGTAACTCATGTTACATAAAAGATTCCAAAAGCGACTTAATTTTTGTTATAATTCATTTCAGAAACATATACTATAAAAATGAGCAAAATATGACATTTTTTAATAAATGTTTATTTAATTTATAAAAATATTTCCGATCGTCTTTAGTTTATATGTAAATAAAATTACAAAATATCTTCTATTGGAAGATATTTTACTTTTCTTGAATGTGCATTTATAATTTTTTTCCCTATGTGCCTATTTTTCCCTATTTATAATTCGCAATAATGTGCAATAATAATTTAATAGTTTCAGCAACTTCCCATGGAACACCTCGTATATAGGATACAGGTTTGGTGGGAAACGTGATTAACGCCAGAACTTTTATAAAAAATTAATATGCGAGGAAAAGCTAATTTTAGGAAAACGTAAAAAATATATTTAAAATAAATTGAACAAATAAAAATCGATTATTATTATATTAAATTTTTATAAATGATAAATAATACCGATTTTTATAATTTGTATTTTTATAATTTGTATTTACAGCTTAATACAAATAAGAATTCTTCAAAGAAAAATTAACGTTTGTTAAAACATTCTCTTAGACATAACTGTGTAATAACAATTATACTGTAGCAGGTTAACACACAAATTACATTCCATTTTTGCAATTTTCAATTAAAATATTATTATTTATTACTATTATATATAATCCTTTATATGGTTGTAGACAATATTAAGCAACCCGAAAGAGCATATTGGAAAAGGGTTTATATACACAATGATGCAGCCTTGGTTGGGAACTGGCCTACTTATTAGTGATGGTAACATAATGAATTTAACATAATTCTTATTTCTAATATGTAGAATATTTCGAATCGGAAATGTATAAAAACGGTATCCTTTATTTTTTTATGTTTATATAAATTCTGTATTATGTTAAATTATGTTTATATAATTCTGTACTCTAAATTCTGTATTAAAGTACACATAATTATAAAAAATTAAAAAATAATCTCAACGCAAGACTAATTATTGTCATAATTATATAATATACTTTGTCATATAAATCGAATAATATGGAAGAAAAGTAATTTTTTAGTCAAACTTAGTAAAATATTTTACTTCAAATATAAATTTTAATTACTAAATTTGTAAGGCAAGTATTGAATCCAATATAGTAATTTCAAGTGTTATTGCGATAAAAAAGGATGTTATCTTATTTCTATTACAGGAACAAAATGGCATGAAAGAAGAAAGATGCTAACACCAGCATTTCATTTTAATATTTTGAAACAATTTGTTAATATTTTGATCGAGGAGGGTAATCATATGTCACAATGCTTGAAAGACAATAAAGAATTGATTGTTAATGATTTACTTTCTTTTATTAGTCATCATACGTTGAATACAATATGTGGTACGTCAGTATATATTTACAAAAAATCGTTTCTGCAAAATTATTTCGACATAATCAAAAAATTATCTTAAATTATATAATACGAATCATTAAACAAATATATTATATAACTTATTACGATTGAAATAAAAATCATAATAAATATTTATATAACTTTAACAATTTAGAAACCGCTATGGGAATTTCTATGAAAGATATGGGCGAATTTCAGCAACAGTATCGCGAAGCAGTTCATGAAACCAATCAAATAATCGTCGCTAGGTAAGTATGCAATGCAACTTAACAAAATGTATAACTATTTGCAACAACACATTTAAAGATATTCGTCATTTTAAGAGGATGTTTGAATATAAATATAATAGTTATATATGTAATATTTATATATAATATAAAGTTTTGATTAATGTTTTATAAAAATATTATCGTGTAACTTAAAGAATCATTTAAACTCACACACAGACTTTAAATGTAATGCTATTGTTCCCTTATATAACGTTATATAATTGTGGACACAGATTAGCAAGACCCTGGCTTTATCCTGATGTGATATTTGCACTTTCGTCACTGGGTAGAAGGCAGGCTAAGAATTTAAAAATATTGCATGGATTCACCGAGAAAGTGAGTGAGAATCGTGCGTTATTAATATTTTACAGAATTTTTGTGTAAATATAGTCATAATAATACTTTAGTAAAATTAAAACAATCTAATTCGTATGTCAGCAGTACATTTAGCAGTACGACAGTATAAATGATAATCAGAATTTCTATTATTTTTTTTTTAGATTATTGCGGAAAGAAAACAATTTCATAAAAGCACAGACGGACAATATTTGAAGCAATTTCACAATGATTCAGTAAACGACGATGAAGATATAATAGGAGGTATGACCTTACACACATATGTATATAAAAGTATAAATATGTGTACTTGTATGCGTACATATGTGCGCTGCGTGTTACAGGATGTGTAAGTTTTCTTACCATAATCGCGCGCGCGTGTGTGTGTTGGATTAATCCGAAAATTTTCCTTTAGATTTTGCACATAGAATTTTGTCAAAAATTCGAAGAAAATTTCTGTTCAATTCAATAAATTAAATACAACATATATTAAACTAAAGTAGTGTAATCTTTTTCAGCAAGAAGAAAGCGATTAGCTTTGTTGGATCTTTTGATAGCGGCGTCCTATAACAATAAGATGAGTGATTTGGACATCAGAGAAGAAGTTGATACCTTCATGTTTGAGGTAAATATCTGAAATCATTTACATATACAGTCCACTCTGGTATTAGGGTTAGTAACGAATCTGTAAGGGTAAATAATTTACCAAAAATGTGTGTCCTTACTGCTCCAGTATACTTAAGTAACGGAAGAGAATTGAGATTATACTCTTGCATTGGAGCCGGCTTAAATACTTATTTATACATCGATTTGGTTGTATCGTGACACATGTGTGAAATACACTTCTACATTCTCGTCATACGTATACATCTTTAAGTAAAACCTAGTGAAGCCTGACGTAGTTGCAATGCAATTGTTGATTTATGCGAGATTCACCAAATATTTTTTTTATGATGACATGGTGGGAAAACAAAAAATTCAACAAAGACAAGCCCAGCTTCAATGCCAGATTAGACTGTATTAAGTAATAATATAACAAATATATGTGTAACAATGAAAATTCTAAATATGTTGTCAAATTACTTCAGACAAAAACAAATTATTTTATATAAGAATGCTTATTTATATATGACTTATTAAATAAAATAATCATTCCTACTTTAATTTTTGTACAAATATGATAGAATAAACAACGATGATATTTTTCTGAATGATAATTGTCAATAAGATTGATATAGAATTGTTCATTTTTTGAAATATTTGTTCGATATGGACGCAATATATTCAAAAATTATATGAAAAGAAGGACTTTAAAAAGTTAACAATATTAAAAATATTTTAATTTGCGTTTTATTTGGTAAGTCTTTTTATAAATGTCGTCTGTACATAACGCACAGAAATAAACAACATATCTTCTTTGCATAACAGGGTCACGATACAGTAGCAATGTCTATATGCTTCACGATATTATTATTGGCTGAGCATAAGAATATTCAGGTATATTATACATAAATGATATATTTTTAAACACACACAATAAATACTTTATTAACAGTATTGACTAAATATTTAATCAATATTATTTGTGTTTTCTGATAATATTTAAAAAATCGTTAAGATTATTAGTGTAATAAATAAATATGCAAAAGTATTCTGCTTTAATTTGTAATAAAATAAGATTGTTATGTGTTTAAATACATCAAATTAAATATAAAAAGATATATGTTTTTTTTATACTATGTGTGTGTCGCATATATAATTTAATGACAAATGCAAATCAAATAAAACATGTAAAAATTTGTTAAATAATGTAGGATCGTGTCAGAAGAGAAGTTAATGCAGTGATGCTAGAGAACAATGGAAAACTTACTATGACAGCATTAAACAATATGCCATACTTGGAAAGATGTTTGAAAGAATCGTTGAGACTGTATCCTAGCGTTCCTAACATAGTGCGAGTTGCGTCTGAAGATGTAAAGATACGTGAGTAATTAATAAAAAATATTTTTGATATCCTGGATGATCCACATAATTATGTACATTTGGAAAATGTTATTTCTTTACATCTCGGCAACTATGCAATCGATTTTAAAAGTATAAACTTTGAATTGTATAGGTCTGAATGATCTTTCAATTAGAAAGGAAGTTAGTCTCCCAATCCCGGTTGCAGGGATGGGGGTAAACATTAAAATTTTAAATAGAAATTTTTAACTGGAATTACATTTCCAGATTCTATGAAAGAAAAGAAGTTGTTATTGAAAACATTTTTTTGTCAGATAATTCTTTGAAAAAATATGACGGATTAAAGTTTTGGTTCAAGTAACTACTTGAAACGCTTGGGAATAGTTATAATGAAATCAAAATCAACACTCCATTCTGACTTATTTTATTTATTAAATGTTAAAAATGTTCATTATGGACTTGTAAACATTTATTTTTTTGAATTAGTAAAGTATTTTTAATATTTAATAGCATTTCAAGAAGATAAGCGACGCATGCGCTAAGTAGTTTGGTGACTCTCGAAATGCTATCAAATATTAAAAATACTTTATTAACTCGGATAAATATATATTTACAAGTCTGTGGTGAATATTTTGAACATTCAATAAATTAATAAGTCATAGTAAAATGTCGTGATTTTGATTTTTTATGATTATTCCTGATCGCTTTTAATAACTATGAGCCAAAATTTTTAATCGTTATATTTTTTCGAAGAAATATCTAACAAAAATATTTTGGATAAAACTGAGTTATTTTTTTTTATAGAATTTGAAAATGTAATTTTGTATAAGAATTTCCATGAAAAATTTTAATATTATCCCCTATCCCTGCAACCTTGGATTGGGAGATTAACTTCCATTTCAGTTTAAAGACCAGTCTCATTCAGTTCAAGATTAAACTTTTGAAATCAAATTGCATCATTTCCGAGATCGAGTCATAAAGAATTATGTGGATCACCCTGTATATTTTTATAAATCTTTAAAAGAAGATATGCTCATATTGATAAATCAGCTAGTTTGTGATTTCATATTGAATTGTTTCCAACGTAAATATTATTTTAAGGAATTAGTAATTTATTGTATGAAAAAAAAACTTTTATTTAAAACAATAATTTATATAGAAATGTTTATTTTACAAACTAAACATCTCTTTGTAATTTATTCTAATAAATTGCACTTTGTTTCATGATTCTTTCAGAATCATATATTGTGCCTTCTGGAACATTATTATATGTTCCTATTAAAACCATTCACAGACATCCCGATTTATGGCCAAATCCAGACGTGTTTGATCCAGACAGATTTTTACCAGAAAATTGTCAAAATCGTCATCCTTTTTCTTATTTACCTTTTAGCGCAGGATCACGAAATTGTATAGGTAATATTTGAAATATTAATTTCTTAATATGTAAACGAGTTCTAATGTTTTTAGAAATGTTTGAATGTTAATAGGTCAGCGATTTGCCATGTTCGAGTTAAAGGCTACAATAGCTCCTTTGGTGCATAACTTTTACTTGGAACCTGTTGATTATTTGAAAGATTTTCGATTCCGGTTAGATTTATTAACTCGAGTTGTACATCCAATTCGTGCAAAATTTATTCCAATCGAAAATGCAGCCATTTAAAACTAATTAAAATTTTAAAAAAGTAAACAAATAATTTGTTACATCATTAAAAGAATTATTAACTCAGTTGTCATATGTGTTATAAACATTTGTGGTTATGGATAATATGAATATTTTATTATATATTTTATTTAGTACAATATGTTACTTGCTTCTTCACTTCAATTAGTGCTTGAAAACACTTCTTTATTTGATAAGATATATTTATTATAACTAGGGCGCGGATGTTCGTGCACGATCCCGTGTCGCGCGCAGAGAACCGCTGCGTGCGAGTGAGATAGATGTATTGAATTCGGATGAATTGACAATCGGGTCTTCTCGAGAAATGCTACCTTAGCGAATACTCGACTCACTCGCACGCAGCGGTTCTCTGCGCGCGACACAGGATCGTGCACAAACATCCGCGCCCTAATTATAACGTACTTATTATAAATTCAAATCAATAATAAATGTATGGTTAATCCACGCTGAATGATATCTGTGTCTGTTTGAACCCAAATATAAAAAATTAGCGTCCTTCAACACTTGATGACGCGCGTTAGAGCAATAATGAGTAGAGCACTAAATATGTAGGTATTCTCACGTCTGCGCCATTTTCGCTCCATTCCCCCACTCCTTGCCCTCTCGCCTAATTACCATAAACTTCTTAGCTTAGCGAGGGCGAGCTAAGAAGCTAAAAGGGCGAGAGGGCAAGGAGTGGTGGAATGGAGCGAAAATGGCGCAGACACGAAAATACTCACGTTTATAGTGCCTTATATTGAGAAGAGCGTAACTATAATGTAAAAACCACTTTTTTGTATATTGTAAAGAAATGAAATAAATGTTATATTTTGATAGGTTTTTATTTTTGTTATTTGCTTTTAAGGCCTCTTTCCAGCGTTGCTCCGATGATTCGCGTTAGACATGTCATTGAGCGATTGTCATCGAGACGATTGCGTTTGACAATTTGTACGTCTGACACTGTTTAACAGCTTGTAACCTTTATTATTATACACAGAGAAGTGTTTTGAAAAAAATAAAAATGTAAATTATTATAACGAAAAAAAATGACACGTGCATTGCATGCGCTTGTGTGGCTTAATATAAATAAAAACTTCATCATAAGTAACTATCGATGATAAAAACGATGATAAAACGTTTTACATAACAGATAGATCTAAAGTACACGTGTTATCTAAACGCATAAGAGATTTTTTTCGTACTAATTGTAAATTGTTATTTATGCCGTCATTGCAAAAATATGATAATAGTGCTATATAAAACTGCTGTATGATAATGCAGATCAAAATCATTTGTTTGAGGGTCAAGAAATTTTCATCTAGTGTTCAAAGATTTACAAGATTTTGTTTTATAAATAAGACATAATAATTAAAGCGGAAATTTCTACAAACGTGTTAAGAATATATTTCTTTATATTTTTTGAACGATGTCTAGATCTAGTCAAATCCAGAAAAAGACACTTACTTGACTATTCAGCACTTTACGACAAGCGTTACTTGTTTGGAGCGATAAATAGGTGAGTGTATCTCGAAACGTATCTTACAATTAGTATATCTCGAAAGTGTTTCTTCTAACAGAGTTTATTGTAATTTTTGAAAGAAATATTAAAATGTTTAAAAGCTATTTTATCTCATTAAAATAAATGTCATTTTTAAATAATATTTCTATCGTTTATTTATGCCAGAACTAATCTTAGGAGTAAAAAATTAGTCATCCTAATAGTAAAAAAACTTATTTTAAAATATTGATACAAGTGAAAACAGTATCAGTCCGAATTTACTCATGTGTCGTATTCTGTGCGATTACCGAATTCATCAGTATTGTGAGAGTTAGTAAAATAAGCTAGTACATTGCTATTTGTACTAATAATAAATACATAATATTGTAACATTACATACATTACATTGTAAAAGCTTCAATTTTTTTATTTTAGATAAATTTTTGCAAGATATATGTTTTGAATAATTTATTAAGTTATGTCGCGCTTCAAAGAATGTTATTTATACATATACAATTATGAGATTATTTTAAGATTTATTTGTTGTAATGAAATCTTTTCTTACAGAGAATATAGTAACACAATGCAACTTGTTAATATTTTTTTTTAATATACATATTTATAATTATGTACAACTTTTATATTGAATTTGTAAGAACAGTGCATAAAGTGTTAATTGTGAATGGGAATGTATTATAATGTTGTTCTAAAAATTTCGAGAATATAGTCCACTTGTGCAATATTTCTTAAATAGCGGTTCTAGAGGACGCTGTGCGCAATAGAAGTTGTATATATTCTCAATAATCTAGTTTATTATTAAGTTCAAAATGATACGAAAAAATTGGAAGAAAAACAAAACGGAGAAGAAAAAAGATTTGGTGTTCCATCTGGCTCGCAGCAATAGGCAGCGGTAGGCAGCGCTACAGCACTTCTCGGCGTTCAACTGCTCGGTTCTCCGGAGAGGAGAGGCCGGCCGTAAGTATACCAACTTCTGAACTGTGCTAATAGCATGCATTACAGGAAAATATATTAATCAAAACATACGCAATTGGTTTTACTAGAGATTTTTTTATACTATTTTTGCATGACTTATATTGCGCACAGCGTTCACGAGAAGTGCCAAGTCAGCGAGACACAAGTCTCGCCAATCACTGTCGCACAAATGGACTCTACTTGGTGAAATCTTTCCAACGATACATAATACATATCCATTCGATTAATACTTCGTGCTTTTTTCTTGTTAGAAATATTCATGGGTATGTAAATATATCTAATTTTGCATATACTTTTTATGTAACTTAATAAACGTTATATTGGATATATGTTCAGAATATGTTTTTTTATTGAATGTACCAAATGCTACGTATATATGATCTGTCTTGTATTGACGTGAAAGAGAAACTTGATAGCAGTGACAGTGTTTAAGTCGCTACATTGAGATTGTTGCAAAAATATTAAAAGTTGTGTATATGATTGTTGGGGCAAAGAATTAATATTGAAAGATTTACAAGCTTACTTAGAAATAAAGCAGCATCTTTTACGCTGAGCTGTTTAGAAAAATAACGTAATAAAATAATTCTTAATAAGGTAAACTCTACATTCTTATTTATACTAACAATAATACCTAACATTAGAGTATTAGTTATATCATTGTACTTGGGTATCAACAAAAAAGTTTTTAATCTTTTTGTAAAACATAATTCATGCATAGTTAAAATGTATATTTTATATAAATTATTTGTATCCATTCGAAAAATGACATTTTTATTCGATTGTAAGATATTTATTTGATACAATAATATATTTTTTATGAAAAATATTATTTGTTCTTACAATTCATAAATTACATAACAATTTGTTATAAATATATTTATTACAAGATAAATGATTTTAAATATAATCCTACTAAAAAAAGCTACAATATAAGGAAAATTGCAAAATTGCAGTAACACAATGCAAGTTGTTAATCTTTTCTTTATATTTTTAAAAATTATGTACAATTTTTATATTTAATTTACAAGAGCAGAGTGCAAAGTGTTAATCGCGAATGGGAATGCATTATATATTGTTGAAGAGATCTCGAAAATTTTAAATATACTATTTATGTAATTTAATATATGTATTTTTTCACGTTAACCTCTTTGATACGAGCGTTGACTATAGTCGACAACCTCCAACAGCAACAAATAGAAAATTTTATACAAATCAATAATACATTATTAGAAGACACGTATTACACAAAAGTATCCGCGTAGCAATAACTCCTCTCGCACCGAGTTTCTGTCGACTGTCAGATAAACACTACGTGGTGCATGTCCGCCGTGCCAAAAGGGTTTAAAAATTATTAAATCATTTATCTTTTTTAAGTATAATATAACATAATAAGTATTATATAATGTTTTTAAGTATTATATAACGTATTGACATTTAAGAGCAATTAAGGAACCCACAATAGAGATAAAAGGAAAATTAAGAAAACTGTAGTTTGTTCAACAAAAAATGATTATTATTTCATTGCTATTATGCATCGTTCTCATATTACTGTGCCATTACCTTATTCACTATGGAAGATTTTGGCAACTTATCGATAAAATACCAGGAGCACCGTCGCTTTTATTACTCGGCAATTCTTTTTTATGGTACACCAGATCATTAGGCAAGTAAAATTATGTACATTTGCAGATTACTGAATAGCATATAAATATTGTGTAAAAAATGTTTCTTAGTAAAATATCAAGTATAAATGATTTGATTGCACAACATTTTATTCAATTAGATTTACTTTTATTTTTTATGCAATAATATTTACTATTTTTTATCATTGTATATTTTTATTTTCAATTCTCACACTTAAATATAAAAAATTATGACGCAAAAATTCGGAACAATGATTGTATTATGATTAATGATACTTGTATCAGAAGTTATACAGATAAAATGAGATAACACTTATTCTACAGTTAATTAGTAGCGCGCATGTATAGAAATAATTGATTGTAACTCTTTAATAACTACATAAATTTAAAGAAAATTAGTTACTATTTTCTTAAATTTGAATTTCCAGAACAGCAATTAAAGACTCTGGAAAAATACATGAATATTTATTATCCTGTTGCTAAGATATGGGTTTTTCATAGTGCAGCTGTTTTTGTTGGTCATCCTGATGACGTAGAGGTAAAAGAAATATTTAAAGATAAGCAATCTTTATTATTATTTTAAAATTTTCTTTAAAATATTAATTTCTTTTAATCGTTTATTTCTTTAATTATGTATATATTAGTGTTTGTTCAAACAATATAAGAATAGAAGAGTATTAAGGTATCCATATAATTTGTATATGTAAATATATACACATGTACACACACACGCGCGCACGCACGCGCGCGCAAACACACAACTCATTATGATTAAGGAATCAAGAAAAATCGCCAATTTTTATTGTATCCTCAAAAAAATCACATAGCGATCCACCCGCTCAAATTAAAGATCCCGCTAGTAACAGAAATTCTCTACAAATTTTTTTACGCCAGGTGTAACGTAGCAAAGTCGTATATTAAAAATTTTATTTTAATGAATCAAACTTTATCATTATACTGTTTTATATAAAAAAAAATATATAATTAAAATCCGCAAAAGGTGTTTGAAAGAAGAAGTTTCAAGTTTCAAAATGTTTTTCTTGAAATTAAAATACAACGATTTTTCATAGTTACAAAACTTTGCTTTTTTTGAGCAATTTTTCTTGATTCCTTAACTATTGTGAGTAGTGTACATCTCAAAGCTATATAGCCTCGACATTTTGATATTTTCACCATAAAATAATTTCAGAAATGTGCCATTGGTACAGTGCATTTAGTATCGGATATTGTAAGATATATAAAGGGTGTCCTAAAAAAAGGTGGGATATCCAAAACTAATTAGCTATTATTTTTAAATGCATATAAGAAACAAAAAAAATAAACTATTTTTTAACAGAGAACACTTCGCAGTATTATTTACATATAAATCAAATTTTTGTTATATATAAACTAAAGACAATATTTTATCATTAAATACACGTTTATAAAAAATGACAAATATCATTAATCACATTTTTGAAGTGCGCGCCGACAAAACTACAAAAAAAATCAAGTCGTTTTTAGAAACTATAACATTAACTCATGTTACATAAAGGATTCCAAAAACTACTTAATTTTTGTTATAATTCTGACGGTGTGCATTTCAAAAACATATACCATAAAAATAAGCAAAGTATGACATTTTTTAATAAATGTTTATTTAATTAATAAAAATATTCTCGATTGTCTTTAGTTTTTATGTAAAAAAATTACAAAATATCTTCTATTACAGAATATTTTACTTTTCTTGTATGTGCATTTATAATTTTTTTCCTTATGTGCATTTATAATCTGCAATAATGTGCACTAATTATTTAATAGTTTCAGCAACTTCTTATGGGACACCTTATATATAGGATACAGGTTTAGTGGGAAACGTGATTAACGCCAGAACTTTTATAAAAAATTAACATGCAAAGAAAACGTAAAAAATATATTTAAAATAAATTGTACAAACAATCAATTATTATTATATTCAATTTTTATAAATGATAAATAATACCAAAATTTACAATTTGTATTTGGAATTGTGCTCTAACCGCTTAATACAAATAAGAATTTTTCCAAAAATTATTAACATTATTTAACATTTTCTTAGATATACATAACCATGTAATAACAATTATACCGTAGTAGGTTAACACACAAATTACATTCCATTTCTGCACTTTTTAAATTATTATTTGATATTATTATGTATAATCTTTTATATGGTTGTAGACAATATTAAGCAACTCGAAAGAGCATACCGGAAAAGGGTTTATATACACATTTATACAGCCTTGGTTGGGAACTGGCCTACTTACTAGTGATGGTAACATAATGGCTTTAACATAATTCTAATTCTTAATCTGTAAAATATTTCAAATCAAAAATATATAAAAACGGTATTCTTTATTTTTTTATGTTTATATAAATTCTGCACTCTAAATTCTGTATTTAAGCACACATAATTATAAAAAATTAAAAATTAATCTCAACGCAAGACTAATTATTGTCATAATTTTATAATATACTTTGTCATTAAAAATAGAAAATATGAAAGAAAAGTAATTTTTTAGTCAAACTTAGTAAAATATTTTACTTTAAATATAAATTTTAATTACTTAATTTGAAAGGCAAGTATTGAATCAAATATAGTAATTTCAAGTGTTATTGCGATAAAAAAGGATGTTATCTTATTTCTATCACAGGAACAAAATGGCATGAAAGAAGAAAGATGCTAACACCAGCATTTCATTTTAATATTTTGAAACAATTTGTTAATATTTTGATCGTAGAGGGTAATCATATGTCACAATGCTTGAAAGACAATAAAGAATTGATTGTTAATGATTTACTTTCTTTTATTAGTCATCATACGTTGAATACAATATGTGGTACGTCAGTATATATTTACAAAAAATCGTTTCTGCAAAATTATTTCGACATAATCGAAAAATTATCTTAAATTATATAATACTAATCATTAAACAAATATATTATATAACTTATTACGATTGAAATAAAAATCATAACAAATATTTATATAACTTTAACAATTTAGAAACCGCTATGGGAATATCTATAAAAGATATGGGCGAATTTCAGCAACAGTATCGCAAAGCAGTTCATGAAACCAATCAAATAATCATCGCTAGGTAAGTATGCAATGCAACTTAACAATATGTATAACTATTTGCAACAACACATTTAAAGATATTCGTCATTTTAAAAGGATGTTTGAATATAAATATAATAGTTATATATGTAATATTTATATATAATATAAAGTTTTGATTAAATAAAAATTTTATAAAAATATTATCGTGTAACTTAAAGAATCATTTAAACTCACATACTTTAGACTTTAAATGTAATGCTATTGTTCCCTTATATAACGTTATATAATTGTGGATACAGATTCGCAAGACCCTGGCTTTATCCTGATGTGATATTTGCACTTTCGTCACTGGGTAGAAGGCAAGCTAAGAATTTAAAAATATTGCATGGATTCACCGAAAAAGTGAGTGAGAATCGTGCGTTATTAATATTCTACAGAGTTTTTGTGTAAATATAGTCGTATTAATATTTTAATAAAATTAAAACAATCTAATTCGTATGTCAGCAGTACATTTAGCAGTACGACAGTATAAATGATAAACAGAATTTCTATTTTTTTTCTTTAGATTATTGCGGAAAAAAAACAATTTCATAAAAGCACTGACGGACAATATTTGAAGCAATTTCAAAATGATTCAGTAAACGACGATGAAGATATAATAGGAGGTATGACTTTACACACATATGTATATAAAAGTATAAATATGTGTACTTGCATGCGTACATATGTACGCTGCGTGTTACAGGATGTGTAAGTTTTCTTACCATATTCGCGCGCGCGCGTGTGTGTGTTGGATTAATCCGAAAATTTTCCTTTAGATTTTGCACATAGAATTTTGTCAAAAATTCGAAGGAAATTTCTGTTCAATTCAATAAATTAAATACAACATATATTAAACTAAAGTAGTGTAATCTTTCTCAGTAAGAAGAAAACGATTAGCTATGTTGGATCTTTTGATAGCGGCGTCCTATAATAATAAGATGAGTGATTTGGACATCAGAGAAGAAGTTGATACCTTCATGTTTGAGGTAAAAAAAAAGGATAATCTGAAATTATTTACATATACAGTCCACCCTGGCATTAGGGTTAGTACATGTCTGTAGGGGTAAATAATTGACCAAAAACGTGTGTTCCCACTACTCCAGTATAAGTAAGAAAGGAGAATTGAGATTATACTCTTGCATTGGAGCCGGCTTAAATATTTATTCATACATCGATTTGGTTGTATCGTGACACATGTGTGAAATACACTTCCACATTCTCGTCATACGTATACATCTATAAGTAAAACCTAGTGAAACCTGACGTAGTTACAATGCAATTGTTGATTTATGCGAGAGTTCCCAAATATTTTTTTTATGATGACATGGTGGGAAAACAAAAAATTCAACAAAGACCGGCCCAGCCTCAATGCCAGATTTGACTGTATTAAATAATAATATAACAAATATATGTGCAACAATAAAAATCCAAAATACGTTATCAAATTACTTCAGATAAAAACAAATTATTTTATATAAGAATGCTCATTTATATATAACCTATTAAATAAAATAATTATTCCTACTTTAATTTTTGTACAAATGTGATAGAATAAACAATGATATTTTTTCGAATAATAAGTGTCAATAACATTGATATAAAATTGTTCATTTTTTGAAATATTTGTTTAATATGGACGCAATATATTCAAAAATTATATGAAAAGAAGGACTTTAAAAAATTAACAACATTAAAAATATTTTAATTTTCTTTTTATTTGGTAAGTCTTTTTATAAATGACGTCTGTCCATAACGCATAAAAATGAACAAAATAACTTCTTTGCATAACAGGGTCATGATACAGTAGCAGTGTCTACATGCTTCACAATATTATTATTGGCTGAGCATAAGACTATTCAGGTATATTATACATTAATTATATATTTTCAAACACACACAGTAAATACTTTATTAACGGTATTAACCAAATATTTAATTAATATTGTTTGTATTTAACATTGTCAGTGTTTTCTGATAATATTTAAAAAATAGTTAAGATTATTAGTGTAATAAATAAATATATGCAAAAGTATTCTGTTTTAATTTGTAATAAAAAATAGTTGTTATGTATTTAAATATATCAAATTAAATATAAAATATATAATTAAATATAAAAGAATATATATTTTTTTTATATTATGTGTGTGTCGCATATATAATTTAATGACAAATGCAAATCAAATAAAACATGTGAAAATTTGTTAAATAATGTAGGATCGTGTTAGAAGAGAAGTTAATGCAGTGATGCTAGAGAACAATGGAAAACTTACTATGACAGCATTAAACAATATGCCATACTTGGAAAGATGTTTGAAAGAATCGTTGAGACTGTATCCTAGCGTTCCTAACATAGTGCGAGTTGCGTCTGAAGATGTAAAGATACGTGAGTAATTAATAAAAAATATTTTTGATATCCTGGATGACCCACATAATTATGTACATTTGGAAAATGTTATTTCTTTACATCTCGGAAACTATGCAATCGATTTTAAAAGTATAAACTTTGAATTGTATGGGTCAGAATAATCTTTCAATTGGAATGGAAGTTAGTCTTCCAATCCTGGTTGCAGGGATGGGGGTAAACATTAAAATTTTAAATAGAAATTTTTAACTAGAATTACATTTCCAGATTCTATGAAAGAAAAGAAGTTTGTTATTGAAAACATTTTTTTGTCAGATAATTCTTTGAAAAAATATGACGGTTTAAAGTTTTGGTTCAAGTAACTACTTGAAACGCTTAGGAATAGTTATAATGAAATCAAAATCAACACTCCATTCTAACTTATTCAATTTATTAAATGTTAAAAATGTTCATTATGGACTTGTAAACATTTATTTTTTTGAATTAGTAAAGTATTTTTAATATTTAATAGCATTTCAAGAAGATTAGCGACGCATGCGCTAAGTGGTTCGATGACTCTCAAAATGCTATAAAATATTAAAAATACTTTAACTCGGATAAATAAATATTTACAAGTCTGTGGTGAACATTTTATACATTTAATAAATTGAATAAGTCATAGTAAAGTTTCGTGATTTTGATTTCGTGTGTTTATTCCTGATCGCTTTTAATATCTATGAGTCAAAATTTTTAAGTGTTATATTTTTTCGAAGAAATATCTCACAAAAATATTTTGGATAAAATTGAGATATTTTCTTTTATAGAATTTGAAAATGTAATTTTGTATAAGGATTTCCATGAAAAATTTTAATATTAATCCCTATCCCTGCAATCTTGGATTGGGAGATTAACTTCCATTTCAGTTTAAAGACCAGTCTCATTCAGTTCAAGATTAAACTTTGAAAATCAATTGCATCATTTCCGAGATTGAGCCGTAAAGAGTAATGTGGATCACCCTGTATATTTTTATAAATCTATAAAAAAAGATATGCTCATATTGATAAATCAGCTAGTTTGTGTTCCATATTAACTTGTTTTCAACGAAAATATTATTTCAAGGAATTAGTAATTTATTGTATTGAATTGTGAAAAAAAAACTTTTTTAAAAGAATAATTTATATAGAAATGTTTACTTGACAAACTAAACATCTCTTTTAATTATTCTAATAAATTGTACTTTGTTTCGCGATTTTTTCAGAATCATATATTGTGCCTTCAGGAACATCATTATATGTTCCCATTAAAACTATTCACAGACATCCCGATTTATGGCCAAATCCAGACGTTTTTGATCCAGATCGATTTTTACCAGAAAATTCTCAAAATCGTCATCCTTTTTCTTATTTACCTTTTAGCGCAGGACCAAGAAATTGTATAGGTAATATTTAAAGTATTAATTTCTTAATATGTAAATCATTTTTAATATTTTTATGGATATTTATAGGTCAGCGATTCGCCATGTTTGAATTAAAGGCTATAATAGCTCCTTTGCTGCATAACTTTTACTTGGAACCTGTTGATTATTTGAAAAATTTTCGATTCCGATTAGATTTAATAACTCGAGTTGTACATCCAATTCGTGTAAAATTTATTCCAATCGAAAATGCAGCCATTTAAAACTAATTAAAATTTTAAAAAGGTAAACAAATAATTTGTTACATCATTAAAAGAATTATTAACTCAGTTGTCATATGTGTTATAAACATTTGTGGTTATGGATAATATGAATATTTTATTATATATTTTATTTAGTACAATATGTTACTTGCTTCTTCACTTCAATTAGTGCTTGAAAACACTTCTTAATTTAATAAGACATATTTATTATAACGTACTTATTATAAATTTAAATCAATAATAAATGTATGGTTAATCCACGCTGAATGATATCTTTGTTTGTTTGAACCCAAATATAAAAAATTAGCGTGCTTCAACATTTGATGACGCACGTTAGAGCAATAATGAAAAGAGCGTAACTATAGTGTAAAAATTACTTTTGCGTATATTGTAAAAAGATGAAATAAATGTTATATTTTGATAGTTTTTTAATTTTATTATTTACTTTTGAGGAGTTCTGGGGTAAATAAACCGTAAGGTGTGTAGTTATTTTATAGATTGATGTCAGGATGTAGAGAACATACTTTATTACTCGGTAAGAATACACCGTAAAATACAATAAAAGGCGCAACGCATGTTTTTATTATTACTCTTTTCCGCGTTGTTCCCACTCAAAAAAATGATCTTGCAATAATAGCTAAAATTTTCTAGGTGTAAAAAATTAATTAAAACAGATAAATGATTAGCAACTGTTGTGATATTGCATATGTAATTACTCAATCAGTTTAGATGACAGAAACAGAATATATATCTGTATTGTTTGTGAACTTTAAAAAGAAAGTTTTTCTAAAGCGCCTATCTATATAAGATCAATCACGTGTTAGATCATGCAATGAATAACATTTAGCAATGGTACCTAAATTTTTCAGAAGCTATTGCTAGAACATTACTGCTATAAATTCTATATGTGACAAACAATGTTTTCACAGATACGAAAAATAGCGATCCATTCTTGTTGCGATATCTAGAAATCTAACTACATCAGCGAAATATTTTTTTGAGTGCCGTTGATTCGCGTTGAGCATGTCATCGAGTGATTGTCATTGAGATGATTGTGTTTGACAATTTGTACATCTGACACTGTTTAACAGCTTGTAACCTTTATTATTATACAAAGAGCGGAAGTGTTTTGAAGAAAATAAGAATGTAAATTATTATATCAAGAAAAAATGGCACGTGCATTGTACGCGCTTGTGTGGCTTAATATAAATAAAATTTTCATTATAAATAACTATAAACTATCGATGATAAAAACGTTTTACATAACAGATATATCTAAAGTGCACGTGTTATCTAAACGCATAAGAGGTTTTTTTATACTAATTGTAAATCGTTGTTCATGCCGTCATTGCAGAAATATGATAACAATGAATGTGCTACATCATTGCTGTCAGCTATTTGCAACTTTCGGCCGGATTTCTCGATGCACGCCTACTGCTCCCCCCAAAGTTGCAAATAGCTGACTGCACTGTGCTATATAAAACTGCTGTGATGATATGATGCAGATCGAAGTCATTTGATTGAGCGTCAAGAAATTTTCATCTGGCGTTCAAAGATTTACAAGATTTTGTTTTATAAATAAAGCATAATATTTTAAGTGGAAATTTCTACAAACGTGTTTAGAATATATTTTGTGATCCTCTTTGAACGATGTCTATTCAGATTCAGGAAAAGACACTTGATTGCATTTGACGACAAGCGTCTTGTTTAGAGCGATAAATAGGTGAGTGTATCTTCAAATGTATCTTTTATGTATTTCGGAAGTGTATCTTCTAACAGAATTTATTGTGACTTTGGAAAGAAATATTGAAATGTTTGAAAGGTATATTTTATCTGATTAAAATAAATATCATTTTTTGACAGTATTTCTATCGTTTATTTATAAACCAAAATTAATCTTAGAAATAAAAAAATTAATCAATATTTTTTTTAATAACTTGAAATATTTTGTTTAATATCATAAATTACACGGTAATATTAAATTATGTAGAGATGTTTATGAATAAATAACTAGTTTTTAAATAACTCTTTATGCAGTTTTCATAAAGCTTTTTACATTAATAATTTATTAAAATGATAACTCACGGCATAATATGGATATTACAGGTACTTATTTCTTGTGCGTACTGATATTCAAGAATCAATAAAAGAAATAAAAGAAAATTTAAGAAGAGTTTATTCACTTAACAGATAACTATGATCATCACTTTATTGATATTATGCTTTGTTCTTTTATTACTGTACGATTATTTTCAACGTTATGGAAAATTCGGACAATATATCAATCGAATACCTGGAAACACATCACTTCCAATAATCGGCAATGGTTTGGAGATATTTGCTCGTCCGTTAGGCAAGTAAAATTTTGATAATTTTTAAGTTATTAAGTAGTATTTGATTGCTTTATAAAAAATATTTATAAAATATATATATTGACGATATAAGAAAATAAATGGCGTTGACAATGTAACTACATAATTTTTTTCTCATACTTACATTTGAAATAATAATACACATAATAATGACGCAAAAATCGGGGTGATTCTATCATTATCTCTCAATCTTGTATCAATCTTACTAAAAATGCAAATAATAAAAAATATTTTTCTTGGTTATTTAATAGACGACACATACATAAAAATAATTGCTTATATTGATAAGAATTACGAAACAAAATTTGTTAATTCTTTTATATAAATTAAAAATTTCAGTGTGGACCAGGAAGTATTACGATAAATTATCGAACACATATTATCCTATTTTTAAGTTTTGGCTTTTTCATTTGGCATTTATCGGCATTCGTCACCCAGACGATGTAGAGGTAAAAAGAATATTACAAAACAAGTAGAACTTTATTATAATATTAAAATTTTATTAATAACGCTGATAATTACAGTTTTTATTTAAAATTGGATATGTATTTTTAAGCCAATGAGAGTTTATTAAACGTAACTTTTTAGGTGCAACTGTGTAATGTAGTAGCCGAATAATTGCAGAATAATTTCTATTATTCTATTATTACACATTACATTTCACTTTTTTAGCGCTCTATGTTTAACACAAATATCAGTAAGTATTTAACTTTATCAGTATATCAGTGTAGAATCTTGTCTATGATTGTAGATAATATTAAGCAACTCAAAACAGCATCTACAGAAAGGATTTATATACACGTTTTTGTATCCTTGGTTGAGAACTGGTCTACTCACTAGCGAAGGTAATGCAATAATTCTAACACAATTTTAAATTGCAATATTATATATATATAGAATAATATTATATATATATATATATATATATATATATATATATATATATATATAGGATTGATCAGAAAGATTCTTCGGATTTTTGTATTTATTGTTATCAACAAATAAAGAAACAGAGAAATGTATTTTCAAACAAAATTAATTGTCATTATTTTTAACTTATATTGCATATTACATATCGTATATGATATAAAAAAAATGTAATTTTTTAATTATATTATTATAATTTATTTTTATAATTAATTAAATTATTTATCACAGATAAATCGGAATAACATAATCTATAAGTAATACAAAGACAAATATTAGTGCATTAAACTATTGCAATAAAAAGCTAAATGTGTTATTTTATTTCTGTGTAGGAGCAAAGTGGCATAAAAGGCGAAAGATACTAACTCCAGCATTTCATTTCAATATGTTAAAGCAATTTGTTGATGTTTTCATTGAGGAAGGCAATTATATGACGCAATGTTTGAAGGGCAACGAAGAATTGATTGTTAACGATTTAATCTCTTTTGTTAGTCAACATACATTGAATGCAATATGTGGTACGCTAGTATATATTTGCAAAGAAATTTTTCTCGACAAGAATTTTCAATTAATTAAACATAGATTATAATTACAATAAATTTTATTAATTATTATTTTTGGACACTCGTAAATTTTTATATTTTTTAAAGAAAAATGTGTTTAGTTATTAAATTTAATTAGAAGATTGCTTAGAAATATACATAATGTAATGTATAACAATATCAAAAAATTATCTTAAACTATGTAATAATAATTAATTAATATATTTAAAATAAAATATTGAACAAATATTTATATAACTTTAGCAAATAATTTATAGAAACTGCCATGGGAACTTCTTTGAAGAATGTGGGTGAATTCCAACAACAATATCGTGAAGCAGTCCATGAGATGGGTAAATTTATTACAAAGAGGTAATGTGTGTAAAACACAAGTGTAGATATACGTCAAGATTGAGATATAAAGACACTTTTAAAAATGAAAAAAAATATAATGTTTCGACAATTGATATTTAATAAAAATATTTTAGCATAAATTATATAATTATACAATTTTAATTTAAAATATAAAATAACTATTTTTTTGTTCATTTCATGTGTTTCATGTTACATAATTATGTATATAGAGTGTTGAGACCGTGGTATTATCCTGATATGATATTTTCTTTCTCGTCAATGGGTAGAATGCAAGCTAAGTGTTTAAAAATATTGCACGGTTTTACCGAAAAAGTAAGTAAAAATCGCATTATTAAAATTTGGTACAGACTTTTTCTTTAAATAAAATTTTAGTAATAAGTATGTAAGATATATAAACAAAATTATAATATTGAATTTGTATGTTGGCAGTACATAGTAGTACAGTAAGTAAAAGATGAGCTGATCTAAATTCTTTTCTTGCAGATTATTGCTGAAAGAAAACAATATCATGAAAGTACGAATAGGCGATATTTGAAACAATTTGAAAATGATTCAATAAACAATGACGAAGAAGTAATAGGAAGTATGTATATACATATAACACACACACACAAACACACACACACACACACACACACACACACACACACACACACACACACAAATAAAAATTATCTATATTGTCGTAAATACATGCATATACCCGAGAAAAAAATGGTATAATATGGTGAAATGTAAATATATATAATTAGTTATGAAAAGATCCGACAACACGTAATATTTTATATGATCATATAAAATTACATATGCTATCATTTATATGTTATCATTATACCATTTTTTCTCGAGTATGTTTTATATGTCTCAGATCGGAAAAAACGATTAGCAATGTTGGACCTTCTCATAGCGGCACACTACAATAACGAGTTAAATGATTTGGACATCAGAGAAGAAGTTGATACTTTTATGTTTGAGGTAAAAATCTGTATTTTATTGGCATTTTTTATTTAAAAAATTTGTGTTATAGAAAATTATCGGAATACTTCATATTTACACATTTTATCATTACTTCTTTAAAAATAATTTTTAATTTACATATAACAATATTTTAATTTGCCTTTTATTCGTTGAGTCCATCTATATTTCTACATAATTCGTACGTAAGACAGAAATAAATAAAATTAATTTTTTTCTGTTATAGGGTCACGATACTGTAGCAATGGGTATGACCTTCGCCATATTGTTATTAGCTGAGCATAAAGATATACAAGTATATTTTATATAAATTGTTAATTTAAACAGTAAACACATAAATTTTATTAAATAAACTTAATGATGTAAATTTAATCTTCTTTGCGTTTCTTCTAAATAATATTCAAACAAATAGAGAAATACCACGTAAAAAAATATATACAAAAGTAATTTGCTATTATAATGAAATAAGATTATTTTTTATATAAAAAAGCATACATTCTATATTGTGTGTTTATTTGATTTACTTAACTACAATACGCGAATGCAAAGCAAATAGAACAGTCAAAAATCTGTTCAATAACGCAGGATCGTGTCAGGAGTGAAGTCAATGCAGTAATGAAAGAAAATGATGGAAAACTTACTATGTCAGCATTAAACAATATGCCCTATTTGGAAAGATGTTTGAAAGAATCGTTGAGATTATATCCTAGTGTTCCTATAATAACGCGAGTTATATCAGAAGATGTAAAGTTACGTGAGTAATTAATTTTTTATTATACAAATTAATATTTGTGTAATTATATTTTTAATACATATATTTTTATTTTTAATTATAAATAAAAACGTTATTATACATAACATTTAATCTAATTGCTTGATGTTTTAACATTAACTTGTAATAAACTCTTTTTGTAAGAGATTTTTGACATTTTGTGGTTGGCTACATAATATTCTGAGTACTAATATTGCAAGAATAAATTTTGTAAATTTAGTATTTTCATAATAAGCGTTTTTTTTTGTAACAAATGTATTAATTGACAAAATTAGTGACTTACTTACTGTATGAAAAAACTCATGTTTAAAGATAATTGATAAATAAATATCTATCTTGTTATTAAAAAAATTTATTATTATTCCAATTAATTACATGCTTTGTTCTATGGTATTTTCAGAATCATATATGGTGCCTTCTGGAGCAATATTACATATCTCTATAAAAAATGTTCAAAGAGATCCTAATTTTTGGCCAAACCCAGACGTTTTTGATCCAGATAGATTTTTACCAGAAAATTGTCAAAATCGTCATCCTTTTTCTTATATACCTTTTAGCGCAGGATCACGCAATTGTATAGGTAATGTATAAAATATAAATATCTTGGTATATAAACAATTTCTAATGTTTTTATAAATAATAGGTCAACGATTTGCCATGTTCGAATTGAAGGCTTTGATAGCCCCATTGGTCCACAACTTTTATTTCGAACCCATCGATTATTTGAAAGATCTCCAACTCCCGATGGATATAATACTAAGAGTTGAACATCCGATTCGGTTAAAATTTATTCCAATCAAATACATATAGCTATTCGCACAACATATATAATTTTATCTATGTTTTTATAATTTTATCTATGTTTGTATTAGTTAGTTAATATTAAGCAAGACAATACCGTGTGTTCTTTTTTCTTATTTAGGGATTAACTCTGGCAAAGTCGATTTTCTATTAAGATATCGCCAGAACGCTGCCATTTATTTTTCAATTTTGTATTTTTTTGATTTTTAATGAACTGCTCATTTTCGTAAAATTACCTTTGATTCTTACAGAGAGGTTATATAAAAATTTTTCCTTGACATGGACATTTAATCATAGATTAAATATAGATTAATTATAAATTATAATTAATTATCACATAATTTTTATTAGTGATACTTTATTTTTAAATATTAATTGTATTTCTTTATCTTTTAATAAAATATATTAGATTATAATGTAATTTTCAGTCTTTCAAAGCACATCAAATTTGTAGTGTAAAGTACACACTAAAACAAAATTGCATCAATTTGTTTATATATTTGTCTAAATATGGAAAATTTTATAATGTGTGTGTTGAAAGTTTTCTCTTTGTTTTTGTATCGCAGTATTGACTTTAATTTTGACACGATCCTGTTCCATCAATTAATTAAAACTTTATATTTTACTATTAATATGTTTTTATATATCTAATCCAAAGATATATCCAAATCAAACGCACACAACTGTTACAAATAAAAAGTAACTCTACAATGCGGAAAGCGAACATATTCAAATAATGAAAAAGATTGTTAATTAAATTCTTGTATATATGTAGGTTAAATTATTGTATATGTTATGTGTCAGCAGGGATAGAATATATCCACACTGTGATTCTGCATATAAAAATTTAGTTTATTGATTCACGTTCTGAGATAATACAGTTTTGTGGTTTTTTACACACACTAATATTTGCGACGACGCTTAGGGGCTTTCGAACGCCCTGAGTCGCATGGACCTCGCCTAGGGGCGTTATGTCTTTCACTCTGAGTCCTGGTGGTCGGACGAACCGCGACAACGCCTAGAGACGAATCATCTTGAGTCGCGTGTTTATTGTTATGGATATGCACACACACACACTCGGTATCGATTTTTCGCTTTACTTTTATCGTATGAACGCTTCAAAAAAAGAGTCTAGCTGTAGAACCGTCGACTAGCTCGGGCAGAACAGTATTGAATAATAATTTAGTCTTTCCAACCTAGGTTTCTTGGATCCGGCTTCTGATTGGTTCTGAACTCCTATTGGTTCATATACATAAGGTGACATCAACAATATGCCGACAAAGATTGTTGTTTTTAAATTTACCCACGATGAAAAAGATCAAAAAATACCGCCAATATAAAAAAAGTCAGAAAGTACCGCCGACGCTATCGTTAGACATTGCGCGGCCTTTAGATCTTTGCCGAATTTATAAGATCCGTGTATGTATGTGTATGTATGTATGTTAACGCATTATTCCGTCCGACCATTATATTTATTTTCTATTATTGCTTTATTGCAATATTAATTTATGTGCACAACGCATAAAGAGCTCTCATACGTGACAGTATATCTATAGGTTCTTTAATATTATCAAAGATATTTGTCCAGTATAAAATGAGATACAAGTAGAAGTCAAACAATTGTACATTGTTCGCGAAAATGCGTCGTCATTTTTTAATGTTCACTTGTCAAAGGTCACGGACGTTCTCTCTAAAAGACGGCTGTCATCATCGATCAAAAGTAATTTTTAAAACAGAAGACTTAATGATTCGAACTAACACCAGCTGCCGATATGCCCTTGTTATTTGACACATAGTACTCGTATATTGACGCGCGCCAATATATAAGATCTTCCTACATATCCAATGTTATAAATAAAATGTATATTGTCTATATAAAAATATTATGTTAAACAAATCTTAAAAATGTATATATTATTTATAATAAACGTATAATATAAAAAATAAATTATTTATATACATTATCATACATTAAATATGTTAGTATATAAGAAAAAAAATTAATTAAATTATATGGTTATTATATGTGCACCATAAAAAATTATATGCACAATGTGCATTGTACACTAATAACGTCGTATTCAAAATGTATTTATAATAGGTTTTTTTATTTGATGTATCAATTGCTATGCATCAGTGATCACAGTTTGAGTCCGCTCGAAGCACTTGGTCACCGCTAGATCACCTTGGCAGAAGAGATACGCACACAAGCGAAAACCGTGTCCGTGTGCGCTCCGTGCACGAGATAGTTAACATTTATAAAAGTCGGTTTTATGTTGACGTCCAACAGAAGCTTAAGAGCAGTGATAATGTTGAAATCGCTACATTGAGACTATTAACAAATATTCGAAGTTGTATATTTCAACGGTAATACACATCCATTCGCGATTAATATTTTCTGCAGTTCCCTTATTTGAAATTTTTATAAATATGTAAATATATCTATTTTAAATATACTTTTTATGTAATTTAGTGAATGTATTTTTTTATGTTAAAAAATTACGAAATTACTTACCTTTTTAAATATTACGTGACTCGTATTGACATTCAGGACCAATTAAGAAACCCAAAGAAGAAATTTAAAAAAAATTTTTTAAATTGTAATTTATTCAACAAAAAATGATTATCACTTTATTTCTATTATGCATCTTTCTCATATTACTGTGTCATTACCTTATTCATCATGGAAGATTTTGGCAACTTATCGATCAAATACCAGGACCACTGCCGCTTTTAATAATCGGACATGCTTTTTTATGGTGCACCAGTTCATTAGGCAAGTAAAATTATATACATTCACAGATTAATGAATAGCATATAAATATATTGTGCAAAAAGTGTTTCTTAGTAAGATACAAAAATATCAACAGTATAGATGATTTGATTGCACAACATTTTGTCGATAACATATACATATAACGATAATCGTAAAATTATCAACTGTAGTAATATATATATTTAAAAACTATAATATTCAATTAAATTACTTTTATTTTTTATGTAATAATATTTATTATTTTTGATTATTTTATATTTTTATTTTCAATTCTCACACTTAAATATAAAAAATTATGACGCAAAAGTTCAGAATAATGATATTGTATTATATTATGATCAATGATACTTGTATCAGAAGTTATACAGATAAAATGAGATAACACTTATTCTATAGTTAATCAGTAGCGCGCATGTATAGAAATAATTGATTGTAGCTCTTTAATAATTACGTAAATTTAAGGAAATTATTTACCATTTTCTTAAATTTTAATTTCCAGAAGAGCAATTGAAGACTCTGGAAAAATACGTTAATCTTTATTATCCTATTACTAAGATATGGACTGTTCATGTTGCAGTTGTTATGGCTGGTCATCCTGATGATGTGCAGGTAAAAGAGACATATAAAGATAAGCAAATCTTTATTATTTAAACAATTTTTAATTTTATTTAATATTTTCTTTTAATTATTTATTCTTTGATATTTTGTGTATATGTTAGTGTTTGTTGTTCAAATAATATAAGAATAGAAGAGTATTAAGATATATATGTATATATGTATATACTACTTGCAATAATTAAAGGGTCACGAAAAATTGCTTAAAAACGAAGCAATTTTTAAGGTAGTTGTCTCGTAACAATATGATCTAAATTAAGTCTTTCATTAAAAAAAACTCAAACAATAAAGTTCATAGATATATTATTACATGTTATTTAATTTATTATACGAACAATTTATTACTAAAAAGAAATTCAATTGAAAGTTTAATAATAATTTAAAAGTAGTTAATAAATTAATTTCTTGCATTTGCTAGAGTAAATTTTTGGTTGAATTAGGTTAGATTTTTCTAAGGACTTCTGACAATTTCCTCAGCATTCGGTCGCGGCAAACTAATCATTTTTTGGCTTCCTACGTCTTCAGAATTAACGTTAGAATTTTTATAAGTAATCAACATGCGAGAAAAACGTAAAAAATATGTTTAAAATACATTGTACAAACGTAACGCAATTCCTATCATTATATTAAAGTTTTTCATAAATAATAAATAATACCGATATTTACAGTTTGTATTTGGAATTGTGTATTTACCATCTAATGCAAATAAAAGTTCTTCAAAAAATAATTAACTTTATTTAACATTTTCTTAGACATAACTGTGTAACATTTACACTTGTAACAAATTTACACACAAATTATATTCCATTATTGCATTTTTTAATAAAAATATAATTATTTAATATAATTTTTTACATGGTTGTAGACGATATTAAGCAACTCAAAAGAGCATCTTGGAAAAGGGTTTATGTATGCATTTATGCATCCTTGGTTGAGAACTGGCCTACTTACTAGTGAAGGTAACGTAATAGATCTAACATAATTCTTATTTCTAATATATAAAATATTTTGAATTGAGAGTATATAAAAATTATATTTTTTATTTCTTTATATTTATATGAATTTTTTATTTAAGTACACATAATTATAAAAAATTAAAAATTAATCCTAATATAGGACTAATTACTATCATTTTTAAATTATAATATATTTTATAAAATATTGCACATCTGCAAAAAAAATGACACAAGTCAAACAAACAAAATTGTTCACGAAGGAAGAAAGAAGGAATTGCGTTAATAATAAAATTTTCTATTAAGAATATTATGAATTGACTTTTATCTCAAATTCTGTCGCAAATTATAAATTGTCTGAAACAAACTTGATTTTACGGAAAATAATTTCACATGTCTATGCTTGGTTTAACAATAATTTAAAAATTAATTATTTACTGCAGTATTAAACATAGTCGACTTACACGAAAAGTATTTGAATTTAACTTCTATCACTTTTTCTGATTGAAGACCGATATAATTAGTAAACAATTTGCACATAAAACAAAATTCAAAAAATTTCGACTTGGGTCACTTTTCTTGCGGGTGTACGACATATGATATAGAAAAAAGTCACTTTTTAGTCCAATTAAAATAGTCCAATTTTTTACCTAAAATATAAATTTTAATTACTTAATTTATAAGACAGGTATTACGGCAAATATTAGTAATTTAGAGTGTTATTGCAATAAAAGAGGATTTTATCTTATTTCTATTACTATTACAGGAACGAAATGGCATGAAAGAAGAAAAATGCTAACGCCAGCATTTCATTTTGATATGTTGAAACAATTTGTTGACATTTTCATTGAGGAAGGCAATTACATGACGCAATGTTTAAAAGATATTAAAGGATCGACTGTTAATGATTTAATCTCCTTTACTAGTCGTCATACATTGAATGTAATATGTGGTATGTCAGTATATATTTACAAAAAATTTCTGTTTGACATAGATAGTTAATTGATTAAACATTAATTATAATTATAATTTTGAAATTATACAATATATAATAATTAATCAATTATAAGAAATGTAAAATATATAATATATTACAATTTTGTATTAATTATACTTAATCTATGAGCATTGATAAACTTTCTTTACATTATAATATGTTGGATTGTAATTTTTAATTGACAGATTATCTTAAAACCTATAATAATTATTAATGTATAAATATAAAATATAATTTATTAGGATTGAAATAAAAATTGCAATAAGTATTTATATAACTTTAACAAACAATTTAGAAACCGCTATGGGAATTTCACTGAAAGATATGGGCGAATTTCAACAACAGTATCGCGAAACAGTTCATGATACCAATAAACTGATCATAGCTAGGTAAGTATGCAATGCAACTTAACAATATGTATAACTATTTGCAACAACACATTTAAAGGTATTCAACATTTTAAGAGGATGTTTGAATGTAAATATAATATAAAGTTTGATTAATGTTTTATAAAAATGTTATCGTGTAACTCATAGAATCATTTAAACTTACACACAGACTTTAAATGTAATGCTATTGTTTCCTTAAGTAATATAATTATGCACATAGATTAACGAGCCCGTGGTTTTATCCTGATGTGATATTTGCACTTTCGCCAATGGGTAGAAGGCAAGCGAAGAATTTAAAAATATTGCATGGATTCACCGAGAAAGTGAGTGAGAATCACGCGTTATTTAAATTATACAGAATTTTTGTGTGAATCAAGTTATAATAGCATTTTAATAAAATTAAAACAATCTAATTTGTATGTCAGCAGCACATTTAGTAGCACGACAATTTAAATGATGAACGAATTTATATTCTTTTTCTTTAGATTATTGCGGAAAGAAAACAATATCACAGAAACACTAATGGGCAATATTTGAAACAATTTGAAAATGATTCAGTAAACAATGATGAAGAAATAATAGGAAGTATGAACTTACACACACACATGTATATAAAATTATAAATATGTGCACTTGCATGCGTGCATATGTGCGCTGCGTGTATACAGAATGTGAAAATTTTATTTATTATTATATTCATATTATATACATATAATATATTGGATTGATCCAAAAACTCTCCTTTAGATGTTGCATATTTATTTTTGTTAAAAATTCGAAGGAACTTTCTGATCAATTCAATAAATCAATATAACATAAATTAAATATAAATTAAAATGTAATCTTTCTCAGTAAAAAGAAAGCGATTAGCTATGTTGGATCTTTTGATAGCGGCGTTCTATAATAATAAGATAAGTGATTTGGACATCAGAGAAGAAGTTGATACCTTCATGTTTGAGGTAAATATCGGAAATCATTTACATATACAGTCCACTCTGGCATTAGAACCAGTACGGGTTTATAGTAAATAATTTATCAAAAATGTGTGTCCTTACTACCGAAGTATAAGTGACAGAGGAGAATTGAGACTACACTCTTGCATTGGAGCATTTAAATACTTATTCACACATCGATTTGGTCATATCGTGACGCATGAAATACACTTCCACATTCTCATCGTATACATATACATTTATAAATAAGACCTAGTAAAACCTGATGTAGTGATTGATTATTTATACGGGCGACCCCAATGCCAGATTGGACTGCATTAAAAAATATCATAACATATATATTTTGACAATAAAAATTCATTATCAAGTTACTTCAAATAAAATCAAATTAATTCATAAAATGCTCATTTATATTTAATAAAGCTATTCAATGAAATAATTTGTGCAATAAATGATTTCTTTCATATGGACGCAATATGAAAAAATTATATGAAAAGAAGCACTTTATACGACTAACAGTATAAAAAATATTTTAATTTACTTTTTATTTGTTAAGTCTTCTTATATAATATAGGTTGTACATAACGCACAGAAATGAATAAAATAACCTCTTCGCATTACAGGGTCACGACACAGTAGCAGTAGCTATATCCTTCACGATATTACTATTGGCTGAGCATAAGAATATTCAGGTATATTATATATAAATTATTTATTTTTAAACACACACAGTAAATACTTCATTAAATGTATTAATTAAATGTTTAAATAGTTAAATTTTATATTGTGTTTTCTGATAATATCAGAGTTAAGATAACAGTGATTATAATAGTTAAGATTATTAGTGTAGTAAATAAACATATGCATAAGTATTCCGCTTTAATTTATAATAGAAAAAAATTGTTATATATTTATATACATTAAATTAAATATAAAAGAATATATGTTTTATAATATGTGTGTGTGTGTCGTATATAATTTAATTGAATATGACACAAATGGAATATGAAATATGTAAAAATTTTTTTAATAATGTAGGAACGTGTTAGAAGTGAAGTTAGTGCAGTGATGCTAGAGAACAATGGAAAACTTACTATGACAGCATTAAACAATATGCCATATTTGGAAAGATGTTTAAAAGAATCGATGAGACTCTACCCTAGCGTTCCTAACATATTTCGAGTTGCGTCCGAAGATTTAAAGATACGTGAGTAATTAATAAAAAAATATTTCTTATATATAGGATGACCTATATAACTTTTTACATCTGGGTATTTCGAAAACTGTGCGATCGATATTGAAGGTCTTGATTTATATGAATCTGAACAACATTTAAACTGGAATGAATATTAGTCTCTCAATCCCGATTGCGTAGATGGAGCGGAGATTAATTTAAAAATTTTAAATAAGAACCTCTATACAAAATTACATTTTGCGATTCTATGAAAGACAACAACTCAGTTTTATCGGAAACATTTTTTCGTCATATATTTCTTTGAAAAAATATGACAGTTTGAATTTCGATTTATAGTTACTTGAAGCACTCGGAAATAGTCATATCAAATCAACATTCTTCTCTGACTTATTCAATTTATTAAATGTTTAAAATGTTCACCATGGTCTTGTAAATATTTATTTATCCGAGTTAATACAGTATTTCTAATATTTAATAGCATTTCGGGAGTCACTAAGGCACCAGCGCATGCGTCGCTTATCCTCTTGAAATACTATTAAATCTCAAAAATACTTATTTATTCGAATAGCTACACAATTCAAATAGCTATAGGTCGGAACGTTAAATCGTCATATTTTTTCAAAGAATAAATTTTCAAAAAATATCTCACAAAAAATTTTTCGGATAAATGATTATTTTCTTTCAGAATCTAAAAATGTAATTTTGTATAAAGATTAAAAAATTTCCCATTAAAAAATTTAATGTTAACCCCCACTCCACTCCTGCAACCGGGAGACTAACTTCCATTCTAGTTTAAACACTTTCAGACCAACACAATTCAAGATTAAAATTTTTAAGATTAATTGCATAGTTTCCACGATCGAGCTGTAAAAAGTTATGTGCGCCATATAACTATAAAAAAAAAAAAAATATTCTTATACTGACAAACCGTTTGTAACTTAATATTAATTTATAATTTAATATTATTTTGTTTCTAACGAAAATATTGTTTCTAAAAATTAGTAATTTATTGCATTCTAAAAAAATTTCTATTTAAGAAAATAATTTATACAAAAATGTTCACTTTACAATCTAAACATTTTTTTTTAATTATTCTAATAAACTGTATTTTGTTTCGTGATTTTTTCAGAATCATATATTGTGCCTTCTGGAGCAATATTATATATTCCCGTTAAATCCATTCATAGAAATCCTGATTTTTGGCCAAATCCAGACGTTTTTGATCCAGACCGATTTTTACCAGAAAATTCTCAAAATCGTCATCCTTTTTCTTATTTACCTTTTAGCGCAGGACCAAGAAATTGTATAGGTAATATTTAAAGTATTAATTTCTTAATATGTAAATCATTTCTAATATTTTTATGGGGATATTTATAGGTCAGCGATTCGCCATGTTCGAATTAAAGGCTATAATAGCTACTTTGGTGCATAACTTTTATTTGGAACCCGTTGATTATTTAAAAGATCTTCGATTCCGGCTGGATTTACTAACTCGAGTTTCAGATCCAATTCGTGTGAAATTTATTTCAATCGAACAAATGCAGGCATTTAAAGTTAATTAACATGTTAAAAGAGTAAACAAATAATTTGTTGCACTAATAGAATTATTAACATAGTTTTCATATGTATTATAAACATTTATGGTTATGATAATATAAATATTTAAATGATAATAGGATAATATGAATATTTTATATTTTATTTAGTACAATATATTACTTGCTCCTTCACAATTAGTGCTTGAAAACACTTCTTTATTTGATAAGATATATTTATTATAACGTACTTATTATAAATTCAAATCAATAATAAATGTATGGTTAATCCACGCTGAATGATATCTGTGTCTGTTAGAACCCAAATATAAAAAATTAGCGTCCTTCAACACTTGACGACGCGCGTTAGAGCAATAATGAGTAGAGCACTAAAGATGTAGGTATTCTCACGTCTGCGCCATTTTCGCTCCATTCCCCCACTTCTTGCCCTCTCGTCTAATCACCATAAACTTCTTAGCTTAGCGAAAGCGAGCTAAGAAGCTAAAAGGGCGAGAGGGCAAGGAGTGGTGAAATGGAGCGAAAATGGCGCAGACACGAGAATACTCACGTTTATAGTGCCTTATATTGAGAAGAGCGTAACTATAATGTAAAAACCACTTTTTTGTATATTGTAAAGAAATGAAATAAATGTTATATTTTGATAGGTTTTTATTTTTGTTATTTGCTTTTAAGGCCTCTTTCCAGCGTTGCTCCGATGATTCGCGTTAGACATGTCATCGAGCGATTGTCATCGAGACGATTGCGTTTGACAATTTGTACGTCTGACACTGTTTAACAGCTTGTAACCTTTATTATTATGCAAAGAGCAGAAGTGTTTTGAAAAAAATAAGAATGTAAATTATTATAACGAAAAAAAATGGCACGTGCATTGCACGCGCTTGTGTGGCTTAATATAAATAAAATTTCATCATAAGTAACTATCGATGATGAAAACGTTTTACATAACAGATAGATCTAAAGTGCACGTGTTATCTAAACCAGTGCTCGGAATTAGTCTGAACATTTCAGCCGATTTCCGTGGTATACGCCTCCTTTCCTCTCCTTACCGCGCGCGCCGCAGCCGCTCGGGCCAGCGCCGCCGAGCGTTAGGAGCGGCACTATCTGATTAGGTTCTATGAGTAGGTTCTTCTCCCTATTTATTAAAATTTAAAAAAAGTTATTAAAATTTATTAAAAATAAATTTTTTTTTTAAATTTATTAAGTGGAAATATTTCAATAGATTTCTACGTCACCCATGAGGTACTAATACTGACACGTTTTTCAAAAAGTGGTTTCTATCTACATTATTGCATCAATTGTTCATTCTCATAAAAGGCCAAGAAAATCTAATTAAGAAAATTTTTTTTATATATATTTTTTTTTTAAATTAAGAATTTATTTAATAAACAATTTATTTTTAATAAATTTTAATACATTTTTAAAAATTTTAATAAATAGGAAGAAGAACCCACTCATAATCAGATAGTGTCGCTCCTAACGCTCGGCGGCGCTGGCACAAGCGGCTGCGGCGCGCGCGGTAAGGAGAGGAAAAGAAGCGTATACCACGGAAATCGGCTGAAATGTTCAGACTAATTCCGAGCACTGATCTAAACGCATAAGAGGTTTTTTTCGTACTAATTGTAAATCGTTGTTCATGCAGTCATTGCAGAAATATGATAACAGTGAATGTGCCATATAAAACTGTTGTGATGATATGATGCAGTTCGAAGTCATTTGATTGAGCGTCAAGAAATTTTCATCTGGCGTTCAAAGATTTACAAGATTTTGTTTTATAAATAAAGCATAATATTTTAAGTGGAAATTTCTACAAACGTGTTTAGAATATATTTTGTGATCCTTTTTGAACGATGCCTGGGTCTATTCAGATTCAGAAAAAGACACTTGATTGCATTTGACGACAAGCGTCTTGTTTAGAGCGATAAATAGGTGAGTGTATCTTCAAATGTATCTTTTATGTATTTCGGAAGTGTATCTTCTAACAGAATTTATTGTGACTTTGGAAAGAAATATTGAAATGTTTGAAAGGTATATTTTATCTGATTAAAATAAATATCATTTTTTGACAGTATTTCTATCGTTTATTTATAAACCAAAATTAATCTTAGAAATAAAAAAATTAATCAATATTTTTTTTAATAACTTGAAATATTTTGTTTAATATCATAAATTACACGGTAATATTAAATTATGTAGAGATGTTTATGAATAAATAACTAGTTTTTAAATAACTCTTTATGCAGTTTTCATAAAGCTTTTTACATTAATAATTTATTAAAATGATAACTCACGGCATAATATGGATATTACAGGTACTTATTTCTTGTGCGTACTGATATTCAAGAATCAATAAAAGAAATAAAAGAAAATTTAAGAAGAGTTTATTCACTTAACAGATAACTATGATCATCACTTTATTGATATTATGCTTTGTTCTTTTATTACTGTACGATTATTTTCAACGTTATGGAAAATTCGGACAATATATCAATCGAATACCTGGAAACACATCACTTCCAATAATCGGCAATGGTTTGGAGATATTTGCTCGTCCGTTAGGCAAGTAAAATTTTGATAATTTTTAAGTTATTAAGTAGTATTTGATTGCTTTATAAAAAATATTTATAAAATATATATATTGACGATATAAGAAAATAAATGGCGTTGACAATGTAACTATATAATTTTTTTCTCATACTTACATTTGAAATAATGATACACATAATAATGACGCAAAAATCGGGGTGATTCTATCATTATCTCTCAATCTTGTATCAATCTTACTAAAAATGCAAATAGTAAAAAATATTTTTCTTGGTTATTTAATAGACGACACATACATAAAAATAATTGCTTATATTGATAAGAATTACGATACAAAATTTGTTAATTCTTTTATATAAATTAAAAATTTCAGTGTGGACCAGGAAGTATTACGATAAATTATCGAACACATATTATCCTATTTTTAAGTTTTGGCTTTTTCATTTGGCATTTATCGGCATTCGTCACCCAGACGATGTAGAGGTAAAAGGAATATTACAAAACAAGTAGAACTTTATTATAATATTAAAATTTTATTAATAACGCTGATAATTACAGTTTTTATTTAAAATTGGATATGCATTTTTAAGCCAATGAGAGTTTATTAAACGTAACTTTTTAGGCGCAACTGTGTAATGTAGTTGCCGAATAATTGCAGAATAATTTATTCTATTATTACACATTACATTTCACTTTCTTAGCGCTCTATGTTTAACACAAATATCAGTAAGTATTTAACTTTATCAGTATATCAGTGTAGAATCTTGTCTATGATTGTAGATAATATTAAGCAACTCAAAACAGCATCTACAGAAAGGATTTATATACACGTTTTTGTATCCTTGGTTGAGAACTGGTCTACTCACTAGCGAAGGTAATGCAATAATTCTAACACAATTTTAAATTGCAATATTATATATATATAGAATAATATATATATATATATATATATATATATATATATATATATATATATATATATATATAGGATTGATCAGAAAGATTCTTCGGATTTTTGTATTTATTGTTATCAACAAATAAAGAAACAGAGAAATGTATTTTCAAACAAAATTAATTGTCATTATTTTTAACTTATATTGCATATTACATATCGTATATGATATAAAAAAAATGTAATTTTTTAATTATATTATTATAATTTATTTTTATAATTAATTAAATTATTTATCACAGATAAATCGGAATAACATAATCTATAAGTAATACAAAGACAAATATTAGTGCATTAAACTATTGCAATAAAAAGCTAAATGTGTTATTTTATTTCTGTGTAGGAGCAAAGTGGCATAAAAGGCGAAAGATACTAACTCCAGCATTTCATTTCAATATGTTAAAGCAATTTGTTGATGTTTTCATTGAGGAAGGCAATTATATGACGCAATGTTTGAAGGGCAACGAAGAATTGATTGTTAACGATTTAATCTCTTTTGTTAGTCAACATACATTGAATGCAATATGTGGTACGCTAGTATATATTTGCAAAGAAATTTTTCTCGACAAGAATTTTCAATTAATTAAACATAGATTATAATTACAATAAATTTTATTAATTATTATTTTTGGACACTCGTAAATTTTTATATTTTTTAAAGAAAAATGTGTTTAGTTATTAAATTTAATTAGAAGATTGCTTAGAAATATACATAATGTAATGTATAACAATATCAAAAAATTATCTTAAACTATGTAATAATAATTAATTAATATATTTAAAATAAAATATTGAACAAATATTTATATAACTTTAGCAAATAATTTATAGAAACTGCCATGGGAACTTCTTTGAAGAATGTGGGTGAATTCCAACAACAATATCGTGAAGCAGTCCATGAGATGGGTAAATTTATTACAAAGAGGTAATGTGTGTAAAACACAAGTGTAGATATACGTCAAGATTGAGATATAAAGACACTTTTAAAAATGAAAAAAAATATGATGTTTCGACAATTGATATTTAATAAAAATATTTTAGCATAAATTATATAATTATACAATTTTAATTTAAAATATAAAATAACTATTTTTTTGTTCATTTCATGTGTTTCATGTTACATAATTATGTATATAGAGTGTTGAGACCGTGGTATTATCCTGATATGATATTTTCTTTCTCGTCAATGGGTAGAATGCAAGCTAAGTGTTTAAAAATATTGCACGGTTTTACCGAAAAAGTAAGTAAAAATCGCATTATTAAAATTTGGTACAGACTTTTTCTTTAAATAAAATTTTAGTAATAAGTATGTAAAATATATAAATAAAATTATAATATTGAATTTGTATGTTGGCAGTACATAGTAGTACAGTAAGTAAAAGATGAGCTGATCTAAATTCTTTTCTTGCAGATTATTGCTGAAAGAAAACAATATCATGAAAGTACGAATAGGCGATATTTGAAACAATTTGAAAATGATTCAATAAACAATGACGAAGAAGTAATAGGAAGTATGTATATACATATAACACACACACACAAACACACACACACACACACACACACACACACACAAATAAAAAATATCTATATTGTCGTAAATACATGCATATACCCGAGAAAAAAATGATATAATATGGTGAGATGTAAATATATATAATTAGTTATGAAAAGATCCGACAACATGTAATATTTTATATGATCATATAAAATTACATATGCTATCATTTATATGTTATCATTATACCATTTTTTCTCGAGTATGTTTTATATGTCTCAGATCGGAAAAAACGATTAGCAATGTTGGACCTTCTCATAGCGGCACAGTACAATAACGAGTTAAATGATTTGGACATCAGAGAAGAAGTTGATACTTTTATGTTTGAGGTAAAAATCTGTATTTTATTGGCATTTTTTATTTAAAAAATTTGTGTTATAGAAAATTATCGGAATACTTCATATTTACACATTTTATCATTACTTCTTTAAAAATAATTTTTAATTTACATATAACAATATTTTAATTTGCCTTTTATTCGTTGAGTCCATCTATATTTCTACATAATTCGTACGTAAGACAGAAATAAATAAAATTAATTTTTTTTTGTTATAGGGTCACGATACTGTAGCAATGGGTATGACCTTCGCCATATTGTTATTAGCTGAGCATAAAGATATACAAGTATATTTTATATAAATTGTTAATTTAAACAGTAAACACATAAATTTTATTAATTAAACTTAATGATGTAAATTTAATCTTCTTTGCGTTTCTTGTAAATAATATTCAAACAAATAGAGAAATACCACTTAAAAAAATATATACAAAAGTAATTTGCTATTATAATGAAATAAGATTATTTTTTATATAAAAAAGCATACATTCTATATTGTGTGTTTATTTGATTTACTTAACTACAATACGCGAATGCAAAGCAAATAGAACAGTCAAAAATCTGTTCAATAACGCAGGATCGTGTCAGGAGTGAAGTCAATGCAGTAATGAAAGAAAATGATGGAAAACTTACTATGTCAGCATTAAACAATATGCCCTATTTGGAAAGATGTTTGAAAGAATCGTTGAGATTATATCCTAGTGTTCCTATAATAACGCGAGTTATATCAGAAGATGTAAAGTTACGTGAGTAATTAATTTTTTATTATACAAATTAATATTTGTGTAATTATATTTAATACATATATTTTTATTTTTAATTATAAATAAAAACGTTATTATACATAACATTTAATCTAATTGCTTGATGTTTTAACATTAACTTGTAATAAATTCTTTTTGCAAGAGATTTGACATTTTGTGGTTGGCTACATAATATTCTGAGTACTAATATTGCAAGAATAAATTTTGTAAATTTAATATTTTCATAATAAGCGTTTTTTTTGTAACAAATGTATTAATTGACAAAATTAGTGACTTACTTACTGTATGAAAAAACTCATGTTTAAAGATAATTGATAAATAAATATCTATCTTGTAATTAAAAAAATTTATTATTATTCCAATTAATTACATGCTTTGTTCTATGGTATTTTCAGAATCATATATGGTGCCTTCTGGAGCAATATTACATATCTCTATAAAAAATGTTCATAGAGATCCTAATTTTTGGCCAAACCCAGACGTTTTTGATCCAGATAGATTTTTACCAGAAAATTGTCAAAATCGTCATCCTTTTTCTTATATACCTTTTAGCGCAGGATCACGCAATTGTATAGGTAATGTATAAAATATAAATTTCTTGGTATATAAACAATTTCTAATGTTTTTATAAATAATAGGTCAACGATTTGCCATGTTCGAATTGAAGGCTTTGATAGCCCCATTGGTCCACAACTTTTATTTCGAACCCATCGATTATTTGAAAGATCTCCAACTCCCGATGGATATAATACTAAGAGTTGAACATCCGATTCGGTTAAAATTTATTCCAATCAAATACATATAGCTATTCGCACAACATATATAATTTTATCTATGTTTTTATAATTTTATCTATGTTTGTATTAGTTAGTTAATATTAAGCAAGACAATACCATGTGTTCTTTTTTCTTATTTAGGGATTAACTCTGGCAAAGTCGATTTTCTATTAAGATATCGCCAGAACGCTGCCATTTATTTTTCAATTTTGTATTTTTTTGATTTTTAATGAACTGCTCATTTTCGTAAAATTACCTTTGATTCTTACAGAGAGGTTATATAAAAATTTTTCCTTGACATGGACATTTAATCATAGATTAAATATAGATTAATTATAAATTATGATTATCACATAATTTTTATTAGTGATACTTCATTTTTAAATATTAATTGTATTTCTTTATCTTTTAATAAAATATATTAGATTATAATGTAATTTTAAGTCTTTCAAAGCACATCAAATTTGTAGTGTAAAGTACACACTAAAACAAAATTGCATCAATTTGTTTATATATTTGTCTAAATATGGAAAATTTTATAATGTGTGTGTTGAAAGTTTTCTCTTTGTTTTTGTATCGCAGTATTGACTTTAATTTTGACACGATCCTGTTCCATCAATTAATTAAAACTTTATATTTTACTATTAATATGTTTTTATATATCTAATCCAAAGATTTATCCAAATCAAACGCACACAACTGTTACAAATAAAAAGTAACTCTACAATGCGAAAAGCGAACATATTCAAATAATGAAAAAGATTGTTAATTAAATTCTTGTATATATGTAGGTTAAATTATTGTATATGTTATGTGTCAGCAGGGATAGAATATATCCACACTGTGATTCCGCATATAAAAATTTAGTTTATTGATTCACGTTCTGAGATAATACAGTTTTGTGGTTTTTTACATACACTAATATTTGCGACGACGCTTAGGGGCCTTCAAACGCCCTGAGTCGCATGGATTTGACACACACTAATGTTTTGCGACGAAGCTTAGGGGCCTTCGAATGCCCTGAGTCGCATGGACCTCGCCTAGGGGCGTTATGTCTGTCACCCTGAGTCCTGGTGGTCGGACGAACCGCGACAACGCCTAGAGACGAATCATCTTGAGTCGCGTGTTTATTGTTATGGATATGCACACACACACACTCGGTATCGATTTTTCGCTTTACTTTTATCGTATGAACGCTTCAAAAAAAGAGTCTAGCTGTAGAACCGTCGACTAGCTCGGGCAGAACAGTATTGAATAATAATTTAGCCTTTCCAAGCTAGGTTTCTTGGATCCGGCTTCTGATTGGTTCTGAACTCCTATTGGTTCATATACATAAGGTGACATCAACAATATGCCGACAAAGATTGTTGTTTTTAAATTTACCCACGATGAAAAAGATCAAAAAATACCGCCGATATAAAAAAAGTCAGAAAGTACCGCCGACGCTATCGTTAAACATTGCGCGGCCTTTAGATCTTCGCCGAATTTATAAGATCCGTGTATGTATGTGTATGTATGTATGTTAACGCATTATTCCGTCCGACCATTATATTTATTTTCTATTATTGCTTTATTGCAATATTAATTTATGTGCACAACGCATAGAGAGCTCTCATACGTGACAGTATATCTATAGGTTCTTTAATATTATCAAAGATATTTGTCCAGTATAGGCGTATAGCCTAATGGATTGTGTTCGACTGGTGAGAAGTGAGAGAGAGTCAATGGTGTAGAAATGTGTTTATTTCTTTGTCAGAGAAAAGTATGTATGTACAGGTGTGTGTGTAACTTGAGTGCGCCAGCGGCGCATTCGCGGCAGAGTGTAAGGCCGCGAGTTTCGAATGAAAGGTGACGGGCGCGGTAAGATATTACCGGCCGCGTCTGCGTGGTTGGAATCGGGTCCTTAACAGGACGATTCATGCGAGGGTGCGTGTTGCATCCCGGCGGTGAGGTTTGCGTTGCGGTGGAGTCTGTCTCCGTTGTGCCATGCGCTGCGACCGTCCGGTTCTCGATGTGAGTCGCGAGTGAGTCTGCGAGCCGAGGCGGGAGAGGCCTTCGCATTCGGATGTCCCCGGAACGTGAGTGTCACGTGGGGGCCGAGTCAACCGGGCACAGAACTCTAAGGAAATTATTTTCCGCTGTAGAGTCTGTGGCGGCGACGGCGATGCTGGTGCGTCAGCTGACCGTAGCTGAACATCCTACGTGAGGTGTGCGGTCAGAGCTGAGACTGAGTCTTTCGCTTCCGTGCCTTCCCAGGCACTGTGAAAAGTCGAGAAGACTTGCTGGTTGCGCTCTTCGAAGCAGAGCTGTGACTCCGTTCAAGGGCCCTTAGTGAGAGCTCGCCTTGAAGCGAGTGAGTGAGTAAAGATCTGCGGAGCAGCTCTTTTATATCTCCTCGATCGAAGCTTGATCGCGAGAAAGCTCTTCACCGCCTGTGCCACCTGGCGGTGGGTCCGCAAGCTTATAACTGGTAGAAGGCCTGCGGCGCGTAGCGGCGCCGCGGCGTATTATGCCGCTTCAGTAAGCTGTGTGGCGGTGAGCCGCCACATCCAGTATAAAATGAGATACAAGTAGAAGTCAAACAATTGTACATTGTTCGCGAAAATGCGTCGTCATTTTTTAATGTTCACTTGTCAAAGGTCACGGACGTTCTCTCTAAAAGACGGCTGTCATCATCGATCAAAAGTAATTTTTAAAACAGAAGACTTAATGATTCGAACTAACACCAGCTGCCGATATGCCCTTGTTATTTGACACATAGTACTCGTATATTGACGCGCGCCAATATATTAGATCTTCCTACATATCCATTGCTATAAATAAAATGTATATTGTCTATATAAAAATATTATGTTAAACAAATCTTAAAAATGTATATATTATTTATAATATATATAAACGTATAATATAAAAAATAAATTATTTATATACATTATCATACATTAAATATGTTAGTATATAAGAAAAAAAATTAATTAAATTATATGGTTATTATATGTGCAACATAAAAAATTATATGCACAATGTGCATTGTACACTAATATCGTCATATTCCATATGTATTTATAATACGTTTTTTTATTTGATGTATCAATTGCTATGCATCAGTAATCACAGTTTGAGTCCACTCGAAGCAATTGGTCACCGCTAGATCACCTTGGCAGAAGAGATACGCACACAAGCGAAAACCGTGTCCGTGTGCGCTCCGTGCACGAGATAGTTAACATTTATAAAAGTCGGTTTTATGTTGACGTCTAACAGAAGCTTAAGAGCAGTGATAATGTTGAAATCGCTATATTGAGACTATTAACAAATATTCGAAGTTGTATATTTCAACGGTAATACACATCCATTCGCGATTAATATTTTCTGCACTTCTCTTGTTAGAAATTTTTATAAATATGTAAATATATCTATTTTAAATATACTTTTTATGTAATTTAGTGAATGTATTTTTTTATGTTAAGAAATTACGAAATTACTTACCTTTTTAAATATTACGTGACTCGTATTGACATTCAGGACGAATTAAAAAACCCAAAGAAGAAATTAAAAAAAAATTTTTTAAATTGTAATTTATTCAACAAAAAATGATTATCACTTTATTCCTATTATGCATCTTTCTTATATTACTGTGTCATTACCTTATTCATCATGGAAGATTTTGGCAACTTATCGATCAAATACCAGGACCACTGCCGCTCTTAATAATCGGAAATACTCTTTTATGGTGCACCAGTTCATTAGGCAAGTAAAATTATGTACATTCACAGATTAATGAATAGCATATAAATATATTGTGTAAAAAGTGTTTCTTAGTAAGATACAAAGATATCAACAGTATAGATAATTTGATTGCACATTTTATTTCAATATAATATAACGATAATTGTAAAATTATCAACTGTAATAATATATATATATTTTTAAAAACTATAATATTCAGTTAGATTTACTTTTATTTTTTATACAATAATATTTATTATTTGTAATTATTGTATATTTTTATTTTCTCACTTTATTTCAATATAAATTAGTAAAAATTATAACGCAAAAATTCAATTCAAATCAATCGCGCGCATGTATGGAAATACTTGATTGTAGCTCTTTAATAATTATGTAAATTTAATGAAAATTAGTTATTATTTTCTTAAATTTGACTTTTCAGAAGTTCAATACCAGACTCTGGAAAAATACGTTAAGACTTATCACCCTGTTGCTAAAATGTGGAGTTTCAATCTTGCAGGCGTTCTTGGTAGTCATCCTGATGATGTGCAGGTAAAAGAGACATTTAAAGATAAGCAAATCTTTATTATTTAAAAATTTTTTAATTTTATTAAATATTTTTTTTTAATTATTTATTCTTTGATATTTTGTGTATATGTTAGTGTTTGTTGTTCAAATAATATAAGAATAGAAAAGTATTAAGTTATATATGTATATATGTATTGTTGCACTCGCGACAATCACTCGCGAATGCGCTCACGCAAGAAATAATAAACTCAATTTGAGTATAACAAACTTTAATGAACTCAACGATAACACAATTTGAACCGTAACAACAAAACTATCGTTTACAATTAGGAAAACCGTCTCACATCCGAAACGCGTCCTCACGGCACCGAGGACCAAGCGTAACTCTCACTTGACACTTTATTTACAAATTACTAAGCGACGCTTCTCTCAATGCCAACTCGCAGCCCACACGTCACAATCGACGATTTCCCGCGGCGCGAGCGCAACAGTATATACTACTTGCAATAATTAAGGGGTCACGAAAAATTGCTTAAAAACGAAGCAATTTTTAAGGTAGTTGTCTCGTAATAATATGATCGAAAAGTTAAGTTTTTCATTAAAAAAAACTCAAACAATAAAGTTTATAGATATATTATTACATGTTATTTAATTTATTATACGAACAATTTATTACTAAAAAGAAATTTAATTGAAAGTTTAATAATAATTTAAAAGTAGTTAATAAATTAATTTCTTGCGTTTGCTAGAGTAAACTTTTGGTTGACTTAGGTTAGATTCTTCTAAGGACTTCCGACAATTCCCTCAGCATTCGGTCGCGGAAAACTAATCATTTTTTGGCTTCCTACGTCCTCAGAATTAACGTTAGAATTTTTATAAGTAATCAACATGCGAAAAAAACGTAAAAAATATGTTTAAAATACATTGTACGAACGTAACGCAATTCCTATTATTATATTAAAGTTTTTCATAAATAATAAATAATACCGATATTTACAGTTTGTATTTGGAATGGTGTATTTATCATCTAATGCAAATAAAAGTTCTTCAAAAAATAATTAACTTTATTTAACATTTTCTTAGACATAACTGTGTAACAATTACATTTGTAGCAAATTTACACACAAATAATATTCCATTATTGTATTTTTTAATAAAAATATAATTATTTAATATAATTTTTTACATGATTGTAGACAGTATTAAGCAACTCGAAAGAGCATCTTGGAAAAGGGTTTATGTATGCATTTATGCATCCTTGGTTGGGAACTGGCCTACTTACTAGTGAAGGTAATAGATCTAACATAATTCTTATTTCTAATATATAAAATATTTCGAATTGAGAGTATATAAAAATTATATTCTTTATTTCTTTATATTTATATAAATTTTTTATTTAAGTACACATAATTATAAAAAATTAAAAATTAATCCTAATATAGGACTAATTACTATTATTTTTAAATTATAATATATTTTATAAAATATTGCACATCTGCAAAAAAAAATGACACAAGTCAAACAAACAAAATTGTTCACGAGAAAGGAAAGAAGGTATTGCGTTAATAATAAAGTTTCCTATTAATAATATTATGAATTGACTTTTATCTCAAATTCTGTCGCAAATTATAAATCGTCTGAAACAAACTTGATTTTACGGAAAATAATTTCACATGTCTATGCTTGGTTTAACAATAATTTAAAAATTAATTATTTACCGCAGTATTAAACATAGTCGACTTACACGAAAAGTATTTGAATTTAACTTCTATCACTTTTTCTGATTGAAGACCGATATAATTAGTAAACAATTTGCACATAAAACAAAATTCAAAAAATTTCGACTTGGGTCACTTTTCTTGCGGGTGTACGACATATGATATAGAAAAAAGTCACTTTTTAGTCCAATTAAAATAGTCCAATTTTTTACCTAAAATATAAATTTGAATTACTTAATTTATAAGACAGGTATTACGGCAAATATTAGTAATTTAGAGTGTTATTGCAATAAAAGAGGATTTTATCTTATTTCTATTACTATTACAGGAACGAAATGGCATGAAAGAAGAAAAATGCTAACGCCAGCATTTCATTTTGATATGTTGAAACAATTTGTTGACATTTTCATTGAGGAAAGCAATTACATGACGCAATGTTTAAAAGATATTAAAGGATCGACTGTTAATGATTTAATCTCCTTTACTAGTCGTCATACGTTGAATGTAATATGTGGTATGTCAGTATATATTTACAAAAAATTTCTGTTTGACATAGACAGTTAATTGAATAAACATTAATTATAATTATAATTTTGAAATTATACAATATATAATAATTAATCAATTATAAGAAATGTAAAATATATAATATATTACAATTTTGTATTAATTATACTTAATCTATGAGCATTGATAAACTTTCGTTACACTATAATATGTTGGATTGTAATTTTTAATTGACAGATTATCTTAAAATCTATAATAATTATTAATATATAAATATAAAATATAATTTATTATGATTGAAATAAAAATCGCAATAAGTATTTATATAACTCTAACAAACAATTTAGAAACCGCTATGGGAATTTCACTGAAAGATATGGGCGAATTTCAACAACAGTATCGCGAAACAGTTCATGATACCAATAAACTGATCCTAGCTAGGTAAGTATGCAATGCAACTTAACAATATGTATAACTATTTGCAACAACACATTTAAAGATATTCAACATTTTAAGAGGATGTTTGAATGTAAATATAATATAAAGTTTGATTAATGTTTTATAAAAATGTTATCGTGTAACTTATAGAATCATTTAAACACACAGACTTTAAATGTAATGCTATTGTTTCCTTAAGTAATATAATTATGCACATAGATTAACAAGCCCGTGGTTTTATGCTGATGTGATATTTGCACTTTCGCCAATGGGTAGAAGGCAAGCGAAGAATTTAAAAATATTGCATGGATTCACCGAGAAAGTGAGTGAGAATCACGCGTTATTTAAATTATACAGAATTTTTGTGTAAGTAAAGTTATAATAGCATTTTAATAAAATTAAAACAGTCTAATTTGTATGTCAGCAGCACATTTGGTAGCACGACAGTTTAAATGATGAACGAATTTATATTCTTTTTCTTTAGATTATTGCGGAAAGAAAACAATATCACAGAAACACTAATGGGCAATATTTGAAGCAATTTGAAAATGATTCAGTAAACGATGATGAAGAAATAATAGGAAGTATGAATTTACACACACACATGTATATAAAATTATAAATATGTGCACTTGCATGCGTGCATATGTGCGCTGCGTGTATACAGAATGTGGAAATTTTATTTATTATTATATTCATATTATATACTTATAATATATTGGATTGATCCGAAAACTCTCCTTTAGATGTTGTATATTTATTTTTGTTAAAAATTCGAAGAAACTTTCTGATCAATTCAATAAATCAATATAACATAAATTAAATATAAATTAAAATGTAATCTTTCTCAGTAAAAAGAAAGCGATTAGCTATGTTGGATCTTTTGATAGCGGCGTTCTATAATAATAAGATAAGTGATTTGGACATCAGAGAAGAAGTTGATACCTTCATGTTTGAGGTAAATATCGGAAATCATTTACATATACAGTCCACTCTGGCATTAGAACCAGTACGGGTTTATAGTAAATAATTTATCAAAAATGTGTGTCCTTACTACTGAAGTATAAGTGACAGAGGAGAATTGAGACTACACTCTTGCATTGGAGCATTTAAATACTTATTCACATATCGATTTGGTCATATCGTGACGCATGAAATACACTTCCACATTCTCATCGTATACATATACATTTATAAATAAGACATAGTAAAACTTGATGTAGTGATTGATTATTTATATGGGCAACCCCAATGCCAGATTGGACTGCATTAAAAAATATCATAACATATATATTTTGACAATAAAAATTCATTATCAAGTTACTTCAAATAAAATCAAATTAATTCATAAAATGCTCATTTATATTCAATAAAGCTATTCAATGAAATAATTTGTGCAATAAATGATTTCTTTCATATGGACGCAATATGAAAAAATTATATGAAAAGAAGCACTTTATACGACTAACAGTATAAAAAATATTTTAATTTACTTTTTATTTGTTAAGTCTTCTTATATAATATAGGTTGTATATAACGCACAGAAATGAATAAAATGACCTCTTCGCATTGCAGGGTCACGACACAGTAGCAATAGCTATATCCTTCATGATATTACTATTGGCTGAGCATAAGAATATTCAGGTATATTATATATAAATTATTTATTTTTAAACACACACAGTAAATACTTCATTAATTGTATTAATTAAATGTTTAAATAGTTAAATTTAATATTGTGTTTTCTGATAATATCAGAGTTAAAATAACAGTGATTATAATAGTTAAGATTATTAGTGTAGTAAATAAACATATGCATAAGTATTCTGCTTTAATTTATAATAGAAAAAAATTGTTATATATTTATATACATTAAATTAAATATAAAAGAATATATGTTTTATAATATGTGTGTGTGTCGTATATAATTTAATTGAATATGACACAAATGGAATATATGAAATATGTAAAAATTTTTTTAATAATGTAGGAACGTGTTAGAAGTGAAGTTAGTGCAGTGATGCTAGAGAACAATGGAAAACTTACTATGACAGCATTAAACAATATGCCATATTTGGAAAGATGTTTAAAAGAATCGATGAGACTCTACCCTAGCGTTCCTAACATATTGCGAGTTGCGTCCGAAGATTTAAAGATACGTGAGTAATTAATAAAAAAATATTTCTTATATACAGGATGACCTATATAACTTTTTACATCTGGGTATTTCGAAAACTGTGCGATCGATATTGAAAGTCTTGATTTATATGAATCTGAACCACCTTCAAACTGGAATGAAAATTATCTCTCAATCCCGATTGCGTAGATGGAGCGGAGATTAATTTTAAAATTTTAAATAAGAACCTCTATACAAAATTACATTTTGCGATTCTATGAAAGACAACAACTCAGTTTTATCGGAAACATTTTTTCGTCATATATTTCTTTGAAAAAATATGACAGTTTGAATTTCGATTTATAGTTACTTGAAGCACTCGGAAATAGTCATATCAAATCAACATTCTACTCTAACTTATTCAATTTATTAAATGTTTAAAATGTTCACCATGGTCTTGTAAATATTTATTTATCCGAGTTAATAAAGTATTTCTAATATTTAATAGCATTTCGGGAGTCACTAAGGCACCAGCGCATGCGTCGCTTATCCTCTTGAAATACTATTAAATCTCAGAAATACTTATTAATTCGAATAGCTACACAATTCAAATAGCTATAGGTCGAAACGTTAAATCGTCATATTTTTTCAAAGAATAAATTTTCAAAAAATATCTCACAAAAAATTTTTCGGGTGAATAATTATTTTCTTTCAGAATCTGAAAATGTAATTTTGTATAAAGATTTAAAAATTTCCCATTAAAAAATTTAATGTTAACCCTCACTCCACTCCTGCAACCGGGAGACTAACTTCCATTCTAGTTTAAACACTTTCAGACCAACACAATTCAAGATTAAAATTTTTAAGATTAATTGCATAGTTTCCACGATCGAGCTGTAAAAAGTTATGTGCGCCATATAACTATAAAAAAAAATATTTTTATACTGACAAACCGTAACTTAATATTAATTTATGATTTGATATTATTTTGTTTCTAACGAAAATATTGTTTCAAAAAATTAGTAATTGATTGCATTCCAAAAAAACTTCTATTTAAGAAAATAATTTATATAAAAATGTTCACTTTACAATCTAAACATCTTTTTTTAATTTTTCTAATAAATTGTATTTTGTTTCGTGATTTTTTCAGAATCATATATTGTGCCTTCTGGTGCACTATTACATATTCCCGTTAAATCCATTCATAGAAATCCTGATTTTTGGCCAAATCCAGACGTTTTTGATCCAGACCAATTTTTACCAGAAAATTCTCAAAATCGTCATCCTTTTTCTTATTTACCTTTTAGCGCAGGACCAAGAAATTGTATAGGTAATATTTAAAGCATTAATTTCTTAATATGTAAATCATTTCTAATATTTTTATGGATATTTATAGGTCAGCGATTCGCCATGTTCGAGTTAAAGGCTATAATAGCTACTTTGGTGCATAACTTTTATTTGGAACCCGTTGATTATTTAAAAGATCTTCGATTCCGGCTGGATTTGCTAACTCGAGTTTCATATCCAATTTGTGTAAAATTTATTCCAATCGAACAAATGCAGGCATTTAAAGTTAATTAACATGTTAAAAAAGTAAACAAATAATTTGTTGCACTAATAGAATTATTAACATAGTTTTCATATGTATTATAAACATTTATGGTTATGATAATATGAATATTTAAATGATAATAGGATAATATGAATATTTTATATTTTATTTAGTACAATATATTACTTGCTCCTTCACAATGAGTGTTTGAAAACACTTCTGAAAAAGATAAATTGTACATTATTATAAATACAAACCAACAATAAATGTATGATTAATGCACGCTGAATAATGTCTGTGTCTGTTTAAATTCAAATAACTAGCGTGACTGTTTAGCACTTGGTGACATGTGTTAAGAGCGATAACGAGATACGATAAGCGAAACGAGCGTAACAATATTAAATAAATAATTTTTTTTGTATATTATAAAGAGATGAAATTTTTTTTAATGTTATATTTTGTAGTTTTTTAATGTTTAATTATGCCATTGACCGATTTGTAAGCAACCTAATCTGAACTTTGGTCCACGATAGCTTTAAAACGGTGCGTTAGCACCGATAGCATGATAGCATGCTGATAGCATAATAGTTCTTTGACAAAGTTAATCTTTTAAAGACCTTTCGAACAGTACGTCTCTCAAGTCATAATTTTTTTGTGCATAAAAAAGATTTTTTTGAATGGCTTCACTTTTTACATTATACATTTATTTTATATTTAGCCCAATGTATTATTTTGAAAACATAAATTGTTATTCGTATTAGATAAAAAGTTTGTTTCGATGTGTATAAGTCGTTATCAGCGACTACGTTCACACGTCACCCTTAATCGGGTTCAATAATTTCCGTAGTTATGAAACTAGCCAATCACAGCTATTCCTCTGAAAAATGAAATGACTGTGATTGGCCAGTTTTATAACTACAAAAATGTTACTAAATCCGATTAAGGTTGACGTGTAAACGTAGTTTGTTAGTGATTCTTGTAATCTTAATGCAGTCTTCTAAGCGCATTATCAATGGACTCGCCGTTGTGTTTACTACATTGCATATTACATATAAACTGGTGGTTCGCAACTTACATGTTAAGTGATCTTTGAATATAAAAAGGTTGAGAACCACTGATCTATAATCTATATAAAGTAGCTATCTCATACTTCAACGTGTCAAAAAAGTAAAAGTTGTGAAACTGTCATATTGACCAAGAGTGTTATATTTTCATTAATTATAACATAGTTACAATATTATTTCTAAGTACAGTTATAATTGTTAATGCAAAACTTTAAACAGTGACATGTAATCTATAAATGTTTATAAAATTATTTACAAATAAAAACGAAATATTAAAGTGGAAGTTCTTTTTACAATTCCAGTCTGAAGATACTTCTTAATAAGGTAAGTTCTTTATTATTATAAATTTATACCGAGATATTTTAAAAATGATTAAAGTGATATATGATTGATATGTAAATAATATTGTAAAAAAAAATTTTTCAATCTTTTTTACTTGAGCTTATGAATAAAAGTTTACTTTTTTGTTTTATATTATTGATTCTAAATGCATGGAAATCATAAAACTTTTATTAATTTGACCAAATCCAGTGATCTTTATTTGTTTTATTTAAATGTTTTAAAAAATATATTGTAGAAATTAAAATATATACATAAATATATACATAAAATATATAAATATATAAATAAAATATAATATTGTGTATGGTTATTATAAGCTTTCCTTTATCGCTAATGTAACATTAAATCGATACTACATATCTAATCAATTTAATATTGATAATTATTACTGCGTGTTACAGGTGGACATAACACACATATACACACATACACTTGTACTCTTACGTTCAGAAATTAATAAATAAAAAAAATTTGACAAAACTTTATAATTTGCTCAAGAAACAATGATCATCTCCTTACTACTGTTCTGCATTTTTATTATATTACTGTGTCATTACGCCATTCATTATGGAAGATTTGGGCAACTTATTAATCGGATACCTGGAGAACCGGTGTTACCATTAATTGGTCATGTCCTTGATTGGTGCAGACGTTCATTAGGCAAGGAAAATTATATAAATTCTTATTTTAATATTTAGCATATAATTTGTTTATTAAATCTTTATACTTGTACTTATCTTTTTGAAATTTTTATTTTAGAGGACCTCTGGACATATCATCGCGAAATTGGTAAAAAGTTTTATCCAATATATAGAATTTGGCACGTGAATATAGCTTATGTTAGCATTAGCCATCCAGATGACGTACAGGTTAGCAACAAGATAAATATCAGATAATAAGTTGATTTTCATATCATTATCATATTAGATTCACGATGATTAAAATTGATATCTGTAGCTTATATTTGAAATTGTGTGTTTATCTTTTAGCACTTATAAATAAATATTTTTCACACTTAATACTTTCTTAGGTACAACTTTGCATTACACTTCCCGCATATTATCGCACGTTTTACATCCAATTTTCTTTGATAAAATAATTTCTTAATATAACTTTATCTATAATTTTAGACAATATTAACCAATCCAAAGCAACATCTTGGGAAAGGATACATATACACATTTCTTCATCCTTGGTTGAATACCGGCCTACTCACTAGCGAAGGTAACTCAATAGATCTAACATACTTTTAATTCGAATATATTAATTCTATTTAATAGAAAGCATAAAAATTGTTATTTTATATTTTTTCATAGTTAAATAATTTTCTATATCTAATTATATTTAATTGTTACAAACGGATATAAACGGAAAAATTATCTCATGTTAGTGCAGAATTAACTGCTGTCATTTTCATATTATATATGTCTTATAAAATACGCGACATAAAAAAATAATAAATAATAATGACTTTTCAATCAAAATATTTGACATATTTTTCCTAAAGTATAAATCTAAGTAACATAATTTAGATATCAGATGTTAATGCTTTTCATTATTATTATTGAAATGAAACTAAATTAAAACTAAAGTTATCTTATCTTTGTTCCAGGCATAAAGTGGCATAAAAGACGAAAGATACTAACGCCAGCATTTCATTTTAATGTGCTAAAACAATTTGTTGACATTTTGATCGAGGAGGGCAATTACATGACGCAATGTTTGAAAGATAGTAAAGAATCGACTGTTAATGATTTAACCTCCTTTACTAGCAATCATACGTTAAATGCAATATGCAGTACGTCAATATGTATATTTATAAGATTAAAAAATTTTTCTTTATATAGATTTACATTTCAACTGATTAAATATTGATTATAATTATAATAACTTTAATTAAATATATTTAATCTTTGAACATTAATAAATGCTTTTTACATCTTTTTAAAAAATAATGTATTGGATTGTAACATTTAATCGAAAGATCTTCTTTAATGACAATTATTATAATTCAAATAATATTTTTAACAAATATTTATATAATTTTAATCAATAATTTATAGAAACTGCTATGGGAACTTCTTTGAAAGAAATGGGCGAATTTCAGCAAGAGTATCGTCACGCAGTACACCAAATAGGTAAAATTGTCATAAAAAGGTAATTACGCAAACAATATTTGTCATTACATAAACAAATTTAGTTACATTCAATATGTATGTATATTATAAAGGCAGTTGAAATATTAAAATGCAAAATATAAAATTATTGTAATTAATATTGAATAGATACTAATATTGTATTATAAGTTATATAACTATATAAACTTATGCTTTTCAGAAAATATGTGATTATTTTCTTAAACATAATTAATTGTTACATAATTATGCACACAGATTAATGAAGATTTGGATTCATTCTGATGTGGTGTTTTCGTTTGTACCAATGGGTAGAATGCAAGCTAAGTGTTTAAAAATACTGCATGGATTCACCGAGAAAGTAAGAATTATATCCAAAATTTGCGAGCTATTGTCCTGTAAATAAAATTATAATAATTTTAATATAATTCTTTTTTTTGGCAGCACATCTTTGCAGCACAAAAATATAAATATAAAATAGATCTATATTTTTTTATTGTAGATTATTACGGAAAGGAAACAACATCATAAAAGTACTAATGGACAATATTTGAAACAATTTGAAAATGGATCAATAATTGATGACGAGGAAGTAATAGGAAGTATGTGTGTTTATATATAACAATATAGATATTTTAACATATTAGAAAAAAAGAGGAATCAAGAGCCAACGCAGGATTTTGGTTGCCTTTTACAATCTTCTTTATTCAATACACTTTATAAACATTTCAGTCGACTTTTCGACCATCTTCAGTATATAGTTTGTATTCTCATAAAACCTAATCGCGTAGATAACCAAAGTTCAATCGCAGTTCAGATTTTAAAATAATATTTGCCTGCGATAAGGAGATTGCGTGAAACCAATGTAAGCATTGCGACGTAGTCAATTAAGTGTACTGCGGACAACTGCATTTTATGTTTTATGTCGGCGATTTATCAAAATTTATCAAATGGCTCTTGATCCCTCGTTTTTTTCTAATTTGTTAATTTATTTGAGCCGAGGCTAATTTATAATAAATATTTGATATGTATAAATTAGCATAATATGAATTAAACTAAAATTGCTTTTATTTATTTTAGCTCAGAAAAAAAGACTAGCTATGTTAGATCTTTTGATAGCAGCGTCCCAGAATAATGAATTGAGTGATTTGGACATCAGAGAAGAAGTTGATACTTTTATGTTCGAAGTAAGTATATCTGCATTTTGTTGAGAATTTATATAAAATTTGCACTAAAAAATTATCGGAACAATATTTTTCATATTTACTTAAATTTATATTCACTTTACTTTTGAAAAAATGTTTTTAATACACATATATTATAAACAATTAATGTTTATATATCAGATACACATATTTTTAACAATAAAAATCATTCTTTTTTTGGATTGTAAACAGCTAAAATTTATATCATATCTTATATCATACTCTAAAATCTTCCATAATAATTATTTGATAGGCCTAGAATTTTAGAATTCACATTTTTTCACTGCAATGCATTAAAATTTTATATTTTAAGTAAAGAAGTGATCTAGAATATTAAAATGTACACTTTATTAATTTTTATGTCTTAGAATCTTATATCATGTCTTTTAGTAGGCTTAGAATTTTAAAGCAATCATTCAAATCTTATATTCTAGAATTTTAGACCATTTCTTTGTTTAAAATTTAAAATTTTAATGCATAGCAGTAAAGAAAATTAACTTTCTAAAGTTCTAACCTAACAAATGTTGCGATATAATATTAAAACGTAAAAATGAATAAAACGTATATTTTAATATTAATGTACATTTTATTTATTTCTATGCTTTATGCTTTAGAATGCCTTAGAATGCTTTAGAATCTTATATCGTTTGGCAGACTTAGAACTTTATTGCGATGCTTTGAAATGCTTATATTTCAAAAAATTATAACTTATACTTCAAAGAATTAAAAGAATTATTCTTGTACTTCAAAGAATTAAAAATTTAAACAATGTTTTAGTTTGTCTTTTATTTGCTTAATGCGTTTTGCTTGATATATATAACTTGAATGTAACATAAAAACAAGCAAACTAAATTCTTTTTATTATAGGGTCACGATACTGTAGCGATAGGTACGTGCTTCGCTATATTGCTGATAGCTGAGCATAAAGATATTCAGGTATATTAATATATACATATATATATATATATATATATATATATATATGTATGTGTATATATATAAATTATCGATTTTAATACAATAAATAATAAAGATTTAATTAATTAAATTAATTAAAAATTTAATTATTTTACTAATTTAAAATTATTTTATAAAATCTAATGCACATCTAACATACAAAAATCTATTTAATAATTTAGGATCGTATTAGGAGTGAAGTTAGTGCTGTGATGCAAGAGAATGATGGAAAACTTACCATGGCAGCATTAAATAATATGCCATATTTGGAAAGATGTTTAAAGGAATCCTTGAGATTGTATCCCAGTGTTCCCTTCATATCGCGCGTTTTATCGGAAGATGTAAAATTGCGTGAGTAGTTAGAGATTATGCGTAAATGATTGTTATTTAAAATGAGATAATATGTATATGAACAATTATTTTGTACTCTTCATATTTTTATCGTTTGTTATATTTTATTTCATACTATTTTCTAGAATCATATCTGGTACCCTCTAAAACGGTATTATTTATGCCTATCTACGATATTCATAGAGATTCCAACTTTTGGCCACAACCTGATGTTTTTGATCCAGATCGATTCTTACCAGAAAATTCTCAAAATCGTCATCCTTTTTCTTATTTACCTTTTAGCGCAGGACCAAGAAATTGTATAGGTAATTCTTTTAAAATATTAATTTCTTGATATATAAATGATTTACTTTACTTCTAATATTTTAATTGTTTTACGCATAATATTAATATGTATAGGTCAACGATTTGCTATGTTGGAGTTAAAAGCTGTCATAGCCCCTCTAGTGTACAATTTTTTTTTGGAACCTGTTGACTATTTGAAAGATCTTCGATTTATAATGGATATAGTACTTCGGGTTGCACATCCAATTCGTGTAAAATTTGTTCCAATCGTACGTACAGAGTCGTCTGAAGTAAGCGATTCGACAAATAGAAATTAATTGAAATCTTTAAGTAATAATTATTAGTGATTATTTGGTAAAAATATATTGGGGATATTTGTTATTGATTTTTGGATTTTATTGTTGGAATAAAAGTGTATGACAGAATATATATATTTTGGAATTTTTTATATTAAATATTACTTAATAATATCTTACGTTACACATGAATAATAATTTTAGCGGAATTAAATATTTTATATTTTTATTATACCGTTCAATTATTTGGATTATTATTGATACGGTCATAAATGCTTGCAAACTTTTAACTATTACTCCGTAATTACGGTCTATCTAGATTACGAATCGGATAAGTGGCAGTTTGAAGAACACCACATCGCGACTTTTAATTTATCGTTTGCGTTTGAGAGCATGCAATCCGTGGCGAGTCACCAGTCGGCACGGAAACGCCGAACCGTTTTGAAATTACGCAATAAATTCACCGGGGCTGGTGGGGGTTGGTGCAACTCGGAAAACAAGGCATGGCGGGTTAGGAGTCGTCGTTAAATATTTCGCGAGAGCCCGCGCACTCACGACTGATTTACAGACGACGGTACGTGCGTGACGTACCTGCGTATTTCACGCGCACGATCCAGCTAGCTCGTCGCTGTCATCCGTGTGTTTGCCGTTCGTTATTCTCTTTTTGCGTAAACAATCTATTTTTGCGTTAAACACAATAAGAGGTATCATACATACTCGAGCTTTCCGAACATGTGGACAAAATAGAAATTAGAATAGAGGGGACGAAAGGAAAAGCAGAGGAGAAAGACGTACGTATCAGTGAGAGACAGGAGGAACTTCGAAGTTCCTGCACGGAAATTACAGATGCAGCGTGTTTCACACTTGAACGAAAGTGTCTGGAAAAGAGTACTCAGCGAGTGTGTAAAAGAGTATATAAGGAATGAAATAAAAAAAGAGTGCGATCGTAGCCTTCCAAAGGTTTAGTAAACTTATCGTAATAACAAGAAACCTCTCTCTAGTTATAATAACAAAAAGTTTAAATTTAGAGAGAAAGAGAGAGAGAGAGAGAGAGAGTGAGTGTTTTTTAAAACAAATTTTCTCAAATTAATCATACATTTAAGTTTTAGAATATTTTTCACTGTATTTCGCTTACACGAATATCCCTTTAGTTGATTACAGGAAGTAATGAAAACTTTTAGTAGCAACAAATAGTTTGATGATGCCTCAAACGCAAGTGCAACGAAAATAAAGCACAGCGCAATAGAAAGTCCAATGTTAAATAAATATCCTCTCTATGTGCAACTTTTCCACTTTCGCAGCATTATCAAATGGCTTGGAAAGGCATTAGCGATCAAATTAGTCGAAAAATTTTGACTTCAGAGTGCCGGCGTGCCGGCGACACGGCAAGAATGGCCGCACATATCGATTATCGGTCGGCCGCATCCAGATGTGTGCCGAAACTTTTTTCCCCGCGTCAGCCCGTAAATTCTGAAGTTGAACTTTTCCACCCCTACCGGCCGGCCGGTCGCGCAAACTTGCAAGTCGCGGCGACATCATTTCGCTCGCGTGCAGCTACAAAAATCGTGCACTTGTGATGTTGCGAAATGTATTGCCCGTTTTCCTTTTTTTCGATTCTCGTGTCGAGCGATAATCTATGTCTGAGTTTTCGATGACCTACTATGAAATATATATTTCACTGTCTCTTCTTTAAGTTATATAATAACGCTACAAATTGCAGCAAACGACTGTATTGCATTGCGACTTGCCTTGCGCTTCTTTCAAGAAGCAAGAATAACATAAGAACATACTGCTCACTAGTTTCCTGGCACCAAGAGATCAGAGAGATGTTTTTTTAATGTTAATTAGAAACGATATTATCCTTCTAAAACATAGTATTACATTTCTTATTTTTGAAAGAGGTAGAGCTATGCTAGTTTTTAGTTGTGTTTTTATTTTAAGCAAAATTATTATTTTTTTAATATTTTTTTCTCACTAATGTTACGAAAATATCCGGCCAGTGCTTGGTGCAAAGATTAAAAGATCCACTAAAATTAAAGAGAACTTGTGGTGAAGTGAAAATTTTCTGTGATCCTGACGTCACATATCTCCGAAATCGGCGCTGCACATACAGCCGTGTCTTGTCGACAACGTCGTCCTCGTCGTCCCCGTTTTGGCGCGCGTATTAATCGTGCCTCTGGCTTTTATGCTCATTAAATTACACAGCCGTCGCTGGATACGGTGCCGTTAAACCAGCGACATCGTCGGTACATTCACGATCCAGCGGTTTCTCCCCTGTACCAAGCGAGCAAGACGATCGAGAAACCAGATCCAAGTACCAACCCGAGTTCTCCACCCTCGAGCCTACATCTCTCGCTGCGCAAACTTTACGTAGACCGCGAGGTTTCCGCCAGCCAGCCGTAGCATGCCGCACTGCATTTACGGTGTTAATAACGCAGACTACCAGTTATAACACTGAATATTGACGTGATAAAAGTGCGTGCTGAGAAAAGTTGATCGTTAATTCAGTATGTTTAGACTCGAGCAGCGGTCGAAGTCATCGCGAAACCTTTGATAGCCTTTCTTAACACGTAGCATTTACGCCACTCTTTTTAAGTCAATTTTCAATATTTCTACAATAATATCTGATAATTGTTTTGTATACTTGTCTAAGAAATTTATAATATTTTAATAACGTACACACGTTGTTTTATAGATGTAAAATTTAATGATTAAAATTTATGTTGTTCAAGGAAAGCGAATTAAGATATATTCTCGAGACTAGATTTCTTGTGTTAAAAAATTTCTGTTTTATTGTTTATCTTGCACGTGCTTTTGAATATTTATACAAGCAGAATCGTTCTGGTCCCAGGCGTATACTTCATCTTCTAGCGCTTCTCGTGAATCGATATGCCGGAACTGTGTAGGAACTCCTGGTTATCACACAATATGTACGTTGTAAGCCAGGCTTCTATTGTTACGATCAAATCAGCTTATCGACTTTGCTATCGCTTTATCTCGTTCGGGGAAGAAGTTTAGCGGGAATACCTTTCTGCGGATAGCACTCTAAAAGTGAGGAAAACTTCCGCCGCACGTAGCACGTCGTCAAGGTGTATTCAAAGTTTTTGGCACGCCTGATATTGATATATCGAGATACTTTCGGCCTGCGTCAGCACGTAGCCGACGGAGTTTCTTCAACCCCTTTCTTTTTCTAGATAACAGGATATTCTAACTCGGACGGCCTGCATACAATCGTGATTGGACCCGTTATTTTTCCCCTGCCAGAGGATAAAATATGTTTCTGCAGTAAAAATATTTTATTCTTAGGATATTTTAAAGCGGCGACACAACTAGCTTATATTTCTTACATTTCTTGAATGACAGATTACAGTTGGACAACAATTTTACAATTAAGATCATTTTTCTCTTAATCTTAAGATAATATTTCGTAAATTAATAGAAAGTAAATATTTTATATTTGTGGATATCTATATTCTTGCTTCTCGCAGCAAAGCTTAGAATCAAAGCTAGCAAGATCAGTGCTTCAACGCTTATACGGGAAATCCCCGCTGTTCATCCTTTCTGTGTTGACCGTGCTCGACAACGTAAACTTCATACACTCGACTTAAACAATCGACATACAAACTTACATGGTCTTAGAACATTGATTTAAGCTTCTGAAACGTCGCCCTACTTTAATTTTTAGAACTTTGCCTGCAATATCTATATCTACATCATACGCAATGTAATGTTTAAACGGATGTTGAGTCCCTGAATACGGTAAGTTTCAGGCGAATATTTCTAGCAGCATCCTTATTGCCGTCGTTGAAACGGTGCAAACTATAAATGAGGTCGCCATTTTGCACTATGCAAAAGCCCGAGTTTCTCGTGCAGATCTGCAATGAGTAGCTGGCTCATATAAATAAATTTACGTAGAATTCTCTTTGTCAGTTAAATTTTACTCCGTTATGAAGCAATTAACTTTCGAAATGTAGAACAGAAATATAAAATTGTAGATAAATATGGAAAATACGGTTTTGTGAATAAATTAAAAGAAATAAAATAATATTATTACAACATATTTCTAACTTTTATTTTTATAAATAATATATATGTAAAAGAAGTATTTTGTAAAATATAACAATCGGACTAACATATCATTTATTTCGCGTATTTTTTCATTATACAAGAAGATAATTAACGGGCTTATTTTTACATCGACGTTGCGCAAAGAATAACAGCAATGAGCAAAAATGCAAGTGCTACCTCTGCACACAACCGGCTGAAAATGCAAGCAGAAGAAGAAACGACAAAACTCATCTTTAAGTATTATACATACGACATTTGTCCTCGACAGTTTTCCGCATATTTTCTCGCGGTGGGTCTCGACTTTTTTTGTTCGCAGTTTTGTCACGGCATCTGCGGCCCTGCTTATACGTGTGATCTTCCATATTTCCACATATCGACGCTGCGTATTTTCAGACGACTACGATGCAATGCGCGAATGTGCCATACTGGACTTTATAGTTCACGAATTTTTCAGAAAAGTTCTCTGCATCTTGGATAATGGATAGTACCTGTGAGACGCATATTCCCTTAGGCCAGATTTAACAGAATGTACGAAATATTTTCAAATTAGAAGAAGAAATTGAATAAAATAAGACTTCACAGTAAGCAAGAATTAAACGCTTTCAAATATAAATTATTAGAATAAAATTATTAATTAATACGTATCAATTAATACATGCGGTAGATGGAAGCTATTTTACACGATTATCAGCTTAAATCATGCATTTGTATTCGTGCTTTGAATAGCATTGCGCCAATTCTGGAATGATAAAATTGCATATTCGAAATTTCTCGCAATATCGAGGAATGTGTCTAATGCAAATGATGTAAGTATTTAATTGGATGTATATTTCATTCCGTTTCTACATATTTCTTATTTATTACATTAATTTATAATTTTCATATTTATGCCATAGTTATTCGTCTTTAATATCAAGTAATTAATTCTTATAATATTAATTAATTGATTTTATGCTCTATTAATAATAGTTAAGGAAGTAATGACATTTTTTAATTTTTTAATGGACAACAGAGCGATGACACTGTCTGTTAATTTTGCTCGCCTTATCTTTATTGTACAACACGTATGAAATTGCATGATTGCAAATTAGGCTTACACAATAAAACGCGTTTGTACGTGCCCTTCGGCAATTGAGGCCCACGCAGGCGCGAAGTTCTCGTATATGTACGGTGCTCGTGACACACGGCCCTCGTAATTATATTAAATGAAATGAAATTAGAGCGGAGCGCAGAGGCCGTAGATAATAAAACGAGCCATACTGTCGCTTGCTTTGAAGTTCCCCGCATTTTCCGCGTCACTGCGATTCTTGTTCTCCGTTGATGATCGTGCTGTAACACTTTTGTCCCGTTTGAAATCGGAAATTCGTGCAAATATTTGCCATTAGCGTTCGTTGAAAATTTTACGATTGCGCGGAATTACATATAGTAACATCCTTCGATAGCACGGGTAATGATATTTACGGTGGACAAATAATCAGCCATTCCTCCCTTCAACATTATCACTCCTCGTTCCATTTTCCCTATATAACGTGTTTACAATATTAAAAGGCTTGAGATATATTATAAATTTTATATATAGCGTCTCGAAAATTGCATATTTGTTCTCGTAAATTTACTATTAAATATGTAGTTAATTTTTTATTCTGCTAAAATAACAGACATTTTGCTTTTTCGCTAAAATTCTTCGTTTTTTTTTTTTTAATTTATAAGTAACACATTTTTGACAATCACTATTGATTTTAATGTGCCTTCGATTTTTCATGTTAAGATCAGCATGTATTTATTATATTGCTTACATAAGAAAATTTACACGTTAAGCAATAATTTTCACTCTATTGAATAGTCACAAAAGTGCAAATTCTGAATTTCAAATATATTGTATATGGCTTTTTGCCGCAGAGATATGTTACACGCGCCAAATTGTTGGTAGTTCGTCCCGCGGTACACTTCCATTTCGTGAGTTTGTATAACCGTATTGATATCTAGTTACTATTTTGCCAACACGCGTGTGGAATTTTAACAAACGGCGGAAACTATCTCCCTTATGGCATTACTACACGCACGTGGCACCGCGATATGCAATGCATAAAATGCATTTCTATTCCCGAATCTTTCATGGTCCTCGTGCGAATAGTGTGCTCGATACATCCGCTGCATATAATCTTCATCCGGTAGATGCGAAATAACTTCTCCGCATATTGGAAAGATGCGTCACGTGAAAAAACAATGAAAAAAAAAAGGGACAAAGGGTAGAGAGAGGAATTGGAAAACGATGCGAGAGAATGCGTGAGAAAATAGTTGAAGACGTTTCGAACGCGAGTCGTCGATCGCGGACGACGCGCAAAAAACATATTCGTTCCTGGCGACAGTTATTTTCGGAATGATATGGACGCAAATAGACGTATACAGGATTATCACGGGGCAAATATCAGTGACAGACGTTGCGCGGCCACGCTCCAGAGTCCCACCGGGATTGTTATTTGCACTGGCTGGTTCTCCGCTACACGTATATCGATCGGTTCGTCGCCGTGCACCTGGTGTACAGACGCGTGCGGGCGTATGATGCTTGTTACCTGACATTAGTAACTTTGACGACTCCTAGGCGGGCGTCAAAATGAAAACGATGATTGTAAAACGATCCGAGGTACTTCTGACGGTCGATGCAACGATCGTATTGCAAGCGCGCGCGCGCGCGCCCGCAATCTACTCATCTCATTGACGTTGTTACGCGACGCGAAATTTCATTGCAAGCTGTTCGAGACGCCGTGAAGAAAATGGCGTACTCTCAGCACGGAGATTCGAAGTGGTCAGCAAATAGTCTGTCTCCAGTCTTTGAGTAATGTCGTTTCTCTTTGCAGGTTTCTCAGAGCACCGTCAGGAGAGAGTTTGTGAAGTCAGTCGGCTGGAGCATTTACACAAATGCGATTATTTGCTAGAAATGTAATTACCGAAATAATGGCAATTAATTCCGGTGGCTGCACTTGTTACGTGTTCAATATGCGGCAGTTTTGGTATGCAGCTCGTAATGCCTGCACTCGCGGTTGGCCGCATCTAATTCTATATTAACACATATGTAGACCGCGCGTGTCATACTAATGAGACTGAACAGAACGGAGCGTGTGTTCTTCGTAGACGAGAAATAAATCTTGTCGTACATCGCGCTCAAGATGAGACAACTATAATGAAACTTAGAAAATATCAGAGCGAGAATTATTTTGACGATAGTCAAAATGTATTAAGCGTTAGATTTAATGAAAAATTCCTTTGTTTGTTTGTTTGTTACAGCCAGCTATCGTTTCCTCGAATATGCCGAACCGGCGCGATTTTATCTCGGCGATCGCGCTGTGCTTGGATGATAACGCAAAAGGGGAAACGAAGAAAGGCAGCACGCAGTAGCATATCCGCCGCATTGAAAACGGCCAGTTCTGCAAAGGACGATTTATAGCGTCGGTAAGGGGCGGCGGGACGCTCGGCGCCATATAACCATCATTCATTTTGTCAATGGCGCTCACCTCTACAATGGATTTCGTGTACGTATCAAAAGTGAACAGCTTTATTCTTTCAGCGTGGCGTGGCGCGAATCCAAATGCCTCTTGACTCTCCCGGCACGTGGGGGTTCTTATTATTTTCTGCGAGGCTTCCGCACACTATTCCGCGCTTCGTGTCCATATGTTATAGCCGTCCTGACGTGAGAAACGGGCCGTGTCCCCTCACAGTTCGCGCCGTCATAGCTACTTCCCGCGCGGAGACAAAGTGGCCAAGCAATTTTCATACTTCGTTGCTGCCGTCCTGGCGAGCAGGTCGACTGACAGCAAAATCGTCGGAAGTTTCTCTGAAAACCGCTCAACGCCATCTTCGATACAGCCTCTCTCTTCGCTTTTTAGATTTTATCTTTTTACTACGTCTTCTCTAGCAAACGTAGATCATTAAAGAATAAAATGGTTATAGAATGATAAAATAATTGTACGTGATTTCGAAGGCGAACAAAATTTCCAACGTCATTTTATCTTATTTAAATAATTTTTTGATTAATTAATCACATGTAATTCAAAAATTGCCCATATTTTAACAAATCAAAACGGTTTCGACGGAATCATCTACATGTCGATATTTTAACGAACTCTAATAGCTTTTCGCTCTTTTTTCAATCGCAGATAAAAATCACCAATAAAAAAAAAGAATTCTCACGTGCCGAAAAAGTCAAAATGCATTTCGATAATAAATAAATAATTATTAAAATATTTGTTTCTTTAAATATGTGAAATATATGCATGAATTATAGAAATTAGATAATCAATTATATAGATAAATAGAATATTTTAATTGGCATAGAGCCATGTAGCACATTAATATTAACATTAATATTAACATACTGTGAATATCGAATTAATTTGCACAATTTGTTTGTGCAATAACGAATACTTATAATTTTTTGTGATAGATAACTTACAGGCAAGTCGATATAAATATATTTCAGAATAGTAGAATGTATATAAAGAATTCCGATAGCGATCGTTATGAAAATCATATATATTTTGATTCACAGATATGTAGACACATATGCAAGCAAATTGTTACAACTGGCATTATTTCATCGAATGGCAAATGGATGAGTGAGTATTCCGGTTTGCTATCGACTTGGTTGCGAAATGTATTTCCAATTATGAGCGCCAGATCGACAAGACGATTCTCACAGGGAACTTTGTCAATTAGTCTCGTTAATTAGACCGTCGAGACAGCAAGCGGACGACCTATGACCGCACTGTTGCCACGAGCCAAATCAACTTCCGCTCGCGAGGGGTTAGATAGCTTTGTAATCATAGCTGTAATAGTTCGGTGAATCGATTCTTAGGGTAAGCTACCGCTCGATAATTCACACTAGACGGTGATGCCGTTAAATTGATCGGTATTGGTGCCAAGTTTGCGGTAATCACATCATGACATTGTTATAATAATGTTTGTTATTCCCTTCGAGCGATCGCATTATCGAATCATTAATGGCTAGTAATGTTAAAACGAATGTTGTTTGCCGATTCTGCTTTTAATGTTTAGGATACAATATATATATTCTTTTGATGCATAGCTCAATATATGATTATACTTTTACCGATATTTCCATCAAACTTTTGCGCGTATTAACATTAAAAAAATAAAATTTATAGAAAAGAATTGTTTCGCTCCATAACATAAACGGAACAACAGAATTTTGCTATCGCAGCGAAATCCTCGTTGCTATTGCAAATTAGATGTGATAGCGACAAAACTTTGCTATTAATTCAAACTAATTTAAATTATTCAATATATCAGCAAAATCTATTTCGCTGGTAGAATAGATGAATTATGCTGAGTATATTTATTCGTAGAGACACATTTGTTGCTACAACAAAATAATTTATTTCTAACAAATATATTTTGCTAATGCAGTAAAATTGTCGCTGCCAATACAAATTTTGATGGCAAGGTAAAAATCAATTTGTTGCGATATAATTTGCAGATTTGGTAAAATTATTTGCAGCAAATAAAATTAACATCCGTAACAAATTTTTTTGCTATCCATATAACAACTAACACATGTTTCGCTTTAACAGCGTAAAATTTGCCAGCAAATTCTTTTTTTCCGTGTACGCATTTGTAAAATAACTTATTTAATTAATTATATTACTTGAGATATTAATATAAAAAAATTCTTTTAACGAGACACTCTAAATTGTGCTCGCTAAATATGCGGTGAAAACACGAATTAGAGTTAGCGGGAATATTTTCTTGCAAACTCTTAAAAACGCACTGATAACGCGATGCCCGCAGGCCTTCGAGTAAGATGCGCGTCTGTCAGTGAGATATGAATGTACCAAAGCGGCAGCAACGCCAGCAGCTCGGCATTTCAACGTCGGGGTTAAAGCTTATGCCGGGTAGTTTCCACCGGTGATCCCGGCAAATGGACCAGCTTCCATAAACATGAATGGGTCGGTGTGTCTGTCCCCGTCCGAGTGCACCGTTTGCTTTCCGCCGACATCGGAACGGATGCGTGGCCCAGCGATGTTGAATTCCATCGACAGACTCGCCAATAGTAACCACTAACACGGAGACGCGATCCCTTTCGTAACACGCGGCATACAGCAGTCGCTCATAAGCGGTTACATTTCCGTCGTATAGGTTGGCGCGCGTTAGGACATATGAATAGGAAATTAAGGATTTCTTCCGTGACCCGTTCGATCGAACGGAGCGGATCGCGTCTATTTTTGATCCACCATCTCGATCGGTAGGTGCAGCGACGATGCCGCTACTCGCGTCCCGCGTATATTACGAATCCGCTCCACGCAAGGACCGATCCCACGACGAAATGGTCGGTTCGTTCGCCCCCCCCCCCTTTCCCTAACCCCGGGTAGACGATATTGTCGACGATTTGCCGTTTCATCGAGGTAATTTAAGGGTGACTGCGCTCTTTACCCCCTTGTTCACCGTAATCGAGCCGACCACGTTCGCTTATAAGGAGTTCCGGGCACGTACGCCCCAAAGTCTATGCGCCACGCGCCCGACTAAACTCTGAAATTTCTACTTGAAGTCTGACCGAACAAATTTACTAATTGCGCTTATGACATGCAGGCTACATCACTCTACCGCATCAAACTTTAGTTTGACAAGCTTTGCATGTTTCTCTTCGACAAAAATAGCGGACGTCGACACGCATTAAGAAATATAATTCTTTTCAATTTTGATATTTGAATAGCTAATCCTCACAAAGTACAAAGATACAGTGGAATTTAATTGCAAACAAAAGGAAATAAATTTTTTACTTATTACATTATTTATTTGCATTTATAAAAATGTTTGTAATTTGCAGCTGATTTTAAGTTTATAGTTTCACGTGCTTATCAACTTTTAATAAATACGGACATAGAATTTTTTTTAATTGTTGTGTTAATTAAAATGTTTTAACGTAGCTGCAGTAATTCTACTTTATGCACAATACACAAAATACATTTTTCACAAATTCTGCTTGACACTGTGCGGTTTCAAAAGCTCACCTCTGCTTAAAACCCTATTTTCCGCTAAATGTGGCTGTGTAATTCTTCGTCTAATACGAAGATTCAACGTCAACATGAGATGAAGCCTGGACGGTCACATCGAGCGCAATGTGTGGTGAAAATGCGAGTCTTTGTTCCTAGTGTCGTGTCGCTGAGAAAGGTATGAAAAAAGTGATGAAAAAGAGAGAGAGAGAGAGAGAGAGAGAGAGAGAGAGAGAGAGAAAGAGGGGGAGAAAAAGAGAGAGAAAGGGAGAAAGAGAGAGAGAGAGAGAAAGAGAGAAAAAGAGAGTAACATAAATACATGCAAAAATTCCTGTAATGCAGCTTCGTACACAACTACGTCACAATCTAGATATTGTACTTACATAGTTCGAAAGAACTCGGTGAATTGCGAAAATATAATTAAATACCATACAGCCAAGACGGGTCGGCAAACCGCGATATTTTTTTGCGCGTAATGCGTTTACCCGTTTGACGTAGACGTGGCGAATTGTAACGCGGCGCCGGGAATCAACGGCTCGTAATAAAATGCAAAGGGAGGATCAGAAAACGTATTTTCATAATTCTGTCGGCATCCGAAGCACGCCGCGTGCTTGCAATTAGAACGCAATTTAACGTTAGTGGCGAAGAAAAAGGCTCTTTACTCGTTACTGAAGGTCATTTCCGTGGCTCGTCGTCAGTGAGGCGAAGGTATTTTACAGCGCTATTTTCTCCTCGCTCTACTTTGCATTATCGCATTTGCCTCAAGTTGCAAGAAGTCCATGCTAACGCTTACCATCACGATGATCACAAGAGATAATGCCAAAACTAATTTTTCCAGAATTGTCATAGAAGAATACTTAAGCGTAAGAGCTTGCACCTTATCTATCTTAAGTATATTATATACAATAAATAAATCATTTTTTATTTTATACTCGAAAGAATGTGTTAAATTTACAATTGATTGAGATGCGTCCGATTTAATTGCAGGTGTAACATAACGGCCATTTGCGCATAGATAGAGAGGGGGAGGGGGAAGAAGAGAGAGGGAGAGGGGGGAGAGAGAGAGAGCAACATTGCCGCTGATCTGCTTTCGGCCAGCAATTGGTACGTTCAAGAATAGTAGGTTGGACGGGTCAAGCTCTTGTGTTGAAGGAGAAACGCCCTCGTTAGTTAACATTTCCTTCACCCCGACGACGCTCTTTTTAACGAAAGTTTACTCTACGTCGAAGGAAGCGCATCGCAGAAAAGATTCCATATTTATTCTTATCGCGAGGTAAAGTGAATCTTTATTTAATTACGGGAAAAGAAAACATTATTTTTGGTCTCGTACATTAATAACATATAATTCAATTAATAACTACATCAGCTTACTAAAAGCAAGATTGTGAATTCTGTTAATTTCAACAGACATTGGTGAACGAACGATGCAAGCGTACACACTTTACCTTCACGACAGTACAATACTGCAGCGTAATGCTACACAATGCGCGAGAATTATTAATGAAAGCGTATGTTGCTACCCACATCTCCCGTAAAGGTGTTGCGAAGACAAACGTATGCGCAATTAATTAGTTACGCGTACGCGAGCAGATAATTTTCGTTGAGGACGACTAATTACTATCTCCCTTTCTCCCTCGAACCCCTTTGTCAATCACCGCGTGACGTTGCGGTTCGATACTGGTACGGAACGATAGCCGCTGGAATCCTATGAAGCTGCCTCTGTTGCTACGCAGCTCGACCAAAAAGCGTATCTCTATCAATCATATGCCTGATTTGAATCTCTAGCAAAAGTGCAATTAGTATAGTTGTAAAGCCATTTCTCTGGCGCGTTTATATCTCGGACGTCAGTTTCAAAAATTCGAAATTTTTTTCGTGTCCTGAAATCACGCAGGTGACAGTAATAGTTCGGGATTCTTTTGTAATTATTCCTTTGATGTTCAGGATCGGTGGAGCTTTGAGTGTCACTGTCAACTTAATTCTTGCTTAATGACATCTTTTTAATTGTTTCACTGAGTTGGTTAATGCTCTTAATTCTAAAAGTGCGAAATGTGCAATTACGCTTTGTGCAGGTTTCCTTGCATTTGTTAGGAAGTCAAGTTTTTGCGCTGCAACAGATATCCCGGTATTTTCCCCTGCGTATTTCAAAGGATTAACAAACACACGCGTCTGGCGCACCTTTGCTTGTGGCGCAAGAGCACACGCCTTCGTACAATTTTATCTTCGATAGAATATCTCGCTAAATTAAAAATCATATTTCACTGTCATCTACAAGAAGCTCGATTTTGAAATATAGTCAATATAAATATCTTTATTTTTTAGACAAACTATAAACAATAATGGAATAACAAAAGACATTGTTCAACAAATTATTGAATAATAAAATAAATATTACATTTTTCATCGGAAGATTTTTATTATGTAATATTTTGCAGGTTTTTTTACAGAATGTAGAGAAATCTTTATTTTTATAATAAGAAAATAACACAAATATTGAAGTTTCTATCAAAAATTCATCTTATGAAACAAAGTTATAAATTCTACGAGCATGTATTAGCTTTTTTTATAAACCAATACATTATGTTCTTGCAAGAAAAATTAATCTGACAAATACTGATCCTAATTGGATTACAACTAAGAGACATTTTATGAGTTTTATTCTCTACAAATACCACGTGTTTCATTTAGATTCGTTAGCAAGTCTTCATTTAAATTTGCACACTATTTTGCAAGCCAGCAACTTTATCAGGCAATTTTCAACTTTAGTGCATATACGTATGGTCGCGATTGTGAACGCGAGGACGAAGAAAAATTAATTGCGTAGTCAGCTCAGCGTGGTTACCATGCAAAAAAAATAGCTAAAGCTTTGAAATATTATCTGGCTATCGTGGAACCGTAAAGTATATACATTAAGCGCGAAATTAAGAAAATTACACTCTACACGGCAAACAAGCCGGCGTAAATTTCTCAATGTCGGCATCATTTTCCCCTTTTTTTTTATTCTCACACTCACGGGCGAGACAATAACGCGTCTGGATAAAACACGTCGGAACAAAAATTACAACGCGCGCGGCTGTTAATATCTTACGATGCACTGCATAGCATAGGAGATTCGTAATTGCATCCGCCCTGTGCAAGTCTAACCGATTTACGGCACAGTGACACTCGCGGCATTCGCCAAGCAATAAGTAACAGTAGTAGGTACCATTCGTAAGCGCGAAGAATTTATCATGATCAGAAAAGAAAAGTGGAATAATATTGTTTGATGAAGGAGGGCTAATACATTTCGTACGAAGTATATTTCAAAGTATGTAAATTAAAAATTAACTGTGACGGAATGACAAAAATATTTTATAGAAGAAATGCAAATATAATTTGCATTTCTGCATATATAGACATGTGTCAGTGGAAAAGATAAATAATTGTGCAGCATGGAATAAACGAATCATTCGTTTTATTTTATTCAAACATTTTTTATTTACTTTGTTATCGATCATTCAACGTTTAGTTTAATTGTGTATAATACGTATGACATTGTCAATATAGATAAATAGGATCTTGGAATACTAACTTTATTTAAAAAAATGCTCTTTTAATCACGTTCGAGCTGAAAGAAATAAAAATGTAACAGCGTTTAATGATACATGTTTAAACTACTTATTGTTTGAATACTTGCAACGCTGCCGGCATTAAATATCAACATAAATCTCCTCTCTTCCGCCGTACGTCTTCATCCTTCATCTTCTTAGAGATAAACGAGAAGTATTCGAGAGTTCGAGGCGCGAGAAAATGAAGAATCATTCTCCGTAGAAGCTGTAAATCTTGCGAAAGCTAACTATCGCCGAGCAGAACGGCGAAACAGCTCCTGTTGTAACACGTTTTATTACTTCGTTTTAGTGCTTGCACTAAAGGACCGTCTACTGCACCTTCGCGATATGTACAAGGTCGGCCATTAGATACTACAAACGCGACGCTGACAAAGTGAGCTGCATGCTTTCGCTGTCAAATATTTTACTATGAATGCCTAACTCGATTGCATCTGCGTGAGTCTGTACGTGAACTTACTCTAATAAGTATTAGAGTGGATTAAAAATTTAAAACCGCTGTAATGCGGTTTATAATTTGTGCGTAACTTTATTGTAATCAAAGTAGGATGCAGCCAATTGCAAATTTTGACTGTTACTATAATCAAACAAGTCTCCTAGAAAATAAAATAATAATTTTTTATACGGGCGTATTATTTTTAAGCGGGTATAATATCACCTTTACAGCTCCTCGATTTTACCTCTTAACTTATCCTCCCTTCTTGTTTTTATTGATTGTCAATATTCCACTATCCGTCGAAAGTATTCAGCCCGTCATATATGCGGCCACACGGAAGTACCGAGCCACGTCTTGAGCGCAGTTCATCCCGGACAGACGGCGAAACTATTTGGCGCATCAGAATTTTTGCGCCAGCAGCCCTGGCATGCGCGCCGTCCACTCGATGTATAAAATCTGCCGGTCTATTCCCTCGGCATGTCGGCAGTTCGACCGGAATGAAATATCGATTTTCAATCGGGCATAGTTTAACACTCGGACGATTTCGAATAAAATTGCCCGGCCTGGGAGTGTGGTCTGTGCTCGTCCCCTTCCTTTAACCCCGTACCGATTCCGCGATACACCGGCGGAGATCCCCGATCGCTGATCGGCAATCGAAACGTTCGTTACCTATCTCGGAGGAGCGGTGTTGTCATTCCGACCGGGACGTTATGGTCGGAGCCAAGAAAAATAGCCGGCCGATCCGGTCTCTTTATCCACCTACTCCCCTTTTTACGGCCGTTGCGCTGTATCCACCTTGGAAAAGCGTTAATGAGACTGGGCAGGTCGGTGTTGTATCCCCGCCGATCGTTCCGGATAGCGAGTACTTTAATTGGAAAAGTTTTTGGCTGTTCCGTCGTGCTCTTTGGGACGGCACTTCTTTTTTTTCCCTCCCCCTTCTCTTTCTCATCGCTAAAATAGGGGATTTATGTTCGATGGACTCGACCCAGTGGGCACATGCATTCATTCGCAGTCACCGTCGTTGACCGGCAAATTTGCGGCACGCTCGGCCGATCCTGCGAGCGCACAGGTGCGTGCACGATGCACGTTTATTGCAAAACACGACGGAATATCCGAGCGTAGGCGTAAAATCTGCATCTCAAAAAGCCAGCCGATAGGCTCGCGCGTCGCTGCACATTCGATAGACGCGTCGATGACAGGGACGACATACCGGTTCTCTGCTATAACCTGTGTGCACGGGCGATCCCGCGATCCCGATCTACTGGATGCGATAATCAGAATTACAAGTGTTCACGTGCAATCGCCAAAAATATTTCCGTGCGGTTGAATGGACGAACGTTATCTTGGGACCATACGACTCATTAGGCGTTGCCTCTGTGATAATGCGCGACGCTTTGCTTCATTGTGTACACGCCGCCTTTATAAATAGAGAAGCGGGCGAGCATACGGAGGTGCTGTTGTTTGAACAGCCGAGTATTTCACTGAATTAAGCGGCTCGGCATTACGAGTACACAAAGGATTGCTTGGGGTATAAATTACAAGAATTGGGCACCGGTGATTCGTTTGCCCTCTGTTCACGTTAATTTATGCCGACGGCGTGCAAGCGCTGAGAATATCGCTGAAATTCTACAATAAGAACTCACTTTACCGCAATGCTGTATTGTATAGAAACCGATGTGAAGAAAAGAAAAAGGAAACATTTACGTTTCCTCTTGTTTGGCAATTATGTTTTTTAATTGCGTTTCACTACTCGCATACCGTTAGTAGCTGTTGATTATATTTTATAGTGATATTTCAAGTATATGTAATAGACCATAACTACGTTTATATTTTCATGAATATTAATTTTGCAGCTGGCCGTAAATAGAATATATAATTTTTCCCTGTTTCCATTAACAAACAATGAACAATAAAAAAATTCATGTGCTCGATTTTCAAATTTCACTGCTATTTTACTGAATTATATGCATATTTTACATTATTTCAAAGAATTCCTCCAAATTGGAAAATGAATATATACTTCATGAATTTCATTTTTATCTCAAATTAATTAAGTTCATACTTTCAATGTGAAATCATTTTGATTATCGAAAATGTTTTTTTCCGCGCGTGCTTCATTGAAGCAAGATACAACAATCCATGTGAAAGTAATGAGTTTCTGCGATGCAAATTTGCAATTAAAGAAATGGCAAGTGGGGCGAATCGTGGGACGTAATGAGGATCGAGAAGAAGCGACGATAAATGGCTCTGGCGGATGGAAAGAGCTCGCTGATGCACGCCTAATATGCAAAGAACAAGCGTATCCCCGGAGAGGCTGCCTCGTTATCAGACGTTTACCGATAACTTCTCGAACTCGGATAATTTACTGCGCACACCGCACTTTGCTATTTATCAATACGTTAAGTGCAGATGAAGTGTGCGTGACTATCGGATGCGCGCGCAGTGCGGGTCACTGTATCGATTTGATATTCGTCGTATTTCTCACACAGAGAAGTGTATTTTTTTTTTTTTTAATTGCTCCAGTCATACACACACGCATGCCTGCGGTGCGTCGTCGGCAATGATTACGACAGAAAGGAATTTCATCAGCAATGATTACGTGCTTGTCTCGAATCTCGTGATTTCTGATATCGATACGCTGCGAAAAATGCTTAATAGGGAATAAAAATAAATGGATAAACTGCCGTGATAAATCACATTCGTCTTTGTGCGCTGTACTCTTTACAACTACAACTTGATGAATAATTAATACAATGTGTTAATAATTTTTGCAAGACATCAAATTTTTGCAAGTGATTTTTAAGTCAGTCGAGCGGGAATTATTAGTTAGCCTTACGCGTGTAAACTGCTTAGATTTACAGCGTATCGAAATACGTCAAACTGAAAAAAGCATCATCTTTTGCAAGTGAAATAATAAATGTAAGGTATCCATTAAAAAGTAATTTAAATAGCAATTTCCGCTGTCACGTCGCAAAGTGACGTTCAAGCAAAGCGAGGTTCGTTGAAGTTTACCGAAAGGTTCGTAAACAAGTTAGACAGAAAGGTAGAAAATATGTTGTTCATCTAGTAACGCATGTGTGTTACTCAGATATTTTATAGCATTGGAATTCTTGGAATCCTTTGCCTCTCAGAAGGTATGTTCTTATGCACATATTTGGATTGCAAATAATATGGTTTACATTGCACATATATTTAATAAAAATTAGAATAAAAGAGAGATAAGAGAAAGAAGAAAAATAAGATTATTATAACATCCGGAAGTGCTATATTAATATTGTAATTTCTTTCTTACGCTTACAGTAACTTTTATAAAAGAAATATCTTGCTATTATAAAATACGTATTACAAGCTTGTTATTTTTATTATAATATTGTAATACGTGTATTTTTTACTTTAAAATTGCAATACATTATAAAAAATTATTGTTAATTTTTACGAGATATGATGTCTCGATATATGCAATATTTTTATTCTTTTCATAACTGTTTGAAGATAACTGAATTAATTGTGATATTTCGTCGGCAAATTATTTTGTAAAAGAATAACTACCTGAGAAAAGGGGAGAGAATGATATATTTTTGTTACTAAATTTGTGGATTTTTCCGACTAGATAGAACTATCTATTGATGAAAATCGATATCGGCCTCAGGACACTACTCGGCACATGTCGGGCAAACGAACAACAGAACACGCCGCGCATATTTCAAAGCTTCGAGTATTTCTCTAACAACGCGACACGACCTGCTTTTTAACGTGGGTCATGCTTATAGTATTGCCAGCTTGTTTATCAAAAGACCTATGCATATGTGTCAAGTTATCTTAGATCAAAGAGTATGAAATAAATAAAATAGAAAGATTATGATATACTTACGTTTCAAAAAATATTTCCTTATTTTTTAATTTTCCCTTACTTTTCATAGATACTGTTATTTGAAAATGTTTTTAATAATGTACTATACGTAATGTTAATTAAAATAAATAAACACGTTTAAATTAGATTTGTAATTAAAAAAAAATGTAGAGCACTTAAAATATATGTATTTAAAAAAATTGATAACTGATATTACATTTTATACATCAATCACATGTTTATTTTCCAAAACATTTGTGAAGAGACTAACGATATGGGAATATATGGATATGCCGATTGCAGTTATTTGTCGCAGTTAGTGAGGGATCGATCGCAGTGCTTCTATTTGAAATTTGTGGTCATTGCCTTTTCATGTAAACGACTCTCACAGGATGATGGATCACTATTCATCATCGCATTTCGACTGCACGAATGGATATTATACGTTCCGTTTCATAAATATTGCTTAAATTATAATAATATTTAGAGAATTATATTGCGTATATTTATGTATTAACATAAAAAATATCTATCCTTACAAAAAGAAATCTATATTCGCTGAACAACTTACAATTTCTATTTTATTTTAGATCGCGCTGGTAATTGCATGAATAAATCGAGAGACATAATGAATAAATCGGATACAACGGCGTCTCTCGCTTGAGAGACACCGTCGTGCAAGGGTTTATTGCGCTACGCGCAATTGTATTTACACATAAAATGTAATATACGATCCTGCGAGCCTCTAATTTTGAAAGAAATATCAGATTGTCACAAAAAATTTGGCAAAATCTTTGTAAAAGTAACTTTTAAGACGAGCATCGTAATATGTCCAATATTATGTAGACATAAGATGAAAGCCGCCGCAATAAAACCTATATCTGATGTACCTGTGTATTTGTTGTTTTGCGAAGATTCGCCAATGCGTATATGGAAAGGACATCCTCGAGCTATGTAGGAAACGCTCAAATATTGAACGCTGAAAATTCTTTGGAAAGGAAGACAGAAACTTCCTTGGAAAGGAAGAGTGGTATCCGATGCGTTTGTGTTTTCGTAGCGCTGGGCGCGCTCGACTCTTCGAATACTTCTGAAATGTCTCAAAGGACCGTAAAGAAAACTTGTATGTATTGCCACTTTATAAGAGACGTATTTATTTTATCTCCGGCGTCTGATTTATGAAGACGATGACATTATGCCATTACAAACTCCCCCAAAATATTTATAACATTACATTTCCTTTAGACGTTCTGTGTTGCGTCCTTGTTCAGCAATATTGTATATACATACATATATATATATATATATATATATATACACACACAATAGTTGTAAATCAAGTATATGTACATAGGATATGTGGCAAAGGCAAACTGATACTGACAGCATGATTATCCCTAGGATTACTAAAGTCAATAATATATCCTAATTGATAGACACATAAGATTAATAAATTATTAATGGCAGAATAATTAAAAAAATGGTAGATTTTCAAACAAAACTCAATTTAAGTATTCAAATTATATGAAAAAACATTAGATAGGCCAAAAATAGTATCCAAGCAATCATTTCGAATAAATTTTTGATTATTTTGGTGAATTTTTGTATTGTTTTTTTTTTTACTATTATATGTTCAATAAAATAATTAAAATAATTAAGCTATCGGCCCGTTTTAAAATCGATCATATTAAAAAACTCTGCCACATAATTTTATATGTTCTACGTGAACGAGAAACGCGATAAGGAAAATCTTCTACTTTTCCCATTCCAGCTATACGGCTGGATAAAATACAAAGTTTAAAGATAACTGTTCCACTTCGCTCAGGGATAAGCCGGAGAGCGAAAGCAGTCGCGAATGTGTCTAATGTACGAATATCCGTAAGTGGAGCGTAACTCAAAGGGATGAATTAAGTTTTATACGCACTCGAGTGGTTACGAAATAAAAATATACATTTGCATTTCGTGGAAACGCCCCGACACAAAGATATGTTTAAAGAGTGAGTGATCCAATTCGCGGCAAGCCATCCGTTTTATCCTCTTAGGATACCCATTCCTGTCCACTCAGATCTAGCCGCCCATTTCTGATGTCAAAGACTGAGCACTGGAAAAACAGGCGCGATCCTCTGAAAGTTAAAGAGTGCAGCGGTTCGTGGGAAAAAGCGGCTGAGTGTCCCTTCATAAGACCTACGGCTGGAAGGACTGAGCGCGGTATTAGCCGCGATGGTAATTTTCTGATACGCTATTGTTTCTGCAAAAAGATTCCATTATGAGATTAATATATGCCTCTCGACGACGCCATTTCATACGCGTTTCAACCGACATCATGGCTTCCTTTGTGCTCATTTTTGTCGGTTTGATATATTTAGGATTATATCAAAAGACTGTAAATTAATTACATTACACCGTTGTAACATGACTGTTTGATTGTTATTTCGTAATAACTAATCGAAACAACAAAACTGTTATTTAAACAAATCCACGCGATTGGTCAATCTAATATTATCGCTTGCGCAGGTTTATGGACATTCATAACGATGTACGTGGCAATCGTGCGTTAATTGTGGTTTTATTGGAGAATTTACCTGCTCGCGCATATCCCAACATGCGCCAATCAAAGTGACATGATCTCTCCAATTGATATGCTATCGTATTACATACAACACGCAAATTATTGTTACACCGTGATCGCGCCATGTATGTCCCAGAGGTGGGTATTTGTTGGTATGTTGCTTTGACAATCATCCGTCGTAGTTTTCATGACGTTCTAACCAGCGTTATTATTAAATATTTGTACATCAAACAATGCATTTATTATTTAATCACATTAATCCGCATATTAGGTAAAGTATTAATAACATGTATCCATAAATGCGTCTTGTCACAACGCATGTCACAATAAATTTTCATCATTTTGACATAAACGTGTTTTTAGTTTCTGATAAAGAAAAGCGTCACTTCCTTCCATGCAAAAATTAAGGATCTTTTAGGTGTAATGCACATTTTGAAGTAAAATTCTTTTAAAAAAAAGTAATAAAATTTTTCGATTTAATATTTTAATAATAAATAATTAGATAAAGTTATCGATATATGACAATTCACATTATTGGAAAAGCTATTTGTGATACGCAAAGGAATTCTTTCTGTGTATGACAGTTTGAGACAAACATAAGAAAGATTAAAAGATTTCAATTGGCACAAATAATTAGTTGCATGAAAATAATTGTTTTAATTTCATTATATAATTACGTGACCATGACGAGTTTAGTAAAATGCGCGTGGATAATTGGTGATGCTTAAAGTAGTATATATCTGATAAAGGCTCGCGTATGTTCGTGCCACAGAACAGTACAAGAGTTAATCGACTAATTTGTGATAATCGTAGGAAATAGTTAATCAGGCTTGATTACATAGCCAATGAAATTAGACTTTGCGGAGAGATTAATCTTATCGATTATTTCGTGACGCAAATACACTAATGATGATTCGTTGATTTGTACTAATTATCTTAAAATTCTAGCATTAGACGCAATGCTGTTCAGCGTTAGACATAATATTTTTAATATTGTTCTAAAGAAAAAAAATGTGTTTTAATTATAAAACTGAATTTTTGTTTCTCAACAAATAATGTTGTTTCTCACAATAAAAGAAGTTATGTTAAACGGTATTATCCATGCTTTGAAAAAGCTTCAATTTGATAATAAATCGATTACACAAGAATGTGTCGCAAAGGCGTCACTCATATTTTTAAAGGTTTACTTTATCATCTCTTTCGTTATATCATCGAGTATATCTTGAATGATGTGATATATATAGTATGATATTTTTCGAAGTGTATTCAGCCTGTTCATGGAGAGTACTTTATTACGAGGACATAGCGGAACGGGATGTCAAAGGTGGTGCTAAAGCATCCCGCACGTCGTTGTATCATGATATCATAGCATGAGCGAATAAGAGATGCATCAGCCACTTGAGATGATCTTGACGTGCCCTGCAGGTTTAGAGAATACTTTTACGCGAGATACTGTTTCTGTCGAAAAATGCGAGGGAAGCCGCGTAATATTAGACGACTTGAATTCCTGGCGCCTCTCAAGGTCGAAAAACATCTAAAAGGCGTCTGAAAAACGTCTAGTAAATTAAGACATTTTTCAGGCATCCTTATAAATGTTCTTTGAGCGTTTATTTTATACTCTTTGCGTTTATAAACGCTCCAAGTTGTTCATAAAACATAAAGTAATCAAGGATAAAATTTTCAGAGGCGCTTTGCCTCTTTACATTTTTTTTATAACGATGTACAAATACAATTAGCGTGTAAGTAGACGAAATACTTGATGCGTGATGAAAATATTCGGAGTGGAATTACTCTCGTAGTTTCAAGTTTCGCATATAGTAAATTATCATTCTAATGAACCTTGTACTCATCGCGAAATCGGATATCATGTGTTTGTGCAAGTCTTGTTTTTGGTACAGATCCTAGTTTTGAACTTGTTTGTTCGAGACATTTATTAACGGTTCGTTACTACGTACGTGCTTCTCCTGAACTTATCCCGAAATTTGTTCTATATGGATCGTCGCTGTGTGCACCATAGAACAGCTTATTCGAGGATGCCTCTGGATTGCGACGCAAATTATGATTTCATTGTCGACAATTCCCGCGCTTTGCGCGCCACATTGGCCGGACAATAATAAATGAACTCTGACGTTCCCGTTCCCTCTCACTTTCACCCCTCTCTCTCTCTCTCTCTCTCTCTCTCTCTCTCTCTCTCTCTCTCTCTCTCTCTCTCTCTCTCTCTCTCTCTCTCTCTCTCTCTCTCCCTCTCTCTCTCTCTCTCCCTCTCTCTCTCTCACTCGTCCTGTCGACCCATATCATCGTTGTGCGCCCTTTCTCGCTTCGTTCTTATTCTATTGCTTACTCGTAATCATCTAGTTGTCAAATTTGTATCATAAATACGATGAGACTTGATAAACTCGTAACTAGTGCATTGGTTGCGAGGCGATGCATTAGCAATGCACTGTAATTTTCAATGAAACATACAAGTCTCGCGCCCGTATCTATTCTATTTCCTCCAGTTTATTAGATAAGCGTATGAGATATATTATCCCTACCGTGACACGTTAACAGAGATCGACGTAAAGAATTAAAGTCGAGAGACAAAAAGAAGTGTTGAAATTATACAAACAATTAAGAATTAAAATCTCGATACTTTCAGTTTTAAACAGTTGTGATTATAAATAACAAATCTTTTCATTTCAGTTAATTTCAAGCTTTATTTTAAGATTTTTAAAAATTTTACGTTTATATTTATTTATTTATTTTAAAAAAATTGAAAATTTGTATAAGATAATAGCTTTCTTCAAAAAACTTCAACTCGAAATTAATAGAAAAATTTGCGATTGAAAGATAATGTAGCATATATTACGAACATATACATAGGGAAATAGTAGCGCAGAACATATCGGGATCAGGCGCATTCAGTGTGGCAAGTTGCACGCGAAGAATCTTTTGCAGCAGATTCTCTAAATGGTATTCCGTTCAATACATATTGAAATCGAAATAGGGAAAGAGCATAGAGAGAGGGAGAATGAGAGATATACGTACAAAGAGCGGCGCAGACAAAGAGAAACTATTTCTATTAATAGTCATGGGTCCAAACGTTGATTACCTATCATGTAGTGTAGCGTATCTCTCTATTTGCGGTTTACTGGCTTTTAACCCTTTCGAACTTGTATTTTGTGTTGAATTGAGATGACTTTTTGAAGAAATATAACTTTTCGCTTTATATATAAATATTTAAATAAAGAAATACAAAAAAAAAATTAAAATATCTTTATATTATTTATATATAAAATGCGTTTACCGCATATTATCTTACATTTAATTTGACAAAAGAAAGATATCATTAAACAATAAATTTTATATTATTGTAGCATCCAAGTAACTCATAAATATTTACATATTTACGAAACAATTCGCAACAAATATTTACAGTATTCTTGATGTTATTATAAATAAAAACAACAGCTAGTGAATACAAGACACACAAAAAATCTGCTACGGACAGTTTCTACGCTTGAATTCAAACGAATAATAAATATGTAAAATTATAATTAAATAGTTTATCAAAGTGCATATAGCGTTAAAAATATGCATATGTTAAAAAAAACAATTTTAAGATCAAAAAGGGTATTTATGGACTTACATTCAGTTTCACATTTCAAAATTGCGGAAAAAAAAAACATACTAGCTGTGTATTCGCTTTAAACTCATAACACATATCATATCGAAAAAAGCGCTGTCCACGTTATCAGGATCATTTTACATATTGACACGAGACGGTATGTGTATAAAGTTTATTGCGTTTCACGGCAACTGGAGGTATCGCAAAATTACGTACGACACACGGGGGTTTTGCGAGTGCGAACAGACGAAGCCTCCATCCATCGTCGTATCCCTCGTAAAATCCTCACGATGCGCTCGTGTCCTGCATGCGGGATCCGGCAAGCGTATTAAGACGCGCGGTCGCAGGGTGCTCAGCCGGCCGTGGAGCCGCAAAACAATTAGATTTTCTTCGTAATGGCGTGCTGGCCAGAAACTATTAAGCTAATTCCACGGCGTAGCATAGCGCCGTGGTACTGCACCGTGTGCGGACGAAGGGCGGACGGGCTGCGGGTGTTAGTGGGAAGGAGATATCACGGGCACGGAGCGTAAACTATGGGCGGATATGTGGCGACAGCGGGACGGGAGGAAAGCTTACGGCCGGGCAACAAAGTTAGAATCTGATATGACCCGATCTAATTTCACGATAGGATGCAAGTTCCGGCAATCATTATCGTGTTATATCGCGAATGGTCGACGGCGCGTAGTTCACCCTTCATTTCGTATGGTAACCAATTTGCAACTTATCTAAATTTGTCGTCAACATGTATCTCGTTTCGACAGATTGCTCCGTTTTGATTTATTTTCCGTGATTTACGTGATGTGGACTTCCGTCCTCAGGATCTTCTCTCTCTCTCTCTCTCTCTCTCGCACATTAGAGTTAAAAAAATATTAACAGATTTTTCAATTTGATTGCTAATTGCCATAAAATTCTTAACAGCATGTTATAATAAAATGTACGTGACCTGTCCAGTTAATTTCTTTTAAATTGCAAAATATGATTAATTAAGAAATACGGTTTCTTGTTAAAATAATATTAGAAAAGGTATACATAGCATAAACGGTCGCGGAAATCGGGAAACTCTTCTATCGACTAACTTAATTCGATCGACCTTTTTAATAGTCAGATCGCATGTTTGCATTTTTGTGAATCGTATTTGAAGAATATAATGGAAATTTAGTAACAGAGAAATTACGTAACGGTAGTTGCAATATTTAGAATCGTTGAGGAAATTTATAAACTCTCCTTCTCACGCTCTTTCTCTCTCATTCACTCAGTAGACTGCAATGTATCGAAGTACTAAGAAAACCTTCTAAATGTGTTCAAATACTTTTCTACCTCGCGCTTTTGCTCGTCTCGGTGCGTTTTATTTTGCGCTTCTCAGTTCGCCGTCGTTTGCGGTAACTTTTGCCGTCTCACCTTGCCTCACCTGGAAAACCCGTCGGAATTGAATTACAGGTAACGACGATCTGAGAACTAATGGACTTTCCGGAGCGGGATAAGCCACCGAGAGGTGAAGCGCCGCGCGAGAGGAGCGGAGGGGAAAAAAAGGAACTGGCAAGCACGGAGGCGCGAAATGTTATCGGGCATCAACGAGCGTTCGATCGATTCGTCGTCTCGCGGCGTTGGTTCCCTTCAGCGTCGTCGAACTTCCGTTCCTCCCCGCTGCCGTGGAGTGCGAGGGCGAAAATTGAGTTACGATGTCACCGCTACCCTCCCGAAAGTCGCTCGATATGGAAACGAGGTGAGACTCGACGCCGACCGCGAAACCGGCGTCGCATCCCTCCGCTTGCAGAAACTCCATCCTCGAGCTTCGACCGCCGCGGTTCTTCTTCGCTTTAAGAGATAAAGCTCTTTTTCAGGATTTCCGCGCTCTTTGCACAAGACCGACGTCACGTATCGTTTGCTAACCGGCGGTCAGAGGTTGATCCCTTGACGTGAGTCCTGAGAGCGGATAGTGTGTACAAAATCTCAACGTTTATACTTTCGCCGGCACGTTCTCCGCTAAAACTGCGGCATTTTTCGCGGATATTCAACAGATGGGAACAGCTCGTTTTTGGCGCCGGGCGAAGCCCGAGGGGATTTCTGCGGTCGGATTACGATATCTAGCTGAATAAATGGCTAAATGATATCGCCAGTAGCGTATATCCCGCCATTTCTTAAGTCCCTTTCGTGCCGGAACGTTTCTTTCCCCGAGGATAAACGGCCGTTGTTGAAAAAGAATTTATTCTTACATTGAAATCAGTTGTAATGTAAATTAATCGTTAGAAATTCAAAGAAGCAATATGATTCCGCGCTTTGAAGATAAAAGAAGAAATATCCATTTCTTTGATCAAATACTATAATAGAATAAAATCGTCCTATTAATGATGCCCGATTTTGCATTGAAGGCGAGAGGCGGAAGAAGAGCGGTGTAAAAAAAAAAGAGCTGACGGAAAGCGGAGGAAAATCGAAGGGACTTTCTCTTGTTTCTTCAGGCCAAGGCTGCTTCCGTTTCAACCCTCTCAATTAATTCGGATCTTAGTTGGTGAGCGACGTGAAGGATAGTGGTCGTTGGAAAATGAGGAACTCAATTATTTCGCCGGGGGTTTGCATTGTATCCGGTACACGACGCGACCCCCGCCGTCGACTTTTCGATCTCATCGTCGAGCCAGCGCAGTAGACGCCCTTCGTTAGTTCAACGTTAATAGCATTGTGCAAAAACCATTACCGCGTAGTTTCGCGGCCGATTCTAAGCGAAAGCATTGAATGAAAGCATAATGCACGGTGCTGTATCCAGCGGTGATTGAATGAACGACAAAGGCAGGCCAAGGGTGTAGGTATATAGCGACGGAGACGGAGGGGAAATAGTGGACGCGGTCGTATGGCATCGCGCAGTTTTCCCGCACCATTGCCTCTGATTTGACAATTTTGATCCTACGTCGTTTAAGCGGACAAATATATCCACGAAAATTGAAAATCCTGGAAGCTTGGAGAAGGCCGCCGGCTGCATGCGGAGAGAGAGAGAGAGAGAGAAGAAGAGAGGTGGATCTACAGCAAGATTCTGAGAGAGCGCGAGAAGGAGACACGCGTTGACGGACGCAAAAAAGAAGAGGAAAAACGCGGGACGAACTGAAGGAGGATATTACAAACTCAAGAAGCGAACCGGCAGTATATATGTACGTACCAGCACGACCTCACGTAGCCCGGCAATCGTTGTAGCGTGCTGAATCAGCTATTTCTACGTGGACACGCCTGATTGGATGCGGTAAAATGACATCGAAACGTTTGAACGCCATCCACTTGACAATAATCAAGAACTATAATAATCTTAACTCTCGATTAAAAGCTTTTGTCTCTCCTTTTCGTTTCATCTTGGCGATAATGCACGTTTGTGATAACGTTCGCTGTTTTTACGACGAAAAAATAGAATCGGGTTAAAACTGAGTTATTCAAATGTAAGTACGAAAAAAGCTTGTTCTTTAATATTTAATGAATTTTAATATTCAGTAAATATGTAACCAAAAGTAACTGCGTGACTTTAGGTATATAATTCATGGACAACATTTATAAAAAAAAAATTTACACTTTGATGGAAAATGCAGAAGTTAGTAGAGAAAATTTGCATTGCAGATATTAATTTCATGTCCAATTTAGATGTTTAAATTAGCTATAATATGTTTAGCAAAAATCGGATAGTACGATTAAAATGTTTTTGTGTAATTGATGATATACCGATTAGGTTCACTAATTAAGCCGTCTCTGGTAAATTGATTTACGAATGTTATTTGCTGCTTAATTAATCGCTTGGACGGCTATAATACCTCGAATATGAGATTAATATCTGAATGCATGATTACATTGATATTGTGATTATACGAGCACGATCAATGAGAAGCACACAATACGTTCGAGAACTATGAGGGAGGGGCGAAACAGGGAAAGAAAATGTTAAGCCAACATACCCAAATAAATACGCATAGTTTTCATGTAAAACTCATTAATAATACGTCAGATAAATGATAGCTTTTTATCCCTGTTGATTTGCAATACATAGACAACATTGAATGGAAGATGTTATCGATAAAGTAAATTAACCAAGATATATAGAACAGTTACGTCGTTCAATATGATTTACATAGAATAATTTTCCATACTGTCGAGCGTGACGGTGTCACTGATCAGTTATTAATTATGCACAGTTATGTAAAAAAAATATAATGCTGATTTGTTAATAAAATTCGATTAATGACCAACAAAATTAGCAGAGCATTAGTCAAAATCTTGTCAAATTAGTAGTTATTACATTGAAATAATTATGTGTCAAACATGATTTCCTGTATTTAGTATTTGAATAATATAATGCCACATCACCAACAGAAGCACATGATGTGATTGTCATAAAAAATTACTCTGACTCCAATATTATATATTGGATATTGATTATTTCAACAACCACATTTTCATATTAATTCTCCAAAATTATTTGTCAAAAAAATAGACGCAATTACATTTGAATTTGCAAATAGCACGCTAAAAGAGCAATTAAATTTGTTTTTTTCATTATGCGTAAAGCAATAATAAAATAAACGATAGAAATTATTAAAATAACGCTGAAAAATTTATTTGTGCATTCAGAATAATTTATTTAAACGTTCTTTCAAGTGCGCAACTTGCAAATAGCGTTAGCTACCTCGAATAATAAGTTTCATGCTATACATGTTAAATATTTAGCGTGTTAAAACATTTCAATACGCACGTGTATTGTATATAAAATACCTACTTGAAAAATTAATTTTTTCCAATAGAAACGCGTCTTGATACGTAAGATGTCAGATAATACTGTGTTTCTTAAATGTTGATCTGTGAAATCATTGCATTCAAAGCTGGAAGCGCGGACATTCATGAATCTGCTACGTCGCGCGACCGTCGGTGTTGCTGATCCGCGTAGTTTTCCGCCTTAAAGATTTATTTGCTCTATAAATGAAATCCAATGTCCCGCGCACCGCAATCGGGATGATTCATGGCGCATCCCTTCGAGTGTCATGCAGTTCATGCAGCGGGAATACAGTTTTCGTGGCTGCGGATAATAGCCCGAACGATACCGACTTCTTCTCCCCTTCTCCCCAACCTCTCTTTGAAGTGCCCGAAGATCGAACTTGGACGGAAATGCGGAGAAACGGAGAATCTATTGGCAACCAGTACCGACGGTGCGCTAACAAACAGCGAAATTTATCGTCTCGTTCCGTAAGAGCGCAGACTTTAGCTGCAGTAGCAGACTTCGATTCTCTTTGCAATGCCGAAATGTATATCGCTGGATTAGCAGAAATTATGATAAATTAATTTAATTAATTTTTAACGTATTTTTTATAGCCGCAGAGCACTTTGAAATATTTCTTTCCGGAGATAGAGTGATATTCGGTAATAGAGCGATCGATATACGCAAAGTAACACGAGTGACAATCAAAAAGCATTTTAACGTATCAAATTTATGTATTTAAATTATTTTTTATTTGTTAATTTATCGAAACAGCTGCGTATATCCAAGCGGAACAATAAAATCATTTGTAACGGAATCGTATTAGTCGTTTGTGTTAGAATCGCGCAATCCGCCGGTAATACGCGCGGATTATAGTTCCCATGATTTCTGATACACACTACATTCCGATGGAAATATCCCGGATACATATCATTTAGTGTATTCATTTTCTCGCTTAAACCCTGAAATTTGCCGTTGCAATAATTTATGCAAATCACAGATTTCGTTTCGCCTACGTAGCTATCGTGCACGTTACTGCTAACGCGACGTTATTGACGCGCGTGGTATATTAATATTAATTTCGCAGCGTTATCCGATGTTACGGTCTATCATGTACATCACATAATTCGCATCGATACGATTGAGTGTGACATCTTGCATCGTCACGCGACTCATCGCTGCGATGAACTCCGTAGCTGCGAGACAAGTGATCGCCGTCAATCGTTGACAGGCCAGCGTCGACCAGTTAGCGCCGACTGTCGATACCTGTCAATCATTATCTTCTACAGTCATGCCCCTTATCCTGCTACTGTCATGTCTTTACACTTGGCACAGAACAATTTTCCAACAAAGGTGCTCGGAAATTATGTTCCCATTCTGTTTACATTCTGATATGTTTAATCGGTTTTCTGCTTCATTTTATTCAACAACTTATTTTTCTATTTCATTCATTTATCGTTATATTTGATTACGAACGATAACGTTAGGACAGCATTCGTGTCATATTTAAAAAGATTTAATATGAGCAAATAAAAATAAGACGTAGATTATGGTTTGAGTAGTATAAATCGTGAATTGATCAGCCAAAGAATTATGAAAAATAATATTATAACAGCATAAAACTTGTGCTGATTAATATGCTTGTTTTAAAATTAAATTTAATTCGAGTTTGCGAAGCTATTAATGAATCAGTTAAATAATTTTAATCTGATGTAACGTACACGATTGTTATCATTATACAATATAATTTTAATTCGCATCAGGCATTGCGTACGACTTCGACATTAAACTACTTTCGTTAATTATTTATTTAATAAGGCTACAGTTGTTAAACCTAGTTTGATAATTATAAATATATTTAATGTAATTTGCAACATGATCAGAAACCATAAAATGTACATTTATTGTGCAAAATAATTATGACAGATATCAATGTGCGTATCCTAAGTATAATTATGGTAACAAATTTAATATTTTAATATCGTTTATTTATTATAAATAACATTAGTCATACAAATGCAAAATAACAGGAGTATTTAATTATTTGTCTCAAATATATATAATTGACTGCAACAACAGATGCGCGCGCACTTACTGAATTGTTCGCAGAAAACACAAGTATAATAACATCCAAGAGATATTATATCTCTTTTTGTGCGAGAGAGTTATTGCCGCACAAAAATTAGTAGAGCATAAAGCTAATTCTGCTATTCTTTTTCAGGACGAATGAAACGGTCAGAGCGTGACTAATGTAACCTCAGATCTCCTCTCTTTCTGCTCAACGATAATCCACGTGGATGTCTGACACGCATACGGAATTTATTTCGTTCTCCCTCGCGGCGGGGAAAAAAAAGTTTTATGACTAATATGCGATAATGTGCCATCCAATACATATATATTTTCCCGGAGCCTGATAGAATTGGAGACCCGTCAATACCAGCCGCCGCAGATGCCGGGCCGCCTCCGCTGTTCCGCCCGGCGCTGCACGGTAGTAAGCGCGCGGCCAAACTTTCCTCCTTAGTTAAAGTATCAATATTTTTAGATGGCGCGCGGCTTTCCCTTATACCTGGGATGTTATTCCTCCGACGGTATTGATTTTCCTCATTTCAACCATTCACCTTATCCCCCTCCCTCCCCTCCCCCCTTCCCACCCTCCTGGCCATTCGCCTCTAAGCGAATATCTGGAATTTCGCAAAATAGAAATAGCGCTCTCAAAGCTAAACAAAAGTCCCGCAACTTTATATTACGCAATTGAACCTCCTTAGAAGTGCATTTCGTCGTCAGAGGCGGACGTTCCGCAACGCAGCGCGCCATTTACGTTTGCCCATTTACACACGCTGGCGCTCTGAAAGGGATGTTTCCGGCGAATAAACGTGGAAGATTATTATTAGTGATGTTATTATACGCTTCATTATACAGATAACTAGTTTACTACAAGCACGTTATTGTAATCGTACAGTATAAAGGTCTTTATAGTCAGAAGGCTTGCAGTAATTACCACTTTATCTAATGTTAAATTAATTGCAGACATAAACCAACGTAATATTAGCTAATTTTCTAATTTGTTAAAAATAGTTACGAATTAGTATCAGTTTTAGTAAAAGAAATAGTCTCAGTTTAATGCAATCGTGTTATGTGGATTTATGTTTGTAAGCAGCTTGTTAAAGTTATACAAGCGTTAAATATTACAGCTCTACCCGTCTTGAAAAGTTTTACCTACAGACAGTATGAGTGAAGAGGTGAGAAAATTTTTATAAGTTTTTTAGACTAACTTTTCAGGATTAACATTAATTATACTTTGCAGTACTCGACTGTGATTAACAGCTATATGTTGTTGGGGTTTATGTGTACAAATATTTTAAGGAGGATCATAAATAAAAGTCCAAAAAAATTATAGTAGAGACCCAAACTAAAATGTGCATGCATCTATATAAGAAAACAATTTATTTAATGCAATTACATTTTTAAAAAATATTTTGTAAATTATCTCGCAAAAATATTGTAGTTATAAATTACATTTAACAAAGTGAAAAGGTTCTATTAATTTTTTTTAAATGTACTGCTTATTTGCACAGATAAAATAAAGATAATCTATTAACGAATTATATTAACGAATTATATTTCAATGAAGTTTACTTTTTGATTAGCACAAACGTAGTACGAAAGGGATGGTGCAGCGGGGGAGACGGACAGGGCGACGATTTACAGCTTTCGCCGAGCAAAACAGGCCGGGATGAAAGTTCCTTGGCCGCTGGTATGCGCCGGAAGTAAACCAATTAACCGGTTGCAAGTTTCGCGGAAAATCTGAAACTTAACTCCCGCGATGTTCCCCCGATGCTTCTTTCGCCAAATCGTAATCCGGCGTCTTGCCCCGCGCGGCGTTCGCGCAGTGTGGTAGAAGCGAGAATGCTATTTTGTGGGGGCGAGACAGGGAACCGTCGACATTCGGGCGTCGTCGACGGACGTTGTAGAGGACGGCGTCGACGACGACGACAACGACGACAACGACGACGACGACGACGACGACGACGACGCCGACGACGACGACGACGACGACGATGACGACGACGACGAAGACGACGAAGACGACGACAACGACGATGCCGAGGACGATTCGAGTGCCTGCAAACGAATTACGTTGCGCGGCCGAACAAAAACAGCAAATCCGGTAATCTTGTTTCAGACTCGCCGGCAAACTGCTGCGAGTCGTAAGGAAAGCAAACGTTCTACTACTTCTAATTAATTTCTGTTTGCGTGGTAGTGGCTGGATGGAGGAGGACAGCTATCAACGAGGATAGAGGGGAGCGAGAGGGCCGGATAGCTCCGGAAGCGCGGAGACGGCGGGGACGTGGGATTGACATTCACTGAGCACGTTTTTATGGGTCCTCGTTAAGACTTCTAACGTGAATTGCCAGCGAAGTCCGACGCAAGATTCGAGACATGCTGTTTTGATAGTCGTCGTTTTACAACGACTTTGCGACGGCTCCGCGGCAATTACTTATAATACAATTTTATTGCGGTAAGTGATACGTCGGTGCGTCACCAATATAAAAATAAATCTTTCAATTTAATAATTGCTCAAACGTAAGTAATATCATCAGAGGAAATATAATTTTACTTTATATAAGGTTTTTTTTTTATAGTGAACTCTAGAAAGTATACATGTCTAGAATACAACTCTATATACAACTCTAGAGAGTATACATATAAGCACGTTTTTCATTAACATTACTACCGCTTTTACTAGCACGTACCTGTAATTTACTAATTTAATTAATACTGCTTGAGTGTGCGCGTGCCATCGAATTCATTATCACGTTTCTGCTTTTAGTAACAGTTTTATGTGCGCACATTTTTATTGCATGCATGCGAAGTCAACGAGTTCACGAAGTAAACATCAAACGTGTTACTTTTTGTGCATCGCATGTAAACTAACCAGACGCGCGAGCTTTGTGGCTTTATCCCACCTTTGATAGAATATCTATCAATCAGCGCAAAGCGCTTCTCTCGCGGATTAAAAGTCAAATCTGTACAAAGTCCACATATTATCGCGACACGGAGTTTTTAAAACGTCATTTTAAAACAGTGCACGTCCGCAAATCCGCCGAACGAGCGGTACAAAAGTTTCTCTCTAAGCAGCTAGATTTCTTTCCAAAAGATTTCCTGCGATGAATAGATGCGAGGCAGTACGTATGCCCTCCTTGCCGTCCGATATCGTGAATAATGCAATGGACTTGGGTCAATTCGCTAGTATGGAAAGATAGGTGATCTGTGTCGTGCGAAATAAAGTTGTCTTGAAAATGTGATGCGGCAAATGTGATTTTCAGATATTCTTGCCTGTGTCATCTTCACTGTGTCAGTAGTCATTCGATTTCGTTACATTAATATAGTCCGAATCAATTTAGAGTAGCAAGAAAACAACATTTTGGCTAATTAAATATAGAATAATAATTTTCCAAGGCGATAATTTTCCAATGACGCAATTAATAACTTTAATTTTGCCATAATCTTCTCATTTTCAATCTTTAATTTTTTTTAATGGTATTTTTTTCAGCATGCAAAACGGTAAATAAGACACAAATTTATTTCTTGCAACAGATATTAAATCAGTAGGATATTTCGCAAAGAGAACCGAGATGCAACGCCCAAGCGGGACATTGCGCTCGCACTGTGGACTATTGTTAATTTATCAAGCTATGTATTGTTGCGCGCGATACGTACACATTTCGCTTTCTCGCTCTCCATCGTGCAAACAAAGGTGTGTGAATTAACAAGCTGTGATTTGAATATCTACACCGACATGTTCACCGTTGCATTCTATCACGTACGCGTATATCACTCATACAATTAGATAAGTGCGTTTGCAACAAAAGTGGAAACAGGACAATACTGCCCGAGCGAAGCATGATTTGACTGTTTAAATTTGACTGTTTGGCTTCCGAAGTAAACTCGAACATTTCAAGATCGAAATTACATAGATGTGTATTTTGTTATTATTACTACCAATTTTTATACGCGGTTAAAATATTCGCTGACGTTATCGCTCTTTAATAGTGATGAAAATTTATTCAAGGCTGTTGGCCTTTAGTGGTATCTATCTTAGTCGGTGTCTGAGTATAGTTGATTTTTTGAAAGCACTGCGCGCTGCTCAGATAATAGTCGTATTCGCGAGTAAATTTACAAAAGGATATTAAGCGTCAAATGTTAAGGAAGTTCGATAAGAGCCGACGGTCTCGACTAAACCGTGTCACCCTTCAACATCCACGTACGCAAACGCAGAGTTATTCGGGAATGCTTTAGAAAATTCGACACCATCTGGTGAGGCAAGAGGAGCCCCAGATACAGAGCGTTGTCATCGTCCCATAAATATCCGAGTGGCGAAAACACGTTGCGAAGAAGTGCAGTGAATTGAACGTTACGTAAAATGCTGTGTAATATTTGTTAAAAAGAAAATATCGATTTTTATGTTTATGATAGTGGCGCATCCTTTAAAATTTAATGGCTATTTTAATTTTGTTATCGTACCAAGAGAAAAAAAAACATATTTTTCTATCATGTATAGTGTTATTAACAATGTAATAGTGTTACTAACAAAAATCCTGTTTTGAGTTTGCAACTAAATAAAATTTTACTAAAATAATTTTTAATTTTTACTACAAAAATATATAATACATTCTTTTTTACATAATTTAAATAACAAAGCATTATCTCTATCTTTCAAATTTTTATAGATTTATGTAGATTTTCAACAAGAGACATCATTCGGATGCAATTTGTACTTGCAGAGTGAATTCAATTTATAGGGTACATTGAATGTTGAGTGCATTGCTCTCGGGAACACATTTAAGGCACTGTAATTAATAGGCAAGTTAGTTTAAGTAGAATCCTGGGTTAAAAGACAACACATCCATTAAGTACGGTCTCGTGGAAATCCTGTTCTTCCATGGTCCCCAAGGGGAAATTTTAAGGAAAGTCCACTGTGTTTTATACACACTTAGCGCTTATCTCGCCTCACATTAGTCTCGATTTCACCATTTCATTGATTCCGCAAGAGGAATCGATTCCATTAGAAATAATCATTATACTTGATTATTGGTTCTGCTATCTTACGTAATACTATATGTAATTATTTCCAAACAAAAGAATTATGTGTATATGTAGATCTCCCTTATATTAAATATAATAAACACAATACGATTGCAATCAAGTTTTAACACATTTGCTTTTCTATGTTGTATGATGCGTAAAAGATAACACGCAATAATCTATTAGATACAAAAATTCCTCTTTGCTGAATATAAATAAAATGACTTGTCAAACAGATTGCATCATTATTTTCGTATTAGCAGCATTTATAATGCGTCACTCATGGCGTAAAATTGAATTTTTTTTTTGCTACATTCACAAAGAATGCACGCAAAGGCGAAAAAAGCATTCACCGTCTCTTTGCGGGGAAATTATGCAAGTGGTATGCGTTATTGCCCTTTAATATGGGGCTATTAATTCGCGCTCCACGGTCATTAGCCACGTTTCCACGGGGGTGTATTAACTTCAGACGCTCTTGATACATGCACGTCGTACTAGACGTGATGAAAGACGTGCAATCTGCTGCCGCACTAATGTTGCTGTCAGATGCCCAGGTGCTGCTTGACCCGTGTAAATCGATCTCGGCCTAAATTGCATCGTTAACCACTCCATCGCGCGACTGCGTTTCGCATCACAGCTCATTTCGCTCGATTTGTTGGCGCGACGTTATAGTTCAAGGATTGCCCTTTTCGACCATTCTATCAGCGTACGTTTCATTGCAATTCAATCGAGCTTCTTCGATGTATGAAAAAATAGCCAACTCAGTAGTCAAACATTCGTTTAAGTCGTTTAAGTAAATTTAAATTAACCTACATAGAATATTATTTTTTGAAACACTGTCGTAGATCTGTAGATCATTATAACAGTCGTTTAAATACGTGTATAAGCAGATTTCTATAAATTATACCAACTTAATCGTTACATAATGACGATATTACTGGAAATCACGGTATTTATCTGCTTGGTAACTGCTTGTCATGCGCCCCTCGTTATACGCCTTTAACGGGGGAGAATGCTCTTACCAGGGTGTTGGATGTATCAAAGTTTGTCAGAACCGATATACGTTGATCCGGAATTGATTATGGAAAATTGGATATTACGCCGATATTAGACTGTTACCTAAGTTCAGGCGAGTGTAATTATTGATCATCGATGATGCTGTTATCGCCTACCACTCGCACGCCCATGCGTAGGCGCATGTGACGTATTTGCATAACTAGTATGGTAACAGCAGAGGATGCGTAAAAATTCAGTAGAAAATCCATCCTTGCTGAATTAGTAATTGCTCGCTCTCAGTTGGCACGGCTTCCCCTACATCTTCCTCTACGGGGCAATCGAAACGAATTATCGCGCCAACTTTCAATTGGAAATTTAAACCGGTACTCACTGGCTTCAGCTTCCCAATTCTGATCGCAGATTGGGCTCGTAAACTCGAGATAATTGGAAGGTTAAATAGCACTTGAAAAACGGATAAATCGCCACTTCCTCCAAATCTCTAGTAGACTATCGCAATTCAAAAGCATGGCCGAGCGATGAATTGCTTTAATTACTTACAAAGCCAAAACTTTTAAGTTTTTCCATAAATTTGCATTTATATGCCATAATCGCTATGAATATACAATCAACAAGATTTGAATTAGAAATTATATGCAGAAGTGTATATTTAATTCATTATTTAAGAGAATTTGCTTCGTTTAATTAGGTAAACTTATTTAGAATAAATTTTTTTTGCAAAATTACAGGGATTAATTTATATATATCTTTGATATTTTGATATTTACTGTATTTTGAATATTATATCGGTTATAGTATTGTCAAAATTTGTGCTTTGCCAGTAAATAGCAACGCGCTGATATTTTGCAGCATGCACTCGGAATTACAGAAGCAACGTGAGTACCTTCCATATATAAATATATATATATATATGTATATATATATCGATGGACACTCACTGCACAGCACTTCGTGCTCGTGCAAATGTTATTTTGCAATCCACATCGAATTTGACTATATTGAATCATACTTTCCGCTTCTGTCGATAATCCTTCAGCGACGCTGGCTCTCGTTCCTGCGTCTTCCGACATCGACGAATATCATGATGTCGTCCGCGCTCTTCTTTTTTTACTGGATACCATTGAATCAATTTTTGCGAATCATCTGGCGCGGTGAAATAGCTTCTACGAAAATAGTTCCTCGCTTTTGTTCGGAGCCACCTTATTATGCGAAAAATTAAACGCCTTAGAAAATAAATGTTTATTGATAGCGAGCTGTAAACGCTCTGCTGCTATTCGGAGCTGCGTTGTTTTTCTCCGACCTATCCATTGCCATCCCTTCATCTTGTATCCCCTCAGCTAAGGGCTCGCCGGTAGCTACCGCGTGCTGCAAGACATGGTAGTAAAAGATTCAGGCGGAAACTTAGTCGGTTATTCTTCGAACGTCGCGCTCTCTTTCTCCCTTCCTCTCGTCGTCGAGCATTATCCATCGATATACCAAAATGTTTTACGATATTCGATTTAGTCACGTTTCGCGACGCCGGCTTTTAAAGGCGTATCCGCGTTTACTGTGAGTTAAGACATACGGGAGTTTTCATCGTTGAGAAAATAGAGAGATTTTGCTGAGCGAAATAAAGGTATTGCGGCACACACGGAAATCAGCCGACAACGTGAGGGAGAAAGAGAGAAAGAGAAGAGCGAACCGAAGCGAAGTCGAAGAACGTGGAACAGGAAAGGCAGAGACGAACGCAGAAACGAGCGCCGGAGTCAGTACCATTTGCGTTTATATGCGGCCTTCGCGGCCACTCGACGTTATATATCCTCTTCCGCCGGCTTTGTCTACCTCTCCTCCTCCTTTCGCGCGTCAATCTTCTCTCGGTCTCCTTTTTCCCAGTTTCTCTCTCCGTCTTCGGCACCGCTCTCCATCGCGTTGCACGTTCGTGCCGACTACGCTTTATCATCCCGCAATTATTTCGCATACATGCCACACCCTTTCATACTCTCTCTCTTTCTCTCTCTCTCTCTCTCTCTCTCACTTCTCTGCCACAATCCACCGTCATCCCTTCAACTCCCCCGCGCGCATTCCCGCCCCTGTCACGGCGCTATCACGCGGCCTTCTATAAAATATACGTTTGTAGGCGGGCCGGCGATGTGGCGGACCGGTTATTTATTTTTCCAGTAACTGTAATTTTTCAAACACGTACTGCCCGCTGGATAAATGTGCCAGGCTGTTTTTGACGCGCTGAAAAATACGATGTCGGCTCCGACGGCATTTCTCGAGATCTCTCCGAGGTAAGGAGGATGATAAAGATCCAGACGGGGAATTGATTTTCTTCATTGTTGTTCAGTGCTACGTGGTTGTAGCATTTTGTGTCCTATATTCCTTTTTAATGAGCGGGCTATTTATCTCCGGGTAATTTATAACAGAATCTCTTACGCGAGCGCGATGGTGTTGCAAGTAGAATAACAGTAGTATTCAACATTTCTCTTTTGATATTGTCCTTGATGCATCTTGCCGGCGAGAATGTTGTTTTCAATAATAATGAGCTAAATATTAAGTATTTTATAGAAATTTAACGATGTAAATGCGATACATTATATGATACATTATATATTTACGTTTCAATGTGCCGTTTGTATTCTTTTCTATCCAGCACAAGCAAATAAAATAACGCCACCTCGCTGCACACTTTATCAAGATGTTTGATTGCTTAGCTGTAGCGCGCAATCATGTTCGATAAAAGATAGTATATCTCGAAGAACATTACTGATTGAAAAAAGCTACCGTCAGTTGGAGAGACCATTGTGGCTGATTCTCGTCAATAGTTGCACCTGTCGCTTTATTTAGAGGTAGCGCAAAATCCCTTTGAATTTCGCACCCGCGTGACAGACACCATCCTGTCGTTCTTTCTCTGCCGTTCCCTTTGTCACACGGAAACCGCAGTCGTATTAATTTCGTGATCGATAGAAAGAACGAACGAGAGTGAAGGAAAGCCACAGCACCGATGATTGAAAGAGTTATTAAAATGAGTTATATCCTCCGTTTCGTGTAAGTTCCAGAATCGGCTAACTAGCTCATATTTCTTCGCTGCAGATACTGGGGCCTTGATTGTTTTATGGCTTGAAATTTTAATATTAATTACATTCCTGCGACCGGATAAAATGTGTCTGATCGGGAAAAATGTGTTTGCCATTTCTTGAAGCGGATAATGTTAATCACTTAAACTTATTCTGCGGTTTATAAACTGTCTTGCATATAAAAAGGCGAATTAGCTGTGCTTAGATTGGAAACTGTATCATGATTAAACTATTAATAATATAATGATAAAAGTTGAAATATTCATGTAAAATGCGAAAGTTGTGAAGTAATGAAATTGTAGAATTATCATTTGCGTATTAAACAAGAACTTTTGGAATATTTTTACGATTCTATATTCATTAAATTTTACATTTTATACTGGTTAAATTATGCGCTATATAAATACGTCATTAAACTGTCAATGAATATTCTGTTTTTCATCTTTTCATGAAAATTTAAATATACCGGATATGAATGTGTCGTTTATTTCAAACACGAATCAAAGGTACACATATTCACAAGCATTGAGTAAATAGAAAAAGATACGTCAACTGTTTGAAAGGTATCAGCATGTTTCACGTGGAATTATTAAAGTTGAAACCGTATCTGTAGCCGGTCCTCACGGTTTGCGTCTTACAAGAGGATCCGGTACTGATACGTAGGTACACATGGCTACGATATATATCGAGATTACGGCGATACATCGGCGTCGGGCAACGTCAGGCCAGCCTTGGATATATATTGGAGCATGTTGCCTCGACGGAGAAAGATCCAGATATGCCGTTTCTAGTCGAGTAGGCACAGTTTCAATAATATCATCTTAGGAGGACAGCATATATCTACGACGATCGATCGCGCGTGATGTAGAGCTTCCGGGTCAGTTCGATGATGAGGTCGAACTGTAAGAAGATCGCACCGATGGCGTGCTACGGCGATAAGGCACGTCTTGCGTAAAACACGGTGTAGTACAAACGATGCAGCGCGTTCGATATAACAAAGCGTCATAATATGAGCGGCTTACTACCAATTCCGGCGCGAACATGCCGCTAAGTGTACGCTATTAAGTATATATTAGTTTATGATACTGCCGAGTATAATACTAATGTGTTTTGTGCATGCTGTTGCATAAACATATTCGATTTGAACACACGCGGTGCCGTTGGATAAATGAAAATTTTTTGAACGCACTGCATTTCCCTCAAATTTATCAATACTTAACTTTTTTCAACTATCTTTTATTTTTATTTTTTCGCGCAGTTTGTGCGAGAATTGCGTGATTTTTTGTTACAAACGACAGCTTACAAAATAAGCAGACTCTCTTCCTTTTTTTGCACAGTTCACTCGTGATTCCAATTTGATTCATTTATTTTCAAATGAAAACCGAAGAAATAATTTTTCTATTTGGTAAGTTACACTTGTACGTTTGTTTCTCTCCACAAATCAACATATTCATGTATTCAGACATGCAAATAAAAGCGTAGCTTCAACTGTCATCGCATATCAGAAAAATAATTTGCAAACAGCTTGCAAAGTAAGCCACAGAGCGAGGCGAATAAACGGGAAAAATTTGGCCCTCCGCGGTCAAATATTTCATGATGCTCAAGATGCGTTGGAAAATGCAATATAATGTGTGACATCAAAGAAGCGCAACCCTGCCGAGTTTTTTTTATCTTAATATTATGGCAGACGTATGTATTTTAATAGCGATATTCATTCAGCTTAATGTCATAACAAGTTGTTTTATATTTTTACCGCAAAACTTTTTGCCGCGGAAATCAAAACATGTTTATTTCTCCGATGTCTCTTCGCGTACGTGTTTAGCACGAATGATTGCATTAATTATGAGCGGTATTCATAACCGGAAGTAATCACGCATTATTTTGAATCTCTGATAAGGTAATTAATCACAAATTGATATCCCTCCATTATTACTGCCCTTTGGATTCATACTTTACGAAATGTTGTGTGAAACATCCATCGCTATTCACTATTCATAGTCGCTCAACATTTGTGTATTGTGTCGAATAATTATTGTAATTTAAATAAATTATAATTAATTGTTTGCTTTACTATCTGTCAACTAACCTACTAATCTTATTTGTATAATTTGTGTAATTTTATTATATCAATGTCATATATACGGATCGTTGGTGGTCGATCAAACGTGCAAAGATTATGTAAAAAAAGATATCGAGATAACAAATACATTCGACGTTATTAAAATACGTTATTAAAATATTTGAATATCACATTTGTTATTAAAACATATTAACATTTTACCGCATAATCATATATTATTAAAACTTACACTGTTCATTTAGCAAAATAATCTCTATTATTTTTTATTGTAAAATATAAAAACTTACGCATATAAATCGAGTTATATATGTTATAACTGGTATAATGTTTCGACAGATGAAAGATATCGCGACATATTGTTCTGTAAATATTTTTTGTCAAAATATGATTACTAAAACATGTCAATTTTTCTTTTATTTATATCTTTAAAAAAAGACTCCGCGAATCTTTAGATTGTAAAGGTACAAATCGAGTTATAAAATGGTAGACTAAATAAATCAAGTAATTCTAACTCGTAATGGATGTTTATTAAAGTAGAAAAAGTTTGCCAGACTGTAATCTCAGTGGTCTTTAATCGCTCGACTAATTTTTCCAGAATTTTATGGAGCCTCCTCAATCATTCATTTATTTTTTATTGCTATTTAAAAAATATTCAAGCCGTTTTACAGTCTTATTTCAAACATAAATAAGTACAATTTCTTCACAATTAAAAAAAAAATACTGTGCATTATCGTTAAATTATTATTGTAAACTAGAGAAATTTAATAAATGCATTTATGTTTATCTTAATAGTAGCAGTGCAACATATCTCTCTCTCTCTTTCTCTCTCTCTCTTTCCCTCTCTCTGCATACTCAATTCCTATCAAAATTACACATAATACCTCTCCTGAAATTCACTGCTGCAATCCCTATTAATATCCATACAATACATAACAAATTTACAGCCACAACATTTGCGAAATCCTATTAAAGTGCTTTAGGTCCGCTTACTCCAATTCCTCACGAGCCTATTGCGTTTTCCACGCGATTCGAGCGAGCGTATGTGCTCGCTCCGCTCGTATGTATAAGCGTATACTCGCGTGCTATTCGCAAGATACGTGGCAAATCGTCGGCGTGATTGCCGGCGTCGATAGAATATCCTTGAGCGCGGGAATGAAATTAATGGCGCGCGAACGATACGGATGCACGGACCGACGGCGAAATTTCGCGATAGCGTTATGCGATGGGAACCCTTCGAAGCACGTCTCTGCGCTTCCAGTGTATCTGCGGCATCACATGCCAGCAGTTTCGTCGCACCTCTGTCCATAGACTATGACAAGACGGACGCCCCTGGTAATTACCCACGTATACACGCGTGTACGCATCTGTGTATGCTTTGTATTGGTGATGTGCAATACGAAGGCGACATACAGACATATATAGTAAAAAGTACAGGAGAAATGCAGGAGAAATTATTAGCTGAATAACATTATCAGCTAGATTAGCGTATCCAAATTCTACTTTCCTTGCGTTAAAGTAAAAATTGAATCTTTTATTAAAATATGTTTTCTTATAGTTAAAAATATATGTATTTATGCTATGTATGTATATATGTATATACTTTTTAAGAACATATACTTTCGATATGTAAAAATAATGCTTTATTCCAATATTTGTAAAAAAACTCCAAATATTATTAATTTTTTAAGAATAATATGCGTTACTTGAAAAATACGATAATCTATATTTCACAATAAACAAAATGATATTTTATATGCACCATGCAAATTTTCAACGAATTTTATATACTGTTTCAGATTCAAAAGCATACGTACTTTTTGCTAAATATGAAAGCTGTATATATATATATATATATATATATATATATATATATAGTTAAAATACGTATTATACACGAGGCAATTTTACAAAATTTAGATTTTATAAATAAAATTTTATCTTTATATTTTATCATGATATTATGATATATATAATTCCAATAATTTTGTTATTTTTATTATAAATGCTATTCAAATTATGAATTTTTAATTGCAAAAAATTTATGTCTAGAATTACAATAACTGTAAACTTTACCATCTAATAGACAGATGTACATGTTTATTTACTATATACATATTTAAGGAACGTTTTTTCTACCAACAAAAAACTTGTTTTTTTAATGTAAAATCATCTACTTGTAATTAATATTCTTATTAATTACATTATATACTTAAATTAATTTTTCTTACATGCTTATATACATGCTTATGTCATCATCAGCAGGAAAAATTTTATCATAGTGTTCTTTAATATCGTAAAAAACGAACACTGAATCTCTATATATAGTTCAGCGAGAAATTGAAGTACTCTACCTTTCCCAAAAATTAATCATAAATTAAGCACAGCCTCTTGATAATTTATAATTTATACTTTACTGCGCGCTGTTCCGCTTCGTCGCTCTCCATCACAATTCCGGTTATATTATGCTATTCATTTCTCGCGGGAGTTTTCTGATGCATGGACTGCGTGATTAAACGAACAACACGTCGATGACTCGGTTGTCGAATTGCTCGCTTTCAATATGTGCAGGACACTAGCATCGTGCATATTAAAAATCTGCCAAAACTCACTGATTCAATGAATGCATTGGAAGGATTATTCAGCTGTGTAGCGCGATATCGGGTTAATAAAAGGACAATACAATACGCTTAGTACCAATTGTAGGCTTGTCGCGTTATTTGCGCAGACCGATTGTACTGCACAAGATATTAAATTGTTTCGAACAGTGTGAGAAATATATATTAAATTAAATTAAATAAATAACGTGGATTATTAGTAGAGGAAAATCCGAAAAATTTTAGAATTAGCTTCTTGTCGTCATTTAATCAATTATTTGTTTGACAAAAATAATCTTTGTGTCATGATATAATAAGCATTCCAAAGTTTCACATGTTTCTATTTTTATTTTTCTACAACATCTTTATTAAAGTGTATTAAACAATGTTTTTTAAATGTCAAAAATATCTGTTATTTTGCAGATTATGACAAGAAATTTGCATATAATAAAACATTCTAATATTAGATAAAGATATAAATTTCTTCCGCGCGTAGGCGTGAAGGGATCCTTTTCTGTTAAGAAAATTATTATATCAGAAAACCGAGCCAGAGCTTATGATGTTATTTATCACGCCTTCGGTTGGTTCTAATAAAAGGTTTTGCTCTAAAAAAAGAATCGAAGTTATATTAAACGTTCGTCCGTCATCTTATAGCCGCGTACGATTTCTTGTTTTATTTTGACATTGATCGATGTCTGTGTTATTTCACATCCAGGCGCCTCAAGACTGATGCGCATTATTTGAGTGGTACCGGAGTCTGACAGTTTAACGAAAAATAAAAAAAAAGGAAAGAGTTATTCGCAAAACTACGAAACGAGAATAATTGTGAAAACGCGTGTGGCATATCTTTTAAATTGCTATTCATAACAGATATGTATTATAAAATTCTTGATAATTTTCTTCATTATAATATGTAATACAAAATATCATTGTTTTCTACAGGTTATAATTTTCAAAAAGAAATTCAGTAAGAAATCAATTCTTAGTGAATATATTTAAGACAGAAATTTTTGTGTGTCGCATTAATTTCTGATTCTAAATAACTTTCAGCTGATCTTCCACTTTATTATAATTATATTTATAAAAAGATTTTGAAGAATATAATTAGAACAATAATCAATTGTATAAATTTGTAAAATTTTAAATATGTATTTGCAGAAAAGGTAATCTTCTAATAATTTTCTTTTTCTTTGTTATTTAAACGAATTTTCTTTGTTATTTATCAGTGACGGTGCTAAATGCAGTTTTTTATCCCATCGCTGATAGCTGGATTACGATTGGTCTTGTGTTGCTTTTAACACAATGTTCGATGTCGCCGATCAGAGGAACTTTTGCAATTAATAGCAGTAGAGTGGCGGAGAAACTACACAGGACAGAGAGTGGAAGGGGATTGGACGGACCAGGGGTTGAGACTCTCACGCGGAACTGAAGCGCGGCGGTGTACTTGGAAAGATCGTGGAGCTAACTTTTGTCGAGTAATCAAGGAGGCGCTCTTTGTGCAAGGTGCTCGTCCATCCACCACTTACTCGAATACTTCCAACGCGGATCGTTATCATTGACGACAATCGTTTTATGGCCGATATTATACAGAACCCGGGCGAATCTCTCTTCTGAATGTTTGCAGCAGAAGTTCCCCGATAATGATTCTGGAAAACAGGATCCGCTTAATAGAGATTCAATTAAGATGTCAGACGCCCCTTAATCCGCCGGGGAACAAGTCGGAAGGAGGGGAAGGACGAATTCCGGCGCGACTTTATTCGAGGCGTGACGACGGCTGCTGCGAAATTACGCGACGGTAATTAATCCAGCAATGTTAAGCGACATAAGTCGACCGCTTTGCGTGATGTGCGACAATTTAGAAACAAATCGTCCACAATATTGAATTTTGCGTGTTGCGAAATACAAAGCGGACAGAAATGCGAAAAAAATGGATATTTGATAGGTAGTCGATAAAACGTCGCAATCGACAACTGTTTTGCGAAACTAAATTGTCTGCCGGAACAAGATACGTTTATAAAATGTTTTTGAATATTTAATTAAAATAAAGTACCTAAAAGTACAAATTTGCAGGGAATTAACATATTCTGTAGTCGTCTATCCACAATAACATTATCTGCAAACTCTGTTCAAAGATAGACAGCTAATAAAACAATTATGAGTTATCTCGAAATGAAAGCATAACACGAATTTGCATAGTTATGATACAAATATTAAAAAAATATTTTTTACGTGTTACATTGCGCACGTGTTTAATTTGTAAATTAATATTCATGTAATAATCATTTAATTTAATTATATTTAAAGAAATAATACTTAAAAATTCTGTAGAAATATTAAGTGAAAAAATCTTTTTAAATATATTTTACGAGTTGCAAGTAGTAAAATCTACTGTGAGGTCAGACATAATTCTTGCCGTACCACATTAAAAAGCTAAGTCTTTTTCCACTGAACTCGTAACAGAGTAAAATCGCATGGTATATAAAAAAAATTTTAAGTATATTTCATGAGCTACAAGTAGTTAAATCTACAGTGTGGTCAGGCATGACTCTCTGAATAAGCCAAGTCTTTTTCCACTGAACGCCCAGTTTTAAAAGTATCTGTTACTGTTACAAATGTAACTTAAAATAGTGTACAATTTATATTTTATACTTCATTATATAACGAGCTATTAATTGCATGTTACATTCACACGATACAATTTATCGTACTATTCTTTCAAGTCTGCTGTTGTGTTAATCGGAGCAATACGTAAATTATTTTTATAAAAAATTGATAAAAAACGCCCTTTCATTAATATTTGTCAATATTGGTTAACATTGGTAATAGGCGTAGGGTATTACCAATTATTTATATATTTAAATTTTTGATTCTATATTTATGTAATTAAAATAATTCACACATTTAAAAAAAATAATCTGTTTAATTTTGTTTCTGTATACTTAACAATCACCGACATATAATTGCCATCGAAATGTCAGCATAAAATATGATTTTCTCGATGCATCATAATACACATAACAGATATTCTGTGCAAATGCTTTCAGGCAGCTATCATCGACGCGTCTTTCTACACGCTATTCAATTTTTGTCCCGTGTTTTGCGCAGTTTACTGCGGGCGCATGGTGTACTCGCAATAAATCATTCATAAATAAACATGCTGCTTCACTCTACGAGAAACGGCGTTGTTCATACTTTATTTGAATTTCAAAAAAAAAGCATTGCGGTAATGTTAAGTTGGGTCCGTACAGAAATTAAATTAGACTTATCCAGAAAATTTAAAAAGCTAATTCACAATTCTAATTAATGCCGTGAAACTTGACTCGTGCAAAACCTCCTTCGAGTGGTACAAACCAAGCGGCTTTCCGCCAACTATAAACGAATCCGCAATAAACCGCGATTTTATCGCGGGAATATCCTGCTTTATGAGCATTGAAAAATATCGATTCCGCATTTATGTGTCCGGCATGGACGCTATCGATTTAACTTTTTTAGACGATTAACTTTCGACAATTCTATATGCGTATTACAGACGTCTGCATAAATATTTAGGACATATAAAAAAAAAATAACAATTAATGACTAACAATAAGAATAGAGAGAAATACTATCTATTATTTTACATTCTTCAAATTATATTGTTAAACACATACATTCCAAACATTTAATATTTAACGATACGTGTTAATTTATCAACTTTTTATTTGTATTTTTCTATCAAAACAAACATCAGACATTTCTTCATATCTTTTAATAGATTCCACAGCTCCTTACTCGTCACAAATAATTGAAATATATTATGATTTAATCTTTCAGACATTTCTTGCATTATTTGTACAAAACTATATACATGAATAAAATTTATATAAAAAATATTAAGTTACATGTTGCATATTTTTACGAATATTTAAATACTTAATTAGCATCGTTGCTATGTATCGTCAAAATTTTTAATTGACCGATTTGACGACAGTTCACGGCTTCTGTTAATACTTGTCATATAGTATTACTTTGTATTTTAGTTACCTCATATACCTTAAATTTTAGTTAATAAATGTCAGCGAAAGTGCTAACAAGGTGGGCCAATATTCAGTTCAGATAATTAACATTTTAGCTTTGCATGATGGTGAAATATTGTTCAGTCTATAGGAAAATAGGTTATTATCAATCAATTCGTATTAACGTCATAATTCGATCACCAATATTCCGAACTATATATAACGGCGCATATTCGATTGAATACGACGTACAATAGAAGCGGATATAAGTATGGTAACAGTCAATGTTTATGAGAGATGACAGTGGCAAATATTGAAAACAGCACGCCATTGCAAAAATTTGCTGATTGAGAATGAAAATGCGTTTCGATTTATGTCAGCTTTAAATTTTCATTTTCCAGAACAATTGGCGGATTTAATTACGTATATTATGTACAAGAACGATTGTACACATTGTCCTCGGGACGGTCGATGCACGACGAGTTACGTTAATGATATTTGCTTACGTACATACGTGGAAGTTTCACGAACTTCATTTACCAATACGCAGTCCGAAGCACCATATGCAACATACTATAGCGCATAAACAATGCCGCAAGTTGATTTAGCGTTAAGCCTAATGATATTTGTACACCTGCTGCGCCTGATGTTGTGATTTCAATAAACCTTTTCTTTCATATCATATCGTTTTACCGAGTAACTGTAGTGGTTAAAATTGCGTTATTTGCAGAAAGAATTATTCTCACCACGCTGCGATATTTGCGCAAAATTATTTTCTTACACTTTTTGCATAAAATTTTAGTTATTCATCAATTTCACGAAGCATCTGCATTGACAATCGTATGCGCGTGTTATATGCATTAATATTTTGAGTTGTAGTTTTCGATATTTTTTTTTTTGTATTTTCGGAGATAACTCGGTTCAAAAACCATGTAACAAATGGCTTAATGAATATGTAACAATATAGTAACAAAAACAATTGTATTGTGTTACATTTATGAGATACTATATATATATCTATGCTAAACCGGATAAAACTCAGGGCGATGACGTTTACGGTAAACGCATAAATTGAGAGTCAAAATGCGCAGCCATATGCGAAATTAACAGGAAATTCAAGATTGATAGTTTCCAACAACGCTATCAGAGCTAACGGAAATCTCGTAGAGAACCAGACGCAGCCTGACAATCTCCGCTAGTCGCTAGAGCAGAGTTGAAGGCGGTCGAGTAACTCCAGCAAAGCACTCCTTCTGTCTAGGTTGCCTATGGCAACCATCTAGGTGCGCGACGAGCTATTAGACTTTCAGAAGGGCGGTTGATCATTGAGCACATACCGCGATCCACAGTTTACACATCGTAGACAAATACCCCGCTCTCTCCCATCTACTGCTCTCCCATGCCGTTCCCCACCGATCTTTATGGTAATAGTGTAGCCCCTTCAGTGAAGGCTGGCGTAAGGCGACGAATGTGAGCGTAAGTTTATTAGAGGGATCATGAAAGCTTAAATTCGGATCGCCCTTCGTATTCGCGTAAGCTTTTGGCAATTACGTACTCAGACCTAAATGATTTCATAAAATAGGTTACATCAGGAACTAGCGCTAACTTTTTCTCCCCCCTCCCCCCCTTCTCTCTTTTTCTCGTTCTTTCTGTTTGATAAAAAAGTATAAAACTACCAAAAAGTAGAAGTGACGGGATAACAAAAAGTAGAAAGGCCCGAAAAGCACAAGTTTTCACTTTGCGATCAAAGCCTCCTGATGTTGAAACTCTTTGCAGAGAATTTCTTGCAATATATTTAACAATTTTAACGCAGTTCCGTAAAATACGATTTTGAAATCCTGCACTTTGAATTGTAAAATATGAAAACATTGAATAATATATTTTATAATATAATCGAGATTAAACATTATTTTTTACCGTTTATAATTTTTCTTCTTTCTCTTTTTATGAGTACAATTGTGCGAAATTTAATAACAATAAATTTATAGAAAAAATTACGGCGCAAGTTTCGGCGGAAGCTACGAGTTTGAAATCAGACCATTAATGTACATTGACTCCACCCAACGTTTCGACCCCAAATCGATAGTCCTTTCCAATGGAGGAGTTGCAATTAATTGCTCTCCCTACCGATTTGGGATCGAAACTTTGAGTTCAATGCACATTAACATGTATCAGCTCAGTTTTGAAGTTGTAACTTTAATCAGAACTTAGCGCCATGCATGCGACTATCTCTTTGCATGTGCCGTGTGAAATAGTTTCTTAGTTTTCAGCACGATCGATAGCATAGCAGGTATTTGATGATGTTACGGTAAAAGAATAATAATCAATTTTATCACTAAATAAAGGTTCTGCGAGAAAAAAATGTTTTCCCATAGATAAGATTTCGTCGTTCATTCAACTATTATTTTCCGATTGCACGAACAGTAATATTGTAATACAGTATTAGATAATCGATAATGCAGTCGAGCAAAGTGGATCTACTCAATAAATATAAGTAGTCGTTCGTGAGAAGCATTTATCCGCCTCTATGAGAACTCATCCTTTTTATATCTATTTCGAATAACGACGGAACGTCGGTCGTATCGTTACCTTACATATTGCCGCTACGACACATGTCGTAACATATATTGATTGATCGTAAAAAAGTGGAGGAGCAAAATGGATCAATTTCTTTATTTTAGCATCATGTATACTGAAGTCAAGATTTTGTCAAATCACGTACACACACGCAATACATTATTCTCGCTAGACATCGACCGGCATGCATGCATGCATTCGCGTATGCAATACAGTTCCAGCTTGAGGGCATATAGAGAAATCGATGGTATCAAATTTGCCATTCATTGCTCATAAATATTTTGGGAAATAGGCAATCAGTGACAATTTAGATTTCAATTAAAACATTTATCTTTTCAATTTACAATCCTTAACGTTTCAATAATTACTACTCGATTTTAATTTAAAAAATATGAAATGTTTTATTTATATTATTTAGATTTACGTTTAATAAATCCATAAGATTGTTAAAATTATCAAAGAATAACTTTTAAAAAAATTTATATTTTAAATTAAGTATTCAATTTTGCATTATCCATACTATATTAAATATTACCGAGGATAATAATGTATATGTTGCTCTGCATTTAAATCCGATTTTAGTATTTAACAAATTGCGCCCATTAAATGGTGTATCTAAGTTTCATTAAACGGCTTCAACAACCGTTGATATATTAAAAGTATCATGAAGGATAAATTAAGAATTTAATTCCATTTTATTGCCAGGCAATTATCCATTAAAATTTTAATCTCGGCAATATGGTGGTTGCAGATTTCGATAACGAGTTAGCATTCTCGATATACATCGCGCCATATGCACACTATGCTTTATATCTTGCAAATTACAGTCGCAATTACTAAATTCGTTTCCAATCGATAATTTGACGCATTCTCTTAAATGCGACAGATACTCAAATTTATTACGAGCCACTCGTTACAGCCCGTGCGTTCGCTATTTTATATTCTGCATTATACCGCTCGATACTTTCGCTGCATAACTTCACTGCGGCGTAAAGTTAGTGGTAAATGTACGGTGGTTTTCACGCTTAAGTCACATTGTCGCACGCATTCCAAGCTAACACAGATATGCGCATGCATGCGTATACAACATTACTTTGTACACGGTTGTCTCGTAAACGCGTGCGTTATGGTCGCGTATATTTCTTAAGCGCTCTACCGGCGCTTCGCACGTTCTTTAGTTGCTGCTGCAAACGGGGGATGAGGTTGACATCGCCGTGGTCCATATTCATGAAGGAAACACGGGCGAATAAATGCCCCAGGGTCGGGATGCTCGGCTAATTTGTGCAGTAACGAATTGCGTCACGTTGCACGAGCCCTCGTTATTGCATTGGCTTCTCGCTGCGACGTTTCTGTGAAAGCGCTCGGAACCATTCAATGCCCAGATCAATTACTCGCCCAGCAAGAAGTGTATTATTTTGTAAGCGCCAAAACTAAAAATTGCATATGCAAAATAACGAGGCACTCGCGTCGTATTTTGTTGTTTTACTGCACTCTAATTGCGTTAATACTATTTATTAAATATTTTTCAAATAAATGTAAAAATACGTTTGTAATATTATTAAGCCTTGAATAGATCAACGAATCAATTTTCCAAAATAATATTTAATTAAAATCTAAGCTTCCTCTTTTTGCAACACGCCTCTTCGTAGCAATTCTGTTTTTTGCCACCAAACTAGCTAGATACCCAGACCCATTCTGCATTTGATAGGTATAATTACTGAAGTTCCGAGCACTATAAACGTTGTTTCCATCCAACCCGCGACGTTTATGCCACAGTTCTTGCAATGATTTAGTGGTATATAAAAAAAATCCAATGCGATCACGTCAGTCAAGTGCGTCCCCATTTTAATTGTACTTAAATCTCCGTCCGACTTTATATTAACATTTTAAATTTTTAGATCGTTTTACCGTTTCTTGATACAAATGTTAAAAATTAAATATCAATATCAATATCAATGTCTAGAACAAATTTTTTATATTAAATTTTTATTTTAAAGATTATTTTCGCAAAAAATATGTATTAATATTATTGTTAATAATTTGTGAAAAAAAGAATAAAAATTCTAAATCTACTTACAATAATATTATGATTTGCGCCATTTTTATTATATATATATATGTATGTATTAATATTCTATCTGTAAAGCCTAATTGTATCTAACTATGAATATTTGTCCACAGATAAGTATGCTTGAGCAGTAGTGTAGTGCAAGTTGCGCCAAAACTATTATTACTTCGTGCAACACGAATCCGTCGTTCCCAATCACTTCAAGTAGTTAGTAACTTTGTCGTGATATTCAATATGCCGTGAGTTAGTATTCGTCTCGTGGCATCGCGTTTGCTGTGAAAGCACCATAAAACGAACATGAGAGTAGCGATAGTGCGTTCTCCGATTGTCCACGGAAAAATCTCATAAAAGAGCAAGCGGGTACCACACAGCAGCGCTTCTTACCTGATTGCATTCGTCTCTGCGTTTCTTGTTGCGCGATGGACGCAGACCTCTTGTTCGTGCGCGCGCGCGCGAGTGTACGTATCGGTGTCGGACAACAGTGAAAGGGAGACACGGACGGCAGCCCGAGAACGGAACGTTGTGTATCAACGCCGAGGCTATCCCCAAGATTGGCGAGGTACGACCCTGTCGTGTCGTACACCGTTCGTCGCGCGTTCGGCGCGCGACGGGGTGGACGGCAACGAAGCAAGGATGCGATCCCGGCAGATCAGGGCGGAGGGAGGAGGGGAGAAGTTATCGTGCGAAAAAACGCCCCTCCTCGTCGCCGAACGACACGTAGCGGTGTAATATTTTACGAGGGGATCGTGAGTGTCCTTTATATCGGTTCACTTACAACTCGCTGTTCTGTCGCCGCTTGCGCCCCGTCCTTACACCCCGTGCTCTCGCCCCTTCCCCCCGCCCCCGTGTTGCCAACGTCGAGTACACCGTTTCCCACCGCTTCCACCTCTTTCTCACACCGTCATCCCAGCCGGTTTGAGCTCTTCTTCGTCTGAAACTTCTTACCGCTTTTCCTTCGTTATTCTCCTCCCTTCCCGACGCCCGCTTCATTCCCGCGTCCCACGCCCCGTCAGCGACTAAGGACGCTCCCAAGCATCTCACTCTCGCGCTTCTCCCCCGTTCCATAGACCCGTCGGCATTTTATTACCAGCCCCATTACCTCCGAGGCAACCCCGCGCCTTCCACCCGCGCTGCAACGCTCCCACGACTCCCCCAGGCCGGACGCTCTCGCTACACGATATTTTACTGCGTGTTTACGGCGGAACACCATTATTACCAACGTTCACTCACACTGTGTCGCTCTGCCAAGTAGGTAAACACGTTTATTTAATTGCTCGCACGGTTCTGCCTATACTCACTCTTGTGCATGTAATGCAATCTACCTGGATGGTGTTGTTACACCATGAGAGTATCGGCCGTAATAGGCGGGGTTCGTTTGTTCTCTGGAGTGAGGCACATAAAGCGCGTTAAACTAATATCATTATATTCTAGGAAAAATTGTTTCAAATAAAAGCTGCAAGAGAGAAAGACGGGGGGAGCGTTTAATGGCCACAATAACTTTGCGTACAAAATGTTTCCTCCTTCGTAAGGAGACCTTTCCGTAAAGGAGACAAGAATTTCGACTCACTAATTTGAATGTAAGACTCTAATTGCACTTATAGTAAATTGTTTAGTATAATATACAAGGTATTAGGCTAATTGCTTTTACGATCCTTTTAGAAAAATATTAAATAAATAAAATGTTATATTTCACGTTTGTTTCTTGTATTCTAGTTATATATTACCTCATTTTTTTAATTTATAAATATTTTTAAATTTAAACAGTTTTTAAACTTATAAACATAATTTTGTGTATTGAATAAAAGATATTAATCCAATGCAAAATAATTATTTTCTGTTTAATGTAAAAATAATAAGTATTTATCATTTTATTTTAATGATGTACTGCTAATCTATATATGATTATTCAAATAATAATAAAAAAAGCTTCGTCATATCGTTAATATTTTGAATATTAGCATTACAATTAAAATGTTTATTTAACGTTGTATGACATATAATATTATTATACATACATTTTGCATAATATAATGTTACATATCATAAAATGTTAAGATATACTTTTAACATCAAATATTTTTGATAAAATTTTCAGGCTCGTATCATGTTTATTTATATTTCCTTATTTATAAAAAAAAATGCAATAAAAGTAGTCAATTTTAAAATAATACTTTTTCTCAAAGAGGTTAATTAATTAGTTGATTATAAGCTACTTAAAATCCAAATCGAGTGCTTGCTTAAAAACAAAAATATATTAATAAACAATATTACGTGAGATGTAACCACTTTATGCATGAAACATAAGAATGTTGGTTGCACTTTCGTTCAAGAGGTCACATAATAGCTACCATTCCCTTTGCAACGCTTGTTTTGACTCGTTCGTACTCATTGTGCTTCACCTCGCAGGAGATACAATGCAGATTTATACCTCTCGTAGAGGCTTTCGGTCGAGTGCGCTAACACAGACGAAACGAAGTTGGTGTAGCGCAGTAATTCGCTTAACCCCTTAACTGACGACGTGGTGCCTGTAAAACACGGTGCGGGTCGCCGAATCACCGAGCACTCTGGCTTTGTTATTAATTCTCAACCTTTCGCACACAAAATTAATCTTTGGCAAAGGAATTCTCTCAAATCGGCTACTTCTTGAAGCTTCAGCGTATAATAGACTTTGTAAGAACTTATCAAAAAACAATCGCTTCAACAATAATATTATAAAATAAATCGTTATTTCAGTAATTGAGACCGACATTGCCAAAGCGTGCATATTAATGATAGATGTGTTTTTGTTGATAAATGCGAGTTCTACATTAAAATTGCAATTAATTTATTTGAAGTGCTCGTTATTAACACGTTTGATGATGACTAAGATACATAGATTATAGAAATTGGGCCAAAGCAATTTGCGCGTTTATCCTGCTCTCTCTCTCTCTCTCCCTCTTTCTCCCCCCTCCCTCTCTCTCTCTTTTTCTATCGCTTCTTACACGCGCATAGAGTTCAATTTTTCGGCGGTATAAAAAAGATTCGAATCTACGGTTGCCTTCAGAAGTGACGCTCAAGCTTTTAAAACTCCTCTTAACGTTCCGTGGATGGAGGAGCTCGGGTCGACAGAGAAAAAGCAGTTTTATCTGTACGAAAACGAAGTGCAAATTCCAGCTAACCCCTGCGCTGAGAAGCTCTTTGAGCCTGAAATTCTCGTCCGGGTATCATCGCCTTCTAGCTATTTGTGATCGTCGATAAAATATCGTAAACGCAATGGCGACAGGATGAGAGTCGGCAAATGAAAGCCACACTCCGTCGAAAACGATGGTTCGTGGGGATTTAAAATCGTACCGTAGGAGAAGAAAACTTAAAGGAGCGCGAGGATATATACATAATAGTAAAGCTCGGCGGAGCCGACGGTACTCGGTCGGCAGCCGAGGAATAATTCGGCGATTTGCGTGATCGTGCAAAACCCGAATGTAGGAGAGTGGGCACGAATAATGCGGGGTCGCACCGATATTACTACCGATATGAGATCGTTGAATGTGGGCCAAGAATGGTAATTCGCGGTAGAAATACTAAGGGGAAGATTATTTTGTAGCCATCGTAGCACGGCGATTAAGAAAATGTAGCTGCAACGGGAGTTTCATTGAATAGTCTCGGTGCACTCGTTCCAATCGCTTTACAAACGGATAATCACGCAATAATTTCTTAGACTCACGTGCCGTCAACGCAAACGATATTATTCTTAGTCTTTTTTTTCTCTAAATTGTCTTAATTTTATTTCATTAATTTTATTTATTAATTCTTTCGAACTATACAATTTTATTTATATCACTTTGTCATTCAAATTCTGATTCTTCTGATTCCAATTTATTTTTGCAATACTTACGCTTAAAAGTTACTGTTGCGAGTATTATTGTCATTATCACTCGACTGTTGTTATCATTATTAATAATTGTGTCAAGTTGTTGAATTTACTTATAATATTAAGCGCTTGAGAGAATACCGTGTCGGAGCGCGTAATAAGCGCTTTCCGGCGTTATAATCTCTTCCTCTAATCCTCTACTCATCTTTCTTCTCATTGCTTTCACCTACCCCTGTGTAGAGAATCTTTTTTGCTCACTTTTTGCTCTTGCTCTTTTTGCACAAACAATTTTTAAAATTGCATATAGAGTGTGGTGAGAGATATTTAAGAAAATTTCTGTCTTGATCAAGATTGATTTGTTTTTGCAACAATTTCTTTTACAATATATTGTTTGCTTTTTTCAGCATAAAATTTAAAATAAATTGTATTAGAATGCGTTATTATTTTCATTTCGTAGAAAAATAGTTCCAAGTCTTAGAACTGTAAATGTTATGCTGGAATCGATTACGTATCAACCGTTTGATAGCGTGAAAATTTTTCTGAAGTAGAGATTTGTAACGTCTATCGCGATTCCTATGCACTTTGTGAATGCACACGTTTGATACTGGAAGACTTTGATAGTGCTCAAGGAAGAGAATAAAGGTCGACCGAACACCTAAAGAAAAACGCAGCAAGCGTGAAATACTCCACCGCGGAATTCGTTGAAAGGCGCAAATGGAAACCTCACTCTCGTATGGTGAAAGGTAACGACATTCTGCCGAGATATATCTCGACATTGTGCCTGGATACAATCTATAAAGTATATATGTTCGATAACAGCGATAAAAGTCGAGCAGTCCAGGAAGACGGTCTGGCAGGTACTCCAGCTTCGAGTCACTCAAGTATACCAAAAATGTGGCTCGATACGCGATAACCTTAGGCAAAAATTTCCACTGCGATTTTCAGCATCGTGTAAACGAATCGTTCGTGGATTACCAATTGCACATTGAAAATACAGTAACGTTAGATAAGCGATAAGATGTTATGCAAACATAATTCTGACACTAGATGTGTACGATGATTATATTGATTTACTTGTGACATTATCGGAAATGGATAATAGAAAAGATTTATTCAAAACGAACACAAGTAAAAATAAAATATTAATTTTAATTGTATTATTACCACACAATTTTTCGTTATGTTATAAAATAATTTTTACTTTTCTATATTATTCTGGGCATAAAGTATTTTTATCGTGAAATATAAACAATTCATTTACCTGAATGAATAACGTACGTGCCGCGTTTGAGAATAAACCAGGGATTACACCTTTTGCAAAATATTTAATAAAATTCTGTTCGTAAATTATGCAACGCTCTTGTCCACGTTCCGGTAAAATACTTTAACGGTGCTTTAAAATCAGTTTGCGTACTTTTATTCAACACTGCCCTTCGAGGAGTAAGCTTTAAGGTACGAAATCGATTTTCCGATGCCTCTCGTGGAAACCGCGTTGAATATACATGTTCACCACCACGGACCGATCGACCTCATCCGCATTCTAATCAGACCTTACTTCACACGGCCAGAAACAGCTTGCTGAACTTTAACTCGTTATCCTCGTCGACCACAGAAATGCCCTGGTTGGTTTGGCACTGCCGCGGATCGGTTCGACCAAATTCGATCGGGAATGTTTTTGACGTTGCAGCCAATTCGGAAAAATAGTTGAAGTCGTACGAACTAACGACTCCCAAGTGAAAAGTGATCAAAAAATGACAGATGCAAGCCGAATCGTGTAAATACTCTGTTTACTGGAATATATGATTTTCACGATATTACTCTAATATTTCTTATATAATATAAAAAAATTATTACGCGCAAAGTTGAGCGATTGTATATTCTTTTTTAAAAATAATATAACTTCTTCATCCTCTTTGCTACACATTATATTATCATTGTTATTAGCGGATAGCAGAATCATTGTTATTAGCGGATAGCAGAATCTTAATATTAATGCATCCTTCTTACATAGCATAATACTTCCTATATAGTAAGTTAAATATTACAGCGCGGTAACAGCAACTGTTGGTGCCATCATTATCGTCATTATTCATGAAAATAGCGAAAAATAGAATCTTCTCGCGAGAATTCTCTCCAAGCTCTTTTACGACGTAATAAAAGTTATTATTATTTTCAGTGTTATTCCTATCATATTCGTGGAAACGCCGAGCATGAAATCTTGACGCGCGCGACGTGACGTGGTGCAGTACGATTTAACACAGTCCGGCGCGACGAACACCGTCTATCTGCCTAATCCTTATACGTGCCATTACGTTGTGACAGGTAATAAGCTTCGAGGTTGTTAATTCGCCAGACTTTGATGCACATCTCGATGAAATTAGCAAGAGACTGAGAGGCCGAGAGCAATTTTAGCTAGAGTGGAATTGTCTGCCAGCGTAGACGAGATCCCTTAGAATCTAGAACTATCTAGGATCAACGGCAAATGCAACGAGATGTAGGGTCGAAGTCCTCGAAGTGGCGAAAGGACGACAACGAGACGACGTCGTTAGTAGAGCGGGTTTTCGCTAAGCTACAAACGCAAAGCTATCTACCGGAAATGGACGGCGCGGAACCGGCTGATGCGCACGTACCCGTAACAGCCGTGCATTCGGTGCTCCTTCGCTGGGAATCGAAGCGAACGGTGTATATCCTTGAGAAAATCGTAAAATTAAATGCAAATCGAACTGGTTGTAATAAAAAACGTTCGCCGCGCAGTTTATCAATTCGCGGATTACTTCGAGATAAATGAGACCACCCATTCACTACCTGCCTTTGGAATGCTTCGTATCAATCTCAAGCAAATTACACTAATTGTGCTAAATTGTTAAGGTTATATTAGTGCATATTGTTGAGAATTATTTATTATTTAATTAAAGAAATGTTGCCTATTAATATATCTCTCTTTTTAATAATTATATATCCTCATGTATTTTCTATTAGAAACATATTTCTAGTTTTACAATATGATATAATATAATTATGCGCGATTACCCTAGTTTCATGTATATTTGATGAGAAACTTTTGTGTATGTTGCAAAGCAGCACGAGTTTCTTGTACTATGCTTTGCATGGTAATATGTTTGTATTATGTAAGTGGTTTCTCTAAAAGATGATGGTACAATACGTAATATTTGAGAAAGTAGGAATATTATGAATAATAAAATTCTGAATAGAAGTACAAATTTCCAAAATCATTAGTTTTAAAATAATAATTTTCCAACTTTCACATCCAGTTTTCATATGTTTACAGTAATAATTTAATTAACAGTGATAATTTAATTTTGTGGTTTGTGTAAATCTGATTCACATTAAAAACTATATGTATTTCATCTTTTTACGAAAGAAAGATGCGATACGATGAAAATCTAATCGCAAGGAGACTTCCCGAATAGCAGGCATGCCAAGGCGTGCTTCCCCCTCCCTCAATTTGCACTTAAGGTCTCGGTGTTCGTGAAATACCTCCCTCGAGGAATGCACTTCTCCGCTCTCAAGATTTTCTTCACATAAATAATTTTCAACTGGCACCTTATCCCCATTTTCGCCCTATCACTTCCGTGCTGAGCAAGCTATTTCCCAACTACGTAATGCCGTTACAATTACTACACAAATATAACTTAAAAATACAGCAAACTGGATGACTTCCATTCGCAAATCATATTATAAATACGAGATTTTATTCGAGATGTTTTCCCTTTTATCGATTTAAATGACAGAAACAAACACAAATATTTATTACCTAAATTCTTAAAAAAATATTAAACGTTTTTATAATTTCTGAAAGTAAAATGTGAATAAAAAGTTCTAAAATTTAATGACACCATAGATGTTATTACTCCCTGCAAAATAAATATCACACTGCATTTAAAAAACTTACGAAAATTTCGATTTATCGACGCGGAATTTGTTCTTCGCGCTTGGCGACGGTGTAAAATCCACTTTACTGGATTTTGCGGAAATAACTTGTTTGCGGGATAAGTCGCTCGAAGGGATCGCCTTCGTGTAGCCGCGTGTCTGCAACAACGACGGCAGACAGCGTCGACCAGTCGCGGTCATACTGCTGTTTAGAAATTTAATGCAACCATCGCGCGTTTTCGGGCGCGCTTTCGAAAGTAGTTTGCGATATCGTAAATCACAATCGTGTATATACCCGTCGAGCGGGCGGGGCGGCCGGCGGCCTGCGGGTGGGCGTAATGCATTCATGTGTGTATTGCTCGGCAACCCGATAATGTATTCGCGGGGATATAACGTATCGATGTCGAATCTTCCCATCGAAAAATAACCGCGTCGACGGTATGCATCGAGCGAGAAACATGAAGTAGATGATGCGCGCAAAGGGAAGACGCGAACGAGCGGGGGGGGGGGGAAGGGAGGGGGACGACGAGCTTGAAAGTGGTATCATGGTGAAGTCACGAGCAAAAGGACGACGTTTGTGCGCTTCCTCTCCGTGTATCTGTGTCTACTGACTGTGTGAGGGAGAAGGAAAGACGGACTAGGAAAAAGTCGAGCCGCGCAGAGGGCGAGGAAGTTTCTGTTTTTCGCAGAGACGGAGCTCGCGAACCGCGAAGAGACAAACGCGACTGTTATTAGCCGAAATTCTTATACACACAATGTCACCCGTTTCTTATCGCACGGTATTGTCTCGTGCAGCGTCGGGAAAGGCAGTTGCATAGGTGTATATGATATACAATTCCCGTAGAGCTACCAAACTCGAGAAAAAGAGATGGCAACGTTAACATCTCGTTGAAATATCTGCTCCAGCACGTTTAAACTCTGCAAGTTTTACGACTTTGGCAAAATTATCATATAATGAACTTTTAAGATTCGTTAATTTCGAGGCGAGATGCACTTTATTGTATTTAATAATCGCTTGCTAATTACGATGTCACGTAGCACAAAATAAACTCAATTCTATATTAAGAAAGATAATTTTTAATGACTAAATATAATAGAATACGAAGAGATCTCTATTAATAGCTCTACATGTAAGAGTTTCATTATAGCTCAAGTTTTCCCAAAACTTTTTGCGTTCTCCTTAAGGATAACGCGGCTCCTAGCCTATTAAGGAATAAGTTCGAACGTTACGAAGAAGATTACTTATCTCATTAATGATTTATTCTAATTAATGTAAAATTTTTTCATGACAATCATAGCTCGGCGTGTTCTATCATCATAAAATCCCTACATCAAATTTATTATTATTAATCACAATCCAATATCATTTCTGCAGCGCTAAAGTCATAGACAAAAGGAACATTCATGCATAGTCAGAACGAAGTCCACGGAGAGCGCGGATAAATTTTTGTTGTCCCGCGCCGACAAAGAGAGAAAAAAAAATGCAAGAGCGAGAGGACGGGCGGAACGAGGAGCTTAAAGAGGGTGGATAGAGCAACGCGCGGGTCCCAACGGGCACGAGTATTCTTGAATATTCGTAAACGGAAAATGCATTCCACGCAAGTTCATACGCGTACCATCACCGATACACGTATGCGTATATAATATAAACGCGCATACGTATACGTGTGTATCTGCCGACGTTTTGGAAAAGGGACAGCGCGCGCGGCTGTTTAAATTACTAAACTTTAAACTTTCACTCACGTATGCAAACTAATGCAAACTGGAGGCTTGTGGAAGGAACTGCAAACAGCTCGCTCGGGACTCCCCGCTACTATCCGCGCTCCCAGGACAGGTTCTCTCAACACCCTCCAACCTCTGCCCGACCGTCTTCTCTCTCTCCCTCTCTCTTCCCGCATCCTCTCTTGTCTAAACGCCCCTGCTTTTCCCTAGCGTGTACCACCATCCCGCCACCCCGTCGCCGCACAACTCGCGGCTTCGTTATCTATATATCGGGTGTCCTAATTCTCTCCGCCGTGGCGCGCGGCGGTGGTCGCCGCACCGCCCATCCATCGCTTTATCCTTGCGAGTGTTTTCGCTTAACCAAATGAAGACCGAGTAAAGCACGTCATTAAAAGCGCGAGAAGTGGTATTCATTCCTGCGACCAGGCGGCGGCCGGCGGTTAGGCAAGTTCAACATACTCTTCTCTCGAGCTTTGTTGTAGACAAACGATTTGCCAGCACCGCCGGGCGCTCGTTCCTAACGTCATTAGGCTTTGCGGTGGGGTATGCGTGTTTAAGTTAGACAGATTCAAGGGGCGGCGAAAAGAGCTAAAAAAGCAGAAGAGCTTTCAACGCGGTGGCCATCATCGTTCTGTTCGATGACATGAATGTTTCATTGGTCACGGATAGTGGGTAAATCGTGAAATCGGACAATCGCGTATAATTGTCAGTTTTTCCGATATTAATCACGGCGCACAATTTGTTAATGAATTTAATGAACGAGTCACAATCGTTTTGTGAGATGGGCATTGACGAGGAGGGTCCGCTGCGGCTGATGTAATCGTGAACAGTATAATGCATCGGAAATTTTGCATAATGCATAACATGAAAATGGTACGCACCGTTGCTCTGCTGATCCCGCATGTCATAATGCGCACTTTGTTAAATCTGGCATTAAACATGAGATATTTTGCAACGGTCGGGAATTTCAAAAAAGAAATTCGCGAACAAAATTTATGTATATATACTTGTTAAAATGTTTATACACACTCCCCAGTTTAATGAAATATTGCATAAATCTGTTTATAATATGAATTTCGCAGACAAAATTCTAACGCAATCTCAACTCTTTCTCAATTCTTTTCCTACAGTGGTTATTAAGATCCTCATAGCTAGCTGAAATCTATATCTTGAAACGATTGGGACTAATCGTATTAATCGAACGGTGATTTTCTCGCTGATTGGAATTCGGGGATTGCGTTGCGAACCAGAAGGAAGCTCGCGTCATTCGTGCTGTAAGTCAGCATGTCCCGTAACTTGTAGTTAATCGGCAAACCGTGGAGATATCGTGCAGAAACAGTCTATATATGCCGAAGCTGCAGGAGGCCAACGATAAGTCAGCGAAATTATCGAGATTGTCTTTCGAAGTTGCCGTGGTGGCGGCGGCGGCGACGGCGGCGGCGACGGTGGTGCTTTGTGGGTAATTTAGTGCAAGCCGTAAGTAATAATCGATGCCGCGCGAGTAGCGCAGTGTATGTGGTAGGCGCTAATAAGGACTCGCATATACGTAATGCGAGTGCGCGTACACACGCTCCCGTGTATAATACATGCACTAATACCGCGCCACATTCCATAATGGATGTCAGTTGTAATTCATAGCCAAATGCATAAACGTCCTTGTCGGCTATTAACGCTAAGATTTACTCGAAAGAGCTGGAAAATTAAATGATACTCTCCGGTTTTCTGCGCACCATTTTTTCACACAATTATTTTATTTTGTCGGCGGAGATTTTCACATTGATTTCCAGTAGACATAAGAGTGTCGACGAAAATGTAATTTTGTTTTACATTTGATTCTGCTTCTCACTTTCTCTCCTTTTTCAATAAATTTTTCTCTCTCTCTCTCTGTCTTACAAATTGAACGTATCAAATGAAAAATTTATCTTGAAATTGTTTGCGCACACTTGTTATGCATTTCAAAGCAGCTACTATTTATAATAATATAATGATGGTATTTTTTATCGATAAGGAATATTGCAAATATTGTAAAAATTCCATATTTATTCTATCAAATTATTTTATAATGTTATTGTATCTTTTAATTATATCTTCAAGTGTAATTAAAGTGGTAAACATGAGTACAAAGTTACGCTTAGAACAAAAGCTAGTTGTATATTACAAAATTATTTAATCACCAAAATTCAATTAGTGTTTAATGTACGCATCGCGTATGTGTTATTAATTATAACAGTATTTTCACAGCATTTTCGCCCCTTAAATTATTGCGCGCGGTCTCGAGGTTAATCGAGATATTGTGATACATTAAAATTTTATTATTAATAAAATTATTTTACTGCTTTAATTTCAAGATAAGTAAATGGGTATTACTTTTCGTTAAATTCATTAATATTTCTTGTAATTAATAATTTCTCGCTCGGCATTGCGCGTTGCATGCTGAAAATATCTAGAAATTAATTTCTGCTTGGGGTGAGAAACATGCTGCGCGAACTTTGCTTGATTTGTACTTTGAATGGAGCACGCGCTGCTCGACGACTCATGTGACGGATAGATTAATGGTATTAACATTAGTAATAGCGTCATAAAGCATCCAAACGCACAACTCCCTTTCCATTTCATTTCGCAAGTTGCTATTTTAATTACACTAATGGACGGTCGGAATCTTCGATGTATAACGTCGATGTCCCACACATCGCGCACTTTCTTTCGATACAAATTATATAAGAAATATAGAGATTTATTATATAAATTATAAGACTATAAATTAACATAATAAATATATAAATCATTTCTTTACATACAATAAATTTAATTACCAATTTATTAACCACGAGTAGCAATTTCTTTACTCAGGTTTTACTTTTTAAATTTGTTACTGCACCATGCAGCATGTGTCCATTTCAACCACAGTAATATTTAATACTCTTATTACGGGAGCGCTGAATGCGATAAGTTAGTCCGTTATTAATTCTAAATTAAATGGACTGAAACGTAATTAAAAAGAAAAAACGGTCGCCTGGCGATGAAAGTGGCTGAAGCAAATGGCTCGTCTCGACGGCACGAATTAAGATCGACTGAAGCAAGACATTTTCGGAAGTACGATCTCTTTCTCCTCGAATAAATTATTCATGATTTCAATGGGTGATTAATAGGGACTTTAAGTCGAGAGATTATTAAGACAAATGACGTCGATAGAAAAACTTTTATATTTACACAAATCACTTCGAAAATATTTTGTCATCGTCGCGCAAAAATGAGAAAATCAAAAGGAATTTACTAGAATCCGTTAAAAGGCGTATTATGTTTATTAGTTCTGCAAATTATAGGATTATAAATTACACGCGAGAAGTAAATTCCACGTAAATGGGAATAATTCAATGTCCGCGGAGAACATTGTTTATATGAAATTCTCTAGAGATTTAATCGTTGGTATAACATATTTTGCGAAAAGTATCATTTCAACATTCAGCAAGTAGAATTTGCTGACAGTATGACTAATAGCTGCATCAGATTTCGCTACTATTGTATGATGCACAAGCGCTAAAACATTTCGTAACTGCATCATTTATTTACACGCATATGTACGTGTCTTACTTTAATAATCAAGTATTTTTTCCTTATTTGTTAATGACAGAAAAAAGTTTGCACGCAAGTTTGTATTATACCATTCAATTGCAAAATAATGTAATATACTATGAAATATTATCGTGACTCATTTAGCACGTCATTCTTACAGTTTCTTATCTTTCACTTATTCACACGATAAAATATTTCTGCAAATGTGTGCTATTGAAATTGTTTTTCATGATAACGTATTGCTATAAATCTTTGATTTCATTATATCGTAAGATTCCGTAAGATTCTAAGAAAATTTGTTTGCATCTTGCATACAAATTTATATGATTTCTTACGTCAATATATATATGATATCTTACGTCAATAAATTTAATAATTAATAAGATGTAATCAATAAGTTTCCGTTATAAAACATTTATAGAACAAACCGCAGGAAACTGATGACGTAGTAATCATAAAACTTACGTCAATAGAAACTAACGTCAAAGAAGAAACAAACGGAAATTTAAGACAAATTGACATTGGCATTCAATGAGTTCCAATAAAGAACCCGGAAATCGCTTTCTGTTATTCAATATCTTGTAAGCGCACTATCGTACGAGATACATGTATCTCTGACGCGCGTTTAAACAGATTTATTATACGTTTTGAAAATTCGCTACGAAATTTGCACTTACTGTATCTCTAGTATACATAGATGCTGTCTCATCGACTGAAATTCCCTCTTTGAATATACATCACAGAACTTGTTGCTACTGCATAGATACACATATAATTTAGAGTTAATGAGATGTTATATAATTTACTCGTAATTAAGATCATCATCCATGTCTATACTGTCATGTTGAAATATTAATAGAGGTATCGATGTACACGAGCTACGTTATGACTATTGCATTCGATCCATGCTGACCAGAAAGAGAGAGAGAGAGAGAGAGAGAGAGAGAAAGAAAGAGAGAGACAGTGATAAATTACAATGTAGATAATAATAATAATCTCGAGTTTTTTACTAATAAAACAAATATACATGTCTTACTGTGAAAAAAAAGTTTGATCAGAGTTGCACAATTGCAACGTCAATTTACACGATAAATATTAACTCGTCTTGTTGAAGCAACTATTACGTAAAGTGTCTGTATTATCTATCATGACAAAAAGATGAAATTATTATTGACAATGAGAAAAATGTTTAGGAAAGAAAAGTCTGCGATCTTTGTTACTGTTACATATAGTAAATACATCATGTACGATATCAGTAGGTACGAGGAAACTAAATTTGTCGTAACACATGATACTTCCTTCCCTGAATAATTATGCAATTAGCCACGAACATTCCTGACTTATATTTAACCAGCAATTTAGTCTAATCGTTGACTCGAGTAAGCGGAAAAGCAATTTTCTAGTTTTGCTAAATGGCTTATTAATAACCAGCGGATTTCCCTTAGCATTACGGTTGCGTCAAAAAAATGATGATTCATATTGTGTATGCGTGGTGAGCGGCAGAAATAACTGTTTGCGACTGATTTCTATCGAATTTTGAAAGAAATATGAATTAGAAATTAACAAGTAATGCATAAGTAATGTCGTAGTTGAATGTCATAGGTTGCATTAAAAACTAGTTAGCCGAAATCTGCAATTTTGTTAAAGTAAAATTGAAATATCTCAACGATTATTGGTATATTTCCTATATTATATGCGGCAATTTCAGCCACTTTGATCAAAATTATCAGTTTTTAATTTACGAAATAAATATTTCGAGAAGCTTCATTTTCGTCGAGCATTGGAAAATTCATAAGGGGATTGTATATTTTTTTTGATATCAGATTTTTATGATATTCAACGCTTATTCAATTATTTCGCGATAGAAAAGCGCATTTCCCGGCGCGCGTTGTATTGTCCTTGGAAATCCCTACCTCACCGTTTATGACGTACCGATGACGTTTCAACCTGTTCAGTGGCATCTACGAAGACTGTTATGCATGTGTGAAGGTTACGGCCAAGAGCAACGCTAACGAAATCACGCGTATGTCTACGTGATGACTAATTTCAGATGCATGTATCTCACTGGAGAACCAAATGTCATGGAATTTTTTTAAAAATATTTTTCTGACTAACAAATTGTTTAACAAACATTAATTGCCTAATTTGCCTAAAAGTAAAATTTATTATTTCCAAAAATAATGAAACATTGTATACGTTGGATCGTATTATATTGCCAATTTCATAATTAATTAAAATAATTTAATTTTATAATTTTATATTTAATATAATTGAATTTTATAATTTTATATTTAATATAATTGAATTTTATATTTTTATGTAAAAATTAAAGTAAAAGTTTTTATGATATTTCGTGCAATTTGTAATGCACAATTTGACTTCCTTATAAATATCAGAGTACATTTTTTACGCGTGAGACATTGTGCTGATTAGTTAGAAGAATCATACATCATAATTCAGATTAATATAAACAATGAAAAACAAATCAAATCATCTAGTCGGTGATGTCTTCGAAAATAGTTAGCGGTTCTTTATTTATTCGTATAGTGGGACGTATAATTCACTAAATAACTGCTATCCCGGCGGATACTACATTGGAAATATAAAATATATTCTTTCATTTCCCCGAGGATCTCTAAGAGCTTAGCAAAAGATACAGTTAACGGAAAGGTAGTCCTCTCACGATCGGACCCATTCAGGTAAATGATCACCTCTTGCCTTGGATTAATCTATCCCTTATCTTTGCTCTTCCTTCTTTCTCTCCTTTTCTGAGAACAACTAAAAACGATGACACACCTTGAGACAGCAAGGATACTTCCTCCCCTCTCCTACTATTTTCCTTCCACTACTAACCTGCCGGAGTACTTATGGAGTCTCTCGCAGATTAACTTTTGATACGCGTCTCCAGTCTTCGTGCAAGCGTCGTTTCGTACGTGTGCGGCGTAACACGTTTCGCTGTCGATTATTAAATTTGTATTAGCGCCAGCGAATTACTCGTAAAGCGTAATTTGACTGGTAACTCGAGGTGAAGGCATTACGGGTAGGATCACGGTGAAACGAGGAGGAGCCTGTGAAGAAGAGAGACCCGTAGAAAGAGAGAGGTGGAGCGAGGCCGCGTCGAGTTGGACGAAGAACGGAAGAACGTGAGTGTAAAGTAATCGTTAATCTTGTTGGCCGCGGAAGCGCGGAGGGCAGCGCGTAAGTTTAATCTAAATTATGCAAAATGATTTGCATCGCACCAGCGGAGAGACGCTTTTAGAGAGTCTTCCTTTGTGTTCGCAAAGCAAACCGAGCACGGTTTTATGCTCGATTTCGTGATGGTCGTGATTTCATAGTAATTCGGAAAATCGTTTATCACATTCGCAAAACGTTCATTTCTCACGAAAATTCTCATCAAGCACTTTGAAGGCAATTCAGTATTTCCGATAATATGTATTTAAAAAAAAAAATCACCCATTTCTGTTATCTACTATTGTTTCCCAAAATTAAAATTTTATTTTAATGTTTTTTTAATTAACTATGAAATAGAAAAACAAATATTTTTTGATGCGTTATCGTTTGCGTTTGACATTTGATATTTAGCACTCGAGAGTCTTAATTATGCTTATCAATTATGCTTAATTTTATTAATAATTTCATTATATGTATGATATATTAGATGTTATATTATCAAAAAAGAGAGATATAACCGTTGTTATATTTAAAATTACCGCAATTAATATTTAATAAATAATAATTATTACAGTTAATAATTATTTAATATATTGATATTGCCAACGATACAGAGTTTAAACACAACGAAATTTCGCCATTTGACTTAAAACTTTCGGCAAAATTATCCGTGTAGGAAAGTTGCATTTATGCGGACGTAAATATGTAAATGGTACTGAGACAAGTACGCATTCTTTGTTTGCAAACGAGAATTAATCTCCGAATTTTTCGTGCGCGAGAGATGAAATTAGCCAGCTTCGGTTACCGAAGCGTCCACGTTGATGGAAGAGACAGGCAAAAATTAATCGTTCTCGTCAACCGCTCGAGAGTCAGCCGGTGTACGTGTAATCCTTGCGATTTGTATTTTCTCGCGGTAATGCGTCAGAGGAAATAGTAGAAAGAAAAAAAAAGAAAAGACAAAGGAGAGACAGAAGCAGTAGCGAGGGAGTGCGCGAACGTACTCGGCGCCATGTATTTCATTTCTACGATTGCAGATTACGGTGCGATGGACCTATTTTTTAAAATTACGATGCACCATATATCGGCCGCCGCGTGACAACCTGGCAAGGCTAGGCGATAAATTGTTTTAAAACTCGTTGCGCATTTATAATGGATATCCGCACATGGTCTTGCAAACGCTCTATAATCCTTCCGCCATGTGAGATAATAAAAAAAAAAAAAAAAAAAAAGCAGACCAAAAAGAAAAAAAAAAAAATCCGAATAAACATCGGCTGAACGTTCGAAAGGTCACGAATCGTCATCCGTATAGATAAGCTGAAATGCAAATCTACAAAGAAAAAGGAAATAGAAGTGCGAGAAACAAGTTTTTCATCTCCGTCTCTTTCGCAGTAGATTCGCAGCGGATTCCGTTTTCTCCGTCTATATCGCTATAATCTGGAAAGGAGCAACGAAGCGCTAACCAAGGGTTACTTAAGCTAGACTGTCGGTGCAACTTAGTCTAAAGGGTCGGTCACTGTATCGTGGAGTAATGTTGAAACTTTCCTCCGGAATTATCGCGAGTATTTCACCTGAAGGAACCAGATATACCCGCCCATTGTGTTCTGTTCTATGCTTGGAATTTAAGCATTCAGATGGAGATAGCGCAATTTATTATTCCGTACCAAAGTTAACTTGTCTTTAATCACGTCGAGTGGTGTGCGTTGTTATCTCAATAGCTTTTATCACAAGCTTGAGCTCTCTTTCGAAATTCAAGTCTGTACGTCCAATGACATACGAATTTCGAGTATCATTTGGGCATTGCATCGAAAAAATCAGCATCATCTGCTGTGCATTTAATTTTGCACGATGCTTCCAGTTTTACGTTTGATTACTTAAATCGGACATTACGATATTAAATCGATACAAGTAGTTTGAATCTCCTTCAACTTGCTTGGAGGGATGGTAATTTATCTTGATGGCGACGTTGCGTGTCGTCTTTACTAAGCGTGTTGCTTAGGGATACTTTATAATTACTGCGAACGTTCTGTCGCTTCCGTTCACAGGGTAATTTCTGCTGATATCGGTTTAAATAGCCCGAGGCGACGTTAATTGATACTGAAAATACAGTATGTTGTAAGAAGAAAATCGACACAAAATTGTTTTCTAAAATGTATGTATTATTACGAAAGCGCTAATCATGATATCAACACTTTATATTATATATAAATGGATTGCGATTGATGCAAGCTGGAAATTATTCCTACAATTGTTAATTGTGCAATTTGATACAAGTATTCTAAAATTGGCTTGAATTAAATTCAGAAATTGCGCTTGCAATACCATTACTCCTCAAATTTAAACTTATATAACACATATTAAATATAAAATAGTATAAAAGTATAAAATAGTATAAAATAGTATAAAAGTAGAAAAATATCGTGTTATTAAAATTTTCATATAATAAAACTTGGATATCAATATATATACTTCATAAATGATGGATTGATTTTTCAAAATATGGAAGTTACGTAAAATTTTTTTTTTTTTTATATAGCAAGAACGTATTTTAATCTCTGAATATTATTTTTTAAGTTATAATAACATGACTTTTCAATTTCTATTTTTTCTCAGAAACAGTTTAGAGAAATATTTGAACAGAAAAGGTAAACGTTAAATTTTTAATAGGTTTAATGGCAACATGCTATTTTTAGCGTTGTTCTTAACAATGTTACAACAACAACAGCAGCCTGTGTAAACAATAGAATATTTTTATTTGTTAATACGGAACCGCATAATGGTTGCCATAAGGGTTTATCGTCGTTTAACGCATTGTATCCGCAAGGTATTTCGAAAGAAAATATTTCCCTGTTCGCCGTGCATCATCTATAAAAGTTTACGTCAACGTGCGAAATAACTGCTGTCTACCTATTATGGTCGAAATTTTACGGCATCTTTTAAACTGCTTGTCACAGATCGTGATGATGTGTAATTTTTATTGTTGATGCTACGACTTTCATAAAGTAGCCACTGTGATATAGTAACCGGGATACCGCTGCATCGGATTAAAATGCAATCGGTTGAAACATAAATCGTCCGCATTCCCACACGCCATTATTTCAGCTCTATTTGAGCAAATCGATATTTAACCGATATTTAACCGTACAACACTTATACAATCCGTAATTTTAATATTATCAAATATATATATATATGTATTATATAAAATAATTTAAATATTATATTAAATATCCGATCATATCATTGGAATGCTGTGCTGATGCTACTTTTTTTCATTTACATTTCGCTTTATTATTATCAGTTTAAACTGAAAAAGGCTGCATTTATGTGCTCAGATATATCCATTGATAATTATTTTTCCTATTGAAAAACTGTGAAATTTAAATATATTGCAGTAAAAAAATATATAAGAATCCCTATTTAGAGTAATGTATCGTATGAAAAATGTTCTGCATAAATGGCCATTTACACGCCGTTTTATTCGGTCGGAAAATTAGCTTCAAACTTTCTGTGGATGGGTAAACCGCGGATCGTGGTCGCTAGCCGCGCGCGAAAATTTCGCGAAACGCGGTAGCGGGAAAACAAACATGCTTGCGTCAACATTCCTGCCCTTCACAGTTTTGTGGAAACTCTGTATAATTTTCTTTCATTGTACTTCTCACCTTTCTTAAACGAAAGTTTTACCGCAGTTGCGTGGAGTTTCTTCGCTTTCTCTAGAAGACATGTGTACGACAAAATCGCGACTTTTCACTGAGTATCGCGAAATATCATAGGCTGTATTGCGAACGGATAGTTCTAATCAATCGATATTTTTTTATTAAATTTTTTTGTTCCCTTCAATTTCAGTATAGAATATTTTTTCAATAAACAAATAAGTGTAAAAAAATATTATTAATTTCCATAATCCAGAATTTCCATACATCAGATTTTTTGCACTTTTCTTTTTATTTGACATAACAAATCTAAAATCTTTTCATCATAAATATTTATTTGTATTGTAAAGTTCAAGCGTCATATATACAATATATATATATATATATATACATAATATTATTTATATTCACATTCCTGTACAAATCGAAATGTCACTTTGTCTTATTTCGCTGCGGCGCACTATGTGGCGAACTTGTGGAACCACAAATGTAGTGAAATAAAATTGTCGTAAAGAGAACAGACCTGCTGTTTTAGTACGTTAATCGCTGTAGGTAGCACCGAATTTTAATGCACTGGTATTTTCCCTAAGGTGTTTCTCTCGTAAAATAGTGCCATATAACTCGAGTCGTTGACTACATTAGAAAACACAAGATACAGAGTGATTCACTCGAAAAGTGGAAACTCGTAAAAATGTTAAAAATACGAGAATCGTTGAATGGAATAACAGTATCTTGACAGTATCAAACTAAAATGTACAGACGCCGGATTATTTATGAAAGATATTTACTATTTTTAAATTATAAATTTAATTGTTATAGCCCTCTAAACTTTTTCTGCTTTTTATTTATAATCACTACAAGTTCTTTAAGATGCCAATGTAAAGTTTTGCAATTTATATTGTATTCATAATAAAATTAAGAGATATATAATAATAAGAAAAATATACAATTTATAAAAACGTATAGGAGAATTAAATTTTTCGTTAAGCATTCTCATTTATAAAATTGCATTAAATAAAAAATAATATTTGCAAATCATCACGCATTCATTTATATCGCACGGATTTTTCTTCTGATTTCAATGCATATAGATAAATATGCGTTATTTTATTTGTTATGAAAATATTGGTTAATCTGTTAATTTATTGTTCTCCACTCTTCGCAATGCAATCATGTGATGTAAATTCATACGTTTTGATATGCGTTACTTCAGTTCAATTTTTGTTTATCAATCATTAAAATGTGTAGATTATATAAAATACATATATGAGATATAAAAAATACTTCTAATATTTTCTGAATTTTTTTCTTGCAGCGTAATTATATTTACTATATCATTTAATAATCTATATGTATTTTAATTGCGTCTTATAACAGACGGGCATTTTAAGATATATTACCTAAACTAAAATAATGAAATTTACGATAAAATTTAGGAATTTAGAAGCAAAAAATAAATTTTATAAACGTGTTAAAATAAATCATCCTTACCTATGTTTTGCAAAAATCAATAACTGTTACTTGCTTTATCGTTATTTTTGTCTGACAATTGCCAGAATATATTAATACAAATTTTAAATAATATATGTATAATTTTCAGATTTTGCATTTTTGTGTGGAGCAATAAAAAACGCTTGGTATTAAAAATGCATCCTTCGTCACCGATCTTCCTTATCATAGTCTGCCTCGTGGTTCATTCGACCGTTGGTATCTCGGAAATGGTCAACTCCGATGCTTTCTATTTCCCTGACCAAGCGGATTACATCAAACTTGCTGTAAAATGCAGCGATAACATGATACTGTGGCCCGGTAACCGTCGTTGCTACAAGGAAGGCGAGCAAGGTCCCTGCAACGTCGGTCGAGTACTGGTTTTCGACCGCCGGTTACTAAAGCCGTATTGCAAGGACCTTATATTTTAAGAAGACGTAGATAGAAACATAACCAACTGCTGGCGTTATATAATTTACTACGTGCGCGGTTTGGTATACAATAGGTGACGGTAGCGACTGTAAATTTCCTAGGACAGGTGTCCGGGAAAGAAAACCGCCGTGTTCCGTTGAGGCTCACAATTCTATCTGATGCAGACAAAAATATTTGTTTAAGTGAAACGCGTAGAAATTTCCATAATGCAAGTATAAATACTATTCTCGCTGGCTGTGTGTCCAACGTAAGCAGCTACATTTCGCGAAAATAATATTATGGGGTAATATAAAAGCAAATTGCATCGCGCGCTACGTTTGCGTTATGGAAATTTACGTTTTCTCTAGGCAAAAATTTTTAATTTATTAAAAGCAAACTGCAAGAAAGAAACTTAAATCAAAAATTAGTCTGATAATTAACACGAGATATATTTTAATTTAAGAGTGAGAACTTATATAATATATATTACAAAACAAAAGACGAATTTATGGTGCTATTATAGTGTCATATTTAATTTATGGTGTATAAATATTTTTCCCTGCATTAATCTCTTGCCTCAGTATCGGTATCTTAATTGAATAAGCCTGTTGTTCAAAATGCTTTAATTTATTGCATTAAGTAAATGTGCCGTAATAATAATTAGTTTTTTATATTTGATGTTATATTTTTGCTATAATAAATTCTTAATTTAATATGCATAAATATAATAATCAGTTTTTACTCATTAAATTACCACAGGATAATTATAAACCTAGATGTATGTTTAAGATTAATAATATATGAAATAATGCAAACAATTTTGTACATATATAATATTTATGAATCTATAAGCAATATGTTTGTATTTCGACACTGGTCAGCGTCTCATAGTAAATTATTTCACCAATTTGTACTTATAATTTCTATTACTTTATACCATTTATATTCATGTATTTATTATTATAAGAATTATTGATTAATATTAGAACAAGTGCTGTATCATTTAGTATATATTTGCGCTATTATTCTGACTCGTGATATGAGAGTAAATGAATGAAAAAGAGTAAAGTATTTTCGAATGCCAAATATTCGTTTATATCCATGCATATATTGATATGCGTACATATAAATAATAAATAAAGTTAAATGTACTGACGACTATCATTAAAAATAAATACGACTACCGAGAGCGAACTGTGGATGTTTATCGAACTGTATACGCCAGTATTTATTAATCGATCGTGACTTGATGTTCGGAGAAGTGGATAAAACGACCCTCACACCATGTTACTTCGGCCCGGAGGGTTCGCTCCGCGTCCCCATGCAATATCTCAGGGCCCAATGTGACATCGATTCGCAATTTGGTACGGTGGTTGACAATATGGAGAGACGAGAAATGATTTGGAGCTACGAATGCTAGCCATGGCAGAGTCGTTTCGAGATATCTCGCGGTCCCACCCTCTTCCCTCCCGCTGCTACGTACTTGATACGTGAGCAGGGTAACAAGTGTCGCGAGATGTTTTCGATTAACCTCATTTTAAAAATGACTGTCGTTCTTTACCATCGGATGGAGATCCGATAGCCTCGTCGCGTCTTCCATCTTTATTCGTTGGGTAGGCGCGCAACAGATCATGATCGGGTTTTCCTTCGCTTTCTATGGTATTGAAATTTCACCCACGAAATAGAGAGAAAAAGGTTGGAATTTTACAGTAACGCAATTTATAATATCATCTCCATTATTAATCTTCCGTAATTTCAATATCTGTGAATATCTGATAGCTGAAGAGAGGCGAGAATCATCGACAGATATCTGTGTTATCAGTAATAACACAGTGATAAGGAATATCGCGAAGCTTTAGCAGAAACGATCGTTATTTGGAATATAATTTATATGTTAAATACATTTTATATTGAATCATTACCGTATAATGGAAAATCCGAATTCTTCATAATATTCCGCTAGTAAAACGTATTCAAATCTGATGAAATTTATTAACTTTCATATTATTATTCCGCTTCTTCACGATTTTCATTTCTCTTGTTAGGATGCAAAATTACCAATCACCAATTCAAGTTGCAGAATGACCGGCAAATTAGATTCTATATTAAATTTTTTATTTTTAGTTACTGCTCAAATATTATATTTTATGCAAACGCAGCGCAGCACGAAATTTCTGTCGAACTCACAATAATACACGTGGTCCATTTATATTTTCACCAACGTGATTCCACGTTCTATGAAATCATGTTTATACATCTCATAAAAATCGGTGATCCACATTTAATTCAACGAACAAATGTATCGGTTAATTTGGGGGAACGTAAAATAAATACATTTTGAAAATAGGTCTTTCGTTCAATATCAGCTTAATGTTGCCGCGATATATAATTTAATTTTTGTGCCGCAGTGCATTATTTTCCATCGTTTTAATTTCGCTACGTCTACTCTTTTTAACTTATAACAGATTCGCCTCCGCCGAGGAAAATACTCCCACGCGCTGTGCTATTACAAAGTACGACGATTAAGGCTCAGTGCCGCAATTCCAATTCCTTCCCGTTCGCATTGCCGTATTCATCATCTCAATTTTATTCCACCGACTCTAAGTTTTGCGCGGGAAATTTGCTCGGCCGCGAATAAAATCGAGCACGGATACATCGTCCCGCCTCGAGCAGAAATAAATCTGCGGCCTGCGAACTACGGACGGTCAAGGTGGTGTAATAGCTTGCAAAGAGTGAGTTTGTCGCTCGCGCGTTTCACCGACTTTCCTTTCTCCCGTTTGCCGCAATTCGTCATTGCAATCTCGCCACTTCGACTTTTAAATCCGGTGGACGAGCGACATTGCAATATTCGCTCCGAGGGACACCGCGATTCGCGCTACATTCACGAGCGGCAACGTTTAAAATTAAATTAACAGGAAGAGTATCTGAGCCGCGCAGGCAGGGATTAAAATTTTTATCAGCCTCGAGTTACGTGTCGCGATTTGCTTTTCATATCTCACTATAAATTCCACGACAATTATTTCGCGTTCAACACATCACGTTGTAGCAAGTTGAGCACTGTGCTTGTTACTATTTCATGTGCGATATATGCATGAACGGTAAATGTAAAAATAAAATTGCGAAATCATGTTTGTCGATATAAATTTAAAAAAATGCTTATAATTAAGAATCATCTATGCAGATTCAATTTTTTTTGCGTTTGATAAAATTCCTTTTCAGCTCGATTTACGGCACCATGACACAATTTAATTTCGCTTTAAAGTAATATTGTTCAGGCGATATCTCAAAATTTATTCAAAACGACAGGGTTCAGATACGTAAGATAAATACAATGGAATTTCAAAGCTGTGCTATCGTACGTACAATAAACGATGTCTCACAAAGCGTCGGGTCTCTTGGACGTGAACGGCTTAAATGTATATTCCAAGTAAACTCCATAAGAGGGTTAACAACGCTAATATCGCGACCTGAATACGTGCCTTAGACCATAAACTATAATGCTTAAGTCCGTCTAATCGTTTCTCTGAAGCAGTTAATCGCTCAGCGATGCGGTTGTAATGAACTACTATTTACAATTTAGTATAATTTAATATTACATCTGCATTTAATGTTATATAAATCCGCAAAAGAGAGTTTCCATTTCTTTATGCACATTTTCTGAACGAGTTGCAAATTATTAGCAAAGGAAAGAAAATTTCTTCTCCCGTCACCAGTTGCATTCACGCGATGCTTTCTAATTAAATTACACTTTCTGCTTCTAACGGCAATCTTTATAATAATGTGAACTTATTTTTAACATTCACTATTTATATATTGTACTTTTACTCAGCGCGGCAAGTATATTTTAAATGCAAACTGTATCGCCGGCTGGGTTTCTTCAGAAAATGTAATTTGATTTTATTGCTTTTATTTTTGAGACGACATACTGCATTCTGATAATACTTTGGTCTACTTTTTTAATTCTTAAGTGTTGCGATATGTAAACTCTCAACGGAGGTCGCTCTAACGGTCGGCGGAAAAGAGGCGGCTGCCCAGGGGACAATTTTAACTTTCTCATGCCTATAGTTCCCGTATCCATAATTCCAACTTTATTCCTTGAACTTCCAACTTTTGCAGTATTCCAGAACGGGATTTGTTACTCGGTTACCAGGACCGTCGGGTTAAGAACCGAGGTAACGAGGTATGTTCTTTAAGAAGTACCTCTAAGGGTTCGATATTTCTTATTTCGAATTTGCATCTATTAGCGTTATTTTATCCATGTCCAATTTGCGTTAATATTTACATAACTACATATTTTGAGAATGCTGCAAGTTAAAACATTACGTAAAGCTATCAATAAAAATATCGCCATGTCTTTGACACAGTATTCTTAATTCCTACTAAATTATATTGCAAGAAAAATAAAAATATGCATATTGTAAAAAGAGAAAAAATAAAAAATTCTATTATTCCTAATAAATTTATTAAAAAACATGCGTTATAATCTCACTTTTCACAATTTGCGACACTATGTCCAAATTAATAATATTGAGAAATTCGTAAGATGAAAAAATCCATTATTACCGAGTGAAAAAATAGCAGTCATTATTTTCTATCCCTATTTTAGCGGTAACATTGAAAAGGCTATCAAAATCTGCCAATTCGCAAGAATCTTGACGCGAGCGCCGTCCTAAGGAGATTCAGCGATAATTAAATTCTGCCGCTGTCTATCGAGCGGCATCGCTCCTCTATCCGGAAATGCGAGATATCTCGTTGTGTCCGCGCTTGTCGGTGCTCATAGCGTACGAAAATGGATGATGGCCGGGAAGATAGAGATACGAGCGGATAGGAAGAGAATGAAGGTTGAGAGGGAAGATCACTCGTCGGCCTTGCGCACACAGACACATGCACTCACACATATCTCTCAACATCATATCCTTATTTCCCTCATATCATCTCCTTCTACCACACCACTAAAGACACCTTATGCTAGTTTCTTGCCGCGAAGACGAGGAATCGGCGACTGAGTTTCCGCCGTTAAGCCAAATCCCCGCGAGTCTTGCGTCGCGTAGTCGTCGTCGTCGTCGTCGTCGTCGTCGTCGTCGTCGTCGTCGTCGTCGTCGTTGGAACGTAAAAAGCGGCTCGACGACGGCCGACGTGACAAACGATCGCAGTCACGGGCGAGCGGTTCCTCTCCCTTGCAAACCGTTACAACGCCTTAAGCATCGTGGATGCGAAGATATACCTCGATTTGAGGTATGGATTGAGAGTGACACGCCGGCACGTCGAGCTTTGCATTCGGGCTTTGCATTTGTAAGCTGTCTCTGAGAAGAAATGTGAGTCAGCATATGGCTAGAGTGAGGGGTGAATATTTCCAATCGAGATACTTTCAAGTTAAAATAAAAATTTTTATAATAATTTTATTAGAAATATAGATTTTTATAAAAAATAGTTAATTCATACTTCGTTAATAAAACAATAATTTATTTTTGAAAAAGCAATAATTTATGATAAAATTAAAATATTTTTATGTTACTTAGAAATAAATCAATATTATATTAAAATATAATATTATCTCAAGTTATAGAATAAAATCTTATTATTTTATTGCTTTGAATATTAGATAAAATCTAATTTTAATTGATTATAATTAAAAGACTCTTAATATCTCAATTTTTCTTAAGATTTTATTTTCTAAAGTGATTGAGCCAATTCTAGTGATATCTAAATTTATGAATATGAAAGACTTCTAGACACGTATTTGTTCTACTTTCATTTGTATGCGTTTTATCAGAATTACAATCCGTAATTCACGACATGGCGATGTCTCGGGACAGGTAGATAATTCGATCAAGTACAGCGGAATTCCGTTCCTATGACAACCACGTAAATCGATGAATTGATTGGCCTTAATGTTATTATGCAACGTCACTCAATTTATGTATGAAGAATATAATTACACCATAATCGTTTGCTGTGAATTGTGTTCAAGTAAATTATAGATGATAAGAGAAAAATTGTCATTTAGACATAATTAAATTATCTTAATAACATGAATAAACATTTTATTTTATTAATATATAATTTTATAAAACAACTATATAATATTAAGCCATCTAAAGAAAATGTAGAAAGCATACATAGAGATTTGCACGTTAAAGAAAGACAAGAATACTCAAAATGAAAAAAAAACTATTAATAAAAATGTCAACAGTAGAAATATTAAAAACTATAACATATTGTACTGTCAACAATCATAACAACAAATCATAAAATTCCATCAAATTTCTTATTGAGAAAATAATTTTTTAAAGTAAAGCTGAAAAAAAATACAAAATATTTTGAATGATCAAATAAAGTATATAATACGCGAGTTAATTTATTTGTATATATTAATTCATAATGTTTACACACACATAATATTTAATCATTTTGCTTTAGAGATTTTTAAAATCACTCGTGTGTTATTGTATCACATTTCAAATAATAAACAGCAACTGCACTCGGAAAAATATCAAACAAAAGCATTGTATTACAGAAACTTTCATAAAATGTTTATTACAAAAATGACATATGGAAATACCGCATATAAAATATAAATACGGCAAAAACAGGTCGGACCGTTTCCAGTTTGCAACCGCACAACGCGTCAAGTAGTTATTACCGGCCACAAAAATTGTATTCGCACTTTTTCTCTCCCCCCTCTAATTGTATATTAATACTCTCGATAAAAAATATCGAACACTTATAACTGATGGCTACATGAATGCTGGTATCTTAAATTTTTTTCACCGATAGCACACGTCATAATTTCTATTTTGAATTTTTACAAGATATTTTTCGATTACTTTTTAATGTTGATATCAAAATTATAATTTTTCAAATGTGTCATTTTTTCAAAACTTCTCTCTTGCGTTTTAATTCGTATTCGTATTTCTGCTGGTCATTGCATTTTTATATTTCATGAAATGTCCGTGTATCGACACGCTCTGCCAGCAGGTGTGTTCCACGTCTCGGCATAGTAGATATTGTCAGTACAAATAATCGTGTCAAATTTTTTATACACACGCTTCCTTTCTTAAATACATTTCAATACTCGGTTAGAAGGTAACTTCTTCGTACGTCTTACGTATACCTCCGCGAAAGCGTCAACGGTAGATAGGACACGGAGGATGCAGGGGAAGGCGGGCGAAAGGGTAGAAGGGCGACAGACGCTGCAATATTCTTGGCTCGCATTGTACGTGTCCCATAAGTTGGCAGGCGAGCTCCCTCTCAGCGACAGCTTGACAGAACATACGCTCTTTCCCGCTCGAATCGTTTCGTCCCAGCACCTATTCTCCTCTCACTCTCATACGCTCCTCCTCCTCCGTCGTCTTCTTTCCGTTACTCTCTCTCTCTCTCTCTCTCTCTCTCTCTCTCTCTCCGTTTCCAAAAATAAAAGTTTATAAGCTAACGCGCGTGTGTACATGTGTAGGTGGGACTCAAGCGTGGATACGTTGCTCTCAGTGAACGCGCGGAAAGCAGAAACGTCGGTTAGGATAGTGGAGAAAACGGCGGAAAGATTGGTGGGAAGCGAAGAAACGTTGGCGACACCGGACGTGTGAGAGGTGGCGCGGGGGTAGGAGGGGGAGAGAGAGAACGAGAAAAGTGGAGACCACGTGCAGAAATAACGTCCGTGTTTTTGATTTGAGGCACGTAACCGAACCACATTGAAATCAGATAGGGGCGCGAGAGAGGACGCTAAACTGGCTCCGAGGCTCCAGGAAGCTTGCTACGGGAATACCTAAACCTCACGGGGGAGGGTAAGAAGGTCGCAGGACGCGTTAGAGACGCCCGAGGGAAGAGGAAAGATCGCGCGAAGGAGCGCGACAGCGTGGGGGGGAGGAGGGCGGCGCGAGGAAGAGAGACATCGCCGCGGGGTGTAAAGGGTGGCGAGGCGCCTTACAACGGGTGAAACGTGCCACTTTCTTGGGTTTTCGAATAAATCGGCACGGCGCGGAGTGCGCGCGGCTCGACTATAACGCGTAGAGAGAGTCTACTTTGACTCAGACCTTCCCTCTCTTTCTTCCTCACTCTCTAACTCCTGAAGATCCGCGTTCCGTAATCCGGATTGGCTTGATCCCTCCGTTTCCGAAAACGTTGCAGAGGAAAATTCGGCATCGCGTACCGATGAAAGATTCATACTTTTTAAAAAGTCATGAATATCCAACCACCGCGGTCGGTATCGAGCGATAAGTGTCTGTTGCTCGATTATGTTTCCCGTTAGACATTAATAATTCTCATATCTTGCCGAATGACTTCGTATATATATAATCTGTGATAAATCTTCGTGGTTTTTCGTAATATCAGCATAATCTGAATTTGTTTCAAGCTGAAAATCTTGACGGTATGTATTGAACATTAGAAATATTGATTTTTTGAACGTTAAAATGCAAAAAAACATTACGCCAATTTCTCAACTGCCTACTTTTCCATACATTTTTACAAGACATTTTTTTATTCTATCTCAAATACAAATGTCCCGACAAATGTTCTAACACGATAAATCCTATGCAAGCGCTGTTTAGCACGCATTCCATCTTGCTAACATTTTCACCGGTGACCGACGTATTCTGGTAGCATCGCTGCTCGTCGCCCGCGGTTTGGTAATGGATCGCCAATCCGCGCGACATTTCGATCATTGAGCAAGCGTGTAACGGGCAATGATGTATTATTTAGCCATCATTACATGCACACCGGTATGTAGGCGTGCATGTGTGCGTTCACACACGATGACTCGCATTGATCGAACAGCCAGTAGTCATACAGGCGAAAACACTCAGTTTGCTGGCGGTTGTGGAGATAATTAGGCAGAAATGCAGCGCTGTTATCGGTGCGGTAAAGGGAGAAGCGGGAGACTAACGATTATGTTATACGATAATGAAATAAATGTTAATAAATATGTCGACCGTAACCCCAGAGCGGTTGGCAGATGGTGATGCAGATACCGTGAAAGATACGAGTGTTTCGGAAGTTTCTTCGGACTTATCTGTAAAATGCATCAGTTCTGAACGAAACTCCGGCTGTATCCAATGTCTGCCAGCAAAGAAAATGACAAATTCCGCCATGATTAAAACTTTAAACTTGCTTCCGGATTTATTTGAAAATTTACCGAAACATATTGCGGCACGTAGAAAAGCATAAATAAATATGGAGCTTTGCGGAGATTAAAAAAAAAAAAAAACAAGCGTAGTAAAATTGTACATTTCTACGATTTTGCATTTTTAATCGTTTCACTCGAACAAAAAAGATTCCTATTTCTATTATATATATTAATGTGATGAATGAAACATTAAAATTCATAAATTTAGGAAGAATTGAAAAGAAAGATAAGTGTAGCCATGATATTATATTTGACGCACTAATTGCAGTCCATTGAAAAATAATAAATTAAAAAACAGTTAATTTATACTGTGATTACTATTTGTTTCGAGTCTAGAGAGTTCTGTCTTTAGATTACTACAACGTTTACGTATCATACTGTATTTTCTTCGAAGAAATTGACACAATCTCTTTCTTTGAAGGGGTTATGTCTATATAACTTTGACCGTAATCTCAGGACCGCAAAGTAGAAGATAAACATCAACTTCTTGACTTCTTCATTCCGTTGCATCTACAATCTGAAAAGCTTCTGTCGTATATAATTTATCGTCAAATTTGATTTCTCTTCTATGTAAAACAATATCCATCGTAAGACACACATTATAATCCTACCGCAATTTATTATTAAAATCATTACTAAAGATATTAGAAATTTGCAATTTGACTATTAGAAAATTATAAATTTGTGAAATATTTTTGTTAAAGTCTTAGAAATATTAACTGTTTCCCTCATTATTGTTTTCATCTCATTGAATTGCGATCATCGATTTGTCGCAATCAATCTGATGACACGTATCGTGGCATCAAAAGACAGATTTATAAGCGATGAACATGGGAATAACAGATGCAGGCACTTCGATCACGACTTATCGTTGATCACGGAGAAGCGACGACGCGCACGACTGAAAAGTTGCTACAGAGTAATCGGCAACGCAATGTTTTATATCCCTCCGAGTATTCCGTCCCTTTCCGGCCGATCGTTTCATGACTTCCGTTAACCGGCTGCGCCCCCCTGGCATACGTTATCTGCTCTTTCCTTTTCCGTCACTCCCTTCCGCCGTATCTTCGGCCGTGAGTTGCGCCATATTTCAAACGTCATATTAGCAGGGACCATGCGTCTTCCGCGAGTAAAATGTCTATGCCGCCGGCAGGCTTTGCCGCCACTACATCACACGACGCTGGTCCCTCTTGGCGGCGCGGTATCGTGTCACCTCCCCGGCTCGCCACCAATTACACATTAATGCGACGTCGCGTTATCCGGAGACGATGTACGAAGTGGAAGCGATAGTATATATAGGGGAGAGAGAAGCGGGATGGTGGTCAGAGACCAGGGTAGGCATCCTTCGGGAATATACTCTCTTCCGGTGTATAGTAGTCAATTAACCTAGTTTCACTTGACGCAACGGTTCGATCAACGCTGCCCGCCGAGAAGATGGGAAACTATTTTGTGCTCCAGGTTTTTCCGCCGATTGCACACCGATCGTTGTATACAATTTTCAGATTGAATGTTCACGGGACAGAGCACAACGCGCTCTGAAGGATGAATGCTATTTCTGGTATTTTCGATACCGATTGGACATGTTTCAAATGTAACGTATAGCTGTGGAAACTCACAATGTCGTAATGTCGTCACAAGAAATGACTTTCCCGCGATGGCACGCGATGCATATGTAATGAAATTTCAAGTGAAATAACGAAACAGTATCTCATTATCTGATAGCTTTCCGATTCGTTTAACAACAAATCTCGGAAAAGATTAAATTGAGAAGCAATTGCTGTGCAAACAATTATTTTTCCATGTATAACGTATAATTTATATTGCATAATTGTATGGCAAATATTATTGTTCAATAAAATGTAAATTGAATAATAATAGAAAATAAATTGGAAAGCATCAAGTCCGTTAATCAACAACGACTATTATGTGGTCGTGCTGTGTCTCTCGAAAAGAAATAAAGCTTTCGAAGTAAGAGCGGCACGCCTGGAGGCGTATCGAACGCGTGGCTCTGTACACTTTATTGAAGTCCAGTTTGACAGGAGGCAGCGTGAAAAATGGGCTCATATTTGTGCTTTCTCTCTCATCATTACGTCGGAACATTAATATTATTAAACAATATACACATCGCAAATATCCGAGCGAAAACTATCGGGAACGTGCGTGGAGGATGGTTAGGTGCTTTCCTCGCAGTAAATATTGTAACATCTGGTGCGACTCATACGAGTTCGAGTCACGCCTCCGGCCCTCTACATTTCATTTCACTTCTTAGATACTTCGCTGAAATACTGTCGAGGATCCACTAGCTGCCTGGTCTCTGTGCGGACCGGCAATAATGCTTCGGAAAGGGATAGCGAACGAAGCAAAGAATGTGTATATGCCGCATTTGTTCCGGCAGCTTCCCGGATTTGCACGGCCGACCTTGTGTTACTTACTTCCACACGTTGCGGCTGCATAGCCAGTCGTTTCCCCCCTTCGAAACACTGATATTTATGTTATCACTGGACTACGAGATACGACATGTTTTCCTCGCGAATCACTTTAGATGTTCCTGTTTTGCTATTGCGATGTCGTTAATCGCCGTATGTTAGATTGTAAAATGTATGAAGATTTTACTATTCGCGAAATGTACGATAAAAATTATGACATTATTATACCGATGAGAATTAATATCTGTTCTAGCTCGTACAAGTTTGATGATAGCGTAAATAAAATGCACAAATAATAACAATTGCTCATAGAATGAGATATGAATCGATGCAAGTAACGAATGACTCACGAGAACGGTGCAAAACGCAATCTATCTCATCCGAGCATGAGACATATTTCATCCACGCAAAGTTTAATTCGCTTGAATCCTGCATTTGACAAGTAGCACGAGTCATTCAAGTGCATGCAACGGTGATTGATTGCGCGCACGAGGAGAAACGAGTTATATATTTATGCGTGCGCTTTCCGCGGGATTGTCACCGGTTGGTCAAATGAATCCGGGGCGCTCTATTTACGAATCGTTTGGACATTTTTTTCACCGGCCGTGAGGCGCATCGATACGTCAGCAGCACAGAGAGAGAGAGAGAGAAAGAGAGCGAAGCGCACGCATGCGGCACGCCTCGCATCGTAATTTTTGCGTATCTGAATTTTGCACGTGAATGTTTTAACGGCGGTTTCCGAACGCTTTTTGTTTACAATGGCAACCGATTTAATCAAACTGCGACCAAGGCGTGCGTTTCACGCGGCCTGGCGTGGCGCGAGAGCACGCCTCTACAAAATCGCACCATGTAACTACGTTTTTTTTAGAATTAAGGTTTCGTTGACAGAGCTTCGTGTTATATTAAATTCATATTTTCGAAGTGTTGACTCGGTCGTGAGACTGATCTGCGTGACACGCACGAAAGAACACGCATTATTTGTATAGACACAATTGGAATTTGCAGATTAAAAGCTATCTGGTAAAATAAAATTTTTGTGCAACATTTTTAGACTATACACTCATGCATGTAATTGTGCGAATTTGAATCTTCGTGAACTGCGCGGCATTAAATCGAATGTAGTTATTTTCCGCACTTTACACGTTGATGGTTTAACGCGGTTATATATAATGTACGATAGTTTCGTTAGAAATTCGTATAATCAGGACTGTGTGTTTTGTTTCGATGTTTCATAAAATTGCAATCTATTAGGACGATAAAATTTTTATTATCTAGTAAAAGACGCTTTAACACTGTTCCTTCTAAATTTGTTAACTAAGTAGATATTCCTAGCTGTAGGATAATTTAAACATCTCCCTTCCTGGTATGGTAAGCAGGAAGGATGCTAAGGAAGATAATATCAAAATAATGATGGTATGGGTAAAACAACAGTATGGTAGAGACCGTCTATCGTATATCATATCAGTGTAGATGGTTACACAGTCGGAGTTAATATCTTATGAGTTATTTCGCAGCATGGGCGGATGAAAGAGGAGATAATGTGTTCATTTATATCACTTTCGTTACAAAACAGACGAATTTATATCAACAGATAAATATCACAGCGTTCCTCGATTTGACGTAACGTATAATGTGGATTTGGAGATAGAGAAGCTGCGTCATATTCCGAAACATATATGGGGAATTTAGAGATCGATGTGACGCGTTACATTTTCTATTTATATTATGTATATGAATGCTACACCCCGTGTATTTTTCATACAGACCTACTCGTAGTTTACGATATAAACACTGGAGAAGATTTCTCTCTTTGAGACGGCTTGTACTATAAAATTATACGATCTCGCGCAGATCTCGGAGGTTTTTACTGAAAAGAACTAAGAAGCTAACGCAGACGGCTCTTTCAATAATTCATTAACCACTTGTTTCGTTAGCTGCTTCTACGCGGACCGTGTGGTAGACTCCCTGAAAAGTGCTTTAATTTCCTTCGTCGACTTGTTACCGTCTTAAAACTTTAAGGCGCTCTCACCGTAAAGTGACACGCTTCATGGAAATACGACAGCGCGCGGAATTGCTGCGAAACGTCTCAGACGTTTCGATTTCAAACTGCAGGAACTTCTGGTCTTTTAATCCGGTGCTATTAAAATATATATAGTGGAACACTTGCAATAAAGAATAATAAATGATATTAGTTCGGAGTTATCCCATTCTTATCACTGCGCAATGCATTAGGTTAATATTATGGCGAATCACTATTAAATTGTTATCATTTTTCGTAAACGGGATGTTCGCTTATCAAACTTGACTAATTAGCGTCGTATTACACTGAAGAAAATTTCAAAATGAAAGCAGATACGTGAGCCGACGTCATACAGATAGCTTTACCGTCGCACGTATAATCAAGGGAACGTCGAGAATTCGTACTCCGTGGTTGAAGATCTGGAGAACTGTATGCACCATATACGCGTATAAATGCCAGATTACGAAGCAGGAATTCGTGAGATAACTTCGTATTTTCGGAGCCGTCAACCGCCAGTTCGTGCAACAGAATCATACCGAAGCTTCGCGACTTCTACCTCGATATAGTTTTATCGCTTTCTCGAATCTACGCGACTGTCTTATACAACTTCTCGATAGATTGCTCCCAAGCGCGGAACACCAACTCGTGCAAAAACAATGACACATGCTTATAGTGTTATGTAAAATCTAAATACAGATGGCGAAATTTTTCTAAATTTCTTTTTACAAGATAACATACTCGATTTACATCATAAAAAATCTATATATATATATTTGCTATTAAAAGCTTTTTAAATATGTATTAAAATAAATTAAAATAAATTAGCAACTTAGAAATAAAACTTCGAAAAAACTTGCTTTTCTCAACATTCATCAAATAAATGTTTTTCATAGCAAATACTTCAAATTGTTTATAAAAATTTTCAAATATTAAAATAAAAAAATAAATAACAAAATTAGAGATTTAATACTTCAAAGGTTTCAATAAATTATTATTATTATTAGACAAATATATGCATTTTCAGTAACATAATGCAAAATATCTTACAATTATTACACCAGAATAACTGACAAAATCTCATTAGCGAATAACGATAAAGTTAGTACGCAGCTTAATAGAGAATACATATTAGAAATAGTTCTATACAAACTAGATTATACATAGATTTAGATATGTGCATTTAAGCTGAAGATAATGCAACAGATATGAATTTTCGTACATTTCAGCGAATCATTATTAATTTGCAACTGTCAAATTTTTTAAAGCAGTAACAACAAAATTAAAACATTTTTTGAATAAACAAAAAAAGGGTATGATAATATTATTAATAAATAAAATCTTGCTATGTAAAATATCGCCTGATAATTCAACATTTATTTTAGATCGTTTTTATTGAACGCTTTTCTACGATATCTGATTTTATATTTAAGTATGACCTGTCCCGTTTTAGAACATCCGCTAGGTGAACACGTCGAATGACTAGAAGTTCGCGGCTAACTTTTGCCCGCGTTCACGTACGGGTTGTTCGTTAAAGAATTACAGGGTCCATTTGCCGGTATTTCACGGGCGCAATCTAAGCAGGCACGCCCCGCGCGCTGGATTTATTAGAATTAGAAATCTGATGCTCCATGTGTGCGTCTACGTTGTATATTAACATTAACGGCGCGGGTGTTACGAGCCATTTGTACTCGGCGTAGTGAATTACGTAGAACGTGAGAAGCTTCTCCGCGCGAATTATTAGCCGCATTATCGTATAGTTTACAAGATTCACCGAACGGCAAAATCTGCGCTACTATTACATTGCCAATCTTCGAAAATACGATACTTCGATTACTGTTTGATAATTTAAACTGTTTTAGTTGCAAAGCGATTCGTATCGCTCTTGCCCCACCTATATTCATTTTATTTTGCAAAATATTGTAAAATGAAACACGTATTTGTAAATGGAGATTGTAATAAATTTATTATAATGTATTTCACACGTATATACTTTGTACGTGACTAAATAAGATTAACTTTGATGTCATAAAATAAAAGATTTATGTATAAAATATATCTTCTCACAGAAAATAACACATCATAATACGAGTATAAAACTCATTTGAAAACGTTAATGAATTATTATACATATATAATACTATGTACGCTATGCATTTTAACGTTTACAGTGCTCAGACGTATTTATGCGAGCATCAAAAATGTTCAGTATGCAATATTATATCTCTCATTTTGATTAACATATAGAAAAGGTAAAATAACGTTATTTCTTGCTGTATTTTGCGTTTGTAAAATTCTTCTATTCATAAGAATATCTAATTATATTTGAATTAAATGTGACCCTATAATTCCTCGTTTTATACTTTCCATTTTTAATTATACATACACATTTTTATAAAAGACTTTATCTTTAGTCGCAATTAAAAATCGATTGCTCGAAACTTATTTTCAATAAAATATTTTATTTTGCATCAAAGTTGGATTAATTATACGATAACCAATGTATATATATGCATGTATGTATACTAAGTACATTGAACTCTGGTCGCACAACATAGTGAGATCCCATTTATATGCATAACGGTGCAGCTTAATTTAATTAACTAATTACTGATGCAAACATATTCTTTAAGGTACGTTACGTTATCGATTATATATTTGCAACAACAAATTTCTAATTGTGTATCACACACGTACCAAATATATAATAATTTATAAGCTATAATATTTATTTGATAAGATTGGGTCTTGCTTCACGATCGATTTTCGATCGGCCTCAATACTGCAAGCAAGATATAGGATAGGATGTATATCTCGATTGACGGACGCGTTATTTTTCAGGATTTTCAACCATAAATGCCATATCTGTAGGAAATAATGACGATTGATGGTAGTTGCGCGACGCGTTGTACTAACGTTACTGTAATATCGGGTGCGTTCACTTGCACTAGTGCTGCAATACATTTAGTCATTTATATCTAACACGTATATCCTCTCCCTCCAAACTTCCAGTTATATAATTAACATATTTTAGCATATTCTAAAAGTTTAGGCGAAAAGCGCAGACATAGTTGCGCTTTTATTAGAACTTTTATCACAGTTTAAGTTGAAACAAAAGTTATAATTGCATAATTATGCAAAAAATCCAGAATTATGCAAAAATAAACCGACTTAGTAAATAAACTTATATTGTTTATCGATATTACACGAAATTATTTTTCTACTCTCAAAATTTAATTAGACAAGATTTTTTCAGTACTTCAGATTTTCAATATTTATAAATTCACTCTTAGAGAGTTTAAGTCTTTTTTAAATTAAAAACTATTAACGTATCAATATTTCTTTGAAAAAAAGAAAAACTTGAGAATTGTATTGACAGTAAAAGATAAAAATTAATGCCATTTAATTGGACATTAAATCAAAAACCTTTTATTTTTATGTCACAAGACATTCTCAATTACCACTAAACGATGCAATTTGCGGCTTATTCCGTAACTTACGCGATATGTCGCGCTGCATTAATTCGCGTCAGTGAACACTCGAGAGTCGCGGCAAATACCATTAAGAGAATGAGCCGCAAATCGTCGAATTGATATTAAAATTAATGTTATATAGTTATAAAGGGCTGGTGAGAAACTTCCCGATTAATTCGGTAGATAACGCCCGCGGGTGCTTTCGCGGTCGTCGATGTCGGGTAAGAGATAGCATTGCCGCGAACACAGGCGGCATCCAATCCGAACAATTCGGTTTTCCTTCGAGCGCTGGGACACGCGAAGGTCTCTCTAACCCATCCGTCCCCCTACCGTTCTGCGCCCGGACGGCGGGCAGGTCGGGAGAGGACGAGAGACACGATTCACTAGGGAATTATCGGTACTTGATTGCGCTTAATCCGCGAAGTTTTCTCGTTTGACTTCCCCGTTTCGAACGCGGCTCTACCTCGTTGACTACCATCGTGCGCGACTTTCAGTCCAGGATCCGCTAAACGAAAAACGCGCACTAATGCCCGCCGGCAAAGAAAGAAAATTCATATCAAACGCGAAAAGTCGAAGACTGAATCTCGCGCTAACGATGCTCGTTCGGTGGAATATGTTTGCTCACTTCCGGCGTCGTTCTCGCATCCTTCTCTTTATCGCACCCCTTTACTCTTGCTCGTCTTTTCTTTCTTCCGCTAGATTATCCCTGCGCCCTACTCCCGTCTTTCTTTCTCTCTCTCTCTCTTTCTCTTATTCTCAACGTTCTTAGGGAAGAAACGTTGCCACACGCACGCTCGAGACGCGAGGACGTACCTCTAACGGCTTACACTAATCCCGGCTGCCTCAACAGCCTGGCGAATTATTTCCATTCCGTTTCCCTATTTCCGTGCATCTCGCGTTATCAAAGCGTGTGCGCGCCGCTTGTAAAGGCAGAGTTGTGGTTTCCGGCATTAATTTCAGGAACAATAAACGGTCCTTGATACACTCTTTTTCGGTGAAAGCAAAGCGAAAGAGGAATGGTATTTCGAAAGAATCGTAAACATTTGACTTTTTGCTACGGCCACTGTAACAGAGATTCTGCTAACAATATTACACGCTCGCACATGACACAAGCGGAGAGTTCTATTGTTAAACTCGATAAAATTCGTTTTTATCAAATTAAAAAAGAATAAGCGTGCAATTTTTGCGTTTATTATTTTATGCTTTTTCGTTTGTTATGCTTTTTATATATTAGGTAAAAGTAGGTAGACACGGAACGAAAAAAGCAGAGAATTTAAAATACCACATTTAGAGCAGATATATAAATAAATAACGATATAAAGGAATTATTAAATCATTATATATACCAATTCTTTGATAAAATAAAGTAATTTTCGTGGCATACTTTTATCAAAGATATAAATTAAAATGACGAGAAAAAAATATCAGCAAAAAAATTGTTTAAAAAAATGTATTTAGAGTTTCATTCAAAGTTTCCTAAAACAATCTTTGATCTTTTACTCGATTCGCATAGCATAGCAATTTTAAACAACGTTCGAAAGCACTTACAGATTTTCTATATAAAAAAACCGGGTGAGAATAGCCGGCAAATCAAATTGTTTCTGTGACTAGTAAAAAGATAGGCATGTAAAAGTCAAGAATGCAGGCGTATCGTCAAATGATAGAAATATTTCCTTAGTAGAGATGTTTCAGGAATCTTTCCTGCTATTGAATTCCATCTCTCAATCTGAATATGAAATGTCTGCATTTTATAATGTGAATACACGCAACACAAATGCAGCCCTCTTGCACTATAAAAGGGTCAAATATAAATAAATAAATCGCACACAGCGCACACACAATAAGGTATTTTATACGAAATTACAATCGTGTATAATTTTTCGAGTTAATGCCGAGACCACAATATAAGAGATAAGAAAGATAACATTTCGCACGATACGTTCGATAACACCACCAGGTCTCCTACGCTATGAAATAGAACGAGAATGTCCGCGAAATCACAATTGTCCCAGTGAGTAGTAAAGACACGAAAGAGACAGGCACGTGGAAGCCATGACGCATGCGTGTCGTGTTGCTCCTGCTGGAGTCCGTACGACAAGTCAGTCTGCATCTGGACTCCGGCTCGCGAGGGTTTTATACCAGTGCGTGTACGTGACAAAAGTTAACCGACAAACTATCGAGAAATAATAAATATGACAATAATCACTGCCATCCTTGGCCCGTGGACCGCGTGGATCTTCGTTACGTTGGTGTATTCATCCGAAGGTAAGTGCTAAAATATCACCTCACGTAGTTTGTGAAAGAATAATAACACGGATTTTTCATAGTGAAGCTCGTATAAATACTCGATTTATTGTTCGTTAAAATATTTCGTGCCTGAAATTTCTCACTGGAAAGTTGTTTAACGTCATACCTCGGCATAAAGGATTTCAGACGTGTACAACAAATTATATCAGACAATGGCAGATAATCAGCGAAAACTGAAGTAGTGAGCTTTATAGTATGTAGAAAAAAATGCACTCAACGAAATGCATAAGAGAACCGCGACATCCGAATGCAAGCTCTTCGTATACCACACATCCATTATGGTTATACCATAAATCTGACTTAACTCGACATGCCATTTTGCGAAACTTTCTTCATAAAGTCATGCCACTATTTCAGTATTTTTTAATGCTTTTTATTGCGTTGTTCCAGTTTTTTGTAATATTACAGGAGATATTGGAGTGTATGTCGTTTTCTTTCGCAAGTATTATTGTTCTTTTTCAGACAACACGATTGAACGTTACACGCATTGACCGCACGACTATTATAAAATTAATGAAAAACGCGAACTTCTTACATTTAATATTTATTAAAAATACTTGACAATTTCGTACCTGAATTTAGTAAAAAGTTTTAATATTTTTTAACTAATTTAATATAAATATTGTAAACATCAAGATATGTGTCCATCAAAAAGAAAGGAGTTTAAAACAACTGTCATACGTATAAAATATAAACGTAAAAAATATGGTGCAGAAAAATTAAAAGTTGATACTTTTGAACAGTCATATAAACGAAGTTAATAAAAAGTGAGGTGCTTTAATATATTTCCTAGCGTGCAAAAGCGAAGACTTAAATAACGATAAAACCGCGTATACAGTTAAATGAGAATTTGTGGAGTGCACATGGTGGCGTGACACAGAAGTATTATCCGCGAGAAAACGGAAAAAGCCTCGAATTTATGGAAGTGCTAATTGGTATTGTTAGCAGAACCGAGGCGGAATAATAGTAATCGCTATAAGATGACACAAAAAGAAGCTAGGGATAGGAAGCCGTTTGCTAAACCGATGATTTGTCGAGTAAAAGATTGGGTGAGCATGACTATCGTCTGCTTTACATTTTTAAAGATGCGAACAAGAACAATGCGGATGAAAAGAACAAGTAAATCGTGAATAGTCTGGATCAATACTACGTATATTCTGTGCACAGGTACCGGACGGTACGAAGCAGTGAATTTAAGATGCACGAACCATATGTTGGCCTATAATTCTGTTGTATACACGTTGACATAAATAAATAATCTATAATTTGTAATATTTGAAAATATTTTTAAAAAACGACAAATTTATGAATCTAAAACAAAATATTTCAAATTCTTTGGCCATCGGTAATTAATTACTGTCATTAGTAAGTTCAAAAACTTTCTTTCTTTTTCTATAAATATCATAGAATTGGAAAATTATTAATTAATCATTAAAATTAATAATAATAATATTCGAACATTCTCGTAATTGCAATATAATACAAGAGAAATTATAATAGCAGTTATTTGACAGTATTGCATATAGTTTGTTTTGATAGTAGTCAAAACTATTGCACATATAGATATTGCCAACGTGAGTAGCATTCTGAAACCAATGTCCTCGCTACAAGAGCCTCGGGAAAGGAAAATTCTGAAGAAAGAAAACATTCTACGAAAAATTCAGTGTTCGTGAACGATAATAACAATATAGGTGGAATTATTGGAAAGACATAGCATACTTTAAGTTTACAATTATGGAATAACATACGCGAACAATATACGCAAGAGATACAAATTGTACGGGAAATAAGATTAAAGAAATGTTTCTCATATCGCAGCCTTCTTTGATATGTCAATAGATCCAGAATTTCAATCATATTATAGTCGCGATTCCACTTCATTATCCAATAACTATTAAGAGAGTAGGAATTAAGATTCAAAGAGGTTCCATCGATTCTTAGTACAACCTTCGATTTCTCCTGGGAGGATTCTCGAGAGAATCCAGTGACACGTGGTCGACGAACTGCTAGTAGTGTAGTAGTGCCTCGAGTGGAAAGGTGCAAAGTGTAGCAACGATTCACCAATTCAATGCATAAAATGGCAAATCGCGCGTCAAATACGATAACTACTGCTACATCTATATTGGAATTAGCACAAATTGTCCTCCGTTATTGATTTATCGATAATCGTTTTTGACGGGTTTTCTCCTCTTATTGCTCAAGAAAATTTTTACTTATCGCTTAAAGAGCTTTTTACTATTACGACCGTAAAAATAAACATTCTTGTTTATTTTTGTATTTAATATTTTTCTAAAATAAAGCAAATATTTTGGAGATGTAGTAGTTGGAAGAATTTTTATTTGTAATAATATTTTTCAAACTTTTAGAAATATTTATATACAGCATCTTAATTGGATGTTGATATCTCGAATTTTACAGAAACATTTGCTATCATCAAGTTCTTTAGAATAATATCAGTTTGAATACGAGAATATTATTATCCTACGATATTATTTAAACAATGACTGTATTGTGCTAAATATAGTTTGTTTTAAAACAATATTTACGTAATAGATGATTTTGCAACGCCGTAATAAATGGAAGCAAAATTGGACATGAAATAAATCGCGAATTTAATGTTTAGCAGTCTACACCGGAGAGTGATTACGTAATATGCAATTATTTCCCGATAACTGTATCCGGATGGAAGGAAATATAAATGGCAGCGTGATATTTTATGTCATGATTTCCATTAGGATATCTATTAAAATGCTGCACGCTTGCATTCAGGTAGATAAAAGAATAACTGACTACAAAATACTTATAAAATCGAGAATTACATTCAAACGTTATCGATTTTAACATTTATAGTGCGACGAACAATCACTGCTATACGCAACTATAGGCATAGCTACAGATAACTCTAATCGTCTTATCGAGATGCTGTATCATTGTCGATCCGTATCTGTTTCCCTGTACATATAATGGATCGATGTTTAGAATTGGTATGTTCTTGTATCAGCGATCTCGAAACATGGTGGTAGTCGATTGGAGCTTATGCGTTTCATTATCAAATGCATGCACTTGTAATCAATTTTCTATTTTCTGCTATTTTCCGCTAAGTGAAGTGACATGAATATGTAATTACTTGAGATTATATCGCGAAAATTGAAAATAAATGAAAAAAATAAAGGACCGCGCGCACGTCACTCCATAGATAACAGGTAATATAAAAAATAACGCATTTACATTGAAATATAGATATGCCTTTTTCGAAAAAAGCTTAAAAATTTAAGAATATGTATTAAATTTAATCTTCATTTGACTAGTACGCGCAAAATGGATATGAAGATAAATTATTCATTGTAAATATTAAAAAAGTAGACTATTTTCTCCAAATTCTGAAAGTGATGATAATATAAAAATAAAATAGTTAAATATACGTATATATACACTGCATTATAAAGCAGCGGTTAATATTTTCTCGTGGCTATCGCTTTATCATAACAAAACCAGGCAGAGATTAATGAAATATTCGCGTTATATCGTTAAGAAAGATTTACTTCCATGCGATCGGAAAACTTACAAATTGCATTCGTGCGAAGTAATTTCTTATTTAGTGACCCCAATCTGCCTAAGGAATGTGGAAAATGTAAGGCAGCTGTGCATATCCAGTCAGCAACAGCTTCAAACTTCATGTCACGGGCAGGCCGGCTAATTATTCGCCAGCACGCGAATGAGAGAAATTCCTTTCTCTTTCTCGGCGGGCAGCATGTGCACACGATGCAAGCACGCAATGTTATACAACGCGGGGCAATTTCCATTATGCAACGCGCCTCTGTTATGCAAATAGAGACGCGTGTCTGAGCGGACGATCTCTTATGCGATGTTCGGTGCCCGGGCGCTTCTGAACATCGTGGAAAATTCAACTTAGCAAGTTGACGCGTATATATCAGGACGCGTAGTTGCATCGAAGCGCGGCCTCTTTTTCCCTCGTCCGTTGCAATAAAATTTTGACGGACATCGGGCCATAACAAAACTGAGCTTACGCTTGATGCGTAATACATTAAATCAATTTGTGAATTCGTGCATAATTTTGGAAAATTTTATACCGAGATATATGCTTTCAATTAATCTCAGATATCTGTAAATTCAATTATTGACTTTTATATATTTCGATAAAAATTATATGTGCAATATTAAATTTAAACTTAAATTAGTTAATTAGATCGCGCTTCATTAAATGTATGTTACATTTTAATTTATAATTTACGTTTAAACACCAACAGTGTATTTAATAAATTTTGATAAACCAACAGCTTGACGTCAAATCATTATGAAAACCGTTCATTACGAATTTGGACACGTTATAAAAGATAATGTGCATAACATGATTATGCAAAGATTCTGTGATCATACGTTTGAATATTTTATTAGACTTTTATTATAAACAACGTATGAATAACATGATCCGCTCGGCTATTTGTATATCACAATCACGGATTGTGCATTTAAAACAATTCCTTGTGCATTTAACACTGTCGCTTTAAAATAATTTGCAATAGTGATTTGGAAACTTTAGAGTTGTGAATGCAGTAATGGATTTGTTACTTCATAAAAATTTCAAGGCAATCGAGTGAACGATCACGGCATACACATCTAAGTTGTAATCGAAAGTTTTGGGATCCTCTTACGGAAATAAATCCAGCAAAAGATCGTACATTGCTTTGAAGAAGTTTGTAGAAACATGTAAACGCATATGCGATAACTATTGATACAGCGATATTTTTCTTTGACAGCTTCAATTATATTAAATTCCACGAATGTAATAACGAATATAATTTCTGTTGCAGTTGCCCATTTCTGACTATATTTATGGCTGCTTATTGATTATCAGTATGACATGCTCAAATTTTATTTAACAGAATTATACATGAGAATAACAAGCGTTACGAAGTTGTGTTTTGAGATGCGCCTTCTGCGCGAGCTTGTTTCGCAGTAAAATCAACAGGCGATCAGAAAATTAACTTTGAAAACTTTTCCAATGGGTGCATTCGGGTAAGGTAGTGGTGCGCATTCGGGGGAAATTATTATCAATGTACACACCTCGTCGGAAACTCTATGGAATCGAACGGTCGTTAAAGTTAAATTGGCTCGCTAATTAATTTCCACGCGGTTGCCCGTCCAATCGCCAATCGGCTCTTGTTCCTCGTACACGATAAAACATCCATTTCTGTCTTGGACATTATTTTTGTAAATTATAAGGTAATCGACATTGTGCAATGTTTGTGATTAATGATAACTGCACAGTTCATTTAATCTTCGCGTCCCGTTCTAGCTTACATTAGTATCTACGTGTTAAATGTCCTCGTGCGCGATATATGAAGGCATAGCGAGCGTAAAACTAGCTGGAACAGCAAAATGTAGGAAAATACATTTTTGCATGGTGTCTTTTATTTGCCTCGTAAAAATATCTTCTCTCAGAGAAGTTGTGAAATTTTAAAAAATAATTGTGTAACATTTTATGAACCAATTATCCTTATTACTCACTATTTTAAAAACTAATTATTATTATTACTATTTGCTGTAAATTATGTCACGCTACGTATTGATGTAATAAACTTATTGCATCAATAGATAATTCATTAGCAAAATGTTCCGACATCTAATGCTGACTTAATTGTCTATAAAAAGTCATCTTTTTTTGACATTTTCTTCTTGTACGTTAGAAACGATTTTCTTGGTACCACTCAACATTGAAACGCTTTTCTTCTAAAGAAAAATGGGTACGTAAAGCATCGAACTCGAGCATATCGATGTCCCAGAAAGGTTTTCAATCGCGGAATACTTTTAAGCGGAGGTCGAAAGGCGGAACGGATGCTGTTTTCCCGATAGATCTGAATTTTCATGAAAACTCTGAGGTCAGTTCTCAGGACGAATCGCGCGAACTTTGCGCGGGACTGAGGCGACAAGGATGATTGCGCGCGGAGCGCAGGACAATTGCGTCGAGGAACCTATCTGGCTACCATCAGCCACCGCAAAGTGTAAAACGTCAGCTGCAAGCGCTGTTTTGCGCGCGTCCAGATTGCCGACACAGCCGCAACCACCGACACGGATTCTGTGTTTCCAGTTCTAGTGCGTTTTCATGCACCGATACTCGTACCACCTTCAAAGGTCTGCAAAGGGCCGAGACATTTTCTTGGCTCATATTTTAAGGAAAAGGTTTAAAATAGATGAAATGAATCGATTTTCAATACGTCGGTTTAATAATTCTTTTCAAGACTCTCGCAGACCTCAATTTTCTGTAAAAGATACAGAAGTCTGCAGAACTAAGAGCAAAAAATCCATTGTAACTCGTTTTCTATTTAGAAATTTAATGGTTCGTATGAAATCGTTAAGTGAACGTAATTAATGTACTTGCCTCAGACTTTTATATACCAAATTGAGAATAATCTTTATTTTTGCACAAAAAACTTAATTTCTTAATTTTTTCAAATATAAAAATCACACCTAATTAACTTAACAACCTCTACTATTTTATAATTTCCATTCTACACGATAATATCTGCCAATTTTTTTTATTCATTGCAGCAGAACGTATAAAATCTCCTCTCCATGTATTACAAACCCACGCGTAGTAACTCAACACGCATCAACGCATACATACGACTTGTGCAGAGGGGTGAACCTTCGGTAACCCCGGAAACGGAAGCTCTTTGGTGGGTTGCTCTCCGAGCTATTGTTCTTAGCGCAAAAGGGAATGCATAAACATTGTACGCGGTGAATCGAGCCTTTCTCGTAATACGAATTTCGGGCGTATCCAGCGGAAACGAAATATACGACTTTAACGTTAACGAGCGAGCACTGTTACTTCGCCGTCTGTCAGCAATATTGCATCATTATGTCGCGGCATGAGACATTCTTTGTGCGTTTCGCCATCGAGAACGCAATATCTATTCAAAAGCTTAGGACTAGAACCAAATACATGATTCTTCAAATAGTTTTCGCATTATTTTTAAAGACTCGAACTTTTATTATCGATTAATTCTCTGATTTTAATAATAGCGTAGTAATAGAATATTTTAAATCTACAGTTTTTGAATGATTATTTATTGCAAGACTTCTTAGATTGTTGTCTATAGTAATTATATTTTCACAGTTTTAATTTTCCAGTAGAACACACAGAATCCGAAAACGCATTTCTTGCTTTCAATTAAATTTATTGTTTAATATAATCTCAGCGTGCTTTTTAAAGTGTCTCATAAGGTGATGTGAAGTGTTGATATAAACGATGTTCACTCTTCCAAGTTTTCACTATCTTAAAGGTCATCGTCCAAAGTTCACGAAACTATTGGATGTTCGTGGCGACGGTTATTAACTTGTCATCCAAGTTTTACCTTTTTTTAAATCAAATGTTACGACGTAACTCAGATCGTTCTATTATTCGCAGCTTTTTTAATTTTTAACGTTAATGGAACTGGGAAGTCATGTCAAAACGGCGTTATCGTAGGCGTCTAACGTTATCTATAGAGGGTTTTGGTGTACAAGGTATTTGTGATTACATGTATCGATGTCGGGTGCGTGACGTTTGCATAGCAGTGTAATAAGGGAAGCTCTATTTGTCGAACAAACGGATAGACGGGAACGTCGTATTTTCCGATAAGTAACAGCGAGATCGCGGCGCAAAATTTAAGCTATTACTCGAGCTTTCTCGGGGGAAAATTTATCTCCCGGAGAGGAGATATTTTTACTATTTGCAGCAGGACGACGCAGCCAAATATAACGATTATCATTTTATTGGATGCGCGTTAAACTCTTACTATAAATACGATTATATATATTCTTATCTGGTGAATTTTTTTATCATCTGACATCATAATTATTCCGGAAAATAATTGGACTATATGCGTATTTTATCAAATTTATTACAGTGTTATTTATGCGATAAAAAGTAATAGAATATATAATCCTGCTTTCACACAAAAAGGATTATTTTCACATTTACTAGAAATTATTTATATGCAAAAACTTTTAAGAAATATGAAAAGATTAGATTGCGAGAGCACATCATAAGCTGTCCTTGCGAGGAAAACATAAATTAGAATGCCTTAATAGAACTTTTGCAAAGAAAGTGCAGTAGAAAATAGGTTATCGAATTTTGCATCCTGAATGATAATGCGCTGTATATCAGATTATGCGAACTTCGCTCTTTGCGCCCGTAAGCGGGGTTATCACGTAATAAACTTTCCGATTTGCTCTTTTCTTTCCTTTTTCGGTTTGCAAGGCGCCTATTCTTATCGTCGTTGCTGTTCAAATGCCGTGTAACAACACATCAACACGGTGTGCGACTGCTGTTTCATGATGACAAGCGTTCAAAGTTTCCCTCGTGACACGTGACATAGCAATGTAACCACGGTGCGCGTACTCATTATGTGTGTGCTTCATGGTGATGTGAGCGGAATGAGAGGAAATTATGCCTCGTGTCTCCTTACGCCCCAATACTTCAACGAGTGTCGGTGCACACTTACGTAACGTACAGAAGACGAATAGCTTTTACCGTCGCGTTCGACGAATTAACTGCCGCCTACAATCTCGCTTACAGCACGCAGCCGTGGCGTCGTGTATTTATTTTAAGACTGTTGCGTGCTTTTCGGAGTCTATTCTCAACCTCATGCTCGCCGCCCGTCACATTTAGGGATTTGTCAGTCTATCCGCCTGCTGGCCGGTCTCTCCCTTTTCCTTTCTCCGTCCGATTGTTCTCTTCTTCCGGTACCGATTCCCCCTCGACCGCGCTATCGTTACTCTTTCCACCATCGCCGTGCGAGACGTTAATCACCGGGCAAAGAGATCGATCAGCGATTAATGAGAAACGTCGACGGTGCGGAGGTGGAAATTTACACGGTCCGTTCCGAGTAGGGTATCGTGATCGATTCGGTATCCCAGGCACCTCTCGGAACGCGAAGTAGTAACGGAGAGTTGGAAGTTGGACGCGTGGAATTAGGAGTATTAGAAAGAAGCCGCCGCGGTGGTTGTAATCCACGTTAACCTTTCGAGGCCTCGGGCGAACTCCTTAATAAAGCATGCGAGACCGCCATTGTGGCGGGAATGCCGAGAAGTATTGTACCCAGAGCAAGGGTGGTCTCTAAGTTTCACGATCTGCCGGTATTTGTGGATAGAAACTGTTTGACATCTCCGACGAACTTTTTCCGCTCCCACACCGGCGGTATGCTCAAAGTTTACCGGTTTCTAATGTCTATAATATTTAATTGAGAGTTCTATCGTTCGGCATAAACGAATCGTTTAACGCTGAGGCTGACCGCGCTGTGCATTGCGCGTGAAAAGCATTGTTGTATAGATTAAAGGCTAGTCGAATGCTGAATAAGCTTGATTTGCGAGAAGCAACGGGATACTGAATCAACTAAAATGAGCGAACTGTTTAGTAACGGCAAACAAAGGTATATTATGGCTCTATGTTTATCGGTTCATTATTAGATATTAGGAAACATTAGCGGAAAGACAAATTGTTGCCGTTAATTAATTCGGTTGTGTTATTAAGTATGTTTACGACGTGTATGCGCTACGCACAAGAAACTTTACCATAGAAAATTCGTATTATTGCGTGCACAGTCGACTAATTGTTAACGCATAATCGGTCGTTGCATTGTTTTAATGGTCGCGCTGTTTCAAAATACAATACTTCACCGATAACACTTAAACTGTATTGCGGTCAGAAGAGAATTAGCGATTAAGTTCATTCAAATTAATATACTCGATATGTTCTTGAATTGGTAATAGAGTCGATAGTGAATTTAAGCGTGTACGACATAATAACTACGCTGTTAGTATTTCATTACTTCCAACCTAGTTTTTTTCCTCCGGAGACCAGCAATTCCGAATTAAAGAAGTGAATAGAAAGAATGGAAGGATTCAGATTTCACGTGATTTTAGATTAAAGACCGCACGACGATTATAGGTGGAAACTTCTAAAGATATCCTTCTCTCTTTTCGAGCCGAGAGATTCTCCGAACGACTTTCTTACTAACGACCGATTTGAAACGATTGCTTCATCGTCCACTTCTACGACTATGAATGGGCCAGCTAGACGAAGACAAAAGCCGCCATTTCCTCAAATCTCTGCTGAATGACATTCGGGGAACGCTCGAGGAAGACTAGTCAACCGTATTTTCTGTACCAGATGCTAGAGTGTCTTTTAAAGTACGTCAGAATATATTTTACATGAAAATTACGTACTGTATAACATTTAAATTTGATCGATAGCAATCTAGCAAAATTCTCGTCGGATAAATTTGATCCTAAATGTAATACAGACAAGATGGATAAATAACTTTTTTAACTGCATATGTTGCAGCTCGCTTGAAAAATCGATGAATATCAGGAATCTGCACTTAATAACGCGCACTACCAAACGATAGTCAATTTCACTTTTAAAAATCACGGATTTACATAACGACTTTGCCACGCCGCAAAATATGGAACGCAAACGTGTCGCAAGCGTGAGTTACAAATTGAACAATAGTTAGAAATTGTCTGGCTATTATAAAAGCAGTAGTAGAATTACAGTGAGATACAGAATACTTCTGTACCAATACTTCTGTACCAATACTTTTTTAAACATTGCCCAAGAGGGGCTCTTTTTGCAAAGCGTGTCGATTTAAAAGCTCTTGAATTTTATGTTCAATAAAAGAAGAGAAAATCGTTTCGCGAAAAGTGCACTATTAAAGTGATTATATCAATTGTCACATAAGCAATTCTATCGATAACCAATTTTTTCATTGCGCCAATGGATTGCGAAATCGTACTTTGACAACTTATTCTTTTTCAAAAACATAGAACAATTAAATTTATCAATAAGATTAGTTAAAAAAATGTATACATATATGTATATATATTGAAATTATATGCATAATTTGTGTTAAACATTAAAAAATGTTTACTATTAAGATGAAAAGAAAGTTATTTTGCATTTTATTACTTATTTGTCAAAATGCAAATCGCAGATGAGAATGTGATTGTCGAAGCACGATTTTTAGCAATTATGTAGTAAATATTGGCAAATGAAAAGAGAGCAAATAACATCTTGTGTAATCACATGCAATCATAATATAATGAATAAATTCACTCACCGATTGTTGTTTCCTAGTCCAGTAAATTTTCAGCTTCTTCCGCACCTAGAAAAATTAATGCATATTTTAATTATAATAAATTATCATATATTTCACGCATGTTTACTATTATATATTATTTCATAAATTTAATGATTTCCATTATGATTAAAACATAACTATATAATAAATTGCGTTAATTATTTTCATTATGTATATATAATATATACATCATTATTTACAAATTAAAATATGTATATACTTTAATGATAAAACACATATAATAATTGCAACGTAGAAGATCTGTGAGTAGTATTTTTTCGCGTAAGAGGCGTAACAACAACCAGATATTTCCCCAATGCCTCCAATCTAGCAATACTTTGATATTGAGCTTGCTATGCAAATATCGGCCGCGAACGATAGGAAAACTTCTTCACTTTGCCCTGTAGAAAATGTTGTTTTTGCCATTGGAAATACTCCGATCCGTTGCGTAGCCTGCTTTTGTTGGGCGTACTTCGCGTTCGACGTCGATTTCCCGTTAAGTTACTTTCGAGGATAGATTATTGGCCAGATACAGAAGCTGATATCGGAATATTCTTGGCAAATGCGCATATGTACTATATTTTATTCTTGCCTTTTTACTCTTGTTTTTTTATTTGCAAATAGGTACTTTTTTTAGTACGTTATAAAATCGTTCGAAATTGTGATGTCCATTTATCAAAGTATTGCTTGCAGCAATACAGTGCACTATATTTACAGTTGCGCATAAAATGAGTTATCAAATAACAAAAAAAAAAAAAAACGTAAATGTAGAGATAATCTCACATCTCAATCGTTTTTGTTTATCATTTAATTTATTAAAGTTTAATATTCAAATTTAATTTCTTGATGTACTTTTTATAAAGTTTAATCAAGTGGGAAAGTATCGATGTGCTAAATTTATCGACTCAAGTTTGCGTTATACGTAAAGTAATATACATAAATTTGGATTAAATATTAAATCTAAACACGTTTTAGCGGCAAAACGTGCATTACTTAAAGGATTACCTCGTACATCTGTCAGCCAGCAGTTAGCTCTTGCATTATTTTAGTCCGATACGTTGTAGTCTATCTTCTTTTGTAAACGCATAAATCGTGGATCCGGGACAAGAGGAGCAAAATAAGTCAGCTCGCATAGTTATAAGGCGCGAGCAATGTAATACAAAAGGGGAAACAAGAGAAAAGTGAGAAAATGGGGGCGAGAAGAGAATGCGAGGACAGAACAAACGCTACGCATAGTAGGGCTCGGATTGCCGTGTTGGCTGTTGTTCAAATGGTCTATCCAACAATAAAAAGCGATGCACGTCTTTTCCGGGAAATCCCCTGCTTCCGCGAGATTCAAACGCGGAGAACCTCGAATGCGTGGGCGGGCGCGCAAGCACGGGGAAAGGAACAAGTAGAAAGCTCGACGACCCGCACCGTCGTTGGAGCTTTCCGCTCTCTCGCTCACTGTATCTCATCTTCATCCCCCTGCGTTGTGTTCCTCGCTCCTTCCTTTACTCTCTCCGGCTCTCTCAGCCGCGACGGCTCCCTTCCTTCTTATTCCTCCCCTCTCCCCCGTCTCCCAAACGGCCCGTCTCACGAGTGGCCGAAGGAAGAAATGTGTTTGTGTTTGGACTCTCGCCAGATAATCTGCGGCAATAAATTTCTGTGTGTATAGTGCCATGTGATTGGTTTTATCTCTCACGGCACTCACGGCACGACCGGGCTCGCTGCCACGGTATACCTAACCCTTTACCTCGATTCGTGGCGAGAGGACGATAGATAACCGGAAGGAAGGACGATACGGCATGCTAGAGCGCGGTCGTTGTGCGGCGTGCTCGGCAAGAGTGGATAGGTGGCCACCTACCCGAGAAATCAACCCCTAATTCGTTTACCGCGTGAGAATCTACCGTGGACCGGCTTCCTCTTACCGTCCGTGCCTTGCGGGTGTATGCCTTGAATTGTAAGCGGGCTCGTCTTATGCCCCGAGGGTGTCGGAGGCAGTTTCAAGTTAAGAACGTCTCGTACGTTTTGTATACGGCGTTTATCCAGCTTCATCCAAGCCGCTGAAGAAGCTTTCCTTGCTTATAACTTTTGAGCATCAGCATTCACTAGTGTCGTCACACGTGAATGGCTAAAATATCAGGGAACGTATCAGCTGCTACGGTTGTTTATGCAACATACAAGATGTTTTATAAAGTTTGTCACAAACTTTGCGATATATTCTTCGACAAGTTCGTAATCTACTTTTTCTTTATATCATGGCATAATTGCCAGAGATGTGTTTCAAATGCGCATTAATGCGCATAAACTTTAATTTTATTACGTATATATATTTCAAACAACTTCTTTCGTATTTTCAATAAATGTGAATACCGATTTCTATAAATAACGTTAGCTTCAAATTAATTATACAATTATATATAGTTAACACGTGTATTTGATTATGGGAACGCTTGATAAATTGTGCAACGGCAATGTAATTATTATAATTTTTCTCTTCTATGACTATCATCTAAATTTTTCTAGGAAATGCGTTACATACTTCCAGAAGGCGATATGTCTTATGTTACGTATGCAACATGCGATTTAGCTATTCTGCAGAAACCAGGGCTCACCTCTAGAATTCCTTTACACTGCAACTACGGAGGTAACGTCGAAAAACGGCCTGTTGCACATGACTGTGAAATATATCAGCCGACATAAGAAGTGGGTTATATTTGAAGATGGCATTCTTGGAGCGAGAATTGAAACTGTTATTTCCTAATATAGCCGGATAAAATAAATTTGTATCGCTACCTTTAGTTATATGGAAACTTCTTTTATTAGCCAATACCTTGCACAATTAAAACAGATTTACAAATAAAAGCTTTATTAAAATGAAATATATTTTAATAACTATGTGGTAAAAAATTCTAAAAATATATTTCAGATAATGCCTGACATTGCATACATTTATTTGTTAAAGTTTCAAATAAATCTCGAATAATTGAGAAATCGTTGGAACTACCTGAAATTCTTCCAGTCTGACCATCCGATTTAATCGAATAATTCAGATCGCAACTCACAACTTTCATATCTTTTTGCACAATCACGGAGAGTGATCTTTGATGCTTCCAGCAAAGAGAACGTTCGATTGTTCTCGAGCTTTCAAGCAGTCGCAATTACAAGTTGTACTGCGAGCGTAGTGTCGTGCGACTTTTCCAGTCATCCTGTACCCGTTACGAATGCAACGCGTTCTCATACAGCTTCTACAATGAGTGTATCGCCGTATTACAGGCATACCTCCTCTGAAGGGTCTTTTAGGTCGGATGGAAGACGCGCGCGGAGACGCTGCCGCTTCGTTGGATAAGACGACACGATATCGATCGGACAGCGAGACAACCGGAACTGCTGCAATGATTCGTAGATACGGGCATAGTTTGAGTTTTCTACGTAGACACGGCTCGAGAAAGTCGTGTTATTTACGACGTACATAAGGTGCGATCGTATAGGACGGCTCGTATGGATTATCTGCATACCCGCGCCAAACCAGCGCGCTTATCGCGGACGTCGCTTCGCCCACTATATCTGGAACCACATTGAGGTAAAACGGAGAGGATTTGCTTAAAACACTGCTAGTCAAGCCCCGGCGGATGCAGAGAGCTTAGCTCGGACGGTTGAAGAGACTGCAGCGCATTTCTATATTGCAGTAACAAATTTTTGTTTTTTTTTTTGTTTTTTTGTTTACAACGCAAACCTCTTCTAACATCCTTAGCGCAACGACGCAAGAGGCATTTTTAACAAGTCGAAGCTTTACCATTAGTACTGTTGTACGCGAATCTATACGATAAACATAATGTCGGCGCGGCATTAAGCGCACTGCGGCAAATAATGTTAAATTCATAACGATAGAGCCATGTTAATAGCTATGCGGGCAGGCAGCGTTTGGTTTAACGTTTTGTTATAACCACTAAACACAGAGTGTATATTGCGTCTACGTAGAATGTATCGCAGTTATTTCAGTATATTGTAGCGTATATTACACAACCTTCTGTTATACATGTAATCCGTAACAATTTCAAGAACTCAGTGTAAAAGCGTTTAATTGAATTCCGACGTGGAGATCGACAAAAAGCGTTTGAAGCCTTGTCTTTTGCAACAATATCTTCATGCCCGCCGTATAATTTTTGTCAAATAGTCTTTCTTTATTTTCTCGTGTGATTATATAGTTCTATCCTACAGTCAGATAAAAGTTTTTCCCTTTAAAGCCTCTTTAAAATTTCCTTATTTCGCCTGACGTAGCGCGCTTTTGATGCGCACACCGATACTCTTGACGAACGGGCAATAAAAGACACGCATCGAAAAAACGATAAAACGACATACATTTTAGCATCTGCGTGAAATGACTGAGGGAGAAACGACGAGGGACAGGGATTCGATCTGACTACGGGGCTACGTCGTTTCGGGCAAAGTGTATTCAAAGTGCCCAAGCAGAGAACTTCCTCAATCCCTTTCCCGTTGGTTGTACATGGCGTTCTGCAGGAACTGGTGGATGTTGGTACAGCCGGAAACGTTGGTGCACGATCGTGAACGGAGTCGCACGATGGAGCCAAGGAAAATTGATGCTTCGAACCGTCCCCCAATGTCAGATCCTGAGGAGAATGGTTTTCGTGGTGTGTAGCGCAGGTCTATCGAAAGATCTCACGTCTCTCTGTACTTTCTACGTGTTATTCCTCCAAATTTCTGTACGTCTCACGTTAGCATCGTGATCTCTCTTTCAGTGCTTCATTACTTCGCGGATTTTTTTTAAATAAAACTGCTCCGTTTATGTCGCGTATCATTATAAGATCGTACAAGTATTTTCTCAGTATCATATAACATTTTAATATTTTTTAAATTCATATCTCTGAGTAAAAATTAAATTTTTTTCTTTATCAGATTTCATCTTTTTCACGAATTTTTTTAATTTCAACATTTTATGATTTTTTAAAATTGAAACTTTGAATTAAAAATCTTGAAATCTCTTCAATTAACTGAAAAATAATTCTATTTTCTATCACAATTCTTGATTTCATATAAAAATTATTTATTGACGCCTAAATGCGAAATAATTAATATCTTCTAACGTGAGTAGACTTTAAAGTAAATACAAGAAGTACCTTCGTAACTTCTAGTGTTTAAGACTTTATATATGCTGGAGAAGTAATGTACACAGACGTTTCGCATCGCTGGCCACCATCCAGTCTGGACAGTAGCTTAACGTTTTCGTCTTAGAGCAACGCAACGAATATATGTCACTGACTTTTGCGAGGAATCAATGCTTAGTGGAACGACGTTAACGGGTCGACGTTGCTCTTAAGCTGTCCCGTTTCCACATTTTCCACCGCTAGTTTCGTGTAATCGACATCTTCTTTACTGCACGGTCTTGTAATATTTTATTCCGGCGCGACTGGTTCGGCACATCCACATTCTGGGGAGAGGAAGAATTATCGATAAAAGCGGGAGAAAAATTTGTCTCAGGAATATACACTGCCACTACCGCACTCTGTTTCAGTATCGAGACACGTTGAATTACATCTTCTCGTTTCTGCCTCTCCTTTGTTCCACGTGCGTATCACTTCCATTAAGCTACCTACGTACATCGATCCTTTGCCGCGCGAAAATTTAACGCCCGCCGTTATAACAGTAATCCTCACCGGCTTGCCCTTAGACGAGCGCATTCATTATCATCCTATCGTCTGCTCCCTTATTTTCTCATCTTGTTAATCTACTTAGCTTGCGCATTCACTTTTTCAAAATTATATATGACGGCCTTCCTGCCGTATACCAAGGTATCCCCACCAATCCACCGTTGGGATTTACGCTCGATCTGCGGCGCGCTCTCGCTCTTGTCGAGGACCGTTAAAGTCTGAATGTACGGTAGATGGCCGTCTTGCGGGACTAATTTCCGCGATCATGGGAGAAAAACGTGCGGTGGATGCGGAACAAATGGTTCGATCGGCCTCTTAATTCAAAGGCGCGCATTCCCGCCTGTGACAGCGTTTCGTTACCCTTCGGCGATCATAAAACACGACCCAGGTACACTCTCGAATCACCTCTGCATCTCGGACACACAGTTTCTGGCCAACTGTGTCGCTTAGAAAAATACTCAACATCTGAAAACGCGCACGCGCGCACAGGTAAACGTGGGCTTCCAGAGAAATCGCCTCTCGCGTTTTACGTCTTCGCTCCTCTCCATTATTATTTTATCCTCCGACAGGCAGTATCGACATACACGTACCGCGTACGTGAGAGAAACCCTTTCACGTTGCCGGCCTCTCTCCCACGGTGCTTTTACTCGATTTAAGCCCTGCCGCCGACTGCCTACCCGACGACAACGACGACGACGACGACCGTTGGTTCCTGCAGCAATAATGGCCAAGGACAAATCATTTCACTGCGCCGCCATTATCGTCGATGCTACTATCGACATTGCCGATATCGTCGTCCCTGGCGGGGACTTTCAGTCGTCAGCAAAGAGGCTTTACCTCTTGATTGAACAAGCTTCAAATCGATCTGACTCCGGGAATTTCCCGAGCAGCGCGATGACAGACTTCAATTTCAAGCGTATATTCACTTGTTGCCGGATTACTACTGTCCTCATCCTCTACGTCGTTTGAAAAGTTATACGTCATTACAAATTTCGAGCTTCCTTGGCACGAAATTGTTCGTCTCGTCATTGACGTCTTGATATTAATCTCAGCGTATTTCCGATTCTTGCTACGTGCCCTCGCGCCGGCTAGTATTAAGCCCGTTGTTCGGGCTCGCTATAATTTTGTTGCCGATAATAAATCTAAATGTCCGGTGCCATACGTCGGTTGCGATGAAAGCCTGGATTTACACGGGCAATAAAATCTCGCTTATCGAACGGATAAACGTCATATTGCACCGAAGGACCCTCACGAAAGAGTACGGAAGGGTGAGCGAAAGATACAAGGATGGAGCGTGCACCGGCAGAAATGACGTATTGCGGTTCGAGGTCGATCAAATTACTGGTGTATACTGGTGAGAGTGAAGTGCAGTTCCGCGGCAGGTCCAAGAGGAAAAATTACGTTAGATCAAAACACGTTACAGCACAGAAGTTTGCTAAGCTAAGAGATTCTTATCTTTGATAAATTTATCAAATTACACCAGAGATTAAAAATCTTAATTAAAAAATCAAACTCTGACATTCTCGAAATCTCTCGGATAAGTTTGGATTCGCCGCGTAGGCTGCATCTAATCCCTAATGTCATTGCAACCAACGCGATAATATGTGTAATATTGGGAACAATATAAATGCGTTCTATTCTCGACGCGACGAACAATATTGCACGTACGCGTGTCGCATTGTGGACGATGCGGGAAACTTTACTTTAACGGTTTTATATGAGTTTAAGGTTTAATTGGTTCAAGCGATACCAGCAATTGCGGGCGCGCTTTTATCGCAGAATTTACAATTGAATTGAAAATTGTTCGCTGAACCTAAGTTTCTTTCTGCGATTGTAACCGCGTCTCATATATCTCTGCGTGCGACACAAGGTAGACCAATGGATCGCAGATAAACTTCTGTTCCAAACATGAAAAGTAAAAGCGCGCGCAATAAATACGACCGTATTGCGTTGCGGTTAAAAGTTAATGCGGCGTGATCGTGGCATGAAGATTGCATGTGTTTGGACCACGGTAATAACATGACGCAACGTAGAGTATTCCAGCCGGAATGCTATAGATGGAATTGGACGTAGATCAGTACGTAATAAATTGGGTGATCGCAATCATTCGGTCAAAATATAGAATTTTACGATTGACGAGAAATTGAAACTCTCTCATCGTTTTTGTTGAAGATCGAAATAAATACGAAAATTTGTTTAACGACATTACGGCAAAAATAATCATTCTGTTCTACAATAGTCAATTAAAACTGAAATGTGTGTCGAGTAAGCACACGATGCATAATTTAGAGGAAATTAGTATCACATATACGTAAATGACAAGGCATTATAAAAAAATAAGAAGCTTTAAAATCGGTTCATTTATCGATTTGTGAAAATGGGACATCGGATTTAATTGAATAAATTATGTAAAGTAAAAACTAGATAACTACTCAGATAGCTACTTCGATACAAAATTTTTAATAAAAATTTCTATTTCTTTTTATATAAGAAATATTTAACATTAATTTAAGTAAACTAGGCAAAATATTCACTCCGTTATCAAAGATACATTTTCAAAATGTGAATACGTATTGATCACGCATGAGTTATAACAAACGAGAATAAACGTTGAATCATAATGAGAATGAAATCTGAATTAATGCTTAAATCGAGGTGATTTAATAGCGAGTAAACTAGTAGCTCGGAACGCGAGTTTATAAAGAGGTCAGTTAGAATGATATCAGCAACCGGCGAGTTACATTTGCATTCGATGCAATTGACTCTTACGCATGATTGACTACTCATTAAGTCGCTCTTTTCACATTAATGAACAATTCACAAATGGCTTGTTCATCTATACGTGATTAAATATTATATTAATTTAATTGTTTATTAAATAAATTAACATAACACATTAAATTCAATATTCTGAGGTTTTGCTGTAAGGAAAAAGTATTACAAGATATTGAAAATCACACATGCGTTAAAAAGATGTACGAACTATTGTATTATTCATTATATGAATATATTCATCATATTAATTCGCGATTTTCTTTTTAATTTTAATTTAAAATATTCTAAGATATTCTTTCTTGAAAACTATAAAAAGTTGCAATAAATAATAATTTTTCAAATTTGTTGAGATAAATTGAGCTTCAAATTTAGCCGTGAAATATCATTCGCTCCTTCTGCGATATCCGATACAGTATGATGTATCGCGACAATTTGTTTACGCGGAAATACGAGCCCGGTGATTCAATGCATGAAGTCGTTTGTCGAACGAAAGATTGAGAAAACAGACGCCTCGTTCCGGTGAGGTGTGAAGAAGCTTGGGAGACATTCAGACATAAAGGGGTAGCGCTCGGTGGACGAGCAAAGGAGTGCGCGCGCTCGATTAATCTCGCAATCTGGATGGAGTGGCTATGATAGACTCCCATGAATAACTCATGAGCAGCGGGTACCTGCTTCCCATAGGGACATTCGCGTATAATTCAGCCACTTCATTTGTCCTCATTACTATGCCCGATCGTTACATAGAGCACGATTTACGGAGGGCTTCGTGTGCTCGCCCCTCCCATTCGAGGCTCTTCCCCCTTTTCGGTATACAACGGCACCTGTACGGCGACCGTGGACGAGCTTTCGCCTAGAATCCTTTTCACGTATACAGATGAAAATGCAATCGCGCTCGCTACGTTACTTGACAAAAGAACGCACAGCATATAATGCTTCTTGTGTACAAACCACTAGGGAGAGATATACGATATAAATATAAATAGAGAAAGATACAAAAGTTTGTGATTTTTTTCACACCGATGTCAATGAATACCCTACAAATTATTTAGATGCATATATACGTTTTAATAGGAGTTTAAGTTATTCGTAATTAAAATATTAATTTAAATATGCACGTAAAATTTTTTTGCTGTTTATTATTTTTAAAATGTATATATGTATCATACGTAAAGTACAAGTATAGTCTAGATTTTTTGTACGTGAAATAAGAGTATAAAAAATAATAAAAGTGCATAAGCTGATTATCATAAAACGCGATCTTTTATAGATGCGACAAGAGGAGAATAGAGCAAGTACCATAAAGGACAGGAAGCCCTTAATAGTCCTTTGTGTCACGACCCACAACCTGTAATCTACATATCGATCACGTGAATTGATTGACGATATCGAAACGTCGGATTATTGGCCGAGTATCACTTCGACGGAAGCGCATAGCGGCCAAGCATTACATATTCCTCCATCTAATTCCCACCATTGTTCTTAGTCGGCCGTAAAACTCGTTCAGAAAACTGAAATTTATGAATTCAAAAGTGGTACCGGGATAGCCCGTGAAATGCCCTGACGAGTGGCCCGCCCGGTAACGGGATAAACGGCTCTCCAGGGAAGAATAAAGAAATTTCGCGAGCCCATCCTGCATCGGGAATCCGGCATTCGCTACGAATGGATTCCCGATAAATGGATATCAAAACGAGATAAGAAGGATACGCCATTGAGAGAATTGGAAATAAATTTCCATGTCGTTAAGAAACATATTCGAGATATTGCATTCGTTTCTCTTCTTCTCGCCGGACCGCCGCGTTCTTTTTTCATAGGCGCAAACACTCCGGTAACTTTCGGTACTGGGAGCGCAGCGCAAGCCGCTACTCTCGGACTACTTTCTCATTAAACGCAATGAGATTTTGAACTTTATAATTTCTTTACGTCGACATAAACTTTTTTACCTTGTTACTGACCTCTCAGTAGTTTTCGATGTATCCCGGGGATATAAGTGGCCATACTGAATCCAATGTTAATATTCGATGTAATTCCGCAGCTTTTGTGCCTCGGCACGGAGTAATGAACCATAGGGAAAACTTTAAGATTGAAATTTTGCTTTCATCTGTATAAGAACTTACATTGAATTAGAAAATAATTGCAATCGCACTCTACAGTATTCGTATTCTACACGGACGCATTTGAAGGAATAGCGATAATTGTGAATTTGTAAGAATTCTTTATCCCGAGTAACGTCGAAAGAGAAAGAAAAAAAATCATTATTTGATTTGAGATAAAAAGATATCTTATCTACTACACAGCTATTTCAACAGAAACTTACACTTCCCAAGAAAACGCACCGCAAATGTTAATACAAATAGCATTGCGATAAAAAAATTGTAATTTACTCAAATTGTTTCATTTTGTGCTTTAAGAGATTTGCACTCTATAATTTATTTTAATATCGTTTTCAATATTTCAAATTATTGCAGGCTCTCAAATGCACTTATTCGTTATCGCCCTTATTTCGCGATGCACGTAGCAGTAGAAATCTCTTTTCCAAGAAATCTCCTTTCCAAGAAAATAGTATTTTTCCATATGAAACCATGAGAGCATCTTTCATCGTTGCTTTTATAATGGCTGACCATTGATTTCTCTCGTATTTATTATTCAAGCTTAAAGAATCGGACGGGCCGATCGGCGCGCGTAGGAGGCTATCGTGTGCCGGTGATCGATTACCTTCTGTCCCGACTCCTCCGGACATGCAAAGAGAGTAAGGGCTCGTGTGCGTGCACGCGCGTATCCGCACGCGGGTAGACGGGCGGATGCGAGCGAGAAGCGTAGGTCTAACACCATTAGCGATCGCTCTTCGCCGCAACAGCTTGCAACAGATGATCCCGGGGTGCTCTTCTAGATTAGCAAACAAGGAGCCGGCACCGCTGCCACTTATCTCCCCGTAAGTGCACCATCTATTCGTTCGTCGGTTTACCGTGACTCGCTCGATTTTCGCTCCGGGGGCTAAATTAAACGTGCTCGGGAGAAAAGAAGGCAACGCGCAATCCCTCGTTCTTGCGCGAGTAGTTAAGGAACCGGCACCTACCATTTTCTTCCCGTCACCCTTTCCACCCGTCTCTTTTTTCTCGCGCCGCTTTCGCCGCGGCCGCCTCTACCCGCCCGGATTTCTACGTCGCTCCTAGAAGAACTGAACTTCGAGAACGGAATATGAAGCAGAACGTTCCTGCTTTAGAATAATGCGGTACTCTGTTTTTCACTATAGACGCCCGCATTTTGTGGCATATCATGATGTAATGACGCGCAGTATATGCGTCGTTCGAGTAACGACCTGGGCTCGCCACTTTGCGGAAGTCTCTCGACGCACGAGGCAAGTAAACTGTTCTTTAAAGTGTTTTATAACGTTCCATTTCATAAATGTATCAAAAGGTCGCTCTGGGATAGTCACACATATTATATCTCTTACACGTCAATATATTTCCCGTGCAGAAAAAGTCAGAAAAATAAAAGTAGATTGTAATCATATTTTTTCCCCTCGTCATATTTACTGTTCTTTATTTTTGTCTTTGGTACGTTATACGCGTATATAAATTGTGCGAGGAAACTTTCATATGTCTCTAAGTCAAGATTCAGCCGGTTAAATATATTTGACACTTTTATGTGAACAAATTTTTTATACTTTTTTGCAAAACTATTTCTGGTACGCAATATTATTGAACATTAAATACGAAGGTATACTCGCCAGAGATTTAGTAAAGCATGATATGCAAGTGACAAGCAGTACCATTCAAATCCGTAGGGAGCGTGCAGTATCGTGCACGAAGTAATTAAGAAATTATTAAATTACGATGAGATATGTTATAATATCATGCGCATGCTGACATTTAACGACTTGAATTAACGGAATTTCAGCGTTTAAATACACTGAAATATATTTCAGTAGTTTTGACATATAATATAATACACGTCAAGCGTGACATAATGTACATAATTATTTTCCCATATCAATTTTTAAAAATATATACGTATAATATATATTTCGTCAGCAACATGTCCTTTCAATTTGCAACGCGCGCGAGAAATATGGCCATAAACTCATGCCGATAAATTTCATTCCACGTATATTAATTCAACATATCCGTCTTGGGAAGATGCATCGACATGCCATTCTAGGGTGTGCCAGCATATACTACCGTGGAATTAGAGCATCAACCCCTTATGACATTGCGCGATATCGACTGCATCGTACATCACCGACGCTATCTCGAAGGAATCGTGTTTAAAAATGCATGCGACGCAATAAGGACGAAACAACGGAGCGGGAGGGAAAGACAGGGAGTATTTCGCTCGAATACCTAAATAAAACAGGCTAAAAATGTATGCAGCTTCCTGCACTCGAAGAGAACAGGGTAAAGAGTAATCTCGTCCATGTGCTATTTATGAAACTTTATATACGCGATATGCGCTATCCCCTTTTGTGGGCGTAATTGGGTCATATCCTCTTTCAAAGAGACAAGAGTGAAGTATGTGGATATCATGTCGCGAGCATTCTTCAAAACATATTTTCCATCAACCTTTAAAGTGAAGACTACAAAGCACTTCCTGATATTACAACGTTAGCATTAATACGTATTATTTACAGTGTTTCAAGCATTTCAGAGAATTAATTGAGAAGATTATGTATTTCATAAACATATTATGACATTAATTTTTCTCATATAAAAAAAAAAAATATTAAACCTTAAAGTAATTGAGGAAAATATGTATAACAAATATTACATTAAATTTCGAAGCACATGGCGTAGATAAGAAAACTGTAATAAAAATGTGCTTTTGTTTAAATTAATATTTAAAATATAAACATAACATTACCACAAAAAAGAAGATATGCAAAATATGATAAATACATAAATATATAAAAATCCTCCAAAATTAGTTCTAAATCCAAATCTTGGTCTTTTCGAGATTGATTTCATGATACTCGCAACATTTCTTCTTTTATGAAACGTCAGCTTCATTTATTTTAGGCACTAAAGTCGCTGAACTGAAAATTTCACATTGGTTTTTGGCTGGTTTTACGATAGCTTCGTGTTCCAATATCACTTTTCCATAAACCCGTATTGGAAACTATCTAAAAATATCTTTTATCGATTGTCGCATTTCGCGTGCTACATCTCTTTTCTTATAAAACAGTCGCGACTGCAATTTGTATATACATTTCATTTTGTCACGGTAGATATGCAAGACATTTGTTATAACAAAATTTGTTCATTTCTATTTATCATGTCGTGTTTGTTTATCTTTAAACAAACATTTCCAGTTAAAACTTTATACGGGAAATGTTTAGGTAGTGCAACAATCTAAACTGGAAATGCGCATCAGGAACCATGATTTTAGTAAAATATATTTTAGCAAAATATATTTCACGACCACATGATTGTGTCATAATTATCGTAAAACGATATAATATTATGATGAATGACATAATAACCTGTTACAAGCGGATAATTATAATTCTAATCGATTAATTAGCAATTAACATACAATTTGAAGGAAAATAAATTATATGTCGCTTTATTGCCTCTTTGCAAACATAATTACGCGCAACTAATCGCTTATTAACTCTTCAGCACACAACACGGCCTATTCATTAACTATTGTCTTAATCGTCACACAATAAATCGACCTTCATTTCCGCGCGCGTGTGCGCGCTGCTTATTCCGTTCATACACGAATGCCCCAATTTCTGAAGTTAATAACGCGCGATCCAACGGAGAAAACAATATTTCCGACTCGTCTCTCTCCTCCCCGGCCTGCTCGGCCTGATTATTCTTAACGGCGGAACGTCTGCTAACTTTTACCCGAGAAGTTATTAATCGACATCTCACCGGAATATTTCGCCTCTATTAGAAAGCGCTCGTTATAACCGCTTTTTATTCATCGCTCCTCCATTCATGCGGCGCGGCATGGCTCCTCGGACTTAATAGACGTAATTCGGTGGAAAGAACAATTCTTTCAGCCCCATCGCCTCTCCTACCGGCCGCCACCGCCACTGTCGTCGTCGTCGCGACGGTTACGCTCTGTCGCCGATCGCGCGGTGGAGGAGCTTTAAGCCCGGCCGACTTAATCCGAAATGCAGCAAAGTTTCTTCGAGAGTTCTGAAGCGGCGGGCAATTGGCCGTGCCACGCGGATAGAATAGAGTTTGGAGGCAATTTCATGACAGCGTCTTGGGATGATTGGATCACCACGTCGAGTTCGATAACCCCTTCCGGCCCATATGTGTGCGGTTTCGCCTGCGTTGCTTCTCATATTCTCCCTTAAGTGTGTCTCGCGTGCTCACGGTCGTCTTATCAATATATAACCTCATTATGACGACGCGTATATGGACTCCAATTATCTGAGTCCCGTTGCGGGAAATAACCTTTTTATTAAATCTTGCTACGGTTTCGATCCGTCGTCGGTGTGTATCGCCACGAGGGAGTTAATGCAATCCGATGATCCGCAATACGGGGGAAAGAGCAGAAGAAATCTATATAACTGCTACGTGCGAATAGAACTAAATGTTATATTTTTAAGACATTTCAAAAGGGAAGGAGAAAAAGGCGGAGAGGCGGGACGAAGAAACTTTTGAACTGTGACGAGCGCGAATTTTCGCACCAGCCGCGAAGCAAAGAGGTGTCACACGCAAACTTTTCTGTGACACCGTGGCCTGCTATTTGGTTTATAGAAAGCTGTGAACTGCGTCGACCCGCTTCTGTCAGATCTGTTCACAATGTCAATTGCAAACGAGTACCATTCATTCCGCTTTAATGTAGCCCCGCGGCAGAGTGTTGAATTTCTCCTTCTCTATCCGCAACATGAATATTAACAAAATATTTAATTAAATTCGGGACAGACGAACGGTAAGTACTATAGCGGTCCCAGTTTTTTCGCATTATACCATTTCGATCGATATTTTTTTATTTAAGTATATTGAAATTAAATATATTGAAATTATATATATAACACCATGAGCACCAAAACCTAACTCTGGCTCTAAGTAAGCTTTATATTATATGTCTAATTGTATAAATATACATATGTATATATGTTTCGCATTTGAAATGTAAAGTTATTTTAAAACCATTCTAATTTAAAATTATATTGCTTGCACGTTAATATTACATTTCTATACTATAAAGCGATACCTGTATGCATTATATGTCCCATTGTTAAACGAATTTGTAATTGATTGTCCTTTAGTGAAATATCTCAGATATTCATCATTATTTTATATTCTACAAAGAACAGCATTTATATATAAGTAGATTATTATTGAGATTTTAATTTTAATCCTTTCTTTATAATCGTAAATGCTTCTACGAGAGCATACTTCATTGCAAAATTATCAGTATATATTTTTACTTCTGACGTCATTATTGTATAAAAAACTCTAAATCTATTATTATAGAAATACACATTAATGACAAGTTTTCTCAACAGGATATGAATATATAGATGTAGGATAAAAATAATAAATCAATAAATTAAACCATAACCGGATTATAAAACAACAGCGATTTGTCCGCACCACTCGGAAATTCTATACTAATCCTCTTCCCTTTTTCCGAATTGACTCGTTGTCTAACAATAAGAGATGATATTTCATTTTTTTCATTCATTATAATGCTGCAGATATTCAGAGTACCAATTGGCACAGCTGCAATAATATGTTTCAACGGTGTACTCTTTGCTTCGCTTGCTTCTTCATTTTCATGATTAAAAAAAAGCATCATAAAAATATAACTTTCACAATTTAACTTTAAATACAATCGTAATTCGGGATTTAACGAGCAGAGAGAAAAATGAGTTGATATAAATTGCTGGACGAAAATAAGTATTCACGCTTATCGCAGAACAGAAGAGGTCGTCGTCACCGTGACAACCTACGTAATTCGTAATGAATTTCTGTAACGTAATTTGTCTTTCGTATTAGTAGCGTCATTAAAGTTTCAAAATTTTCTGACGCTTCCCTTCGTTTTCGCATTTAATGCGCGAGGAAATCGTCTCGTAAAGTTACGACACGAAGATTAAAGAGTTCGCGCAACAAGGCCTCCCCCGCAACAAAAACGACCCCTTTCGTCATTGTTCGCCGCTTTACGAGCGTGTTAATCTCACCCTACCGTTGGCTTTACTACTCTCATTCGCCGTTACGTGCGTAACGTGCTCTTGATTGTTATTCACAGAAGGACACGCAGTCTGAAACCAAATTTATCTATTACCTCCTCGTTGTCGCTGCCGTAACAGATTTCGCGACAGACCTTACACGTGCATACTAAATTCGAAATTATAAGCACGGCTACGTCGCCTGCTGCCTGTTCTCTTAAACACGTTGACACATTAATTTATAATTGGTGCGCTTATTTTGAGAGAGACAATGTGCCACATTAATTCCAGCGAAGACATAGAAAACTATGTTAGCTCATTTCTCTTTCTCGGAAATAATAAAATTATCAATATTGTTTTTCTTTTAAGTGTGCGATAATTGTGTCATGGACATTTTTCATGGATTTGATATTATTCTGCTATATGAAATTCTGAAATTTTAGACTGGAATTTTTTTCCATAAAATAGTTTCCCGTGTTATTCGTTTGATTTCCGTAGATATGATAGATGCGGAATTCCTGAAAAGATAGCGACTCGCGATTATTTTTTCCAGACAATAAAATTTCATATTTATCGACGCAGCGCCGGAAAATATAAAGCTGAATAACGTAAAGAAAACGTTATCAATTACGCCACTCTCGAAAGCAGTCGCGTAGAAAATGCGTTCAGGTCGTTGCGCAGGAAAAAAAAAGGGAAAAAAAGGTGGCATGAAAAGGTTGGGTTACGGCATCAAGTTCGGCGTCGGGGGACAAAATTAGCACCGCGATTTGGGTACGCGCGATCGGGATAATTCGGTTTCGTCGATTGCAATTCGAGCCCTCGACGTGGCAACAATTCGTTATCCGATTTCATGAACGTTTCTACCGTTCCGTTACGTAACCGCACACCCGTCATCGATTTGTGCGTGCGTTGAAAGCCACGTGATGACGATGATTATGCTTCACGTATTACGTCACTTTGTACTTTCACAGTAGGTACGTGTTTACGGTATCGCCACGCGTAGGTCGATACCATTGATAAAGCATTCCACAAACGTTAGTATAACTTTTGTGAATTCCAACTTTGCAAATTAAATGTGTAAATTGAATCACTGATTTGTTTTACCAAACGTGTTTTATAAGCAAATAGCTAAGCAATATTATTGATCTTCACTCATTGTTGATTCACGTTGATTTTTCATTTAATTTACAAAGTACTAATTTGTTGTAATTAGAGATTCATGCAATACTGTTATAAATTTAGCGTAAACAAATTTAATTTGACTCGCGTTTATAAGGTATTGCAATTTCTGGCTGAGTATTTTAACTTTTATTTAATATCATACCACTCGCGATTTTTCACTTCACACGTATACGTCAAAACACCAGTGCTAGTCGATTCTCGAATCAACTTTGTGAATGTAGTAAAAGCTATTCTGCTCTGTAACAGATGAATACGAAGGCTTGAAGATTTTTGTAAACATTTTTGATTGTTCTGGACATCGTACGTTTTTTTCGAGATTTTTATTTTCCAGTAAAATAAAAATTTAAATTCTATCAAAACAATTTTCCTTTCAAGCTTTCTCTACACTATCGGATCTCCAATAAAAAAAAAAAGAGAAAAAAATATTTAAAAAACAGGTGTATGCAATAGTCATATTATAAAAGTTCCTTAAAATTAATTTTCACATTGTTTATTGCGCGCAAATGAGATTGCTATCTTGGTCATTTCTTAAAATATTGTTATTGTCACTATTGCTTATGTATTTGTAATAAAACTATCTATAAAATAAAAAACTAACAATTAAATTAATCAATTAAATAGATCGCAATAAAATTATGCACTACAGTATTGTCACAAAAACGGTACTACGCGAACTTGATAATATTAACATAACTTACTATAATAAACATGTAAAACACTGATCAAGTCGCACTTATCACGAACGATTTTCGTGGCGTTGAGCCATTAACGCGGCATACTATTTTTTTTTATTGCAATGATTACAAAAAGTAGATAGCAAAGGCACTTTATAAACGATTTAACATAAATTTAACATAAATTTTACAGTAGTCGTGACACGCTACGTAAATTTTATGGTTGGACGTAAAATACAAGAATGGCTTATTGATGTCCTTAAAGTAACATGCGGCCTGTGATGATAATGAAGTTCAGAGCAGTTTATGTAGAGATCAGAGTAATGTCGTTTTAACATCGTTTTAACACGAATGTATGATATACACAATGAGCGTTAATTTTGGCAACTGACCAAGCATGTTGGTAAACTGATTAACGTTGCAAGAACGATGTTTGATAGCGTCGGTATTGATAAATATATTGACCGGAAACTCGTTTCATGATGTATCACTACATCGGTACACGCCAGTCCGATGAAATCGCGTGGAGTTTATATATCTTTTCAACGACTTGGTTGAGTCTTGTATTTATGATCGCTGAGTTCATAAAGCGCATAACCAATGCTATAGCTTCAGTATACGTCGAGTTGTACGAACGCGAACCAAATACTGCGCTTTTCATGACCAAAACTATTCCGAGTATCTGCGTTCGTCTGTGTATACCTTTATGCTGGTATACTTATCATAATAAAATTACCATGAACGGGAGAAACCAAGAGCAACAAAAAGACACAGTGTGAGAGAGAGAGGAGGGGGGAGGGGGAGAGAAAGAGAGAGAGAGAGAGAGAGGGAGAGATTCGGCCACAAAGCACTCGCGTTGAAATAACGAATAAAGAGAATGCACATATTTTTCAGAGAAGCACGGGAGCGCGCAAGCATTAATTTTAGCTTATTTTTTAAAGCGCGTTTGCGCTTTAAAATCCTCTGAAGTTTATTAAATTAGGCTTGAAGAGCAAAGTAGTAAAATATTTTTGATTTAGTTATAATATGTGATATCACAACGTGTTCACATTCGTGAAGCAATTCATAATCGTTGGAGCGGTATTCATAAAAGCAGTTTCCGCGGGAGAAACCGCACGATTTCGCGATATGTTTCCGCTTCGCGAAGTTCTTACGTCTTGCGTATGTCTTCCGGCCTTTCTCTTCGCCTCTTATCGAAACGTGCGGCGCATCGTTAAATCTCTCAACGAAATAATTGAGTCAACTGACGCCATTATCCGACTACAATGCTAAATAGTATAATTGACTTAAATATGCCGTTCCGCGCGCTATATGCCGTCGGTGGTGAGATGGGTGCGACCGGGGAGGGGGGGGGGGAGAGAGGGGACGGCATGGCCGGGAACCCGCGAGGACGAAGGGACGTTACTTTTTCACTTTACTTTCATAACTGAAACCGTTGAATATTAATGCCCACGGGCGAGGTACTCAGGAGCTTCTTAGCGAAAGGAGCGACCATCTCCGTGAAATGGAAATGAGGAAATTATAAGAGTAACTGGGTAAATTGCGAATAAAGGCTATTATTGACACGCGCTCGGGGGCTTGTAAAGGGAACGCGATGGTGATAAAGGCGCGATTCATCACATTCCTGGATGGCGCACGCCGTCACATGTATATGTATACCTATAAGACTATTATAATCTTCTCGCTCCATGAATTTAACTTCAAACGGAATTCGCGGCATCCACCGCGTACAATAGATTCCATTGTAATAAGAATACGGCGCCGTATAGACTCGGCTCGAACAATTGAGACACGCTTAACTGATCTCATTTCAGCTAGCTCTTCAATATTCTCATATTGAATTAGAAAATAATATACGATTTGTAGAAAAATTTATTATATATATATATAAAGTCAGCTGCTCCAGCTATAAAATATCTTTAACGAGAAATCAAGTTTCACTTGTGTTTCAAGCAAGACAATTCCTTGATCCGATTCTGCCACAACAAAACACGAGTAACATTTAACGGTCGCGTTTTACGACTGTGACATGTAAAACGAGGAGGGAAATAAATCCACCGGAATAACAATTGTAACGTGCGTGTAGTTGCGATGTAATAAATCGCGCCGTGAAAGCCAAGGAGTTTTCATCAAATGGAAATGCTCTGATTTTACCGTGCACACCGAATGCGAATCTTATAAATGATTTAGCAAGTATTCATTCTAAACGAAGCAAAAAACAATCCGTACGATATTCGAATTATTATAAAAGTGTGTGATTTGCATATTTAAGATAATTTATATTTAAACTAAAAATAAGGTTTATTATTGTTGTAATTTTGATTAAAATTTAACATTTTTTAATATTTTATATATGAGAGGAAGGAAAAGCACTTTTAAAATGTGCTTGTATATCATTTCCATGAATTGCAAATAACAGAAAGTAGAAATTGCAGAAAGTAGACCTCTTGATATAATAATCCTGATAATCACAGATTGTCTAAATTGAATTTTCTAGCGATACCTAGCTGTATGAGGCTGAATAAGATTATGTACATAGGATGAGATGCAAAGCTTAACTGAAATCAGATATTGCTGCAGGGAGTTTAAAGAAGTTTTAGAATTCTCTCAAATAATTCTCTAATAATAACTTCTTCAATCTTCATTGTAATTTCTAGTACATTTTGCAGTGATATTAAATTTGCAAAATAAAAAAAAGATTTCAGAGCTCTAGTTATAAGAAAATTTATCAAAAATGCAAAAAAATTTATTTTAAATAAAAATTATTTTATAAACTTTGTATATTGAATTTTGATATATCAAAATATCAAACTATATTGTCGTTGAAATATTGCATTAATAATCGCAGAGATGGAAAAGATGTTTCATTATCTCGCATTTTAAATCTTACGATAACAATTTGCTATTTTTCTCTACATGGATACAATATAATTGTTAGCAGTTAAAATTTCCATCTCTCATCCGATTTTACTGCTTTCTCCTAAGTTGTTGCGCAGGCTGTTGAACAATGTTATGATGCTACGGAACACGATTGTATGTAATTGTGAGTTGCGAACTGTTATGAACATAAGTTTGCATACTATGTCATAATAAATTCAGTTCTAGTCGCTTGCAACACGCTTCTAAAATACTCTATATGTCAATTAATAAACGAAATCGAGCGAAATTATGTGTTCATACAGCATTTTGTATTCAAAATGAACTTTCCTGCATATCCCACCCTCGACATTTCCCAACACAACCTTGTGTATCTAACTTATTTATCGCACGTGATTTCCCTTGATAAACTGTAACTTTGAAACGTGCATTAAATTTTTATTTAATACTGCAACAAAAATCTTTCTAAGTGATTTCGACAGGAACTAGTCAGACATCCGTTTCTCAGTGTACAATTTAAAAAAAAAAAATTATATCATAGCGGAGAATATAATGATAGTATATAAGTTACATAAATTTGAAATGTAGATTATAATCGGAGTGATTCAATTATCCCAATTTGCCGTTGGCGATAAGAATCGCCACTTAATCGAAGCGGGATGGATTCAATGGTACTAGCTCTTCAGTCGGCGAACGAATATCAGCCGGTTTTATCCGCAGTCGCGGCTTTCCTGTCTCGTTTAACTGGCTTTGCGCGAGATATCGCGGAAGGGAGACGGAATTTTTTCTCACGTCGAGTTTTCTTTCGAAGTCGTCACGTCTGATATGCGCGCCAGAGTTAGATAGATAGAGGTAACAGGCGGAGGAGTTGGACCGCAGAATGGCGCGACAGTGAGGAAGAAGGGGTAGTCGCAAAATCGTCGTAGCACCGTCGTTTGCGCGGCAACTTTCCAGCTTCAGATAGATGAGCGGGGAAGTTTGAAAAAGCGCTCGCCGTCGTTCTCGCCCACCTAAGACCCCAGCGCTTTTATTACTCGCGCAAAGACCGCCGAGCAAGCTCCACCATCGGAGCCGCGACGACGCCACCGCCGCCGCCGCCGCCGCCGCCGCCGCACGGTGTGGTTCTGGCTTAATGTGCGGCCTGGATTTATCTGCCAGTAATCAATCGTGCGGCGAGAGGAACGAGCGGATTACAAGGACGCAATATTTATCACGCCGAACGGTTCATTTGCATGATTTATGTCCCGCCGAATTCCGGAAGTGCCGGATTATTTATGTGGAATTCGCGACCGCATGCCATCCGCCCCGTATAATGATCCCAGATTCCACGTTAGCGGAATTTCTTCGTTATAGCGGGACTTCCTTCGTTTACGGCCTGCAATCTGAGCACTTTTTCATTAATTTTCGAAACTACGGCCGAGCCGGCAAAAGTTTCCCCAACAGGTCTTATTAGCATTTAAATATCAGTAGTGAAATGCGCGCGCGCGTTTAAGATATTGTCGTATTTATAAAATGTAGAAACTAACTGCATCAATATCATTGATATTGAAAATCCATTTACAGCTTTAAACTATTTTAAGCATTTTTATACAGGGTGATTCAAAATAACCTGATGTCCTTGCAATGCCATATTCTTGAGCGAATTCTGAGACGATTTTTCCTTTTACAAAATTTTGTCCGAAGCTTAGAGTTTTCGAGTTATAATTGAAAATAGTTTGCTACTTACGAGTCCGATACAACGGGCAGGCAGGGACGGGCAATGCGTCATGAGACGATAGTAAACACTTGACAGTCTCATTATATGTTGCGCGTCCCTGCCTGCCCGTTGTACCGAACTCGTAAGTTGCTATCTATTTTCAATTATAACTCGAAAACTAAGCTTCGGACAAAATTTTGTAAAAGGAAAAATCATCTCAGAATTCGCTCAAGAATATGGCATTACAAGAACATTAGGTTATTTTGAATCACCCTGTATAATAAATAAAACAAATATTTTTACTGACAATTGGTTTAAGTAATTTTTTTTATTTCAAGCTTTGATTCCATATTCGCTATGTTTTTAGATCTAAACTATTTCGGTGACAATTTAATCTTGTATTTTACCTCAGTTAACTTCTCAAAATTTGTCTTGTGACTAATGGTATTATTGGAACAATGCAATGATATTAATAATAGTAAAAGTTTATTTCGGACTATCCCATTCATCACAATTTAGCTTTCCTAAATTTGCTCTAATTTATTTTGCTAGCATGAAATTTCAGTTTGGAGTGCGGCACGCAAACGTGAATCTTCTACAGAATCTTAAAATTTAACTAAAGATGCTGCAACCTCTTAAGAAGGTTTTGCACACAAAACCACTGGCGAATCCCCAAATGGCGCTGTGACCCGCGTGAATTGCAGGTCGAATTTAATGAGGATATATTATACTCTTCTTCCGTTCTCAACCAAAAGTGCCGAAGAAAGAGTTTACGACTGCACATTTTCCTCTCACGCTCGATTGCATCTCGATAAGTCGCGCTCGTCAAATCTCGAAATTCTCATCATCAAAAAAATGTCACAATATTATGTAGCACTTGTTAAAAATCACTCAGAATATTATCACTCTATATATTGTTAGATGTAAAAATTTAATATAACTTTTATTATTTCTGTAACATATTCAAAAGTGTAATCTACACTAATTTATTTTCCATTCAGTTTCTACCAAATTTATTTGTTCCCGTGTGATTTCTTCTATAATTTTGTAACTACAGCAAAATATTGTTATCTACTAATGTAACAAGAACATGAAAACGTGAAGATTATGTCGACACGTTCGAAAGAAGGTCGCGCAATATCGCCGCACGAGCAAGACAAGCACGAGCAATTCTGTTCGAACGACTTCAGAATTTGATAACAGGCATGCGAGCTATGGAACTCTTGAATGAGCAGTTATTCTACTGTCGAACTCTTATATCGAAACGGCAAGTTCGTTGTACTTCGTAAACTTTTCAATTCTCGGTAAAAGAAAGTAGCGACCACGGAATTATACGTTAGCAAAAGTTCGGATTACCCTCAAATTGTTACTTTCATGATTATGGCATAAGTGAAGGCTGTTCCATATTCGATCGCAATGTGTGGATTTTAATAAAGACTGTCGGCAACGGTTCATTTAAATTTTAGAAGAGACTAAAAAGACAAAAACCTTCAAATATAAGCAGAGGTTAAAATTTGAGGTTTAATTTGAAAAATAGTTCTGAAGAAATTACAATATCGCGCAAAAGGAACTCGAATAACTACTTTCTTATCATTAAATCAAGAGAATTAAAGTTAAAAAGAGATTTTTTATATGCCTTATGCAACACGTAAAATGTTAATTTATATAAATTTAATTTATCTTATGTTGCAATTCTTTCGTAGTAATGTTTCTTTCTTTCATAAATTGTATAATTATATTAGAGAATGGTATAATTACATTAGTTTTTATTTCTTATATATGTATCTAATTACATTAAGAAAAAACTATTCTCACTGAGAAAAATCTGTGAAGTTAAAAGCGTAGTCGCATACTAAAATTGTTCACAATAATTAAAACATTTTTTTTATACAATAATACCGTGACAGTAAGACGATTTCACGCAAATTGAATCACCGATGCGCGAAATAAAATAAAAAACGAGGTCATTTCGTGCTTTATTACAGTGTCGCGTTTGTGCGATGAAATTCTCTGGAGTCTCTGGCTTTAGTTTAATAATTACCGCATTCGATACCGCTAACCTAAATCACAAACGTGGCTTTTACGTTACGCCAGAATATAACCCGACGGAGAGTTGCAACCCGAATCCAACTGGAAGCAGCGCGATGCGTGCTGCTTGTAACGCCGCGCGGGAATTAATAATGTAACCGCTGCTGCACCATGTTTCAAGCATGACGCGGAAAATTAGCCCGGCCCGCTGGTAGCTTAAAAGATTTTTCACTCTTGGATGTAAGTACGCCTCAACGGAACACAGCGTCGCAATTTATCCATCTTTCGCCCACGCACGAGATATTCACCTTGTAAAGCTTTACTCTGCATGCGCGCAATATCTCGTACTTAACACAGCTATTTAGTTGCGCCAGGCAACGCGCATTTATTCCCAAATATTGCAAGAGATAAAGTACATCGTGATCTAAGTAATTTAGCTTTTGCTTCGTGCCATTTTCATTGCAATAAATAGTTGATATTTTATTTTATATAGACATTTCTATATTTAGCATTATTGACGTACGATTGGTTTGTGTAATTCTTTGAAATTTTGTAAACATTTCAAAGATAGCTTTCTTTTCTACGACGCGTACGTATCTCAACGAGATATTTCATCCTCACGTTCCTATCATTCTGATTATACGATCCTGTTATGCGATCATGAAAACTATCGACAAGAAAAGCGACCTAAGTGCGTCGCTCTCTGATTGTACGACTACGCGTTCGAAAATGATCATCTATCAGTGAACCCTCATTAACCGTCTCTCCCTGAGGATAAAGCGCGCTGCACGAGATAGCTTATCTCTGATGTCGTTTGTTCTCGCTCTCCACGCCGGTTGACCCATCGAGGTCGTCTATTGGGGACTCTTTTCTACCGAGTTTCCTTTGACCACTCCTTCGCCCGTCTGCCCACTCCTTTTCCATCTTTTCCCGTACGTCCGACCAGTCACGCTTCCTCCTCGGTCACGTATCCTTTCTTCCCCTCTCGAGTCTGGTCCTTTTTCGAGCAAACGGCGATTTCGAGAGGAGACGTACAGCGAGCCATTCGCCGGTAGGAAAGACAGCGGTAACAAGGAAACGGGAGGGTCAAAACATTCGTCGGGGGTTTTCGTGAGGTCGTTATAACCATAAGGACACCTTTCACTACAAGATAGGGCTCGAGGATTCCTCGTTCTGGATTCTCCCAATTATGACCTTTTTATTGTGGGGCTTAAATCAGCTTTCGCGTCCCACGCGAATAATCTCACGAGTCGATCGATAACGATTGGTATATGCGCGTTATTGCGAGCGGTTATTGGCAAGGTACGGCCGGGAACGAGAATCGCTCTAAACCCGCTGCAAAACGAATCAAAGTAATAATTTCTAGATGCGATTGGTCTAGTGCGAACTCGCTCGCACGCAGATTGTGCACGTAACGCGCTCACAGAGCACGATCGGGATGAAAGGTACATCGCGAGTTACACAATCTGATTTGAGAAAGAGAAATAACCGAGCAGACGAATGTATAACCGCGCCATGCGCCGGAATACGGTGCGTTCGTTAAGCCACGTACGTGACTTCGTTGCGTCGGCGTTTTTCGAGGAGGAAAAAGGCGGCGCGGTGCGGTGCGACGAGACAGAGGGGCCGAGGTTCCCGCAAAATGCCCGAAGCGTGCAAAATATTATATACCTGTCGTCGCTGATTGGACGACGTAGCGCGGACTGGCGGCCTGTAACGCGGGCTACGTGCGCGGATCAAAGAATGCGCGGCTACGAATGTGCTGCTGTTTAAACGCGACCGGGTCTCGTTATAAATATGTATGCATATGCGGGAACCACAGGAACATCCGGGCGAGGCAAGGAAATATCGACGTCCGATTATAATCCACTCTCGGTGGCGTGAGATTCGGTTACCGCGACGAGAGCAGACGGTCGTGACGAGACCGTGCCACTCGCTCGTACACGAGTGCCACGATGAATAATACATATAATATGGACATACGATGACATGTTCGCTTTTGAAATGGTGTTCTAATAAAGAAGATCACCGCGCGACCTTTGACAATGAGATCGTTATGACTTCATCACTTTCGCTATTTATCATATCTAATTAAATATTTTACATAATATAATATCGTCTATATAAATGAATAGCTGCTCGCATTTAAATAAAGTTTGCCCTAAATTTGTGCTATATTAATGTGCTAAGAGTATACATGGAATTAGATAAAATTGATTTTTCTGTAAGTGGAGGTAACTTTTTATGCGATGTAATCCATATAAATTTTTAATTATTTCCATAATAAAAATATAACAAAAAAATTAAGAATTTTGTTTTACTTTTTTGAGTATACCTGTTTGTTGTTTTTACATAACTTTAGATCTAAATCTGCTACGTCATATAAACAAATTTAATGACTCCAAACTTCAGCGATGCAGTAATAAATCAATTTCATGTTAGATTATAGTGATAAACTAGCTTGCAGTTTTCGGTCTCGACTGATATATAGATTATATTCTCGTTTTGAAGATGCAACACTTTCGGCATATCTCCGGGGAAATTTCTATTATTATTCCAAGTACTTCCTGATTGGTTCACATTAGGTAAAGTGATCGCCTTCGTGATACCTATCATGCGCACGCACGCGAAACAGGATAGGTAATATTAAAGTAGTTCATCGCGTTTGTCAACTTATAATGCTGTTGCGACGTAAAATAGACTGATCGATGGGGTTCTGCGACGTTATGCTGAGTAATATTACTTTACGTAATAACGTTTACAAGCACACCGTATAATAAATATAGATAGTCAACATAATAATTATTAACAACCGTTTTTCTTGCATTCCTTAATTTTTTTGTCAGGAACCATGAAAAAATCTGTCAGGCTGATGTGTAATGTAAAATAAAAAAGGATTTTAATTTCAAGCATACGATGATGGATGGGACACCTTTTTCGGTGGTGCAAAATGTGACATCTTCGGTTTTCATTTGTATTCTATATTTTGACAAACGTACTAAATGTTTGTTTATTATATGTAACAAGTTGACATTTTGTAATAATATTATACTAAAAACAGCTTACTTTTTATAATATGTATTTTTAGTAAGCGTTTAAAATTATAGAAATAAATAAAAATAAAGTTTCGTATATGTTGCCAAACAAAAAAATCACAGCAATTCTGTATGTCATATCTGTTATACTCATGCTTTCTTGATTTAATTTTTCATGTACACTCCGAACTTTTCCGAAAATTTATAGTTAAATAGACGTAACAAATATCAAATTAAAAGAAACGATGTAACACGAAAATTCACTCAACAGAACAATGCGAAAGAAACCTCGCTCTGGCAACCTATTGGTGAATCCATGCGTCGTTTACACAGCGTGCGTTGCATGTTTACATAGCGATTCAGAGAGACGCACGTCGGGCGCGATATACGCATGAGCTGTTGAGTGTACCGAGAAGGGTCGAATATGCGAGAAATATATTGTTTATCCGCGACAAAGAATCGTGCGAAATATAACGGCTGATTCGAGTGCACCGGGCGCGGCCAAGCGCGATAATATCCCAATATTTTTTTTTCAAAGACTGAACGCACATACTACGCGAGAAATGCTGTAACCAAAACACTACTCTGCAAACCATAGGAGTGCATCGTTCGTGCAAAACTGAATAGAGCATCCCCCAAATAAAATCTATTTAAGTTGGCTCACGGTAAAAAAAAGCACTTTGCGCCGCACGGATATGGTCGATTTTTTTCTCACGCTGCATTAGTTGCACTAGCCGCGGAAGCGCGAGCAACACAAGCAAGGTATTTTATTTTATTTTCTTTGTGTAATTGAAGCGGGCGTTAAAGCTGGATGCATGCCCGCGCGAAACGCGCTCGTCGCGGTGTTTAAATAATCGGAAGCAGAAATTCGCAGAAGGGGCGCTGCGGAGAAATGAAATTGCACGCGTCGTCCGAGAGGCGGGCACGGACATTACTCAATTTTCGGACAGCGTTCAGTTTGCCATGGATTTGATTCAAATGGCAGACAGGCAGACGTAATTTCGGTAAAAACTCACGCGTCGACATCGAATAAAACGCGAAAAAAAATGACAAACTAGAGAGAATGATGTAACGTAATCCGAGATAATATATTAGATATTCCATCTTCGCGTGTACTGCCGCTATGCAAATCAGGAGTAACTAAGAATTTTTAACGCTTTTTCATCACTTTTTTTTATCATGTTACTTTTCGCGCATTCTATCATTAAGCAACGAAGTGAATTTAAATGTTATTTACATTTACTAACGACTGCGTCATGAAATGAGAAACTTGCGATTGTCACATAACCCCGGTTCACGTTGAATCGCTTTGTCTTCAGAATACATTTATCAGCTTTGTCACGGCGAAAGTAATGGATTCATATTAGAGCGCACTTTCCTTCGCGTAATCCTTCACTCGCTTCATATTATTCGGGCTAGTTATTAAACTTCTTTCTCCATTTTATCTCCGCTAGCAATGAATTATATAGATAAGGCTTATGAAGGTAGAAACACACAGGTGATGGAAGCATTACTCATTTTATACGTAGACTGTATTAATTTAATATTATTGCACGGATTTGTTGATAAATTTCATGAAATGTAATTTAATTTGCAATTAGATTTAATGACGCAGATAAAATCTGTGAAAAAACATTGGCGATATGCGAGTCAAGTTTCTTGTATGAATCAAGATATTTAGTTATATGTTTCTGATGACAAGCTCAATATGGAAACAGCAAAGTGCACTTTGGTTTGAAATATGATTTAATAATTTAAAGCCATCTGATCGGCGCGGATCGATATCATTGCGATATCATAAAATTTTAAATTATTCGTTTTACATTTTTGAAATGCAGCGCGTACTTACTCGTCCATTCACCTGCGCGATGATAACCTACTTGTTTATCTTTGAAAAGCTACTACCACTTGCCGCATGACAATCTGTTTTCATATATTTGTTAGATTGAAATACAATTCAACAATTTGAAGTCATGTAATCATCGCGAATTATTTTTGCAATGTTAAACAATTTTTAATTTTATTTTATTTATTTTGTATTTCTAAACCGCAAGTAAAATCATTCGTTTATTTACGCGGCGCGATAATCCACCACCCGTCTATCTTTAAAAGGCTACTACTACTTGTGATGCGCGGCAATCAGTTTCCTCTTTCACTTCGGTGGCCGACCGCGCGCTGCGTCATCTCTTAACTGTATTTACAGTAAATCTACGATGAGATAACTCGCTCCGTCTCCGTCTTATCCACGTGCTCTTTATGTCTTCTTTTTCGTGTCGCAGAGCGACCATAGATTACCGATTGTATGTACACCGGCTCGAACCAATCTCGGCGGAAATTCAAGGCGAGAACTCTCGGCTCGCGAAACTCTACCGGGAAATGCGTTGAAAATTGCAGCGGCGTAATCAGGCCTTCCTCCGTCTTCTCCGCGTCGAGCTTCCGTTGCCGGGCTAGTCTTTTCTCGTGTCTGTTGCCGTTCACTAAGGCGAATATAAAAGTGCGAATACACGACGCATATCTGCTTTCAATGCAAATGCGAAATGTTTCGGCGGAGGTTAACTCAAAGCGGTACGGTGACGTGAATCGCGTGACTGTGCCAGCGGCTGTCTCCTCGCGACATACCGGAGCACGGATCAGCCCCAACGACCCTCGAGGAGGAAAGCCGAGTCAAAAGCCCGAGGGAAGACCCGCAGACTTTTTCCTCGTCTTCGCCGCTAGCCGTGACTTGTCAACCGATGCGTTCATCCCCCGATATTTATGTTGTCAACGTGACCATCGGAACAGTTATTACTGCGACGCATGCAATTTTACGAAGGAAGTTGACTAAAGAATGCGCGGTTTCGCAATAAAGCTGAAAACAATCGTGTACATGCAAATAATACCAGCACCATAGTGCTAGATAAGTGTATACGCATATGTACGCATCGGTTGATATTCGGGATATTTCTGTGACGCGAATAAAAGCCGGCGAGCGAAAGGCGTTTCTTTTCTCTCCTGCAATTAGATTCTCCCTGTTACCGTGGTCTATCAAGACCGATTAAGGCGTGGCACGACTTAAGCGCGTACTTATACCCGACCCTTTCTCTTCCTGCCAACGGAAACATCGATCTGCATTTATTAGAGCGCGATTTGCATCGACACTATGGATTCTCGCGGCGCTGTCGAATCACCGAAGCGCGTGTTCTTTGTGAATCTCGAGCGATCTACGACGAAAACGAATCGTGTCTTCACATCTAGTGTGAATATCTTTCTTTCGTCAATTAATTTCGTTTTGATATCTTGGTTTAAAATGGTGGTATTCTGAAAAAATTATACGTGCGGAATAGCTATCCATTTATCGATTACTTAAATTAATGAATTCGGCTGCGCTAGTTAATTCGTTATAATCAGCAAATTATTAATAAAATGCAATTACGCATTGATTTCATTCTTATTGAATTTCTATAATGTCATGTTATAATTCCATATTCAAATGAAGAGCCCAGTTTTAATATTACGAATCAAAATCGACATACACGTAATTGCATTAGTCGATGCAATCAGGATTGCGTTTTGAATTTATAAAACATAGAAATTCAGATTTATATCATTAAAATTTATCCCATGCAATGCCGCGGTGTATCGTAAACTTCTTCTTAATATTCTAAGAAATGAAAAAATATGATAGAGTTTCTGCAATTCTATTTAATATTCAGATTAAGAAGTTACTTTAAAATTGCAATTGTTCTCTGTGCAATACAACGATGTAAGCACAAAATGGATTTTTATACTTTAGAAAACAAGAGAAGCGATTATTTAGTTACGATATATTTTCGGATTAATTAAAAAAAAATTATTTTATATAATGAAGAAACGAGTGCTATATATATATATAAAATAGTTCAAGTATAATAAAATGTAAATATAATATCGCTTACGCGAATAAGAATAATAATTTGTAGCAAATAGCAAACGTGCCATGTTCAAAGATGTATCTTTCTTTTCGATTGTATTATGCTATGTAGCACACTGTGTGACCAATTTATGGTGATTTTTACGGTAAAGAGGAAAGATTTCACGACCCCGATTTCAGTACCCAATAATTTCGTCGCTTGCCCTCACATGTTCTGGCTTAACTCAAAACCAGTTCTGGCCGCAACAAGAGTAACGACGTTGCCGTTAACAAAGGACAGTCTTCTTTTCGCGCGTGTGGCCGACCAAGGGAGAAGATTCAACAGATCGATTCGCAGACCGCAGGCTGTTAGAACTTTAACTAGAGCGCGTATAAACTCCGCTCACGCAGTCGTCAAGCTACACAGTGAGCAACCACAATGAATAAAAGATGGTACTGTTAAGCTCAATCGAGTAGCTCCTCCAAACTGAAGCATCTAACCTTTCTTTATCCCTGCAAGGTGATTCTTTATACTGCAAAAATACCAATTTCTAGTGCCCACTACAATTTTCGGACAATCAATCAAAAATTATACATACGTTCGGTTTTAAAAGTCAAACATTTGACCCCATTTGTAATAATTTTTCAATGAATTTTAGTATGGACTTTGTAATATAATTATCGCTTATATTTCAATTTTGGGAGACGTTTTAATATAAAATATGTTACTAGATTTTTTTATATGCGTATTTCTTAGAAAAAAATGTAAGCGTATACTCACATCAGGAGTTTACGTACCTATCTTTACACGAGAGTGTAATATATAACGCCTCTACTTAAGTTTATAACTCTCAGTACTTCGTAAGAACTTATCTTTATAGATTTATTACATTATGCATGATGTAACCGTCCATTTATTTCAACAATAACACTGTTTAAGATCTGCTTATCGCTTAAATTTACGAACGCGTATTTTTGTTCGTAGTTATACAGCATTTAATGCACTAATTCTTATAGAATGGAAGATATATAAAATTTATGAAATAGATAAATAAATGCAACATTCAAAAGCTGACAATTTAATTAATACGGACACATTGAGCATAATTGCTTAAATAACTGTGCTTAAAAATTGCATAATTATGATTTTGGCTTAAGTAGTAAAAATAACTAATATGCATTCATATCGCTTTATATATAATATAAATATAATAAATGCAATAAAGCATTTGTTTTTATGATTAATAATTGAGATAGCATATTGCAGATGCATCAGTATTATTGCTGTTTGTTACATCTTTTGTTTATTTATGGCATCAATTTTTACTAGCTGCATAAAGCTGCATACGTAAAGTGTTGGCATATCGTATTCTACAAGCTATTATATAACGTAAATGAATAACTAACCACTGCAAACTAACTAAACAATTACATTCGCGAAGTATATGTAGAAATATTCCTTTGTCTATTGTCGATGAATCTCCCATACTTATTGTTAACTAACAAAAATCACATTGAAATACATATGCAATACCCTGAAATATATTGTTGAATTCACCGCATGAACGTTCATACACACACGAACAGAGTTCCCATTTTTATCTATTTCATTTTTAAAATATATTTGTGAACGGACATTTTATAAACAACATGACAATTTTTTTGCAATAATTGGTGAGACGTACAGTTTGTACACCACATTTTTTTTTAAAGTATATAGGTATATGCAAGTATTAGCAAAGCGATCGATAATGTTTGTTTTTAACATAGAGGTAAAAAGAAACTTTACACAATTGAAACGATATGGCTGTAACTCGGAGGCTTTAAAGATCTACCGTTTTCCCGGGATCAAGCTACGTAATTCGACAAAGTGCGGGTTGTTTGTAAATCCATTTATCTATAAATCGGGTTCTCACGCCTCACGAGGTCGACGTTGCTGCGATCGCGGCGTGTCCTGCGTGAAGCAGCGAAAAGGACACCGAGTCTGCCGACCACCGTGTGATTTGGAGCGAGAGAAAGATATCGCCGGTCTGTGATTTTCTGAAATTGTGTTCGCGCAATCGGTGACGCGGACGAACGGCGAGCCGAGGTCCTGCCGGTCGATTGAAAACCTTCATAATCCGTTTATGCGCGTACAAAAGCCGGCGTCAGCAAGATTTATATTTATCGCGTCTCTTAAATCAATCATACGCCGATGCTGCTTTTGACATTTCGCAAACAGCTCTTAATTTATGAATAGCCGCTTATACGGAATCTCACCTCCGAAACACGGAAAACCGAAATTAGGTCGTGCGTTCATGTTCGAAAAGATAAAAAAAAAAAAAAAATAAAATAAAACGAACGCCCGTCACGCTGTTAAAATGTTTACTGTGTACATAACGATGTCTCGCACTTAATTCATTTTCCAAGCTACTAACGATCGCAAAAAACTATCATATAAAAAAAACCAATATTATCGATACAATCGACGAATGTGTTTTTATTGCTCACTCATAAATCCGTCGAGATAGAAAAGGAACAAGTTAGAAAATAGCATCAACGTGGGCAAAGTTGAAGAGGGTCAAGCCAATAAAATCAAACATAGCTAATTCGTTTAATGGCCATGACCCAAACCTCCCTATTTATTTAGAGAGGGGTATCGACCGCCAGGAGTTTTGGCCTTAGGGAGGCTAACTGATGATCCGCAGTCACGTCCGCGCAAACACGATTGGTGCGCCGATTTAATCTGCAGGATCCTCGAAAAGAAATCTTTTGTGCCGTTATTCCTTGATGGCTGTATTATAGCCGATCGAATTTCTGCGACTTGGATTTACAAAGAATTACGCGGGGACTCGTGTTTTATGACGCTGCCTTATGAATCTCAACTCCGGTATTGCGTAAACTAGATAGCAGATCGTTAAAAGCTATCACGTTTGCATGAAAACCAGTATGCGTGATGTTTTCGGCACGCCAGACGCGTCACGACGTTCGTGATTAATTGCTCAATATTCCGCTGCGTTTAACAACCCGTAATTCATCATAATTATATCGCTGATGTGAGACACGGTAAAAACTTGCATTTCGGCTTTACATAAAATCGATTCTGTTGCTGCATTTTTATCGAGGTCAAACTAACGCATAGGAGGTAACTGTTCGCGTGCGCAAACCGGGAAATAATGTATTTCTCTATTATCTGAATATATTTATTAAAAGGCGGTGTCTTGCGATACCGCGATATGTAAAGCTGTGCTTATTCCAATTCGCGCGTGTTTGTCTTCAAACGCAATTCGTTACGCGCAATCTTCGAAGGAACTTTATGCGCACTTCCTGGTCTCCGGTAATGGAATAAAGTTTGTCGCTCTCGCTAAAAGAAAGATTGGAAAGTTTCGAAAATTCGCGTCATTGAAGGTACTTCGCGTAATGTAAACTTCTGAGATTGCCTGCACTAAACGAACGCAACTTGGAAAATGCGTCCCGCGGACTGCGTAGACATCGTAATCGTGTAAAAATCAATTTGACAATTTGTAAGAAGCGTGAAAAACTCATAATTATTCTCTATTTTCATTTAAATATGCTGTTTCGTTTTGTAATAAAATGTTGGACGACAGTTTAAGAAAGTGTTCGCTTTTGGTATTATTATAAAATAATTATTGTCACTGATAAGCGTATTGTAAATAAATATCAATGACAAGAAAATTGTATTTATTATTGCACGTAAAAAAACTCACCGTAGTAGAACGCAGTCAGAACGGGAAGCACTAAAATGCAGTTGAAAGTCTAGAAGAGCCAGATGAACGAAGAAACACGCTCCACCGATGATAAAAAACGAAAAATATCTTGAATTTCAGAAAATTGTGCTGTAATAAAATATGAGAAATTAGTTTAATAATTTGTAAAAAAATTTTATAATTACAGTGATAAATAAAAATTATATATAATACAATTATATATAATTATATATGCAAAACCTGTTTATAAAACAATATTAATTGTTACAATAATTAATCACATAATAACTAAAATTTGCTTACCAATTGATATCTTGCAGTTGCAATCTATTAATTCCGTTGCTCCAGTGTTTGGTTAGATTCACTCACTTATATATAGCATTAATACTTATATAGCACTTATATAGCACTAATTATACACAATGATATGATATTCACGATTAATTCGTACGGCATTACCGAGTTTTACAAGCACGATAAACTTTCAAAAAAAACGAAAAATAACGACAAGTACGAAACATAAATTCTGACTAAAAACAATTCTGCTTGTTAAAAAATTCAACGACTCAACGAAAAATTGTCTAACGGAACAGCATCGCGGTAAAAAAAAACGACAAACGCAAATATCATCACTAGAACCAAGAGAAGGATCTAATAATCATTACCTGTCTTTATTATCAAATAAAGCAGTAACACATGTGACATTTCTGACGCGTAATGATATACAACTGATACGTTTTCGGACGAATAAATAACGCAACATACGACGATGATACGCAACTTTGCTCGATGACTCCGCCATTTTCGAGATGTGTGCGAAAAAACACACGGACTACGAAACAACTTCATAGCGAAAGCGACGACAAGCGCGACGTCTGACGTGACACGCTAGAACTAGTTACTTCTAGCTATTGTTTTGTATTAGTTTTATGTGAATAATGTTATGGTTATGTGCAATTAAGGTTAGATTAAGGTTAGATTTGATCATACGCACTGTAGTTTCTGCGACGATCACTTATTTTTTTATTCTACATTTCCGAGTTACATTGAAGAAATTTGGAAGACGGAGCAACTTTCTATCGTCGTGTTTTGTATTATTTATTTGTTCAAAAATGTATGTAATTGCATATCAGAAGTGTCAAATGGATTGCTGATCAACGTGATAATAAAGGTAAGTAGTGATAATTAACTTTTTCGATGATATTCGTGTTTGACATGTTTTGACTCGCGATACTATTTACTCAAACATTGTAATAATATAAAACTTTTTAATGCACGGAATTATTTCGTGCTTCTAATGACCTACATTGTTTCAGAATCGTCGCATTGAAAGTGTATCATGCTGAAAATGTATCGCGCTTATAAAACTCCAGAGTGTTGTACGAATTCATTGTTCGTAAGTGAACAATTAGTGCCATATAGAGGAATATTTAGAACAACAGTGGATATCAATAGATTGCGATGGCAGGACATCGACAGATCCCGACGGTGGAATACCAACTGGTAAGTAAATTTTAAATTGTATTTTAATTTGAGGACAATGAAAGTAAAAAATGGGATGTAAAATACGTTTCGCGCAAATAATAGCATTTAAAGAAATGCGAATGACAGCGAATTAGTCTTTGAAGAATTGCATTATAACATTTCAAAGACTTATCTTGCGATTAATTATGTATTAAACAGATAAATTGTTTTTTAGAGCAATATTTGTACGATTAAAAAAAAAATCTGAAGCTCTGTAAAAGTTGAGAGTTCAGTTACTATTGCAATTTATCAAAGTTTCAGTAATTAATGAAACTTGATGCTATTTGGAAAGAATTTTATTATTTCTGTTGTTATTGTTGTTTGTTTACATCTATTTATACCGGTTTATTTTTATGTATATCTAATTTATGATATTTCTGTTTATTCCATTCGTTAATTTTAATGACGCAAATCGAGTTATCAACAAAATTTTAATTGGTTATTGTTAATTCTTTATATCCTTTGCCACGCTTTTGTGCAAGATTTACGTTAAATTCCACAACATGTTGATTAGTTAAGAAAACTTATTATTATTTTAAATATATAAATAGGAGTATATATATGCATTCTCTTCACGGAAACAAATGCGAGCCACAGAAAATTTCTGATAATATAATCTGTCTACAATTTTCTAGATATATCTCGATTGAATGATACACTATGGACGCATTGCTATCGATCCCCTTTCTCTCTTCTCTCTCGTTTCGAGCATTGTGGGAAAAATCCTGTAGTCGACTACTGTCCGTTACCGTACCGTCGAAGCTAACACTGTAGAAGCGCATTACCGTCAAGGGTTCACCTAGTGTAAACTCCTGGGGTTGCATGTGCAAATTGAGCGCGAGTTGTTTAACACGATCGTAGGACCTTGCCGAAGCGGTGCGGTAAGTCGCCGGTCCTTGTTGCACCGAGCACGTACACAACTCCCCTCGTAAGACTTCTACAATAGTCACGTTCGCGGAAATACAATCGTTGAGCCGATTTAATCTTGTGGATTCTCGTTGCAATCTAGCGCATCTACAATGGCAAAGATCGAATTGAGTCTTGTATGGATTCCTTTATCTTCCCCTTAGCATCCAGAGCGCCGGAAGCTTTTATGTAGGACTGAGGTTTTCCTCTTTAGATCAATAAATTTACTCTAAGTATTTCCTTAAGTGTCAATAAAATAGAATTTCTCTTTGGACTTTTTTTCTGAATATAAAAGATGTTCAAATCAAGCTTTTGTTAATATCGCTAGTATTATTTTCTCTTACTCTTTGCATTGTTCTCTTTTTTATCCAACGGAAAATTTAATATCCATATCTCTAAGAAATATTATATAAAATTATACTTATATTTTCTAATTATAATGTACGGGAAAAATCAGCGTTTTTTTTTCTATATGTAATTCTTGGGAAGATTATGCCAAAACGTTCCTTAGAACGGGACTGAATAGCAACAGATCATCTGGCTAAGAAACTCCATTAGAATCATGCCGAAGTGCGGAACACGTCGAGCGTGTCCGGGTTCTAATGTATTTTAATGGAATTCTTCGGCCGGTCATTTCTCTTACGGGCTGGCGCGCACGCCACGGTGGCAGCTTCTTTTGCCCGTGGATGAGCATTAGCGGAAAAGTTACCTAAAGTACCGCGACCCTGCCGCAGCTGCGGACGGTTCGCACGCGGTTTTTACCGCGATGCGGGGGTTAACGCTCTTACTTAGCTTAACGTTCGTTAAGGGAGCAGCTGCCGTTCCTGGACCGTTGGAAAATGTCGCCGGTTTCTCTTTTTCGCGTGTCGGATGGCAGGAGGATAGGGAGGAGCAAGGGGGTGCCTCCGTTTCTCTCGTCCGTGTTTAACTGTGCGCTCGTGGACACGCACGTCTCGTTCTATGCAACCGGACAACGGTTCGTATATCCGGATATACACTTGTATTACGTATTTTCGACTGTGTCGCGCAATGGCAATGTCGGTTCGCCTCGTTAGAGACAACTTGGATTTAAACCGCCATTCTAGCCGTACCAGTCTGCATTATTTAATCGAGTCGTCTCTAATTAACGCATCGCGCCTGTTTAATTTTGTCAGAGCATCATAAGCGTGAGTTGTTTCATTTTGGTATTGGTATATTCAGTAAACCAGTGCAACGAGCACTGTATTATACTTGCCAATATATTCCGACATCAAAATGAAAATTTCTAGTGAAACTGGTATTTGAAATAAATTTATAATTTTAGTTGACAAATATAACGCTTTAATTCTATTATCTAAATTTATTAGATGTAATTCAAATCTAAAATGTAAGAGTCATGTTTGTATAATCAAATGAAAAATAACTTTTTTTAATTTTACAATATTTTACAAACATAAATTTATCTTATTTATTATATATATATATATATATATTTATCTGATTTCTTATGTGAAATTATCCTTCTTATTTACTTAATTAAATTTTAGTTACGTACTGCGAATATACATTTTGTAATGGTATGCCTTAAGGCGGATTTAGGACATGCTGTCAGATAATGCTATGGTATGCTTTATGTCAGCTTGTGATGATGCCCTGATTTAAATGCAATCAGGTTATTCGTGTTAGAGAATATCATTGTAGTACGCAGATAGCAACCAAGCTTATTGCAATGTTCTTATTGTGATATTCTGATGCAGCTTTTATTTAAAATGCCTCACTATTAGAATACGTTATTTAATTGCAAAATAAAATGGACAATACCGTTTTTAGAATTATGTTTAAAATAGTCAGATTTTTTAGAGTAATCTAAAAATGACTTTTTATTGGCAAAAATTTGATTTAAACGCTATTTCCGCACAATTGATTCGTTGATGTATAGATTTGATTTAAAAGATTTTATTAAATAGAATTTACTTCACAAATCTGGAGAAATTATATTGCCAGAAAAATTTCATTTATTTGCATATTTTAAAATTAGAAAATTTTTTTAATTTTAATTTAATTTTGTCAAATAATATGCTTTTTAAATTGAAGAAAACACGGCAAAGCATATTTTATATGAATTTTTTATAACTAACAATGTTAAGCTTTATTAATTAACAAGTGAAATATTGCAAATTTCATGATAAAATTAATAAATTCTATATTTAATATTATTTTTTGTTATATTTAGATCGTTTATATTATTTAATGGTATCTGCAATTTTTTTACATTTGTTTTTATCATAAGTTTATTGTAATATTACAATTATAACAATATTTGATACGTATAACAATTTAATATATGTTATAATTTTACAGTCCAAATGCATATGAATTATAATAGGTTACTGCATATGTTAGCTTTAATGAGTGAATTTAATTAATAACCTCTAGAGTAAACACCATTGTCTCATTAAAATAATATGCATTAAATATGAATATAACATTAATATGGCAAGCATTGCTGAAAAGAAAAAGTTAGGTATTCGTCGATAAATGATCATGTGATTATGGTAATGATTGATTGATTTGACAATTTATTAAACAGAAGAAAGTGAGCATACAAAATTGGGAAAATTTACTAAATTTGAAGATTGGTAAATTTGTACGAAAAATATATTGTAATTTTATTATGATAAATTGTTTTCCAATATTATTTTTACGATATTTATTTTTCATTAAAATATGTAATTAGTATATGTACAATTTACCTCATTAACAAATACAGTTAGTTGTTTAAAGATTTTTAAACGCGGCAGATTTGGGTGTGAAAATTTTTTAACAATTCGCAAACGTATGCATACATATTCAGTATATTATTGTGTTGACAGCATTTCCATATAATGAGCAGTAATAAACCATTCAAAAGTTCCAACACAACATAGTACACTGCTACAATGACGATGTATCACGCATCACTGCCCGTTAATGCGGCATACATGGCCGCCTATTAATTTATCGGCGTATTATGCAACGTTAACCGTCTGATCGCCGCGGCTTTATTAAAATTCACCACGTTGACAATAAAATCACTACAGCTACTCGCGGAAATAGCTGTACGCTTTTGTGTTCAGTGTGCAGTGGACAATAGCGGTAAGAATCGTTGCAGTCGGCATAACTATCGTATCACGAAACATGGAGGTAGAAACGTAATTTTCACTGCAGATCGATACACCAGCAGCAGACGCGCGTATACTGACTAAACGAATATTTAAGAATTCATTATTCCTTCGTCCGTCTCGGTTTATCCAGCGGGAAAGCTAAGCCTCGTTGAGGATCGAAAATCTCGAATAAAGCGAGCCATGCATTATAGATATCCATTCGAACCGCCGGCGCCAAGTCCGTAACTACGCTGTTCCGTGGTAACGCGGTTCTCACCTGCGAAAGAGAACCTCAGTTTTGACGTGTCCCGGCTTAGGCGGGGGAGAAGCGAGAAGAGCCGCGAATCCCGAGTACGAAAGGAGCGAGGATCGGGGAACGGCAAAGCCGCGCTGGCGTGGAAGAAAGAGGAACAATATGGTAACCGGCTGGAGAGAAAAACGGAGCAAGAACGAACGCGAGGGTAAATAAGGGGAAGAGGGATGAGGCGGAAGTGAAGGAAGCTGCGCGGTAAAGCGAGCAAGAAAGGGCGAGAGGGTCGAAGAGAAGTGGCGCGAAGGCCTTCAAATGATTTAGCCCCGCCGTGGGGTTAGATCCGCAATTTCGTTTGAAACATTCATGAGAAATATCCTCCTGGCCCGGTACCGCAGCTGCAGCGTTTAAAGAATTGCACCACGCGGTCGCGACCGTTTACTTATCTCGATGGCTTCCTCTTCGGGGCTCTCAGCCTCGCAAAACGAGGATGTTTCGCCCGCATAACCGGATCTTTCTTTGGAGTCTCGCGGAGGAAGAGCGGAAGATGGGTGGAGCACAGAGCGGGGAGAAATGGTTGGCAAGGGAAGAGTGGGAGGTACGAAGGGGAAACAAAAATAAAACAAAGGTCGGTGAATTTCATGGTCTTCTCACGGCCGAAAGAAATTCTAAGCGCAGATACTCTCCTGCTGGTACACCAGATGAGCTTTAACGAGGTTACGGGTCAACGCCAATTTCCTAACCAGGTAGGAGGATTTCTCGTCTAGTCGTGTTCCGCTGGACCATCTACGACCCGAGGCTTTTCCCGAACGTCGCGGCTTCACATAGACAAGTTGCGAAATATATATATAATTTATATGGTTTCGAGGATCGATGAAATTCGTCTTATATCAAGACGTTCCGGTTGCCATGAATAATTGTCCGACCGACTTTCGGAGAGATATCGAAGTTTTAAAGAAAAATTTTTGATAAATAAGTCACATAAAATTAGGATTAATACATTTGGAATATTTTACTAATATATTCTCTACTTATAAATGTTATCTATTAATATTACATATCTTATACTTTTTGTAAGATCCAAGTTTTAATTAAACCAGAAAAATGCAATGATGTAACCATATGTATTAATAAGACAGAGAACGAATGGTTATTATGAAATTATTAAAAGATAATGAATATTTAGCATATGTAGAAAAATTTATAAGTTTATAAGTTGTCATTAGAATGATTATGTGCCCTGTCATTAAAAATTTATTGCATTTTCGATTTTATTCTGAAAAATAATCAAAGCGTGTTCAATGATCCCGTTCGACTTTATCATCTCGATTAAATTATAACATTAGTAATATATAATGAATACTTAAAATATATATCTGTATATCTATATATGCTGTAGATACTTAATATAAAGTCGATCTATTCTTCTAAACATATATCTTACTTGTAATTGATTCAAATGATGTCTTTCGTACTTAGACATTTATTATCAAATTTAAATTCGAAATTCTAGACGTCATTGACGTCAATGCGAGCTTCTCTTCGAGAATGAACACCGAGACGACGATGATGTACACGGTCTGCGTCATAATATACCGACTCGGTTTGTTCCGCGATGTAGCCATGGTTCCGGATTGGAAGCTTCTTCGTCAGAGTATTTTAACGCTCGAAGCCACTTTCCTGTGCGAACTGACAAAAGACGACCATTTTCTATCTCTGCAGCCTGAGTGTACGTACCTATATACACATACATATATATATATATATAAATTGTGTATATATAGTATATCCGGCGAGCGCAATAAAATGAGAACGCCGCGTTAAACTTTATTGCGGACGGAGGTTGTTGCTCGCATTTCTGCGGCGTCACCGTCGAAAGAGGCTGTTATAACTTTATCACTACGCTACTCGCGTTGTGGATCGGCATTGTGGCTCTTTTTTGACTCGTTAATGTTTAGCATTTAATTCCCGCGCATTTTAGCTTAATTGCGCGATCTACTTCTAATTGACGAGCGGAGAAAGTGTTGTTGAATATTGAGAATATCGCGAAGCGAGAATCGGTAAGGCGATCGTAGAGATTCTCTCTTGGCAGGATTTTTATAGGCCGGTTTATATGCCTGGCATATAAAACGGCGAGAAGATTGAAGACGAAATATCGTTGAAATTTGGAGTGTATGGATAGTGTCTTAAAACGAAGTCATCGGATCGTTTTCAGCTCTCCATGTCTCAATTTTATTGACGATCAAAACCGATCTTTGATGTTCGCATTCAATGAATCGTTCGATCATCCATAGCATTGTTATTGCAAAATTTATTTTTATACCACGGTTGCACTACGTGCTCAAGATTATGCATAGACGCGCGCCGCGGCACGGTATCTTGCATAAAGGCAAATGTGTTTTAAACTGAATTGCAGGATTATGCCGTTGGCGCGTATACCGGTGTAAATGATAAAATGACGGTTTATAAACGTGGCGTTTATTTAATATCTTTTACATAAAAGAGACCGTGAAAACTGGACTACAATATATATATATATATGTTCTTTATAACATTATTTTAGTTTTAACTTAATGTGCGCATCATTAGCGTATAAAAACTATAACAGCTTTTGCAGAAACGGCGAGATGAGAAGATGAGATAGCATCTATTACATTTTCAATCTTTCACGATGCATATCGTAATAACTTTAACGTGCTTATATGCGAAATCATAATTACCACCGCCCGGTCGTTTCAAATTTCCGACTTCCCCCTGCCGTTGGGAGGGGGTGCAAAACAGAGATGGGAAAGCGGAAGGATTATAGGGTCTAAAACCATCGTCCTGCCTTTTCTTCCCCCTCTCTTCTCGTCCATCCCCGTACCCCCTCATGACCATTAACTAATTGCATTCTACTAATTACTCGCAAATCCTTCCGCTCCCGCTTCCCCGTGACTCTGTATACCCCCGGTACACGATCGTAAATACCTCAACTTCCAAAGAGCCGTGAGCTCCCTCCGGCGCTCCACCTTCCTCCGGCTTGTCAAGAACACAAATAAAGACTTTAGACCGGTTAACCGATCCAAGCGAGATCGAGTACACAAGAACGCTCGTCGCTTTCCCACTTCAATCGCTTCGCAAACCGTAGTGACTATTGCAGTTTTTCGCAAGCGAGCACTCGGAACACGCAGTTTATCGCGCGGGAGGAGACCATTGTGTTTCGGCATAATACGGACTGCATTTACGAAACACGGAAAATATATTCGCTTCTATTTTAATTCGGGAATTCGGAAATAAATTGCTGTCGCCTGGCCCTAACACACCGCCGGCGGATCGCGGCGCCAAATAAGTCTCTCTTTCCGCACGAGAATGCGGAAATTAATTTCAAGCGAAATCGGAATGCGAAACCGCCCCGAAATATCGCGATTAAGAGAGGCCGTATATTATTCCGCGCCGAGTTCTATTTCACGCGTATGGTATTTCGATCTTTGCGCTGTATCGTATTGTATCAGCCGCCGTGTGCAGATCGTATATCACGCTGATAATAATTCTTATGACTGCCGCGAGGAAAAAAAAGGATTGTTGGGGCAAAGATATACAGGGCGCTCTTAACCCGAAATCTCTACGCCATTCTGCCCTCCATTCATTACCCTCGCTACCCTTCCCACCTATTCTTTCGCCACAAATCTGAATCCCCCATCGGCCCAGCCAGCACGGAACGCGAACGTGACCTCTCGCTGGTACAGCGAATGCGGGATAAAATGCATTGGGAATTACGTATATCCCCCAGTGTTCGTCGAAGTGAAATATTTCCTATCGAGAAGCATCCCGCCAGCGGCGGAGGGGCGGAGGGTTCGGGCAACGGCGCTCGGCCAGGCGCCGGTTTTACTCGTGGGAGAGAAAGTTTCGCTAAAACGTTTCCGCTGATAAATCTTGTTTACAGATGGGCAGGCTCAGGTGATGCGTGCGCGCTTCGTTCTCGTCAAAACTTAAAGTACGAGGAACTTTCGAAATTCACGCGGGACGCCGCGCGGCTACGTGCCCCGTCCGCGGACGCGAGCATGCTGTCGTTGGCCAACATTGATAATTGGCAAGAAACGCGCGTCGGGACTCGACGGGTCGGGAGTCACGCGGGGAATGACTTTAGAGCACGTCGTGCAGTTACAGGAATCACGGCCTGGCGAGTACATGGCGAGTACAGACGGATATTAGCAGCAGCGGCGTTGAGTCGAGGTAATAATCGCTGGTACTAACGACGCCACTTGTACAGATGTAGCTAATAATGTATCTAATTTAATACATAGCTTGCTAACACAAAATCGTCTTTACACAATTGGCCAATTTTGTCTAATCGAAATAATACGCGGTGATTTTCTTAAATTATTCTATACTTGCTTCTATTCTTACTCAAAAGAATGTTCTTAATTAAATCTTTTCTCGAGTTACTTAGCAGTATTCATGACTTTACTATACGCGTTCATTAATTTTTGTAGCAATTTTTATTTTTATAGTTTTTCAACATATTTTTTTAATATATGCAAAACAATGGAAATACAAAGAAATAAATTAAATTTTAGGAAAAAAAATAGATTATAAAACTTTACTTTTTATCTAATTCCATACAGCTTTTACCTTAATAAAGTTGTGTAATATAAGCATAAGAAGATAGAACTGATTATTAAAAAGTTGTGACAAAAATAGTGCTCAATCAAACTTTTGTTCAGAAAAAGTCAATTCCAACCTTTATAACGATGTTGAAGTATACGGTTTTTGAGTCTGCTTCTTTATGATTTGCGTAACTTTGTATAATTCATCATTCTCTTCCAACATGAGCATTGTCCGTTGGGATAATGGATATCAAACTTTGTAATCTTTATACATTGTTATATGTATAGAATGATGAAGATTTTTTAAAAAGTTATGAATTGCTTGCTGTAAGAAGCTAATTTGATTGATAAGAATATAAATCGATGTTAAATATCATGTAATACGTTTTCCGTAAATAAAATAAACAGTAGTATTATTTAGAATATATCGTACCTTTATGTGTAGTGTGTGTGTGCGCGCGCGCGCGTCGTGTGTGTGTGTGTGTGTGTGTGTGTGTGTGTGTTTATACATTTTTTTTAAACAGCCATTTTCTCCATTCAAAATTTAAAAGTTTGAGACTTGAAGTACTTAGCGCAGATCAAATAATATTTTCGCTTGGTTTATAGTATGAAATTAATTAGTCACACGGTTGTTAACCTACATTCAGAATTATGAAAAATTTTAACGTCATTTATAATAAGTAATGTTAACAATAATGAGAAAAGAATGTTGCCCTCCAAGGGAAGAATGCGCTTTTCAGCGCATCCAAAGGTTTTAATAATTGTTACAATATTCAACAGCTGCTCGACCGTCTACGACAAGAGGACGAACGAGTGGCCACTCATAAGTTGAATGTAAACGACCTGCCTGTTGAAATATCGATCGCGAATGTAACGGGTAGACGACGTTCATTCACCGTGCGATATTCACGAGAAATATAAGCAAGGCGGCGATACTCGCATATGTCTCACATATCTTCTTTCAAAGTATGATAATATTTAACAATAAATAAATTTAATAATAATTTGAAAGACAATAACTACAAACAATAATTACAAACAAACAATAAATACAAGAATATACATAATATATGTGTAAAGAATTTGATGACTTGTATCTACAGACAAATGATATTTATATTTTTTAGTTATCACGTATGCAAATAAATATAATAATGTATTGAGTTAAAATATCAAAATGTTAGGATTTTTAAAAGAATATGTAACTAGTAATTACACAGTTGAAAATAAAGCAGTCTTATCGATCACGGCAAGTCCAATCAGAAAATCAATAGATAGATGTCGAAGTTCATCTAATCCAATCACGGAGTTATTCATCAATGTCTATCCTCATTTCCTAGCACACGGCAAAATTATCCCTTGAGATACCTACAATTATTCATAGGATAGTGAGACTTTCCACCGTCATCTGCTTACGGTGTTGCAATCACCTTCAATATATCACTCATCATACCGCCGAACGGATTTTAGATGTGACCGTCGTGCTGTAGGAGTGATTTAGAAAGTCAGGAATAACTTTAGCGTGGAATCGGCGCGGGAAACGCGCTGCGTCAGTGCCGTTACGTGAGATTACGGCTAACCGAAAACACGGCGAAGAGGGTGCCATCCCTCGCCGGCGTACTCATGCTTCAAGGAAAATATAATGACAAAGAAAGGAAGGAGAGCGAGAGCATTGCGCGTCGCGTCGCGTCGCGTCGCGAACGCCCATCTCTCAATTTGCATTTTCAGCATTTTGCTCGCAGGCAAATAACGACTTCATTACGGCGCTCATCAGATATAAATGACATATTTGATTTGCGTCGGCGTCGCCGCCGCCGTTGTCGTCGTCATTTCCCCGTCTCGTTCGTCCTTTTCGTCGTCATCTTCGTGCCCGACGCCCGCCGTCGCCATCGCCGTCGTCTTTCGCTACTCACAGACGGCGTAGACGACAATGGATACTGGATACTTGCGTATCCAGGCATTCTGTTCTCTTAATGAGAGGACTCTTCTACAATCGGCGATCAGTTTGCGAGCAAGACAGACGTCGCTCATATTGAACCATCCGCGACGATTAATCAGGCTCCCGCTTGTCGATGTGCCACCCGTCACCTCTATTTTCATAATGGATAGTTGTGAACGATTTTAGCTGTAAGCTATCGAACTCGTATATTGACCAGCTGTCATTACAAGCTGTTCACATACCATTAACCGCTATTAATGGATTTCAATTCTCACATTATTAACCAAGCGCATAATAAAATTTGAGTTTAGTAGCTTACTTTATACATCGTGTTAGTCGCTAAATTTATATGTGACATATGCAGCAATATATGTGACATATGCGCAATTTAATAAATATTAAAAGCAAAATCATTTATTACATTCGAGTTATTGCTGTAGTTTTCACAGAAATGTAAATATGATTCGACATCATTATTGTGATAATAAAAATATTTAATGCAGATATTTGCTGTGACAAATAACAAAGAAAATATGTCACGAAGACCAAAGTAATAAAATAGAGTTATCGGTTTAAAAGTCGGATACGACGAAAGTCAATCAATCACATGTCAGACGGAACGTCTGTTCCGATATTCTGGATTATCTCGCACGTTCTCTAACAGCTTAAGAGGGATTAAGTGTTCAAAATATAGAAGGGCATTGACCTCAGCTAAGCAGAAACACTTGTAGAGCGCTCGCTGCACCTAACGATAAAGTCCGCTTTTCACACCGGATTTTTGCGATGCGTCGGGTCGAGGGCGTTTCATTTGCTTCGCATATCCGATTTCTCGAGGTTCGCAGCGGAGATCACAGCGCACGCGCGCGCTATTGTTATATGATCCTGATCACCGTGTCGAAACAGGCGCGTGATCAATTCTGGCCGGTAAAAACATGTAAAATGCGATGTTACCGTGACAAACGCTGCGAACATACGCGTTTCGCCGCGATATATATAATGGCGCGGTCTCATTTTTCATTCGCTTCGTGAATAAATGTTTCTCCGCCACAACAGAATGGAATATCACGAAACAAGCGTTACCCGATATTCGTACAAAGCGATGCACTTCTGCCGGGTGTTATGAAAAATTACGTTGAATCGTATTTACCCTGTCAAACAAATTCGCGTGCGTGCGGCCAGGATAATTCTACACTGAAGACAATAGCATTCGGATTAGGATGCCATACGCTCGAGTACATGCAGATAGATAAATTTGTACGTTTATACGTTTGGGTGGTAACATGAAAAATATGGAAATATGCAAGTTTTACAAAAAACTTGTAAAATGATTGACATATCTATATCTGAAATTTGATAAATATGTATTACACTTCTCATGAATGACGTGATCTGAAATGTTCGAATATACTGCAAAATTTTACCTTCTACCTTTTGTATCTACCGATAATTGGAAGTCACAATTGCCGTTGTTTCTCTCGGTGCCCGTTTTCACCCTCACACGGGCCGACACGCGATGGCACCGTCCGTGCAAATGCCGGCAGAGCGGAAGCCGCTGGCGAGTGACAGGTCCCCGGTATTTTTTTTCCACCTACCATCGCTCCTCCTCTGCACGATCTAGACTTGATCCGTCACACCGGCTGCTGCGAGATGGAATACGTGATGAGCACTCGCCACAGTTGTTTCCGTCCGGCGACGATTATCGGAAATCGATGGTATTTCGAAAATGACGGGCAAAATGCGGCAAATGTAACAATGTAGGAAACATGCCGTTAGAGAGGATGGTCCCGGCCGGAACAGAACGGTAGATCAGCGGCAAAGTGGGTTGGCGGAGAGGAGGTGAGGACGGTAGCCGTCAGGTAGCCGGGGAGAGAAGGCCGATCGTAGGCTGCGAAGGGAGATTTGGGTTTAGAGTCGAAAGGGAATCCGCTCTGCCTAAAGCTGGATCGAGAAAGAACGATGGAACGCCTTGGCAAGGATGGGTGGGCCGCGCTCGCATTCGCTGCCCGACGATATACATCTTCGGGATCCGATAAGACAGGATAGATACGTCTCACGGCATCTTACCTCTTTACCCGCATTAAATCGAATGCCAGAGTATTCTCATGCATGCCAATTCCTCCATCCAGCCCTTCTCGCCGCTCTCTCTCTCTCTCTCTCTCTTCTCTCTCTCTCTCTCTCTCTCTCTCTCTCTCTCTCTCTCTTTTTTCCTCTCTCTTCCCTCTGCGGCCCACCTCGTATACCTTCGCGTTGCCGTGATTTATGCTTTAACGTAAATATCGTTGTCGTCGTGGCTCGAGTGCCCCTTGAGCTGTGTTACACCGCCATGGGCGCCATTTCCACCTGTTCGCGAGATTGCGCGTGCTTATGTACGCGCTCTCGTGCATATGGAGATTCCTCGTCGAGGGTAAAAAGGGGGGCTTTCGTGACTGATCGCCTATTGTCGGCGTAAGTAATGTAAAGCACACAGTAAACATAAACCATGGCATATTTACCTATGTATAGGAGCGAATATTGCAATAAGAAATATTTATTGCATTTTAGCAGCCTTATTTCACACATAATGTCAGTTAAATGGCAAATGTTGCAATAAAAATATTCTCAATATTTTGTAATATATGTTTCATTTTGAAGAGATTATATTTTCATTGTCAGATCATTCTTTATATCGTATATAAAACATATATTAAATACATATATATATTAATATATTATATTTAGACAGACTTGTAATTAAATTTTAAAAATTTAATTTTATGGAAAGATAAATTTATCTAAAACAAAAATAATTAAAATTTTCTATGAGCAGAAAAATGAAAACCAAATACTTTCATGATAAATTAATAATTTTGAAATTTTTATTTGCCATGGCATAAAAATATATTTATTAAAATAATAATTTTCTGAATTTTTAAAAATTAATTAATGAATTTTGATGAATTGTATATATTTTTGCTCCAAAAAATAAATTTTTATATTAATTATTTTTAATTTATCTATTTTTTAAGAGTTTCAAGATGTTTTTCTATTGTGTATATACAATATGTGTATATATATATATATATATATATATATATATATATATTACATTATCTTAAGAATTGAAAGAACAATAAAGAATTTTAGTTTTCTTTGTATATCGAGAACAAAGATTTACCTCAATTCTTTAGGATTTTTATCCCCGCAAAGAATATACCAGTTCAGCACTGCAACCTCGTTATTTTTAACTACGCGGTCTGCATTTACACCATTTCGGCACGTTCGGTTAGTCGTGGCGCAACACGGTTGCATTCACCGAGATATATCGCGATGTACGCAAAGCCCTGCTCGATGAAACATCGTTGCTTGATCCTTAACACGAACATCGCGAAATACCAATCGAATTGCCTGAGCCTATTTAGACGAATTCATTAATGCGAACTGTTACATTCTGTTACTATGCAAAGAGGAATCAATCGGTACGCGTAGCAGCCGCTGCTACGGACAGTTAATGGCTCCCACGTTCGAAGAATTTAAGTCACGTAGAAAAACTATTTGAACTGCGCGAATTAGCATTCGGCGCGGTGTCCGATCGAACAGGCGTTTCATCGGTGAGAGACAATAGAAAAATCAGCCGGTGCAAATCGATGGGCAAATAATGTTGGACGACGGCGCGGTCAAATCCCGATTAGCCTCCAAAAATACTCGCTGTATTCCGCTTAACTCACTCAGAATCAAATGTTTATTTATTAAATGAAAAATGTGATTTTCACGCGAGTTGTTTTTACACAATCGTACATGTAAAATTCCTACCATTTTTTTATTTATTTTGTATTGATATCTTTATAAATTGTCATACATAAATAAAGAAAATTTATTTTAATTTCAAATTTATTAGAATTAGAAAAAGTATTATATAATAATTAGAATTAAATTTTGACTCAGCGAAAGATTTAACATTGAACGCATGTTCTTCTTGACAAGCACATTAAGCATTTTTATTACAGTTACGTCTTCTTTAATGTTCTTTCAATCCTCATATATGGCATTTATACAATTTAGACAATTAACGACATCTAGCTTCAAAGATTTTCTCTCTCGTGATATTTTTCCAGCCGTATGCGCGCCAGTTTAACGTCAGCTTGTTCAAAGTTTCGCGACTCGTTCCTTTCGAACCGATCCACGTCGTTTACCGGATCTCCGCGAGACTCGAACGGCGATAAACTCGAAGAAATTAACCGGGCCATCAAATTGTACTTTGTAGAGAAGTTCTCATTGGCTTTCAGACTTTAAACGTCGCGCATTACGAATTACTGGCCATACGGGTCTTCAACTCTCAGCTAATTCGCAAACTTCCTTCATCCGTTTTTTCTAATTCGGTATCGGCTTAACTTCAAATCTGACGTGATGTTATTAATCATAACTTTAATAATTGATTTGAAATTAATAAAAATTTAGAGACGGAGTGATACAATATGTTTCTGAATAAAATAATTAACATCTGAATAAAATCGTTAACATTATTTTAAATATCAATCACATATGCTTCATGTTCTTGTAAAATGTGCCAATTTTAATTCAAATCCAGAATAACTGTTATTGTTATAGACAACTGTTATTGCAGTTTTGTGTAACATTTATCAAACATTTATGTCGTAATCCTCATTCTATGGTGTGCTGTACAATTGAAAAATTAATCGAAGATAATTTGCATTTGTTTCACACGCAAATACCTGGAATCGTGATTCAAACAGGCACCGGCAATATTATTGCACCAACGAATGTTTTAATACGCTTTAATCTCTACGTTTGGTAACATCACATTTCTATAAACGAGCGTTGATACCGTTCAGCTATTTGCCTGTCTGATGGTTGCTCAAATTCTTTGTGAGGATAAAAATGCGCTGTGGCGTGTTATATTAATATTTATTCATATTTCTGTTTAATATCGTTTTACATCACATGTCATCGGTCCGAATATAAATGTTTGCACGTTGGAAAAACACGTATGTATAATATACAGATCTTTTTTTTTTTAAATTAATAATTATTCATTAAATATCAAGTATATACAATTGCTGCAATTACTTTAATAATTATCTGCATTTATTATTTAAAAAATTTAAATTACTATATAAAAAGCACTTACACTATTACTAAGCAAAATTTTATTTTATAATGATATGAAAAATATTAAGTTTTTTCGAAAAAGTATACATTTTAACAACATAAAAAATAATATAGCAAAATGTAGAATTAATTGAAACATAATGACTGTTTAACGTGTGAAACATATGTGTTTTAAAAAATATGTGCCGGAAAGATATAAATTACATTGATGCATATATTAACATTAATTACTATTATGGGCTAATATGAGTACCTGGCCACAACTGCGTATTAATATTATGCATTTATATATACATAAACCACGTATATCTAATATTCCATATCAACGTATTATTCAATATCCTCAAAAGCGATTTTCATAATAGGGAATATCATATGTAATGTAATATCATAAATATTGGATAAATTGTGTTAAATTATGAGTAAATTGGAGGATAAAAGTATGCAATAACCATTCTATGAGCAGAAAAACGTATAAATTTATAGTAAATTTTTTTGCTATTCTAAATATTTTTATTATTTTCAGAAATAATTTAGAGAGTTAAAGAAATAGATCTTTTTCTTTTCATTTACAAAAAATATGACATAATCTTTAATATTTTTTACTTTAATGTGCTTTGTACTTTTAATTTACTGAAAAATTAATTTTATAACTACATTTATAGCATAAATATGTAAACACGTATTATATTTAATACTATAAATACCTTTATATTATACCTTTATATTATTGTACATAATATGCATAATTACTTAATATTCATAATTTTATACTTATATTAGATCATGATCAATGTTATATATATACTAATTAAAACAAAAATTGCATTAACACTGTACATTTTATACATTATTATAATAAAGCAACTCTCAGTTATACAAAAATCACACACAGTTATAATTAAAACGTGAAGAAAGTAAAATATTAGCTATTTTTTCATGATTTTTAAAACTACATAAAATGCAAGCAATTCATACCTACATATTAAACCGCATATGAATAGAGGCGAACATAAATTTCGAGTGAAAGTTATTGGCTCCATTAAGTTTCCATGAGGCGCAAATGCGCGTTCGCGCGCGACACCCGCAATTAGCATACTATTTCCGCAGAAATAAAAACTAATTAACGTCTAGCGCAACGCGCGCGCGCCTAACACGGGGCAGCGTATTATTAGAAAATCGATTTGGCGAAACGACCGCGACGGTATCGCTTTTTGGAGACGGCAGCGGTTACGACGGCGACGGCAAATAAAGCAAAAACAAATCAGATTGATCCGATCGTAAGGACGTGGAAATTCGCCCGCCGATTTTCGAGCCAGCCATCTCTCCCCCGCCGTCTGCATCGCCATCCCTTCGTCGGGAGATTATCGCAATTGCCGGCGGGGCGGAGAGTGGTCTCGGTGCCCGCGGTGATTACGTGAAATGGATATGGGAAGGAACGAGTCCAATCTAAGCATCACGCTTCGATGGGCAATATCAGTGGCTTATCATCCTTCCTGGCTTCCTGGCTGTACACGCAGTTCGCGCCGCTTGTAATATAAATTCACACGCTCGTCTTCCCGCGCGGGTGAACGCTGAAATAAGCCGACACAGTCTGCACGCGAGCAAATGTCACCTTCCTCACGTTGATATCGCCACTACCATCGTCGCTTAAATCTTTCACGAGTGGTATCATAACGGAGTGGAACATCAGAGAGTCTAATGTTTTCTAAAAAAATCAATTTTTTGTTTAATTTCTTGATTTATATTTTCGTATGTACTGATTTATCAAGGAAATTCATTTTCGACTAATCTTATTTCCCTGCACATTTCCTTGCACAATTATGCAAAAGATAAAATATCATCTTCAAATTGGATTAATTAATCAATACATTTTCTCCCCGTTTAAACTCGTCGGTATCAATCCGATCGTTCACTGCGCGTCGCTAATATCTTCGTTCTCTGCTCTTACACTAAAACTTCACGATTTCTCAAATCCCTCTTGAACGATTTCGCGACGACATTTGCGTTTCACCTCACTGATTTTATCCCGCTTCAGTCGAAAGGCAGAAAAGTCGCGGTAGATGTATTTCTATGCTCCGACAGACAGAGGTCGAGAGGTGAATGGATATACGCGTATTGATACACATACACGTGTGCGTCATATACATATACGTTTAAAATATTCCTCGTGTGCAGGAGCAAAATCGAAGCATTTGGTGCGCTTTGTTGAGTTGTCGCCATCGTCGATATCGATGCTCTCTCTACGTAACGGACAAGGGTGAACCCAGGAGAACATAACGAGAAGTTTCCTCGAGTTTCTTTCTCGTCGATGCTCGTCAACTGTCTCGGACGAAAAAATCCCATTCGTGCTGAGAAAGCACAGAAGGATTTCGCAGGATCTGGAAGTTCTGTTATAATGATTTTCCTCGGGCTTCGCAAAGTCAAGAATCCTCACTCCTCGTTTATGTGCCATCGCACCGACTCGAGGAATCTTCGAACTGAATGCAATTTAACCACACCATTTATTTCTATTATCATAATTTAACTGGCAAAGTAATACATATATACACGAAGAAAATTTTATATCAAAAATTACTAGTAGAGCCGCGGACCATGAAAGAATTATAAAAATTTTTACTGTTTTTCACATAATGGCTATAATATTTAAACTTATAATTCCTCTTATGGTCCGCAATTACTACCGTATCAGTAATTTTTGATATAAAATTTTCTCCGTGTATATATATATCTCAATGAACAATTAAAAAGCAATTCAAACTTTGCATTATTTCTTTACTTTCTTTTACACTACTTCCGTTATTATTATTTTTCTGAGCGCACATTTATCTTTATAATGAATTAACAAAAGTAAGTGGGTTATACATAAAACGATTTTAATATAATTTTTTTATTCTAATTTTAAAATCAATTAGATTGGACAAAAAATTAGATTTTCTTTATCGATCCATCAAAACTACTCTTTTTGAGGAGGAATTATGCCGAGTTTTATATCAGATCGTAAAGTAATGTATTTAATGTTTTATTTCATTTACCGACTACTCTTAGACAAGATTAGAATAATTCAAGAATTTGCCGGTGTCGACATTTGATAACGTTTCAATTTCAGAAGTTATTCGAACGAAAAGACATTCGGGGGAACGTAACTCGATTCATGTATTTCCATTTTGGGTACGAATAAGATTAACAATCAAATGAAATTCTGGAATCTTCGGAGCGTTATAAAATCATTTCTCGCTGCATATCAGGAGTACCAGAGAATCGCGTCGCCAACATGGCATGTATATACGAAAATAGTTTTATTAGCTAGCGATCCGGTCGTTAGCATGTACGAAAACTCACCGGGTTTTTAACACCGACGTCGGGATTTAAAGGATTCGCAATAGGATTACGGCCATCGATCATAACGCGCACCTGTATCTGCCTTAAGCGGCAATATTGGAAGCGGATTTTAACGTCGGTTTTAACGGTCCGTATCGCGTAATATTATCCTAGTATTAATAATGGCGATAAATCAACAGACTGGGGAATAACGTTCGACTTCGGGCTCGATATTCCGCTGGGTAGTTCGGCACAGTCGAATGTATATAGTGGCACTCCAGGGAGCCGCCGATGTATGCTACGAGTTTCTCCAGCACGCCGAAGCACGAAATGCGCTTCGGGGATGGCGGAGGGAAAGACAAAATTACGGCTGCAGCGTGCATAATGATCTACTTGCGAGCTCTCCGATGCGCGGCGAGGAGATTTACAGCCGCGGTAACACTCGCAAATGTGGTCGCTTCTAGATACCGTCTTCCAAGAACGCAACCTGTCCTCAACGTTTCCATGTGGATACAAGGGAACATACACGCGCATGGCTAAAGTTTGCGCCGCTCGCCCGCAATACGATCTATCGGCAGATAGCGATACCGCTCGTTATCGCTTCGGCTTAGTGGCAAATGGGACGATTACTTCCATCCAACTTTACGTACACAAATCATTAATATTACAAAATTAAACACAATTACATTTCATTACTGTAATTTTTTTTATCGGGACTAATTATTTTTTATAATTTTTCTTGACGTCAAATTGGAAATTAGTATCAAGTACAGTTTGTTTAAGATGCATTGAAGAGCAAAGACTTCTTATGTATTTTATAAATTATTTATTTTTAATCGTTTTTTAATTAGAGACTATGCATGCCTCAATGTTCTTATTACAAGAAGATTAAATCGATCGAAGGAAATGTGTCATTAAAATGTAATTTTGTAAAAGCGAGTGTCTTATACAGAATCTTCTATTTATTTCGTGTTACAATATTATTATTATTATTATTATTATTATTATTATTATTATTATTATTATTATTTTAATTAATAATGTTATATCCAAAAATTCAGTTCTACGGCTCGCTGCATTGTTCAATTCCGCGCGCAAGAATACGTCGCATATACATATATACACGTGGAACCAAACGTATGTTTCCGGCGCGCGCAAGTGCGTGTTGACTTTTCTAGATTTACATACACGTTCTTTGACTCGTCTTTACCCTGGCGCCGGTCGTTTTTTGTAATGCAAATTCGCAGCAAATCTACCCGTGAAACTGGCAATACCTTTCCCTTAACGTACTGCCGGCCCGATATCAACTCTTCCGCCGGAGCTCGTTCCCGAGGATTTCATTTACGAGGAGCTTCAGCTCCCACCGACAGTCCTGCCGCGATCTCCACAACCTTCTCGGATTTAGCCAAGATCTATTTGCCGACAAACCAATGTCTACCCGTCTCGTTTCTGCCGGCTGTTTAGATCGTGTCCCTCCCCCTCCACCCTCTTACAGCGGCACAATTTACATATCTCCGATTGTACTTAAGTCAGGTTATCACCTCCGAAGATGTTTCCTTCCTATTGAAGGATACTCACCGCGATCGTCTAGCTTCTCTCCGCGCCCCACGCTACGCCTTAGCGAACGTCGTTGTAGTCCTTCCATCGACAAGTTTCTACCAAATTGCAGCCTCTTATCTAAATCGTTGGTCGAAACAATAGCTAATTCCGCCCGACCATACTCCCAAGTCGGCTTCAGAATCTATCGAGGTACTTAGCCGCAATGCGGATCTCTTCCATTTCGAGGATGGTTAGGCGCTTCATAACAATCGACTCCATCTACGCGTTGCATATACCTCCTGGAAATCCTTAATTTAGGCTCTGTGGCGAATACACGCGCCTGCCAGAACTTTGCGCGTGGCACACACTCCTTATCTTTCGCCAAATGCGCTTCGCTTGCTACTACGCGGGCTAAATGAGTAGGTGATGATCACATCAGAAGGTGTAAGTCGCGTAAATTAGATGCTATTAAATTATATATACGTATAATTTGCTTTAAATTATCACCTTTCAATTTCAGCTATTTTCAGAACGCTTTATTCCAACGGAGCAAAAACAAGATATAATATTAAGATCGTGTTATATTAAAAATATTTTTCAAAAATGCACAAATATACATATCTATATACATACATTTCTTATAAACATTTCTTATAAAGATAAATGAAACGGCGTATATCTATTTATATTTGGAAATATGTGTGTATGTGACGCGTTAAAGTTATTGATAAAAATCTACTTTTAACATCTATTTTAAGTATTATCACAATTAATTTCCATATTTATTTTCTCACTGACTAGTCAATTTTATTGATAATATTTGAGCAGACTTTAATTGTCAGCAAAACTGACAAAATCGATGAATATTTCAAATTTCATCAATTCATGACACGATTGTACTCTCCGCTAGGTTTGAAAGATTTACCATTTTCATTTCGAATTCAATGTTCGATGCCACACGCGGAAGACGTATGGCAAACGACATATCACCTCTCTGAAATATTATTCGTGTTACCGTTTTCGAATAATAATACATTTAACATTGAAGATCAAATCTTCTACATGCATACAGAATTAGAAAAAAATTTAATTGCTTTAAAAGATTTATTAATATTATGTTTTATTTAATAACCTATCGGGTTTCTCATTAGTCCAATAATTTTGATACGTGCTTAATTATATGATCGACTGTATAAGATTAAAAAATTTCGTTGTAAAAATCAATCTTTAAATAAGAAACTATGTTAATAATATGCATTTATGCGTGTATAAGATATGTTATGCAAAAAAAGCAAATAAAAATCGTTGCTATTATATAAAAAAATGTACAGCATGTTAAAGTAATATGATGGTAATACTGTAAAAATTATTTTGCAGTGATGAGTTTGATTTTTCAAATTATAAAACACGAATTTAATACGAATAAAACATATAGCAAAATATTACAAAAATGACACGAAACATTATTTTTATTCAAGATACGTAAAGTTCTGCATGTGTACTAAACACAGAATGTTTTTAGAATCTATTAATATTGTTGTTTTTTCAGCGTTTGTATTTATTTAACGTTATGCAACGTTTAAATTTCTTTAACAATTTCAATACGTAATTGATAAATAATTTTGAAAGTAAAGTCAAACTATTATCGAAATAAAAACTGCCCGGTTAATTAAAGCAGAAACGCTTTTGGGTCAATTGCAATGTAATTTAATCATTCACTGAAAATATACAATAGTGTAGGAAATAAAGGACAACGTTTTATCTCTGCAAAAACCATTTCGAATATAAATCTTTTTTTTAACTTTTATTCTATTTTCTCCTCTTTCTGTATGTATAATAGAAGATAGTAGACAGAATGCAATTTTCCGAATCAGAGCGCAATTGAAATGTATGTATATGTGTGCGTGCGTGTGAGTGTGTGCATGTGGATGTGTGTGCAGGCGCGCGCGCATGCAATGAGATGCGAGTGCCGAATCTTCTTCCAAAGTTTTAATATAACGTCATTTGACTGTGGCGTATTTTCATTTCCTATAAATGCGGGCTATTTTTTAAAAATAACTTTGCAGAAAACAGATTGCTCGGATATTTCATTTCTGTGATGCAGCGACCCTCAAGTCATTTATCTGTTTTAGTCGTAACAAACAAGCGAGCAAAACAACGGAAGACAGGTACGCCGGTGCCTTCCCTTTTCTTTTCTCGCTCCATGAAAATTCGCTACTGATTCCTCGTCCGGGTGCGTTCTCGTCGGAAGCGTAAACCGCCCGAAGTTCCATTTGCCGCGCTATTTTCTAGCAGCACAATAACTCTCCGTTGCCGGCGCGGTAGGAGAACGGCCGCACAACCCGTGGCGTGCGCTTTACGTGGCTGTACAACGTTTTAATAAGTGGCCAAATTACCGTTCCGGACGCACATAATCCGACGGTTTTAAAAACTCGCCAAACAGCGCGGGGGCGAGAGACGTCCGGCGACGTGGCCTGCGGCGGGGTGTTAGGCAGGGTAGGACGGGCAGGGTGGGCGGAGGGATGGCATGGGAAGGAACTCTTTATGCGAGCCCGACAACCCGCGAGCCCGGCGCGGAGCGTAATTTGCTTTAGTGCCGTCGCGTAAATTTCAGGATGATGAGAACGTACGGGCGCCGCTTAACCCGTACCTCCCCCCCCCCCTCGACTGGGGACGGTAGAATGAAGTTTCGGACCACTAATGCGGTCAGTTGTCGAATGGGCTCGCCCGAAATCCACGTAATGCCCGTGGAGTTTGCCGGCGATAAAAAGACTCGGCTGGCGGTCAATCCTCTTCCTGTCGATCCGTCGCGAGCGCGGCACGCGCGCGAGTACATAAACATTGTTGTACACAGACGTACACATACATATACACGCGATCTTTCTCCGGCCCCATTATCGCGCCGTAAAGCAATTTGGAAATCCGAGCCGGCTCGAGCGCGCGCGCAATTTCCTGAGCGGCTCGGCCTTGGGAATACAACGGCTGTTCGACCGGTTTTTCTTTCCCGCGAGGGGTAAAAGAAGCGGAGATTAAAGATTAACGTTCGGCGGCGCGATCGCGGGGTGCGGAACGTGTCATGTGGATCGCGCATAACATCATGGTGCGGTAACGAGACACGTTGGATTGAGTAATAATTGAACGTCTCTGTGGCGATGATCGAGCAGTGATACATTCCGCAATGTATAAAGATTTCGCCGTAGCGTTCCACTCGAGCGTTCCAATCGAGGGAGCTTTTTATTCGCTCGCTATATTTTATCAATTGCCGTGGGCTTTTCGATGTCGACGCTTTATCAGCACGATAATTAGTTTTACTGCCACATTAGCCTCCCTGAATGTTTACGCTAGAGTGCACCTGCGATCGTTTCGTTTAAAATATGATAAATTACATATAAATACAATATTCACGTATTCATGAGCATTGGAAACGGCATTTGATACGTACGCGAACATTTTGCGCGATGTGACGAAGTGCGCGATGAATATTCCATCGTATGTGAAAAATTGAAAATGGAGGAAGCGATCCGGCGATGGCCGTTATAAAATAACGCAACGGTTGCGCTTGAAACCGTAGCGCTTCCTCCCGGCCGCCGTTGTCCGGCTAATAATTGAACACTTTGGCGAAAGAGCGAATCGTCATATGGCCGGGCGTTACTGTGCGCATTTCGTGTAGCGAGCAGAATTTAGATTTCACCGTCGACGAGGGCCCCATTTTCGTGTGCACGCGCCCGATGAATTTTTCAGCCGGCAACAATCGTACGGCTTTAGTATATGGACGCGCGCGCTCATGGAGCATTAACTTCAAAAGGGTTATTCGCGCGAGTTAAACAAGCAGTAAAAAAGTCGGGGTTTGCGCCGCCGCGTCCCCGGCGTGCCGAGGAAAATGCATTGGAATTTCACGGCGTGACTCGCGGTGCATTCGTTCGCACTCGCTCGCTATTGGCGTCGTTGCGAGCTTGCATTTCATCGGTCGGTCCGTGAAATCGCGGCGCTTCAAAGCCTGGCCGAAATTTGAGGTTCACTCGAAAATAGGCACGCAGTTCGGCTGCGACGCGATATGAAACGTACACGTCTGTGGAAAAGCGATAAGAGAGAAACCGGACCTCGTTTATCCGACACGCACTTCAACTTTTAATGGTGTGCCATCTTCGTTCGCAACCCAGATAATTGCGGTCCCGTTAACGCGGTTCCGCAAACTCGTGTAGTACGTGTGAAATTACTGCGCGCGCATAAATGAGGATAGAAATTTAAATTCTTAGGATTAATGATCAAATTGAATTTGTATCATTTGATATACAATGTACATCGTGATTTTTTTTACGTCTGCGCATCGAGAATATTGTTTATTAGAGCTGAAAAATATATTTACTGAAAAATATGCCAATCGAGTATAAATAATTAAAATAATAATTTAATATAACGTTCTGGTATTTCGGTTCTTAATTTAATATAAGTCTTGGATATAAAAATTGTGATCAAATCGACCACTTGAACATAAAAAGCAATAAGCCGTTCCTTTACTTCTTCCAGCTTCATAGCATAATAGAAGCATACTTTATAGTTCACAGATCACTAAACGGATGAAGCAGGATAAGTTTCATACATTTCTGACAGACTACAGCACGTACAAGAGTCAGAATTACAGGGGACGATATTAAGAGAGGGAACGATATTCCGGTGCCTTCGTGAATAATGCATAACTTACTATCCTCGAACACTATCGCGGGGGCGAGATCAGATATGTAATAAAGCTTTGAAGAGCTTTAGATATGATTTTATATTTTACGGCGATTTTACACATTCCATTTTTTATGATTATCCCGGATGAATCATGTGAACAATGTTTTCGCAAAAATTGCTACTGGCATTGAACGACGAGAAAAAAGTTTATTCGTTATTTTTATCATCTTAGATAATTATATAAAATATCTAAATTATTGTAAAGATTAGTAAATAATTGTGTTTCTCGAAGAGGAAATATTTCACGTCTTTCTTCGTGGATAAAAAAGTCTAGAAGATGTAACTTCTTCCATAAATTTTCAGATGACGTCTTTCACACTTGTTGTTTTGGAACTTTTCTCGCAAGGCTATAAAACTGCATGAGACGTAGTGTCAATTAATTTAGTAGAATAATAATATTTGTATATATATAAAATTGTTAATTTTTTATTTTCTATCCACATTAATTTTGTGGTATCATATTACGGAAGAATATATCTTGTCGAAAATATTCCAACCAAGTATCAGTTACAAATGGTTCCGTGAGATGAACGTGTAGCCGTGTCATTGAGGACGCGGCGGCTCGGGAAAAATCATGTGCATCGCCGGCGGGCCAGATGTCGACGACGTCGCGGCATTACCCGAGAACTAATTGCCCTCGTATTATCTTCGTTCCGAGAGACCTCCATTCGCCGGGCCGCCACCCTCGTAATCAGCCAGGCGCAGACCTGTCTATCACAGTCCTCCAGGTGGGAGTGTTGTAATTTGCAAGCCGATATCACAACGGCATCGTGTTTACCGTTACATCTGTCAAGCTAATGGACCCAGATTAGGGCTCAACCCGTTATCATTGTCCCATTCCCTGTCTTTCTATCGCGACGGTGCGCCCTGTTCGCGAAATCCTGAGTGACTCGTTAATCCGTCGTCCAGAAAGCCCATGTTATCGCCGATAACACTGTCATTTTTGACAGTCAGTATTATTCCGTCAGTTACGGGGCCGAGCATCAAGCGAACTGCACTGCCAGTAAGAAGCTTAAATCGAAATGTCGCTTGGATTGCCGACCCTGCGCGGCGATCGCTTACGATCCTGTCCCATTCGTGTAAATGTGTAGAATCCATTCGTAATTATGTACATGCCTGCACAAATGTTTACAAAAGTGAAACGTGCCTCCACACATTTACATATTGTTCACGCAGAGTTGAGTATTGCTTACACAAATGTTTACAGTGTTGAAGTGTGCTTTGAAATTTGTACAGCTTAGTGAAAATGACGTCAGAGACGAAGTCTGTTTGTAACTTGTTATTACACGCCGGGTTAGTCGGCGCAGTTATCATAAATGAAAACGATAAAATTCAACATGTAAAGCTATAAATTTCACCTGCAATTCGATAGCAATATTTACAAAATTATATCATTTGATTACAAAGTATATCAATCAACGGTAATTAATTTTAGAAAAAAGTTGATTAATTTCAGAAAATTTTAATTAGGAATAAATACACAAAACTTGTGTAAATTATATTTATTATTATAATATGGTATACAAAAATTTTAGCAGCACTTATTATGCTTTAGATAATTCTAATAATAATTCTAATAATAAAAAATTTTACCAAAATTTTGAGACTCTTTTATACTAATAGATGTCAAAAATATTATATAAGAGATAATAAAATAGCAATAGCTATAAATTAATGAATGTTGATTTACTACTTTCCTCGAAAACAGCATGTAATGATGCAATAATACACATACATATACACATATATGAATGATAAATGCAATAAATATTTCACAAATAAATGTGAGATTTCAGCACGCGCAAACTGGATTAAGATTTAAAGATTTGATTTGGCAACCAAGTCTAAATATAAAACAACACTTTATAGAGTTTAATTCATTGAAATGCTATGACAAGAATTATTCGACCGTAATAAACGAAGCTACGAATGAATTTAATATGAATAAGAGGAATGAATAATAATATGAATAATATATGAATATATCTTACTATAATTATACATGATAAATAAGCATATTTTTCCATAGATAAAAGTGTGCTTTGTCCTCAGTGCCTTGTGAATAAAGCTGGAATTAGAATTATTAATTTTCAAAAAATGAGGTACTTTTTACATAAAAAGAATATTGTTTTCGAGCTTGTTAGAAAATTGTATTATTAGCCGCATCGCCTCATATGCTGATCCTACTAAATTCTATGATTGTCGCGAAATTCCCGTAACAACAGATTTTTCAATTTACGTGTCCTTTTTTTCTGCTTTTGCCGCTGCCCGTTTTACTCTCGTTAAAGCCCTTTCTCGCCGTGCGACGCACGTCATTCTATTCTGGTGCGAGATTTTCACAGCTGCTGCGACACTAAATATTTAATGGTTCAGGTAAATGTTGGATGCGACAGCTCAGGATCGAGATGCAGACGCAAATTCGCTCGATAGTCGGGATTCTTTCGCCGGTGAATCTCGTTTCGGAGTTCAGTGGAAATTCTGGGGGCGGAGGCATCGCTCTGGCCGTTCCGACGAAATCGATATCGCGCACCAGCATTCGTATCGCCGTGAATTATTACGCGTAGCGTTCAGCAAATTGTCTTATCGCGTGGCGCGCGTTTGACAGTGACGCAATTCTTGTGAGACGTAATATTTATATTAAAAAGTCCGCCTAATCAATCTACGTCAGGGGCTTAAAAACAAATTTACTATACCGCTGGATATTAATTGCCTCGATTTGCTCGGACGAATTGCTTCATCGTGTTCTTGCGCTAGTCACAGTAAATTGTTGCTTGGAGGGAAAACTTCAGCAATTAGTTCTTTAACCCTCCCCCCTTCAGTTGATGTTGTAAAAATAAAATATCGCAAAAATCCCGTTTTCATCTTTTCACTAGGCGGTACTGGCGATGTACGCGTCCATAAATGACATTTTTAATTTAGTAAAAAATGATGGTGAACGCACAATATCCGAACAACATATTTAAATAATAATTGCTGTTCCATTGTGTTGCAATCACATGTACATAACACTTTTATTATCTGATAATCGGAGAAAGGTTTTTAAATTATTGATGATCAAGATTTGTTGACAGGAAAATATTTTGTCAGACGTTGATTTTTTAAAGCAAATTAAAATATTATACCTAATTTTTCGTAATATATTGTGAGCATTCAGAAATTTCGAAATGTGTTGCTTACTGGTATCTGCACCAAACGTGAAATATTTTTTGAGTACTCGCTATGTCTGTTTTTAAATGTTTTCTTCGTCAATATATATATAAAAATTTTTTTTTAATTATTTATTACTGAATCAAAACGTGTTGAAATACATATATATACGATAGTAATTTACTAAGGTAGCTTTAATACGTCGCAGGCGCAATCTGTAAACTCAAACAACCGCGGTCGCATCTAATCGGCGGAAGACATACAGAGACACGGTTCGCGTTTAAATTCACAGAGAGCTTAAATTTCATCCTTGAAGACTCTGTATGTCGCAAATACATACACGAGTTGAAAATTCACGCGCAAGTAAATACAAATATAATCTTGTTTTATTGTTTGCATACACATGCAGAAATTACAGCGATTACAGTTTGAAAAATGCGAGTCAAGTGAAAAAACATTAATACTTATGTAATAACTGAATGAAAAAAAGGGAGATAAAAAAATACGAAGTATGCATCTTTTATATCTGTTTTCAAAGAGTGAAAGAAAGCTAGTGACATATTGTTACATCACTAATTTTTTAAATCCATAAAATTGCAGTTTCTCTGATATCAGCAAGAAATTAAAACTTTTTATTACAACGTGATAAGGTCTGACATATGACAAACATATTTATTAGAAACAGGTATACTTTTATACTAAATTAAAAATGTTATTAATAAATCTTGGTTACCACACGCATGACGGCAGAGCGAATTGCTGTCTAAATCTGCTGCGGAGACGCGTAAAATTAGCGTCAAATGCTCTATGCGTTGTAATTGACATGGAAACCAAAATGTACTCACCAAAGCGTATAAGCATTAATGAAGTCTCCGGGAATTATTACACTCTGTCACGTGCCAGTCAATTGTCGCGAAATAAACGCGCCGTACGCCGTTTGCTTGTTATTGCTTCATTAATTGCAGGCGCGGCAAGTAAGCGGAAACACGCATGGCATATTATCTAATTTATCGAAGCGGCTTGTCCTACGCAGATGCCCGTCGACGATAAGCGATTTGGGCCGTGTTCGGGCAGTGATAAACGCTGGGTGTGATTAATCCGCGCGAACCGCACCTTAATGCGGGCCCCTTTGCAAAGTAAAATTAAAAGCGCGCCCGGATACGTAGTATGCAGTACAGGTATCCGCGTTATTCGGGCGGTCGCATCACAATGGCCGCAAGGCGATTATAAACTAGAGCAATTAATTATAAGTGGTCTCGCAGTATAACGACTTCATGCTGGAAATTCCGGCGTGTAACGCCGGTGCATACCGCGAATATTTGGTTTGCCATGAAACGCTTCAAGACCGGCCGTGCCTCCGTCTTCCGGTATGCGGTGAAACTGCAGTTCTCTGTTCTCTTCTATCCGCTTTCCAACCCCACCTCTCCGCCACCTCCCCTCCTCTTACACGCCGTCACATTTTCCCCTCTCGCAACGGTATTCTGCAACCGTCACGCTCGTTTTCCTTCTTCGCGATGCCATTTATCAATTATAAGTTGCGAGCACCTGAGGATAAAACGTTGAAAAATTCCACTGTCAGTGCCGGATTTTCGCCCGTTTGCATCTATTTTGCTGCCGTTTAAGTCGTCGAAGGACGATTTTTACGTCGTATCCTGCGCGCAAGAGCAACGGAAATCTCTCTCGCAACAAAGGACGCACAGGAATGTCCGCGTTCCGATGTCTAACGCGATTTTAAACACCTTGTAATGCAGTTGTCTAGTCAACTTTAACCAGTGTGCTTATCGCGCGATTATCAATTATTTATTGCACCGTAATCACATAACGATTTTCTATTAATAAACTCATTACTAAGATTCGAATAAAATATAACAAATTTAATTGTTACATGACACATAATAAATAAATTATTAAAAATACCTTTATGCTAAATCGTCATCGTATATTCTATCTTAATAAATAACATAAAAAATTAACTTAAAAATTAATTATGCCTAAATCAAGATAAATTATTAAATATGTCTAAAATAAAAATTTTTTTATAAATGTATGTATGCAACCAACCTTTTTACGTCCGCTTATAATTATTATAAAAATACAAATAGAAATATTCAATATATTAATACTCGTTTTGACAACTCATGGCTTACCAATCGCGTTTTATGAAAAGAAGATTTGATCGCTCTTATAGGAGGGCTCGATTGAATGGCAGGATTCTGAGATTGATAAAGGCCTGCAAATTCGCTTATAAGAGGATCGATGAGCGCCGGTTTCGAATCATAAACGCAATAACGATAAAATGTCATTCTGCTGCGAACGAGCGAACGTTTTCTGTGCGAAGGAAATAACGTATGTTCGGTTTTCCTAATCGGATGTTCGACTGGCTTTTCCGGGATAATAGCTCGAGCAGGCGGGATTACGGAGGGACAGAGCCTCGGATAGCTTCCCTATCGCTTCGATAACTCTGTTCGATGGTCCGGACGAGCTGCCACCCTTGCAACCAGCATTTTATATATTCCTTCGAACGTAAGAACCGCATGTCACGTATAATATAAAGCGTTCCAGTCGCGCACTCGACATTATCGGTATTCAATTAACGCGCTTGTGTTCTCCAAATTATAACCTTCACTCCGATCTCGCGGTGGCATTGAATAGTAAATTTAGAAAAAGTTAAAAATATTATATCTATTATAAATATTGTATTATTTAAAATGTTTACTGCAAATTAATTACTAAACAAACATTACAAGCTACATATTTGCGTATGTCGTAATATTAGTCAAATTTGTCTACTTCTCTATTAGAGAGATAAAGTTTCACCGTGGTAAAAGCATAAAGTAGCAGATTTAATCCGAGGAGCACCATCACATGTCATGTGAGCAAGACCCTTGTTATCTCATTAAAATTACGTCAACTGCGAGCGGGCAGTTACGTTAACTTGGCAACATCATCCATGAAATCAGCCTCCAACGCAAACTATTCAGAGCACCCAGAGAACCATCCTGAGGTTACCTTACCGCTCGTTATCAAGTTCGAGCCGAGATAAGCATTAATGCACTCGCATTGATTTTAACGCGATATAACCTTGACCACGCCATAATTAGACACACGAACATATAAAGAATAAAAATATTTTCTTAATTATGCGTAGAAAGAAATATGTTCTATCGTAATAGCTGTTAAAAGTTAAATCAAGAAGAATAGCATTTAATCGGCAGCTCTAGACTTCTAAATAATGAAAGATCAAGAGAGTTTCTTGTGAATTAAACTCTTAAGGGATAAGAATAAATTATAAAATCTCCTTTAGTTAATGTCAACTGAACTTTTTCTTAACAGAATCTTAGTTTGAGAGTCAAGTTACTAAAATATTTACTGCTAAAAATTAAGAAGTTGTGAAACAAGATGACGTTCAACCAAATTTTCGCTCAGATAAAATTAACTTTGAACACGCCGAAGAATTAATATGTGTACATAAAAAGCACACACTAGTGCTTTTAATGCAGTTTACATATATTTTTAAATGAAATAATAAATAATAAATTGCAAAACTCTTGACACTAATATTCAAGCTCGAATTATGACGCCAATTTTTTTGAAAAACTTGAGTATTCGAAGAGTTGTGTTTTTCAACGATTGTCCCGAGCTAATTTATATATTTGTTAAATTTAAATTTAATAAATAAAATTTGTTATTCTTAAATTTTACGTTTTTGTCGATTTGTGATATAAGTCGGCTTACGGAAGAAAAATGCGATAAAAAAATATTGCTGCATTATTCCACGGAGACGCAGACATCGGCATCTCTACAATAGTACCGTTGTTTCGAGTAGTATTGTTTCGGGTTGTTTCACGCGGAGCTACGACTCTTTCATGTTTGAGATCCCCGTGCTACCGACGGCGAACTGAATAAAAGGAAAATGAACTCAGCCACACCCAGCCAGTCTTCACATTCCGAGGCGTTCACCCTCGTCCCGGGAAATCACGGTAATCTCGAGTTTTTTTCAGGAAGGGATTCGTGCCCTCGTTGAAATAACCTTAAGAAGTTTCGCGGGCTTATCGTACAAATGCGGCGGCTCTCTGGAAATAGTTTGCGTTTAACGTAATTGGCCCCGGGAAGTGATTTGCATTAGCTCAAAATCCACGCCATAACGGCGATGTTTATACGCTGACAAAACTGCACCGCGTAATGGCAAGAAACGCAATATGGGAATCCGCAAGGACGATGATAATATATTCGCGATGACGGAGTCGCCGCAATTGCGTACAAGCAAGTGACCGCGTACACCGCTCTACCATGGCTATGTAGAGCGTTTATGAATATGTGATAGCTGCGACCGTGGGTTCGCCTGGTGTTGCAGTTTGTCGAGTGAACTTTAAAACGTATGCAATTTTCCGCCATATCGCATTACGGGACGCGCGAGGAAAAACAACGGCTGTCCAGCCTTGCAATTTTGCCTTCGTGCTGTTGCGCACTTGTGGTTCACGTATATTAAAATTATTAACGTTTTGCAGTTGGAGCGGAAACGCATTTGATATACGTGAAATATATGCTCGAGAGGAATAATCTGTTTCGTGAAGTATACGTATTTAAAAATATTGCGCTGCAATCCTGCACGACCAAGTCACCGCGCGGCTTACGAATATGTACTGCGCCAAGGGACCGAGAAAGCATTTCGCATGCATAGGTCATAATTTTTACCCTTAAGTCAGCCAAAGTCCGATCCGGTTATAATTAAAAAAATAATAGAAGAATTATATGCACGGCTGATACAGCTGTAATCAGCTGTTTAGAGACAATTCATTTTTTAAAGCTCCATATATCAAGAGTCACAAATGTGTGCAAAAAAAAAGTTTTTAAAACATATAGCTTAATTCATACTTGAAATAAAATATATCTATATCATTTTTCTTGTGTCTGAAAAAATGTCAAGAATGAAGAATTTATTATTAATTGAATCTCGACTTTTGCAGCGAGCATTTTTAGCGAGTGATATAATGTTTCACGTTAATATGCCCTATTAAAAATAATGACATGTCACCAATATCGACATTTTGAACGACTCAGCGGGATTCCGATGAGACACGGCTAAAAACTGCTGCACAGCACAGCCGCACAACTCGAGCAGAAGATACCGATAGGCCACGTCTAAAATGTCTAACCACGCCTAACTGCAAAACATACGTGCCGCGAGGGAACAAACAGCCACGGAGTAAGAAAATAGGATTTTCGCTTAATTATCGCTGTTTCGAGAACGCTTCGTCACGTTCTACAGGAGAGACGTCTATATTTGGGGGAGGTGCCTTGCGTGCTGCTGTTTATTCAATGCTTATAGCGCAAGCCAATTTATCTCACGCTTCGGCCAAATGTCAAAGCCTTGCGCTCGAATAATGGCACCGTGGTTCGGGCTGTGGTTAGACAATGACGTTCCGACGCTTTCCGTCTCGTAGCCCCTTCGACCCCTAAAACAACCGAACATATAGCATGGATTTCGTGCACCGGCACGCTTATGAACGTACACGTTTACACGTAGCTGGACCGAATGTACGGCGTGTACACGCAAGCAGTGTTCACGCTGTGCTCGCTTAATTAGTCGTCCTTATGTGACTCGTTTATCAAAGGTGCACGCACACGGTTGTAGGACCGAGGTACGGTTGCCACCCGGTGAGAATTAATTGAAAGGCTGAATGCAGAACTGTCACGCTCGATCCAACTGACCCAGGAGAGAAGCGGCTCTTCCAGTCAGTCGAGAGCCCAATTATTAGATGCGCGAAAATTACGGCGAGTTGCGTATAAATAAATACGCGTGTATCGCGCTTGATCGGGAATAAATTATTATGTAACCGCATACAAATCTGGTTAAGTGGGTGTCATCGAAATTCGGACATTCACCAACACGGATTGTCCTAATTAAACAGTGCACATATTCATAACGAAAGAATGCGTAAGCATGTTTATTAGTCTAGCCATGTGTTTAAGCTGATGCGCCGCAATATTCGCGTAATCGGTTTTATTCATACATGCAAATCAACTTTGCGTGAGTTTGACAAACGTAATACTTTAATGTAATTCAACTCGGATCATACTGTTCCGTGGTTACACCAGATTTAAATGATATTCCAATGATCTTTCAAGTCATATTAAATTATCTGTCCATTTTATGTCCAATTTATTATATTAATGATCTAAAAATTTGATAGAACTAATGACAAGTAAAAAAAAAAAAAATAAATTTTTAATAATATATATATATATATATATATATATATATATATGTAATATGTATTATTTAATATTATTTTAATATTGAAATCAATAAAATATAATTTTGCATGATTCTGCCAATATTATCCGCAAAGTCATGCAAATCATATTTTATATTTATTTCTGCTTGTTATCTATACATTATCTATAGAGAAACATAAACAGTTTACCAATTTACATATTAACTAGATAATTAACTCATTGGAATATTGGTGCAACAAATATTATGAATTTGTAAACTTGCGTTGAAAACGTAAAGTGATTAATAATATTTATATATAATCATTCTCGAAATGTTACATAATACCACTTCATAATATTAAAAATAAATCAGTAAAATATATATTTTATACATTATTTCAATTTTGTGACATAAAAAGTGCTTATTATTCCGCGAGACATGGAAAAAAAGTCGCGAAAATGAGAACTTTTCTTACACCGAAACAAATGCAGCTGCATGTTTCCGTGATTGTGCGCAACGCGCGGTTTTTCACATTTTTCTTTTTGTTTGAAGGGGAGGCTGTGTAAATTATGCATCCTCTATACCGTCCTCGATTCCGTCACTTTGGGAAGAATCCCTCCGTCTCAACGATTCACGATCGATATTTTCTTACGAGGCAGGTTTTACGATGCACATGGAATTGTCGCGCCACGTGCAACGGAACACTCTGCGCGCCGATATTGTCAGAATATAACAGGAGTCCCCCCACGGCGCGCATTATATTACAGCATAATATTATCGCTGTAACGCGCTCGTGACGGCCGTTAAGGTCTGGCAAGATCGCCTGGTGGCGTCGGGGGCTGCTTGCGGCTCGCGGGTGGGCAGGGTGCATGCGAGGAGCTAAACAACGGTCTGATTATTAACGAAGTTCTCCTAAGTTTTCTCGTTTACGCTCGTGTGGCCTCTTCGCATTGCGCCCCTCGCACGTTGGAGCGTGCAAGCCGCTGCGTATACATCGTTGCCGAATGCTCCCGGTTCTTTCGTGAATGTCGCACTATTTCCAAGAGACGCGGAGAAAACGCGCGAACCTCCCTGAATTTGTAATGCAGAATGTTTTATGATACAGGGATAGCAAGCGTAAAAATATCGGGGACTGGTACGTATCATTTTTCAAGATATACGCGAGAGCGAATCTGAGCGTATATAAAAGAAGTTCAATCTATAAAACGAAATGAGAGCTAGACATTATACGAATATTATATTTATTTATCCACTGTGATAATTGGTTGCCAGTCATACGATTCGGATGAGTAAATTGAATTGATTCCGTTGATTTGACAGCTTGACGTTTAACGATTAAATACCGCAAAATGATTGATTGAGAGCAAGTAAAAAATAATGCATAAAACGAAAGGTGTAACCGGAGAGTCATAAATAGCACGTAAAGTAATTTGAAGCGTCTAGAATAATAAAAGGATCGATCGTGGCTGTAAAGCTACATGAAAATATGCACGGTTTATAGCTAACACCCGATATTCATGATATTGACAAGAAGACGATAGAAAGTTCCGGCGCATATTTGCGTACGCGAGATTAAACAACGAGTTGGCTGCTAAGAGAGTTCTCGAGTTCTCTCCCGTTTGCTCTCATGTGCTTCTTCGCGTTGTATTCGCATGCTCGCATTAGAGCGCATAAAAGCCCAGTACTTAGAACGAAGCGTATACAGCGGCATGCGGTTCTTTTTTCGACTCGGCAAACCGTGCCAGCGTAAGCGCGATGAGAGCGCGCAACCGAAGCTTTTGGACGCCTCTTAGCGCTTTCGCAGAAAATCGAATTACTCGTTTCGCGTTTGCGGCCCCGCCGACGGCAGGAAATGAGCATCCAGTCCTTCACTGGGAATGGGCATTTTCCGGAGCCGCTTCGACGTCTTAGAAGTCCTCCGCGACGTCCTCTCTCGCCCGATCTCCGTGCAATTTGATTTTATCGCGGAAGCGGATCTAAAAACAAACGATCGTAGCGTTTTTCTTTTCCGTCGGACAGCCCGCAGGCCAGAAGTTATATGCGATAGATAGTGCCTTCACGGTATTAAAACCGAGCGCTGTTCTACAAACATCATTAACAAACGTTTAAAAACGATTTGCGAATTTTTATTGCGAACAACTTGAATATGTTCCTATATCTCGTCGATATTTTGATAATGTATTAGAGATTCAATAGAAAGTATATTACTATCTCTGAGATTATTACATTCACATTCCTTTAGACATGGTACATTTGTTTTCACATAATTTCTTTCGATTATTATGCTTTTAAATGGCCGGAAAAGTTCGCAAATATTTTATTTACAAAATTATTATTAAAAACGTTAGAACAGATGGCCTTCTTTGATGAGATAATAAGCAATAATTGAACTATTAAAATATATTAATCATTAATTTATATAAATATTGCTATATGTTTTACATGTGTTATCTCTAATCGAATAACTTTATCAATAATCCTACAAACAATAATCCAAAGGATCAATAGATAACAATTTAGGATACCTACATTAAAATGTCATTAATCGTATATACTTGACAATATTTTAAATGATTTCTTCTGCAACTGCATTTATTACTATGAAATTACTATTTGAATTGTTACATTAATATTATTATATATTAATAATATAATAATTTCCTTCTAATGACAAAATGTCCCTAAATCAACAAAATTAGATCGTAATCACTCGCATTGTTCTTTTACTCATGTGTTTATCTATTTGAATAAATAACTAAACATATATATGTATCCTGTTTATATCAGTTTGAATTAAATATCATCGATTCATTAATATGATCCACATTGCTATATTAATAATGGATATAATAAAAGAATGACAACAAATATAAATATTTTTGATTAGCAAAAAATGGTGCGTAGAATATGCAAATGTTTTGAATTAAGGTGTTCTGCCGCTTTCTTCAACAACAATTACTCAACAATTTATTGAAATAACAGAATAACTTTTTTACCGGCATTATAGCGTACCTTTAATTAGAACGTATAATTTGAACAATACCTACAGTTTTCCTCTTGGCGACTCACGCCTCCATTGTGAAACTTGGCTTGAAAGACCTACAGAAGCACCTACAATGATGCCGGAATATGTGCGACGAGGCAAGTGGAAATGTTGTCGGCTTTACCTTACCCAACGGGTGAAAGGAAGAGAATGTTGTAGAAAAGAAGAGAGGGAGAAAGAGCCAAACGGAAAGGGAAGCGCGGAAAAGAGAAAGACAGAGGAGACGGTGAAAGAGAGAAGGACAGGAGTTAGAAACACGTTTCGCTTCCTGCCGTCACCTTGAAGCCATCTCTTACCGGTTTACGAGGGCACCCACGAAAGTTTCGGTACACTTGCACTTAGAGTCATCCTTCGAAATACATAGCACGATGTAAGTACTGTAATGCCTGCTACGAGTACTGGCCTGAGCTGTAGATTGGGTTTATGACTTGCACTACTCGTTTGCATGCCACCGAAAGACATGAAACGCTTAAACTCCTCTTGCAAGCTTTTCGATGGTGACTTCCATCCGCGCCAGTGTACGGCGCTTTGGCTAACGATTTGCCTGCTCGTGACTTGAAGCTAATTCCAGCATTGTGCATACCGTTGTTTCGTAATTTTTGATTTGACAGATCTCGTGACGCCGACCGCGGCGTTGAAAGACGTGAACCGCGTACTGCATTCGGAGAAAGAGCTTGCACAACGATTCATCTGACCTCGTTAAGCTCGAAACAGAATGTGCAATCGAAGAAGGAGCTTTACGACGGAGAGCATCCGACCTCGTTAGGATCTAGCCTTCGTCTAAAGGAGTTGATAAACGAGGATATCTACTGATTGATCGACAGTCTGTTAAAGTAGTCCCCGCACGTGTAGGCTGCCTCGATGCGGTGAATCACAGGTCACGAAATCTTATCATCTGACATGGAAAAGTGGATAATCTTTTTCACCGTCGGACCGACGATCGATTTCAACCTATTTTCACTCGCCACAGATTGAAAAGTAACGTTTCGATTGAGCACGTGATTTCACTCTGTACAAGTGCAGTGGAAAAAGGCTTGGCTTTTTAATAGCGAGAAAGTCACGTCTGACCACACAATAGATTTTACTACTTGTAACTCATCAAATATATTTAATAATATTTTTATGTATGTGCTTAATATTTCTATAATTTTTAAGAGAATTATTTCTTTAAATAATTAAATAAAATGACTATTCATATATTACCTCAAAATTAAATTATATTCATGTATCATTAAACACAAATGTAAATTCTGAAATAATTCAACATGTTATTTCACTCTGTGCAAATATAATAAAGATATGTGATAAATTTGACTGTTTAGTACTGACTTTTTATGCAACGAGAAACTTATGTCTGATCATATGACAGGTTTTACTACTTGCAATTTATTAGATATTTATTATATATATTTCAAATTTTTTATTATCGTATTGTAAATTTTTAATGCACGTTTAATACTTTTATATTTGGATTATTTTTTTTTAAATAATTGAACTAAATGATTCAATCATCAATAAATTAAACTAAATTTGATTATTATATCACTCTTAAAATAGACACAAATTTTAGCTCTTAAAATAAAATTATTTTCAGAATATTTAACTTGGAATATAGCTGAAGTACATTATGATGTTTGAATAAAACATGCCTTAGGTCGTCTTACGTTTAATATAATATACTCAGTATCTTGCACGTAATAATTAACAGTACATCGGATCGATGTAGCAATCTCTTCATACATTTTACAGTGAATTCTAGCACTTGCAAAGAGCAGAATATATCGTGTAAATAAAAACATAAATCAACTTGGCCACTTGATACAGAGAGCGTTCGATTATCTATCTATCCTAAAAGAATTCTGGTGATCGAATCCCATGGAATTGTCGTTGGTGCCTATGTGTGTTTCTCGCTATCCTAAAAACGTGTCTCTTGTACGAGGAAGGCGGGTCTTACGGTTTGTGATGGCGGAGGGCACGTGAGATTCAACGGGCGCATGCGAACCAACCCTAAAGCTCACGACAGACCAGAAAGGATCACGCTCTCTCCGTTTCTCCCTCTCTCCCTACCTAACCCTCTTTCTTACCCTCTCTTTTACTCCAGCCGCCGCCGAGCCGGGTAAACCCCTCGTGTGCCAGTCCGCACCGAGATTCCGGCGCGAACCGTCCTTTCTCGTCGTGGCGTCACGCCAAGTTCTAGATGGATGTCGCTGATCCGCATTATTGTGTCAGCGATTTACGTCGTCGCGCAGGTGTTCCTCGCTCGTCCATCCTTTGTGGAAGGTCAGTGATTGAGAAGTTCGTCGCACACGCTGCATTGAAAATATAATCGCTGTTCGTTTACGTTTGAATGCGGCCGTGTTTCGTGCGTGAGTAGGGTTGTATGTGATTTGTTCGGACACGCCGCTGTGAACCAACAGCACAAAGTTCGTTTCAGCCACCGCGTGAAATTTATGTTAGTTACCACGTAAAATTGCCACGTGATTACGATATGGCGACGTAGTCTGCCGTACGTCTTTTCGTACATGTAACTCGTAGTGCTCTATTTCTTTCTACACGCATGGCTTAAATTTATATTAAATTTATTTATATTAATTTATATTAAAATTACAAACACCAAAACTTTATTCACGTTATAAATGAACACGCTCTACTTTTATAAAGCTGCATATCTGTTTTATCTTCGGGAATATAGTCTCTGTGTGTTCGTTATCAAAGTGATCTACATTTTAGTCTAATAAAAAATTATATGATTGTTAATGGTTCAATGTTATGCGGCTATTTTGAATATAGATTATATCTTTGAGCAAAATTAGCAAAATCTTATTTTATACGAAGGGAAAAGAATGCATCCGCTTTTATTAAGCACGTACGTCAATATTGTGGCTTATTTCTTTTGTTTATACGAGATAAGCAATTTTTTAGAGAATTATACGCAACAAATATTATATTAGAATTAATTATAAGATCGGGGCTAACGTTTGTAGTTTCTTCTTAAACGCGACCAAAATACTAGAAAAGTTGGATTGGCACGTCGTTCTGTGGTACGCCGAGATCGTATGATTTCGAGGTTTGAGTTGGTCTGCAACTTTCGGCAGTTTGCGTGCTACAGGATTTCAGCATTAATTTAATGACACGCTATAACACGCTGTGACACGAGCGAAGTAACGACACGTCATGCGCGATAAACCGTACATGATAGGTACATGACACTTTCATTTTATTTACACAACCTGCTTCTGCCAAGAAGAGGCGACTTAACACCGCGTGTGCGTGTGATAAGTTTTACGATTTTCAGAAAGTGAAGATATGCATTTTATTGTTAAATTTATTAATGCAAAATTGGTGTTAAATAACATTTTTTTTATTCGATAAAAATTAGTGTCGTTGTTGATTTGATTTTTTTTTGTTAATTATTACAATGACTAAAATAGTGAAATTATTTTATGTTATCATTTTAGTACGATTTTGTATTAAATAGTTGCAAATAATATTAGATACTACAAGAATTGATTGACAGCGTTTTACGGAGATATTCAGTTTTATGTGAAATTTTGAAAGTGATTAATAATCTTTTTATTTAATAAATTAATTTGCGTTACCTACTATCTCTTTTTATAGTGATGGTGTGCATGTGAATCTCTATAAACTAAAATTAACTCAACGTAAGTTTCTTCATTATCAAGCAGCACATCAGTTTCGTACAAGCGGAAACGTGCGAAGTATCGCATACATCTATGATAACGTTATCGCAGAGAAATTTAATTTACGCTTACCAGTATACTTTCATTTCGGCATTGTAGAATCAAGATAAAATTCCCGAGATAAGGTCAGTTTAGCAGAAAAACGCACAAAAACTCGGACATTTCGTTCGTTTTATCTACCATCGCGTTTTCAACGAAACTCGAGATTATGGTCGATGTATACATCGGGGTGTGGTGGATAGCTAACCCTCGATTGGCCCGAGCCCTCAATTCTTCTTGCCGGCGCGATTATCCCCCAATATCCTGATACATTATTTATCCCTATCTATAAAACCTCGGAGTTTTCATGAAGGCGAGAGAGAAACCTTCCTACCGGAGAACTTTTTTCCGCGTCCAATCCCTGGCACGATCCTTACCCGCCGACAATAACGAACGAACGAGGCGACGAGTGCGAGTGAAGCTTTTCTACTTTCCTCAACGTCCTTTTTCTCTTCGCTCGTTCGCTCCCTTTTCTCGGCGAACTTGTTCCACCGGGCGGAAGCCTTGCCGCATTGACTGCCAAAAAAGCCTTGGCAACGGCGTGGCACTCATTTAATTTAAGGATAACAAAGCGCTATCCGAGACAAATCCTCGGATTAGTTTTATGGTATTCCTATTTACACTTTATAGTGAAAGAATTACATTGTGTGTTTTATTTTTTTCTTTATTTATTTTTGTTGCGGCGTGACGTTTTTGCGCATTGTTATAATATTGGCTGAATAAATAAAATGTTTCTCTCTACAGAATTATCGGGCGATGATTAAAATAATTTTTTTAAACTTTAAAATAATTTGTTCACTGATAAATAATTATATTTAGGTGAATAGCGATGAATTCTTAATTCACTATAAAAATTAACATTCACTCGCACGTTGCTAAAATTACCTTGAATTTAATATTCTCTAAAATTGTCCTTACATAGCATAGCATAGTATAGATCGTGAGTCATGACCTATATGCTTCGGTCTTACGTATACCTAAATTAGACTGGCCGTGATTGACTCATTCGAATCGATGTACGCCATTGTTTGCTGCATGGCATTGTATGCATGCTGTATAGTGCGGTCATTAATATACAACGCTACAAGACGACGATATTCAACAATGAAAATCAGATCCAGTGAGATATCGATTCCAAGCATTGCTCTTGTCTCTTATGATCATTGCCCATTGTGACGAAACGCAAAATGCGTAAAAACAGAATAATAAATTGTCCGATATAATAAATAATTAATATGCTATATATAGAATTATATAGTTATATATAGAATATATAGTTAATATATAGAAACAGTATATGGAAACAACATCCATTTTACTAATACAAATATAAAAAATTATAAACAGCTATAAATATTATTAACACTTAGAACATTTTTGCAAATAAAATTTATTATTAAAAAAAAAGTATTGAAATGTACTTATATAAATTAAAAAATAATTCTTAATCATTTAAAGCTATGTACTGTACATTCTAATAAATTTTTAGACAATCAAATATGTTGCAATAAACAAACAGTATGAAACAATGTCTATTAATAACAGTTTATAATTTCAAATCCAGTTTAATTAGAAATTTAGCAAATATTGGAATTTCTCAGCGATGCGCTGTCTACTTATTGTTTATGTAACATATTGATCATTCACTCAAAATGTTTAAGGAAAAAATTCGACATCCGATTATGTGCACAAAATATCAGTATGAAGTAAACGAGCAACTAGTTGCGTTCTAGTTTATAGAACGAACGGCACATAACGAGAGAACATACGGATCGGTGTAAATATTTGTCACTATTTTGTTCATTAGGGAGGTAGAGATATCGATGCCTTAAGTAGTCAAGTCAGACGTATGGCCCGGCTTTTTTAACCGTGAGATAAGAGCAGTGCTCCGAGGTGCATCGAGGGAACAATTTCCCCGTCGTCTCGCGCGCGCTCATGATTTCACGAGGTCCTCTTTATTTCGGGTATACCGTGGACAAATGCGACTAACGTATCGAACTTCCGTCTGGGCTAATTTACGGCGTTGGGATTAGGGGAGTAAAATAGAGAGGGAGAGGCCGGAAAATGGCAATTCTGCAGTGCGGGTAACTATCCCCTTTCGCCCGCTCCCCTTCCCCGCTCTCACTCTCTTTCTCGACCTAGCTCGCCGAATGGGTTCAAACGCTTAAGAGGCGAACGTCTCTCCATGGCCATGATAAAATATCACTGCCTAAGAGAAAGAAACGGTCACCCTCCTCTCCGGGGGTTGACAAAAACAGGGGTAATAAAACTCGGAGAACGTCCCCGTGTACCTCCGTACCGAAGTGGGAGGATACGTTCGGACGATTACCTTTCCGGTTACGTACCCATACGTGCGCGCCCGAACCTCTTTGGACTACCGTTTCTCTAAACGAGATAAAAGAACACTAGGAAGCAATATATATTTGTGCATTAAGCACCGTGCACAGGGCAAATGCTCGAGGGGAATGTTGCATCGGTGTGCGATACCAATGCCGGCTCTCAACAAGCATGAAGAGCACTTGGACGTACGTGATAAAATGCATGTTTTCAATATGCTTCTAACAACGCAGTTCTGAGGATTACGTAGGTCCTTATTCTCATTAAAATTGGCACTCTAATTAAAATTGACATTGCAATTAAAGTTGAAATTCTAATTAAAATAGATAAGTTAGAAAGAACATAACTTTCACTTTGTATCATGTCGTTAAATTTATAAAGTTTGTATAATTTTGTTGAAGGTTTACAATCTATATTTTTACCACCATTACTACACGCCACGTTTACTAATTGGACGTTGGATAAAGCATCATTTATCAGAAATTACCTTTACTTTATGCGCGGAGAAACAGAAGAGTTAAGCTGAATCATGCTCAATTAATCATGCTTATTTGGAGTAATGTAGGTCAGCGCGCCTTTCGAGCGCAGCGTATGTAATCATCCCATTTTCATAAATAAAACATCATTCAATTAATAATAGTATAGCGTGTGTATATCAGCATTACATTTCGCGCTTTTATTCTTATTATTCACTTTCTAATTTCCGAGAGTAGAGAAATTTTGTGTTTTCATTGTGCCGTGTTGTTTGCAAAAAAGTAGGTATATTGTGTGTTTTTCAACAAAAATCATGTCCCATAATTAAAAAGAAAATTAATAAGATTATTTGTAATTATTTTTGAGAATTTATTCATTACATTATATATATTCCGTCAAAATTATATTCTATCGCGAATACATCTCTTTGTTATGCACGCTCATTGCTCCGCTGGACAGGTCGTTAACTGAACGTACTGCGCGTAGAAACCGCTACTTGACAATCGATTAAAGCGCTAGCTAAGACGGCGGCGAAGATGACGGTGACTCAAGGAAACGACTTTACAAGCACACTCGACGATAATTGGGGATTGGTTCGCGAAGTCGGCTTAGGGGTTGGCTCGTTTGATGTGGTACCCTTTGCTACCAATGTATCTGCGACGTGTCTCTACTTGTGCTTAGCGATACCAAAGACGGATTCCGCGGACAAGTAGTCATCGTGACATTGCTAAGACGATACCTCTCACCTAACTTTGCCACGATCGCAGGGATCGAAGAAGTAGTTCCGGACAAAGACCTACTCCTCTCCTCACCTTTCGTATCTCAACTCCCTCTCGCTCGCTATTTCGAGAGTTCTCCGTTATCAATACTTAATGCAAAGAGACGCGGCATCGACTAATGAACTCTCTTACTCCCTCTCGCCGTCGGAGTCCATTGTCTTTTCGCGAATGCTGTGTGCTGCATGAACCGGTGCGCCGCATTCACGATGGCACGGACGGCTATGCGGGGAAAGAGGACACGCTTAACGGCCAGGAATTCGGATCCTCATAATACCGGGAATCTCTATCGGATTTATGCTAATGCTCTAGCCTGCCTAGTATCTTGCCAATCCTTTCTGTTCTATTATCGCGTGAATAACATGGGTGTGCGCGATGCATTCGGAAAATGGATATCACATTATATTATCCTCGAATAATCAGATTTTCATATCTCTCATTTTGGCCTACTATTATTAACTCTTCTATGGTGTTGAAATATTAATTACTTTAATAAACATATAAACCATAGAATACAAATAAAAATAAAAAATTATAGATATTTTATAATTCTTTTATACATCTTTATACACATTTGTTTGTTATTTAAATTCATATAAAATGAATTTTATATTTCGACATTTTTGGAAATAAATTTACTCGTTTGAAGAATGAGATAAAATTGAGATAAAAGACATGTAAGTTTTATAAAAGATGATACAGAAGACGATCTAAAACAGAAATCTAGACATTAAAACATTTTTATTCTAAAAAAGTTTCATTCAATTTGCATAATTCAGTCTTTTGAAGCACTATTCAAAGCGATTCTTGTCTCTTCTTTTAACTTTTTCATAAACTGCTTTAGATTAATATAAAAGACGTTATTATCTAAAAATTTGTATTTCATTTGCGTTACTTTACGTAGAAATGTCTCTTAGATATCACGAAAATCACTCTTAATTTGCAAATTTGTTTTTTTATCTTATGCATTTCATTAAAATCCGTAAAGTAAAAATAAATGAGACTGCCTAGGTAGATATTTAAAGAAGGAATTATGTTGTATTCTAACTTAACCGCAATCGAATGTTGAATTACCACACCGTATTCTTCATCTTTACGAGCCGTCGCTAACTTTTGATTTTGTTTTCTTTGAACTTTACGTGACGTGACGTCAGATGCGGGAAAACTCCAGCCTCAACTTTTCCCGTAACTACATGAGATTGACCAATGAAAAAGGTATCAGAATGAAGCGACAAATTGATCGCGCTCGGTCATAAAACGAAGTGATCTCTCCGTCAGAGAGGAGGTTATTATCTCTGAAACACTCGCTTAACTGCTTTTCTCTATGCCTTCCCGATTGAAGTATTATCTATATCGTCGTGTCAACCAATTAAATACCTCGCGCACGATTTATTTGCGCTTATAGCACATTAACAGATGACATGACGATTACAATAATCGGAGATGAAATGCGGTTTTATTTGTTTGATCGCGATAATGAACTAGATGTAAAAGGTAAAAACGATTAAATAATATAATTTGTTATAACTATGTGGCAAACGATACTGAATACTGAAGAAGCAACTAAAACAAAACTCGTTAACAAATAATAGCTTTGTTAAACCGGTTTAAAATTTTGTACAAAATTGTATTTAACTTACTCCATTTTACATTTTATATGAAAACATAAATATAAATAATATTTTTTTTCATATTTTATATGAAAATATTATTTAAATTTAATATGTCAAACAGAGAAAATCATAGAAATTTTACATTTTACGTAAAATACAATTATAGAGACTGGAGTTTTAATACACACGTATTTTTGTCCACATTTTTAAAAAGAATATTAATTATTAATTTCTCTAAAAAACTAATCGATAGAAGATTTTTGAAATAATCTCTCTCTCTCTCTCTCTCTCTCTCTCTCTCTCTTTCTCTTTATATATATATATATATATATATATATATATATATATATATATCCGTGATAAGTGCAGAAAGAACGCCATTAGAGTTTACAAACGCAATCGTAGCCAGTAACTTACGGCTCATTGCCGGCTACGTTGTGTATCGCCAAAACATTACGACCACACAATGTCGCGCTGCTCGCGGCTTGCGGACGTGCCGCTGCGAGGTAGAACGGAGTACCAGATTGCACTAATTAATGCTAATTGCCCGAACTAATAAATAACCGCATGAATAAACATATTCGCCGGCCGTTGCCAACGATGGGAGCGCGAGGAGGACACAGGACAGATACTATGATACGAGGGCGAGAATAAGAGGGTGGGCGAGTGAAAGCGAGAGGGGTAGGGTAAGGGGATATTAACGTGCGCGTGCGGGTATGGTCTGAGGCGTGCAGGCGCAAGTACGCGACGCGGCTGCATTCGTACCGGCGCGCCAGTGTACGCGCTGAAATATTCATCGATTTCGGTAGCGGCAATTACGCCCCGCAAAACGAAGCCGTGCCAGTGTATGCCCCTCGCCACCGTGGAAATTTATCTGTATGAACAAGCGGGTGAACGCGCGCGGGCGTTATAGCGCGCAAATTCCGCCGGGGGATGCGCGCTCGGTTTTCGGTCGTCGCGGAAACATTTCGTTTCACGTGTAAAGAGAACAAAAAAGAGCAGTAGAAATTTTCGTCATAAAGTGTCTTAGATCAGCTGCACTTTTTATGTACAAATTATACTCGATACATTTCGGTTGAAAAATATTTAAATCAATTTTAGTAAAGGTATTTTAGATTCCCTACTTTTTCTTTATTATAATATAAATTTATTTCATTTGCTAATAAAAAAATTGATCGTTTCAAATTTATCAAAAATAGTTGTGCCATTTGGTTTCACCATTTGGTTCATTAAAATAATTTTTGACTGATTGGACTGATCTGTATGTATATATTATACGCATAATACAAAAAATTCTTGATAAAGAGAGAATATCAAAAAGGAAGAGAATAGCGTACAACAAAGGTACTACAGATAAAAGAGTATCTAGATGTAGCGAGCGGAATAATTTGGGCCAACGTGAACGAATGCCAGGAAAACGATTTCGGTAATGCCGCAGACCGCGTAATCGATATTTCATTATATCGCGCCCGACTGACCTCCCGTCGAAGTGGAAGAAAATTTAACCCGTTCCCAGGCTTAAATTACTTCCGGACATGAACCGCGTTCCAAGCAATGTTCGCGAGAACAGCTCGCATTATAAGCGAAGAAATGTACGTAGGTAGTGATTAGTTCTTGATATATTCTCTATAATATTTTCTTAAGCAGAGGAATAAGTATATCTAAATTTATAATTATTACTGTTAATCGTTTTTCATATGCGAAATAGGGAAATATATTTATATATTATATATAGATTGTGCGAACAAAAGAAACGGAATATTCCACATTACTTTCTACACTAAAATAGTGGTTTTGATTCCTTTATTATGTTTATGATTATAATTGTATCAATATCAGTAAAATGTATCAATTGTTATCCCGTTTAATGCGTAATATGAGTAAACATTATATTTTCTTGCATTGCAATGTTCGAGTTCATGCTCTTTATAAAAAAATTTTGATGTAGGAATCAATTTATTATACTATCTATTTTTTTAATAGAAATGGTTCTGTATTTTTACTGCCATTGTATTGTGGAAGTTATAGAACGAATATGTACTGCTTCACAGTACAATGTCCGATAATCAAGCATATTTAACGAATTTTGCAGCAGTATTGAGGAATATTATCGCGCATTAATAAGTATGCTCTTTTATTAATCTTTATTTAATCGATATTTTATATGCAGAGATCTGAAACTCTTTGCATTCAATGTAATCCGATAAATTTTCTGCTTGATATTGCATGCTTTTTTCTCTTTCTCTCTATCTCTCTCCGATTCTTTGAATATTATAATTAAATTAGTAACAATTGGAAAGAATACTTTTCGTATTACATTTATTACAAAAAATTTAATTGTTAAATACTCATCGACGAATTGAGTTTCAACTAAATGGGACGTAAATGATATGTATATGATAATTGCATAATATATTTTCTTGTTAATGTGTCGATTTTTTTATCAGCCACAAACTTGATTTTTTAAATAAAAACTAATGATTTATAAAGTACATTATTTAAAGTTTTTGCCAAACTTTTAAATTGTTAAAGAAATTGTAAATAAAAAAAAATGTCAGAAAATTTGAAATCTACAGATGTAAAATTATCGGCATTTTTTGATGATTTTTGTGTTTCGTGAAAAGTAAAATGGTACATGTAAAATGGAGAAAGTGGTTAGAAAACATGACTGTAAAGGTAACATAGATCCACAACAATTCTGTACGAATTCGAGAATTCATATTTGATGAGATAACCGATAAATTTTATTTTTAACAGTAGCAAAAATCAATGAAGCAAAGCAACGAGAAAAGTTACTAACGGTAAAGTTAGAGAAAGCTCACGAATAAAATTGTAATATACTTTATTTTGAAATTTTGAATAACAGATGACGTTGTTCGAGAAATGAAAAGATCAGGTCAGACCGGGTCAGACGAGGCCAGGTCAAGTAAAAATTTCAATTATAAACGTATGTATTTAATTTTATATTGTACTTTGGTACTACGTAAATAAAGTTTCATCACTACGAGAACATACACATACGCGAATATATTTGAAATGCATTATGACAACGTATTTAAATGTTAAATGTTTTAAGTACGTGAGGAAAGATAAAACACGGTTAGTAGTGTCCACGGAGGTTCTTGATTCTACGTAATAAATCCTTCAGCACGGTCGTATAAAGCTACCCAACATTTTACTTAAAAAATATGAGATTTATATTTATGAATGTATATGCATGAAATTTGGCATGAAAATTCATGACAAAAGCGCAGAACGTGAGCTACATTATATGCGCAACTTTCCATTGTAGTATACCGACATCACGTGCAACGCAATATTCCGCGTATGAAGGTTGATAATAGTGCTTTTCTTGCTGTAATACTTCGTTAGTAACGCGTTGTTATGTTACGATATTTTTGTCGTACAAAATTTTTACACAATCACGTATGCGTTAATGGAAATTTTATGAACAACTATGTAAAAACGTAAATTTGTAATTAAAGAATAATTGAACATTTAAGGTTCTCATTGTATTAATTCTCAAATTACTTTTTATACATTTTTCATATAAATTTAATACTATTCATGATAATTTCTGTTTTGTTAGCCATACCGTATTCACTTGATATACTTACAATAAATACAAATATCGATTATTAAAATGAAATTTATGGGAACATATTATGCTGCATATATGTAATGCATACAGCAATAATAGCACATATATACATAGACGCGCACTAAGAATAATGATTTGCACGAATAACGATTACTACCAACACAGTAATTAATTCCATTAGCCGAGCATCATAGAATGGGCGCAGCTTTATGTGCCGTGATGAACGTCAGTATGGTCGATGAATGCAAGTACGGTTTCTCCCTTTGTTCATGGTACGCCGAGTCACGTCAATTATTGTAATACTTATTGCAGCTAGGCGTATAACCGGACAGGCACGTTCGCGAACAAAGCGGAATCCTATTATTATTTCGAAGGCTTTTAACACATCCTTTCCAGCGACGTTTCTGAAAGGACTTATCCGAGTATAAAGTAATATCGTTTCGAAAGGAATATTTGAAATCGCGTGTAGCAAATCGCGTAGCCCCAGCGCTAGGTTCAACGAGAGGGTGTTAACAACGAATTCTCCACGTGTTCTAATGTAATGACCGCCGTACGCGCGGGCTAGCGCGCTCGCAGTACAGTCTCTCGGTCGACCGAGTTGCATAACCCGCGGGTCCATGGAGAATAATTTTCCCGAGCGCGGCTGCAAGTCCCTGGCCCATATATGAAAAAAGTTAGAGCCAATTATAGTTGGAATATTTCACGACCGTAGATTTACGACGCGGTTAAAAGCACGAGGAAACGAAAGTAGTTTGCAATGACTTGGCGCTGTTCGAAGGTCGAACAATGGTGCGGTAATTAGAGAGGCTGCATTTGTGTGCGTGCAATAACGACGCGTGTAACTTCTGCGGTAATGTCGCCGGTGTTATTGCGATAATGTTTGACCGTATAACATTTATCGTATTAATTTCGCCGGCAATTTCTTGAAATTATATGGCATCCGCTCGAAAGTCATTCAATATTAAATTCAATAGCGTACAGATAGTTGGGAATTCTGAATTTTTACGAGCAGCTCAAGTCTAAAATTACATCTGCCCCAGAAATTAAATTTTTAAAAAGAAATCTCTCTGAAAACTGGAATAGAAAAAATGTGAATAAAAATTCTCAAGTTGCTATGTCACATATGACATTTTCTTAATAATATTCTTTCCAGCTTATAATCATAAATCGAAACCGGGATATATTGTAATTGAATGCAAAGGAGGAAAGCTAAGAATGTTAGGGCAAAACATGTGAAATTATTTTACGAAAGCGTACAGTCGCGCCCATCACATTAAGTTTTAGATTTAGATAGAGCGGAATTTAAGTGGTACAGTGCTACATCTATTCTGTTAAGAATAATATACGATACAATTAATCATTTTACGCAATGTACTGCGTCGTGACACGTAACGTAAAGGATTATCGGAATCTACAGAAAACAAATATATATATATATATATATTATCTCAGTGCTTTTTATCCTTTTGATAAGCTTCTTTTCTGTGAAGTAGCATTGGCAGTAATCATTGTTCTCGATGCGTCGAATCCTCCCGGAACGCGTCGACTTCTTCCCAGGTCTACTTTGTCACGTGCGTGAAAAGTGCAGCAAATCGGTGAAACAAAGCGCTTGTCGACATGCTCATTTATGTAGTCAGGCAGTAAAAAAGCTTTCGCGATATAAACGTTGTTCGTACCGTCCCCTTAGGATTTGCCCGCAAAAGCATGTATACACGGCACTAAAATGGATTCCGCTGTCGCAATTTTCACTCAGGAATTTTCGCTGTCCCGACCACTTGACTGTGCAGTTTTACACGACACGCGTATATGGTTTGCGCGCGCGCGAACATTTAATATTTTTTTACATATATATATATATGTAGATGTATAATATATGTATAGTGACCGATCTCTTTGACGAAAGAACCGGAGATCGTTTTCCCGGTAAATTACGTCGCGTCGCGGTATTTCTTCGGCGCGATAGTTTGTTATCTTTATGACGCTAAGCGTCCGGAGCACCGCATTCCTTCCCGGTCGTCTCGTAAAACCCGATATCAGGGAAAACCTAAACCAATTAAGGTCCCTGCGCCAGATCTACGGCGAACCGACGAGACCGGGAACGGCGCGCAAATCTATCTCCTTAAATCATCTTCGACGTAACTTCGGGGACGCGCACCGACGATACGTCAAGATAAGGCCGTCGTTCCGAGGAGCACGAAATTCGAGACCAGATTCCCCGGGGTGTCGTGAAACTGTTTGTTTTAGCGTTCGTAATTGAAATAGATCGCGGTGGATAAGATGGCTGTTTAACATGTAATATTTAGATACTAACTAACGTGCACTCTCGCACATTGCCATCGAGACGATACGTAATCATGGCGCTGTTATGCTGTGCGAAGTTCATTTAACGATGGAATTAGCAAGTTATCTCTTTGATATTAAATATCAATCACCTATTTTGATACGTACAAACGCGTGTTAACGTATAATGCATATTATGTAACATAATAATAGATCCCACTAAATACCCCTTTTACACGCATGATCGCTTCCTATTGTATCGAGTATACGGGCGGCCAATAGATTAAACTGACGTTTGTAAATATTACACGGCGATGAGTAACAGTTTCTGTCGGCAAATACATTTAAAGGATTTAATATTTTTACTTAACAGCATAGGGAAGATTGACATTTTTTATCACGATAAACACATGACGATGAAAAATGCCATTCTATAATATAACCCGTTACGGGTGATGCGAAGACGGCGATGTCTGAACTCGAAGGTTCGACTTGTGTTAGAAGGATAAACCGAGCGCGACAACGAGTATACACGGCGCCCTACTCCGGCAGCGACGCTCCACTTCGTAATTCTTCGTTTACGACTGCCAGCTTTACGTCTATATCGTTCCAGCGAAGCGTCGTACGCCGGAAAACCGGGCTCGCAAAAGAGAGAGAGAAACAGCGCGATAGACGAGGACGGAAAAAGCGGGAGCCGTCGCAGGAGCGGTTGGAAGGCGATGTTCGCTTAAAGCGGCGAAGGGGAAATTTGGGGATAGCAAGACCACTGGCATTAATCCAGGATAGGTAAGAGCCGGAATATAGTTGGTACCGCGATGAGAGAGACGCGATGATATTGAGGGGGAAAGAGAGAGAGAGAAGAGGAAGAAGATATGTGTAAGAGGAAAGAGATGAAAGGAAAGGAAAGGAGAGGGAAGGAAGGATAATGCGCCCACGATAAAACTAAGCCGGCTAACACCACGGATAAAAAGACCCCAACGGACGCTTGGCAGTGTCACCAAATTGCTCGAATATTTTGCGCCTCTAAAGAGAGTGAGGGGAGAAGGTGGATAGGTGGTGTGGAATCCGCTTGACCGCAGCCGGGATTCTCTGATAAACTTCCGGTTTAAGGAATACGTTTACCGTGTTATTCTTAGTAGAATCGTGGGTACTTTACTCAAATAGAGCGAAATCGCGGAGACTGGAATTTCGCCGAATTTGCTCGCAATTGGAATTTTCTGTAAAGTTTTGTGCATATTGTATATCAATTCTCTTCGAACAATTTATATTGGATTTACGTTTGTCATCGTGAGAAATATTATTAATTTTGTTATTAAAAGATATCTTAAAACTGCAATCACAACATTTATTTAACAGAATTACTTATTTATTTGCATAAATAAAAATGTTTTTCGTTAATGTCAAGTGCACTTTAAATTATTTGACGACCAAGATTCTCTTATTTATTTCTATCTTGAAGTTTATATAAAATTTAATCAGAACATTTAACTCTCCGAACTACCTGTAATTAAAAAATTATCTATCTATTTAGATTTGTTTTCCACTGTTGCCGTTTGAAGAAATAGAGTGAGCATTTCTGGACGACTGTGTATATAATTTTAAACTCGAAGGTGGATGAAGTTAAAACTCACAAGTTTTCCATCCAACTAACAGCGTTCAACTTTTCCCGTAACTCTGCGTTTTCATGCGGCGAGTGAAAGCGGGACCGGCGGCGCGAGGGTCCACGCTTTTTCCGCCTGATTAAAAATTTACACTTCATGAAGCGAACTTTCTATCGCGTTTTAACGATCGATCGTACTTAACGATTCTCGCTGGGGCGTCGCTAACGTTGCCAATTATCTCTCCTGGTCCATGACGAGAAGCTGTCGATGACTCACGCTCGAGATTAAAATGATAACAGATTGCCTAATAGAACCGAGAGTACTTTGAATTGAACGATATGATCCGATCAACGAGAATGTGTTCGCGAAACGCGCACTAGCGGTGAGATGTATCGTATCGTCGCAAAATCCGGCGCATCGTCTGGAATTGCTGGTGAGGACTGTTTTCAGATCATCGGTTACCAGCGGCGTGGAATATTACTAATCAGTGCTCGCTACCGATCCCTTATGGTCAATCGACACTTGCCTCTATCGGCATTCCGATCGCTATCGCCAGTTGGACCATGAGCGCGCGACATGATTGGCGCAAGAAGCCCCTATTTGCCCGATATTCCCGCTCCGACTGGTTGTAATTAGTCTGCTCCGGTGGTGCCGGGATAGGTGGGTTGGCGGCTACCGGATGTACACTCAGGATGTTATAAAGTCGTTGTCGGCTCACGGGTTAAGGGTTAATTACACGCTGCCGCGTGTAACGCGCCTTGGGCTACGTTAAACTTTGGACACCATTGATTTGTGGCTTTGCCGCCCTCCCCATGAGAAATATATATTCCGCGTATATGTGCATGTAGACGCGCGTGTGTGCGGACCGATGCACGCTTGTAGCTAAATATATCTGCTTATGTACGAGTGTCTACTACGTGTTCGCGGGCCACCTTGACTCGAGATCGTATTGGTGATCGAGGAAATTCCTTGTTCACTAGTAACCCAACGAAACTCGAAAACGGATTTGTCCTTACGACCTGCGGCTGACGGTCTCGATGCAAACTTCGCTGTGCCGTGCTGCACCACGTAGCGCCAAACGCTCACCCGGCAAGTATCTTGGAGTGAGTTTGTTCCGTGCCTTAGGGCTACTCTCGTATACAGCGGTTGTAGGACGGTCGCGCGCGTGAGAAGCGTAGCATGCTTCGAAATCAACAGTTTCTAACACGATGATCTACGAAATGTCAGTGAGATGCAAGATATATCGCCGAAACTTCCGTACTTTTCCTTTTGATTTTCTATGTTCAATTTCTCGCCTTCCCCCTTGCGCTTCTTTCAACTGTTTCACATTTCTCTAATCACGTGACAACGGAAATAATAATAGCGAGTAAAAGAGTATAACAAGTAAGAAATTTTAATATTGATAAATTAGATAAAAAAAAACAATATGCATGTTAACTGATCAATAGCGTCGTATCTTTTATTTTTCACGCGCTTTTTAAATCTAACGTAGTCAGACAATTATAAAATGGCAAAAAAGAACACTGCAAGAAAGAAAGCGAAAGAAATGAGGAAATTGGAAGAAAAAATATAAAGGTGACTATAATTGTAATAATAAATTCACGCCACAAAAGATTTGTCACGCTGTAGTACATGAAACGCGAACGCGAGATAAAACGCATTTTGCGCTGCAATTACGAGTTATAAATTGAGCAGTACATATTGTTCAGATAATTATAAAGACTGCAATGGAATCGTACATTACTTTTTTAATTACTGTAAAATCGGAGCTTTGTCATATGTAAAAGATCCACGAATTTTACGATGATTGCCGAAAGTAAAGAATCGTTTGAAAAGAAATGTGCGTTATAAAAGCTAGTATATTTATCGTTTTGATCGCGATATTATAACATTCGACGCCACTTATATTATTTTTCTTATATAAATGCTGCATATGAAAATAATTACGTCATGAGTAAAAATGTTGTAAAAAAAAAAAAAGAAAACAAAAAAGCGTCATCGCGAGAAAGTCTTACGTCGTGTTCAACGAAAATCCTTTATCCGTCGGAACCAGGCTCGGGTACATATTTGTTCTTCCTGCCTCGCTCTACCGCTCGCTCTCCGAACTCGCGTTTGGCAACCTCGAGTCTGGCAAACTTCGTTTCGGCCCGTACGACACACTCGCTCATACTTATCGAACTATATCTCTTGTCGACCGCGTCGCTTTCTTTTCCGCTCCTTCCGCGCGCGCGTGCGCCCGTAACGCTCGTCTCGTTTCGTCCGCCGTCAGTTTATGTTTCCTTCTCTCTCGTCGCGAGAAAATCGTTGCTTCGTGCAGGATACTAGCGGCGGAGGCCCTATTACCTACGCCGTCGTCGCACTCTCAAAAAGGGAATTCCAATGCATAAGTACATTCGCGCGAAACGCGCTCTGCGTGTAGTTTCCGCCCTCTAACCAGGCCCTTTTCTCCGCTTTCTTTTCTTTTTCCACCACCTCGTTACGCTTTTCGATCTTCTTTCCTTCTCCATCCGTCTCTTTCTTTCACGCTGTCGCTATGGCCATTCGTGCTTTTTTCCAATTTCCGGAATAAGGAGGCTTTTGCTCCTTCTTTCATTTTCTCGATGGTCACTGCACGCGAATTCTTTTTTTTTTTTCTTTCTTTCTCAATGTCTCCGTTTCGTTCTGTAAGAGTTTGGGCGATTTGAAAGAGGCAACGAGTTTTAATCAACGAAGCCAACGGTGCCGCGTGAACCTCGTAAAATCAAGCTGATATATCGAAGTCTTAGTTAAATCAAGGACTTGGGTTGAACTACTGCCTTGTAAAGGCGTGAGGTTTTTTTCATTGCATGATTTTTATTTACCGCTAGCAATGATTTACTGTTTTGCAATCTATAAAACCCGAGTCTTTAGATAATAATATTGCTGCAATAAATCATTGTAAATTGTAATTTACAAGAAACATATGATAAATATATTCATATAAAAATTTAAAGCATTTCACCACTTTTGATACTTTTAAGAGAATTTTCGTGCATAATAATTAACTAAATTGATTTAAAAAACAAGATAATTAAAATCCATGCAATGAAACACACTCATATTTTAACAATAAATAATCTTCTAATTTTATTTGAATATGTAAATTCCATATTGCAAAATTATAAAATAAATTTTACACAATAATTTTAGAATTCCATAGCTATTCCATTTCTCTCTCTCTTTCCTATTTGATAACGAAGTTCCTCAACGGAATCGATATAGCTGAATTGAAAATACTCGACGGAATCAGGCGCGCTTCGAACAAGGATTCTGTGCAATTGCATGGAAAGCGTGCAAAAAATCGTATGCGTGCGTGTCACGGAGGAAGAACGAGGCAGCATCGACTTCGAGTGAAAGAAGCTCAAAGTGGAAAGCTGCGAGTTTTAATCAACAGCGCGCGCACGCCAGACTCGTAAAACGAAGCGCGGCTATTGCGAAGCAAAGTCCCAAGCGACAGCGTCTTCATCCTCTAAACTACATCTCTTTACCGCTCGAAATTCACTCGTCGGATGCTCTCTCCGTTTGACGGAAGAAATGCTGTAGTTTCACCAAGCGAGAGGTCGCGCGTTTTACAGAAAGTCGAGCGAGCGTGCGTATCGAGCTGAGGCAGAGAGTCGAGTCCAGTGACCCAAGTGGAACAAAGGAAACCGACGAAACACGGATTTGTATATACGCTGTCGGACGGAAGAATCGGTTCGCAGGGGAGGCAAGCGAAACGCGGAGGACGCCCCGGGAGAGCGCGCGGGGAAGGAGAAAAGGGAGGGGGTGAAAGGCCACGACGAGGGGATAGAAAACAAGTGGGTGCGCGATAGTGCAATCTTCCGGTGGTGTCGCGTTTTCCGGCCGGGCGATTCCGCGCTGAGCTCGGCTCTCCGCTCCCACCGATCCTCAATTCCCTCGCTCTCCCTCGTATTCATCCCCCCATCCCGTTACTCGCCCCATCGCTTCTGTTTCTCTCTCTCTCTCTCTCTCTCTCTCTCTCTCTTTCTCTCTCTCTCATCCCGGCGCGGGGTGCCTCTTGTCACTCGGTCACTCCTTCTCTTTCTCACTTTCGCGCGCTTTCTCCCTCTCTCTCTCTCTCTCTCTCTCTCTCTCTCTCTCTCTCTCTCTCTCTCTCACTTTTGTCCCTTCCGTTTGTCCTGAAAGCTCGGTCCAGCGACTGCCGACCGGCACAGCTAGGGAAAGCCTCGTCAGCGGGTGTGCTCTCCCTTTAACGGCTTTCCACCGCAAACCCATAGAAACCTCGCGTATCTCACCCTTCGGTTGGACATTCGCTGCCTCTTTGTCTCTCTCCACTGTCCGTCGCGAGTTACCACTTTACCACCTCGTTCTCCCCTTCCAATGCTGAGTCTCTGCGGGCTGCTTGGACTCTAAATCGAGTAGGGGTTATTGTGAGTCCTCCATGATAAAAACGATATACCTCACGGCAATTCGTCGTTAATTCTACTGTCGTACCGAATTATTCCCTGCTTTCAATGAGCGGCATCGTCGAAAAGTGTGATAATGCCATTGTCATTTACTATGTAATTGCGATTTGAATCGTTTCTTTTGCGATACAAAACTAATCAATACATTGTTTAAAATAACGATCGAACCTACTAATCAAGTAATATTTCCCGTGATATATGTATTTTGCATTCAAAAAATTATATATTAATTTTTGGTTAAGTAATTCGTCAATTTTCACCAATTTTTTAAAAGTACACCAAATATTACAAAAGTTTGATAATTTAAATATACAATATTATTCAAAATAAAGCTATCAGTTACTGATATAACTTCCGAAAACTAATCATAAATTTTCTGTGTTATTACGCATTTTTATTTTTATTTTTATCCTTAAATCACAAACACAAGAAAATATGATTTTACAAAGTGTGAATTAATGCATCATTATGCTGCGCGAGATACCACTTCTTTCTCAAGTTTTCGCATAACCGGATAAATACTCAGCATGAAACTGAGAAAGAGAGAGAGAGGAAGAGAGTCGTTTTTTTTTTCATTTTCATCCATGTGAATATAATTGAAGCGGGTACTGTGGCAAAATTCATTAAATTTTGCGGCATGACTTGAGATTCAATATTCTCACGCGTAAGTCACAAAAATTTCTTTCTCTCTCCTTTTCTTTTTTTATTTATCTTGTTAACTACTTTATTTATAATAGACTTCTATTTATAATAGACTTTCTAGAATTTAAAATTTAATATTTTTATAATTTTTATTATTTAAGTGGTTTAAAGTTCACATGTTTAGTCAGTATAGTATATTAGTAATTGTGTCTGACTAGTTGTGGATTTTTCTCCTTACTTTTTCATTTCTACATTTTACTAACGCAAGAGAAACTTATTTATATCTGTGAAATATGAGTAGATGTTACATTAGCCGATTGCAAATATATCTACTTCTGCTTCTTCATACGTCAAAGTAGTAATCGTTTGCTATGTAAAATGGAGACACCGTCGAATCACCTGTTACATGAAATACTGAAATCATTTAATATTGTTAAAGCCCCAAGATTCCATAGTATTAATATCCAGGTTCTCGCGTTCTCTCTTTCTATCTGCCTCCTCCGCGATCTCATGTGCAACTTCGAACATCGCACCCACGCTGCAAATGCATATTATCAGCATAATAATTTGTAGCGCATTCCCCGTCTTCGTGAAAGTTGTATCACCCAGCGAGCGACGCACAGTCGGGGAAACACGCGAAATCCTGATTATCAATTCTATGAAATTATGGCAAATTGAAATCAAGCTTCAGAGTAACCGATTCAGCCGCGCAATCGTGCGCTCACGATGAGCGCGCTGCTCACGCGCGCGTGCTCCTTTGCACGTACATGTATGTCATACGCCAGGATCAATATCCGGGTGATATCACCGCTCGTCATATCGAAACGAAATTGTGAACGAGAACGGATTGGCGAATTCGGATTTTACGTTACAATGGATTGATAATGAAACCATCGAACATTTGCCGATCGAGGCGTACGTGCAATTTTGACCGTGACTGGTAGAATATCCGAAATTTTTAAGCAAAAAATTTGAATGGAAACGTTCCGGCATTAATTACGACTGGCAAAAATACGATTAAATTTCACAATGTAATATTCTTTTCAAGCGCTTGCTATTTGAGATAAAGCTATAATTGGACCGTAATCCAATTGATGCATTATTGAAGCGAAATGATACACAATAGATTACAAAATGATAGCCATTTAATTAATTATAAAGTAATGAGAAGTAAATTGATGAAAATATTTTTTTTATAATATATATTCAAAATTTTTGCGTATTAAAATCTTTCTGTTCCTATTACAATATTATTTCTTTGAATTGATAATCAAAACAATTTAATAAATTTTTATTCAATTTTTATTATTTTTACGCGAATTTCCTTTGAGCATGTTTGCAATGGAAGCGGCAATTGAAAAAAATCTAAAAAAAAAAATAAAAAAAAAAAAAAACAAACTATCGGTATCGATAAAATCAACGTAATAATTGAAACCTCCGAACGTCGGTAGTCTAGATAATCAATAACAAATCTACGCGGAGCTAAAGGGAATTAGTTAAGCGACGAGGAAATCCATTCCCGGCGTGATTTACGCGTCAATACACCGTGCCAGCATTCAGAGCTCATTCCTATTCCACGCGGTTATCCTATAAAGTACGCCCCGTCATTTCACCCTCATCTTATCCCACTTATTTCCCTCTAAACTGACAACGGACTACCACTAATCCCAACACACTTCGCGAAATTGCCCTCTCTCGCGCATCCCTTTGCGCGAAACCGCGAGCAATGATTTTGATTGAGCGTCTTTCCCTCCTTTCCCTCGCTTTTACCCTTGCCGCGCAACGCTGCGAGGGCATTAAATCAGCGTGCGGAGAAAGAACAAGTCCGACGAGACTTGACGAATTTTGTCTGTCTCCCGTGAGTGAAGTTTTCTTTCCCCTCGGTGTTTGCCGGCAAAACGAAAAAAGTTCCGACAAACGGCGGACAGTGTCACGGCTCGAGTAAACTTCTGTCGGAATAGAAAAATCATTCGGCGAGGAGACGGCGATTGTTCTGAGTTTATTCGAACTCCCGTGTGCGTATGTGATTCGCGTGTGTGATGCAGCGTGCATTTGTCGCCGGTTGCGACAAGAGGTTGATCCGAATGCTCAGCGCATTCCCGTGGTTGCCGGACGAAAATTCGCCTCATACCGAAGCGGAGCGAATATTTACGCGCATTCCAGCGCCGGTTCTGCAATAACGAAATTCGTTTGATGCGCTCGCCTTCCTGCCGGATATGGTGCCGTCGAAATCGGTGCGCGGCCGCGCACAGAAGTCCTTTGTGAAACCGCCGACTGACCGGCGGCGTCGGTCTGTGCGCGTGTCCGTTCGGTATGTCTAACGTATCGTGCAATCCGTGTCTTCTCTATTCTTTCAGTCTCTTTTTCTGTTCCGCCGGATGCGACGCGACGCGACGCTCTACTCCGTTTGTCCGCGAGGCTAGAGAGAGAAAAAAGGAGAGAGAAACGAAAGGAAACCGAGAAAGACAGTTGGCGGAAATATTTCGACGAATCCCCGGGCGCATACGAAACGTTCTTTTCGCGAGAATTCCAGCCTGCGTGCCGTGTACTTTGTGGAAACTTGAGAGACGAGATGGAGAAAACGCTTATACGTGGCGCAACTCCAGCCTGACAGAACGGGTATGCTATAATACGTGACGCGTGAGCAACGGTACGGGTCTCCTGACAGTCGCTACGGGACAAAGTGTTCTCGCGCGGAGAAGACTCATCCGGCACAACGAATGTTTGCGTTACGGAGTTTCGTAATTCGAGAATGGTAGCCCGCAAAACGACGGAGAATATGTGCGACACGAATACATCAGAACGTTTGTTTTTCTTAGGATTTTCAGCTGTCGTCGTGTAAAATATTTTTTTGTTCTCTGAGCACCACTTCGCATATTACCTAACACAATTTCCTAATACAAGAATGGGCCAAACGCATCTCTCTGCATTTTCTGCGCCGTGCAACGCAAAAATAAAATACACACAATTGTCGATGTACATAAAGTGTTAGAATTATCACCATTCCGTTTGCAGGTCGTTAAACGGTTTTTGTCGACTTCAAAATATTGAATCAGTAATTTTTAAGCTACAAGCAAATGAAAATGAAGCACTCGTCACCGACTAAGCTTTGGAGCTTGTTAATAGATGAAAAAGTTCTTTCAGTTACTTTCAAGTGGATTTTATCTCATAGAATTTTAATTTAGAATTTAATTACCGTTATATTAAAAGGGGAAAGAATGGAAAATTTTTAAAAATGCTCAAAAAAGTGGTCGCTTCAATCAAGCTTTCCTTAAAGATAGATTAACTTGAAATTCATTCAAAGAATTTGCATGTAAAGACGAAACTAGTTTTAATTGAAATAATTTGTTTGAAAAGTAGTCTTTTACTTTTGTTCACTTTGTTCTGCCTAGACACATCTGCAACGCAGTATATTTCATACAAATGAATGTAATTACGGAACGTTTAAAATATAATTTTATATAATTTTTATTCAGAAAATATATCAATTCTTTTATGACTATTGAATTAGGTCGCGCAATGTGGAAATCTTGCACGCGAGGAGAACAAAAGTCAAGAGTCAACGTTTAGATAAAAAAAAAAAAAAACGGTGTTATTTTGCAATTTGAAATTTTGGCTATATACATATATTTATTTAAAAATTAAATAATGCCTTAAATTAATCTCTCTTAGATTTGCAAAATTATTTTATGTAAAAATGTACAATAAAATTTAACATTGAAAAATAGTGACATGCTCACATGTGAAATATATTACTTTGTACTCTTTTTACATTATATGTTTCTCACACTTCTGTTTATTTTTTTTGTAGAGTATTAATTAAAATATTACATTTCTGGAAAAGATCTCGACTGAAATATTATATCTCGTTGTACGTTTTTGCAGATGATGCATAAACAGAATAGTCATTATTGCAAATTATCGTTATCGTGGATTACAGCGATATTTCTCTTTCGAAATTAGTCGATAAATAAACCTGATTGGTCTGAAAAATAATTGAATTTCCTGCAACAGCAGGTCATTTCGTCTGCAACCCACGATAAATCAATATCGGCGGGTAAATTTAAAGCGCTATCGGGTTACAATTAACTTGCCGTGGCTCTTGAAGGGAGGTTTTAAATCACCGTGTCGAGTATCGACTATCGACATCTTAGACTGATACCAAGAATTGCACGCTCGCTGAAGGACCGTTTAAAAAGTTACGAACTCATTAGCTCATAGTCCGGCTATCTGCGAGGTGAGAGGCTCTTGTCGCTCTTGTACGCCGGAAGTTGGTGAGGATCGGCAAAGGCAACCGAATCCCCATCTTAATAGAACGTCATTCCAGATAAATTGCAGGACGCCGTGGCCTCCGAGGTCGCGCTTAAAGGACCGAGGAAATACGTGAGGCGAATTTGGTTACAGCTTTTGCGCGCAGACGAACGGAGTACGAGTAGTCGCGGGGTATCGGTCGCGTAACGAGCCATCGCGACGCAATCTCTTCCGTCGTTTTCCTTCCGCGCTCGAAAGCAATCCTTCGCAAAAGCAGCCGTAGATTCGCTCTTGAGCGATGTACCTTATCTGAATTAAAAGGTCGAAGAAGAAATCACGTCGCTTGCTATCGCCGACTACACTGTTGGCTCGATCGATTCTTTCGTCGACTGGTACATTACGCTAGGTTTGACTAACTATTGCATGAACGTTCGCGTGTTGCATTTTTATCTGCACGATAAATATTACCCCAACAACAGGTAGGATCGTCTCGTCTCGTATGCGCGACAGTTATTCCTGGAATCTTTCAATATTAATAAATCAGGTTATTAGATCGAAGTTGCACACGAAAGTTAAACGAGTATGACGTAAAACTTCATCTATTATTAGCCGCGGCTCCGTCATTGACGTATCGTTTAACAGGAATGAGGATTCTATCGATTGTGCATCGCGTCATTCGAGTGTCACGTGTGCATTGAGAATCTTAATATAGCGATAGTTTGCTGTGAGATTAACATTCCATATACAAGCCTTATATAAAAAAACAATCTATAAAAATCTATTAATTAGTCTTTAAATAAATAGTTTAAAATATTATTTTATATATTAACTACTACAATTTAGAGAATATTCTCTAATATCAATTAAAGCTTAATATAGTACACACTTATAATATATTAATATAATTATTAAAACTGCTTTTACGAATACATATGCTTATAATTGGAAAGAAAAAACAATTCTTGTAAAATTCACTTTTGGAGTTTAGCATGCAGAACTATCGTTTCGCGCTATATACGTATATATCGATAAGCTCACTGTATGATAAAAAAATAATAGTATGCACAGAAAAGCAATCTTTTGTGGAATATAATTTGTTGAAAGCGTATCACACGTTAGAGTTAACGCACTTATGCCACGAGCAGCACACGTCAGCATATCCGCAATGTGAAAACTTAATCGCGTTGAATCCTCATTTCGACGTCCGTAACGGGACGCGTCGGCGTTATCGGCGCGTCCTCGCGCGTACCATTTCCCGCGCGTCCGCGCGCCGATCCGGCACCGGAAAAATTCGGGTCCGGTCGTTAAGCCGCGGTCGCAAATGCATTTAAGCATCCGCCGTTGTTCAAGATCCCATTGAGCGCCGTGTCAATATAAATGTAAATGTCATTGGTAGCCGTGCGAGCGCATACATTGACGGTCTCTGGAGGACGATTGCTCGCGGAGAATATTGCAGATGCCCGTATGGGACGACCGCCGCAATTGAATTGCCCTTCGGATTGGAACGTATAGAAATGTGTACGGTCGGCACTTTGTTTCGTGTATCGATCGTTCACGACCATCGGGGCCGCGGGATCCGCAGTGACGCTCTCTCGCTACGCCAAAGAGTGTGCTCCAATTGATCCGCCGTGCCGAATCGCGCGTTGCGCGCCGCGCCGTTTTACTGCGCGGGAGATTTGCAGAACGTGTATTAGCGTACGTCGACACGTTTCGTTGCAACCTCTCGACGGGCGCGACAGTGGCGATAACTCGATTTAGCCGCATCCACGCCCGTTCCTGCATTCTGGAAAATAGCCATACGCATAGACGCGCATTACAATAATTAAAGCCTGTCTCGCTGCAATCGACGGTTCGAATTTTAGGTAAATATTATACCTGGAATAATTTTTTCTTTTATCTTTGAAATAAACACGAACGTAACAACTGAATATCCGAATACGGCGAGATCTGCAAGTGGCGATAATGTTATTGCATATTATTTATGCACCCGTTTCATCCGTATTGCATCCGGCAGGAGATAATATACTGTAAATTTGTAAAACTTAATTTCGCGGCCTGGTGCCGACTACAAATCTCTGTGATCGCGCGCGCACTGGCTGCGCTGTGCGGTTTTTCCCGCGCTATCAGTAATTAAAAGGGCGAGAATAGAGTAAAATGAAAAATATGGCGCAAGTGGCAGTTGTGAAATATGAAAGCTGCTTGAGCCGCGCTTTTTTCCACCCGGCCGACGCTTATCTACAGCTTTATGCGCGTTATTCGATTTTCGTGCGTGCATTGTTCACCGCGAAGCACCGGAAACAAAGCGTTATCTTTAAGCCGAAACAATGTTCCTCTCTCAATCTGCGCATGAAATAACCGGCTGCAGCGATCCGCTAGAATCGCCATCATCGATCACGTGTGTGATGTATGCAGCGATATCGACAGCGAATCCCTTTTTAACACAGACGAATGGTCCCCGCTGAAACCAGGGGATTTTTTGCAGATTTTTGCGCGCTGTATTTGTCGGTTGATACACGCGCGTCATGAAATCGAGCATAGCATCCGATTTAAATGTATCGATTCTGCTGATAGCCTTCAGAACCAGCGCGGTGCTTAGGTCGAAGGTACGGGATGTGTGAATATTTCGAATCTGTTGCGAAGCCCCGAGCTATTTGTACCTCGTCCTCCCGGGAATGAAGTTAACTGGTACCTGTACAGGTATGCATACGTGCAGATTGTCTTGTCGCAATTAGGCGATATAACTTAACGTAGAGTTGACAACGGGGGTTACTCAGCATCCAAATATTGTTCAACATAATTGCGACAATCGTATTATTTATAAGAAAGAACGGACAATCTTATACGAACGTCATTTATGCGAATACAGGACTTTCAAGCATGTCAAGGATAATGAATATAGTGCGTTTTTCATAAATAATAATGGTTATAAATAAAGCTTGACTCGATATCGGAAAATATGCGACACATATTGCCATCAAAATGAGGATGGATAAACCACATTTTTCGCGTATTTACTAATCCGTCAAAATATGATGGAATGGACAAAGCTACGTTAAATACCGGTTTTAATTATTCTGAAAGATTTTAATAAAATCTCACATCACATACTCATACATCACATATCACGTATTCATACAGATTATCAACAGCTAAAACTCTGTGAAATTATTATAGTGCTTAGCGTACATATTAAAAAATAACCCCCATAATATTGTTAAATTGTCAAATTCATTAAACAATCACATTATTTTCTATTTTTGTTGTTATACATAAAGAATTTTTGTGAAATATTACAACATTGTTTATATTGTTGTTGTTTAAAAATAAAACACTCTTTTTGGTCCGACATTTCAATTTAATGCTGACTTTTATATATTAAAATAGTTGCAAAATATAAAATACATTGCTTTTAATTAGTAGATTTTTAAAAATGCACATGAGAGAAGAAATTACGCAGATATGTTGAAATATTATTCATTCAAAATTAAAGCGCAATTTTCACTTGTACTCGGTTTCCTTAAAATTACATCTGACAAGATGTAAGAGATAACAGACTTGCTTTTATTTCGTGGACGGGAATAGAAAGCGTTGAATTAATGAAGAACAAATTGGTCGATGAATGTTTGGCGCACACTGACCGCTCGCGGACGATATACACCAGTGATTTAAGAAAGATATTAATCCATAAATCACTCGGTAAAAAGAGACCGAAATTATTCTCTTAAGAAGCAGGTACTCATGTTGATTTACGGGTTTCCATGAATCACCCGACGCCAAGCTTCACGTTAGCAAAAAATGAAGAGTGCGCACGCTGTTAACACGGCCGAGGGAAAATTCGAGACACCTCGTTTCGTGCGCTTGGAAGAATGCGGGGTATTCGCCGAACCGTGCAAAAAGAATGCGCGACCGGCACGATGCCGGGTTGTTATGCGAAAAGTTCGTGCCGGCGAACGGCGTGCACGCATCTCGTCGCTATTAACATTTCATCCGGACGAAGAAACACTCACACACTCGGTTACAACGTCGGTAAGAGGTGCGCGCGTGCTGGTACGTGTTCAGGATAGAAGAGAGAACATGCCGTGGCCCAAGAAATACCTTCCGCCGCCTTACTCTTCCTTGAGGCTGGCATGCGCTCACTCTGTTCACGAGATTCTGCGGGTACGCAACTTGCCGCAAGGGGCTTCCTTCACTGCGAAGTTGGAAACTTATGCTGACTCCGGGCCAAGTGGTAAGCCCGAGCCGGGCGGAGAGTGAGAGACGATACTTTGACCCATATTTTATTTAGCGCGCAAAGACATGGTTTATGAAAGAAGACACGAATACTTTCGTTCGAACGAGATCATAATGAAGATTTCACGGAATCCGGTAAAGTAACAATTAACGCGTCATTTGCACCGCTCTTTAATTCTCTTTGCGTAAGAAAAGAGACTTTATCCGTATTAAAGCTTCCACTAATAATATTCCATTAATAATATTATTAGTGCGGAATTAAAATAACTTTAGACAATTTTTAGATAAATTTTAGATTAATTCAGGAGATTTTTTAGTTTCCATTATTTTTGTACAATATATTTATAATAAATAATAAATTGATTTATAATGTATTTGATTGTCAATTAATATCTAATATAAAAACGCAATGCACTGCTATGACAATAATGTACTATTTTCAATATTCTCGCATTTCTCTTTCTCTCTTATTCTTCGTCTTCCTAATCAAATATATTTAATTGAGATTAAACTCGTAGAACGAAATTCTTCACTGTACATTGTTTTATTTCAAGCAAAATTTATTATTACGTAATTCTCTGTTCCGCGAATTCTATTCGTTTCATACTTTCAGAGATGAAATATCGTTTTTCTTCAATGTCGCCCTATTTAACTTTGTTACGTTTTGAATTTTTAACTTTGCGCTGAATTGAAATTTCTTCAGATACTTATGTTGATAACATTAAACAAATAATTCATTTAATCATACCGTTAAACAGGCGATTTGTTACGAGAAATGTTCGCAATGTATACTTATTACTGCAACATTTGCGGATGCAGAGCGAAGCTTCTAATGTGCTAAGTTGATGCCTTGTAATTCTATGACTATAGGAATATAGAACCGGGGGTTGTGAGAAAGGCTTTAGAAACTTGCTCCTAGCCCGAAGCAAACTAAGCTTCCCTGCGGAGAAGCGCGTTACTTTGATTCATCTATTATTTAATGGGAGCACGAAAAGTTAGAAAAAAAAGGGGGAATAAAGATGGTGGCGAGACAGAGAAAGTTTAGGGCAGGACATAACCATTCTCGCTCCTTTACGACGGCCCCGCTTAATTTGCTGTGCGATTGCCACTTCTGCGCTTCCGCGGATGAAGACAGCTCCGAGATCCAATTTTACCTAGTTTTTCAACTTGTCGGTACCTCGTTGAGTTAGTCCTTTTATTCCTGCAGATCTTATCCTTTCCCTTTCCACTATACCGTTTTCCTGACCTCGTTGCACCTCTTCACCTTCCCTGCCATAATATATATATATATATATTACATAGAAAATATATATATATGTATACATTCTCCACTCGGTCTTGGCGCTACTTCTATTCGCAAGTTGCACCTTTCTACCCTTACGAGGAAGAAGATCCAACCAGTATATAAAGAGAAAAGGATTAACACAGTTGAATGTAAAATTAAATTTATTCCCCTGCAAGTTTCTGTAATATCCTTAACCTCTCGAGATTCGTATATCTTTGTATCCGGTGCCAACCCGTGCGACTTTGACTTATTCTTCGATAATTGAAGAAGATATTAATTAAATTTAAAAGCTAAATACAAACTACAGCTAACAAGATTCAAAAGTGTACAGAACTGTCCAAAATTATTTTGAGCTTACAATTATAGTCAGGAGTATCTTTGAAATTAAAGAAATCGCTTTATTCGACTACTTGAGATGTTTACTATAGAAGGGCTATTAAAATTTATCTTTTAAATTACCGAATAAATATTTTGCACTCTTTTTCTCTTCGCCTATATTTAATTAATGAATTCGTGTTTCGGCGGAATATGTATTCATCGATTTAATATGTAAGAATTGCGCGCGAGTTATATATTTTGCCTCTCTGGTCTTTACTTTTTTAATTCTCCGCTGAATTTTATCTCAGTTGTTACGGCGCCGTCGCTTGAATTAGTTAAAGAGCCTATCGGAAAAGTGGCGACAGACCGGAACGAACCAACTTGGGTAAAACACTCCTTTGGGTGTATAAAGCTGTATTAGGCGTCGTAGCTTACTTCGTCGTGCAACTTCCTAGTGCCGCTTGGAGACTCACGATCCTTCGGGAATTTACATGCGGTCGAGAACCATTGAGCGAGACAAAGTGAATAATCAATGTGCACGAAATTATGTTAAGCAGACTATGACTTTCATTATCCGCCGTAAGTCAGCGTTCTGAAAACGGCTGAGAAGATGCGTAAGGAACGTGGAAATATTACCGCTATACGAATACATAACGTTATACGCTTGGATTTTGAACAATGAAGTTAATCCAACCAAAAGTGTTCTACAGTTGGACATAGCAAGATAATGTTCGCCATGAAATAATACCGCTGGATTACAAAGGCATGTAATCTGCCTTTACCGTCCATTATTTAATGTCTCAGCTTCCATTTATATAATTGGATAAACGGAACAATGAAAGAGTATTTGTCGTTTCCAAATAAAAAAAAATTATCAATTGTGCGTATTTTAATGGTAATGAAATTTTATTATTGATAATCTTTTGTGATTTCTTTAGTGATAATCTTTTATTTATTTATATCAATGTTAGATATGTCCGTATATATGACATTGGCTAACAATAAAATACTGAAGTTTGAAACGCGATATTCATTATTCTAATATAACGCATTATATAAAAATCGCGAGATAATGACTTGTGTGACAGAAATCTAAAATATAAATTTATAATCTGAAAAACTCTCTGTTCTTCATTAATTTCACGTGCTTGGCTTTTTTTCATGACGTGACAATTATATTGTGCTATGCGAGGAAATAAGATTATTATTAATGATGAGTCCGATGTGACAGATATGATTTCATGAGAGTAAATAAATGGTGGCGTATTCGGCGGAAACACAGCGAGTGAAATGCAACGCGAAGAGAGCAACAATAATTTGGTGCGGCGCCTCGATTTTTCAACCGAGCTCATTATTCTTTCTTGCAACTTTCTTTTTTTCAATGCTCCTTGAGCATTGGTGTTCCGCTCGCTTGATAAATAGTTCCTCGCAGTTTGACCTCTCGATGTGAATTCAGGAGAAAAGACAAATCGATTCCGTTCCCGAGTGACCCGATCGTCTGTAACAAATATTCCATCGTTCGATAACCGTCTACAGCGTTTTTTTCGACGTTCCGTTTTTCAAGAAATAAAGAGCCATGCCATATTAAATGCTTCGAATGTTTTTCCAATAAATGCCATTACTGTTTAAGTTTCGACGGGATAATCACATTGAGTTAAAAATTTCCAGATTTGTCTATAATGCATTTCACTCGCTGCGCACATCGATAACGCTATGGCCGTGTTACATTGCGATGTGTAAAATGGTTGTGTCTCACAGAGCTTACACGACGTGACAGAATGTAACGTAAATACCGCAAACTTGAATGGCCTGAACATACTGCGTAAACCGGGCGAGCCACCGGTAGCTCGTATCTATCTACGTCGCTATCGCGATGAAAGGCTAAAGCTCCGAAAAGCTGTCTCCTGATTGCGCGTAACCGCGCCCGCTGCAAAGATTGGTCCATTAATCTTACCACGGACGCACGCGATATCACAGTTTCATGAAGAGACCACGTCCTAAATAAATGCGGCCGCTCGAAATACCAGCGCTGTGGCGCAGAAAATGCAGTTGCGCAATTGCGCAGAGGTAGTTATACCAGAGCAGAGTTAAAAAAAGGGGAGAAAAAAAATACGACGAAGCAGAAAATGGCTCGTATCCGAACTCCCAACAATGAAACCTTCCTTAGTAGTGCACTGTTGGCAAAGCTTGAATAGAACAGCGGTCGTGATCAATGGAATTTAGTTACCCAGGAGAGAGAGAGAAAGAGAGAAAGGGGAAGAGAGAGAGAGAGAGAGAGAGAGAGAGAGAGAGAGAGAGAGAGAGAGAGAGAGAATTTGAATGTAACAAAACATTTTAAAATGCAAGAAAATTGCAAAGATACCACAGAAATTGCGCAAAGTACAAAAGAATGCAGAGACTGTTGCTTTGATTTCTATTGTGTTGAGTTATACATAAAACGGTAGGTTTTATGCGTAATATAATATAAACTGTTCAGGATTTACATATAACGATAAAAATGAATAAAGTTTTAATATAATATATATTGCAAGAAAATCACGATTTATTGTAAGATAATCCCATAGGAATTATCGTCAACTTTCTATACAAAACCAAATTTGTACGAAAACAAAATGCTTCGACGCATCGATGGTCCCAGTTAGTTTATCACGGCGCTTGGCGCAGATACTCACACTGCTCTCGTAATTATAATTTCAAATTTTCACTTGCGTAGAAGATACAAAACATGCGTATATATTGGCTTTTACAAATTTACATTTCCCTCGTGTAATCTACTACTCTCCTGCTCATAATGCAAGTAATTTTACCCTCTGTCATCTGCGAATGTAATTATCCTCAAGTTGCTCCGTGGCTCGCATTTATGAGACGCACGAAGTTATATAACTATCGGAGAAGCGCCGTCACTGAACATCGTTAAACTCGCGACAAACGGTTGTCATAATCTTCAAGTTTAGATAGTTTCGTCACCTCGAATTCACTGGAAAATATTATAACACTATCATGCGTTGCCATGCACAAAATTCGCGACAATTCGCACACACTAATCTATACTACAAATATGCACGATGCAGTGATGGTTTATGTGTTTTTCGTTTAATTAAGGCAGTCAAGTAAACTGTTTAATCCTGGATAGAATGTATAATCCTCCTATCCGTTAATGGATATATGGCGTATCTGAATATACTAAAAGAAGAAATAAAAACGACGACAGAAATATACTTATTACATATTTGTCACGTCAATTTTACCAATGTTAGAGTCAAGTAGCAAACAGTATATGTTTTAAAATAACAAAATATCTACATTTTTTTCTGCAATTTTTTAAGCACTCTCAAAAAGTAATAAATTTAGAATTTTTTATTTTCTACCATACAGTTCTATCTCTCCCATTTTGCTTACAAAAAAAATTAAAGAAATTACGCATATTAAAAATATAATTAGTGTAAGTTGGTACGATAAAGAAATAAATATTTCTTTACAATTGCAACATTACAAGTGAATGATGCAATATGCAATATAGCCGGATAAAATAACTGAATATATCTATTATCAATAAGTTTAAAGCTTTGCACTGATCCGAAAATAAAAGTACTGTAGAGGCTCTTGTATTACTATTCGCTTTTATTATCGATGGATTTGATGGCTGCGCGGGACGAAGAGTGCCCGATTTATCTTTCAACCGTATCAAAAAACGCCACGAGGCATTTTAAACGCGCTGTAATTTCACACTCGTCAGGACTCGGCTCGGATGCCGTTGCAGTCATTGGACATCCTACCCTTACAATGCACAGTGGACGATTGTAAAAAAGCGATCACGCATGGTGAGATCAGATATGCACTGAATTTCGTAACTTTTACCCCCGATTCACAAAAATTCTGCAACTATATTACGAAGCTTTCGTTACAAAAATGATTTTTTTTACTGGCAGAATGAATCGCTTTGCTTACTAAATATTTTTTATCGATCTGTAAATATTTTTTATCATCCGTATTGTAAATTTTTAATCAATTTTGGTGTGTAATTTAAAGTTGTAATTAAATTTCTCGCATTTATGTTCTATTTCACACGCAGATTCGAAGCTTCTTCTGAAAATAATTTTTTTAACTCTCTCTTGATTTTTTAAAATTATAATCTATGCATAATATAATTTTTCGTAACGTGATTTTTATAACAATGCCTGATAATATATTAATGCATTCTCATGATTATTTCATTCAATGTAATAAGGAAGTAAACGCCTGGTGTAGCAAGCGTGCTTCCAAAGTGACATGCGTCGCTTCTGAACGGCGTAAACGATGTTCCTGGCGACGCATGCCCGTGTTCATCGTGTGTCACTTGTCACTTCGATGCATCATCTAGCATATAAATCTATGAGACTATTTCAAAGTGACACGTCGCGGACAAAATGTCGCTAATATGTATCGTTTTGTCTCGCTAGCGTGGCAACTCGCCGCAGTATGAGTACTACAAATATTCTCAGCTAAACTATCAATCTTTTCAATCTTATCTATGGCGCAACAGTATGATGGTTTGCTTATGCATTTTCATGGAATGTAAAATATCGTGAAATTAAAATCGCGGATCTTCAATTTTTCAATTTTACATACAAATCTTTTGGAATAGATATCGAATTTATTGTGTGCGCGAATACTGTACGGTGTAAGCGGTACAGCACATATTCTCTACGTATCTGAGTACTCGTCTGTTATCCGAATTCGCGAATGATACCAGAGTACTTGAAATCATAGGTTCTATTTAATTGATTTCGATTAAACTGATTCATGAACGTTTCTGATTTAATCGGATTTTCGATATATTTCACTTTAGTATGCTCTACGATTCCCGATGCTGTTTCACGTTTGATACATCGTTCTCATGACAACCACCATGTAAACAATCGAGACATGCAGAATTTAATTTACTTTTGATAATACCTGAAATAACCGGATACGCGAAGTAGTTTTCCGATACTTCTTACCGGAAATATGCAGCATAAGTTTCGGTGGATTCGCACCGTTTATTGATAGATAAAGGAATGAGATCCGTCACTTTAACTTGCATTTACAATTGATAATTGACAGATTCTGATCTTTAATGCTCTGCATTCTCTCCTATGTTACAGGACGACAACAAGCGAGGAATCTGTTACTGGGACAGACGTCGGGCCACCATCACGGTACGCAGGATGCATCATTATCGGACAGTTACAATAACAGTGAGTGACCATACGTTGACGAGCGCAATCCAGCCGGAAATCACTAGCAAAAGCCGCTAGATCCCGCGGGATGTTGCGGGAATGCACTCGATGTCCAAAATCGGACTCGCGTGACTGCGTGTTGCGAGTGTCAACCGGGACCGAGCATTATCGTCCTTGTTGTTTGCGTTAAAGGCCAAAATAAACTACGAAACACCGGAGCGCTCTCGTGTTACGTTAACGATTGCATATGCACGCGTGCGCGTATGTATATACATATATATATATATATATATATATATATATGTATGCATATGTATATGTATATGTCCATGTCGTACATGTATATGTACATATAGTACAGAATCGCGAGCACCTCATGAAATGGACCGTTTCACGCCTCAGCATATCCGCTTGCACTTGTAAAATAACTTGTACCCCCTTCCTCCGTCTCCCTCCGCCGCGATTCGATTCTTGCGCCATAGCGCATCGACCTCAAGCTCTTTTCGATATTACACAGCGACGATAAACCCGCTGCGAGCTTATCGCCGTATTGAGCGCGGATTGTTTTATATGTATAATCTCTATTGAAAATAAGCGCGTTGTTCTCTTGCATAGCAATGGATTTTTTTATACCACGCAATATTTTTTTGATATCATATACAATATTTATTGTTACGAGAAATAGTGAACGCCAATAAGTTCGATTTTTGCCGAATTGCTAGCTGCATAATGCAGCTAACAAGTGTATTGGTCGATGGATGGCGTGAAACGGTGGCAGAGTAATAAAAAGCGATATCTGCGGTATAGTCGTTTTAATTTTATGAGCAATTTAGTCATCGTCGCAATTTAAAGAGCAATATACTCGCTTAGTGCAAGATTTTCGTGTTATCGAATTATCTGTTATCGTGTGTGTGGAACGTGACTTTTTGAATTACACTTTTATACAAAGCAATTTCGAAGTATTTGACCGCTGCCTATATCATGATTTAAAACATATAAACTTGATGCAACATATTGTATTACATAATGCCATTTGTTACTTTAGTTTTATTTTATTTATTTTTTGCTTGCGCTTTAAAATTGATTTTTCAATTTATTTAGAAAACAAATATTGATAAAATAACAACAAAACAAAAAAAAAAAAAAAAACTGACATCAATAGTTTCATGTTCGCGAGAATGTAATTTGATTAATGGAAATGCAAGAAGCAGCTTACCATCGTCGTATTTCTCGTTATTTATTAAAAAAGTAGACGAGTATGCTTCAGTGTTGCATAATATAATCTAAATATTGAATTAACAAGAATAAAAGCTACATAAAGGCTATAAAAAATTTAACTCCATTTTTTGCCTGTAGCGTGACTTTTTAATATCGTGGCTGCAACGTGACACTTTTTCGCGTATCTCATGCCAATGCCCTACATATACGATCAGCGCACCGACAAGCCTGAATTTTCAATAGCCAAGCCCTTATGACTAGCTGCGTCAAATCCCACCAGAATTTCGCGAATCGAAACGAACGTCCCGCTTTCGCTCGGCATAGTTTAATAACCATTTGCATATGTCTTATCGGTCGATATCAGACGAGCACCCGACCAGGAGCGGTTCGAGCAGTCGTCGAATCCCCACGTCAGATAAAAATATATCAGCCGCGTCACAAAAGCCGGATGAAATCTCGCCAGCTCCAGCTCATCCGCCCTCTCATCTACCCCCTCTCTCTCCCCCCCCCCCGCCTCTGCCCACCATTTCCGTCCGCTATCGCCCTTCTCCGGTCCTCCGATTCTCCGCGTCCTCGTCTTTCTCGTCAGGATCCGAGTTTGCCTTTTTGTTCGCGAAAATCCGCGACGAAAACCTTCCTGCGAAGCGGGGAAGTTTCGGTATGCAATGGCTCTCTAAGTGCCGTCCCCTTCCCTCCGCCCCTGTTCCACGTCCCCTTCTATTTGCCCGTTCCACGCCGATCGATATCGCCCACACCCGTGATTCCCGAATGCCCGTGTGCCGCCGGTGGCTTCCGCGTCGGGACGGAAGGCACCGGCATCGCGCGCGTCGAGACGCGCGCCGGTCGCAACGACGCTGTTCGACGGAACACGCGCGAATCATTCGTCACAATGGTGACGCGCTGCCGCTCGACTTGCCACCCCGCTTTTCTCCCTCATCTCCCGCTAACCCCCGTGGTTCCTCTTGCTCCTAGAGAGAAGTCTATCGCTACGCTCGTACGCGCGCGTTCGACGTTTCCTTCCTTCCTTCCTTCCTTCCTTCCTTCTTCCTTCCTTCCTTCCTTCCTTCCTTCCTTCCTTCCTTCCTTCCTTCCTTCCTTCCTTCCTTCCTTCCTTCCTTCCTTCCTTCCTTCCTTCCTTCCTTCTTCTTCCCCCCCCCTCTCTTGCTTCCTTCCTTCCTTCCCGTCCGATTTCCCGTTCCACCTGTTTCTCCGACGAAGGGAATTCTCCCTCCGTCCGAAACGCGATCTCGTCGTCGTGCGCGCCGAGACTAATCGGTAACATGGGCACTCGGGAAATCTTACGATCTGACCAATTCCCAGGGAAAAGGAACGACAACCCTTGCGCCTCGGGCGGAACCCAGCGTTTCTTCGCAACTCGATTTGCGACGTTTCGCCTGTGTAGATTTCTCGCGAGATTTTTAATGTGGGTATTTCTTTGCACTGCAATTGTGATGGTAGCAATAAAGTATTATATGTGTACGCATGCACAAAGAGAATTTGCGTACATCTAAAATTTGAATAAAAGTTTGAATTAAGATACCTACATGCCAAATTATTTGCAAAAGATAAAGCGCATCATGTCTGTTTGGACGCTGATTTGATTTTTGTCGACATAACATTATAGCAGATCATCAGAATTTAATATTTTGATGCAACACGTGTATAATAATGAGGGTAGAAACTAAAATAACTTTGTGTAGTTACCATTATCGGATTCCAACCGAGGTGAAGTGAGTTTGCTTTACACAATGCGCGCAACCCAAAAAAGTTTTAATCATATCGCATTAATAATAACGTAAATTAATCGAGTACCAGCTAGATTGTTAATTAACCGTCTCGACTGTGGGACGCACGATGAATAATTTAATGCTTACGGTTCGTTTGCACCCTAATCAACCGAGAGTCGCTTGCGTTAAGCGGGCAATGTGGGAAGTTGAGGGTTGTTTAGATAAACCAAGGAGATGGCATTATTTGGAGAGAGTTTACTCGTCGCGAGACAATCAGATCCGTAACTAGACCTCGTATTCCGAATAAGAGCTGAATAAGATCCGGCTGTAATTTGCGGGAATGAAGCGATTGTCGTCTAGTTGATGTGCAAGCGAATGACGAGCCAGCGAATAAACCGCGGAATAAACAAAGGAAATAGACAATTCCTACGGTCACCATAATGATTTTATAGGGATTGTACAGGGATCTCTGCCAATTAGCATTAATACTTGATCTTTGATGTGAAATTTTGCATATTTTTTTATAATTTGAGAACATTAGAGAACATCCGTAGCTTTGCGGGGCGCACCGTATTGCAAGTAATATTTGTCCTCGTTAAGGGGCAAAATCAAAAGCGATAAGGGAATAAGGGACGGAGTTAGGCCGACTATAAGAAGACCGTGCTTGAATCTTAAACTAACCAGCACGACCACAGGCACGGCACATTTTGGAGACGAAGTGCTCAGGCGCGGGCATGAATATGAATGAATCCACGGGGTGATATTCTGAAGTGCGAAATAAAATAATTTCCTTCATCGTAGTTTGCGGCTTCGCGTTGCCGCGGAATATGTACGAGGTACGGGCAACATCGGGCGATGTTAGAGGCGAGAGAACCGCGGGAATGAAGTAATAGACGAGTGACGAACATAGAAGAGACACATAAGATCTACAAATAAAGCTTGTTTCTTTATCGCCGCGGAGAGCGCGATACGAAGCTTCACGGCGCGACTTGAAACTATCTCGTCCGTCGAAATTTCTGATGGTCCGGAAATTTGAGAGAGAGAGAGAGAGAGAGATAGATGCGTATTGAATAGTTAGTAAACGTTAAGTAATTGGCGTTGTATCGACCTGCCAAATGTGTGCGTATCGGATTTCGGGGATGGCGTCGGTGGCGACGGCGGCAACGGCAGCCCCGAGGCACAATTCAACGGGATATTACATTTAAACGGGACTTATTTACCCAACCGACTGTGTTACTCCTGCGCGGTGGAAGGCGCCTCTAACCATCCTTCGTCTTTTCTCTTACCTATCGCGCCTTACTGCACCAGACGACACTTCCTGCGGCTATTATCCAGCGCGTCGCCGTAGCACGATCTCGTTCCCCGCAGTTATTCCGGCTGCAAATCGCGAGCAGATGGGGAAAATTGAATTAGTCACGGCCGCACTTATAATTATAGCCCGGCCAGCCTTACTTCTCACGACCGCCGCCACGATCTTGCTCCTACTTGTCCTAACTCGCCGTTGCACGTGCGGGACCGCCGGTAATAGCAGTAATTTTTCCTACGTTAATTTCATGCAAAACTTTCCGGCTTCGGTCGCCGTCTACGTCGATTCGCCGCGCTCGTTTTCTTTCTTTCGCTCTCCGGGCGCAAAGTGAATCCCGCCGCCAACCCCGTGCCAGCTGAATCGGGGCGGGAATATTAGAAATATTGGCCGAGTATTTTTCGCTCGAGTCACCCCTTCCGCGACGCCTACAAGGGGTGACCCGCGTATATACATTATACACGGCACCCTTAGTGGTTCCCAGCCGTGCCTCTGGAGTGCTTTTAGAAATAATGAAGATCACTTTCTCTGCTCTGTTATTTTCTTTTTATCCGACCTCTTTGCCTCGTCGAGTTTTCCTTTATTGCCTGATTTATCGCTTGACGTTGCACCGTTAATATATTTTCCGTGGGATTAAATCCTGAAATATGACGACTTCGAAACCGAGGCTACTTATAGTTCTGTAAGAATACGCGAGAAAGTGACTAATATCACGCTGTTGCAGCCGATATTTGAAATTTTTCTGTGCGATAAATAAAAATAAGATAAAAAATTCTTTAATTGATAAAATTTATTAATATTTCAATGCGAGGCACCGTTAAATTCTATACTATGAAATATAGTAATAAAATTTGTTTAATGATGTTTTTTTTCTATATACATCACAGTCCCTTTATTTCTCTCCGTTTATACAATTTTCATCTTTTCCTTTGAAATGCTGTAATTACCGTCGGTATTTTAGCTTACAAAGTTGTCAGAGAAAAAGAAGTTTATTAGCCAAGAAAAAGCAGAGAAATCTAGAGAACTTTTAAATTCTGCGACGCAGCTCCGCAGTTGCATTAAGATCAATTATTTCTTATCGCAGTTTTTAGAGTATAAGTTTTGCGAGTATAGGAAGAAGCCGCAAGCTCAAGTACGAGATTTTTTTATCGATATCTACGCTTAATAGAAGTATGTTCACATCGTGTTTACCCTTTAGTACATAATACTTGTCGTGGAACGAGGCGGAAGAACGACAATGCTTGCTCCATGAGGAAACTCATGACTTTCATAAGTCTTTGTGCGTTTTCCGAGCGAGCTACCCGAGCACGAGCTGCAACTTGTTAAAATTCCATCGTGATTTCAGCGCGAAGCTGCGAAGGTAAAAGCACGTCGAAAGAAACGCTGCCAGCTCTGGGATAATCTCGTGGCTCGGATTATTGAGCACGTTTCGCACAAGTCCTTTTCCGTTTACTTCAGTAAACCAATAAACTCTAACTTCATTTCAGATAAATCCTCACGAGTTTCATGTTCGAAGTGTTTGACGTGGTAAAGATTTTCTTATCTGAAAGGCCTGTTAATGCGCGTGACCAAATTATTTGCATATCACAATATATTTTGTGATGTTCGAATGTTACAGAAAGGATTTAAAAAATAGTATAGTATCTAAGAGATAGTTTCCACAGACTCGGAAGGTAGTGCTCGGAAATTTCAGATTGTCGGACAGTTCGGATCTCAAGATCGTACATCAAATAGTTCAGATCTTTTGAGCCGAAGGTATGTTCGAATAGTTCGAACTGTTTGAATTCATTTGGGATTCTAAAGCTCGGAAATTGACACTTGCGTAAAGTTAACCGAAAACGAAAAATTAATTTGTGATGCACAGTATTTTTGTTTCAATTTTTTGTAAATTTGCAAACTATTCGAAAATCTTTAAACTATAAATTGACATTGCAGATCAACCACTGCTCACGCTTCAAACAACTTTGTTTCATTAATTTTTATTGCGAAACAGTTTTGTCGCGATGCAATCGCGATTGAATCGAAGATAGTTATTGCACCGTTTCGTCGTCGCGTCATCGTCGTTACAGAAAACCTGCACTCAGCGTGAATTTCCTTGAAATAGTTTTGTCGTAAAAGTTTATTATTCTCGATTGAAGAGCTTTCCACCTGGTAAGTTCGGACATCATGCAGCTTTAACCGTCTCTCGAATGTCGTGCGTTTTCAACAGGCGAGGGGGAAACTTGGACCCCGACTGAAATAGCGCGTAGAACAATCGGCAATGTTATCTCGCGTAAGATCTTGCTTGATCGAAATACCTAGCGGAAATGGTCGGTCCAACTGTTAACTTCTTCCCGTGCGCCTCGACGAAATAGTTTCGCTCGAACCCGATTCTCCCGCGCTCTCGTCGCGGTTCGCTGCAAAATGCAGATACAGCCGAGAAGTGGGGCGTAGTTTGGAAATGAAATTTTGCAGGAATTTATGATAGTTTGCACAATAAAAGTTACCGTACCTATCCGCGCAATCGTATCCCATGATAGAACTGCTGTATAACATATATAACGGAATATTCGTTTTGCCCTCTACGTACCGGGCTACGTACGATATATCGCGGGATAAAAATATACGACGGAATAACAAACGCAAATCAGAGTGGAGCATTATAGGTAATATAAATGCGACCATGTTTTTTCTCTGTATCCACTTCAAACGCCATTCGCGTTTATTAAGCTTGTACGTGTTTTTGATAATATGTTCATATAAATATAAGAAACTTTTACATTATCACTGGAATAGTTTCCGAAAATTACTTTAATGAGAAAATAGAAATGTTATTTTATATATACATATATGAATCTTTCTTTCATGATTTACAGATATAAATTTAAACTTGACATTTTCATGCAAATAGTTTTGAATGACTGTAAAAATTGTTGATGTTAATGAAAGGGGATATGGAACGCAAAATTTAAAATGTTCTATTTTAAACCCAACTATATAATATAATTTTAAACTAAAGTTATACTATTTCCACCTTGCGCTGTAATGTGATAATTATGCTCGTGCGGATATCATGTGCGTTGCGAGAAAAATCTATTTAACTCGTTAATTATAATTTTTGAAAAATTAGATAACGAGAAAAAAGTTGCTCATATGTTACGTTCGTGGTTTCTTTCTAACTGTCGGAGAATAATGATTATTACGTAAATAGCAGCAATAGAACAATAGAAAGCAAAGAAGCGAGACAAAGTGAGACAGGAACTTAATGAGAAACCATTGAATCACCTTTGGCACCGAAGGCTGCCGCCAAACGCTATTGCGGTTTCCGGCGCAGTTAAAGGTGATGAAGTGTGCTAAGAAAACACCGAAGTGCGCTGTGGAAAAGTAGATAGACAGACGCAGGGGCGGTTGCCTCTGAGGCAAGAAGCGCGACCCTTAATTTCGTTTCTCGTTAAATCGTTCTTTAACGAGAAAATAAGGCCGCCTTTGACTCGAAACTCTTGCAATACGAAGACGCGATTTCCCTGACGGTGTGTACGATAATGTCGAGTGAGATGAGACGTGGACATCGTAGATTGAAAGCGACGTTCTTTGTCGCAATTATCACTGATAGGATTCCAAATCTAATCCGTTAGAGTCATTCATCATTTCTTTGTCTCAGAAATATATATACTTAAGGTGCTTCAATTTAATCTCATAATTATTTGCGAAATAAATATACTGGATGATTCGTCTCATTAGACGTTTTACGCTTTAAGCTTACGCGGAGATTAAAGCGATAAGTATTTTAAAGTCAAACAAGATGTTAAATAGTTCCTACACATTTCACGTTTATTGTTATCTCCGTTTACATAATGCGCGAGTACGAGCGTTCATGTTAAATACCTATTCCAAAACTGTTCGCGGATACGTGCGGTGGCAGAAATTCATATTCATTAACTGCGAGCTGTTATGCACGAAATTCACGGTATATCTAGTATGTAATATATTGTGTCTTTCCAGCGCGGAGCCGAGTCGTGTTATTAAGCGCTCCGTGCCATACCGACACATGGGTTTACCTTAATCAAAGCTTGTTAATCAGTTTGATAACGACTTTCGGGAGACGTGCTTGCGAATTCCAACAGTTTCATACGATTCTCACTCACATTATCATTAACATGTCGAATGCTGCGACGGCCATCAGCATTGTGTCTCGTTGATGCACATACAAAATTTTACGTACTGTATTTAAAAATTATATATATATATATATGTATATATTATATGTATATTGCCAATCAAACGAGATAACAAGCATATTTATGTTGGCTATAACTTCAAGTAGCATTATGCAAAGATCAAGAACAAAATTTGAAAGTCTGGCCATTTATTGAATTTGACTGGAACGGGCTTGTATCTCAATAATGATTGCAAGACGGAAAGATTTTAGGCCATATTAAAAGTTTTCAGTCTCTCAACTTCCCACGAGAGATGCACAATATATAAAAACTCTCATCTCTTTCCCAACTTCAGCAAAGTGGGACCTGTAAAACCATTTATTCTGGCATTTTACCGTCGCAATGAATTTCGAGTTGCCCCGAGCCCGTTATTCATTTTTTTTTTTTTTTCATTCTCCGCCATCGTAGGCGCGACAATTAACACTGCGAAGCGTTTTATAATAAAGCACTTGAGGGCGTAATTAACATTGTCCTGTATCCAAGCTGTCGCGCTTAAAAGATCTAAAAGTAACTTGAACTTATCTCGAAACTCATCTCTCTGTTCTGTCTTTCGTGCTTCTCTCTCCACGATACTTTGTTCCTCCTATTCTATTCTCCTTTCCATCTTTCTATTTCCCGTTCTTCGTGCCTATGAATTCCGCTGCCCATAAATAATTCAGATGCTCGGTTCATCGTAAAGACATTAACAAAAGTATTATAAAAGGTATTTTAAAGCAGACAGGCCTGAATATCCTCAACTCATTACATCGTTGTAACGATAATAACTCCGCAATCAGGTCGGACGATATATTGCCTAAACACATGTGCAGGCGTGCCAGTATCAAATGTATGTAAGTGAATAATAGTCGAAGTGATTAATCAAGTGCTTAGCTCGCGACAAGTTTATCTTGATCAGATGCATGGTTGGCGGTAGAAAGGAACATTTATTAACATGAGCGATATCAAAATAATTGTCGATGTATAATACTCTTATATGTTCCTCGTTTTTTTCTAAAAAAATCACATTCCAATCTCGTACGAATGAAATAATAATATATCAATAATGACGAAAACTATGTAAAGCATGTTCGGCAGAATTTCAATAATCGGATTTTATATATATATATATATGGTATATAATA